>NC_035437.2:2536022-5378458 GCF_002127325.2 Helianthus annuus
AATTAATCATAGATTTGGATTCATCTTTATAGATTCTCTCAAGAACACAAGGATATCCTTATGAACACATTTATGATTTCAAACATGTAATCAACGTCAAGAACAAATTTAAACAAGGATCATTGTCCATGTTCTTTAAAGATTTAAACTTTTGCAACAAGTGTGTCACGCTTATAAACATCCACACAGAAATGTCATTACACGAATCATCAAACCATCCAAGTTCTTTATTTTGTTTAATATTCATCGTGTACAATCATTCAAGCAATTATTTCATCAAGTATGTTCATATAGATAGCACACTAACCTGGGATTTAAGATGTAAAGATGTATAATGAAAATGAGGAGGATGATGCTTTAAAGAAAGGAACAAGGATTGTCGTTGATCTTCAAAGTTGTTGCCGTCGATTTCCAAGAAAAGTGGAGAATGTTTGCTGTAATTTAGGGTTTTTAGAGAGAGAAAGTAGGAGAGAGAGAGGAATGTTTGCTGCCAAGAATGTTCAGCCATCACAATGATTTGACAAATCATTCTAGGGTTCACGACTCATTCCCTTATATATTTAAAAATTCCGCACACTCCCAAAGTCAGTTTTGAGTGTGCGGATGATCTGAATGTTGGTGGGCTTGGGGGTTGGGCCAGCTTGATACAAGGTGTGCAACCCAAACACTTATAAGTTGAAGGAGTGTACGAGGTAGGGGTTGTGTGCGGTTGGCACTACATTGCCGCACACTTATATTTACATATGCATACATATAAATATTAATCAACATATATAATAATTCCCTTTATTACTTTCACACAATAATTTCCCAAAGTTACATTACAAAACAAAACGTGCGGAAAAACCCGAAGTGTCACATTATCCCCAATGTTTCAAGAATTTTTTGTCCCGAAATTTAGTGTGCAGCCACTGACAAGCTAGTGTGTTTAAATATTTTCGTGGGGTTCACATCCCCCACAAACATACACACACACACACATATATATAAATATATAGGATTAGGTTCAAACGTGAACAAAATCCTAAGAGTGAACTGCGTGAACTGATCTGGGCCCTTGATTTTTATGATCTTGAGATTAAAGTGAGTGGCATGATGGTAATTATTTGGTTAATTTTTTCCATTTAATTAAATACAAAAAAGGTATATGTGTAATTTCAATCTTAAATTGATTGCATAAATCTCTCATAAATCAAGTAATCAATTATCCTCTTAAATTGATTGCATAAATCTCTCACAAATCAAATCAAGGATTATGAAAGATGTAACTTAATTCAATTATTAAAATAATTATTTGTTTAAATGCGATGTACACATGTGTATTTTGATTTTGCCTTCTTTTTAATGCGATGTACACATGTGTATATCATCTGTTTTTGTGATATCTCAGAATTTTTTTTTGTATTGAATGCTGATGTACACCTGTGAATTACTTTACACATATGTACGATGCTGAGTACACATGTGTACTGTTCTTTTTATATCCAAGTACACATGTACATGCCGTTGAAATATGGAGGTTGCGTGGATCTTAAAAAACAAAATTTGAATTTTGGTGATAAAATCTGAAATAAAAATTAAAATTGAAATCTGGTGATTTGTTGTTTGTTTTGATAATTATCTTATTAATAAATAAACATAATGTGGATAATGAATTTAAATTAGGAAAGATGTAACTTAATTCAATTATTAAAATAATGATTTAAATTTAATTTTTTATGTAATTACAATTCTACCCTTAACAACTAAAAAGGAAATCAAAGGTCCATATCTGTTCACGCAGTTCACTCTTGGAAGGTTGTTCAAGCTGGAACCCTACCCTATATATATATATATATAGGGGATGGTTCAAATGAAAACCACTTTTAACGCGAAAACTCGAAAACTAACTAAAAAAAGCCTAAAAACACACAAATTTTTTTTTTTAATAAAAATCGCTAGTTTTTATATATAAAAAAAAATTTTTCAAAAAAAAAAAATTTTTGTGTAGTGCACATGTGTAATAATACACATGTGTAGTACACATACATATGTGCAGTATTACACATGTGTACTACACAAAAAAACTTTTTTTTTTTTTTGAAATTTTTTTTATATTAAAAAACCTGCGAAATTTGGATTGCAAAAAAAAAATTAAAAAAAAAATTTTTGTATGTTTTTTTGGCTTTTTTTAATTAGTTTTCAAGTTTTCGCGTTAACTAGTGGTTTTCATTTGAACCTTCCCCTATATATATATATATATATATAATATTCTTTAATGGAGTTTGTGGATATTTGTACATTATAAAAAAAAAGTGAGGATTTTTGAGGGAATTTTGCAAATCTGATGTGGCTTTGAGGTGCCAATGGATCAAGTATTACCTAGGACATAGATGGATATGAACCTTGCGTGTGATCGCTGGCGGATCTTTTCATGGGCCGGGGGGAGGGGGGGGGGGGTTCTGCTTCGTAGTGCTAAATTTATCAAAAATTTTCGAAACTTTTTTGTAGTGTAAAATACTGGATTTTGAGAGTCCAGCTCCCCTAATTTTACTAAAACTGAGTTCAAGATCAATGCAATTAATGGCAGTAACGATGAGAAAAGGATAACGTTACACGTGTTTCCCACTTCTGAATTTGAACTGGACCGGGGTGAACTTGCGTGATTGTTTTCATTTTTTTAAAAGTAAGGGACAATATAGCTTTTTTTTTTTTTTTTTCTGTTAAACAGTCAATGTATTATGAAAACAAAGTATCACATGTGTTTTATTAGCTTTTATTATTAGTCTTTGTACTGTGAAACGATACATTTTTTCACTATAAATTGCTTCTAGACCATAGCCAGCACTCGCCACTTATTGAACAGCTTTGGTTTTCTCCAAAAAAATGGCATGCAATTACACAACTCTCTCTCTCCCCTGTGTTGGGAAGGTCGTGCCAGCTGTTGAGCCACCGACTCTCAACACAAACCTAAAGTACACAAGTAAATCTTGCACAAAGACATTAAGTACTGTTTCGAGAGTAGAAGTTCCTAATATTGTCGGAAAGTTCGGAAACTTTGGAGGAAAGTTTGTAGCCGAAGTTCTGATAACCCCGTTAGCAGAACTTGAGTACGAGTTCAATTCCGTTTTGCTTGATGATGAGTTTAAGGTAGATTAGAAAATCTTTTATCATGTATGTTATGCACCGCAAATCAGTTAGTTAATTAATATAATGTTATTTATTTTTTCCTTACGTGGGTGGGAGTTGGCTACAAAGTATATTTTCCTACAAAGTGTAAAAAGTCATAAAATATCATAATGTCAACCATAAAACACACTCAAAACCCACATATAACAATTGAAGATTACTAAAACGTCATATTTGTAGGTTTGTTGTGTTTTGGATGATAAGACTTTGATTATCGAACGGCTAATATTAGTGTGTTTTGTGTTGATTATCATGTTGTGTTTTATATTCATAGTTCTACAATGGTGTGTTTGAAGTTTTAATGGACTTTTAGGGTTTGGATATTATGTTTTAGTGATCTTCATTATGTTATTTGTGGGTTTTGAGTGTGTTTTATGACTGAAATTGTGGTGTTTTATAACTTTATACACTTTGTAGGAAAAATAGACTTTGTAGCCGAACTTCACCCTTCCTTACGTTATATCAAAGATTTCTTGATCCTAAAGTATGAACATATGTAGATGGAGGTAGAAACTGCACTGAGGGACTATGTAGGACGTGAAACGCCTCTTTACCATGCCCAAAAGCTTACAGATAACTACAAGAACATCAATGGAAGAGGGCCTGAAATATATATTAAGAGAGAGGATCTAAGTCATGGAGGATCATACAAGATGAACAATGTTGTTTCACAAGCGATTTTGGCAAAACGGATGGGCCGAAAGAGTATTATAACAGTGACAAGTACCGGCCACCATGGTGTTGCAGTAGCTGCTGTGTGTGCTAAGTTATCTCTAGATTGTACTGTTTTCGTTGGAACCAAAGATATACTAAGAAAACCTTCAAATGTGCAACTAATGGAGTTGCTTGGAGCCAAGGTAATTTCGTTTTCTCTGAGCCAAAGTTAGCTAGTATTTATCAAAATTTGATATATTTGAGTCATTTAACAAATTAGCGAATTACATGGATAGAATCTAAGAGTATAAAAAAATACTGTATCTGATAAGGAGAAAGGTAAATGGAACTTCTTAAAAAGTAAGATATAAGTTGAAAAGCATGGAAAATCAATTCCGAACCTTAATGCAATTTCAATCTAAATATAACTTTCTTCAAATCTGAGTATTAAAATTTGTGGTGGAAAAGTTTATAAAAATTTCACTTGTATTTCTAAATGAGAATTGAACAACAAATCTCTATTTAATACTTTAGCCTTTATTTATTTATTTATTTATTTATTTATTTTTTGTTTCAGTGTGAAGTAAATATATCCTACTTTGGGAAATTCTGTTTTTGGAATAACAAATGAAGAAACTAACTATTGACTATTTGTGTTATAGGTTAAGCCTGTTGATGGAGGTTTCCAGGCAGCAGCTTCAGAATCAACTAGGGAATGGATAGAAAAGCTACAAACTGGCTATTACTTAGCTGGAACGGCTGTGGGCCCGCACCCAATCCCGACCATGGTCCGTGAATTCAATTCTGTGAATGGAAAAGAAACAAGGAAGCAAGCAATGGAGAAGTGGGGTGGGACTCCAGATATTTTGATAGCCTGTGTGGGGACTGGTTGCAATGCATTAGGTCTCTTTCATGAATTTATAAGTGACAAAAACGTACGGATGATTGGTGTTGAGGGTGGTGGAGTAGGAGGTAACACCGGTGAGTTACATTCGGCTAGTCTTGTAAGAGGTGAAGTTGGTGTTTATCATGGAGCCATGTGTTATTTGCTACAAGATGGAGATGGCCAAATCACAAAAACACAATCGGTTGCTAGTGGGTGAGTATTACTGATTTTTTACATTTTCAACCAAAATAAAATTTGTTAAGTCTTATTAGATCCTAAATGATAAATTTATTTCTTTTGAAGATTGGAGTTTCCAGGTGTAAGCCCAGAGCTAAGTTTTCTAAAAGATGCTGGCAGAATTGAGTGTTATACAGTTAATGATGAAGAAGCTCTTGACGGTAAGCATAGTCAGGGCCGGCTCAACCTATTTTGAGGCCCAAACTGAAATAAGAATTGGGCCCATTCTAAATATTAACGCTTTTAAGTGACCAAATACATACTTATGATTTTGATTTGACATAGAAATATGAAGCAATCAACTTCAAAAATTATTGAAACCCTAAACATATAGTCAACTAACACAATTAAACAAACATGAGCATATATGAACAATTGATGAGGATAGGTGGATTATTCATGAGCACATATAGGAAGCAATTAAGAAAACAAACAAAAGTAAGGAGTGATGAAGAATGGTAATGGAAGTTTGGAAACATTAAAATATGGGGGGTAATACAAAGTTATTATGTTTGAAAGATGATATGAAAAAAATAGTTTTAAACAAAACCATCCTAATAGAATTCATAATTATTTCATCCTCAACAAAGCCCTGATTCTACGCTCAAAATTTGATTTTTTTGGGCCTGGCCTGGTCAGTTAAAAAAGGTTAAAAAACAGTTCCTTGTATTCGAACTAGAGTTTCCACTTAGACGGATTTGATTTCTTGACACTAAGCTACAACAGCACTAGCTACAACAGCACTGTTCAGCTTTATCATCAATTTAGATATTAATATTCACATTATAATTATATATAATTTTGTTTAATCAGAGGCATCAAAATTTTGAGGATCCAAAGCCTTTGCTTCACTACTTGGAGCAGGCCTGAGCATAGCCATATATAACAAACACAAATACATATAATTACCCTGTTTGTTCATATAATTAAACTAGACGTCAAGTAAAGAAAATGTATTTTTTTATTAACACCAAATACATTTAAAACTTTTGATGAAACTAGTTTATTTCGTCGTGCGTTGCGGCGAAACCGAGCAAATGTTAATGTAAAACAAACATGATTTGAAAATAAAGCATGTCGTTTAGAAAGCTAAACCATTAGAACGATTTAGTTTATTATCGTACTATTTTATGATACCAAATAAATACTTTATTATTAGTACAATTTTGTTTTTAACAAAATTTATAACGGAATGTCCGGGAAAAAATCAATCATAACTACGTACTTAAGTTTTAAGAAAAAGTTATAAACGTATAATATTAAAGAAGTATCAAATTAATCGATAATATATGTTCTAAAAAAGAAAAGAGAATTATTAAAAAAACGGAAAAGATAACCCAAAGAAAATCAACCAAAAAAGTTGTTTGGTAACGATGTTGTTCGTATGAAACCCGTGGTCAGAGAGATGAGCAAATTGTTCTAAGTACCGATACCAAATTTGCGGAACCAAAAGATCTTAAGTACCAATTCGGTACCGACTTTTGGCGTTCCTGGTACCGGTTTGCTATCGTTTTTTACCTTCATATACCGGTACCGAAACCGGTATTTTCGGTATCAGTACCGATTCTGTACCGGTTGGCACCGACCTCATCCCTACCCCTGAAACCAAAAAAAATAGAAAAAATTAAAAGTTGAAGAAAATCAACAAAAAAAAAGTTGTACGATACCGTTGTTGGTACGATAACCGTGATTAGGGATGAGCAAATGGTACCGGATAGCAGCACTAAATTTCCCGAAACAAAAGATTTACAATATCAATTCGGCACCAACTTTTGACGTTTTCTGTATTAGGGTCGGTTCTTACCTTCATGTACTGATACCGAACAGGACCGTACCGGTATTTTCGAAACCAGTACTGATTCAATACCGGTTGACACTAAGCTTATCCCAACCCCTGATATTAAAAAAAGGATTAAAGTTAAAAAGTAAATAAAATAACTATTAGTATATTATAATACTAAAATAATAAAAGTATTAAAAAACTATATATTCTTATAATATTAAAATCACTATTCATTTCAATTCCTTTAGTAATATATAGTAATAATATATAGTAATATCATAGCATCATCATATCTTTAAGAGTAAATTACAAAAATCGTTCTTTATGTGGTCACTTATTGCAAACTGTGTTTTTTGTTTTCAATAATTACAGAAAACATACTCATGTTGTTTGCAAACCCTTGCAAGTTATGTCATTTAGTCCTAACTCAGTTAATTTTGGTGATTAAATCTGACCAAGTGGACCCCACATGAGTGTATTTTTATGGTTAAATCTGATAAAATGGAACCCACATGAGAGTAAAATAACCAAAATACCCTCATGTGGGGTCCATTTGGTAAGATTTAACCACAAAAAAATAACTGAGTTAGAGCTAAAGGACATAACTTACAAGGGTTTGCAAACATCGAGTACGTTTTCTGTAATTACTGAAAACAAATGACACAGTTTGTAATAAGTGAAATAAATAAAGGACGATTTTTATAATTTACTCTATCTTTAATGAAAGAAAACCTCATGGTGAGCACAAAATCTTTATCACTCGAAAATTAAATGCACTTTATCCAAAATGATTTTTTATTTCCATTTGAAATGGTGTTGACAACCAGTCGACTCGGTTATGGATACCATAGTTATCACCATTATCAACCCTTAGTGACGATTTATTTATAGTTACTAATGAGGCTGTTAGTGACTCATATGCTACCACAAATTAGGGTTCCATCACTTACGTAGATTTCATGATACTATTTTTTTGTATTGATCGAATGCAGCATACAAAAGACTATGTCGTCTTGAAGGGATAGTTCCTGCATTGGAGGCGTCTCATGCCTTGGCATATCTTGAAAAGCTTTGCCCAACGCTACCTAATGGGGCGAAAGTTGTAGTTAACTGTAGCGGTAGCGGGTACAACGATGCCACTACAGTCCTCAAAAGTTTTCAAATGGATGAAATTTAATATATATGTGTTAGAAAGTGAATAGCAGAATTAGATCACTACTAAAACCAATGCTATTGTAACTTACTAAGTTAGAAGTCAAAGATAAAAGTCAATTGTGGTTTAGAAACAAGATTTATCATCCAATAGTTATGTTAGTTAGGTAGTTACAAAAGCGGTTATTTAACCGTCAAGTCTGTGGAATAGATACCCTCATATGTACCCATATTAATTGTGAAATGTATATATAGTGTGCTTTTGTGTGTATTTGGTTGTCTCCCCATCCTTGTTTCACCGAGTCCCTGAACATTTATGTGCATACTCCATGTTTGTTCATCCAAAAACATAATCAAATTGATCCTAAATATTAATCGATGCTGGGCATCACGTGGTATAAGCGTTGGTTGAAAAGGATCAAATCAAAAGTAGTCATATGTCACTATAAGAAGAAAACAAAGAATAGAGCATCCAAAGAAAATCTTAGAATAGCGTTCCTCAATTTCGGAAGAAGGCCAAGATGAAATCGAAACGAAAGTTAGCATCAATTCAATGTAGGCAGGGCGCCAAGAAACATCGAAAAACAATCCCAATGTAAAAGATTTTAAATTTTGAATTAAAGTGTTTAGTATCATGTTTGTTTGTTTATTTAATTAGTTATTAGTTTTCGTATTAGATTATGTATGATTGTTCAAGTGTCTGGTAAAAATATCGGTTCATGAAATTAGTTTATTTTCCCGAATTTTGCTAATAAGAAAGAGTTCGAGACCGGGTGTCTCCAAAATCCAAATCCAAGCGTTCGTGTTTTCTTTGATCCAATTAGTTCCAACATTGGCTACTGTTTAAGTACGTTACTGACGAGGTATGACTCGGATCGGCTAACCCGACCCGGTCATTAACTATTATTTTATTATAAATATTTTACACATGTTTATTTTAGAATGTTTCATTTTGCATTGATAAATCACGTAACTAAATCTCTAAACTTTTGGGAATATCATGCAAATCCCTAACTTATCGGAGCCCATCCTAAATTAGGGGAAACCCTAATGGTAAACAATAAATAGAGGTAAACATCAAACTAAGGTATGAATTATCTTGTTCTCGTTTACTCTCTCTCTCTCTACTCATACTTTCTTTCTCCCAAACCGAGACTTATTCTCACGCCAGAGGGTGGTTACAGGAATAAACCCATTCCTGTAACGAGTCCTAAAGGTGTTTGGTTTTGCAGTTAGCGAGTTGAAGTCCTAGCCGGAGCTTACCCATAATTCTTCGGTTACCAAGAGTTTTTGTAAGCTTATAACCTTTTTCTATGCATGTATGGAGACATGAAAGCAATATATGATTTAGATAAAACCATTCGTTCAAAAAAAAGATAACAATCATGTATTTCTTCCCAAGATAAACCGAGCCAAGAATGGCTAAACCTCCAACAAAAAAAAAAAAAAAAAAAAAAAAAAAAAAAAAAAAAAACTACAAAGGCAAAAAGAGTTGTTGCCAGTAGCTTCAAGCAGGCTACCAATTTAAGTTTTGTTCAAAACGCATAAACCTGAAAATCCCTAACGAAATCTTATAGCAAAACCAAGTATTTGAAAGTCTAAACTAGAATTCACTAGACAGGATCGATGTTTACTCTAAAATCTTCAAGATGGTCAAAGTCAATACCCGAACCTATAAACCATGAAACAGTGAAAATGGTTTCCTGATGTTGCATCAGACACCATCCTCAGATGCCTAGATTCATCCAAGGTGCGTTCTTGACTTCTTCAATCTGTTAAAAAAGATAAAGAGAAATCATCGCCTGCATAGATCTTTTCGCCTCTTCCATTCACGGCACTGCAACATACACAACACATAAATATCAGAACACATTGTGTGAACCACAATTGACAATAACAAGAACTGATGGAGCCAGATAGGGGCTAGAGGCTGCATTCCACTTTTTGTTTAGAATAGAACAATATAAAGTTTCTCATGACCTTTCTATTGATAACCTCTTTCTGCTCATCAGCGAGAATGAAGAGTTTGTCCTATAATTATCAAAATCTAATCAGGTGAGGTCGATAACACGTAGATAACAAACCATATATACTACGTTAACCACTGCTGACAATTAGTGGTGATGGAGCTAATACAGCGGCAAGAAGGTGCAGTTATCCCTTCTGCTAATTATAGTTACTAGAGGTGCTCGCATTTATTGGTATAGAATAATATAAATTTATCACCTTTTTAAATAATCAGTGAGGTTAACAAACACAAAATTAGAAATGCATGATAGCTTTAAAATAGAAAGTTTTCAGGTGAGGTAGTTGAATGCCTTACCATTTAAATTGCCCATAGTATTCCTCATGGATTGTTAGAAGCTACTGCACATTTGATCCTTTCAACTGTGCACTTAATTAGGGTATTAACTGTTGCTACTGATCCTAGTGATATTTTGGCAGTGGGAACTGAATCAACTAAAATTTGGAATGCAACCGTTATTAGTGATCCGCCAGTTCCAACCTCAAGAACTCCACCTTCATACTGTCCAGGTCCATCAGGAAGTATGGCAAAACCAGATGGTAGCAACGCAACATAATCTGGATCACCCCCACTTAATACAACATTCATAGATGCAATATCTACAGGTGCGTATATAACATAAGATCCTGTAGGATCACTTGAACTCTCTTGTAGTATAAGCATGTTGCTCTGGCTTGAATTTGCGCTCTACAGCATAAACAAGTTGAAAGTTAAATGAGGATCACTAATTGTGTTTTGTTTAATTTTAGAACTTACATTAACTCGCAAAAGGGAAACACAATTTCCTGGATCACGACCATTGGCAATGTGCGCCATTTCTTGAACCAGTCCACAATTTGAAAGAATGTCCCACTGGACATAGGACATACATGCAACCAATGAGTTAAACTTAGTATTCTTGTTATGTATATGGTTTTTCAAGGGATCTATTAAACAAAAATGGATTACCTCACTCCTAGAGTTCTCATCGCGAAGAAATTCGAAAACCTGTTTTGGTGGAATTGGTAACCAAAATGAAGTTGCCGCACTTAGCACGATACCAGGAGGTCTGCCTGGATCATCCATACTCTTTCTGGTCATTACCCGCACATCATCTGGTCCACTACCAGATAAAGCCGTCCATGTGTGGGCAGTTGAAGCACCAACCCCGCTACAGAAGCTCAAAACCATTCTCTCAGCTAACTTCATCATACTCTTTCTCCCTTCAGGAGTGGTTATAACTATCAAATGAATGAACAGAATTATTTATTTTATCAAATTAAGAATTTAGAAAAGCGATTTCTTCAATTTGGAAATAATACTATAACAGAATGTGAACAAGTTCAAATATACTTGCCTCCTACATCTCCTGCTGGAATATTGCTAGCCATTGCACTTGCAAATCTTTCACATTGCCTCTCTAAAGTTGCTACCCATCTTTTTGCACCAAATGCTAAACCAGAGCTTACTAGCACCTTGTAAATATCATGAACGGGCCCGTCATCAACTTCAATATGTTCAACCCATGTCACCTAGAAATAGAAATAAAACACGAATTCAGGAAATTCATTTACTTCCACCTTTGCATTTATTACATCATAAAAGTTAATAAAGAGTTTTTTGTGAAGCTAGAAGAATTTATACCTTTGAGTACCCATTGGGCAGCTCTTGAATCAAACAACCCGAAGGCCTTCTTCTACATCTTGATATCAATGATGATCGCAAATTATCCAAGGATACATCAACCACAACCCACGTTCCATCATCTTGTTGTTTACAATACCGAACGAAATAGTTCTCTCGTGTTGGGACGAGTGGTGAAGGAACTTGGTACTCAGCTGTCATCTGGAAAGATCATCATTTTTAGATAACAAAATAGATTCAATCGGATTTGGGTTCTAAAAGTTAATGTATCACTCAACACATGACTTTAAATGACTGGTCCCCTTACCACTTGCATAGCTCCATTGTAATTGCCAGCCACCCCAGTTGAAAGTACTTCTAGAGTCATTGCTCTGGAAACAATGCCACAAAAGACATTTGACCATTGATTCTGAAAATAAAAAAAAAATTGTTAGTTTATTTAGTTCGAAATTCAAAAGGAAGTTGACAAAAAAATTGTTTATTCAGTAAGCACATACCACATCCATTAGAATTTCCACAAGAGTCCTATGATTCATGATGACAACCTTGGATTCCCTTGAAGCTTCGGATTTCAGTCCCATTGGTTTCGGTCCAATGCCTCTAGGAAATGACCGTAGATACTCGTCTTCACTCAAGGTTTCATGAGATGAATTATCTGAGGTTGGAACCCACACGGGTTCACCAACCTGAGCCATTCTGATTAGTTCCTCCATGGCTGTAACAGCAAGCTCAACAATAATAGGTTTCTCAGTCTCAGTAGGGCCAACCATGGACCGTAGAAGGTCACTTGCTCCAAACATCTCTCCCACCATTCCTTGTTGTGAGTTAAGGGAACGAGACGGTCCGTGAGATGAAACATCAGGGTAAGTGAGTGTTGGCTTGCCAACGTACTTGGCAGCAATTCCGGATATCCTGTCAATCTGTCAAAAGGAAAATAAACTTGAAAGTGATTTCAAAAAATTATAGGAGCTATACAAATTGCACTAGTTATGCCAGGAAAATATGTTTACTTATGGTAAAATTTAACACATACTTCCTCTCGTAGACGAACATTTTCAATCCTTAAATGTTGTTCATCAAAAGACATTTCCCCAACAGCAGCTGGTCCACCACAGTTTGGACAAGCAGCATTGCTGAGAGCTTCCTTGAATCGTATGTTCTCTGCTCGGAGTTTTTCATTTTCACTCCTCAGTTGTGTGTTGTCATAGCGTTCGTGTTGAGCCTAATTTAGAAGAAAAATGAAAAAAGGAAAGAAAAAATTGAGAAGTTATAGTTTATTTAATATAACGTCAGTTCTATACAAACCTATATGGAAGTGTACACGTAATTCAATATCAAAGAGGTACATCCCAACTCAAACCAATTTACCATGAGTAGTGGATTGTGTATTTAATTACTCATCACACAAGTAAACAGAAAAATGGGGTTGAGTAGCTAACTAACATAGTGTTATTTGTTGGCCCAGAACCGTTTTGATCAATGAACACATGGATTTTTGTAGCAAACTAGCTACAACTCTTTTATATTTTATTACTAAAATTCAACCCACAATAAACAAATTACATTGATCCCTATTTATACAAGGAAAACATACTAATGCTAACCTAATACGTACTCACACATACCAACCTGATAAATATAAACAATCCCGATAAACCTAAATTCAAACTTTAAAGTTTAAACAATTCTAACTAGAAAACGTAAATACTTTAAACTCTTGAATATATATGTTGTTTTGCAGTTCGGATGGCTCGTTTTCCTAAGAATTAACGCCACTGTCCCTCTTAGTTTTGAACTTGAACGCTTCTCACCTAGGCTAAAGTTGGCTCTATGAAGGTACAGCGGGGTAATCAGAGAAGAAGAAAGCTTTGATGGTAATCCTAATTTCCGATGAATGAAGAATGGTATAGATATATGTGATGCACATGAGATAATACATGAGATTACATGGATCACAAAACAGAAAATATCACTAAGTAAATGAAATTTTAATTTGAATAAACATAATTTAAAATATGGCAAGCCAATTTGGGCTAGCCCACTCAGTAGAGCCATAGGCCTCTTAAAGGGGAGATCTCAAAGTTCAAACATGGGAAACAGGGAATAAATTGGGATTAAGTGTAATAGAGTGGGAGTAACATTTGTTGTTCAAAAAAAAATTAAAATATGGCGGGTTATTTCTCAATATGCCCCCGCAAGATGGACGACCCGGAGAGGAGAGCAATCTAGGATATGAAGTATTGAAACCGTGGTCTGAATAAGGTTTGGTCAAGCATCTGCTAATTGATCGTCACCTGCAATGTGATGAACATGAAGGGACCATCTTGGCCTTTTTCTCTAACAAAATGATAATCCTATGCATTCCGTTTCATTCGTTAGTGGAAACTGGGTTTGCGGAGTAAGAAGTTGCACTTAAGTTATCACAATATATTGTAAGAGTTGTAGTAGATTGAAAACCTAGCTCACTTAATAGGGATTGTAACCATTACATCTCGTGGATGTTGATGCAACGGCTCGAAATTCAGCCTCCGTTGAGCTTCTAGCAAGTGTGCTTTGTCTTTTAGAGCTCCTGGAGAGGAATAGAACCAAGATAAACAATGTATCCCCTAGTGCTTGGGTAATTAGCTTTATCCCCTGCCCAATCGGCATCGGTAAAGGCATGTGGTGTTAGGGGAGAGTTACGACGAATTATGATCCCATCATGTAAGGTGCCATGTAGATATCGCAATAGCCATTTCAAGGCTGTACAACGAATTGAGGTAGGAGCATGCATGAATTAGGATAATTTATTCACCGGGAAGGAGATATCCAGACGTGTAAGGGATAGGTATTGCAAAGCTCCAAGCAAGGTGCGATAATCAGTGTGTGATGTATAAGGTGTGCCACCTTTTAACGTGAGAGGTTTGAAGTTAGCCATCGATGTGGAGATTGGTTTACAGTCACTCATATTGGCTTTTAGAGGGATATCGAGGATGTATTTTCGTTGAGAAAGTAGAATACCATGATTTTGAGGAAACCTCATCACCTAGAAAATAAGAAAGAGAACTAAGGTTTTTTAGAGAGAATTTAGTGGCAAGAAGAGTTGTGAATTTAGTTAAGAGTGTGAGTGAAGGACCATTGACGACGATATCATCAACATAGACAAGAACCAGTATAAGAGAAGAATTAGTGTTGAGAAATAAAAAATAAGTGACTCATATGGGTGATTTAAAACCGATGGAAAGGAGATAAGATTTAATTCATCATACCAGGCACAAGACACTTGACGAAGACCATAGATGGATTTATTTAGTTTGCATACATGGTCAAGAATGAAGGAATTAATGAATATTTTGGTGGTTGAGTCATATAAGACCACAGATGGCTTTATTTAGTTGGCGAAGAGATCATGTGTGGGAGATTACCAGAAAGGGAATCATCGGACATGATCATTGTGAGGAGTGACTGTTCTGTTGGCTTCCATGCCTAAAAAGAGCCATAGATGAATTTATATAAATACAATCAATAGATTAAGGTTTCGATCTGTGTCTTCCATCCTAAGTAGTTGGTGGAAGTAAGTTTCAAGGTTAAGGGAAAGGGAACAACAGTTTGCTCTTTCATGGAATTGTTGATCTCGGAGCTAGCCATTTGATTTTTCGGTAAGGAGGGTATGGATGAAATAGGATAATCAACCGGAGAGGAAGGTGTTGAACCATGCTCTAATACCATGTTAAGGTTCAACTAGTTATCTGAGAAGAAGAAGAAGAAGAAAATTTTGATGGTAATTGTGAAGAAGAAGAAAGTTTTGACGGTGAAAAAGATATATTCGACGTACTTGAGATAATGCAAAAGATTTAAAGGAGCACAAAACAGAAAATATGACTAAGTAAATGCAATCTAAATTTGAATAAACATAATTTAAAATAAGGAAATTGGATTTTAGTAATCTCACCTAGAGGTGATTGGTCAATAATAATCCTACTTTTAAAAACTGTTTCTGCCAATTCCACCTTTCAAAAAGTTTTGTTCACAATGGTCCCTTGTCACCAGTTTCAAACTAATGAGAACTTTTTAAAAGGTGGGCTTCCGGTAGAAATTTTTAAAAGTGGGACTATTATTGGTTAATCACTCTAAGTGGGATTATTAAAATCCAATTTACCATTAAAATATGGTGCGCTATCTCTCGGTAGGCTCATCCTCTTAGGACACTCATGTGTGAGGTGCTTGCGTGCTCCACACTCGTAGCATTTTAGGTTACTTTTGTCTCTATTGAAATTTCCTCGACCTAGTCCTCTTCCACCGCGCCGTGACCTTTGATTTCATACCCAGCATGACCCGTCCATATAGTCTATCACCTTGATCACCACCCCTTTGATCATCTGAACAAGTAGCAGTTTACAACGAATTTTGATCACCACCGTGATCCTCTTTGGATCTACAACGAACTTTAGTTTTTTTTTCTCTATGCCTTCAATTGACTAACAGCTTCTTCAAATGGCATGCATTACCTCGAAGCTACTATCTGCTAGGACTTTCCCTACCTCATCCTACAAGTTTGGTCTAAGGTTCCTAAATTTCGTTACCATTTCATTTTGCTTACCTTTGAACTCATCAATCGTCTCATTCTCTTTCATCTATAACATCTCCTACTCACTTCTAAAGGTTTGTAAGTGATTCTTCTAAACAGAGCCAACCCCTAGGTACCGAACCTGGAGCGCCTCCCACACATCTTTTGCATCCTTGTACCCTGCAACTTAAAGTAAAACATCTTCGGATAGTAAGCGAAAAATCGCTCCTACCACTAGGTCTATAGCTTCTCAAAAACAATGGGCCTCTAGGATTGGATTCCATCATGATCGCCCAGGTTGTGTAATTTGTTGATGTTTGCCTTGGGCATCGTAACAAGACTTCTTTGGATTTCCTCTGGACTAATACGTTTAGTATATTAGACATGTTTGTTCAATTTGCACACCAAATTCATGTCAAAGATTCCCAACCTTTTCAAGAACACAATAAACAAATGAAATTGATCCCTACTGAAACCAATATTAAGCTAAGATACTATAATCATAAAAGACAAAGTTCTTTCAATATAGGATTACTAGACTAAGAGTGCCCATCATTCAAGCTAAATGATATGCCGTGCATGGCATTATAGCCTAGTGGTATCTTGGGGTGGGATAAGGTTTAGGATCATTAAGTCTGGGGTTCGATTCCCACAGGGATGGTTCTATGATCACTATTTAAAGAAAGCCTTTCTTAAGGCTCACATATGAATATATTTTCTCCTTAACAACATGAAAATAAAATGGGGCGTAGTTATATGTAAAATAAAATGGAAAGTAATAGTGTGTGAGTTTCATCGTTCACATGTGATCATGGTTTAAAAAAACGGCCGAGGCGGTCGTACTGAGGCGCGCCTCAGTTCGAAACGGAGGAAAAACGCATATGAGGCGGCGCCTCAGGTTCAGAAATTATACGGACGCCTCAGTTGAGTGAGGCGTAAGTTTCAGATCTGAGGCGGTACGAAAATGGCGAGGCGTAAGTATTATTTTTAGGCGGGATTTTAATGATGGATTAGGGTTTTTAGGCGCCAAAACCATATTTGCGGCAATAAAAACTAGCAGCGCCATTATTTTTTTTGTTTCTTTAAATAGCCTTAGGGTTTTTTATTATAGACATCCAAAAAACAGACGCATCTGGCATTATTCTTCAATCGTGATTCTTCACTACTACAGCTGATATTTCTTTGAATCTTCTTTCAATCTTCAATACAATTATTTCTTTCAATCGTATTCAATCTTCAATACAGGTAAGTTCTCTTCACTGCTTTCTTGATTTTTATTGATTGTGTTAATTGGTCTTGTTATGACTTATGGCTGCTTTTTATTGATTCTTGCTATGGCTGCATCTTTCAATTCTTTTTATTGTTCAAGATACTTGCTTTTGATTGATCTTGTTATGACTTATGACTTATGGCTGTAGCTTGATAATAATGTTTGTTATGCTATTTGAGTTAATTAGAAACTATTTGTGTTTTTTTATGTCAAGTATTTGATGAAATTTGAATCTTTGTTATGTTTTTAACTGCTGATTTGATGAGAAGAGTCATTTTTTGATGTTAAGTATTTATTATTTTATGATATATATTATTTTAATATTTATTTATTAATACCGCCTCAGCCTTACGCCTCGTTCCGCCTCAATACTTACACCTCGTGAGGCGAAGGGAAAACGCCTCAATACTCGTTTCCGTTTTTTTAAACCTTGCATGTGATATAAATAATCAGATACCATAATAAATCACTTGGATCTAATTCACAACCGACTAGGATCATATATTATTACTTCATAAAATATATTTCATCATATAAACTGGTCTTAAATATTCATATTGCAAATATGTATTTTTGTGCAAGTAACCTTCATTTGAGTTCGTTTATTCTGGAACCAAAATTTTATTTGCAATGGCTCCAAGGATAGTCTTCTGCCAAGTTCCTTTCTTTGCTTATCATCTGGATGAGGGCACTCTTTAAAAAACCTACATGGAATATAAACAAATAAAGATCAAGAAAGCTCTAAGGCTAATCACAAACTATTTTTGCTAAAATAAATAACACACTCATTTGATGGATTCAGGGAGGGGCAAGCAGAAGCAGTTACACTGGCACCCTCATATCAGTATTTGTTGGTTGCTAGAATGTTTAAAGATAATACTTTTAAATATATATTTATGTATAAAAAAATAAATTCTGTCCCAACCCAGAAGAAGAATTATTATCAACTGTAATTTTCACCCCTTTTGTAGCTTTCCAGGTTTTGTTACTGCTTACATATGAGCTATCTGTCAAACTAACAAAATAAACTATAAGGCAAAAGGACATTAGCAATTTACGCTTCCATTTCTTGGATTTGATGTTGAGTATGGCGATGGTAACGTTTCTTTTTGTTGGGATGTTGATTCGAATCCTGATCGTTGCCTGAAGGAGCTTCCATGATATCTGTCCCTGATTTGCTATCGTGATCATCATCTCTAAGCATATCAAGGTTATTTTCTGTGTTTGTATGTCTCATATCAACAAGATGATGATGAAGATTTTCAAACATATTTGGCTGAAACATGTCTCCCTTTTCAAGACTGATCCTGATACAAAGGGTTAAACATCAAATTGATTATACAAATTCAACTTATAGCGAAATAAGAATTGTTGCTGATCGCATTCATTGTCAGATAAAAGAAATAATAGTTATTTAAACATAAATAAAGAATAGAGACGAGTATAAGGTTATAAATATTAACTAAAAATTTGTGCAACTAATAAAAATAAATAAATAAATAAAACACAAACGGCATAGACGTATTTTATTTATTGGGGTCTCTCTATTCTTTGAACAAAAGCCAAACTTTTAGTGCCTTGTTAATCTTTTGAACATTTATGAAGAAATATCAATTTCGTGAGGCATACTTCTTAATTTGGTCATGGATTTTCTTATTAGTACATTAAGTAATGGTTGATTTAATACAAATATCATGACAAAAGAAAATTTGAAATAAAAATTTCTAACACATGTTAAGGACATTATAACAAATCCATACAGTATTCTTCCCACCTGTCTATACTTTTAAGTACTCTATGCAAAGACCAAATCTGAGAAATTTAGCCCCAATTTAGTAGAAAAAAGCTGTTAAAAGAAAAAACCTTTTTTATTTTATTTCACACACTGACCAGTTTCTCCTTCAAACAAAGCACATTGATAGTAAAAAAAAACCTAAAAAAGGATGTGCTTTTGTAACCAACTTATAACAAATGAAAGCGAAGAAGATGGCAAAGGAACTTACTGTGTTTTTTTTATTTGTCAAAGCTTAAGAATGAAATATTAGGACTTCCAGGTTGAATGCCAACGGAAAACCACTTTCAAGAGAGCAAAAACAGTGGTTTTCAGGCGGTATCTGAGTGATGATCGCCTAATTTATTGTAAACAATTCTTAGAGAGAGAAGAAGAGGAAGAAAAGGAAGAGGTTGGAGAATTGAAGAGATGACAGCCAAAGAAAGAGAAGTTAATGCAGAGGGTATCGAGAGGATATGCAATTGCATTTATGATGGATTGAAGCTTTTATTGCTTTAAGAGAGAGAGAGAGAGGAGAGAGATTAATATCTTTTTAAACGATAAATAATCTTTCATGTTTATTTCTAAAGACACTTGAAGTTATAACTTATGAATCGTAAAGGCAGTGTCGATTGATGCAATTGGGGAAAGTCAACCTCGTGAGAATGAAGAGATCTAATGGGTTAGCATCATATCACACGTGGGCTATAAGTTGTAAGACCACATGGTGTAGCAGCGTGGAAGAGGCGTGGAGGCCTCAATCACGCCGCTACACGGCCTCTTCCACGCTGCTACACCGCCCTTTCTCTGGCGTGGAGGGGCTTTGGCATGTGACGTGGAGGTGGGTTAATGTTTTACTTTTTAAATATAAACTAACTATAAAAAGTGTATGCGACGTGTCACACCACGTCACTCTTCCACGCCTGATCCCACCCGCACTTTTTGACATCATGCCACCCTTTTGACAAACGCTAATGTGGCTGCCATGTGGCACTTTATGTCCCTCCCATACCGTATAGTCTAAAGAGGAGAAAGGTGTAAAAGAAGTGTTGCTATGGAAATAGCCATGCGTGTATGAATGGTTTCATATTTCACATAGGTGTATTATGGAGAGATGAAATGTGCTTGCGTGAGTAATAAAATTTTGAAAAAAGAAGTGATGAGATGAAGCTAAATAATTGGTAATATATAATATAACTAAGAAAATAAATTAACCCTGTATCTACATTACACTTGTGTAGATCACCACATGTTGGCCTCCATCGCGCCCCTTAAACACCCTACAACACATGCCCCTATAAGAGTACATGAAATGGGTTCGGGATGTGATGAATGAGATGGTATAGTCGACCGTACCGATGAACACCCCCCCCCCACCCATCAGTTCCAAAGTTTTTTTTATCCGGATTGGTATTGTAATCTCGACGACCCCAAACTTCCAATGGTATATATTGGAATAAACTGCGTTTTTACCCCCTGTGTTTAGGGGCACTGACACCCTAACCCCCTATTTTCAAATAGAGTGGAATTCAAGGATTGTCATTTATCTTTATACCCATTTTCAGGCGCTATCATTTATGTTCAAAATTGATGAGTTTTGTGCTTTATGTTTTAAAATCCATCACATTTTGTCCTTTAGGCATAACCCAGTTCGTTTTTTCAGTTAAATGTGACCATGTGTAGGTCACGTGAGGGTAGATATGTCATTTAATGTTTCTCCCTGAACATTTCCCTCAATATTAAATAAACCCAACCCTAGTTTACAGACTTCCCCAAATTGAGATCAGCCTTCCCACCCAAAACCCTAGTCATGATCTCATCTTGAAGGAATACTTCCTCCATCTTCAACCGAATAAACTGAACGCAAACAATAAACTAATTAAAGTTTAATGAATAATGACTGATGGACTTGATTTAATTATACTTCAAGTTCTTATGAGATGAAGAAAGTACCAGTGGAGAGTTTTGAAAGATTTTGTGACAACTCGAGTTTCCAAGATTTCATCTTCGCATTTACTGCACGTTAATCGTTTAGGTGATTTGTTTACACGACTTGTTTATTTCACAACTGTATACGTTTGTAGTATGTTAAAACGTATCGTGATTGGTATGTTATATATGGTGTGTATTATGTGTGTATTTGTATACATATTTTGTATTAGTATCATGGTTGTATAATTAAAAAAAAAAAACAAAATGAGATCTGTTAGGCCCAAACCCTTGTTTCTATTAACATGACAACCGGCCCAAATCCCTTGTCCCTATATTTTCATATTACGTAAGTGACTAGGAAGGATAGTAGATCATATCAAACCCTACCTTTTCATTTAGGGTGCGACTGCAGTAACAAGACCCCCCCCCTTCTACTTGTGATTGCATCTCGATTAATTGGGTCTTCGGTTAGTGATTCTTGCTTATGATTTCATATTTGTATGATGTGTTGCTAATGTGATGATTGTAATTATAAACGAATCAAGTTTCTTTATGATAAAGTCACGATCTTAAAATATGATTAAGTACATGATGAGAAAGTGTGATGTTGTTCGAGTTAGGATGTGTTGATCAGTAGTAATGATATGACTATTGATTGTATGTATTGAATCCATAGCGATTGATTGATGTAGATTGGATGGCTTTGATGATTTTTGTTAACTAGTAAATGAATGTTGGTAGATAACTGTTGCGTTATCGGTCAAGTATAATCGAATACATGTGGCCATGTGTAGATCTAACCAAAGCATGAAGTCATCCTATTAGTTGTCACTAGTTTTGCAGGTATGGCAAATGTGAAGTGGTGGTTTATTTATGAAATCGAGACTTGTGGGAAGGTAACAGTCAATTTTTGACTAAAATATATGTTGAATCAAATGTACAGCCATTATATAATTTGGTCCAATAGTATCATAGAAGCAATAACATATGTCGGCCATTCTTGGGTGTTTTGATAAGGTATTTATTTGAATATTAGATGAGTTGGGCGGCTGATTACATGTGTGCGTAACTTGGTCGGCTAAATATATGTGTGATTAGGAAATTAATTTTCAATCCATGAACTTGTTGATTGGTGGGATTGGGCGGTCAACCGAAAGCCCTTGGCTGTGGGCTTCGGCCCAATGAAGCTAAGGAACCGGATCAAAAGAGTGGCGGCTAACTTGCATGTGAACATCTCATCGGCTAGTATTTTTGCGGTCCAATGAGGGTTGGCGGTGGGGGAATAGGTGTCGGCCACTAGGGAAATTAGGTTGTGGTGATATTGTTGTTACTTGCTAAAACCGTTACCGGTTGACGAAACAAATTATCGGCGAAACACTTTTGACGAAACCGACATGGTGTTTCGCCGAGATCGTTCTTGACGAAACAAACTCATCATATCAGGAGTGTTACATCGAGGGATGTAACGACAAAACGGAGGTTGTTTCGTCGAAAGGGATTCACGGCGAAACAGGGGTGTTTCGCCGAGTGGGTAATCTGCTCTGTAACCTGGTTTATTTCTGTTATTGATAGCTGGATTTATTAACTGTTGTTAGATGCTTTGCATGACTTGTACGATGTTGGTTTCGTGATATGTACTACTTGGTAAACATTGATTGTGCTATTATGTGAACCTCATGAATGCAAACTAACTTATACACTTACGTACCATAGGACGTGATTGATTAACTGTGAGCACATAACTTATCATACCGAGCAAACCAAGGTGAGTTCACACTCTTACTAAGGCATGGGATTCCCAGGGCTTGGGAATGGGATTGAAGTAATAAGGTTGAACAGATTCGAACTGACGCTATTACTAGACTACCATACCATCGTCCTCGGTTGTGCAGGACACATACGTAAAACCTACGTATACTTATGATACTCACTGTCCTCAGGTTGCGAAGGACACTCACGTAAAACCTACGTGAACTTATACTCACTACTACCTCGGTTGTGTCAGGCACTTACGTAAAACCTACGTAAACCCCCGCGTACCCCTATCCTCGGTTGTGAAGGATACTTACGTAAAACCTACGTAAACTTGTACGTATTACTGTTCTCGGGATATGTAGAACACTTATGGTTATGAATAGTCTAGTGGATATATAACATGGGAAGCCCCCACCAGTAGAACATACTATCGGCCCAGTAGAGCCACATGTTACAAACGAACTTACTATTACGCATTTACTTTCCGTGAACTCGCTCAACTAGTTGTTGATCCTCTGTTACATGCCTTGCAGGTCGTTAGGTACTTGGAGCTTGCACAGGGAGGAGCTGGTCGTTGTGGGCTTGGATCGTGATTGATTGTTAAACACTTTATGACATTACATACTTATTTATGTTGGGTTTTATATATACGCTTCCGCTAAACAGTGATAACATACTTATGTTTTGGAACACCTTTCATATTGGTGATTGAATGGTATTTACTTTTACTTATTAATACATGTTCAATATGATTGGTGGCTTGATCCTGGTCAGTCACGCTCCCAAGCGGTGATATTCCGCAGGTGGATTAACGGGGTGTGACAGATTGGTATCAGAGCCATTGGTTATAGAGAACTTGGTTTTAATACGGGGAAAACGTTTTTATTAAAACCAGACTATAACCGGAACAGTGCTCTCAACGATCCACAACGACGCTTCGCTCCACGTGCAAGACTCAACATCCTAGGTAATAAGGTTTATGTTTATTACCTACATGCTAGAGTTGCATAGAACTTTGCTCGTAGTATGCTTAGATTTCAATGCTCGTTACTTGTTATTGCTTCAGAACACTTGCGTGCTTACACTCTTCTGTCATCGCACTATTCGCGAACCACTCTAACTTATGACACTTTTGCTATGAAGATCATGGCTGGACGTATTAACATGACTCAAGCCCAGTTGACGGCTCTTATCAATGAACAAGTTGTTGCGGCACTTGCAGCTGCAAACGCAGGAGGTATACCCTACAGTCGTAACTCATCCTAGGATCTTTAGATCCTACGTTCCTAACCAACTCTTATGTTTAACCTCATTCTGTTCTTACACATTAGGTCAACACGTTCAGCAACCTGTGTGTACCTTCAAGAACTTCATGGATTGTCGTCCTAGCACGTTTAGTGGCACTGAAGGAGCGGTTGGACTCCTCCACTGGTTTGAAAAGCTCAAGTCTGTGTTCGAGATGTGTAAATGCCCTGAGGCTCGCAGGGTGAAATATGCCACTGGTACTTTAGAGGGGATTGCTCTAACTTGGTGGAACGCACAAGTGCAGATCTTAGGGTTGGCAGCTGCTAATGCCACCCCTTGGGATGATTTCAAGGAACTGATCAAAAGGGAATACTGCACACGGGAAGACATTCACAAGTTGGAAGATGAGTTGTACCATCTGAAAATGACTGGGTCAGAGATCGAGGCTTATACCAAGAGGTCAAACGAGTTGGCTGTGCTGTGCCCAACTATGGTGGACCCTCCAATCAAGCGCATCGAGTTGTATCTCAAAGGTTTGGCGCCAGAAATTCAGAGCCATGTAACATCTGCTAATCTTGACAACATTCAGGCTATTCAACGCCTTGCGCATCGCCTCACAGATCAGGCAGTGGATCAGAACAGGCTGCCTAAACGTATCAGCGCTACTGCTACCGCTACCACTGCTACTACACTTGCTACTCCCAGTGACAACAAGAGAAAATGGGATGGGGATTCTAGCAAGGGATCAGCTTCAGTTCAGTCACAGGTTCAGCAGCGAAAGACTGACAGTTATCAGAGTCCCAGTCAGCATTCCTCAGGCAGCCACAGGCAGGGTGGATATCGAGGGAACCTCCCAAAGTGTAACAACTGCAACAGACACCACAGTGGCCAGTGTAACAAGGGTCGCTGTCAAAGATGCCTCAAGATGGGTCATGAGGCCAAAGATTGTAGAAGCCCTCGGCCTGCGAACCAGAATCAGCAGCAGCCTCAAGCACAGCAGAACCAACAGCAGGGCAACAAAGGGTGTTTTCATTGCGGTGCAGAAGGTCACTTCAAAAGGCACTGCCCTCAGCTAAACAGGAACCAGAACAACAACAATAACAACAATCAGGGAAATGGCAACAACAACAATGGTGGGAACAACAACGGCAATGAAGCAAGGGGTCGTGCATTTGTGTTGGGGCAGGGTGATGCCAGAAATGATCCCAACGTCGTTATGGGTAAGTTTCTTCTCGACGATATATATGTTACTGTTTTGTTTGATTCGGGTGCGGATACGAGTTATATGTCTTTGAAAATGAGTAAATTGTTAAAACGTACACCAACACCCCTAAGCACCAAACATGTAGTAGAACTAGCAAATGGTAAAAGTGTAGAAGCCACACATGTAGTCAAGGGTTGTAACATCGTTCTAGCGGGTCAGACCTTCTCGATTGATCTTATTCCAATAGTTCTGGGTAGTTTCGATATCGTCATCGGCATGGATTGGTTATCCAAGCAGCAGGCGGAGATCCTATGTAAAGAGAAGATCATTCGTATTCCTCGTACGGGAAAGGAACCTCTTGAAGTTCAAGGCGACAAGAGTGGTGCAGTGGTTGGCATTATCTCTTTCTTGAAGGATCAGAAATGTTTACGAAAGGGGCATACTGCCATTTTGGCACTTGTTACTGATGCATCGACGACAGAGAAAAGAATAGAGGATATTCCAGTTGTACGCGAATTTCCTCAAGTGTTTCCTGAAGATTTACCTGGTCTACCGCCTCATCGCCAGGTCGAGTTTCAAGTTGAACTAGCTCCAGGAGCAGCACCTATAGCTCGCGCACTGTATCGTTTTGCTCCAACGGAACTGGAAGAACTGTCTAAGCAACTACAAGAGCTCTTGGATAAGGGCTTCATTCGTCCAAGCTCTTCGCCTTAGGGAGCTCCAGTTCTATTTGTGAAAAAGAAGGATGGCACTTTCAGGATGTGCATAGACTATCGCGAACTGAACAAGGTCACAGTGAAGAACCGCTATCCTCTTCCTCGTATTGACGACTTATTCGACCAGTTGCAAGGGTCGAGTTACTACTCCAAGATTGATCTGAGGTCCGGTTATCATCAGCTGAGAGTCCGGGATGAGGACGTCTCCAAGACGGCATTCAGAACTCGCTACGGTCACTACGAGTTCCTAGTCATGCCTTTCGGGCCTACGAACGCGCCTGCAGTTTTCATGGATCTTATGAACAGGGTGTGCAAACCCTATCTAGACAAGTTCGTCATTGTCTTCATCGACGACATTCTGATCTACTCTAAGAGTCAGGAGGAACACGAGCAGCACTTACGTCTTATCTTGGAACTTCTTCGAAAAGAACAACTGTACGCCAAGTTTTCAAAATGCGACTTCTGGCTTCGTGAAGTCCACTTCTTAGGCCATGTGGTGAACAGGGATGGGATTCATGTCGATCCATCCATGGTAGATTCGATCAGGAACTGGCCTGCACCGCGTACACCAACAGAAATACGCCAATTCTTGGGTTTGGCGGGGTATTACAGACGATTCATCAAAGACTTTTCAAAGATCGCACAACCGCTTACAATGTTGACACAGAAAGGTGTTACCTATCGTTGGGGTAATACACAAGAAACGGCTTTTCAGTACCTAAAGGATAGGCTTTGCAGCGCGCCTATTCTCTCATTGACGGAGGGCACGGATGACTTCGTGGTTTATTGTGACGCATTGATACAGGGTCTTGGTTGTGTATTGATGCAGCGGGATAAAGTTATAGCTTACGCTTCTCGTCAACTCAAGGTTCATGAACGGAATTACACGACGCACCATTTAGAGCTGGGAGCTGTTGTTTTCGCGCTCAAGATATGGCGACACTACCTGTACGGTACCAAGTGCACAATTTACACCGATCACAGGAGTCTCGAGCATATCTTCAAGCAGAAGGAATTGAACATGCGTCAACGACGATGGGTCGAGCTGCTTAATGATTATGAATGCGCCATCAAGTACCATCCAGGCAAAGCCAATGTTGTGGCTGACGCTCTCAGTCGAAAGGACACTTTACCTAGGCGTGTACGAGCCTTACAGCTTACTATTCAGTCTAGTCTTCCTGCACAGATACGTGATGCTCAGGTAGAAGCATTGAAGCCAGAGAACGTCAAGGCTGAAGCCTTACGCGGTTCAAGGAAACGACTGGAACAAAAGGAAGACGGTGCCTATTATGTAACGGGGCGTATTTGGGTCCCACTGTATGGCAGTTTACGAGAACTTGTGATGGATGAAGCTCATAAGTCTCGCTACTCGGTACATCCAGGTTCGGATAAAATGTATCACAACATCAGAACTACATATTGGTGGCCTAGCATGAAGGCCCACATTGCAACTTACGTTGGCAAGTGTTTGACTTGTGCGAGAGTCGAGACAGAGTACTAGAAACCCTCAGGCCTACTCCAGCAACCAAGGATACCGCAGTGGAAATGGGAAGAAATTTCCATGGATTTTGTTACTGGTCTGCCTAGATCCCAGCGCGGGAATGATACTATTTGGGTGATCGTCGATCGACTCACAAAGTCTGCTCACTTCTTGGCTATCAAAGAAATGGATAAGTTCTCCACTCTAGCAGACGTCTACTTGAAAGAAGTTGTTTTGAGGCACGGAGTGCCAACCTCTATTATTTCGGATCGGGACACACGATTCACTTCAGAACTATGGCAAGCGATGCACAAAGCTTTTGGCTCTCGATTAGACATGAGCACAGCTTATCACCCTCAGATGGATGGGCAGTCTGAGCGCACTATCCAAACTCTAGAAGACATGCTTCGGGCGTGTGTTATCGATTTCGGCAACAGCTGGGAAAAACATCTCCCGTTAGTGGAGTTCTCGTACAACAACAGTTACCACACCAGCATACAAGTCGCTCCATTCGAGGCATTGTACGGTCGTAAATGCCGGTCACCTCTCTGTTGGGCAGAGGTAGGGGATAGTCAGATTACAGGTCCAGAAATGGTAGTTGACGCTACCGAACGAATTGCACAGATACGACAACGCATGGCGGCAGCTCGTGATCGCCAGAAAAGCTACGCTGATAAACGCAGAAAACCGCTCGAATTCCAAGTTGGGGATCGAGTGCTACTCAAAGTCTCACCCTGGAAGGGTGTGGTTCGTTTTGGTAAACGAGGTAAACTCAATCCACGGTATGTTGGACCATTCGAAATCACTGAAAAGATAGGCAAAGTGGCCTACAGACTAAACTTACCAGCTGAACTCGGTACAGTTCACAACGTATTCCACGTGTCGAATCTGAAGAAGTGTCTGTCAGATGAGACCCTCATAGTTCCTTTTAAGAAACTCACTATCGACGAGCGGTTGCAGTTCGTCGAGGAACCAGTTGAAATCACGGACCGGGATGTCAAGGTCCTCAAGAACACTAGAATACCTCTTGTACGAGTTCGTTGGAACTCCCGTCGTGGCCCAGAGTATACCTGGGAACGAGAAGATCAAATGGAACTCAAGTATCCCCAATTATTCGAAAACCGTGCAACCACTACTGAGGCTGAAGCTACTACCACAGAATTTCGGGACGAAATTCCAAATCAACGGGGGGATGATGTGACACCCCAGGAAAACCAGTAAACGATGCAACTTACCTAGCTTCCTCAGTAACCGCATGCTAAATTTCGGGACGAAATTTCTTTCAAGTTGGGGATAATGTGACAACTCGAGTTTCCAAGATTTCATCTTCGCATTTACTGCACGTTAATCGTTTAGGTGATTTGTTTACACGACTTGTTTGTTTCACAACTGTATACGTTTGTAGTATGTTAAAACGTATCGTGATTGGTATGTAATATATGGTGTGTATTATGTGTGTATTTGTATACATATTTTGTATTAGTATCATGGTTGTATAATTAAAAAAAAAAACAAAATGAGATCTGTTAGGCCCAAACCCTTGTTTCTATTAACATGACAACCGGCCCAAATCCCTTGTCCCTATATTTTCATATTACGTGAGTGACTAGGAAGGATAGTAGATCATATCAAACCCTACCTTTTCATTTAGGGTGCGACTGCAGTAACAAGACCCCCCCCCCTTCTACTTGTGATTGCATCTCGATTAATTGGGTCTTCGGTTAGTGATTCTTGCTTATGATTTCATATTTGTATGATGTGTTGCTGATGTGATGATTGTAATTATAAACGAATCAAGTTTCTTTATGATAAAGTCACGATCTTAAAATATGATTAAGTACATGATGAGAAAGTGTGATGTTGTTCGAATTAGGCTGTGTTGATCAGTAGTAATGATATGACTATTGATTGTATGTATTGAATCCATAGCGATTGATTGATGTAGATTGGATGGCTTTGATGATTTTTGTTAACTAGTAAATGAATGTTGGTAGATAACTGTTGCGTTATCGGTCAAGTATAATCGAATACATGTGGCCATGTGTAGATCTAACCAAAGCATGAAGTCATCCTATTAGTTGTCACTAGTTTTGCATGTATGGCAAATGTGAAGTGGTGGTTTATTTATGAAATCGAGACTTGTGGGAAGGTAACAGTCAACTTTTGACTAAAATATATGTTGAATCAAATGTACAGCCATTATATAATTTGGTCCAATAGTATCATAGAAGCAATAACATATATCGGCCATTCTTGGGTGTTTTGATAAGGTATTTATTTGAATATTAGATGAGTTGGGCGGCTGATTACATGTGTGCGTAACTTGGTCGGCTAAATATATGTGTGATTAGGAAATTAATTTTCAATCCATGAGCTTGTTGATTGGTGGGATTGGGCGGTCAACCGAAAGCCCTTGGCTGTGGGCTTCGGCCCAATGAAGCTAAGGAACTGGATCAAAAGAGTGGCGGCTAAATTGCATGTGAACATCTCACCGGCTAGTATTTTTGCGGTCCAATGAGGGTTGGCGGTGGGGGAATAGGTGTCGGCCACTAGGGAAATTAGGTTGTGGTGATATTGTTGTTACTTGCTAAAACCGTTACCGGTTGACGAAACAAATTATCGGCGAAACACTTTTGACGAAACCGACATGGCGAAACACATTGTGTTTCGCCGAGATCGTTCTTAACGAAACAAACTCATCATATCAGGAGTGTTACGTCGAGGGATGTAACGACGAAACGGAGGTCGTTTCGTCGAAAGGGATTCACGGCGAAACAGGGGTGTTTCGCCGAGTGGGTAATCTGCTCTGTAACCTGGTTTATTTCTGTTATTGATAGCTGGATTTATTAACTTTTGTTAGATGCTTTGCATGACTTGTACGATGTTGGTTTCGTGATATGTACTACTTGGTAAACATTGATTGTGCTATTATGTGAACCTCATGAATGCAAACTGACTTATACACTTACGTACCATAGGACGTGATTGATTAACTGTGAGCACATAACTTATCATACCGAGCAAACCAAGGTGAGTTCACACTCTTACTAAGGCATGGGATTCCCAGGGCTTGGGAATGGGATTGAAGTAATAAGGTTGAACAGATTCGAACTGACGCTATTACTAGACTACCATACCATCGTCCTCGGTTGTGCAGGACACATACGTAAAACCTACGTATACTTATGATACTCACTGTCCTCAGGTTGCGAAGGACACTCACGTAAAACCTACGTGAACTTATACTCACTACTGCCTCGGTTGTGTCAGGCACTTACGTAAAACCTACGTAAACCCCCGCGTACCCTTATCCTCGGTTGTGAAGGATACTTACGTAAAACCTACGTAAACTTGTACGTATTACTGTTCTCGGGATATGTAGAACACTTATGGTTACGAATAGTCTAGTGGATATATAACATGGGAAGCCCCCACCAGTAGAACATACTATCGGCCCAGTAGAGCCACATGTTACAAACGAACTTACTATTACGCATTTACTTTCCGTGAACTCGCTCAACTAGTTGTTGATCCTCTGTTACATGCCTTGCAGGTCGTTAGGTACTTGGAGCTTGCACAGGGAGGAGCTGGTCGTTGTGGGCTTGGATCGTGATTGATTGTTAAACACTTTATGACATTACATACTTATTTATGTTGGGTTTTATATATACGCTTCCGCTAAACAGTGATAACATACTTATGTTTTGGAACACCTTTCATATTGGTGATTGAATGGTATTTACTTTTACTTATTAATACATGTTCAATATGATTGGTGGCTTGATCCTGGTCAGTCACGCTCCCAAGCGGTGATATTCCGCAGGTGGATTAACGGGGTGTGACAGATTTTCAACAGCTCAAAATCTTGTAACGGAGGGCTCGTTTTTTCTCAGTGATTTGCAAGATGTGCAACCATCACCACCGCAGATCCACCCGTGTCACGAATCATTCGAACACGGTCTCACCACCACGGTAATGGAAAATGACTGTTTTCAGATCTGAAGATCGTTGATGAAGACATTCAGATCCGACGACCGTTGATGGTCGGATTTATTCGTAGATTTGTGTGGAACTTGTGCCGGATGGGCGGTAGATTTGCTGCTGTGAGCCCAAATGGTCGGAAAAAGTGTCGGATTTATGGTGGGGTGGATTAGCGGCTGATAGATGGTCGAAACGACCAGAAATACGCCGAAACTTTCATCTAGTCACATCTCTCTTTCTCAGAACTATTTCTCTCTCTCTCTCTCTCTCTCTCTCTCTCTCTCTCTCTAGGGTTTGAATGTTTGGAGAAATAAGAAAAAGAAATGGTGGTTTTATATTAGATGAGATTAAATGACATATCTACCCTCACGTGCATGGTTGTAAAAGTCCCGCCTAGGCTCCGAGTACTCCCCGAGTACTCGCTACAAGGTAGGTTGCCAAGGCACGAGTACTGTTCTCCCAGGCCAATTACTCCCCGAGTATCTCCGCCTAAGCCGAGTACATCCCGAGTACTCCCGAATCCGACTAGGGAGCGCCTAGCGACTTTTGCAACCATGCTCACGTGACCTGCACATGGTCACATTTAACTGAAAAAACAAAGTGGGTTATGCCTAAAGGACAAAGCATGATGGATTTTAAAACATAAAGTACAAAACTCATTAATTTTTAACATAAAGGACAGCGCTAGAAAATGGGTATAAAGATAAAGGACAATACTTGAAATTCACTTTTTCAAAAAAATATTGTCTTACCCCCCCCCCACTAGTCCCAGTTGCATAATCTTGGACCCTGCCACTTAACGCTGTTGAATCTCAACGTTACTATGTAATGGTCAAAAGGTATATTTTTCATCTCCACTCTTTTTTGCTTGGCACATTCATTTCCAAACCCCTTTTTATGTAAGCTGGTTTGATCTTACCCCAACCATTCATAGTCAATTGTTTCAAGAGCTAGACCAAGCTTCTTCCCTCTCAGATGAAGAATTTCGGCAACCAGGGATCATCAAATCAACGTGATCATCAAAACCTAAGAATAATGTCTGTTCCAAGATATAAGATTACAGAGACTTCAACTAGGTCAATTACAGAGTATAAGATTACAGGGTATAAGATTGCAGGGACTACGCTTAGGTTAGGTTTGTATGCTTAATTTCCATGATTGTGGTTTGAACCGTCTTAGGGTTCATTGTTCATGATTAAGTAGACACCTACATTAAAACAAAGTCTACAATTTAGTTGGTTAGTTATTGTCTTGTGTTTTGTTTGTTCGTATATCGAAAGGGTTATGAAAAGAAAATGATGATCTAGTCGATTGTTCACTGTTCGTTGATTCATATACCCCTGGATTGAAACAGTAATGAAAAGAAAGTGATGATTAAGTCGGTTGTTTCCTATTGATTGTTGAATGTTTGATGTGATCATAGGGTATAATTAATGATATTGTTTAATAAAATAGGTTAATGATCACAGTCTAATCGTTTGTTTCTTGTTGATTGTTTCATCCATCTCAGCTCTTATGTTTCATGTGGTGGTCACCATGTATGGCCGCCCTTTCCTCAACTTCTAGTATCCACCTAAGAAGCAAATGATTGAATAGTGAAAAACAAGACCATAGCATTAACGTATCATTATATTATGTAGGATAATTGTAGGAGTATTGATGACCTTATGTTTAATATTTATGTAGGCTAACTGATTATGGATGATGATTATCCAATTAAATAGTGTTCGGTTGACTTTATTTGTGCATTTGAATTGGCCATGATATCAGAATGATAACTTGTAGGGTTAGAAACCATTATTTGGGCATTGGCATGATATATCAGAATGATGACTTGTAGGGTTTGAAACCATTATTTGAGCATTGGCCATTATATATCAGAATGAAGCTTTGCAGGGTTAGAAACTATTGTTTGTTCATGTGACTTCGGATAGTCAAACCATTGTATTGTGGATCAGAAACTAAAAGGTCATTCTTTGTTGATTATACCTTGATTAGGATTAGATGTTGATCATAACAAGAATTGGCCATTGTTTTGTGCATTTGAATTTGAAAGGCCAAACAGTAGGTGGAGTTGATCATATATGTTGATTGGCCATTCTATGTTGATTAGGATTACATGTTGATCATTTGATTAGGATTATATGTTGTGCACTTAGTAGGTGCAGTTGATCATATATGTTTATTGGCCATTATATGTTGATTAGGATTACATGTTGATCATTTGATTAGGATTATATGTTGTGCACTTGAATGTAGGGCCAGTTGAATCATTTGATTAGGAATTGATCACTATTTTGGCCATTATATGATGATCACGATTAGATGTTCATCATTTTATTAGGATTGGATGTTCTACATTTGAATCTGAATGATCAAACAAGAATTGGATTTACAGTTTAAGGCTTTAACTTTGCAAGGGTCAAACAATTTAAGGTGTTGACTATCCAAGGTCAAACAATTTAGGCGGGAATGACTAAGAATTGTGCAGGGTGTAAAACGTTTTGTTGTTACAAAGAACATGGGGTAAAAAGAAAGGGTAAATATGTCATTTCACATCACAACTAACACAAATGCGATGTCATTTAATAGCAGGGTCTAAGATTGATGCAATTGGGACTAGTCGGGGGCGGTAAGACAACAATTTTTTTAAATAGGGGTAAATGTGTTAGCGCCGCCAAAACACAAGGGTGTAAAAAACAATTTACTCTATATATTGTTACTAAAATAAAATTACTTAAATAAAACCCATCACTATACACAAACTCAATCTCGTTTCGATTCTATCAATATTCACAACTTCCACAATTTTGACACCACATTCATACAACGACTACCCTCTCTCCCTAATAAGTGTTACATAACCAAATGTTGTAGTTAAATCATTCAATATTTGCTTCATTGTGAACTAAACTTGTGTATGCTACTTTTGCCATTACTACTCACCTCTAAAAATGACACAGAATAAATTCATGAAATCATTTTAATTTCAGTAGTTTAATTTCTTATATCTAAAGAATACCTAATGTTATAATAAATCAAAACAAATTATGCTACATTATATTGATTTAGTATATCATTTGTTAGCATTATTCCATAATACGTGATACGATAAAAGAACCAGGTCTAGAATGGCAGGTAAATGGCTAACAAGTTGCGTCGCAACCCTCTTTTAAATAACAAATTTGATCCCGCCTTCCTCGTACTTGATCATGTGTTGTTCTTCCACCTTTGATTGGTAAGCCCCATATGCATACAAAAGATAGCTTTGTGCCACGTAAGATGGTTTAGCTTCTTCAACGAACTCCTATAACAACTTAATGGTGAGACTTTGGTAACCAAAATAGCATCACATATATATAGATTGTTTTTTACCCGGTTCAAATTGGGCAACACCTTCCCGTTATTACAACGAAACACGGACACAACCTCCTTACCTCACTCAACGCCAGGTCTGAAAATGATTTCGAAGATGTATAACTCGTTCGAATGTTCGCCAAATACATAACTAATGTCCCAAGACGACATCGTGATATGAACGCTTTGATCAGATTATTTTTTGGTGTGAATAATGGTCCCCGAAGGCATGGCTTTATAATAGATTTTAAAATCTATACGACACGTATTTGTATAGCATTATATGTGTCATATACGTTTTAATTTTACACCTACCATGTCACACCCCAACCGATGACGGAAATATCAGAGTGAGACGAAAACGAGATTGCTTAAGACTTCATAACTTGCTAATGTGACAATATTTAAATAACTCATATTTCATTTCATTCTAAATAGAAATACATTGTCTTGGAAATCAAACACAACATGTTTACGATTGAACATGGCAAAACAAATGAAAATACAAAACATAAATAAATAGGTGTGTTTCTAGTTCACCCTAAGTAGCTTTCTTGTATATCTTCATCAATTGTTTGCAACATGTATTAAAATAAAAGTAACACAAAGGTTGGCGAGTATACAAGTTTGATTGCATAGCATACGTATAAAAGATTGTCTCAAATCCAACATGACATTTTGTATACTAAGTTAAATTTCATACTAGCATGCACAACCTAAATGTCAAACCAAAGATTCCACGAGCGTAATCTTGTCACCACAATGAATAAGACCGTTATATCATTGAATACTAAACAATGACCCAACAAATGGGGTGGTGTGATACTCCTATAGCGCTATACATGCCAAGGTTAGCTAGCGAAGTTAATGACAAGTAGTTTGCATGTATGAATGATTGAATACCTAGCATGAATAACCTAAGCATAACAAATAGCATGTTCGAAAGATTGAGTGAATTCATAAGTTTGATTACGTGCATATGTGAATTTGTTTATGTCATACAAGTTACACCCCAAAATTAATTAAAACCGTAAAGGGGGATTCGAGTATACTCACGGTGTGTGTAGTAATTTCCACGTAAGTGAGTTGATGTGTTGAGACTTTGGAAACCGCCGAGTTATCCTCCAAGGATAAACGAGGTGTATGAGTTCGACGAATTGTTAAGTTAGGAAGGTGTATGCGAGATACTTAAACTTAGTATAAAAGTACATAAAAGTTATCTTGACAAAACACTCAAATTGGACACAATGATTATGTGTTTTTCATAGGCACAAGTTCTCCTATTGGAAGCCAAAACATAAGGAGTTCTAATCTAAGATAATATAACCATAACTCTTAACATCAATCCATGAATTAGGTAGGTGAAGGGGTATGGTCCCAGATCTCGCGTCAGCATCGACCGCGAGTGACCATTACCCTTATCAAAACCCCCACCAGCCAACAACCTACTTGTGCCCATGCGAGAACGCGTCGACACAAGGGTTGAATCCAATCTATCTAGTGATGAAGGAGGACTTACCTGGAACATGAGAACGGTAGAGTGATGCGACATAGCATCAAATCTGGTGTATGAAAACGGAAGTATTCACAACGATGCGGCCTCGCACCGCGTCCAGTGAACACTTCTATCAATACAAGGAAGTTGGATAACAGCACAGTCACCACAGGCGACGATGCGGCCAGCACCGCATCTCGCGTATTTCTTGATCACAAGCAAGAGACGCGATAACATCAGATGTTACCGCAGGCAGCGATGCGGCTCGCACCGCATCCTATACGCTCAACAAGTGGGACTGACACCACAGTGCAAGTGGAACCAATGGCAGTCACCTGTCAGGTCTACATAAGCGACAGACTGACGTGGCGTCGTCTCCCCGGCCGACATGTCTGACACACTTGCAAAGGTGCAGCATGCCGTCAGTCTATCCATCCACCTCCTCCTTCACTCCTCGGCTATAAATACCAACCCCAAACCAGGTTTGAGGTATCGCTTTACATTTCTGGGAGATTAGCAAAATGGGCAATAGAGCTGGGCGCGCACACGCTGAACTATAAACCGCGCCCCGCAATTAAAGGCCAAATCTTAGCTGATTTCGCTGCCGAAGTACCGACGAATCGCATCCAATAATGCGAAGAAGCACAAAACCCTGCACCCACACCATCTTCCTCGGAAACCTGGGCACTATTCACCGATGGTGCCTCCAACGAGGAAGGAGCGGGCGCAGGTCTGTGACTCGTCAGCCCCGATGGTCAAGAGCTTACGTACGCAATCCGCCTCGACTTCAAAAGCACAAACAACGAGGCCGAATATGAAGCCTTACTGGCAGGACTACGTTTAGCAGTTAAACTCGGCGTGCAACATCTGGAAGCACACGTCGACTCTTTGTTAGTTGCAGGACAGATACGCGGCGACTATGCCGCAAAGGGGGATATCATAATCCTCTACCTCGAGCAAGCCCTGCAACTAACATCAAAGTTCACTTCGTTTAATATCCGACATATTAACAGGAGTGAAAACAAATCCGCAGATGCACTCTCCAAACTTGCATCCACCAGCTTCCAACACCTGGCAAAGGAAATACGTATCGAAATTCTACAAAATCCTTCAGTACCCCTGCGCCAGGTCAACGTCATCCAATACGGGACAACGTCATGGATGACACCAATTATTGCATATTTGCAATCAGGTGTGACTCCCGAAAGCAAATCGGAGGCACGCAAGCTACAATACAAAGCGTGTCATTATCAAATGGGAGACGGTATCTTATACCGCAAATCATACCTAGGGCCACTACTACGATGCGTCGACCCCCAGGATGCCACATACCTCATCAGAGAGATACACGAGGGTATGTGCGGCATACACGCAGGACCACGCACGGTAGTGGCCAAAATCATGAATGCTGGGTATTACTGGCCCGGCATGCACCTGGACGCCGTCAAAGAGCTGCGCAAATGTATCAACTGTCAACGACATGCTCCAAAAACTTTGCGCCCCAAAAACAACCTGGTCCCGGTCACCAACGCATGGCCCTTCCAGAAATGGGCAATCGAAGTTGTGGGACCTTTCCCTGACGCACCAGGTGCAGTCAAATTTATCATAGTAGCGGTTGATTATTTCACAAAATGGGTAGAGGCAAAACCGCTCGCCTCAACCACTGCTATGATAACAAGAAAATTCATATGGGAACACATCATCTGCCGTTTCGGTCTACCAATGTGCATCGTTACCGATAATGGCACCAACTTTGCTGCTGACGAATTTCAAAAATGGCTAGAAGAACTACACGTTGAACATATATTCTCATCCGTGGCACATCCGCAAGGAAACGACCAAGTTGAGAGTATCAACAAAAGTCTAGTCGAGGGCATCAAAGCAAGGTTGGGAACAGCCAGGCGTGGCTGGGTCGATGAACTCCCAAGTATCCTATGGGCACACCGCACAAGCCCAAAAACGAGCAATGGGGAAACACCCTTCAGCCTAGTCTACGGTTCAGAAGCGGTGATCCCCGCGGAAGTAGGCATCCCCTCTCCCAGAATGCTGGCTATTGAAAAAATAGACAACAGTAGGGAACGCAGGATTGACTTAGACCTCTTGGAGGAGAGGCGCGAAAACGCTGCCATCAATGAGGCTAAGTACAAATCCAAACTGGAAAAGTACTACAACTCGCGTGTCCGCGTTTGTACTTTCAACCCGGGGGACTACGTCCTCCGTGACAATGAAGCATCTAATGCTGAACGCCCAGGAAAACTTGCTCCCAAGTGGGAAGGACCCTACCTCATCAATGAGGTCTTGGGAAAAGGCGCATACAAGTTGCAAACGTTAGAAGGCGAACCTATCGCACGTACATGGAAGGCACAACAGCTTAGACGCTGTTACATGTAAGCCATGTTTTTCATTTTCTTGTAACCTATCAAGCCGCAGGCCATTTGCAATTAAATAAACGAACGATTCAATGCAATATTGTTTGTTACTACTATTACAAATGCGTGTTCCACTTTGCGGTATCCGCAAAAACAGATCGGCAAAATCTTCATTCGCGATACCCACACAAAGTGCCAACCACACACAAATATTGTAATAGGCCAGAAAAAGGCAGAATATTAAGTATCTATCCGGCCGGATATACAACTTTTTACAAACCTTACACAATTCCTAAACCCTAAAAAGGTAAACAATGGAATTGACGCATATTCATACGACAAAGATATGGAGTATACTTGACCTCATTCACAAATGGGTAGAGTTCCGGATATACAAGTTTTTACAAAGCTTACACGATTCTAAAACCCTAACGGGGTAAACAATGGAATTAACGCGTACTCATACGACAAAGGTATGGAGTATACTTGACCCCATTCACAAATGGGTGAAGTTCCGCATATATACGTTCAAACATGCAAGAATTAAAAACACTTGTACAAATTGAACAACAAACTTTATATTCAAAAAATTCAAGCACCCACGCGATGCTTAATGGATTTACATAGAGTTTCCCACATTTACAAAAGGAAAGCAAAAAAGGGGGCACACTAGCCAACCTAAACCCTATTTTGTACCACTGGTACCCGCGTCATCTTGGCCGCCGCCAGCGGGATTTTCCTCTTCTGCATCGGCATACAGCATCCGCAACCGGTCAACGTAATCCGCAGCCTCTAAACATTCGTCCAACTTCTCCACACAAGAGAGGGACGTATCATAAAAGGAGGCTACAGCCGCGTTAAGGCGACCTTCGGTGTCCACATCACGAAACCCAGATCGCTCTGCGGTAAAACCGCCTTCAGACATGACGTTCATATGACTGACACAGCGGCTATAACCAGCTTTAAAACCGGCATCGCGGGCACGTTCCTTGACCAAGTCCATACCAGTTGCGGTCTCAGGTGCATCCATGATAGCCTGAACAATCTGCAATAACAGGATGATAAGACTCAGATACTAATCCAAGCAAATATAAAGGCAGGGATACTTACACGCGCGATATCGTGACTCCGCATCCATTCACGGTCAGCCTCCAGTTGGTTAAACGAAGAGGTCAGACCATCTCTGGCCTCAACAGCAGCATTAGCTCGTTCTTCCGCTGCAGTCACGCGGGCTGTGAGGTCTGTAACCGCGACCTCCCGGGCCTGAACTTCAGCCTTTCAAATAGCAGAAAACAGTTTACTAAGTAAACATTCTCAAAAGGCAGAGAAATATACAAACAGAGGTAACGAATCATACCTGAAGGCTGGCAACAACTTTATCCAAATGGGTGCGCTCAGCATTCGCCTCTTCAAGAGCCTTAGAATTGCGGCTCTCCTTCTCTTTGGCCTCCTCAAGGGCCTTCGCAGCACGCGCCCCCGCTTCCTTGGCCTCTTCAAGCGCCTTTACGGCCCCGGCCTCAGCCTGCTGCGCTTTAACCGTAATCACCTCAGCCGCAGCCTTCTCCTTGCCCAAAACAGTGTTTGCTGCTTTGGCATTCGTCAACTCCTGACGAACACGAAACAGTGATTCATTCACCTTGGCCCAAGATTCTTTCCACGACTTACGCTCACTAGAAAGAGTTTCTTGCCAACTCTTGCGCTCTTCAGAAAGTAACTTGGCAAGAGTACGAACCTGTTTTAACTCAGCGGTTGCAGCCCACTCTACCGTCTGTTTCTGCTTCTCAAAAGCAGTCCTATCCCTCTCAAGCTGCTCCGCACCCGCACGAGCAGCCTTGACCAACTCTTCCGCTTCAGCCCGCAAGCGAGCAGCTTCCTCCTCCCTACGGCCTAACACCTTGTAGTCTTCCAAAATGGCATTCGCCACTATGGAACTTCCTACTAGCATGGTAGAAAGTTGGTTGATGCGCAGCTCACGGGGTGCAGAACGGGCACGTTCAACTTCAAAAGGGGTGCCCAGACCACCCAGAATCTCCTTGCACGCAGAGGGGTCATTGGAAATATCATCCCCCTGCATAACAGTCCAGGGGGGTCGGTGATAAACGGTACTTCGACCCTGGGTATACGTGCGGTAATAATACTCCAATTCAGACTCCCCAGGCTGAATTGGAGGCCCATCATAACCCGCACCACCAACAGACGAACCGGTAACCTTCTCACCAGCAAAAGATTTCTGGGTCGAATATCAGTTTTTTGCGGCTCTACATCAGACTTTTGTTTCCCAAAATCAGAAAACTGTAGACCCAAATTATCAACCTCATTGGGAGAGATCAGATTGTTGGACGAATCAACGGTATCGAATATCTGGGTCGCGATCTTCTCCGCAGTACCCTCCGCTTGCACGGTTGAATCAGGCACCACCTTGACAACACCCGCACCCGCATCCGCACCCGTGGTATGCGGGGGTGACGAAGGAGCATCAAAGATAGAAAAATCTTTATCTTGAAGCTCTGCAAAACAAAGTCAATAACTATCAAAACACAAGTTGTGCGTAACACTTGGGACAAGCTACAAAACACATACCAACGGTAACCGCAGGTTTCTTGGCTGTCGGACCAGTCCTTTTAGACTGCAACCTCCGACGTTTCGGTTCACCGGCAACAGCGGCCGTCTTCTCTACTTGCCTCTTCCCAACAACAGACTGCGAACCCGCAGCGTTTCCACCCGCAGCTGTACCCAAACCCTCAAGGGTATCAGATACTATCACATAATCCATGTATCTACGGAAAGAAGAGTGAGAGATACCTGCCGCCTGCGGCACCAGATGAGGCACAACAGTGACCTCTGGTATTTTCTTCTGGCGAAAGCGCACGCCTTTCACCACTTGTCTCTTAGGCACACCCTTCGCGTCAGGGTCCCCTAAGGCCCCAAGATCACCTGCATGGAAACCATCCAAAAGGTAAGTCGGTGAAACAATTATTGTTATCACAAGTAAAAAGGATTCCTAAATGTACCTTTGCCTCGCGGCAACTCAACTGCCAATGCGGCCTCAGTAGGCACCCGGAAGTTATCTCGGATGATGACATTAAACCCATCCTCATCATCCGCACAAGCAACTGTTTCAACCTGGCCCCCAAAATCTGAAGCAAACATCCTCCATAGGGGAGCATCCTCTGATAGCAAACGCACAAGTCAGTAACGCATACGGGGATAAGAAAAATCAAACAAATGAAAAGTACATACCACCACTTTTCTCCCGCACCACGGGCTTTGACTTCTTGCTCCTCCTGGTCAGCATCATGCGCAACACCCACAACTGTGTGTTGCTCAGCTTCACCCACTCAATGGTTTGCAACTGCGGAAACCACTCCACCGTCTTTACACTAGGGACTGCAATGGTTTCTGTTATGATCGTCTCGGTCACATTCCGAAACGTCATGTTCGCAACAACTGCAGCAGCCTTGATGTAAAAGAACTTCATTTTCCACTTCGTCATACCCTTGGGAGGAGTCATCAGTTTGGGACTACCATCTCGTTGACGGAAAGAAAAGAACCCCAAGGATACCGTCATTTGATAAAACCGTCAGAAATCTCCAACAGAAGGCTCTATGCCAAGTGCACGAAAAGTTGATTCAAAATTTCGAATCCGGATCATACCCAACGGACTAAGTTGAGAAATGTGGATCTTGTACCACTCCAAAACCTCAACAACAAAAACAGTCAAAGGTAACCGGAGATTACAGTCACCAAAAAAGTCTGCCCACATGGTAACGTAACCGGCCGGAGCATCGGCACCGGTGTCACCCTCCGATGGGTAAAGGGCCCCATATTCTGGGGGCATTTGGACGTCAAGAATCAGACGATTAAATGACGACCTGGGCCACTTTAGCACCGGTAAACCACCACCGGAGGCCCCTCCCCCTTCTTCCTCGGCCACCACCGGCGATGAAGACTCCGGGTTTTCACCCTCAGCATGGTGAATATTTGATGGTTCAGCCATCAAGAATATAGAAGATGAACACTACAAACTCAGAAAACCTCACCGGAAGTTCAAGAAATCTCGTCGGAGAAGATAAAGAAAAAGGTTCCCTCACCGGCAAATTTTTTGAAATTTCGAACAAGTGAGGGGAAACCACGAACGGTTTCCCCTTATATACCCATCGCAATTAATGCGGAGGGAGAAAACGAATCATCACGTTCAAAAAGAACGAATTACGCGACACCACGTGTCAAGCGCCGTTTCCGCTGACGGTTATCACGCGCGCGTGGCCGCCCACGCGCCTGACATAGGAGACGTTTACACTCCTTACTACTGTGCATTTAATGCCTCGAGCAGTGCAAATGTCCTTTCATTTCAGCACATGCCAGAAAATCTCACCAACTTCCACCAACTCACACGTACGCTCAGCCACGTATGCAACAAAAAGCGACTACCTTGTCCAATTACAAGCGGCATGCGGTTTCTCTGGTATACCACACCATAACCCATACCGGATGTCGTTTTTTTTACATACCCCTATAAATAGGCAAAAATATATATCTCCACACTATAAAGGGGTATAATACCTATCCGCACTACCCACGAGCACACGTGGAATATGCGGAAATGCACACACGAGCCCGTTCAGGTGTGTCAGATACTCAGAACCAGCGTTGTTCTTTGGACTGAACCGCATCTCAAAAACAGGTAAACCGCATTGCCTTCATTCTCTTCAAGCTTCAAATCCCTCCTGTCCGGTTCACAACCACAAAGGGTGCATGAACACCTTCTTTAACAAGAAGAAGGAAGGGAATGTACGCGTGCGCACATCAGCAACCCTGACTCCTGAACCTTTAAGAGCCACATCCAAGCAACACACCCGTTTTGAGCGAATATGGGAATGCAAAACCGCGGACACTCATGAGTCGCTACAGACATAACCATAGCTTCCGCAAATGGTTGCTACGGAAGAGCCACAACTAACTCCACATCGAGGAACGAAACTACTCCAAGGAAAACTCCTCGGTATTGGAGCGTGAAGGAAGGTGCCTAAGGAAGAGATGCGGACGAGATCCCCAATGATCATACGAGCCCTTGTCGAACAACAAGCGATTGAACAAGCGGTAACAAGTCTGCTTATGACTTTGTTACCCTACTTGTAAGTTGGATAGAATAAACAATGGTAGGCATTACCATGCCTATGACCATGTTTATTTGACCATTATCCAGAATCACATTGTTCGACCAAACATGGCCAACAATGACGCAAGTACCCAACGTTGTTCCCACAACCGTGGCCAACAATGTCAAGCAACGAGGTAACCGCAAAGGACGCGCGGTTACTTGAGAGCTAATGGGAAGAACATGAACACCCCACGAAAGGAATCATCATTAGATATCCAATCATGGGAGCAGCACGCTCTCTTCTTCGTTCACCACCTCAAAGGTTGGTTCGAAGTTTCTGCACACCTTCAACGACCATCTCAAATATTGGTTCGAAGTTTGTACACTTCCTCCAACAAATTCCCACACTTGGTTCGGCACATCAACAGGTGGCAACCAGCCAAAGGCTGAGAATTTCGCATCAGACGAAACATTTTCACCGGTACGAAAGAGGCGTCAAATGACCCTTCCAGACCTCCAGCTTGATTTACAAACAGAGAAGACCATCCACATGGTCTAGGATCTTCTCCAGACTCCAAACTACCTTCTAAACACCATAGTCCAGTACTCCTCCCACATACAACTTGCATGTGGCAGCAACACTAGACTGGGGGGACTTGAAGGGGTATGGTCCCAGATCTCGCGTCAGCATCGACCGCGAGTGACCATTACCCTTATCAAAACCCCCACCAGCCAACAACCTACTTGTGCCCATGCGGGAACGCGTCGACACAAGGGTTGAATCCAATCTATCTAGTGATGAAGGAGGACTTACCTGGAACATGAGAATGGTAGAGTGATGCGACATAGCATCACATCTGGTGTATGAAAACGGAAGTATACACAGCGATGCGGCCTCGCACCGCGTCCAGTGAACACTTCTATCAATACAAGGAAGCTGGATAACAGCACAGTTACCACAGGCGACGATGCGGCCAGCACCGCATCTCGCATATTTCTTGATCACAAGCAAGAGACGCGATAATATCAGATGTTACCGCAGGCAGCGATGCGGCTCGCACCGCATCCTATACGCTCAACAAGTGGGACTGACACCACAGTGCAAGTGGAACCAATGGCAGTCACCTGTCAGGTCTACGTAAGCGACAGACTGACGTGGCGTCGTCTCCCCGACCGACATGTCTGACACACTTGCAAAGGTGCAGCATGCCGTCAGTCTATCCATCCACCTCCTCCTTCACTCCTCGGCTATAAATACCAACCCCAAACCAGGTTTGAGGTATCGCTTTACAACTCTCTCACTACTACTACTATCTTACTTTGCTTCCCAAGCAAATTACTGATTCTTACGCCGGAGAGTGGTAACAAGGAGCACCCCCACCCCATCCTCCTTGTTACGAGTCACGGTTTGTTTCCTTGTGCAGGAGATCAACCCACCGGTGATCCAGCCAGCGATCCTCGAGAGGAAGGGATTAACCCTTCTTGACGAGACCAGTGAGTTAACCCTGCCCGGTTAACCATTGTTTCATCAGTAGGGTTTAGGGTTCGGTTTTTGGGATTATTCTATAGATATATATTATATCATATGGTCAACTATCATCATGTATGTCAAGCAAGGAGGTAGGATGATTTTCATCCATTAAACCTCATTATATGATTCACCAAAGCACAAAATCATGAACTTAGTTGATGATTTCGGTTGGTCATGAATAAGATTAAAATTTATAACTAACTAAGTTTGCTAAGTGGCCAAATGAGAACCACCCGGACGTATGCATACCCGACATGGCAAATATTGGAGATGTGGTGTGATTGGAGTGTCGCACCCCGGTCAAAGATAATAAGTTATAGCCCAAATTACCCTTAACAATGTGTTAGTGGTAGCAAGGGGCCGAGCCACAAAGAATTTGTGGTTTGCGTATGGACGAAATTGATTGTTAATGATGTCACACTTTATGAAGCTTGCAATTTAGTTAATTTGTTTGTTTGGTTGAAAAGAGTATCAGATTGAACCGACGAGTTAATTCTATTTTGATTACTTCTAAAACTTGAGAATTTGGTTGCCATGAAAACTAGATTAAATGATTAAAACGCTAATTTGAGAACAAAGTTCACACCCTGTTCAACAATTGCAAAGCCTAGGGTTGCTACACATTATTAAGTTGATTTATTTGAATTCGTCATTAATGGTTTTAGTGTCATGAGGCTTAGGTGCCAATTACTATCAACGTTCACAACGAACCGCAATGCACTTCGTTACCTCGGACAAGTAAATCCTTTCGAAAGATAAGGCATAAATACACAAACTTCTTTTGCAAAGTCAAATTTTATAATCACTCGACAATTCACAAATGTACTTCAAATGTAACACAATTATCAATCAATTCAAATACAAACTCAGCTTGTGACAAATCAACTAATAAACATATATCAAACCATAAAACCTTACAAAAGTCTACACCGTGGCGAAACCCGAGAGGATTAGCCGCTCATGACGAACGAAACATGATCACTGGATGATGAAAGCTTGAACATGGACATCTTGAAACTTTGTTGGTGAGTATGAAGAGGGTTAGGGTTTGTGGTGGATTGTGATGGTGAATGGATTTGTGGGATGATGATGGTGATTAAGGATTAGGGCTAGGATGAGGATTATGGAAGATGATTGTGGATGATGGTGAGGATTGAAAGGGATTCGGTATGGTGTAGAGTATGATATAGGCGTCAGCGACGCTATGCCCAATGCTTGGTTTCTCTTTTCTTCATTTCACGTTCCCGGTTGATCCCGTTTGCTCCCCGATGCTCCGTAAAGCTCCCAAATAGCTTCTTAAACTCCGTCAAACATGCAAAACACAATTCTAATTAAAGTATGAATTCGAAACCAAAGGTCACATAAAAAATAAACTTAATTATGAATAAACACCAATTTTCGACCACACATCACATCCCCACACCTGTCTTTTGCTTGCCCCCAAGCAACTATGTTTTTTCACTTTCATGTGGGTCGAACAAGTAGACACACTTCCTATTCTCAACGATTCAAGTTAAGGCCTAATGTCGTAACCGGTTCACAATGTTCGGATTTCAAAAGTAATTCAATAGGTAAATGAATTTTTGAATTTTAGCACGTCAAATGGTTACTCAAGATTAACTCACCCTTAAAACTAACACATCTTCCATATTCCTCACAATATTCTCTTATCTCGGTTTATTATATAGCTAATACTGATGCATTAGCAACTTTCAAGTAAGCACTCAAGCGGATTAGAACACGTACCCGCATAGGCTTGCAAACTAAATGATTATCCACCAATTAACACAAACACAAGGCACAAGTGAAAAGGTCTTTAAGGGTTGTAATGGGGCTAAGTTAAAGGTATAGAATGGGATATTTTAAAAGTGGCTAAGGTTACGAAAACTCGATTTTTATTACATGAACAACTAAACTAATAAACATCAACTATAAGGCACAAACTAGCCTTTTATTCAATGAACAACTAATGCATCTTTTTGAGCTTTTCATAATGCTTTTCCACTAATTTTCATTGTATTTTTTGATTTTTTAGCAAATAAACTACAAACATACAAAACTAAACAATCCTAAAATCGAATTTTCATCACTCGAGTTGAAATAAAAAAGGTTGAACGGGTCAACGGCTAAGTGGGTTGATCAAACGAAAGGTTTAGGCTCAAAGTTGGCGACTAAGGGATTAATTTTGGGTTAGAATGACATAAAATGGTGTAAAAAGAAAAGGTTTACCATATGCCTTAATCATTCTTATGCTTGTAATCGGTCTATAGTCTAAAACGTATCAAAAGTTGCAAGTTCTACAATACATGACTAATGGCGCACTCACACAAAGAACATATATATATATATATGTAACATGTAAAAGTGGCTCAAAATCTCACATGGGAAAGGTATGGTATGTGATATGCATAACATGACTAGTTTCTTAGGCGAACTATTCCCAAATAACCACCCGCAATTTTTATAAAATACCCGTTAAATACCCATCATGCTAATTTTGGAATGTGGCCATGACAAAAGACCAAACAGGTTGTGCAATCCCTTGTTGGCTTTGTTAATCATGCTTTTTAGAATGCTTTTTTAAAAGGACATTTTTGAAAAATTTCCCCTCCCCACACCTGAGGTCAACATTGTCCTCAATGTGTAGAAATGGGGGAATCTAAAAAGGCACAAGGGATATGATACGACTAACTTCCCAAATTTCACCCCGGCTAAAAATATACACAATACAATCCACTTATTAACTAACTAATAATCAAAGCTAAAAAAGAAACATATGCACCTGGTTTTGCTCTTTCTTCGTGGGCTCTTCGTTTTTCAATGAAAATGGTCATCCTCGCGAACATATGTGTACCTAAAAGTCTCAACACTCGTGTAGAAGCACGCTTCTCACAATAATCAAAACTCATTTGTTAATCCATTTTTCTACCATTTTCTATGAAAAATTTACCAAGTCATTTGTTACTCAACTTTGATTTTTGTGGAAAAATATTTTACAACAAAAACAAACCTAACCCACTTTCTTAGGAATCACAGTTGCATTTAGCGTATGCAACAAGCCCTTTTAAACCTCCTGATAGCTCAGGAGGATGAGTAGGTCTCGTGGGGGTTATGAAGGGAACACACCCACAACGTTCATTTATCTAAAGATATCAAAATAAAATACAGAAAGAGAATGTACAAAAAGAAAACCTAGACTAAAAAGATAAAATAAAAAGAATCACAAAATGTATACAACAACAATTAACTTACCACCTTATGGTGGTCAAACTGCGTGCTTGTCTCCAACGAACTCTTCTACACCACTCATTGGTGATTCATACCATTTGGTCCCGAATGGACCAAACCTCCTCAACTCCTCTTCTTCCTTCTTTTCTTGAGGCGTATTTTTCGCCTTCTTCCTCCTGGCCAGTCTCTTCTTTGTTTCTCCAATACTACCAACCATAACACATCTCTTTTTGTTTAGATTAATGTCCTACTTAGGATACTTATCCTCACCATGCGGGTTAGTAAATTTAGGAAAAACATTCAATATCATTTCCTAGTCCCCAAATTTCACGCTTACCATTCCCGTTGCATAATTTATTATGGCGTTAGTAGTTGCCAGGAACGGTCTACCTAGTATAACTATCGGTTGTGTGTCCTCATCACAATCAACACAGTCCACTACCAAAAAGTCAATTAGGTAGTAGCAATCATCAACCTTTACAATCACATCCTCCACCATCCGCCTTGATGCATGGGAGTATGATCAGCCAACACCACACAGGAATGTCAAACTTTTTCAAAGGACCAAAATCATATTCGTCGTACAGACTCCCAGGCAAAATACTCACACAAGCTCCAAGATCTAGGAGTGCCCTCTTAATTTTAAATTTAACAATTTGAATTGGAATAAGAGGGTCTCCCGGATCTTGAACTTTCTAGGGGAGGGCATTCGATAAAACAACACTAACATGTGAGATTAAGTCAAATTGTTTCGGTAGCTTATTTTGTCGTTTCTCAGTGCTCAACTCTTTCAAACACTCTACATGGGCCGGGGCCTTTTCATGTCATCAAGTAATGGCAAATTAATTTTTGCTTGTTTAAAATTGTCCCACCTCTCGTCCTTTGGTGGGCACCGTTTTTCAAACTTTGATGCGTTAACCAGGTTAAGAAACCGAAAGAATATGGGATGGTATTAAACTCCACACCCATATCCTTGGCCTTAGCATGAAGTTGACTTAAACAATTTTCACAAAACGAATTTTTAGTTATTTTTCGATTTTAATTTGTGAAATCGTTTCTTGCTCATTTTCACTTCTCGTCTCATCACCTACATTTTCCGCTACACCATCGACAAAAATGTGGTGGTGGAATGCTTTCGATAATACAAACCTCATCATTTGAAAGAAGACTTACTGCGCTAATGTGTACATTCCTCACATTGCTCCTGCTTAAGCTTTGATGCTTCGGGTTCACCGTAGTGTCGCTTGGGAGTCTTCCTCCACTTCCCCTCATTTGTGCCACCTCTTCCGCAAGTTGACCAACTTGCTTTGCCAACACTTCATGAAATTTGTCCCTCATCTCATTTACCCTCTTCATCTCCTTGATGTTGTTATTGGATTCCTTCACCACACTCAATAGCACATCAATCTTTGCATTCAAATTTTCACCACCGTCTTGGTTGTTCACTGTCCCATTACCATTACTGCCACTGTTGTAATTCCTTTGGTACCCGCCTTGATAATTTTTCCATTGGTAACCACTTTGGTTACCGCCTTAACGGTTTTGGTATGACGGCCCACCTTGATTTCCCAGTTGGAAATTAGGGTTCATTTCGTTGGAGGCGTTACCATGCCTAAAATTTGGATGGTACCTGAACCCGGGGTGGTAAGTGTTGGAGTTCATATCAACTTGCTTCCCATCTCCATGCACTTGATTCACCTCGTTGGTGGTTTGGGCCTTGTTAACATTGCACTCAGTGGCCCGATCACCGATGTCACAACAATCTTCGCACACGACAAATTGTACCGCACCCACCTCTTTCTTCTTCATACGTGCCACTCCCGTTCTAATTGTTCAATCAGATCCTTGGAACTAGCACCGCGATCGGGCCAAGACCTTGAGATCGGATGCTTTTTGGCCCTATAGATCGTAGCCACAGCCTTGGAGTTCTTACTCATCCTCTCCAAGAACGCCCAATCGTCTTCCTCATGGTTATTAAATAACGTCCCATTACTTGTCGATTGAAAGTATTTATGCTCTTCGTCATCCAACCCCCACACAAAATACTTAACCAATTCCCACCTTTCGATTTAATGATGAGGAAACTTCCGAACTAGCTTTTTAAAACGAGTGAGAGCTTCATGTAATAACTCACCCGGTAATTGTTGAAACGACCGAATCTCATCTCTTGTATTGTCGGTCTTTGCTATATAATAGTATTCATCAAGAAACACTTGTTGCATTTCTACCCAAGTGTGAATACTACCCGCCAGAAGTGTGAGGAACCACTGTTTAGCCTTGTCCTTTAAAGATAATTGAAACAATCTCAACCTCAGTTCGTCTTGCGTAAAATCATGACCCTTGATAGTACTACACAAAGCAGAGAATTCCTCCAAATGTGTGTGTGGCTCATCGTTAGTCCTACCGTTGAAGTGGGGTAGGATGTTGATGTAATTCGGCTTACAATCAAAGGACCTTCTTCCTCGAGGCGGAGGAGCAATGGCTAAATCATTCTCGGTGATCACCGGTCTAAACCGATCGTTCACACCTCGGGGTGGTTGTTGTTGAGGTTGACATCTTTGAGGACCGTTGACTTCTTGATTAACCAGTCTTTTATTGACCCTCACATTACCTCCACCCACGAATTGCGGAATCTGGTTACGGTTGGCATTATTGTTGTTGAAATTACCATCACCCCGGCTCCGTTAATTGTAGTTTCGTAGTGGACGGTTATTACCATAACCGTCATTGAAGGCATAGTCGTACCCATAAGCATCGATGTTATCCATGTAGGTGGCGTTTTGATAGCCAACTTCTTCATCTACAAATCCCTGACCGTTATAAAAATTCCCCTCGTTGTTGTCACCCTAACCGTCATCTTCGAACCCATCATCGTAATTCTCCGCGTCTTCCGAGTATTCCGCATGAATACTCACATGTTTTGGTGATTGATAATAGGGAACGCTATACGGTTCATCATCGGGGATATTATTTCTCAAATCATCGAGGTTGAGAAATTGGGCTTCGTTCCTGGGATTGCCACGATTTTGGTTAACCCCACAGTTGGGATTAACATTTCGGTTATTGAGGTTGGGTGGTAACAGGTTTTGGCGATTATGGTTTTGAGGTGGGGGTGTGGGTGTACATTAATTGTTGTTTTGATTTTGGGTACGGGGTTGGAAGGGTGGAGTTGGTGGTCTTGAATTATTACCACTCCTAAGTTGGTTATTTTGAACATTTTGATTTGGGCGAGGGTAATCTTGGTACTGGAATTGGTGTTGGTTTTGATTCTTGGGTTGGTTAGAATTTTGAGGATCCATTCGGATGGGTCCAAATGATGGTTTTGGTGGTAAGTTTGTGTTGGGTGGGTTAGAGACAAGTGTTTCCTTTAACCGGTTGGCTAGGTTTCTTCGCACGGCCTGCTCGATTTCCGGTTCGAACACTAACGGAGAGGTCTTCTTGGAATTCCTTGTATACATGCACTAACTGTAACATGCACAAGTAACACACCCGCGTAACAAAGAAAGCGAATATAACAGAGTAAAATGAAGCACTTTAATAGATAATCACTAATCAAATAAAGTCAAACACAAAGCGCACGAACTCCCCGACAACAGCACCAAAATTTGAGCAGAGTGTCGCGCCCCGGTCAAAGATAATACTTTATAGCCCAAATTACCCTTAACAATATGTTAGTGGTAGCAAGGGGTCGAACCACAAAGAGTTTGTGGTTTGCGTATGGATGAAACTAATTGTTAACGATGTCACACTTTATGAAGCTTGCAGTTTAGTTAATTTGTTTGTTTGGTTGAAAAGAGTGTCGGACTGAACCGATGAGTTGATTCTATTTTGATTACTACTAAACCTTGATATTTTGGTTGCCACGAAAACTAGGTTAAATGAATAAAACACTAATTTGAGAACTAGGTTCACACCCTGTTCAACAATTGCAAAGCCTAGGGTTGCTACACATTTTTAAGTTGATTTAGTTGAATTCGTCATTATCGGTTTTAGTAACACGAGGCTTAGGTGCCAATTGCTATCAACGTTCACAACGGACCACAAAGCACTTCGTTACCTCGGACATGTAATTCCTTTCAAAAGAAAAGGCATAAATACACAAACTTCTTTTGCAAAGTCAAATTTTATAATCACTCGACAATTCGCAAATATAGTTGAATCCAAGACAATTACCAATCAATTCAAATATAAACTCAATTTGTCACAAATTAGCTAATAAACATATATCAAACCCTAAAACCTTACAAAAGTCTACACCAGGGTGAAACCCGAGAGGATTAGCCACTCATGACGAACGAAACACGATCACCGGATGATGAAAGCTTGAACATGGACATATTGAAACTTTGATGGTGAGTATGATGAGGGTTAGGGTTTGTGGTGGATTGTGATAGTGAATGGATTGGTGGGATGATGATGGTGATTGAGGATTAGGGTTAAGATGAGGATTATGGAAGATGATTGTGGATGATGGGGTGGATTGAAAGGATTCGAAATGGTGTAGAGGATGATCTTGTCTCCAAGAATGGTGTTCAAACTTCAAAAACTCGTAACTCCCCACTAATGACCCAAAAAGTGGGTTATATCTCGACCAAAACAACAAACTAACAAAATCAGTGTTTCCACATTCTGGAGGTCATCGTTGACTGCCAGACAAGGCGTCGCCTACTCCCCGTGAATTTCTTGTTTTTTTGCTGATGCCTTATGGTGCTTTTTACCTGACACACATAACCAAGGGGTGTTGCTGACGACCCATATGGGCGTCGGTGACGCTATGCCCAATTGTTGGTTTCTGTTTTCTTCATTTTGCGTTCCCGGTTGATCCCATTTGCTCCCCGATGCTCCGTAAAGTTCCCAAATAGCTCCTCAAACTCTGTCAGACCAGCAAAACACAATTCTAATCAAAGTATGTCATTCGAAACCAAAAGTCATGTAAAAACATAAACTTAGTTACGAATAAATACCGGTTTTCGACCACGCATCAAGGTGGGGTTGGCTCACTTTGGTTACTTGACACAATTTAGATACTAGTCGTTTAAAGTAACTTAAACAACCAAGTGACTTGACTAGACGAGTGCATTCCAAACATGGATAGTGTTCGGAGACTTGGTGTAGTCTTATTCACTTTATGACTTGGAAGTGGTTTTCGTGACTTTGATTTGTTGTATTGGAGGTGTTTACACCTCAAACTTCCTGGAATGATACCTCAATTCAAGTCCCTCAACATGCAAGTTAGTTGGGAACAAGGTTGGGTTCATGTTCATCCAAGAAAGATGTTCAAAAGTTGTGATTGGTTAAAAGTTTAACAAAAACAGAAATGAAACATCACTTTGGACCTCAAAATGGTGATGTTCCAACTTAGTTTACCAAGGTAAACTTGTGGACACACTCCTAGAGATGTTCCAAGTGAGTTGAAGCAAGAATTCATGTAGAAGAGAAATGAAAAGTGAGTTGAAAGCTCACTTTTAAACATGGATGTAATCTGCCCAAAGCTAGATATTTCAATAATTTGACTGTATTTTGAGTGAGATTATAATGGGAAAAGTGAAATGAAGGTGTGAGAGGCTTGATTATATAGTGGTTGATTAGGGTTTGTGTTTTAATGAAGAGTGGAGGTGATTGGGGAATAAATGAGATGGAAAAGTGACCAACCCGGATACAAGAAACAATTTTCTTCGGATTAAAATACCCCGCGTCGCGCAGCAGGTAAGTATGGGTTGCTCGTGCGACGCGATCTGTTAAGTTTCCAAAACTTGTTGAATTTTATTCAGGTTTGGCCCCTGTACACTTTGTGAGTTATGTTATTTTATGTTAGAAACTTATATTCTAGCATGTTTTCAAGTAGAGAATATATATGTAAGTATGTGACAAGTATTATGTATGTATGATTGATAATGCGAATGTATACTAAGTCTCGGTTTTGCATATAAACGCGTATTTGACGATTGATTGCATATAACATAAGTATGATTTTAACAAGATTGATATAACTAAGAATTTCCATTATGATCGAAATCTCAGATTACAAGATTGGAATTGAAATACGAATACAATACGAATGCAAGTTTCTAAATTTAGAAAGTATAAACTTATGGAAAATTACATACCAACCATGTTTTTTCAAAAAGTACAAATCCTATACGACGTGTATAGCTCTACACACGTCGTATAAGGTTACTTTTTGCAACATGATTACCGGAAGTCAGACATATTAAGTACACATCCTTGTACATATACGACGCGTATAGTGCTACATGCGTCGTATATGTAGTGCATTTAATGTAGATGAAACCCTATACGACGTATATAGCCCTATACGCGTCATGTACGGGGTGTCCAAAAATTTTTGTGAATGTCCAAGTACCATCACCCATTTCTTACATTTTTTTATTTTTTAAACAACACGGTGTGGAGGGGCTTGAAACTTGGGTGTTATTCGACATGTGGAGTCCACGTCAGAACACGTAAGAAAAGTGGTGTGGTGGAAAAAAAAGGAGATGTGGTGGAAAAAAAAAGGAGGTGTAGTAAGGGGCGTGGAAAAGTGACGTTATTGGACACGTGGCACACACTTTCTATTATTAATTTATAGTTAAAAATTATATAATATCTATTAAAATTCAAATAAAACCAACTAATACTAATTTAATCATATAACTTAAAAATTAAAGACATTACATAACATTAAAAAATTAAAGTCACGCCCGCACACGTTATGGAAATCGACGAGAGCGACTTGGATGATGTTAACTTCGTTTAGCTCACCATCGTCGTTGTCCACGCTGTTAGGAACCCCTTAAAATCTCATACAATCAATATGAATCATCCGAAAACGTGAAAAAGTGCATCCTTGGATCGAATGGCCAAACCCCCTACGCGTACAACATTCTTGATAAACTCGTTCCCAAAACGAAGACGTGTGTAACAGAGGCCCTTGGTTGTTCACCACCGTGAACGACGATTCGCATAACATGATGTCCTCTTCTGGGATCCATGGAATAACCGACATTGTAATAAGATGAATGTTGAGATTTTTGTGAGAGAGTGTTGAGAGTTATATAAAAAGTTGAGATTGTTTTGAGGAAGTGTAATGGTGTATTTATATATTAAAAGATTGAAAAAAAATTGAAAATTTGTTTTTTACTAGCCGTTAGGTAAAACGGCTACTTCCACGGCCTAATGAAAAGATGACACATATGCACACTTATTAACTCAACGCTAGTGGAATCCTCCAAGCTCATAACTCAACGCCGTGGACAACGCTGGGTGCGGTGTGGTGCGTGCAGCGTGGAAAGGCATAAACGTTGCTGATCCACGCCCACACTGTGTGGTCTTATATACAAAGGGCATTTTGATCAATTGTATAAAAAATTAACAGAATCTCTAATTGCTTTAGGGGAAAATCACGAAATGAACTTTGACCAAATCCTTTTTAACAAAATAAACATGGGATGCAGTTAAGTCTAGGGAACACACGAATACCAATTCAATTCAGAACTTTACATGTGTTCATAGAATATAAAAAATAGACTCTTAAATCATGTAGTACCCACTATAATATCCAATAGGAAACAACTACTTGTTTAGGTTCAGATGTAGAGTCTGAGCCTAGCCTCTACCTCAATGAAAATGGCTGGCACAAAGAAAGAGGCTAGATTCAGATGTAGAGTCTGAGCCTAGCCTCTTCAGTTAAACAACCTAGCCTCTTCAGTTAAACAACTTAGCATCTTCCTCTAAAATAAATTGTAGAGTCTAAATTTTAGACGCTTAAGAGATGCGGAGTCTATATAGACTCTTTACGCACATGGTTGCTTCTTATTGGATATCAAAAGTGGAGCCCTACATGATTTAAGAGTCTATTTTTTAGACTCTTCAAACATGTGTCAAGATTTGAACTGAATGGGTTTTTGTGGGTTCCCTAGTCTTAACCGCATCCCATGTATATTTTGGTATAATGGGTTTGATCAAAGTTAATTTTCGTGTTTTTCGCTTGTTTTAGTCATCTAGACTAAAATTTCAGGTTTTTCAAACCAAAGTGTGGCACAGACAAGATTTCAACTTCCAAATTAGTGTGGCAGTTTTCGCCAAATAACGACAAGAAATGAACTAAACTTCTACTTTTCTTCATACCTAAATGATAACTCATCTTATCCTTAAGGAAACGTAAACAAATATACAAACTGAATTCCTAAGAAATAAGAACAAACTTCTATAAGTGAATTGTTTTGAGTTAATTTTTTTTTTTTTTTTTTTTTTTTTTTTTTTGAAAAATCCACTAATCAACTTGCATCAAACATTTTACTGTTTCGTTTCCGTCGCATCAAACTTGCTTAGTTTTGTTTCTACAGCAGCATGAAACGTGGTGATGCAATATGATTCACTCGATGACTATGACACACGGTACTATGTCCTTAGACTTTTGTGCATCCTTCATGCATAACTATGCATCATATGATAAATCAAGACATCTGTTAATCAACTACATAATGTTGTATTCTACTTGTCACTCTTGATTGTGGTTTCTTATCCAATAGTCATCTTCAACCATTGGTGTTTGATAAAACATTGGAGTAGAGCTTCTTCATTAAATGTCTGCGGGAAAATTGCGCTCACATCAACTATTTGATAACGAAGCCACGAAGGTTTGTGGCGTCTTTCAGAATCTGCATTATTTTCTATACTCCTCAATGAATATATTAGGAATATTTTGTTCGCACATGAGGTGTTTCTATTTTTGCATGAGTAAAATAACACAAATTATTGTATTACTATGTGCATGCGTTGGTATAATGTCTTTGCACACCTTTATAAACCTACATGAAGGGGTATGGTCCCAGATCTCGCGTCAGCATCGACCGCGAGTGACCATTACCCTTATCAAAACCCCCACTAGCTAACAACCCACTTGTGCCCATGCGGGAACGCATCGACACAAGGGTTGAATCCAATCTATCTAGTAACAAAGGAGGACTTACATGGAATAGGAGAACGGTAGAGTGATGCGACATAGCATCACATCTGGTGTACGAAAACGGAAGTATTCACAGCGACGCGGCATCGCACCGCGTCCAGTGAACACTTCTATCAATATAGGAAAGCCTTACCTTAGGCATAGAAGAAGATGAACGTAGTGGTACGGCTGACACCGCACCATACGGACATTTTCGTCACGACAAGGGATGCAGGCAAGACGACGATGCGGCTAGCACCGCATCTCGCGTATTCCTTGATCACAAGTAGGAGACGCGGTAACTTCAGAGGTTACCGCACGTAGCGATGCGGCTTGCACCGCATCCTATGTACTCAAGCAAGTGGTACTGACACCACAGTGCAAGTGGCACCAATGACAGTTACCTGTCAGAGCTACGTAAGCAATGGACTGACGTGGCGTAACCTCCATAACCGACGAGCCTGACACACCTGAAAAGGGGCAGCACGTCGTCAGTCCATCCATCATCATCCTCCTCCACTCCTCGGCTATAAATACCAACCCCAAACCAGGTTTGAGTTATCTTCTCACAACTCCCTCACTACTACTACTATCTTACTTTGCTTCCCAAGCAAACTACTGATTCTCACGCCGGAGAGTGGTAACAAGGAGCACCCCCCACCCCATCCTCCTTGTTACGAGTCACGGCTTGTTTCCTTGTGCAGGAGATCAACCACCGGTGATCCAGCCAGCGATCCTCGAGAGAAAGGGATTAACCCTTCTTGACGAGACCAGTGAGTTAACCCTGCCCGGTTAACCATTGTTTCATCATTGGCGCCCACCGCTACTCATAGCATTTTCTAATCCATCCCTTTTTCCTCTCTCACGATCATGACTGATCACCAAAACAATACTGCGGATAACCAAAATCCTCCAATCCCAAACCCGGTAGGGGTCAATGCCTCGACCTCCCAACCCGGACACATTGGCACGTCCACACAAAGGAGCCCCTCCTTTATGTTCGGACATGACTTATCACAGTTCCCATCTGTGATCCCACCAGGCACGACCATTCATGCCTGGTACGAGCAGCAGGCAGCTACGCTGACTGCAGCATACAACCGCGCTTGTACTGAAGCGAATATACGAGCTGGGCTTCCCCCAGCACCGCACACCCCTGTTGAGCGTATTTTACAATACGACGGCAGGATCCATTCACGCCCGGCTTCAAGAAGCCGGCGTGAAGAAAGGGGATCGTCTTACTGTTCGGTCCACACCCTCAACGAGGATGATTCCTCATACGGGTCCCACACCAGAGGACCGGTACACACCCGCCTTGGCCCCCATGGCGAGGACAGGAGGCGATCAACCTCCAGACGCGGCCCCGGCATTCAGAGCCGATTGGGCCCACAACCATACACCGAAGGGTACGGTCATACCGACCCTGACGACCATAGCTACCGCGGTGATTCGCATGACACCAGTAGCAGACCGGGAGGACGCAACTATGTTCCTCCCAGTCACCCCCGCAACACATACCTTAGGGCGGCAAAGCGCCCTGCAAACGAACCATACAGGCCAAAGGCAGCGGCCGAAAATTCTAAGTTCGGCACGCGGATTGCCAACGCCCATGTCACCACGACAAAGTTCCCATTCAACGTTGGGAAATACAATGGTTCGACCGACCCGGACGACCACATGAACGTCTTCATGGGCGCGGGCATCAACGGCCAGTGGGATGAACCCACTTGGTGCAATTTTTTCCCCCAGACCCTTACGGGCCTGGCCAGGGCATGGTTCGATTCTTTGCCAGTGAGATCACTGGATTCATTCGAGGACTTGCGCACCAAGTTCCTCGCACATTTTTGCCAGCAGCGACGCCACGAACGAGATTCGTGTGACGTCATGAACATCTGGCGAAGGAACGACGAATCGCTCGAAGCATTCGTCGTCCGTTATAATAAAGAGTGCCTGGAGATAGGTGACGTGGCAGACCAGATGGCACGAAACCACTTCATCCGGGCCGTCAAAGACAGAGAGATGATCATGACCATCTCTGGCAAGGAGGGCTTGCCCAAAAAATGGGAAGATGTCATGACTGCGGTCAAGAAATACGCCCAGACACAGCGGTCACTCGAACCGCATGTGGAAAAGGCAAAACCCCAAGCCGAAACATCCCAACAAGGGTCCAAGCGTAACAATAAACGCAACCGGGACGTTGGAAATCGCGATATTTCCAAACCATACTTCCCGCAAACCAACACGTTCGACCCAAAGAACTACAACCCCGCCCGAGACAATCGGGCGTCCAAGAAAGAATCTCGGGACCGCAACTGGACCGAGATCACCATGTCGCCAAGTGAGGTCCTCCTTGCGGACCCACAGTTCTTGCGACCGGCCCAACCAATGAAGTCCAAGAAAAATCAGGACCTCACACTCTACTGTGAGTACCACAAGGACTCGGGCCACACCACCAACAGCTGCATCAGTCTCCGACTGGAGATTGAGCGCGCCTTAAAGGAGGGGAAACTGCAACATCTTTTGCCAGGTGGGCAAAAACCCACCAAGCGCATTACCCCTCACGGCGAAGGTACCTCCTCCGGGAAGCGAACCATGCACGTGGCTTCCACCCACATGATCCACGGAGGCAAGGGCAGGCCGCGGAAAGCGGCAAGAAGGCCGGAATGTGACTGGAAGGACGAGCAAGTCGTCTTTCCAAAAGTCCGAGGCGGACCGCGCGATAGGCGCGCCGTCGTCATTTCAGGCCAACTGGCACACTACTGCACCGAGCGTCTATTCATCGACCCGGGCAGTACATCTGATATAATCTACGAACAATGCTTCAACCAGTTCGACCAGGAGGACAAAGATCGGTTGCAAGCAGTAGATTACCCGTTAACCGGGTTCGCAGGGGAAACTGTCTTTCCCCTAGGCCAGATTACTTTTCCTGTGCGTCTTTCCAGCGGAAACCGCACAAGGACAGAAGAGGTAAACTTCATGGTTTTACCTCACACCTCCAAATATGACGTACTCCTCGGGAGAGAATCCCAAGGAGATTTCAATATGATTACGTCGGTCCCCCACTCTGCGGTTGGTTTCCCAACCGAATCGGGGGTCGCGATAATCTACGCCCGCAGGGACGTCATGATGTCGGACGAAGTACGTCCGACCAAGGTCGCAAGGCCCACCCCCAATGACCAGCCAGAAAAATGGGTTCTCAACGCGAGATACCCAGAACAAAAGGTCACATTGGGTCACGCCTTCTCCCCGACCACCAAAGCGCAACTGAAGCAGCTCCTCTTCAGGAACCAAGACATCTTCGCGTGGACACCCGCAGACATGACCGGGGTCCCACGTGATATTGCGCAGCATCACTTGAATACCATGCCAGGTATCAAGCCAGTGATCCAAGGCCAACGCCACCTTGGGTCAGCCAAAAATCAGGCGATGCAAGAGCAGATCGAAGAACTGCTCTCCGCAGGCATCCTGCGGGAAGTTAAATACCAGACTTGGTTGTCCAACCCAGTCATGGTAGAAAAACCGTCCGGGGGCTGGCGCATGTGCGTCGATTACAAAGACCTTAACAAAGCCTGCCCCAAGGATTGTTACGCGCTTCCAGAAATCGACGAAAAGGTCGATAATCTCGCACCATTCAGGTGGAAGTGTTTCCTCGATTGCTACAAAGGATACCATCAAGTACAAATGGCAATCGAGGATGAAGACAAAACGGCATTCCGGACTCCCACCGGAAATTACTGCTATACAAAAATGCCGTTTGGGTTGCGCAACGCGGGCTCAACCTACCAAAAGTTGATGAACGACACTTTTCCGCGGCCAAATAAGCAAAAGTGTCGAAATCTACATGGACGACCTGGTCGTCATGAGCATGGAAGAAGATACCATGCTCACAGATATCGAAAGAACATTCCAAACTCTGCGAAGCGTTAACATAAAGCTCAATCCAGGGAAATGCTCGTTTGGAATGGAAGAAGGCAAATTCCTTGGGTTCATCGTGACTAAAGATGGATTCAAGGTAAACCCGGAGAAGGTCCAGGCGATCGAGCGCATGCCATCGCCTTCATCGATGAAGGATATGCAACGGCTAGCCGGCAGGCTAGCGGCACTTAACAGATTCTTAGCCAACCACGCAGCTAAGTCTTATCCGTTCATCAAAACCCTGCGGAGCTGTTCAAAGAAAGAACAATTCCAGTGGACCGCAGAGGCTGAACAGGCCTTCCGGGAAATGAAGGAGTGTTTGATACAACTCCCAACTTTAACCGCACCACGCAAGGATGAGCCACTCATACTATACCTATCCGCCGCGGACAACGCGGTGGGTGCGGTACTAATTGTGGAGCGGAAGGGGGTTCAAACACCCATCTACTACATCAGCAAGATGCTCAACGACCCAGAGACGAGGTACTCAATAATGGAGAAATTGGTGCTAGCACTAGTGCACGCTTCAAGACGGTTGCGACGCTACTTCGTAAACCACGTCATCACAGTGCTAACCAATTACAGGATCGGCCCGATCCTCTCCAAACCCGACATCTCTGGGCGATTAGCGAAATGGGCCATCGAGCTGGGCGCGCACACGATACATTATAAACCGCGCCCCGCGATTAAAGGCCAGATTTTAGCTGATTTCGCCGCCGAAGTACCGGTGAATCGCATCCAAGAATGCGAAGAAGCACAAACTCCTGCACCAACGCCACCCTCCTCAGAGACATGGGCACTCTTCACAGATGGTGCCTCCAACGACGAAGGGGCGGGTGCAGGTCTGCGACTCGTCAGCCCTGACGGCCAAGAACTTACATATGCAATCCGCCTCGAATTCAAAAGCACAAACAACGAGGCAGAATATGAGGCTCTGTTAGCGGGGCTACGTTTAGCAGTCAAAATCGGCGTGCAACATCTGGAAGCCCACGTCGACTCTTTGTTAGTTGCAGGCCAAGTACGCGGCGACTATGCCGCAAAAGGGGATATCATGATCCTCTACCTCGAACAAGTCCTGCAACTAAAATCCAAATTCGCTTCATTCAATATTCGCCATATTAATCGAAGCGAAAACAAGTCCGCAGATGCACTATCAAAACTTGCATCTACCAGCTTCCAACACTTGGCAAAGGAGATACGCATCGAAATCCTGCAAAATCCTTCGGTACCCCTGCGCCAAGTCAACGTCATCCAATACGGTTCAACATCATGGATGACACCTATTATCGCATATCTACAATCCGGTGTGACTCCCGAAAGCAAATCAGAAGCACGCAAACTACAATACAAAGCGTGCCATTATCAGATGGGAGACGGTATCTTATACCGCAAATCATACCTCGGGCCACTACTACGATGCGTCAACCCCCAGGATGCCACATACCTCATTCGAGAGATACACGAGGGCATATGTGGCATACACGCTGGACCAGGCATGGTAGTGGCCAAAATCATGAATGCCGGGTATTACTGGCCCGGCATGCACCTGGATGCCGTCAAAGAGTTGCGCAAGTGCATCGACTGTCAACGTCATGCTCCAAAAACCTTGCGGCCAAAAAACAACTTAGTCCCCGTCACAACCGCATGGCCCTTCCAGAAATGGGCAATTGACGTTGTGGGACCTTTCCCTGACGCTCCAGGTGCGGTTAAATTTATCATAGTGGCGGTTGATTACTTCACCAAATGGGTAGAAGCAAAACCACTCGCCTCAACCACTGCTATGATAACCAGAAAGTTCATTTGGGAACACATCATCTGCCGTTTCGGATTACCAATGTGCATTGTCACCGATAACGGCACCAACTTCGCTGCCGACGAATTTCAAAAATGGCTAGAGGAACTACACATTGAGCACATATTCTCCTCAGTCGCACACCCGCAAGGGAACGGCCAAGTCGAGAGTATCAATAAAAGCCTAGTCGAAGGGATCAAGGCACGGTTGGGAACGGCCAGGCGTGGCTGGGTCGATGAACTCCCAAGTATCTTATGGGCTCACCGCACAAGCCCAAAAACAAGCAATGGGGAAACACCCTTCAGCCTAGTCTACGGTTCAGAAGCGGTGATTCCCGCAGAAGTAGGTCTCCCCTCTCCTAGAATGTTGGCTATTGAAAAACTAGACAACAACATGGAACGCAGGATCGATTTGGACCTCTTGGAAGAAAGGCGCGAAAACGCTGCCATCAACGAGGCCAAATATAAATCCAAACTTGAAAAGTACTACAACGCGCGCGTCCGCGTTTGTACTTTCAACCCAGGAGACTACGTCCTACGCGACAATGAGGCATCTAATGCCGAGCGCCCAGGCAAACTCGCCCCCAAGTGGGAAGGACCCTACCTCATCAAAGAGGTCTTAGGGAAAGGCGCGTACAGATTGCAAACACTAGAAGGCGAACCTATCGCACGCACATGGAATGCACAACAGCTTCGACGCTGTTATATCTAAGCCATGTTCTTACATTTCTCTATGTAACCTATTGGGCCGCAGGCCATTTGCAAATCAATAAATAAGCAATTTTCTACATTATTGTTTGTTATTACTATTACAAATGCGTGTTCCACTTTGCGGTATCCCAAAAACAGATTGGCAAAATCTTCATTCGCGATACCCATACAAAGTGGTAACCACACACAAATATTCTAATAGGCCAGCAAAAGGCAAAAAGACTTGCATGTTTTATCCGGCCGGATACACAAGTTTTTGTTAAACACTTAACACAATTCCTGAGCCCAAAAAGGCAAACAATGGAATTGACGCGGACTCATACGACAAAGGTATGGAGTACACTCGACCCCATTCACAAATGGGTAGAGTTCCGGTAATATAAGCTTTTACAAAGCTTAAAGCAATTCTAAAACCCTCACACGGTAAATAACAGAATTGATGCATACACATACAACAAAAGTATGGAGCATACTTGACCCCGTTCATAAATGGGTAAAGTTACGCATACACACGTTCAGACAGGCAAGAATTAAAAACACTTGTACAAACTGAACAAAGAAACTTTATATTCAAAAAATTCAAGTATCCACATGATGCTTACTGAATTTACATAAAGTTCCTATTCTATACAAGAGGAATACAAAAAGGAGGCACACTCGCCAACCTAAACCCTATTTTGTACCGCTGGTCCCCGCATCTCCTCCGGCACCACCAGCGGGTTCTTCCTCTTCCACATCAGGATAAAGCATCCGCAAGCGGTCAACATAGTCCGCAACCTCCAAACACTCGTCGGTCCCCCACTCTGCGGTTGGTTTCCCAACCGAATCGGGGGTCGCGATAATCTACGCCCGCAGGGACGTCATGATGTCGGACGAAGTACGTCCGACCAAGGTCGCAAGGCCCACCCCCAATGACCAGCCAGAAAAATGGGTTCTCAACGCGAGATACCCAGAACAAAAGGTCACATTGGGTCACGCCTTCTCCCCGACCACCAAAGCGCAACTGAAGCAGCTCCTCTTCAGGAACCAAGACATCTTCGCGTGGACACCCGCAGACATGACCGGGGTCCCACGTGATATTGCGCAGCATCACTTGAATACCATGCCAGGTATCAAGCCAGTGATCCAAGGCCAACGCCACCTTGGGTCAGCCAAAAATCAGGCGATGCAAGAGCAGATCGAAGAACTGCTCTCCGCAGGCATCCTGCGGGAAGTTAAATACCAGACTTGGTTGTCCAACCCAGTCATGGTAGAAAAACCGTCCGGGGGCTGGCGCATGTGCGTCGATTACAAAGACCTTAACAAAGCATGCCCCAAGGATTGTTACGCGCTTCCAGAAATCGACGAAAAGGTCGATAATCTCGCACCATTCAGGTGGAAGTGTTTCCTCGATTGCTACAAAGGATACCATCAAGTACAAATGGCAATCGAGGATGAAGACAAAACGGCATTCCGGACTCCCACCGGAAATTACTGCTATACAAAAATGCCGTTTGGGTTGCGCAACGCGGGCTCAACCTACCAAAAGTTGATGAACGACACTTTTCCGCGGCCAAATAAGCAAAAGTGTCGAAATCTACATGGACGACCTGGTCGTCATGAGCATGGAAGAAGATACCATGCTCACAGATATCGAAAGAACATTCCAAACTCTGCGAAGCGTTAACATAAAGCTCAATCCAGGGAAATGCTCGTTTGGAATGGAAGAAGGCAAATTCCTTGGGTTCATCGTGACTAAAGATGGATTCAAGGTAAACCCGGAGAAGGTCCAGGCGATCGAGCGCATGCCATCGCCTTCATCGATGAAGGATATGCAACGGCTAGCCGGCAGGCTAGCGGCACTTAACAGATTCTTAGCCAACCACGCAGCTAAGTCTTATCCGTTCATCAAAACCCTGCGGAGCTGTTCAAAGAAAGAACAATTCCAGTGGACCGCAGAGGCTGAACAGGCCTTCCGGGAAATGAAGGAGTGTTTGATACAACTCCCAACTTTAACCGCACCACGCAAGGATGAGCCACTCATACTATACCTATCCGCCGCGGACAACGCGGTGGGTGCGGTACTAATTGTGGAGCGGAAGGGGGTTCAAACACCCATCTACTACATCAGCAAGATGCTCAACGACCCAGAGACGAGGTACTCAATAATGGAGAAATTGGTGCTAGCACTAGTGCACGCTTCAAGACGGTTGCGACGCTACTTCGTAAACCACGTCATCACAGTGCTAACCAATTACAGGATCGGCCCGATCCTCTCCAAACCCGACATCTCTGGGCGATTAGCGAAATGGGCCATCGAGCTGGGCGCGCACACGATACATTATAAACCGCGCCCCGCGATTAAAGGCCAGATTTTAGCTGATTTCGCCGCCGAAGTACCGGTGAATCGCATCCAAGAATGCGAAGAAGCACAAACTCCTGCACCAACGCCACCCTCCTCAGAGACATGGGCACTCTTCACAGATGGTGCCTCCAACGACGAAGGGGCGGGTGCAGGTCTGCGACTCGTCAGCCCTGACGGCCAAGAACTTACATATGCAATCCGCCTCGAATTCAAAAGCACAAACAACGAGGCAGAATATGAGGCTCTGTTAGCGGGGCTACGTTTAGCAGTCAAAATCGGCGTGCAACATCTGGAAGCCCACGTCGACTCTTTGTTAGTTGCAGGCCAAGTACGCGGCGACTATGCCGCAAAAGGGGATATCATGATCCTCTACCTCGAACAAGTCCTGCAACTAAAATCCAAATTCGCTTCATTCAATATTCGCCATATTAATCGAAGCGAAAACAAGTCCGCAGATGCACTATCAAAACTTGCATCTACCAGCTTCCAACACTTGGCAAAGGAGATACGCATCGAAATCCTGCAAAATCCTTCGGTACCCCTGCGCCAAGTCAACGTCATCCAATACGGTTCAACATCATGGATGACACCTATTATCGCATATCTACAATCCGGTGTGACTCCCGAAAGCAAATCAGAAGCACGCAAACTACAATACAAAGCGTGCCATTATCAGATGGGAGACGGTATCTTATACCGCAAATCATACCTCGGGCCACTACTACGATGTGTCAACCCCCAGGATGCCACATACCTCATTCGAGAGATACACGAGGGCATATGTGGCATACACGCTGGACCAGGCATGGTAGTGGCCAAAATCATGAATGCCGGGTATTACTGGCCCGGCATGCACCTGGATGCCGTCAAAGAGTTGCGCAAGTGCATCGACTGTCAACGTCATGCTCCAAAAACCTTGCGGCCAAAAAACAACTTAGTCCCCGTCACAACCGCATGGCCCTTCCAGAAATGGGCAATTGACGTTGTGGGACCTTTCCCTGACGCTCCAGGTGCGGTTAAATTTATCATAGTGGCGGTTGATTACTTCACCAAATGGGTAGAAGCAAAACCACTCGCCTCAACCACTGCTATGATAACCAGAAAGTTCATTTGGGAACACATCATCTGCCGTTTCGGATTACCAATGTGCATTGTCACCGATAACGGCACCAACTTCGCTGCCGACGAATTTCAAAAATGGCTAGAGGAACTACACATTGAGCACATATTCTCCTCAGTCGCACACCCGCAAGGGAACGGCCAAGTCGAGAGTATCAATAAAAGCCTAGTCGAAGGGATCAAGGCACGGTTGGGAACGGCCAGGCGTGGCTGGGTCGATGAACTCCCAAGTATCTTATGGGCTCACCGCACAAGCCCAAAAACAAGCAATGGGGAAACACCCTTCAGCCTAGTCTACGGTTCAGAAGCGGTGATTCCCGCAGAAGTAGGTCTCCCCTCTCCTAGAATGTTGGCTATTGAAAAACTAGACAACAACATGGAACGCAGGATCGATTTGGACCTCTTGGAAGAAAGGCGCGAAAACGCTGCCATCAACGAGGCCAAATATAAATCCAAACTTGAAAAGTACTACAACGCGCGCGTCCGCGTTTGTACTTTCAACCCAGGAGACTACGTCCTACGCGACAATGAGGCATCTAATGCCGAGCGCCCAGGCAAACTCGCCCCCAAGTGGGAAGGACCCTACCTCATCAAAGAGGTCTTAGGGAAAGGCGCGTACAGATTGCAAACACTAGAAGGCGAACCTATCGCACGCACATGGAATGCACAACAGCTTCGACGCTGTTATATCTAAGCCATGTTCTTACATTTCTCTATGTAACCTATTGGGCCGCAGGCCATTTGCAAATCAATAAATAAGCAATTTTCTACATTATTGTTTGTTATTACTATTACAAATGCGTGTTCCACTTTGCGGTATCCCAAAAACAGATTGGCAAAATCTTCATTCGCGATACCCATACAAAGTGGTAACCACACACAAATATTCTAATAGGCCAGCAAAAGGCAAAAAGACTTGCATGTTTTATCCGGCCGGATACACAAGTTTTTGTTAAACACTTAACACAATTCCTGAGCCCAAAAAGGCAAACAATGGAATTGACGCGGACTCATACGACAAAGGTATGGAGTACACTCGACCCCATTCACAAATGGGTAGAGTTCCGGTAATATAAGCTTTTACAAAGCTTAAAGCAATTCTAAAACCCTCACACGGTAAATAACAGAATTGATGCATACACATACAACAAAAGTATGGAGCATACTTGACCCCGTTCATAAATGGGTAAAGTTACGCATACACACGTTCAGACAGGCAAGAATTAAAAACACTTGTACAAACTGAACAAAGAAACTTTATATTCAAAAAATTCAAGTATCCACATGATGCTTACTGAATTTACATAAAGTTCCTATTCTATACAAGAGGAATACAAAAAGGAGGCACACTCGCCAACCTAAACCCTATTTTGTACCGCTGGTCCCCGCATCTCCTCCGGCACCACCAGCGGGTTCTTCCTCTTCCACATCAGGATAAAGCATCCGCAAGCGGTCAACATAGTCCGCAACCTCCAAACACTCGTCCAGTTCCCCTACACAGGCAAGGGGCGTGTCATAAAAGGAGGCTACGGCCGCTTTCAGACGACCTTCGGTATCCACATCACGGAACCCGGATGCCTGATCAGTATAACCGCCTGCGGATAAGACATTGATATGCCCAATGCAGCGGTTATAACCAGCCTTGAAGCCAGCATCGCGCGCACGTTCCTTAACCAGGTCCAGACCAGATGAGGTCTCAGGGGCGTTCATGATAGCCTCGACAATCTGCAATAAAAGGATCATAAGTCTTGAATACTAATCCAAGCAAATATAAAGGCAATGGATACTTACACGCGCGATGCCGTGAGTCCGCAGCCACTCACGGTCAGCTTCCAGTTGGTTAAAAGAGGACACCAAGGCATCCTTGGCCTCAGCAGCAGCGTCAGCCCGCTTCTCCGCAGCAGATACGCGGGCAGTAAGGTCTGTAACCGCAACCTCCCGGGCCTGAACCTCAGCCTGTTACAAGAACAGCAAACAGTACACTAGATAAATATTTTCAAAACAATAAAGGAAATATACAACAGAGGTAACGAAACATACCTGAAGGCTGGAAACAACCTTATCCAAACGAATGCGCTCCGCATTCGCCTCTTCCAGAGCCTTGGAAGAGCGGCTCTCCTTCTCTACGGCCTCTTCAAGGGCCTTTGAGGCACGAGCCCCGGCTTCTTTGGCCTCCCCAAGCGCCTTCAGGGCATCGGCCTTCGCCTGCAGTGCCTTCACAGAAATGGCCTCAGCCGCAGCCTTCTCTTGGCTCAAGGTAGCATTCGCTGCCTTGGCATTTGTCAGCTCCTGCCGAGCATGAAACAGAATGTCATTCTGCTTAGCCCATGATGCATTCCACTTCTTGCGCTCATTGGACATTTTTTCATTCCAACTTTTGCGCTCATCAGCAAGAAGTTTAGCAAGGGTACGCACCTGTTTCAGCTGGGCAGTGGCAGCCCACTCAGAAGTCTGCTTCTGCTTCTCAAAAGCAGCTTTGTCCTTCTCCAGCTGCTCCGCACCCGCACGGGCAGCCTGGACCAGCTTTTCCGCTTCTGCCCGCATACGAGCAGCATCTTCCTCGCGCCGACCCAGCACTTTATAGTCTTCCAAAATGGCATTCGCCACAATGGAAGTCCCTACCAACATTGTTGAGAGCTGGTTTATACGCAACTCTCGAGGTGCGGCACGGGCGCGCTCAACTTCAAAGGGGGTCCCCAGACCACCCAAAATCTCCTTACAGGCCGCAGGATCATTCGAAATATCATCCCCCTGCATAACAGTCCAGGGGGGTCGGTGATACATAGTACTGCGACCCTGGGAGTATGTGCGGTAATAATACTCCAACTCAGACTCCCCAGGCTGAATTGGAGGCCCATCATAACCCGCACCACCGGCACCAGCACCGGTAACCTTCGCCCCAGCAGCAGAGCTCTGCGGCTCGGTATCAGTCTTCTGCGCCCCCGCATCAGACTTTCCTTTCCCAGCATCAGAAAACCGCAGATCCAAATTATCCCCATCAGGGGGACTAATAAGATTGTTGGATGAATCCACGGTATCAAAAATCTGGGTTGCCACATCCTCTGCGGTACCTTCTGTCCGCACAGTCGGCTCCGACACCACCTTGGCAGGGGGTGTCGATGGCAATTCAGTTGCACCCGCATCCGTGGCACGCGGGGGCGACTCCGGAGCATCAAAGATGGAAAAATCTTCATCTTGAGGCTCTGCAAAAAACAACGTCAAATAGCTATCAAAACAAGTTACACATAACAGTTAAGACAAGCTAGCCTACACTTACCAATGACAACCGCAGGTTTTTTCTGCGTCGGAGCGGACCTTCTGGTTACCAGCCTCCGACGTTTGGTTTCAACACCACCAGCAGCTTTCTGCTCTGGCCTTCTCTTCTCACCAATCACAGGGGGACCCGCAGCTGTCCCTCCCGCGGCCGTCTCTTCTGCCTGCTTCCTCGCAGCACCAGAATGCGACCCCGAGGCTGTACCCAAACCCTCAAGGGTATCAGATACTATCACATAATCCTTGTGTCGACGAAAAGAGGAGTGAGAGATAACTGCCGCCTGCGGCACCAGATGAGGCACAGTAGTGACCTCCTTTATCTTCTTTTGGCGAAAGTGCACGCCCTTCACAGTCTGCCTTTTGGGCACACCTTTCGCTTCGGGGTCCCCTAAGGCCCCAAGATCACCTGCATGGAATCAATACGTCAATAAACCAACATTATCAACACAAGTGACAAAGCTTGGATATTATACCTTTGCCTGGCGGCAACTCAACTGCCAGTGCAGCCTCAGTAGGCACCCGGAAGTTACTACGGATGATAGTATTGTGACCCTCTTCACCATCCGCACAAACCACGGTCTCAACCGTACCCAGGAAGTCCGGGGCAAACATCCTCCATGCAGGAGCATTTTCTGATAGCAAACACAAATATCAGTAACGCACACAAAAATAAGGAACGTAAACAGATAAAAAGTACGTACCACCGCTCTTCTCCCGCACCACGGGTTTCGAGTTCTTGCTCCTCCTCAGCATCATACGCAACAGCCATAGTTGCGTATTGGTCAGCTTCACGGTCTCTATGGTCTGCAACTGAGGAAACCATTCCACTGACTTCGAGCTAGGGACCGCAATGGTCTCCGCGATGATCGTCTCGGTCACATTCCGAAACGTCATATCTGCAACAATGGCAGCAGCTTTGATGTAGAAGAATTTCTTCTTCCACATCGTCATCCCCTTGGGGGGAGTCATCAGCTTGGGGGTACCGTCTCGTTGACGGAAAGAAAAGAACCCCATGGACACTGTCATCTGATAGAACCGTCGGAAATCTCCGACGGTAGGCTCTATACCAAGAGCACGGAAGGTGAACTCGAAGTTTCGAATCCGAATCATACCAAACGGACTCACTTGAGAAATGTGGACCTTGTACCACTCCAAGACATCCACGACAAACACCGTCAACGGTAACCGGAGATTACAGTCACCAAAAAAGTCGGCCCACATGGTCACATAACCGGCCGGAGCGTCGGCACCAGTATCACCCTCCGATGGATATTGAGCCCCATATTCAGGGGGCATTTGGACAGTAAGCATAAGATTGTCAAAAGACTTCTTGGTCCACCTTAACGCCGGTAAACCAACACCGGCAGCCCCCTCGTCTTCTTCTTCAGCCATTACCGGCTGTTCAGGGTTTTCACCCTCCACATTGTGTGGATTCGATGGTTCAGCCATCAAAAAATATTCAAGAAACAAAAGATGGTGAACGGAAACACCAGCAACCTCACCGGAATTTCAGAAAAAATAGTCGGAGAAGACAGATAACAGTTTCTCTCTCAAACGGCAAATTTTTTGAATTTTCGAACAAGTGAGGGGAAACCATGAACGGTTTCCCCTTATATACCCATCGCAATTAATGCGGAGGGAGAAAACAAATGATCACGTTCAAAAAGAGCGAATCATAGGACACCACGTGTCGAGCGCCGTTTCCGCTAACGGTTATCACGCGCGCGTGGCCGCCCACGCGCCTGACACAAGAGACGTTTACACTCTTCGCTACAGTGCATTTAATGCCTCGGACAGTGCAAACGTCCTTTCATTTCAGCACATGCCAGGAAGATCTCACCAACTTCCACCAACTCACACGTGCGACCAGCCACGTATGCAACAAAAAGCGACTACATTATCCAATTATAAGCGGCATGCGGTTTCTCTGGTATACCGCACCATAACCCATACCGCATGTCGTTTTTTAACATACCCCTAAAAATAGGTAAAAACATATATCTCTACACTATAAGGGGGTATAATACCTATCCGCACTACCCACGAGCACACGTGGAATATGCGGCCTTGCCACACACGCGCCCGTTCAGGTGTGTCAGATGCTCAGAACCAGCGCTGGCCGTTGGACTGAACCGCATCTCAGACACAGGGGAACTGCATTGCCTTCATTCTCTTCAAGCTTCAAATCCCTCCTGCCCGGTTCACAACCGCAGAGGGTACATGAACACCTTCTTTAACGAAAGGAAGGAAGGGTATGCACGCGAACGCATATCAGCAACCCTGTCTCCTGAACCTTCAAGAGCTACATCCGACCCACACCCACTTCGAGCAAATGTGGTAATACAAAACCACAGACACTCACGAGGAGCTACGGACATAACCATAGCTTCCGCAGAGTGGTTGCTACGGAAGAGCCAAGCTCACTCCACATCACCGAACAATGCTACTGCATGGCAAACTCGGTATTGGAGCGGGAAGGTAAGTGGCTCCAAAACGAACGCAGAACAGCGCTCTAAATAAACTCTCGTCGAACAACAAGCGTCCGAACAGCGGTAACAAGTCTGCTTATGACTTTGTTAACCCGATTATGGGCCGCATAGAATAAACAATGGTGGGCATACCCTTGCCTATGACCTTGTTTATTTACCCATAGTATGAATATACATTGTTCGACCAAACATGGCCAACAATGACGCAACGAGGTAACCACAAAGAACGTGCGGTTACTAGAGAGCTATGACGATAAACACGAAAACCCCACAAAAAAGGGATCGTCGTCTCATAACTCGATGCTGAACATAGAGCTCGAGCAAAGCACTTGCAAGCATCAGCAACTTTTGGTCCCAGTCTCAAAGATTGGTCCAAAAGTTTCTTTTCTTCTTCATGCACCAATTCAGCAATTGGTCTGAAGAAAAACCCACCTTTAAAGGATGGGAAACCTCCACATACCTTCGAACCACCATCTCAGAGGTTGGTTCGAAGTTTGTGCAGCATTACTAACAAGATCTCCAAGAGACCTTCGACACAACAACAGGTGGCAGACCACCTGGTGACATAAATCGGCTGAGAATCTCGCATCAGACGAGATTCCTTCACCGATACGGAAGAGGCGTCAGATGACCCTTCCGGACCTCCAGCTTCATTTACATACAGAAAAGACCACACATGGTCTAGGATCTTCTCCAGACTCCAAACTACCTTCCAAACACCATAGTCCAGTACTCCTCCCACATACACCTTGTATGTGGCAGCAACACTAGACTGGGGGGACTTGAAGGGGTATGGTCCCAGATCTCGCGTCAGCATCGACCGCGAGTGACCATTACCCTTATCAAAACCCCCACTAGCTAACAACCCACTTGTGCCCATGCGGGAACGCATCGACACAAGGGTTGAATCCAATCTATCTAGTAACAAAGGAGGACTTACATGGAATAGGAGAACGGTAGAGTGATGCGACATAGCATCACATCTGGTGTACGAAAACGGAAGTATTCACAGCGACGCGGCATCGCACCGCGTCCAGTGAACACTTCTATCAATACAGGAAAGCCTTACCTTAGGCATAGAAAAAGATGAACGTAGTGGTACGGCTGACACCGCACCATACGGACATTTTCGTCACGACAAGGGATGCAGGCAAGACGACGATGCGGCTAGCACCGCATCTCGCGTATTCCTTGATCACAAGTAGGAGACGCGGTAACTTCAGAGGTTACCGCACGTAGCGATGCGGCTTGCACCGCATCCTATGTACTCAAGCAAGTGGTACTGACACCACAGTGCAAGTGGCACCAATGACAGTTACCTGTCAGAGCTACGTAAGCAATGGACTGACGTGGCGTAACCTCCATAACCGACGAGCCTGACACACCTGAAAAGGGGCAGCACGTCGTCAGTCCATCCATCATCATCCTCCTCCACTCCTCGGCTATAAATACCAACCCCAAACCAGGTTTGAGGTATCTTCTCACAACTCCCTCACTACTACTACTATCTTACTTTGCTTCCCAAGCAAACTACTGATTCTCACGCCGGAGAGTGGTAACAAGGAGCACCCCCCACCCCATCCTCCTTGTTACGAGTCACGGCTTGTTTCCTTGTGCAGGAGATCAACCACCGGTGATCCAGCCAGCGATCCTCGAGAGAAAGGGATTAACCCTTCTTAACGAGACCAGTGAGTTAACCCTGCCCGGTTAACCATTGTTTCATCACTACACATAAAAAGGCATTAGTGCGTAAGTGTGATGCATTTTGAGACACCGATATAGATGTAGCCATTACCCAATCACTGTGTATATTTAATTTGATGTACTATTCATCGGAGTGTTATTGTAATAATACAGACGCAGTGTAATATATCATCACTGCACATTTCTAAACAAATAGTGCATCATGACACATTAATTGAAAAGTTTCTTTTCTTTCTTTTTTTTTTCACTTTTTTTTGATAAAAAAGTTGAAATATATTAAAATTACTTGAGACTAAGAGGGTGTTTAGGATTACGTTTTGAAGTGATTATTTGATTATTGCGTTTGTAAAACATAAATAATCTAAAAAAGTGTTTGGAAGAAAAAGTGATTATCTGCCTCCAAAACGTAGTTTTGGAGAAGCATATTACCAAATACCTACATGCTTTTTCAAAACGCAGTTTTGAAAACGCAAAATCTATTTTGAAAGGGTCTGGTTATCCACGCATCCCCTAATCTTATACACCCCTCATTGCCCTATACGTCTGAAAATGGACCCACCTGATAAGCCCCTCAGCCAATGATTGCCCAATCATTGGCTCTTTTGTGTGTAATAAAATTGGGGGGGGGGGGGGGAGGGGATGTGTGGGTTTTCATTGGGATGAAATATTATTTAAAAAAAACTTTATATATATTTTTTTAAATTGTTGTTAAAATAAAAAAAAATATAAACATTTATATTTATTATTATTTATTGTTATAAAAGGAAGGTATATTAATGTCATTTTTTATTTAATATATTTAGAAAAATGGCAACATTTTTATTAGTTAATTATTATTATAAAACGTCAATATTTTTTATAATTAATATTATAAAACTTCTACATTTTTTATCAAGTGTTAGTATAAAACGTCAACTTTTTTTAAATTAGTATTATAAAACTTCTACATTTTTTATCAACTCTTAGTATAAAACGTCACCATTTTTTTAATTAGTATTATAAAACTTCTACATTTTTTATCAAGTGTTATTATAAAACGTCACCATTTTTTTTTAATTAGTATTATAAAACTTCTACATTTTTTTTATCAAGTGTTATTATAAAACGTCACCATTTTTTTTAATTAGTATTATAAAACTTCTACATTTTTTTTTATCAAGTGTTATTATAAAACGTAAAATTCTCTATAATTCAAAACGCAAATGTAAGTGAATATTGTTTGATAAAATAACACAAAACACAACACTTTCATACAAAATTTAATACAATACATAGCCGAAACCCTAAATCGCTAACTATTACATATTATTACTTAGATTCACACGAACCCGTTGTGTATCTGAATCAGGTTCTCAAACAAACCGTGAAATCGAACAGTTTCTTCGTACAACTGTGGCTAATGGAAATGCATGAAAAATATGATGAAGAAGTTGATTCTCGATTTGATGAACCTGTTCTTATGACAAACCCTTCATCAATTGAGATTTTAAATACAAGGCAATGTCGTGAGTTGGGAATAGAATCGGTTATTTCATCGCGCGTCTGAACCGACTTTTAAACCGGACGGAATCTACGAAGAAACTGTTTGATTTCACGGTTTGTTTGAGAACCTGATTCAGATAAGATACACAACGGTCTCTTTGCTTCGTCCACTAGAACTATTTGTGTATGCATTCTTTTGGTTGTTAACTACCAAAAGAATGCATACACAAATAGTTCTAGTGGACGAAGCAAAGAGACCGTTGTGTATCTGAATCAGGTTCTCAAACAAACTGTGAAATCGAACAGCTTCTTCGTAGATTCCGTCCGGTTTAAAAGCCGGTTCAGATGCGTAATGGAATATGGTGGTCACGGAACTACAAGGCGTCGGTAGATGCCGGTGACGGAACTGCCTCGCGTCGGTAGATGCTATCAAGACTACACCGGGTGACCTGGCTATTGATGTTGGATGACGCATCCCCCACCGCCAAGCATCTCACCCTAGACCGACGTCCCGGCGCATGAATCTGAAATATGAACGCAGTGCACTTCTCCATAAAAATTACGTTTCCACCACCGTCAAAACACCGACTTTCGATATCCTGTTAAAAAACATAGAATTATAGTGTTAGACTCGATATTAGAAATTATATTGTAAAATATAATAAACAAACAACACCACCACCACCACCAACACCACCACCACCACCACAGCCGACCACCCACCACCACCATAGCCGACCACCCACTACCACCATAGCCGACCACCCACTACCACCACAACCGACCACCCACCACCATAGCCGACCACCCACAACCTAACCACCACCAAAACCACCATCCCAACTACCAAAACACACCACCACCACCACCACAACCTACCACCCTCAACCACCACAGCCTACCACCCACAACACAACACCACCTCACCACCGTCAACCACCACAACCTACCACCCTCAACCACCACAACCCACCACCTCAACCACCACATCCCACCACCTCACCACAAACACCACAGCCTACCACCCACAACACCACAACAGCCACCACTGACTACACAACACCACCACCACCACCACTGTCAACCACCACCTAACCACCCAAAACCACCACAGCCCACCACCCACAAAACAACACAACCGTCAACCACAAAAACCCACCAAAATCAGAGAAAAATGGAAAATTAAACATAAAAATACAGAATACAAACAAACCTTAAATACTCCGAGCGTATGGAGCGATACGAGAGCGATAACAATACGAGAGGCAAAGAATCTGTGCGTGTGTGTGTACTTCCGGATCTTCATCGTGTGGTCCAACGTTGGTCTCGTGTGGTCCAAGAACTTTTTGGGGATCTAGTTGGGTGAATATCTGACTAAGCATGAGCCTTAACCTCCGTAAATTAGTTAAAGAAAGCGTAACCGGTTACTTTTTCTGAAAAGGTGTCAGTGTATACGACCGTATAGGTCAATGTGAGGCATATACACCACCTAACTTTTTTTATACGGACCTCATAGCACTATGTGAGGCATATGTATTTACTTTTTCTGAAAAAGTGGTTGGATTTTGTACTTTATACGCATCTCATTGTGCTATGAGTGGCGTATTGATTCTTTTTTTTCTAATATCACGTACGAGAAAGTGTAATCCATATCTATTTTTACATTCACAATGGTTATGTGTAGATGTGGAAGGCAAGCTGGGATAAAAACATCTTGGACGGATGTTAATCCTGGGCGACAATTTTACACCTGCGTGCAATTGGTATGTACTTTAAAAACATCTTGATGCAATGGTTGTTGTAACTTATGCATTATGGTTTGTATAGTGGTAATGATATATATTAATTCGCCTTCGGTTTCAGCGTTCTCGGTGCAAATTCTTTGCGTGGATCGACCCTCCCATGTGTCCTCGGTCAGTTCAAGTCATCCGAGGTTTGATGGATACGAAAGCATTACTTGAAAACGAAGTCAAGTTTTTGAGAGAGGAGGTTCAAATGTATAAAGAGCAAGTAGCAGAAATGGAAAATAAAAATCCAAGGGTCGTTCTTAATAGGGACACCTGTTTGATAATCTGTTGGATTTTGTTTTTTTTGTCCGTATTTGTATTTGTCGTTAGCCGTATTTAAGTTTATGCAACTTATGTAAACGAATGTAATGACTCTCGTATTTTGGTTATTTAGCGGAATGTTATGTCTTGAGAGTTTATGCAACTTATAATAATAAAACATATGCACATTTAAAAAAACGATGTTATATCTTATGAAATGAATTTTGTGTATTATAAAATGTCAAATTTTTTATTTACCAATTATTATAATGTCTTTAATTATTGGGTACACAAAACACGAAACACCGTTTTATATTAATACACAAAACATGTCATTTTAATACAAAATGTAACGACTAAACCCTGAACCCTAAACCCTAAACCCTAAATCGCTAACTGTTACATATTATTAAATTCTTGCAAACTGTATCGGTTATTCAGATCTCTATTCGGTCACCATATTGCTGCTATCAAGTTTAAGGATGCGTTCCATGGTAAACCTTCGACCTGATCTGGCACTCCCTCGTTGTTGCTGAAGAATTCTCAGTAACCGGTTCCAGAACATGAAGAACCCCTCGAGGTTGCTGATGTAGAAGCATTGTCATTGGTAGAGGTGGAAGAACATTCCAGTTCACCCTCACAGTCACCGGTAAATATCTACTTCCACCGTCACAGACTGTGGGTGCAGAAGCATTGTCGGTGGTGGACGTTCCGGTGCATGAATCTGGAATACGAACGCAGTTAAGCGTTTGAATCTGAAATATGAACGCAGTGTACTTCTTCATAAGAATTACGTTACCACCACCGTCAAAACACCGACTTTCGATATCCTGTTAATAAAACATACAATTATAGCATTAGACCCGACATCCGAAAATATATTGTTAAAAATAATAAATATAATAATAAAAATAACATATGCACATTTAAAAAAAACGATGATATAAGTCTAGACCCGACAAACGTGTCGGGCTGGGAGTCGGGTAAGGTTACGCTACCACCACAACCACCACCACCACCATAGCCGTCCATCACCACCACCACCACCACAACCACCACCACCACCACAGCCGCCAATCACCACCACCACCACCACCACAGCCGTCAATCACCACAACCACCACCACCACCACAACCACCACCACCACCACCACAACCACCACCACTACAACCATAACCACTACCACAACCACCACCACCACAACCATAACCACTACCACTACCACCACCACCACAACTACCACCACCACAACCATAACCACTACCACCACCACCACAACCATCACCACCACCACAGCCGTCAATCACCACCACCACCACTACAGCCGTCAATCACCACAACCACCACCAGCACCACCACAACCACCACCACCACTACCACCACCACCACAACCACCACCACCACAACCATAACCACTACCACCACCACCACCACCACAACCATCACCACCACCACAACCGTCAACCACCACCACCACCACCACAACCACGACCATTCCCCACCACAGTCAATCCCCCACCTTCGTCAATCCCCACCGCCACCAATCCCCCACCACCGTGAACCCCAACACCACCACAAACGGCGGAAATAAAACCAAAATATAAAAAAAGTTTGAAGATTAAGCAATAAAATTTGAAATACAAACTAACCTTCATCGTGTGGTCCAGAGTTTGTCTTGTGAAAATCGTGTGGTCCAGAGCGTTTGTGTGTGTGTTCTTGCTGTTTTAGGGTAAGTTTTCAAATTTTAGATCTAGTTTACCCCTTTATTGAAGTTGGGAAAGTGTTTGTGTTCAATGAGAGCCGTATGGTTCAATGAGCACCTTAAAGTGTATGAAGTGTATAAATGAAATACTATAACCAATTTATCAGCTCCTGTACAGGAGGATAAACTGGTTAAGGCTTGTGTGTTCTATGCGAGGTGTACGAGTTCGAATCCCATGGGAGGCCGGTCCGATACAGAAGGACCCCTCCCCTTATTTTGTGTAATTATAATTTTTCAAATCCAGTCCCTGAGGTTTGTTTTGCACAAGAACAGTCCCTGCACAGTTATTAAAAACTAACTGTAATTCTAATTTTTCAAATCCAGTCCCTGAAATTCTTATAACTGTTTATACCCCTTCTACACATGCTTAGCATTTTTAAAAAAGACCAATATACCCCTTCGTTATAAGAATCCCAATACCTTTAAAAAAGACCAATATACCCCTTCGTTATAAGAATCCCAATACCTATTTGTTCGTACAACCACATGACCCACCCTTTTTTTGTGTAATTTTAATTTTTCAAATCCAGTCCCTGAGGTTTGTTTTGCACAAGAACAGTCCCTGCACAGTTATTAAAAACTAACTGTAATTCTAATTTTTCAAATCTAGTCCCTGAAATTCTTATAACCGTTTATACCCCTTCTACACATGCTTAGCATTTTTAAAAAAGACCAATATACCCCTTCGTTATAAGAATCCCAATACCTTTAAAAAAGACCAATATACCCCTTCGTTATAAGAATCCCAATACCTATTTCTTCGTACAACCACATTAAACCCAAAATACAACATAGATGCTGATAAAATATTAAACATGTTACCATCCATACATGCGATAAAAGATTAAAGGTTTATACAAAAACAACCGGGCATACAACTAAACATAAATAACAAAAGACCAATAAATATTTGTTCGTACAACCACATTAAACGTCAAAATACAACCAAACGAAACAGATAAATACTACTCCTAAGCCATTTCCTCGTCACCGTCATCAGAACCACTATCCTCATAACGTATCAACTGCATCTGCGTGTCAGACGGGCCTGCCTGCGTGCCTGACGGGCTTGCCTTCGTGCCGGAAGGGCCTGCCTGCGTGCGGGACGGGCCGGCTTCCGAGCCGGACCCCGGATACACTCGTGGTTGTGGCGGGTCTCGAACCGGCAACCCCGCCTCGCTACGCCTATCAGCCTCGCTAGCCATCATCCACTCCATCATATCCTCCATCCGGTCCATCCGCCGATCCTGCAGCGCCAACCTCCCCATCACAGCCGTCTGACCCGCCACAAGCCTCTCGAGGAGACGCTGAGTGGACTGAGGCAACCTCACCGCATGATAGACGCGCCGAGGATGCTGTGCCGGCGGATGCCCCTGCTCAACCTCAGGCTCGACGTCACCCTCTCCAACAGGCTCATCAACAAGATGAGGCATATCCACCTCCGCAGCGTCCAACAGATGTTGATGTACTAACGGCTGGGCTACGAAAATCTGATCGTTCTCACCGACAAACCGATAACCAATGCCCGGAAAGTTCACCGCCAAGTTCATCCCTCTCATCGTCCTAATACCCAAATACTCGAAAGGGGCAGGCGGTGGCAACTCACCGATGAATGGAAAATACCGACCGCAATGCTGGGCAATACGCGTGATGAACGCCCCTCCGTGCAATCCGCCACGCTTCTGACGTCGGGAAAATGAGGCGAAATACTCCGCCAGGCAGCGATGGAGGGCGCACGGCGTCCCCGTGAATAAACAGTAAAGATAGAACAGGTCGTTTTTCGTGACCCACTCGTTGCTTTTGCCACGCCCAGATATCGACGTGGCAATGCAACGGTGTATGTAGCGAACGAGTGGGTCAGTAATCAACGAGACACGGGCCTTATGACCGAAGGGTACATCACAGAGGGTGGGCCACCAAGCAAGCAACTGATCATCAGGCATAGATGTGATCGCGGTGGTATAAATATCCTGAACCAACTCCTCATCAGTGTAGAATCCGGTGGCCAAAGCAAACTGACGCAGCGACATATTCTGTCGCTCCCCGAATAAACAGAAAGTTACCTCGGCAGGGGGTGGTTCCACCATTGGATCGTCCATATCTGAGTTAGGCTGCTCAGCAGGCCGTGGTCGATAGATAAATGTGGAGAGGAACTCCACCACCATAGGCCTATAAGAAGGCCCAGCCGCATAAAAAAACATACGATCCCACGGGTTATTTTCCCCGATTATACCCCGGGCCCTCTGCTCCTCGTCACACTCCCGTAACGCGTCCCAACACAACGCTCTCTGCTGCCTCACTCTCATACCCCGGAACTTGGCAAAACGTCTGTATTCCATACTGCGCTGGGGGAAGTCTAAAAAATCGTACTGCTCACAATTACCCCCGGCCATCGGATTGAATACCGGACCACCATTTGGTGCCTGTTGTTCCTCATCTGACGACATATCTGCAACAATTAAAAGTTAATATTTTGTCAGAATATTAATAAAATTACGACAACCCACAAACACCACAGCCAACCCACAACCACCACAGCCCACCCACAACCACCGTCAAACCCTAACCCATAGATACAACCACCACCGTCCTAACCTCAACCACTCTAACAACCACCACCGTCCTAACCTAAACCACTCTAACAACCACCACCGTCAAACACCTCTACCGCCAAACACCACAACCAAAATATTTCAGAATAAACAAAAAAAAAACCGTAAAAAAACAATAACAAAAAGGAAAGATGAAGATGTTACTAACCTCTTGTGGAAATTCGCACCCTATGGTTCGATACGGGATAGAAATGGTATACGGGAGAGAGTTGTGTGTGTTTGAATTGATTTTGATCTAGTTTTCCCTCTTTATTGAGCTGAAATGTTGTTTGTGTTGGTATACACTCCTCATTGGCCAATACGTGGCTTATAGATTGCTTACCAGCAGCCGCTTATTGTGCTATGAGCGGCATATAGAGGCTGGTATACACCTCTCATTGCCCAATATGTTGCATATGATGCCTTTCTTTTGATAAAAATAGTGATGTAAATAAGTGTTTTTACATTATAAAACAATGTAATTAACATTTTTTTATAAAATAAATGTTGCTTACACTATATTCAAAAGGTAATAGTATGTAAAATAAAAAAAAATAAAACATAATAATACGATTAAACAGTTTTACGTGTTACAACGAGAACCTACAACAAGTTAATAAAGTCTCTTCGTACACTTCTATTACTACGAAGTAACTTCTTACCCTCTGAAAGACGAGACATGTACATTGTCTCCCACTCCATAGCTTCAGTACTTCGATACATATTCCATAGTCCATTTGGTGGAGGCATCGGACCATCATCCGTTAACTTAACCATGATGAAATGGCCATCTTCCACATAGGCAATCGAAAGAACAGAATGGCCCTCCGCCGGACCATCAAACATGGGAAAGTATGTTTGACAAACACCATTGCTTAAATGTTGAACAACCACACCAAATTTTTGAGCCACCAACAATCCAGCGTATGGCAAGAACATCCAGCATGCCATTGGTGCAGGTTCCACGTGCAACCAGTTTATTGATCGATATACTGTAGTGTAAAATCCCGGATCAAAAGAGTCAAGAAGAGGCATCCACCGGGCTTTGTTAATGAACATCTCATCCAGTAGCTCTTGGCGGACCCACATCCAAGCATTCTGGTCCAACCCCAAACCCATAGCCACCGATCGAAACCCACAGTTACCGTCAGGCTGGGCATCTTCCATATGTGTTATGTATCTTCGATACATACATGGAAGCCAGTCCTTAAGACGATCGATCATGTTTTTGTACCTGTAATTGTAAAATATATTGTGGAAAATCTTTATCAGGGAAAATGTATGTATGGAAGTACGTAGGATATTATATAGGTCAATGATTGTTGACGTACCTATCTCCCACCAACAGTGGAAAATCTTCATCTATAATTTCAACTGTCTTTTTAGCCTTATTTTTCTTTGAACGACTGCGTTGCACTGCTGGCTTTTGAGCGTTCTCGTCCTTCTTTTGGCTTTTTCCTTTTGCTTCGGACCGGGTATCTTTACGTCTCGCAACCTCCTCCTTCTTTTTTTGTTGTGCTTTAGAGGTTGGGCGCCCCCGAGTATCTTGTTGTACCTCAGGCGGTTGATGGTCAGTCATACTTGGATTCACCACCTCCTTTATCTTCGACAACATACTTTTTAACACTATCGGTGGTTGCGCCTTCAGTTGTTGCATGACTCTGTCCATTTCCTCCCGAAGATTATTATCGTCTTCCTTAAGTTCTTCAGCATTGAAATCTAGTTTTGTCCAGAATTTGTCTACGGCGGCAAGAGGAATTTTGCAATCTGTATTTTAAAAACAATGGTTAGAAATGAGGGCGGGGGTGGGTATTCATATGAAGTAGAATAAGCGGTTGAAGCCTGTTTTTATTACTTGTATTTTCCCACCACTCCATCCGACAAGCACATGGCAACCCACAACTCGTAAAAAGCACATGACCACAAGTCCCCCCTGCTGCGAGCAACGTACGTATCTTTTTCTTCTCCACAAGCAACAAATCTAGTGCTTTCAGGGAAACATTACCACGTAGGTTATCAAAGAATGATATCATGTGGTCCCCCATTTTCAAGGACCGGCTATCCTGAAAAGTGAGGTTTATTTGTATGCGTTGTGACTCTACAACTTTGTCAACAAGCCACACAAGTCTATGGAGCGAGCTGTTTGTCCCCTTAAGGTATCTCTTAAACTTAGCATGTTGGCTTTCAACTCTGTTGGTTGTATGTTGACCAAAGTTAGGGCTTGTGTTAGTCCAGGCTGTAACAAACTTTTCTTTATAGGGTAGTAGCCAGACAGTATACAAATAGTCCAAAACTCCTGAAAAAAAAAACAGAATATAACGATTTGTAATGTTTGTATTGTAACACCCCAACCAAAGGCTGAAACAAAATTTTTCTGATAAATTAACTATTTTTAAATAATTAATTAAACAAATACAACTATGTAATTATTGGATTAAATTGGTTAAAAATCGAATTTTGGGAAAAATATCAATTTTATATTTTCGAACATCATTCTGATGTTAAAATAATTATATAAAAATTTCCAGGTTTTATAAAATTAGTTTACTATTTTTATTGAATTTAATAAGATTAAAACTAACTTAATTCATAATAATTAGATAAAACCGGAAATAATTATAGTTTATATTTTTAATAAAACAGGTTTGATGTATATGAGTTTATAAAAATGTTAGTTTTTATAAAAGCGATAAAAAACGTACAAAATAAAATAAAAGGTGTGTGCCCGGTTGGATTTTAAGAAGTGTATAAAATAACTAATGTTAGGGTATATATCAGCTCCTGGACAGGAGGATAAACTGGTAAAGAATGGGTGCTTTTACACGAGTAGTCCGGGTTCGATCCTTGCTAAGGGGCGGGTTATACAAGAAACCCCCCCTTTTTTGTTATTCTAATTAACGTAGTTAACTAAGTTAACTTCTTTTTTAAAGTATAAAACAACTAATGTTAGGGTATATATCAGCTCCTAGACAGGAGGATAAATTGGTAAAGAAGGGGTGCTTTTACACGAGTGGTCCGGGTTCGATCCTTGCTAAGGGGCGGGTTATACAAGAAACCCCCCTTTTTTGTTATTCTAACTAACATAGTTAACTAAGTTAATTTTTTTTAAAGGATTTCTTATTCAACATTTAACTTGGTTAATATTTTAGAGTTAAAATAAGTTTCAAACAAGGCAATTTCAACCCTTATACTATAGATTTCAATAATTACATTTTATGCCCAAATACTTTGTAGTTTTAAATAATGTCAAAATAACCCCTAGACTATAACTTTCAATAAATGACAGTTTAGTCCCTGGACTTGGTTTTAACCATTTTTGTTATTCTAATTAACATAGTTAACTAAGTTAATTTTTTTAAGGATTTCTTATTCAACATTTAAACTTGGTTAAGATTTTAGAGTTAAAATAAGTTTCAAACAAGGCTATTTCAACCCTTTTACTTTAGATTTCAATAATTACATTTTATGCCCAATACTTTGTACTTTTAAATAATGTCAAAATAACCCCTAGACTATAACTTTCAATAAATGACAGTTTAGTCCCTGGACCTGGTTTTAACCATTTTTTAAGCAAGTTTCAAACAATGACAAACAAGTCCCTCAACTTATAGTTTCATAAAATGTCAAAATAGGCCCCTATAGTTTGTAATATAATACGTACCTGATCTATGGTCGTCAGTCAGTCGCGTAAATAGCCGCTCAAAGTTATAATTGTATAGCGTCTCAGTGGGAGAATTACACAATCGAGACCAAGAAAGCTTAATTTTCCATTCTTCAGCCGTTGCAAATTTTGCCTTGGTGTGTTTTAGAATATTTTGTGAGATGTGCCACCGACATAGCAATTTGGATGCTTTTGGGAATAGTTTATCGCAAGCATTCATCAAAGCTTTATCGCAATCTGTTACTATCACGCGCGGTTCCATACCCTCTTCCAACAATCCTTTGAGGTTCTGTAGGACCCACAAGAAGTTATCCTGTTTTTCTTTAGAGATAAAAGCATGAGCGACACAAAACGACTTGTGTGTCGATGTCACACCCGCAATTTGAACAAACGGAAGTCTATACTCATTAGTTTGGTATCAATCATCAACACATGTGGGAAAGTGTCACGGCTCCCCGACCCACCCCGGACGGAGCCGGGGGCCGCGAGGCAGTTCCCGTGGTATTTACTTTATGCGACAGCGGAAGTCTTTTATTTACAGGATCTTTTCACCGGAAAATACTTGTTTAATATATTACACAAAGTTTAAGGGATAAATCCCATAATTTACAATAAGTTGATTTCACACAGAAATCTTTATTTTCCAAAACATGTTTTATTTATTTATTCATACTAAGCCACTTCCTTGAGCTTGTAGTGCTTTACCGCACTTTTCCTGGATCACACAGATCACCTGAAACATGTTTGAAAAATGTTTTGTCAGCGGGGAAATACTGAGTGAATCATTCCATTTTCTAAAACGACCCGTTAGTTATAAATTCACAGTATTAAGAGCGATTACAATGTTTCTATCAACCAATTATCAAGAATGGGTATTTGTCACTCGACCGGATCTGTGACTGTGGTCATACCACTATTGGGTCCCGTCGCCTCAATAGTGACGGTTTACTCCCATAGAGTGATACTCACTCACATAGAGTGATAAAAATAGTAATGTGCACAATACCCCACATACCAGCTGTTATTTGGTGATTACAAAGACTTAATCCCTGTAATTATAACCTTGAAAATAATTTGAGGTATTGTAATACTTACTCACAAACGGTGAGAAAACAATTTTAAAAGAAGAATGACTCACATTGCAGATTAACGAGCAATAGATAATGCCTACTGATTAGCCTTGATTAAACCTAGTTTAACACAATGCACACACAGGCAGGTTAGTAACTAATACAGCAGTTATGTCAATTCACGAGATTAAACCCTCACAATGATTAATCAGTGCAATACTCGATAATTCAATCGGATTCACAACGAATAACAGAGCATAGTCCGAATTCGAACAGCACTCTAATATTCAAGTCGAAATCACGACGAATAATCAAAGTACAAGCTCAATTGAGCAGCACCCGGATTATTGTTGGATAGTTATAATCGATCGGACGTTGAATCGTAATAGCGGTCGAGTTATTACCCTGATTGCGGCAGCGTTTCGTGATCGTGTGTGTGTGTTGTGGACTGAATTGCATGTAACTCGACGTATACACAGAGTTTTCACGTCGTTTTAAGTCTCCAGTTTACATGCCAAGGTCGGCTATTTATAGCAGAAATTTCGACACGCTTACGGACCGTATGCCTAACCCCTTACGGTCCGTAAGGGAACCTGGTCTGCTTACGGTCCGTAAGGACCAACCTTTACGGTCCGTAAAGCTTGCACCCTATTTACTAGCCTAGCTGAGTTCGGTTGTAGCCTTGGTGAATCAATAATTTTAACCAATCAACAATTAGCAACGTTTAACTTTAGATAATTATCAATTAGGGTTTGCCCCCCTCGAGTTTTAGGGGCCCTGATCCTGATTCCTATTATTCCGGAAATTTCAGGGTTTATGCCAAATTACTTGGGTGTCTTAATTAGGGTTTTCTTGTTGGATAATTATTATCCTAATTACGGATTTTAGTGACAGTTGTTACAGAAAGCACGCCACATATCGTACGAGTACCGATGAACAAAAAAAACCTCCTCAACCGCATTTGTTTCGGGATTCACCCGGGTGTGGTAAACATACCTTCCTTCATGCAACATTTGCTCCAATATCTGCATTGGAGTCCGATCACCATACATTTTGCCTTTAATCTTTTTTATCACGTTTTGTATGTCTCGTAGAATGCACACGCTCTGTGGGTTTTGTTTTCTTATGGTTAAATGTATGTTCGTAGGCTCCATGTTTTGAATATAAAGTCTCTCTACCAATAATTCTTCGTCTGGGGTCAACCTTCTTGCAAACGTGTGACCCTCGAGAAATACCGCAGGCTCATGGTTATGATCCTTTTGCTTCACCACTAAGCTCCAATTGCCACTACTTGTGTCTAGTTTCCCTATCATTTTAAAAGGACACCCAATCTTCTTGCTACCAGAACGCCGAACTGTTGCTTTACTTTTGCATGTGCCTCCACGGTCGCATTGCAACCATATCTTCACTGTCCTTGCTGACGAATCTTCACCTTTTGTTATCGTTCGTCGGGTCACAATGACGTAACCTTTCGCAATTTCTGTTTTGTAAGCCCAATTCTTTAACTCGTGAAGTGTCGCAAATACCTGAAACAACGGTAATTTAAAACTATGTTTAAAACTATATTTGTTTAAAATCTAATAAACCTTATACATAACGAATAACACGTAAACAAAATCAACTTTTTCTAAATTCTAATAGGCACCCTTCTAATAAACCTATACATAACGAATAACACGTATACAAAATCAAAATTGTCTAAAACTTAATAAACATTATACATAACGAATAACACGTAAGTGACGGTAATGTTATACCTTTCCTTGTTTTTTCGGGTCATTAGCACCATCGTCCTTTTCACCACCATCGTCCCCGCCACCACCATCGTCCCAGCCACCACCATCGTCCCAGCCACCACCATCTTCCTCGTCTTGATCACTTTCCTCGAAGTGTGTAACACCTTTCTCGATTTCGTTCTCGTCTTCCTCGATGTCAAAAGCACCTTCCTCAGACTTTTTCAGCTTGCGTTGTTTTTCCTGATGGGAATGGTAAGTCCCGTATGCATGTTTTTCCTGTTGCGGATAGTTTTGAGCCACGTAAGATGGTCCCGCCTCCTCTACGACCTGAAACAACTTAATGGTTATACTAAAATAACCAAAACGACAATATGAATTCTTTTACCTGGTTCAAATCAGGCACCACGGACCGCACACTCCCTTCCTGATGCGAATGGTAAGTTCCGGCGTGTTGCGGACGCACGGAAACCACCTCCTCCTCACCTCGATCAACGCCGGTTAACCAAACGCTTTCGGAGACATATGACTCATTCGAAATTTCACCAAAAAAATATCCAAAGTCCCAATTTGACATCGTGATTCGAATCTAATTTAACCAAACCGTTTATTTGAAAATTTTTATCATTTTCATCACTTTTTTGGGATTTTTGAACATTTGTATTACATAAATCCCGTAAGCTTGGGGTAAAAGGAAAAAATTCGAAACAATACGCAGCGTATAGGGCCATGAGCACGTATATGTGGATCACCTTTTCAGCCTTTTCAGTCTGAACTCAGCTGTCTTGTCAGCAATATACCTTAAATTCAGCGATTATAGTACCAATGAGCAGTGTATAATGCAATGAGAGGCGTATAGGGTTTAATGCTCCAACTACCACCTTTCTAATACAGCGCTTATAGGGCAATGAGGGTCGTATAACTTTACTTTTTCTGACATAATTAATGCACTCAAACCCTATACAACCCTCATTGCCTTCTACGGGGCTGCTGGGGGGGAGGGGGGCGGGGTGTCATTACTTTTGGGGGATGTACCAATACTCTCACCCTTTTGAAAACGCATAATCTATTTTGAAAATGCAATACCAAACACCCCCTAAAACGTTTGGTAGAAACTATAATTTATTTGAATTAATATTTAAAGTAAAGGAGCCTAATTTTGTTAACTTTATTTGGTAGATGACTAGAGTTAAAAATTAGAGGAAGGCTATTCCATAAATATGATGTTTCAGTATATTTAAGATGACGAAATACGATGACTAAAATTAGTATCTGAGCTTTTGAAAGCACAATGGAGAGCGGGACTCCATGTAGGGATACTACTTCGTCCACGTACACTTGTGCTAACCTTTCCATGCTAAAGGTTTCTTTCATTGGTAGAAAATGAGCTGATTTGGTTAATCGATCGACAATTACCCAAATAGCATCATTACCTTTTCTGGTTCTGGGTAACTTAGTAACAAAATCCATTGTTATGAGTTCCCATTTCCATACAGGCATTTCTAACTGTTGGAGTAGTCCTGAAGGTTTCTGATGTTCGGCTTTAACTTGTGAACAAGTTAAACACTTGGATACGTATTCGGCTATATCCTTTTTCATTCCTATCCACCAGAAATTATTTCTTAAATCTTGGTACATCTTATTATTTCCTGGGTGCATGGTATACCTAGATTTATGAGCTTCTTCTAAGATCTTATCTCTTAACTCTCTTTAACACCCTAACACGTTATAACTGAAAAGACGCAGCGGAAATTCGTTCCATAAAAATTTCTTTCATTAAAAACGTTTTGACCTACTAGCAAGTTCATTATGAAACACTTTCTTACATTATATGTATCTTTTATACTCATTTACATAACAAAAGCATAACTCATAACTATCAATTTACATAGTCAAGTATTCCCGTACAATCTGACTTGTGACTCGGTCTTTGATCGCTACTCCTTGTGATGAAAATCTGTGATTCGTACTACCTGCACCCACCACATACAATCGAAACATTAGCATACATTATATACAAACAAGATTCTTAATCGTGTAGTCTCGATTTGTTCTATCCACATATTCTTTCCATCCGTTATCTATCTAGATGTAGTCATTCCATCCGGGTGCCTAATCCTTAGTGAACCTCGATGGAGTACCTGCACCACATTTCACTCTCGAGGCACACTGTTAATAACGTCAATACTTAAGTGTATTGAAACCACGTATGCATTACATACATAACTACGTACATACATACCTACACACATTCATACATACATTACTTCATACAAACATACCTGCTCACATACTTACATTCATACATACATTACGGTGTGCAAACATACCTACTTACATGTTTACATACATACATACATACATTACTACATACAACATACCTACTCACATACTTACTTACATGCATACATACATACATTACTACATACAAACATACCTACTCACATACTTACTTACATGCATACATACATACATTACAACGTACAAACATACCTACTCACGTATTTACATACATGCATACATTACGGCGTACAACTTACCTACTTAGGTGCTTACATACATACATACATACATACATTAATACCTACAAGCATTCCTACTCACATACTTAATTCATTACCCCGCGTACACACTCACACATCCCGAACTGAATCACATGTCATAAATGCTTTTAAAATATCTTTCAGATATATTTCGGATCTTAAAAGTGAGTTTCATACTCATCCGTAACTTACCAAGCCATTTGGTAGGGTTAAGGAACATTATAAAGACTTAACGAGGCTTGGAATGGGTTCACGGGGTCCGAGTTCGAGGAAAAACGAAGAAATTACATAAACAATACATTTGCATCAGCCCTCCACCGTAAGCTACGGTGGCTACCGTAGCTTACGGTGGCCCCAAATGCTTACGGTAGTTCTAGTCTGCCTTACGGTAGGAATAAATGCCCAGAGCCCACCGTAGCTTACGGTGGCACCGTAAGCTACGGTGGTGCCCAGATCAGCTCCCATCTTTCACACTAAAACTCGCATAACTTGCTCGTTTTTGATCCGTTTTACCCGATTCTTTTTCCTACGCGACCGTAATTTAATTCTCTATCACATAGAGTAAAAATCCAATATATGGACTACCTAACTTTATGACTTATAAGCCTTCGGCTTATTACCCTTTTACCAAGTTTTGACCCGTTCATGCATATATCAACATAACTTGTTTCCAATTGTCCGTAAAACCTTTCCCTACATTTTAGACTAAGAATCCTTGCCTCGGGTCCACATTCTTAACGAATTTCATTATCGCTACCTTACTTATACATAATTATTCAACCCGTTTAGTCCCACAAACTATCTTCGACTATCTAGATTAATACTTATCTTAATACCCTCAATCATTCCATACCATACATGACTTCCCTTCATTTATAACAAGAAGGTTCTTATGTATACTAAGAAGTGAGTTGGATGTCACTTACCTTGTGCGCCCAAGTTCAAGCATAGGTTCCATGCTTCCTTTTGACCCGTTAGCCTCCATACTTGAGCCCGTAGACATGTTATCCATCCTTACATAACCATACATTGATACCCTTGTTAGTAAACAAGGCCACACATAGCATCAATCACGATAAATCTATGCTCAATAATTGACTTTCATTAGTGGATTTCTTGCAACTCATAGCATAGATTAACAATGAGATCCTTTTTACTCGCATAATATAAACATGCCATTACATATCTTGCTATGAATATACCGTGCATCACTTTGACTTCCTAAACCGTACATTTATGATAAGAGATCCACCTTACAACATTCCTACCATTGTTGACTTTCCATAAGGTTAACCATCAAGCATTTCAATTTTCCAACTTAGACACACATTCATTCACAAATTAACATGTTAGACCATAGTCATTATGCAATCTACGCTTCATAATCATTTTGTAGTCGCATAATCAAATAGTTACATATACATATATACATACCATTCCGATCATAACAACATCTTCATAGTTAACGTCAATATCATTTAAGTTTACTCTTTTCTAGAATTCTCATTCGTTCTATAACTATTCTTAAGTCGAAACTAATATAATCAAACAATCCATATATATTCATCACATCATTCAAGCGTATAGCACGGATTTCACATATTATTGTCGTTTAGGCATTTCATCAAACACCTTGTGTGCGTACTAACATCTAAGCTTAATGTACAACTAATTCTTGCATATCCTTCTAACCTCATACATAATTCACCAAAATCAATTACTAATCATCATGTATCATACCAAATGAACATTGAACATAACATCATCATATTCCTATACTTTCATCTAACAATAATTCATCATACCCACATAATACATCATTCTTTCAACAAGAATTATACATAAATGGTGATTCAAGTCATCATCCTCACCATAACAAACGGGTTTCGCATCTAAACTTCGAATTAACACAAATCTTACATAACCCATGTTCTATATGATGTTTCTAACCCTTATACATAATCAATTTCATATTATCTCACGGATTAGAGCATAACCCACTTCACCCATGATCACCAATCTTAAATTTAAAACATACCTTATGATCTCCTCATGTTGGTGATCATTAATCCATGCTCGGTTATAGATTTAAGCATCATTTAGCCTTTCAATTTGGATGATCTTTCATGTTTAGGGTTTGGAGTTCTTGAGAGCTCCTGAAGCTTCACGAACACACACGTATGTGTGTTTGTGTGTGTGTGTTGATCTTTTAATTAGTAAACAACTTTCATTTGTTTCCACTTTGGCCCCTCGGGTTTTCCTTTAAAACATAACTGACACTACCTTTCATTACTTAATACTTTTGACTATACCCTTAACTATGTTAAATAACCTGGTTATTTATTTCATGACGTGTCATAAAGGAACATCCGACAAATATTAACATTCAGATTTTGGGGCGTTACAAATCTACCACCCTTAATTGAGGTTTCGTCCCTGAAACCTTTCTTACCTTTATTTAACACTAATTATTCCTTTTCTACGTCCACTCGACACAACCACGAGCTCATCACAATGACTATCATTCAATTTCAAAAACATTCCTATTAATGTTTCTTTCATGTTTATTTCATTATTCATATCATTGACTTCTCCCTAACAATTCCATACCTTCCTTATCATAATTTCGCATATCATTTTCATTTCCTTGGTCTGACAACCACGGTTCAATATACATACTTCTTTGACTTGTAATCACACACACCTATGTACTTAACTCTAACGTGATCATCCTTCTACGTTTTCTACAATTACTTGTACCATGCATACCTTTACGTTACTTTCCAACCATCTTTTTCATTTCACTTTACAATTACTCTCACTTTGTGCATTATTTAGTTTACATACGTATGTGTATCATGCAGTTCATCTTACGAGAATTTAATCATTACCCGAAATCTATACATACTCATATATGCTTAACTTTAACGTTAACCTTATTCTACCTTTTCTACATTTACGTATACCTTGCATACCTTTATATTATCTTTAAATCATTCCGTTCATTTCACATTACTATTGCTTTCACTTCATGCATTACTTAATTCACGTGTATAGACAGTTCATATCTCTCCAATCATGAGTTAGACATTTTACTAACCTCTTTTTCATTTCCTAACCACGATCCGCAACCCTGATCGATCATCTTCTCCTCGTGCACTAGCCGTACAGGCCAAGTTTCATTCCTTCGTGTTATGAGCTTCCGCTCGTGCACGTCCTTTCACCAATACGATTGGTTTCATCACATCAATAGTTCTAACATTATCATCAACAACATCGGCGGTTAGCATATGTCATTCAAACATTCATAACACTAGGTGATTACACACCTATAACTCTTCTACAATTTCCTACGTACCTGCTATAACGTACCGCACATTCTATTTCTTACATGCAATCTTTTTATTTAATTAATTATTTTGTCACTGAAGTACACGTTCGTACTTCCTTCCATTCATGCTTACTTGCAAAAACCTTATTACATCGTTTCAATATTTCTTACTAAGCTTACCATTCCCGCCCATACTCAAGTTATTGTCCGGTTCATCGCCCGTCATCATTCTAATTTCTAAAAGTCAATTACTAACACATCTAACACATAGCTTATACAAAACTTCGTCTATTATACTATCACTTTTACTTTATACTCATTTCTATGACTCGTCCGACTCAATCATGGTCAAACTATCGACATCTTCTTAGGCGGATTAATTTCATCTTTTTATATTTTTGAATCCATCTCACGGATTCAAGCGCATCATTCATGCTTTTTCATTCATTGAATCCGCCTTACGGATTCAAACATTCATTCATGCTTTCTAATGAAATTCAAGCATACCACTTACAACCCGGTAACATCGGGTTAATTGCTTTCAACATAAATCTTTCGTTCTACCCGTATAACGGGTTGAGCTTCATACATTTATTATTGCATTCACGACCACCCGTTCTAAACGGATGGTACCTTATCCTTACTCGACTTGTTCAACTTGAACCGGTCGGCTTGTATAGCTTATCATAACCCTTTTTAGCATAACCAAATCCGCAAGGGATTTGCATCATTCGTATCTTTCATCCCTTGAATCCGTTTCGTGGATTCAAGCATTGCATTCATAATTATCAATCCATACTTTCTTATGGACTCAATATTTCATTCTTATCACTTATACCTTTCACCCTTACATAGTACTCTCAACCTTCCGAGAGTCTTACTACCCATTTCACCCACACGCCTAGCCACTACCAAATTCTATCGGACATACCTGTAACAATTATCGCGGTCTCACAAATGTCATACGTTTCTTGTGTACTGGCCAGGTACACCTTCCACGTACTAGTTTCGTGTCTTCGCGTAATCGCCACCTTATGTCCGAAGGATTTAGTTTCGGGATGTGTGACATTTTCAAAACCTATTTACCATGTCGTTATTATAATTTGTTTAACATTTTTCTTTCACTTGGTTAACTGTACCATTTCATACGCCCACACGTTAGATTTACGTACCTGGGGTCAACTCGCCTCATTACTTGCCTTGATGCCGGTCCCAGACCGCATTCACAGTTCATCTCTCTCAACAATTGCGCTTACCCTTCACATAACATACTATTAGTATCCTTCAATTACATATTCTAATACTTACTTACATTCGCTGTTGCCTTTAGGCTTCAATCGAGTCTTGGATTGTACGGGCTCTTGGTCACGAGAACACACCGGTTTGAGTTCAAGTATTTACCTCCCATTACTTGATTCTCTCAAACCAGGGCTCTGATACCAACTTTTAACACCCTAACACGTTATAACTGAAAAGACGCAGCGGAAATTCGTTCCATAAAAATTTCTTTCATTAAAAACGTTTTGACCTACTAGCAAGTTCATTATGAAACACTTTCTTACATTATATGTATCTTTTATACTCATTTACATAACAAAAGCATAACTCATAACTATCAATTTACATAGTCAAGTATTCCCGTACAATCTGACTTGTGACTCGGTCTTTGATCGCTACTCCTTGTGATGAAAATCTGTGATTCGTACTACCTGCACCCACCACATACAATCGAAACATTAGCATACATTATATACAAACAAGATTCTTAATCGTGTAGTCTCGATTTGTTCTATCCACATATTCTTTCCATCCGTTATCTATCTAGATGTAGTCATTCCATCCGGGTGCCTAATCCTTAGCGAACCTCAATGGAGTACCTGCACCACATTTCATTCTCGAGGCACACTGTTAATAACGTCAATACTTAAGTGTATTGAAACCACGTATGCATTACATACATAACTACGTACATACATACCTACACACATTCATACATACATTACTTCATACAAACATACCTGCTCACATACTTACATTCATACATACATTACGGTGTGCAAACATACCTACTTACATGTTTACATACATACATACATACATACATTACTACATACAACATACCTACTCACATACTTACTTACATGCATACATACATACATTACTACATACAAACATACCTACTCACATACTTACTTACATGCATACATACATACATTACTACGTACAAACATACCTACTCACGTATTTACATACATGCATACATTACGGCGTACAACTTACCTACTTAGGTGCTTACATACATACATACATACATACATACATACATACATACATACATTAATACCTACAAGCATTCCTACTCACATACTTAATTCATTACCCCGCGTACACACTCACACATCCCGAACTGAATCACATGTCATAAATGCTTTTAAAATATCTTTCAGATATATTTCGGATCTTAAAAGTGAGTTTCATACTCATTCGTAACTTACCAAGCCATTTGGTAGGGTTAAGGAACATTATAAAGACTTAACGAGGCTTGGAATGGGTTCACGGGGTCCGAGTTCGAGGAAAAACGAAGAAATTACATAAACAATACATTTGCATCAGCCCTCCACCGTAAGCTACGGTGGCTACCGTAGCTTACGGTGGCCCCAAATGCTTACGGTAGTTCTAGTCTGCCATACGACAGGAATAAATGCCCAGTTCCCACCGTAGCTTACGGTGGCACCGTAAGCTACGGTGGTGCCCAGATCAGCTCCCATCTTTCACACTAAAACTCGCATAACTTGCTCGTTTTGATCCGTTTTACCCGATTCTTTTTCCTACGCGACCGTAATTTAATTCTCTATCACATAGAGTAAAAATCCAATATATGGACTACCTAACTTTATGACTTATAAGCCTTCGGCTTATTACCCTTTTACCAAGTTTTGACCCGTTCATGCATATATCAACATAACTTGTTTCCAATTGTCCGTAAAACCTTTCCCTACATTTTAGACTAAGAATCCTTGCCTCGGGTCCACATTCTTAACGAATTTTATTACCGCTACCTTACTTATACATAATTATTCAACCCGTTTAATCCCACAAACTATCTTCGACTATCTAGATTAATACTTATCTTAATACCCTCAATCATTCCATACCATACATGACTTCCCTTCATTTATAACAAGAAGGTTCTTATGTATACTAAGAAGTGAGTTGGATGTCACTTACCTTGTGCGCCCAAGTTCAAGCAAAGGTTCCATGCTTCCTTTTGACCCATTAGCCTCCATACTTGAGCCCGTAAACATGCTATCCATCCTTACATAACCATACATTGATACCCTTGTTAGTAAACAAGGCCACACATAGCATCAATCACGATAAATCTATGCTCAATAATTGACTTTCATTAGTGGATTTCTTGCAACTCATAGCATAGATTAACAATGAGATCCTTTTTACTCGCATAATATAAACATGCCATTACATATCTTGCTATGAATATACCGTGCATCACTTTGACTTCCTAAACCGTACATTTATGATAAGAGATCCACCTTACAACATTCCTACCATTGTTGACTTTCCATAAGGTTAACCATCAAGCATTTCAATTTTCAAACTTAGACACGCATTCATTCACAAATTAACATGTTAGACCATAGTCATTATGCCATCTACGCTTCATACTCATTTTGTAGGACATATTTGGTCGCATAATCAAATAGTTACATATACATATATACATACCATTCCGTTCATAACAACATCTTCATAGTTAATGTCAATATCATTTAAGTTTACTCTTTTCTAGAATTCTCATTCGTTCTATAACTATTCTTAAGTCGAAACTAATATAATCAAACAATCCATATATATTCATCACATCATTCAAGCGTATAGCACGGATTTCACATATTATTGTCGTTTAGGCATTTCATCAAACACCTTGTGTGCGTACTAACATCTAAGCTTAATGTACAACTAATTCATGCATATCCTTCTAACCTCATACATAATTCACCAAAATCAATTACTAATCATCATGTATCATACCAAATGAACATTGAACATAACATCATCATATTCCTATACTTTCATCTAACAATAATTCATCATACCCACATAATACATCATTCTTTCAACAAGAATTATACATAAATGGTGATTCAAGTCATCATCCTCACCATAACAAACGGGTTTTGCATCTAAACTTCGAATTAACACAAATCTTACATAACCCATGTTCTATATGATGTTTCTAACCCTTATACATAATCAATTTCATATTATCTCACGGATTAGAGCATAACCCACTTCACCCATGATCACCAATCTTAAATTTAAAACATACCTTATGATCTCCTCATGTTGGTGATCATTAATCCATGCTCGGTTATAGATTTAAGCATCATTTAGCCTTTCAATTTGGATGATCTTTCATGTTTAGGGTTTGGAGTTCTTGAGAGCTCCTGAAGCTTCACGAACACACACGTATGTGTGTTTGTGTGTGTTGATCTTTTAATTAGTAAACAACTTTCATTTGTTTCCACTTTGGCCCCTCGGGTTTTCCTTTAAAACATAACTGACACTACCTTTCATTACTTAATACTTTTGACCATACCCTTAACTATGTTAAATAGCCTAGTTATTTATTTCATGACGTGTCATAAAGGAACATCCGACAAATATTAACATTCAGATTTTGGGGCATTACACTCTCCTTGCTTAGGTACCCAAATTCGTTTCTTATGGAATCTCCAAATTCCATCGTTTCCTTGTTCTAGTTCTTTTAGGTAACCTTTCATTCCTTCAGCATCATCTTTGATTGCTGTTTTCTGAACTTCTTTGATTTGTGCCATTAAATCTACTTGGAGATTTAATCTCAGAGCACGGACTCGTTTCTGCTTCTCATTGTACTTACGACTTAAGGCATCGGCAACTACATTTGCCTTTCCTTCGTGATATTGAATATCACAGTCGTAATCGCTCAGCATCTCCATCCATCTTCTTTGCCTCATGTTTAATTCTTTTTGCCCAAATATATATTTTAAACTTTTATGATCTGTATAGACAGTAAACTTACTTTCGTACAGATAATGTCTCCAGATCTTAAGGACAAAAATTATGGCTCCTAATTCTAGATCATGAGTCGTATAATTTTCTTCGTGTTTTTTCAATTTCCTAGAAGCATACGCAATTACCTTCTTGCGTTGCATCAACACACATCCATAGCCTAATTTTGAAGCGTTGCAATATACTTCAAAATCTTCTGTTCCTTCGGGTAAAGCTAAGATTGGTGCATTCGTCAATCGATGCTTTAAAATCTTAAAGGCTTCTTCTTTTCTAGGTCCCCATTCAAACTTAGCAGCTTTACAGGTTAACTTAGTTAAAGGTATGGCTATCTTAGAAAAATTTTTGATGTAGGTCCCCTTGAGTCTTATGGATCTTCACAGAATCGTCTTTCCAATCAAGAGTGCGGAATCCTCTTGATCAGAATAAGCAGAAAACGTGTAGAAAACAGAAACAGCAATTCCAATCAAACCGGGTTTTATTGATTATCTATCAAGTCTGATTACAATCAATCAAACCCTAACCACACTCCAATTCGTCCAAGCTAGTAATGGCTCTCACGAAATTCTATCTCTCAAACTGTTTTGGCTGATTAACTGATTAACTGATTAACTGATCAACCTAAACCCTAAAGCCTAACCTTGTTTATATAACACAAGGTTTACTATTTGGGCTAGGGTTTGCAACATGGGCAAGCCCAATTCGTTTCCCCTTGACCCAAATGGGTTTAGTTTAGCCCAAACTCTATAATCTCACTATTACAAAGCTAAACCCGCTAAGCGTTTATCGTTTAACTAATTACAAGATATCCAAAGACCAAATCTAAGCTGTTGTCATAAACATGCACCAACAAACTCCCCCTTGACAATAGCTTCATAAAAACTTTGTCTTCAGTCTTTTTGCAATCTTCAAGTAGTCTTGCACTGTCTTTGGTCTTTGGATAGCTTCAGCTTCAATAGCTTCTGTCAGCAACAGACTCCCCCTAAGCTGATGCATCCAATCACCAAGTCTTCAACACGTTAGCGTTTGAGTAAACTCCAGTTTAGCATTTGCACAACAATCTTCAAACTCTTCAATCTTGTCTGCAATATAGAAAGGAGGTTTTACCATGCATCCAATCAAACTCTCATCTTCACACTTCACAGCAACTTCACAGCAACAAACCGCTTCAATCTGTATACTATAAAACAAACATCTCGAGAAACCATAAGAATTTTTCAACATAAGTTAAATAAATTATTATTTTTCAAGAGATAGTTAAACTGTATAACAGATTAAGCTTTTTCAACTTCATCACCAACACGCAAAACTTTTTGTTCAACACATAAGAACCTGCAAAAGTTAAAAATTTTGAACTCACTTTCTAACACTGTCTCCCCCTATCAGTAACAATTCCTCCAAGAATAACAGTTTTCCGTACGTTAAGAATTTTAAACAGAAAAAGACACTATTTTTGGATTTTTATATTTTCTGAAAGCAAGTAAATACAAAAGCAATAAACACTCTATTTTTGTGAGAATCACTGGTAAGAAGATCATATCAGCACAATCAAACTGTTTCACACAATTAGATAATTCTTTATTCAATTTTTAGTGAAAAACAGTTCAAGACGATTACCAGTATGTTTGTCCACTTAAACAAAATGCATGAACATTTCAAGTACCATTACCGTATGATACATTAAGGTAATTTTAATTTTTTGAAATATCAGCGTGTCCCACAACAGGATATACCCCCGTGATTAAGGTATGCACAAAGATTCATCGTAGTAGGTGAGTATACTGAATTCATCCTTTAAGATATCCTTACTGTGTCTAGGTCTGCATATAATATGTTTTATCATGTTTTGATTGCTTAACTATGAACACCCAAATAAATACAAATCAAATCCTGGAAATATAAACAGCACACTCTATCATGCAAGTATCTTCCCTACCACATATTTCACAAGTTCAATCCAGATTTCTGAAATCTTAAATGGGAATAGGTTGAGAAGAGAACAGAATAGATCTTTAGTAGAGATGGTATAATATACAGATCAAATGAGATTTTCTCAGTTTGATATAGGTTTCTTGGGTTTCTTTTGGGCACTTGAGGGCCTCTTTCGGGTGTATTAGATCTATAGTGCGACAACGTACAGCTAGGTCAGCATGTATCTGGATGCAGCAGAAGCCGTCGTTGCCTAGCACCTCCAGGTCAGCATATATCTGGATGCAGCAGAGGAGGTACACGACTTTTTTCAGAGAAGATTTCAGAATCAGATCAAAATTGTGTGTATCGGGAAATATACAGACATTCAAATAGAAATGAGCTAATTCCAAGTGACTATCTTTCCTGGGGTCATGTACAATTTTAGTTCTAACAGACAGACAGCCAAGATATCCCTAGATGAAATAACAGTATAAAGACCCAAAACTTCAGATTTTGGCAATCTATCAACGCAAGAATTAAGGTCATTAAACCATACACCACTAATGTGTTCCCCACTCATATTCAGTTCATTTAAGTTTATATCACATTGGTAAGTTGATTATTTCATGCTTTTGCCTACTGGTACATCATATGATGAAGCTGCTATCACACTTAAGCAATTTAGGTTCAAGTTCAGTGTGACAGTCTAACTTGCTGATGTACTATCATTTCTCCTTTTTCACACAGTGATAACTCATTTTTGATTTTCTATTTTTTTATGTTTTTGATTTTTCATTTTTTTTTATGTTTTTGATTTTTATGAAAAGCAGTAAACTATTTACAAAAACTCTTATGAAAAACCAGTTATTCAGGATTCCTCATCCCGTTGAGTTCGACTAAATGTTCAAAGCAAGCCCTGTCAAATGCTTTAGTATAAAGATCTGCCAGGTTATCTTCTGTGTCGACTCGATGCTTTGAACTTCAAATTTAAATTATTCTATATACATATATCAACAATCTCACGTCCCCCGTCCTGTGCCTAGAGCAGCCACTATCAACATAAGTTGATAATCCTCCTTAGCAGCTCCTGCACACACTAACTTAGAAATTAGTTAGATTGGGGGACCCAAGCCTTAATGGTCTTGGGTCGTCCAAATTCACCAACAACTGGAACATCCATCCAATATCCATTACTCCTAACTGGAGTCTTGGATCTCAGACCTGTTGGAATTTGATTTTGATTTCCACTAGGCCTTTGGTCCTGAGGGTTCCTATATACATTTGGACAATTTGACCTTTGGAAATTTTGATTTTGAAACCTTACATTTTGATTCCAAGAAGCTTGATTGTTATAATTTCTAAAGCCATTGTTATAGAAAGTTCGACCACCATTATTCTGGTATCGATTTTGATATTGACCTTGACTTCTGAAATTATTTGTATTTCCATTAAAATTGTTCATTCTAGGTGAACTGCTTCTAGGTCTCTGATATCTGCCTGGTGGAGATCTAGGCTGAAATCTAGGTTGATTTCTTTGAAAATGTGGAACTTGTGGAGTTCCTGTTCCAGCCTTATCTACACTAACAGCAACATTTTGTGGTTGCTTAGGAGCAGATTTCTTTGGAGAATTTGAGCCTTTCTCCTCACTATTACCACTCCTCTCTGGTAATTTCCCTCTCTGTTTGTCACTCATTTGTGCTTCACTATTTTTGTTAGGACAGCAGCTAGCTACATGTCCCTTTATGTGACACCGGAAGCACGATCTCCTTTTCAAAGACTTCTTAGCAGGAGTCTCTGAGGTAGATCCCTTATCAGATGGTGATGATGCCTTGGAAGAATTTTGTTCAGTTTGCTTTGATTCAGATTTTTCTTTGTTTTTATTTTTAGCAAACTCTACATTTGATTCTTTTTCAATAACAACAGTTTCATTTTTCATATCACTACCTTGAACAAAATTAATCTTTTTAACAAAAGTTTGATTTTTGCTCTTAGGAGGTGAATTTTGCTTTTTCAAATGTTCCCTGATATTGTTCTTCTTAGCATCACCACTCTCAGACCCTTCACCTTGACTTGATGTAGATCCGAAACTACTTGGTGCAGTTGACATATAGGCTGCTAGCTCATTTTCATCCGGGAGGAAAGAATAGTCATGACTAAGAGGAGGTGGGACTTCATTAAATCCCTGGAAGCCCACAGTGGTCTTGTCATTACTTTTCTTTAACCCACCCATCATGTGTTTCATAACAAAAGACGAATCTCTGAATTGACTTAATTTCTGTTCAAGTTCAATAATTTTGAGTTGTGCATCTAACAACTCTTTGCTTTCAGAATTCTCTTTTGTTTTCTCAGCCATCATTTCGTGAGCTAAGTCTATTACTTGAAGTTTTTCGTTTAATTTGCATGTTAAGGCTTCGATTTCACTTTCATAACCTTTTATCTTCTTCAAGTATAGAGATTCATTTCTTTTAGCAAAAAAATTTGACTCTTTTATGCTAGACATCTCGCCCACCAAACATTGATTTTGAGCTGACAATCTGTCAACCTCACCCTGTAGTTCACAACACTTCAAACACACAGAATTAGATTGTACCTCTTTCTCATGAACTTCTGTGGTTTGGTCAGCAACAACCTGTTCAGCTTCACTCTCTTTCTCTACTTCAGCATCCACTTTTGCTTCAGCATTCTCCACTTGAGATTCAGCATCACTCACACTAGTTTCAGCCTCATCAACTGGCACTATCTCTGCCATGAAGGCCTGAGTGGCGCATTCATTTCCCTGATATCGCTTTTGTAATGCATCCCACATATCCTTTGAATTTGTGTACTTTGTGAAGGTATGCTTGATGCTATCAGGTAAGGATGACTTTATTGCAGCTAAAGCTCTCTTTTCAGCTTCATACACTTTCTTATCAGCCTCATTCATGTTCACGTAGTCTGTTCTACGTCGTCTGCCCTCAAAATCATGTACTGGGTTTATGTACCCATCTTCAATACATATCCACATTCGTGCATCCTGAGATTTAATGAAGGATTTGAAGTTGTCCTTCCATGTAAGATAATTCTCCACCTTCATCATCTTAGGAGCATTCAAGTTGGTCATGTTCGACATTTTAAACGTTAACAGACTGAGAAAACCGTACAAAAGTCGTCCGAAAACAGTGGTTACCAAATTACACCGTTAGAATCGTCTCGAAAAGACGAATCCAATGATATATAATGTCAAAAACCGAATTCGGGATTTTCCATTTGCAAAACACTGATTTTTTTTTTGTCCTAAAAATCACACGAATTCAACGGTGCAAACGATTCTGTCAAACGAGCTACGGATCAATTTCTATTTGCAAAACACTGAAATTTTTTCGACGCTTGCCAACTGAAATTCCACCACTTAATTTCTCTCCTAAATTCGTTGGTTTTTAGTTAATTTCGCTGGGTCAATTTTTAATTTCGCTAGTCTGTTCTTTGTTCAATTTCGCTGGTCAAAGTTCAAAGGTTCGCTAGACAAATTCGCTGGTTTACTTTGCTATTACGACGACCAGTAAATTCGCCGAAAAACCGTGGTAATTTCGCTGTGGAAAATTACACGGTCACCAAAGTCGCCTTTGGATTTAACTTCGCCGGTAAGTTTGCTAGTCAAATTCGCAGATCAGTCAAAATCGCCAGAACAGCTAATTTCGCCAGTCAGTCAAAACAGCTAATTTCGCCAATCAGTTAATCTCGCAGATCTGCAAATTTGGAAGGTTAATCTTTTCGAAATTCTGATTATTCTCCAACACAATTCTGCAAAATTAAACAAGCAAATCAGTCAACTTTTGATGAAAATTTTGATGAAATTAATGAAGAACACGAAGAACAGTCTTCGAATCTTCAAGAAATTCAGCCAAAATTCTTCAAAACTATCAACCAAAAACAATCCTGCAAACCCTAAAACCTGCAAAACAGCAATCAAACAAACCAGAATATCAAAACAGCCAACAAAAATCAAAAATCAGAATCAAAACACACCAAAATTTTGAAAATTTTAAAAACCCTAATTATCAGGTTTCAAAAATTTCGAAATTTTACTCCCTGTTTCTGCAGCAAACAATTCTGAACCGAGCAATCAAGAGCCTAATGCTCTGATACCAATTGTAGGTCCCCTTGAGTCTTATGGATCTTCACAGAATCGTCTTTCTAATCAAGAGTGCGGAATCCTCTTGATCAGAATAAGCAGAAAACGTGTAGAAAACAGAAACAGCAATTCCAATCAAACCGGGTTTTATTGATTATCTATCAAGTCTGATTACAATCAATCAAACCCTAACCACACTCCAAATTCGTCCAAGCTAGTAATGGCTCTCACGAAATTCTATCTCTCAAACTGTTTTGGCTGATTAACTGATTAACTGATCAACCCTAACCTTGTTTATATAACACAAGGTTTACTATTTGGGCTAGGGTTTGCAACATGGGCAAGCCCAATTCGTTTCCCCTTGACCCAAATGGGTTTAGTTTAGCCCAAACTCTATAATCTCACTATTACAAAGCTAAACCCGCTAACCGTTTATCGTTTAACTAATTACAAGATATCCAAAGACCAAATCTAAGCTGTTGTCACAAACATGCACCAACATTTGATAAATCGTCTATAGTATCCAGCTAAGCCTAGAAAACTTCTTATCTCCATTGCTGTTTGTGGAACTTTCCATTTCGTAATTGCTTCTATCTTAGCAGGATCTACATGGATACCTTCGTGATTTACCACATGTCCTAAGAATTGTACTTCTTGCAACCAAAATTCACATTTTGAGAATTTGGCATAAAGCCTTTCTTTTCTTAACAAAGTTAAGAGAACGTGTAAGTGCTCACAATGTTCTTTTTGGCTTTTGGAGTAAATAAGTATATCGTCGATGAAAACGATTACAAATTTATCCAAGTATGGTTTACAGATGCGATTCATCATGTCCATGAATGCGGCTGGAGCATTCGTTAATCCAAAGGGCATGACTGTAAACTCATAATGACCATACCTAGTTCTGAAAGCAGTTTTAGGTATGTCTTCTTCTTGTACTTTCAACTGATGGTATCCGGATCTTAAATCTATCTTTGAGAAGTACCTAGCTCCTTGTAATTGATCAAAAAGATCATCAATCCTAGGTAATGGATATCGATTCTTAATAGTAACTTTATTCAATTCCCTATAATCGATACACATTCTCATCGATCCATCTTTCTTTTTCACAAACAACACTGGTGCACCCCAAGGGGATGAACTAGGTTGTATGAATTCTTGGCTTAATAATTCATCTAATTGCTTTTTCAATTCTAGCATTTCGGTAGGTGCTAATCTATATGGTGCTTTGGCTATTGGTGTAGTACCTGGAATTAAATGAATTCTAAACTCTACTTCTCTATCAGGTGGTAATCCAGGTAATTCTTCTGGAAAAACGTCTGGGTATTCTGACACTACCGGGATATCCTGAAGTTCTTTATCCTTAGTGTTAACGATTACTGAAATCATATACACCATTTCCTGCTTTCTCGAATAATTAGCCAATTTCATTATTGAAATGAATTTCAGTGGCTTTCGAGGTTTATCTCCAGTAATTAAAATTACCTCTCCTGAAGGGGTGTGAATTTCTACGGCATTTTTATCACATAGGATTCGAGCATGGTTGGCTATTAACCAATCCATTCCTAACACTACATCGAATCCGGCTAAATTCATTGGTAACAGATTTGCAGAAAACTTATGGCCTAATAGTTCTATTTTTCCTTCTTGCCAGACTTTATTTATTTTCACAGAATTTCCTTCTGCGGTTTCTACTGTGAAGATTTGCCTAAGAGCGGTTAAAGGTAACTTAAGATCTTGACAAAATGAAGTATTGATAAAACTTTGGTTTACACCAGAGTCAAATAATACTTTTGCGAACACATCATGTACTAGGAACGTACCAGCTATCACATCTGGAATGAGTTCGGCTTCTTGAGTGGTTAGCTGGAATGCATGTGCATTTCTCTTAGTTGTTCCTTCAGCTGGTTTGGCTTGGTTGGCTACAGGTTTAGCTAATTTAGGACATTCAAATTGAAAATGTCCCCTTTCTCTGCAATTATAACAAATTCTTGTTTTCTTCCTGCAGTCTTCTTCCCGATGTCCTTTTGTTTTGCAAAAATTGCAAACCATATTGCATTGTCCATAATGCTTCTTTTTGCAAATTTTGCAGAAGGGAGATGATGAAGATTGCCCCGTTCCTCTTTTCTTGGTATTACCCATACGAAATCCTTGGGTAATCTTTTGAGCCAATTCCTTCTTACGATCTTCTTCTCTTGTGCGTACCAATTCATCTGTCAGGGTATTAGCTAATTCTACAGCATCGTCAATAGTACGAGGTCTCGTAGCTTTAACGATGTTTCGGATTTCACTAATTAGCCCCCCAGATGTAACGAGAAATAAGTACCGGTTCTGGCGAAGCCAGTGTTGGCACTACCCTTGCGTATTCAAAGAATGTCGAAGTATAGCCCCGACAATCTACCCCTGTCATGCGGTGACTAAGGAATTTGTTTGCCATTTGGTCTTTTTCATATTCGGGACAGAATTTTCTTTCTACAAGATTCTTAAATTCTTCCCAACTCATGGCATAGGCTATCCTTCTTCCTTTTGCCTGGAGGATCGTATTCCACCATTCTAACGCTCCTTCTTTGAACAGATTTGATGCATACATCACCTGATCCTCTTCGGCACATTTGCTTATTGCAATCACTGCTTCGGTTTTCTCTAACCAACACAGTGTTGTAGTTGCCCCTTCGTTACCTGCAAATTCAATAGGTTTGCAAGCAAGAAACTCGTTGTAAGTGCAACCAGGTGTTGCAGCTTTTATTCTTTTTAGAAGTGGGACTTGTTGCGGATCATGATCGTTATGATTGCCGCCTCCATTTATGCTGTTACTGCCGTTATCCTCCAGAGTACGTTTACTAGGATTTAATTGTCGTGGTTCGGCAGGTTTTTGAACAGCAGCCACAATTTCTGGAATAGCATGAGCTATCCCTTGGGCGATAAAGTGCTCGATATCTTGTCGAGTTATATATTGATCTTCTTGTTCTTGCTCAGATTGATTTACTTCATTAATTGGTTCATTGTTAGTGTTTTCCATCTGTTAATTTGTAGGAATTATTAGTGTCTAACTTATTAATAATAAAATTCACACAGATGAACACATAAATTACTACAACATACAAACATAACCAAAATTGTCGATTTCTCGACTTTCATTTTGTTATTGTATATTGTATATGCCTCCGTACACACCATATCTTACAGAGTTTTATTGCCCATTTTACAAAATTTTAAGTTACTATTATACAATACGGCTTCCTGTGGTTTAACTGACATTTCTAGTAACGATGTTCCCTCTCATCGTACTTCCAAGTTAGATGCTCTCCTATTTCCCTGATCCTATTACCCGTACCTATCAGTTCTTCACCGAACTGACGGAGTTCAGCCAGGTTTTCATTACTCATGGGAGGATTTGGGATTGGTTCTGGGTCGAATTGAGGAAGGAAACTATAAGGACTATTGACTATGTTTTGGAATTGCCAGTCGTTTGTCCACCATTCCTCTAGTTCGCCTAGTGGTCGGGTGTGGATTAAAGGTTCAGGAATAGCTGGTGCTACGTTTAAGGGAAATTGAACTGTAGCCGGGTAAGGGTACAAGTTAGTGCGAATTGGGCTTATGACCTCACAGTTTTCTAAGAGACGGTCTATTTCGTCTTGGAACGTAATTTCTTCTGGTTGTTTAGAGCTTTCGCCAATCTCTATTCCCTTTTGCTTAAGATCTATTCCTATTTCTTTTTCTGGTGGTTTCGAACTTTCTCCAGTTTCTATTTCCTTTCCCTTGCTCACGCTCACAGGATTTTCTATTTTAGGGAGTCTTCTAGTGGCTGGTTTCCTACGGCGTACTTTCCTCCATCCTACGTATCTTCTCTTCTTTTTAGGTTTGGCTTTTTTCCAGCGGTGGAGCTTGGAATTCCACAGGTTCTTCTATGTCAGCAACATAACCAGTAAAGTCGTGAGAGACTTCGATAGGCACTGGATATAAGTTGAGATTCTGAAAAGCTTCCGACATCTCATTCATGTTGCATAGCATATATGCAAAAATGTAATGTTAAAACTTTGGAACAAAGTTTAACAAACAAAACACTGAAGTTTTATTGCATATTACTTTGTACAGAAGAAAACACACTAGGATTTATTTATTAACTGGATAGTGATTTTTCTATTAGACTCGATTTATTGGAGATTTAGAGGTTGGTATTTTCTGCTATAGTAGCTAGCATATAGAGATTTGCCCATTTCCCGTCTATTTTATCTTCCCAAGGTGCACTATTACCAAATTCTTGGACTTCTGGGTTAAACCTAACTCTCTTGGTTCGGGGTTTCTTTTTCTCCTGACTCTTTTTAAATATCGAATCCCTTTTCTCTGGGGAAAGAGGATTTTCATAGTTTGCCTTGCGGACAAAGATTCCTTCTTCTAGGTTTACTGGGTTTTTAGAAGAAGATGCAACATCTAGTTTGTGGTAGATAGCAGACAGCTTTTGTTTACCCATACTGTAACTAACAAATAGTCAGTTAATAACACAAATAATCACAGAATAACAACTAGTAGAATTAAGTATTTTGTAAAATACTTAATCTAGTATTAGGCTTAATCAGCGGCTCGATCAGTGGCTCAATAGTTATTAATTATTAGCTCTGATACCACCTTCACTGTCACGGCTCCCCGACCCACCCCGGACGGAGCCGGGGGCTGCGAGGCAGTTCCCGTGGTATTTACTTTATGCGACAGCGGAAGTCTTTTATTTACAGGATCTTTTCACCGGAAAATACTTGTTTAATATATTACACAAAGTTTAAGGGATAAATCCCATAATTTACTATAAGTTGATTTCACACAGAAATCTTTATTTTCCAAAACATGTTTTATTTATTTATTCATACTGAGCCACTTCCTTGAGCTTGTAGTGCTTTACCGCACTTTTCCTGGATCACACAGATCACCTGAAACATGTTTGAAAAATGTTTTGTCAGAAGGGAAATACTGAGTGAATCATTCCATTTTCTAAAACGACCCGTTAGTTATAAATTCACAGTATTAAGAGCGATTACAATGTTTCTATCAACCAATTATCAAGAATGGGTATTTGTCACTCGACCGGATCTGTGACTGTGGTCATACCACTATTGGGTCCCGTCACCCCAATAGTGACGGTTTACTCCCATAGAGTGATACTCACTCACATAGAGTGATAAAAATAGTAATGTGCACAATACCCCACATACCAGCTGTAATTTGGTGATTACAAAGACTTAATCCCTGTAATTATAACCTTGAAAATAATTTGAGGTATTGTAATACTTACTCACAAACGGTGAGAAAACAGTTTTAAAAGAAGAATGACTCACATTGCAGATTAACAAGCAATAGATAATGCCTACTGATTAGCCTTGATTAAACCTAGTTTAACACAATGCACACACAGGCAGGTTAGTAACTAATACAGCAGTTACGTCAATTCACGAGATTAAACCCTCACAACGATTAATCAGTGCAATACTCGATAATTCAATCGGATTCACAACGAATAACAGAGCATAGTCCGAATTCGAACAGCACTCTAATATTCAAGTCGAAATCACGACGAATAATCAAAGTACAAGCTCAATTGAGCAGCACCCGGATTATTGTTGGATAGCTATAATCGATCGGACGTTGAATCGTAATAGCGATCGAGTTATTACCCTGATTGCGGCAGCGTTTCGTGATCGTGTGTGTGTGTTGTGGACTGAATTGCATGTAACTCGACGTATACACAGAGTTTTCACGTCGTTTTAAGTCTCCAGTTTACATGCCAAGGTCGGCTATTTATAGCAGAAATTTCGACACGCTTACGGACCGTATGCCTAACCCCTTACGGTCCGTAAGGGAACCTGGTCTGCTTACGGTCCGTAAGGACCAACCTTTACGGTCCGTAAAGCTTGCACCCTATTTCCTAGCCTAGCTGAGTTCGGTTGTAGCCTTGGTGAATCAATAATTTTAACCAATCAACAATTAGCAACGTTTAACTTTAGATAATTATCAATTAGGGTTTGCCCCCCTCGAGTTTTAGGGGCCCTGATCCTGATTCCTATTATTCCGGAAATTTCAGGGTTTATGCCAAATTACTTGGGTGTCTTAATTAGGGTTTTCTTATTGGATAATTATTATCCTAATTACGGATTTTAGTGACAGTTGTTACAGAAAGCACGCCACATATCGTACGAGTACCGATGAACAAAAAAAACCTCCTCGACCGCATTTGTTTCGGGATTCACCCAGGTGTGGTAAACATACCTTCCTTCATGCAACATTTGCTCCAATATCTGCATTGGAGTCCGATCACCGTACATTTTGCCTTTAATCTTTTTTATCACGTTTTGTATGTCTCGTAGAATGCACACGCTCTGTGGGTTTTGTTTTCTTATGGTTAAATGTATGTTCGTAGGCTCCATGTTTTGAATATAAAGTCTCTCTACCAATAATTCTTCGTCTGGGGTCAACCTTCTTGCAAACGCGTGACCCTCGAGAAATACCGCAGGCTCATGGTTATGATCCTTTTGCTTCACCACTAAGCTCCAATTGCCACTACTTGTGTCTAGTTTCCCTATCATTTTAAAAGGACACCCAATCTTCTTTCTACCAGAACGCCGAACTGTTACTTTACTTTTGCATGTGCCTCCACGGTCGCATTGCAACCATATCTTCACTGTCCTTGCTGACGAATCTTCACCTTTTGTTACCGTTCGTTGGGTCACAATGACGTAACCTTTCGCAATTTCTGTTTTGTAAGCCCAATTCTTTAACTCGTGAAGTGTCGCAAATACCTGAAACAACGGTAATTTAAAACTATGTTTAAAACTATATTTGTTTAAAATCTAATAAACCTTATACATAACGAATAACACGTAAACAAAATCAACTTTTTCTAAATTCTAATAGGCACCCTTCTAATAAACCTATACATAACGAATAACACGTATACAAAATCAAAATTGTCTAAAACTTAATAAACATTATACATAACGAATAACACGTAAGTGACGGTAATGTTATACCTTTCCTTGTTTTTTCGGGTCATTAGCACCATCGTCCTTTTCACCACCATCGTCCCCGCCACCACCATCGTCCCAGCCACCACCATCTTCCTCGTCTTGATCACTTTCCTCGAAGTGTGTAACACCTTTCTCGATTTCGTTCTCGTCTTCCTCGATGTCAAAAGCACCTTCCTCGGACTTTTTCAGCTTGCGTTGTTTTTCCTGATGGGAATGGTAAGTCCCGTATGCATGTTTTTCCTGTTGCGGATAGTTTTGAGCCACGTAAGATGGTCCCGCCTCCTCTACGACCTGAAACAACTTAATGGTTATACTAAAATAACCAAAACGACAATATGAATTTTTTTACCTGGTTCAAATCAGGCACCACGGACCGCACACTCCCTTCCTGATGCGAATGGTAAGTTCCGGCGTGTTGCGGACGCACGGAAACCACCTCCTCCTCACCTCGATCAACGCCGGGTAACCAAACGCTTTCGGAGACATATGACTCATTCGAAATTTCACCAAAAAAAATATCCAAAGTCCCAATTTGACATCGTGATTCGAATCTAATTTAACCAGACCGTTTATTTGAAAATTTTTATCATTTTCATCACTTTTTTGGGATTTTTGAACATTTGTATTACATAAATCCCGTAAGCTTGGGGTAAAAGGAAAAAATTCGAAACAATACGCAGCGTATAGGGCCATGAGCGCGTATATGTGGATCACCTTTTCAGCCTTTTCAGTCTGAACTCAGCTGTCTTGTCAGCAATATACCTTAAATTCAGAGATTATAGTACCAATGAGCAGTGTATAATGCAATGAGAGGCGTATAGGGTTTAATGCTCCAACTACCACCTTTCTAATACAGCGCTCATAGGGCAATGAGGGTCGTATAACTTTACTTTTTCTGACATAATTAATGCACTCAAACCCTATACAACCCTCATTGCCTTATACGGGGCTGCTGGGGGGGGGGGGGCGGGGTGTCATTACTTTTGGGGGATGTACCAATACCCTCACCCTTTTGAAAACGCATAATCTATTTTGAAAATGCAATACCAAACACCCCCTAAAACGTTTGGTAGAAACTATAATTTATTTGAATTAATATTTAAAGTAAAGGAGCCTAATTTTGTTAACTTTATTTGGTAGATGACTGGAGTTAAAAATTAGAGGAAGGCTATTCCATAAATATGATGTTTCAGTATATTTAAGATGACGAAATACGATGACTAAAATTAGTATCTGAGTTTTTGAAAGCACAAACATGCAATTAAACTTTAATACTATTATATGTACATATATTTTGCAAAGGACCATAATCTTGTACAATACGTACGTGGCTATTAAAGTTTGGTTCCACTTGTCTCTATGATTATATTAAAAGTTTCACCTAACAGAACTGCTTTTTAGAAAATGTAATTATATAGAAACTTGTTACGAACTTATAGCCACGAACTTAATTTTTTTTCTTCGTTTTATTTACGAAGGAATTTACATATATAAATTTAACCTTTGTTGAAGCTATGATGCTTCTAGTTGTACTTTGTGCATTTATGGTTTTGGATCTTTTACTGGTGATTTGTTGTAGGTGTAAATTGGGATCAGATACAACTTATGGCTAACAACTATAGTCTATACAATATGGTTGTGAATGTATTACATTCTGACCTGCTAGCTTGTATTGGATGAGATCATATTAGGTTCTTAGAATTAATTGATGTAGATGTTACATACAACTGTATATTTTATATATCGACTCATTTTAGATATGTAATAACTGGTCATGTGTAAATATTGTTTGGTCCTGATAATATTTTTTTTATTCTAATAAAATAGGAAAAGGTAGCAAAAACAATATTACCATATTTCGAAAACATAAACGGTTTTGAAAAGAAAGGATCAAGAAGATTTTAGAGTGCATATTTAAGATTTTTTTGCACGTTTTTCCCGATATATATAATTTTACAGCTTTTCTTTCACATGGATAGCTACTATTTAATTTTTACTAGTTATTTTACGTCGCGCATTGCGACGAAACGAGCAAATGATAATGTAAAACAAACGTGATTTGCAAATAAAACATGTTCTGAAACTCAAACCATTAGAACGGTTTAGTTTGTTATCGTACCGTTTTATGATATCAAATAAATGCTTTATTTTGATTACAACTTCGTTTTTAACAAAACTTATAACAGAATGTGGAGTAAAAAATCAAACACAACTACGTACTTAAGTTTTTAGTAAAAAGTTATAAACATAAATTATTAAAGAAGTGTCAAATTAATTGATAAATTAATATATATTCTTAAAAATACATATTAAAAAATGGTAAAGGAAATGTATGGCTTTAGAAAAGAAAAAAAATTAAAAATATGTTATTAAAAGTGAATATAATAATAAACTATCATAACATATTAATTAAAATAATAATAAAAAAACTATATATTATTATTAAAATAAAGTAACTATTTACGTCCTTCGTCAACAATATATGTATAATATTAAAAGTAAATATAATAATAAACTATTGTAATATATTAAATAAAATAATAATAATAATAAACTATATATTATTATAAAAATAAGGGTAAATTACATTTTTCGTCCTTTATATTTGTAACGGGTTACAATGGATAGCTTTTAACTTCAATAATTACAATCACAATCCTTTAATTGGAAAACGCATTACACCTTTCGTTCTTTAGCACTAACCAAGTTAAAATTTTCAGTTATATCTATCCACTTAAGGGTATTATTGTCATTTCATGTTTTTATTTAAAATGTTCATTAATAAATAAACACCTTCTTCCCCAATTCCCCAACCCTATATGTAGAATCTCTCTTCCTTTTACTCTCCAACCAACCTCTAACACCACCACTCCCATAGTGCTACCACTCATTATTGTCGGACGCCTCCACTAACAACAACCGTCCGGCGGAAATCGAAATGGATTCCGATGAAGACGTGAATACAATACTGCTACTAAAACGACAACCCTAATCCCATCGTTCTGATTGCATACTCTGAACAGTTCGCCGAGATCATGAGTTACTTCCGAGCCGTTTATTTAGCTGATGAATGATCTGTTCGAAGTCTTCATCTTAATGCTGAAGCAATTAACCTTAACGCCGGTAATTACATTGTAAGATTAACAACACCCTTTTACATTTTTACCCATGTTCTTGTTGTTGTTGTTCAGGGATATTAAGTATAGATGAAGGTTAGTTCACTGCAGATTTGACTTTAATTTATGTTTTTGTGTCTACTTAGTTTGTGAAATTAGCACAAAAACAGAGGAAATAAGCAATTTAACAAGAAGAATAAATTAATAAGAACCAAAATTCTGGTAACTAACAGAAGTTAGTTAAACATCTTCATCTCTTACAATAGTTGCATGATTAACTAACTATTAACTAACTGTTTCTTTATTATGATCAAGTATAATTTTGATGCTATAACATACGTTTTTCCTGATGAAGTTGGACGGATGATATTTGATTCTTGTTTTGAAAACACCTTAACATAAATTGAAAACACCATCTGACCCTAAAAATCTCACCAATCGATTAAAACCAGCTTAATCTCTAATCAGATCATCGATGAACGACGGCAGCAGTAGGTGGTGGGTTAGTGATGGTGGGTGCAGGTATGGAGAAAGAGATGATGCTAGTTGGTGTTGCCGTCGTGGGGGTTTTAGGGTTCCAATTTGTAGAGAGATGATGGTGGGTTTGGCGTTCCAATTAGCACGTACAGGGGAGAGGGGAAAGAGATGATGTAGAGAGAGAGAGAGAGTACAGGGGAGGGAGAGATAAATGGAGAGAAAAGGGTTTTATAGACTTTTATATAAGTTTTCTTGTTTTGAAATGACCGTTTTGCCCTCACATGGGGTGCACATGTCCTCAATTAACTGAAATTTTTAACCAAGTTAGGGTCAAAGCACGTAGGGTGTAACAGGTTTTACAAAAAAGAGACTTTGACTGTAATTATTAAAGTTAAAGGTCATCCATTGCAATCCAATACAAACATAAAGGACGAAAATTGTAATTTACCCTAAAAATAAAGTTACTATATATCGACCTTCGTCAAAAATCTATTATATATAATAAACATCAAGATTTGGGCTGATGTGGCACGTTCTTAGGGCTTCTTAGGATTTATTTGTGACAACCCTCACTAAATCAGGTATCCGTACCACTTAATTAATAATTAATTACTGCTTAATTACTGTGCTTGCTTGAAATTGTGGATAAACTGCTACTTGAATACTGATACATGTACATACTTGCATCATACTCTATTTGCTGTCACTCTATTATTACACACAGAACTTTAGTGACAACCTTGATGCACCAAAAGCACAGTAGCACAATAAGCAGATAACCTATTGAACGTGCTGTCATAACTAGCACCAGGCAGGTACTGCCTCTAAGGCCTGTATGAGCCAGAGATAGTTACTACACTAGTAGTGAGTGTAGGGATACGAGGGTTGTAGAACTGCGTCACTAGGTATAAGTTACAGTGACCGGATGTGCCTAAAACGTACTCTAAGTCCAAAATTCAGCACTTTAAATAAAAATTCAGCATTAAGCTAACTAATAAAGTGCCTAAACATGAGAAAAATATTACTAGACACTTTCCAAAGTGTTGGGAATAAGTTGTGTCACTAAAAATAGCACTAACGACACTTTAAAGCTTTGTTAAGCACTTTAACGGATCACTATCCAACCGAACAACCGGACTTTACCCGGAACATAAAAATATTGCCAACAATATTGTTTTTCTTTTTCTGAGCCAGTTAGGGTCCCCGAATACCCTAACACCCGCTATAATGCATAACACGCTAGTAACCGAGTTAACCTCCAACTTAACTTAACTTTACCCTAACTATTAGTTGAAATCTAACTAAGGACCCCCCCCCCTCTAACCGAATTCGGTCCCCAAGGGACACCCTTGTCCTATTTTTGATTAAAATAATCACTCTTGTCTAATATCAATTAGACATATGATCCATTGGTTTGTAGTGAAAGAATTTGCCTATAAGTTACAACCTAAACACAACATAACCTTCACCACACAAACTCACCAACACTCTCTCCCTCTCCCTTGGAACTTTCGGCCGAGAAACCCACAAGCATCCATCCATTTTCGAGTTTTGATCTTGCATTTCCAAGCACATATAAGGGTCAAGGATCTCATACAAGGAAGCTTGGTGCGTTCGGATCGTGAAGAACCTCGTTACTTTGCTTTTATCCACCCAATCTTCGACTAGTTTCTTCCCTAGCCTCGAGCTAGTAGTAAGTGACTTTAAACACACTCTTGATCTATTCTAAAGTGGTTAAAACGAACTTTGTCGGTTAAAAGTGATGAACTTACAAGATGACATACTAAAAGTTTACATAAATGATGAACATGTTGGTTAAAAGCAATAATGTTGTGTAAATCTTGTGAAACTTGTTTTGTTGTAAATATTTAGTGCCGATCTATGTTGTGGTAGCTCGGATCATCATCTAACCCGGTTAGTCATGTTCATGAATCATGACATAGAGTATGTTTAAGTGTAAAAAGGGTTAAATGATGAACACTACCACTTACGAAGCATGAACTTGTGTAAAAACGATTTTACTTATGAAATAGTGTTCAAAACTAGTAGATCTACGGATCTACAAACGGTATTTTCAAAGGACCAAGTGTCAAAAGAAAACATATTTTTACAACCGGATTTTTCATGAATAAGAATGATTTTCGTAAACACACAAGTGTGTAAACACTTGTGTAACACAAAGTTTGACAAAGGAACTATTTTTGTAAGTGTTGACAAGAAGTTGTAAAGACGAAGCTTCTTTAAAAACAAGATTTTCAAGAAACCGAATTGATCTATACCAAGATCCACTAAGAATAACGGAAAGTTACTACATATTTTGGATAAACCGCAAGTTCATGTATTTTTGCGATTTATATATATATTGACTAGTTTGATGGTTGGATATTGTTATTGTTGAAAGAGAAAATTGTTGATTGGGATTTTATAGAAAATGATACGCTTGAAAGCGTGGCCACCTCCAGTTACAGGGGAAACTCTGGCGAAATTTTTCCAAAAACCTAACACTTGGAAAATATTTTCACCACAAGTGTTATAAATACATTTTTAACTTGTTTTCAAAATATAAATTTCACCACGATCTTTATTACAAAATTACTAAGTGTCAGAGGTGGGATTTTCACAAAATAAAACTTGCTAAAATATATATTTAGTATATATATTTTCCGTAACATCACTCGTATAAATGTTTATGATTATTTTGTGAACTATGCAAATATTATCTTTAGGGTAAAAATAATATTACCAAATGTTAACGGTTCCAAAATAATCCGAACGCCTTTACGATAAATATTTAAGTTACCACGGTATAATTATTACCACCCAACCTATATCCGTAACTTACGTATTTTCAGAAAATACTCATAAATGTGTATTTTTGTCAAGATATTATTTTTGGAAAATTATATGTAATAAAATATAATATCATTGGGAGAAATATTTATATTTTGGAGAAAAGATTAAAATATATTTTAAGTGAGACTTAATAATATATTCCGAAGATACAGAAACGCACATGTATTAAAACCCCCATCCTTGGGAAGGAAAATATATCTACCAAATAATTGCCAAGTGTAATTGCGAAATAGTTGTCTAACTATTTCCCAAAAACTTAAACCCTAAGGCACGGTCGTCCGTCTAATAGATTTAGTACGTGTAGGTCGTCGCACATCGGTTTGATCAGGAGATTTACTCGGTAGAGACGCACCACTGTGAGTTCATGTCCCCCTTTTCTCTTAACTGTTTTCAGTTTTCTAAACTGCGGGGGTGAAATACATGTTACTATGATTACAAGTACTTTTACATGGTATGGTTAGCGTAAGGAGGGTTACTACTTAGATCATGTGAGTGGGTAGGCGGAAACTTGAGGCCATTAATCCTCATCGTAGGACCGAGGGAAAGTAGCGATAGATCTTTCTGGGTGTAGCGAGCCCAGCCCCAGGCCCAGCATAACGGACCTCGGGGTGACTTTGTACCCAACGCATAAATCCGCTAGGTTTGAGTCTTCCTACTTGCACTTCACACATATCAATGGCCTTGCAAACCATTGGTGATCTCTTTTTCCTTATTTGCTACATACCAGGATTTTTGTACATACAAAGGTTTTATTACTCACTTACACATGAACTCGCTCAACATTATTGTTGATTTTTCCAACTTAAATGTATTTCAGGGAACTAAAGATCTGGCGCGGTATGTTACGTTTTCCCGCTGCATATGGGTTACGAGGTCATCCAAGTTTAAGGGATGTGACTTTTTCCTGGACGAGTCACAGTTCTTAAACTGTGTTTATTTCATGTTGATGTTTGTGTCTTCAAACAATGTTTTATGTTGTTAGATTGTAGTTTCCGTTGCATGAGTCAACGTCGTAAAACAATGTTATTTTACTTATGTTTTAAAACTTATGGATGATCTTGCATGGTTTTTATTTCATATAGCTTTGTTATGATTAAGCTATGGTATTAAGAAGTCACACCAAATTAACCACGCTTCCGCAAAGCCAGGGTGTGACAGCTTGGTATCAGAGCTCTGATCATAGCGAACTAGGATTCCTTCTCGAGTCTAGACTATGATCACTAGGGCTCTCACGAAAACATTTTTTTTTACACTGCATACCACTTAAGTCCAGATCCAAAACGTTTTTATATACAAATGTTGAGCACATTTTATTTATTATATATAGGCTCAGTCTGGGAGGCTGAGGCTCGGTCTGGGAGGCCGAGGCTCGGTCTGGGAGGCCGAGGTAGTTGTCTTGTGGGACTAGGGAGTCAGTCTGAGAGGCTGGGAAAATTGGCTAGTGGGACTAGGAAGAGCAGTCTGAGAGGCTGGGAGAATTGGCTAGTGGGACTAGGAAGAGCAGTCTGAGAGGCTGGGAGAATTGGCTAGTGGGACTAGGAAAAGCAGTCTGGGAGGCTGGGAGGCTAGTGGGACTAGGAGGATTATTTGATTGCTTAATTGGTGACTAATGTGTTTACCTGATTGTACGATTGATTATTTGTGCATATTTGTCTTATACAGACACCATGGACTCATCAGGCACTGGTGATTCAGACACTACGGGCCCTAGGCCCATTGTATCAGACGACCTAGAGTCTTCGGAGCATGAGGTCCACACATCAAATGTTACCAGCACAGATGAGGATGACTTCCAGCCCTTTGCGTTACCCGATCCTGTGGACGAGCCCGCTGATGGCCCTTTTGCTGGGGACCTACCGCTCGTAGAGATCCCTGCCCCCATACCTTTGGCAGCTTATCCTGTTCTCGATATGCTTTTTGACGCCGATGTTGATGACGACGTCGATTTATTTGATGACGAGCCCCTGGAGGATGATATTGAGGGCGAGGCCCTTCTAGCTGACGGTGGTCTTTTGTTGCTCGCAGATGCTCCTGCTGGGGAGTCACTTGCACACTCACCTGTCCCAGACTCTTTCGAGTCTGTGGCCTTCGCACCATCACACACTCAGAGTGCGCAGCACTTTTCTCACGGTTCAGATCCTGATAGGGCATCCTCTGTTGCCCCTGCCCCGAGCTTCGCCTTTGAGCACGATATTGACGATGATTCCGATCCTGTCTTTCCACCTGGGTTCGACCCAGATCAGGAGATCGAGTTTATACCCCTGGATCAGCCTATGGAGGACCCGGTTGACCCAGTTGACCCAGTTGATCCCATTGACCCTGCGTTTGCTGACCACGCAGATTTTGAGATGGCATTTGATGACCCCGAGCCTGCCATGGCCCCCGAGCTGGTAGCCGCTCCTGACCCTGTGTTTGAGCATGACCCTATTCATGCTGGCGTACCCATTGTTGACCCTGTGATTGCCGATCTACCCGTTGATGATCACCCTGCTGATGCTCCACTACTGGAGGGCGATCATGCTGTTGCTGCTGCTCAGGCTGATGCCCCTCTTATCGCTGATGCACCCGTTGACCCTGTTGTTGCTCCCCTACCTGATCCTTTTCCCCTGGAGCCCGATCATGCGCTATTCGCGACCCATATTGATCCCCGTTATGCGCACACCCAGAATGGGTGGATTGATGCTGATGATGAGCTCCCACCTTTTCCCCCACATACCACCGATGCTCGTCACATTGATTCCTCTTTTTCGTTCCCTCAGTTCACACCTCCAGCTCGACCTGGAGAGGGTTCCTCGGCTCATCCCTTTGGACATGTGCAGGCATCTATCCCAGTTGTACCACAGTTTTCTACTGCTATTCCCCCTGTTCCTCCATTCTCTGTGCCACCTTTCGATCCAGCCAGTGAGCCATTTCTCTGGACGTCACCGCCGATTTTGCCGCCATCCGACCCCTACCATCCTTTCTATATGGGGTATTCTATTGAGGACGTTCTGATGTCGTTTGTTGTCTAGCAGGAGGCACTCACACGGCGTATACAGGAGCTAGAGAGAGCCCAGCCACCGCCGTGCCAGTGTCAGGGTCAGACCCACCCTGCTTCTTCGCAGCCCTCTCGACCATTGCCACAGGACTCTGCTGCACGCCTTTTGGCACTGGAGCAGCAGATGGCGTCCTGGTTGCGTTCCCAGAGAGCCATGGAGGAGGACTGGCTCCATTTGCGTCGTTTGTTTTATTCCCATTTTCCCCCTCCTCCACCGCCATCAGTGTAGAGCTCCTTAGTACAGCATGGGTGGACATTGGTGAGAAGACGGCGATTGCTCTGACTGCACAGCTACTTTTTGGAGACTGCATTCTGATTCTGACTTTTGTTGATCATGTATATGGGATGTATTCACACTGATTTGATATTCTTTTGGACTGGGGTGATGTAGCCCTTAGTCGATGATGATGTATGACACTTTTATGTACTTGTACACTTTACCATGTGGTCTCGATTTATGGCAATGCAATCGCAGTATTCTCATCATATATGATGTTTGATTGATTATTTATGTGCTATGACATGGGATGTTGTGTGATGGATATATTTATAACATGGGATGTTGTGTGATTGATATAATTGTAACATGGGATGTTATGTGATTGGTCTATTTATAACATGAGATGTTATCTATTATTACTATCATTATATACGTACGCTTTACTATGGCCTGACCCACGTGAACACATCTTTTAGAAGATGCCGCCGAGACGTCAAACGCCGATGCCTACCAATGAGGCAGAGCTTCAGCAAGTCATCGTTGCTGCCATCGCACAGTACGCCGCCTCTCAAGGAGGGTTACTACTTAGATCATGTGAGTGGGTAGGCGGAAACTTGAGGCCATTAATCCTCATTGTAGGACCGAGGGACAGTAACGGTAGATCTATCTGGGTGTAGCGAGCCCAGCCCTAGGCCCAGCATAACGGACCTCGGGGTGACTTTGTACCCAACGCATAAATCCGCTAGGTTTGAGTCTTCCTACTTGCACTTCACACATATCAATGGCCTTGCAAACCATTGGTGATCTCTTTTTCCTTATTTGCTACATACCAGGATTTTATACTTATAAAGGTTTTATTACTCACTTACACATGAACTCGCTCAACATAATTGTTGATTTTTCCAACTTACATGTATTTCAGGGAACTAAAGATCTGGCGCGGTATGTTACGTTTTCCCGCTGCATAAGAGTTCGAGGTCATCCAAGTTTAGGGGATGTGACTTTTACCTGGACGAGTCACAGTCCTTAAACTGCGTTTATTTCATGTTGATGTTTGTGAACAATGTTTTATGTTGTTAGATCGTAGTTTCCGTTGCATGAGTTAACGTCGTAAAACAATGTTATGTTACTTATGTTTTAAAACTTAATCATATGGATGATCTTGCATGGTTTTTATTTCATATAGCTTTGTTATGATTAAGCTACGGTATTAAGAAGTCACACCAAATTAACCACGCTTCCGCAAAGCCAGGGTGTGACAGCTTGGTATCAGAGCTAATTGGATATCTCTAGCAAGGTTGCTAATGCCATTCATATGTTGTAACGTATGTGCAGGGTGCACCTACAAGCAGTTTCTAGACTGCAAGCCTGTCAACTTCGATGGCACCGGAGGTGCTGTCGCTTTTGTTCGTTGGGCCGAGAAGACGGACTCGGTTCTCCGCATGAGCAAGTGTGCTCCAGACCAGCAAGTTACCTACATTTCCGGGCTATTCTTGGACGGAGCCCTGTCATGGTGGAATTTACAAGTGCAGACTCTTGGAGAAGCCGCAGCCTACCCAATGACATGGACCAAGCTGAAAGAGCTTATGCGACGAAAGTATTGCTCTCGCGCTGAAATCCAAAGGTTGGAAACTGAGTTTTGGCATTTGAAAATAGAAGGTCCGAAGATCGCAGAGTATGTTCAGAGGTTTCATGACTTATCGCATGTGGTACCTTATATGGTCACTCCAGAGTTCAAGCGGATTGAGCGTTTCATTTGGGGTTTGGCTCCTCAAATCATAAGTATGGTGACCTCATCCAAGCCTGCGACAATTACTGAGGCAATTGATCTGAGCGTGGCTCTCACTGAGGAGGCTATCCGCCTAGACAAGTTTTCTGATGCTGAGCCAAAGAAGAAAGAGACTCACGTCGATTCATCCGGAGGTAACAAACAAAAGTTCTCGAACTTCAAGCAAGGCACTAGTGGGGTTGTTAAGAAAGGAGAACCAAGCGCGCCAGCTCAGGTTACAGCCGGTAGTGGAAAGAAAGGAAAGGGATATATGGGCACCCAGCCCAAGTGCAACACCTGCCAGCGTCACCATTTTGGCCGATGTAGTTTGAAAGTATGTGAAGCGTGTGGGAAAACTGGCCACTCAAAGGATTCTTGTTGGGCCACTGTTGGCCGGGGAGGCCAAGGAGGATTTGGAAACAGAAACAATAACCGGGGTGGAAATGGAAATCGCCCACAAGGAAACAATGGAGGGAATGGAAATCGTGGCAACAATGCAAATCAGGTTGGTACTGGTAATGCGAACCGAAACAACAACAATCAAGCTGGGAATGGAGGTGGAAACGGGCAAAGACCTGGATGTTTTAACTGTGGTGATATTGGGCACTATAAGCGGAACTGCCCAGAATTGAATCAAGCCCGTGGAAGAGTTTTCAATATTGAAGCAAGGGAAGCGCGCCAGGATCCCAATGTCGTTACTGGTACGTTCCCTGTAAACCAATGCTATGCATCCGTCTTATTTGATACTGGTGCCGATTATAGCTTCGTATCGTTAGAGTTTAAGAATATGCTTGGGTTAGCCGCTAGTAAGTTAGATATTCCCTACTCAATCGAATTGGCTAATGGAAAGTTGGTAGAAGCCAATGAAGTTGTCAGAGGTTGTGTAATCGAATTGGGAGAGCGTGAGTTTGCTTTAGATCTACTACCAATCCAGTTGGGAAGTTTCGACGTGGTTGTAGGAATGGATTGGCTATCAGGCAACAAGGCAGAAATTGTTTGTCACGAAAAGGTCGTTTGTATCCCAACCGAAGATGGTGAAACAATTGTGGTTCATGGAGAGAAGCGTGATACGCCTTTGAGAATTATCAGCTGCTTGAAAGCGCGAAAATGTTTGCAGAAGGGATGTGCTGCCTTCCTGGCACACATTGTAGATAAGAAAGCTGCTGAGCCGAAAATCGAAGACATCCCTGTCGTGAGGGAATATCCAAAAGTCTTCTCAGAGGACTTGCCTGGATTGCCACCTCAGAGGCAAGTGGAGTTCCGCATCGACTTAGTTCCAGACGCCGCGCCTGTGGCTAAGGCACCTTATCGACTTGCCCCATCTGAGATGCAAGAACTGTCGACACAACTTCAAGAGTTGTTAGACAAGGGATTTATCAGACCAAGCTTCTTGCCTTGGGGAGCTCCGGTCCTGTTTGTCAAGAAGAAGGACGGTAGTTTTCTTATGTGTATCGACTACCGGGAGTTGAATAAGTTGACGATCAAGAATAGATATCCTCTGCCAAGAATTGATGATTTATTCGATCAGCTGCAAGGTTCAAGCTTTTACTCGAAGATCGATTTGCGATCTGGATACCATCAATTAAGGATACAAGAGGAAAGTATCCCTAAGACAGCCTTCAGAACTCGATATGGACACTACGAGTTCCTAGTTATGTCGTTTGGGTTAACAAACGCACCTGCAGTTTTCATGGATCTAATGAACAGAGTTTGCAAGCCGTATTTGGACAAGTTCGTTATTGTGTTTATCGACGACATTTTGATTTATTCAAAGACGAAGGCTGAGCACGAACAGCATCCAAGAGCTATTTTGGAGCTGCTGAAGAAAGAACAGCTGTATGCTAAATTCTCTAAGTGCGAGTTTTGGCTATGTGAAGTCCAATTTCTTGGACATGTAGTAAATGGGGATGGAATTCATGTGGATCCAACCAAGATCGAGGCGATTAAGAATTGGGAGACGCCTTCATTGAGGATTTTTCAAGGATCGCTCAACCATTGACGCTCCTCACGCAAAAAGATAAGAAGTTTGATTGGGGAATCAAACAGGTAGAAGAATTTCAGTTGTTAAAGGATAAGCTCTGCAATGCGCCAATCTTAGTACTACCGGAAGGTACAGATGATTTCGTGGTATACTGTGACGCCTCACGTCAAGGTTTGGGTTGCGTGTTGATGCAACGCCAGAAAGTTATAGCTTACGCATCGCGTCAATTGATGGCACACGAAAGGAACTATACCACACATGATTTGGAACTAGGCGCAGTGATATTTGCGTTAAAGATCTGGAGACACTACTTGTATGGTACGAAATGTACAATTTTCACAGACCATAAGAGCCTACAACATATATTCAATCAGAAAGAGCTAAATATGAGACAGAGACGATGGGTGGAATTGTTGAACGACTACGACTGCGAGATTAAGTATCATCCAGGCAAGGCGAATGTGGTCGCCGACGCCCTAAGTCGAAAAGAAAGGATCAAGCCCATAAGGGTTAGGGCTTTAGAAATGATTATCCAAACCGATCTTTCCTTGCGCATTCGTGCGGCGCAGAAAGAAGCTCTTAAGGAAAGAAACATTGAAGAAGAATATCTCCGTGGGATGGAGAAGCAGTTGGTGCCAAACGAGGAAGGAACGTTATGTTTTGAGAAAAGGATTTGGGTTCCTCTGTTTGGTGGTTTGAGGAAGGTTATTTTTGATGAGGCACACAAATCATGGTACTCTATCCATCCAGGAGCGGATAAGATGTACCAAGATCTTAAGGGTTACTACTGGTGGCCTAGGATGAAAGGCGATGTTGCTGTTTATGTGAGCAAGTGTTTAACATGTGCCAAAGTGAAAGCTGAATACCAGAAGCCTTCAGGACTTCTGCAACAACCAGAAATTCCCAAGTGGAAATGGGAACAAATCTCCATGGATTTTATTACAAAGTTGCCAAGAACGCCAAGAGGTCATGACACTATTTGGGTAATAGTGGACCGATTAACGAAGTCTGCGCACTTCTTACCTATCAGGGAGAAGGATAATACGAGCAAGTTGGCTGAAATTTACATGAGAGAAATCGTTACGCGCCATGGAGTACCTCTCTCGATCATCTCTGATAGAGACGGAAGGTTCGTATCAAGGATTTGGCAATCCTTCCAAGAAGCTTTTGGCTCGCAATTGAATCTGAGCACTGCATTTCACCCACAGGCCGACGGACAAAGCGAACGGACTATTCAGACATTGGAGGATATGCTGAGAGCATGTGTTATGGATTTGGGCGGTAGCTGGGATAAACATTTGCCATTGGTCGAATTTTCATACAACAACAGCTACCACAACAGTATTGGTGCCGCGCCATTTGAAGCTCTATATGGCCGCAAGTGTAGATCACCGCTTTGTTGGTCTGATGCAGGTGATAGGCAATTGGTTGGTCCTGATATGGTCCAGGAAACCACAGACAAAATCGCACAGATCCGAGATCGCATCAAGGCGGCTCGTTATCGACAAAAGTGTTATGCGGACCGAAGAAGGAAACCTCTAGAGTTTGAGGTAGGTGATATGGTTTTGTTGAAGGTATCACCCTGGAAGGGTGTGGCACGCTTCGGGAAGCGTGGAAAGTTGAATCCGCGGTATATTGGTCCGTTCAGAATTTTGGAAAGAGTTGGATTAGTAGCATACAAGTTGGATCTACCTGCCGAACTGAATGATGTTCACGATATTTCATGTATCAAACTTGAAGAAAAGTCCAACTCAAGATACCGTTGTCATTCCCACCGACGAGATTCATGTTGACGACACGCTCCATTTTGTCGAAGAACCTGTTGAGGTTACGGATTGGAAAGTAAACAAAACCCGCCAGAGCAGTGTCAAGCTCGTCAAAGTTCGTTGGAATGCCAGACATGGTCCTGAATACACCTGGGAGCGTGAGGACAGGATGAAAGAGAAATACCCCCACTTATTTCCCAAGAACCCTGCTTCTAGGAGCAGAACTTAAAATTTCGGGATGAAATTTTTCTAACGGGGGGAGAATGTGACAACCCTCACTAAATCAGGTATCCGTACGACTTAATTAATAATTAATTACTGCTTAATTACTGTGCTTGCTTGAAATTGTGGATAAACTGCTACTTGAATACTGATACATGTACATACTTGCATCATACTCTATTTGCTGTCACTCTATTATTACACACAGAACTTTAGTGACAACCTTGATGCACCAAAAGCACAGTAGCACAATAAGCGGATAACCTATTGAACGTGCTGTCATAACTAGCACCAGGCAGGTACTGCCTCTAAGGCTTGTATGAGCCAGAGATAGTTACTACACTAGTAGTGAGTGTAGGGATACGAGGGTTGTAGAACTGCGTCACTAGGTATAAGTTACAGTGACCGGATGTGCCTAAAACGTACTCTAAGTACAAAATTCAGCACTTTAAATAAAAATTCAACATTAAACTAACTAATAAAGTGCCTAAACATGAGAAAAATACTACTAGACACTTTCCAAAGTGTCGGGAATAAGTTGTGTCACTAAAAATAGTAACAACGACACTTTAAAGCTTTGTTAAGCACTTTAACGGATCACTATCCAACCGAACAACCGGACTTTACCCGGAACATAAAAATATTGCCAACAATATTGTTTTTCTTTTTTGAGCTAGTTAGGGTCCCCGAATACCCTAACACCCGCTATAATGCATAACACGCTAGTAACCGAGTTAACCTCCAACTTAACTTAACTTTACCCTAACTATTAGTTGAAATCTAACTAAGGACCCCCCCCCCTAACCGAATTCGGTCCCCAAGGGACACCCTTGTCCTATTTTTGATTAAAATAATCACTCTTGTCTAATATCAATTAGACATATGATCCATTGGTTTGTAGTGAAAGAATTTGCCTATAAGTTACAACCTAAACACAACATAACCTTCACCACACAAACTCACCAACACTTTCTCCCTCTCCCTTGGAACTTTCGGCCGAGAACACCCACAAGCATCCATCCATTTTCGAGTTTTGATCTTGCATTTCCAAGCACATATAAGGGTCAAGGATCTCATACAAGGAAGCTTGGTGCGTTCGGATCGTGAAGAACCTCGTTACTTTGCTTTTATCCACCCAATCTTCGACTAGTTTCTTCCCTAGCCTCGAGCTAGTAGTAAGTGACTTTAAACACACTCTTGATCTATTCTAAAGTGGTTAAAACGAACTTTGTCGGTTAAAAGTCATGAACTTACAAGATGACATACTAAAAGTTTACATAAATGATGAACATGTTGGTTAAAAGCAATAATGTTGTGTAAATCTTGTGAAACTTGTTTTGTTGTAAATATTTAGTGCCGATCTATGTTGTGGTAGCTCTGATCATCATCTAACCCGGATTAGTCATGTTCATGAATCATGACATAGAGTATGTTTAAGTGTAAAAAGGGTTAAATGATGAACACTACCACTTACGAAGCATGAACTTGTGTAAAAACGATTTTACTTATGAAATAGTGTTCAAAACTAGTAGATCTACGGATCTACAAACGGTATTTTCAAAGGACCAAGTGTCAAAAGAAAACATATTTTTACAACCGGATTTTTCATGAATAAGAATGATTTTCGTAAACACACAAGTGTGTAAACACTTGTGTAACACAAAGTTTGACAAAGGAACTATTTTTGTAAGTGTTGACAAGAAGTTGTAAAGACGAAGCTTCTTTAAAAACAAGATTTTCAAGAAACCGAATTGATCTATACCAAGATCCACTAAGAATAACGGAAAGTTACTACATATTTTGGATAAAACGCAAGTTCATGTATTTTTGCGATTTATATATATATTGACTAGTTTGATGGTTGGATATTGTTATTGTTGAAAGAGAAAATTGTTGATTGGGATTTTAAAAGAAAATGATACGCTTGAAAGCGTGGCCACCTCCATTTACAGGGGAAACTCTGGCGAAATTTTTCCAAAAACCTAACACTTGGAAAATATTTTCACCACAAGTGTTATAAATACATTTTTAACTTGTTTTCAAAATATAAATTTCGCCACGATCTTTATTACAAAATTACTAAGTGTCGGAGGTGGGATTTTCACAAAATAAAACTTGCTAAAATATATATTTAGTATATATATTTTCCGTAACATCACTCGTATAAATGTTTGTGATTATTTTGTGAACTATGCAAATATTATCTTTAGGGTAAAAATAATATTACCAAATGTTAACGGTTCCAAAATAATCCGAACGCCTTTACGATAAATATTTAAGTTACCACGGTATAATTATTACCACCCAACCTATATCCGTAACTTACGTATTTTCAGAAAATACTCATAATGTGTATTTTTGTCAAGATATTATTTTTGGAAAATTATATGTAATAAAATATAATATCCTTGGGAGAAATATTTATATTATGGAGAAAGGATTAAAATATATTTTAAGTGAGACTTAATAATATATTCCGAAGATACACAAACGCACATGTATTAAAACCCCCATCCTTGGGAAGGAAAATATCTACCAAATAATTGCCAAGTGTAATTACGAAATAGTTGTCTAACTATTTCCCAAAAACTTAAACCCTAAGGCATGACCGTCCATCTAATAGATTTAGTACGTGTAGGTCGTCGCACAGCGGTTTGATCAGGAGATTTACTCGGTACAGACGCACCACTGTGAGTTCATGTCCCCCTTTTCTCTTAACTGTTTTTAGTTTTCTAAACTGCGGGGGTGAAATACATGTTACTATGATTACAAGTACTTTTACATGGTATGGTTAGCGTAAGGAGGGTTACTACTTAGATCATGTGAGTGGGTAGGCGGAAACTTGAGGCCATTAATCCTCATCATAGGACCGAGGGACAGTAGCGATAGATCTATCTGGGTGTAGCGAGCCCAGCCCCAGGCCCAGCATAACGGACCTCGGGGTGACTTTGTACCCAACGCATAAATCCGCTAGGTTTGAGTCTTCCTACTTGCACTTCACACATATCAATGGCCTTGCAAACCATTGGTGATCTCTTTTTCCTTATTTGCTACATACCAGGATTTTTATACATACAAAGGTTTTATTACTCACTTACACATGAACTCGCTCAACATTATTGTTGATTTTTCCAACTTACATGTATTTCAGGGAACTAAAGATCTGGCGCGGTATGTTACGTTTTCCCGCTGCATATGGGTTACGAGGTCATCCAAGTTTAAGGGATGTGACTTTTTCCTGGACGAGTCACAGTTCTTAAACTGTGTTTATTTCATGTTGATGTTTGTGTCTTCAAACAATGTTTTATGTTGTTAGATTGTAGTTTCCGTTGCATGAGTCAACGTCGTAAAACAATGTTATTTTACTTATGTTTAAAACTTATGGATGATCTTGCATGGTTTTTATTTCCTATAGCTTTGTTATGATTAAGCTATGGTATTAAGAAGTCACACCAAATTAACCACGCTTCCGCAAAGCCAGGGTGTGACATCATTTTGGCGGGAAAATGAGCTAGGTGTTTTTCTTCCACGCGGATCCCGTTTTGAGCTATGCGACCCGATCCATCTATGCAATCCGGATTCCATATATAAACCCTTTTTTTTTTTTTTGGAACTTATAGAAAACTCTAATCTCCCACTCTTCTTCGCAGCTTCATCTAATTGAACTTATAAAACCTAATCTCCTACTCTTTTTCGCTGTTTCATCTAAATAATCACAACGACTCACTCCGAGGTATGATACCTCTTCTTCAATCGATTATACAATTTCTTGATTTTTTCTTTTGTGCGCCTATCTATATTGCGGGTATACAATTAGATCAATTACATATGATTTGGGATAAAACGCTTCTTTTATGAACCCTAGAATCCCTTCATCGATCTAAATTTGTGTGTTTTTTAGTTTTGTTCTTCATCTTTTTTATCAGTTCAAGATTATGATTAACCATCCTTTTCTTTAGCGATTATTGTTCTATCAGTTCTGTTTACACTATAATTTTGATATATTTTCATTTATCATATCTTTTTTGCTACTGAATCTATTTTGGGGGTCATGAATATTTAAGGGCATGAATGGGTTTTGCATGTGAGATCTAAGTTTTGAGCCGGTATTGAGAGGAATGCAGTCGTGGGATGGCCTGCTTCTTTGGGATCCCATGGGATTCAAGATGGTCATAATTGCAGTTTCACTAATCACAATAGAGAAGGTACGTAGTTCCTTTCACCAAATTCCAAGTAACAGTTCTCGTAATTGGAACAGTTTTTTAGGATGTATAGTTGGCATTTTTTTTGTTAATTCAAGTCTCAAATTGATGTGTTGATTCTACAGTTCTCTGGTTATATATTTGCAATATTTATATGAAATTACAACTAAAAGAAAAGTTGAATTTATGTTTATTTTACAGTTATTGACAGTTCTCTGGTTGAAAATTTGCAATATATTCTTCAAATAAAGTTACACATAAATAACATTCAAATTTATGTTTACAGTTATTTAATTTTAAGTTTATTGGACCTTTTTGCAGCTGTATATCATTGACCTTAGTGCATCTTAGATAGGGCTAAACTTTATTCATTTCAATAACATGCAACACATGTTGTATATAACAATGAAGTTACGTTTTAGGTATAGTACTGATAATGGGAGACATGGACTTTTGATATGAATAACCAAGTCGGACATGAACATTATCATCACTTGCTATTATAATGGGGACGGACCGATTTCCCTTCACGTCTTTTTGGTTAAAAGCAAGTGTCTTGATCATGATCTGATCATGATCATATGTTGATTGGTTGCCATCTTCAGAAGAAACAGTATAAATGATTCTCTTAATATTGTTGTGTTATGGAGTTGATGTTCATTATTGAGATAATGACATTGAGTTTGGAGACACAACTGAGCTGTGAATTGACCATGTGGGGTGCTTATATTATTATATGGGGAGTGGGGGGCTATCTATCTATATCAAGCCTTTTGGTTTTAAGTTTCACATTACTGATGCCGACCAATAGGCTAAAAACTTCTTAAACTTGGGTGTCCCATGTTAATAGGATATATATTGTCTTTCTTTTTTACTGTTGGGGATTTAATTGTTAGCACGTTGCACGTTGTTTTGCAGGAAACAAGTTAATGGTCCCGGACCACCGAAACTAATGGAAACTTGCCACAGGTTTCTGGTTGAAAATTTGCAATATATTCTTCAAATAAAGTTACAGCTAAATAACATTCAGATTTATGTTTTCAGTTATTTACAGTTTCCTGGTTAAATGATATTTGCAATATTCATATTTAATATTACTGTTAATCAACAGTTTAATGGATGATTATTTGTATGATTTCACAGAGCCCAGGTGGGGATATGATTGATAGTGTACACATCTCTCACCAGCCCGCTTTTGATCATCCATTTCTCAAAGACCACAAAATTCAGGTCTTTTATATTAAATTCATTCAAGATTTCAAAATTTTTAATTAAATATTGAATGTTTTTGCATTTTTAATATAATTTTGTTATGGGTTTGTTTAGATAAGGCCAAATTATCATCCAGAAGGACTTTATGATGAGAACAGAGTGTCCAATGAAAGAGAGAACAGAATCAAGCAGCTGTGGCACGTGCCCTAAAGATACAATCCCCATAAGAAGAACAAAAGTAGATTATGTGTTGAGAGCAAGTATGAATGCTTATTGGTATTTTTATGACTGTTTTTTCTTGTCTACAATATAGCCACTGATGTCTTCTGTAAAGATTTTGTTCGCGAGAAACGACCCTGTAGGAACTTACTTCGCACTAAACCGGTTTGCTTCCTTTTCTCCTACACCTAAGTTCCTCTTCAGAATTTGTTTTTTTTCTTGATTGATCTTAGTTATGTACTTATGTTCAATTCATTCAATTTCATCACATTCTTTGTTTTGCAAACAATCGGTTTAAACCAATTGTCGGTGACGTAATTAAGTTTTGGACACCTGGTTGTGCTAATTCTTTTGAAAAGCTCTATAAGGTAAGTTCAAACCTCAAACACTCATCATGTAATTTGTGATTGATCGATTATCAGATTGGGCAAGGGACAACCTCCTAGACTCAAGGACAATTTGTTGGATACTTATTGGCTTATTGCATTACAAGTTACAAACCAGCATTAAGGAACTGGTGACATAGAAAATGAGGCAAATTTTGGCAAAAGGAAAGACGACATGTTGTGGAATACTTGCAAAGGTAAATTTTCACATTGTCGTATCTAAATTTACATTTCCTTATATTTCTCTTTTTTTTTTTTGGTAAAATGTTAATAATTTTTTTATGGTTTCTCAAATTGTTAATTTCTATAAGATGGGTAATTTGACCAAGAAGTTGATATGAATGGAGGAGGGCTAGGATGCTAGGAAAACTGCAAAGGGTAAGGGTAAGCAAAATTCTGGGTGTTTTTTTTTTTTTTTAAGCTCTGTTTGTTGATACCTGCACTGTGAGACTTAGTGAATACATATATAACCCAGCTTTATTGGTTTTAACTACAGTTCCAGTTTCCAACCAAGAGCCTGTGAACTCTCACAATCTGCTTCCTCAAAACATTTACTATTTCAAAAGATTCTGCTTCATTCATCTCAGACGATTCTTCGACACTTGCAACAATTCTGATCTCTGTTTCACACTCAAATTCTGTATTTTTGTTTTATTTTGGCTGACTTCTCAGGTACACACCATTAACCTGATTAATGATAACAAATCGCTTATTTTCTGCGATGATTTTGTGTTTCGTTCAGATAACTAGATAAGATTGTGCAGTTTGTGTTTATATAGTATGCATAGGTCGATATCGATCGTGTTAAGTTGAAAAAGTTTTATGCACACCAGTTGTTTGATGAAATGCTTGAACCGAAACACACTTTGTTTTCAAAGAGATATAGCGATAATTATCACTTGTATTGTTTGAGCCTGTTTTAAATATGCACATTCTCAACTAAGCAAACAGGTCTAGGTTTTTAATGTTTTTCTGGAATTTTTTTAGAGATAGAAAATATATACCAGCCAAGGATGCAACTGTTTGTTCAATTTCTTACATTTACATATGCTTCTGTTTGAGGTGGGGTTTTGTGGATTCTATTAGCAGCTGATGGGGAGTTGTTAAGATCTACATTTTGAGACTGTTTCTAATCATTATTGTTATTACTTTAATGTTAGCGACAACCTCGATAAAATCATATAGCTTTGACTCATTTTATTATAAACGGGTCAAAGTTGGTGTTATTTTATCTCAAACGAGTCCAACAAGGGTTTAAGTAAAAAAATTGCTACTAGGGAATAGGTTGAGCGGGGCAAATGCCAAATGTTCAGTCATAATTTTTTTTTTTTTTTTTTGTGTTTTGGTGATGTCTTTCGCAGCAACTGGTAGTATGAATCCAATGATCCGGACAATGGTTCCACCTCCGTTTCAGCAGATGGCACCTGCACCATGGTTTCCACCATCACCACCAGTGACCAGTTGACCCAAACGAATAGTCACGAGGGCATGCTCTTTTTGCTGATCATGTGGCATACAATAAAAATATATATGATTACACATAAATATTTAATATCTCCTTGGAGTAAAATATAGGTTTAATTTACTTAATTAATTCTCTTCTGAGTTTTGTTTATTTACTTTGTAAATTGTACTTTTATATTAGTCTCGGGGTAAACTAATAAAGTATATTTATTTAATATATAGGCACTTTTTATTGTCATATTAGTGGAATTTTTTATATATATGCAAGGGGTTATTTTTGTTATTATTACATGGCATCCGAAGTTCCTAATTGCAGGTTGCGTAGAGAAGTCGTGTAACTATCACTTGGGACTGAGAAACATAACCAGTTGGCAGTGTAATGTGTGCAATTGATTTCGATAGGGTGAGTGGATCTTGGGTTCAATTGAGGGGCCTATTTTTCTACATGCACAAGGCCTTAGAATTCTTAGGGATTCTTAGAGACGACTCTGACGCATATCAAACCGGTCAAATGCATATAGTTAGCAAAGGCGCACCCGAGAAGGTATAAATGTTGATCTTAAAATATGTCTAAAATTTAAAATGTGACACTTTACAAATTCATATCACCAGTGGCATGAAGCTACAGTGCATTGGAATACGACTCGATGAAATAGAAAAACAAAACAGTTTCATATTACTGAATCATTTTGATAACATTGTGCAGATACTCAATCCTGCACATAACAAACCAGAGATCGCGAACAAGGTACATTGGATCATCAACAAGTTTCCAAAGCATTGGCTTCAGTCTACTGGAGTTGCTTGCCAAGTGATTCAACTGTTCAACACAGCCTCGATGGTTAACATCCTAACTTTGATTATAAAAAGTTGAATCATTTTATTTTTGTTTCAAGAAGTGCTAGCTGGAACAAAAGAGAGCATGGGTGGCTTGTGGAAGTTAGTTGACCTTCTTCTGCTATTCAACCCTCTACAACATGACCGCGCTAAAACGATCAACATAGCTTTATATCTTGGATTGAAGAAACACATCCAAGGTTGCGGATTGGGTTCAGCTGCAAAGGCAGCTAAGGAACCAGGTTATGCTACAATCCAATGATGTGGAAGTGGAAGTTAGAGACGGGAAATGTGGAGTTCTTGGTTAGCCATGTTAGAAAATGTCTGGAAGACTGGAGGTGCCTAAGGTGAATTACTTTGCGTAGAGAGCGGTCGATGGGAAGATTCCTAGGGCTTCCAGTTTTGCAGTAAGAAATGTCCACTTCAGCAACGGCTATAGGATACGTGTGGATATTGCAAACTATATGTTTGAACGAGAGAGAATACACTCTTTTGGATAGATAATTGTTTAGATGGCAGAGCAACTTTATAACTCTATAGCCAACACATTAATATGTCATACATTTTGTATCATTTTAAGTATGCATTAATCATAAATAAAAGTATATTAATAACTTTCTTGAGCTGAAAGTTCTGATATGGACGAATAAGACGTCTAATGTCGTCTATAAAGAAGTCTTTGGTAGCTTATAATGTAAACTGTTGCTTTTTGATTCCATTAACATGTCAGTTATTTTTTATGATTTTAAGTATGTATTGCTTATAAATAATAAGTGTATTAATAATTTTTCTCCAGCCCGGGAAGCATTTTCCGAGTGATAACCTGGTATATATATAATTGTTTTCATTCGACTAAGCCTTCTCTCTCCTTTCCACTTCTTTACCTCTACTCTTTTGGTCCTTTCTTTCTCTCACTTTTTCTTTACTACTAATTATTTAAAATATAACCTAAATAATATTGACTTCTACAATACGAATTTTTATATTTACCTACATCTTATATATTTAATCATTTTTTCCCTTTTCTTTATATTTTTCTTTTATCTCTTATAATGTTATACATTTAATAATTTATGATTTATTTATTTTCTTATCTTTATAACTAAATCTAACTTTTATATTTAGACTTGTATATTTAACTATGCAGCTTGCTTATTTTGACGTGTTAAGAATCGTCACTTTTTATCATAGTTTTAACGTCAATATTTTCTATGTGGGTTTTGTTGTTATCGTTTCCGTTTAGTTATTCTTTCATATGATAATGTTTTACGTTTCAATCTTAATTTGGTGATTTTACACCCCGCAACGCGTGTGCGTTATTTAACGTGTTTACATCTATATTTTGTTTAGTTTAATGGCCTCATCACAACGCACAGGGTCTTAAAATTGTTTACAAAAGCAAAAGTCGATATCTAATGATGTTTCACCCGAACCTCTTGAATTGGCAAGTTCCTCCCATCTTTTACTCCATGAAAAGGATCATCTGAAGAATAGTGATACATAAAACAAAACATTATGTGTGCGGCCGCACTTCATGGATCTTTTTTTAGAGTTAAATGCCATTTTAGTCTCTGTGATTGGAGTCATTTTACCAGTTTAGTCTAAATGTTTCATTTTTCGCCTGTAAGTTCAAAAAGGTTTTACCGTTGTCATTTTAGTCTACTTGGTTAGCTTCATCCATTTTTTCTGTTAACGAGAAGGCAATTCGATCATTTTATATGAAGTTAACCCACTGGACTAAAATGGCAACGGTGAAACCTTTTTGGACCTACAGGCGAAAAATGAAGATGATGTTAACCCAGTGGACTAAAATGACAACGGTGAAACCTTTTTCAACCCACAGGCGAGAAATGAAACCTTTAGACTAAACTGGCAAAATAGCCCAAACCATAGGGACTAAATCGGGTTCCATTTTAACAACATTGAACCATTTAATCTGTTAATGTATAACCCAAACCGCCCTGCTTGTTCATATCATTCTTTGTTGTTGGCCATTCAAATGCATATTGTCCCAAACTAAAAATGGAGATCAAAATTCCATAGCTGAAGAAACCCCAAATTCAATCAACAAATCTTTCACAAAAATAAGGCATTCTTAAATTAAAAGGGTAATCAAATTGTTCAAGCTCACTAGTACCAAATTAATCACACATCAATCAACAAGATGGGTGAAGTTAGTGGGGGTGGTAAACTAGGACACAACTGTTAGAGCATTCACATTGAATTTTTTATCTCTATCCATACAATTACACTTTAAATCACGATTTTTTCTCTTTCGTTTTCAAATTAATAATATTTCTTATACATTTATCATTAAATTTTTTCTCTCATCCACTCATAACCACTTTCAAAAATATTAAAAAAATTATAAGGTGTGAACAGTGTTTCCATATATTTACAGATGAACACTAATATTTTCTCTCTTCTTCACTCACAACCAATCAAAACCACTTACGTTCATTCTTTATAACATAACTAACTCATTCATATAAATTTAAGAAATCCATTGTGAATGCTCTTAGGTCTAGTGATGAATTGGATATAGTACCTGTGATCATGGTTAAAGAAAGTTGGAACCCTACAGTTGAGTCTGATGATCCAATCCGCCGTCCAATGACCAAAACATGGAACAACATGGTAGGGGGTTTAACCCTTTTCTTTTTGTGCCCGGGCCATAAGGCTATACGGTATGAGAGAGGCTCATCCTTGGAGGATGATCTTCCACATAAGCGCCACGTAGGATGGTTGTGAGGATGGGGCAAATGGAATGAAACTAAGGAAATAGGGGATGAGCCTAATATATATATATATATATATATATATATATATATATATATATATATATATATATATATATATATATATATGAGTTGTATGTATATGTGTGTGAGGAGAGAGTGCATCAAATTTTGTCCTCTTATGCCCGTCTCCAATGGTCTTGTGGGCGACGATTTGGACGACGCCGGGGGATGGTGTTGTGTGCGGCACCGGGCCACGACGCGACTGGGACGAGCCCCACACGGTATAGACTACCAACTCAAGATCAGTTTCTACGTGTTATCTTGGTTCGCAAGGTGGTTTGATTTCTGAATGAAGGTGGTCATAACTCATGTCATATTACCGAGAGTTGATTTTTATGACAAGAGTATACTAGTCATTTCACAAAACTTTGACATAATTTTAACGGCTGTTAGTTTAAATGGCAAAAAGTTTTAATGACCAAGTAAACAATGAAAGCCCAAGCCCATAAGTGTAATTTCCTAAAACTTGAAACCAAAATAAACTTACCCTATGAACATGCATTTTCTTACTATTATCACATCTTTAACAACTTTATCAAGAACCACCAAACATATGCTGTCCTACACTTTACTTGAATCTTTTATTTCAATTTCTATATACGATTCATCAAGAACAACCCCCCCCCCCCCCCCAGCAACCATTGGCGCATGTTAGAAAGGGGCAAACGGAGCGCCCGACCCCCCGAACTTTTCGCTCAGTAGTGTAATATATGTGGTTTTCGTATAGAAATTTTTGGGTATATACATTTTCGACCCCCTGGTTCCCCCCCCCCCCCCCCCCCCCCCCCCCCCCCCGCGGTCGGAAATCTCAAGTGCCGCCACTGCTAGCAACGTGAGGACCCCAAGTCAAGAGAGGCTATTGACATACAATTCATCCAAACAAATAACTAAAGGTATCATACTATTCTTGAGTCATACCTTGTTTGAAAGAGAAGTTTCGGTGAAAAGTAATAGTATATATACATACAAGCAAACATGCTATCATTTCCGAAAGCTAGATTAGTTTTCCAACATGACAACCAAAGAATCTAACTTTTTACATGTTGATTCCTAGTTGGCTTGTTGTATATTCCCAGTTAGGGGACAAAATTACAAATCAAGACCCAAAAATAAATTTTAAAAATAAGAAAAAAAAAAAAACAAGAAAGCTTTGCATTTTGTTCCACCAATCTAATGTCACACCCTCATGATAAATATATCCTTATTATGCTTCATATATATTTAAAACTTTCTTCTCACATCATATCATATGCTCGTTACCTTTCAAAAACTTTGGTTGTCGAATGAGTGGAACCGTCTTATGTTTCTGGGGTCACTTTACATAGTCTCCGCATTAGCCTTGGCCTTTGCAGCTCGGGGTAACGATGACATCGGGGAGCATGTTGACTTTGACTTTTTACGTCTTTGTTTTTTAGGTATATCGGGAAGGTCTACAGGTGGCAGGTCACCAGGCGTATCATCTGCAGGCCGTCTTCCCATCGCTTCTCCAAAATCTACTCGTGTATAAACAAAACCGGCACAAAAAATTTGTTATTATCTTTATATTATTTGATCTTGTAGATTTGTAAAATACTATAAAACGAAATATATATATCTATATAGGGGTTGGTTAACGTACTATTCTTTAACATACGATGTGTACGAGATGAAATTACGCACGTTATAAAACTCAAAAACCCTAATCACGCATGTTGAAAACCATAATCACGCATAAACATAGTCACGCATGTACATTGTCGAGCTGAGCTTTGCCTCGTTTACGCGATATTGAAGCGAGTTCAAGCCGAGCTCGAGCTTTCGGTCTTACTCGTGAGCCGAGCTCAAACTCAAATAAGTAGGCTCGAATCCAGCCGAACTCAAGCTTCATAAAAACATGACGAGCCGAGCTTGAGCCTAGTCAGGCTCGGCTCGGCCCGGCCCGGCTCGTTTACACCCCTAAAAATAAATAGCTCAGAAAATTAAAGTATACAAATATGGGCTCAAACAAAAGAGTAAAAAACAAAAATAAAAAAAATGTTGCTTTCAATAAAATTTTGGATATATCATGTGTGGGTTCATGTAATTTTTTAAAAGCAAAAAAGGTCTTGTGACATATAAAGCCAAATCTCTTTGAAGCCAAGAATCTCAAGAAAGAGTACGAGTCACCTTTTTTAATAGTACAAGTCATGTTAGTAATTGTACAACTCATTTTTCCATTGGTACAACAACTTTCAATTATTGTAGACAAACTAAGGGACAAAATCCATCTTTACTTCAAGAAAATTTTCTAAACCCGTGAAATGGCCCATGTTTGCCTCTAAACTTGTTTCAAAATTGAAATCAATCACAACCGACATTGTATCATTATTATCTTATATAATATATAATGATTAGAGTTAAATGGCATTTTAGTCCCTGTGGTTTGGGCCATTTTATCAGTTTAGTCCAAAGTTTTTATTTTTCGCCTACGAGTCCAAAAAGGTTTCACCGTTGCCATTTTAGTCCACTCGGTTAACTTCATCCATTTTTTCTGTTAACGAGAAGGGGCAATTCGGTCATTCTATATGTAATTCTGTTAACTAGAAGGGCAATTCGGCCATAAAAAATGACCGAACCACCCTTCTCGTTAACAGAAAAAATGGATGAATTTAACCCAATGGACTAAAATGGCAACGATGAAACCTTTTCGGACTCACATGCGAAAGATAAAACATTTGGACTAAACTGACAAAATGACCCACACATAGGGACTAAAATGACAGTTAACTCTAATGATTAAGAAATCTAGAAATGGAATAAAATGAGATTAATAAATAATAAACTCAAAGATATAATATTTAAAACAAATTGATATATTAAAACAATTAACGTCTATTAATTAACAATTAACATAATTTATTGCATATTTACTCTATCAACTAAACTTGTTACTACTTATATAGGGTATTTAATATATATTTACAGACACTACAAGCAACATATTTATAACTTATAAATATGCTCATTTATGAGTTTCTACCATTAGTAAATTCTTGGAAACAAATGTAATTTTTTTTAACGTTCAACAAAGACCAGTCACATGGGTATACCCATAGGCAAAAGCCCACCCACGCTCGTGATCGAGGACAACAACATATTTATAACTTATAAACATGCTCATATAACTTATAATTTTTTTTTACTAACGGTAGAAACTTATAAATGAGTTTCTACCGTTAGTAAATTCTGGGAAACAAATGTTGGTTTTTTTACGTTCAACAAAGACCAGTCACATGGATATACCCATAGGCAAAAGCCCACCCACGTCGGTGATTGCAGACAACGATGGTGACCCGGCTCATCACAATTTCAGGGGAAACCCACCGACGAAGGCCAACTGTGGTAACCCTTGATCGCAGGCATGACATTTTATCATGAACAGGGGCGTAGCATATAAGGGGCCGGGAGGGGCGCCCGACCCCCCGAACTTTTCGTTCAGTAGTGTTGTACATGTACTTTTCGTATAGAAATTTTTGGGTATATACGTTTTCGACCCCCCGATTCTATAGAATTTTTTGGGTATATACGTTTTCGACCCCCCTGACGAAAACTTCAAGCTTCGCCACTGATCATGAACGAAACTCTAGCCGGCGGCCTCCTCTAAAAATAGTCATGCGGATACCGCAATTCGCAAGAAAATGCAAATCTAATTGATTAATACTAGAAATAAATTGTTCAAATTATTAATAATGATTAATTTGCAATAAAATACCTTGAGAAGACCATGTGGACAAAGCAGAACCAGAATTACCAATGGAAGTTGATGCAAAATCAGGGGCTGTCTTGAATTCATTCATCTAAATAAAATATATAAAATTATATATCAGTTTCATAACAAAGTAAAAAATTGAAAAAAAAACAAAAAACAAAAGTGAAATGACAAAATTACCCAAGATGGAGCAGTGCCTGATGATCCATCCCAGCCAATATGAGCAAGATGTTTAACATCAGTTGGGTACCCAATCTCCATCTCACGCTCCTTCATAACTATAAAAAAGAATCCACCCACATACATCAAAATTATAAAACAGAAAAAACCCAAATTTCCATTTTGCAGATAGATACAGCAAGAAAGGTACCAAAGATCTGTGAGATAAATTTGAAGCCTTTGAAAACCCCTTTGATTTTGGTGCCCATGACTGAAAAAAACTAGAGGGGAAGCTTCAAAGCCCCTTGTGGAAACTGAACTAAGAAGATGAAAAATGACAAAACCAAACGAATGCAGTCGTTTGCCTGCAATAAATCAATTCAAGCATTTTGTCAAACAGTTGGTGTGCATTCTATAATTCCAGTTACTTATGCCAATCGATGTCTGTCGATCAAAGCACAATAACAATAAAGATAACTCGGTACCTTCTCTTCTTCACAGGGAATTCATACAAAAGTTTGTTTCTTTCTTTTCTTTCCCTTTCATGCTCAAATTTTCTTGAATTTCTTGCAAATCATTGAAATGGAGATAAACCCTGTGGATGAATGAATATTAAGAGGGAAAGAAAAATCTGGGAAAGAAAAAAAAGGTTTTTTTTTTTTTTTTTTTTTAATAGAAGTGGGGTGAAATGGGTGGGTTTATGTATGAAGAATATATTGTTGAAGAAAGAAGAGAAAAGGGAAGCAAGATGGAGAACCACAAAGTTCTCCCCCAACAAGGGATTTTAGAAGACATGGACAGGTCATAATACTGTACAACCCTTGCACAACGAAATGATTGTTTTCTTCTTTTTTGTACGAGTTAAATGCCATTTTAGGTCATGCGGTTAGGTTCATTTTGCTAGTTTAGAACGCAGGCTATGGTGAGCGTGGATTATGGAGTTTGGTGTGTCCACGTGGATTATGGGACACCTAATATCGGAACCCAATTTTATAAGGGTATGGTGGGCGTGGCTGGGGTGGCGTGGCCAAGCCACACCATTATATTTTTTTAAATATGTATATATATATATGTAGTGGAGAGTTCAAATGAGAATAATTTCTTTGTAAAAAGAAAAAAGAACAAGTTTCAACCAATAAGAATGCTTAATTTTACTTTATTTAATATCTGCATTTAATTTTAATATAAGGGTATATTGGTAAACTTACAAAAATCATTAATTTGTATTCTTCCTCTTTAATAACTAACTAAATTAAATTTGTAACTCCTTTTCAAAATATATACTTTTTTCAAATTAAAAAAAAAACAACTTAATTTAAAATGTAGAATAAATTACTAGTTGTGTAAGATAAATTACGAGTTGTGTAGGATCTATTTCGGGGTGTGTAGGATAAATTTCGACTGTGTAGAATAAAAATTCTATAATGTGTAGGGTTTATGTAGGAAAATTTTGATATGTGTAGATTTTGTAGATTATATGTAGGATAATTAATGATTAGTTGACTAATTAATTAAAGAGTTAAAAATTAATGATATGAGTTATAAATGAAATAGTATTTTACTAATATGCTCTTTCTTCTTTTTCTTCTCACATTAAATTTCTTCTCAAATGAACATTCCCCTATATATATATATATAAACCATTAAAAATGGCTAGTAGTCTTGGCCAACGAGGTTCTACCATGTCAGGTTCGTAGCCCCACCCAACGCCTGGGCTGAAACCCCCGCCCAAGGGGCCACGCCGAAACCCAAGCCCACTCGGGGTGGTGACGTGGTCGTTTGTACCCAACCCACGCCCCAACCCCCGCCCCATACCCCATAGTCTTAATTCCAAGGTTTTATTTTTCTTTTGTGGGTCTAAAAAGGTTTCACCGTTGCATTTTAGTCCACTGGGTTAACTTAATCCATTTTTTCTGTTAATAAGAAGGGCAATTTAGTCATTTTATATGTAATTCTGTTAATCAGAAAGGCAATTCGGCCATATAAAATGACCGAATCGCCCTTCTTGTTAACAGAAATAGTGGATGAAGTTAACCCAGTGGACTAAAATGGCAACAGTGAAACCTTTTTGGACCCACAGGAGAAAAATGAAACCTTTGGACTAAACTGACAAAATGACCCAAAACACAGGGACTAAAATGGCATTTAGCTCTTTTTCTACTTTAGTTGTGTATCAAGATAAATTATCAAGCGGTCCGCGCGATACGGCGGAGGTGACAATTTGTGTTGCGATACTCGTTTCCGTTATATCAATCGCAAGGCCGGCACTGGAGGTGGGCGGGGAGGACCACCGGTTATGGCCCGTGATTTCGTAGGGCACGTAAGTATTAAAAAAAATCTGATATTATATATTTAATTTTTTTAATAGGGTATAGCCAAACAAATATTAACATAGGCCCACTTACAAAAAAATCATATGACTTAGATTAGTTAGCCCATTGAGATTAGTTTAGTGAGTCCAGTACCCAAATTATGGCTTAGATTAGTTAGCCCATTGGAATTAGGTTAGAGAGCCCAATACCCAAATTATTTTAAAAACTAATAAAAAAAACAATACGTCCATGTCGGGCGGCAACTAGTGCCCTGGATATTGAAACGTCGCCTGTAGCAGGAGAGTAGGAGACCTGGTTCGACGAAGAACTCATAGAGTCTACACGCACAGAGTCTACACTCTTTTGTTCTTCGATTTCAGTCTTGCACGCAGCCATGGGCCTGTTCGAAGAACTCAGTCTCACGATCACGGATCACGTATTGCGGTAAACACCAAATCATCAATCGGCCCTTGTTCAGTACTTCAGTTGTTTTGTTTTGTTTTTGGTCGAATTCACTCATCCAGGCCCTTATTAGTTATTAGTTATTAATTATTATTTTTCTTTTTTGTCGAATTCAGGCCCTTGTTTAGGCGATTAGTTATTGTCGACTTCATGCCCTTTTTTTGTTGTGTTGAAGACTAAATTGTTGGTAATTTATACGGAAATGATTGTCGAATTTAGGCCCGTGTTCTATTTTTTTGGTCAAATTCAGGTATGATGAACGATTATAGGATTAGTTGGTTTATGATTTAGGATCTTTTTTTGTCGATCAAGAATGCAAGGAGTGCTTCACGACTCATTGGTTAGCTATTACCTTATTAGTTTTTACGGTATGTCACTCATTTGAATACTATATTTTGTATTTGTTAATTGTATAGTTTATCGAATGCTATGTTTTTGACAACGGTTCACGGTTATATGAAAAACTAGTTTAAATTATTTATTCGTTAAGGCCTAAGGGCATGTTTTTTCAAGCTCGAACAGGGTATAGGAATTCTCAAAGCCGGCCCTGATCAATCGGTTTCGATATATATCGTATAGTATTTATGTTAGTATTCTCATTCGTATAAAATTTTACCAAAGTTTATAATGTTTATTGTTATATTTTTCGAGCTACGTCATTTTTAGTATGGGTCAAAATATGTTACGTTAAATTGGGCTATAACCCCTTATAATACTCATCAATTTAACAATTGAAAAGAGACTTTAGTTGCTGCTGTAATGGATGGAATATCAAACCTAAGATTTAGTTGTTGTTGGATGTGAACAACAACTCAAGCTTGGGGCCGAACGCACCAATTTAGGACACTATGGAAATTTAAAAGTAAATAAACAAATCAACATTTTTTACTCCAACCAATAAAATAAACCAACTAATCATTCGACTTGAATCAAAATAAGTTTGTATACAAAAACTCATCAAGTTATTAAGAGTGTTATTTGACGGGAGTCTCAACACCACCGAAATACATAATTTAATGCAACATAACTGATAACATACCTATAAGGGCTCATTCAAATGCATCATGCCATGCAAACTGTCATGTAGAGATCCCATGGTTACAAATTTTTAAGCCACAAATGTCTCTAACAGAATATGGATAAATATGGAATGTAAATATGCTAATGATATTATGTATATCTCTTGATTAGAATAAGAGATATGATCTCTTGTATATATACTATTGATAGATGAATGAAGGAGGCCAAGTTTGCAATCATAACATGGTATCAAACCATTAAACCCTAACCGATCCTTCTTCATCGCCCCCTCCCCCCCCCCCCTCTCTTCCTCTGCGCAAGTTTTCTTCCCCTCCTTCCTTCATCGTTTCAACATGGCTTCTCCTATTCATCCTGCTGTCACTATTACCAACATCAAAGCCCTAATCCCCATTACCCTAGACATTGAAAACGGCCATTATACTGCTTGGTCGGAATTATTCAAGATCCACTGCATCTCCTACGATGTCTATGATCATCTTCAGCCGAAGAAACCTGCTGATACGTCTTCTTCTTCCGATAAAGATCAAGCCAAAGACAAGACTATGCCTTCTCCGTCGTGGGAACGCCTTGACTCCATTGTTTTACAATGGATTTATGGGACGATTTCCACCGATCTTCTTCACACCATCTTGAAACCCAACACTAACGCTCATGCTACTTGGACGGCTTTGGCAAATATCTTTCAAGACAACAAGGCCACGCGTACCATCGATCTTAATAACAAGTTCGCCAACACTCGTCTTGACCAATTTCCCACCATGACGGCCTACTGCCAAGCACTCAAGGTAATTTATGACCAACTCACTAATGTTGGTTCCCCTATCACTGAAGAACAGTTCGTTTTGCAACTTCTTATGGGGCTTACGGAACAGTACGAGAGCACGGCCACTATCATTCAATAAACCAGTCCTTTACCAGACTTTTATGAGACCCGGTCTAGACTATGTATGTCTGAAACACGCAAAGCAAATCAGGTCCTAACGTGGCACAACCCTCGTGGCATCCTCATATACCCATGCTCCGACATCGTCGGATACCTATGACTCTCACTTCGGGACACTACGATGCTCGTTCGGACTCAAACCATGAACAATCCACACGTGGAAGAGGCCGCGGTTGCGGCCGTGACCGTGGACGTGGTGGCTCAGCAGGTCGGGGACGCGGACACACATCATCTCAGGCCTCGGTTCAGCCCGGGTATCCTCCTTGGCTGTTCGGTTTCAACACGTGGCCCGACCCAACTCCCAACTATTCTCCTTGGGCTCCTTGGTCCACTGTGCCTCCATGTCCCTATCCCACAGTTCCACAGCGAGCTACAAACAACAATGCAGGCATTCTTGGTCCGCGCCCGGCACAATCTTATGCAGCAAGCTATGCCTCAACTGAAGTCGACCAGCCCATCTACACTATGGATACAGGTGCGACCTCGAATATGACCCCTTTCCCTGACAATTTCTCCTCTTTTTTTAATGATGGCATTTTTAAAAATATACTTGTGGGTAATGGCAAAACTATTCCGGTTCTTGGGCATGGCAATCAAACACTTAAACCACCCTTCCCACCATTCAAATTAAATCAAGTTTTATATGCTCCCTCACTTATTAAAAATTTGATTTATGTTCGTCGTTTTACAACTGACAATCACGTTTCTATTGAATTAGATCCTTTTCGTTTTATTGTGAAGGACCTCAAGACCCGAACCCCTATCCTATGATGCAATAGTCCGGGGGATCTCTACACCCTTGATCCTACGCAAATAACCAAGTTTACCACACCATCCACTTTTGCAACCATCTCTCAAGACATATGGCATCAACGTCTCGGTCACCCAGGATCAAATTTACTTCATTCTCTAAAACAATCTCAATTTATTCATTGTAGTACTATGAAACCAAAATTTTGTCAGTCATGTGTTTTTGGGAAACAAGTTAGACTACCTTTTGTTGATTCTTATAATACTACCTTTATGCCATTTGATATTGTTCACAATGACCTTTGGACCTCTCTAATTCTCAGTTGTGGAGGTCATAGATACTATATTTTGTTTCTTGATGATTATAGTAATTTTTTATGGACCTACCCGCTTGCTAACAAATCTCAAGTCTTTTCTACATTCTCCACTTTTGCAAAACTCATCACCACTCAATTTAACCTTAAAATTAAACAATTTCAATGTGATAACGGACGCGAATATGCAAACTCTATGTTTCAACAATTTTGTAATCAAAATGGCATGCAATTTCGTTTCTCGTGTCCTCATACTTCAGCTCAAAATGGCAAAGCGGAAAGAAAAATACGCACCATCAACAATCTCATTCGCACAATCTTAGCTCAAGCGTCTCTTCCAAATACATATTGGCATCATGCCTTGGAAGTTGCCACATACCTTCTAAATATCCTACCTAGCAAACTTCTTAATTACAACTCCCCCACTCAATGCTTATATCTCACTCGTCCAACCTATGATCACCTACGAATTTTTGGGTGTCTATGCTTCCCTCTCATACCCTCCACAACTATCCACAAATTGGATTATCGTTCTATGCCTTGTGTTTTCCTCGAGTATCCACCCAACCATCGCGGCTACAAGTGTCTTGACTTAGCCACACATAAAATCATTATCAGTCGCCACGTTATCTTTGATGAAACAACTTTCCCATATGTAAACCGCCCGTCATCGGGACCACGGTCCTACGACTTTCTTGATACCTATATCCATCCCCTGTTGTGGCCAAATCATAGCAGTCTCCTTTTAACATAGTAACCAAGCAACTCAATAAGATTTTCGAGCTTTAGATTCGAGAACATGGAGACCTTGGTTGAAACAAAAATAGCAAAGATTATTTACATTAATATAATAAAAAAATACCGTCAAGGATATTCATGCAAGTCTTTTGAGAGGTAATTGCATAAAAAGTAATCAGCGTTGTTCCAGATTCAATTGTGGGCAAGCACACTTAAAAGAGCAAAACTTTAAAAAACAACTACCATGTTGAACTCCACCTCCGTAACAAAACTATACTTTAAGCACATACTTTACACGTAAAAGTGACAAAGTGGATATGGATAGATGGTAGTTGGTCAAATCTAATCGGGTTGGGCAGCACTTTTTTTTCCTTTGAGTTCTATAGATAATCACTCCTTCAAATAGCATTGAAAAAATATATATTACTACAATGATGAAAAACTTTTTGAAATCTCAATAAAATTTTTAGTGTAAAAGCAACTTTGTGTATGTGTATTCCAAAGATACACAGCAAAACTTTTTGTCATCAATATGTTTAACCTTAAGGCCAATGAACCAGGAACCAGTACTGACATCACCAACAAGTTCCACAGCCACAAAAAAAAATTAAAAATCAAGTGCCATGAAAAAAATAATAACGTGACAGTGTAGGGCATAATTGAGATAATAAATACTTTCCAAGAAACAGTAGTGACAACTGATACCAAGCAGACCAAAAGAATTTGATTTTAATCCGAAACATTATTTCGAACCAGTACCAGATAATGAACAATGCTGACCCCTACTATACTAATTATCTTGTACAAGGATTTGCCTTCAAATGAAGTATGAATATGTTCATATGAGACCAGAATACGGATTAAAGGATTGATATGACAGACCTGAAGCATAAGGGTGGGGGGAAAGTACATATGGGTTAGCAAAGGGATTTGAACCTTGTTGTGTTAAGGGTGGGCCCATCATCATCATTTGTCGTTGCTACTGGAACATGATAGCTTGTTGTTGCTGAGCTATCTGCATGTTGTGTGGTGTAGTTATGCAGGCAGAAGCATAGAATGGGTCTGGTGGAGTCTGATGTGGCATCATGGTTTTGAAAAAAAGTTTCTTCTTGCTCAATAAGCCTAACATGTGATGCCAAACCGAAACCAAGTCATTCGTGTTATTGGTCTGGCCTAAATCCTATCATAACCAGACCATTAACAACCCTAGTCGGTATTTGGGGGTGTGTTTTATATTACAAAATAGTGTAACGGTCATATAAATTCACTAAACAATGTATAGCCAAACATAACATGTATCGGGGGCATAATATATAAGAAAGTAACGCCAAGATATAAGTGTGTACCAATTTCTTGCAGATGTGACATTCCCATTAAATCTTGGAGTAGTTACAAGGGTCAATGCCCATTCTGATGGTCCTTTTACTGAAGTTGTGGCAGTTGAAGTTGGCTGGATAACTGTGATTTCCAAAACCATCAAGAATAAGATTAGCAAGACTCTATATAAAGTACTTGTTTGACTGGCTAGGCGTCGACTAAATATTCTATATTTGTTTGTCAAATACTTTAACAAATTCTACATTCGACCCAAAATGAAAATGAAAATATCAAATGGAAAAAGGCACATGATTTACATATCAGCAGGCACAATAGCAAAACCTGAGAGTTCTTCTGCTCAATTTTTGAGGCTTGAATGACTTCAGATGCTCATGGTAGAGCTCATGGTGAGTCAGTCAAATCAACATAAACGGGAGGTCAAATTCAAGTCGCTTGTCATAACTACAATAATAATTTAGTTTCACAAGAAAATTTAACTACCAAGAGAATGAGGTGCCTTTCTTATACAGATTCCAGTAACCAAAGGGCTACGTTATCCCTTCGAACCTAATTACAATAACCTCACCCATCTTGACTTTGACTTTGACTTTCGAGTCAACTAACTGCAGTGGTTTATTGGCTCCAACAACAGAGAAGATGTCAAAATCCGCAAGAATCTATAAAATAACAATATGAAACTTCAAATTCAAATTTTATAGTAATTTTTAAACAAATTCAAAAAAGTATAAAGAGATAAAGCCAATAAAAACCATATATTTTTCAAGCTTGAAACAATGAAACCTAATCATCAAAATTATAACCGAAAAGGTTAACTAAATATCAAGCACCTAATAAGCATATGTATTCAATCATACCTTAGTTAAAAATTCCAAGTAAGCATAACCGAAAAGGTTAACTAAATATCAAGCACCTAATAAGCATATGTATTCAATCATACCTTAGGTAAAAATTCCAAGTAAGCATTTTGGATCCCCACTGTTGTTTATAGCGATAAGGCTGTCTTCATATTCTAGTTTGTGCAGTCCCTACAATGTTGTAATCTCTTTTATGCATCTTTAGACAACCAGTTGGGCAAATAAATATAAACGCCCACGACTCGAGAAGACGATAAGGGCAACCTTGACATCATAAACAAACAACTCATAAGCCTTCTACAGCAAACCGTTGCGACGTTTGCAAAATGTCACCTGTCAATTTGTCGTGATTTTGATCTTTCTCTTACACAGTTTTCTCTATAGAGACAACACACCTTACTAATTCGAAAAAGACATGGATACCCCTGAAAAGTTTTTTCATCAATACTTGATACATGATTTGTTTCTTTTTGAGAATTGCAAACGAAACCAAACCCAACACAAAACTAACTAAAATATTTCATCAATACTTTATACATAGATTATACCAATTACTAAAGTTAGCAAGATAGATAATACAATATATGTAACTAATGATAAGAAATTGGGATTAACTTGTTCAATGTTTATCAGATGAGCTTTTGAAAATACATTGTCATCCTCAAGCAATTAAGAAAGATTATCAAACAACCTTGCACATTGACTTCAAAACTCAACTCAAATTCGTCTTGGTTAAAAATAAGTTAGTTTCGAAAAATTTACATTAGAAACATGTTCTTGTGTGAATTGCACATAACGTTATTATGTCTACTGCATCCTCAGCTGCATGATACCAGACTAAACAACTTATTCTTTATTTTGAAGTTCTTTCACAAAGTCCTCAAGATCAACCAAACCCTAAAATCAAACAAAGATGAAAAAGATTACATATTTTTCTTCATCATACGTTAAACCAACATGAAGGTCTACTCCCAAAGAAAATAGTGTAGTTTCACCTTTTGAATTCAAAAAAAATTAATAGCAAGGTCAAGTTTGCATATCCACATTGAAGGAGGCTCAACGATATTCTAAAACCGAACCATACAATGTAAAAAATTTTAGAAACATTAAACTTACCATTTTGCAACCATCTCCTTTCCTATAAAGTGTTTTCAAATAAATCTACTTTCCTATTAAAAAAATAAATGCAAATAAAGTTCAATATACTTAAAAATAAGTCTATTTACCTTTATATAATACTAGGTTCCAACCCGTATATTACACAGGTTGATAAATATAATGTTATGTAATGTAATTATTAATAAAAAAGTTATGTTAAGAAACATATATATGTATTGCAAGGTTGAATAAACTCGTGTATTATACAAATAGAATAAAATATAATGTAATTTGTTAACATATACAGTCGTTAAAATACGTTGTTAAAAATGAACATTTACGTGACAATTATAGATTCTGTTAAGTTATGTTTAATAGCACCTATTTTTCTATTTAGCATTTTGTATTTTTACCATTATTACCATCCAACCATAGTAAATATTTGATTTTTTTTAATTCACCCATAAAACAATTATTATCACTATTCTTCATTTTTTAAAATTATTTTAAGCAATATAATTTTAAGTAAAAAATATAAGTTTATTTAAAAGATTAAAGGCTAATTTCATATTAAATTTATTTGATGATGATATAATAACTATATTTAATTAAAGATTAAGTATGTATAATTAAATAGGAGGGAGAGGTAGAAAACATAAAAATAGATGCCTTTAACGGATAATACATGTTTTTAATGAATTTTCTTTTATTATATGATATAGATAGATAAATAGATAGACAGACAGATAGATAGATAGATAGATAGATAGATTTTATACAATTTTGAGCTTTCTTAATTAATACAAGGGTAAATTGCAATTTACGTCCTTTAAGTTTCAGCAAAATTTCAGACGTTGTCCTTTATGTTCTAATTTTTTTACACACATGGTCTTTTTTCTCCCTAAAAAGATTACAAAAATAAAAGACACCGTTGTACATAAATTAAAACAAAAAGGACACCGCCTGTAAAGATATTAGAACATAAAAGACATTCGTTGTAATGTCATTAGTGAAAGGACAACATTTGATATATTGCTGAAACTTAAAGGGCCTAAAATGCAATTTACACTTAATCCAATGAACAAAAAATGAAACTTAATCCATATAAACTAGGGATGAGATCAGTACCATGTCGGTACCCGATACCGAAATTAAGGAAAAATGGATACCGAATACCTTACCGAATATATCAATTCGGTACCAGTTTTTCGGTATTTTACCACATGGGTACCGCTTTGGTGTTTTCTACTGTTTTACTTAATCTCCATAACGTATAGATATGAACCATTGTATTACAAATAAGTATAAATCATCATACTCATTTAAAAACAATGACTAATCAAGATCTAAGAATTATCATACTAATTTAAAAACAATGCTCATAAGTTGTTTGTTATCATGCTAATTGGATAACATGCTAGTTGAAAATTTGATTGACTGATAGAATGGTAAACACATAAATAAAAAAAATAACATGCACAAAATCATTAATTCTGCTTTTTTCAGTTGGCTTTTATTTTAATTAATAGAGTTAATTACACAGATGATCCTTATGGTTTATTGAAAGTAACACTTTTGAGTACTAACTAATTTTTTTAACAGGTTCAGATTCTATGGTTTTGATTTTGTAACATCTTTGAGTGTTGAGGCTAATTACAATTAGTTTTTCTGTTAAATCGGTGTAATATGACTAAAATACCCTTATATAATTTTATGTTAGTACTCAAAGGTGTTACATTAAATAAACCATAAGGACTATCTATGTAATTAACTCTAATATACTATAAAAACCCATTATATTTTTAAGAAATAATATTATAAAATATGCTACGTAAAAATATTTAATAATTATATTTCTAAAATTAATATACATACAATTACCAAACGTCTATTATGAGAAAAAAACACTGTGGTAGAGACAATGTTTAGTTTTTTTTTAAATAATTTTTATGTAACTATTTTCAAAAAAAAATATGATAATACAAAACTCTTGCATATTATATCAAATATAATATACACACACATTTTTGCTCTTTTATTATATCTAAACCAACAATTTTTTACGATTCTTTGTTCCGTTTATATTATATTATGTTATGTTATGTTATGTTATGTTATGTTATGTTATGTTATGTTATGTTATGTTATGTTATGTTATGTTATGTTATGTTATGTTATGTTATGTTATGTTATGTTATGTTATGTTATGTTATGTTATGTTATGTCATGTTATGTCATGTTATACTATGTATTATATTCTTTGTTTAGTTATGTTATGTTATGTTATGTTATGTTACGTTACGTTACGTTACGTTAGGTTACGTTACGTTGCGTTGCGTTGCGTTGCGTTGCGTTGCGTTGCGTTACGTTATGTTATGTTATGTTATGTCTTGTTATGTCTTGTTATGTCATGTTATACTATATATTGTATTCTTTGTTTAGTTTAATTAATATTACATTATATTATATTATGTTAAATCATGTGATGTCATGTCAACCTAAACTAAACAAAGAATATTATATGGTATCTACTTATATATAAAAGGAGAAGTAATGCTGCTGTAAGTTTGCTTATGTGTCAGTCAACCAGATATGCCATGTAAGTTTTGTTGATGTCATAAATAACAATTAAAATGTTAATATATTGTATTAATATATAACATATATATTAGTGTGTTTAGAGATATTAGGAGGAAATTTGAACTGTTTGGGGAAGTGTTATTTGCATTTATTGTCTCTGAAGACCATCATCATACTTCCTCTCAAAATGTCATATATCTCACATTAACCCTAATCTCTCACACACACAACCTGCGTCTCTTCTTCTTCTTTTTCTTCTTTAATCTCTTTTTTTTTCTCTTCAGATCTTCAAATTCAATCTACCCGGAGATGTCAAAATCGGTTATGTTTCGGACAGATCTAATCTTGCTGGATGATCATACCGATGAAGATGATTTTATCATCTGAGGTTACGATGGCGAGACCTGGCCTGTTGTTGCAACATATAAACCATCGTTGTCGGCTGCCGTTCGCGGCTGTCCTAGGTAGCGTTGGCTGTAATCCATGTTCAGTCAATGATGTTGATGGGATGCTTCTCACCTGAGACTAAAATTATGGTGTTTTCCGACAAATCTAGGGTTGACGGTGCTCCCAGCGTGTTTTAGTTGGAAGCTAGGGTTCCGGGCACTTTCCGATAACTTAGATGCGTTTCTGATAAAGCAAATGTCGCTCCGAATATACGCTAGGTTTGACATTTTGGAATCATTTGTCAAATTTTATCTATTTTCTTTTAGATATCTGGATGGTATGTTTGATTCTTGATCTGATAATTGTTTTAAGGTTTGATTGGACTGTTATTTAAGTGGAATGTGATTGTATATATGTGTATCTGAGAACGCAAATTGATGATAAGTGTTAGTTTAGTAAACCATAATTTATGGTTGTTTAATGTTTGAATTTGCAATTTGATTACATGAGGAATTATGTAGATGAATCATTTACTGTTGTAGAATACTTATAAGTTTGCAATTTGTAGATTATTTATAATTTGGAAATTATAAATAATAAATTTTGATGCCATGAGGTAATGACAGTAATTGATAGTTGTTTTGTTAGTAATTTACATTTATCTTTGCTAAATTTATTACTTGTTTTGAAGAGTTATTTTCGTTTTATTGTTACATTTCTGCAGTTTCCTTCAGTTATTTTAACTGTAACTGAATGATAATTTTCTAGTTGTATGTCAAGTTGTATAAATAGTTTGCTTATTTATATCTTCCTTCGTTAGGTGGTGATTATGGTGGGAAGGGGCTTTTGGCCAGAAAAAAAAAACACTTGCAGTTGCATTTAGCAAGGTTTCTGTTTATGTATTCATTACACCCTGAATCATTTAGGGTTGACTGTGATGGTGAATAAAAATGAATACAAAGTGCATTTTTCTTTTCCTTTCAAGATGAGGCTATGATGATTTTGTAGATCTGAGTAAAAATTGAATGAAGATAGCATCATGGCATGGCAAGGTTGTAGGATGGCAGTTGTTCATGCAACCTCTCTTCCAGCCATGGTGTTGTCATCTTTATGCACAATCTAAGCCAAAATTCTGACAAGGGTGTTGGTCAATTAGACCAACTGCACGTGATGTTGCTACCGAGGTACTGTTATTTTATTTATTTTTTCATGTCTTGTATTGATTAGTAATGCTATTAGGAGTTATTGATTAGTAATAGACAAAATCTTTAGAATTTACATGTAAATAAACAACAATATTGACTCATACAACTTCAAAAGAAAGCCAAATGATAAGAAATTTTCGATCAAAGAAACCAAATATACTAAATTAGTAAAAGATGAAATTGATGGTGAAGAGAATACTGTCATGGTTTCGGTGATGATTGTGCGGTATCGATTGATCTCCGTTCGTTATCTGGAAACAAGGATTCTTCTCTCTGAATCGATAGAACTGGTGTAAAGGTTTTGATGACCTTCAATCATCGATGATTTACAAAACCCAATGCGACTGATTAAATATTTAGTTTTCAACATATGGGCTTGGGCTTTTGGGACAGTTTTAATAAACAGGTCTTGGGCTTGGACCAGATTTAGTAAACAAGGCTTTGGCTTGGACCAGATTTATAAACAAAGAATATTTGTGTTAGTAAATATGTTTTGTGGGTTCGTTATGCTTCTCTTGTGTCTAAACTTAATCAATTGACAAGTTTAATGTAATTTTAAGTATAATAAGAACATGAATTCATTAAATAACTTCATATCATATTTTACATATAAACGTGGGCTTACATTCAATGTTTACGATGTACCCGCGTCTATCGGACCGCTGTCCTAGGTAGCGTTGGCTGTAATCCATGTTCAGTCAATGATGTTGATGAGATGCTTCTCACCTGATACTAAAATTATGGTGTTTTCCGACAAATCTAGGGTTGACGGTGCTCCCAGCGTGTTTTGGTAGGAAGCTAGGGTTCCGGGCACTTTCCGGTAACTTAGATGCGTTTCCGATGAAGCAAACGTCGCTCCAAATATACGCCAAGTCTGACATTTTGCAATCATTTGTCAAATTTTATCTATTTTCTTTTGGATATCTGGATGGTACGTCTCATTCTTGATCCGATAATTGTTTTAAGGTTTGATTGGACTGTTAATTCTGTTTATGTATTCATCACACCCTGAATCATTTAGGGTTGACTGTGATGGTGAATAAAAATGAATGCAAAGTGCATTTTTCTTTTTCTTTCAAGATGAGGCTATGATGATTTTGTAGATCTGAGTGAAAATTGAATGAAGATAGCATCATCGCATGGTTGAATGTCTTCTATTGATTAGTAATGCTATTAGGAGTTATTTATGTAATTATTCTTTTTATTTCAGGTTTCAGCAAACTACTTGAGTATAGAATTTTAGACTCGATCATTTCAAATCATTTTATGGTGACCGAATTTCATAAAAGGAGAAGTAGAGCTGATTTATTAGGGACCTTGATACTTTACTGTGTTTCGTCCACTAATAATTTAATGGTTACATGTTAAGGGGGAGGTTCATTTGAGAAGAAAATTAAATTGAGAAGAAAAAGAACAAAGGGTACAATTGTAAAACATTAAATAGTTTTTCTTTCATCTCATTTATTATTATTTTTGACTAATTAATTAGTCATAAAGACTATCATCCTCCACATTAAAATTTTTGCCTAGACACATCAAAATTTATTCTACACGTTTTTGAAATTTATCCTACACAACTCGTAATTCATCCTACACCTCATAATTTATCCTACACTTTAAATTAAATTTTTTCTTCTTTGAAAAAATATTTTTTTTGAAAATAAGTTATAAATTTAATTTATTTAGCTATTAAAAAGGAAGACTAACAATTAATGATCCATCTAATTTTACCAATATACCCTTACACCCATATTAAATACAAAAATTAAATGAAGTAAAATAAAGAATTCTTATTGGTTGAAGTTTGTTCTTTCTTATTCTTACAAAAAATTTCTTCTCATTTGAACCCTCCACTACATGTTAATCTATAACTTATGGCAGAGATATTGTGAACTAAGCAAACGGAAACTTGATCAGGCCATTTTGACATTCTTCCAAAACTTTAGAAAGTCTTATGTTGGTGATCAAGCCTCCGCTTGCTTGTAAGGTAAAAATCATATTTTTATTATTATAATTATAGTCTGCATTTTATTAAAAAAAACCTTGTATTTTTCGAGCATCAGGTAACAAGTTCACTATTCGGTCAGAAACTCCATCAGAATCTATTCGATCATCAAGTTCACTATTCACAGATTCTAATAAACGGTTAGAAGTGGCTGTTAAACAGTTAAGCCGAACAGGATTACATGTAAGTTTTATTTTTTTATGCTTGGTATTGATTACCACCTTCACTCTAGTTAGTATATGTGCATGAAAAGGAGTACATACATTTTATGAAACTGGATGCGTTTTATGGAATTAGGTATACTTTTCAATTACATAACAATCGTTAGTACTGCAACTATGTAGGACTTTTTTTCTCTAAGTTTGGTTGTTTTGGGCACCTTCTTTCGTTAGGTTTTCTGTCAAATGTTTGCATTTGATTATAATTATGAATTAAAACCTTTTCTGAAAACAGTTGTTTTCATGATCATAACTCTGACAAAATCTTTTCAATGATTCAGGTTTTAATTTTTGTATTGAGTTAGAGGCGGATAGGTGGCTTTGGAAGGTATGAAAAACAGAACTGATAAATTTAGGGAAAATGTGGTTGAAAGATGATAACGCAATAGTTGAGGATCTCATTCTACAGCTTCGATGAATTCAGGTGTGTTTTTAAATAATGCTTCCTAGATGTTTGAAGATCGACAAATGTCCAAAGAAGTAGCACTGTAGACATTTGTCATTCTTTGTTGGTCTTCAAACATTTAGGAACCTTTATTTGAGAACATCCCTGCATTTATCGGAGCTGTAGAATGAGATCCTCCACTGTTGGGTTATCATCTTTCAAACCCATTTTACCTAAATTTATCGATTTTGTTTTTCATGCAGGAATGTAATGCAATGATTCCTCTCAATTGAAGTTGCTTCCTCTCAAAGGGTTATGGAGTGGTTATCACAGCTGATCTTGCTAAGGACTGTTATAATAATCACTACTAGAAGAAAGTATGTATGATCTCATACTTCTATTTTCAGAATCTCATATAATAATTGTTCTAATAATTTTTGAAAATACTTTTATTTCTCCTTTTTTATCATGTTTTTGCAGGAGAAGGTTCTAACGGCTTTGGAAAATGCTGGGGTTTCTACAGGAGAATGTTTCTAAAGGCATATGTGTTTGTTTTGAAAATCCAAATTTTAAACATTGTTTTGTGTTCGTATTTTTCATTTATATGGTTTTTCATCATGAATTTAACCAAAAAATAAGACTGGTTTTAATGAAAGTCTGTGCATTGGTGACATATTGTCTTTACATTATGTTTGGAACAGTGTTGGTTTGGAATATATTGGTTTGGAACTAAATGATGTATTAGATAATATATTTATAATTATTGTGTTTTCTGTGTTAGTGAAATTAGAGATTTTTTGTGGAGGGTTCGTTATGTCTCTTGTGCCTAAAGTTAATCAGGGAAAATGCGTTTAATGTATTCTTAAGTATAATGTGAATGTGAATTTATTAAATAATTTCAAATCATATTTTACATATGAATGTAGGTTTACATTCAGTGTTTACGATGTACCCGCGTCCATCGGACGGGTGTCCACCTAGTAATACATTATAACATGCTATAATATAACATAATATAATACAGAATTGAAACCATACAACATAGACCTGTTAAAAAAATAAGTTAGTACTCAAATGTGTTACTTTTATTAAATCACAAGGACTATTTGTGTAATTAACTCTAATTAATAACATGTTTTATTTTATTGATAATGTTAGTTAATAAGATCGGGGTAACTCAGTAACATACGAAAACAAAGTCTTTGAAATTTTGAAAGCGAACAATCTAAAATTTTCAATATGCGTGAAGAATGCTGAAGCAAAGGTAAGCGAACAATCTCGGTTTGATTATTTGAAATTTTGAATCTCAGAGAATAAACAATCTAAAATTTTAAAATTTTACTAATGGACTCGTCTAACTAAAATTTCTGTTATTATATAAACAATATGCATATAGGGAGCCGCTAAAATAGAAACATCCCCAGTTGTAAGAACCGCGAAAACCACTACTAACCAATCAGAAAAAGGAAAGTTTTGTCATTTAACCCAAATGTCTAATCTTGTTTCTTTTTGCCTCTTTAAAGCTTTCACATCAACCACCCAATTCAAATATCTCATCTCTCGTCTCTCTCTCTCTCTTTTGAAATTTAACCTGCAACTAGAGATCCTCTCTCTCTCTTGAAACCATTATCATCTTTAAGAACCCATAGTCATCTTCAAAACTTCTAGATCTGAAAACAGGTGGTTGGACGGCGGAGGTTGACAGTGGTGGGAGGTTGTTGGTCGGTGGCGGAAGACGGTGGTGGGAGGTGGTTGGTCGGAAGACGGTGGTGGGGAGGTGCTTACCGGGTTTGTCAGGAATGGAGATGTGCCGCCGCTCACCTGGCACCGACGGCAGCAGCGACTGACGGCGGAGCCGTTAGTCTGTTGAGTAGCAACAACGGTAGCCACCAGTCCTGATTTGGCCTCAACCAACCACCACCTCCTTTTTGTGTCCAGCACCCCCCTTTCATCCATTTATCGGGTAAAACGGTCACCGTACAGTGGTGGCCGGCCCCGTCTGCCGTCTGCCGCCACCGTACAGTGGTGACCGCCCCCCCGTCTGCCGCCACCGTAACAGTGTTGGCCGGCATAAGGTATTTTTTTTTACGGCGGAGATTATACATCTCGAATTAGATCTCATTTTGGTTTTTTTATGAAGTATAATCAATATTTGGGGTTTTTTGAAACCATAATCTTGGAGTTCAATCGTTGGTTTATCTGTATAATTCATGAAGTGCAATCTATATTTATATAGAATATGTTGAGTAAATGATGTTCAGTTTGTGTTAATTTGATTTTTTTTTGGACAACCTTCATAAATTAGTTTGTGTTAATTTGTTTTTTTTCATCAGTTATTTATATATAATATGATGTGTAAATGATGATCAGTTTGGTTCAACCCGGTTCGGAAGCTTCGGGTCGGTGGTTCAGTCAAACCGGGGGTTAGATTTAGAGTTGTTTGGGTTGGCGGCTCGAACCGATACTGAGCCAAACCCCTTTTTTTAACCTGGTCAGATGATCAGTTTGATATGGTCGATTGGGCGGCGATGATGAAAAAAAAACCGTAGATTTTGATGACGATGGCCCAGCAAGGACGGCGGAGGGTAGGTTTTTTGAACCTGCAACCCCACTTTTGCAGCCTTTTGATTATCGGATAATCAGAGCCAAACCCCGTTTTTTTTCGAGATACACTTTGTTTTGATGTTGTTGGTTTTTTTTTTTATTTTTTCCCCCTAGTCGATGATGATAACAATATATCTGAGACACTTCCCGAGTTTGTGATTTCTGGGTGCGTTCGTTTTTGAAAAAAAAGTTTTTGTGAAAAAAAAGTTAAACCGTAAACTTTTTAACGTAAAACGCAAATTTTTTTACGTAAAACGTAAAAAAATAAAACGTTTTACGTAAAACGTAAAACGTAAAAAGTTTTACGTAAAACGTAAAACGTAAAACGTAAAAATTTTAACGTAAAACGTAAAAAGTTTAACGTAAAAATTAAAACGTAAAAAGTTTAACGTAAAACATAAAACGTAAAATTTTTAACGTAAAACGTAAAAATTTTAACGTAAAACGTAAAAACTTTTACGTAAATCGTAAAACGTTAAAAATTTTACGTAAAACGTGAAAATTTTACGGGATGTAAAAAACGCCGCGTCAAAACGGGACGTAAAAAATGGCGCGTTAAAAAAACGACGCTTGAAAAAGCCGAGCGTAAAAAACGGCGTGCAAAAACGACCCGTTAAAAAACGATGCGTGAAAAAGCCGGGCGTAAAAACTGAAAAACATAATTTTTTTTAACGCAAAACGGAAAAACGTAAATTTTTTAACGTGTGTCGTTTATTTTTTAACGCAAAATGTAAAGTTTTTAACGTAAATGTCGGCGCGTTAAAAAAACGACGCCTGAAAAAGCCTGGCGTAAGAACGGGGCGTAAAAAATGGATCTTCAAAACGTTTTTTTTAAACAAATCTTAAAAAAAATTATCATAAATATCTGATTTCAAAAAAGTCTTTAAAAAAATCAGTTTCTTAATAAAAAATTATTAAGCCAAAAAGTAATTAATGAATGAGACAAAAAAAGGCAATTTAGAATTATATGTATAAAAAGACAAAAAAAAACAATTTTACCTATATACCCTTTAACAATAAAATATTAAAAACATAATAAGACAAAAAAACTTTTAATATTAATATTAACTACTTTTAATCTCATACATTCATCTTCTAGATCTAATGGCTAGAAAGTGGTTCTTGTGGTTCTTACAACTGGAGGTAGTTTTCATTTTAGCGGCCCTGATAGCGTTTTTATCGTAAAAATAGCGGTACCAATACCGTTATTTACCAATACCAAAATTCAAAAGAAAATTAATATTGGTACCGGTACTGTTTATGATTAGACTGTATCGATACGTTTCCGATATTTTAATAAAAAATCTCATGTATGGTATAAACGGATTGGCCAACTATGAACTATCCTCCTATATTTATACATAACCAACAAAGATGGAATGTTCCAAAGATATAAACGGTATCTGTCAATTAAAAAGTTATTATATTAAGAAATTATATCTTGTAAACATATACATATCCTGTATAAAGTCCTACTTTTGTGAAAAGGGTGAGAAATAATGTGGTGATGACAAGTGTCCTATATCTAAATTAATTCAAAAGGGTGAATTAGTAATTTTCTATTTCTTTCAATTAATTGATTAAAAGATAACTGCCCAAAATAATCGCCACCCTTTATTATAGGAATTCGAATTTAGGAATTAATCTACGAATTTGTGTAGTGTTTTATAATTCTGTAGTGCAACAACCATTCAGAACTGTATAGTGTTATATATTTTTTATATAGTGTTACTTGGTGTTATATGATGTTATAATATGGTTTTTGGTGTTATATAATTCTGTAGTGTTATATAATTCTGTAACGCAACCATCAAAAAACACTATATAACACCATAAATTATTAATTCTGCAGTGCAACTACCATTCAGAACTGTATAGTGTTATATATTTTTTATATAGTGTTACATGGTGTTATATAATGTTCTTTGGTTATATAGTGTTAGATGATGGATGCATATTGTTATATAGTGTTATATTTTTCTGGTAGCATGTCTATGATGGATGTATAGTGTTATATAGTGTTATATAGTGTTATATGATAGATGTATAGTGTTATATGATAGATGTATAGTGTTATACGTTTCTTGCAGCAGTTACATATTTTTGTATTTTTAGAATTGAGGATCGATATAATTTAGCAATTAAATTTGAATAGCTAGTTTTTAGGAGATTAATGGGGGGTTTTGGTTGTGTAGGATACGGTTACCATATTTGAAACATTGGAAAAGACACTATTGCCCTTCAATTTTACATAAGGTCCTTCTAATTTAAACACAATTTACATTTTTATACCCTATTGATCTCAACCATTAGATCAAATATCCAATGGTTTAAAACACTTCTTACCCTTCTCACATTTTAGACACTTTTTACCATATCCCTACCCTACATATACATATACATATTATTATAAGCCAAACTGATATTAAATATCCATCAAGTCATATTAATTCTGTTGGTATGAGTTATTTATATTCACGTGCTGAAGTGTCACCAAATCCAACTTTTAAATCAAACGAGTACTTTATTCATCATATATCCTTTATTTATTTAGTTGTAGCCACGTCTGTTATTACCTTTGATCTGGTTTTCTAAAATGTTATGTATAGATCAGATCAATGCCAGCATTTTATTCAGAAATTTTGTTTCGTATCTTGAGGAAATTCTATTATTTTTTTGTTGATTAGACACTTATACTATTAATTTGTTTAGTCCGGATTATCTACACACCCCCTATATCTTATTTTCACACCCCCTATTATATACGGGTCGTATAATATTATATGGCCCGTATAGAATGTTTTTAAATAGGAAAATGCACAGATAATGTTTTTTGATTTAATAGTATACGACCCGTATAGAGTTATACAGCCCGTATACATGTATACAATCGGCAAAACGTATACGGCCGAATGAATTTATTTTGTGAGTTTTTTTCAAAGTTTTTGGTGTTACCACATGTATACGGGCCGTATATAAGGTTGTTTTTTCCATTATCCCATTTTTCCAATAAAAAACACAATCATTCTAGAGTTTCTAAACTCTTCATCACCTTTAACAATGTCGATAAAAATTGATCGGAACACACCGCTTAAATCGGAGCACAAGTAGAGTAACGTTACCGATCAGTCCGTTGATGGAAACCTTAGCGATCGCAAAGATCTTCGTGTTAGTTATTTATCGATTCTACTAGTTATCGGCGGGGATGGGTACAGAAACCACCAAGGGTGATAATGGATTGTTTACAGAAACCATTAGCAGAAGAACCCGACACGTCTTCTGCTAGTTATCATGAGTCATATGACACGTCTAAAGAAGCGCTTTTATCATGGGTACAGAAACCACTAAGGGTGATAATGGATTGGTTACAGAAACCACTAGCAGAAGAACCTGACACGTCTCCACAGTTTTTTTTTTGCCTATTTTATAGTATTTTAAAGTTTTTTTTTTTTTCGTATTTTAGGGTATTTTAGCGTATGTTGAAGGATAACGCAAACAAGTTCTCCACAGTTTGTTATTCAGATCTCTATTCGGTCATCTTTCCAAACTACAACACAAGATAAGTTTAAACTTTATGTTGTCTGATTTGACCAGGAAAGGATTGGAGGTGATTTCTACTTTTAATAAGCTGTCACAGTTGTCAAATTCGTTGCGTGCATTCATATTGTTGAGACAACAACAGGTAATGAACGAATTATTGGACTTCTTGTTCCAAATGCAGCTGTAGCATCCGTACTTAAAGGCCTCTCTAAAATATGCAACCGAGACGGCCTTTTTAATTTTAACGAAGCAATGAAGATTGAATGTGCAAACCACAACCGTTTTTTACTACGGAAACGATAGCTATGGGAAATACAAACCGCTTACCTTAATCACATCTTCCATGGAGTCATAGATCCAACAATAGGGCTCATGGATCTTATGCCCACCCGAGACCGAGGAGAGAGAGAGAGAGAGAGAGAAAGAATGTTTGGGTACTTCTTCTAATGACGCCTCATTAGCGCTTTAACTACTAAAAGAATGCATACACAAATAGTTCTAGTGGACGAAGCAAAGAGGACATGCTCAGCAACACTCAATATCAAGACATATCGGATTCGTTTACGGGGTTGGCGTAAACTCATGATTAAAAATGACTTAAATGTCGGGGATGCGTGTATGTTTAAACTCATTCGTTCACGGGGTATTGAAAATACTTGTTGAAATTGAAGAAAAGAGTAAAAAAGATGAAATGAGGCGTGTTAACGCAAAAGCAATGCCTACAATTAACCAACATACATTGATCTTGGATTTAACTTGCAACATACATCAAAGCTTCATGCAACCAAGACCGCCTTGTTAATTTTAATGAAGCAATGAAGATTGAATGTGCAAACCGCAACCTTTTTAGACTATGGGAACAGTGGCTATGGGAAATACAAACCGCAATTGTTTGTGACTATGGGAAACACAAGTTTTCTTTTTGAGCTTGATGGATGTCCGTTATCTCAACGCTTCTCCTTACATTACTGATCTGGAATTGGAGAACCGTTGTGTATTTGCGTACAGATGAAGTCAAATGTGATCAAACTTGGACATTAGACGTAAATCTTGAAGCAAATATGTGGTTCCCAATTTGCGGAAACCATCAAGGGTGATAATGGATTGATTATAGAAACCACTAGCAGAAGAACCCGACATGTCTTCTATGATATGATTGAAAACTTTAAACCCTTCATATTTGACTCATACAAAAAGTAGTAATTGTAGGTTCAGGATTCCAACCGAAACCCGTGATTAGTGTGTGATTATGTTCAAGTTGGGAGAGATTAGAGACGGATAAACAAAACTTCCTTGTATTAATTCGGTAGCATAACATTACAAAGCAGTCCGATTACAAGCTAACCGAACCATACCAAAGGAGCATACATCCGGGGAGAGACAAAGTGGTGATGTCTCCCCCAAGGTCTAAAACCTTCATCACACTCTCTCGATTGCAAATGAACCAAAGGGGTGGTATTTATAGCCACACCCACTTGTCTTGCAAACACACACGGTCAAACAAATAACCCTCTCGTTTGACCACTTCAAATGAGCGGGTCAATACACGTTCGTTTGACCGTTTCACTAACTATTACATAATCAGCATAAAATAAATCTAATCTATTCAAACAACATCGGACACAAAAACTGCACCAACAAATTCCCCCTTGTTCGTTGCTGTCGAATGCTGAAAATGCAACTGCAATCGATCTTCAATAAAGTATTTGTTGATGTCATCTTCTCTGTGTTAACAAATTCCCCCTTGACCGATGATCCAGGTAAGTAGTATCTTGACTTGAGTCTTCATAGCAATACCAAACCCTTGAAGCTTCTCGTATGATATTTCCCCCTCAAAGTACGCGTATCCGTGTTGGGTGTTGTGCAATCTCCTCGCAAGGCTAAATTGATCGATCTTCCGCTGATCTTCCAATACTCCAACTGGCATTTGATAAGGGTTCCATTCTTTAAAAACTGCACCAAGTCTTGATCTTGTCATAAGAACTCCATTTCATTCAAGCATACTACATTGGTAGAGTTTTCTGGTGAACTGTCTTCTGTAAACCATCTTTGTGGAATCAACCACTTAATGCACTTTGATCATCAGCATCAACACTCAGAAATCAGCTAGACCGAGTATATCACTTACAAGCTCCACCAGCATGCTTAGTTGAACTACATCCAGATCTCATTGTCTCGCCTTTGTGAAGTTGACCACGTAATGCACTATGGATCTTCAACATCAGTACTCAGGATGTCAGCTTGACCAAGTACATTGTGTGCAAACTCAACAAATTGATTTACACCCAGATCCTTGTAAAATCTCATAAAGATTCCCCAAGTCTTCAGTGAACAGCGTTTTAAAACTACTGTAGACTTTAGATACCTGTATGTTTCCGTGCAAAACCCTTCACGCTGGCTGGAGAATTAATTAAAATCCTCAAATATGTGTCTGTGCAAAACATTCCACGCAGACCCTTTGGTATCACCAGAAAAACACAAACTCCACCACCTGTGATTGCGTTTAGAAATTTACCGAAGAAATTCCAAAACATATAAAAATTTTTATCCCCCCATTTCTTTGGTAAAATCTCTAAACCTTGACAAATTCCCTCCAGTGAGCGGAACTGTCGTCAACTACACTGAACAGATTCTCTCCACTGAGCAGAATCTTTCAAACGTTCTCGGTTTTTCTAAAAATCACGAAAGCCACTTTCTTCTTTGCATATTCTAGTTGATAATGAAATTCCCTTAGCCCCGTAGGATCCGACTTGTATCCCCCCAAAGTTCTGCTAACACCTAATCCGAAAACTTCCATCATAGGCATAACTCTTCGACTTTGTGAACTCGTTAGGACCGTTCTTGGCTCTCTAGGTTCCTTCAATCGTTACCAAATACGAGAATATGACAATAAACAAAATTCTTTCGAGCATGTACGAACACCGATAACAAAACAAACTTTCACGTGCGGAAATAAATATACCGTTGTTGGCCCATAATAGTCACGTCACCAATTTTGACATTTGCACCGGTAACTGTGACTACCCCACGTAAAAAATCATGTTTTCATCATCCTCACCATTATGCGCGTTCCCGAACCCGTACGAATTTGACGTTAAAAATTAACTCAAATATCTTTCGCGAACACCCGACCCCCACTTTGCAACTCACGAGTAGAAACGAGTCCATGACTCTATGTCTCATCTAAACATTTGGTCCATAATCCCAATGCTGAACCATGATTTTAAATTCAACTTTTGAACTTTAAATCAATAAAGTTGAATTTAAAATCATGATTTTAAATCAACTTTTGAATTTAAATTCAACTTTTAAATGTCTCATCTAAACATTTAAAATCATGATTTTAAATGCCAAACCACGATTTTAAGTCAACAAGTAAAACCGGCCCCAATCTCTGAAAGTGAGACCAATACCTGTTAAGCCCAAACTAAAACCCAATGAAGAATGATGACTCTTCGTGGAAAGACCAGCCCAAACCCCCTTTTATATGATTTCATCCCTACGAACAATCATGCTTCGAGTCTTCGTGAGGGATGGTTTCCAATTAAGCCCAAACCAAAAAATCAAATGTTAAGTGGGCCGACGAACAAACTAAAACCCACGAATAATTAAAGATTCTTCGCCGATTGACTGGAGTGATTTTTCGTTGACCTTACATGGTCTTCGACCAGCGAACAATTGATTCTTCGTCTCGCGAACAATGGATTCTTCGTCCAGCGAACCATCTTGATTCTTCGTCGACCATGGAGTGTGCGTAGACCTTGGAGTGTTCGTAGACTATTTCATTCTTCGTCAAAGGATTCTTCAGCAGAGAAAGATTCTTCGTGGATGCAGATATGAAGAAACCCTAGTGTTTCTGAACAGTCGCCACCATCTTCAACAACACAGCGACCTGTTCGTTTGCAGATCTGATGAAAAACCTTCAGATGATGATGAAAACTTGATTTTCTGGTGTGAGATACAAAACCCAACCCTTTTGTACAGTCCGATTTATCTCAGATCCGGATATATGGGTTCAAATATGGGTTTTTCTTCTTTACACCTTTTTCACATCTTGAACAAAAATCACGAAAATCACAGATTTAGAGCACATGTGACATAGCAAATTGTTAGATTCACTAAATCGGGTACCATGGCTCTGATACCAATTGTAGGTTCAGGATTCCGACCGAAACCCGTGATTAGTGTGTGATTATGTTCAAGACGGGAGAGATTAGAGACGGATAAACAAAACTTCCTTGTATTAATTCGGTAGCATAACATTACAAAGCGGCCCGATTACAAGCTAACCGAACCATACCAAAGGAGCATACATCTAGGGAGAGACCAAGTGGTGATCTCCCCCCAAGGTCTAAAACCTTCATCACACTCTCTCGATTGCAAATAAACCAAAGGGGAGGTATTTATAGCCATACCCACTTGTCTTGCAAACACACACGGTCAAACAAATAACCCTCTCGTTTGACCAATTTAAACGAGTGGGTCAATACACGTTCGCTTGATCGTTTCACTAACTATTACATAATTAGTATAAAATAAATCTAATCTATTCAAAAAGCATCAGACACAAAAACTGCACCAACAGTAATCTTGATCAAAGATAACGATGTAGACACGAAATTTGAAAAACTGAAACAACAAATCATCTGCTTCCTGAATCTGAATCTAAAAGTTAACTTTGACTCATAAAACCCACTAGCAAAAGAAGCACTTTTATCATGTTAGGGAGAATGTTCTGGAAATTGAAGGAAAAGGAAGGTTGTAGCAATTTAATTAAGAAGTAATTGCAAGACTGTTAGTCGGGCTTCCAATGCAAACACAGGGTGATAAACAACGCTGATATGGAAGACATGTCAAGTTCTGTACCCATCCCCGTGTTGATAGCTTCCGTTTTATTACAGTCATACGACACATGATAAAAGCGCTTCTTTAGACAATCTAGGATTATTTTCTAACTAAACCCTTGAATCCCAATGCTTCTCTAAAAATATTTGTTTCTTTCCTTTTCATGAGGTCCGGTTTCAACATCAATCATTCTTCTAACTAAGCCCTTCGTATTTATATACCAACGTGTTCGAAACATTCCGAATAACTAGTAGAAGAACCCGACACGTCTTCTATGATGATTCGAAACGTTCCGAATAACTAGCAGAAGAACCCGACACGTCTTCTGCTAGTTATTCGGAATGACAATCAGATGACACATGATAAAAGCGCTTCTTTAGACAATCATATGACACATGATAAAAGCAGAGGTTATACGACACATGACTGTTTAATCTCTTTAATCTATTAGAACGATCCTAGTTTTTTCACGTACATGTGATTAATTCCAAACATCATTACAAATTACACGTTTACATTGTGTAGTTATTCGGAATGTTTCGGATCATCATAGAAGACGTGTCGGGTTCTTCTGCTAGTTATTCGGAATGACAATCAGATGACACATTACGAATAACTACACAATGTAAACGTGGAATTTGTAATGATGTTTGGGAGTTAAACGTATGTACGTGACAAAACAAGGATCGTTCTAATAGATTAAAGAGATTAAACCACGTCCAAGATATAATCGTTTTTTACCCTAAGAAGTAATTGCATGACTGTTTGTCGGGCTTCCAATGCTCACACAGGGTGATAAACAACGCTGATATGAACACATACCAACTGCTTTATCTTGAGTCCATACATGCATTTAATTCAATCAATCATATCAATACATCATTACAAATTATCAAAACTTAAAACAAACAAACAGTGAAAGTTATCAATACATCTGCTTCCTGAATCTGAATCTAAAGTAAACTTGCCCCTTTGACATACCGAAGTAAGCAATCTTTTTACTTTGAAATAAATCTCATCTTTTACCTTTTATGTACCCATCCCCGCGTTGATAGCTTCCATCCTGTAGTTGACTTTTTTTTTTTACTTTGAAACAAATCCCATTTTCGAGGAATACGGGCCGTATAAGATTATATGGCCCATATACAATAATCGTATACATTGTATACGACCAGGTAACTTATTTTCACATGGTGTATACGGGCCGTATAAGGGTATACAACCCGTATAGAATTAAATAAATTGACAAAGTCTGCTGGCACAACTTTTGTCAGTTTATTTAATTCTATACGGGCCGTATACCCTTTATGGACGCAAATGTCGATCACCGATTTGTTGGGCCGGCGCAGGTGATAGACAACTAATTGGTCCGGAATTGGTCCAGGAAACGACAGACAAGATTGCACAGATCCGAGAGCGTATCAAGGCGGCTCGCGATCGACAAAAGTGTTATGCGGACCAAAGAAGGAAACCTCTAGAATTCGAGGTAAGAGACATGGTTTTATTGAAGGTTTCACCCTGGAAGGGCGTAGCACGCTTTGGGAAGCGTGGAAAGTTGAATCCACGTTACATTGGCCCATTTAGAATCCTGCAAAGGATTGGGCTTGTAGCATACAAATTGGACTTACCTGCTGAACTTAATGACATTCATTCTACATTCCATGTATCAAACCTGAAAAAGTGTCCAACTCAAGAGACAGTTGTCATTCCTGCCGACGAAGTTCATATTGACGACACGCTCCACTTTGTCGAAGAACCAGTTGAGGTTATCGATTGGAAGATTAACAAGACACGCAGGAGTAGTGTCAAGCTCGTCAAAGTTCGATGGAATGCACGACACGGCCCAGAATTCACGTGGGAACGTGAGGATCGTATGAAGGAGAAATACCCCCATTTATTTCCCAAGACCACTGCAACTAGAAGCAGAACCTGAATTTCGGGACGAAATTTTCTTAACGGGGGGAGAATGTGACAACCCTCACATTTACAGGTATCTGTACAATTAATTAATAATTAATTTGTGATTAATGACTGTGCTAAATTACAACTGTGATTAAATTGCTTTCTGTTTTCTGTTACATACATACACATGCAACACATTTCATACTGTCACTTCATTTATTTCATACAAACATTAGTGACAAACTTGATGCACAAAGCATAGTTAACACACTAAACGGATAACCCAGAAAACATGCTGACAATGCCAGCACCTAGACAGACAATGTTTTTGAGGCCAGTGTGAGCCAGAGACAGAATACTACACTAGTAGGGAGTGTAGGGAAGTGAGGACCATAAAACTGCGTCACTAGGTGATAGTTACAGTGCCGAGAAGTGCCTAAAACACACCCTAAATGCAGAATTCTGCATTTAATAAACAAAATTCAGCATTTAACTATGCTAGTAAAGTGCAAAAACTTGGCAAAATAGTCCTAGATACTTTCCAAAGTGTTGGGAATTAAAAGTATCACTAAAAGTAACATAAAAGACATCTTATGAATTAATTTAGCACTTTAACGGACAACACCCAACCGAACAACCGGACTTTACCCGAAACACAAAAATATTGCCAAACACATTGTTTTTATTTTTCTGAGCTAGTTAGGGTCCCCGAACACCCTAACACACTATATAATTAATAGCACACATAAGACACTAACTAAAACACTTGGTTTCTAACTAAACTTGTAACCATCCATTGAAACCCAACCCTATACCCCCCCCTGGGCGACGGTCACAATGGGTGACCCACCCTTTGATTTTCTTCATTATTTAGTTGATTGTGTTGGTTAATTAGTAGCAAATTACACAATGGTTAATGGTGTAATTGGGTTTATAAGAAGACATAAGAGTTTATGGCATCTCATTCACAACACACTTCCAAAAACCAACACTCTCTCCTCTCTTCTCTTCCTTGTTCGGCCGAGAACACAAGCACCACCATCACCACCTTCAAGTTTCATCCCAAGCAATCCACATACATCCAAAGGTGTTAGAGATCATACAAGTAAGCTTGGTGTGTTCGGAAGCTCAAGGACCTCTCTCGTTTTCTTTTATCCATCACTTTTACACACTTGAACTCCCCTAGCCTTGTGCTAGTAGTAAGTGTCTTAGATCTTCATTCTCTTCTTGATTTTGATGGTTAATGGTTAAAAGAATGATGAAAAGATAAGAACTCTAAAGAAACATAAACAAGTCTTGGAACATAAACTAACTAGAGATGAAGTAGTGTTAAAATGATGATGAAATCATGTTTTTCTTGTGTTGTTATGTTGGTTGAATGTTGTTTTGTAGTAAAAATGATATGGATCATCATATGGACTTGCTAGATCATGATTAAAGACATGAACTAGCAAGATGTGAAAGTTAGAAATGTTGTGGATGATGGAATCATCTACACATAAACTATGAACTTGAATAAATGGGTGTTTTCTTGAAAAATAAAGATCAAAATGAGTTATAATCTTGTAGATCTAAAGATCCATGAGTGGTTTTTCGAAAGAACCAAGTGAAAAGTATGAGTTTTGTTAAAATTTGGATCTTACATAAACTTAACACATTTTTAGTGGATAAACAAGTGTAGAAACACTTGTGTAACAAGAAAATTTCACAAAGAAATATTTTTAGAAAATATGACTAGAAGTTGTGAAAATACAAACTCTTTAAAAATAAAGATTTTAAAGGATCAATCATTATGGAAGATAACAAGACTTACTAAGTGTGTTAGTAAGTTACTACATGTTTGTATAAATTTTCAAGTTCATAAGTTTATGATTTATGCTTATTTTTGACAAGTTTGATAAATAGAGGTTGTATGTTGATGATTGATAATTGATTGAATGATTTTACAAAAGAAAATGATATGCTAGTAAGCATGGACGCCTCCATTTACAAAGGAAACTCTGACGAAATTTTTCTAAAATCTCAACACTTAGAAAATATTTTTCTAACAAGTATTACAAATATATTTTTAACTTGATTTTTCAAAATAAACTTCGCCATGATTTTTATTACAAAAATACTAAGTACCGGAGGTTGATTTTCGTAAATAAAATTCGATAAATATATATTTAGAATATATATTTTATACTAAAACTCTTGTGTGATTGTTTGTTTGTTTTGTGAACTAGTTATATTATTTTTAGGATGAAATAATATAACTCATGTATACCATAAAAATTACGACTCCACAATAATACCAAAATTCTTACAAAATAAATATTTAAGTTACGCATTGTTAAAGCAATACGAAACGCTAAAACATCACTTATATAATATTTCAGAAAAATACTCTTGTACGTATATTTTTGGTAAAATATTATTTTGGAAAATCTATGAGGTAAAATATAATATTTTTGGGAAAAATATATATATTTTGAATTAAGATGTTTTAAGACAAGTAATTTAAATATATTTTTCTAAGTGGGACTTCAAATATATTTTTCGGAATTACAAGTGTACATGTATAAATACCCCCATCCTTGGGAAGGAAATACATACATAAAATATATGAGAAGTGTGGATACGAAATAGTTGCCTAACTATTTTTCCTAAAACAAAAGTTAAGTTAAAATAATTAATACTATTTTAACAAGTACAATATCAAAGTAACGCAACTCAAAACACTAAACCAAGGCACGGCCCGTTCGTCTAATAGACATTAGTACGTGTAGGTCGTCACGCAGCAGATTGAGTTTGGATTGACGTTACAGGATACGCACTTCTGTGAGTTCATGTCCCCCTTTTCTCTTTACTGTTTTCAGTTTTTTACTTCGGGGGTGAAATACATGCGACAATTATTACAAACATTAATTTACATGGTATGGTTAGCGTAGGGAGGGTTTACTACTAGATCATGTGAGGGGTGGCCTACAACACTTAAGGCCATTAATCCTCGTTGTTAGGACCGAGGGACACAAGAGTGATAGATCTATTTGGGTGTAGCGAGCCCACACCCGTGAGACCGGGGCGGCCCATAGAGGTGACTGTGTCTTACCGCCGAAGCCCGGTAACAAATTTGCTAGGTTTGAGTTTTCCTGCACCTTTTCACAGATACCAGTGGCTTTGCAACCTATTGGTGATCTCTTTTTCCTTATTGCTACATACCAGGGACTTTTATTCATACATGAAAGGTTTATACATACTCACTTTTACATGAACTCGCTCAACTTTTGTTGATTTTTCAAACTACATGTATTTCAGGAAATTAGTGGATCTGGCGATGTGTGCAACCGTGTCAAGCTGCGTAGGAAATAATGATGTCATCCAGGTTTAGGAGGTGTGACCCTTGCCTGGACGGGTTACAAGTCTTAAACCGTGTTTTTAGTCAAGTCTTTTGTTGTGTCGTATGAACATGTTTTTAATTATGTCATGGTTGTATTTGTTTTATGTGTCGACTTTTAAAACAATGAAGTTGTGGTAATTTTTAAAACTTAACGAATGGATGACTATCATGTGTTTTATTTCATATAGCATTGTTATGATTGTGCTATGGTATTAAGAAGTCACACCAAATAAACCCACGCTTCCGCAAAAGCTAGGGTGTGACAATCGTATCACGCGCTACATCAGTTGGTATCAGAGCCGAATTCCTGGCTCAAAATGCCTCCGAGGAGAAACAACACTAGGCCACTCGATGAAGTGTATGAACGGGAGTTGGAGCAGCAACTTATGGCGAGAGTGGATCAACGGTTGGATCAAGTGGTCGATCAGTTAACTGACCGGATGGCCGACTTGATCAATCTTAGGAGGCAGCGACCCAATGACGGGTATGGTTCTGATTTTAGTAACCTATTTGGTGATGGTTCGACTTCCGAAGACGAACAGGAAGGGCGACCAAGGGGTGAAAGTGGAGGGGATAACAGGCGTAGGGATTCTGGGATAAGTGTTGATATTCCAGAATTTGATGGGACTAGTTGGCTACTGTGGAGGAAGTGTTTGAGTACAAGGAGGTGCCTGAAAATAAGCGGGTGGCTTTGATCGCTACCAGGTTACGTGGTAGGGCCTCTGCGTGGTGGCAACGATTGAAGTTAACACGAAATAGGCTCGGAAAGTCAAGGATCGTGACATGGACCAAGATGAGGAAGTGTCTGCGATCCAACTTTTTGCCTCATAACTTTCAAAGGTTGATGTACCAACGTCTGCAGAATTTAAAACAGGGAGCTAAATCTGTTGATGATTATACAACAGAGTTTTACCAATTGATTGCTAGGAACGATATTCAAGAACTGGAGGAGCGACTTGTTTCTCGGTATATTGGGGGTCTGAGGGTTCAAATCATGGAGTCCGTGAATCTTTTTGACCCATTAACCATTCCAGAGGCACACCAACGGGCGTTGGCCTTTGAGAAACAGAACCGTCGGGGTGGGCAGTTCATTTACCCCTACCGGATGGAACGTTGGGTCGGGCAGTGGGGCACCTCGTGGCGGGCCTAGTCAGCCAAGTCCGGGGATTAACAATACCGTGCCTACTTCTAAGGGGGCTAGTAGTAGTGGCCCAAGATGTTTCAATTGTGGTGAAACGGGCCATCGTCAAGCGGAGTGTAAAAGGGCTGGCAAAAAGCACTTGTTTGCTGAGTCTGAGGACGATCAATATGAAGAGTACGAAAACAACCCAGTGTACGATGAAGAAACTGAATACGAAGAGGAGGTTGTGACCGGTGATGTTGAGGTGAACTTGGTAGTCAGACGCTCTTGCTACACACCAAAGGCAGATGGGGATGACTGGCTGAAGCATAACATTTTCCACTCAACATGTACCATTTTGGGAAAGGTTTGCACGTTTGTTATTGATTCGGGAAGTTGTGATAATTTGATATCTGAAGAGGCGGTCCAGAAGTTGGCTTTGAAAACAGAAAGTCACCCCAAGCCTTATAAGCTTCAATAGCTTAAAAAGGGAGGTGAAGTAACGGTGTCTAAAAGAGCCCTTGTTTCTATTTCTATCGGGTCCACATATAAAGATGATGTTGTGTGTGATGTGGTCCCTATGGACGCGTGTCACTTATTGTTGGGTAGACCTTGGGAGTATGAGCGTAATATAGAACATCATGTGCGGTCCAATACTTATAGCTTTCTGTTTGGTGGTGTGAAGATAACTCTTGTTCCTAGCAAGCCTAAGCCGTTAGCCATAAAGCATTCGGGTACTTTGTTGACCATTAGTCAGTTTCAAGATGAACTAGAGGAAGCAGACAATGTGTTTATTTTGATAGGGAAGGCCGTGCCCGAGGAAGTCGAAATTCCTGAATGTATGGTCCCGTTATTTGAGGAGTTTGTTGACGTTTTCCTTGATGATTTACCTGCCGGGTTGCCACCCTTACGAGACATCCAACATCACATTGATTTGGAACCGGGGGCCTAACTACCCAATAAGCCCCATTACAGAATGAGCCCAAAAGAGCATGAGGAATTGCGTCGGCAGGTTGAAGACTTAATTTCTAAGGGTACGTTCGGGAAAGCATGAGTCCTTGTGCTGTTCCTGCTCTGTTGACTCCAAAGAAGGATGGGACATGGCGTATGTGTGTTGACAGTCGTGCAGTCAACAAGATCACTGTGAGGTACAGATTTCCGATTCCCCGACTTGATGATTTACTTGACCAAATTAGCAGTGCCACTATTTTCACAAAACTAGACTTGAAGAGTGGGTACTACCAGATTCGACTCAGGCCTGGTGATGAGTGGAAGACCGCCTTCAAAACTCGTGAAGGGTTGTATGAATGGTTAGTGATGCCTTTCGGTTTATCCAATGCCCCTAGTATGTTTATGCAGGTCATCAACCAGTTGTTTAGACCCTTTATTGGTAAATTTGTGGTGGTCTATTTTGATGATGTTCTTATTTATAGCCCTAATTTGGATGAGCATGTGAAGCATGTACAATAGGTTTTGACCTTGCTCCGTAGGGATAACTTGTATGGCCAAAAAGAAGTGTGTCTTTATGGTCCCTAAGGTCCTATTTTTGGGTATGTTGTTTCTGGTGACGGCATACGGTTGGATGAATCAAAGGTAGCAGCTGTCAAGCAATGGCCAACTCCAACTACAATAACTGAAGTACGTAGTTTCCATGGTCTTGCTTCTTTTTATAGACGGTTCATTCGAAATTTCAGTTCCCTTATGGCGCTAGTGACTGACTACATGAAAGGGAAGACTTTTATATGGACTGAGGAGGCAGAATCAGCTTTTCAGTTAATCAAGGAAAAGCTTACAACAGCACCAATTCTAATATTGCCAGATTTTTCTCGGGTTTTTGAGTTGCACACAGATGCCTCGCAGGGTGGTATTGGGGCAGTCCTAAGTTAGGGGGGTGTCCAGTTTCCTATTTCAGTGAGAAATTGACTGGGCCAAAGTTGCGTTATAGCACTTATGATCTTGAATTTTATGCAGTGGTCCAGGTTGTGAAACATTGGCGTCATTATTTGTTCCACAAGGAGTTTGTTTTATTTACAAACCATGATTCGTTGAGGCATATCTGCAGTCAAGATAAAGTATCACACAAGCATGCCCGGTGGATGGCTTTCTTGGAAAAGTTTACTTTTGTTGTGAAGTATAAGTATGGAATTTCGAATCGTGTGGCAGATGCCTTGAGCAGAAGGAGTAACCTGCTTGTTTCTATGAGAGTTGTTGTACCCGGGCTAGACAATCTCATGGAACAACTCACAATAGATCCATATTTTTCTGTCATTTTGCAGGACGTGCAGTTTGGGAAGAGGACATATTTTCTTGTGCATGACGGTTTTCTTTTTAAGGAAAATCAATTATGTATTCCCAATTCCAGCCTTCGCCTCCAAATAATTAAAGAACTGCACGGAGAAGGGCATGTGGGGAGAGACCGTACTTTACGATTGGTGCAGTCTTCTTATTTTTGGCCTACTATACGGAGGGATGTTGATCGGTTTGTTAGAGGTTGCAGGATCTGTCAAATTTCAAAAGGCACAGCTACCAATGCAGGGCTTTATATGCCTCTACCCATTCCTCAGCAGCCTTGGGTAGATATTAGCATGGATTTTGTGTTGGGGTTACCCCGTACTCAGCTTGGTAATGATTCGATCTTTGTAGTGGTGGACCGGTTTTTGAAAACGGTGCACTTTATTCCTTGCAAGAAGACAACAGATGCAGTTAATGTGGCTCAGTTGTTCTTTCGGGATATCTATTGTTTGCATGGTTTGCCATCCTCTATAGTTTCTGATCGGGATACTCGTTTCTTGAGTCACTTTTGGCGTAGTCTATGGAAAATGGTGAACACTCAGCTCAATTTTAGCAGTGCTTACCACCCACAAACTGATGGGCAGACTGAGGTTGTTAATCGGTCACTTGGTAATCTTTTGCGGAGTCTTGTGGGTGATCATGTGAAGTATTGGGATCAAAAGCTTTGTCAGGCTGAGTTTGCTCATAATCATGCTGTTAATAGGAGTACTGGGTTTAGCCCGTTTGAGGTGGTCTATTCTGCTAAGCCTCGGGGTCCTCTTGATTTGATGTCACTTCCTACCCCATGTTCTGTTCCCAAGCAGGTGCAAGATTTTGTGGTTGGGTTACATGAAGTTCATAAAGCTGTGCAGGATAACTTGGCCCACGCTAATTAAAAGTACAAGCAAGCTGCAGACCAAAAGTGTAGGCAAGTTGATTTTGAAGAGGGTGACTTTGTTTGGGCCATTTTGACTAAGGATCCTTTTTTAGTGGGGGAGTATAATAAGCTGTCAGCCAAGAAGATTAGGCCAGTGGAGATTGTGCAGAAGATAAATTCTAATGCCTATCGTCTGAAGTTACCAAGCCACATTCATTGTTGTTCTGATGTTTTTAATGTGAAACATTTTCTTCCTTTTCATGGGGATTCGTCTGATGATGAGGTTGCTGCAGATTCGAGGTCAAATTTTGTCTGCCCAGGAGGGAATGATGCGGGCCTAAGTGTGGAGGAGCGGGCCATCTTGTATTTGGAGGCCCAAGATCGTGTAACAAAAGGGGCTTCACTAAAATGGCTCTAACATGGGTTACGGGGGTCCGTTTTTGGCGTGCGACCAAGCGAAACGAACGTGAGAACGAGCACCATCTTGCTGCAAACGCCTAAGGCGGTTTGGGTCATCGTCCAGGCCAAAAACGCTTATTTCTATTAGTTATTTGCATTTTTATGTTTTTTGAAGTGTTTTAGACATTTTGTTTTTGGGCTTGTGTTTGGCCCATGGCCTTTTTGTGGCCCATTTCGAATTTCTGTCCCTATTTATGTGTTTCTCTAGTAATTTAAACAATCAGACTTGAATTTTGAAACTACTCAATTTTTCACTTCAAATTCCGTGCCCTTTGGGTTGAATTTTGGGGTTAGGAAAAGACCTACACGGGTATTCGCAGAATCAACGTGTTTGTTCTTCGTTATCGTATCACGCGCTTCATCAACTTTGGTCGGCATTGGTTCGGTTCGTTACAGTACTGGTATGAAATAGGCACTCGTTATAATAACCTAAAGAGATAGAAACGAATACCAAATACAACTTTGTTTTCGATGGAATTTACACCGGAACGTTGAGAGAACCATAAAAATAAATCGGAGTACCGATGTTGGTAATGAACAAGAAATAAACGTTAAATTTGACCCATTTGATTTTGAACGAAACTCTTGTCAAAACATAGAAAAAAGTAAGCACGTCAAAACGGTTTATACGAAATTTGTACTATTATATTATAGGGTAAATTACTTTTTGAGTCCCTGTGTTTTATGGGTTTTAACTACTTGAGTCCAAAAGCAAAAAGTTTAACGACCTGAGTCGCTATAAGCATTTTCTTTAACCATTTGAGTCCAAATTTCTAACATTGTTAGAATTTTTTGGTTAAATATTGTTAAATGACCAAAATACCCTTATTATTAAAACAAAGTAAATAAATACACCTGCACACACAAACCACTTCCCCTCTTACCATCCATCTTCACCATCGATGAACCCTAACCCCCAAATTGATTTTAGATCTCACACCATCCCTGTCCCACCACTAACCACAGCTTCCCACTACCATCGTCGGATTATTAAGTTTGGTCTCTGCAGGTGCTCTGTAATGGGCGTCTGATACACAGTTATCATCAAATTGAAGCTCTATAAGGGTGGTCCATTTGTACCTCCATTTACTAGATAACACACTTGTTCTTACAGCATCTCTTAATGCAAAGGAATAAAGTAAGTTACTAACCAAATATAAAGCAAATTATTGCAACTGTTTTTTTGTTGCAGTATCCAGTAACCCATACCACTTAACCCAACTTCATGCACTAATTTACAAACACAATCTCCACCAAGACCCCTTCATCATCCCCAAATTACTCACCTCTTACTCCCTCCGCCGTCAAAGTCTTTCACCAAGTCAACGACCCCAACGTCCATCTATTCAACACTATGATCATAGCGCATATTCACAATAATCAGCATGCACACACGTTTGATTGTTTCGTCCTGCAGGTGTGGTCGGAACTCAAGACTTACTGTGGTCGAAATCGAACCCTAGCTGCTGACCGAAATGTTGGAGCTCAGAACGGCCTCCGCCCATGTCTGCCGCCGCTGACAACCATCTCTCATCCCTCTCTCGCTCCCGATCTGGTGTGGTGGTGTTAGGGCTACAAACGAATCAAACGTTCGGCGAACAGTTCGTGAACCGTTCGGCGGGAAGTTTGTTTATGTTTGTTCATTTATTAAACAAACGAACATGAACAAGAAATTTAGTTCGTTCAGTTAAATGAATAAACATGAACAGAGGCCCTGTTCGTTCATTTATGTTCGTGAACGTTCGGTAATGTGTTCGTTAGTGTTCGATAGTTCATTTGTGTTTTTAGTTTTTATATATATTTAAATACTTCAAAATTCCGACAAATTAAATATCTAATAAGTGTCAGTGTATTATATATTATGTTCATGAATGATTGTTTGTGTTCGTTTGTTTCCATTTGTGTTCATGAACATCAGTTTGTGCTCATTTGTGTTCGTCAATGTTTGTTGCCTAAAATTAACAAACAAACACAAACGAACACGAACAGAAAATCTCGTTCGATAAGTGTTCATGAACGGTTTGCGAACCCATATATTTCTTAACAAACGAATACGAACAAGGTCTTGTTCGTGTTTGTTCGGTTCGTTTGCAGCCCTAGGTCGTGTTGATGGAGGTGCAGTGATGATGATCGTAACGGTGGAGGGTAGCGGTGGTAGGTGTTGTGGTGGTGACGGTGTAGTGGTGGTGGTGACTGTGGAGGTGAACATGGGCGGACCCACATTGGTGCCATCGGAGTCCCCGGACCCCAATCTTTTTAAAAAAAATAGTAGATTCGGTATATTAAATTGTATATGGACCCCATAAATACAATTAGGTGGACACCATAGAAATAAAAAGAAAGCTGGTGTAGTGGTAAATCTCCCTCTTTTCCACCAAGAGGTCATGGGTTCAATCCTTGATAAGCCCATTTTTCTTATTTTTTTTAAAAATCTAGTTCAAACCTCACTTTAACTCGACCCGAACGAGGACCGACCCGAAAATGGACCCCATTGAAATAAAATCCTGGGTCCGCCACTGGAGGTGAAGTGGCGACGGTGGTGTTAATGGTGTAGGTGTGGTGGTGGGATGGAGGTGATTTAGGTTTATAGAGAGAGGGAAGGAAAGATGAGAGAGACTAAGAGAAATGTAGAGACATGGTGTTTATAAGAGAGAAGGAGAAATAGAAAATTAAAAATAAATTAGTTTTTTATTTATTTTTTAATTATAGGGGTAATTTGGTCATTTAACAATATTTAACCAAAAAAATCTAACAATGTTAGAAATTTGGACTCAAATGGTTAAAGAAAATACTTATAGGGACTCAGGTCGTTAAACTTTTTGTTTTTGGACTCAACTAGTTAAAACACATAAAACACAGGGACTCAAAAAGTAATTTACCATATATTATATTATTAGAGTAACGAAAAGCATACATGCCGTATAACAAAAACTAAATGACGAGGCAGCTTTGATGACATTTCTACTTGTTTTTCGCATACTTGTACATTACTATTCGTAAGTCGATCATGAGAAAATTATATCAAGATGTAGAAAAAATAAAAAATGTTGAAAAGAAATGCCCCAAATTTTTTAGGTGTCGTATACTAAAAGTTATAATGGTAAAACGAAATATACTAAAAATTATTATTATATTAATAAGAAGTAATAAAAGTTTATTATAATAAATTAACAATATAACTAAAACTAAACAAAAGGTTAAAAATCCTGAGAATTTGGTTTAGCGGTTAATTGGTATGCCCTCTCTAATGGAGACGCAGGTTCGATTCCCTGTTAGGCCATTTTCAATGGATATCAGGGTGAAGGTCTGATATATTTTAACTGGTTACACGACACACACCACGCGTGTCCAGTGCCTATTAACATACCATGACTTTAGGTGATAGTAATATATAAAGATCAAGAAATGCAGGCCTAATAGTATAGAACCTGTAAACAACATCCTAACTATCTACTCACAATAATAAAGAAACAATACGAAAGGATACACTTTATGCAATAAATTCGCAATCATAAAGTGCACCGTTATTTGTTATATCTGAATACTAGTCATCTAAATTCAAATTTGTTCATTTGCCAGAAAAATTTGTTCATGTTGCTAATTTGCTATAATCTTCTTGTTTTGAAGTATGTTTTAGAAGCTGAGCATATAAAGAAAACAGCTCACTGGGAAATTGACATTGAAGTGGACCTTTTCCATGTAAGCTCTAGTGTTAATATTCTAGCAGGAGGACTTTGTAAGGGAAAACACTTGTTTATTCTGGTCTCTTCTCACACAGATATTGTTTACTCAGCGTATGTTTGTTCCATTGTTCACTTATTTTTTATTCAATAATTTTGGGATTATATTTATATTATATTTACATAAAAATGATAATGAAACTGAATGATTATGTCAATAAAGGAAACGAGCTGGTGACAGCAGTTCTTGTGTAGCTGTTATGCTAGAGCTTGCTCAAGCGATCTCTCATTTTGGTTTTGAAAAGTGTTGCTTGGATAATAATTGGGTGGAAGAGGGCTTAAATGGTGCACATAATTCAGGTATGAATCTTACCCTTCTCAGACCCTACCTTTGCTTTGCTATTGGTGGGATTTACTGAGTATGATGATGATGATCTTTGCTAATGTTATTGTGTAATTATTATTCGTTTATTTTGAAGTGGTAATATATAAAATCATTACAGCATCCATGGAGTAGCACCATACGCATGGCTATTGATTTGGAAGCCATGGGCGTTCGAGGCACATCTTCAGTATTTTAGGTAATCAACACTATACGAATAATGCCATTAAGACGAAGAAAAAAAAAAATACTCATCAAATGTAAGTCAACATTCGGTCAACCTTGGTGCTTTTCTCAACACGTTGTTCGTTTTAGATCCTCACCCATTGGTAGCAAAATACCCATCTGCCCAAATTCTTGCGCAAGTGTGTATATTTTCTTTTTTCTTTTTTTAAAAAAATAAGTTTAAACTAAATATTAGGGGTCGTTATGTTACGCAACCAGATGCAGCAGGCCCAAGTACCAGGCCCAAACGAGTTATCAAAAAGCTTGCGAGGTTGTTGGGGTAATTCGAAAAAGTTAAAAATCGCATATTCTATCTAGTACTGCAGTACTGCATGATTATTTTATCATGTGCATGCATTGTTGAATGAGTTTTATTTATCACATGGCATTTAGGAGTTAGTGGTAGTCATGGCTAAAAATAAGGGATGTGACATGGTGAAGATGTTAGGCTAGTGGGTATGGTGATGGTCCATCCTTGGAGGATGATCCGCCACGTAGGCGTCACGTCATAGTCCTTCCAAGGATGGTCCATCCTTCAAAACTAGAGGCCATGGGAGGATGGTGTTAGATGATCCTACCCCACAAAACTTTGTACAAGTATTAAAGCATAATGTACAAATCCCACAAACAAACAAACAAAAGAGAGGGGGCCTACTGTTTTGGATCGTCCTGGACGTCGGAATTCCGACGGTGAAAACGGGATGTGCTGAAGACGGAGGGGGGCGACATGGAGAGGGGGGCGGCGACGAGAGGAGGACGACGCTGGACGGTCCCCATACCGTCCAGCCTTATGGTGAACATGTAATCTCATGCATATTTAATTCTTGTTAGTTTGCATTTGAAAATTATCCAGAAAATCGTTTCAAAAATTGTTCTTGTACTTCTCTCCCTTCTTTCTCTTTGGAGTGTAACCTACTCATAGGCTTAACACGTTGTGTCATTTTCAAAAGTATGTTAAGTCTAGTATGTATATATGTAAACTCTAGGGGTCTCCATGTACTTATGTCATAAGTCTATAGTTGCAACGACGCGTCAGTCTGTATTTACACTATGTTCCCGAGTCATTTAACAGGGGGAGGTGAGGGGAGGGGAGGTGAAGAAAAATTTTCTCTCCTAATCTCTCCAATTTGGGAGGATGAATATATGGTCATATTTTCTTCCCTTTTCCCTCCCCTCCCCCAGTTAAATGAAACTCGGGAACATGGTTTTAGGGTTATATAAACCCAGTCGCATGTATGGATGAACATTTGTTACATATCGAACAATTCAAAATTCTAGCAAGTTTATTATTCAATTCTCTTTATTGTTCTTTCAAATTCAAGCAAGTAATATCAAATCAATCAGATTTGTTCATTTGATTGTGTATGATCACCAACATTGCATGGAACACATTTGTATCACTTGCAAAGTATTGAAGTATACCTCAGGGTGCTTTCGCGTGCTCATTCATCGCTTAACCAAACTCGAAATTGCTTGAAGGACTTGTAGCTCTTTTTTTTCAATTCGAATGGAACCGGGTAACTTTGATCGATCTGGCTAAATTATTCCCGATACATTTTCTTATTAAGTACTGATCATATGAATGTGACAGGCAAGTAACACTCTAGCGCCCATCATGATACATGGGATATACTCCGCAACAGTACTAGGACATAGGCTTTGGAAGATCCACGATGATAGACGCCGGCTCCAGCTGTTGCTTCTGAAACAAACAATAGTTGCCACAAATTTCTTCCTTAAGTCAAGATCGTAAAATCTAAATTTAAAACTAGCAAGCTTGTGACTTTTAAATTTCTCCATCTATGGTTCGCCAACAATGAGAACAAACCGCTGAATAAACAACAACATAAGCTTATGCATGTACCTCGTAAGTTTCATAACATCTATCATTAAACAACAGGTCGCAACATCGGTCACGAAAAATACAGTCACAAATAAATGCGATTGTTAATCAGGAGAAGGAAATTTCAGTAATAAAAACCTGTTGCAACAATGGTTTAAGCAAGCGTGGAAATAGACTGCTAATGCACTTTTGCATCACTTTGACGGCAGAAATTTATTTAACTAATGAGTCGTTGCATTGTTTATTTGATGTTCCAACACATGAATCGCTGCAATTTCGAGTTTGGTTAAGCGATGAATGAGCCCGCGAAAGCACCTTGAGGTATACTTCAATACTTCGCAAGTGATACAAATGTGTTCCATGCAATGTATACATTAGGGTAACATCCAATTATATTTCTTTGTATAACGTGTTCTGATAGTTTATAAGCATAGACGATGTTAATTTAATAATTATGATGCATGATATTAATTATGAATTTTGGACTTAATAAAAATGTTTTAATACAAAGTATATGTGTAACAACCCGATATTTCTGAACGAATCGTAATGTGACACGTGTCTCGAAAAACCTCCACATATATGTTGAAAGGAGAAAGGGGCGGAACCAATATTATGTGAGCCGTAGCATGGGCTACGGCTGAAGTCTGTATGCGTAGTGTATTTTTTTTCATTTTTTCGTTTTTATATAAAGGATACCCCTAAACAACCCAAACTTATAAAATAAGGGAGCCCGATTGAAACAATGACCCAATTGATTAGATAAGCCCAGCCGATTAGATTAGCCCAAAAAACACAAAATACGTACGACAGTATTTCTTATAAGCCTAGTTTAATTTTATGCAAAATTTTATACTTTTACTATTCTAGTTTATGCAGAATTTTAGTTTATGCAGTTTAAGAAAAAAGCTATAAAAACATAAGAAAAAATAGAGTTTATACTCAAATAAACAAACACATTTTCATCATCATCATCATCACACTCAGTAAATCCCACCAATAGCAAATGTAAAGTAGGGTCTGAGTAGGGTAAGATGTAGAGACCTTACCTCTACCCCATAGGAATAGAGAGGCTGCTTCTAGTGAGATCCCTGGCTTGATGGTAGTTTTGCATCAAGGCTTGGACATAAAGCACATAACACTCGACGATTAATTCATGTACTCCCTTGTCTTTCGGCTATCAACACCCCCACATGATGGGATTAACCATACCCATCTTTTAACATTATTTTCACAAAATTAGTAAAATAACGTTAAAATTAGTACATTTTCACTTTTGCCCCCGAGCGTCCATATATATATAGGATGAGGATCATTACAGAACACTAATTATTGCGAGAATAAAAAGAACAACTCTAAATCACTAGATATTATAATTTAAAGAAAATATTTTTTAAATTTTATATTTCCTACATTCGTATGACGATTATATATGCATGGAAAACCTTATATTTTTACCTATACTTAGCCTACATACATGTAGATAATTTAACCTACACAGAATGCACATATGTGTAGGTTATATAAAAAAATCAAAATTTTTCATATTTTGTTTTAAATTCTAGTGTGAGAAACAATAAATCTTTCATTTGTAACATTTTCCTTTACTTTTTAGGTTTTTAGGATTGAAAAAATGGGTGATTCATTTTGTTCTGCGTGTTCTCGCAATATTTATTGTTCTGCATATAACCTTCCCCTATATATATACATATATATATATATATATATATATATATATATATATATATATATATATATATATGCGCATACCACAAGCATGACGTACAAATAAACAAACACGCTAATGTCAATTGAATTGGTGTTTACAAAGAAGCCAATAAACACTACAAGAAACACAACTTTAGCGGTGACGTTATCGTTTCTATAATATTGTATGATTGCACGGTAAAAGTTTTTTTTTTTTTTTGGGATACTCCTGATTTAATGGGCTAGTTCCGCCACTACTTATAGTTGTAAAAAGGGAAAATAAAGAGTTGAGGGGCTGAAAATGCCTAAAAGTCAATTATTCGGTCGTTGGCGGTCCCTTGCGGACCGCATAGCAAACCCCTTGCAGTCTGCAAGGGGTGTTTAATAACTATGCGCACCACAGTCCCTTGTGGATTGTATAACATATACCTTGCGTACGCTGACAGTAGTACTTCAGTTGGCAACATCCTGCCGCATTGCATTGCCACTCCTCTTCGATTGTTGCCACATTCAACCTCCTTGTGCCACCTATTGTGACACTCCTGGGAACACTTGTTACATTCTCATCAATTCTTGATTAGTATACATAGCCCTTAAGACTACCTAGTTCATCACATCATTCCTCTTTCACTCTTAACACACTTTGGAGCTTTCTTCTGCAACCAGTTCCTTTATTTCTAAAGTTCTAGAGAGTCTTCAGGTCTAAGTAAGTGTTCTCCTTTAGTGAATTTCAATATAGTAATCGAATTCTATCCGAAAGTCAAAAGTTTGACTTTCTGTTTGACTTTCGGTTCTGACCACTTTGGTCAACAAAAAATTCAATTAAACCCAACCATATGATCCTCATAATATAGGGTATAATTCCCAACAATTATATCTTCTGATGATCACGTTTAAGTCGGTCAAGTGACAAGTCAAACACATATTTCTAAAAAGTAAAAACTACCCTTTTAGCGAATAGTCAAAGAATGAGATTCTAAGCATATGTAACATGTATTCTGACTTCAAAACAGTTGGTATAACCTTATAAAATATATTTTAGCATGTTGAACTCGTCACAAACCGATTTGACCATCCGAATCGGTATTTACGCGCACGACTAGTTAAAATAGCGTAAACTATATAAACTAGTCGTAACGAGTCAACTAAATTCAAAACCATTCCAAATCAGAATGTTTGGTTAAATAACCCTTACCACATGTGACTCCTCACTCGTACGGGTATAAACCACATTCTATCTGGTCCACACTTAATCTAGCAGTACCGAGTGTTACTCTAAGTTAACTGGTCAATGTCAAAAGACTTATAATAGCCCATAAACATTCTAATGGATAATGTTTTCGTTCATTCCAGCCTATGCAACCCTCCAGGGAATCACACCTAAGTTAAGAAACTTTGAATACTGACTGTACTACAAGAACTAAATACACTGTGCATACAACTAGTATAGGTAAATACTTTTTAGCCTATATTTATTTATAAAACTTGGGATATGGCATTAGCCACTTGGTTCGGCTATTGCAAAATGAGCAAATGCTTCCAAAGAATGTAACAACCTGAGTTTAATATGTTATGTTTGATTAACATTATAAAAATTGGGGTTTAAAGTACCGTGTCCGGGCGTCCTGACTCATCAATTGTAATGACCATAAAAAGCGCGGGGTCTAGGCATACACCTGACAGACGCAAATATTAAATGGTGTGTATCTTGATCATGTACCGCTTATAAGTATTGGTCCCCGAATGTATGACAAATGTGTAAATTTGGTAACAAGAATCTATCACAATGGTTATCAAATGATTACCAAATGGTTATCATGATTATCAAATGATTTTCCAATTGAGTCGGTTAATAATATTTACTAGCGAAAGATGATGTATTTTTAAAGATTAAACTTATAGGTGGCGAACGTCAATAGTAGGCCGGATAAGGTTCGGCCAAAGAGCTTTGAAATTTGCGACTCCATGGCTAAAGACCTATTATGTATAAAGCCCTTTTTATTAGATCCTACCATGTGGGATATTTGTACCGGACTGTTATAAACCCCACCACCCGGTACCACTGGGAAATAATCGGGGTATGACAGTATGCTCTAATTGTGTGTTAGATTTAGTGGCTTGGCTACCATCAACTAAAACCCTATATCGCTACTCTTCTGTTGATTATACTACTTCGATCCAAAACTAGGGTTGTTGCTCCTTCATTCTTGGTCCCAAAAAATTATTCGATATTGGTCTTCAATCGTCTTGAACACCCCCCCCCTCTTGGAGAACAAGGGGAAAACTAAACAGTACCCAAGAGCCTGAAGCTCTTATACAAATTGTTTTAGATTCGGTTTAGACATTGTCACACCCCCAAAATCCACAAGCGAAGTATCACCGCAGGGAGCGTGACTGACCAGGATCCAGCCACCAATCATATTGAACGATATAATTAAATAAATAAAAGTCCAAACCAAACAATATAATTGGTGTCAAAACAATTCAACAAAGTTTAAGTTTTCAGCGAAAGCATTAAGTTCAAAACCATAATAAAGTATCAAAGTTCATAAGTTTAACATGGAACTCAACAGTCCATGTCCCACAACGACCTCTTCCTCCTGTGCAAGCTCCATATAAGTACCTAACGACCTGCAAGGCATATAATAACGAATCAACAACAAAGTTGAGCGAGTTCACAGTTGGTTGTCCATTTTAACGTTGTTCCAAAAACCATAGTTATGTTTCGAAAACCCCGAGTTAACCAGTTCCATGTTTCCCAAACCATACTCAGTGGGGGCTTCCCCATGTATCCCACTAGACCCATTACCATATCGACTACTGACTGTAGTTAAGTTTATGTGCCCCGCGTCAATGTCTATCATCATTGACTAGTGCCCAAGTCCATTAGTCCATGCTCGTCCTCTGCGGCACGGTGTGAGGCTTGTCAAACCTAATAGCGCTATTTAACTAATGACCCGTTCGCCATTGTCCCGGCGATTAAGTCGATATAAAAAATGAGGGACTTAATGATAGAGTTTTTGTCTAGTGTCAATGTTGGCACCCTTCAGTTAAGAGGGTGGGAGTACGTGTCAAGATGAACACGCAGGTTTCAATGTTGTCACCCTTAAACTAAGAGGGTGGGAGTACGCATTCTACCCAAGGAGAATACGTAGGTTTCCTTAGTATACTTAACCCATTCCCAAACCACCGGGAATCCCATGCCTTGTGGAAAGTGTGAACTCACCTTTGGTTGCTCGGTTGAACTCTTAAAATAGCTAACGGTCAGGGTTGGTCAATCAGGTCCTAATATGATTACCATTTAGTTTCTTAATGGTTTCAAATAAAACACAAAGTTCCTACACGCATCTATCACATAACACGCACTCACTTTAACAATTCACGCCCATATAAACATCCCATCTATAACCATGCAAAAGCAAGCATATGATATCGCACATAACACTTTTATTGACATATACCATGTTAGATCATTCTTAGATAACACGCCCAACATTTAATCACGCAAATCACTACTCATATTGTTTCAGCTTTAACACCAAAACTGGGCTGTTTCGGCTATTTTAATAAAATAGTTAACTTGTTCCTAAAATTCCCAAAATTTTACAGAATGTTTTAAACGATCCAAATATTATTTTGTAAAAATCTCGGGATCTAATTCATTACTAATTATTTTATAAAAATCATTTACCTGGCTGCAATCAGATTCGTCACTTTCTGACTGCAGTCCACGTAAAAATTTATCTAAAATTCATCGTAAGTCCGATTGACGAACTTCCAGTTGGAGAATTACGACATCAGTGGCCATCTACAATATCAATTTCGTGACCTAACTCTATCCAGGTTTCAAGTTATGATGAAAAACATAACACGCATTTTCTGCAGAAAAAACGCAGCTTTTGCTTCTGTACAAAACGGACCTTTAAAAATAGTAAACGACTTCGAAAAAATATGATTCCAGTGCCATTTGATTCGTTTTTCGCAAACACATAATTTAGACTTCAGAAAATTAATTTTTCGATTGATAACGGTCCGTTTACAGCCAACTGAAGTTGGCTGTTTCAGTTAATCAGCATGCTGTTTATCACTTAACACTATGCACGATTCTTGATTCTCATGAACCCTAACACATACCTAGCGAGCAATAACAATATTTAACATCACCAACAGCAGGTTATCGTGCATCTACCTCAGATTCTTCAAGCCAAGTGCAAAAACACCAAGTATTTCAAAACCCTAGTTAACTAATACAAGCGTATACGTATCTAAGCAGTATAAACGAACATCCTATGTGATTCTCATGCATCAAACTGATCAGGTTAATCCTATAACCACCAAGATCATCAAGAAACATAAAAACACAACAATGTATACAAGAATTTCAACCCGAAACAACCACCAAGAACAACTAACCTTGTAGAGAATGGATTTGAGTATCTCCAAAAGAGCCTTGAAACCGAACGTATGAATCCCTTGTTGCCCTTGGTTGCGTCTGAAGAAAAGCGAGGAGGGAAAGGAGTGGAGTTCGACCGTATGTATGTTAGGTTAGGGTTTCTCTTTTTTTATTAAATAATAAGATTTGTTTACTATTTTACATTAAGGCCCTTCTAGTTCTAGAGTTTAAAACTTGTTCCAAAAGTTACTTAATCAACTTTCGTTTTGAGGCAAGGTTAGTCCCTCACGCTTTACGTCAATTATTTGAAGGATTTAAGTGAGAAAAAATTATAGTGTTTACCCAAAAATGAGAGTTATCACATCATCCCCAAGTTGAAAGAAATTTCGTCCCGAAATTTAGCATGCAGTCACTGAAGTAGTTAGTGTAGTTGCGCGTTTTCACGAGGTGTCACATCATCCCCATGTTGGTTTGGAACTTCTTCCCGAAATTCAATAGTTGCTTCAGTACTGGATGCATTTTTCTTAAACAACTAAGGATACTTGCTCTTCATTTGGTCTTCTCGTTCCCAGGTAAACTCGAGGCCACGACATGAGTTCCTACGATCTCGAACTATAGGTATCTTGCTACGTTTAAGAGTTTTGACTTCCTGGTCCATGTTCTCCACCGGTTCTTCAACGAAACGTAGCTGGTCATCGGTAGTGAGTTCCTTGAAAGGAACGATGAGGGTCTCATCTGACAGACACTTCTTCAGATTCGACACGTGGAAAACATTGTGTACACCACTGAGTTCTTCTGGTAGGTTCAGTCTGTATCCCACTTTGCCGATTTTCTCAGTGATTTCCAAGGGTCCGACATAACGCGGATTAAGCTTGCCCTGTTTGCCAAAGCGAACCACACCTTTCCAAGGTGAGACTTTAAGTAGCACTCGATCCCCAACCTGGAAGTCGAGTGGTTTCCTGCGCTTATCAGCGTAGCTTTTCTGACGGTCACGAGCTGTCGCCATTCTTTGCCTGATTTGAGCAATTTTCTCCGTTGTGTCAAGAACAAGTTCTGGGCCAGTGATTTGGCTGTCGCCAACTTCAACCCAACATAGAGTTGATCGCATTTCCGTCCGTACAAAGCCTCGAACGAAGCAGCCTTAATGCTGGTTTGGTAACTATTATTGTACGAAAATTCCACCAAAAGCAGGTGTCTTTCCCAGCCGCTACCAAAATCAATGACACATGCTCGCAGCATGTCTTCGAGAGTTTGAATGGTACGATCAGTTTGACCATCTGTTTACGGGTGATAGGCAGTGCTCATGTCTGGACGTGAGCCAAAGGATTTGTGCATTGCCTACCACAAATCAAATGCAAAACACGGTCACGATCAGAGATGATCGAAGTTGGCACTCCGTGCCTAGCGACTACTTCCTTCAAATAGATATCTGCGAGTGTAGAAAACTTGTCGGTCACGATGAGAGATGATGGAAGTGTGCAGATTTAATCAGTCAATCCACGATCACCCATATAGTGTCCTTCCCTCGTTGAGATCTAGGTAAACCAGTGACAAAATCCACGGAAATTTGTTCCCATTTCCATGTTGGGATCTTTGGTTGTTGAAGTAACCCTGGTGGCTTTTGATATTCGATCTTAACCCTAGCACAAGTCAAGCATTTATTAACATAGGTCGCTATGTTAGCTTTCATGTGGGGCCACCAGTACAAAGTCTTGAGATCCTGGTACATATTTTCAGAACCAGGATGCACCGAGTAACGAGACTTGTGTGCTTCGTCCATCACAAGCTCTCGTAGGTTTCCATAGGATGGAACCCAGATACGTTCCATGAAGTAGTATGTGCAGTCTTCCTTGCGTTCGAGTTGCTTTTCCATGCCCCGCAGGGATTCAGCGAGAAGGTTTTCTTCCTCCAGTGCTTCAACCTGAGCGTTTCGGATTTGAGTGGGAAGATTAGAGTTAATAGTAAGTTGTAACACACGTACATGCTTAGGTTTAGTTTCTTCTCGACTGAGGGCATCAGCCACCACGTTGGCCTTGCCTGGGTGATACTTGATCGCGCACGCGTAATCGTTGAAGAGTTCGACCCACCGACGCTGTCGCATGTTCAACTCATGCTGGAGACTCTTGTGATCGGTGTAGATAGTGCACTTGGTACCGTACAAGCAATGTCTCTATAGGATCGTTTTCTGACCCGAATGAGTCGATCAGAAGAGTTTTTGCTCAATACGAGAGGTGGAAACAGACGTATCGAGTTGATTCAGCTTGCAATTCACTTTAAACTGTCTTTTGATTGATTTGACAAAGATTTACAGCGAGTAGACACTTCGGCAGCAGTTCGGTACTGAAACCGGAAAGTTACAAATGACAAGGCACATCAAGTATTTATAGGCTGCCCTATTTCGTACGAAACCACTCAAGCGAAAACAAGTTCACACGAAATAGCTATTTCGTGCGAAATCACTTGTTGATTTCATACGAAATGACAACTTGTCATTTCGTGCGAAATGACCATCTAACCTATATTTGACATTTTTCTAGTACTACGTGCCCTGACCTATCTATTCTAATACAAGACTCGATACAAGACGAAGTCGACAGACGTATGCACCAACAGACTCCCCCTCGGATGTTGATGAAGTCTTCAGTGTCGAGTCTTTAATCTTCAATCTTTATTAGTCTTCTCGAACTCTCTCAAAGTATCTAACAATGTAAACATCCTCAATCTCCTCTCTACTCTTCATTTCCAGGATCTCGATCTGGTTCTTACCTCACTCTAATTCTCTTGATCAGATCTCTTGATTCCTTAAGATCATCAGCATCAGCAACTTGCGTGAATACATCTTCAGAATCATAACCTGGCTCTTTACAACTTCAGACTCCCCCTTAAGTTGTGCTTGGGATCGTAGTCTAGATTTCACAAGTTCTAGATCGTGAACTGGCTCACATCCTGCCCAGATTCTGAGATCGAAAGCTGGCTCTCTCTAATCACGAACTTCTCAAGAATTGAAACCTGGTTTACCTGCACATCCTCTACCTCAAAATAAATTTCACAAATTTAAAATTTGACAAATTTATATATCACTTGCAGGTATCAATCAAATAATAAATGATTTTACAACGTTCATCTCTGATGAACCACTTGTAAAATAACATTTCTTTCAAATCTTTTTCTTATTTCAAACAGACTCCCCCTTACTTGTTGTCCTTCATGTTTAGCACTTGGAATTTTGAAAATCAGTTTTTCAACATCAGTTGTCGAAAATATATAGAAATAAAATCTTTTGGATTTTCAAAATCTTATGCTAAAACACACTAAAATCTTTTTGGATTTTTGTATTTAACGGAAAGCAGTAAAGAAATATATACCGACAATATTTTTGTGAGTTTGTGTAAGAAGATCATATCAGTTTATGAGACAAATCACCAACACCGTTAAGCTTTAAACATTTTAAGTTCTAAACAATTCACTTAGATTGTCAGTATACTGGTCCACTTAAATTTTCACATAAAGTTCAACTGTTTCGAGATATGAGATTAGTGTTTTAAGAAACTTAAACTTATCCGTGTGTCTCACCTCAGAGTATACTCCCGTATCCAGACTTCTATATTCAGTATTACAGGTGAATGTACACTAATGATATTTGTAAACAGGTAAATGCAAGACCGTGAGAGCTCAGGCTAGAACTTCAGTTCGTACAAAGAGATGACGACTCGTCTTTAGGTGTGTCCCGTTTGGGGATCTTTTTCTTCAATAGCACATGATTAGCATTTTTCAATGTTTCATCATTTTTTGTACTGAGGGCTGGCTTTAAGATAAAAGCTTATGCAAAGCATTATACGAGGACTAGGCTATTGCTCCCGCAAAATCAGAAGTCCTGGTATAATACCCCAGATATCACCACGCACAACGACCTAGTATGTCAGAAATAGAAAATCTTTCAAACAAGATTTCGGGGGTTACCCATATATCCGAGAGATGTTCCCCACGAGATAAGTAAGTATTTGAATTTATGTTTATATCTCGAAAACAATCTACTGAATGTATAAAAACTTACTGACACATCCGCAGTGAGACCGTTTATCACAATTTTGACTTTACAATTCTTTAGCGTGCTGTGATAGTCCCCTGATGTACTATCATTTCCTCTTTTTCACAACAAAACTCATTTTGAATTTTTTGATGTTTTTGATATTTTCTAATTTTTATCATGTTTTTGGATTTTTCAAATTTTCTAATGTTTTTGGATTTTCTAAAATTTTTACTCCCCCTAAAATTCAAAACCATTAAAAGAAAATTGAAAATAAACTGTACAAGTAAAGTGACAAACTGATGAGAATTGCCTCAATTCACCATCCTTTTGACATAAACAACCAGAACTCCCCCTTACAACAAACTATTTTCCCATTATGATTTCAAAACACTTATGTTTGTTTTAATCAAAATGGTTTTTCTGGAAAATAAGTTTTGTAGTTTTTACCACTTGTAGGTTGGGGATTACTTCATCATTTTTGTAACACCTCGTAAAAATCACGTCCAATGATGTATTGACACGTGTAATAAACCCTAATAAAGTCGAACAGTGAAATTTAGGGACTAATTTTTCGAAAAATCGAAAACTTTGATTTTGAAAGGACTGGAAGTGTTAGCATACCTAAAATAAGTTTCTAAATAACCTCTCACGATGGGGATGTTCACAAATGTGCCACTTGATGATAAAGTGTGGCCGTTTGCGTAATTAATTGAAAGTTTGCGCAATGAAGGGTTAAAAGAGTCAACATGTTAACTCTTACCTCTGAGTGACCTTTTAACAAACCGGGAGCTTCATGATATTTAATTATACTCTCGGGAATGCCAAGTAATGGCCAACAAGGGTTTTTATGCCTATAAGTAAAGTTACGCGCAACTTTGCAAGTTAGAGGGACTAAAAGCGTCAATATGTTTAATTATACCTCTGAATGGCCTTCTAGCGAACCCGAAGCATTGTGATGTTTAATAATACTATCAAGGATGTCTAATATGGATTAAATGAGACTTCAATGCTAATAAATGATGAAATGCGCAAGTTGCGCAATAGAGGGGCCTAAAGCGTCAACTTTTGAATCTACGCCATTCGGTGACCATTTAAGCGAACGAGAGCATAGTAATATTTAAGTATATGCTTGGGAATGATTAATATGGGCCATGGAAGGCTTAGATGTCATTAAACGGCATTTCGCGCTACTTTGCGCAATTAAGGGACTAATTGCGTCAAACTGCAAAAGGAGGTCGAATCGTATGGTAACAGACCTTCCGGAATATGTTCATAAGTTAAACATACCCTATTTATCCTTTATATAGCTTAGGTATAGGATTAGAGGTGTTTGGTGCGCAAAAATAAACTTTTATGTCATGCAGGGACTAAAAGTGTCAAAAAGTGCACAAGTTTGCACTTTTGCGCATATCTCGCATTCTGAATATCCCCGGACACCCAAAAATTTATGTAAGCACTAAAATATTTTATTTTAGTGATCGCCATGATAAAATTCCATTCGTCGTGTCGTTTGAATCGTTTTTCGCGTCCGTCCGTGTTTCGTCGTAATTAGCCGAACAACGTGACCGTACGACCAAACGAACCGACATCCGGCATATTTTTGAGCATGTTTCATATTCCCTATGCTTAGGCATCATTTTATAGCCTTAAAAATGGTTTAACGGGCCTCAAACACATCAGAAAGGGGCTAGAAGCATGCAGGGACCAAAACTGCCATTTTAGAAACTTGATTTCCAGCTGTTACCAGCTGTTACAGCTGTTTTAATCAATTGCAAATGGTTTTCTTCAGTCCTTGGGCAGCCCATAGATTGCTAAAACAAGGGGTAAAGGTGTACGGTCCAGATGTGATCACGTTTATCAAGAAACGATCCTAACGGTCCTCAAAAACCTATATATACCCATTGAATTTGGCTCTCATTTGCACCATTTCCTTCAAATCTGCTATGATCTCTAATTTGTGAGGGTCTTGAACTCTTTTTGAGAACCTCCTTCAGTTCATAGGACCTCTTGTAAGTACCCTTTCGTGCCTAGTTTAAATTTCTAGCGGTTATAGCCGAAAGGTCAAACGTTTCGATAAACGCTTTGACTTTTAATCGGTTGAGCCATGGTTCAGAACGAACATTGCTACGTGACCGTAATTAGGTAGGTGATTAACCCTCAAAAGGGCGCCTCCTAATTACCACGTTTACTTAGTTTAATTGTCGGGTCAAATTAAAGTCAAACGGGTTAGTTTTAAATAAAATGCATAACTATTAAATTAGAAGTCATAAAATCAGTTTTGCCACATTAATAACTTAGTAAATATTAATTGAACATGTCTAAGCATGATTCAACCCGACAATTCTAAGTATAGGCCCGGTTCGGAGCCGAAAGTCGCGAAAGTTGACTTTTGCTTTGACTTTCAGTTCTGACCCGAATTAGACTTCTTTAGATATGCCTTAGGATTCCTTAAGGATCATGTTATGGGTTAGTGTAACCCTCTGAGGTTATACAACCTGAATCCTTAGTTATCCTATTCATTTGCAAGTTTCCGTTATATGCCGAATTGTTGACCGTTATGCCCTTTTGACCTTAAAACAATATTTTTGAAAATGTGAGAGGATAGAAACCTTCACTACTGAATTATAAACTTGTCCATAAAATCTGACATCAGTTTGAGGTCCAGATTAGGAGTTATGCTCAATAGCGTAATTAGAAGCTTCTTTAGTAATTAAATAGCGTAAATTGCATATAGCCTATCTAAACCCAAATTTTTGTATAAAACTTATACCTACTGTATTAAAATAATATTTTGAGATTTTTAAAGATTTTTATTCAATTTTAGGCTGAGCATAACTTAGTGTTCTAAGCTTAATTCGGCTAATGCCGGTTTTGCCATTTTAAGCCATAAAATGAGTTTTATAAATCCGATTGACCCCAAACATTTTTCTACTGATCTAATATATTAAATATATTATTTTGAGCCTTCTGGAATTTTAAAAATATCAGCTTTCTTTATAAAACCCGGAAATGGCTCCAAATCGCCTTTTTAAGCGTTTTTAGCACATAAGTATGCACTAGAACCTATTTAAGCATATGGGATTGAAATCTACTGATGTATTCAGTAAAATTTTATATTTTAACAGTAGGAGGATAACTTAAACTCAGAATTTCTGTTTTGACCTTTTAGGCATTTGTGAAATTACCAAAACACCCCTACGGTGTCTAGAATGATTAAGATTGATAAATTTCACATAAGGATTTATACCCTACTGTAATAACTTAGTAAATTAAGTTTATTTACTGATTTAATCAGACCTGTAACTCAGGTTATTATTTAAACTCTTTTACACCCTTTAAAATGACCAAAATGCCCTTATGAGGCATAAATTGGGTTTAAAACCATTTGGGGCATGATGGAAGGTATCATTCCGATATCACAACATGTTTAAGGCATATTAACTTAGGAAACTTGTATATGACTCTTATGGTTACTCGTTACGCACTTTATGCGTTCGGATCGGCGTAGGTAACTAGTTTACCCATTATAGCCGAAACGGGTCAAACCATATCATTTCGGTCTCAAAATCCAGAAAAGCTATCTGTACTTGCTTGGTGGTATACGGCTGGGATTAAATTTATATTTAGCTCAGGTAAATACGTTTAACTTATTTTCCCTATACGGGCTTGGGGTACGGTATATAAAATACCGCTTGGTCGGGTAATTGACCTTAACCGGTCGGTGGTTAAGAGTAGTCAAATAACCCGTTTGAAAATGCTGTTTTGTTTGTATAACGCCTTTGGGGGCTTAATGACCATGTCCCGGATATCCTTGGCATCATTCAAAGAATGGCCACGACCTTAGCATACGGGTGTAGGCGTACACCCGTAGTGCATTAAATAAAGTATAACAGTCGGTACGAGAGGAAATCTCGCGGCGGAACTATACTATGTGGTATGTCTATTAAACTTTAATCCGGCACGACCCGGATACTAAACGCTAACAAACATGTAATTCTTTTACAAGATTATAGGCAAATAATTGCCCAAGTTATAAAATGTTTTGTGCCACGGGCATTCAAATCAATTTTTAAAAACCTTTTCAAAATGAGTCAGTTAAATTGTATTTACCAGTGAAAACTGACGTATTTTCCCAAAAAGACTAAGTGCAGGTACTACGCGTAATAGGCTGGTTTCTCCTAACATCAAATAGAAGTCTCGCAAGCTTAGATGCCTGAAGTCTGTTGAACAGTGTTTTATTTTTCCTTACGATCCGCCTGTGGATCTTTTACTTTCCGTTTGTAATACTTGGATATTACTTTATACCGGATTGTAATATATTTAACTTTTGCTTCCGCTGTGCATATAAATTGTGTGGTTTGACTATGATGATATCAATTACGTCACTATACCCCCACCGGGCCCACCGGTGACACGTGGAAATATCGGGGTGTGACAGGTTGGTATCAGAGCCAACGTTGAGTGAATTAAACACTAGCCTTTTGTGTTTAATCTCAATGACACAATAGCACATTCCTTGACTTTCTGAGTCTAGACTTAACATAGGAATATTTTCATCTGTATTCGGAGAATTGTTGCTTTAAATTCTATATCCGTCGCCAAGCAAAGAAGCCGTAATGGAATTTCTCCCCATTAGAAGCCTAGGGAAGGCCGAGCTTCGTGCTGCGACTGGGGTTAACGTGAAGCCAAGGAGAAGCATTCAGAAATAAAATGAAAAAGAAACTCCTTTTTATTAAAGCTCGTTTTCCTTAGTAATCCTTTTAAAGGCATATTTATCCTTCTGTCCCTTCAAGGACAACATCACTCCTTAGAAGTCCCGTTTAGGGCAACCATGTGCCTGTATGAATTCTAGTGGGACGGTTAGATTTAAAATAACGTTCCTATTATAGGATCTGCCATTATTATAAGATGGCAAAATCTAAAAAGGACAAGACCTAGCTTAGGTGTCATATAAGACAGGGCCAAGATGGTATCTCCATAATTAGATTCAGATCCATAATTAACATCTCAACTTAGGATTGTTCTGCGTTTAATATTAAAAGAGAATCTTCGGGGTAAAACCTAGCCACGAGTCATTATAGACATGGCCAAGATGGTAGAACCTCTCCAAAAGATTCCAAAATTTTGGTTAACATCTGAAAGTATGTTAACATGCTGGGCAAATTGTGATGCAGTATAAATCACACAGGCCATCTTTGAAAATTGGGATTTATTTAAAATTCCCTGTAAGTAAAATAGCCATCCCTTAAGGATGAAGTGCCTGCGGGTAATAAATAACGTCCTCTGGGACTAAGAGACAGTAGAAGTCTGCAACTCACTGTCAAGAAAGGGTAATGAAATGTGATTCAGACCCAAATACCTCGATTCTGTGAAAATCCTGGTTATAAATTAAACTTGTCTACGTGACTAGGCTTTTTGTGCCATAGTTATATTTTAAATAAATTTAGGATAATTATAATGAAAATCCTGAATAAAATAAATATCATTCCTTTCCTGCCAGTATTTATATTAAAAAGAGTCTCAAAGGGTATAACCTAGCTTGAATGTCGTTAGGGACCTGGCTACAATGGTAAGACCTGTTTAAAGAGATTCAGATCCTTGTTAAACACCTGAAAACGTGTTAACACTCCTGACAATGGGTGATGCGATGAAATCACACTTGTCATCCTTGTATTAGAAATCTTCCAACCCTTCTTTTAGCCTAAATGGCCAATAGGAATCATGGCTAATAATCATCAAACATGATGTATATGTCAAAACATCCTTTTTAGATGTATGCCTACGGGCAAAGATGCATTCATGATAAAGATAGTTATTCATAACTTCCTGTCAAAAGGTAATGAGTTATGAAATTTTCCGATCCAAAGGAATCATTGATTATGTTTTAGATTGTCCTTGTGACAAGGCTTTGTGCCATCTAAAGAATCCTTTAAAAAAAAAAGCCTTTGTGCTGTATAAAGTGTTTGTACGACATTGACAGTTGTGACTTATATCCCCTGTCTAATAAGAAGGATTAGATTCTGTGTGAACGCCAAAGATGGTTTATTTAAAAACCTAGGCAAAACATAATCAAATAAATCTTATACTATCTATTGGCCTATATGGTTTGTTCGCACCATGGCTATTTAATTATCAAGTTCGACAATTCCCTATATGATTAAATAAATTATTACCACTTAGTTTGTAGCCTTCGAAGCATCATCATGGCCGACCCCTCCGAAACTCCCAATCATCCAGTTAATCAGAATGATGATGCAAGACTGAATTTAACGGGCACCGAGTTACAGGCTATGATAGATGTAGCCGTAAACAACGCTGTGGACCGTGCATTGAAGGATCATAAGCGAAAGTCCGATGACACCCCAAATAAAGGTTGCAAAAAGGGTAAGGCCGGTTCAAACCAGTCCAAGCCAAAGAAGGCAAAACCCAAATGTAGTAACTGCAGAAAGCAACATTTTGGAAAATGCACGATAGACCCACGTGCTAAATTGTGTGGAATTTGCAAGACCAAAGGCCACAAGACGTTGGATTGCAAGAAGCTGGAAGATGCAACCTGTTATGGTTGCAACGAGAAGGGGCATATCAGGACTAATTGCCCAAATAAAACCAAGAAGCCTGGGGAGGCTAAGAAGACCAACGCTGAAAACTCTCAAATGGATGCTCAAGAAGCTAATCAGGATGACGACATCGCAACAGGTACTTTCTTTATCAATAACGCTCATGCTAGAGTATTACTTAATTCAGGTTCAGATAAGTCTTTTGTAGACAATGGATTTTGTAAATCTTTAAATCTGCCTGTTAAAAACTCTAAGCGTTAAGTATAAAGTAGGATTGGCCAATGGTACCCTAGAAACTGCTTCAGCAATATTAGATGGATGTTATTAGGAACCATTCCTTTCCACTGTCCTTGTTTCCATTGAAATAGAGGGATTCGATATAGTGATAGGAATGCATTGGTCATCTTATAGCTAAACCCATATTGTGGGTAATAAGAAGCAAGTGGTTATCAAGACTTTTTATGTTAAGCCCTTGGCAATTCAAGGAAGAAACATGATAAGGACTGCCTGAGCACTTGTTGAAATTGGTATTTAATACCAAGCTTCGAGTATGGAAAACTCGGAAAGGACAAACAACAGTCGCGATGCTAGAGATGCGACAAGTGTTAATGGCGCAACAGATGTGAGCCTCAACGTTAATGAAGTTAGTCTCCAAAACTGAAATTAACACAGCTGCTTGAAAGGATATAAGAAAAGTCATGAAAAGTTCTCAAAACCTGCTCATCGTAAGTCCAGTAAGGATCTACCTCAGCTACTCATGTTATATAGATTAAGAAATAGCCAGTCAAAGCTAAGACTGCCTTGAAATTGTTAAAGATTCTGCAGCTGAGTTTAAAAGGATTAAGAACAGAGGCGTTTAACCCTCCTGATGAATGATTAGAGGCAGTTCGCATTAATAATGATATTAGATAAACCCCCCTATTGTGATTTTAGTACTAAGAATTTCGTTTGGTTTCGGGTACTGATAAGTTTCTCATAAAACCATAAGCTTAGCAAACTTTTAGAAAATATTCCGTAAGAACCCCAGATATTAAGTGTAAGGTAAAACTTACAAGCGAAATCATAAGAACCGTTTCTTCTGTTCCCATCAGAAACCTTCAGCCGTAAATTTTTGAAGTATCTTCTCTATAGAGGAAGTGCGTCGGCATATACAGTTGATATCTCCTTGATCTCAATCGATTGCGAATACCAGACAGTATGATAAAAGCGCCGTATGAGGATTGATGTATCTTAATATGTTCCATAGATTGCTTCCATGCCTGATCAGTATGGAGGTTTAATGCATGGGACCACAAAGATATCCCGATGGTCATATGGTACTAAAGTCAACTAATGGTATTCAAAGAAGATATCCAGAATGGAAGTTTTCATGCAAATGTTCCCGATTAAGGAATTCGTGGACTTATAACATGAGTGTGTCATTTATTTGACACGAGAAATAATGGGTAAACTGGAGCCTGAAATTTGGAAAATCTCTACAACCGCCTTGTATCTTGAATTTTCTTCTCCTAAGATTACCCTGTTACCTCCTGAGAGGCAAGTAGAGTTAAGATTTATATCCCATTTAGGGCTGTATTAATATGAAATCTCCAAGACGGCTAGTACCATCATTGGATGAATCGAAACCCTGATTAAGTAAGTTTTGAAATAGAGGATTCTTATAGCCTAACTCAATATTCTGAGGATTTAATGTAGTTAATTAAGAAAGACGGTTCATTTTGCTTATGCATTGAATATCGCAACCCTAATTAGACAACAATTAAGAATTTCCATCAGCCGCCCAGGATCATCGATTTATTCGACTGACTTAAAGGATTAGCTATCCCTTAAGGTTAGTTGTAAGCAGTGATTGGAATAACCATCTCACCTTAAGATTAGCTTTTCTATAATAGTTGTTATATAAGTATCAAGGCTGCTCCTTGGGAGACCTTGTATAGATGAGATGTTAAACATCTATGTTAGACAGAAAATTGGTAAGTCCAATTATCAGAATCTGAAAGTTGCCTTGGAAACAATGAATAAGATCAAGCAAATCCATAATCATTTATAAGTTGCCAGTATTCGGCAGAGAATCAAGGATTCATGGAAATAGCAAACCTCCTAAGTTCTTGTTAAGAAATAAAGTTCAACAAAAGATATCACCCTGGAAAGGTGTGCCAATCTGTTAATTGTTAGGCTAGTTAAGCTCTGAATATACAAAATCTTTTGAAGGAATCGAATGTATCAAGATCAAATAGCTTATAAGCTAAAACCTATTTAAGGAGCTTGGCGGATCTCGCAATACGTTACACATTAAGGATTTAAGGATGTGTTTCACCAATAAGTCAAGAAGCATTAACTCATATGATAGGCAGATCTATGATATGATGAGAAACCTGTATCGATTAAGGACCGGCAGGTTAAGAATACTCGAAATGGATACATGTACCTAAGATAGAGGTCAACTTGGGAGCTTGGAAAGACTCCAGACATGCTATGAAAGATTAAGTCCGTTATGCGACAAAAGAAACTTCCAGCATTTTAGCAAATCTCGAGGTCGAGATTTCTTTTAAGGGGGTGAGGATGTAACACCTCGTAAAAATCACGTCCAATGATGTATTGACACGTGTAATAAACCCTAATAAAGTCGAACAGTGAAATTTAGGGACTAATTTTTCGAAAAATAAAAAACTTTGATTTTGAAAGGACTGGAAGTGTTAGCATACCTAAAATAAGTTTCTAAATAACCTCTCACGATGGGGATGTTCACAAATGTGCCACTTGATGATAAAGTGTGGCCGTTTGCGTAATTAATTGAAAGTTTGCGCAATGAAGGGTTAAAAGAGTCAACATGTTAATTCTTACCTCTGAGTGACCTTTTAACAAACCGGGAGCTTCATGATATTTAATTATACTCTCGGGAATGCCAAGTAATGGCCAACAAGGGTTTTTATGCCTATAAGTAAAGTTACGCGCAACTTTGCAAGTTAGAGGGACTAAAAGCGTCAATATGTTTAATTATACCTCTGAATGGCCTTTTAGCGAACCCGAAGCATCGTGATGTTTAATAATACTATCAAGGATGTCTAATATGGATTAAATGAGGCTTCAATGCTAATAAATGATGAAATGCGCAAGTTGCGCAATAAAGGGGCCTAAAGCGTCAACTTTTGAATCTACGCCATTCGGTGACCATTTAAGCGAATGAGAGCATAGTAATATTTAAGTATATGCTTGGGAATGATTAATATGGTCCATGGAAGGCTTAGATGTCATTAAACGGCATTTCGCGCTACTTTGCGCAATTAAGGGACTAATTGCGTCAAACTGCAAAAGGAGGTCGAATCGTATGGTAACAGACCTTCCAGAATATGTTCATAAGTTAACATACCCTATTTATCCTTTATATAGCTTAGGTATAGGATTAGAGGTGTTTGGTGCGCAAAAATAAACTTTTATGTCATGCAGGGACTAAAAGTGTCAAAAAGTGCACAAGTTTGCACTTTTGCGCATATCTCGCATTCTGAATATCCCCGGACACCCAAAAATTTATGTAAGCACTAAAATATTTTATTTTAGTGATCGCCATGATAAAATTCCATTCGTCGTGTCGTTTGAATCGTTTTTCGCGTCCGTCCATGTTCCGTCGTAATTAGCCGAACAACGTGACCGTACGACCAAACGAACCGACATCCGGCATATTTTTGAGCATGTTTCATATTCCCTATGCTTAGGCATCATTTTATAGCCTTAAAAATGGTTTAACGGGCCTCAAACGCATCAGAAAGGGGCTAGAAGCATGCAGGGACCAAAACTGCCATTTTAGAAACTTGATTTCCAGCTGTTACCAGCTGTTACAGCTGTTTTAATCAATTTCAAATGGTTTTCTTCAGTCCTTGGGCAGCCCATAGATTGCTAAAACAAGGGGTAAAGGTGTACGGTCCAGATGTGATCACGTTTATCAAGAAACGATCCTAACGGTCCTCAAAAACCTATATATACCCATTGAATTTGGCTCTCATTTGCACCATTTCCTTCAAATCTGCTATGATCTCTAATTTGTGAGGGTCTTGAACTCTTTTTGAGAACCTCCTTCAGTTCATAGGACCTCTTGTAAGTACCCTTTCGTGCCTAGTTTAAATTTCTAGCGGTTATAGCCGAAAGGTCAAACGTTTCGATAAACGCTTTGACTTTTAATCGGTTGAGCCATGGTTCGGAACGAACATTGCTACGTGACCGTAATTAGGTAGGTGATTAACCCTCAAAAGGGCGCCTCCTAATTACCACGTTTACTTAGTTTAATTGTCGGGTCAAATTAAAGTCAAACGGGTTAGTTTTAAATAAAATGCATAACTATTAAATTAGAAGTCATAAAATCAGTTTTGCCACATTAATAACTTGGTAAATATTAGTTGAACATGTCTAAGCATGATTCAACCCGACAATTCTAAGTATAGGCCCGGTTCGGAGCCGAAAGTCGCGAAAGTTGACTTTTGCTTTGACTTTCAGTTCTGACCCGAATTAGACTTCTTTAGATATGCCTTAGGATTCCTTTAGGATCATGTTATGGGTTAATGTAACCCTCTGAGGTTATACAGCCTGAATCCTTAGTTATCCTATTCATTTGCAAGTTTCCGTTATATGCCGAATTGTTGACCGTTATGCCCTTTTGACCTTAAAACAATATTTTTGAAAATGTGAGAGGATAGAAACCTTCACTACTGAATTATAAACTTGTCCATAAAATCTGACATAAGTTTGAGGTCCAGAATAGTAGATATGCTCAATAGCGTAATTAGAAGCTTCTTTAGTAATTAAATAGCGTAAATTGCATATAGCCTATCTAAACCCAAATTTTTGTATAAAACTTTATACCTATTGTATTAAAATAATATTTTGGGATTTTTAAAGATTTTTATTCAATTTTAGGCTGAGCATAACTTAGTGTTCTAAGCTTAATTCGGCTAATGCCGGTTTTGCCCTTTTAAGCCATAAAATGAGTTTTATAAATCCGATTGACCCCAAATGTTTTTCTACTGATCTAATATATTAAATATATTATTTTGAGCATTCTGGAATTTTAAAAATATCAGCTTTCTTTATAAAACCCGGAAATGGATCCAAATCACCTTTTTTAAGCGTTTTTAGCACATAAGTATGCACTAGAACCTATTTAAGCATATGGGATTGAAACCTACTGATGTATTCAGTAAAATTTTATATTTTAACAGTAGGAGGATAACTTAAACTCAGAATTTCTGTTTTGACCTTTTAGGCATTTGTGAAATTACCAAAACGCCCCTACGGTGTCTAGAATGATTAAGATTGATAAATTTCACATAAGGATTTATACCCTACTGTTATAACTTAGTAAATTAAGTTTATTTACCGATTTAATCAGACCTGTAACTCAGGTTATTATATAAACTCTTTTACACCCTTTAAAATGACCAAAATGCCCTTATGAGGCATAAATTTGGTTTAAAACCATTTGGGGCATGATGGAAGGTATCATTCCGATATCACAACATGTTTAAGGCATATTAACTTAGGAAACTTGTATATGACTCTTATGGTTACTTGTTACGCACTTTATACGTTCGGATCGGCGTAGGTAACTAGTTTACCCATTATAGCCGAAACGCGTCAAACCATATCATTTCGGTCTCAAAATCCAGAATGTGATTAAGTTACCCATATTAAACAAGTATGCAAGCTTGTTGGGTCAAAACCACATTCTAAAAACGGTCTTCGCCTTATCGTGCGTTTAGACCGTAATCTTCATTTAAGAACTAACCGGTCTAGGCTTAGGCCAAATTAAAGACTCGTTAGAAATCTAATAGGTTATTAAAAACCTTCGTTCCAGATTTAGGAGCCCAGTAAAAGCTATCTGTACTTGCTTGGTGGTATACGGCTGGGATTAAATTTATATTTAGCTCAGGTAAATACGTTTAACTTATTTTCCCTATACGGGCTTGGGGTACGGTATATAAAATACCGCTTGGTCGGGTAATTGACCTTAACCGGTCGGTGGTTAAGAGTAGTCAAATAACCCGTTTGAAAATGCTGTTTTGTTTGTATAACGCCTTTGGGGGCTTAATGACCATGTCCCGGATATGCATCATTCAAAGAATGGCCACGACTTTAGCATACGGGTGTAGGCGTACACCCATAGTGCATTAAATAAAGTATAACAGTCGGTAGGAGAGGAAATCTCGCGGCGGAACTATACTATGTGGTATGTCTATTAAACTTTAATCCGGCACGACCCGGATACTGAACGCTAACAAACATGTAATTCTTTTACAAGATTATAGGCAAATAATTGTCCCAAGTTATAAAATGTTTTGTGCCACGGGCATTCAAATCAATTTTTAAAAACCTTTTCAAAATGAGTCAGTTAAATTGTATTTACCAGTGAAAACTGACGTATTTTCCCAAAAAGACTAAGTGCAGGTACTACGCGTAATAGGCTGGTTTCTCCTAGCATCAAATAGAAGTCTCGCAAGCTTAGATGCCTGAAGTCTGTTGAACAGTGTTTTATTTTTCCTTGCGATCCTACTGTGGATCTTTTACTTTCCGTTTGTAATACTTGGATATTACTTTATACCGGATTGTAATATATTTAACTTTTGCTTCCGCTGTGCATATAAATTGTGTGGTTTGACTATGATGATATCAATTACGTCACTATACCCCCACCGGGCCCACCGGTGACACGTGGAAATATCGGGGTGTGACAATTTTGTTTTTCTTCACAACCACTTGTATGAGGATTATATCAAGTTCAATTTAATGACCTTGAATAACCACTTGTACGAACAAACCTCCTGTCAACCACTTGTAGGTTTGCTAACCACTTCAACGCTTGAAAAAATAAAATATGACAATTTCAAGAAACTACCACTTGTAAATCGAAATTTCACAGTTGTGAATTTCTCAGGAAAGATGCCGATTCCTACTCCCCAATTACCACCCTGGGAGTTCCGGCAAGTCAGGTTTTTCAGTTAAAGAGATCCTCCCAAGCCTGACAGTCCTTGGGAGATTCCGAGTTATCAACACTTGGTTTCTTTCCTTTCATCTTCTTCTCATAATATTCCTTTACCCCTTTGACTTTCCCATCAATCATTTTTCCAAAAATATGTTTCACTTTGGGGTTAAAAGCTTTTTCAACATCAAATTCTTTCTTTTCAGAAAAGAATTGATTTGAAATCTCAACTTTACCAACTTTTTGTTTAAAATTTTCAGCCCTCAATGGTGGAAAATTTGCATCATCCATTGGCAGAACTGATTTTTCAACTTTTGATTCAATTTGTGGCTCCTCTGACTTTGTGGAATCAGATTCATTGCCAGAAAATAGCTCCTCTGATTTTGATGAATCAGAATCATCGCTAGAACTATCATCAGATTTCTTAACAACCCATTTTTGGTTGTCAAGATTTGCTTTTCTCTTGTAAAACCTTTTTGAACATTCACCAACCTCAAATTTTGAGTTTTTGAAAACTATGAACGGTTTCGTTGGTGGTTCATTTTCAACTATCTTCTCTTTCAGTTTAAGAAACACTCCCTGTTTTGATTTGATTGCCTTTGGACAATTCTTGGCAATATGACCAATTGTTTTGCATTGAAAACAAGTTCTTGTCTCTTTCTCCTGAACAGCTTCATTTTTCATTCCATCTTGCTTCTTTGCAAGGAATTCTCTGTTTGATTGTTTCCAGAATGAACTTTTCTCCTCTTCTTCTGAGCTTGCTCCTGAAACAAATACAGTTTTTGTTTTAGAAATTTTCTCATTTTTATAATTTTCAAGTGGAATAAAACCCAAGCCTTTCTTTTTAAAATTAACGTTATGGTTTGGTTTCTTTCGATAACCTGAACCAGAACTGTAACCCTTTTTCTTGTTTTCTCTTTGTTGAACTCTTGAGGTGTATTTTTTAGGTTTTTAAGAAAGATTTACATCTTTTATTTCAGAAATATTGATTTCTGTTAATTTGAAAACCTTTTTTTATCATTTCAGTTTTGACACCTCTTATTGGAAATTCCTCATCAGAATATAATTTGTCTGAATCATTCAAAGTATATGCAACTTTAAATGTTTCATCACTCAAATTAGATTTTGATAACAAAAATTCTTTATTGTAAACCCGTTTGTCCTTTTTGACTGTTTGGCTAGGAGTGCTGGACTCAGATTTTGACTCTGACTTGGACTCATCCATATCATCTTTTTCTAACACATGATCTACCACTTTCTTCATCAATTGGGATTGTTGATCATTGTCAGATGATGTATAAGTGACATCAATGTTTTCTGGCAAATTTACTGATGGTTCAGACTCCCACACTAAGTTGGTTGCCTTTTCGACTCTTTCAGAATTTGGATTTCTTGGCGAATATCCATTTTCAAGCGGGGGCGGACACTTGTTGTAACTGACACTTTGTTTCTTACCAGAATCTTTCACTTCAGTTTTTCTTTTGTTTCGGAAATCTTTTCTTTAGATGAAACTTCTTCAAACGCCTTCATGCCTTCAACGGTTGGATAAATCCTGTCAATGACATAAGAAGTACATGAGTAACTTTTTTATAACCTGTTTACTCTTTCTGTTTCAATCCTTTGAGTTTCCAGTTTTTGTTCCAGCGCAGCACACTTATCAATGTAATTGTTGACGACTTTCTGCTTTGTCATGAAAGCTCCTTGAAGTGTTTTCGTAGCTGTTGCTTGTTCACTGTGACACCTGTGTCACTCCAACCATCAAACAAATGCCAAACCAAGGAAATATTGTATTTCATACTTGGGATTGGTATAAATATGTGTATGCTTTGCACATATCAATTCTTGTTCAATTTCATACTCTACAACGCTTTCTGGAGAATTATACGCAAACTGGTGCATAAACGTACTCAGTTTAATGCAACAAATACTCCGGGAGACCATCATACACTTAACATACCTTAAATAACCTTTACATAACTTAGAAATAAGTTTTGAAGGCTTTGGTATGGCAAAAACAAGTTAATTCGCTTACAGGGACTAAACTTGACAAACTGCGAAAGTATGCCAATTTGAACTGTAACGAACATTCCGGAACATGTCCATAAGTTAAACATACCATATATATCCTTTACATAGCTTAGAAATAGGCTTTGAGGGGTTTGGTATGCTAAAACAAACTTTTGGATCATTCAGGGACTAAAAGTGTCAAAAAGTGCATAAGTTTGCACTTTCGCGCATAACTCACGTTCTGAATACATCCGGACATCCAAAAATTTATGTAAGCATCCTAATATTATGCCCTAGTGTTTGGCATGAGAAAAATCCATTCGTCGCGTCATTTGGATCGTCTTTCACGCTTATGCGCATTCCGTCGTAATTAAGCGAACATCGCGATCGTACGGCCAAACGAACCGACATCCGACATATTTTTGGGCATGTTTCATGTCCACAATGTTTAGGCATCATTTTAGGGCCTTAAAGATGACTTTACAGGTCTTAGAAGGGCTGGAAATAGCTTAAACACGCAACAGGGACCAAAAGTGTAAATTCTGCAAGTGGTGCAGATCAGAGGGGCCAGGCGGCCCGCGTAAAGATTGCCCAAAACATGAGGCGGGCCGCGTGAACATGTCTGACAGAAGATTTTGCATTTAATGCAGAATCTGGCCTTTCGTTCGATCAAGGGGCGATGCCTTTTCACCCAACGAAGAGCCAAGGGTCAAGTTCACTGAACTTATCCACTTGGACACATGTACGCACGAGATCAAGGCACGATATTCGATAAAACGATCCTAACGGTTCCACTTTTCCTATAAATACCCCCCCCTTTAGTGTAAAATTCACAAAATCAGATCTTAGAGCTCTAAGTTGAAACCATTGTTTCATACCTGAGCTATTTGGTCTTGATTAGCACTCGGGGACCCTCCGTAAGTCTTCTTTCGCTCTTTTATTTGCTTTTCGAGTCCGAAAGTCAACGTTTTGTTAACTTTCTGCATTGACCAGCTTTTGGTCAATGTGAAGTTCATGGAACTTCATAACGTGAGCGTGATCACGATGGTTATGGTCCATAGTGACCATACCTACTGATTACCACGTTATCTAGGCTCAGTGACGAGTCGTAGTTTCGGCCAAAATGCGCATTCTTGCGTATTTTGTAACCAAACTACTCGTGGGCATCAAAGCCGTTTGTTTTGATGCCAAACCTGTTTCTAAACTTAGTTAAGCATGTTCTAACATGCTTAGCTCGTCACTTTTAGTTTAGTGCTTATATAGGGTCGTAAGGTAAGCGATTTAAACCATCGCTTATACTTTCGAACCCGACCCATTTGGTCGGTCATTAGGACCCGACCAAACACATTAGGTGACCATAGCTATAACCTTCCGAGGTTATACCGTGTGGTCGCAATGTTAGGCGTCCCGAACGCGTTCTACGCGAACGACGCGTTAGAGTAGCATAAGCTACCTAAACGGGTCGTGATGGACCGTAAGCACTTAGATTAGGTTTCATTTTAGTATGTAGGCTTTGCTAAGCCATATCACACGAGTCTCCATACTCGTTTGGTTTACGAACCCGCGTACTGTCCGATCCTTCCGATTTGGTCCGGTATATTAACATAGCTACCTATTAGGTGCCGTTTGATATCCCGTGATCTTTAGCATTATCTGGTTGTTATACAAGGAACTCAAAGCAATCTCAGGTGAGTACATTGAACCCCATCTTTTACATGTTTTCGAGGAGTCAATGTGAGTACATTGAACCCCTCTTTTACTGTTTTCCAAACTGTTTTGGGGTGAAGCATGTGTACCTATCTGTTATTTTCATGATTTCAAAGTATAATTGATTATACATGTTAGTATTTATCTTTTGACAAACAAAATGACTATCTATGGTTTAAACCCTGATTTCTCAAGGAATACAAAAGTAATTGTTGGAATAGTACTTATTTTGTTCACCAGACCGATTGGTAGTATGATATAGCGCTATAGGACTAGACACCCCATTCCTGTTGTCATGGAATGTCTGAAACCAATTTGTTTCTCCATCCAAATAGGGATTTCCTTTGTGGTATCCTTATAGTCTCAAAGGTGTAGTTTGATGCACCAGGTCTGAATGAATACTTAAATCGCACCTTTAAAGTATAGTTTGATATACTCTCATGTGTGGTGTTGTACAGAACCAACATATATTTTGTAATCATCCAAAGCATATTTTGATATGTTATTTACAAACCAAGACATAGTTTAATATGTTATTTATCACATCCAAAGCATATTATGATATGTTACTTACAAAACTAAAGCATAGTTTAATGTGTTATTTATAAATCCAAGGTATACCTGTAATATACTACTGAAAACTATTATTTTGAACAACTAAAGTATATTTAATATACTATCTATCAAACGATTTGGTTTTGGTTAGTGTTTAGATAACAGAACGAGTGTAATGTGATGAAAACATGGTAGATACGCCGCTGGTACTTCTTATATACAAGTGTTTTCATTGCATTACATACCGTGGCGTTATTTAGTACACTTGGGTTAACAATATTGGAACTAAAATATATTTTAATATATTACTTATTCAACTTTCTTAAAACCAAGGTATATTTTATATATACCATAAACGTTTTATTAAAACATTGTTTTTCAAACAAACTTAACTTATACAAACTCATTTTACATGGTTATTCAGTTAACCATACATTATTCTCTTATTTATACATATCATCTGATCCTATCGTTTTTCAATGATTTACAAGACAAAGCAAAAATACGAGGTTCATGACTAAACATTTTCTCAAACTCAAGTCATGAACTCCGTTTTCACAAAACCTATGTATCTCACAGGCATTTTTATGCTGACGTACCTATTTTTACACATGTTTCAGGTGCTGTCTTGAGATGATTGTCGATGCATGCTACATTTAGGATGGACTCGTGCCTTAGCAACTTTAAAACTTGGAAGATCATAGTTGTACTTATGTGATTGTAATAGAACAACGAGTTCATTTAATCAATAAAACAATATTTAAATTTCCATGTGTTATGAAACAATGATTCTGTTACAACACTCCCCGACGTTTCCGCCACGTTTTGTATGTTCTACGTGGTCGGGGTGTGACAGAAAAGTTGGTATCAGAGCTCATGGTTATAGGGAATTAGGTTATTAGTAATGCTTTGACCTAGTCTATAACCTTCCTAGGACCCTAACGCGAGTTTACTTGCGTTTAGTCATAAAACAACACCGTCACCTATCCTTAGGCGACGACCGCAACAAGAACATAAATTTCAAAACCGCTTTGAAAACTAATCATCTGTTCTAGGATGATTGATTACTAGGTTTTGAACCCCTTTGAATTTTCAAAACTCTCGTCAAAGTTGGTCTAAATATTGTGAACACATGCAAACTGGAAGGGTGGGTGCCTGTACCCTGAGTTTTCTGTCTAAGGCTAGAGTGCTCGTACAAATCCACATAATCGGACCAGTCACTCTTACCTGGGAACTCTTGGGGTGAGTGTCCACTTATAGGCGAGCATGTCTTCGCGATACATTATTTTTGACCTATTTGCTTTGATTAATCACCAGGTCGCGTGTTGCTTTGTAGTAACAGACAGACGGCCACTATCCTTGCTTTCATCAGATTTGTTCCATCTCATTCTTTTCGTCTAATTCTCTCACTCGTTTCCTCTCATGTTTCCTCTCTTAGAATGCCTCCTCGACGCGACAATCAGATGGCGAATGCCGAACTGGCGGAAATCATCGCGCAACAAATGGCTGCTGCCTTCCCAATTCTTTATGCTCAAATAACTCAAGCCATCAACAACAACAATGCTCCATGCAATTTCAAGATTTTTAACTCAGCTAAACCGCTCAAGTTCAATGGTTCTGAGGGAGCAACTGGTCTTCTTCAATGGTTCGAGAGCATTGAGAACACTTTCCGTCACGTTCAGTGTCCTGAAAATCGCAAGGTCGAGTTTTCTTCGAGTGTGTTTCAGAAGAGGGCTCTTACATGGTGGAATGGGGTTATGAGAGACCGCGGTGCAGAGGTTGCATTAGCACAGACTTGGGCCGAGCTTAGGGCTCTTATGATGAAGGAGTTCTGTCCTCGTCATGAGCTTAGGGCTCTAGAAAGGGAATTTGATGATTTAAAGCAAGACAGTGGGGAACATCGAGCCTATACTGATCGCTATGAGGAATTGAGCTTGTTATGCCCTACTATGGTTACGCCTCTGGATAAGGCGATTGAGAAATACATTGATGGGCTTCCTGACGTAGTTCAGGACATCGTTACTGGCAGCAACCCTACTACTGTCAGACAAGCCATTGAATTGGCTGCCACTCTGACTGAATCCCAAATCAGGAAGCGCAAGCTGTTTCGGAAGGGCGACTTAAGACCATCTGACAAGACTGCTCATGTGGAACCAAAGGAAGAAAGTGCTGAGGTGTCCAAGAAGGAAAAGCGCAAAGCCTCTCAAAGCTACGCTGTAACTGCTCAAGACAAACAAGTTGCACCAAACCAGCCAACACAACCTCGTAAAAGACAAAACTATGTTGGTACTGCACCGTTGTGCAACAAATGCAACCGTCATCATCTAGAGCAAGAGCAGTGTCACAAATGTACCCACTGTGGGCGGTTGGGACATTTGATCAATGTTTGTCGTTATGCAAATCAAACTGCTGCAAACCCTGCTGCTGTTCAAGCACGGTTCCCTCCAGGGTCATGTTATAACTGTGGTGACCTTACCCACTACAGAAACAATTGCCCAAGGCTTGTTAACATACCTCCAGCGCGTGGACGAGTGTTCAACATCAATGAGGCAAACATGAACAATGAGGCAGCAGTGAACAATTAGTGTTTTGTATTTCCTTAGTTGCTATCTTTTGACACTTCAAGACAAATCCGTTGCTACATAAATAAAGATTTGTTGTTTTTATTTATGCAAAATTTATGCGTTTGTGTGAATGCTTGATGCAACTTTATGATGTCAACCCAAAAACAAAACTACTCGTATGGTTCTGTCATATTATGATCACTTGTGATCTCCCCAAGAACCTTAAACTCTCGTTTCTTTTAAGAAACAAAGTCAAACACTTATTTAGAATCCCTCTATCTTTATAGATAGATCTTCATAAATCGTTAAAGTGCCAAATGAAATCCATAGGTTGGATTCCTAGTGTGCCTTAATATCCATACCTAAGGATAACAAAATAAAGAATCAAGTTAACTAAATTTGTGCTTATGTATTTTCTTACATGTTTTGTGGTTGTATGTGATCCATCCAAATCCTCATAGAATCTTTCATATCTTCATACGAGAGATTCATAATGGGATATCCAAAGATACTATCTTAAACCCTTAATGGATTTCAACAGTGTAGTTAAGTCCCTCGGGTTATAAAGTATTATTCTATAATTGGACCTCTTGAAAGGTCTGCTTAAACAGATTGATTTTGAAAATCTGATTAGAAATATCATATGATGATATAAAAATGATCCCTTAAGCGGTCTATTTAAAGAGATCGTACGACGGTCTAGTTAAGAAGATCATGTGTTGATCTAGTTAAAAAGATCGTTCGTTGATCGAATTAAAAGGATCCTTTGGTGGTCTAGTCAAATCACTTCATATTTATCCAAGTAATTTTTCCTACGGATTATGAAATGGACTGTGCGGACTGTGCAAGGAATTACGTAATTATGGAGGCCTACATAATTATGGAATTCAGTGCACAGGAACCACAGGAAGTTTCATCATGTGTTAAGACCTAGTGACAAGAATAATGATACGGGAGAAGTCTCGGACCTCGACCAATGTCATTTATTCTCACACTCCCCCAATTCTGATCTCAATCACACACCAAGTTTTCCTATGATAAGCCTTCATAAGAAACGTTCGTCAATCAGTAGTTCAAAATTTCATGTTTTACTATTTCAAGGAATTCACTCTGAGGGTTAACAGATTCGCTAAGAATCCTAACATGGCCCAGGGTTTTACCTAAGGGTTCAATGGATCTATTATAAGGCGAAACCTTCACAGCTGTCCTCACGAGTTTCCTCTAGAATTAAATTTCGGGACGAAATTTCCTAAAGTAGGGGAGACTGTGACACCTGTGTCACTCCAACCATCAAACAAATGCCAAACCAAGGAAATATTGTATTTCATACTTGGGATTGGTATAAATATGTGTATGCTTTGCACATATCAATTCTTGTTCAATTTCATACTCTACAACGCTTTCTGGAGAATTATACGCAAACTGGTGCATAAACGTACTCAGTTTAATGCAACAAATACTCCGGGAGACCATCATACACTTAACATACCTTCAATAACCTTTACATAACTTAGAAATAAGTTTTGAAGGCTTTGGTATGGCAAAAACAAGTTAATTCACTTACAGGGACTAAACTTGACAAACTGCGAAAGTATGCCAATTTGAACTGTAACGAACATTCCGGAACATGTCCATAAGTTAAACATACCATATATATCCTTTACATAGCTTAGAAATAGGCTTTGAGGGGTTTGGTATGCTAAAACAAACTTTTGGATCATTCAGGGACTAAAAGTGTCAAAAAGTGCATAAGTTTGCACTTTCGCGCATAACTCACGTTCTGAATACATCCGGACATCCAAAAATTTATGTAAGCATCCTAATATTATGCCCTAGTGTTTGGCATGAGAAAAATCCATTCGTCGCGTCATTTGGATCGTCTTTCACGCTTATGCGCATTCCGTCGTAATTAAGCGAACATCGCGATCGTACGGCCAAACGAACCGACATCCGACATATTTTTGGGCATGTTTCATGTCCACAATGTTTAGGCATCATTTTAGGGCCTTAAAGATGACTTTACAGGTCTTAGAAGGGCTGGAAATAGCTTAAACACGCAACAGGGACCAAAAGTGTAAATTCTGCAAGTGGTGCAGATCAGAGGGGCCAGGCGGCCCGCGTAAAGATTGCCCAAAACATGAGGCGGGCCGCGTGAACATGTCTGACAGAAGATTTTGCATTTAATGCAGAATCTGGCCTTTCGTTCGATCAAGGGGCGATGCCTTTTCACCCAACGAAGAGCCAAGGGTCAAGTTCACTGAACTTATCCACTTGGACACATGTACGCACGAGATCAAGGCACGATATTCGATAAAACGATCCTAACGGTTCCACTTTTCCTATAAATACCCCCCCCCCTTTAGTGTAAAATTCACAAAATCAGATCTTAGAGCTCTAAGTTGAAACCATTGTTTCATACCTGAGCTATTTGGTCTTGATTAGCACTCGGGGACCCTCCGTAAGTCTTCTTTCGCTCTTTTATTCGCTTTTCGAGTCCGAAAGTCAACGTTTTGTTAACTTTCTGCATTGACCAGCTTTTGGTCAATGTGAAGTTCATGGAACTTCATAACGTGAGCGTGATCACGATGGTTATGGTCCATAGTGACCATACCTACTGATTACCACGTTATCTAGGCTCAGTGACGAGTCGTAGTTTCGGCCAAAATGCGCATTCTTGCGTATTTTGTAACCAAACTACTCGTGGGCATCAAAGCCGTTTGTTTTGATGCCAAACCTGTTTCTAAACTTAGTTAAGCATGTTCTAACATGCTTAGCTCGTCACTTTTAGTTTAGTGCTTATATAGGGTCGTAAGGTAAGCGATTTAAACCATCGCTTATACTTTCGAACCCGACCCATTTGGTCGGTCATTAGGACCCGACCAAACACATTAGGTGACCATAGCTATAACCTTCCGAGGTTATACCGTGTGGTCGCAATGTTAGGCGTCCCGAACGCGTTCTACGCGAACGACGCGTTAGAGTAGCATAAGCTACCTAAACGGGTCGTGATGGACCGTAAGCACTTAGATTAGGTTTCATTTTAGTATGTAGGCTTTGCTAAGCCATATCACACGAGTCTCCATACTCGTTTGGTTTACGAACCCGCGTACTGTCCGATCCTTCCGATTTGGTCCGGTATATTAACATAGCTACCTATTAGGTGCCGTTTGATATCCCGTGATCTTTAGCATTATCTGGTTGTTATACAAGGAACTCAAAGCAATCTCAGGTGAGTACATTGAACCCCATCTTTTACATGTTTTCGAGGAGTCAATGTGAGTACATTGAACCCCTCTTTTACTGTTTTCCAAACTGTTTTGGGGTGAAGCATGTGTACCTATCTGTTATTTTCATGATTTCAAAGTATAATTGATTATACATGTTAGTATTTATCTTTTGACAAACAAAATGACTATCTATGGTTTAAACCCTGATTTCTCAAGGAATACAAAAGTAATTGTTGGAATAGTACTTATTTTGTTCACCAGACCGATTGGTAGTATGATATAGCGCTATAGGACTAGACACCCCATTCCTGTTGTCATGGAATGTCTGAAACCAATTTGTTTCTCCATCCAAATAGGGATTTCCTTTGTGGTATCCTTATAGTCTCAAAGGTGTAGTTTGATGCACCAGGTCTGAATGAATACTTAAATCGCACCTTTAAAGTATAGTTTGATATACTCTCATGTGTGGTGTTGTACAGAACCAACATATATTTTGTAATCATCCAAAGCATATTTTGATATGTTATTTACAAACCAAGACATAGTTTAATATGTTATTTATCACATCCAAAGCATATTCTGATATGTTACTTACAAAACTAAAGCATAGTTTAATGTGTTATTTATAAATCCAAGGTATACCTGTAATATACTACTGAAAACTATTATTTTGAACAACTAAAGTATATTTAATATACTATCTATCAAACGATTTGGTTTTGGTTAGTGTTTAGATAACAGAACGAGTGTAATGTGATGAAAACATGGTAGATACGCCGCTGGTACTTCTTATATACAAGTGTTTTCATTGCATTACATACCGTGGCGTTATTTAGTACACTTGGGTTAACAATATTGGAACTAAAATATATTTTAATATATTACTTATTCAACTTTCTTAAAACCAAGGTATATTTTATATATACCATAAACGTTTTATTAAAACATTGTTTTTCAAACAAACTTAACTTATACAAACTCATTTTACATGGTTATTCAGTTAACCATACATTATTCTCTTATTTATACATATCATCTGATCCTATCGTTTTTCAATGATTTACAAGACAAAGCAAAAATACGAGGTTCATGACTAAACATTTTCTCAAACTCAAGTCATGAACTCCGTTTTCACAAAACCTATGTATCTCACAGGCATTTTTATGCTGACGTACCTATTTTTACACATGTTTCAGGTGCTGTCTTGAGATGATTGTCGATGCATGCTACATTTAGGATGGACTCGTGCCTTAGCAACTTTAAAACTTGGAAGATCATAGTTGTACTTATGTGATTGTAATAGAACAACGAGTTCATTTAATCAATAAAACAATATTTAAATTTCCATGTGTTATGAAACAATGATTCTGTTACAACACTCCCCGACGTTTCCGCCACGTTTTGTATGTTCTACGTGGTCGGGGTGTGACATTCACTGCTTGATTGATTGTACTGATTCATGGCTTTGTTTAGAACATCATAAGATTCTTTCAATCTGTTCATGTTATTAATCAAAGTGCTGTTTTGCTTCTTTACTGCTTCACAGTTTTCACATATTACAGGAATCTTTTGTGCATCAGCTTCTGCTTCAACTTTGAAAGCTGGAACTTCTTTTACCTTTTTCTTTATCACAGAAACTTCTTCATCATCACTGCTGACTGGTTTTTTAACTTTCTTCTTTTTCTTTCGAACTTTTCCATCATCAATGTCACTCTCTTCTAACATTTTTAAGTGTTCTTCCATTCTTCTTACATAATAATCATCATCATTATCACTGTCTTCAGCAACACGAGCAACAAAAGCTTTGGCTTTTAAAACTTCTTTATCTGGACAATAAGTATCCCAGCTAAAATTTTCCCAGCTAAAACCTTCTAGTAATCTTTCATCATCTTGATCTATCAGAAATGCTTTGCTGTCAGCTGAAATATATTTATCCCAACTGGATCCTTTTATTGATTTTTTATCATCTTGATTCACCATACAAGCTCTCTTTGAAGATTCCTCGATTGCCTTCTTAGCATGTGCAGTTTGTGGTTCTTGTTGATGTGATTGTTGAGCAACTTGATGATAAATCGCTTTTCGATAGTAGTCATTGTTGTTGAACGGATTTTGAGCTCCACTTGCTTCGCGATTCGCGCACTCTCTCTTGAAGTGTCCTTTTTCCCTGCAATGAAAACAAGTAACTTTAGATTTATCAAATCCTAAAGTAGAAACATTTGCATCACGGAAATCATCTCTTCCCATAATTTGTTTAAATTTCTCAGCTCTTCTCAACACACTCGCCAAACACCACTTTATATCCATCAACTCCATCTCCTCAGCATCAATTTGATCGTAATCTTCTTTTGTCAGCATTGGATTCCCGATCCTTCCTGCAACTAAACTCCCATATGACTCTAATATAGTCACTAACAAAGACATATGACTTTTTGCAACTTCTTCTGAGTAATTCTGATCATTTTCAAGGTTTAATGCAATGTTGCATTGGATAACTTTGCCATTCTTGTAGTTGACAAGTTTGGATCAAATGATGGATATGAAGAAAAACTCGTTTTGCTGTTTGATTCTTTAGATGACCCTCGAGATGAACTCTTAGCATTGAATGCAGTCTCAACCTTTGGTGACATGTTGGTCTTATCACTGATACCTCCTTTGTAATAAAGACCGATATCTTGTTCACCATCAAAGTCTTTCATTCTTGAAATCTTTCGTTGTTCCATCTCCTGAGCTTCAAGTTTTTCTATGAACTTACTTAGTGTTAGATTTCCAAAATCCTTTTTATTCCTCAACATCATGAGATACGTGCCCCAGGTTTCATGTGGCAACGCATCAGCCAATTTTTCAATCAATTCTTCATTATCCTTTGTGATGCTTACCCTTTTCATGTTGACTAACAAATTGCAGTATCTTTCAATGATCTGCTTGGTACTCTCAGTTCTCAAACCACGAAATAGATCAAATTCTTTTTTCAAAAGTGATTTTTTGTTCTTGATCATTTCTTTGCTTCCAACAAACTTTGATTTTAAAGCTTTCCAAATTGAATAAGCCATTCCATTGTGTTGCAATAAAACCAAGATATCTTCCTTAACAGCTTGATGCAATAAACTCGTCATCATCTTTTCATCTTTGTATTTCTTTTTCTCTTCAGCACTAAGATCTTTAATTGCAATAACCTCCTCATCATCATTCATCGGTCTAACATATTTCGTTTTAACACATTCCCAAGCATCCAAGTAATTTGCTTGAACCCAATTCTCAAATCGTTCTTCCCATCCTTTATACTACTTGATATTCATGATCTTTGGCGGTTTTTGCATAGTGCCCATTTCATTTTCCAACATTGCTTGCTGAGTAACGGTAATCGGAGTAACAAACGCGTTATAGAATTCCTCTTCCATAATTCGGTTTCACAATTCAACAAACTTTGACAGTTTAAACGAAATAGGCTCCTTTCAAACGAAATGACCCTTGGTGCGAAATGCCCTTTCAAGTGAAATAACTACATTCAAACGAAATACCAATTTGGTGCGAAATCACTGATTTCGTGCGAAATAACGCAATTTCAAACGAAATAGGTGATTTCGTGCGAAATAGACTAATTTCGTACGAAATACCCGGTTGATTTCGTACGAAATGAATGTGACAAGTGATTTCGTGCGAAAAGACCCTGAATATGCTATTTCATGCGAAAAGAAACTCTTATTTCGTACGGAATACTGCTGATGTCATCATCTCGAGCTGATTTTGTCAAAATTGATCAGGTTTTAGTCCGATTTTAGATCTGAAACTTTCAAGGCTTTGTTAAAACAGTATTACGCATATAATGTGAGAAAATCAAGTCATTTTGACCGTGAAAACTTGTTAATTTGGAAAAAGAAGGTGTAGAAATCAGAATTTGCTGCTGAATTGGTAAGAACTCTTCCTCCTGAGCTCTGATACCACATGTAGGATCGTTTTCTGACCCGAATGAGTCGTTCAGAAGAGTTTTTGCTCAATACGAGAGGCGGAAACAGACGTATCAAATTGATTCAACTTGCAATTCACTTTAAACTGTCTTTTGATTGATTTGACAAAGATTTACAGCGAGTAGACACTTCGGCAGCAGTTCGGTACTGAAACCGGAAAGTTACAAATGACAAGGCACATCAAGTATTTATAGGCTGCCCTATTTCGTACGAAACCACTCAAGCGAAAACAAGTTCACACGAAATAGCTATTTCGTGCGAAATCACTTGTTGATTTCGTACGAAATGACAACTTGTCATTTCGTGCGAAATGACCATCTAACCTATATTTAACATTTTTCTCGTACTACGTGCCTTGATCTATCTATTCTAATACAAGACTCGATACAAGACGAAGTCGACAGACGTATACACCAACAGTCTCCATATCTTGAGTGCAAACACTTCTCCTCCATATCATGGGTAGCATAGTTCTTTTCATGAACCTTGTGTGTGCATGATGCATAAGCAGTAACTTTCTCACGTTGCATCAACACGCAACCAAGTCCTTGGATAGACTCGTCGCAATAAACAACAAAATCGTCGGTGCCTTCTGGTAGCAAGAGAATGGGTGCACCACCGAGTTTCACTTTCAACTACTGAAACGCGGATTCCTGAGCATCACCCCACCGGTAGGTAACACCCTTCTCAGTTAGAGTAGTAAAAGGCTGTGCGATCTTCGAGAGGTCTTTGATGAATCTTCGGTAGTAACCCGCCAAACCTAAGAATTGACGGATTTTGGTTAGAGTTCGAGGTGCAGGCCACAGTTCTTAATGGAGTCAATCTTTGCTGGACCGAGATGAATCCCATCTTCATTGACTACATGGCCGAGGAAATGGACTGCACGAAGCCAGAAGTCACATTTCGAGAATTTAGCATAGAGTTGCTCGTTTCGTAGGAGTTCAAGAATAAGACGCAGATGCTGCTCGTGTTCCTCTTGACTTTTGGAACAAATCAGGATGTCATCGATGAACACGATAACGAATTTATCCAAGTAAGGCTTGTACACAAGGTTCATAAGGTCCATGAAGACTGCATGTGCATAGGTTAATTCGGACGGCATGACAAGGAACTCGTAATGGTCGTATCGAGTTCTGAAGGCAGTCTTTGAGATATCTTCATCTGTAAGGTATCTATGGCTTGTTGCTCCTCGAGTAACGTTCATAGAGGGTGATTTACCCAAGCGAGGGTTAGCGCAGAATGTAGTTAGACAAGAATGATAGTGTTCATGAACCACAACAGGATAAGACATGAAAACACACCAAAGTGTAGCCGAAATCAATGCATTTAACTTGATGCAACACATAAATGTTGTAGGATCAGTAGTAAGGGTTTATCTGATGTCGAGAGTGTAGTTGGTCGTACGCAAGTGGTATAAAAATATAAATAAGGAACGTTATTTGCCGGTAAAAGTGTTATGTCGATGGTGTTGGCATAACAAGAATTAACCAGAGAAGAATGGTTGTCACACGATTTCGTAGTGTTTATGTTCACTGAAACGTCTGTTAAAGTTTTCGAGCTCATCCGTGTGCGAAGGAGGGATAATTCACCTTGATCCATGAGCTTAAATGAGTCTGCGATTTATCAAGCCGGTAAGCAACTAAATTTAAAAGAGTTGCCTTAAGTCGTGCGGATGAATTTGTAATCATGCATGTGTCGTCAAGGGGTTCCAGTGTGAGGACGCGAAAACATGTTCAAAACGGTATGATTGTATCAACACACATCACCGTCTCTAGGGTTCAAAACTGATCACCAAGGATCGAAAGTCGAGCTTACCAAATTTTCCAAGCTAGAACGAAATCTCTAGGGCTTCTGCATGAAAAACAAAAACGAAGGCATAGTGTCACCGTGATAAAGGAATGATAGATTAGTCTAAGTTGATAATAGTAATTAGATATCGCATTAAACGGTAAGGATCAGCCAGTGCAATGGCTAGTGAAAAGATTCGTGTAAAAGAAAAACTCTCATGGAATAACGACTCTTGCAATATGGGGGGGTAAGGTATATGTTTCTATCATCGCGTTTCATCTATGGGTTGACTAATTTGTTTCTCCGTCATCCAATGTCCCGAAGACCATGGAACCATTTGGGGAAATCTGTTTGCAGCAGCGGATATGCTAAGGTGTAAATCAAGTTAGACAAATGATTAGCCACATAACAGGGTAATGAGGGGAGTCTTGTGATCGGTGGGTATCGTGATATGGTTATTAGCATTTCGCTATTTCGGTTGTGGATCAGAAGAACATGAGGTTAGTAATGCTTAGGCGAAGTATTAGGCGAAAAACAAAGAATCAGGCATATAACCGAAGAATTCTGATAACTATTCTGATCACCGGTGGCAGCTCCAGTAGCGGCCGACAACATCAATGGCATGAGATGAAAGTTCGTCACATCACGGTCATGTGGATATATCATTTGTACAAAACGGAGTTTGGTTGATAGAGTTTCGCGCTGCACGATAACAATCACGCAGAACTGTGACTTCCAGCCACTGTTTTGTTTTCCGGCGACTATATCGGTTGTTTCCGGCAATGTCAACAGGTGGTGATGATGGGGTTCGTCGACACTCATGATCTTCACATCCATAAAACACAAAGTGAGGATGATGACACAAGAGTGTGAAAAGGATAACAGAAGAGAGTTTAGACCCAAGCACATAAAGTTCCACGTAAACCCTAAGAACTAAGCATACCATGAGTAATATATCAAATAACTATCAAGTAGGCAATATAAACACAAACCATATCACCTAAAGTGTTAAGCCTTGCACATGGAGCGGAGTGTCATTGTGGATCGTTGAATACTGAGCAGGTTATAGTCTCATTTTTCTCAGTAAGATTTTCCCTTTTTAAAACCGAGTTCACTATAACCAATGTCTCTGATACCAATCTGTCACACCCCCAAAATCCACAAGCGGAGTATCACCGCAGGGAGCGTGACTGACCAGGATCCAACCACCAATCATATTGAACGATATAATTAAATAAATAAAAGTCCAAACCAAACAATATAATTGGTGTCAAAACAATTCAACAAAGTTTAAGTTTTCAGCAGAAGCATTAAGTTCAAAACCATAATAAAGTATCAAAGTTCATAAGTTTAACATGGAACTCAACAGTCCATGTCCCACAACGACCTCTTCCTCCTGTGCAAGCTCCACATAAGTACCTAACGACCTGCAAGGCATATAATAACGAATCAACAACAAAGTTGAGCAAGTTCACAGTTGTTTGTCCATTTTAAAGTTGTTCGAAAAACCATAGTTATGTTTCAAAAACCCCGAGTTAACCAGTTCCATGTTTCCCAAACCATACTCAGTGGGGGCTTCCCCATGTATCCCACTAGACCCGTTACCACATCGACTACTGACTGTAGTTAAGTTTATGTGCCCTGCGTCAATGTCTATCATCATTGACTAGTGCCCAAGTCCATTAGTCCACGCCCGTCCTCTGCGGCACGGTGTGAGGCTTGTCAAACCTAATAGCGCTATTTAACTAATGACCCGTTCGCCATTGGCCCGACGATTAAGTCGATATAAAAAATGAGGGACTTAATGATAGAGTTTTTGTCTAGTGTCAATGTTGTCACTCTTCAGTTAAGAGGGTGGGAGTACGTGTCAAGATGAACACGCAGGTTTCAATGTTGTCACCCTTCAACTAAGAGGGTAGGAGTACGCATTCTACCAAAGGAGAATACACAGGTTTCCTTAGTATACTTAACCCATTTCCAAACCACCGGGAATCCCATGCCTTGTGGAAAGTGTGAACTCACCTTTGGTTGCTCGGTTGAACTCTTAAAATAGCTAACTGTCATGGTTGGTCAATCACGTCCTAATATGATTACCATTTAGTTTGTTATTGGTTTAAAATAAAACACAAAGTTCCTACACGCATCTATCACATAACACGCACTCACTTTAACAGTTCACGACCATATAAACATCCCATCTATAACCATACAAAAGCAACCATACGATATCGCACATAACACTTTCATTGACATATAACACGTTAGATCATTCTCAGATAACACACCCAACATTTAATCACGCAAATCACTACTCATATTGTTTCAGCTTTAACACCCAAAACTGGGCTGTTTTCGGCTATTTTAATAAAATAGTTAACTTGTTCCAAAAATTCCCAAAATTTTACAGAATGTTTTAATCGATCCAAATATTATTGTGTAAAAATCTCGGGATCCAATTCATTAATAATTATTTTATAAAAATCAATTATCGGGCTGCATTTAGATTCGTCACTTTCTGACTGCAGTCCATGGAAAAATTCATTTAAAATTCATCGTAAATCCGATTGACGAACTTCCAGTTGGAGAATTACAAGACATCAGTGGCCATCTACAGTATCCATTTTGAGACCTAACTCTATCCAGGTTTCAAGTTATGACGAAAACATAACACGTATTTTCTGCAGAAAAAACGCAACTTTTGCTCTTGTACAAAACGGACCTTTAAAAATAGTAAACGACCTCGTAAAAATATGATTCCAGTGCCATTTGATTCGTTTTTCGTAAACACATAATTTAGACTTCAGAAAATCAATTTTTCGATTTATAACGGTCCGTTTACAGCCAACTGAAGTTGGCTGTTTCAGTTAATCAGCATGCTGTTTATCCCTTAAACGCCCCTAAAACGCACGCATATGATGACCATACTTTCTAATAACGACTAACATCAGGTTATAAGTCATTACAGCAGACTCTTATCAAATTTATCATGCTCGGGCATCAAGATCCTAAACCCTAATCCAAAAACACATGACTACACATATTATTGATAACACCATGCACGATTCTTGATTCTCATGAACCCTAACACATAGCTAGCGAGCAATAACAATATTTAACATCACCAACAGCAGGTTATCGTGCATCTACCTCAGATTCGTCAAGCCAAGTGCAAAAGCACCAAGTATTTCAAAACCCTAGTTAACTCATACAAGCGTATACGTATCAAAGCAGTATAAACGAACATCCTATGTGATTCTCATGCATCAAACTGATTAGGTTAATCCTATAACCACCAAGATCATCAAGAAACATAAAAACACAACCATGTATACAAGAATTTCAACCCGAAACAGCCACCAAGAACAACTAACCTTTTAGAGAATGGATGTGAGTATTAGAGAGATGGAGAGTACAAAAGAGCCTTGAAACCGAACGTATGAATCCCTTGTTGCCCTCGGTTGCGTCTGAAGAAAAGAGAGGAGGGAAAGGAGTGGAGTTCGACCGTAAGTATGATAGGTTAGGGTTTCTCTTTTTTTATTAAATAATAAGATTTGCTTACTATTTTACATTAAGGCCCCTCTAGTTCTAGAGATTAAAACTTGTTCCAAAAGTTACTTAATCAACTTTCCTTTTGAGGCAAGGTTAGTCCCTCACGGTTTACGTCAATTATTTGTAAGGATTTAAATGAGAAAAAATTGTAGCGTTTACCCAAAAATGAGAGTTGTCACACACATAATCAACACGATAATGAGACACAATGATTTACGTGTTTCTGTTCCAAAGAAAAACCTACGTCCATGACTGTTTAATACAATCCAATATCTAACCTGAACCAGAGAAACAAAGAAATATGAACTTGTGAAACATAATATCGACCCTACCAACTAGGACTCTAATTACTTGAGTAAATAACCATGCATTCTTGTAGGTCCCTATCACATGGTATAACAACCCTCGGTAAAATCGATGTCCTCCTAATAATTTTTTACACCCTAATATATCTTAAAATGTCTCAACATGTCTTTATATGCACCCCGTATGTGAAAACCGAGCCAAAATAGATTATAATATATAAAAATAAATTAAAAACCCTAAAAAGTAAGCTGAGGCGGACCGCGTAGGGCCTCACCTCAACTTAAGGCAGGCCGCATTAGTATGTAAATGAACTTCGCTGCAATCTTTAGTTCATGCGGGCCGCGTATGTGTTTGTCTAAGTTAATGCGGGCCGCGAGCGACCCAAGTTGTGGCATAGCCCGGTGATGACACGTGTCATAACGCGTGTTGAACCTAGGTGGTGACCCGGATCAGCTACGCCTAGACCCCTAGGCCATGCGGGCCGCGTAAGCCCTGCCCATATCCCACGCGGGCCGCGAGAAGGTGCGATTGCAGCCCTATAAATAGAAGGCAACGGGCCTTCAGTCTGCTCGTTCAACTTTCTTTTCTTTCTAAAATTTTCTGTAGTGGCGTTATTATACCCGGGCATTATACCCCCTAATTAGCGAGGTTCTGCTACGATGTAAGTATTATAACCCCTGGAGACGTATTAGATACGCTGCCCGATTGATCTAGGGTTCCGTAACGGCTGTCGTGGTTCTGCCCGACGTAGTCGTTGGAATGCCGTCTCGGGGAGGATATTACTAATGTTAAAATGGGTTATTATACTAACACACGTGCATTTGTGTAAGTTATAGATATTCACCAGGAAACCCTAAAGAAGAACCTAAAACAGCAATGTGAGTTAATCTTCTTTTTATGAACTCATTTTTGTGAGTTGATCCACTTTTTGTAAACCTTTTTGTTAACTGTTTTTACAAAACCTCACTAAATTAAATATATACAAAGCAGTTATTGAGTATTTGTAAAGAATACAATTATAGTGGATATGTTGGGGTTTTGTATACAAAATTGGTTACTGGCGTGGTAACATCCCATAAGTTGAGTATGACCGTACCACTGATGTTAATTGTGATGTCTTAGATACAAATGTAATTGCGGATGTGCCCTCAATACTGCAAATTGGTTTTTACTTAAACTTGATTAAACTGGGATTCACTCACCAGTATTTCCCACTGACAAAATGTTTTTAAAACACGTTTCAGGTAACAAAATGTGAAAGCCAAATAGAAGCCAGCTGGACAGCACTGAAGGCTTGGAAAAGTGGCAATAAAGTTACCTAAGAATAAAATGGATGTTTTATTAAATAAATAGGATTTATTCCTATAAAATGTGTGTACTGAAAACTTGGGTTTTACCCATATGTTTAATATTATTATACGAGGTGGTTTACTCTGATTTAACATTTCCTAACTACGATCCTGATGAAAATTTCCGCTGCCAAATTGAATAAATAAACGTGATACCACCGAAACTGGCTCGCGACCGCCCGTTCCCGGGAACTAGGGATCGGGGGTTGTGACACATGGATCAATAACGAGATTGATAATCCACCAAAAGTGCAGAATCATCTTAGTAGATCAAACAAGAACGATAACATGTACAAAAGATGAACAAACACAAAATTACTTTCAAACGGGTATTCTATTGATTATCCAATGTAACACATATAGGTGATGCCTTCAGGAATGATTTATTGGCTTCATCAAGTGCTTATATTGCACGTTGAAACTTGAATACTCTTTTCTTGATCAACCTCTTTAAAGCGTTCCAATCTCCTCCCACATACAATGCATAGTCATCTTCATTTAATGACTTTGAGACTGTGAAAACATCTTCATGGCTTCTTGGTTTTGTTGGGTCATTTTTGGCATGTATTGACCTTGAACCTTCCGCATTAGATCGTTGATTCCTCAGTGTTTTTCGCACTTTGTAATTCCATTCCAAAACAACGAGATATATGTGTATAAAATGCGAACCAAATCTCTGTTTTCCCAACGTAACCCAAGATCTTTTGCTATCACATTCCAAATATTATTTTCTATTACTCTTTGATGTCCTCCTTTTTTGTTGTCATGTACCAATCCAAGAAAAGAAACATGCCTTCCTTCATCAAGTGTGAGTGAAATTGACCGGTACGTGGAAATTTTAAAGAGATCGTGCAAGAACCATTTTACCATAGCATCAAACTTCACTTGAAGTTTGTCTCGTTTTGAAAGAATGGCTCTACGTCATCTATCATATCGAGTAAGACAATGTAGTCATAAAAAGTTCTGATTTACATTGCTGCAATGATCGTATGTCACCAAGTAACTTATGTGTTATCACACATTAATTTCATTTTTTCGAAATCGAATTTGAGATAATATTTCTTCGTATTCTAAAATTCTGCTTCTTTATCCATGTTCAACGTCATATGCTCCTCTTTTTGTTTACTCTGCTTGTCTACAACTTCAAGTTGATCGACACCAACTTGCAATTGATATAGCTTGCAATTGATATAGCACACGGTGCCCTCCATCCTGATTAGAAACTCTTGCAATCATAATTTATTAATGCTTATAACATTCTTGTTCTAGTCGGGTGTGTCGAAATCACTAGGAATATATAAAAGGCTATTGTTTATGTGCATGTCGAACTCGCCCACTCCTCGAATGGAGAGGAAATGGTTCTTCCATGTTCTCGTTTCAATATCGAACAAATTCCTGAATCATTTAAAAAGGGATAAATTACTAGAGAAATGATGTTTGTAGGTAGTGTGCATGTGCCACGTCTTTGACAACATTCCTATTTCAGTGCGGGAAACAAGAAGTTCCTTTGAGTAGTCGAAGCTCCCGCATGTTCTTGTACTCTAGTGTTGATCGCATGTCTAAATATTGCAGTAGCCTCATCTCGTTCTTTGATCTTGCCTTAGCTAGAAAGTTATATTAGTTTTTATATTTCGTGCGTGTGTGAGTATTTGGTAGTCATCCAATGTTGTGTGTGTTTATAGCAATTCTGGTTTATTCGGGACTTGAAAAGTAACATCAATTTTAATTACTTCTTTCTACGAAAGCCTAAATATGAGGATATACAGAGTGGCAATGGCCAATGGGGTGGTGGACCATTGGCAAAGGTACCTAGGTTGGGAAAGGGTAGGTCTTAGGTTCAAGTCCCACAGACGATAGGGGATTAAAGAAATTAGCCATTAAAAAAAATACAGAGTGGCAATGATAGTTTTTTTTCGTTATTTTAATATTTAACCTTGATAACCAATATTTGTATTACACTTGAAGTATTGTTATGAATTGTGACAATTAGGTTAGTATTTATTTCTTGTGATATTGTTTGGTTGTGTTAATTGTCAAACATGTTATTATACCTTATTCATTGTCAGTTCCAGCATAGAGAGATTAATTAATTAATTAGGGTTTTCTATTCAAAGGGGGATGGCGGCGCAGTTTGTTGCTCGTATACCTGCTATTCTAATGTAATTTGCCCTGATGATTGGAATGAAACAATATAAATATTTGTTTGCAAAAAAAAGGAAAAGATAATTTGTAAGAATCTAAATATCTCATGCCTTAATTTGGTCAACCAATTATATACGTTATGTTTACATAACCAAATGAATACTTTGGCCTTGAGGTATGCTTTAACTCTCCTAAACTCCAACTAAGTGCCATATCACTCACTTTTCCTCATTTTAGTTCACCTCACCTTAAGGAAATGATTTAATCTCGTTAACTCCACCCAACCCCATTCTTTTAGTGTCCTGGGTATAAAAAAAGAAACAAATTAATTCAATCTCCTAATATCCCTTTAACATGTTAAAAATAATCCCTTTAACGTCTCTTAACACAAGGAGGGAGTGATGTGTAGTGTTGGTTAACATGCCAATTCACCATTAACGCCCAGGCGTTAAGGTACACCCCAAGGCCTTAAATCACATGTCTTGTTAACAAGTTGTAATCTCACTATGTGATAATCATAGGCACATGATTTGTATCTGTTTTATGTGATTGATCATTGCATTGGTTCGACATATGTTTTATACCAAATCACCCAATCGTGCCCAATACTCACAAATTAGTTTTGTTAAGGATTGGTAGGTTAGTGTGTAAGTATATGGATCGTGCTTAAGGTTAGTGGTAGGATCAAGATAAGCCATATCTATGTATCCAATCAAACATTGTTATCACTAATTAAGTCTACAACTAAGTAACCAAACTTGAAACTGAAAGTGGTTGCTTGTTTTTCGTCTTCATAATAAATTCCAAATCACGGGTGTTTTTGTTTTGTTTCTTAGTTCTTAATTTCATTGCAATATATTTAGTTTAGTTTAAGACAAACTAATCACAAAAAAATACTATTTTTTTTATAAATTGTTAGAGTTGTTCGCTAGAAACTAACTAGCTAGTCATTAGTGAAAAGCTTTCACGAACATTGAGAGTGTATGCAAGGTTTCAAATGTTGAAACCATATATTGAAATAATTTAAAGTACGAACTTTAACAACTCATAATCATAACAATTAGAATGAAAAAACTCGAAAACCAATATGTAAGGAAAACACATATATCAAGCAAATACAGTTGTTTGACGGAATTATAAAACTATATGATTAAGAACACGAAGCAATCTCTTTAACTTGCATACGATTCTATAAGATAATCAATGAAAATCGTCTAATATAAATTGTTTCTTTCTAAAACTTCTCTATGTCTATCTCTCTCTCTCTCTCTCTCTCTCTCTGTCTCTCTCTCTCTTGAGTCTCTCAAAACTAGCTAACAAGCATAAACTTGTTTATACACTAGCTAGGTAGCCATGCCGTCTTATGGGCTCCCCATAGGCCAACCTGGCCCACATGGCCTATACAAGTCTCAAATAGCCTTTATGGCCCAAATCCTAATACGAACTAACCCAAATATTTCCAACTCGTAGCCCATAGTATATATTTTATAGATCAGTCTTAAATATTTAGGCCAACAATTTCCTCCTAGATTGATGCTATCAAATTGTCTTCAGAATGTGAATGTTACAGCTTCTTCATCAAAGTCTATGGTTGTTGCTATGGTGTTGATGTAGTTGAGATTCTTTACTTTTGAACTCTTAGAACTGAATCTCTTTTACTTCTCTTGGAGTTAGCTCCATATTAATTAGGATCACAAACAACATTTGCTTGAACATCTTGCTGAAAAGAGGATGTGAGAGGAGGATTCTCAGCAACTCTTTTCTTTTTCAATACTTCTCTTTCAAGCAGGTTCACGGATAATTTTTCATATGTACTTTCACTGTCAGATGATGGTTTAGATTCGTTTGACTCGGGTACAATATGTTGGAAATTTGGTGAATGGATATTTAATATATTTATAATTTAATGAAATTATAAATATTAATTAGAATCCTCATGTGGTAAATAAAAGAGAAACTCTTGAGTAGAGGTTCTTAATGACATTTAATTAGTTTTATTAGAGTTTTTAAGTCTCTAATTAAGTGAATAATTAAATGACTAATTAAGTGAAACTTTTCACTAATCCTTAAGTCTTGTACAAATAGTAGGCTATGTGCTTTCTTTTGTGTTGAAACTTTATTTGTAAGTATTGAAGAAAACCTCAATCAACTGGATCACTGAAGAAGATAACAGTCCTGAAGATCACAACAAGAAGAAGAGGACCAAATAGGACAACTGAAATGCAAAGCATCTACTTCAAAGAATCACAAGTTGATCAAGAGTTGTTTTGGATTATCACAGAAGGTCATTTCTGATGGATCTGATAATATTTCTGATGAAATATCATCAGTTTCTGACGATTCTGATCATCAGACTTTCTGATGATTTGTTCACCAGAATTTCTGATGAAGTGGTTTATCAGAAATTCTGATGAAAAACCCCACTTGTCTAAAATCACAACTCTATCCTGCCACCAATGACCGAAGCATGACATTATTGGTTATCATGATTACAAATACAACTTGAACGATGGATTCAATGAATATGTCAAATTGCTACTTTACGCAGGACTTATTGCATGAATAAACAATTGTTTACTCATGTACACAGCCGTCTATAAATAGAAGGCTCGAGAGGTAGAAGATAATTGAGTTTGAAGCTTAGCATTTATATACAAACACCCAAACTCCACTGCTCTTCTCACCCACAGAATTCAAGATTCATTTGTATTAGATAATAATCTTACAATCACCTTGTTAAACTAATTTGTTTCAAAGTGATATAAACTTGATAATTCTGTAGGTCTTGTTTCTCGAAAGTCTGATTTCCATTTCCGCACATCTTTTTCACATATACTGAAATCACTTGCCATATTACGTAAAAAGAAGTTGTTAAGGCCATACTGGGTCCAACAATTGGTTTCAGAGCAGATTGAATAAATTATTTTCAAACGATCAATCGCCCATATTCTTTTTTCTAAATATGGCCAGCTTTCAATCCTGGAATAATGCTTTTAACATTGGTTCTATGTCTAAACCTCCGACTCTGGTCAGAGAGGAATACCCCCAATGGAAAATCAGGATGGTCAATTTCCTTAATGGTCATGACCGAGCTCTGTTTCAATCCATTGAAAGGGGTCCACATATACCAATGACTTATATACCAGCAGTTCCAGCAACTGACCAAACACCAGAAATTCCTGCCTCCCGTGCTCCCAAAAGTGAAATAAACTGGAGCGCGGAAGACAAGGAACTGGTAGCTGGGGAAGAAAGAGCAAAATCACTCTTAATTATGGCCATCCCCAATGACATATTTTCACAAGTTGATGCTTGTGCATCAGCCAAGGAAATATGGGATCAGTTGGAAAATCTTTGTGAAGGAGGAGAAAGGATGAGAAGAAATAGGAGAACAAACAACGTCTCATCTTATGAAAGGTTTAAAAGTTTACCTAATGAAAAATTAAATGACACATATCAAAGGTTCACAAAACTTTTAAACAAGCTAAAGAAATTTGGTATAACTAAATCAAATGATGAAAGAAACATAAAATTTCTTGATGCTTTGCCTAGAGAATGGAGGAGTCTAACAATGACTTTGTCCTCAACCTTAGAACTAGGAAACATGAGTCTTCATGACTTATACATCATCTTGATCCCCAGAGAGGAAGAAATATTTAAAGAAACTATTCAAAGAGGGGGATCTTTAGCTCTTATCTCAAACCCACAAAGACCAACAACTTCCAATGATCCACAACCATCAAACAACCAGAATTTTGAAACTTCTGACACATCATCAGATTTTACAGCTTTTGCTGAAGCTATAACACTGCTTACCAAAACATTTGAACAGAGGTTGAGGGGAGGAGGCCAGAGATACGAGAGGAGTGATAGAGGGAAGATGGATGGTAGATCTAAAGAAGAAGTTAGATCTAAAGATAAAGGGAAGGCTGAAGTGGTGTGCTACAAGTGCAAGCAAAAAGGTCATTATGCATCAGAATGCAAGACCAAGAAGCTGAAAGATGTTGCTTACTATGAAAATAAGCTTGAGGAAGCCAAGAAGCAACAGCAGCAAGTCAGCTTAATTGCTGGGACAGATACATGGCTATCTGATGACTCTTCTGATGAAGAAGAAGAAGAAGAAGAAATGGTCAACTTCTGTCTCATGGCACTTTCTGAAGACATACCAGAAACTTCAGGACAACAGGTAAGTTTAGAAAATCTTGATCTTGAACACAAGCTAAATGAGCTCATCTCAGATTTTTTAAACCTGCAAGTTAAACATCAACCAGATGGTAAAAAATCTGATGAGTTGCAGAGGACCTTGAATAAAATTATTCTTGAAAACAAAATTACTTATAGAACAAATTTTAGATCAAAGAGCTAAAATTGAGTTCTATGAAAATGAAAGAAGAGATCTTTACAAGAAAATCAATGATAAAGAAATTAATGTAAGAGGTTTTCAAGAAGCAAAAGAATTTATAAATTTCATAGAGTCCACTCCAAAGAACAAAGGAGGGGGTTTGGGTTATGTAAGAATAAGTAACATCAAACCCACTGTCTTTGTAAAAGCAACTCCACAGATTTCTGATAGACTTACATCAGAATCTGATTCTGAAACTTGCAAATTAACATGTTCTAGATATTCCTCTGATAAGCCAAAATTTGAACCAAAAAGAAGTGAATACAATCAAGAGTTTGTAAAAACTCCAGAGACTGTTCACTCATTTTTTTCAAAATTATCCCTTCATTCCATCACAAAAAAGAACATCAGAAGTTTCTGATGAATCTTGTATGTGTGTTGAAATACTGAAGCTTGTTCAACACCATCTCCAAAAGAAAAAGAAAAATTCTGTTAATGGCTCAGCAATTAACAGAAATTCTGATGAAAGGTCATTTAGAAGAAATAATAAAACCAAAATATCATCAGAAAGAGTACCCAAGCATGCCTGGGTACCTAAAACTCTCTAACCATTCATTTCAGGACCATCATGTGCAGCAGATCTGGTACTACGATTCAGAAAGCTCCAAGCACATGACTGTGGATAGGAGCTTACTCAGCAACTTTTTTTAAAGCTGGGTAAAATGATGAACTTTGGAAATGGAATGAATAGTAAGATAATTTGACCATTGAAGAAAGTAGCCTACGACTAAAAGGCTTAAGGTATGATCTGCTAAATCATAGTCAAAATTGTGATAAAGGTCTTTCAAGATAATATTATGATTTGTAACTTGTTTAAATAAAAGAGTCATAAGAAGAAGCATTGCATATCTGATGAAGCACCAGAAAATCTAATAAATTATGAGAAAATCTGATACATTATTAGAATATCTAATAAATCATCAGAAATTCTGGTACCCAATCAGAAAACTTCTTAAAACAGAATTATTGAATGATTATTTAAACAAGTTCATACATTTCATCACCTTTATCTATACCTCAAATTGGCAAATTCATAATCTATAATTTTGCATATTGTTAGTCTTCTTTATTTTTTATTTTTTTTTCTTGCTGTGGTTGAAAACGTCATTTGACAGAAGTTTCTCTGGGGAGTCGTTAGTGGGTATAGAGATTTTTTTTCTACTTCATTAAATACACTGAAGTGACAACAGTAGGTAATAATGATGGATAAACTGAAAAATAGCTGCCTAAATCATTTAATGAAGAGAGTTTTATCTGGGTTATTCTTTATGCCACCTGACAAACAATTAAATAACCAAGATTGTGGTAGACAAGATCTAGTGGGTAGATACCATTTATGGCAGCTCTTAAATTTACTATATATGTTTACCACATTGAGCAAAGTCTGTCACCATCACTTAGAGATTCACCAGAAAACTTCCTCATCTTCTTCTACATACATTCAAATCTACACTTACTTAAAAAAACATGCTTACTATTAGAGCTGATCGTTTCCCACTTACTCAACATCCATACCACAACCTCAAACTTAGAACTAGCTTTGAGGGTCCTCTCTGGGATGGGTGTCAAACGGTGGTGAACATGCTAATGGCAAGTAACCTAGGATATGCTCTCACTGCCAACATAAAGATATTCCCAGAAATCCTTCAAACCTTCTGGAAAAACGCAACTTTGTCAGAAATTCAGGATAGAGAAAGAATATATATTGAAAGTGAGGTGCTTAATCAAAGAGTCCGAATAACTGAAAGTAACATCAAAATGGCTCTTCAACTCAATGATGACAACAATGTACTGATGTTCTCAAACTCTGAGATTGAAGAAACATTAGAACACATGGGGTACAATCCTGAAAACGATCCCAGAGCAATCAACAAAAATGGCTTTATCAAGCCATGGCAGTTTCTGATTACTCAACTGGGTGCATGCTTCTCAAGGAAGGCCATAAATCATCATGAAGCATCCCATAAGTTATTAGAAATTTGCCGAGCCGTCACATTAAACATTCCTTACAATTTCTCTTATTATTTAATGAGAGACTTTGCAAGCAACATGTGGTCAGGCAAGCCATTTTTGATGTATCCTCGTTTTCTAATGAAGATAATCACAAGCCAACTAGGCTTTGGAGGTATACCTGCAGGTTATCTCAGAGTAGAGTTGAATCTTCAACAGAATGTAAACATCAGTTTACTCAGACCAACAAATAAAAATTCTGGTTTGGTAACTGAACTTTGGGTACTTCTTGAGATAGAACATGGAGATGGAATAGATATTGATTAGGACTCTCTATGATTGGATCTTGTGTGTGTAGATAGGTTGTATGATCAATATGTTTATATAATATGCTGCTTGTTTTGCGTTAATTGATTTGTTTTTGTTAATTGGGAAATGGGTATATAAGAATGAACATCAGAAATAAAATTTTAACTCAAAATTCTAATTTTCTGATAACCAAAAACAAAATCTGGTAAAACAATCTGATTTTCTGTTAAAACAAGAAAATACCAGAAAAAGACCAAGAGACCAGGATGCTACCAGAAAAACGAGTGTAAGTCTTTCTAAATTTATCTTATTCCCTCTTATCATCATTAAAAAAAAGGGAAAAGGTGTTAAATCTGGTGAAAAAGGTCACAAGTTTAAGGGGTCAAACAAAAGTCAGAACAAAGGAAATGCATTTTTTTTAACAGAAATTGTCAAATGTCTAAAGACATGGAACTTTGACTTATAAGGAAAGAAAGGATGCAGATGAAGAAAGTTAATTGGACCTCTTCACAAGAATTGGGTCCACAAAAATGAAGAGGTGTCATACAACCGATAGTGGTGAGCACTTCAGTGAAGGGAATGATTAAAGAAACTGCAAATTAAAAGAACAAGTTGAAAGGGCACAACCACGATTACACGATTAATCATCATTAAAGTCTTGATACCCACGATCCAACGGTTATATCATGAATCAAAAACCGACATCATACGATCTAACGGTAATAAAGACAATTAATGATCCTTTAACCGCCACTACATGACACGTTCCATATTCCCTCAACTCCATAGCCCACAACTCTTTACTATATAACTCTCACTTAGCAGAAAATTCAAAAATCACACCTTTCTCACAAACTCCAAACCAAAACTTCATCTGTTCCTCACTCAAAAATCCCTAAATTCCAAACCCTAATTCACAAACTTCAAAAATGGCCGAAGTAAACCTCAACATCCCAATTGTTCAACACGATGTATCTTTCATTGAAGACACAGAATTTCTGCCAATGAAAGAAAACAATCTGCTGATGAATACAGAGCATTCGGAATATGATGTAAGATGTTAACTTCTAATAGAGTATCTCATGAACTGTCCAATTTCAGGAGCTCTAACAAAAGAGAGAGAAGTACCAGAAAAGCTACTACAACAATTTGTTCACACCTTTTTGAAGAAAACCAAGTCTCTGCTCATGTATGGGAAAATGTTTTTGTAACATTAACCCCTGCAAGGGTAAGAGAATGGCTCGAACTACCTATTCTTGATAATTATATTGAAGCACCAAGCAGAAAAGAGTTATTAAGCTTTATCATTGGGCTTGGTTACAAAAACAAGAAGATCAACAAAATTGGTTCAATCAAAAGAAATGAAATGCCAGCTATATGGCAAGTGATGATGGAAGTATTAAACAAATGTCTCACCTCAAAAATAGGAGGAACTGATCAGATCAATCAAGTTATTCTAACAATCATGTACGGACTCATAACTGGGTTCAAAATTGATTATGGGTCAGAAATTTTCAACCTGATCAAGAGGTTAATCATCACCAAAAATGGAAAAATAATCTCACATCTGCCATATCCGAGGTTAATTTCTATTTTCATTTCTGAAACAACTGCTGCAAGAGAAATAGAAATTCCAATTTTGGAGAATATATGGAGTTCAAACACCATGAAGGCCTGGAGTTCCAATCATGGATGGGAATCCGACAAAGATATCCATAAATTACCAGAAAGCATGTTATGTCTCATTACACCAGATTCACAGTACAGAATACAGCATGAAGCACTTCTGACCAAATCAGATTCTACAACAGAAAGAGCCGGCAGAGAAGTTTTCAAATGCTCTTCATCACTAGAAGGAAATGTAGCACAAAAATCAAGATCATCAGAAAAAGAGGCAGGAGGAGAAGGAATTCTGATGATTACCAACTCACCAGAAAATAAGTCAGATGATGCTGAAGATGATCAAATTCATGAAGGAAGAATCCATCCAGATTTTGATATGCTACAAGAGACAACACAAGAACACTATGCAGAATCACATATTGCTGGAAGAACTCATGAAGATGCTAGAGATCATTATGAAGAAGCTCAATTTGATGGCACTGAAATTGAAGCAACTGAAGTGATACATCATAATGAATCCCATATTGCTGGTACATCTCTCTCAAAAACTGTTTTAGTTGATACTCACTCAAAACAAACAAAATCAGAAAGTTCAGTCAATGTTTCTTACAACTTAGAACATGAAAAACTGATGTTGATAAATAGGTTACTAGTGCTTTTAATCTCAACTCTGAATCAGAAAATGAGGAAGAGAATGAGATATCAACAGATAGAGATCAGGAAACTGATCAAGGAAATCTGGAAAAAGGTAATGTGTTTACCTTAAAACTTATGGAGAATCACATATTGATGTGATTCAAGGATATAAGGAAATCCAGGATGAGAGTATGTCACTCACCACTGGTGGAGATGATACTGGTAAACTTAGGGTTGCACCAAATTCTGGTAAAGCCAAAAGTGACCCTATCATTTCCAAAACAGCAGCAAATGTGTGTGCAGCTGGAATGTTAGCAGGAACATCTGTTGTTCCAAATATCCCTGAAACACCCATGAATCAAAAAAGTCTAGAAACTATGCTGGAAAATGTTTACAAAATCTGCAAAAGAAATCCAGTGGAAGAAAAACTTGATATGTTGCTGTCAGAAATACAAGATCAAAGGGCTGATATGATGACTTTGTCAGAATCAGTGGAAGCAATAAAGAAACAAACTGATGATAACACTGAAGCACTAAAGTCTCTTCAAAAGATGAAAGAAAAGGCACCACAATCCAACATCTCTGCATCAGAAATCCAAACGATTCTCACAGAAATAGAAAAGATCAAAGCACAAGTTGCAAATGTGATGGAATCAAGGCAGTCAAGCAGTGGAAACAGAGTTTTGGAAGAAGTTACCATTCTAAGGGCAAGTAATAACAGTATCACAGATGCCCTAGAGAAGCTGTCAAAAGAATGGGCTGCAATTCAGATGAAAGCTCAAACTGAATTCAACAAAGTTCAGAAAAACATGGCCAACAACTCAAAACTGGTAAGAGAAGTGCAATAACTAATGGAGAAGATGCAATTCAATATTGCAAGATTAGCCAAAGTGGACCCTCAAGAACTTATGAAAGAAATTCCTGCTGAATGCTCACATCAAGAAGCTCCAAAGTCAACTCCTCAACAATCATCAACCACACCAATCACCAAAGCTGAAACCACAATGATGGGTCCGCCTCCAAATATCCCAAGAGATGAAATGCTGAAAAGGTTAGCAACCGCAAAACCTTAAGTTATTACAAATTTGAAATTGCTAGCAACTGTCCCAAATCCAACCATATATGATGACTCAGCAATAAGTAAGTATATGAATATACAAACAATGAATGAATGGGAACAAGAAGGTGATTCATTAGGAAATTCAAAGATTGTTAAGAGAAAAATCTCTGAAACCAAGTCTGTCATGGTTAAGAAGATTGCCAAGGATGTAATGACATTTCCTGAATACAATCTGGTGAGTTATTATTTAACAAAAGAAGATGAAATGCCAAGATCACTATCTCCTACCAGACTGGGTTTAAGAGAAGAAAGGATGAAAAGAGGGTCATGTAGCATTCACAAACAAAATAAGAATCCCGTTAAAAGAATTTTAAAGGTGGATGAAGTGAAAGTTGCAACTGATGATGCTGGAGGAACTTATGTGCAAAACAGATACACACTTCAGAGAGAAAATGGAGATGAACAAAAGGTGATTGATGAAGAAATAGCTGACCAGTTGCATCCTTTAGACATTTTGTTTATGAAGGATCACTATGAAAAAGAAAAGAAAAATAACCAAGAGGTCAGAAGGGCATTAAATGGCATATCAAAGGCTGGAATATTGCTATTTGAAAGAATGGCTTTTTCAGACTTTGATCTATGCATCAACTATGAACATGTGCACAACAAAAAGGTGTATGTCCGATCACCGAAGACAAAAGTTCCCTCAGAAATATTGGAAGATGCAAGATCTGGAGACATCATTATGCAGATAAGCAAAAATGGAAAACAAGAATATGGTGTAATCTTCAGAGATTATGATAATAACAAAGCTCTGTTCAGAAGTGTTGACATCTGTAAGTACTCAAATCAAACTCTGAGATATATCTTGAAAACCATGAACAAAAGACAAGAACATCTTCAGAAGATAGAAAAGAACTTGGAAGGAAACAGAAAAGAAATTGAGCAAATGATTGAAGAAGCAAGAGAATGGTACAAAGACATGTATATCAGCTGCAACAAATATATCTCCTACAAAAAGAAGATAAAGAAAGGAGATGTGCATAAGAGAGTAAAGCTGAATTAAAGAAACTTTTTTATTTTTCATCTTTTATGTAATTTGTTTTTCAAAACTTCAGCAACTGGTTTAAATTTGCAAGTATTAAGTTTCCGCTGTTTGGAAATTTTATATTCATGAGGTAGTTCATTTTCTTACAATACTTAGGGGGAAACTGTTAGGAAACTTTATTTGTAAGTATTGAAGAAAACCTCAATCAACTGGATCACTGAAGAAGATAACAGTCCTGAAGATCACAACAAGAAGAAGAAGACCAAATAGGACAACTGAAATGCAAAGCATCTACTTCAAAGAATCACAAGTTGATCAAGAGTTATTTTGGATTATCAGAGAAGGTCATTTCTGATGGATCTGATGATATTTCTGATGAAATATCATCAGTTTCTGACGATTCTAATCATCAGACTTTCTGATGATTTGTTCACTAGAATTTCTGATGAAGTGGTTTATCAGAAATTCTAATGAAAAACCCCACTTGTCTAAAATCACAACTCTATCCTGCCACCAATGACCGAAGCATGACATTATTGGTTATCATGATTACAAATGCAACTTGAACGATGGATTCAATGAATATGTCAAATTGCTACTTTACGCAGGACTTATTGCATGAATAAACAATTCTTTATTCATGTACACAGCCGTCTATAAATAGAAGGCTCGAGAGGCAGAAGATAATTGAGTTTGAAGCTTAGCATTCATATACAAACACCCAAACTCCACTGCTCTTCTCACCCATATAATTCAAGATTCATTTTTATTAGATAATAATCTTACAATCACCTTGTTAAACTAATTTGTTTCAAAGTGATATAAACTTGATAATTCTGTAGGTCTTGTTTCTTGAAAGTCTGATTTCCATTTCCGCACATCTTTTTCACATATACTGAAATCACTTGCCATATTACGTAAAAGCACTTGAACAGGCCAAAGGTCAAACCCCATTAGAGCTTAGCCAAGATGCTGTTTGGGAAGGCCATACTGGGTCCAACATTTTGTTAAAAAAAAACAAGAATATGGTATTGCTTGATACATGAAGAATACTAGAAGTAGGATAAACACTTGAAGACCAACTAGAGAGATGAGTACTCTCTACTTGTTTTCCACCACATAAGTTCAAACACTACAATTACCGGATGTAACCTTGGGCCCGTGAGCCATCTCCGGCAGTACAGACTGCTTCGGCTGTTGTACCCTGGGAGACAGACGCGTTGTCTTTAGTAGAGGCGCGAAATCTGTTTTAAGGGAAGCGTGTTAAACACGTGCCTCGACCAAAATCGTCAACGTTTTAGTATGCTCTTTGTTGCAGTCAAGGAGTATTTTTCAAGACTCAAGATGATGAATACTCGAGTCTAGGATGTTATCAAGTGCGCGTGAAGGACCCACTAGAGATGAGGCTTGAATCAAGATTGGTATATATAATTATATTTATATTCTTTTTATTTAGTTATTGCAACCGGTATTGTACTATGATATTTCCTACGAATAACGAGAGTCTCGTTATTATACATTTTGTAATTATATTTTACAAAAGGTGAACCTAATTCCTACAAACTTAAAACAGATTTCATGAGACTGTTACTACAATCTTAAAACCTTATTTATAAGGATTTTGGGTTCACAAAAGGATTTATAATTAAAAAAAATATTTTAAAGATTATGATCTTATAAATATTTTCTTTTGGGAAATATGTACATAGTACAACTTGTTGTGTTTGGATTTCTTGAGATTGAGATACAATCTTAAATCCTATATCGTGGTACAAAACGAATGGTTTTGGTTCAACCGTTTGGTTTTTTAAACGATTTTGGGGATCGTTAATTTTTCTAACTTTTGTGTTAGATCGGGTTTATTAGTGTAAACCATACGTTTTTTGTAAACGTTAAATTCTCTAACATGTGTGTTAGACCGGAATTATTGGTATAAACCATACTTTTTTGTAAACGTTAAACTCTCCTAAGTAGAGTTTTTTATGTCTTTAAATAAGAGTTTTATGTTACTTGCTTAGAGTTTTATGTCTCTAATTAAGTATCTATTTAAAGTAGACTCTTCATCCACCCATGGATTGATATGAACAAATAAGTCTTATAATGATTTTTGTAATCATTTGTCTTCTAACATGTGTGTTAGAAACGTTCATGAAACGCGTTAGTTTGGAAGCAGTTTTTTAATTGTTCAGTTTCTAACGTGTGTATTAGAAATGACTTATTTATTTGAACCACATATGTGTTTTTAGCAAGTCGAATTAACATTTTGTGGAAATGTTAATATTTCTAACGTGCGCGTTATAATTTCTTTCATTTAACATGATTGTTAAAAATGATTAAAATACAAATGCTTTGAAATGTTTTATGTAAACATTTTATACAAGTAATTTGTTGTAGCATTGATTTTAATGCTTTGTATGATTTAGAAATAAAAGGTCATACATTGAAGTTGATGTTTGATTGGCTTCAACAATTAAATCATCAAAAAGTGATGGTGTAGTTGTGTGGGATTTATCACCAACTTTAATTTGTGATTTCTAAATCCATTTGAGTGAAATTTTAATACCTAATTAAACTCTTCATATGGTGAAACTCTTGAGTAGAGTTTTAATGATGACATTTGATGAGTTTTATTAGAATTTAAGTCTATAATTATTGAGACTCTTAACTCTTCATATGTGAAACTCTTGAGTAGAGTTTTAATGATGACATTTGATGAGTTTTATTAGAATTTAAGTCTATAATTATTGAGACTCTTAACTCTTCATATGTGAAACTCTTGAGTAGAGTTTTAATGAAGACATTTGATGAGTTTTATTAGAATTTAAGTCTATAATTATTGAGACTCTTAACTCTTCATATGTGAAACTCTTGAGTAGAGTTTTAATGATGACATTTGATGAGTTTTATTAGAGTTTAAGTCTATAATTATTAAGACTCTTAACTCTTCATATGGTGAAACTCTTGAGTAGAGTTTTAATGATGACATTTGATGAGTTTTATTAGAGTTTAAGTCTATAATTATTGAGACTCTTAACTTTTCATATGGTGAAATTCTTGAGTAGAGTTTTATTGATGGCATTTGATGAGTTTTAATGATGACATTAATGCTTTAATTTGGTCATGTTTTGTATATATAAAATGACTTAAATTTTCTAAAACGTGTGTTAGAAAATGTGTATCACGAATACGAGGTTAGAGATTGTTCATAATGAACAGAAATGTTTTATGTAAACATTTAATTGCCTCTGTGTGCATTAAAAAATGATGAGAAATGGTTTATTTTATAAACTATATCTTTGGAAAACGTTTTATGTAAACGTTCGATTCTATAATGTGCTTGTTATAACATTTTTTTTTCTAACATGCTTGTTAGAAAATGTTTAGTACATATGTACAATAAAAAAAAACCATTTAATATTTGGGTTTGATCTATGTTTTCATAACCCTAATTGATATTATTAATATTGTATATTGCAAAACTAAGAAACTGTTTTGAAGTATTTTAAAACAAAGTTTTGCATAACATTAATAATTCAAATGGTTTGCTACTCTTACTAGAAGTAGCATATGGTGGACAAAGTAACAGCCTGGTGGATGTTATTTGGTGAAAAACAACTTGGTGTTGTTGTGAACAAATTTAATTGTTCAAGTTTACTACTTAAATGTAGTATTTGTAACAACTTGGTGTTGTTTTGAGCATAATTGTTCAAGTTTAAAGTTTCAAGATGAAATAGGCAACTTGTACTTACAAGTGCATGGAGTCTTATTGAGGGAGTACCTCAAGACATGCCATGGGACAATATTGTTGAGAAGATTTCCGTCAGATTATAAAGTGTTGAAGATAAAAGCACTTTGTTATTTGATGTCTACATATTGTCTATGCTTCCGTTTAAATTTCAAAAGTGATTGGCATTTATGATTTAGTTTCCAATGTATATTATTGTTTTGTGTTCAATATCTTCGGATAACACATTTAATTTTTTACAAAGAAATAAATCACTAATGGTTGTGACGTATAAATTATTTTTGTGGAAAATAATTATAACTTCGGTTATACATTGTTTAAAAAAATATGGTTTTAAACGGATAGTACATGAAAATACTTGGACATAAACAACTTGAGAGTTGTTACATTGACTAAAAGTCAAAGACGAAATATCAAATGTATAACCACATCATGAATGAGTAATGAAAAAACGTAGTGAGTGTATTGAGATGAAATACACTAACGACATTCACGTCGCATACTTCATTAGAAGTCACTGAAAAATTCACAAGTGTGAATTCTAACATATGAAAGTAAAAGTACTATATGTTATTGTATACCTTTAATAAATCTTGCGAGATTTATAAGTAGATGCGTCTACCACTTGATTATTGTTAGATCTATATAAAGATTTTACCTTCATTTGGGAGAGCAGCCTAAATATACATATCTCCTAATGAATAACAATAGATGTGTGCAAATCACTTATGGAAAAATTATGAATGCCATGTTGTTGAGTGTCAATCTAGTTGACTCTATCTCACACATAATAGTGATTGCAGACGAGAAACATTCATCTTGTTGGTGATGAATGTGTTCACCAAGTGACTTGGATTAAGACTTATGTTTAAGTACTTATGAGTCAATGGTAGATTGTTAGAGATCAAAGGTAAACAAGTTATATTCCTTCAATGAATTATGAAATTTGTGAGACCTTCCTAAATATTGATGTTTTAGGATTATGATTAAGTCTCATTATTTTGTCTTAACAAGGGATGAATGTTGCAAAGTGATATTATGATATCCTTATGGCTGTGAAGAATCTGAATGATACATCTTCTATTCACATGCTAAAGTATTGTAGTCTAAAGCATGCTAGACTAGTACTTGGTTAATTATGGGTCTTGAAGGAGACTAATTAACTCTAAACATTCAAATGTGTATGAACACAAAAAGAATTTGTGTACAGACAAAATTAAGGGAGAACTTTTCATTCATTATAAGGAAAAGACATGTAACTTTTGAAGAGTTTGTTCGAAAAGCTAATGAGGAGAACTCATTGTCTAAGTTTATTCTAGATGTTAAATTAGAATTATTCTAAGTTGGTGACAAACTTATGACAATGGCATGTGTTGCTTTGGTCAACTCAGAATGCAATATAAGTTGAATTCGCACAATAAGGTTGATCTTGTTCAATCATATGTGTATAAATGTCATCATAAATGAAGTTACGGAAATCTTGATCAAATGGCAAGAAATGTAGGGGAGGATCCATTTAGAAACAACCCTATAAGGGTATGTAGAAATGGTTTTCATTACCCCATATGGATGATATCCTATAACACTTAAATGTGGGGGTGTCTTGCATTTGTATCATAAAAGTTTGGCAATAAGGATTTTGTAATCAAGTCTAACATTGCAAACAGACGACTATGTGGAGGACACAAAGGTCGTAGTGTATAATGGAGATGTGTTTGCCTTAAATGATAAGCGTATCTTACAAAGACATATATTATAACCAGATTCAGATGGCCACTGAGGTTATAGTCTTAGAAGTTGACAATAGGCAAAATTAACTTACGAGTTAAGAACACATCATGACAACTGATCTCAAATACGCAAAGTTATTTGTTAATGTTATGGATCCAACAACCTGAGGGTTTATTAGAGATCAAGTTGTGGAATGAGACTGAAGCCCATGGAAAAAGGGTATGTGAAGGACACCTAACTTAGTTGACTGGAGATCCCAAGATCTAAGTTCAATAGGACAACTAACTCATATACCTAAAGGTGGTCATTGTGGGGGCATAAATGATATGCATAAGTTAGTATATATGGTTATACATACCCCCCAAAGTATAAAAGGGTGTTTAAATACGTCCTAGTCTATTCATGTGATATTCAGTGACAAAGAGTGAGGCTAAGCATAATATGTGGTAAATGATTTCGCTAAATCACGATAACCACAATGCTTTTAATGATCTAAGGATAATCACCTATGTTAGAGAGAAGTGGGGTCGCTTCGAATGGAATTGGGGGCACAATTCCTAGAGCTCTCGCAGAACCAGGAAAGTGTTTCACGACCATTATTGGACACGACTATGAAGAGATGAGCGAAGGTTCAAAGGGTAACACCTACCTATCGTATGCAAAACTCAACTGTCGAGGTTACATTGGAAATTTTAAGTGTTTTGAACGATCTCCATTCATGTGGGGGATTGTTAGAAATTTGGTGAATGGATATTTAATGTATTTATAATTTAATGAAATTATAAATATTAATTAGAATCTTCATGTGGTAAATAAAAGAGAAACTCTTGAGTAGAGGTTCTTAACGACATTTAATTAGTTTTACTAGAGTTTTTAAGTCTCTAATTAAATGAATAATTAAGTGACTAATTAAGTGAAACATTTCACTAATCCTTAAGTCTTGTACAAATAGTAGGCTATGTGCTTTCTTTTGTTAAAAAAAAAAACAAGAATATGGTATTGCTTGATACATGAAGAATACTAGAAGTAGGATAAACACTTGAAGACCAACTAGAGAGATGAGTACTCTATACTTTTTTTTCACCACATGAGTTCAAACACTACAATTACCGGATGTAACCTTGGGCCCGTAAGCCATCTCCGGCAGTACAGACTGCTTCGGCTGTTGTACCCTGGGAGACAGACGCGTTGTCTTTAGTAGAGGCGCGAAATCTGTTTTAAGGAAAGCGTGTTAAACACGTGCCTAAGCCAAAATCGTCAACGTTTTAGTGTGCTCTTTGTTGCAGTCCAGAAGTATTTTTCAAGACTCAAGATGATGAATACTCGAGTCTAGGATGCTATCAAGTGCGCGTGAAGGACCCACCAGAGATGCGGCTTGAATCAAGATTGGTATATATAATTATATTTTATATTCTTTTTATTTAGTTATTGCAACCGGTATTGTACTATGATATTTCCTACGAATAACGAGAGTCTCGTTATTATACATTTTGTAATTATATTTTACAAAAGGTGAACCTAGTTCCTACACAATATGTCGTCATGGTGCTTCATGCTTGTCAGCAACTAACAACATTTCATTATTTATCTACCATTATATCTTTATTTAATCAGATTCTAAAAATTCTCAGAATTTTGTCTGCAAACATTTATATACAACAAGGGAAAGTACCACATGAACACCTAATACTTCCAAGTACTTGTACTCGAAAGTTCAATATTTGAATTTGTTTTAACCTTCAATGATTAGTCAAATTTTCAAGAACAATTAATATAAAAATTTTATCTTTATTTTTTTATAAAAATAATAAGAAAACTAAAGCTTAAAAACAGAAATACAGAAATACAAACAAACATAAAATTTAACTCAACGGTTATAATATACAATTATATTTGCAATGGGATCACATCGTTGTAGGATAAACCCAAGAACATTTTTCAGCACAAATTTACTTAAACTAGTCTATGTGATTGCCAATATGTTTGTCCACCTGAACTCTTGCTTTAAACCTTTCTTACATAATCATCTTGATTTCTTATTATGTTTTATGCATTAATTATGATCTAAAGTGGGTCCCACACATATCCTAGAACATCTTGTCACACCCTGGCTTTGCAGAAGCGTGGTTAATTTGGCGTGACTTCTTAATACCATAGCTTAATCATAACAAAGCTATATGAAATAAAAACATGCAAGAATCATCCATTAAGTTTTAAAAACCAAATACAGTGCCATTGTTTTAAAACGGGATTCACGCCCCAACAACCATAACCTTGTTCAACAACCATTACAACTTAAACATAACATAAACACAGTTTAAGGACTGTGACTTGTCCAGGAAAGAGTCACATTCCCTAAACCCCGGATGACCTTGGAAACTAGTGCAGCGAGAAAACGTGCCATACCGTGCCAGATCTTTTAATTCCCTGAAATACATGTAAGTTGAAAAATCAACAATAATGTTGAGCGAGTTCATGTGTTTAGTATGTGCGCGCGAATAAACCTTTATAACCATTGTAAGTGTGAATATTTTGTAAGCTCTGGTATGAAAGCAAATAAGGAAACATATCAGTTAATGTGTAACCACATGGTCCAACCTGCGGGCGCATGGGGGGGATAGGACAAGGTCACCACATGGTCCAACCTGCGGGCGCATGGGTGGTGTTACGACAAGGTCACCACATGGTCCAACCTGCGGGCGCATGGGTGGTGTTAAGACAAGGTCACCACATGGTCCAACCTGCGGGCGCATGGGTGGTGTTAAGTCAAGGTCACCACATGGTCCAACCTTAGGGCTCATGGGTGGGGTTTGTTATGCTTAAATAGGCCTATCACTTGTATCCCTCGATCATACTACGAGGACTAATGTTCTTAAGGTTTCACCTACCCAAATCACATAACCTAATAGTTCCTTCCTTAGCTGACCATACCATGTAAGAAATATTCGTAGTCATAGTAACATGTATTTACCCCCGCAGTTTAGAAAACTGAAAACAGTTAAGAGAAAAGGGGGACATGAACTCACAGTCGGTGCGTCTCTACCAAGTACTCCGAATCAGGCAGCTGTGCGACGACCTACATGTACTAATTCTATTAGACGGATGGCCGTGCCTTAGCTTTATAGTTTAAGTATTTTGGGAAATAGTTAGACAACTATTTCGTGTTTACATTTTGCATGTACTTGGTAGTAATCTCCTTCCCAAGGATGGGGGATTTAATACACGTGTGTTCGAATTACACCATTAAGTCTCACTTAATATATTTATTTCCAACTTCAAAATATAAGTATTTTTCTCAAAAATATTATATTTTCACTTCACATAATTTTCCCCAAAAATAATACGTCGATAAAATACGCGTTCATGAATATTTCTGTATAATGCGTAAGTTACGTTTTATCATTCGGGTGGTAATAGTAATTACCGGTGTAACTTATATAATTATCGTAGAGGCGTTCGTATTATTTTGGATCTGTCAACGTTCGTAAATATTATTTTTACTCTAAAAATAATATTTGTGCATTTTTCACAAAATAATCATAAACAGTGTTGTGAAAATATATTTACCAAATATATGTTTATCACGTTTAGTTTTGTGAAAATCCCACCTCTGAATATTGTAAATAAAGTCGTGGCGAAATATATTTTGAAAACATGTCAAAATAATTCTAACACTTGTAAATAATTCTAAGTGTTAGGTTTTTGAAAAATTTCGCCAGAGTTTCCTCTGTAACTGGAGGTGGCCACGCTTTCAAGCGTATCATTTTCTTTTGCAAAATCAATTTCAACAACCTCTTTATTCAATCAAACAATTTCCGACACATCAACTAGTCATCAAGTATGTAAATCGCATAAGTACATGAACATGTAGTTTTTCCGAAAACCATAGTGTAAATCCCATTATATTTTGTGGATCTTTATATAAAGTAGATCGATCTCGTAAAAACCTCGTTTTTAGAGTATATCCATCTTTACAACTTCTCGTCATCTTTTACAAAGTTTGTTATCTTGTCGAACCTTTCATTTCACAAGTGTTTACACACTTGTGGTTTATAAAATCATGCTTGTTAATGTAAGATCTATTTTTAGAAAACATGACTTCTTTGATATGTGGTTCTTTGAAAATACCATTTGTACATACGTAGATCCGCTAGTTTCAAACACTATTTTACAAGTAAAAATACTTTTACACAAGTTCATGTTTCTCGTGTGGTAGAGTTTCACCTTTTAACCCTTGTCTCATTCAAAACAAGCTTATGTCAAGATCCATGATCTTAACCAAACCGGGTTAAATGGTGATCCGAGCTACCACAACGTAGATCGGGTCTAGGTAACCACAAATTTCAGTTACTACAACTTTTACACAACTTATATGCTTTTAACCAACAATACTTGTAATTTTAGTAGACTTTAATGCTTCAAAATGCAAGTTTCTGAGTTTTAATCATCATATATCTTATTAACCACCTTAGATTAGTTCGAGAGAGTGTTTTAAGCATTATACCTCTAGCTCGAGGCTAGGGAAGAATCTATGCGCAAAAGAGTTGGATAAAAGCGAGATAGAGAGGTCCTTCGTCTTCCGTTTGCTCCAAGGCTCCTCATATGTGACCCGTAACACTTGTGGATGATTGGAATGTAATGATCAAAATCGAAAGATGATGGAGTGGGCAAGGGGGTGTTCGGTCGTGGCTATGTAGAGAGGGAAAGAGAGGTGTGAGATGGTGAGGAGTTGGATGAATGATCTTGTGAGTTTAGGTTGCTACTTATAGACAAATCTTATAACAATTATCCAATGGATCAAGTGTCTAATAGATATTAGACAACTTGATTAAAATAATGAAAAGAAATCAAGTCTTGTCTCCTCCTAGTTAGGCCGATTAGGATGGGGGGGGGGTCTTAGTTCGATTTCAACTAGTTAGTTAGGTATTAGTTAGGTTAAACCAAGTTAGTTTAGGGATTAACTTGGTTAGTGGTGTGTTGTGCTTTAATGCGGGTGTTAGGGTGTTCAGGGGCCCTAACTGGCTCAGAAAAAGATCAATATTGTTAACGTCAATATTTTTATGTTCCGGGTATAGTCCGGTTGTTCGGTTGGATAGTAATCCGTTAAAGCGCTTAATAAAGCTTTAAAGTGTCGTTAATACCATTTTTAGTGACACAACTTATTCCCGACACTTTGGAAAGTGTCTAGTAATATTTTTCTCATGTTTTGGCACTTTATTAGCCAGCTAGAAGCTGAATTGTTCATTAAAGTGCTGTGTTCTGGTGCTTAGAGTACGTTTTATGCACATCCAGTCATTATATCTTATTCCTAGAGACGCAGTTCTACAACCCTTGTATCCCTACACTCACTATGGGTGTAGTAAAATATTTCTGGCTCATACAGGCCCTTAGAGGCAGTGTCTGCCTGATGCTGGCTTTATCAGCATGTTCAATAGTTATCCGTTCAAATGCTACTGTGCTTTTGTGCATCATGTTTGTCACTAAGGTTCAACATGTAAATAGTGTAGTGACAGTATGTAAAGTATGATGCAGGAATATACAAGTACTAGAAATCAAGTAGCAGTTCATCAGCAATTTCAGTTAAGCACAGTAATTAAGCAGCAATTAATTATTAATTAAATCGTACGGATACCTGGTTTAGTGAGGGTTGTCACACATCTTTTGTACATTCTATCATGTAAGTAGTTTCCCTACCACATATTTTCATAATATATGCCTTAAAATCTAAAATCTTGTCTCGGACTGGGTTAAGAAAAGCACAGAATAAATCATACGTAGAGATGGGTATAAAATACATATAAAATGATTTCTCATATGATTAAGGATGGAGGTGTTTGGACACCAGAGGGTCTCTTTTGTTGTGCATATTGGCATCTTTTTGGTCTCATACGGTCTCTTTTGATGTTTTGATTGATCTAAAAGCACATTGGCTTTGAACAACAAACAACTAGGTGTCCGTTTTCAGGATAACAAAATCTGATGTGTTAAGCATCTTCAAGTCTCTGTTTTCATAAAACAAAGAAGATACCAGAATGTTTTCATATTCAATTTTCAGACCCCAAAACAAACACAGTGTGTATAGGGACATCACACAAACAGTCAAATATAATTGTACTGATCTATGTTATAAACTAAGAAAAATATTTTTGTTCTTTTTTCTTAAGCATTCCATCATCAAATTTAAAACCAATCATTCTAAAAATGTATGTACCAAATTTGATTGTACATTTCTTGCTGATCTTACCTCTCTTATCTCCTTTAACGGAAAGATATCATTTGTTAAAAGAAAACTGAACATTATCTATCAGAGAAATGTCACCCATCATATCCCTAGAACAACCACTATCAACATTCCAGAGATTGGTAACACTTCCTCCTTGGTTGTCCTTGAATGAATTAGGAGATTAGTTAGACATAGGTACCTAGGTCATCGTGGTCTTGGCCATTCCTGAAGCATCAATATAAGACACTTAATGTAAGCACATGTCCTTATCTTCTTCCAAAATTAGGGATACTATTGATTTTGGTTTTACTTTCCAAATCTGTTTAGGCTTAACAAACGAGTTAGTTACCATTACTTGAGCAACTTTAGCTGTTTTAGGTTTCTTAGTTTAGAAATAGATTTTTGTTCCTGAACAACCTTACGTTTGTTCTTGGCAGCATTCCAATCATAGTCATGTGGTTTAGCTTTGGGACGCTTATTCTTTATTTCCTTGGGGTTTTCAACCATCGTTGGCTTGGAAGAAAACTTTTACCTTGGTGTAACCCTCTTCTGATTTTTCATATAATAAGGCTCATAAGGACGATGTGTGCAATTTCTTGCAATGTGTCCAGCAATGCTACAATTGTAACATGTCTGCTTCTTTGCATAAGGAGCATAGCCTGAACAGACTGACCATAAAGATAATGATGAATATGAATGATAAGATCTATCACTCTTGGAATGATTTTCACATGTTTTGTGTGAAAGGTTTTTAATCATTCTATTCTTCTGAGCATGTTTTGCACAAACCTCTTATGATGATGATCATGATGTGTATAAAATTCCTCTTCAGAAAGATGTTTAGTTGATGCATTTGTTTTTCGAAAAAACAAACTTCAGTTTTTAAACCTTGTTGTCTTCCCATCTGCAGTGCACTCTTTATTAGCTGAATAGATCATATATAGAGATGGGTATATTGAACTAATGGAACCTTAAGAACATACGATCTCGAAAGCTACTCGTCCTTAAAAGCAACTTGACAAATCCCTTAAACTTTGATTTTGAGAACACATTTCATAACATGTTTCCCATAAACACTATGATCTCGAGAACAAGGATTCCCGCAGATGGATAACTCGAGCATTGCAAGCTTTCAACAAACATAAATATCATAAACTGCTAAAACCGTAAAGGCTGATCTCGTAAATGCCTTGACTCTGTAAACCTTGTAAACTCGAGAACACGAACCAGAACTTAACAACCCGCAATTAGCAGAAATCGTGAACACTATATTATGATCTTGTGAACCTTGAATATGTAACTCGTAAATTAGCAAACAATGAATCTCCTAAACACTTGGAGCCCGTGAACCGTTGAAACCAAAAAATGGCAGAACTCATGAACCTTTCCTTAATACTACATGTTGCTCGTTCTCTTAAACCTTGAAAAGTGAGAAACCAACAGACAACACGAGAACACTTATAATTTTGAAAGTTATTGAACCTATCAAGCAAACTCGTGAACACCACTTTTGCATGAAATATGCTACTTCTGTAATTTCTTTAGTTTTTAGCTGGTCGACAACTTTTGAACTTTGAAAAAAATACTAGATAAAACCAAATCCCAAAGATTATGGGATTTCAAATATTTTTGTTTTTTATTTTTTTATATGTAAAGATATTTTTTGATTTTTTTAAATCTTTTAATTATTTTATCTCCTAAACACTTTTGATTGAATCGCCTAAGCAAATTACTATAATTTCTTGCAAACTCAATGAATATTAAACTAAAACCTGAAGAAGACGATGAAGATAAGTCCAAATCTTCAAGTTTTCGATCAATAAAATACCAAACCTTGATCCAAAAACTGTAAAAAACAATGATTTAAACAAAAATATAAACTCGAAAAAGTTTCAATACCCATAATCGTCATCAAAACATATCCAAAAAACACAAATTTGAGCCAAAAACTTCTGATCTTAGTCATCTTGAATCTTGATATCAAAGCTTCAATGGCTTTGATACCACATATAAGTCCTGAAAAACACAGATATCAAGAAAACACAGATATCAAGAAAATACAGTTGTTTGGTGGAATCGAACAACTATATGATCAAGAACATGAAGAAATCTCTTTACTTGCATATGATTCTGTTAGATAACAATAAAAATCTCTTGAATAATTGTTTCTTTTTAAAACACCTCTATGTCTAACTCTCTCTTTGGACGCTCTCAAAACTAGCTAACCTAACTAATGGAGCATAAACTTGTTTATATACTATAGCTAGGTAGTCATGCCCCCTTATGGGCTCCCCATGGACCGTGCTAGCCCACATGGCCTAACCATGGCCCAACTAATCTTTTATGGCTCAAATCCTAATAAGAACTGACCTAGATAATTCTAACTCGTAGCCCATAGCATATATTTGATACATTAGTCTCAAATATTTAGGTCCAACACCACCCGAGTGTATTAAAAATATGTTCGTAATCCTTGTAACACTCAAAAATTTATCTTGTGAGCTAATCCAATTTAATCAAACAGTGTGAAGTAATTATTATAGAAACAGATAACACTCATCCTCGATCAATATACAAAACGCTTTTTATAAGGCAAAGACTAACTAAGAAGTTATAGAGTAGTGTACAGGAAAATGTTACAAGTGGGTCATACATGTTCTTACAGAAGTACAAATAGTTGTAGAAACCTGTGAAAATCACGTGCGTGTCCGATGATATTTTAAGACACAGGCATAGTTCGGGCTATGGCAACACGTGCAATGTAACCCAGTCAGCAGAATTGTCCGAGTATGTTGGACATTTGGACCAATGCACATGGATGAAAATGACTACCAGAGTGCCAGATTGGAATTTGTTGGGACATTTCGAAATACATCTCTAAATTTGTGACGTGTGTTTCGTAGTAATAATAATCTCCTTTGACTGGATTAGTTGATGGAAATCTTAAAAAATACAATGAAACCATTTAGTGAAATTTTCGTAATCATCTTCCTCTTGCTAGTTGTTTACATCATCCAAACTCTAATTCATCTTTTTCTTTTTAAGTAGACTTCATGTAACATAATCAATGTCAACTTACAGAATGGCCTCCTTAACTCGAGTTCTGATCATGGGAGGTTAAGGAAGTCACTGTCCGCGCTTGTGAAGGATGTTCGCATTGCACGTCACCGTCCTTGGATGCTCATTTATGAGAATAAACGGACTAAAAATGGTGGGTAAGCTAGGGTTGATTAATTTATTATTTATTGTTTTTATTTTAATTTTCTTATATGGTTTTGTATATTTTAAACTTTTAGAAAATATATGTATATTAATTAAAAGTTTTGAACTTCAAAATATTTATTTATTTTAAGCTTTTATAAATCAACTATTAATAATATATACAAAACTTTTGTAATGTAAGAAGAATTTGTGTAAGTTTTAAATTCATATACTTTTTATATATTTTAAACGCTTAAAGTTTGTTTAAGCTTTTTATAAAAATTCATATACCAACTATCTCGATGTAAATTCGTAAGAAATGATTAAAGATGGGAAAAAAAAGTTTGTTTAAGTTTTTTTTTTTAATTTAATATAGTGTATTCTATTTTTATTTTTAGTTACTTATTATTTAAATGTAATTTATTAAAGTTAATTATATGATATTAAAAGAAAAAGTGTATTATAATAAATAATTAGGTTACAAAAGATAGACGTGAAAATGATAATAATGTTGAAATTGTATGGTTGACAGATTGACTGGTAAAATAATGTTTTGAAAGACTGATGGATTGTTGATTTAGAAGCTCGAGTTCCTGACTTTGTGCAATATTGTATTTGCATAGATGGTGTAATTAGTATTCTTTTGATAAGTTTTCATACACAATGAATCAACAAATTAAGATAATTCTATCATAATCTTACCAACAATATATCTAGTTTTGTGTATGCAAATTCGACACGATACCTTTATCACTATCACACAAATATCCAACTCATGCACCAATGACATAAGCCCTAACGTTTTTTCACACTTGTCAACACTAACAACAAATATCTCAATTCTAATATTATTCTAAGCTTTATCATATGTATATGAATTCTAACATGATCCTCGCTTATTTTGTGACACAAAATTCAACTCTACGAGTAATTCCCCATCACGCAAAATGAAAACTTTCTGTTTTGGATAACCAAACTTTCTGTTTTAGATAACCAAGCTTCCATTCCGATCTCATGGTAATTCTTCACAACATGGCAGAATTATGAAATACACATTTTAAAATTGAATTTAACATAATGTCTAGGGCTGCAAACAAATGGAAACAAACGAACACAAAAAACATTCATGAACAAAAGGTGTAATACATTGACACTTATCAAATATTTTATTTGTCGGAATTTTAAAGTATTTAAATAAAATATAAAAACAAAAAACACTAATGAACTATCGAACACAAATGAACTTGTTACCGAACGTTCACAAACAAAAGTGAACGAGCACGACATCTGTTCCTGTTCGTTCATTTAACTAATTAACGAACAAAATTTCTTGCTCGTGTTCGTTTGTTTAATAAACAAACGAATGAACAGAAACGAGCTTTCTGTCAAACGGTACACAAACTGTTCGCCGAATGTTTAGTTTATTTGCAACCCTAGTAATATCACACTATATATATCATCATATCATGAGGGTGTCAAATAACTTAATTACGAACTTGGGATTTACATGTACGTGCTAATAGTTTTACAAACTTGTGAAAGTAACATCGGTATCACAAGATATCACGTGGCGTGTTTATTATTATTATTATTGTTGATTTGATGATCATGTTCAGTCGAGCCGTAGTCAGTAGAAATGTCCAAGTATGGGACTCACATGCACTTTCAATTCTTTGATTTCTTTTTGTCAAACATAAGATGCATGGATGAGTTGGTTGCTCGCCAGGTGTACAAGTTGGCTTTCTAGATATAACTAGTTACTTTCTGGCCGCGCGTTGCGGCGGGACCCAATGACTACAAAAGGCGTATCAGCAACGACAAACAGATACCGAATATCAAATCATAAATAAAATGACGTGGTAAAGATAGTCACTCCGTTATAAAAAAACGATTTTAAATAACCTAATATATATAATAATAGGACCCACACGTCCTACACGTTGGAAATTCGGTTGTTTTCAGTTCAGTTATTACGGTGCTAACACGTTAAAATATGGATGAGCTCGGTACCGGTAACGGCAGCGAAAGTACCGATCAGGAAAATCATCGAAATTAGGTACCGACATCGAAAATGCTCGGTACAATACAGTATGGTATTTGAAGGTAAAAATCAATAAATACATGTATGGTGCTAGACCGGTGTCGAACCGAAAGTAACGATTCTGAAAACGCCAAAAGGTGGGTACCAAATTGGCACCGAAAATGATTTGGTATAGTAAATTTGGTACCGATACGATACCGGTTCGTTTACAGGATTTGATACGATTTGCTCATCAATATTCTAAATATCCAAGTTAATTTTACATGCTACAATTCATTCATTACAAAAAAAAAAAAAAAGACAAAAAAGAAAGAAAAATAAGTTGTTGTGTATATATAAAACCTCATTCAAACGAAATACAGTTTACTTACTGTGTGTATGAAAAGTAATCTAAACGGTGCAATTACTTGCATTGCTGCGTTGCTACAGGATTTGATGAGCTCGGTACCAACCGGTACCGAAAATACCGTTACCGAAAATACCGTTACCAAAATCCCCAAAAGTGGGTACCGGTACCGAATATGCCTAGCATGGTACGGTTCGGTACCGGTCGGTACTTGTACGACACTAGTATTTGAGGGTAAAAACAGGTGTATACCTGTGCAGAACCGGTACCGAAAATACACCGGTTTGATAAATTTGAGACCGATACCTATACCCGATACCATTTGATCATCTCTTAATGATGTTACTATTAATTCCATTCTAATTTTAATTTAAAAAATAAATAATGAATCACTGTTCATTGAGTTTCTTTTTTATCATATATAGATTTGTATGGTTATAATGACGGCATGCACTATTCAAATAGGGTGTATCTATTGGCACACCCAAATGCCTATATGCATATCAAAAAGGGCTTTTTTGTCCTATATGCACACCCTGTAGTGTCGAGCTGTGGCCAAAGCGCGGCGTTTTGGTCCGGTCAACCACACAAAAGACTGACGGGTCTGTTGACCGGATCAAAACGCCGAGCATTGGCCGCGTTTTGGTCCTGTCAACCAGACAAAAGACTGACCGGGTGTCTGGTTGACAGGACCAAAACACGGCCAAAGCTCGACGTTTTGGTCCGATCAACAGACCCGTCAGACATCCGTCAGTCTTTGTCTGGTTGACTAGACCAAAACACCGCGCTTTAACCACAGTTCGACACTGCAAGATGTGCATATAGGACAAAAAAGCCCTTTTTGGGCTGACTATCTACACACCAAGTGTGCAAATAGTCTCCCCCTTCCAATATTCGATTCACAAGTGTGGCCCATAGTGCCACAGATTTAAACCGAATAAAACAGTAAAAACATAAGCAAATTCTCTTTTTGAGCCAGCATAATATAATCGCATACAACCAGTGTTGGAAAAATTGAGATTAATCAGCGACTAGTCGACGATTAATCACTAGTCGGCCGATCACCACTAGTCAACGACGTATTATTTTTCCAATAGACCATATATACAATCCACACTCCCCATGTTATGTGCCCCTCTTCTTTTATTCAGTAACCTATTGTCAAAGCTAATTCTACCATAGTGGAAAAATTGAGATTAATCAGCGACTAGTCGACGATTAATCACTAGTCGGCCGATCACCACTAGTCAACGTATTATTTTTCCAATAGACCATATATACAATCCGCACCCTCCATGTTATGTGCCCCTCTTCTTTTATTTATTCACCTATTATCAAAGCTAATTCTGCCATAGCGGTAACTTGTGTGTATCATAAACTTCAAAGGAAAAAAAGAGTAAACTACAGTATTTGTCCTTTAATTATATACCAACTCACATCATATGTCATTTGTCTTTAGAAATTACACCATGTGTCCTTTATTTGAAAGTTTTGCACATCCAATGTCCTTTAAAGTAACCTCCATCCATTTTGTTGGTCAAGACCAATCATGTGCCCCTTATGTGAGGGGCAAAACTGTCATTTCATCATTTTTATGTAAATTACATGTATTGTTCTATAAAAAACCATCGTAGGTTAATATATGCATCTCGTTTAATCGTCTCCTCGTCTTCTCACACACAACCATCTGAATTTAAACCCAAACAATCCTCACACGCACCATGGATAACCCTCCAGATAATCATCAAGAACGATTCTTCATTTGTTAACCTCTCGAACAAGAAGATATTGATGAGATTTACGGTAATACTTCATGTATTTTGGAACTCGCTCTTTTGGTTGTTTTAACAATATGTCTTTTGGAGCTTGGTTTGTTGGTTGTTTAAACACTACGCCAAAATAAGGATACAGCCACACAAAAAAAAGTGTGACTATATGTCTGTCACCACACATATTTTTTTCATGTTAGATGTGACCAAAGCTAAAGTCATCGTAGGCATCATACAACCACACATACTTTTTAGTGGCCTTAAAACTTAAAAGTGTGGCTAAAGGGTACCAACATTTTTGGTTAAAATTTAGCATTTCCTTCATTAAGTGTGGCTAAAAGGTTGCAATAGCCACACGAATTTAATTTAAGTGTGACTGTTTCTATTATATAGTCACATATATTTCCTAAAAAGTATGTTCTAGCCACATCAATTAAAAAAAAGTGTGACAAAAAGGGTTGTTATAATCAAACATTTTGTCTATTAAGTATGGCTAAAAGGTAGCAACGGCCACATGAATTTATTGTAAGTGTGGCCGATTCTGTTACATAGTCAGATGAATTTATTATAAGCGTAGCTAAAAACTTTTACTAGATACAGAAAACATTTTTGGAATTTAAGTGTGTCTATTGTCTAACTTTTGGTCACATGTATTTGTTTTTCCTATGACATTTGTTATCAGATCGTCACACAATAGAAACAAAGTAATAATGGTGTGGCTATTGTCTAACATTTAGTCACACGAATTTGTTTTTCCGTGACATTTGCTATGATTCCGTCACACAAACAAAAAACAAAGTGATGAAAGTGTGGCTAATGGTTATGTATAGCCACAATAAATTATGCAATTATAAGTGTGGCTATTTTCTAATCTTTGGTCATATATAACTTTCTTTTCCCATGACTTTTGATATCATTCTGTCACACAACAAAAAACAAAGTAACTATGGTATGGCTATTGTCTAACATTTGGTTCCACATATTTATTTTTCCCATGACATTTGCTATGATTTCATCACATAAACAAAAAACAAAGTGAAGAAAGTGTGGCTAATGGTTATGCATAGCCACAATAAATTTTGTAACTATAAGTGTGGCTATTTTCTAATCTTTGGTTACATATAACTTTTTCTCCCATGACGTTTGATATCATTCTGTCACACAACAAAAAACAAAGTAACTATAGTGTGGCTAGTGGTCAATTTTGTAATTTTAAGTGTGGCTATTGTGTAACTTTTGGTCACCCATATTTTTTGTCATTATATGTGACCATTTTCAAGTAAATACCCATTTTATTTTCAATACTTAGTCAAATAAAAACTACAATAAACATGAGAAAACTAAAAATCAAATGCTATTAACAATAATAACAGAAGTTTTCAATTTAAACTAGTTTTATACATAGTTCCACGTTGCAAGTGTTTTGCTGGGTTGCATTGCAGAAGTCTGTTCATCCCAGCTAGTAATTGAGGCAGTGCAAAGAAAGAGTCGTTGCAAGTGTTTTGCTGGGTTGCAATACAGAAGTTGTTCTAGGATGTTTGTGTTCATTAGGTGATGAAATCATTGGCATTGGTGATGAACAGTCAAACCCTTTTGTCATAACCACAGATTTCTTCGGTTTAGTTGTAAATTCTGGTTCTGTGACATCATCTGACACAGATCTTTGTGCTTTCAGGTTGGGCTTAGTTGATTTACCATTCTTCATATCTGTGAACCGGTTCCATGGCTCCTCAAAATCAATAGGTGTAACATCAATCGGCTTCATAGAACTTCCATTATTCTCAACCTGTTGCATTATTTCACAACATGAACTTAGTTAATTTGTTAGTGATGTCGAAACTAGTCAAAAGCAAAGATGTTATGTGGATAGTAGAAAAGTAAATGGCAAGAAGAATACCTTGACGTCTCTGAAAAACGACTTTAGTCCCTCCAATGACTGGTCAAAATTGTCATGCTTTTTGATGGATTTTCTTATCCACTTTGAAATGTAGGTTAGATTTTTTTCTTAGCGGAAGCGCTCATCTGCTTGCAATATTGACCATGATAAGGATTCCAACATCTTTGAAGAGCAATAACAGATAAGTTGACAATTGGCTGGATATAGGTACGTATATAGGGAATCCTTACCTTGGAAGATTATGGCTCGATAGTCGAACCTGTGTCGGATGCAACGTCCTACACAAAAAAAAATGTATACTCAACATATGAGAAGGTCTCATACCTGTACAACATTACTAGCAAAACTCATCGTGAAGTAAGAATGAAAATACCAACTTAGGAAACGACATTACAGGAAAGTCACAGATTGTGATTACCTATAGGAACAATAGAAATTATACAAGGAATTAATAATTCTACTTATTTGTAAAGATGATTCACTTATAAAAATAGCCACTACATAAGTACATAGTATTAGTAATCCACGTTATCATCAAAATAGAATGATGCCTCGTGCCTGAATAAGAGCTCGAAAAGCTTGCTGACAGTACCATTCACTTCCACTAAGAAGACTTTTAGACCATTTAAATGTAAAGAATATCATACCGAATATATAGAAACCAATAAAACATTAGGTTTCATAACAAATACTTACTAGACTGAAAAAAATATACAAACTTACAACTCGTATTTTCTCTTCTCTGTCAGCTATGCAGGGTAAGATAACTCCCAATATATCAGCATAATAAGGTACAAGTTGGTATCCACCAAGTTTTACAAACTCATCTGCACGAGTAGTTTTCTAATCAATTTGCTCATTTATATTAACAATTTAATTTTAGGTTCATAAAAACCAAAGGTGGACTCAGACACAGGCAAGGGTTAAGTGACCTCAAAGAATTTTTTTTATGTGTTATATAGTATCCAAAACTCATTTATGTGTAATATACAAATAATAATTTGATACACCACATATATTGGAGTGACCCGGTAAAAAAATCATGGATCAGTCACTGATATAACCACAAGATATACGTTGTGCATCAAACTTCAAAGTGTGCCAGTAATTTACCTTAATGAGGCCGGTTTTCTTGTAAAGTTCATATTTCACATTGCTTCCTTTGGTGATCTCAATAACCTGTATAAAAATTAAAACTCAATATGAACCCAGCCAAACAAAGGGAAGTTGTATTCCCTAATGCTTGCACATGTGACATGACTTGGATAGTAATGAATGTATTCAGTGACATGTGGCCAAAATAACTTGCTTAAAGCTTTTCAAAATGATGTATGAATGCCCATGCCCATGTGATGTGTTCTCTCTATTAAAAGTCTTACCTCGTAGAAGCCCCATCCTAAATGAGTAAACGTCGCTATAGCTAGCCTAATAATAAGAAATTAAAGGGAATATTACAAAAAAGGGTCAAGTTTGACAAAAACACACTAAAAAAACAAAACAAAACGTATGAACCAATCAAAACACACATGTGTGATCTACTATTGTCTATTGTGATCCATTAAGGCCCAATATGGTTCATTAACATATCTATGACCACTATTGGGCATTGTAACCCAGTAAAGCCCAATATGGTCTATTAACACATATATGATGAGGGATGAGTTCAGTACCGGTACTGGTACCAAACATACCGGTACCGAAAATGTCGATACCGGAAATCATCAAATATGGGTACAGGTACCGGTACCAAAAATGTTTGGTATGGTACTGTACAGTACTCGTACCACAACGCTATTTGAAAGTAAAATTGGGTAAACTACAGGTATCGTATCGAACTGAAAGTACCAGTACCCAAAACAATTAACTTCGAGAAATTTGGTACCATTATTAATATGCATACATTAATGAAACAAATATGGTTTAAAATATATAATATTTAATAATAGTTTGAATTATTAAATATCTAGTAATTTTTTTTAATATTAAGTAATGTAACTTTTTAAATAAGAATATTATTTGTGATGAAAGTTTTGAATCCAAAATTTGGGGGGGGGGGGGGAGTTTAAGTTTTAGAATGAAATATTTTGGAGCAAGGTTTAAGTTTTAGGATAAAATATTTTGGGGGGAGGTTTAAGTTTGAAATATTTTGGGGGGAAGTTTTAAGATGAAATATTTTAGATGGAAGTTTAAGTTTTGGAATTAAATATTTTATAGGGATTTTTTAAAGATTTAGTAAGTTTAACATTTGGTCACACATTTTTTTAATGACATTTGATAATATTTCGTCACACAAAAGAAACAAAATGATGATTGTGTGACGAATGTTAATATAAAACCACATTAAATTTTGTAATTTTAAGTGTGAATATTGTCCAACCTTTGGTTACATAAAATAATATATGTGGCCATATGCATTAGATTTTCGCCACATTATTAAACAAATAATGTGGTCGTAGAACACATATAGCCACACTTTTCTAATGTGGATGTTTTATCTTAACGTGTGGCTAAAGGTTTGGAATAGTTTTGTGTTTAGTTCCGCGAAACAAATACAGTAACCGTAGATCAAATTTGGCCACACATTTTTAGTGTGACTAATAAATGTCACAGTTTTTTCTTAAAATGTGGCTAAAGGTTTTGAATACACATCTTATTGGTCATAGGAAAATATATAATGTGATCATAGATAACATTTAGCCACACTTTGCTAGTGTAGCAAATATATGTCACAATTTTTTTCTTCAAGTGTGGCTAAATGTGTCAAATACATGTTTTTTTTTTGTCACATGAAACAAAAATATGTGGTTATAGATCACATTTGGCCACACATTTCGATTTGTGGCTAATAAATGTCACATGATTTTCTAAAAGTGTGGCTAAAGGTTCTGAACTTGTATAAATGGTCACATTAATAATAAAATGTGTGGCTAAAAATGTTTTAAAATGTTATAGCTAACCTTTAGCCACACATTTGGCGGTTTTGCCAAAAGTGTGGCCGTAGCCCTTTTTTCACGTAGTGAAAAAATATGGTCTAATATGGCTGTTTGAACAATATGGTATGTAATTGGACAGTTTGGAAATGTCATCTGGTTGTTTGACTTTTAGATGGTTTTGAGTAGTTTTTAAACTTTATTTGTATAGGGTTGACCACATTATATAGTCTACTTACAACAAGCTTTTAACAAATAAATTGCATACACCAATAATGAAAGCAAGTTTTTAACAGATAAATTGCATACAACAGGTTTTTATACCATGTGGCTATTGATAGTAGGTTTTTACCAATTGCAACAAAAAAATACATACGTTATACAACACCTGCAGTTACAACAATTAAACACAATTCCATACACATCCTTCGTACAAAAGAACTAGGAATAAACACAATTGAATAAACACCCTAGTTTGATTAATGGCGTTGCACACACATGTAGCACCCTAAGACATTTTAACCATAAAGACGCAGCGGAAAATACAAACTTTAAAATTTCTTTCTTTGTAAACGGTTTGACATACTTGAAGGTCCATTAAAAATAGCGGTTTTTACATTAAATACATTCTACGTTCTCATTTAGGAAATAAAACACCACTTATGTTTACTGAATTACATAATCACATATTTCCGTACAATTTATTATGTGACTCGATCTTCAACCGTTTACACCTCTTGATGATGATCAGTGATTCTGTATAACCTGCAGTCACCGCATACATTCACATCATTAGTACTTAATGACATGATATTTATATAATCTAAATTTTATGCTATTGGACCGCGTTGCATTCTATTCTCTTAAGAATTTTGTTCGGTTTTCCTTTTGAGTTCAAGCACTTCATTTCAAAGTCTAACCTTCAATGAGTCAACAATAACCTACCTGAACTTCATTTCATTCTCATAAGCAACTCGGTTAGTATCGTCAGCACTCATATATATATATATATATGTACACACCGACGGATTCAAACTTTTTCATTCGCACCTTTCATTCTTATAAGTTTGATCTGTACACACCGGCGGATTCAAACTTTTTAATTAAAGAATACCTTCATTCCCTTGAGAGTCTTACTACTCCTTTCACTCACACGGTCACTTACTTCCCAATTTACCAAACATACCTGTAATATTATCATGGTCGCACAAGTTTCATATGCTTCTTGCGCACTGGCCAGGCGCGCAATCCACATACTAGCTTCGTAGCATCAAGTAATCATCACCTTATGTATGGAGAAGTGGGTTTCAGTTTGTGCATCATCTATAACATCATATCATGGCGACACCAATGTCTTTCGTTTAATATTCACCATCCCTGGGTGATTTTCCCAAAAGCGGTACCCAAATTTATTAAAATTGTGTACCTTGGGTCCAACAGTCTAATCACATGCTTTGGTATCTCCTCTAAACTGCATCCTTGGATCATCCTTCTTAATCATCAAAGCTTACCCTACACATACAACACAGTTCATTTATTCACTGAAACGTATATATGTAGACTTACATTCGGTTCTACCTTGGGGTCTTGATCGACTCTCGGGTTGTACGGCTTCCTAGTCATAAGAGCACACATGTTTGAGTTCAAGTACTTACCTCCTTGTACTTGGATTTACCCAAACCAGGTCTCTAATACCAACTTGTAACGCCCTAACACGTTTTAACCATAAAGACACAACGGAATATACGAACTTTAAAATTTCTTTCTTTGTAAACGTTTTGACATACTTAAAGGTCCATTAAAAGATAAAGTTTTTACACTAAATGTATTCTACGTTCTCATTTAGGAAATAAAACACGACTTATGTTTACTGAATTATATAATCACATATTTCCGTACAATTTATGATATAACTCGATCTTCAACCGTTTACACCTCCTGATGATGATCAGTGATTCTGTAAAACATGCAGTCACCGCATACATTCACATCATTAGTACTTAATGACATGATATCTATATAATCTAAATTTTATGCTATTGGATCGCGTTGCATTCTATTCTCTTAAGAATTTTGTTCGGTTTTCCTTTTGAGTTCAAGCACTTCATTTCAGAGTCTAACCTTCAATGAGTCAACAATAACATACCTGAACTTCATTTCATTTTCATAAGCAACTCGGTTAGTATCGTCAGCACTCATATATATATATATATAGATATATATATATATATATATAGGGAGCCGCTAAAATAGGAACCACCCCCAGTTGTAAGTACCGCGAGAACCACTCTCAACCAATTAGATTCTGCCATTCAAAAGGGTAATTTGGGCATTTATCATTAAATGTCATTTCCCTCTCTCCCCTCATTTATTATATTCAGAACCTGTCTCTCTCCTCCTTTTTAATCCATTTGCCAACTGTATTTGTAATCTCAGATCTGCTAAACTTCTGAAACTCATCTCTCCATCTCTTTTGTCTCTCCCATTTTTGAACCAAGCAAACACACACACCGGCGAACCCAAACCCCCACCGGCGATCCCAAACCCAAACCCATCTCTCCCGTCGTTGGCGATGATGATGATACAGATGATGTTGAAGCCCCTCATCCGCCGCCACACCCCCCACTCCGGCGACCCCAAACACCTCACCTCCTCCGACTGCCTTCTCGTTTCTACGGCGTCCCCCTCGTTTCTCCGGCACCCCTCCGATCTGCAACCCATCTCTCATATCCTCCAAACCCCTCTGATTTGCAATCCTATCTCAGATCTGCAAAAGTGATGGTGGCTGCTGATATTTTCGGAGACGAACGGTGAATCGCAGTTTTGTGGTGGTGCGGTTTGTGGTGGTGGCGACTGAGCCGGCACGTTCTTTATCCGACGAGAGAGATCGAGGATGGTGACCGGTTTGCAGGTGTGGGTTTATTTCTCCGGCGAGAGAGATCGAGGACGGTGACCGGCACGTTCTTTCTCCGACTGAGCCGGCACGTTCTTTCTCCGGCGAGCGGTTTGCAGGTGTGGGTTTGTTTTGATATTGAATTTTTGTAGGTGTGGTTTTGTGTTGCTTTTGAACCTGCAACCCCACTTTTGCAGCCTCTTGATTATCGGATAATCTAAGCCAAACCCCGTTTTTTTTCGAGATACACTTTGTTTTGATGTTGTTGGTTTTTTTATGTTTTCCCCCCTAGTCGATGATGATAATAATATATCTGAGACACCTCCTGAGTTTGTGATTTCTGGGTGCGTTCGTTTTTGCGTAAAAAAGTTTTTGTAAAAAACAAAAAAACTTAAACCGTAAACTTTTTAACGTAAACCGTAAACTTTTTAACGTAAACCGTAAACTTTTTAACGTAAACGTAAAAAGTTTTACGTAAAACGTAAAACGTAAAAAGTTTTACGTAAAACGTAAAAAATTTTACGTAAAACTAAAAAGTTTTACGTAAAACATAAAACGTAAAAATTTTAACGTCAAACGTAATTTTTTTACGTAAACATAAAAAGTTTAACGTAAAACTTAAAACGTAAAAGTTTAAAAAGTTGAACGTAAAAACGTAAAAAGTGTAAAAAACGGCGCGTTAAAAAACGTGTAAAAAACGACGCTTGAAAAACGACATTTAAAAAAGCCCGGCGTAAAAACGACGTTTTAAAAAAACGACGCTTGAAAAAACGGCGCGTAAAAACGCGTAAAAAAATGGCGCGTTAAAAAAATTCAGAAAAACGGCGCGTAAAAAACGTGTAAAAAACGACGCGTCAAAAAAACGCCGATTGAGAAAAACGACGCCTTAAAAAAAACGGTGCGTTAAAAACGGCGCGTTAAAAAACAGCGTTCAAAACGGCGCGTTAAAAAAACGTATAACGTAAAAAGTTTAACGTAAAACTTAAATTGTAAAAAGTATAAAAATCTTTTAAAAAAAATCTGAATTTAAAAATGTTTTTAATAAAGAAATTATGCTTAAAAAATAAAAGTAATTAATGAATAGGATAAAAAGGCAATTAAATATAATATATATAAAAAGACAAAAAAAGTAATTTTACTTAAATGCCCTTTTCAATTAAAATATTAAAGACATAATAAGACAAAAAATACTTTATATTATTTTTAAATACTTTTAATGTCATTCATCCATCATCTTGATCTAATGGCTAGAAAGTGGTTCGCGCAGTTCTTACAACTGGATGTGGTTTTCATTTTAGCGGTCCCCTATATATATATATATATATATATATATATATATATATATATATATATATATATATATATATTAACACCATACATATCGATCAACAAGTCTCTTTCATTCGGAAACGTATGATTTAATAACACACATCCATATTGTCTATTTCAACTCTTTCGTGTATAATAAATCCTACTATGGACATACGTACTTCCCTACCCAAAATCTTACGTATAACTTACATGCTCACATGTCTTTTAGCAAATCCTAAACACTTCTTCTATATGTATAATTTTCTTACATACTAGTCTATGCGTACACCATGTCTTACTACATTTAACTATGGTTTCCACGTTCAATCACATCACATGCGTACACAATCACTTAATTTTCTTTGAACACCCTTCTATAATAGGCGCACCATTCCCCTTTTATAAGCATGTTACCATATACTAGTTCCGTCCCTTCACATATCTATAGTATTCTAATAAGTTTTACTTATTAAAAACTTAACCATGTTTATAAAGAAACCATATCAACATACATGTACATCACAAAACTCTATAGTAGGCTTGGGGTACTTTTGGGAAGCTTAACGGGACCTTGGAAACAAGAAAAGTAAGAGAAACGGGAAAAACGGGTTTTCGGCATCGGGCCCGCGTAGACATCAAGATAAGGCATCGGCTGCAACATGGCAGGGCGTCCCTACGCGTAACCTGGGCGTCGCCGACGCCTCCTCGGCAGCTCAGACGCTGATTTTTGCGTTTTGTTCTTTCAACTCACTAACCGTGTGTCCCGGGTATTCAAGTTCTCAATTCATCCCATTCCTTTCCCATTCTTTTTCAACCCAATCCCCTTATTCTTCGGCTAAACCTTTCTATTAAAAGTTTTGACATGTTTACCCCTACGAGGAGGTTTCACCGGGTTGACATCGAACGACCATTACAATAATTCTCATATTAGCAATTCCATTAAATGGACATTCTTACTTGATTTCAATTATTTAAATATAGATAACTTCATCTAAACAAAATAAGAAGTGAGATTGATAGTCACTTACCTTAAGCGTCCGTGCTTGTTTCCTTGCATACTGTTGAGCCGTTAGCCTTTCGTGCTTGAGTCCGAGCTCATGTAATTTCCTATCCTTTCATGCCATCATATGCACAACATCGTTAGCATGCATATTCATTCATATAACGTTCATTTCAATTCCTTAGTTACATTGATTTTTATTAGGCAACCACTTATATGCATAAGACATGAATTGATAATCACATTGTCCCACATTTAAGCAATTAGATTTTTTTTCTTATCATATATAACACATCATTTAACGTGTATCATACGATTATTCCTAAACCTTACAATCGCATTCATAAGTCAAACCATGTCATTCACATATTCGTTGACCTTTAAAAAGATCAACGGTCAAGCATACAAACTTCCAATCATAAGAACATTGTCCGTATTTAAGTAGTAGACCATACAAATGACACAAATTCACTTTTGATTTTGTCTAACCATAACCAGATCAAGTCATAGCATGCATCACACCATTCTAACATAGAGTACAACTTTTAATGCATTTTTCTACCATATCATATTAACAAATATAATTTCCACATGAAGTCCATCTATCAACACATTCCTCATCTTAGCTTACTATCAATCATGCTATTATCATATTCTACACATGATCATCCATTGTTAGCATAAATTTTCATATACTAACTTAACTAGGCATTTCATCAAACACTTGGTATGCGTACTACTATTTTAGAACAATGTACAAGTAGTTCATGCTTTCATTCCTTTTTCTTACATTCATTCACCATCACCACTAAGCATCACATAAATTCCATACTATTCTTCAATCTAACTAACAATTATGCATCACACACTACCTAATTCATTATATTTGCACAAGGATTGGTCATGGGTGACACACCCATGTTGCCATCTTCATCATCTCAAATGAGATTCACTTACAAACATCAAGTTACTCAAAATCGTTCATAACCCAAGACCTATATGGTGATTCTAACACCTCCTCATACTTAGTTTCATAATACTTCATGGTTTGATCATAACCCACTTCTTGAAAAGTCACCAAATCAAAATTTATAACTTACCACATGTTCCTTAGCATGAGATGGTAAGGATCCTTCATTTATGCATTGATTTAGCTTCAAAACTTTCTTCAATTGCCTCAATTTAGAGGGTTGTGGGGAGAACTCCTTTTTCTTCTTCATGTGCATATGTATATGTCGACATATACATACACCCACATTAAAAAGCTGATTTTTTTTATAAAATTTTCCTCACATGCCACTTTTAGTCCCTCTAGTTGGGTTTTTGGTTATTTGCAACCAATACTCCCATTGCCAACCACCAAACGTTTATGTTAATAACAAAGTTACATAACTTAGTCATTTTATCTTGTAACGTAAAACAAGAAAAACATTCTATTAATTTCAAATTCGGTTTTTTGGAGCGTTACAACACACACACACACAGATATATATATATATATATATATATAGAAAAAGTATATCGTACATTACGGCTTAACGTACTTCACGTACAACAACGTGCGTGATTTGTTCTATAACATGCGTGATTAATGTTTTTAATATGCGTGATTATTGTGTTTCAACATGCGTGATTTTGGATTTTTGAGTTATAACGTGCGTGATTTTAAAATGAATGTGCGTAATTACCTGTCGTACGTGATGTACGTTAAGCCGTAATGTACGTTAACCTTCCTCTCTCTCTCTCTCTCTCTCTATATATATATATATATATATATATATATATATATAGTGGAGGGTTCAAATGAGAAGAAAAGTTCTATAAGAATAAAAAGAATAAGTTTTGAACCAATAGAAATGCTCCATTATACTTCATTTAGTATGTGTATTTAATGTTATTAATAAGGGCGAATAGGTAAATTTCTAAGTGTAATTAATTAGCTAACTAATTAAAGTTGTAACTCACTTTTAAATATACTCTCTCAAGATAAAATAATTTAGGGTAAATGACAATTTTCGACATGTGTAGGATAAATTTTAGTATATGTGTAGGATAAATTCTTAAATGTGTAAGATAAATTTAGATATGCGTAGTGTAAATTGCGGTAAGTGTAAGACATATGTAGGATAAATTTTGAAATGTATAGGATAAAATGTTTTTTGCTTTATTAATTAGAGATAACATAATTAATGGAAGGAGTTACAAACTATTTAGTGTTTTACCATTTTGCCCTTTCTTCTTTTTCTTCTCACATTAAATTTCTTCTCAAATAAACCTTCCCCTATATATATATATATATATATATATATATATATATATATATATAGGGGAAGGATAAATCGAAAACCCACTTGAGTTGAGAAAACTCAGAAAACCTTTGTAAAAAAACCATGTAAACTCAAGAAACATTTCTAAAAAAATAGGAAATGTAATATACATATATTTGAACATTTTTAAAAAAGAAACACAAAAAAACACCAAGTAGTTTTTTTTTTAAAATGTTACAAAATTTCAGGTTACATAATATATATGTCCAAAAAAAATGTAACATACAAATTTTCAACATTTTTTTTAAAAAAAATAGTAAGTGTTTTTTTACATTTTTTTTCATAAATAGGTCCGTGTACATTTATATTACATTCCCTATTTTTTTAGAAAAAAATAAAAATGTTACATAGGGTTTATTTGGGTTTTCTTAACTCACATGGGTTTTCGATTTATCTTTCCCCTATATATATATATATATATATATATATATATATATATATATATATATATAAACCTAAAATGTTTTTTAAGGACAATACATGTAATTTAAACAAAAATGATAGCACATGACTAGTCTTAACCAGTGGTGTACAAAGGTATCAAATAAAAGATACTTAGTGTAATTTATAAAGACAAAGAACACAAGGTGAATAGAATAGAATTCACAATAGAAATGGCATCGTAATTGACAGGTGTAAAAAGTTGGTTACCGTTTTCGAGTAAATCTACGACAAAAATTACTCTATGACAATCAAAACCATCGCAGATTGTGATTTGTTAGGTATAAAATTTATGATTAATAGTTTGGTCGCTAAGTTATTTTTTGAAAGAATTAAATTTGTGATGGATATTACTGAACTCATTTCCTAGTCGCTAAATTTCACATACATACATTTCCCAGATGGGGGAACAGTGCCAGGCAGCTGCCTGACACTCCCCCCATTGGACCAACACGTTTACTATTTTATATCCATTGTAAATTACGTTTTTGCTCGCAGCTCAAAATAAAAAAAAAAAAAATACGCTTTTTGTCCCTATCTCAAAATTACGATCTTGTCCTCATTGGACCAACACGTTTACTATTTTATATCCATTGTAAATTACGTTTTTGCTCGCAGCTCAAAATAAAAAAAAAAACGTTTTTTGTCCCTATCTCAAAATTACGATCTTGTCCTCAATTCAAAATTACGACTTTGCCTGGCACTCCCCCATTGGACCAACCAGTTTATTATTTTATATCCATTTTACAATTATGTTTTGGCCCCTCTTTAAAATTACGGTTTTGCCCACAGTTCAAAATAAAATTACGCTTTTTTCCACAGCTCAAAATTACGATTTTCCCTCCATTCAAAATAAAATTGTGGTTTTGCCGTCAGCTCAGAATTACCTTTGAGCCCCCCCACCCCCCCCCCCCCCCTCAAAATACAATTATGTTTTTGCCCCAGCTAAAAAATAAGATTTTGCCATCTGTTAAAAAATGTGCTTTTTCCGCGTTTAAAAATTGTGATTTCGCCCTCAATTCAAAATTACGGTTTTTCCTCAGTTTAAAATAAAATTATGTTTTTACTCTCAACTCAAAATTATGATTTTGCCCTCGGTTTAAAATAAAATTGTGTTTTTGCCTCCAACTTAAATTTATGATTGTGCCCTTAGTTCAAATTTATATTACGCTGTTATCCCAAGTTCAAAATTACGAATTTGCCCCTATGAAAATTTATAACTTTGCCCCTGGTTCAAATTTACAGTACTGTCATTATTTTAGCTTTTGGCAAATTACGATTTTACCCCAGTCAAAAAATACAACTTTCCCCCAGTTAAAAATTACAATATTGCCACTGTTTTAGTTTTATTTTTTTTCAAAATTATAAAAGTGTTTTGTTGTAATCGGTTGACTCGATTTAATTGTTTTTCGTGTCAATGAGCTGCCTAACACTCGCTCATTATTCGGCCATCGCCCCGCAACACGGACGGGGCATCAACTAGTTTGAGACAAAAAGAAAAGTTTTAACAGACTTGTGAAAATCACGTGGGTGTCACATGAAACCGCGTGACGTCAGTTTATCGTTTGCCCTTTGATGAACACTAGCATAAATGACTAGATAGCCGCCACGTGTCAACTTGGCCACTAGAATGGAATTTGTAGGGCAACACCCCGTTCGCGTTGCGGGGAGATGGCCGAATAATTTTTAACCAACTAAAAAAACAGTACCATAGTTTTGCTAGAAAGAAAAAGTAAAAAGAGTGTTAGGCAGCTCCTTGGCATGATTTTTAGCCTGAGGCAAAGTCATATTTTTATTTTTACTTGGGGGAAAAATCAAATATTTTTCCCGAGGGTAAAATCCTAATTTTTAGCCAGGGGAAACCGTATTTTTATTTTGAATTGAGAGTGATATCATAATTTTAAACCGACGGGACAATCGTAAATTTTAGCTGGGGCAAAAGCATAATTTTATTTTGAACTGGGGGCAAAGACGTAATTTTAAACTGGGAAAAAACCGTAATTTTAAAGTGGGTATAAAAAAATCAACTGGTGTAAAATCGTAATTTTGAGCCGGGGGAAAAAAAAATTTTATTTTGAACTGAGGCGAAAACGTAATTTTGGCAGAGGGTAAAAGCGTAATTTTTTTAACCGAGGGCGAAATCGTATTTTCGGTTTAGCTGGATGTAAAGTCATATTTTTATTTTGAACTGGGGGAAAATCATAATTTTGAACCGAGGGTAAAATCGTAATTTTGAGGTAGGGGAAAACGATAATTTTATTTTTAGCTGGGGGCAAAAAAGTAATTTTAAACTTAGGGTGAAATTGTAATTTTGAATTGAGGGAGAAATCGTAATTTTAAGCTGAGGGCAAAAGCATAATTTTATTTTGAACTGGGGGCGAAGACGAATTTTGGGGGCAAAACTGTAATTTTAAAGACGGTATAAAAAAAGCTAAGGGTAAAATCATAATTTTTAAACCTATGGCAAAATCGTAATTTTGAGCTGCTGGCAAAAGGGTTATTATATTTTTTAGTTCGGAGAAAAGCGTAATTTTAAACTGGGGCAAAACCGTAATTTTAAAGTGGATATTAAATAATAAAATGGTTGGTCAAATAGAGAAGGGGCGGCCGCCTATTTCGACCGGTAGCAGAAAAATATTATTCCCTGTCATTATCTTTGTATATGTTGAATAATGCCGACATGCACTATTCAATTCATCACGTGAGGACCGTAGTGCTTCGAAACTAAAACAGTAAAGAAAAAAATTATTTTAAAATCAGTAAACTAAAAGTTTAAAAACTTCAGTGTATATATTGAATTTTAGTAAAAACAAATTATGAGTAAACATAAAAAACTTTGCTGTAATTTATAGTTTATAATTTTGTTACCGGAAAGCTTAAAAAACATATCCTGCTTGGATCTTACCCAACTAATTTGTGGCTCGTAACTCACTCACACTACTTAAAGAAACCAACCAAAAATTAACTCAAATGAGGTGAAATAAAATTAGTTCATGTGGTGTCTTTTTTTTTTTTTTTTTTAACGGCAAACAAACATATATTTTATAAAAACATCGGACTAACACTATGTTAGCCCACACCAAAATTACAAAAGTTTAGACCAAATAGAAAACACATTAACTACATTTACTCGAAACATCAAAAATACACCATTCTTCCTATGTGATTTCTTTTATCCCCGAGCGATTTCTAATCCATAGGTAAGAAAGATGCTTTATATCTTCTATCATCCGAGCGAAGCACACTTGTTTACTATTGAACACCAGTTCATTCCTGCTCCTCCACACCACCCAGATGGCCACTTGCATCACTGCAAAAACTAATTTCCTCCACTTTACAGTTCCTTGAATCAACTTGTGCCACTCCAAAATATCTTTAACACAAAATGCAAGTATGCTAGACATTCTACACCATTTTGAGATAAAGTCCCACACTAGGTGGGCCACATGACAATTAACAAACAGGTGGTCCACATCTTCATACTGTTGGTCGCAAATTCTGCAGCGAACTGATCCCGTTTGAATGTTTCTACGGGCTAAAGCAACTAGCGTCGGTACTCTACCCAACGAAATCCTCCAACATAGGAAGTTCACTTTAGATGGGATCCAATTATTCCACCCAAAATCGTTCCCCAATTCTGGAAATCTAACACTTTGTAATTTGTTTTAAGAGTTTTAACAGTAAACGTTCCCGAGTCATCCAAATCCCAGACCCATCGATCCACACCTGAACCCACTGTAGCAGCAGACAAAGCCTCGGAGAGGTCCTGCAAATCTGCGATTTCGTTTAGTGACGAAGGGTATCGCGTCCACCTGGGTTTAAAAACCACAACCCCGTTAATAAACTCCAATCTCTCCGCCACCGTGACATTCTTGAACTGTTCCAGCAAGAACAAAGCTGGAAACCTGCTGCGAAGTGTCACGTCCCCCAGCCATTTCTCTTTCCAGAAAACAATAGATCCCCCATCGCCCGGGATGGCCCGGAAACACCCTTCCAAATTCACACCATAATTTACCAGCTCATTCGATACCTTTACAATCTGCTTCCATGGCCCCGCAATCGTTAACTTGTCGGGCACTAAATTCCATGTTCTAGCGTTATGATGTATGCTCCATATTGTCTTACGCCACAAACTATCCGGATCAATCTTGAACCTCCACCACCACTTTGCTAGCATGGCTAGATTCGCTTCTTTTAGATATCCAATCCCCGTCCCGCCTTGCTCCTTTGGGGTCATGACACTATGCCATGCGACCCAATTCATTTTTCCCCGTTCCGGTGTCGTGCCCCATAAGAATTCCCTTCGCAATCTTTCAAGTTGGTCGATTACTTGTATGGGAGCCCTATACAAAGAAAAATAGTACGTAGGAAGGGCGTTTAGTACCGATTTAATTAATGTTAATCTTCCACCAAACGACAAAGTATTCGCCTTCCAAATTGCCAATCTCTTCTTGAATACCTCTATCACCGGTTGCCAATGCTTAACGAGGTTCATATTAGCTCCCACTTGGAGCCCCAAGAATTTAAATGGGAATGAGCCCACCCTACACCCTTGGGCGGACTTATGTAGAAAGTACGGGTTCCCGGGAACCCATTCGGTTTTTAATTTTTAGTGTAAATATATATAAGAAACTGAAAAGGAACCCATAAGTAAATTATAAAGGGAACCCATAAACAAAAAAAAGCCTTGGTTCCACTGGTTATGTCCGCGCTTTTCTTCTTGATTCACCCGAGTTCGAATCCCGTATCAACTCGTTTTTGTTCCGTTTTTTTCTTATTTCTCTCTTTTTTTCTTTAATGTAATAAAACCCATTTAGAGTTATATCACCAAACATACGCCGCACAACACAGATGACAGAACAAGTAATGAACAGACTACAGCAGCTCCACCTCTCCGCCGATTGTTCCGTCTGGTCCGCCGCTCCGCCTCCGCCGATTGCTTCCGAGTTCCGACACTTTGTTTTTCTTGTACGAATCAGCTATTGATTAAGGTTAGAATTTTGATTACATCAGTGATTTATGATTACAGTTTGTTATACACTTATACATCTTATACGAATCAGCGATTGATTAAGGTTAGATGATCTGTTTTTTTTTTAAGATAATATTGGTGCTGAAGCCTGAAAGTTTCAGTTTGTTATACATCTGAATTTGTCAATTTGGTAGTTAATTTTGGCAGTTAAACTTGAATTAGGGTTTTTAAACTTGAATTGGGGTTTTTAAACCTGAATTTGTCAGTTTGATGAAAAAGTTATCCGTATGATTTTACTTTTGATGAAAAAGATAAGCTTATCGATGAACTCGGTCACTACATTTCTAATATGAAAAAAGATAGTCGGTTTGATAACCTAAATGGGGTTAGTGATCTTGCCAAAAGGATGGTGGAAATAAGGAAACACATTGAGTATCAGTTAGTCTATGGTTTAATAAAGTTATCACTAGTTTTACCGGTTGAAACGGCTAGTGTTGAAAGGAGTTTTTCTTCAATGAAGCTTGTGAATACAAAATTACGTAATAGGATGGGTGATGGGTACATGAACGATTCTTGCATTTGTTACATTGAAAAGGAGTTCTTACAAAAAGTTTCCGTTGAGAGTGTAATGCAACGTTTTCAAAAGATGAAAACTCGTCGTCAACAACTTTAGGTATTTTTTTTATTTGTAAAGACTATCGTATTTTATATTATGTGATTAAATTTCTAATGACGATTTTCTTTTCATCATTGTATCTTACTTTTATTATGTGGTGAACTTTACCCGATCCGAACTATCGAACCGACCCGAAATTCTTTATGTTCAGTCACATGAAATTGGAGTATCCAAAAAAGTGAACCCAGTGAAAAATATTCCTGGATCCGCCACTGCCTACACCCTAGGGCATCCGCATAGTTCATGTGGTGTTTAGTTAAGAAAACCCAAATAAGTAAGCAAACATTGTCTAGAGGTGTGAAACTGTAACAAAATGGCTACTTTTCTGTGCCAAAAATGAGAAAGCCCCTAGCCCACTTCCAAACTAAATAGTATGATTGTTCTTTTAATAGCCAACGAAACTTTTATTACCACACAATCCAAACAAAAAACCAACCAGAAGCTGGACATAAACAGAAAAAGAAAAGGAAAGAAAAAACTTAACAAAGAAATTACATTGTTACATTGAAATCCCACCATTCCTGTTTTGTTACCGAGCAAAACTTTGATCTCATCTTCAAGCCTTGATGCGAAGCTTCTTTGATCTCTACCATTATTCTTTGTACGTCACCTTGTTTGTTTGAAAAAATCTTTCCGTTCCTATTCTTCCATAATATCCACATTGTTTGGATTGCGATCGCATGTATTACTTTCTTCATGTTTTTACTCCTTTGTAACCCGTTCAGCTCCAATAATAGATCTTTTATGCCACCTTCCGTGTTTATTATCGGTATGCCCAGCCAGTTTACAACCGATTCCCAACCACCAATATTTGTATTATAATTAAAGCTTCCTCGTCGATTGAATTTTAAATTATTATTAATAGTAATTTGCAACTTCGATAATATTACTTTCACCATGGTTTTTCGTCACGTATTTTACACTCTATATAACTTATGTCCGGTTTAAATAAACAAAATTCACTCAACTTAGATGGTTAGTGTTATCTATTTTATTTTAACCTATGTTATTTTCTTACTCTCTCTCTCTCTCTATCGATTCTACCGTCGCCTTCACCACCGACACACCGCTATACAACCATGCGAGAGATACATTCACATGGTTGATGTTTGCGAAAGATCCAGGCGGAACCTGCACCTCGCTTGGAAGATACAACCATGCAACAGTTGCATGCGAGAGTTGACAGCAACCTCATGCGAGAATTGCAACCTCATGTGAGAGTTCACAAGTGTAGAACAACCTCATATGTGATAGTTGCATGATGTGAGAGTTGGGTCTTGTAAAAGTTGCGGGATGCGAGAGTTACTACTACTCAATCTTCACAATAGACCGTTGGGTCTAGATGGAAAACAAAAACAATTGCCTTTACATTTCTGTCTTTATATTTCACGCCAAAAACACTTCTTGCACTTAGTTAGCGACCAGTTATCACCTTGTGTTATAGATATGATTCTAAAGTGTAACGTGTCTTTTTATATAGACCCCATTTATAACCCTAAATTATTACAATCAATACAACACACAATATTTACTGATTAATTCAATTTAGAAACTAAAAACCAAAAACATAAGGCCACCTATATATAACAACACGTAACAATTAGAGTGCGAACTCCACAACTCACATAAGGGTATTAAAAATGTACAAGGTCCTAAACTTCAGACAAAAATAGGTGATATTATAATATAACTAACATAAGATCAATTTATCTAACATTCAAAATTAATATAACTACTAATATGCAGATCAGAATTAAATCTAATGTTGGATTCAAACTCATAAAGGTGAATAGTGCTGCATGAAGTTGCTAAGTTTTTTGAAAGAAACTTTCTAGAATTGAGTCCCTTTTCCGGGTTGGGAGGTATAAAATCATGCCACCGGAGGTGGGGCGTACAAACATTATAAGTAGCATCCTAATGACGATTAACAACGGAATAAAACATAAAACAAAAACATGAATTGATAACATCAAATGACTCACGTGATGTATAACGTAGACGACCTCAAGTTTATACCGACAGATCGAGGGGGTAAAACCGCCAAGCCGACCAAATACAGGAAAAAAACATAAATGAAAAACAAAAACTTATAACACTAAATGATTCAAAGTCGAGGGGATGAAAGTCATATTCTATAAGGTGTTTAAAAAACAGGGGTCAAAAGTGACGACCTTAAAAGTTGAGAGGAAGGGAATAAAAGTGTAAATTTAAAGACAAAATAAATGAAGAGCGGGTGGTGGTCAAACTCAAAAGTCACCCCTCAAGTAAAAAAGAAATGGCATTTTTGTAAATCAGTTTCAAATGATGGATAATTTGTATACTGTAGCTAAAAAGTTGCTCATATATATATACTAGTGGGAACCCGCGCGCGTTGCGGTGCCAAAATCATTAGCATGCCCCGAAACTTTGGTCACTAAATGCAACCTTTTACACTCTCACATCACCGCCAAATCAACCACCTATTACCACCAGATCAGCTGCCCCTTGACACCCGTGTAGCCGCCGATTGCTTTTGTTGTTAGACCGGCTCCAGCCCTCTTATGGTCCCATTGATCGCCACTGTCTACCACACAGAGCCACCATCTTACCGTTGGTCCGCTTTGGCAACCCCTGGTACCCAAGTGTTGCTACTCAAAACACCGACCATTAGAGATCATCATGTTAATGCCGCTACTGGTTGCCAATGATTAATGATTAAACATAAATGTTGCAATTATATAATGTGGAACTGAGAGTTAAGTTTTACCTTGAATAACATGATGGCGATAAAACTATTTTCAGAAACTTTGTTTTCACCCATGGTGGATAAACATCGAATCACTGCAAAGATCCATAGTGCAACTTTAAATAGCTAAAAAACTGAAATTCCAATTGTATCCTCACAACGTCTTAAAAAATGACGTTAATTCCTATTCTACCCATCTCAAATGGCCTATAGTCTTTTGTATATGTTGCTTCACAATTTGTACACATGGCAAAATTACAATCTTGTCCAATTTATTTTTCATACCAAATTACTAAGACAAAGTAATGTATTAATTCACAAAATGGCTCTCGAGTCGACAACATAATCAGAATTTTGAGGGTCATAATACGGTTAAATATATTACACGCTGAGCGATTGAAAACATAGTAAGTAAAAGCATGCTTCAAGAATATATATTAGATACATTTTGAGAGTGGAAACAATATATTTGAAAAGTGACTAAACTAAATCTTCGATATTCTATTATCTTGAGGGAAGGTTAAGGTTAGGTTAATAAAAATGATCAAAATTCCAGATTTAACAGTTAAGTGACTGTTTTTTGACAATGACCCAAACTCAGCAAGCAAACCGCTAAACTTGGGATCTTTAGTAAAAAATAGTTATTTCGACATCCATTTGTGGCTGTAGCATATGTCAAATGGGTAAAAAAAATTTTTTTTTAAAGTGATCAAAAATATTTCAGAATAGATATAAAGTTGCTCTAAAGATCTCAAAATCTTACAATCTGTTGAATCTTTTTACTTAAGAAAAACTATACAAGTAATTCAAAAAATGTACAAGAGTTGACCGGTCAACCTAATACCAGCATGACCCATTTAGTCATTTTAGTTCATGATCAAGACAAAGCCCCAAGTTTTATAACATATCAAAAGATAAAATATAGACAAGTTAATATTCTTTCTCAGTAGCATAGCATGTTAAAATTTGATATTCAAGGTTTAGAAATTACAAAAAAAAAAAGCGAAAAACCGACTGAATTCGAATCGCAACCCATTCTTGACTAACGAACATAAAATCTTTAGGCGGAGCTCTAACCACAGTCACCACAACAGCCGAAAACAACACCTCATCCGAACGAGAAGCGTCCGAAGTCGACAACCGTCCCACGCCTTTTATCGCCTTGGAAGATGAATTCGTCGAAGACGAAGAACACCCGGCTGACGGCCTCCTCCATAGTTTCCATGTTCTACTCTTGTTACCCCCAATCTTCTCCTACAAAAACAAACACCAAATTAAATGAAACAAAATAATTCATAAAAAGTAAAAACAATATGAAAAAATTCAAACAGACTTGCTGGATCAGAGGTATTGGCATTGGACTTTTGAAACACTGTATGAATTGCATCTCATAATAGTTATGGGAAAAAACAACTTGCATCTCATAACTTAGAACAAGAAAGTTATATACATAAAGACATGTTGATCAGAAACAATGGTACACCTCATAGTCATGCCTATCCTGTGTGGTCATTTCTTCAAATTTGTCATGGCCCCATTTGCTGTCATCACTCAACTCCCACAATTTCCTACTGCCAAGAGTTCGCCTACAAATATATATACAAAATATCAATTAGCACCTTTGATAATTTCTTCAAGACATTGTTCGGCTTTTAAAACTTCATTCCCTGCATCAAATGATTAAACATTTGAATTAGTAAAAGGTCAAAATATCTCTTGATACATCCCATTCTAATATCTTATGCATCTACTTAAAAAAAAACAATATAATCGACATATATACAAATATCAATTAGCACCTTTGATAATTTCTTCAAGACATCGTTCGGCTTTTAAAACTTCATTCCCTGCACCAAACTTAGTGGTACTTATTATTATGTCAAAAGTTTGTTTCGTTAATTCAAGTTTTTAAGTTGTTGATGGATTTATCTATTCACAATGTACCGAAAATGTCAAAAGTCGGTACCGAATTGGTACCGAAAATGTACCCGGTTCGGTAAATTCGGTACCGGGGACCATTTGCTCATCCCTATATCACATTGCATTTCATTTGTTTATGAACCATATAAGAGTCATATATAGAAAGTAATAACAGTCGGGATACCCACCACAACGCGCGCGCATTCCCACTTTCAATAAGAAAAGTCAAGGACTTGACGTTACCTAGCAATGAACGTTTCTCCTTTGATTTGACAGGAGCATCTATTTTTTTGTGATTCCGCCATCTGTATATCAGATTGATACAATCGTACAAACAATTGGAAAAAAAATAATGAGATCAAACTAAAAAATAAATAAAAAAAATTACATCCAAAACGGTTCTACATATTTGTATTTCTCAACATAAACTATCAGAAAAATTGTACCTTTTTATCATCAACGGACTCTAGAGCATGAATTAAGTTACCAAATTGAACGAAAAAAACCCTAACAAAAAAGAGGATCATCAACATAATTTAATAATCCAAGAAAAACCCTTATCCCTCAAGCAATGATGATCGATGTGTCTGAACGAAATTAAGTTAATGGCTTATCTACTCAAATTATCAAATCAAATGCACATCAAAATTAAATCAACAAACAACACAAAACTTCACCTGGAGAAGATTCGGGTGCTCTGTTCTATACCTATGCGATGACGGAAGCGGCTGTGTTGATGGCGTCGATATTGATCTGAAAGATTGATGGCTTGTGAGAATGAATGAATATATGTGGTGGGCGAACATACCGGAGAATAAATCACCGTCACGGCGGCGAGAGGCGGAGGAATTATAGCAGCACTTTCAAGATATTAGAGGGGATGGAGGTTTTCGTGTTGATGATGTTGAAATAAGTTGGATTCGATAAGGGTCGTTATTAAAAGACAATTACTTAAAGAAATAAAGGCTAGTACTAAAGAAATAAAGAGCAGTAATTAACAGTGGGTAGAGAAAAGGTTAAAAGGGTAAAGATGGAAAATAAATCTAGATTTTAACTATAGGAGCATGATTAATTTACCTTTATATCCCTCTAGTGTCTTAAAAATTAATATTATTTACTATTATATTCCTCACAAATGTGTTGTTCTTATTTGTACATATTGCTTTTAAAGTTGTACCTGATGTAAAATTACATTTGAGTACATCACTTCTCCTTTTTATAATAGTATATATATATATATATATATATATATATATATATATATATATATATATATATATATATATATATGGGAAAATTTAAATGAGAACGCTAAATATTGTAGGAACCGTAAGAACAAATGAAAAAACCGCGTGAACTTGGTACAAAACTATTCAAATTCAATTTTTTTTTTCTACACTTATCATTATTATTCGAATACAATGTTAGAAATTTAATTTACACATTTAAATTTACGTGAATTCGTAAGTAAAGAAAATTTACACATGTGTAAATTTGAAAGTAGAAATGAATTATTTGTGTAAATTTACATCTGTTATATTTACACATGTGTAAAAAAATCTAAAAAAAAAATATTTTGAAAGTAGAAATGAATTATTTGATACTGTAAATTCTTTTTTTTTTATTTTGTATCTTAATTAGAATAAGGTTTGTATTAAACAAATTGTTTTGATTGGTTTTTTCTTTCATTCTTATGGTTCGTTATATATATATATATATATATATATATATATATATATATATATATATATAGGGTAGAGTTCCAGCGTGAACAAGCTCCCAAGAGTGAACTGTGTGAACATATCTGGAACCTTGATTTCCTTTTTAGTTATTAAGGGTAGGATTGTAATTATATAAAAAATTAGATTTAAATCATTATTTTAATAATTGAATTAAGTTACATCTTTCCTATTTTAAATTCATTATCCACATTATGTTTTATTTATTAATAAGATAATTATCAAAACAAACAACAAATCACTAGATTTCAATTGTAATTTTTATTTCAGATTTCATCACCAGAATTCAAATTTTGATTTTTAAGATCTACGTAACCTTCATATTTCAACGGTATACACATGTGTACTTGGATATAAATAGAACAGTACACATGTGTACTCAGCATCGTACATATGTGTAATTAGCTACATAATACATACATAGAAACAATACCTGTAAAACTATTTTATATTTAACAAATTACAAGTTCCATAATGTTTTCCAAACCAAACAAAAAAACATATAATTACAAGTTCCAGTTTCTTAAAAACAATAAACCCAATATAATCGAAAAAACAAAAAAACATAATCTTTTACAACTATTCGACACGTTGTATGCTGAATTATCCTTATCGACCAAGCAAACAAACATATGTGAATCATCCTTATCGACCTCATACGTGAATCATCCTTATCGACCTTCCATCTCCACTTTTCTCGTTAACGACATCTCTTATAATAGCACAAAAAACTCAGCAACTAATACTTTGCATAATTCACAAGTGTACATCAACAACCTTACACATTCAACACACAAAAAATTTCTGTGATATCACAAAAATAGACGCTATACACATGTGTACATCTCGTTAAAATCGGAATACACATATGTACATCGCATTAAAAACAGAGCAAAATCATAATACACATGTGTACATCGCGTTAAAACCAGAGCAAAATCAAAAAATGAGCAAAAAAAAAAAAAACTCAGCAACTAATACTTTGCATAATTCACAAGTGTACATCAACAACTTTACACATTCAATACACAAAAAACTGAGATATCACAAAAAAACAGACGCTATACACATGTGTACATCGCATTAAAAAATAAAAACTGAACAAATCAGAATACACATGTGTACATCGCATTAAAAACATAGCAAAATAAAAAAATTGAACTCCAAAAAACGCTAAACAACTTAACAATAATAACACTCTTCAGAACCTCATAGCAATCTTCAGAAACTCAATCAAACAATAATAATTTTCAACATCAAAACAATGAAAAATTGCAAACTTCATACCTGGTCGGTGGTCGGTCGGTGAAAAACATATGGTTAATAGCATTTATAAACAGAATATAAACATACTTATGCAGAACATATATAAGGATAATTACACTTACATTTTGACAAGGGTGTTGAGACTTTATAAACATTGCTATTTTAGGAATCTAACACAAGAACCTCCCCAGATGGAGTCACCACCACAGAATAAGGCTCAATCCCAAGTTTACTTCCATCAAAAACTGTTTCAACTGAATAACCACTTTCATATTTCACCATTGACCTGCTAGAAACAGCTGTAAATCAAACCACCCAGATCAAATTACCACCTCAAAAATCTTGATTAAAACTTAACCCAAGAAAAAAAATGAAACTTAACAAACCTGTGCTGATTTTGGTGTCGGGTTTTAAAGACCACAGCCATTTGAACAGCGCAGACAAGGTGTTCGACGCATGAGATCAAAATTGCAAACTTCACCACTTTGAATCTCATGAGATCAAATCGGTGGTGGTTTGGGTGTGTGGGAGTGCGGCCGGATATCGGGGTGATGAAGGTGGCCGGCGTTGCTCCGGTTGCCGGAGCCGGAGAAGAGAACGAGGGAGAGAGCAGGGTGTCGGCTGGTTAATTTTGGGGTAGGGTTTTGACAAACTGAAGAGGATAATTGATTACTTGATTTGTGAGAGATTTATGCAATCAATTTAAGATTGAATTACAAATATACCATTTTTGTATTTAATTAAATGGAAAAAATTAACCACATAATTACCATCATGCCACTCATTAAAATCTCAAGATCATAAAAATCAAGGGCCCGGATCAGTTCACACAGTTCACTCTTGGGATTTTGTTCACGTTTGAACCTAATCCTATATATATATATATATATATATATATATATATATATATAGGGTAAGGTTCATGCGAGAACCACCTTATTGCGAGAACCGCGAGAACCAATGTGAACACAACCTAAAATAGCTAAAAAAACCCTAAAAAAACCTAACCCCCACCCCCCAAAAACCTAAACCCCCCCACCCCCCCCCCCCAAAAAAAAAAAAAACCTAACCCCCCTCCCCCCCCAAGCTAAATGCTAAAAACTAAAACCCTCAAAAAACCTAAAAAAAAAACTAACCCCCCCCCCCCGCCACAAAAAAAAACCTAAACCCCCCTCCCCCACCCCCCAAAAACCTAAACCCCCCCCCTAAGCTAAAATGCTAAAAACTAAACCCCTAAAAAACCTAAAAAAATCTAAAAAAATCAAAAAAAAATCTAATTTTTTTTTATTTTTTTACTATTTTTTATGTTCAAATCACTACTTTTAGTAGCCAAAAAAAAATTTTAAAAAAAAAAATTTTTTTGGATACTAAAAGTAGCGATTTTTATATAAAAAATAGTAAAAAAATAAAAAAAAAATATTTTTTGGTGTTTTTTAGATTTTTTTAGGTATTACTGTTTGTGTTCACACTGGTTCTCGCGGTTCTCGCAATAAAGGGTGGTTTCTAACGGATCTTTGTCCTATATATATATATATATATATATATATATAGGTAAAGGATCCTGTAAAAAGTTCATCTTTTGTAAGAAGTGTAAGAAATAATCTTGGAATGACAAGTGTCCCTCCTCTTAATTAATTCAAAAGGATAGATTAGTAATTGTACATTTTTGTCATTTAATTGATTTACAATATAACTGAAAAAAACTGGCCATGAGAAATTTTAGGGATTGATTGTTTCATATCCATCTTCGATTCAGATCATCTTCTCCGACCATCTTGTAAACCTTCCGTCATCATCATCACAGTTCACGTCATCTTCTCCGATTTGAACACACCTGCATCTCCGACCACCGTCACCAATTTCTTTCGTCTCCACAAATCATTCACCGTCATCGTCTTTCATCTTCGTCATCCTCATTTCTGATCGTGACTTAAATCATGGTCATGGTGTTTTAAAATATGGGAATGTTTTGTATTGATTGTCCAGATGTTAAAACATCATGGATGTAATCACAATACAATGTTTTCTGGATTCTAGATAAAACACCATGACTTGAATCATAGTCAATTTATCCAGTTATTTTAAGACACCACGCCATGAATCTGATTATACAATGTCTCCATATAAAACACCATGACTTGAATCATAGATGTTTAAAACACCACACCATGAACAATGTCTACAGATAAAACACCATGACTTGAATCATAGTCATGGTGTTTTAAAATCTGGGGATGTTTTTGTATTGATAAAACACCACGCCATGAACAATGTCTCCTGATAAAACACCATGACTTGAATCATAGATGTTTTAAAACACCACGCCATGAACAATGTCTCCAAATAAAACACCATGACTTGAATCATAGTTATGGTGTTTTAAAATCTGGGAACGTTTTCTATTGATAAAACACTACGCCATGAACAATGTCTCCAGATAAAACACCATGACTTGAATCATAAGCGTTTAAAACACCACGACATGAACAATGTCTCCAGATAAAACACCATGACCTGAATCATAGTCAATTTATCCAGTTGTTTTAAAACACCACGCCATGAATCTGATTATAGATCTATTTTTGATAAAGTATGAATAAATTCGTTGATTTTTTGGAGATTGATGACGGTTACCATATAATTCGCTGATCTTTAGGAAGTTGATGAGGGTTTTGAAACGGTTACCATATTTGAAACGTTGGAAAAGTCACTATTGCCCTTCAATTTTTACATAAGGTCCTTCTAATTAAAACACAATTTACATTTTATACCCTATTGATCTCAACCATTAGATCAAATATCCAATGGTTTAAAACACTTCTTACCCTTCTTACATTTTAGACACTTTTTACCATATCCCTACCCTATATATATATATATATAATAGTTACAGTGTTGCTTTTCCTATTTATTGAAAAATAAATAATCAGATTTGAGAAACACGAGTAAATATTATTGTATACAATTTAAAATATTGTATGCAATTTCAAAATGACAAGGTTGTTTATGGAAGTTTTGTCGCACGGTGCTTATTATGTGTATAATAAAGCATATTTTTTTACGATAAGGGATTCATAATGTCATTTACACCTTCTCATAATGATTAATATTCTAGACAATTAGGATATGTTTTCACTAAGAGATATGACTAATAGGAGTTAGGTTCAGGATAGAAAACACAAAGAGTGTGAGTTGAACATTCGTTCTTTTTTTGTTCAGCTTTACACTGACATGGTTATTTATTATTTCCCCTTATCATATTGAAAGTAATTACATGGATGCTGGTGACTGACGTGAAACTAGATGGGCCTAAAAAGACAACGAGTAGTCGATAACAACTTCAAACTTTATCTATAACATGTAGGAACTACGTACACAGTTACCATATATATGGACAGTGTTGTAAGAATCGCTAGGCGCTAGTCGGGCGGTGGGGTACCGACTAGCGATTAATCAGGATTAATAGGGATTAACCGGAATTAATCGGATTGAGATTTTATATGTAATTTTTAGTTACATATATACACATACGTTTTTATATGTAGTTTTTTTATAGTAGACATGTTTTAACCCCTTACTAACCCATTTTTGTAAGTAATTAGAAAGAATTTATATGGTTCGGTCAAAATTTGGCCGGCATCTAGCCAAAATTTGGCCAGAATAGGACCACCATTGACTGCCTAGCTATTAATCGGCCATTAATCGGTGAACCTCCGATTAGTGATTAATCGGCGACTAATCGGTGACTAGTCGGGATTTTTACAACCATGTATATGGATGCAAATCTTGTATCTATCATATGTATTAAACTTACCTGAGGTGGAACGAGATGTATATATTATAAGATTTGGGGCAAGAAAATCCCATTTGTTTTCACTGTTTGTGAGCGTATTCTGCATCAAAGGGTGAATGAAGAAACAGTTTTTAAGCCTAATTTGATTTTGATTCAAGGGTCCTAGTTTTATAGCTTGCTCATCTTTTTATAACGCCTCCTAAGCTACTCCTATAAACCACTTATATCTATATATTACATGATTTAAACCATCTACTTCTTTGATAGACGAGATACGTCTTATCTCCGCACAATGTTTGAGTTGGCCATAGCCGCACTCCAATAAAAAAAATTGCAGTTTGTGTGCGTATATAGAGAGAGAGAAAGAGAGTGTGCGCGAGAGAGAGAGGCGCCAAGAAGAATCACTAGAAAACTTTTATGTTATGAGAAAGCAAAGACTAGTCACATAATTTATAAGTATATTTATTGTTCAAACCGTATTTATGTAAAATTGTCATCTCCTTATTTTGGTATGCGTCTACAATATTTTGAATTCCTTAATTTACTAATTTATTTGTTGCAATTCAAATAATTTAATCATCCCTCATTTTTTTTAGTTTTTCTATTTGTATAAGCACGCAAAATGGAGGTGGCAGAAATGAGAATGTTAAGATGGATGTGTGGGCACACAAGGTTAGACCGAATAAGAAATGATGTTTTTAGGGAGAGGTTAGAAGTAGCTAGTATATCAGCTAAGATAAAGGAAGGAAGATTGAGATCGTTTGGGCATGTGAAGAGAAGGCGGACGATAGAGTTAGTTAGAGTGGATGAAACTCTCGAGGTGGAGGGGGGAGGAGTAGAGGCAGACCCAAAATTACTTGGGATGAACGAATTAGGCAGGATTTGCAAAGATTGCACCTCTCTGAGAACATGGTCCATGATAGGAGCTCGTAGAGACGTATGATTAAGGTTAAGGATTTCTAGGAGATGGTACAATTGTGTTTTAGGTGTAGTGTATGGTCGTAGATATGTAACTATGTGTATATGCTGTTTGTGTTATTATATTTGTCTTGTTTACCAAGCACTCTTTCACCACTCATGTTATATTGGTAGCTTCATACACACACACACACACCTCATGTTCTATTTATTTCTTTCCTAGGTGTTTTGGAGTCGAGAGTCTCATTGGAAGCAGCCTTTCTATCCCTAGGGGTAAAGGTAAAGTGTACTTCATCCCACCATCCCCAGACCCTATCAATAGCTTTGTTGTTTGTGGGATTTTATTAGGGATGATTGATTGATATTTGTATAATATTTATTGTAGTATTATTGTGGTGGATATACGTTATAGCGAAATCATCGGTTAGTCATTTCATTGTGGTGGGCGTGGTTTAGTTGTTTCGGTTATTATTTTATTAACCAGTTAGTCACTTAATCAGTTTTGTTTATTTGGTTAGATTAACGGTTTTTTGTTCGATTCGTTTAATTCCGTTCAATAGCTAAAGCCAAACTTGAGCTAAAACTTTTGCTTAGAAACACATGAAATATAGATATAAATACATCAAATAAATGTATAAATACATTAAATGGAAGTATAAATGCATAAACTGGAAATATAAAACATGAAATATAGGAACTGAAGGTATAAAATCTAAAAATATATGAAATATTAATGGCTCAATTCAGTTAATTTTGGTTAATTCGGGTTTCAGTTAATCGGTTTTCAACTAATTTAGTTTTTAGTTGATTTCGGTTCATTTTCGTTAGTTGTCAATTCGGTTTCAGTTATTGCTGACTCTTAGACATTGTTAATCATGTAACCTATCATTTTTATTTTAAAAAATATATAACAATACTATACACAAATTAAAGAGAATAAAATATCTGTTTTATGGTGTATTTTTTAAATATTAACGTACAAAAAAGTAATTGTCATACAAAAATCATAAAGGTAGCTTATTTTTTATAAGGAGATAAAGTGTAACTATTAATAATTATCTATAATTTTATTAAAGATGAAGCGATTGAAGTGTAATTAAGATGAAGGTTTAAAGTGAAATTAATGTTTAAAGACTAAATTATCCTTATTTTAAATTATACCTTATGCATTAAAACAAGAAAAGTTTAAAACTTTTAGGTATCTTAAAATACATTTATCTCATGCATTATATATACTATATGTATTTATTGAGATAAAGCCTTTTCATATAAAGCTTATGTTAATTACATAATTAAAAATAAAATATAAGTGCCAATATTTGCACATTTTGTTACCTTAGAAAAAAAACAAAGGTTAGATGGACTGTGTGTACAGGAAAAAAATGCTATATGTGGGTCAAACACTTTCTTACAAAAGTATACAATAGATGTACAAACATGTGAAAATCACGTGGGTGTCCAATGAGATTGAATATAGTTTTGCCTATGGTACACGTGCAATGTAGACCCAGTCAGCAGGGATGTCCAAGTATCTTGGACACTTGGATCAATGCACTTGGGTGCTCTCTGACTCAATCTTTAGAGTAATCCAAACATCGATGACGTGGATTCTTACACGTGTATGAAGATGGAAATTTCTATATAAATCGAAATTTTCTTTAAAGATGAAGTAAATAATAGAAAGAATGCTGTCTAGAAAATTTTCGTTAAAGATATATACGGTATGGGTAAACTACAGATCAGGGGCGGACCTAGCATAGAACAAGGGGCAATTCCCGTTGCCCCTTGACGCTCCGACGATAGTGTAAAATTAGTGTAAATTTTGGAAAAAAATCCGCCACTGCTACAGATTGTTATTATGAGAGAGCTACAAATTCTTATTGCATAGTTTTCATTCTCAATTTTATACTTATTAACATTTTCAAAAGCAAGAATTCTACAAATACGTTTTGAGTTATCATACATATGAATGGATAATGTTTCATCATATTTGAATGCATAGAAATAATCATTTAACTAATACGTCTATGATGAAAGAATCATGACTTAACTCGCGTAATTTATATCTTCCAACAAACGTATAGAGTATTAATTAGTATACTGTCTCGCCCTGATATTAACAAGAATAGTTTAATTATCATAAAATTAGCGGTACAATTTCTAGTTTTGTGTATGCATATTAGACACGATACACATATTGCTATCACACAAATATCAAACTCATGGACCATACGTATAACCTTAAGGGTTTTCTACTATAGGCAATACCGACAACAAATATCTCAATTATGCTATATTCCAAATGTTATCTAGTTTTGTTTGGTGTATTTGAATTTGACACGATTATCGCTTATCTTATCACACAATATTCAACTACATGGACCCATAATCATTAACATGTTTTTTATCATTGGCACAATTTCTCATCTAGTAAATGTAATATTTATGTATGAACAAAGGCTTTAGTGCCAAAAATAGGATTGCCCATAGGGAACACTTACAATTGCATGTGAACACCATAAAGTTGCATGGCTGATGCATAGATGGCTGGTTCAATGGTCATATTTTGGATCTAATATATCATGAATATTTCTCTTGTTCCTAGCCATTGAAAGTAGGTAATGACCTAACTCTAAACACATTCATCAACACCAACAACAAATATCTTAAATATAATATTTTAAATGTTATCTAGTTTAGTCATCTGTTTATGCTTTTGACACGATTCTCACTTATCCTATCACACAAATGTTCAACTCCATGGACCCATAATCATAAACATATTGTATTAATGGCATAACTTCTGGACTAGTAAAATGTGATACTTATATTTCAACAAAGACTTTAGTGTGCTAAAAAGGGATTGTGGATAGGACACATCTATATATGGTTGAATATGAACACTATATAGTTTCATGGTTGATGCATGGACGATTCGATCAGTGGTTATACTTGAATCTAATCATCAATGTTTTTTTCTAGTTCCTAGCCATTGAAAGCAGTGAATAACCTAGCTCAAAACATAATGATCAATACATTATATATATATATATATAAATATAGAGTTAGGATCCTGTAAAAAAGGCCTAAAGTGTGAGAAAGGTAAGAAAGAATCTCAGCCATTAGATTTTTTGATCTAATGGTTGAGATTAATAGGGACCAAAATGTATAATATTTTTATTAAGTTGGATTGAATTGAAATATCTAGGGGCATTTGTGTCTTTTTATCTTCATTTTGTAAATCAAAATCCCTACAATTTTGTTCTCTCTCTATCATTCCTAATTTCTCTCTTTCTCTCTCTTTCTTCTTCCATATTCAGAGCAGAATCCCTTCTTACGTCGTCGTCTCCGGTGAGCACCATCGGTGATTATTATGAGTAACTGCAACGGCGCACTGTGACCGGAATTTGATCGGTGCGGTTAATAAAGACACAAAGTCGGTTGAGAGTTTCGAGAAGGAATAATCAGGTGAGCAATTGGGGGTTTCTTGAGCGTTTACTGATTTTTGGTACTTTCTCATCCACACCTACAACAAACGATTCAATCAGGCCTCCCGTCTAAAATCTCCGGATGAAGCGTGATAATCGACTAGTAGTTCCGCAGCCTGTGGACACACGAATTCTGGACGCACGAACAGATCATCTTGGACGATTTTGAGAGCAACTTTTACAAGAACAGATCATGTTGGTGGTGCCGGAAGTAAAGAAGATGATACAGAGGTGTTATTTTTTTCTTTACTGAATGGTGTTATTTTGTTTCTGAATGGTGTTATTTTCTTTTTCTGAATGGTGTTATATTTATTTAATGAATGGTGTTATATTCTTGTACTGAATGGTGTTATATTATTTAATGAATGGTGTTATTTTGTTTACTGAATGATGTTATTTTTTGTTTACTGTATGGTGTTTTTTGTTACCGAATGATGTTATCTTTTCTGAATGGTGTTTTTTTTTGTTTCTGAATGGTGTTTTTTCTTTTCTTTTTCTGAATGGTGTTATATTTATTTACTGAATGGTGTTATATTCTTGTACTGAATGGTGTTATATTATTTACTGAACGGTGTTATTTTGTTTACTGAATGATGTTTTTTTTTGTTTACTGGATGGTGTTTTTTGTTTCTGAATGGTGTTATTTTATTTCTGAATGGTGTTTTTTGTTTACTGAATTGTGTTATATTATTTTTTGTAAAAACACCATGAATTGAACATTTACTGAATGGTGTTAAAATGAATGATATTATGGACGGTTATGATTCCTTAAATCAAGGATTTTCTCTCTCCAAATCCTTAAATCAAGGATTACCATATTTGAATTTATTAGTGCATTTACAATCATACCCTTTTTAATTAATTTAGATCTAATGGTTGAGATTCTTTCTTACCTTTCTCACACTTTTGGTCTTTTTTACAATAACTCCACCCTATATATATATATATATATATATATATATAGGAAGGTTCATTTGAGAAGAAATTTAATGTGAGAAGAAAAAGAAGAAAGGGCATATTAGTAAAATACTATTTCATTTATAACTCATATCATTAATTTTTAACTTTTTAATTAATTAGTCAATTAATCATTAATTATCCTACATATAATCTACAAAACCTACACATATCAAAATTTTCCTACATATACCCTACACATTATAGAATTTTATCCTACACAATCGAAATTTCTCCTACACACTTCGAAATATATCCTACACATCTTGTAATTTATCCTACACAACTAGTAATTTATTTTACACTTTAAATTAAGTTCTTTTTAATTTGGAAAAAGTATATATTTTGAAAAGGAGTTACAAATTTAATTTAGTTAGTTATTAAAGAGGAAGAATAAAAATTAATGATTTTTGTAAGTTTACCAATATATCCTTATATTAAAATTAAATGCAAATATTAAATGAAGTAAAATGAAACATTCTTATTGGTTGAAACTTCTTCTTTTTTCTTCTTACAAAAAAATTATTCTCATTTGAACCCTCCAATATATATATGATGATGAAATTTTCTACAAAGAGCCAAACCTTACTAAACATAGGAAGAGATATCATCAGATCAAAACAATCAAAGGAAAAAACTAGAACTTATAACTTCAAAAGAAAGTGAAACTTATAACTTCTCCCCTCACATAAAATAATCAAAAGAAAGTAGCCATCGGATAAAACAATCAAAAGAAAGTGAAACTTATAACTTCTCCCACTAACGTCTCGTAGCCCGAAACGTGATAAACCCCTAGGTGATCAACGCCAAATGTTTTTAAAATATATGGCACATAGATGGTTACATTACAAAAACGCCAAAAGTTTTTAAAGTATGTCGAGTATTGTATGATGGAAAGTTCTTGGTGTTTTTAAAAACCTTAAGTATAAAAATATATAAAGATTAGAAAAATGCCAAAGGTTTTTAAAGTATGGTGAGTGATGTACGATAAAAAGTTATTGGTGTTATTTAATATTTGTTACATAACGCCAAATATTTTTCACAGACTAGTATATGTTCTAGTATGTTTAATAGTTTTCATACATGATGTTTTCGGGAGCCTAAATGGTGATAGGACAAAACACCATAAAGGGTAAAACACCACAAAAAGAAGAAGATGTGTCATGTATGTATTTTGATTTTATTGATACAGAGACCTTTAAATGAAGTCAGGTCGTCTTTTGCAGGTAAGATTTATTTTCGCAACGAAAAACGAACAGTCACCCCAGTCAATATTACATTTATTAATCATGTAAAAATGCGCCATAATTTTTCATTATATAAGAACACTCGTACTAACCTCTTCTTATAACATCAAAAACACCATATCAGATAAATGCCTTCCAAAAAAACCCTAAATTAAGTAATGGCAAACATAGTTTCATGGAGGCACAAATCATCAATCTATAGATTCGTGATCAGCTTCGCAAACTAGAAGAAGGGTGATGGTAAGGACAATTCACGTCATACTCAATATTGTTGAATATGTTCAAAGGGGAATACTCAACTTGGGGTTCCTTTTGATAATGTGTGTGAAAAAATACAAACATAACTCGAAGATTAAGGAGAAAGTTTCTGGAGGTTGTTTATGATGAATTTCTGGAAGAAACAATAACAGGTTAGACTTTGGATGATGAAATGTAAATAGTGACGATTACATGGAGCAACGAAGTGAAAGAAGATTTCCTTATTAATGACATCCTAACCAGAGAGGGTCTTGACTTTCTACGACAACTGTGTAGTTTTAGGGCTTCAAATACTGTCAAATCTTTGGCAGTGGTTTCTCTTAAAGAGATGATGCAAAGGAGGCTGAACAACCAGCCTAATGGAATTAAAGACCAATAATGAGGTTCAATCATCTCATCTCATGACGAATATGATGGGTCTGAAGAATAAGAAGGAAGAGGAGGAAGTGATAGGTACATCTATGATGATTTTTAATATTGTTTTATGCTTAAATATTTGGTATCTTTTTTTTTTGTTTCTAATGTAATGTTTTTGTGTGTTTTATTATTATGAATGATGCTATGTTTAAAAATCATTTACTATTGTGATTACACCACTTGTTATAATGAGATAGCACAATCGCCAAAGGGATATACTGATACTATTAATGATAAAACGTCAATCGTGTTAAAACACCATTTACAATGTTAAAAACACCATTGGTTATAATGAGATACATAAACACTAACGAATATAATGATTATGTTAAAAACACCAATATTTATGTTCTCATTATTCAATGATATATTAAAACATCTTTGGTTGTATTGAAAGATGTATTTCTTTTCAATTATGAAATATAACACCATTGTCTATATTGAAAAACCCATGTTAAGATGCCAAAATTCAAAACTTTTGAAAATGCCAAATGGTAAACACGATGTTCTGATAAGTACTAAGGTTAATTCTAATACACACAGTTTTGTTGTAAAAACACCATGTAGAGACATAATGTCCACATGTTAACTAAAACAAATATAAAGTTAGACAAATGAAGGTTTTTCAAAAACGCCAAAGGATAAAACACCATGTTCCATGTTCTAAGATTCTCTAGTATCCACTCTTGAGGACCATGTTGATCTCCTTTAAATTACGGGTTGCTTGCTTGTAGAGGCAAAATATCCAAATGCTCTGCAATTCTAACACTGCCTTTCTTAATTCCCAGCTTTTTTAAAAGCTTTTTCAACGGCCTCCTCTTGTTTGGATTTCATACGCTTGTGTGACCTAGAACCTTTAGTCTTGTATCCAACATGCACTCTTATAGGATTTTTGTCATTGTTGGTAATGCTTAGTTATCTCAGCAAACCTGTCCTTTTTTCTAGGAGTGGAAGCAACAACTTGCAAATCCTCAACCATCTTCATATGAGATTGAACATGTTCCTTATACAAAGAAAGCTCAAGCTTGTTGTTTGACAATCGATTCAATGTATACTCGGTAGCAAAAATGATATCTCGTACTATAGCTTGAGCATCACGATCAACATCAGTAAAAAATCATGTCTCAATGGAAAATTAGTAGAACAGTTGGGGACAACATCTCAATACCATCTATTGAGTATATATTGATTTCGAAATCCCTTACATCCATGCTCCTCAAAACATAAAAAATGTCCCTGCACAACAACCCAAACTGTTCAAAACGTCTGTATGTACAATCAAGCTTTCAAAACATAACCCGTATAACAGTAAAGCAAAAACGCCAAATAAGTATAGAACAAAAACACCAAATAGATTTTAATGAGATGTTTTTGTGAGTTATTGACTCGATATGAATATTTAAGAACGCTAATAAAACAAAAACCCATTTTTTGGTAAAAATCTCACTTTGAAAAACAAAAGAAACTATAAACAGTCAATCAAACCAACTGTAGTGTTTGACCATTAACAATAAACGCCAAGAAAACAATAAACCATGCAAACTTAACATACTCTTTATGGAACACAAAAACATACAACTTATTACCTCAAAAAAACGACGAACATGCTGCTGAAAATCATTTATGAAAATGTTAACTAAACCATCGGGTTGGTCTTGAATATGTTAATTTATACAATCCTCAATACCAATAAGTTCAGCCTGTACATCAATTAAAATTCTTTCCGTATATATCTCTACAGCTTGCTTCTCCAAAACTTGATAGTTACTTTAACTAGGGATGTGTATAACGTGTGTCATGATCATTTTTCCAAAGAGTATGACGTTGTGCTTCAATTGTTGTTTCATGATGAGTCATAAACTCAACTAAAGTAGACTTTGAATTATATACTTGAGCAAAGAAATGGTTTTCACTCTCGGACCTTAAGGTTGTACTCATCAAACCAGACAAAAATTCCATCCTGTAATATGCGGAAATCCATGATTCCCTGAGGTAAAAAATTATCAAATAACCAGTCATTATATGATAGGTTAAACTCTTCAATAACCGTTACCCATCCAGATTCAAACTCTTTAGTTGTAAGGGCATCAATCCAAACAACGCCGCATATCTGGTCTTTAAAATTAGTGGAGTGCATGCATAGCCTTATACCAACCTTTATAACAAAAATGCCACATAAGTTTTAAATAGAGTGCTGATATGTTTAACTAAGTCATTGACTGGATATGAATAATAGAAAATGCCAAATAGAAAATACAATTGAAAATGTCATGGATTGTGAAATATTAATTTACCTTGATTAAAAGTTTATACATCACATGCATAACCTGTGTCGGGTGTTAACAAATACAACAAAAATAGTCTTTTCATAGTTGGGTCTTGATCAGTAATTAATTTTGGCTCCTTTTCAACAAATTTCAAAAGAAAACTCTCAGCAACCATATATGTGTATTAGTCGTTTCTGAAGCCAATAATGCAACAACAAAAGTTACGTTGTTGCTAGTAAAAGGTACAAACACCACTGGATACATATGTGAAAAAAAAATCATGAATAATACTAGAGAAAAGATTTATTTGTCTTTTGTAATTCTTAAAATCCACCTTACATGCACCAACTTCTTCAAAACCACCAAATGACTGACTTCATAATATTAAACGTCTTAACGGGCCCAATATTCATCTTCGACATACTATGTATAACATATTTCTGAAACTAAGTCACATGCCTTGAAGATGGTAACAAATGTTTATCAAGTTGAACAATAAATTGATGATTATGCTCTTCAACAAACTTATAAACCTTCCAAATTCCATTCTCAAACTCAAGACGAACTTGAGCTTCACGACCAGTCCTCTTAGAAAAGTTTGCTCTTGAACTCTTTTCCTTTCGATTCTCATCTAATGTATCAACCTTTTTCATCTTATATAAACCCTCTTTTGTCACACCCTGACTTTTGCAGAAGCGTGATTATTGGTGTGACTTTCTTAATACCATAGTATTCAATCATAACAACGCTATATGATAAAACCAGTAGATGTTCATCCATAAATTAAGTTTGAAAATAGCACAACATATTTGTTCGAAACATCGAAACCAAATTCAAATTACAGATCACAACAAGTTTTAAAGAGTTCACTAAGACTCGACAAAAGACATTAAACAGATCCGAGTTTAGAACCATGTATCTCGTCCAGGAGTAAGATACATCTCCTAAACCCTAATGACTTGGATGGCATCTTTTATTTATAATGCAGCTTGAAAACATGCAACACCTGCCAAATCCACTTAGTTCCCTGAAATACATGTAATTTGAAAACACCAACAAAAATTGAGCGAGTTTATGTGTTTTGTATATGTATGTATAAACCTTTGTAAACAGTGTATGTATGTATGTAAATCCCGGTATGAAAGCAAACAAGGAAAAGATCACCAATGGTTTGCAAGGCCACTGATATGTGTGACAGCGTAGGAAGGCTCAAACCTAGCAAATTTGTACCGAGCTTCCGGCTGGAAGACATAGTCACCCTATAGGCCACCCTTGTCCTCATGGGTGTGGGCTCGCTACACCCAAATAGATCTATCACTCATGCCCCTCGGTCCTTATACGAGGATTAATGGTCTCAAGTATGCGCCTACCCATTCACATGATCTATGGTTCTTTCCTAGGCTGACCATACCAATTGTATTTGTATGTGATCCTTTTGTAACATGTATTTCACCCCCGAAGTAAATAAACAAAACAGTTTAAAGAAAAGGGGGACATGAACTCATAGTTTTGCGTCTTCGGTACTCGTAACTCAAATCTCGTCAGCAAACACGACTACCTACAATGTACTAGGGTCTATTAGACGAACGGACCGTGCCTTGCCTTAGAATTAACGTTTTTCTGAGTTAAGTTTCTTTCATGTCTTCATTGATATTCCAAGTTATAATTATTTGTTAAAATAATAATTATTTTAACTTTAAATTATATTTAATTTTGAAATAATTTGTTAAACAATATTTTGTACTAATACTTCTCAAGTATTTGTACTTATATTTCCTTCCCAAGGATGGGGGTATCTCATACATGTATTTTCGTATGCTTGTATTACTAAGTATACTCGTACTTGATTATTCCGGAATATTGAACACAATATTTATTTCCAAAACACATGTTTTAAGGAATATTACTTAGAAAAATTATTCATAATTTTTCTTTTGGTAAAACTATTTGTAGTTCCAAATTAATATATTTTCAAGTCTCACTTTAGAAAATATATAAACTTATTTTGTCCAAAAATAATGTATTTCAAGAAAATATATATTTTTCTCAAAAATCATATATCTTCTAAATATTCTAAGAAAATATATTTTTACTTCCAAAAATGATATATTTTCTCTTTGTCGAAAATATGATATAACTTGGTAATATTTACAAAAATCATATTTTCATCTCTTGTATCCAAAATATCATTTACCAAAAATATATTTGTGACACCCCGTTGAAACACGCTAGCTTAGCAGTGGCTGCCTTAACTTTCGGGACGAAAGTTCTTAAAACTTGGGGATAATGTGACACTCGAGGTTTTTTTCCGAACGAACACCTTGTAATATTTTGTGTATATAAATATTATTAAATGAAAATGTGACTTTTACATGTTATGTGCGATATGTATGTAATATATATATGTGTGTATGAGAGTCGAGACCACGACTCGCAACCACCCGGTTGCGAGTGGGCCTTTGGGCCGTAACCGGTTTGGGCCGAAACCCCAAGCCCAACCCGAAAACCACCCCTTGTATATATATCCCACCTTTCCTTATTTCCTTCATTTTACACAAACAACAAACACACACACTTCTAATCCCCCTGAACTAGAAAACCCTCTACAAACACCACTTTCCTTCTCCTTGATCTCGGTTCAAGCTTGGAGCAAATCGGACAAGACACTCGGTCAAGATCATCACTCGGACACTCCATCTTCTCGGTTCCTTTCTCTTTGTTTTCGGCTCCTTCTTCTTCTTCACAACCGGTTAGTATTATCCTTGTGCATAGGATTTATGTTATGTTGAATGGACTTGTATGCTTGGTTCATAGTGTTATGTATGAATTTAGGATGATTTGTGAAGTTGAATATATGTGATAACATGTTCAAATGGCAAGAAAAAGGGTAGTTTAAAAGTGTTCATAGCCAAACATATTATGCTTTATTATTCTTGCAAAATGATGTTGCTAGACTTAAGATTTCGGCTACAAATAATATGTTTCTTGTTCTTACATGACAATCTTGGTTGAAATATATGATTTTTGGTTCAAAATGCATGGTTTTGTTTAAGCATGAAAACCCTAGAAAACTATGAACTTGGATGAACTTGTTGAATATGGTTTGAAGATTCAAAAATGGCAAAGTTTGATCCAAATTTTATTAAAGGCAGATTAGGAAAAGTGTTAGTGAAATATTATTGGTTGTTTCCTGATTTGGGCCTGAATACATTGTACTAATTTGACTGATGCATCTGAACCTTCACGTGTACACGAAAATGACAGCATTACGACTCGCAACCGCACCATTGCGACTCGCAACCATAGCATGACAAGTCGAGACCACACGGTTGCGACTCGCAACCATAGCAGGACAACTCGAAACCACGAGATTGCGACTCGAGACTACGACCGTTGCGACTCGCAACCACAGCGTGATGACTCGAGACCACGCGGTTGCGACTCGCAACCATAACGTGACAAGCCGAAACCACCTGGTTGCGACTCGAGACCAGCTGGTTGCGAGTGGGCCGTCCACTCTGGTTATTGGGCCATTTTGTGTTAACTTGGACTATCTGTTAAATGGACTATGTGTTGCTGTGTTCTGTTTGACGGTGTTACTGTTAGGGCCGGCCCAATAACCCCATGACTATTTACTTGTATGCATGTTACGTGCCTATACGTGTTTTTACGTGAATGCTTGTACACCGAACCTGACCCATACCGGTAACCATGTTAGGACGTGGTGACCAACGTGATTGACAAGTAACCTAAACCTACCGAGCAACCCAAGGTGAGTTCACAACTTAAAAGCATGCGTCCCGGTGGTTTGGGACACGAGACTAAAACAATCCTATCCCCTGGTAAAAGGGGATACCATTCACATACCTTCCCTAGTTATTGGGAACAAAACTTACTTTTCCTTCCCTGGTTTTGGGAAACCTTTTGGTTAATTACTGTTTATACGGATTGCAACTAACGGCACTAAACGAAACTCTATCACTCAAGTCCCTACTACAAATACCGATTAGTCGCCGGGATCAGGCGAACGGGTTATTAGTTGATAGCGCTATTTAGGTGTTTACCAGCCTCACACCGTGCCCTGGTTTGGGATCGGTCGTGAACTAATGTACTCAGAAATCCGTCAATGATGATAGAACATTGACATCGGGGCATCCTGCGGATACGCAACGGTTACCTAGTGTTCGGTATTGGAAAAACAGTTTAGTCGCTAACTTTTGGGGTAGCTCCCCAGGGCATGTATAAACGGATAAATTAACCGGTGAAACAAAGTTTTTGGTAATTAAAACTGGACAACTAGTGAACTCACTCAGCATTATTGTTGACCCCTTACTGCATGCTTTGCAGGTAACCCGTGACGAAGGAGCTTGCTGCTTGGGAATGTGTAGTGTCTGTTCACCCTCGTGTTGGGTGTTACCTTATTTTGAATGATGAACTTTGTTTTAAACTACTTTACTTAAGCTTCCGCTACTTATTAACTGTTTGAACTTAAAACCTTAAACTCTGAACTTGATATTTGCTAATCTTATGGTTAGTAAGTATTACTTTTGTTATCAACTTAATTATTCAGTGTAATTGATGGCTGGATCCTGGTCAGTCACGCCCCCGAAGCGGGTGTTATCCGCAGGTGGATTTTGGGGGTGTGACAGATTGGTATCAGAGCCATTGGTTATAGTGAACTTGGTTTTAAAAAGGGGAAAATCTTTTTGGAGAAAACCAGACTATAACCCGTGACTCGTGACGACACTACACTCCAAGTGCAAGGCTCGACACATTTGACCTCATAGCTCGGACCAGTGTTTACTTGTTTGCTTACTTTATGTTTCCTGATTTGCTATACGTATTAGTGTGCCTAAACTAGATAGATACACCTCTCTCTTCTGTCTCATTCTCGCTACACTACGACATCACACTCATACTGTGTTTTCTGGTTATGAAGACAATGAGTGGACGCGGAAGAGGAAACATTAACATGACGCAGGCTCAGTTCACTAACCTGCTTAACACAGTGGCTGCAGCTTTCGCAGCTCACCCTATAGGTAAGATCGTTGTTTTAGGATGTATAGATCCTACCGCCACATCGCCTTTTATCTCTAAACCTATACGTTTCGCTTCTCACCCTATAGGTCAGCATGCACCTGCGCAACCACCAGTGTGTACTTTCAAAACTTTCATGGATTGCAAGCCTCTCCCTTTCAACGGCACTGAGGGTGCCATAGGTCTTCTACATTGGATTGAGAAAATTGAAGCTGTTTTTGCTGTTTGCGAGTGTCCCCCTGCGAACTGGGTGAAATTTGCTACTGCTACGCTTGAAGGAAGCGCGCTTTCTTGGTGGAAGGCGCAGATTCAGATGTTTGGGTTGGAAACTGCAAATGCTACTGCGTGGGAGGATTTCAAGGATATGATTAAGGATGAATACTGTCACCGGGATGACATCCACAAGCTTGAGAATGAGTACTATGAGCTTAAGATGGTTGGGTCAGAGATTGAAACCTACACCAAGCTGTCTAATGACTATGCTGCACTCTGCCCAAACATGTCTCGACCTATGTATCGAAGAATCGAACTGTACATCAAGGGTTTGGCTCCAGAAATTCGAAGCCATGTCACTTCAGCCAACCACACTACCATTCAGCCGATTGTTCGACTCGCTCACAAACTTACTGATCAGGCCGTAGAAGAGGGCAGGTTGCCCAAAAGGATCAGTGCTACTGTCGGAACTTCTAGTGACAGCAAGCGTAAGTGGGAAGGAAGTCAAAGCAAGGATGCTAACCCCACTCAGGCCCCAGCACAGCAAAGGAAAACTGAGAACAACAAAGGCACTCAACAACAGGGTGGCTACCGGGGAAGCTACCCTAAGTGCAACAAGTGTAACAGACACCACAACGGGGCATGTAACAAGGGCCAGTGTCAGCGATGCCACAAGATGGGGCACGAAGCCAAAGATTGTAGGAGTCAGTTCCCAGCTAGACAGAATCAGCAACAACCCCAACAGCAACAGCAGCAGGGAAACAACCGGGCATGTTTTAAGTGTGGAGCTGAGGGGCACTTTAAGAAGGATTGCCCTGAACTGAATCAGAACCGCAACAATAATCAGGGAGCTGGGAACAACAATCAGAACAACAATGCTGGGAATGCGAGAGGAAGGGCTTTTGTGATTGGAGCTGGAGAAGCAAGGAATGACCCCAATGTCGTGGCGGGTAAGTTTCTACTCGATGATCGTTATGTTTCTGTGTTATTTGATTCCGGTGCCGATGCTAGTTATGTATCCCTACGTATTAGTAAAAAGCTTAAGCGTCCGCTTTCGTTACTAAGTTCTCCTCATATCGTCGAGTTAGCTAATGGTAGAAACATCGAGGCATCACATGTTGTCAAGGGCTGCGAACTAGAGTTGTCTGGTCAGACATTTAGTATCGATCTTTTCCCTGTTACTCTTGGAAGCTTCGACGTCGTTATTGGTATGGATTGGTTATCCAAGCATCGCGCGGAGATCCTCTGTCAAGAGAAAGCAGTTCGTATTCCTCGCCGTTCTGGCAAACCCCTCATTGTACAAGGTGGCAAAAGTGGAGAAATCTCCGGCGTTATCTCTTTCTTGAAGGCCCAGAAGTGTTTACGGAAAGGGCACACCGCTATCCTAGCACTTGTCACCAACACGCAGGAAAAGGAAAAGAGGATTGAAGACTTTCCAGTAGTGCGTGACTACCCCGAGGTATTTCCTGAGGAATTACCTGGACTCCCTCCCCACCGTCAGGTCGAATTCCAAATCGAGCTAGCTCCCGGAGCAGCGCCTATAGCTCGTGCACCTTACCGTCTAGCCCCCGCAGAATTGAAGGAACTCTCGACGCAACTACAAGAACTATTGGATAAAGGATTTATCCGCCCTAGTTCATCGCCCTGGGGAGCACCGGTACTCTTTGTTAAGAAGAAGGATGGCACGTTCCGAATGTGCATTGATTATCGTGAGTTGAACAAGGTTACCATCAAGAATCGTTACCCTCTCCCTCGAATCGACGACCTATTCGATCAATTGCAAGGATCAAGCTATTACTCTAAGATTGACCTGCGATCAAGCTATCATCAGTTAAGGGTCCGTAATGAAGATATTTCCAAGACTGCATTCAGAACTCGTTATGGTCATTATGAATTCCTCGTTATGCCCTTTGGAATGACCAACGCCCCTGCAGTGTTCATGGATCTTATGAACCGTGTGTGCAAACCCTACCTCGACAAGTTCGTGATCGTGTTTATAGACGACATCTTGATCTACTCGAAAAGTCAAGAAGAGCATGAACAGCACCTACGCCTTATCCTCGAACTCCTTCGCAATGAGCAACTGTATGCCAAGTTCTCGAAATGCGACTTCTGGCTTCGAGAAGTCCATTTCCTTGGGCACGTGGTTAACAAGGACGGAATCCACGTCGACCCTGCAAAGATCGACTCTATAAAGAATTGGCCTACCCCTAAGACTCCGACTGAAGTCCGCCAATTCTTGGGACTGGCGGGATACTATCGAAGATTTATCATGGGATTTTCAAAGATCGCTCAGCCTCTCACGGCTCTTACTCAGAAGGGTATGGTTTATAAGTGGGGTGAAGCTCAGGAAACCGCGTTTCAGAAACTAAAGGATAACCTCTGCAGTGCTCCTATTCTCTCCTTACCTGAAGGAACGGACGACTTTGCGGTTTACTGCGATGCGTCTATTCATGGGCTCGGTTGCGTGTTGATGCAACGCGAGAAAGTTATCGCTTACGCCTCTCGACAACTTAAAACACACGAAAGGAACTACACAACGCATGATTTGGAACTGGGAGCAGTGATATTTGCGCTTAAGATATGGAGACATTACCTGTACGGTACCAAGTGCACCATTTACACCGATCACAGGAGTCTCGAGCATATCTTCAAGCAGAAGGAATTAAACATGCGACAGCGTCGATGGGTCGAACTTCTGAATGATTATGAATGCGCCATCAAGTATCATCCGGGCAAGGCCAATGTTGTGGCAGACGCCCTCAGCCGGAAAGACACTATACCAAAGCGCGTGCGAGCATTACAACTTACCATCCAGTCTAGTCTCCCTACCCAGATTCGAAATGCTCAGATTGAAGCTCTAAAACCGGAAAACATCAGGGCTGAGTCCCTGCGAGGATCGAGGCAGCAACTAGAACAGAAAGAAGACGGCGCCTACTATGTGGCAGGGCGCATTTGGGTCCCACTTTACGGAGATCTACGAGAGCTGGTGATGGACGAAGCCCATAAGTCCCGTTATTCAGTACATCCTGGTTCAGATAAGATGTACCACGATTTAAAAACCACTTACTGGTGGCCTGGCATGAAAGCCCACATAGCAGCCTATGTTGGCAAATGTTTGACCTGCGCAAGAGTCAAGATCGAGTATCAGAAACCAGCAGGCCTCCTCCAGCAACCGGAAATCCCGAAGTGGAAATGGGAGCAGATTTCCATGGATTTTGTTACAGGGCTACCTAGATCCCAACGCGGGAATGATACTATTTGGGTGATAGTGGATCGATTGACTAAGTCTGCACACTTTCTGGCCATTAAGGAAACAGACAAGTTTTCTACCTTAGCAGAAATCTATTTAAAGGAAGTAGTCTCCAGGCACGGGGTGCCAACTTCTATTATTTCCGACCGAGACGCTCGTTTCACTTCCGAGTTGTGGCAAGCTATGCACAAATCCTTTGGCTCACGTTTGGACATGAGCACCGCTTATCACCCGCAAACGGATGGGCAGTCTGAACGCACCATCCAAACCTTGGAAGACATGCTTAGAGCATGTGTGATCGATTTTGGCAAGAATTGGGAGAAGCATCTACCGCTGGTGGAATTCTCCTACAACAACAGCTACCACACTAGCATTCAGGCAGCACCTTTTGAGGCGTTGTACGGTCGTAAATGCCGATCACCTCTTTGCTGGGCGGAAGTCGGTGATAGTCAACTCACAGGCCCAGAACTGGTGGTAGATACAACCGAAAAGATCTCACAGATCAGGCAACGCATGGCGGCAGCTCGTGACCGTCAGAAAAGCTACGCTGACAAGCGTAGGAAACCGTTAGAATTCCAGGTCGGGGACCGGGTTCTACTTAAAGTCTCACCCTGGAAGGGTGTGGTCCGTTTCGGTAAACGGGGCAAGCTGAATCCACGATATGTTGGACCATTCGAAATTATCGAGAAAATCGGTAAGGTTGCTTATAGATTGAACCTGCCTGCAGAGCTGAGTGCAGTGCACAACGTTTTTCACGTATCTAACCTGAAGAAGTGTTTGTCGGATGAAACACTTGTGATTCCTTTTAAGGAACTGACGATTGATGAACAGCTACACTTTACTGAGGAACCGATTGAGATCACGGATCGAGAGATCAAAACCCTCAAACGTAGCCAGATACCCCTTGTGCGAGTTCGTTGGAACTCACGACGCGGCCCAGAGTTTACCTGGGAGCGGGAAGACCAGATGAAGTCCAAGTATCCCCAGTTATTCCCAAACGAAAACCCCAGCACTGAAGCTACAACCGAATTTCGGGACGAAATTCCAAACTAACGGGGGGATGATGTGACACCCCGTTGAAACACGCTAGCTTAGCAGTGGCTGCCTTAACTTTCGGGACGAAAGTTCTTAAAACTTGGGGATAATGTGACACTCGAGGTTTTTTTCCGAACGAACACCTTGTAATATTTTGTGTATATAAATATTATTAAATGAAAATGTGACTTTTACATGTTATGTGCGATATGTATGTAATATATATATGTGTGTATGAGAGTCGAGACCACGACTCGCAACCACCCGGTTGCGAGTGGGCCTTTGGGCCGTAACCGGTTTGGGCCGAAACCCCAAGCCCAACCCGAAAACCACCCCTTGTATATATATCCCACCTTTCCTTATTTCCTTCATTTTACACAAACAACAAACACACACACTTCTAATCCCCCTCAACTAGAAAACCCTCTACAAACACCACTTTCCTTCTCCTTGATCTCGGTTCAAGCTTGGAGCAAATCGGACAAGACACTCGGTCAAGATCATCACTCGGACACTCCATCTTCTCGGTTCCTTTCTCTTTGTTTTCGGCTCCTTCTTCTTCTTCACAACCGGTTAGTATTATCCTTGTGCATAGGATTTATGTTATGTTGAATGGACTTGTATGCTTGGTTCATAGTGTTATGTATGAATTTAGGATGATTTGTGAAGTTGAATATATGTGATAACATGTTCAAATGGCAAGAAAAAGGGTAGTTTAAAAGTGTTCATAGCCAAACATATTATGCTTTATTATTCTTGCAAAATGATGTTGCTAGACTTAAGATTTCGGCTACAAATAATATGTTTCTTGTTCTTACATGACAATCTTGGTTGAAATATATGATTTTTGGTTCAAAATGCATGGTTTTGTTTAAGCATGAAAACCCTAGAAAACTATGAACTTGGATGAACTTGTTGAATATGGTTTGAAGATTCAAAAATGGCAAAGTTTGATCCAAATTTTATTAAAGGCAGATTAGGAAAAGTGTTAGTGAAATATTATTGGTTGTTTCCTGATTTGGGCCTGAATACATTGTACTAATTTGACTGATGCATCTGAACCTTCACGTGTACACGAAAATGACAGCATTACGACTCGCAACCGCACCATTGCGACTCGCAACCATAGCATGACAAGTCGAGACCACACGGTTGCGACTCGCAACCATAGCAGGACAACTCGAAACCACGAGATTGCGACTCGAGACTACGACCGTTGCGACTCGCAACCACAGCGTGATGACTCGAGACCACGCGGTTGCGACTCGCAACCATAACGTGACAAGCCGAAACCACCTGGTTGCGACTCGAGACCAGCTGGTTGCGAGTGGGCCGTCCACTCTGGTTATTGGGCCATTTTGTGTTAACTTGGACTATCTGTTAAATGGACTATGTGTTGCTGTGTTCTGTTTGACGGTGTTACTGTTAGGGCCGGCCCAATAACCCCATGACTATTTACTTGTATGCATGTTACGTGCCTATACGTGTTTTTACGTGAATGCTTGTACACCGAACCTGACCCATACCGGTAACCATGTTAGGACGTGGTGACCAACGTGATTGACAAGTAACCTAAACCTACCGAGCAACCCAAGGTGAGTTCACAACTTAAAAGCATGCGTCCCGGTGGTTTGGGACACGAGACTAAAACAATCCTATCCCCTGGTAAAAGGGGATACCATTCACATACCTTCCCTAGTTATTGGGAACAAAACTTACTTTTCCTTCCCTGGTTTTGGGAAACCTTTTGGTTAATTACTGTTTATACGGATTGCAACTAACGGCACTAAACGAAACTCTATCACTCAAGTCCCTACTACAAATACCGATTAGTCGCCGGGATCAGGCGAACGGGTTATTAGTTGATAGCGCTATTTAGGTGTTTACCAGCCTCACACCGTGCCCTGGTTTGGGATCGGTCGTGAACTAATGTACTCAGAAATCCGTCAATGATGATAGAACATTGACATCGGGGCATCCTGCGGATACGCAACGGTTACCTAGTGTTCGGTATTGGAAAAACAGTTTAGTCGCTAACTTTTGGGGTAGCTCCCCAGGGCATGTATAAACGGATAAATTAACCGGTGAAACAAAGTTTTTGGTAATTAAAACTGGACAACTAGTGAACTCACTCAGCATTATTGTTGACCCCTTACTGCATGCTTTGCAGGTAACCCGTGACGAAGGAGCTTGCTGCTTGGGAATGTGTAGTGTCTGTTCACCCTCGTGTTGGGTGTTACCTTATTTTGAATGATGAACTTTGTTTTAAACTACTTTACTTAAGCTTCCGCTACTTATTAACTGTTTGAACTTAAAACCTTAAACTCTGAACTTGATATTTGCTAATCTTATGGTTAGTAAGTATTACTTTTGTTATCAACTTAATTATTCAGTGTAATTGATGGCTGGATCCTGGTCAGTCACGCCCCCGAAGCGGGTGTTATCCGCAGGTGGATTTTGGGGGTGTGACAATATTTATAACGGTATTTTCCGGAATATTTTGTAAGTTACGTTCTTACGTTCGGTTTCACAATATTATGTGTGTAACTTATATATTTATTCCTTGTGATTTTTTGGTAATATTTTGGATGGTAAATTTCTTGGTATTTGTTAAGTTATATTATTTTAAATCCTAAAATAATATAACTAATACATAAAGTATACAAATAATCACACAGTGTGTCTTTAATGTAAATATATATTCTAAATACATATTTATCCATTTTTATTTATAAAACCAACCTCCAATATTTGTATTTTTCTAACAAAATCTATGGCAAGGTTTATATCGAAAACTCATGATCAAAATACACTTGTAAATATTGGTTTGAAAATATTTTTCTAAGTGTTGATATTTTTAGAAAATTTTGCCATAGTTTTCCCTAAAAATGGAGGTGTCCATGCTATCAAAGTATATCATTTTCTTTTTAAAAATCATCACAAACAATCAATAATCAATCTTAGACAACTTACACTTACCAAGTGCCAAAACAATGCTATTTACATACTAATCATGAACTTGAACTTTCATAAAAACTTGTAGTAACTTACTAGGGCTTTTAGTAGGTTTAGTTACCCTTTAAAATGTATATACTTCTTTAAAAATCTCATTCTTGAAAGATTTAGGTGTTTACAACTTACTAGATAATTTTTCCAAAAATCATTCTTTTGAATTTTTCTTGTAAACAATGTATTCTTATACTTGTTTCACCACTAGAAACATGGTTTGTTTCTTTAAAAACAATGTTTATGTAAATCTTGTGATTTAACTTAGTTTCTTGAGAAAACTAGTTTTTGGAATCATCCAAGTTTATGACTAGTAACATATTACACACTTCATTATTCATAAAATCATTATCATACTTCAAGTTCATGAAAACATAAAGCATGATGATCTTGGTTTTTCACAAGATCACCACCTTAACTTACTAGATCATGTGTTTAATCACAATCTAGTAGGTTCCTTATGATGTCTAACATCATCAATACAAATCATCAATCATCAAGAAGCAAATCAACACTAATCAACATGCATACATATGTTCATAAGCTTATGTTAAAGTTTCATGATTATGTTCTTTAGTGTTCATCAAGATTAACAATGTTCATCATCTTTTAATCATCAAAATATGACGTAACAAGTAATCATAAGGGCCTTACTACTAGCTCTATGGCTAGGGATGAACACAAGAGGTTGAAGATGACAAATGTGTTGGATAAAAGCAATTGGAAGAGGTCCTTCAAGATCCAAGACCACCAAGCTTCATTAGATACCTTCTAGCACCTTGTGTATACCTTAGAATGAATGAACTTGAATGAATGATGATGGTGGTGTGGGTGGTGACCTTCGGCCGTGAGGGAGCAAGGAGAAGAGGGAGAGAGTGGTGTGTGTTAGTGTGTGTGAGATGTGAGCCCTTAATCCATCTTATAACCATCTAATTCTTTTATCCATTGGGTATTATGTTTCAATAGTACAATGCATATCTCTAATCATATCTTAGTGAATCAAGCAAGATCATGGGGTGGGGGCCACATGGTGACCGTCCCAACAAAGGGGGGGGGGTATAGGTTGTGGTTTAATGGCAAGTTTGGTTATCTAGTTAGTTTTCAAGTGTGATGATTAGTGTTTAAGCGTATAATGTGTTATATAGTGTGTTAGGATGTTCGGGGATCATAACTAGCTCAGAAATAATAAAACAATGCTTCTAGTATAATTTTGGTGTTTCGGGTAGTGTCCGGTTATTCGGTTAGATTCCGGTTCGTTAAAGTGTCAAACTATTCCGTTTAGTGATCTTTATGTATCCTTTTGTGACACTTTTAATTCCTGACACTTAGGAAAGCATTCAGGACCTTTTTGTCATATTTTTGCATGTTACAAACTTGTTAAAATGCTGATTTTTACTGAAAAATGCGGAATTCAGCACTTTAAGTGGGTTTTAGTCACTTCCCGGCACTTAAACTATCACCTAGTGAAGCACTATACTAGTGTAGTACCTTGTCTTTGGCCCATACGGGGTCTCAAAACACTGTTTGTCTATGTACTGAACCTTGTCAGCATTTTTCTGAGTTATCCGCTAACTGTGCTAGCTATGCTTTGTGCATCGTTTATGTCAATAAAGATTGTATGTAAAAATGATGTGACATTACGAAATGTGATGCACATGTAAGTATGATGCAGTAATCAGAGAGCAGTCATTTGTAATTCAGCACAATCATTAAGCACTAATCAAGATTAATTAATTGTACGGATACCTAGATTTTTTACGGTTGTCACATCTTTGGCACAAACATAATTCTTACGTCTCTTAACACCCTTTGAATCAAAAGTTTCAGTACCCTTGCGAACACAAAACCATCAGTTGAAGCACACTTCTAATATAAAGAATAAGCTTCTTCAACACTGTCAAATGTCATTCAAATCTTGTGTGTTTTAAATCTTCTATAACATTAGGAATGTGTAACAGTAAGTCAATTTTTTGATACATTCTTTCATTGGGTGTCATAGTATCACATAAAGAAAAACCCAAAAACGCCATGGTCATCTAAAATATAAGCAACAAAGCAAACCATGAAGATAAGAACCTTGATAAAATTATTATACAGGAAAGAGAATGCTATATATAGATAAATGCCAAACATTATTTAGTATGGTAATAAGCATCATTAACTGAAAGATAATAAACGTCATATGTATTATTCATGAACGTGTATATATATATATATTATATATATATAAACGGCATCAGGAGAAAACGCTCAAAAGTGTGAGAACGGTGATAACGCATCCTGACCCAACACGTGTCCCGTGGCATTAAGAAGGGTGGATGGGCTTTTTTTGTCCTTTCATCTTATGCTTTTCCAGTTCCGCTTTTCCGAATATTGTTTGAATTTTTGGGGTTTAACATTTTTGGCGTTAACCAAATTCAATAACTAAAGGCGTTTAATGGTTTCATCGTATTAATATTTTGGCGTTTATTCAAATCGTATGCCATTGTACCCCAGGGGTCAGGAAATCTATTTGAATGGCGTTTTTCAAGGCGTTTTAAACAAGTTGGCTCATTGTTCTATTATTTTTTATAAACATTTTGGCGTTTGGGTTATCTTGGCGTTTTACAATTGTTGGATTATATTTCAGCCACAGTAAAAAACATACAAGCGAAGAAAATAAATTAAAAATCCTAATCGGATCTCTCTTCACATTATTCATTGTCATCAGTCTCTCTGTTCTTTAATGGTACAAGAACTGACACCAAAATATGGCGTTTTATGTAAAACTTCTCAAACCCATCGGTTTGATTATTTTGCCTGCTCGTCTGTTGAAGTGGTTTTTTTGTGGATGATTGGGGATATAGATCTATGACGTGTGGGTGTGTTTTTCATTTTTTCTTCATGTTGATCTTCATCTTTATAACCATCCCACTCTTCAGTGTCATTGATCTCTTCTCCTCATCCAAGCCTTCTTCAAGAACAAAAAAAACAAAATGCCATATGACTGGATCAATATCTTTTTCTTGAATTTTTGTCCATGTCATGCAGAAAATTCTTACTGAGTTACTCGCCTCTGGTAACAATTCATTCAGTGAAACTTGACGAATAACAATACTGAATATCCAAGAAAGCATATTAGCCATCTTTGATTTTTTTGGCGTTTTACAGTGAGTGGTATTTAGTAGTATTGGCGTTTGTTTCTGTTTTTTGGTTTGATCAAATGGAAGTTGCTGAGACGTATCATTTTATAGGATCTCTTTTTGGCGCCTAAGTTAGGCGGTGCGTTACTATAATAAAGTATTCGTCTTTCTAGTTACTGTTTGTAATTATTGTTTTTGACAAGCTTTATCTCTGAAGTCTGTAACACGTCCCATATTTCAAGTTTGGCGTTTTAGATTCTAATATAATAAATTTTCCCTATCTTCAGTTTTTCTGATTTGAAGTTACTGTTTCTAGTTAAATTTTCAAGTTTGTTTTTTATTTTTTATTTTTTATTTTTTTGGGGTTTTATATAATAATTTTTCAAATAATTTTATTAGAGTTTGGGAGTTTTTGGGGGCGTTTAACGGGATGATATCGTTTAAAAAAGCATTTTGCCTGTTTTGGCGTTTTTATCATATATGACGTTTTTATTATACAACAATCAACTAAAAAGAAAAAAAAAGAATACATAAAAAAGGATTTTTTTATAGTACTTGTCCAAAGTAATTTTATGATGGTTTGATAAACGCCAAAGGTGTAAGACATTTGCCTTTTTGGCGTTTTTATTAGATATGGCGTTGTTTATTTAAATAACAATGATCAACTGAAAAAAGAAAATTAAACAAAATAAATATTGATCTTCCAAATCTTCACTGTCACCAGTCTCTTTCTTCTTTTGAAGCATCTTCACTGGCTGTTTCGACTTTCGTATGAAATCAGTCAAAATGTTATCTTTTTTGGCGTTTTACCGAGAAAAAGAACGCCACAAAATAAACCATCTTAAATCTGTAAATTTGATCATGCTAAAATCAATAAAGTGTTGCTATATGGTGATGGATAACATTGTTAATCCTTATTTAAGAAAGATAACTGACAATGTTGTCCACACCATACAGCTACACTTTATTGACAGCAATATATTTGATGTTTGGGTTTTCTGGCGTTTATCAGTCGAATGGTATATATTAAATATGGCGTTTGGGGTTTTTGTGTATGTGTTTTAATTGAAGGTCTGAGTTGTTGTATATATACGATTTTTTTGGGCGTTTTTTAGGCGGGATTTTACTATAATTAAGTTTGGCGTTTTATATCTAATGACGTTTTTAGCAGAATGCTGTGTGATTTTTGTTTTGGCGTTTTATTTTCATGAGATGGCGTTTTGTTTGGAGTAGTCAAAAGACGCTTTTACCCTTAATGAAGTGCGTTCACGTAATAAAATTGATGTTATTTACAAAAATGCCACCGCGCTAATCTAGTCCATAGATTGTTTTGATCGAACGATCCATAAGCGTTCTCACCGTTCTCACACTTTCTACCGTTTTCTCTAAATCCCGACCGTATATATATATATATATATATATATATATATATATATATATATATATATATATATATATATATATATATATATATATATACTAGTCACTTACCCACGCGATGCGGCGGGAGTGGTATCACTTAAGTTGGTGAGTTTAGGGCTATCTACGGGGATGTAGTTTCCAATGTGGCTTGTGACGACGATGGTGGTAGTGTAGCAGAATGTGATGGTCGGTTGAGGCCTTCTTCAGCGGCGAGACTCAGCGATTTGCGGCGATTGGTGGTTTCGTGATGGCGTTTGGTGGTTATTGTGCGACTCAGGAGAAAACAAAGAAAATTGTTTGATTCTAGTTATGTTACCTGAAATAGACGGACTACCTAGGCTTTTGTTGGTTCAAATTGTGATACAAATTCACAAATAACTAACATTAACTACTATATTGTAAGATGTACAAAACATAGTCAAAAATTTCCCAAACAGTCTTAGGTTTGTAAGAGTCCTTAATCTTGAATTCCTAAGGTTTGGAACTGAAATTTGTCACAAAATAAAGGATTTCCTTCAATTAGTTTCTTAAGTTCAACCAGCATCATACCTCGAGCAGATTTAGTATCTCCATATTTGGATAATTGTTCATTCTCCCTAAAGTAGTGATCTATAAAAGTCAGTCAGCAAAGGCGCGATAGATGATGCTTAATACAAAAATTAAAGTAAGATAAATAAGTTCGTTTACAGACAAATGGTTACAAACAAATCAATCGAGTCGTTAATCAAACGATTAAACGCATAAACAAAACAATAAATATGAATTTGTACATTCTGATACATATCTACTTAGAGGTGGCAGTTTTTTTATTTTTTTATTAGCCATGCCGCTGCGCTCGTTGCGGCTGCCCTCACCGCGCCGCTGCGGCTGCACTTGTTGCGCTCGCATGCTCACTGCACCGATCAAATTTTAGTAAAGTACACGGATGGTAAGCCAGAGACAACTGAGGTGATGGCACCAAGCAAGAATGACACAGTGCTGAACACTGCTGTTCCCTATTACCCTGCATATACCAAACAAACTTGCGATTAGTTTATGCACAGCTATTCATAATCATTTTATCATGAAATAAGGATACCTGAACAAATGTCTCGCTCGACCAATAGTTTCCCTTGACGCATTATGCAAGGTTCGCTCGGTCCAACAACTCAAGCAAATGTTTTCTATGTTTTTTAGGGGGAAGATGGGTGCTTCTCTCCACAGGGCATACAAGACACAGGTTGTTGGCGGAAGCCCGCCAAATTTAACATATAAAGTTTTTTTATATGTTAAATATGGTGGGTTGCTGCCAATAACCTGTGTTTTGTATGCCCTGGGAGAGAAGCACACATGTTCCCCCTAAAATGCAAAGAAAACATTTGCTTGAGTTGTTGGACCGAGCGAACCTTGCACAGGCTCAGTTTTTGCATCACAGCCTCAAACACTTTCAGTTCAGATAGATTACACAGGCTCAGTTTTTGCATCACAGCCTCAAAACACTTTTACTTCAGACAGATTAAGAACACAAGCTCAGCTTATGCATCATAGACTCAACACTTTTAGTTCAGACAGATTAAGAACACAAGCTCAGCTTTCGCATCACAGCCTCAAACACTTTCAGTTCAGACAGATTAAGAACACAAAATCCGGAGTACACAACAAGAGTAATTTGCCACTAAACTTAAACAACCTTTAAAGCATGATGTACATGTGTTTTAAGCACAAGAAACAAATATGTAACCTGACAGACTCAGCTTATGCATCATAGCCTCAAACACTTTCAGTTCAGACATATTAAGAACACAAGCTCCGTTAGTTCTCGCAAAGTCAACCATCATAAAAAGAAATCAAGTATTAGTAAAGATTTGATATTAGTTATAACCAGTACACTATTAACTTAAAATAAATTTAATATAAATCACATTTTGTCAAGTTGCAAATATAAAAACCTTTATTCTAATGAAGCAGCGTTCAGCGTCACTAAAGCCGATTCCGAGACTCTCCAAGCAGATACACTTTCTCCGGCTGCCAGAAGATCAGAGTGAGCTTGTTCTGTAATAATAGTGATCGTGACAGTCGTTAACCAAAGGTATAACTAATTAAATTCAGTTCAGGAAAAAGCAACACTTTAATTTTGTGTGAAAGACAGCTTGCTTGCTGCAGTCTCTATAATATATCAACACTCTTCCATACACTGTTTGAAAGACACCATGCTTGAAAGACAGCATGCTTGCTTCAGTCTCTATAAATAATTCAGAGATATCTACACTCTACTCACACTTTACAAACTCTCAACTACACTCAACTGAAAGACTCAGACATGTAATTGAGAGATGAACACAACTACGGGTAAAGCCATGGCTGCAACACACGGTTGCAAAGTGAGAACTATGCAACCTGGATATTGCCCCGCCAAGATGCTACTCGGATCTTCTATGTACCCTCAAAATACAATCATCATCACAGTCTATTGTGTTATGTAACCCCGCTTTAAAGCATGATGTACAAGAGTAATTTTCCACTAAACTTAAACAACCTTTAAAGCATGATGTACAAGTGTTTTAAGCACAAGAAACACATATGTAACCTCACAGGCTCAGCTTATGCATCATAGCCTTAACAGTTTCAGTTCAGACATATTAAGAACAAAGCTCAGCTTATGCATCATAGAGTCGACAGGCTCAGCTTATGCATCATAGCCTCACAGGCTCAGCTTATGCATCATAGAACACTTGGGAAATGAAAAAGTATATCAAAACATCCCACATAACAAACTAAAATCAAAAGTACATAACAATCTATCTTTTCACTATTCCATATCTAAAATTGACCTAACTATCATAATTTTCATTGAACTACAACACTTATCATCCCCAAAAATGACCTAAATATCATAATTATCACAAAACCATGACACTTATCAGTCCCAAAATTAAAGGAAAAGATCAAAATATAACAGAACAAAGTAAAATCAAAACTACAAAAACAATTTATCCTTTCACTATGTCATATCTGAAATTAACCTAACTATCATCACCAAAAATACAAATTCAAATATCACAAAACTTTCAACCTAATTTGAAATAACCGCATCTACTAACAAATCCACATCAAGATTAAAGATAAATCAACATTTAGAACCTAACCTGAGTCGATTCATCACAAAACACATGCGAAAATCCTTCGTAAACCTCAGCTTTCGTCCTTCGAACATCCGTCAAACATATGTGAAGGACAAGATGGTAATTGAACAAGGTGTTGAAAAAACACTTAATGCACAATGTACAACTGTTAAGGCACAAGAAAACACAAACCCTTTTACCCTTTACAAGGGTATACATCTGCCGTCCAAATGTTTTACTTTCTCACACGGATAAATTGAGAGATGAACACAACTACGGGTAAAGCCATGGCTGCAACACACGGTTGCAAAGTGAGAACTATGCAACCTGGATATTGCCCCGCCAAGATGCTACTCGGATCTTCTATGTACCCTCAACATACAATCATCATCACAGTCTATTATGTTATGTAACCCCGCTTTAAAGCATGATGTACAAGAGTAATTTTCCACTAAACTTAAACAACCTTTAAAGCATGATGTACATCATGCTTTAAAGGTTGTTTAACTTTCTCACACGGATCAACATCGGGACCGTCCATTTGACTTCACACGGATCACCATATGCTTTGTCTCTCAATGCTCACACATCTCACAAAACAACATCAGATCTTCTCCATTGATCATCATCACAGTGAGGAAGAGCTTGACGGATGTTCAATTACCATCTTGTCCTGGATCATCATCACAGTCTATTATGCATCATAGCCTCACAGGCTCAGCTTATGCATCATAGAACACTTGGGAAACATCCAAGTGATATATCGTATAGTACTTTATAGAGACTGCAGCAAGCAAGCTGTCTTTCAGACATGTACTTTTAGATCTGTGAATCTGTGATAATACTTTTACAACTGGAAGACTCAGACATGTAATTGAGAGATGAACACAACTACGGGTAAAGCCATGGCTGCAACACACGGTTGCAAAGTGAGAACTATGCAACCTGGATATTGCCCCGCCAAGATGCTACTCGGATCTTCTATGTACCCTCAAAATACAATCATCATCACAGTCTATTGTGTTATGTAACCCCGCTTTAAAGCATGATGTACAAGAGTAATTTTCCACTAAACTTAAACAACCTTTAAAGCATGATGTACAAGTGTTTTAAGCACAAGAAACACATATGTAACCTCACAGGCTCAGCTTATGCATCATAGCCTTAACAGTTTCAGTTCAGACATATTAAGAACACAAGCTCAGCTTATGCATCATAGAGTCGACAGGCTCAGCTTATGCATCATAGCCTCATAGGCTCAGCTTATGCATCATACCCTCACAGGCTCAGCTTATCCAAGCCATCTAGGTCGTATAACTTAGGACCTTAGTCCGACAACCATCAAACTCTGCCATCTGTCCGGCCCTTAGAAACACCTTTGTCTTACTAATCTGCATGTGACATATAAACAAACAAGTAAACATAAAAAAATTAAAAAGGTAAATCCTAACTAAAACATCGGATGTAGGAAATAACCGCATCTACTAACAAATCCACATCAAACGGATCCCTTGTTCAAATCTGTGGATCCCTTGCCAGATAAAGCTCGTGATACATCTCATGAAACCCTAGATCTGCTCATCGAGCATCCCACAGAACAAACTAAAATCAAAAATACATAACAATCTATCTTTTCACTATTCCATATCTAAATGACCTAAATATCATAATTATCACACAACCATGACACTTATCAGTCCCAAAAATGAAGGAAAAGATCAAAATATAACAGAATAAAGTAAAATCAAAACTACAAAAACAATTTATCCTTTCACTATGTCATATCTGAAATTAACCTAACTATCATCACCAAAAATACAAATTCAAATATCACAAAACTTTCAACATAATTTGAAATAACCGCATCTGTCTACTAACAAATCCACATCAAGATTAAAGATAAATCAACATTTAGAACCTAACCTGAGTCGATTCATCACAAAACACATGCGAAAATCCTTCGTAAACCTCAGATTTTCACAAAACCATGACACATATCAGTCCCAAAAATGAAGGAAAAGATCAAAATATAACAGAACAAAGTAAAATCAAAACTACAAAAACAATTTATCCTTTCACTATGTCATATCTGAAATTAACCTAACTATCATCACCAAAAATACAAATTCAAATATCACAAAACTTTCAACCTAATTTGAAATAACCGCATCTATCTACTAACAAATCCACATCAAGATTAAAGATAAACCTAACCTGAGTCGATTCATCACAAAACACATGCGAAAATCCTTCGTAAACCTCAGATTTCGTCGTTCGAACATCCGTCAACCGCTTCACCAGAAAAGTAAGAATCACAAAAGAACATGGTAAGATATATAACACTCATTGCAACAACATCAGAACATCAAACGGATCCCTTGCCAGATAAAGCTTGTGATAGATCTCATGAAACCCTAGATCTGCTCATGAAACGGATCTGGTGATAGATTCAAACGGATCTGGTGATAGATCTCATGAAACCCTAGATCGCCGAGAAGAGAGAGAGAAGAGAGAGATAAGAAGATCTGATGTTGTTTTGTGAGATGTGTGAGCATTGAGAGAGAAAGCATATGGTGATCCGTGTGAAGTCAAATGGACGGTCCCGATGTTGATCCGTGTGAGAAAGTAAAACATTTGGACGGCAGATGTATACCCTTGTAAAGGGTAAAAGGGTTTGTGTTTTCTTGTGCCTTAACAGTTGTACATTGTGCATTAAGTGTTTTTTCAACACCTTGTTCAATTACCATCTTGTCCTTCACATATCCTTATTAAAGTAGTATAGATATATATATATATATATATATATATATATATATATATATATATATATACATACATAGAATCCTCAGCATATATACAAAAACCCCAAAACATCGAATCCTCAACATAGATACAAAACTCCACAAAGTGATTATATATTGAGATAATTTGATACGATTTATCTATATAACCAATAAACGCCAAACATAAAAAACACCATATATTCTTTACTATGGTATGATGAGTTAATGTAATATATAAAACTCTAAACAACGTTAATTAAGCATCATTAAAAGAAAGATAATTAACGCCATATATAGAATCCTCAGCATAGTTAACGCCATATACAAACACCAAACATCGAATCCTCAACATAGTTACAAAAACTCCACAAGTGCTTATATATTCTGATAATTTCATATGATTTGTCTATATATCCATATAAACGCCAAACAATAAAAAGAAACACACAAAACATATAACATAAAAACTCAGAAAACTAATTGCGTAAACAATATACATTATATTAACTAAACGTCTTACACGTCTAACAAAATAACTGCATACTACTACCAAAATGCCACATTATGGTAGATATTCAAGGTTAATGTGAAACCACTAACGGATAAATTAAATGCCAATGACGTAGACCAAATCAACTAAAACACATATACAGGGGTTTAAAAAGTGAACCCTAGGAAAAAATAAAAAATAAAAACGCCAAGATCCTTTAGTTTTAGACATTCGTGTTTGGGTGCCCATATTCATTGTAATTGTAGCATCTTATGTGGCTCTTGTTTTGTTGGTGTCTTTTATCAACTTTATTTTTCCATGTCTTCCAATTTTTTCCTTGTCCAAGTACTATACTTACTTGACTTGAATTTCCATGACCACAATGTTTACATTTATGTTCTTTGACTTTATTTTTGCATCTTCTTTGGTGAATAAGAGTTTAGTGTGCATGTCACCTTCTTCCGTTAGTTTCTTGATACGTTCTTGTCTCTAGTTTTCTGATAACTTCCTGAAATGGCACAGTTTTGAGATCGGTAGTTGTTCAATTGCTACAACAATTTGAATGTACTTTTCTGGTACAAAGCTAAGTAGTTTCCTAACTAATCTTTTGTTATCAATTGTAGATCTAAGATTTTTGGCTTGTGAAACAAGTTTGGTAATTTTGCCGCTAAAATCATCAAGTGATTCTGACTCTTTCATCTTTAGAGGTTCAAGTTCGGATTCAAGTGTTTATAGTCATGCTTCTTTAACTCTTTCTTGGAACACCACAACCAACGGTGGAATAAGTCGGGGCGTATAGATTGTTCATAACTCATGGTACTATGAAAGTTGTTGTATTTCGAAATGAAGATCGACTCTTGATGGTATGATTGGTTAATCATTGGACCATAGGGACATGTGAAAGATTTAGGATGTGAACACGATAGAAAAGAGAAGGCTGATGAAACTTGTAGCAACCTTAACCAAGCAAATGGGTGCTAATGAATTATTTTTGTTATGTAGCATACTTGGGTAGATATTGATCACTAATTCAACTGTACCCCACCTATAAATGCCAATCCCCATAATATGTAAAATGTTTGCATCTGGGAGAAATAATATGCTTAAAATGGTAAATTGAAAACAATATATATGATGCTTATAATAGATCTTGATTTTCAATTGATATGGTTATGACTTATATGTTAAGATACTTAACTATTATGTTTAGACAAAAAAAGGCAAAGTATATATTTTTACTTGCATTTAATATGCAATGGCACTATGTTTTAACATTCCTAATCCTTAGACTATGTGTAGTGCTTTAATAAAAAGGTAAAAAAATCTCTATTACGTTACAGATACGTGGATAGTGTAACTTTAAATAACTAAACCTTTAAAAATGTATAGTGATTTAACTAATAACTTTATTAAAATGATGTATAAATTAGCTAAAATACAAAATAAATTAAACAAAAGTGGGTGACGTGTAATTTTTTTTACCTGTTTAGAAAACTAATTGGTAGGTGAAAGGGGGCAAGGGAAGCTCGGGGTTCATCCCCTTGGGATCACGCCTAAACGTGGTGATGCAAAATGGTTACACCGGCAAATTTTTTTTTGTTTCTGTTGTCTGTAGAATCTAAACCCAAGACCTCACTCTCCCAATTTGTTTAATGGCTTTGTCAATAGACTACCACCCCATTGGTATTATACGACTTTTAATACTGGTAACATTAGCTTATGCCACAGTAATCTAAACCAACTTGTTTTATGATCAAATTCAGAGAAACGTGTTCTCCTTCAAAACACAGACTTTTAATCCTTCCCATCTTTTCGTGTTTCAGATCGAGTACAATAATTTCTAATCATTTATTGACGTTAGTTTTGGAAGCCCTTTAAAAACCCTCCAACGCCTTCTGATGCTTTTACACTTCATTCTTTAAAATTACTATCAATTTATCATGATTCTTATAATACACATTCTTGCACGATTCACTGTAGTTTGAAGATTTGAATAAGGTATGGGTACTTTATTCAAACTATATTTTGCTGAGTTACTTTTTTTCTTTATTTATTAATCATTTTCTTTGATAATATACATGAAATTTAAGTAAGGGTATAGTTATTTGCTAGTTACATTTTTTGTAGTGTCAATGTTGATTTATTTTTATGTTTGCATATTTATTGGCAAAACTACTTAGAAATTATTACAATGTTATTAATCTTAAAATTTAAAAGCAAGCTTTTTTTTATGTCTGCATATTTATTGCTAGTTATTTTTCATTTAGATTCACATTAGAGTGAATTAGAAGGATAGAACATGTAGAGTATTAAAACATAAAGTATAAAATTCATCAATTTTAAATAAAAAGGATACCGTGTATAAATAGATATAAAGATAAATGACAATTATTGCAATTCACTCTTGTGTATAGAGAGACGCACGTGAACACATTCAATTAATAAACACAAAAAGTTGAAGCTATGAAAACGCATAAGCCGGGGGTCAATAATGATTTATTTGTTAAAATCTAAATAAATAAAAAAGATTATGTGGGGCTAGCTCACTAGGTAGAGGCTCTTGTCTCTTAGTGGGAGGTCTTGAGTTCAATCTATGGGTGTAAATGAGCCGAGCTGAGCCCGAGCTCGTTTAACATATGAAAGCTCGAGCTCGGCTCGATTCGAGCTTTATTTCTAAAACTCTAGCTCGGCTCGAATGTAATTTTTCAAGCTCGAGCTTGACTCGGGCTCGACTCGTTTAGTATTTATTAATTAATTTATATTAATTATATTTATTATTATACATATAATTTAGTTATTTTTTATATTTAAATAAATAGTAAATATTATTATTTAAATATATGTTTAATATATTAATAAAAAATATATACACAAGGTTCCTTTAGGCTCGCAAGCCACTTCGAACTCGATAAACGATGCTCGGACTCGTTTACTAAACGAGCTTGTTTTTAGGCTCGGGCTCGAGCTCGTTTAAGCTCGGCTCGTTCGAGCTTTTTTTCGAGCCAAACTCGAGTAAATCAGCTCGTTTGCACCTCTAGTTCAATCCTAAGTAAGAAGTAGATTTTGATTTATTTGTTGTTATTTAGGAGTATGTAAGTGTTGTTATTAAAAAAAAATTAGAAGAACTTTAATCTAAGATTTTAATTTCACTGTCCACTCTTAGTGTCTTACATGCTCTCTCTTCTCTTGCTGAATCTCTCTCCTAAATTTTGCATAATATTTTCTAGTCAGATTAATTATCACCCAAGGATTTCTAAAATCAAACACATAATACACTTGTACATATAACATGCATGGAATACATAACGTTTGCACGTATGTATGAAATTAATTAATGATAATGATTAAACCAAATCTAAAAATATATATATATATATATACATGTGCGTTACAAAAAATACAACTCAAAGGAAAATGCAAGAAAATAGTAAGCATCAGATCGTAACAAATTCCATCTTCGTAACCCCTAACATATAACATGCATGGAATACACAACGTTTGCACGTATGTATGAAATTAATTAATGATAATGATTAAACCAAATCTAAAAAAAATATATACACATGTGCGTTACAAAAAAATACAACTCAAAGGAAAATGCAAGAAAATAGTAAGCATCAGATCGTAACAAATTCCATCTTCGTAACCGCTACGATTCCGCCATAGGTTCCCATCATTTGGCAGAAAGCATGACATGCGACTAACCGAGACACACACACATATATACATAACTATCTAGAAAGAATCAGATGATAACAGATTATACTATAAAAATTATAACCATTTCAGTCTCTCTTGTATCCTTTATATATACATGTACACACACCATAAATTAAAAAGATTAGTTTACATAAATTACATTATTAAAAATTTCCTATTAATGCCTTCAAAATTAACTAGATACTAAACAATCAGGTTTTAATATTCAAAATCTATATTTTGTTGTTGAAAAGCTAATTTCGTTGATTGATTTTAATATTTTATAATTTATAATAGACATTTGAACATGCGATGACTTTTATTTGTATATTTGTATAGGTATTAGAGATTAGACTTTAGAGCATACGGCGGTACGGAGATTCTGAATATAAAAGGTTAGATTTATTATAAACCATACAATCCTAATCCTATGTTTTAAATTTGTGTTTCTTATTTACAGTATGACGGTATTTTTTGGTAGAATGAGTTAGAGATCATTAGGTCCTAACTTTAATTCTTAAAGGGGGTTTTTAGTAGATTTATCGGGTTTTCTTCTAAATTAGTGTATAGACATTATTGTCTAGTGAAGATGGACATGATCGGGTTGATTACGCTGCTGACACGATTATATTTCAGTGGTCCGTCAGTGATTCAAATTTTCTGTTAAAAAAATTGTATAAAATTACTATACACATTAAAATTAATACAGTATAAGCATAGTTAAAAAAATTTATAATAATACTTGGCTTCAACTGGCCAAGACAAAAAGTGAGCTTAGTTTCCTAACCAATTAAAGATGCTCAAAACCTTCCAACTGTACAGTATGATATTGCTAGTTCTCCATTCGGGTCACTTATACTTATATCCATAATTATATATGAAATTTAATAATTGATATTGAAAATTACAGACAAATGAAATAGATCATTAAGAAATAATATTACAAGTGGGATCGAGATATTGTGTACTAAAGGGGTGAAAGCTAAGGGTATACGGTATCGTTGCGGGAAAGGGAATCGGGGAGTGGGGTTGCCGTAAGGGGAAGGGGTGCCGGTGGTGGATCAGTGAGCGGGGAGAGGTTTCTTCGGTGTATATTCACCGATGCGGAAAGAGGAGGGAAGAAGGAGAGGGGGGGGGGTTAATGGTGGGTCCCAACCCCTTTCAACCAATCACAATTTTTTTTTAATTCTTTACCACTCTCCATGTGTTTGAACCATTGTCAGTGATTGAGTGCAAAATAAGAAGTGGAATAAGGACTTGACATAACATGATATTATTGGCTAGAGAATAACTCAAACACCCTAACTGATTGAACGACATCCTCCACCCTAAATGTTTATATTTTGGCCCTACTTATATTCAAATTGAATTAAGGCTTGTCATAAACTGTTGAAAATGGCTACCGTACACATTTTGTGACATTGCCTTCGGCATTGAATGATCAAATCACTTTTTGAATTAATTGATTCTTTATAATTACTTACGAAAATGTATGGACGCAGTTCGTTTTTGGATGGTATCAGAACTCCATATAATTTAAGATATCTAAAACAACTAATTTTTAATAGAGTGTTGCTAAATTTAGCTTCGTTTCCTTTATATTTACTGATTATATTCCCTCTTAATGTTTTTAAATAAATACAACCAAACTTTTTATTTTCTAGTTTTTTTTTAATAAATTGCATCTACATTAGGTTTTTAAACAATTAAAAAATAAATAAATCATATAACCAAAACTTATCAATTATTTTGTACAGATAGAATTCACGAAATTGTATTTTGTACAGATTGAATTCACTACATCAAATTCACTCGACGCACAAAACATATATCATTTTAACGTCATTTTCATTTGCTAAGATTTTCCCTTAGGAATTTTCATCACCAATCCAAACCATTAATATATTTTGTTTAGTTGAAACTAAATAACTTTGTTGGAGTGAGCTATGGAAACTCTTTTTATCGCAGAGTATAACACGAAGGCTAATTGTTAATTAATATGTTATAATATTGAATATATTAAGAGTAAATTACAAGTTTTATCCTTTATTTATGTATCAAATTACAGGCATAGCGTAAAAATTGATGAGTTATGTCCTTAATGTTGCAAAATTTTGCACGGTATGTCCTTTGAGCCTAACCTAGTTAATTTTTTTGGTTAAATCTGGTCATGTGCCTTGCATATGAGGGCATTCTTGTCATATCAACTTTCTAGGAACTATTGTGTAACTAACTTATATTCAGGGACTGTTTTGTAAAAAATAAAAAAACATATAAATAAAGTAAACTTCTCTATATCTCACCCCATTCTCTATCTTTTCTCTCCCCCTCTATCTCTATCAGAAGGAACTGAAACTCTATATTCCTATTTTCTCTCTCTAAACTCTCTCTCTATCACACAATCCGACTTTTCTGAGGGTGGATGTGGCAGGTGGTTATGGCGGGTGTCGGGTGGTTGTGGTGGGTTTGGTTGCAGGTGGGTGGTGGGTGGGTGGTGAGTGGGTGGATGTGGTGCTAGGGGAGACGGTGGAGGTGGTGTTAAGGCCGGTTGCAGGTCGGTGGTAGGTGGATGGCGAGTGGGTGGTTGTGGCGTTACGGGCGGCGATGGAGGTGGTGTTAAGGCCGGTTGCAGGTGGGTGGTCAGTGGGTGGCGGGTGGATGGTTGTGGTTGGAGATTCGGTGGTGGCCGGAGACTAGTTGTAGCCGGAGAATCGTTATTTCCATCTAACAGAACCTATTCTCACAAATTCTGAACTTAAAACCCTAATTCGTTTCTATCACCACAAAACCCTAATCCTCTAGACTCGCATTGCAAAAGTAATGATTAACCTAAAAAGCTACTAACAATAACTTTTATATAAACAAAGCACACAATTTCTAAACAATCATACGGAAATTCAACTATCTGCAAAATCTGTACTCATAAAACATCACTAAATGATAGAACTTTTGCTGCGTCTTCGTGTTGAGGTCAATTAGTGTAAACGATATGATATGAACTGTTGATGCTTCTTCGTGTTGAGATCAATCGGTGTAAATGATAGATGAATTGGCATCCATCATTGATAATGTTGAAGAACATGATATGGTGATCATGATGAAGATGAGAGATAAAGTGTTGTTAGTGGATGATAACAGGAATCGATGATTCAATTTTATAGAAGCAGAGAGATTTGAAGGACGATAATAGTTAATTAGTCCAGTGAGCCTTTTCCGATGAGAATTAGGATTACGATTTGAGATTGGGGAAGATGATATGGTGATGATGAAGAGAGAGAGAGAGAAAAGAGAGAGAGATAGGGAGTTTACTGAGAGAAAATGCAGAGTTTTGTTTTATTTAAATATTTTTAAACTTTTACACAATAGTCCCTTGATATAAGTTGTTTTACATAATAATCTCAGGGGAGGTGAAATGACAATAACCCCCTCATGTTCCTTGCACATGATCATACTTAACCAAAAAAATAACTAGGTTAGGCTCAAGGGTATAATGTGCAAGATTTTGTAACATTAAGGATAGAACTTGCCAACTTTGGCGCCAAAAGATACTGCTTGCAAAAGGGTGTAAACATAAAGGACAAAACTTGTAATTTACTCATATATTAAAGTGTGAGTAAATTTCAAGGATTGTCCTTTATTTTTATACCCATTTTCAGGCGCTGTCCTTTATGTTCAAAAATGACGAGTTTTGTCCTTTATGTTTTCATAGCATACACGTTTTGTCCTTTAGGCCTAACCCAGTTAGTTTTTCAGTTAAATTTGGTCATGTGCTTTGCACATGAGGGCATTTTTGTCAATTCAAAGGTTGTAGAAGCTTTGAGCTGTAAATCTGCCGTTGAACTTACCTTTGAATTGACAAAAATGCCCTCATGTGCAAAGTACATGATCAAATTTAACTGAAAAAAACTAACTGGGTTAGGATTAAAGGACAAAATGTGTATGATATGAAAATATAAACGACAAAACTCGTCAATTTTGAACATAAAAGACAACGCCTGAAAACTGGTATAAAGATAAAAGACAATCCTTGAAATTCACTCAGTGTGAATGAATTTATCTAGTGTTAGCAAAAGTTCAAAACAAAGTCGAATATGTTGGTTAATTTAATACCTACGGTAAACCACATATAAAAATGAAGGAAAAATGAATTTATACCAAGTAAGAGCATTCACATCCATTCCACCATATTTTCACCCTAAATTACACTAAAAAAACACTATATTTTCTCTCTCTTTTTCAATTAAATAATATTTTTATATCTTTATCATTACCTTTTCTCTCTCCTCCACTCAGAACCACTTCAAAATATATAAAAAAATTAGAGCATCACATCTTGGAAATCAAAATCTGTGTGTGGGGTTTTCTAAAATATAAAGAGTATAAAAGTGGTTGTGAGCGGAGGAGAGAAAATGTTACTGTTCATCTGTATACAGTAGAAACTCGATAAATTAATACTCGATTATTTAATAAACTCTCTAAGATAATATTTTTTGCCGGTCCCGACTCGGGGATAGGGTGCTAAATTAATAATTCGCTAAAATTATAAGATAATACATTTTTGATAATTTCTTTAGACCCTATATAAAATATAAATTAATAATTCCTTATATATAGCATATTACATGAATGATTTATGAAGGTTTCTTGAAAAATGACTCAATTGTCTTTTGTTTTTTCTTGAAATCAATTTCCCCTTGAATCTCGTCTCTAATTTTCCTTAGTATGGTAAGAACTTCTGGTGTTGTTTTCTCATAGCTCAACAAGAAATTGTTCAATGTGATTGCCGCTTTAATAGCTTCGTTTCGCGAAGGGGGCTCCATTGTAGAACTTTCATCATCTTCTTCATCGATATCATCTTCATTAATTCCAATAACGCTTTCAATAATTTCTTCATCAGTCAACAACTGTGCATCTACATTTTCTTCTATGTGAGTCAGAACATCTTCGACATCCATTGCATTGCGATAACCCAACTCTTTGATCAAATTCTGGAGTTCTTGAGTGCTTTCACCACCTTCATCTGAGTTCTCAAAAGTCATGTTATCTGTTGATCGAAGTTTACAATGACGAAAGCAGTTCGCAATTGTATTTGCACGAACATCCATAGTCCATGCTGAAATTGCAAGATTCATTGCATCTAATACATTTACTTTTGCTGGATTTGGAACCCCTAATTCATAACCCTCCAAAAGACTTTTATAAAATCGACGACGATAATGCATCTTAAAAGCTCGTATGATCCCCGCGTCACAAGGTTGAATTTTTGAAGTTGTGTTTGGTGGCAAAAAAAAAATAATTCAACATTTCGTAATCCTTCAATAATTTTTGGATGAGCAGGGCAATTATCCACAATCAAGAGAATTTTTCTTCCAACCATTTTTTTATCAAGTTGGCGAACATATTCTTCAAATAACACACCAGTCATCCAAGCTCGTTTGTTAGCACGGTACTCACAGTTCAGACTGTTCAAGTTTACATACTTGAAGCACCTTGGTTTAGCATATTTCCCAATAATCCATAAAGGAAGTTTTTCCGAACCGTTTCATCCATATTAAAGATGTCTTTCATTCTTAAAACAAACCTGTTTCATCCATATTAAAGATGTCTTTCATTTCAAACTGATCAACTTTGTCTCTTATGGATTTTAATTTGTCCTCCATGCCCTCCATTTCAACAGATCCACTCTCTCCAAAACGCCGGAAATTTTTAATTCCGTATCTTGCTTTGAACTTTCCAAGCCAACCAATAGAAAAAGTAAAGTCTGGAGTATCCACTGGATACATATCTTTCATGAACTTTTTCGCCTTCTCAATGATTAGTTCACCTGTCATATTCACATGTTCATGATATTGAAGAATCCATTCATAGAGAGATTTTTCTAGGTCAGGAAATTTTGTCGGTTTCTGTCGCTTAACATCGCCTCTTTCGGGAGCAAGTGAGAGATACTCTAAAGACCGCTTAACTGTATTCGATATTGTCGCTTGACTCACCTGCAAACCATAGTTACTATGAACCCATTCTTGCAATTGCTTTTGAGTGAGACTTGGATTATCCTTGTTGTGCTTGCATAATGCTCTTCGAATCTCGTCTGTCATTGTTGTTTTTTTCACACCTTTAAGATGGGAAGCCATGTTGTGTGTATGATTTGTTTGTGTTAACCTATTTTGATCTTGTATTTATATAGAAAATATTTTTAATGTCCATAAAGTGATACATTGAACACAAGAAGCATAATAAGGTGGGAGATTGAAAGTTTCTTTCAAATTGGGCCGTTCATTTGATATACATGCATTGTATACAATAATTAAGTGGAAGCTTGAAAGGTGTTTGTAAACTAAGTATTCTACTATAAATTAATAAAATATTAATTAATATATAAATTAATAATTATTAATTTATCGATTAATTAATAACTTTTTTAATTAATAAATTTTGGTGGTCCCAAGTGTATTATTTTATAGAGTTTCTACTGTATTTGGGAGGACACTGTTCACCCACTATAATTTTGTAATATATATTGAAAGTGGTTGTGAGTGAAGGAGAGAGAAAAATGTAATGATAAAGGTATAAAAATATTATTTAATTGAAAAGGAGAGAGAAAAAATATTTGTTTTTAGTGGAAATATATTTATATAGGAGTTGTTTTTTAGTGGAAAGTATGTATATTTTTAGGGAGCTGGATGAGAATGCTCTTATAGGGGATGAACAGTGTCGCCCCAAATATATAGATAAACAGTAACATTTTCTCTCTCCTTCATTTACAACCACTTTTTATACTCTTTATATTATAAAAAACTCCACACAAAAACTTTGATGGAATGAATGTAAGTGCTCTAAGATAAAGTAAAAGGTATGACAGGGATGAAATCAATAATTAAATAAACAGATTTCAAATTAAAAGTAGGGATTTTTAAAGGGATGAAATTCATCAACTTTTAAACAGATATTTTTTTTTTTAAAAAAATGGGTATGACTAGTAAAAGAGTGGGTGTAATTTGCCCAACCCCTTTTAATAACATTTATACCGAATTCATGACTAAAATAAAATTAGAGAGCATTAGGTTCTGAGTTTAAATTTTAAAGGGGGCTTTTTACTAGATTTATCGGGTTTCCTTCTAAATTGGTGTATAACCATTATTGACTAGTGAAGATGGATATGATCGAATGATTCCGCTGGTGACACGATGATATTTTAGTAGTCCGTCGGTAATTCAAATTTTCCGTCCAAAAAAAAATTGTACAAAATTAGTATACACATTAAAATTAATACAGTGTAAGCATACTTAAAAAAAATTATAATAATACTTGGCTCCAACTGGCCAAGACAAAAAGTGAGTTTAGTTTCCTAACTAAGACTGTCTCCAATGCAACGTCCTGCATTTACTACATGCATTCTAATCATCACTGTCACATCAGCTTTTTACCATCATTCCCACATGCACTCTCTCTCTCCTCTATTTAACTCCAACACATCCTTCCCACATGCATCCTCTCTCTTCCACATCACCATTTCTTTTTATATTAAAATTGCCCCACAACCTCTTGCATGGCCCCACCACCTCTTGCATTTAGATGCACTTGGTTACCTACGTGCTTGCTCCATGGCCCTCCACCCCAATGCATCCTTCCAACATGCTTTTTCCACATCACCAAATGCACCTCCACCAAAGTAAGCATTAGAGGTAGTCTAATTAAAGATGCTCAAAACCTTCCAACTGTACAGTATGATATTGATAGTTTTCCATTCGGGTCACTTATACTCATATCCATAATTATATATATGAAATTTAACTAGGTTTTACCCTGCCGCGTTGCGGTCGGGCTTCCGATTTAAGGCATAACGTATACAATGTTAGATTGAAGGGCCACGCGTTACAGCATTGAAGGTTAAATAACATCAAACATTAACCATGTAAAGCCTATCACAACACAAAACTTTAAAAACATCAGTAAACTTGAATTGCACAAACGAAAAAACGACCTGCTAAACTTTCACAGCCCAACCTACTGGTAATTTGATCCGGAAAAAAACATGCTCTTCGCCTGTGCATTAATAGCCAAAAATCAAAGCACCATACAAAATTTCCAGAATCACCAACGTAAGAAGCAAAATTGGCAAACGAAAATCATCATAATAAAACTATGATGTAGATAGAAGTGAACAACAACCTTCAATCGGTTGCCGGAAAACGCAAGAACGTCGGAGAACACTAAGTGGTGTTACTTTCTTGTTCTAGAGAGAGAGCGCACGCTTGTTGTGAGATGTGGAATGAGAGAACAAAACAACACCACCATAACAAACCAATCACATATAAAAACAAGAGTTAAATGCTTGGTTGGTCCCTGTGGTTTGCAAAAAATTATACTTGGTCCTAGTGGTTTACTAATTACATGCGTGGTCCCAAAAGTTGTCAAAAATGAACTTGGTTGGTCCCCTGACCTAACCTCTGTTAAATTTCTCAGTTAACTATTGTGAAATAACTATATTACCCTTGAACAATTAAAAACCTAAAACTAGAAAATTAAAAAATTAAAAACATAATGTATATGAAAACTCTGCATCATCTTCATCACCAACCCACCCCACCCCTCTTAACCCACGAAACCCCCTTCCTCCTTGTCTCGTTTCCCACACACACCCACCTTGTTAATTGAGGAAAGAACAGTAGAGAGAGAGAGAGAACAGACGATGAGAGAGGGAGGGAGTAGCAGACGGAGAAAGTTGAGATGAGAAGGAAAGCCTCAATGGTGGTGGCGCCGACAACGGCGGCCGCACCAGCGACGGCAGCGACAACAGAAAAAGACACATGGATGATGATGATGAGGACTGATGATGATGACCGATGATTATGTTGGTGGTGGTTCTCCGACGAATCAATAGTGTCGGCGACGATGATACCGACAACAATGGTGGAGGTTTGTCTTAGCTCAATTAGGGTTCGAGTCTTGGTCACGGGTCTCAGTTCAAAAAGGGAAACGACGGCAGCACCTACGTACACACCTGTTCCTTCATAATCCCTCAATCAGTGAATGTTCTTCTGAAACTGTTTCATATTCTTTTGTGCTTCTTGACCTTGTATATAACTGTGATAGTTGGAGTGAATTAGAGGATGTATCGTGCAAACCATCTGATTTGGAATTGATTGATCTATAGAATAATGGATAGAGTACATAACAATAGAATTCCAAAAGATAAACTGTTAAATGAAGTCTGATGTTTCCTTTGGCCGATTGTTTGTCTTGATTTCCTGGATAGACACTTCAACAGACATATATGAAGACAGTTGCCGCCGGCTGTGGTGGTGCTTTGCCTTGCACCTCCGACCGGTCTAGGCCCTGTCACCGCCGCCGTGATGATGGTTACGAAGATGATGCAGAGGTTTCATATATATATATATATATATATATATATACTGTTTTTAACTTTTTTAATTCTTAGTTTTAGGTTTTTAATTGTTTAAGGGTAATATAGTCATTTCACACATAGTTAACTGAGAAATTTAACAGAGGTTAGGTCAGGGGACCAACCAAGTTCATTTTTGACAACTTTTGGGACCACGCGTGTAATTAGTAAACCACTAGGACCAAGTATGAAATTTTTGCAAACCACACGGACCAACCAAGCATTTAACTCTAAAAACAAACATTATGCACATGGTATAACTTGTAATGCAACATTATATTGCAAATTTATATGATAACACCACCATAACAAACCAATCACATATACAAAATCAACATCATGCACATGGTACAACTTATAATGCAACATTATGTTGCAAATTTATATTATATAAATTTATATTATATAAATATAAATAATTGATATTGAAAATTACAGACAAATGAAATAGATCATTAAGAAATACTATTACAAGTGGGATCGAGATATTGTGTACCAAACGGGTCAAAGCTAAACGTTTTAATTTTGGCCCTACTTATATTCAAATTGAATTAATAGGCTTGTCATAAACTGTTGAAAATGGCTACCGTACACATTTATTGCCTTCGGCATTGAATGATCAAAATCACTTTTTGAATTAATTGATTCTTTATAATCACTTAGAGCATCCACAATAAGGATGTTTTTAGATGTTTATAGATGTTTTTGGTGACATTGATGAGAGAGAGTGTTGAGGTGGAGGAGAGAGGTAGGTATTTTGTTCTTTCACAAAAACATGAAAAAACATGCATGTGAGTATGATTAGGAGAGAGAATAGATGAAAAAGAAATTGATATTTTTATGTATTGTGTGTAGGGCAAGAGAGAGAAACAAACTTATTGGTGGGGCAAGTGACATGTGGCAAATAAAAACATTCACCAAAAACACCCTTATTGTGGATGCTCTTAGGAAAATGTATGGATTCGGTTCGTTTTTGGATGGTATCTGAACTCCATTATACATTATACATATATATTAGTGGCCAAGGCTGATGAATAGTGCTTTCATTAGTTATGTAATTTCTTTTATATATAATGAAAAAAGATAGAGATTATTTAAAAAAGCTTTGGTTGTCTGGTGGTTAATGCAAATGTTAGATGGTAAGTTCACCCAAGTTCGATGCATGTTCTTTCAATGTGTTTTCAAAAGGTTTTCCACTAATATTTTATTATTTTAGTTCTCTTAATTGCTTTCTTTTCCTTTATCTTCACAAAGCATATTTGATTTTTTATGGTTGTTTATTATCAAGGTTAATAATTTTCTTAAATCTTTTTTCTTTTTCTTAAATCATATTTTTTTATCATTTAATTTGATATATTTTCAATAACTCACGTTCGTTAATTTTTTTAAACCCTAAGTATGTAGTTTTGCTTAATGTTTTTGTCGACATTCCAATATAAATTATGTTAAAAACGAATTTGTATTCAAAATAGAGTATTTATTTAATACCGTAAAATGATACGATGAAGAACTGAACCAATTTGACGGTTTGTCTTTCTAAACAACAACCTTCATTTTAAAACAATATTTGTTTTACATTATCGTTTTATATTATCATTTGCTCCGTTTCGCCGCAACGCGCGACTTAAAAAAAACCTAGTATATTTTAATTTAAGATATCTAAAACAACTAATTTTTAATAGGGTGTTGATAAATGTTGTCACAACCCAAAATACCACATGCGAATTTCACCGTAAGACGTGTGACATACTAGGATTTAGCCACTAATCATGTCGAACTAATAGTAAATATTATTAAACACAAACATCATGTCCAACATAAATAGTACATTTCAAAAATAAACGTTTTCAACAAAGTATACGTTCAGCGGAAGCAATTGTAATTGTTTTAAACATTCGAAACCAATTTGTTTAAAAAGCATAAGCATAACGTTAATTGTTCATCAAGCAACACGCCCCATGACACTCCTCGCTCCTTAGACTGCAAGTTCTAATTCCTTGATATATTTAACGACCTGCAAGCATGCTGAAAAGTGTGTCAACATAAAGTTGGCGAGTTCACAGTTTTATTTAACGTAAATCATGCAAGTGTTGAGTTTAAAGACATGTCAAGAATAATAAACTCGATACCGAATGACTGTTATGTTTGTTGTGCCCTCATAAATGTCTATCAGCATTGATCAAAAGTGTTTAAGGTCCTTAGTTCACGCCCGGCTCCCAGCACGGTGTGAGGTTTGTCAAACCTAATATCGCTATCAACTAATACCCAGTTGCCTCATAAGCAACTAGCTCGGTAGTAAGTAGGGACTTTCGTGATAGAGTTTGAGTTTATTAACCAACTTCGAAATTAAACTACAACATTTATAAAAAAAGTATTCCTCCCAGAAATAATAGTTTGTCCCCCCCCCCCCCCCCCCCGGGACGCATGCTTGTGAAAGAGTAGTGTACTCACCTTAGTTTGCTCGGTATGTATTAACGTGCCTCTAGCGTTAAAATATGTGTTAGGTCCGTTACACGCGACCTAAGGTACAATATCATGTAAGTAAGTATACGAGTAGGGTTTCGCAATACCCTAATTATCCAAACAACGCAGTGTTTACTGTTCAGATCAACAAGTTTACACAGAGTAATAGATTTCTCTACTTGGTGACATTAGTGTGATTTCAAGAGATACAGACATCGCACATTATTTATATCCCGGATAGTTATAAGTCAATAAAATCGGATCAAACATCACATACGTGAACTCACACAACCCAGGACACATCGTATACTCGGAACAAAGAACATATAACACGATTAAACTCGAAATCGACTTATAACATGAACAAACTCAAAATCTTAGGCTTTATAAATAACTTCGGCCCACATTAAATAAACTCGTAACTATACTTCCTAATTACATAAACTCTGAAACATAAACATGTAAACTCGGAACTCATGTTTCCCTTTAATAAACCCGGTTACTTGGAACACCATATAACCTGGACCTTTTAAATAATTCCCATGTGACCTCGGAAATAATCTTACAACCTCAGAACAATCATGAAGTCACAAAACTCGGACCTCAAGAATTTTGTAAACTCGGGAACATGTAGTTAGGACTCCCCTAATACTTTTACAATTAAATCCTGAACCCATACCTCAAACTCGGAGTTGTTTAGATAATTCAGATATTATAAAAACTCGGACACATGGATTTTTATATACATATACAAGTCACAAAATTGGATCCTTGTAACTTATATTAAACTCGGAACACTTCAAGAAGTTCGGACAAACCTCTTTCACAATTAAACTCGGGAATTCTTTTTATTTTACTTAACAAACTCGGAAACAAGTGTCCTTTATCATTTATACTCGGAACCCTCAAAGAAATCCGGAACAACAAATGTGTATACAAACTCGGGAACCACTAACTCGGACTCAATACACCCAGCATAATCATGATAACTTGGACAGTCTACATAAACTCGGACAACTCTTTTCATATATATATATATATACACACACACACACACTCGGATAACTTGGTTTAATACTAAACTTAGACCATGTATAACTTCCAAAAACCCGGACTAGATGCAAACACACAGTAACACAAAATAATTAACAATCACAGTTTGCAATGTAACAGTTACAGTACGATCAAAACCCTAATCAACAATGTTACGAATCAAAACAACAGTTTAGCAATTCTAACATGCCAATAACATCCTAATATCAGGCAAACAATTACAAATTCATTCATATACCACACATTCAATCAGACGTGATCAACTAAACACAAAGCAATTGTTTGGAGAACTAGGGTTTTGCATGAAATCAACAGAACAAGAATAACAACGTATAACACAAAACACTTACCTTAGATCAAATCTAGAGTTTGTTCTTAATGGATTGAAATACCAGAATTGCAAATGATTGCGTGTGAGATTTGTGTAGCCCCAAAGATGATTAGAGAAATAAACTGCCGTATGATGGGAATTATGAGGAGTTTAGGGTTATGCAATAGTTTTATAAGAGTTTCATTGTTAACCCTAGACACCCTTAACTATATCATTTTCACATAATAGCACATAACATCTTGCAGTTTTGCAAATTAAAACATATAAATCACGTGTTAGTCATGCAACGTACAAATTTCGTATAAACCGTCCGTTTATAATTATTATTCATGTTAGTTACCGATGTTCGAGAATTAACTTGTGTGTGTTCCGGTAATTCCCCGAATTACCAATGTATTGTGTTCCGGTAATTCCTCGAATTACCTATGCGGACTCATTTAACTAAGCCTAGTTAAATGCAGTGCCATGAATGCATGCCTAAACTAACTGTGGTTAGGTTAAAGCATTAACCTGAAATCGCGGGTTGTCACATCATCCTCAAGTTAAAAGAAATTCGTCTCGAAATTTGATAAGCAGTCACAGAAGAGTGAAAAGATAGCTTACGATTATTGTGGGTTTTTCCTCGGGTACTACAAATGTACCCCCGTTTCTTTTATATTTACTGATTATACTCCCCTTAAAGTTTTCAAATAAATACAATTAAACCTCTTACTTTCTAGTTTTTTTAATAAATTACATCTACATTAGGTTTTTAAACAATTAAAAAATAAATAAATCATATAACCAAAACTTATCAATTATTTTTTACGGATAAAATTCACCAAATTGTATTTTGTATAGTAGATTGAATTCACCACATCAAATTCACTCGACGCACAAAACATATATCATTTTAACGCCATTTTCATTTGCCAAGATATTCCCTCAGCAATTTTCATCACCAATTCAAACCATTAATATATTTTGTTTAGTTGATACTAAATAACTTTGTTGGAGTGAGCTATGGAAACTCTTTTTATCGCAGAATATAACATGAAGGCTAATTGTTAATTAATAATGAATATATTAAAGTGTTCTTCATCTGCTGTTAGCAAAAGTTCAAAATAAAGTCGAATATGTTGGTTAATTTAATACCTACAGTAAATCACATATAAAAATGAAGGAAAAATAAATTTATACCAAGTAAGATAAAGAAAAAGGTACGACGGGATACATCATACATCGAAGTCGAAGTGAGATGTAATCAATAATTAAATAAACAGATTTCAAACTAAAAGTAAGGATATTTAAAGGGATGAAATTCGAAAACTTTTAAACAGATTTTTTAAAAAAGTGGGTATTATTAGTAAAAAAAGGGGTGTAATTAGCCCACCCCTTTTTAATAACATTTATACCGAATTCATGACTAAATAAAATTAACATAACTTTGTATATAGATTTTTTGAAAAGTTAACGAGTTTAAGTTATTAGAAAAAAAGTCAAATTAAACGATAACTGAATTGTTATCGAAACTGAAAACTTCAAAATAAATATCAGTATTAGTACTGATGTGTGTTCAATCTATATCAGTTCGGTTAAGTACAATACCGGTACGGTACCGATACTTGGTATGGTTTACGATACAAAAAACGCTTTATTGAAAATAGTAGATTAATTCAAATACAATTTATATTGGAATGTTAAAAAAAATTATTCAGTAGTTGTACTAAAAATACCAAAACTCGAAACAATTAAAACAAAAACCAAAGACAGTATACCGGTTCACTACTGGGTGTGCCAATTGTGCGAAAACAAATGAAGAACATAGAAATTGACTCGCATCAAAACCAAAAACTAGAAAAAATGAATATTGGTACCAACGTTTTTTGGTACTGGGACTTAGTATAATTTGCAATAATACTTTAGTTTGAATACATCATTGTTTTCTAGTATTTGGACTCAGTGTAGCTTACAATACCAAAACATAGTTTTTTATTGGAATACATGATTGTTTTCAGTAAAGAATATATCAAAATATTAACTAAACAAAACTGTATATTTAGATTTTTGGAAAATGTTAATAAACTAGTTTTATACCCCGCACGTGTTGCGGTGCGCTAAATCGAATATTTTTTCAGTTTACTAACATGGCGTTTGTGTTTCGTTTACTTGTACATACTACTTGTAATACAATCTGAATAAAAATTCATTGAGACGAAGATAAAAATACGTGAGTCAACAATTGATTTTATATTTTTACTTCAACAATTGATTTTGTTTGACCCATTTAATTTCTACCTCATCACTAAATTAATTTTTGTTTTACTTCAACAGTCGGATGGAAAGTAATTAAATTCCGTTAATTGATGGAAAGTTTTCAAATTTCAATTCCTTTGTTCTTTAACAAGCACAATTTTAGATGAAATGTTTTCCAACTTCAATTTCAACGTATTCTACTAATCAAATGACCCTAAATAATCAGTGATGAACTGAAAAAAGTTTCCAACAAACGGGCTGATGTGACCTTCCACCATGGTAGAACTAGCGGACGAGGAGTTTACTATTGAGTTACAATTGAATGGTCAAAAGAACTTGATTTCTCATTTACCCTTTAGGGAATATATACAGAATACAAACATCAATTGAGGAGAAGATTAAGCTACAGTTACAACAAACTTATTTACCTATTTAATGTGGTAGATGACAACCTAAAATACAATATGTAAAAATAAATACAATAAGATTGAATATTATTTATTTATTGTTAACACGCCCCCGCAAGATGGAGGATCCGTTAGAGACTCCAATCATGGATCGAATGAAGATGAAAGGTGACCGCGGTAGTGGCTTGGTGAGAACATCCGCAAGTTGATCTTTGGAGCTAATGTGTAGGACTTCCAGTTTGCCAGCATTGACTTGCTCTCTCACAAAGTGATAGTCCAAGGCAACATGTTTCATCCTAGAGTGATATACCTGGTTGGCGCACAAGTATGTTGCACCTGTGTTGTCGCAGAATAGTTGTGGGGTGCTTTTAGGCTGGATTCCAAGTTCTTGAAGAAGGTTTTGTACCCAAGAGATTTTCGCAGCCGCGTTGGCAGCCGCTTTGTATTCAGCCTCCGTGGATGAACGCGAGACCGTCTTTTGATGAGAGGAGCGCCAAGAGATGATGTTTGAGCCAAGATATAAAATGTACGCCGTAGTAGACCGCCCCCCATCTTTGACTCCTCCCAAATCCGAGTCAGAAAATGCACGGAGTGTGAGAGGAGAGTTACGATGTAAATATAACCCGTAGTGTACCGTTCCTTTCAAATAGCGTAGGACCCGTTTGCGAGCTTGCCAATGAGATTGTCTAGGTGAGGTGAGTGCATAAATTGTGAGAGTTTGTTGACCGCAAAGGAGATATCGGGACGTGTAAAAGCTAAGTATTGTAGAGAGCCAACGAGTTTACGGTATTGAGTCGGATCAACGAGAGGAGCGGAGTCAATGAGTGAAAGAGAATCGGATACACTCACCGGAGTAAGCACATCCTTGGCGCCATCCATTTTGAAGGTGGTAAGAATGTCGTGAATATGGCGATGTTGTGAGAGGAAGAGACCTTGAGGTGTAGGAATAGCCTCAATGCCTAAGAAGTGGTGAAGAGGGCCAAGGTCCTTGATGGAGAATTTTCGGCCAAGTGAGCTGATGAAGGATTCGAGAAGGTTGTTGTCATTACCGGTAATGATGATGTCGTCTACATATATGAGTAGGTAACATGTGACACCATGGTGTTGATAGACAAAGAGAGATGGATCGGACATGGATTTTCGAAAGCCAAAGTGAATCAAGAACGAGGTGAGTTCATTGTACCATGCCCGTGGGGCTTGTTTAAGACCGTAGAGAGATTTTCGAAGTTTGCAAATGTGGTTTGGGAACTCCGAATGAGCAAAGCCCGGTGGCTGGACCATAAAGACCTCCTCCTGTAAGGTACCATGAAGAAACGCATTATTGACATCTAGTTATCTTAGGGGCCACCGTTTAGAAAGAGCAATGGATAAAACGGTTCGTATGGTGACTGGTTTTGTTACGGGACTAAAGGTGTCAAAGTAGTCCTTTCCAAATTGTTGATGGAAGCCTTTTGCCACGAGACGGGCTTTGTGTTTGTCGATGGTGCCGTCGGCCTTTCGCTTGATGCGAAAGATCCATTTGCAGCCAATGACATGTTGATCGGTGCGCGGAACAAGCTCCCATGTGTGATTTTGAAGAAGAGCATTGAACTCAAGATCCATGGCGTGGTGCCATTGGGGATCTTTCATAGCTTGGGTATAGGTTGTGGGTTCAAGTGTTTGGGGTAACGGGTGTAGGGTGGTGGAGTTGACGAAGTTTGAGTTGAAGTATTTGGTGTTAGGTTTGGGCTGTCGTTTGACAGGATTGGGTAAGGTGTTGGTTTCGGTGGTGTGTGTATTGGTGGAGGGAGGTGTTTCAGCGGACGATGAAGGAGGCGGAGATTGTGGGTGCTGGGCAGAGTGGTTTCGTTCTGTTGTGGGGGATGGAGAGGAGGGTGATGAGAATGATGGTGTGGTGGGAGAGTGCGAGTGATGAGGAGAAATGGATGAGGCTGGATTTGTGCTGGTAGGAGGGGTAGAGGAAGCAGAAGAAGTGGGGCTGTTGGTGTGAGTTGATGAAGAGGAATTAGGAGGGGAGGGTATAGAAGGTGGGTGAGGAGTAGGAGGATACGGGGTGATGGGTACGGGATCAGGCGCTGTTGCCGATGGGTGGGTGTAAGAGGGAATGGGGAAAGAGTATCTTTGAACCGGATTGGAGTGTGGGTGTTCAGTGGGGTGGGCAGGAAATAGGTGCGGAATGAATTCAACATGTCTCGAAAGATATAGTTTAGATGTGGTAGGATCGAAACATTTAAACGCCGATCTAGAGGTCGAGTACCCCAGAAATATGCACGAATTGGAGCAGTTTGAAGTTTGGAGGTGGTATACGGGCGTAACCACGGATAGCAAAGACACTCGAATGGTTTGAGTTTCGTGTAGTCGAGTGGTTTACCAAACAACATGTCACATGGAGTTTGGTTGTTAAGGATGGGAGTAGGAAGGAGATTTATTAGGTAGGTAGCGGTTTGGAATGCATGTGACCAAAATTTTTGAGGAAGGTTAGCATAGTGTAATAGGGCAAGGCCAGTTTCAACCACATGGCGGTGACGCCTTTCAGCAACACCATTTTGTTCGGGTGTATGGGGTGGGGTGGTGTAGTGAGAGATGCCGTTGGAGGTGAGGTAGGGTTTGAGACCGATGTATTCACCTCCATTGTCTGTGAAGAGAGACACGATTGGGGTCTTGAAGAAACGTTCAACGAGTGATTTAAATTATGGAAAAAGCATTGACACATCGGATTTGCGCTTCATGGGATATAACCAAACATACTTGGAGAAGAAATCAACAAATATGAAGTAGTATTTTAATCCGTCAATGGAGGCTTGAACTGGTCCCCAAACATCCGAATAAATGAGTTCCAAAGGTTTGTGCACAACAAAGGAATTTTGACCAAATGGAATTTTGTGACTTTTATTCAAGGAACAAGATTTACAATGAAATGACTCTGGCGACACTTTATTACAATGTAGTCCTAATTTAGTAATTAAATACTTGAACACTTGGTACGAAGGATGCCCAAGTGTATGGTGCCACGCGAGTAGAGATCTTGTTCCGGTTGCATTGACTTGTGGAGATGAAGGAAGTGGCCCATAGTAAACGTCATTAACGTTCACTCCTCGCATGAGATGCGCCCCCGTGCGTAGGTCCTTAACCATGAAATAAGAGGGAAAAATTCAACAGAGACACGATTAGTACGACATATTTTGGCAACGGAAATAAGATGGTTACGCAACTGTGGGACAACAAGAACATTATCTAACACGAGTGGTCGTGAGTTGGTGTGTATTTTGGTATGACCAATATGTGTAATAGGACGAGATTTACCATCACCTAAGACAATTTCATCCGGGCCTCCATATTCGGAAAGAACGGGTAACGAGTGTTGATTCGGGGCGGTGTGACCGGTTGCACCGGTGTCCCACATCCATGCTGGTGCGGATCCTGCAGTGGGGTAGGCAGACGTGTAGTTGACTGATGGCGCGGGGCTTGCAGAACTTTGAACTGGATAGTTGTAGTCACGAAGGAAGCACCCGAGTTTGCGGCAGTCCTTTGTTTCATGACCCGGGATATTGCAGAAATGGCAGTAGGCATTGTTCCTGGTAGGACGGTTTTGATTTGTTGGATTGGGTTTGTCACGAGTGTTCCAGGAAGGGCGGGACTGATTGGGTTTTTGGTAGCGGGTCTCGGGTTGCTGTTTAGGATAGTTTCGGGTAGGTTGGCGTTGGGTGTAATTGACTGTGGTAATGAGAGGTTCGGTGGCTGTTTCTTTGATGGTGCGTTCATGGTCAAGTAATTTGTCAAATAGTTGAGCGAATGAGATGGTGGTGTCGCGAGATTTCAGGGACTGAACGAGTCCAGTGAACTCATCTCCGAGTTGATTCATGGTGTGAATCACCAAGTCTTCCTCATCAATTGGACTTTGGGCAAGTGCTAACTCATCCGAAATTGATTTCATATCGTGTAGGAAATCAGTAACAGAACGAGTACCCTTTGGGTTTTTGGAAAGTTTGGATTTGAGGGATATGATCCGTGAGCGAGAGCCGCTAGCGTACCTTGCATTTAGGGTGTCCCACGCCTGTCGAGCGGTGTCTGCAGTGGAGACGAGTGGTTGAATGGCGTCCGAGCAGCTTCCTAAGAGTGCACTGATCACCATCTGGTCATACCCAAACCAGGCCATGAATTCAGGGTTGGTTGTAGAGACTTCACCGGTGGTGATTGTTTTGGCTGGAGGTTCAGAGGTGCCGGTGATGTGGTGGTCGAGTTCAAGACCAATCAGGGTGGAGAGGATCTGTTTACGCCAAGAGGGGAAATTGGTGGATGTGAGTTTGATGGGGAAGTGGGTTGCAGCAGTGAGAGGGACGATTTGTTTGGGTGCCATGGCTGGTTTGCTGTAGGGTTGCAGGTGTGAACAGAGGCAGGGAAAGAAGATGTATGGTGCAGGGGTGTGGATCGAAAAAGGGGAGGAAAAAAAGGAAAAAAGGATTGTGAGATCTCGTAGGAGGTCAGGCTCTTGATACCATATTGAGTTACAATTGAATGGTCAAAAGAACTTGATTTCTCATTTACCCTTTAGGGAATATATACAGAATATAAGCATCAATTAAGGAGAAGATTAAGCTACAGTTACAACAAACTTATTTACCTATTTAATGTGGTAGATGACAACCTAAAATACAATATGTAAAAATAAATACAATAAGATTGAATATTATTTATTTATTGTTAACATTTACCATTACAACAAACTAGAATTTATTTCTAGGAAAACCTGTACAGTCTGTTCACAAAACAACTTTATAGGTCATTTACAATCAACTTTAAACTTTTTTTAATACATTTACAATTCAAACAAGTGCACATGTAGCTAAACACATGGCTCTATATTAAGTCTCTCCTGTTGATCTAGAAACAGTACTCTGTTTCATACTTTTCCAAGAGACCAGATTTTCGTCCAGAAAGACACAAAATCCTGTGACAAACTTTCTGGTCATCAGGCACTTTGCCCAATCTGAATCAATAAAACATATCAACTCAGAACTAAATCCCTTTTTGAACATAAGTCCTTTACCAGGACTTAACTTTAAATACGTTATCAACCATAATGCAATTTTAAGATGTGTCTCTAATGGACTGTGCATAAACTGACTCAATACTGAATTGCATAACTAATATCTGGGCGAGTCAATGACAAATAAATTAACTTTCCTACTAGTTTTTGATAACTAGAAATATCAGTTGGTTTTTCTTTACAAACATCAGTTTTGGAATTTACAACATGACTCAATTTTATAGGAGTATTAATTGGCTTGCATACAAGATTCCCAAACTCATTCAACAATTCAAGACAATACTTTCTCTGATTTAGACACACTGCAGATTTATCATATAACACCTCTAATCCAAGAAAGTATTTAAGAATATCCAGATCTTTAATTTGAAATGTATTACTAAGTAAATTCTTAACCTTACAAATTTATGTATCATTATTTCCTGTGATCACAATATCATCCACATAAACTAATAGAAGAATAAACACAGATTCTTTTAAAATGTAAACAAAGAATGATCACAAGAACTTTAAACCCAACACTTGGTAAAACATTTGTAAGCTTCTCATTCCACTTCCTAGGAGTTTGTTTTTAACCATACAATGATTTGACAGGTGTACACAATTTGTTCTCATTTTTAGAATAATAACCCTCAGGAAGTGTCATATATACATATTAAGATATTGACCCATACAGAAAAGCATTATTTACATCTAATTGAAACAAAGTCCAATTGTTTTGAACAGCAAGATTTAAAACACACCTCACAGTTACTATCTTCACAACCAGTGAGAATGTCTCACCAAAGTCTATTCCTTCTCGTTGTTTATACCCTTTAGCAACCAAACGAGCTTTATACCTTTCTATCTCTTCGTTTGATTTTTACTTTATTTTATAAATCCATTTACACCATATTGGTTTTCTACCTACAGGTAATTCAATAAGATCCTATGTTTTATTTCTAAGTAAAGCCTCCATTTCAAGATTCATGGCTTCAACCCACTTAGGATCAGTAACAACCTCACTAAAACTACTTGGTTCAATAGACTTATTTAGTTTTGACATAAAACAATTATTATCAGTAGATAAAACAATAATAATTCACATACTTTTATATACCGTACTTGACTTTATCATCTAACAAAAGATCATCAATTTTTTTAGGGAAAAAAACACTATTCTTGAAGACTTCCTAACAGTCTGACTACTACCCTCTGATTGGTTAGTCTCGGCATTTGGAACTTCAGTGTCCTTTGCCCTATGAGTATCCCTTCCACTACTACTCACAAAACTAGTGTTTAATTGCTGACTTTTGTCAACATCATTGGCAGTGGCAGATGTAGAGGGATTAAATGGTTGCTGATTATCATTTGAAGATCCATGAGAGCCATTTTCCCCCTCTTCATCATTGTGTTTTTTTCAAAACTTTAGGTGACATGGTTTCAAAACAATCAAAAAAATTAATATGATTAAAAGATTCATTAACCTCATTAATTTGGACTTAAAAGGTTAAATGTTTTCAAAAAATTTTAAATCTCTTGGAAAAATTTCCTTTTTATCATCCAAACTCCACAACTTATAACCCTTTTTTAAATTCAAATAACCAAGTAACACATATTTTTCAGCATTAAATGCAAATTTATCTGATTCATTTAACATAGTATTAAAACAAAGACACCCAAAGTTTCTTGAATTTTAAAGAGAGGGTTTAAAACCAAATATATCTCATAAGTACTCCTACCACCTAACACAGAAGACGGCAACCTGTTAATTAAGTACTCAGCAATCATCACACAATCATACTAGAACCTAAGTGGTAATCCCCTTGAAACATCAATGCCCTAGCTATATTTAATAGATGTCTGTGCTTTCTTTTCACTATGCCATTCTGCTGTGGTGTATAAGCACAAGATTTTTGATGAAGAATCCCTTTTAATTTACAAAAGTTCTCCATTTGACCATTCACAAATTCAGTCTCATTATCACTTCAAAACATTTGTATTCTTTTACTAAACTAAGTATTAAGTAATTCATAAAACCTACAAAAATTTTCAAAAACTTCAGTTTTTTTTACATATAACTCCAAATAGTCCTAGAGTAATCATTAACAATAGTTAAAAAAAATACCTATACCGACTAGTAACTCTGTAGAGTCCCCAAAGGTCTGCTCAGATGTAAAAGGAGAACCAGTATGAGCAGAAGACAAGTTAACTTTATTTAACCCTGAATTGTTAACCTTAGACACTTGACCTCCATTACACCTTTTAAACCCAAGAGAATACCCAACAAGTTCAAAACATCTATCAACTGTATGACCCAGCATATTACAGTGAGTATATTTGAGGTTTGGATTAGGACCCCTAAACATTTTCTTTTTCTGATCAAATCATTGGTTACTTTTAGACACAAAAGCCACAGTTTGACCTTTTGAACCGCTATTAGAATTTCTATGTGACTCTTCCCTAGAAACAATAGAGAAAGCTACCTTGACAGATGGAAATGGAACAAATTTGTTCTTACAAGTGGATAGACATCATCTAATACCATATGGAATTGCACTAGTTTAATTAATGTATTAAAGTCATTATATTCCTTTGCAGCTTGACATGAACATGTAGGAAGCTAAAGCATACCATCAAATTGCTTCCGCATAGTATTCAACTTATGATAGTAATCTGAAACAAACTACCATTCTAGGAAATACAATTAATTTTTTTTTTATAAAGATCATACACTACAAAACCATCCACCTTATCATAGGTTTCTTTCAAGTCCACCCAAACCTCAGATGCTAATTTAGAAAACACCTGACCTAGATATAGTTCTTTTGAAACAGAGTTTAATAACCAGTTTAAGACAACAAAATTACATCTATCCCACTGATTACATAACAAATCACCATCTTAGACCTCTCACATTTTCCATCTATAAAACCAAATTTATTTTTGGTCTCTAAAGAAAGTTTCATAGCACTAGACCACATTTTATAATTTTCAGTCCCTTTTAGCTTTATACTTACTATAGTAAGACAACTCGAATCACTAGGGTGAATATACAGGGGTCACCAATATCAAGTTTACTAATAAAAGTGGCAGTAGTACTAGTATCACCCATGATAACATACCAGATACAAATCAAATAACAAGTAAACAAACATAGAGACTAAGTAAACAGAAACCCCAGCAACAAAACTGTGTCAGGGGCCAGATTTCATGTTCGTCACTCTTATGGTGCCTGAACAAGTCTTAACACAAAAGCTGAACCTAGAAACTAATAAAAGACCAAACCAAACCAACAACACAAGACAACACAATATGCAACAGATAGCACAAAGACCCGATCAAGATCAGTCCGACTACCCCGACAACAACAATGCCTAGACACAATGCAAATGTAACAAGAAAATAAGAGATCAAAATTACAACAATCTCACAAAAGCGTTTAACTCCAAAGCTAACCAGACTGGTTAGTTTTCTCTGTAATCTTCTAGGATTACAGAGACCAACTCAGATCTAAGCAACAGCTTCAAGAACCACCAACCTTAATTTAGGGTTTCGCCTTTGAATATTAAGAGCACACCATCCAATGTACAGATCTAAGCAGATTTGTAACAAGATTTTCCAACAACGGTTTCCAAAGCCAGAAACCCTAACCAGACAACAACAAATACAAATCAGATATCAAATCACATCGGAATCAACATAGGTCTAGATCAAGAGCCATACCATGTTTAAAACTATGAATCTAGATATAACAACACAGAAACAACGACAAAATGATGATGTAAAATCTTATTTACCCAAACCAAAAGAAGTTACCCCTAGAAACCCTAGATCTTACAAACTGTAAGATCTCAAACGATACAAAGTACAACGAACAACTAATGATCATCAACAAATGATCCTCAACACACAAATACAACAATCTCTCTGAAATACAAATGAGAGATTTTAACAAGATTTCTAACAAACCCTAACTAATCAAAAGAGAGAAATATGTGAAAAATGAGAAAGGGTGAATGACTGAATTCTTAGTCAACAAGGTTTATATATTAGCTTCAACACAAGTTACATCCAAGCCCTCCAAGAATGTTCCAAGTTGATCGCACTCCTCATAGAGTTGCACATAAGCCCCTCAGTATGTTTAACCTATACAGTCTAGTCTAAGAATATCAAAGTTTGTAAAATAACACATAAAATGTTATAGGACCATATGAATGAGGGTGTTATAACCACAACTATATTTTGAACAGTTTTCATCATTAAATAATGTTACAATAATCTAGCCATTCATGTAAGTCGCTTCTTTCCCCCCCCCCCCTTGTAGTAACGTAAACTCAGGTTAGAAATTTAGAATTTAGATTAGACTTGGTTCAGTAGTTTTAAAAGTTCACTTAGCTTTGAATTACATGAGACTTAAGTAAAGTTCAGTTAATCAAGCACAAACCACGTGTATTTAATTTGAGCTGCTAAGACTATGGGGTGTGAAGGGCTTGGGTTGGGGTATTGCTCGACACGTGACAGATGTTGGCTCCATCAGTCCACACAAAAAAAAGATGGGTGCGGAAAGGGCGTGGCCAGGCTGGCGTTGGGGTGCCATGTGACATTCATTTTATTTTTTTTTTAAAGTTGACAATTTATATAAAAAAACAAAATTTATATTAAAAGTATATTAACTTAATTTAAAAAACTTACATAAAAGACAACCCCAAAAAATAAAAAAAACCCTACTTATTAAATCCTAAAAAAACTACTTATTCATTCCTAAAAAATAAAAAAACTACTTATTAAATTCTAAAAAAACTACAGAGTACGATAAATATTAAAGTGGGCAACCCACTTAAAATCCGTATTCCTATCGTGCATGTACTCGTTCTTCGCGATTTCGAGTCGATCATCATGGGTCAAGTCGCCCGCAGGTACACGGTCGAAGCAAGCTTTAAAGCGATCCAACTTCGGTTTCAGCTTACGCCATTTGTGTTGACACGCGTTTAAGTTGTGACGCGTGTTGCCGACATGTTGTTGGTATTGTTGGTACGTTCGACCCCAATACGCGGTTTGACCACGTTGTAGAGTATGTTGGCATCGACAATCGATGTAACAAATGCAATTTCTTCCTCTTTGGTTCAATGCACTATGTTTACCTTTGGGTTTTTTTTTTTTTTTTTTTTTTTTTTTTTTTTTTTTTTTGATGTAAGTGTGGGTGAAAAAGATTGTGAGAATATAGTTTGAGATTGGGTGTTTATAGGTATAAAATGTAATTTAAAAAAAATTGGTTTGGCATAACGGCCACCCCCAACCAGTTCAAGTAAAGTAACAGGCTTGGTTCATTTTCATTTTCATTTAATCAAATCTAATACAAAACAGGAATAACTAAATACATGTAATATAAATAATTAATCTAATACAAAAGATGAACTAAATACATGTAATATAAAATATATAACAAAAATAAAATATATACTCTCAAATCTTACAGTTCAGTCTGATTCATACGGGTCGGTTTTTGTTATATTCATATCTGATTTCTTCCTAACGTTTATGGATTAGGGGCGGGGTGGAGTAATTTACTCCGTGATAGCCAATTTACAACGCGTGGAAAACAAACAATTCCCACCGCCACCACCATTTTGTAACGCGTGGAACATGGCTGCAAAGTATAACGTGAGTGATGACCATTGTCACTAAAAAAGGTTATGAGTGATGGAAAAATTGTTGATGACATGACGGAATTTGATTGGGTGTTGTGAGTGATGAGTGATGATCATCTCCATCCTCTTATTCAAATGTGTAGCAGATAAAAAAAACAACCAGATTGGGCTATATATTCAAAGCTAATATTTCTCAAAATATCTGACAAGATTTCCATCGTATTTCTTTTATATTATAAAAGGAAAAATTAAACATGAGTGCTACTTTCTACACCCCCCTATTTACTTTTTTCACTCCCCTCTTCTCACATACTTACAGGTGGGGCTTGCGTGGGACTGACAGTTTTCCTCTCACAAGGGGGGGTGTAATCAGGAAGGAGGGGGGGTGTGTATAGAATGGGCCTTAAACATACACCATAAAAAGTTGCTAATACAACATTGATGGATAGTGCATATCAGTCATGGTTGACATCAGTTGATGGTAGGGCTGTAAACGAGCCGAGTCAAGTCGAGCTAGACCCAGTTTGAGCTCGGCTCGAGCTTGATTTGAGCTGGCTCGGCTCGAGCTCGAATTTCAAATTGAACTGAGATTTGAGACTCGAGCTCAGCTCGATTAGAATTCGAGCTAGCTCGGCTCGGTTTGGCTCGATCTAGCTCGAACTAACAAAGAACCACAAAATTTATTACTTTAAAAGCCCTTAAAAATGAATTTCTTCATAGCCTAAGGGCCATAATTGCCATTTAATTTAACCATATGGCTAAATATGCAAGTAAAAATAGTTAATTCACTTTCTCCATTGTCTTTACCTTTTTTTATAGGGGAGATACTCCCTAAGTTTTTGTTTTCTAAGCGATATGGGACAAAAAAATGAAGGATGTAAACCTTATCGAGCCAGCTCACGAGCCGAGCCAGGCCAAGCTCGAGCTCCGTTCGTTTATAAACCGAGCCGAGCCGAGCTGGCTCGTTTACAACCGAGCCAATTTCGAGCCGAGCTTTCTTCGAGTTTTTTTCGAGCGAGCTACGAGCCACGAGTTTTTTGAACACCCCTAGTTGACGGATACACTCATCGCTCATACGCACAAATTATACAAATTCAACCACCCGGATGGGTAGGGTTCGGATACATTCATCGCTTGTACACACAAATTTTACCAATTCAACCACCCGCCGAGGGATTTTTATCCTCGTCCATTACCGTCTCTATACATAGTGTTACATCATGATCATTAATAAATAAAGTAGTTCTATAATGTGCACATCATCTTATCAAAAATCTGTATGTTTTATGATGAAATCACAACCATTTAAAGTTTGCATATTCACTTTTTTAATAAGAAAAAGCATGTGGTTGTCTTTTCATCGACTAGGGCTTATGTAAACTTGATCAGATAAATTATCCAACAACTTCTTGAATTTTTTCAGCCAAAAAAATGGAACCATCAGACCCCCCCTTTCTGACATTCTACAAGAAACTATTTGATAACATACCATCTACAAAAGGTAATGATATTGAAGCACTTCATGAAGCCAATGAGTGTGATGATCAGTTTGAACATGAGCTCCCATTGATCGATCTAAGCTGCTTGAACCAAGATGGCTTCAGGAGCGAAGAGTGCAAAAGAGAAATAGCAGAAGCTGCACAACAATGGGGGTTTTTTCAAGTTGTTAATCATGGGGTATCCTCAGAGATTTTGGAGAATATGAGGTGTGAACAAGTGAAAGCATTCAAAAAACCCTTTCAGGAGAAAGTCAACGGCATCCGTGAGTTTGATTTTCTGGCGGGTAATTACAGATGGGGGACACCGTCAGCAACTTGCCTTCGACAACTTGCTTGGTCTGAAGCTTTTCATGTGCCGTTGACTCACATTTCAACCATGGGTGGTGACACCAGTTTTAGGTAATCCTATGGATTCAATGTTAAATATACACTTATATATGTTATTATATTATATTGCCTAAATAGTTAAGATTTAATTTTCAATACAAAATATAAATTACATAATTTTTTAAGGCCGAATTTCTTTGATTGTGTCGTCTATGTGACATGAATCGAAGACCTCTAAACCTAAGTGTTCGTATAGACTTTGCCAACACAACTATACATTAATGATTACAAATTATAAATGTGTTTAATGACGATTAATTTTTTAATAACTATAAAGTAAACTTAATTATTAAGTTGAAATAAGTACATTTACTTTATGTTTGAAAACTAAGTAAATGGTTGAAGTTGCTATATTTAAGTTTGGGACATGTTTTTGGAACTAATTAGGATTTAGTATTGGTTTGTGTTATGATATTTAATACATTGTTCGTTTGTTTTTTAATTTTGAATGACAATATTTGCACTTAGTTTATTACATTAATAATTCCACATTATTCACTCTTGTCTGAGATTAAACTTGAGACATTTCAATTAATAGACATATATATATGTCTCTATCAAATGGGCTAGTCTCACGTGAGTCATTATTCATTTATTAATTTCAAAAAGATGTTAGATGGATAACCCATGTGTTTAAATCACAAAGTAAATGGTTGAAGTTGCTTTATTTAAGTTTGGGACATGTTTTTGGAACTAATTATGATTTAGTATTGGTTGTGAGATGGTGGATTGGGGGATTTTAGTTGGAAAAAAATTGCTGTTAATTTTTTTTTAAAAGATGTTAGATGGACAACCCAGTCCGTTTAAATCACAAGTCTTTTGATGTGACCTAGTTATCATTTAGTTTAACGACATAATTATGACAATATGTACAACTAATTTAAGATGAAAGTTGTGTCCACTGGCTTATTACCTTGATAGTTGATGATATCATCAAACAATTAAAAAAACAATCAGTAATTATTCTTTTTTTTTCTGCTTGTAACCACAAGTGTATATCATATAAAAACTTTTAATCAAATTCATTAAATTCCTTGGCTACAACTTTTTTCTTAATATTTGTCAAATATCATTTTTTTTTAATTTACGATCTATTTATAACATTGAAAACCTAGAATGAAAGTGTAACCATGTAATTAAAATAAAAAAAAAATGTTGAATTCAAAAGAACTTACTCATTTTTGGCGTATTGAGTGAATAACAAAAACTGCAGAAGTCGATCGAGACACACATGTTAATCACAAATAATAAAGTGTCAAACGGGTGTAGTCGTACATATTACAGCGAAGCTCATGCAGTGACCACATGAGGTCTACATCTATATAGTTTGGCAAATAGTAATTATATGCAAAGTTTCTCTCTTATTTGTACCTTTTTGTAAGGCAAATAGTAATTATATGCAAAGTTTCTCTCTTATTTGTACCTTTTGTAAAATAAAAAGAATGCAAATAAAACTAATAAAAAGTATCATATGTTGAAATGTGTAACAGTTTTTAACAAAACTATATAAACCATAATTGGTTTTTAAGATAGGGTTCTTGGAAAGATGTTTTTTAGTTTTACTTTATCTTGTCCAACATAAATTATTTTTATGAGCTGAATTTTCTTTACTCTCTTTCAGCACCACGATGAAACAATATACAAAGATTGTTTCCAACCTAGCAGAGAAATTAGCAGAGATATTGGCCGAAAAGCTTGGACAAAAGCCAGGGTTTTTCAAAGAGAACTGTGTACCTAGTACATGCTACATCCGCATGAGCCGATACCCATTCTGCCCGATTTCTCCACAGGTTTTCGGATTAGTGCCGCATACTGATAGCGATTTCCTCACCATACTGCATCAAGATCATGTAGGCGGATTAGAGTTACTGAGAAATGGAAAATGGATTGCTGTCAATCCTAAACAAGGAACCCTACTTGTTATGATTGGGGATCTTTTTCAGGTATGAATTATTTTATAGTTTAATTTTGTGTCTTATTAGTGCTATTAAAGTTACAAGAGTTCACAACTTAATAGGTTAAGTAATCAAAAAAAATCTAATTTCAAGCCTAGAATATGATATTTCCTGATAAACTACAAGAGTCACGTCAATGGAAAAGCAATCAACGTCTAACCTACTAATATGTGACATATATAGGGTTTTCCTTAAAAGATCATTAAACATCTGATTAGAAAGTTCAATAATTGTTTGAGAAACCAAAGAATAACATGGGCACTAAACCTTTGTTTTTGACCCACTAGCTAATGCTTTTGGCAGGTTCAAATCTCATCTTGATGGAATTTTGCATTGAATTATCAAATAGTACAATAATGGAAGAGTACCAAACATTAAGACGTCACGTTGATACGTAGTTGATCTGGAAAAATAACTAAGCTGTATTTTAAAAGTCCGATTAGAAAAGTAATAAAAATTATTGGTTGCGAAACACGGTTGTTAACTAATGTAACCCTAACCCTACATTGTTTATCACCCCTCAAATAACCTAGTTTTAAAGAAGAAAGTTCACTATTAGGTTAAGAGGAACGGGACCTCCTTCCCCTTTATCCCGTTCCTCCTCTCTCTCGCACCAGGGGCATGGTGTTACCCTTGTCCCCCACCATCACATCAGCATTCGCCAATTGCTTCTCTGAACAACACAACGCATAGCTTTATGCTTAATGTTGCCGTGTTTTATAAAAGATGTGTTGTATTTGATGTTTTCTAAATTATTTAAGAACTTCAATTACTCAATTAAAAGGTTTCTATGTTATTATTAAAAATAAGTACTAATTAAAATGATGTAATTAACTTAAAGGAATTTGATTAAATTTCAACACTAAAAAGGTTAAAAGAGGAAAAACATATATGCCTCCTCTAGAACCTTTAATTAACGACAGAATACCAAATTTTTAATAGCTAATGATAAAGGATGGTATATATGTGTGTGTGGTTCTTCCATTACACCATGTAAATATTTCAAACGAGTCTTTTTTTAAAGATAAGAGCTTGTCGAAGCTACATATTGTGAACGAAAAACAATATGAAGTTCATCTCCAAAGTCATAGTTCTTCCACTACTAGACTCAAAGCAGGCAGACTAAAAGCCTCAAATAAGAAAATATCAGTAATGATTGTGACATCTAAAAAAACATAGTGATGTCTAATGTTTTTGGGAAACAATAATTACAAGCTATTGTTTATTATTTGGTTGGACTCACACTCAACTTCTCCTTACAATATTTTTTTTTGTTTAACACTATTTTTTCATATTGTAAATTTTAAAAGGGTAAAACAAGATTATTTAGGAAATTATTGAGGAATTTCTTATTAAGAATTTAAGATTTACAACATTAGTGGTTAGTAGGAGATTGCGTGAGAATAAGATCCTGCAAAATAAATACGATACCGAGGGTTCGGAAGTTAAAATGAAACTACGAGTTAAAATCCCATACAAACTTTAATTGTCTTATTTAAAAACAGTAAGAAATGTTGATTAATTGAATTAAGGGTTAAGATTGATTACATCATTGCTAACAATAAATATACTATTTAATGAGATTCTATAATGTTTTAGTCATTTTCTCATTTTCTATTAACTACTAATTCCACCCGATTTTCAAAACTCAAATAACTTTTATATACTTTAATATTTTATTAAAAAAACAATACCATAAAATTAATCCTTTTTTATCTTTCATATGAGTATAATATTGCTATATTTTTTTAAATAACATTTTTTTATTAAGTTGCTATATAGTGTTTTATAGTGGTACTAATAAGTATAACCAGCACAAATATAATCAACATACAAATTTTATAATCAACATACAAATTTTATAATCAACACATACCTATATAGTTATAACCAGCACATACGTACACGATTATAAAAAAACATAATTTATATAATCAACACATGAATTTTATAACCATCACATATATATAATCATAACCAACACATATACAAGCAATACATGAATTTGAAACTGCTTCCATAATTTTAGGAATTTTTAGAAACCAACTTTAAAATAAAATACAAAAATGTCCTTTATGTATGAATTAGAGAGATGACACGTATTGGACTTTTTTTATTAATGTAGAAACATTAAACTAATTAACATCCAAAAAACACAAAGAAAAGAATTTATTTTTTACGACATGATACCTACACCAATAAACAAGAAAACTCTCTTAATAGTAGGAAAATTAAACTAACATGCCTAGAACACTAACAACAAAAAAACAATAAGGCTTGACGGTGTTGAGTAACGCCCCAAACCAATTGAGCTTGGTGACGCCTCTAACACCATCCTTCCAGCTCCATTTAAAGGCATAACTATCCCTTCAGCCAACGCAACAGGAAGCGTTAGAGGAAGAGAGACTGGGCCCCATGTGTGAAGATATAATCAGTTTTTTTTCTTTTTTTATTAAAAAGTTGAAGGGGCTTTGTTGGTGCACTTGTGTCTGTACTTTGTCTGTATTCGGTCTTTATGTAACGATGTCCTGATTTGTGTTGTAAGTTGACCAAGTCAACCATCCTCCGGTTTGACTTGGACAACAGTTGATATGTTGAAAGATGTTCTGATCGAAGGATAACCTCGAAGGATACTGTTGATCCTTCGAGGTTCTCGAAAGATATGCTTCGAATGGTAGACCTCGAAGGTTCATCCTTCGAGGTCCCTGCTTATCCTTCGAAAGCATTGTTTCCGAAAGATGATCCTTCGGACCATATTTCGAATCCTTCGAGCAGACCTGCTGAGCTGGGTATATATATACCCATGCATGTGTTGAGTTTCGGTAGACAGACACAAGACAGAAAGAGAGAGCATTCTTTGAGAGCATTCTGTCCAAACTCACACACACACTTTAGAGAGTTTATAGAACACTTCTGTAAACATTGAGCTTGTAACCGAACCCTCATTGCATTAATACAAGTTGTGTTAATCGGTGAACTTGTGTGTTTGTTTCTCTACTTGCTACTAACTCGGTTTGCTTGCTAGCTTGGATTCCGCACTCGCTAGTAGGTTTGTATAACAAGGTTTAGGTTCGTAATCCTCCGCGAAACAGGGACCTACAAGTGGTATCAGAGCCTCGCTCTTTACCTTGTTTAAAACCGGGTTTGTTCAAGTGTTTGGTGTGTTTGAACACTTGGTTTAGCACCCGTTTTTGGTGGTTTTCTTGCTTGTTTAAACTGAAAAACGGTTTCTAAACCTTCGGGAGTGTTCAAGGTTGGGTTGGGTAACTTGAAAAATTGTTTTTAAGTAACTTGGTATTTCCGGTCAAGTTCCGATCAAGGTTTCCGGTGACTAGTGTGAAGATAAGGTTTTCCTTTTTGGGCAATCTTTTCAAAGTTGGTGGGAAAGTACGTCTGACCATACCTTTTGCCGAAAGTTGACCTTACCAACCTGTCACCTTTTCACCAACCTTTCACATCAGATCAGATTGTGTCAGAGCTCTCGAAAGATATCTTTCGACATCGAAAGATCATCCTTCGATATCTGTCGATCAAGGAAGGCTCGAAAGATTTATATCCTTCGACCCATCCTTCGAAGTCTGAAACATATCCTTCGAGAAAGGAATCTAATCGAAAGACTAGTGTCCGAAAGATTAGGATCCTTCGTATTGGTGAATCTTTCGAGATCTGTTGAACGAAAGATAAGGATTTAACACGAAAGATAAGGATCTTTCAAAAGGGAATCCTTCGTGTTCTTGAGTCTTTCGAGATCATTGTTCGAGAGTCAACAGTAATCCTTCGAGTACTGTTGATCCTTCGAACAAGATTATATCTTTCGATTGTGATCTGTTTATTGTTAACAACTTTCTGTGATTTCAGATTTTTCGACCAGGATCTTTCGGTTGTGTATCTCTCGGATTATTCACTTAGCATTTATTTTGCTTATCTATCATGAATCCGAGTTGGTGGGGAAGTCCGGCTCCAGACAGTGGAAAATACATGAATACCAGTCAATCTCCATCATGGGCCGAATCTCCGGTATCTACATCCTCACAAACAAATGCCACTCAAGCTGGTCAATGGGCGTTTGTTTCAAATCAAACTCCGAGTATTCAAAGTCTTCTTCTAAGCGAAAGTGAAACCGGAAGTTTGAACAGGCCTCCAAAGTTGATGCATCTTAATGAATATCCGGGATGGGTTGATCGTTTCCATACATATATTCTTGGTCAAAATACAGAGTTGTGGTTGCGATTCACTACGGAATTCGATCAAACTATCGAGGTTGCTGCTTCTTCTACAGCTACATTTGCCGATCTTCCTGAGGATCAAAAGAAGACGTATGACTTAGAAAAGAAAGCATAGGCTATTCTTACTCAAGCACTGAGCAAGGATATTTATCATCAGTTCGTCAGTTTCAAGACGACAAAGAAGCTGTGGGATGCATTGAAAACAAGAGGAGTAGGTAATGAAGCCACACGTCAACTACGACGAGATCTACTGAAGAAAGAATTCGATGGCTTCACATGTATGGATAAGGAGTCCTTGGGAGATATGACAAGCCGTTTTTATCACCTACTTACTGAGCTGACCAACTTTGAAGTCACAACGACTCCAACAGAGGTGGTAAAGAAGTTTGCTGATGCATTGCCTCCTCAATGGAATAACTTCCTGGAAATCTTAAAGTACAACGGAACGTTGAAAACTACAAATATCAACGATTTCGTGCAGCTTCTGGAGAACAAGGATCAGGAAGAAACGTTGAAGGCAAAGAGAGTTGCAGTGCCACAGAATCCAGAGATGTATTATGGCACCTCCACTACTTCATCTGCAAAAGCCGGTCCACATGCTCCAATTCAAACGGCGTTTGTCACAAGCACGGATATGTATGGCAATCCAGTGCAAGTTCCTGTAAAGCCGCCTCCAACCACAGATCTGTATGGAAATCCAATACAACCACCTCCTCCTCCTCCTGCTCAACAACCTCAATATGCGTGTTATGGAGGAACATCATCTGCTGCAGGTCAACAATCAAAGTCAAGTACAGTACAGCTCGACACGTCAAGCTTCTCTAAAATCAGTGTAGAAGTAGCTAAGGAACACATGGAGCTGCTTAACACTGTAGTGAGCGCGTACTGTGGATTGATAGAAGGTCAGATTGGAAACATTAATCTGACACAAGAAGATTACAGGCAGATTGATAAGGAAGAGATGGACTTGATGGACATCAAATGGGCCTTTGCGAGTGCTGTGAGAAGAGCAAAGGATTGGATGGAAAGTACTGGCAGAACCAGCTTGGAAAGTAAGCGTGACACCAAGTATGGGTTCGATAAGCAGGCGGTTAAATGCTTCAACTGTGGTGAACGGGGCCACTTTAAAAGGGAATGTACAAAGCCAGCACAGCACGGGAATCAAAATCCCTTCAGAAACCGAGGCAACCAGCAGAATCAGAACAGGAACACTGAGCGTTCATTGGTGCCTGCAAATAACCAAACCAACCGAGCACTTGCAGTTCAGGTGGATGAAGGTTGTGACTGGTCAATCCAGTTGGGTGGTGATGCTCCTGATGAAACAGCATGTTTTGCTCAGATTGTGAAGGAGCTAGCTCACACCAGTGGTAGAGAATCTTCTGCCAGTGGTGGTGAATCGTCTGAAGATGAAGACTCTTCTGGTTATAGCAGGAGTGCTGATGAAGAATCATCCAATTCTGGTGATGATTATGTGGGTGAGACATCGAATGCAGCAATCGATGCAGATATTGATGAACTTTTGGAGGAAGCTGCAGCAGAAACTCAAAGAAGATCTATTTTGGTGGATCAAGCTGCTTATACTTCGTCTTCTCTCCATTCAGCCTTTATGGCTAATGTCGACGGTTCATCAAGTCAGGTATGTGTCGATGAACCCACTGCTGTTAGTTGTGATGAATGTGCTAGGATGCATGCTAGATGTGCTGAAATGGAGAAAAGTATGTCTGAGTTGCAAGGCAAACATGATGCTTTACAAGCTAGTTTGTTTGACTTGCAAGACAAACATACTACTGTGAATGAAAATTTGAGTGACTTGCAAAGTAAGCATGACGCTTTGCAAGAAAAATATGATGTGACCTTTCTCCACAATCAGAAACTGACTGTGGATCTCTCAAAATGCACAGAAGCCAACATGTTTCATGAAAATCATGAAAAAGAATTTAAGTCAATGATTGAAACATTAAAGAAAGATAAAACTGAATTGACTAAAATGGTTTCAAGAAAACAAACTGATATTAATTTGTATATATCTCGCCTTGAGAGTATGCAAAAAGAGATGGCTTGTGTGAAAACCGAAAGTGATGCGATCCAACTCAAGCTAGACAGTTATTTGAGTTCTAGCTATGTGTTAGATCACATCATTGACGTTCAGAAGGAAAAGAGAGATGTCACATGCATAGGGTACAAGAAGTGTCCACCTCCAGTGAGACATAATTATGATGCCATGCCTGATGAAGAGGACAGGGTTTTCTTTGAACCTTCTGTGCCTCTAGATGTTAAGGAGTTTGCTGCAGGACTCGGATACCAAAAGGAAGTATCCTCAGATTCAGATGTGTCAGCAGATACATTTGTGAGTGCTGAACAGAATCAAGATCCTCCAGTTGTGATTGAGGATGCTGATTCGTCTGATGATGAATCTGACGATACTGTCCCAGCAAAGTCTGATGCGGTAGTCAAAAATGAGGACATACCTCTTGAGAATCACATTCTATGTGATCCCCCTGTTCAACCCGCTAAGACTGTTGCAACTGAGTCCTCGTCTGAGAAGGAGTCGGAGAGTGTGAATTTGCTGTACACTCTAGTTGGTGATGATAAAATTTACTCAGACAAAGATTTTCCCATTAAGAATGTTAATCAATCCTTAATCTGCAAAGTCTTTGAGAATTCGACAAGTAAGTTCTTGGGAAAGGCAGGACCTAAAGTTACAGTCACACAGTGTCCTCCAATCCCAAAGGCTGAAGTTCGAAAGCAATTTGGCAACAAGAAATTGCCAACAGTGCCAACACAGCAAAATCACACCAAACCCAAAGGTAAAGCACCGGCTCCAGTGCAAAAGAAGCCGAATCAAAAGAAAAAGAAGAATGTTAACTTTGTGAAATCGACGGGAACAGACAAAATTGAGAAGTTTGAAAATCAATCTAACTTAGATTTTGTCAAGAAAGCTATTGTCGAGAAAAGAAATGAACCAAGTAGTTCAAAACCTAGTACCTCGGGCTCACAAAGTTCAACATCATCGGCTAGACGATCACATGATTCTTCGGGGTTTGTAGAACGAAGATCATGTTTTGAGTGTGGAACCATTGGGCACATTATTAGAAACTGCCCATATCTTCATAAGCAGAAAGGAAAGGTTGATGATCCCCGTGGCAAAACTGACCGTAAGCCAACTGTTTCCACAAAACAAGATCCCCGCCTTGTAAAAGAAAGGGAAAAGAAACAGAAACGGCAACAGGTCAAGAAGATTGAAAAAGCAGTTAAAACCGATGTGGTACAAAAACAATCTGTTGTTGTAAAACCAGAAAATTCTAAAACTTCAAATCATCAAGAAGTTAAAATTTTAAAGAAAAACACTGGTGAAACCAAACAGACTTGGAAACCAAAAACGGTTGTTGAATCAGGGGGACCATCACAATTCACCAACCATCAAAGACAAGAAGTGATTGTCATTGATGAAAATGGAAGACCCAAGACCACAATGGCTTGGGTCCCCATCTCCAACTAATTCATTTGAGTTCATGTGCAGGGTGCTTCAGGAGGAACTATCAGTAGTCATTGGATTGTTGATAGTGGGGCATCCAGGCACATGACAGGCGACATGAAGCTTCTCTACGACGTTAAATCTATTAGAGGAGGTTATGTTGCTTTTGCTGGAGATAAAGGTGGATATATAACGGGAGAAGGAATGATATCTAACGGGATTGTCAGCTTTGACAAGATCAATTTTGTGCAACAACTTGATCACAATCTTCTTAGTGTTTCTCAAATTTGTGACAAGAAATTTTCAGTACACTTTGATGCTAATGGATGTTACGTGCTGAAACCCGGCTTCAAAATTCCAAAAGAATGGATTCTCTTGTCGGCTCCAAGGATAAATGATTTGTACGTCCTTGACATGAGCCAGGCTATTACTACGTCTGCACAAGCAACTTGTTTCGTTTCCAAAGCCACAGAAAAAGACACTATCTCTTGGCACAGACGAATGGGTCACATTCACTTACGAAAAATGAATCATTTGGTTTCAAATGAATTAGTGAATGGTGTTCCTCTCAAAAATTTCCATCTTCAAGACATCTGTGTTTCGTGCCAGAAAGGAAAGCAAACAAAGAAGAAGCACCCTACAAAGAAGATCAACACAGTGGCAGTTCCTCTTGAACGTTTGCACATGGATTTGTTCGGTCCTGTCAAACACAAGAGTATTCGGGGTGATCAATACTGCCTCGTGGTTACTGATGATTATTCACGATTTTCTTGGGTTGCGTTCATGGCACACAAGAGTGAAACCTTTGGCATTATCAAAAACTTGATCATTCAGATTGAGAATTTGTATAAGTTGAAGGTTAGGCGGATACGCAGCGACAATGGTACTGAATTTAAAAATCATTCCATGACGGAGTTCTGCACTTCAAAGGGTATTCTTCATGAGTTTAGTGCAGCTTATACTCCTCAACAGAATGGTGTCGCTGAACGTAAGAACCGCACATTGATCGAGACTGCTAGGACAATGTTGGTAGAGTCACAGTTACCCATTCCATTCTGGACTGAAGCTGTGGCCTCTGCATGTTACACATTGAACAGAGTCCTTACAGTAAAAAGACACAACAAGACCTGCTTTGAGCTTCTTCAAAAACGGAAACCAGATTTGTCTTATCTCGAACCGTTTGGAGCTCCATGCACAATCATCGATCCTAATGGAAAGTTTGGGGCAAGAGCAATTGATGGATACTTTCTTGGGTATGCCACTCCCAACTTACGAGTCTGGAATCTAGAGACTAAAAGGATCGAGGAATGGTCTGAGGTCAGAGTACAAAGGCACACCTTGCCAGTCAAAAATCCGGGTCAACCTTGGATGTTTGAGTACGATGACTTCTTCAATTCGATCAATGTTGAAGCCGTTGAAGAAAATGCTGCGGCTAGGATGTTTTTCGAGAGTGACAATGCAACAGTTTCACCGGTGGTTCGTCCAATTCTTGTGAATCAAGAACCATCGTCTTCGGTGAACAACAATACTCTCAACAATGAGGATTTTCATGATGCAAACGAATTGAACGAATCTTCAGAGGATGATGAATTTCTAGATGCCGATCAAGAAGCTCCTACAACAGCAGTTCATGGTACTTCAGAGGGCACTCCTCCAGTTGATACACATAGAACAGCTGAGACTACTGCATCATCCTCTTCGTCAATTCCGGGTCTTGAATTGGTTGTTGATCTTAATCTTAACAACCTGGGTATAAATGTTCCAGTTCCAGATAATCCAGAAACAAGGATTCATAATACCCATCCTCAACAAAACATCATTGGAAATGTGCAAAGTGGCGTTCAAACAAGAAACATGTTGCGAAACAACAACAATGCAGGCTTGTATGCAGCTATTCGAGAATCCGGGCAACAAAACGACTGGTCCTTCGCGTGTTATGTCTCACAAGAAGAACCAAGAACGTGGAAAGAAGCCTTGAAAGATAATGCTTGGGTTGAAGCAATGCAGGAAGAACTGCAACAATTCCAGAAGCTGGGTGTCTGGAAACTAGTAGAGAAACCTGCTGGATACAAGAAGATTGGTACCCGTTGGGTTTTCAAATGCAAAAAGGATGACCGCGGAGTCGTTATCAGAAACAAAGCTCGTTTGGTCGTTCAAGGTTTTCGTCAGATTGAAGGGATCGACTACAACGAAGTGTATGCACTAGTGGCACGTCTCGAAGCAATTCGAATCTTTCTAGCCTATGCGTCCTTCAAAGGATTCAAGGTTTATCAGATGGACGTGAAAAGTGCATTTTTACACGGTGTGGTTGAAGAAGAGGTGTACGTCGAACAGCCTCCAGGTTTTGAGGATCCTATCCATCCCGATCGGGTTTGGTTGCTCAACAAAGCTCTTTATGGTCTTCATCAAGCACCACGAGCTTGGTATGCAACCTTATCACACTATCTGCTGGAGAACGGTTTTCGACGGGGCCTTATCGACTGTACTCTTTTCATCAAGGAACAAGATGGAGATCTTCTTCTGGTACAGGTATACGTTGATGACATTATTTTTGGTTCTACTAATGATGTCTTGTGTAGGGAATTCGAGCGCATCATGCAGGATAAATTCGAGATGAGTGCTATGGGGGAAATGACTTTCTTCTTGGGGCTACAAGTGCAACAAACGGAGTCTGGGATATTCATCCATCAGACTAAATATGTTGGTGACATCTTGAACCGGTTCCAGATGTCTGATGCAACGCCCATTGGTACCCCATTGCCAACTAATCACGGAATTACTCCAGATTTGAAGGGAGAAGCTGTTAGTCCCTCAAACTATCGCGCTATGATCGGATCTCTTATGTACCTCACAGCATCAAGGCCAGACATCATGTACCCAACGTGCCTGCTTGCCAGATATCAAGTCAACCCGAAGGCCTCACATCTTGCTGCTGTTAAAAGGATTTTTCGTTATTTGAAGGCATACCCTGACACCGGTCTGTGGTACCCTAGGGATAATAACTTTGAATTGGTAGCTTTCAGTGATTCTGATTTTGGCGGATGCAAAATCGACGGAAAGTCCACAACAGCTGGATGTCAGTTTTTAGGAAATCGCCTAGTTACCTGGCAATGCAAGAAGCAGACGTGTGTAGCTACATCAACATGCGAAGCTGAATACATTGCTGCCTCAAGTTGTTGCTCCCAAGTTCTTTGGATCCAACAACAAATGCGGGACTACGGTTTTGAATTCCTAACTACTCCTATTTACGTTGATAATTCTGCTGCTTTAGATATCACTAGAAATCCTGTGCAGCATTCAAAGACCAAACACATCGAAATCAAATATCACTTCATACGTGATTGCTTTGAGAAAAGGCTAATCGATGTTGTTAAGGTCCACACCGATGACCAACGTGCCGACTTATTTACCAAAGCTTTTGACAAATCAAGATTTGACTTTTTATTATTGGTAAACGGCATTAAGGTCAAGCAAGAGTAAAACCAACATCGGAAAATCATTTTTGTAAATATCTTTGTGTCTTTTAAATTTGTCTTAGTTTATTGATTTTAGGGGGAGTAAATCCAAAAATCTGAAAATCCAAAAACATCGAAAAATTTCAAAAACACAAAAACAATAGAAAAACAAAAATGAGTTTCCTGGCGAGCAAAAGAGAAAATGATAGTACATCAGTGGTCTATCCTAACCTCTTTAAACCTTAAATGCAAAACGATAAGCAGCTCTATATAAGATGTATCGGTAGGCTCACAATCATTTTAAAGTGTGCAGGGTGATATAAATCTTAAACCGACTGAAGACCAGGTGGGAACCATTCATTGGCATATGGTCTTAGTACCGAAATTTCGTTTGATAGATTGCCGAGGTTCTGAGATATTCGGTCTTTATGCTGCTTATCATCTGGGTATCATGGTTGCTTCTATAAATAGACTAAGTCTAAGATCTTCCATGATACTATACATACGTGTACATAATTCATACTGCATTCGACCTCAATAAGTGATAAACAATCACATGTCCAAATCAAATAAGTGATAAAATATCACATTTATCCGGGTGTCAAGTTCGTCTCTCTGCTGTACGGAAGTACTGACCTGTTCACGGACTTGCACCTGTGCCCTCATGCATACGAAAATCAAGTTCCTCATCAATAAGTGATTATATCACAAAGGACTTGTTTTCAAATCAAAATAAGTGAGTATCTCACAATTTATACGGTCAAACAGATGATATTCGGTATACTCACCGGTAAGATGAACTCTCGTGCATACCTTGATACGGGAATGTGTCGTGATGTGGATGAACACCGGTCAGTAAGTATAAATCATACATTAACGTATCCTCTAAACATGATTACATCTGATAAGTTGAGTTTAAGTGGACAACAATACCGATAATTGTTATAGGATGCTTATCTTAATGTTAACTAACTGAACAACAAGAGTGTTTTGGCATGACCGTACACTGATATGATTCTCTTACCCTCGAAACTTGCAAAAAGAATGTCTGTATATATTTATTTACTTACTGCTTAACTTTTATTATTTCTTTTAAACAGTTTCGTCGTTTGGTGCATATCAGCACGACATTAGCGGTGATGTCGTTTGATAACACTCAAAGGATTTTAACTTGTTGTCTTTTAATCTCAAAAATACCAAAAAGATTTTAGGAGTGTTTTAATATAAACTTTATAAAAGCCAAAAAGATTTTATTTCTGCTTTATTTTCGATCGTACGATGTTGGAGCTCGAGTCTTCGTTGCCTGAAACCTGAACGAAAACCGAACTGACTAAATCTTCATAAACGGTCAAAATTTGCAAAGTTTTGAAAGTTAAAAATTGAAATTGATAAATTTATTAAACTTTCAAACTGTCGGACGGTGTTTGATTGTGACATGGTCATTCGTGTGTCATTTGTTTATACTATATTCCAAGCAGTTGTTCTCATTATGCGTTTAGATTTCTTGCATGTGCAGATTCTAAAGGCTGGGAGAACATGGTCGATGACAAGCTTTGGAATGAAGACACCACGAGAAGGCGCTCAAAAGATGAAGATGATCGAGTTGCCGCTGGCCATCATCAACACCACAAGGATCTCACTTCATAAAGATAAAGTCTTTTCACGAGCATAACTCAAGGGGGAGCTTATGTTAAGGGGGAGTTTGTCAACACACTTTCTACATGATACGGGTAGTTTGTTGATACACTCTCTACTTTCAAGACGTGAAGACTTTGAAGATCCTCCGACATTGAAGACTTGAAAGGACATCAGAGTTTTGAAAACTCGAAGACCCAAGACCGTCGAAGTTCGAGACGAGTCTACATTTATTGGAAGACAAAGACAAAGCTACAGCCAAGGGGGAGTTTGTTGGTGCACTTGTGTCTGTACTTTGTCTGTATTCGGTCTTTATGTAACGATGTCCTGATTTGTGTTGTAAGTTGACCAAGTCAACCATCCTCCGGTTTGACTTGGACAACAGTTGATATGTTGAAAGATGTTCTGATCGAAGGATAACCTCGAAGGATACTGTTGATCCTTCGAGGTTCTCGAAAGATATGCTTCGAATGGTAGACCTCGAAGGTTCATCCTTCGAGGTCCCTGCTTATCCTTCGAAAGCATTGTTTCCGAAAGATGATCCTTCGGACCATATTTCGAATCCTTCGAGCAGACCTGCTGAGCTGGGTATATATATACCCATGCATGTGTTGAGTTTCGGTAGACAGACACAAGACAGAAAGAGAGAGCATTCTTTGAGAGCATTCTGTCCAAACTCACACACACACTTTAGAGAGTTTATAGAACACTTCTGTAAACATTGAGCTTGTAACCGAACCCTCATTGCATTAATACAAGTTGTGTTAATCGGTGAACTTGTGTGTTTGTTTCTCTACTTGCTACTAACTCGGTTTGCTTGCTAGCTTGGATTCCGCACTCGCTAGTAGGTTTGTATAACAAGGTTTAGGTTCGTAATCCTCCGCGAAACAGGGACCTACAGGCTTTATTTCATACCATGGATATTAAGGGTGAGGGTCTATAAAGCATCCTAGGGCTGGCAATTTTACACGAATACACGACACGAACCTACACGAAGTTAACAGGTATCGTGTATGGCCTTAACAGGTATCGTGTATAAAATAGGTAGACACGAGATTACCTGTTAATTTTCGTGTATAAACAGGTAAAAATACCTGTTTACCTGTTAATACCTGTTATTACACGATAATAAACTAAATTAAATAAAACTCATCAACCATGTGCATGTGGGTTCCTTTAGCACCCCCTTGTTTACATCACGCTATCGTGATGTCTTAAAGCCCATGTGGGCTTTACTCCATAACGTCTAACCTAACAAGTGTGTTGCTTTATATATTATATATATGAAGGATAAAATGAAAACCTTGGTGAGTTAAGAAAATCAAGGAAACCTCATTTCCACTAATCTAGAATTAATTTCATATATACTCTTGTAAAGTTGGAAATTTTCATATACACAAACAAAATCAAAAACTAAAACTATCAAATATGCCTTTATAAAATAGTAAGAATATCAAATATACCTAATTTATTAATAAAAATCTAATAATAATAATTTTACCCTTAGTTTTTTAACTTCTAAGTTTTCATACATGAAATCTTTTAACTTCATATTTTTTAGAGTTAAATGCTTGGTTGGTCCCTGTGGTTTGCAAAAATTGCAGACTTGGTTCCAATGGTTTACTAATTACACGCGTGGTCCCCGTGGTTTTCAAAAATGCACTCGGTTGGTCCCTAGCCCTAACATCAGTTAAATTTCTCAGTTAAGTCCATGTTAAATGACCAAAATACCCTTGCTTATTAACAAATACATAAACAGATCAAACAAGGGCAAAATAGTAATATATCAGCACCTTCATTCTTGTTCATCTTCAACCTTCACTCAGTTATCAACTGCCCCCCCAATAACCAAACCACCATTTTTCCTGTTTAACGTCAAATTCGTGTGGGAAACACTTGAAATCCATCGATCTGTCTCGGTCTAGGTTCTTTACCCATGTGGGGTTGGTGAATTTGGTCTCGAATTGTGTGAATTTGGTTGAGATTGATCTGTCGAATGCTGTGCATATGAATGACACTGCGGCAGCTGCGGTTGCGAGTTGCCGGAGTTTGGAGAGGCTCTGGTTGACGAGGTGTAAGGGGTTGAGTGATATTGGGATTGGGTGTGTAGCTGTTGGGTGTTTGAAGTTGAGGGTTTTGAGTTTGAAGTGGTGTTTGGGTGTTGGTGATTTAGGTGTGGCTTTGATTGGTGTTAAGTGTAAGCAGATTAGAAGCTTGGATCTTTCTCACTTGCTGGTATTTAACACTTCCCTTAATTTTGATATTTTGATAGTTGTTGGGTTATCATCCTCTGTTTGTCATCCTTTGAATCTATGTATTTTATGGACTGTTTGAAAGTGAGTGCTTGCATTGCAAAGCGTAACGTATTACTGAGAGACCATTTTCAGGGGTTTTAGACGTGATTTAGGCTGGTTCCAGATCTGGAGCTCCGAATTTGTGTCAGCAATGTGTTTTTGGGTGTTTTGAAGTGGGTTTTTTTAGAGAGAGAAAGTGTTGAGAGAGGAGAGAGGGAGTAAGGTGGTGGCGGCGGTGTGGTTAGGCGGCGGTGTGGTTAGGCGGCGGTGTGGTTAGGCGGCGGTGTGGTTAGGTGGCGGTGGCCGCAGGTGTGTGGTAGTGGTGGTAGGGTGGGTGGTGGTGAGAATAAAGAACTAGGGAGAGAGAGAGCAGAGAGAGAGAGAAAGAGAGTTAGAGAGAGGTGAGAGATTGATCTGTTTATGTATTTGTTAATAAGCAAGGGTATTTTGGTCATTTAACATGGACTTAACTGAGAAATTTAACTGATATTAGGGCTAGGGACCAACCGAGTGCATTTTTGAAAACCACAGGGACCACGCGTGTAATTAGTAAACCATTGGGACCAAGTCTGCAATTTTTGCAAACCACAGGGACCAACCAAGCATTTAACTCTATTTTTTATATAGCACAATTTAAGCTTAAATTTATTTTTACTCATTTTTTTTATTTTTTCTCATAGACGATATTATTCTCCATATATATAATATCTAAGCTAAATAAATTAAGCTACAAAGAAGTAAATATAATATTTGAAGTTAAAGGTCATATACGAGATTTCAAAGCTTTAGAAAAATAAGTGTAAAATTATCATTTATTAAATTGTTTTTAATGAATTGGGTATATATGATATTTCAACTATTTTGTAAGGGTATATATGATATTTATAATTTTGCAGGGGTATATGATATTTTGCAAGTTTTTAGGGGTATATATGAAATTGCCATTTAATCTATGGTGTAGATTAAATCAAGTACAAAACGTTATTTTTTAGAAAAGTGTAAAGACTACGAAAAGTGTTTTTCAGAATTTGTTACAGTCTGACACAAAAGTGCGTCTGTCTGTAAGTGTTATACAAAAGAACTTACTAAAAAAATGTAACATATTGTTACGTGCACCGCAAAACTAAAAACCTTTTTAAATTCTAAAAATTGTAACACTTGAAGTTCAAAAATTTTAAAAAAACTGCTATCAAACGTGTTACAGGTGAAGTTCAAAAAAAAAATATAACGCTGAAAAACGTAACACATTCACACATTCTCTCTTCTCTCTTCTAACAAAAAAATTGTACACAAATTAAGAAAAAGTTAATTGTCAAAAAGTGTAACATATGTCATTTTTGTGTTCACACAAATAAGTTTTTCTTTAACTAAAGTGTGATTTCTCTCTCTCCCCCTCTCTCTCTCTCTCTCTATATATATATATATATATATATATATATATAGAATTGCGCTAAAATAAGAACCACCTTGAGTTGTAAGAACCGTGAGAACTTTTTGATCCGGTGCGAGGTGGACCAAATTTTTTTCATAAACGTAGATGCGTGTATTATAAACACATTTGTAAAAAAAAAATTCAAAAAAAATGTCGTGTGTGTAGTTTTGAGCACCACAAGTTTGTGTTTACGGGTACCGTAAATTTTCCGGTAAGATTTACGGTACCCGTAAACACAAACTTGTGGTGCTCAAAACTACACACACCACATTTTTTTTTTGAATTTTTTTTACAAATGTGTTTATAATACACGCATCTACGTTTATGAAAAAAAATTTTGGTCCACCTCGTCCCGTACGGTGTAGTTCTCACGGTTCTTACAACTCGAGGTGGTTCTTATTTTAGCGGTCCTATATATATATATATATATATATATATATATATATATATATATATATATATATATATATATATATATATCGAAACAACATTAATTAACACTAATGATAAAAGTTAGATAAAAAATTATACACATTACAAATATTGCTTCATAATTGCATCTAATAAAATATTAAGCATAGTTATATCATTAGCTAACAACAACACGAGGAGGAGGAAATAAAATAAACACCATAGTTTTCAAAAAATAAAAGAAGAAATACAGAATACAAAATAAAAATGAGAAAAAAAAAATAAATAGAAAAAAGAAAGCGGATCTAACAAAAAGAACTCGCAACAGTGAGAAATTAGCATTTAGACACGGTAATCTCATTCTTAATGAAAGCTGAGTTTTTTTTTTTTTTTTTTTTTTTTTTTTTTTTTTGAATGGCAAATTTGGATCACTGACGGACCACTGGAGTATCATCGTGCCACCAATAGAACCACCCGATCATATTCATCTCCACTAGGCAATAATACCTAATGGTCAAAAGCCTTATCCCACCCCCAATACCACTAGGCTATAATGCCATAGGTAATGAAAGCCGAGTTCTAACACCTTTTTTGGTACACCTATTTTATGGTCAAAGAATATGTACACAAATTGAATTCCATTACTTGTATATTTGTTGAGAGACATATGCCAAAGAATATGTATACAAATTGAGTTCTATTTTTTATATATTTATTAAGAAACATATGAAGCCACATTAGCACCCACAAATCAGGTTATGTTTATTTAATAGAAACAAACTTTGTACCGCCAATTGAGTTATATTTTAAGGAAACTAATAAAACCTTAAAAATGTACAAGAGACATGTTATATACTTATATTGAAAGATACATTCTAGTTTCCTACTTCTATGTATGTTCCTTTTTAACAAATTGGGCCCTCATACAGTCATAAAAGAGACTTACTATATTTATTTGAATTATGTCCCTTATCTCTATGAAGTGTAATATAGTGCCTTTTTTTAATAATGAAAAGATAAAACCCTTGACACGTCGTTTCATGTGGTTTTTGAAAATAGGGTTTCATTTCATTATTTCAAAAACGAATTCATAACTTTATTTATTTAATATCGATAAAACCATATCAACACAACATAAATTTTCACTCCACTTACCTATTTTGTCACGTGTTCAAAAGATAGTTGTTTATAAGTAGTCCGGGATGTATAAAGTTGAGAATCATGAATCAAATTAAGACGTCATGTTCTTTGTTTATGGTTTACTTGATTTATCCTCACGCCGGTGGCCAGACGAGCTATCTACTAATTGCTAAGTTAAATATATAAAAAAAAAAAAAAAAACTGTGTGCTGCTCCTTTTTTATTATATAAGTTCTGATACCATATTGGGTATTCTTATAAAACTATCATACATAACAATTGTAGTCCATCTATAAACGCATTCTTAATCACAATACTTCAATTGAAAACCAAAATGTAAATGGATTAAAGAATACTAATAGTTTTTAATTGATTTGAATGTTTACAGGCATGGAGTAATGACGTATATAAGAGCGTGGAGCACCGAGTGGTAGCTAATAAGCACTTTGAGAGACACTCAGTTGCTTATTTCTTGTGTCCATCTTATGAAACAGTGATAGAAAGTTGTGGCGGGAGTTCAACTTATAGAAGATTCAGTTTTGGAGAGTTTAGAGAACAAGTTCAAGACGATGTCAAAAGATTTGGTCATAAAGTAGGCCTACCTAGGTTTGTTCTATAAACCAAATATATCCATAAGTTTTGTCATTTTCATTTATATTGATACTTTGCGAGAAAGTTATAGATGCAATTATACATAACGTTTATGTGATGTAAAGGAATATGTGACCTACTATATAAAATAGAAAAATGAAAGATAGAAGATTATGTACTGATGTATAAACAAGTGGAATATATTAAACCAATTGGTTGTGTGTTAGTTGAGTTGTTTCAACTTTGAAAGTTGAATTTATACATTCTTGAATATTTAGACTGAATAATCTATATTAGCGGTGCTTATGTATTTACGGGAGTTACCTCAGAAATTATTATATATTTTTTCATATGTTTTCAGTTAGTCACTAGTACTATTTGTATTATATCTCTTAATTGTATTATGCAACGGCATAATGATAAAAGAAAAAAAAAACTTAAAAATCAGGTATATAAATATAAAGAATTTCATTAAACCTCTTGTTTTTCAACTGCAAAATGTCTCTGGTTGTCAACTTTAGGTGCATGCCAACCCTTCCATCTCGCATGGAAGTGATTTCAAGTGTTGAGTTTCATAGTATACTTTAGCATCATTTTCAAACTACAATCCTAGGCTAATCATCACATTAAATTGGTGAATCATTCATACGCAAGCCATGTATATATAGGTGGTGACTTACAATGGAATAAGCGAGACATTAGAGGAAGATGGAGATGTCATAAAGGTAGTCAGAATGGAATAAGCGGAAGCGATAATCGCGCTAATCATTAACTACCATACGGTCTAGTTTCCTACTTCTAACCTTGTTCCTTTTATGTAATAATGAAAAGTTAAAACCCTTGACACGTTGTTTCATGCGGTTTTAGAAATTAGGGTTTTATTCATGATTTCAAAAACCAATTCTAAACTTTCATTAAAAAATATCAACAAAACCATATCTACACAACATAAATTTTCACTCCACCTACCTGTTTTGTCACGTGTTCACAAGATGGTGGCTATAAGTAGTTCGGGATGTATAAAGAAGAGAATCATGGATCAAATTAAGACGTTGTGTTCATTGTTTAAGGTTTACTTGATTTTTCCTCAAACTAGGCGCCAAACGACCTATATACTGATTGCTAAGCTAGATGTATAGAAAACGCATGCTACTCCATTTTTATCATATGAGTGCAGATACCAAATTGTGTATTCTTTTAAAAAACTACTACAATATACATAACATGAGTTACATCCCATCATATACCATTTTATAGTCTTTGAAAAGTTGTGTTGTGAAACAACAAGCCTAATAGCTAAATAATATGAGAAAGATGTAGGGAGAAAAATCTTTATATTATTCATGGTGTGTTCATACAATAAATACAATGGAATGAATATAGGGCAAAGAAACTTGGAGAATAAGCCTGTTCTATTTTAGGCGTTGATAACCAGAATATCAAATATATTTACAACACCCCCCCTTGGTTATCAACTTTATACGTTTGGAGATATCGTGTAACGCCCGGCTCTTTTGTACTTTCCATTTATAGAAAGTTTTGTTCGTATTTCTATTTTTGGAAACCTTGTATTCTTGTAATCGCTCCTTTCATTGTAATCATTATCAAACCGAGACTTGGGTCATTAATGAAGCTTGTATTTTGTTACATTTATGTTATACACACTCTATGTATGCTCGTATGTTCGATTTGGTGAATCAATCGATGTTTAATCGTTATTCTTGGAAACTATGTGCGAAACTTGTAATTAATCTAAACTTATGCATTGAACGTGTTTTGAACGAGAACGATACTTGGTTATGACATTTATACGCTTAAACATACTTTGGTTTGATTATCATGCTTACCTACACCTTATACTATGCTTTTGTATCAAAACAAGTCCCTAAACTCTCAAGATTGTACCAAAAAGGATCAAATACAAACTTCAGGGACTAAAGTGTAACAAAAAGAAAGTTGGGAGACCCCTACCCGCCGCGTGACGCGAGGGTCCTAGACGTCACGCGACGCCCTTGTTTCGGCAGAAGGTGTGTTTCTTTGAGCTGCATGCATGAAATCCCATTAATCTAACTCACCCAATCACCTTTAATCCACCTCTAATCACCTCCAATCATCTCCTAACTCCTCCATTATAAATACCCACCTTCTCCAACCCATTTGACACTTTCACAACTCTCTAATCTTCACAAATTCACTCTCAATCTGCAGTAAATCTGAGTTTGGACAGATTCTTGTAACTTCACTAAAGTGAGTGTAACTTGCTTGTTTCTTAGTCAAATCACTTGGTTCTTCTTCCTATTGCTTTGTTATGTCCTTGGGTTTGAATCCTTGGTTTTTCCTTGGAAGAATCATGCTTGGATTTGCCCTAAAATGGACTAAAACTTTCTGTTTTGTTTACTATTAATCAACAACATGTTATTTCTTATCCAACTTGTGTCTAACACATCTCACACCAATGTCCTAATGCTTACAACCTCTCTTATGGTTGGTTAAGCTTAAAAACATGGTTGAGACACTTAAATCAGAGGTTAAAACCTCACAAACTTTCTGTTTTAATTAGGGTTTTACCCACAAGTAGTGTTCAAGTGTGAAACTTGATGTATGTGTGATGGTTGGTTTAGCCTAGGCTATCCTTCATAAGAATCCACTCATTACTTGATGTTTTTCTATAGATTAGTTGTTGTTATTACCTTAATACTTGTATGTTCATGACCCTCCTTGTTGTTTATAACAACAAGTGTAGTGGTGAACAATAGAGGTGCCTAAATGGAAGCTTGTTCTTCCTACCTCATGTATGAACTCTATGTCACAAAGAGGTACCTAAATGGAGACATTAATCTCCTACCTCATGCTTGAATCTTAAGACTTGTAATCTATACTATCTAAGTTAACCAATATGTATATACCTAAGTAACTAAACTTGATGATAACTTAATAGTTACTTGTTAAGAATATGTTACATCATCTATGACCATGCCCTTGTTACGACTCTAATGGATCCTTGAATCCATGAAATCATATCAACTCTTTTGAGTTTAATAGTGTCAAGAACAAGAGTTATGTGTACAAGATGATTATTTTCACTTATGTTATTTTTTTCATACATATTAAACTCCGAATCTATAATCTTCCGATTTCCCCCAAACTCACACACCTTTGCTTTCCCGTGTAGAAGGACAAGTTGCTCCAAACTAATCCATCCACCAACTTGCTCTCGGAACTTCAAGTCACGACTTGTAAACCGTGAGTATACTCGCATTTTTCCCCTTTTTACTTTTACCACTTTTGGGGTGTAACATGTTTACCTATTGAAACTTACACTTGAACTTTTGTCTAAACACATGAACATTCCTATAACATGCTTGTATATGTGATGGCTTGAGACTTTAAATTTGGGTGATTCTTATGTGTTGAACTTATCATTAACTTCGTACGAGCCAAACCGTGACATATGTAGCGCTATAGGATTAACGACCCGCCTCTACTGAAACTTTGGTTATGTCATGAGCAAGTTGCGTTTTCTTGGTTTGATATGTTAGACACATGCCATATTTAATGATTATCTTGAATTGCATGCTTGCTATGAGGGATTGTTCACACTTTTATCTTATGCTATGTATGTACCAAACTTGTATACTCGCCTTTGCTTTTGCATTGAATTTGTATTTTAAACATGTTACAGGTTGAGGATGATGAAATGAAAGAGGTAGCACGATGCCTAGATACACACTTTAGACGTTAGGTTTAATATGTTGTATCGAATTTTGGTTATATTGGTTTGTTATTTTGATTAAACTTGTTGTTATTTGGGATCTTGTATTGATGACTACTTGAAGTTTGGAAATGAAATTTGGATTATTAAATTATTGTCACAAATAGTGTTATGATGTCTCGAGCAATCTTGACACTTCGTCTCATCCCGATGTTTCCGCCATTGGTTGGGGTATGACAGATTGGTATCAGAGCCATAACTATAGGGAATTAGGAAAAATTGCCATGCTTTTGCCCTAATCTATAGTTTTAGGAACTTTGTCTCTTATTTGTTGTTTAAAACTTTTGTACTCTAACATGCATGCTTCCTAGCTACACTTCTTGTTATTAAACTTATGCGCCTTTCCTAAGGCTAACACGAATACACTTATGCTATTTTATACTCTTGTGACATCAATGAAACAACTTTACCAAAATAGGCGTGAAACCCACAATTTGGTAAACGACTCTCACTCTTCCTTTAATCTATTTTTGCACGAAATTTCACCATTAAGCTAGGAGTGACATCCACAACTTAATGGTGATTTCCATTTCAACTCTAGTGGACCCTTGTCAAAGTGTCAAAATTTTATTTTGGCCGACAAGTACCAACCACATTTAGGGTACGAAATCGTCAAGTTAGGGGTGAAACCCGCATCTTGTCGATTAAGTCCCATTCCTCGATTTTTATTCTCGCCAAAGTCCCGAATGTTTCAATCATTTAGAGATGTGTAGTAACCGGAAGGGTAAGATACCGTTAATCGCTTCTCGACGAGAGTATCTTACTTATAGGCCAAAGCACAATATCTCTAATTCGAAAGAACTTTCGACCCACTTTGGAATAATCGACGTTTCTCTACCCGAAACAATCCAATGTTTTATTGAGCCTCTCTTTTATGTATCTCAATTTATATGTGATTCTTATACTTGAACGTTCATTCATTTCCAAATGTCGTTTTAATCATTTCGCACGTTATCGCAATCACAAACAATAATAATCCCTCGTGAACAAACTAAATTTACAATGCTTTCGTTTATTCATGTTATGCTATGTGGAATTCATGACTATGCTATATGAAACGTCTAAACTTTTATGTTATGTGAATCAAATTGAAACCTTTTATGCTATGTGAATCAAATTTTTATGCTATGTGACCCTTTATGCTATGTAATCAATTTCGTTTTCTTAAACAAGCATTATGATCAAGTCTCACCTATTCCCTCTTTTCGAATTCAAATTATTTTTGAGATTTCATTTTCTACGCATATATCGTACAAATACTTTATCGTACATTTATACATTATTTACATGCATGATTTCACATAATTTTATTTATACCCCTTGTAACAATAAATGGAGACATATCATCAAGATGGGAGTGATTTCCTTACCTTGACGACTAACTCCGTTTCTTTTCTCATCTTACAACGGCCTCGCCAACGTATTAGGGGTGATTCCCTTACCTAGGTGATCGTTACCAATATTTTCCTTAATAGACTATATTACGTAAACAAGATCACGTTTATGTATAAATCGTTTATCATTAGCCAAATCTCTATTTATTTCAGCATGCATTGTTTATATGAATGAATTCCTTATTCTACAATCTATTTTTTTTATGTAGCTCACACACACAAAATTCTTAACTTTTACCATAAACGCTTATTCTTCGATTTTCAAAATTTACGAAATGCTACTTATCAACCTAGTTGGTTTAATAAATCCATTGCCCACGAAATTTTGTATTCAACGTAACTATTGAAAAGACTCATCTTATGTCTTTAAACTAGAAAATTTCTATTTTCAACTTGGAATCAAACCGACCTTTTTCACGCACACCTACAAAATACGACCAATGTTATTTACTAAAAATTTCTTTCAAAATCAGTAAAATGTTTTACTAAAGACGCCTTTTCAACAATCACTAAGATCGTATACCAAAACCCTCTTCTTAAGAATTAACGTTGTCACAAAAATCTCTAAACTTCAAATTTATTCTTTGATGCAAGATCATTTAAAACGATGCAAACTTATTTACTTCTAGAACCTTTTCAACCATTATTCAATACGTCAATTTAATTTAAAATGTGGGGGCACGGAAACTTCATAATAACCAACCATCTCCAACGTATGTAAATCCTTTTTAAAACAAGAGTAGCATTTCCATTCTTTTACAAAGTACAATTCACATAATCAATAGATGTTTTACACTCTCCTTACGTTCACAAACTAGATGCTACGTTCCATGACAACTCAATCTATTTTGATTTAATTAAACGTCACGCTCTGCTCAAACAACTATATATGTATATCATTTTATGTGCTTTAGTTTATATCTCGTGTCAATTACACTTATACCCTCATTTTGATTTTGTACTCAAAACTTCTCGGCCTTTCACATGCTTAAATTCGTATGTTACGATTAATACCACATACAAAATTATTACTTATTACACTCATATCCATATTCATATTTATGCATCTTACGCTTACACATTTATGTTTATTTTCATAATCATATACGTATTCATACACTTTACATTATACTCATGTTCACAAATTATTCATTTACGCCATACTTATGTCCAAGTTTATATTCATGTAATACAATTATACTTACACTCACAATTACGTTGCGCTAATATTCATATTCGTGTTTATACTCATATATCCTACTTGTACCTGTACCTATACAACTATGCTTAAACTTATATTCACATCCATATATTTTCCTCATACCAATACAATTATGTTTATACGTAAATTCGTAGTTATACCCGCATTTATACAATTTATGATAGACTCATACTTATATATATACTCTCGTTTATACGATTTACGTTTATGCTCATGCTCATTCGTTTATGCTCAAAATTGTACTCACATATACACTCATACTTCTACTCATACTCCTGGCATGCGTTTTGTGTTTATGCTCTCGTGCGTGTTCGTATTTAAACTTAACCTAGACTCATGCTTTTTACACAAAATTTATACTTTCGCACTATACGCGGGCGAAACCCGAGGGATTCGCTTACGTTGTTATACTATTTGGAACACAAGCATGCTTATATGCTATGCCTCTATGCACGCAATCTTATTTTTAGAATTTGTTTATACCTTAATTCATACGCAACTAGTACAAGTTATGCGGATCATGTGACGATCAATGTAATCGCGGGTGCACACGGGATTATAGTGATAGTCGTATGAGAACCATAGAGTGTACTATTGTGTATGATAAGACACGGAACGTAACATGACACCGGATACGAAACGGACGTCACATGGTCAAAACATGGTGGATACGCCGCTGGTACTTCCTATATATAAGTGTTTTCACCATGTTACCAAACTCTCGTAAAACGTGCCATGAGAAATTCAGTGTTTTGAAGACCTTTTGGACCTTATACAAACTTTAAGCAACTCACAAACGCATTATATCCGATTACCCATGACGAGACTTCATTTTTAACGTGCTACTTTCGTCTATCTAATACTTATATCATACTTATAACATGCATTCGTTTATTAAAAATCGATCGTCCACTTCAATACTTCTAGTATTCACCATTATTTTTGTCTTTTATACGAACCCCGTTGACAATCAAGTCTGTTAAACCGTCTTCCTATCCCTAATTCTTATATAGACGTACTTAGTAGACCATTATCACTTTATTCAAAGTACTAGGCCTTGTCGTCTCCAAAACTTCATACCCTTCAAAACGTTTCAAATTCTCAAGGCCACATTTCTTAATAGTCATCCTATTGTCAAAACTTTTTCAAGCCTACGTTTTTCCTAAATTTCGGGACGAAATTTCCTAAAGGAGGGGAGACTGTAACGCCCGGCTCTTTTGTACTTTCCATTTATAGAAAGTTTTGTTCGTATTTCTATTTTTGGAAACCTTGTATTCTTGTAATCGCTCCTTTCATTGTAATCATTATCAAACCGAGACTTGGGTCATTAATGAAGCTTGTATTTTGTTACATTTATGTTATACACACTCTATGTATGCTCGTATATTCGATTTGGTGAATCAATCGATGTTTAATCGTTATTCTTGGAAACTATGTGCGAAACTTGTAATTAATCTAAACTTATGCATTGAACGTGTTTTGAACGAGAACGATACTTGGTTATGACATTTATACGCTTAAACATACTTTGGTTTGATTATCATGCTTACCTACACCTAATACTATGCTTTTGTATCAAAACAAGTCCCTAAACTCTCAAGATTGTACCAAAAAGGATCAAATACAAACTTCAGGGACTAAAGTGTAACAAAACGAAAGTTGGGAGACCCCTACCCGCTACGTGACGCGAGGGTCCTAGACGTCACGCGACGCCCTTGTTTCGGCAGAAGGTGTGTTTCTTTGAGCTGCATGCACGAAATCCCATTAATCTAACTCACCCAATCACCTTTAATCCACCTCTAATCACCTCCAATCATCTCCTAACTCCTCCATTATAAATACCCACCTTCTCCAACCCATTTGACACTTTCACAACTCTCTAATCTTCACAAATTCACTCTCAATCTGCAGTAAATCTGAGTTTGGACAGATTCTTGTAACTTCACTAAAGTGAGTGTAACTTGCTTGTTTCTTAGTCAAATCACTTGGTTCTTCTTCCTATTGCTTTGTTATGTCCTTGGGTTTGAATCCTTGGTTTTTCCTTGGAAGAATCATGCTTGGATTTGCCCTAAAATGGACTAAAACTTTCTGTTTTGTTTACTATTAATCAACAACATGTTATTTCTTATCCAACTTGTGTCTAACACATCTCACACCAATGTCCTAATGCTTACAACCTCTCTTATGGTTGATTAAGCTTAAAAACATGGTTGAGACACTTAAATCAGAGGTTAAAACCTCACAAACTTTCTGTTTTAATTAGGGTTTTACCCACAAGTAGTGTTCAAGTGTGAAACTTGATGTATGTGTGATGGTTGGTTTAGCCTAGGCTATCCTTCATAAGAATCCACTCATTACTTGATGTTTTTCTATAGATTAGTTGTTGTTATTACCTTAATACTTGTATGTTCATGACCCTCCTTGTTGTTTATAACAACAAGTGTAGTGGTGAACAATAGAGGTGCCTAAATGGAAGCTTGTTCTTCCTACCTCATGTATGAACTCTATGTCACAAAGAGGTACCTAAATGGAGACATTAATCTCCTACCTCATGCTTGAATCTTAAGACTTGTAATCTATACTATCTAAGTTAACCTATATGTATATACCTAAGTAACTAAACTTGATGATAACTTAATAGTTACTTGTTAAGAATATGTTACATCATCTATGACCATGCCCTTGTTACGACTCTAATGGATCCTTGAATCCATGAAATCATATCAACTCTTTTGAGTTTAATAGTGTCAAGAACAAGAGTTATGTGTACAAGATGATTATTTTCACTTATGTTATTTTTTTCATCCATATTAAACTCCGAATCTATAATCTTCCGATTTCCCCCAAACTCACACACCTTTGCTTTCCCGTGTAGAAGGACAAGTTGCTCCAAACTAATCCATCCACCAACTTGCTCTCGGAACTTCAAGTCACGACTTGTAAACCGTGAGTATACTCGCATTTTTCCCCTTTTTACTTTTACCACTTTTGGGGTGTAACATGTTTACCTATTGAAACTTACACTTGAACTTTTGTCTAAACACATGAACATTCCTATAACATGCTTGTATATGTGATGCTTGAGACTTTAAATTTGGGTGATTCTTATGTGTTGAACTTATCATTAACTTCGTACGAGCCAAACCGTGACATATGTAGCGCTATAGGATTAACGACCCGCCTCTACTGAAACTTTGGTTATGTCATGAGCAAGTTGCGTTTTCTTGGTTTGATATGTTAGACACATGCCATATTTAATGATTATCTTGAATCGCATGCTTGCTATGAGGGATTGTTCACACTTTTATCTTATGCTATGTATGTACCAAACTTGTATACTCGCCTTTGCTTTGCATTGAATTTGTATTTTAAACATGTTACGGGTTGAGGATGATGAAATGAAAGAGGTAGCACGATGCCTAGATACACACTTTAGACGTTAGGTTTAATATGTTGTATCGAATTTTGGTTATATTGGTTTGTTATTTTGATTAAACTTGTTGTTATTTGGGATCTTGTATTGATGACTACCTGAAGTTTGGAAATGAAATTTGGATTATTAAATTATTGTCACAAATAGTGTTATGATGTCTCGAGCAATCTTCACACTTCGTCTCATCCCGATGTTTCCGCCATTGGTTGGGGTGTGACATATCGCCTCGTTAAAAACCTTGTTAGGAAAACCCAGTGGGACAAAACCTCAGCTAAGTGAAAATGAGTGCAGTGCGTTTTGTCTCCCCGTGATACGTCTAGATAAATTGCCTAATTAAAAACCTTACTAAGAAAACCCAATGGGACAAAACTTAGTTTAGAGAAAAAGAGTGCAACTTGTATAATACTCTCTCTTATATGAATATGTACCCTTTAAGTGCCATGTGTCTTGAAGTGCAATTCTTTATGTTCAAAGATTTTGTAGGCAATGAAATGGCTCTTGATCCTTTAAAGTACAATCTTTAATGTTGAGCAATGTTGTATAATCTTCATATAAGACTTTTGTGCCACCTCTTGAAAACAAACATCATAAGATCCACGACTTTGTTGTGTTACATACCCTGTATCTACAAGACTAACCAAACTTGTTTTGATAGATTAGTTAAATATAAGTTCATATCTTACATACCTTAGATGTATCGAAATAATTATTTTCCCATTTCAATATTTCCTCGCTTAACACATGCTATATCAAATCAATAAATTTAATAAAGATGTATATAGAATCATGAATAGATATTAAGAAATAATAATACACAATTGCACTAAACCATGGTATTTCTAGACCAAAAATTTTAGTTTCTTTCATAGGAGATTATAATAGTCATTTTATATATCAAGTAATTTATCAACCTTTAATATGTCAAGGTTATTAAAAAATTTTCCCTCTAAATGTTCGACAGTTTCTCTCGATGATGCCTAGACATCATCACTGTAAACTGTGATTATGGTGGACTTTTATAAATAGAATGCTGATAAAAACATGGCTAATTTAATCAAACTTATATCCCTCTTTATGCGAATATCTCGAGTTGTGCAACACTCGACCCAACTATTTTAGTCTATACATATTTTGTCAACTGCATATAGCATGATCTTGATGTTTTTATATCAATGCTTATGGCATTATCAATCCATGAGGGAATTCTTTCCACTTATCCAAGTATGAATGTGCTGTCACACCCCAACCGATGGCGGAAACATCGGGGTGAGGCACTGAGCGAAACAGATTGTCCAAGAGAAATCCATAACAACTAAATTACCGGATAATTAACATTATGTCCCACATCTTAACTTATCAAGTAAAACAATTATTACAGACAAAATATCTCAAGGCAAATCATTGTTCTGACAATTCAAATGTAAGTTTTTGTTTGTTTCTAGACTCTCCTAAGCTCGATTCCATGAAAGCAAGCAAAGCATCCTAAGCATTCAAACACCTGTCACATACGTTAAAATAGAGGTCAATACACCTGTCATTTGATGACATCTCTGATGATTTTATCCAGCTTTTTCTCATAATGTTTATCTTTCGCAACATTTGAATAGTACTCGCCGGATAGAGGGATTACTGCAAGAACGTCGTCAAACACCACTTCCTTTCGATGAACAACTGGTTCACCTTTGCTGTTGACATAACATTATCGTTTCTTGTCATATCTTCCATAACTCCTTGCTTCTTTATATTCCTTCTCCATCTCTTCAATTCGATATCCAACAATACATCTTTCTCTGTATGTCTTCTCTTTCAGAATCTCTTCTTTTGTTTTCTCTTTCACAACAACAACGAATGCACTATGTATATTCGTTGATACAGTTCTGCCATGTGCTGTGAACGTGTAACCGATAGCATCCTCTTCTAGAAGCACTTTACTCCAGTCATACCCTTCATCATCTTGAATCACAACACATGTTCTTGATTTCTCTTTCTCAGAATTATCTTCAATATGTTTCAACCTTGGTGATTCCTCTCTGCTCCTGTGATAGATCGCTTTTTGATAGTAACCTTCTTTAAACGGATTAGCGGTTTCTTGAACAACAGAGTTTCTGAAATATCTTTTGAAATGACCCTTTTGCTTGCATTTTAAGCAGGTCACTTTTGATTTGTCGAAGCCCAGTTTTGTTGATGGTCCACAGATTGATTATCTGCCAGTAATATCCATGAACAGCTGAGCCCTTCGAATGCAGCTTGCCAAACACCATCTCAGAATAATGAGTTCCATCTATTCTGGATCGATCTGGTCGTAATCTTCCTTTGTCAGTTCGAAATTTCCAATTTCCCAGCTACCAAATCTTTGTATGATTCCAGAATTGATCCCAGAAGGCTCATTTCCTGTTTAGCAGCGTTGATGTTCATTGTTGGAGAATTCTTCAGCTTTAAAGCGATGTTGCACAGAATCTCATTAGGTTCTTCAGAGTTTGATGATGTTGATGATGAATAATATCCTAGATTGTAGCTTGATGAGTTTTTCTGTGAGTCTTTCATCTTTTCAACACTATATGCAGTCTTTATCGGTTCACTAACTGTCACCGAAGGTACACTGCCCTTGTAGTAAAGACCAACATTCTGGTGATGCGAAGAACTGCTCATCTTGCTTTGCTTTTGCAGCTTAAGCTCATGACTTTCTATCTTTTCTATCAAAACATCAAGAGTAATTGTATCAAACAACACATCATTTTTCAAAATAAACACGAACATTTGCCACTGATTAGCTCGTGGTAACGCTTCAATGATTTCTTCCCGTGTTTTTACAATTTCAAACCTATCAAGTTCAATTTTAAGGTGACAAAATCTTTCAATCATTTGTCGTACAGATTCACCTTAGAGACCATCAAATAGATCAAATTCTTTTTTAAGTAAAGCTATTTTATTTTATTTTTGATTTGTTTACCCCCCTCAGCTTTAACCCGTAATGCTTCCCACACTGATTTAGATGATCCATCATGATTAAGCAGTGTGAATATGTCATCTCTAATCGACTGTTGGATTAGAGCAATCATTCTTTGTTCATATAAAAAGTTCTTTTTACATCAACGGATAAGCTTTTGAGTGGAATTTCTTCGTTCTTATCATCGACTGGTCTACTGTATCCGAATTCCATGGAAAACCAGCTTTCGTGCGCATAAGATTTGGCCCAGTTGATAAATCGTTCTTTCCACCATGTGTAATCTTCAATACTGTCGAGCTTTGGTGGTTTTGAATGGGTTCCGTAAAAAAATATCATGGTTAATATTTTCAGTTATAGCTTTTGGTATGCTTTTCGGTGAGACAGTCGATTTGTTCCGGAAGACTCGGACTTGAACGCCTTGTAAAACGTGTTGTAGAACTCTTCAGCCATGACGGTTGATTCTTCGATTTTCTTTTCCGTGTAACGCACCTTGACTTTGCTTCTCATTTATCACCTCGTTAATTTTTCGTTTTTCTGTCAAAAACGTGAAGAAGAAGAAGAAGAGTAGAGTAAGAAATTTGACAAATCTGATGCAATTTTGACTCTGAATCTTATCTGATGATTTCTTGTGCGATTTTGTGTGTTTGATCTGTGCAATCGAGCTCCTGCTCTGATACCACTTGTAGGATCGGTTTTTGACTCCCGAACGATTGCGTATGACACGTGTGACGTGCGGAATCCGTACACGTGCGTGGACCGAACACAAGAACCATACTATAATCTGTGATTTGATTAGAAGATCTGAAAACGTTCTGCTAAAGCCCTAACTCCTCTATTTATAGGCAAAGGATATAAGGAGAATTTCCTTATTTACAATAATGCCACCTTGCCCTTTTTTTATCTTAATATTACAATATAAGCTCTAGTTTTCTTCTGATTCTGCTACGAACTGGATTGACGAAGGCGATAGACATAAATGCACTAACAAGTACCATGCCATGTGTTCTGCTACCTGTGAAATTATGTGGTTGGAAAATATTCTTAAAGAACTAAACGTTCAAATCAAATTGCCTATTTCATTATTTTGTGATAATTCTGCTGCTATATCTATAACAGCTAATCTGGTTTTTCATGATAGAACTAAACATTTCGAAATTGACTTATTCTTCTTAAGGGAAAAAATTGCCTCTGGTGTCTTAAAAGTTATCTCAACTGTGTCCAAAGACCAGTTAGCAGATGTGTTTACTAAAGGACTTCTAGTAAACCAACATGAGAAGATGTGCAATTTACTTAACTTGCATGATGTCTTTGCGAATTAAACTGAGGGGGGTTTTAAATTATCATATTTCTTTTCTTCGTTTATTCAATTTAATTCTTCTTCTTTGTTTCATATATTTGGGCTATGTTTGGTTTTCTACTCAAGCCCAAGATGTGGTCAAGTCTTGTGGAGCCCATATCAAGGTGAAGCCCATATCTAGTCTCTTCCTAATTAAGTCGAATATCTGGTCCAACCTGTTTTTCTCCTTGGCGGTGCCTCTCTAGGGTTCTCTCCTCTCAGTCTTTGACAGTTGCGTTCAGTGATTGCTAGATGTCCCGGGCCTTCCTTTTTAGTACTCGGTTTCTATAATTGTTTCCTGCTCTACAGCTCTATATAAGAAGGTTGTTGGTGGTGTTGAAGAGCATCTCAAATTGAGTCTACAAACACATATTAGTTCCTATCTTTACTGGCTTAATTTTCAGCCTCTTCTTGTCAATCGTTGATTGCATTCTTGTACTATACCTTTTTTTATCAATAAATACCACTTCAATTTTGATATATTTGTTATTACTCAACTTATTTTGACCAATGTATCGTTATCTATTCGTTTTGATACCCTTACATCCAAGCTTCACATTGTTGTGTGCGCTTAACTTGATGGGACATATTAGAATAGTTATATGTTTATAATTTTGTTGTGCTTTCATCACCGGATTCGGTTAAATAGTTGTGTGCTTCCTTGGCTCCTATCAATACAAAAACAGGGGGCTATCTTTTTGTATTAATTTATTCAACAAAAATTCATTACACACACATACCTTTCTCTCAAAAGAAAGGGGGAAGGAAGATGGATAGCGAAGTCGGTAAGAAGATAGAAGAGGAAAATTTGTTTTATATTTTTCGTCCTTTCTTTTCATATATTAAAGTATTTGATCATCGTTGTTTGATAAAGTGTAACGTGTTTTGTCCCTATACCAAACAAATATTAAGATTATGTTAAAAATATATGAAATTATGGTTTACCCTTTTGCTTAAAAAACAAAAACAAAAACAAAAACCAAAATAATCGAAAGATATATACACAAACCCTCCAACCATTTTTTCTAATAAGCCTTTCTTTCTCACTATCCTCCTTCCCTATGATACTACGGTACTATGTAAATATTGCTTTTGTTATATTATTATTGGGAATAGTGACAAATCTAGACCAAAATTTCAGGAGTAACGTTCAAATTTTATTTGTCGCACTTTCATAGAATATAAATGAAACAAAAATAAAAACACGACGATAAATCTTTATTTATTATCGTTCAAATTTTAAACACATACCTAAAAGATTTCCCCTCTTCAGTTTATTTCTATACTCTAACCAATCATATCTATCAAACCATTTTACATTAAAACATTTTTGGCCATTAGGATAGTTTGTCTATTTAAATTGATGACCTCAAGGTTGAAAAACCTTCTTAACAAGATATTCTCTTCTTATGTCATCTACTTGATTACGATAATAGCTAACAATAGGTGGTCTATCAGAGGGATCTAAAGGAAAATCATTTAAATTGATTGTATTTTGTATTGAAGGAATTGGAGCCGAAGGAATATTTGGAACCATATCATCATTTTCTTGCATATCCTTATCAATATTTGAAATTTGACTATATCATCATTTTCTTGCATTTCATTAGGTTCGTTAACAATATTTGAACTTGGACCGATATCATTATTTTCTTGGAATTTTCTTTTAAAGAGATTGCTAATAAGAACTTGTTTAGAATGTTGTTTCATCTTTCAGTTCCAAGTACCCTAATTTTAAAAGAAACAAAATGTAAACGATAATCAATTGCACAAAAAGTCATAAACCCTAAGTCCCTAATCAATTGCACATAGTGACATAAACCTTATCAAATCTAAAATCAATTGCACATAAACCCAAAACCAATTTTACATAAACACTTATCAATTCCATATAAAATTATAAACCATGATTCAAATGTAAACAATAAACAATTGCAATTTATACACAATTAATTGCACATACCCTATTTACAATGGCGATTTCAGATTGGAGATTTGGAGGTGTTCGACAATTGGCTGAGATTAGATGGTCCTCAAATGTGAAATTCATGTGAACAAAACAAGGTAACTAAGTGGGGAAAGGGCAAAATAGGAAGATCCAATATTGTTAACTTATAAACCCACTTCCCCCACGATTTTCAAACGGTTATAACTTTTTCATACGATATTTGTTTTTAAAAAAATATTACATCGTATTAACGAATATTTTATTCTCTTTAATTCGATGCGATAATTTTCTTACTTTTTAAATTTTAAATTTTTTATTTTTGATTTTGCAAGTTATAACATTACGTGATTATGTAACAATACGTAATTACATAATATACAATTTGTATTCTTGAAACAAGTGTAACGTTATGTGATTGTGTATCAGTACGTAATTACGTAACAATATTTGACTATGGATAATTACGTGATTTTGAATACCCATTACGTGATTACGTGGTTTCATTATAGTATTATATGAAAACCCACTAAGTGATTATGTAATTACATACTAACCATAACTGTAGTAAAAAGCAAAACATATAATACATAACATTTCATGAAACACCAAATATTTGGGGTATAATCACGTAATAAGTATAAATGTGAAACAAAACATTAAACAATCAACCTATAATAATCACGTAATGCCCTATATTGCATATTTTATCACGTAATAATGCATAAAATTCTCATTATTGAATGTGTAATCACGAAATAAGTATAACTATAATAACATTAATTATAACAAATCGTACTGAATGTACAATCACGTAATGATTTGTATTTGAATGTGTAATCACGTATTTTGTAACAAATCAAAAACTAAAAACTATAACAATAGCCTACTCGTAGTAAAGAGAATGAAATGATCGTTAATACGATGTAATTGTTTTTTTTTAAATATTATCATATGAAAAAGTTATAGCAGTTCAAAAGTCATGGTGGAAGTGAGTTTATGAATCAACGATATTGGATTTTTCTATAATACCCTTATTTTTTTTATGTTTCGTACGATTTAAGTGTCTTGGAGCATTCACATCCAACCCCCAAATTATGTAAGGGTGTGGGGGGGGGGGTTATTTTATGAAAAGCGGTTGTAGGTGGTTGTGAGTAAAGAAGAAAAAAAATATTACTGTTTATCTGTAAATTTGAGGAACACTCTTCACCCCTTAAAATTTCGTAATATATTTTAAATTGATTAGGATAGAGAAAAAATAATGATTTTTGGTGTAATATTGAGTTAAGAAATAAGGAATAATAGGGGTTGGATCAGAGTGCTCTTGTACAATAGTCATTCTTTTATTATTAGTAACTAGGGGGAATACCCGTGCGATGCACGACATGCATAATAGTTATTGTTTTTTCCTGGAACGACGACTGATATAGATAGTGCGTGACACGGTACGAAAGTGCGAATATAGTATAGATTTAAAAAAAAAAACCGGGTTTTTTTAAAGTTAGCCGTTTGACCATGGTTATTTTGACCAAAGTCCACTCCTCATTCGACGCTTTGTGGTAGCACCACCAGTCAAAAAAGGCCCAAAACACCCGAGGGTACAGTGTTCCCCCACATTTTTAAGACGCTTTGAGAGAGGTTTGCGCCCCACCACATGTGGTCTCACAAAACTTCAAATCTATGGACGTGTGGTTTCTCAATCCTCTTCAAAAGACGTCACAGTTTTCAAATTTTTTTATTTTTTCTTTTTCATTGTGTTTTAAATGGTGTAAAATAGATGTTATATATATATATATATATACATATTATACTACATACACATATACATATACATATACATATAAATTTAGTTTTAACATCTAAAAGTCAAATTGCAGGTTTTGTTCCCTTTTATAGATCAGAAAGCAGTTTATTAACCAACAAAATTAACAAATCCTAACAGTTCTTCAAGTGTTTAGTTATATAATCTATATATTTATTTACTAAAATTTATTACAATTAACCCAATACTTAATAAATAGGGTATGCAGGACTTAAAAAGTGTTATCTGGACACGTATGTCACTCTAGCTTGCCAATCTTGTGTACCGACTCCAGGGTAACATTTTCAGATGCCTGCAACACATCTGGTTATAAAAGTAAAAAATAAACAAAAATGATGTTTTAGATTTTTACCCTGGTCTCAAACTTAATGTAGTTGTTTAGTCCATTTAATTAAATTTTATTTTTAGTTGACGCATAGGTACAATGTAGTCCTCTATTTGTGACAATTGTCATTGTGCTTATAGTCATGTGATGCTGTTTTAATACCCGTTAACCAACTCGTTTCGCCTCTATTTCTCAGTTATTTAAAGAAGCAACATATACATCAGAAGTAAATTTCTAAAGATAATGGTGAACCGTCAATGGTACAATAAACTTACCTCAAGACTACCATTTGCTAAACTGGTAGTGTATCTCAGAGTCCAGAAATCCCGTGCTAGAGCTATTTCAATTAATATATGGAGAAAAAGAAGAGCCGCATTGATTAAACATGGTCATAAAGGCTCGTACTATTTCATTAAAGTTAATTATAATATTAAGTATTAGTTATCTAATAACCAATCAATCCTTTAAGGTGAATTGTTATGAAAAGTCTATAAACCCTAACTTAAACATTAATATATGGAGAAAAGGAAGAGGCTCATTGATTAAACATGGTCATAAAGGCTGGTACTATTTCATTAGACCATATGTAATGGGGCTTTATAAGGGCATGAAAGATTTTGATAATGCCCTTACACCATTACTCATGGGCATTATAGGGGCATGAAGAGTGAGGGGCATTTCTATAATAATGCCCAAAGAGAAGAAAAATAATGGAAAGTAATAAATGAAATGGGCATTAACCATTACACCTTTTTTAAAAGGGCATTATGATAATGATGTGGTGAAAAATGCCCATTAGTGGGCATTAACCATTACTTATGGTCTTAAAGTTAATTGTAATGCATTTAAAGCAACCATAAATTTTGATTTTAAAAATAAGATATAGCAAAACTTAGAAATTGTTTACTGAAAGTTGAAGTTGAAATAAATCATATTCAGATAATTATTTTTTATATGCAAATTCAAACAGACCTATCAAAATATGTAGGAAAACTCCATGCAAGTCTAACTCCGTCATGCTTAAATTCATGTAACCTGAATGCGGTTCATTACTTATTTAACCCATTTATTTAAATAGGCAGGCGAGTAGTAATCGGGTTGGTGGGTTGTAAAACTGTGTTAATTTTACCAGCATGGTGGAAGTCAATATTCTACCAGTATCATTACATCCAACTTTTTAAAAGTAAACAAATGGTTTGATAATATGAAAACTATTTCAAATGAATATTAGTAATGTATAAATTTAAACGAATATTCAAATGAAAATAAAGAATGGTTACAAACGAACGCAAATAAGAGAGAGGACAGACATAAACGAAAGTCGATCATCGAACATAAATGAACGAAAATAAACGAACATAACATTGAACCTCCAATTCGTTTACGGGTTGCACCTACTTCTGTTTAAAGCAAGATGTATAGATTATGCAACGTACCTTAACCACGCGTGTGTGTGTGTATGTGAATATATGTTTTTAACTTGATCCGCATAAATAGTTTTGAGCCAATAGAAAGCGAACCGGGGACTAAATAAAAAATGGAACCCAACTAAAAGCGAAAACCAGGGAAACTGAAACCAAACCTAAACGAACCAAAAAACAAAACCAGACCGAAATGAACCTATACAAACTGAATAATTTTACCGAAACAAATAAGCTGAGACAAATAATGTTGCTGAAATGAAAACCGAACCTGAACCAAAAACAAATAAAGCGAATCTAACCGGAAAGGAAACTAAATTTACACAAAACTAAAAAAAACTGAAAACGGAACAAAAAACGTAAAAGATCTTACCGAAACGAACTCAAAAAATTAGATCGAAACAAAACAATTCCTGGGAAAAATCAAAACCAAAACGATGTAACTAATGAGATGTCGTGCGGAGGCGAAACTAATGAGATGTCGTACGGAGGCGAAACCGAAACCTCTGGCGGAGGATTTAAAGCTTTTCCGGCGAACCTCCGATGACTCGCCTTCTCTTTCTTCTGGTAGGTTTACGGCCGCGACAGTTAACCTGTTCACTACTGGTAAAGTTTTCTTCAATAGCTTCAATTACTTGATGAAATAGCTCTCGGTTAACAGACGTGTCCCACCGGAACCAGTAGTTCGTGTAATAATCGAAGCAATCGCAGTCGAATACCGGAGATTTGTGTGCGGCCGGAGCTTTCTTCTTATTGTTATTATCAGATGATCTAGGGTTTGTGGAATTATTTTTGTGGAATTATTTTTGACACAAATGATTAAAGTAATGTAACTTGTGATTATTAAACTGGAATTGTTTTTGACCCAAATGATTGAAGTAATGTAACTTGTGATTATTAAGTAAATTAAATGAAATTAATAGGATTCTTATAGACTGGTGCATTTAAAAGAAATTTTTACATATATCCCCTTATTAAAAGCCCTTATTACATAATTGTCCAATCTTTAAAATCAATTACATATTTCCCCCTTTCTTTATGAAATTACCCTTTTACCCTTTTTCTTAATTTCTTATCTCTTAACTTCAAAATCAATCTAGTCAATACTCTATATGTTGTGATAAAATCTTTAAAATATTTCTTTGAAAAAAAAAACCTGTCATACCCATTTTATAAAACAAGTGACCTTTTTACATATCTAGTTACTGGTTAAGTTTAAGTTTACATATTTTTTACAACCGACCCATTATACATTTAAATTTTAGTTAACTACACTAACAATTTACGTTAAAATATTGATTATCTAAAATATCTTATATAAAAAAACATATTGTTATACAATATACGTTTGTTTTTTTCAAGTCGTAATCAATTTTTCTTTAGCCTAAATCTTAGTTCCATCATCAACATTTTAATTGTTTTGAAGCAAGAGCTAACTTTCCATTTTTTTTTTGTGTAACGCTATTTCAGAAATCTAATTGTCATGTTTTAAACATTCAAAATATATTGAAAAAACTGTTTTACAACAAAAGTAAATTTTTAAACCATGGTCGCATGACTGTTTTCTTTAAAAAATAATGCTTAAGAGCTATGACGTATTATATATAAGCAAAACTTTCAATTTTCACATAACAGTGGCAGAAGCTTATAAAAAAATAGGCAGGGCTTATAAAAAATGAATTCATATCATTAGGTTAATATCTTATTTGTAAACAATTATATTACACAATAAATCATAAAATATGTAAGTAATGGTATTAGAAATGGGAAAAATGTAATAATCATTTAATAAGTTCATTAAGGGTAAAATAGTAATTCAATAGGAGTATTTTAATAAAATGGGTAAATATGTAATATGTATGGTTTAAAAGAGGGAAATATGTAATTGATTTTATGGGTTGGGTATATATGTAATAAATGATCTTAGGAGGGGGATATATGTAAATGACCTCATTTAAAACAACCATAAATTTTGGTTTTAAAATAGAATATATAACTAAACTTTAGAATATATATACATATATCCCCTTATTAAAAGCCCTTATTACATAATTGTCCAATCTTTAAAATCAATTACATATTTCCCCCTTTCTTTATGAAATTACTCTTTTACCCTTTTTCTTAATTTCTTATCTCTTAACTTCAAAATCAATCTAGTCAATACTCTATATGTTGTGATAAAATCTTTAAAATATTTCTTTGAAAAAAAAGCCGGTCATACCCATTTTATAAAACAAGTGACCTTTTTACATATCTAGTTACTGGTTAAGTTTAAGTTTACATATTTTTTACAACCGACCCATTATACATTTAAATTTTAGTTAACTACACTAACAATTTACGTTAAAATATTGATTATCTAAAATATCTTATATAAAAAACATATTGTTATACAATATACATTTGTTTTTTTCAAGTCGTAATCAATTTTTCTTTAGCCTAAATCTTAGTTCCATCATCAACATTTTAATTGTTTTGAAGCAGGAGCTGACTTTCCATTTTTTTTTTGTGTAATGCTATTTCAGAAATCTAATTGTCATGTTTTAAACATTCAAAATATATTGAAAAAACTGTTTTACAACAAAAGTAAATTTTTAAACCATGGTCGCATGACTGTTTTCTTTAAAAAAATAATGCTTAAGAGCTATGACGTATTATATATAAGCAAAACTTTCAATTTTCACATAACAGAGGTAGAAGCTTATAAAAAAATAGGCAGGGCTTATAAAAAAATGAATTCATATCATTAGGTTAATATCTTATTTGTAAACAATTATATTACACAATAAATCATAAAATATGTAAGTAATGGTATTAGAAAGGGGAAAAATGTAATAATCATTTAATAAGTTCATTAAGGGTAAAATAGTAATTCAATAGGAGTGATTTTAATAAAATGGGTAAATATGTAATATGTATGGTTTAAAAGGGGGAAATATGTAATTGATTTTATGGGTTGGGTATATATGTAATAAATGATCTTAGGAGGGGGATATATGTAAATGACCTCATTTAAAACAACCATAAATTTTGGTTTTAAAATAGAATATATAACTATACTTTAGAATATATATACATATATCCCCTTATTAAAAACCCTTATTACATAATTGTCCAATCTTTAAAATCAATTACATATTTCCCCCTTTCTTTATGAAATTACCCTTTTACCCTTTTTCTTAATTTCTTATCTCTTAACTTCAAAATCAATCTAGTCAATACTCTATATGTTGTGATAAAATCTTTAAAATATTTCTTTGAAAAAAAAAAACCGGTCATACCCATTTTATAAAACAAGTGACCTTTTTACATATCTAGTTACTGGTTAAGTTTAAGTTTACATATTTTTTACAACCGACCCATTATACATTTAAATTTTAGTTAACTACACTAACAATTTACGTTAAAATATTGATTATCTAAAATATCTTATATAAAAAGACATATTGTTATACAATATACGTTTGTTTTTTTCAAGTCGTAATCAATTTTTCTTTAGCCTAAATCTTAGTTCCATCATCAACATTTTAATTGTTTTGAAGCAGGAGCTGACTTTCCATTTTTTTTGTGTAATGCTATTTCAGAAATCTAATTGTCATGTTTTAAACATTCAAAATATATTGAAAAAACTGTTTTACAACAAAAGTAAATTTTTAAACCATGGTCGCATGACTGTTTTCTTTAAAAAAATAATGCTTAAGAGCTATGACGTATTATATATAAGCAAAACTTTCAATTTTCACATAACAGAGGCAGAAGCTTATAAAAAAATAGGCAGGGCTTATAAAAAAATGAATTCATATCATTAGGTTAATATCTTATTTGTAAACAATTATATTACACAATAAATCATAAAATATGTAAGTAATGGTATTAGAAAGGGGAAAAATGTAATAATCATTTAATAAGTTCATTAAGGGTAAAATAGTAATTCAATAGGAGTGATTTTAATAAAATGGGTAAATATGTAATATGTATGGTTTAAAAGAGGGAAATATGTAATTGATTTTATGGGTTGGGTATATATGTAATAAATGATCTTAGGAGGGGGATATATGTAAATGACCTCATTTAAAACAACCATAAATTTTGGTTTTAAAATAGAATATATAACTAAATTTTAGAATATATATAGATAGTAATAGTAATAATAATATTAATGATAACAAAAATCAAGAAGAAACTACTTTAAATATTTTAAGTAAAAAAGTCATAAAATCTAAAAATAAAAAGTTCTAAAATTATAAAAGTGGTTTCAAAGTTTAAGACGAGACTATCTAAATGGAAAGCTAATTCTTTATCCATTGCCGGTCGGTTGGCTCTAATCAAATCGGTTCTAGATAGCTTGCCTTCTTATTACTTTTCGTTATTTAAGGCGCCCAAGAAGGTTATTAGTGACTTGGAGGGTTTGATGAGGCGGTTTTTATGGGGAGGTACAGAGGAAATGAGAAAGATGAGCTGGGTTTCGTGGGAGGTTGTTACTAAGCGAATTAAAGACGGTGGGTTGGGGATAGCGCCTCTGGAGATTAACAATAATGCTTTGTTAGTTAAATGGTTATGGAGGTTTCTTAATGAGCCGAACGCGATGTGGAGAAGAGTTGTGTTGTCTATCCACGGGTCGTCTAGGAGTTGGGGGATTGCGCCTTGTAATAATGCTATTCCGGGTGTTTGGAAAAATTGCGTATCGTTTTGGAATAAACATAAGGTAGAGGGGGTGGGCTTGAATGGTGTCTTGAGAGGTAGAGTTGGGAATGGCTTGCAAATCAGGTTCTGGTTGGATTACTGGTTAGGTCAGGAGCCATTAAAGGTAACGTATCCTTCTTTATTTGCGATTGAGAAGTGTAAAAGGGCTTTAGTTGCAGATCGGTTGAAGCAAACAGGGGGTATGCGCTTGATGTGTTGGGATTGGTCTAGAAGTCCAGCCACTGCAGAAGAGCTTCTTGATAAACAAATGCTAGAAGATCGATTGCATATGGTTAACTTGGAGGATAAGGAAGACGGATGGGTTTGGGATCATGGCTCGTCGGCAGACTTTGAGGTTGCTTCGGTCAAGAAGTGGCTGAGGGGTCCGGTTAGTAGCGAAAGTCATGTCGGTTTCAAGTGGAGTCCGTGGGTTCCAAACAAGTGTAATATTTTTATGTGGCGCGCGTACTTGGATCGTCTCCCTACAAAGATGGCGTTGGCTAGAAGGAACATTTATATTGTTAATCTCTTTTGTGATTGGTGTGAGTCGTCCGAAGAGTCCATTGAACACGTGCTTACAGGTTGTGTTATTTCCTCGGGGGTATAGAGTGCGATTTCGGCTTGGTGTAACATACCTAGGTCCTTTGTTTTTCATGTAAAGGATCTAGTGGATATTCATGAGCATAGTGGGGCAGTGGGGAACAAGAAAGTGATCTTGCACGGGGTTATAATTATCGCGTGTTGGAGGTTATGGCGTGCCAGAAATGACAAGGTGTTCGACAACAAGGTTCCTAAAGTGGAGGATTTGGTTGCGGATATAAAGTCTTTGGGATTTCTTTGGTATAAGTCTAGATTTAAAAGTGGTGTTGTAGTGGATTGGGATAGGTGGTGTATGTTTGATGTAACGTAATCTGGATTGTTTTGTTTGGTTTTCGGCTTCTTTCCCCGTCTTGGGGATAGTTGTCTGTTTTGGTTGGTGTTAATGAAGTTTAATTTTAAAAAAAAATAAAAGAGAAATAAAAGCCAAGTGACTCCACATGTGAAGCATAAATCAAATAAAAAAAACCGATCCAACATCAAAACTAAAAAAAAAATGATATCTTCATCCACAATTAGCTTATCCAACTTTCCCCCAAAATCGACACCGCCTACTGCTGGCCCTACACCTGTACCTGACCCCAAACAAACAAACCACCGCACAACCGAATCCGACCGTCGCAAGCTCAACAAGGGTAGTTCTCAGTTACTCCGATGGTCTCGAGCTCGCGCAATCAGATCAGGTGTGAAACTGGACCGTCCGGTTGTTCAACGACCACCGGTGCAGAACACGGAGGCTGTTGATCCACCAGTGGCTGGTGAATCTTTGTATTATTCTTCTGAGGAGGAAGACGGGTGTGTAGCGGAGATGGAGGACGCATCCGGAGCTAAACATATTTACATGGTGTCTGATGGCACCGGTTGGACCGCGGAGCATTCGGTCAACGCTGCCTTGGGTCAATTTGAGCATTGCTTGGTGGACCGTGGTTGTCCGGTCAACACTCACTTGTTTTCAGGGGTAATCAATAATTTGTTAGAACAATATGATGTTAAATGTTTAGTGATAGTATAGGGACTCTGAAGTGTAATTTGGTGGTTTATATAAACCACACCTGTTGTATACCTTAATTACGTCACTACGAGGGCGTCAAAGCTTAGGGCGTTACCGCCTTAACAAGCACGAAAGTTTATATCTTGTTGAGTGGTGTGGTTTTGACGAAAAGGGGCGCCAAACACCGTTACAAATTTTTATGGGACGGGAGGTTGAGATGGTATGGGCATGGTTGGAGGAGACAGGCAATGGCCACGGTTAGAACGTGGAAAATCTCATTGTGGAGAGTTGAAGGAGTAGAGGCAGATCGAAACTGACTTGTGAGGAGCGAATTAGGGAGGATTTAATAGATTTGCACCCTTGCTTTTAAAAAGCGCGCCTCAGGCTTGCTTAAGCGCACACACTTGGGCTTTTTTGCTTAGCGCCTAGAGTAATTACGAGAAGCCCCAAAAAGGCGTGCTTTTTGGGATTTTTGTGGGCTTTCTTGATCTGAGGTGCGCGCCTCTTGTACCCGGGGCATTTTTATGCATCTAACTGTTGTACCTTGGGTTTTTTGGCTTGTACATGCAACTAAAATGATACAAAAACCTTACTAATAGCTATATTTTGGGTAGGGAAAGCTAAAAACCTATGGGATATATAAAAATATATATATATAATTAGCTTGTGCCTCGGGTATGAAAAGCCCGCCGCTTTTGCGCTTTGCGCTTCGATTTTAGACCTCGTCGCTTCTGTGCGCCTGTTGCTTTTTAAAACCAAGCTTGCACCTTTCTAAGGACATGGTCGAGGATAGGAGTTCATGGAGAATTAAGATTAAAGTTTAGGACTTGATGCTACGAATTTGCCTGTCTGTTCTCACCTTAGGAGCTTAGTTTCTTAGCTTACTTTGGTGGCCTTTACATGTTATCGCATGTTTGTGTGTATATATGATGTGTTATCTATCCCTATTATTTCACCAATTTGCTGTAATTGTTGTTAGGCTACTACGGATACTTTTTTAAGGTTTGTCTACATCTCATTCTCTTCAGAACCCACCGTTAGCTTGGCTATGGGTGGGATACTACTGGGTATGGTTGTTGTTTGTTAGTTAGCGAGAGCCCCACTGCCTACATGGCAATGACATAACCTTCTGGGGTAGCCCAGTTGGCCAGCCTCACCCACCCTCTCCCTAGAGGTCCCGGGTTCGAATCTTGGTGTCCGCATCCCACGGCCAAGCTCTTCGCTCTCGGTTGGGTATTCAGCCCCAGGCAGCTATGAGGCTAAGCTAGCTTGTGGAGTGTGATCACTCCAGCGGTTGGGAGGACCGTGGAATATCCATCCCCCCCCCCCCCCCCCCCCACACACAACCCACATGGCAATGACGTGGCACTCACTTTTTCACTTACTAACTAAACCACAACACATAAGCCTAGGAGTAGGTTTTAGAGGGGTGTGTGTTCGCCGTCCAAAAAAGAAATGTGATTATCTTAACGTCAATCATTGCGTGATTCTAACACCTTTTTTCGACAAAAAATAATTATCAACTTAGGTTAATGAATAATTTGTTATTTGTTAAGCCTTCTTGATTACCTTGTTTTCACCTTAAACGTTTTGAAACATTTATTGAGTTCACTTTCTTTTCATATCAGATTGATGATGTGGAACAGCTTATGGAGATAATAAAGCAAGCAGCTCGAGAAAACGCAATGTTGATTTACACACTAGCTGATGAAAACATGGCTGCTTCAGCGCGGCACGCCTGCAAAAGATGGAGCGTTCCATCCACCGATTTGCTAAGCCCTATTACAGAGGCGATTGCGTTACATTTAGGGGTTTCGCCTTCCGGGCTACCTCGTGGTGCTCCGGGCAGGAAGTTTCCACTAACCGAAGATTACTTCAAGAGAATTGACGCGATCGATTTTACCATAAAGCAGGATGATGGAGCTTTACCTCAGAACTTACACAAGGCGGATATCGTTCTTGCTGGTGTTTCGCGAACGGGAAAGACTCCGTTGTCTATCTATTTGGCGCAAAAAGGATTCAAAGTGGCGAATGTGCCTATTGTTATGGGAGTAGCATTGCCGAAAACTCTGTTCAAGATTGACCAGGAGAAGATTTTCGCTTTGACTATAAATCCAGTTGTTTTGCAGACTATAAGAAGAGCAAGAGCAAAAACGTTAGGTTTCACCGAACAAACGAGAACTAATTATGCAGAGATGGATCATGTGAGGGAGGAGCTTGATTTTGCTTGCAAGATTTTTGCACAAAATCCCACGTGGCCAGTAATCGGTCAGTTCTCTTTTATAATCGTTGATATGAATTTTGCTTGAATCTTTTATAGTTGGTTTTAACGTATTGTTCATGATGATCACAGAAGTGACTGGAAAAGCGATAGAAGAAACTGCAGTTACCGTATTGAGACACTACCAAGACCGAAAAAACAGGTGCTCGATGCCCCGAATCTCAAAACGCTACTAGAAATGTTTATTCGTTAAACGATTTTAGTTTTCTACTTAAAGGGGATTAATAGAGTATTTGTAATATGTATATATAAAAATGTTATAGATATTTACTATGTTATAAATTATGCATACTTCATGTTTACACAATGCTTACTGGACCCTGTTTGGATTAACATGGGTTGTTGCTTATTATGGGCATAGTTGATGAATTTTGTGGTTGGTAAATATCCTCTCAAAAGTTGTAAAAGATTGTTGGTGTTATGTTTCAAGTATAAGTTGTAAATTATAGAGTAAACTGCCAAAATGGTCCCTGAGCTTTGGTAACTTTTGCCACTTTAGTCCAAAATTCAAACCTTTTGAATCTGGGTCCATGTGGTTTCAATTTTGTTGCCATTTTCATCCAAAAGCAAAATCTGGTCAGATTTTTCAGTTAACATCCAGTTTTTTTGTCTTTTTCCTCTCTTTTAATGAAGGGCAAAATTGTTAGATTTTTTTAATTTGTTATAATAAAACGTTAAAAGACCATTTTGCCCTTCATTAAAGGGAGAGAAAAGACAAAAAAAAAACTGGATGTTCACTGAAAAATCTGACAAGATTTTGATTTTGGATGAAAATGGCAACAAAATTGAAACCATACAGACCCAGATTCAAAAGGTTTGATTTTTGAACTAAAGTAGCAAAAGTGACCAAACCAAACCTCATGGACCATTTTGACAGTTTACTCTAAATTATATTTCATGTTCTCTTTCTAAAAGCTTAACGCAAGAGCGTTACTTAATCCTTATGCCGAAGTTTAGTCGTGGGTTGGAGCCGAAGTTTAGTCGTGGGTGTCCAACCCAACGAGGCTAACGCAAGAGAACATTACTGATAATATTCTAAGATTTATGCATGTAAGGTATCGGGGTCGTATTGGAAACACAATTTAAGCACTGCTAATGATTCTTCAAAAAATTAAAACAAAACTGCTAAAACCAAGGCTTCTTGTTTCTCAGGTCATTTTCTCATTCTTCAAATATAAAAGCAAACTTGTCCTCTTCTTGGTTTATACAAGGAAGAGAACTCAAGTTTAGAACAAATTTAACATGCCAATCCATCTGATGGTCACAACTCTCAAATATGCGAGCCCCGTTTGTGTTCCACATGTTGGTCGACAAAACTTAGGTTCGCAGATTATCTGGTTTGGTTGTTTTATTCTGTCATAATTCCAAGGTAGCCGTTATTTCAACGTTTGGGAACGACTAGCAACTTGTCTTCGCCATTCACGAATCGGGACCTGTTTGAATATTTAGTGGAAAAAATCAGCTTAAAGCTTAATGACATACACCTTGGTTTAAAAAAGCGAGCTTAAAGCGTGAAGCGCTAGGGTTGTCGCTTTTTTTTTTGCTCTGAGGCGACAAATCACGTGAAACGTTTTGAAGCGCGCTTAAAGCCCGAAGCGCCATTGGTTTGAAGCGACGCTTCAGCCCAATCAGGTCATATTTAGGTTTTTAATTTAGGCCCAATAGTCTCTAATAGGGTTTAATTGAGGCCCGCCACTTCTTTACCCTAAAAAAAAAGAACGATAGTAAACATCTTCAGCCGCTCCCTCCCTCTTCTCCATCGATTCTTCATACTTTCTCCAATAATCGACTTTAATTTATGTTTTAATTATGTTTTTTTTTTTGTGTTAAGTGTGTTTTTTAATCATGTTTTCGTGTTTTTTTATTGATTAACAAGTAGAATATGTCATATTGATGTGTCAAAATATTTTTTTTTTTTTTTTTATTTTGAGCGCTTCGTATACGTGAAGCTCTCGCTTCGCGCTTCGCGCTTGAAGCTTCGCTTAAAGCTTTTGGAACCAAAACGCTTCGGAGTGCCTCGCGCTTTTTTAAACCAAGACATACATGACTTACTTTATTGCATATAAAATAAAACAAATGAGAAAGAAATATCCTTACAGCAGGGAAGCCACCATAGTCACCCGGTTTAGTAATATCCTTGGTCACACAGCTAGCGGCTGCTAGACGCACCTGCAGCTCAAGGCATCATCTTTTATTAACTTTCGTTTATGTTGATCACATGATATGCAGACGCGAACATAGAAGTTTCGTAAAATTCAACGCGTACCTTTGACACAATGGTAACATGATCACGAACTCCAACCCTTCCGCCTAAAGTTACATAATCACCCATCCTAAATACGAAAACAGGTTATATTGAAACTCAGCAGGATTATGTAAAATAGTTATCAAGCTTGGTTTTAAATGCTCTGATGCGTTTAGTCCAAAAATCTGATGCGTGATGCGTGATGCGCGATGCGAGCGCATCACGTATGTGATGCGTTCTTTATAAAAAAATAGTTAAAAATTATTTATACATAAAAACTTATAAAAACATACTTAAAGTAAAACAACTGACGTAATTAGAAGATAAGAGTTGTGTTTTTTGGTTCAAATCAAGCATACTAAGATGTTAATTATGGAAAAAACCGAACACAGTTCATAAAATCTGGAAAAAAAGCATAAGAAACAATGTTGCGTGCATCAGAGCGCATTATGCGAAATGCGCGCAATATTCTCGCATCACGTAAACGCATCGCATCAGCTGTTGCGATGCGCTCTCATTAGTGCATCGGGCGCATCACGCATTATGCGCGCATTTTAAAACCAAGTTATTAAGACTAAATAAAATAGCATACGTTACAGAACCCGCGATGCCAACTTGCCCGCATAACATGCAACACTTGCCAATGACCACATTGTGACCTATCTAGAAATTAAAGTTGAAGAACTCATGTTGGGTCATGGTTGAAGAACAAGTTAATGAAACTCGATACGTACCTGAACTAAATTATCTATCTTCGAATGATCGCCTATCGCAGTGTCCCTCCAACTGCAGAACGAATAGGTAAATGTTATTTCACAAATCATTATCTGCAAATACACACAAAATACTTCATATTTAGAAGAGTTAATTACTGTTTTCGTCCCTATGGTTTGTCAAAAATCACTATATCAGTCCATTAGTTTAAAAATTGTGATTTCAGTCCCTGTGGTTTCACTTTCGTAACCATTTTAATCCATTATTCTGTTAAGTACAGGGACTGAAATGGTTACGAGGTGGACTGAAATGGTTACGAAAGTGAAACCACAGGGACCGAAATCGCAATTTTTAAACTAATGGACGGAAATAGAGATTTTTGACAAACCACAGGGACGAAAACAGTAATTAACTCTATTTAGAAAGAAAATGATATAAGCTCACCTGCCCCTGTCAATGCACGAATTTGCACCAATCTCAACATTATTCCCTATATGAGCTTTCAAGGCCTAAAGGTTAAAGGGATATAAATCAAGACACAAAACTGAAGTGAGGACTAAGTAGTTAATGCGGTAAAATATCGGATATCGGTCAAGGACCGATATTTGAGATATCGGTTATCGGCGTATCGCGGTGGGATATCAGTGTGATATCGGTAATTTTAATATCATGCTAAATTTATATATATAAAAATTTAACACTAACAATTGTAACAAGTAAGAACTGACTAAAACTTAAAACACTAACATTTAACTGTAACAACTAACAATTAAGACTTAAAAAAGCCTCTTAATCCATTCAGAGGCTGTCTCTTAATGAAATCATTTGTGGCCCTTATGTCTGAATGAATAAGAGGTAACCTTATGTCTGACTGGATAAGAGGTAACATCTGAATGGTAAACCATCACATGTCACATTCTTCTACATTATCTTTGTTAAACTCTTAAATGATTTCATTAAGAGGTAGCCTCTTAATATCATTCAGATGCTACCAAACAGCCCCTAATAGCAGCAATAAGAAGAAAAATGAACAGTAGAAATAAGAAGAATGGTACTGGTATCGGGAAAATCGGTGATTTATCGATCAAATATCGGACAATATCGCTGATATTATCAGTATCGATATTCTTACCAATATTTTGTACCGCTATCTCGGAAGGGGACCGATAACTAGGGCTGGCATATCGTGTATACCCGTACACGATAAGACACGACACGATAAGACACGACACGATAAGACACGATACACGAAATCCCATACACGAACACGACACGATAACTTATCGTGTCCTTTTTTTCAAACACGAACACGAACACGAACACGACACGATATACACGAAAATTACCTGTTAACACGACTGTTCGACTGTTATACACGAAAATTACCTGTTAATATCTGTTAACACGAACGAAAACACGAGCACGACATGCTATTTGAGAGTTACAGAGGGAGTTTAGGGTTTTATTTTTTTTAATTGGATGAGGAATGAAAATAGAAAGGAATTAAGGAACCCACACGCACATGATTGATGAGTTTTATTTAATTTAATTTCTTATCGTGTACTAACGGGTATTAACAGGTAAACAGGTATTTAACCTGTTTATACACGAAAATTAACAGGTAATCTCGTGTCTACCTGTTTGGTACACGATACCTGTTAAGGCCATACACGATACCTGTTAACTTCGTGTAGGTTCGTGTCGTGTATTCGTGTAAAATTGCCCGCCCTACCGATAACCGATATATCACTGATATATCGGTTGATATATCGGGATATTAACTACATAGAGTGATGAATAATGATAGTTTCAAAAAAAGGTAAAAAAAAGGCACAAATATGAACACTGAAAGAAGGTTTTATGGGAAAAATGTGGATTACTAACTTGAGGCTTCTTCACCACGGCTCCATTCTCATCCATAAAGAAACCGAAACCTGAGAAGAATGATTTCATTACAGATTTTAAAATTGAAGTGTATAGAATATAAAATAATGAGTTTATCAAAGTTCATGACTTCATTCAAACTAGTTATACCATCTTGACCAATGCAGACCCCATGATGGATGACACATGAATCACCAATTGTGCAATTTGCAAGTGCAACATTATACCTGTTAACATGTAGGAGTTAATATTGCATTCAAGAGACCAATGTATTATAAATGGGTCAATCTAACTGTTTCAATATTCATCATCTTTTGTATATATTTTTCATTCAAACTAATGAAAACTAACTGTTTTAAGAGGGGCATATGAGCATACCCTATCTTTGTCGATTGGCCAATAGTTACGTTCGGGCCAACAACAGTTCCTGATCCTACATGAACATTTCCACCCACAAATGACCCAGAATGGACTACTGCACCGAAATCTATTGATGCAGTAGGATCAATACTTGCCGACTTATGAAACATCCCTCCTCCTTTGTGGCATTTCAAATATTCACGGTCGCCCCTTTCCTCCACATCTGCTAATCTTGGATTATAACCATATCCAATAATGCAAGCATGAGTTAATCCAGTATCAAAGTTGAGATTACTACCAGATTATAAATCAAAGCAGTTTTCTTCTATAAGATCGAAAATAAAGCAGAACATACAATAGATGCTGTTCTTAACCAACAAGACATTTTATCGAACAACTGATATGCAAATTTATTAAACCAACCAGAAGAACATCTAAAATCACAAAAGCATAATGATTTCAGATTCAGTGACTGAATTTACAAAAGGGCATTCATAAAGATATGATTTTGACAAACTGCAAGTGATTGATAAGGCAAACTTCATTGAGGCATTTCATCAAACAGCTGGAATGCAAAGATACGCTGGTCGAAATAAAACAGCAAAGAAACCACGTGATATTAGATGGTTGGATTTAGCTCACCGGATGCTATGTGGCGGGTTGTGTCAGCAGAGGAAGTGGAGAAATCATGGCGGGTAGTAAAACTTAAGATGGATTTCTGCCGTAAAGAAGAGTGCGAGTCTAAAATAGATGATTTCCCAGAAATGGAGCTAATAATATTAGTCAATCGCTTCAGATGCATTGTCATTAAAACACAAAGAAGATGCAATGGATTACAAGTGGAAGCGGTTTAAAATCTTTACATGTAGAGGTGAGAACAAGTCGAGAACAATTTTTTTTTTTTTTGAATGACAATGGCCTCTGATTTCTTTTACTCTTCAAGGCCAGTCGGTATGGCCGTATGGGGACGGCCAAGGGCCGGACAGGCACGGCGCCGCCCCGGAACACTGCCCCCCTTGCCCCGTCCCCGTCTTCAGCGTCCGATCCTAGCCGTCCTCGACGTCCCCCTCCAACACACACACACCTATACACATGGTTGTAAAACAAGGTCTCCAAGGCCGAGTACTCCCCGAATAGTCACTACAAGGTTGGTTGCCGAGGCGACTTTCTTCAACACCGCCTAATTACTCGGAATCAATGAAACGCGGTCAACATCGGCCAAAATCGGATTTTGTAAGTCAACTCGGGCCAAGTCTGACTTAAAATAAAAAAAAAAACATAATTTCTATGCATATCATATTAAAAAATGAATATCAGTTTTACGTATTTTGTTATAAATATTAGTAAATTTAAATTATTTAACACATATTTAATTTCTGAAAACTAATTTCTTTATAATTTGACGTGTCCGAGTATTCCCCGTGTACTCTCCGCCTAAACCGAGTACTCTCAACTCCCCGGTCGACCGACTAGGTAGCGCCTAGCGACTTACATGTAGAGGTGAGAACAAGTCGAGAACTATTTTTTTTTTGAATGACATTGGCCTCTGATTTCTTTTACTCTTTAAGGCCAATCGGTATGGGGGACGGTCAAGGGCCGGCCCGGCACGGCGGCGCCCCAGAACACCGCCCCCCTTGGCCCGTCCCCGTCTTTAGCGTCCGATCCTAGCCGTTCTCGACGTCCCCCTCCAACACACACACACACACACATACATACATACATACACACACACATACATATTTAGCCCTATCCACACTCCCGGTGACATGGCGGGTGACGTGGCTGCCCATCCTTCCCACACCATATCTTCCGGTCTAAGTAATTATTTTAGATTGCGAATTTAATGATGTGGGAAAACTTTATTTTAAGAAACTAAAAATCAGTTTTTTTTAAGTTTTTCTCATTTTTTTTAAACTTCATATATCCCGTTCCCCATAGCGCTCCCTGTTTTGGTGTTCAGGGATGTCATGAGGCGCTATGGTTCATTTGTGGATGATATACCGCCCCATTATACATACTCTTACCTTTATTCAATTAAGAAATAACTAGGATTTTTGCCCGCCGCGCGTTGCGGCGGCACACGGCGGGTGGAAACATGTAGTAAGACAATACATGATTCATAAAACGCAATGTGTAATAGACAATTTAAAACAATGTAAAACATAATGCATAAAACACAGTTACAAAAAGAAAAAGTAAAACACAAAGGTAGACATGAAGTGTAAAACACAATGTCTAAGACATTTTGTAAAACACAGTGCATTGGTAGTTGCAAAGTAAGAGTAGTAGGGATGAGCATATGCCACCGAATACCGATCCCATACCGATCCCGTACCGATCCCGATCGGTATCCACTTTTTGGCGTTTTCGGTATCGGTACAGTACGGTATCGGTATTATACCGATACCGACCCTCAAAATACGGTATAATACCGATACCGTACCGTATCGATACCTAACCGACATGTTCCGGTATCGGTATCGGTACCTAGTTTGGGTGAAATTCGGGATCGGTATTAGGCGGTATCGGTATCGGTTCGGTATCGGATACCGATATGCTCATCCCTAAAGAGTAGTAGTCTAGGGGTTAAAATGGAGTAATATTGCAAAGGATAAAAATGCAAAGTCTAAAATTTGAGGGAAAATAAAAGTAGAAGGGTAAAAATGGAAAGTATAAAAGTAGAGGGATGGTGGCGGAAAAGCGTTGAAGGGGTGGCGGCGGAAAAGGCAAAGTGTAAAAGTAGAGGGGTGATGGCAGAAATGTGTAAAAGATGAGCGGTGGTAGTATAAATGAAAAAGTAGATGATTTGTGATGTAAATACGTAAAAGTTGAGGGGTAGTGGAAAAGCAAAGTAGAGGGGTGATAATAGCAAAGTTTGAAAGACGAGGGTCAGATTGTGGAAATTCAAAGTAAATGGGGCGATTGTAGCCAAGTATAAAAGTGGGGGTGTCGGTCGCGTAAAAGCCACCAACTTTGTGCTTTGAATAAATCTAATTATATATACTAAATAATAAAAAAAGTATATCTTTAAAAACACCGTGTATTACATGGGTTAAATAAATGTAATTTTGTATAATAAATAATATGCTATTTGATTCGTTTGAAAATCAAAATTTGATTCAGTTTAATTTGAATCGAATCGTAAACCTGGTTAAGTTTAATTCGAATTGATTAGAACCCCAATTTGAAAAATAAAAAACAGAACTAAATTATTTGTTTCTCTTCCTATCTAGTGTTTTTTTTTTAAGTTTGGTCTAACGGGTTTGACGGTTACGATTCATAAAGCCATTATTTAGCCAACGTGTACAAATTCTAAAAGAATGCTTTTATCCAGCAAATGCATAGGCAAATGAGTGGAGGGACTAAAATGGTGAAAAGAAATAAATGAAGGGTAAAAGCGTTGCAAAAGGAAAGGGTGGTCGGTGGCCAAAACCGCGGACTTTCTCTTTTAAAAAAGTATGAAATTGCACGGTTGTTCCCGATTTTGCATATATTGCACCTTTGATCCGACACAAATAATTTACATGGTTGTAAACTTATATATTGATAGTCCCAGGGGCGGACCTTGAAAAAAATAATTTTACTGTTATTTACGCGTTCAAATTCCAAACACATCTCATAAAATTTTGTAATCGCCCCTTGAACTTTGATCCCAATGACAAAGAAGATGTTAAGTAAAAGAAAAAAAAAATCACCGGAAAGAATATATTTGCAGAGGTGGTATCAGATAACTCATGAAGAAGATGATAATTTTAAATTTTTATTTTATTCTTTTAATTAGTAGGGGTATCTGTGTAAAATAAGGGTGGTTGTAAAGTGATGCGTGTTAGTGTGTATATATTTTTTGATATATTTTTAAGCCCTTTTTACACTTTTAGCCAAGTTTTAAATTTATAAAACACGATATTTACTAACACTAAACACACATATGGGCAAGTGCACCCATCGTGGACGTAGTATAGTGTTGGTAAGATACCGAGGTCGTCCAAGGACACAAGAGCTTTTAATACCGGCTTATCCTCAACGTCTAATCAAATCAAAAAGTTAGAAAAAATGTTTTAAACTAAGAAAAATAAAAACTAACTAAATGCTGAAAAATAAAATAAAATAAAAACAGATAGACAAGATGAATCACTTGGATCCGACAAGTGTGTTAGTATAACCTTTGATTATTTTCGCACTTTTGCACTTGTTTAAGAGATTATCTTAGTTATTGTAGTAGGCCCCTTTTTCGGAGGTGACGTTACCCTCAACCCAGTAGTTTGAGTCAGCAAGGATACAATCCTAAAGGGTTGGATTATTGAAAGATAATGAATTAAGTTATTAATGCAAATTATGGTAGGCCCCGCTTTTGGCGGCGACGTTACCCTCGGCTAAGTAGTCTGAGTCAGCAGGGATACAGTCCTAAATAGCCGGGTTATAGTATTAATAGTAGTTAGCTTATGAGGGGGTCAAAGAGTTTGGATCCCCGCCATCCAATACCTATGGGCATTGAAGGAGATCCTACTAAATTTGACCCAGGTCCCAAGCAGGACCTCTAAACGCTGAACAAGGGCAAGACCTTTACCAAACCGTTCCCTTAACCCCCGACCAGGTAGCCAACATACCTCCATATAGACCGTGGAGATATGAATGGTGAAAATCTTTTATTTTATATAGACAGTAAAATAACGCCAAGACACCACGGACAAACGATAAGGAAAGATCACCTTCAACATAAGTAACTAGTTATTAAAGTCATTAATACAAAACCAAATAAAAAGTGCAAAAGATTAAAAATAAAAAGTATTATACTAAACACTTGTCTTCACCAAGTGATGTAAGAGACTTAGGCAAACATGGCCTTGATTGTCAAGAACTCTTACGATCAATCTTGGATCCCGAGACGACTCACACACTCTATGATGGACAATGGATGATGGTGGTGGATGATGGTGTTATGGTGGTGGTGGGTGGTGGATGAAGTGTGAGAGAGGTGGTGTGCCAAGGGATGAGAGAGAATGAAGCCAAGCTCCTCTATTTATAGGCTGAACAGAACGCTGGACACGGCCCCGTGTTCGCTGAACACGGCCCCGTGCCCGTCTGACATTCTCTCTCTTCATTAATTGTAATTGCGAATTACAATTAATGCGCCTGCTGTACTTTCAACACGCCCCCGTGTCCGCTGGGCACGGCCCCGTGGTGAGCAATGGAAGCTTCTACTGGTTTGTCTTTTCTGCTGCTTCCTGGGCACGCCCCCGTGTTCACTGGACACGGGGCGTGTTCAGACTCTGTTTCCCTTCTCTTTGTCTTGGGAGGTGCCGTTGAGGGTCCGGGCAGTTCACTTTTGTTCCTTTTCTTGTATTTATGGTAGATTTAGTAGTCTTTTTGCTTCTTTTGTGATTTTGAGCTCATTTTATCCTGAAAATACAAAAGGAAGACAAAAACACTCTTTTTCCAACATTAGTACTTAAAAAGGGTTAGTTTTATGCCTTAATTGATGTGTTTTATATGTTGCATTTTACACACATCAAATACCCCCACACTTGAACTTTTGCTTGTCCTCAAGCAAAACTCTTTTAATGTGGCTTACACTCCCAAATGGAATAGGTAGAAGAGAAGTTTTTTTAACTTGTCCTAGAGTGTCGGGAATCCAAGGTTTGTATAGGTTTTATTTTTATTTTATTTACAATCTTATTCGTCATGGTTTATTTTGAACTTTACATAAGATAAATTACTAAATTTGGCATAGCATGCCTTATTAAAATTCCATTTATATACAAGTTCACATACCTCACGGGAGATCACTCAATCACTCGGCCGAAGGTGTATATTTAAGTGAATCGCTCGAGAGCGGCACGGATTTACATTTTCCATATGCTTGCCAAGCGATCAATCCTCCTCCTTTTTAACTTTTTACCTTTGTAAATATCAAGAGGTCTTTTGGGGTGAAGGCTTGGGTTTAAAGGTGGGTGGTTGGTTAGTGGTTAGTAAAAAGGGCGAAAATCGTAACAAGTGTCGGTTTTCGTAAAATACCTTATTTTTGGTGATATTTATTTTTGAAGTATTTCTCCAAACAAGCTTTTTGTAGCTTATGTTTGTTTTTGACTTCAACATTTTTTTTTTTTTTTTTTTTTTTTTTTGATCGTCACGTAAAGGATATGTTTATGAAAAACCGAGATTGTCACTAAAATAAAGGTGAAAAAAAATGAAAAAGGTTTTTGGTAGGTAGAAAATTGTTTTGGGGGTAATGAAATGAAAGGTTTAGGCTCAAAGGGGTTTTCTAGGGGGATTTTGGGTAGGTAAAAAAAATGAAAAATAATGGTTTTGAAAGAAAAATAGTTAGTCCTAATGCCTCCATCATTTACTTACTTGGGTTTAAGTTGGTAAGGACCGGGAATGTATCGTCGTGGCAAGTTCTAGATTTGTAAAGACCGAGCGGCTATTCACACAAGAAACGAAAAATGAGCATTTAATCTAAATATGTGTATTTTTATGCTCAATAAAGGCTCAAAACTCACTTTTTGTGGGAATGGGTTTTTAATGTGACCAAGCATATATAATCGAATTTTAGCTAGACTTGTTATACCGTTTCATAATTTTCTTATGTTAGTTCTTTTTATCACGACGCTATCAGTTGTAAGTTTGTAAAAATATAACCCTTTTATAACTTGTTATTCCCAACTTAAACTAAGACAAGTAAATAAAAAAATGAAAAAGTTTTTGAAAAAAAATTTGGGGTGTTTAGCGGTTCCAATAGAGTTTTGTGTAAGGCTTGTTTTAGGATTTTGCAAAAATTTCAAGGTTTTAGCATCCCCCCCACACTTAAATTACACATTGTCCTCAATGTGTCCAAAAATAGAGTTTTTGGTTGATTAGAATATGTAAAAGTGTGTTTAAAAACAAAGATTTGTGTTACTGGCGCTCTGGACACGGCCCCGTGTTGACCGGGCACGGCCCCGTGGTCAAGTGCCAGTAACAAAAATTATAGAATTGAAACAGAAGCCTGGACACGGGGGCGTGTTCGCTGAACACGGCCCGTGTCCAGTTACCTGAACTGGGTGATTTCCTGCAGGGGGCTCAGCACGGGGCCGTGTTGGTTGGGCACGGCCCGTGTGGAGCCTTCTGTTTTGGAGATTTTTGTCGGTTTGTTCTGTTCCTCTGCATGGTTCCATTTTTTCTCGTTCCCTTTTTCATCCATTACCACCATGAGTCCATAAATCATAAAAACCATCATAACATTGCTAATAGAGAGATTACATAATATAGTTAATTAACTAAGGGGTTCATAAGGTTATCATAAAGGTTCTACTTATTTAGGAAAATTTCGGAAATAGCTTCCCGATGTAGAAACATTCTTCAGCCCATGGCTCCTAGGTTCTCACTCAAAGCCATTCTTCTATCTCCCTTGGGAGGTAGAAGGTAGCTTCATTCTCGTCGGTATCTTGAGGAGGAGCGCTTACCGGGACTCCTTGCACTACCCTTGGTTGCGATACTTGGTGCAAGGCGTGCCATTCTGCTGGAATGATAACCTCGGGTACCACATTCCACGCCCTGTGTGTAATCACCGGCACCAAAGGCGGGGAAGCAAGAAGGTTTATCCTTTGGTGCAGAAGGTTTACTTCTTGCAGGCAGCCCTCCAAACTTATCGTCAGATGATTAACGCGATCCACCAAAGCTTCTTCTACACTCGTCAATTCGTCCACGGCTTCCCTTAAAGCGTAAACGTAGTTTACTAGGGAATCCTCTGCGGTGGACGATCTCCTTCCATTTCGGTTATTCCTTGAAGATGCTCCGCTGTTCCGGCTGGCCATTTTCTGCGAAATAAGCCGAGGAACTAAATTTTTGCAAAGCAGTACCTCGAACACGGCCCCGTGCTCAGTGAGCACGGCCCCGTGTTCACTGTCTGCAGGAATTTTTGTCTAATGGTTCTAGGTTTTTAAATTATTTTTTTATTCTTTCGTCGTGTTATGAGCTTAGATAATTTAAAAACACAGTTATGGAACTAACTTTAGACAAGAATCCATAGCGAAAATTCCTACAAACCTTGCATAGAAGGTTGGAATCATGGGTTTCCAATCTTCCATGGAGGTAGGGTTTGAAAAATTTTTGGAAGAAGAGGAAATGAACAAAAGTGGAAAAGATAAGATGGTCCCTAGGAACCTTCTTTTGGTACTTACCTAGGATGGTATATGTGAAGATTCCAGGGATCTCTGCTTGGTGGAGTGGTCAAAAATGAGCAGGATTCAGGCTGCATTTAAAGAAAACGACAGCACACTGAACACGGCCCCGTGTCCGCCGAACACGGCCCCGTGTGCAGAGAAAATCCTGACACATTTTGTCCGTATTCTGACAGAATCAGCAGAAAATCTTCTGATCGAACACGGGGTCGTGGTGACCGGACACGGCCCCGTGTCGGAGGGCTGTCTCGTGGAGTTTTGTCTTTTCTAAGGCGCTTACTTATATCGGGTGGCTCCTGACTTGTTGGAACAACCCCAAAGTGCCTAAGATACCTTAATTGTCCTATACTAAGGCGAGAACGCAAGAGGTTGTCGGTGAGGGTAATTCCTATTTTCATTCTAGGTGGACAAGTCCAACCCTTTCCCGGGCTCTCGTTAAAGAAGGTGTATGCCGAATCGCTCAGGTCTATGTATGCACCGAACGAGGTCGATGGGGAGTCCTTCACGGCACAATCGGCACAGGGACGACTATCGTCCATGTCTTGTCTAGGAAGAAAGGTATTTTCGGGAGCAACGAGGTTGTCAGAATGCGGTTCCAACATTTCCTCATGGTCATCGTCTAGGGATGGATCTAAGAAATCCTTCCTAAGTTCTTTTGACCAATTTAGAAGTAGTTCTTCTAGTTGAAATAGCTCGTCAAGGAGCATATCTCCTAGAATATCCGGTTGGGCGCATTCGAGGGAGAAATAGTGTTTATTTTTACTTTCGCCCCTCTTAAGGCTACAAGGAATTGGTGGGTCTATATAGTGTGGCCTATAAGTGAGGAAGAAACATTTTAATTCCTCGTGTTCGCCTCCACATATTTGACACCACAAACCATAAGAGTGCCGAAAGTAAAAAGAATCACTATTACTCATGTTTGTATCAGAAGTTACCAACCGCCGGGATCAAACGGTTCTGTTTTCAGCAACTGAATCTTGGGCACGGGGGCGTGTTGAGTGGACACGGCCCCGTGTTCAGCCTACTGTCTGATATAAAACAGGATTGCCAGTTCCAATGATTGGGCACGGGGGCGTGTTCAGCGGGCACGGCCCCGTGCTGAGCTCTGCAGAAGCTGAAAAATCTAAAAAAAAATCCTAAAAATTAAAGAAAAATAAAAAGATGATTAGGCCGTTGATTCCTAACTTTCTTAAAATCCTTGTGTCCCCGGCAACGGCGCCAAAAACTTGATGCGTGTTAGTGTGTATATATTTTTTGATATATTTTTAAGCCCTTTTTACACTTTTAGCCAAGTTTTAAATTTATAAAACACGATATTTACTAACACTAAACACACATATGGGCAAGTGCACCCATCGTGGACGTAGTATAGTGTTGGTAAGATACCGAGGTCGTCCAAGGACACAAGAGCTTTTAATACCGGCTTATCCTCAACGTCTAATCAAATCAAAAAGTTAGAAAAAATGTTTTAAACTAAGAAAAATAAAAACTAACTAAATGCTGAAAAATAAAATAAAATAAAAACAGATAGACAAGATGAATCACTTGGATCCGACAAGTGTGTTAGTATAACCTTTGATTATTTTCGCACTTTTGCACTTGTTTAAGAGATTATCTTAGTTATTGTAGTAGGCCCCTTTTTCGGAGGTGACGTTACCCTCAACCCAGTAGTTTGAGTCAGCAAGGATACAATCCTAAAGGGTTGGATTATTGAAAGATAATGAATTAAGTTATTAATGCAAATTATGGTAGGCCCCGCTTTTGGCGGCGACGTTACCCTCGGCTAAGTAGTCTGAGTCAGCAGGGATACAGTCCTAAATAGCCGGGTTATAATATTAATAGTAGTTAGCTTATGAGGGGGTCAAAGAGTTTGGATCCCCGCCATCCAATACCTATGGGCATTGAAGGAGATCCTACTAAATTTGACCCAGGTCCCAAGCAGGACCTCTAAACGCTGAACAAGGGCAAGACCTTTACCAAACCGTTCCCTTAACCCCCGACCAGGTAGCCAACATACCTCCATATAGACCGTGGAGATATGAATGGTGAAAATCTTTTATTTTATATAGACAGTAAAATAACGCCAAGACACCACGGACAAACGATAAGGAAAGATCACCTTCAACATAAGTAACTAGTTATTAAAGTCATTAATACAAAACCAAATAAAAAGTGCAAAAGATTAAAAATAAAAAGTATTATACTAAACACTTGTCTTCACCAAGTGATGTAAGAGACTTAGGCAAACATGGCCTTGATTGTCAAGAACTCTTACGATCAATCTTGGATCCCGAGACGACTCACACACTCTATGATGGACAATGGATGATGGTGGTGGATGATGGTGTTATGGTGGTGGTGGGTGGTGGATGAAGTGTGAGAGAGGTGGTGTGCCAAGGGATGAGAGAGAATGAAGCCAAGCTCCTCTATTTATAGGCTGAACAGAACGCTGGACACGGCCCCGTGTTCGCTGAACACGGCCCCGTGCCCGTCTGACATTCTCTCTCTTCATTAATTGTAATTGCGAATTACAATTAATGCGCCTGCTGTACTTTCAACACGCCCCCGTGTCCGCTGGGCACGGCCCCGTGGTGAGCAATGGAAGCTTCTACTGGTTTGTCTTTTCTGCTGCTTCCTGGGCACGCCCCCGTGTTCACTGGACACGGGGCGTGTTCAGACTCTGTTTCCCTTCTCTTTGTCTTGGGAGGTGCCGTTGAGGGTCCGGGCAGTTCACTTTTGTTCCTTTTCTTGTATTTATGGTAGATTTAGTAGTCTTTTTGCTTCTTTTGTGATTTTGAGCTCATTTTATCCTGAAAATACAAAAGGAAGACAAAAACACTCTTTTTCCAACATTAGTACTTAAAAAGGGTTAGTTTTATGCCTTAATTGATGTGTTTTATATGTTGCATTTTACACACATCATAAAGTTAGGAATCTCTAACACAAATCAGTAAAACTATATTTACTTCTAGTGCTAGCTAGAGTAGGCACCTTTCTTTCACTTTTTTTTACATTAATTAATCATCAAATTCACACTTAATTTTATGCAAACAAACATTTTACAACGCATGAATATATATAAGGAGTGATTAGACACTTGAGAGTGGTAAATTAAAAAATCAATCAATGAAAGTGCACCACGTCATCCAGGGAAAAGTGTTTAAACTATGCTGAAAAGTGTTGGCAATGGTTGAACACTTGCTGAATAGATAATTTTTTTTTTTTGTAAACTAATATTTAATGTTTAAGTTAATAAATGTAGAATAAATTAACAATAACATTACATTAAATTAAAAACATTAAAATTACATTAAATTAAAAAACAATAAAATTACGTTAACTTGAAATAAATTAAACTAGTCTTTGTCGGAATCGACCAAAAGGTGGGGTAAATCTTGACTTGCGAGATGATTTATGAGATCGTGTTTTAGTCTCCAATGCGTGTCTTTATCCATCAACTCGCCCAACACCGTATCGTCTATAACGGGCTCGACCGGAGGATCCCGAATGTGCACCGGTGCGATCGCGTTTCCGTCGTCTTTCAAAATCATGTTATGTAAAATAATACACGTGTACAGAACACTCCTAATTTTTCTAACAGTTCTCGCTCACATCGGCCGACTCAATACACCCCATTTCCCCTTCAAAACACCAAAAGCCCGTTCGACGTCTTTTCTTGCCGCCTCATGTTGCCTCTTGAATTTCTTTTCGTCTACTTCGTGAGGGTAAGGGATCGACTTCACAAACACGGACCACGGATGGTAGATTCCATCCACGAGCAAATAACCACGTTCGTATAAATGGGTGTTAACGTAAAATGGACATTTTGGCGCGGTTCCATTTCGTTCCGTGAAAAATAACGGAGATTGTTGTAGCACATTGATATCGTTTTGTGAACCCGGCGGACCGCAAAAAGCATGCCAAAACCATAAATCTTGATATGCAACCGCTTCGAGCATAACAGTCGGGTATCAGTGATCTCCTCGCATATAATGGCCTCGATACTCTGTCGGACAAAATTGCCAAATGAAATGGGTGCAATCAAGGCTACCGAACATACCTGGAAGGTGATGTTTTTCCTCATGAGCTTTGTATAAAAGTGCCATGTCGTGGCTTGTCGGTCTACGTAAGAACTCGGGAGCATATATTTTGCAAACCGTGTCGCAAAAATATTCTAGGCACTCGCGGAAAGTTCTTTCGGCCATATGTAAGTACTCGTCGTTCTCGTCTGGAGTGTTACCAGTTGCGAGCTGTTTAATAGCCGATGTCACCTTTTGCAACGACGTAAAGCCCTTCCTACCTCGCACATCGAGGGCCTCTTGAAACCACGAGTCGTTCTCTTCCACGTCGCTCACAATTTTTAGAAACAAACGTTTCGACATACGGAACCTATGCCGAAAAATATCTTCATTGTATTTCAGATCTTCGACAAAATAATCCGCCATGAGTGTCTCATGCCCCACCTCACGTTGACGTTCAATATATCTCCTTCGGTTAGATGTGCCCGTGTCTTGAAGTTCAGCGTCTTCGATGAGATTTTGGAGAAAAAGAATGCTACTATCCGATGAATCGTCGCTACTAATGGGTCGGAACCATAATGGGAGTTCATCCGCCATTTTGTTTTGTAAATGTTTGGGAAGAATTGGTGGTATTTTTTGGTTTGGTTGGGGTATAAATTTGAAAGTATTTGGGTATGGTTTGGTTTGGTATTTATAGTTTAATTTTTTAAAGAAAAAATATATTTTTTTTTAATTTTAAACGGCTATAAGGTCGTTACACATGACATGGGCCCAACGGTCATTTTTGACCTTTGTCGATCGGTGAACAAACGCGGAAGGGGTAACCAAACCGCGCAGCAAACTTGGTTGGTGGCGGTGTTCCCTAGCGGCAAACACCTTTGCCTCACCAGTTTGACGCCCCACTTCGTATCCCCTAATGATTAAAATTTCACACACCATATTCAACTAATGATATTACTGTTAAATGCAAGCAAAATAACAATATTGTTAAATTAATCTGTCATTATACTTAAGAGGCTTTACTTATTTATTTATTTATATGTACTTGTAAATTTATTTAGTTTACATTAAGAAAACATTTAGATTTTTTATTTTGTTACTTAAGATGAAACTTATATTCTGGGTATTGTTTGATATTTGATTACTTGTTTATGATTTGTTTATGGATTATTTGTCTAGTAACATTTTCAAAAAATGAAAACTCGTAATAAATATATATGTAGTTTTTTTATTCGTAAAGTCATGATTGAATCTAATATCACTAATATGATTATGTAAAATCCATGTTAATACTTAAACTGTGAGTGAATATGTGCTAATGTGATATTGAGATGTGTTAATGAGTTGTTAGCTTTAATGAGAATCATAGTAAGAATTTTTGCTCCCGATCCTACCCGACCTGACCCGAATCAGACCGAAAAAAGTGTTACAGAGCGATAGAAAAATGATCCTTAAAACTTTCCGCACCCCTTGAAAAAAAGTTCTAGGTCCGCCACTGAATAGTCCTTGCCATGGATTATCTGTTATGTGAGTGTGAAATGTTCATTTTACCTATGATAAAAACATAATTATATTTAACCACGACAAAAGAACTTAGGTTTAATGACTTAGATTTCGTGTTGGGCTTTTAGTTGGGCAATAGATAATTTGGGCTAAATCCACTTACAATTCCAATATTCAGTAGAGTAAAAATTATAAAAATAGCTATCTATTTGTGCATATAAAATTATATAAAAATATTCGAGCTAAACCGAGCCGAGTGAACCTTTGCTCGTGCTTGTCTCGTTTACAAACCGAACGGAGCCGATCGATTCGTTTACAATCGAGCGAAAAACTAAGTGGGCGTTTTCCGAGTGAGCGATGAGTGAGTGGTGAGCACTTTGCTCAACCCTATAATCACATCCAAGTCTTCTTTTAAGTTAATTGCATACAAACTACACAAACGAACCTTTTGATTTTACCAATTTAGTTTCGAATATAAGAGAGAAGAAAAAAGGGTTAAAAGAAAACGCTTAGGGATTAGGGTGTCGTACAAGCTTTATCTATGCTATCGATGATTATCTGAACGACGCATATGGCCTCTGAATGAGATGCAATGCAATTGGAAAAACAAATTGGAGAAAAAGTTTTAAATGGATTGAAGGTGGAATGTGGGAGAGAGACGAACTAAAATTCTTGTTTTGACATGAATCATTTTGGTGAAAGAAAACCACAAATTAATTTGTCCATCCAGAAACTGTTCTTGAATAATGATGGTGAGGATTTAATCTTAGCCTGACCCTGTCAGAAAGAAGAGAATAAGTTATAGTATAGGGGCTAGATGTGTAATATGGTGTTCTATATAAACACCCTCCTTATCTAACCCTAATGACAATTTTTACAATCTAATACAAGCCTCTATTATTATCTATACCATTTGACATGGTATCAGAGTAGTGTTTCTGATTCTTGAACACTTTGCTCATCATTTACAATTTATTCCAGCAAATCCAACCGCAAACCAGAAAAAAACCCAAAAACCAAAATCAAACTCCAGAAAAAAAATCAACAACCGCTGCCGCCTAACACCGGTTTCCATTGCCGCCGCCCTACTGCCACAAAACGCTAGCTGGTGCACCTACCTATTCCTACCAACAGTTCTGCCACTCTACCTATTCCAGCGTATTCCAGCCACTGCACCACAAAATCCTATTCCAACCATTTCAAACCACAACCCAAACCCTAGCCTCCGCATCTGATCTGGGAGGATTTGTTGAAGTTGTGGGTGGATTTGTTAAAGATCTGGGCGGACTTGTTGAAGTTCTGGGTGGATTTGTTCTGGGCGTTTGTTTCTGGGCGACTGTAAATCTTGAACGAGAGTTCAAGTTGCCCGGTGTATTTGATAAATCCGCCGGTAAGATAACGTGCCCGAGGTATTTCTCCCGACGTTGTTATTCCAGCATTTTTAAGTTGCCCGAGGTATTTGGGCAACCTTAAGATAACGTATTTACGTTTTCCGGCGTTTTTAATATGTCTGACAGCGTATTTAAATCTTGAACGTGAGTTCAAGTGTCCATCGTATTTGAGAAATACGTCTAGTTATTTAATTTGTCCGGTACCTTTATTATGTCAGTTTTATTATAGACAGCGTATTTAATTAAAAAAAACTGTTTGAGAACCCTTTTCTTTGCAAATTATTAATCATCAGGTCTATGAGTTGTTGAAAGACTATCCTTCAACAAGTACGGAAGCCTATTTAACAACGCAGAAAAAATGGTGATCAAATCAACCCTTGAATTTTTTGTTGTGGAGCAACTGATACGATGATGTACGAGCCATTGGACTTCGTCTCTACAAAGAAACCAAACAGAACCGATGTAGTGCGTAGTACGATAATGAAGATCAAACACGTTGATTCTGTGAATACCCGTGTAGTTCTTCCCCAACCCCAAAATTCATCCCAAAGGGCACGGAATTTGAAGTGAAAAATCAGTTTTCTCAAAATTCAAGTCTGATCTTTCATTTCACTAGAGCAACATATAAATAGGAACATAAATTCGAAATGGGCCTAAAAAAGACAACGAGCCAAACACAAGCTCAAAAACAAAATGCCCAAAATACTTGAAAAAACATAAAAATGGAAATAACTAATAGAAATAAGCGTTTTTTCGGCCTGTATGTAACACCTCGAAAAATTTCGTCCAATAATGCATTGACACGTGTCATAGACTTTGGATATGTGAAAATATACCTTAGAGGGACTAAAGTTGTCAAAAAGTGAAACTATGGAATATAAGGGTCCGAAGTGTCAACATTGGATAAATAGACTCTAAAATAACCCTATATGGTGTTTATAACCCTAAACGGATAGATCATGGATCATACGAAGCGGAAAATGCACGAAAGTGAGGAATTACAAACTACAGGGACTAAAAGTGTCAACATGTTGAATTTATACCTCTGAGTGATCTTTTGGCAACCCCGAAGCTTTGTAATGATAAAATATACTCACTAGAATATGTGGTAAAAATTTCATGAAGTTTCGTTATCGTATGAGAAAGTTATGGCCAAAACCGTACTTGAGGGGTTAAAAGCGTCAACGTCGAATTTCATGACTTTTCGGGTGAGCGCAAAGTTAACCGAGGACTTTACCATGTTGGTAAATGTCCCAAGGTCCTTAAAAATCAGATTTGAGGGTCTAAGGGTCAAGATAAAGGGCCAAAACCTCGTAACCAAAGAGCAGGGACCAAACTGCAAAGTTTAAACAATTTTTGTGAAGCTGCAGACCCCAGGCGGCCCGCCTGGGCACCTGTACGCGGGCCGCGACCCACGCCCAGCATCAGATTTCACGAACAGCAACTATTTGGGTCCGTTTTATGAGTTGTTTACAGCTATCAGCACCTCCCAAACCCTCCAATCAGCTTACATGCAATATGGGACACCTGTAGCACTCTCACAACTCCTGAAACACCTTATAATCAGATCAAAGTCTTCACAATTTGGGTCTTGAGTAGTAACCAAGAACACTTACAACTTTCAAGAATTCACAAGATCCGTGCATGCATGTTTGAGATCTGCATTAGAGCTTATTTTGGACCATTTTTAATTATGTGCAACTCTCTGAGATTTTACAACATGATTCAACACTTGTCCGATTCATATGCATGTTACCGGTTATGCTTAAATATGACTATTTTGCCCTTTTTGCTATAAAACGTGATTTTTGGAAAAGTGAAAGAGTAGAAACCTTTATTACTGATTTATAAACTTGCACCGAAAATTTGATATCAGTTGGAGGTCCAGATTTAGAGTTATGTCCGATATCGTAAATCTAAAGCTTTATGTTAAATAAACGGCGTAAATAGCATATAACCTATTTAAGCCCACTTTTTGATACCAAACTTTTTACCAACTGATGTTATATAATATTTTGGGATTTTTGAAGATTTTTATTTAAGTTTTGGCTGATCGTATCATAGGCCTCTAAGTTTAACTCGGTTAATACCGGTTTTGACCTTTTAAGCCATAAAATGAGTTTTATAAATCTTTTTGACCCCAAACCTTTTTCTACTGATTTTATTTGTTAAATAAAATATTTTGAGCATTCTGGAAATATAAAAATATCAGCTTTCCTTTGAAAACCCGGAAACGGCTCTAAATCGCCTTTTTAAGCGTTTTTAACGCCTAGTATGTATTATAACCATGTTAAGCGTATAAGGGTTATACCTACTGATGTATTTAGCATATTTTTATAAAATAACAGTAAGTATAAGTTTTCGAACTCAGGTTTCCAGTTTTGACCGTTTAAGCCTTTGTGAAATTACCGAAATACCCCTAAGGTGCATAGTTCGATTTTAAATGATAAGTTTTGTATATGGGTCATACCCTACTGTTATAATATGCCAAATTAAGTATATTTACTGTATAAATCAGACCTGTAACTCAGATTTCCAATTTAACTCTTTTATAATCTTTTAAATGACCAAAATGCCCTTATGAGGCGTAAATTGAGTTTATTTCCGTATGGGGCAAAAATAGAAGTTATCTTACTGATATTATAACATATTTAAAGCATATTATCTCAGGGAACTTGCGTATGACTCTTATGGTCACCCGTAACGCTCTTTTAGCGTTCGGTTCGGTTCATGTAACTAGGTTGCATAAATTGACCGAAACGGGTCAAACATTATCATTTTGTCTAAAAATCCAGAATGTATTTAGCATACCCAAACTATACAAGTATTCAAACTTGTCGGGTCTAAATCACATTCTATCCGGTCTTCGCTTTATCGTGCGCTTGAACCGTATCGTCCTTAAAACTAACCGGTTTAAGCTTAGGCTTAAATAAAGACCCGTTAGGAATCTAATAGGTTATTATAAACCTTTGTTCCAGAATAGGAGACCCAGTCAAAGCTACCTCCACTTGCTAATTGTGATTCATACTTACCAAGGTAAATACTTTTTAACTTATTTTCCCTATACGGGCTAGGGGTACGGTATATAATATACCGCTTGGTCCGGCATTGAATTCTTTAATCGAATAGTGGTTAAATTTATTGAGATGACCTTGTTTTGAAGGTGTTTTATTGCTTAAAGCCTTTGGGGGGTTAATGACCATGTCCCGGATATCCTTGGCATCATCTTACGAGATGGCCACGACCTGAGCACGGGGTGTAGGCGTACACCCGTCAGTGTATAACTCTATATTGTGGTGTGTCTATTAATCTTTAACCGGTCTACGGATCGGGCTACTGAACGCGGAGTAACATGTAAATCCCTTACAAGATTATAATGTATAATTATCCCAAGTTATAAAAATATTTTATGCCATGTGCATTTAAATTAATTTTCAATCTTTTCAAAATGAGTCAGTTAATCTGTATTTACCAGTGTAAACTGACGTATTTCCCCAAAAGGTTAAGTGCAGGTACTACACGAAATAGGCTGGCTGTCTTCTAGAGCGTCCACAATAATTCTCGCAAGCTTGGACGACAATAAAACTGTTGAACAATATCTTATTTTATTTTGATCCGCCTGTGGATCCGTTTCAACTACTAGTGATATTTAATATTACATTCTATTAAAGTTGAAATGAATCTATCTTTGCTTCCGCTGTGCATTTATATATTGTGTTGTTTGTCTATGATGATGCCAACCACGTCACTATACTCCCCACCGGGCCCACCGGTGACACGTGGAAATTAGGGGTGTGACAGGTTGGTATCAGAGCCAACTCTGAGTGAATTAAACACTAGCCTTTTGTGTTTAATCTCAGTTACACAATTGCACATTCCTCGATTCTCGAGTCTAGACAAAGAACTTAGGAAATATCCAAAATTTATTTTATTTTCTAACTTTGTCTTATATATATTTTGTTGTGCCACTTGTTTGATTTTTGACAGGTTCAAGATGCCGCCACGTGTAAGAGGAAGAGGAAGGGGACAAGGAGCATTCGCAACCTCACATGATCATGAAGCCGGCCCTTCGCATAGGCGAACCCCTTCAGGATCCCATAACGCAGATGCCCGAAACCTTTGGAGATCTTTCGCTGAACCCGCAAGGCACTCACTGAGTACCTCACCTTCTCTCCCACACTCCTTTGGGCCTCATTCAGAAAATGAGCCCCACAACTCCCACCAATCCTACATACCTCTCCAGAACCACCAATCACCTTTTGATTACCCAGCACCTGTCTTTCAGGGCCTGTACAACCCTGATGATTACTTGGGAGAACCAATGGGTCATAACCCACTTGGACCGGAAGACCACTTTCCGGGTGGCAACGAGATGGATATCGATGAGGATACCGATCCTTCCATGCCACCGTCTGGAACACCGAACCACCCCATCGAGATTTCAGATGGGTCACCGTTTGTGGGATCACCTTACAATGGTCCCGACAGTTATGAGGAGAGATTCAAGCAGCATGACTGGGTATATACCCCTAGTTACCATAACTCTCCCCTGCACCAGTCCTACCATAACTCTCCCTTGCACTCCCAGCAGCAGATTCAGCAGCAGCCTCAGCAGCAGCAGGACCCTTCTGAGGGTTTCTGGCGCGACGTGGTCACTCCGCCGCCGCCACCACCTCCAGTTTTGCCTCCCCCGCCTCCAAGGCGAAGAGGAAGGAACGCTCGTATGTCCACACGAGGGGGAATACGCATCGGCACCCCTCCACATTCAGGTGGCAGCCGATACTCGCCACTGCATGAAGAACCAGAAATGGGAGAATCTTCACACCCCGTCTCAGAGGTAACATCTGCGCCAATCGCGCCACCACCACCACAGGATTTTGGGAACCCAATCCCCGCTTATACTAGCGCGGCCGCATATAACCCCTTCGAGCCGACTTTTCCCCCAGGTTATAACTATACAGAGGATCCCTACTGGGTAGCCGCGAACTACAACTCTCTCAATCCGGAGGGTACTTTTGGAGGTCCCTGGACTACGGGACAGTCGACCTATGGATACCCATCCTATGGATATCAGCAGCCACAACCTCCTCAACCACCGCAATATACGCTACCACCACCGGCACCGATGATGTCGCCACCGCAAGTTCAAGAAATCCTTCAAGGGATAAATGATGTGCGGCGTGAATTGCGGCATGAATTGCGGGAAGATCGTCGGCACAATCGTGGGATGTTTAAGAAGATGGTGGATTTGATCAAGGGAAAGAGCAAGAAGGACTACTAAATCCTTTGTTTGCTAGTTATTTAATCATGTCCCTGTGAGGACATTTATTTCTGTACTCTGCCCCTGCGTGGGTATGTTTTTCCTTTCTGTTCTACCCCTGCGTGGGTATGTTGTTTCTGTTTAACCCCTGCGTGGGTTTGCTTGTTAGTTTAGCCCCTGCGTGGGTATGTTGTTTGAGTAAAAGTCCCGTTTAGGGCAAACTTTTGTTAGTTAATTCTATTTGAAATGGTTAATTTAAGTTTTACATTTTTGAATTATATGCATAAATATAATATATACAAATAAATGAAAAATAGCAATTATTATTTTAATTTACCATTTTAATAATAAGAATCTTAAAAAGGTAAAACCTAGCTTGAATGTCACATTAAAGACCTGGCCAATATGGTAGAACCTATTTAAAAGATTCAACTCTCTGTTAACATCTTTAAACATGTTAACATTCTTGGCAAGCGTGATCCGCAAAATCACACATGTCACTCTTTTAATAAATTATCCAAAATTTGTATTCAATATATATCTGAATGTGACTTGATTCCTACGGGTTATAACTAATGTCATATAAAACAAAAAAAAGGCAGCCGTGGTTTATAGACTCCCTGCCAAGCAAAGGATTTATTTGTTTTAACTATACAAATTCTAATCCTATAAAAATCTAAATTCAAAATTTAGAAATTGTCCAAGTGACTAGGCCTATTGTGCCAATATATATATTTCATTCTAGGGTAAAGTTGATAATAAAAAGTCCGAATGAAATTAATTAAATTAGCTAATATGGCTTTTATTTACCATGGTTAATAAATCGTCAAGAACGATAATACTGTTAGGTTTCTAAATAGACCTTGTCCTTACTTTTATGTAGCACCAAAAACCACATGGCTAAGTCTGAAGAAGTAAACAGTCACTCCGAGGAAGGACCAGATAACACTAGAATACATATAACTGGTGCGGAGCTACAAGCATTAGTAGAAAATGCTGTTGCCAAAGCCATCGAAAGGCAATATAGTGAACCAAGTAGAACTCGAAGTAGGGCCCGGTCCGCGCCACATTCCAAGACCAAGGATCATTCTGAGGCTCATACCAAACCACTCTCTAAGAAGGATGCATCTAAGAAAGACGAGCTAAAGAAGAATGATGAGGATAATCACTCCTCTAACCACAGCAGTATCTCGAAAAAGGAGATCAAGCAGAAACATGAATCGCACGGTAAGTCCTGCACGTATAAATACTTCGTCTCATGTAAACCCAGAGACTTTACTGGGGAGAAGGGAGCGGTCGACTGCATGACCTGGTTAGACGAAATGGATACAGTTGTAGATATCAGCGGGTGTGCTGAACGGGATGTAGTGAAGTACGTATCCCAATCGTTCAAAGGGGACGCACTAGCGTGGTGGAAATCTCTCTTACAAGCTACCGGAAAGGCCACACTTTACAGTATGTCGTGGGATCAGTTCGTAGCCCTTATTAAAGAAAACTTTTGCCCACAACATGAAGTGGAAAGGATCGAGTCAGACTTCGTATCCTTGGTGATGAAGATCTAGACTGCCAGGCATACCTCACCACTTTCAATACTCTATCTCGATTAGTGCCATACTTGGTAACCCCAGAGCCGAGAAGGATTGCCCGTTTTATTGGGGGTTTGGCGCCTGAGATTAAGGCAAGCGTTAAGGCATCAAGGCCTACAACGTTCAGATCAGTAGCTGATCTATCTCTCTCTCTCACCCAGGACGTAGTCAGGTTGAGAGCTCTTAAGAACTCGGAAGAGAATAAGAGGAAACGTGAGGACGATACCTCACGGAGATCGGAGAAGAGACACCGAGGGAATAACGACCACAGGAAAGGGTCGGGATTTAAGAAAGATTGGCAACCATCAGGGGATAAGCCCAAATGCAAGACCTGTAAGAAAAACCATTTTGGGAAGTGTCGTTTAGAGTCAAAATCGCAGTCCCACATGAGAACCTGTGGAATCTGCAAATCTACGGATCATACGACTTTGAAGTGTAAAGGTCTGAAGGATGCAACATGTTACGGTTGTAACGAGAAAGGGCACATTAAGACTAATTGCCCAAAGAACGCTAAGAAAGCCGATGATGGAAAGAAGACCAATGCAAGAGTCTTCAAGATGGACGCTAAGGAAGCAGTTCAAGATGACAACGTTATTACAGGTACTTTTCTTGTAAACGATGTTTTTGCTAGAGTCTTGTTTGATTCTGGCGCGGATAAGTCTTTTGTAGATAATAAATTCTGTGAGTTGTTAAAATTACCTGTAAAAGCCTTAAGTGTGAAGTATGAGGTGGAATTAGCTGATGGAACCATAGAAACCGCCTCAACCGTTTTAGATGGATGTGTTATATCCATTAGGAATCACTCTTTTCCATTATCCTTACTTCCCTTTAAACTAGCCGGTTTTGATGTAGTGATAGGTATGGATTGGTTGTCACACAACCAAGCCCAGATTGTGTGCAACAGAAAGCAAGTGGTAGTTAAAACTCCGTCTGGTGAGTCACTCACTATTCAAGGAGATACCCAGCATGGGTTGCCTGAGCAAGTGTCCATGCTCAAGGCATCCAGATGTCTATAGAAAGGTTGTGTCATTTACATGGCACAAGTTACTGTTGATGAGCCAAAGCCGAAGATTGAAGATATCCCTGTCATTTCGGAATACCCTGAAGTGTTTCCGGAAGAACTACCTGGCTTACCGCCAGATAGGCAAGTGGAGTTTCGAATTGACATCATTCCGGGTGCGGCGCCAGTAGCGAGAGCTCCATATAGGTTGGCACCAACGGAGATGAAGGAGTTAAGGACGCAGTTAGATGATCTGTTAGCTAAAGGTTTTATTAGACCTAGCTCGTCTCCTTGGGGAGCGCCGATTTTGTTTGTCAAGAAGAAGGATGGATCGATGCGTCTGTACATCGATTACCGCGAGCTTAATAAAGTCACCATCAAGAATAGGTATCCTTTGCCTAGGATCGACGATCTGTTCGATCAATTGCAAGGGGCAAGCTACTTTTCGAAGATCGACTTGAGGTCGGGCTATCACCAGTTGAAGGTCAAGGATGAAGATGTACACAAGACAGCGTTTAGGACTCGTTATGGACATTACGAGTTCCTAGTGATGCCTTTTGGGCTCACTAACGCACCAGCCGCATTCATGGATCTCATGAATCGCGTCTGCAAGCCTTATCTGGATAAATTCGTCATCGTCTTTATTGACGACATTCTTATCTACTCAAAGAACCAGGCTGACCACGAGAAACACCTTCGTTGTATTCTCAAACTTCTACATCATGAGAAACTCTATGCCAAATTTTCAAAGTGCGAATTTTGGCTTCGAGAAGTCCAATTCCTTGGACACGTGGTAAGTGAGCGTGGTATCCAAGTAGATCCCGCTAAGGTAGAAGCAGTTATGAATTGGCAAGAGCCAAAGACACCTACCGAGATTCGCAGCTTTCTAGGATTAGCAGGATACTATAGGCGATTCATCGAAAATTTTTCAAGGATTGCTGCGCCTCTAACTTCGTTGACTCGTAAGAAGATTAAGTTTGATTGGGGCCCTAAGCAGCAGGAATCCTTTGACATTCTGAAGAAGAAGTTGAGCAATGCACCAGTGTTAACATTGCCTGATGGTATAGAAGAATTCGTGGTGTATTGCGATGCGTCACACACTGGTATGGGCTGTGTACTCATGCAGAGAGGCAAGGTCATTGCCTACGCTTCACGACAGCTAAAGGTGCACGAGAAAAACTACACCACCCACGACTTTGAACTGGGTGCTGTTGTATTTGCACTGAAACTTTGGAGACACTACTTGTATGGGACCAAGTGTGTAATCTATTCGGATCACAAGCGCCTTCAACATTTGTTCAATCAGAAGGACCTGAACATGCGACAAAGGCGATGGATGGAAACTTTAAATGATTACGACTGTGAGATAAGATACCATCCAGGCAAGGCAAATGTAGTTGCTGACGCCTTAAGCAGAAAAGAAAGAGTGAAGCCGATAAGAATACATGCCAAGCGCATAGAAATAAGGAATAATTTGAACGAAAGGGTGTTAGCTGCACAAAAGGAAGCTGTGTTGGAAGCTAACTATCCTGAAGAAAAGCTAGGAGTAACTGAGGAGCAGTTACCCTATGACAAGGATGGAATGTTAAGACTGAATGGGCAAATATGGGTTCCAGTTTATGGAGGACTTCGAGATGTTATCCTCCAGGAAGCCCACAGCTCCAAATATTCCGTTCATCCTGGTGCTGATAAGATGTACCAGGATCTAAAGGCAAACTACTGGTGGATTGGTTTGAAAAAGTCCGTAGCAGAGCATGTAGCTAAATGTTTGACTTGTGCTCAAGTCAAAGCTGAGCACCAAAAGCCGTCAGGTTTGCTACAACAACCTGAAATTCCCACGTGGAAATGGGAAATGGTGACAATGGATTTCATCACCAAGTTACCAAAGACGAGAAAGGGAAATGATACTATATGGGTCATAGTAGATAGACTGACGAAGTCAGCTCATTTTCTACCCATCAAGGAGACGTATAGCTCCGATATGTTAGCCCAATTATACGTTGATAAGATTGTAGCGTTGCATGGTATACCTGTATCTATTATCTCCGATAGAGATACTAGATATACGTCTCATTTTTGGAAGAGTTTCCAACAATCTTTGGGCACTCGTTTGAATTTTAGTACGGCTTATCATCCACAGACTGATGGTCAAAGCGAGCGTACTATTCAAACTTTGGAAGATATGCTACGTGCATGTGCGATCGACTTGGGTGGTAGTTGGGATAAGAACCTACCACTGATCGAATTCTCCTACAACAATAGCTACCACACCAGCATAAAAGCTGCGCCTTTTGAGGCCTTATACGGTAGAAAGTGTAGATCGCCTATTTGTTGGGCGGAAATGTCCAACTAACAGGACCAGAGATTATTTTTGAGACGACGGACAAGATTGTCCAAATTCGCGATCGTTTGAAAGCTGCCAGGGATAGGCAGAAAAGTTATGCGGATCCAAAGCGTAAGCCTTTTCACTTCGAAGTAGGTGACAAAGTATTCCTTAAGGTATCACCTTGGAAAGGAGTGATGCGATTTGGTAAGAAAGGTAAGCTGAGCCCGAGATACATAGGACCTTTTGAGGTTATCGAACGCGTCGGATCAGTTGCCTATAAGCTAAACCTACCTGAAGAGCTTAGTAGCATACATAATGTGTTCCACATCTGCAATCTGAAGAAGTGTTTCGCTGACGAATCATTGGTCATACCGCATACAGATATACACATTGATGAAAGCTTGAAGTTTGTGGAAAAACCACTGTCGATTGAGGATCGACAGGTGAAGAAGCTTCGACGGAAGTATATACCCATAATTAAGGTCAAGTGGGTGCCCGTAGAGGTCCCGAATACACATGGGAAGTAGAATCCACGATGAAAGAAAAATACCCTCATTTGTTTCAGTAAATCTCGAGGTCGAGATTTCTTTTAAGGGGGTGAGGATGTAACACCTCGAAAAATTTCGTCCAATAATGCATTGACACGTGTCATAGACTTTGGATATGTGAAAATATACCTTAGAGGGACTAAAGTTGTCAAAAAGTGAAACTATGGAATATAAGGGTCCAAAGTGTCAACATTGGATAAATAGACTCTAAAATAACCCTATATGGTGTTTATAACCCTAAACGGATAGATCATGGATCATACGAAGCGGAAAATGCACGAAAGTGAGGAATTACAAACTACAGGGACTAAAAGTGTCAACATGTTGAATTTATACCTCTGAGTGATCTTTTGGCAGCCCCGAAGCTTTGTAATGATAAAATATACTCACTAGAATATGTGGTAAAAATTTCATGAAGTTTCGTTATTGTATGAGAAAGTTATGGCCAAAACCGTACTTGAGGGGTTAAAAGCGTCAACGTCGAATTTCATGACTTTTTGGGTGAGCGCAAAGTTAACCGAGGACTTTACCATGTTGGTAAATGTCTCAAGGTCCTTAAAAATCAGATTTGAGGGTCTAAGGGTCAAGATAAAGGGCCAAAACCTCGTAACCAAAGAGCAGGGACCAAACTGCAAAGTTTAAACAATTTTTGTGAAGCTGCAGACCCCAGGCGGCCCGCCTGGGCACCTGTACGCGGGCCGCGACCCACGCCCAGCATCAGATTTCGCGAACATCAACTATTTGGGTCTGTTTTATGAGTTGTTTACAGCTATCAGCACCTCCCAAACCCTCCAATCAGCTTACATGCAATATGGGACACCTGTAGCACTCTCACAACTCCTGAAACACCTTATAATCAGATCAAAGTCTTCACAATTTGGGTCTTGAGTAGTAACCAAGAACACTTACAACTTTCAAGAATTCACAAGAGCTATTCTGGAGCTTTCTGGACGACAAGGCTGCTTCATAGTGATCTCTAAGCTTCATTAGGACTCTTGTAAGCATTCATAACCTTCTCTAATTCGTTCTAGCTTAGATTATTAGCCGAAAGTCAATCCGTCGTAACTTTAGTTTGACTTTCTGATTAAACGAAAATGGCTCAGTCATTTCTCAAATTGAAAGTACCTACAAGTTGGTATTTATGTGGGAAACAAACCCTCAAAAGGGTATTTTCTGATTCCCATTCTAAGCATGATTATTGTCGAGTCAAAGTTGTTCTTAAAAAGTCAACAGAATGCGTTTATACAAAATTTATCATAAATGGTAATGTAGATTACATGCAATCAGTTTGATCATCAAAATAACTTTATAATGAACGTAAGAATATGTTTTATCATGATCAACTCGACAATTTTTAGTATAATCCCGGATTGGAACCGAAAGTCTTACAAAATGACTTTTTCTTTGACTCTCGATTCGGATCCGTGCATGCATGTTTGAGATCTGCATTAGAGCTTATTTTGGACCATTTTTAATTATGTGCAACTCTCTGAGATTTTACAACATGATTCAACACTTGTCCGATTCATATGCATGTTACCGGTTATGCTTAAATATGACTATTTTGCCCTTTTTGCTATAAAACGTGATTTTTGGAAAAGTGAAAGAGTAGAAACCTTTATTACTGATTTATAAACTTGCACCGAAAATTTGATATCAGTTGGAGGTCCAGATTTAGAGTTATGTCCGATATCGTAAATCTAAAGCTTTATGTTAAATAAACGGCGTAAATAGCATATAACCTATTTAAGCCCACTTTTTGATACCAAACTTTTTACCAACTGATGTTATATAATATTTTGGGATTTTCGAAGATTTTTATTTAAGTTTGATCGTATCATAGGCCTCTAAGTTTAACTCGGTTAATACCGGTTTTGACCTTTTAAGCCATAAAATGAGTTTTATAAATCTTTTTGACCCCAAACCTTTTTCTACTGATTTTATTTGTTAAATAAAATATTTTGAGCATTCTGGAAATATAAAAATATCAGCTTTCCTTTGAAAACCCGGAAACGGCTCTAAATCGCCTTTTTAAGCGTTTTTAACGCCTAGTATGTACTATAACCATGTTAAGCGTATAAGGGTTATACCTACTGATGTATTTAGCATATTTTTATAAAATAACAGTAAGTATAAGTTTTCGAACTCAGGTTTCCAGTTTTGACCGTTTAAGCCTTTGTGAAATTACCGAAATACCCCTAAGGTGCATAGTTCGATTTTAAATGATAAGTTTTGTATATGGGTCATACCCTACTGTTATAATATGTCAAATTAAGTATATTTACTGTATAAATCAGACCTGTAACTCAGATTTCCAATTTAACTCTTTTATAATCTTTTAAATGACCAAAATGCCCTTATGAGGCGTAAATTGAGTTTATTTCCGTATGGGGCAAAAATAGAAGTTATCTTACTGATATTATAACATATTTAAAGCATATTATCTCAGGGAACTTGCGTATGACTCTTATGGTCACCCGTAACGCTCTTTTAGCGTTCGGTTCGGTTCATGTAACTAGTTTGCATAAATTGACCGAAACGGGTCAAACATTATCATTTTGTCTCAAAATCCAGAATGTATTTAGCATACCCCAATTATACAAGTATTCAAACTTGTCGGGTCTAAATCACATTCTATCCGGTCTTCGCTTAATCGTGCGCTTGAACCGTATCGTCCTTAAAACTAACCGGTTTAAGCTTAGGCTTAAATAAAGACCCGTTAGGAATCTAATAGGTTATTATAAACCTTTGTTCCAGAACAGGAGACCCAGTAAAAGCTACCTCCACTTGCTAATTGTGATTCATACTTACCAAGGTAAATACTTTTTAACTTATTTTCCCTATACGGGCTAGGGGTACGGTATATAATATACCGCTTGGTCCGGCATTGAATTCTTTAATCGAATAGTGGTTAAATTTATTGAGATGACCTTGTTTTGAAGGTGTTTTATTGCTTAAAGCCTTTGGGGGGTTAATGACCATGTCCCGGATATCCTTGGCATCATCTTACGAGATGGCCACGACCTGAGCACGGGGTGTAGGCGTACACCCGTCAGTGTATAACTCTATATTGTGGTGTGTCTATTAATCTTTAACCCGGTCTACGGATCGGGCTACTGAACGCGGAGTAACATGTAAATCCCTTACAAGATTATAATGTATAATTATCCCAAGTTATAAAAATATTTTATGCCATGTGCATTTAAATTAATTTTCAATCTTTTCAAAATGAGTCAGTTAATCTGTATTTACCAGTGTAAACTGACGTATTTCCCCAAAAGGTTAAGTGCAGGTACTACACGAAATAGGCTGGCTGTCTTCTAGAGCGTCCACAATAAGTCTCGCAAGCTTGGACGACAATAAAACTGTTGAACAATATCTTATTTTATTTTGATCCGCCTGTGGATCCGTTTCAACTACTAGTGATATTTAATATTACATTCTATTAAAGTTGAAATGAATCTATCTTTGCTTCCGCTGTGCATTTATATATTGTGTTGTTTGTCTATGATGATGCCAACCACGTCACTATACTCCCCACCGGGCCCACCGGTGACACGTGGAAATTAGGGGTGTGACACTGGACGATGACCCAAACCGCCATAGGCAGTTTGCAGCAAGATAGAGCTCGTGTTTGATCTAGCACCTGGGAAGAACTACACGGGTATTCACAGAATCAACGTGTTTGATCTTCATTATCGTACTACGCACTACATCAAGAACCCACATCAAAACTGCAAATGATGAAAATGCTTTAGTAAAGGGAGGAGGAACTGTCGAAATATCTCCCAGAGACTGTCAAATTGTTTATATGTTCCTTCGTTAACACACAAATTGTTATCAATAAGTCATGTTACAAAGGAACTCAATTGCACAGTTCTAATGCATCCTTATTTTTGTATCTTACAGGACATCAGAACTGGAAAGATAATTGGGCGTGGCATTGAATGACAGGGCTTATACTATGTGGATGGTGTGCGTCGAGCGTGATATGATTTTATTGATATTTTAAGCCCGTTTTACGCGTTAGTCAATTTTTAAATTTATAAAACACGATATTATACTAACACTAAACACACACTTGGGCAAGTGCACCTATCGCGAGCGTAGTATAGTGTTGGTAAGATACCGAGGTCGTCCAAGGACACAAGAGCTTTTAATACTGGTTTATCGTCAACGTCTAATCGATCTAAATTTTTGAAAAGAGTTTTTAAACATGAAAATAAATATAAAAAGTAACAGATAAATAAAATGAAAAATAAATAGACAAGATAGAATCACTTGGATCCAACTTATCTTTAATGTATCATTTGATGATTTTCGCCCTTTCGGACTTTTTAAGAGATTATCTTAGTTATAGTAGTACTCCCCTCTTTTGAAGGTGACGTTACCCTCAACCCAGTGGTTTGAGTCAGCAGGGATACAATCCCAAAGGGTCGGAATATTGAAAGACAATTAAGTAAGTTATTAATGAGTAAAATGGTAGGCCCCTCTTTTGAAGGTGACGTTACCCTCAGCTAAGTGGTTTGAGTCAGCAAGGATACAATTCCAAGAAGCCGGTTTAATGTTTTAATAGTAGTTTACATATGAGGGGTTTAAGCTATTCGCACCCCCGCCATCAAATACCTTTGGGGCATTGAAGGAGGTCCTAGTAAGCTTGAACCAAGTCCTCGCAGGATCTATACACTGAACGAGACAAAAACTTTACCAAACCATCCTCCTAACCCCCTTCCAGGTAGTTAACGCACTTTATATAGACCGTAAAGACACGAATAAGCAAATCAATGACATCATGAAGAAATGGTAAAGAAAATTCACTTTCAACATAAGAAACTAGTTATTAAAGTCATTTATACAAACCTAATTAAAAAGTGCCGAAAGATTAAAAAATCAAAAGTAATACATTAAAGACTTGTCTTCACCAAGTGATGTAAGAGATTAGCCAAACATGGCCTTTGATTGACAAGAACTCTTACGATCAATCTTGGATCTCGAGACTACTACACACTCTAAAGATGAAAGATGGATGATGGTGGTGGGTGTTGGTGTTGTAGTGGTGGCAAAATGGGAGAGAAGTGGTTTGCCAAGGGATGCTGTTGGGATTGAACCCTACAGAGGAACATATGATATATAACCAAAACTGGTTCAAAGCAGTGGATCATCATAATCAGTGCTTATACAAAGACTTTCCCCTTGACAGTGGATCTAACAACTAATAGTCTCCAAACACTGATCATCCCAACCACTGATAGGCCAAGCACTGATGAAGATTAAAGAACTAAAGCTCTATCTGCTGATGTCTCCTAAGTACTGTTGAAGACCAAAGTACTACTCTTTCAAGGACTGATCACCTTTGAAGAAAGCACTGATGCTCAACATCAGTGCTTAGACTACATCAGTGCTTAGACTACATCAGTGGAAAGTGAAACAGTAGTTTATAGTAGCAGTGTCTTTGTAATCAGTTGTTTGATAGCTAGTGATTGCATGTAACAATCCTTAGAGGTTGTTAGGTTGTTAGATGTCAATTTCATGGTGACGTCAGCTTTGATTCTCAGTGGTTTGATCTGTACTATAAATAGAATAGTTTGTACTGTTCTATTTAAGGAGTTTTCTCCTTCAATCCAATCATCTTGTACGATCAACCATTGAGCTCATGCTGAGGGGGAGTTTTAGTATGTAAGCATGTATTGTAATCATTATGTTTTGCAATCATTTGACTCAATGAAAAGCATATGTTTACTGAAAACTATTTCTCTATGAATGTGTTGTATAGTTTGCTTCCATTTCCGCTGCATTTGATCTTTCTTATACTCATACATTTCTTCATTTATTTCAAACAAACACAATCATGATAGCCTCAGATCCTAACAATTGGTATCAGAGCGAGGACAGTCAAATTCGATCTAACAATCAATTTGACATAACAGTTCAGCTCAAAATTTATTGATACTAAGGTTGGTCATTTTGTTGAAAAACAAAAGTAAAGGATAATCACGTTTAAAGTTAGTTATTCGAAAAACTTTTGTAAAACAACCAAGATGTCATTTATCGCATTGGATTCACAAACTACCGATGATTGTTAAAGTTGGTAAAATTTAATAATCTCGGATTGGATATGATCTTTCATAGATCTATGAGTGTTTGTGATGAAAACTATGATTGGTTCCATGATTGACTGCTGCTAAGGGTTTATCTCATGCCATTAAAGACTTATGTTCAGAAAATTGGCATTTATGCATTTGGTAACATAGGAGAGATGAACAAAACCTTAGGAACAAAATCTTATATGTGAACAACAATTTTGAAAAAACCTTCAAAAGCTAAAAACAAAATTGTTTAAAATTAATATGAAAATCAGTAGTTCCAGAAATATGCATCAGATATAACCATGGATCAACTCAAAACTATGATAGTAAAATATCAGTGTTGTAAAGAGTTTGAAATTAACCCAAATCTCTTGTGAGAAAAAGGGTGAAATCCTACAAAGGTTATATGTTTGATGTTGAGAAAACCAGATCATGAGTAATGTGAAATTTGGCATAAGCATGTGTGAAAAATGTCCAAATCTCTCAAAACATTGCTGAAAATGATTTTGAAATGAGTATTCTTTCCTTAAAAACCTTCTAGTGGAAGTTTCACTACTTTTCTATGGAAAGGGTAAAGAGGGTAAGAAGAAAAATTACAAAAACTCAAAAGTGAGTTTATCTTATGACTTTTGAAATCAAAAGAAAAGAGTATAAATCTAAAACACTTAAGAGTCCACAGGCTAGTGCAAGAGGAGAACCAAAAATAGATCTACACATTTGGTCAAACATTTGTTTTCAAGCAACCATGTAAAATTACCGTAATCAGGGAAGTTCAGGTAACTAAGGTATCATTAGATTAGGCCAAATTTTCAGAAAATTCTTCACATGGTACAAAAAGTTCACAAAGGACTTTCAAAACCATTGTGAACAGGCTACCTCATTGTTACAATCATTTAACAAGGTAATGGTATCAAACAGTGGTTATGAAATTTTGTTTCAAACCACTGCCCATTTTCCTAAAACTTGAGAAGAAGTGATTCTGATTTAACTAAAAGTTACATTGACCTTGAAACTACACCAGATCTAATTGATGCTATTTTCAGAAAATCTTTACTTATTTTTTCTTTTAAAAGGTTTTTATAAAATAGGATATATTATTCTCTTTTTTTTTAAGAATGATATATTTTGCATTTTTACTTGTTTTAGATAGTAAATGTCCAAATACCTGTCAGGATGTAAAACCCTTTTATTTTTTCCTAGGGTAATATATTCCTTGATAATGGGTCAAGAGGAGATGGTGTTAGAGTCTGGGTCATTTCATTCATTAACTCAAGAATAAAAGTTCATTGTTAACAAATTTCAAATATTTGGCTGCACATATTTTACTCTAAATTCTCAAAAGATTACAACATAAAATGTGTGGTCAAAGTAAAATGTGATAATCATTTGGGATACTCAACCACTGTCAAAATCTATAGAATGCTTAAAACATGAAATAGATGTGTGGTAAAACCCTGAATACAAAACCTATAAATTTTCTGCATTAAAATACCTGTAAACCCTGTTGTTATGTTAATTCTGATAAATTTACATCTAAAATGTTTTTTGTCAAGAATTTGTTTCTGCAGGTAACTCACAATCACCATTAACAGATGCTGGATATGATGTTGTGAAATCGCAAGTCAAAATCATGTCTTTCATCAGAGCAACAAATGTTCAAAACAGCTGTTAAAGCTCATCCACTGATGAATAAACAGTGTTTGACCAAAGAAACTTTCTAAGCCTCTGTCACTACCTCACCCCTAACCACTGTTGAGAAAAATTCATCAAAATGAATAAAAATCATCAGTGTGTCACACCTATCCTTCAAAACCATATGTCTTCATTTCAAACAGCTGTTGGATCATTTTAAGTCACCAACAGTTGTTAGCTCAGATGAATCACATCTGCAGCCTCACCTCTTAAAAACATCAATTTTCTTTTAAAAAAATCATCCACTGTACCAAACTCTTGGAAACATCTGTGAAAAGGGGTTCTTACAAAAAGCCTATCCTAAAATATATGTCCTCTGATTGACATCATACCAGTTCATCAACAAGTCATGTGCTATGATGCATTAAAAGACAGAAAGTTGGGCATTTGTCATGAAAGATGGGCTTCAGCAGTTCGGTGACAACATGCTTGAAAATTTTGTGCCATAGCCAAAGGATGAGAATCTATTTGGCAAAAAGTGGGTCCTCAAAGAACATAGCATATGCTAGGAGCATGGTTGTCAAGATTTATCATACTTAAAAGGGTATGGGAGTCAACATCAGAAGGATGTCAATCTCTAAGTAATAAGCTTAGTGATTTGACTGTGCACATGCAGCAGATGTTTCCACAACCACTGATTGAAGAATATAATGATCCTGCTATTGTTGAAAAAGTCCAACTGTTTGTAACTTCAAAAATATGCTATTGAATTTTGGTATATTTTCTCAAAAGACTTCTTTTATGCAGGACAGTTAACTAGCTGAAATATATCATCAAAGATTCAACATCTCATTGATTCACCATCATTCACCATCAGACATCACTTTGTGAGGGATTGCTATGAACAGTGGAGGATCTTGACCTAAAACTCAGCATGGGCCGATGTTTTTTGGAGATAAAATTAGCCTGGGCCGAACCAATACACATTTAAAAAAATTCTCGAAAACCTGAAATTTAACACTACTGGGCGAAAAAACTGCACGGGCCGAGGCCCGGTCCGGCCTCCTCTAAGCTCCTCCCCTGGCTATGAAAAAGGTTTGATTTCTCTGCACTATGTTCCAACTAAGGATCAGCTGGCAGATGTGCTAGCAAAGGCTTTAGACACATCCACCTTTGAAAGCTTGATCTCTAGGATTGACATGCTGAACATGGAATAACAGGCAAAATCCTGTTTTTCTATGAATAAAAGCATTAAAATGTTTTCAGAAAATCTAAAATCCATCCTTAAAAATAGCTAAAAATGAACATTTTCATTAATCCTTAAAAGTCTGCCATAACCACTGTTTTGGTTCAAACATCTATTTTGCTGAATGTTGTCCACTGTTGAAAGTCAACCTCTGTTCTCTCATTTTCATTATTAATCACTGTTGGTAAACCTCAGTGTTTTAATCCACTGATAGGCTATCCACTGATAGTTATAGTCAGCCACTGTTTTCATTCTTACCGTTGTAAACCACTGATATTGTTCCATCAGTGGTTTCCTAACAACTGTCATCCATTATCCATCAGAGGTTGTCTCGTGGACAGTACTTAGCGGCCAGATCTTTTGTAACCGCTGCCATGTCAGCATTTACTTTTTCCACTTATAAAACCCTGATCAAAACCCCAAACAGGGTTTTCACTATCGAATTGAATTCAAAATTCTTTTCTCAAAGCAGTTACCATCAATTTATCTCAAATCTTTCATCGTCTTCTTCCTCTCGCAATCACACTCAAATCACCATGGCTCTTCCATTCAAAACCCCTCATAACTACCTGTGCATACTTGAAAAACCAAGTGACAGCACAACATTTCACTCCGTTATTGATGGAGTCTCGTCTTCAAGGTACAAAACCTTGTTGACCTGCAACCCATCCATATATCTTGATACCCTTCATGATTTCTGGAAAAATGCAAAACTGGAAGTTCAGGACAAAAAGCCCTGGGCTGTAACCTCTACAGTAAAGGGAATTAAGGTTGCTGTCACACCTAAAGACATTTCTGAGGCGTTTGAATTGAATGACATTACAGGTAAAACTTCTTTCCCAAAAACCGATTATCAAACTAATTTCATTGAGAGAGGGTATGTAGAGGAAATGAAAAAAGATACTTTGCAAAAAGGCAGTTTTCCACCTGCCATGAGGTTCTTGTTCCATACCCTCCTCATGTGTGTTTCAAACAAAACCACTGCTTTTAATGAAATTCCATTAAAAATCCAATACTTGGGGTATTCTATCATGCAAAACGAAACTTTTAATTACTCCCAAGAGATTTTTAATGACATGGTCAAAAATGTTAATAATATCAAAGATAATAAAAAACCATTTTTACTATTTTCAAGGTTTTTAAGCTTTTATTTGCAAAAGAATATTCCAAATGATAGTGCTCATGTACTTATCCAAGGAAATCCTATTCAAACCAACAGCCTATCTTTTGAAACCTTTACTAGGCTGTCAAAACCTTCAAAAACACAAACAGAGGAACCTGAGCAGAATTTAGCAGCAACAACTGCTCCTCAGGTTACTGCTGTTGAGCCCACTGCTCAAGGTGATCACAACAGCACAGCCACTGCTGTCAAACCCACACCTAAAATCACCAAAAGACCCAAAAAGAAAAATGTCCAAAAGCCCCCCAAACCCACCAAAAAGGTAACTCTGGAAGATGAGGTCCCAGAGGTTATACCTGTGACAACACAAAAGTCACCAATAACCACTGCTGCTACTTCCTCATAGCAGTTGGAAGAAAGACCTCAACCTGAGCCTAAAACTCCTCCTGCATCTTCTCAAAAAGATCAAGTTGTAACCACAGGTACACCACGTTATGATGCTCTGGAATCACTTGATTCCATCATCCACAGCCCACCTCCCGGAGCAAATTCGCTTTCTACCCCTATCCTCACTGCACAACTTCCACCATCAATAATACCTCTATTGGATGCACTTGATATAGCCCAGACACAAATCAGTCCATCTCAATCACCTATCAATGAGAATATGCCACAACAAGTAACTGAGTCTGGTGTCTCTATCTCTGCTAACCCACCAATAGTTGAGGAGGTTACACGGCAGGAATTACAAGTAACTCCTGTCAGTAGTTCAAGTGGAGCAGCTACTACAAGTGTTGAACCCACCGGTTTACACTTGGACAGTAGTTTCATAAGTGAGACTCCCTTGAAGGCAATCTCTTCTTTGGGAACCATAGTGTCTATTGGTGTGCTTCCATTAAACACTGGTGAGCTTAAAATGATAACCTCTGCTGAAGAGAGAAGTCCCCAGTACCGAGAACAAGGGGCATCAGCGGATGATTTTTGGAAAAATTTCCCTAAGTCAACCACTGATACAAACACCACTGGTGGGAAATCAGATGATCCCATTAACTTGGGTGATGGTTTAAAATACAGAGAATTGACGGAGAGGGTTGATAAACTTGATACATCTGTTGCAGAAATCAAAGATGTGACAACCCGTATTCCCAAGGTTAGCATTGCTTAAATTCCGCAATTGTGGACGTGTGTCCTTACAATTGTGGACGTGTGTCCTTACTTTTAATTGCTTTTATATCATGATCATTAGATTACGCGTGTGTTTCATTAAACGTTATGTGTGTAAGTTATTATACGTGAAACCGTCAAATATGTCTTATTTTAGTGTAAGATAATGTAGTGGGCTTCACTAATCATATTTGGGCCGGATCATACACTTGAAACCCATGTGCACCTCATAACACAAGTCTAGCCCAGCTTCTTTTATGAATAACTCAAGAATGGGACGAAAATATTAATGCGGTATAACCTAATTAAAAAGGTTCGGCCCACTTGTTATGAAATTGGCATTATAGGTTGTGATACGTAAACACTTATCACAATATCTAGTTACGACAACAAACCCTACCCCCTCTTCCCTGATCACACGATTTCAGCAGCAGACCCCCCCCCCTTCGAGATAACACCTGGTTCGGTCGAATTCTCGGTTAGTGGTTCTTAACTGTGATTTTCATATTTGTATCATGTTGTTTAGGCGTAATATGGATTTAACGAATTATACATGAATGTTGATGTTGTGTCCTGGTATGATTAGAACTATGCTAGGTGATTTTATGATCTTTGGTTCGACGGGTGTTCAAATATACGTATATGTGTTAATTGATTGTTGGTTGTATTAATACATGATGATTGTGTTGAGATTATATGCGTACAGGTGATATGCGATAACTATATTATATGAAATAGGCTGTTAGAATGAAAAACAAGTAATCGGTCATGTGGTGCATCAATTGATATGCTGAATAGATTTGGATGTTTGATATTGCTTGTGAACTGTTGGGGGTCATCGAGTAGGAACCGGGTGGAATCATGATTGTTAATGATAAATCGGCTACTCAATTCTGATAATAAAAACTGTTTGATTTAACGATTGTTATGTTATCACTGAACTAATGGATTCAATTAAGAGGTAGATTAGATGAGGATGGTGGGTTGTATAACATGGGAAAATAAACTGGGCTGCACGAGTAGGGAGATAGTTGGGCCTTAAGATGTTGGGCTGCATTTGGAAGCAGCAGGTTAATCATTGGGCCAGTTGATGTAGCTGAAAATTTATTGGAATTGTGGGCCGAGTATAAACTGATTCCTGTTTATGCATGGTTAGGTTAGATTGATTGGGGCAATAATAATAATAATTGTTGATGTTCTTGTCTTCGGAATTTGTTAAAGCACAATTAGGACTATTTAATATTATAGAAGTTGTTGATAATTATGTCTGCCAAGATGAAACGGTTAGGAAATAAATGTTAGATAATGGTCTTAGGTGCAATTAGGATTTATATAATTGGGTAGAAAGTTGTTGCAAAGTTTGTTTGATCTCGAGTGGGCTGCACTTTCGGCTAGTGGACCATTTGTTTTGGGGCGCCCACTATTATGAGTGCCATAATGGAATGTCAAGTTGTTGTCTGTCTTGTATGCACATCATACGAAATAGTGGATAACTCAAATAAATAATGTATATTATGTGATGACACTATGACTTACAATCTATTGAATATGGGAAGTGGTTGTTTGATATACTAACTGTTAACGGAAGAGGGACTCGGTTGGTTTGGGTACAAAAGGGACGGGCCACAAGTTAATTATAAAGAGTATATTATCATCACAGGTTACACCAAGTTTAGGTGAACCATTAACTTAGTTAGTTCACATACTTATATGTATTTTCAAGATAAGCGTATGTGCCTTGTAAACATGAAATCGGGGAGTGAATCTGCTTTTGAACGAAATGCATGCTAAGTGACTAATTGATGATATTAGGCCGATGTGTCAACTAATTATGAATAATACTATATGAGTGCTACGTGTACAGTAATTATGTGATATGTGAACCATGAGTATGTGAACTATTTGTACATGAGATATATGGTTCAGTTGCACATAAAAACTGATTGTTACTGGTAACATGTTAGGACGTGTGTAATCAGCCGTTAAACAAGTAACTAATCATACCGAGCAAACCAAGGTGAGTTCACTGCTCTTTTTCCAAGCATGCATCCCGGGGAGGGATATCGGGTAACGTTCCGGGGAGGAACGCTAGTTTATTGGGATGTTTGTTATTATACTCAGTTTCTATCATATAAGACCCCTTAAATCTACCAACAGTTGCCGGGGAGGCAACGAGGTTATTAGTTGATAGCGCTATTAGGTTTGGCACCCTCACACCGTACCGGGGAGGACGGGCGTGAACTAATTTCCTTAAAGCATGACCAATGTTTTGATAGAGACATTGGGGTTGGGCAAACACATCTTGTAGCCATCTGCGGTAATCAAGTTAATAACAACATAAAATCAAATTATTGAATTATTGAACTGTTGAACTATTTTATACACATACCAGGTAACTAAAGGCGTTAATAAAACTTTGAACTCACCAGCGTCGTCTGACACACTTGTCTGCATGCTTGCAGGTCTATAGGTTTATATCATTGGGACTTGCTGTCTGGGATGCTGGAGTGGTCATGGGTCGAGATACATGGAATCACAATGCTAGCCTAATGATTTATGTACACGTGGTTTATGAAAACTTAACAAATGAGTTATGCTTCCGCTGTATACAATGTATGATATGTAATGTTTTGCAACACTTTATGTTAATGAATGAAAGTTTTATTATATATAATTATGAGTTCAATGTGATTGGTGGCTAAATCCTGGTACGTCACATACCCTGCGGTGTTTCCGCAGGTGGTATTTTGGGAGTGTGACAGTTTGGTATCAGAGCCACTGGTTATAGTGAACTTGGTTTTAAAAATGCTTTTATAAAACCGGACTATAACCGAACAGTTTTGAATACATGAATACGACCATGACACTCAGCTCTAGATCGCAAGGTTCGTCTTTCTCACTTGATGCATACATTACATGACTAGTGTACACCTGTTTATGATGTAGCAAACGGAAACACACTCGTCACTATAGCATAATTACATGAACTGCTTGTTTACATTATGATGTGTTGTTAGTGTGTCGTAGCCCTGGGATTCTTGTAACCTTGATGTTTTGACAGCCCCTGTTTGATATCTGAGTTTGAAGGACCATTTTACATGAGTTGGGAGGAACGGAGATGAGCATGCAAATCACAATATTATTGTGGGTGCACACATAATAATAATGTGGGGTGCATGTGAGTCCCAATGAGGCTTAACAAGTGAAAAAGGGGTTCCGTTCCGTTACTTGGTTGATGTGAAACACAACAGTCTATAGGAGTCATAACAGTGATTGTCTCCTACTTGAATGTGATCTTTTCACTTCCCTCTGAAACCTTTCGAATCTCGATGCTATCGAGTATTACCTGAATACCTATCTGAATGTCTAGCAAACTGTGTAGAATGCTAGGTGCTTGTACGAACGTCCCTGAGTGGTTGTTGCAGCGTCAATGATTGGTCTATACCCGCTTTCCCCCCTCACTCCTCTTTGTTGATGGAACTCAATGCACTGACGTCTTAGACCCAGAAGTGCGATCACATCTACAACACTCTGGAAACATACCGTGCGTTACCCAGTTAGCTTGCAAGAACAATGGACACGAGGACGAGCGTAGAGCCTCACCAACCTCAGTATTAGAACGACCTTGATTACTGGCAGCGAACATCAGCAATTTGACTTCAATCGAATCCTAAGCGACTTATGAGAGTCAACTCATATGAATCAATCGGGACATCAGCGATGACAATCGACTGTAGTATGGAATGTGTGACTGTCCGCACAATGAGTAACGCTTTAGGATGTGGCATGGAAATATGACAGGATGGACCTTGTTGGTGAAAGGTCGCAGGGCTCCATTTCGAGCAACGACATTAGAGGTAACAGTCATGGAAACATTAAGGTACTCGTAATCGTAGCATGGAAACGAAGGTGACATTGGCAAGGAAGGACTGCTGTTAAGTCAAGACGTTAACAACCCAAGGAACAATGACAGTTTTGGGAGTTCTAGTAGCAGTAGCAACAACACTGGATGTGGTACTCGTGAAGGGCATTTAGGATTGGTGTGGGCAGCGCCAGGATTATAACAACATGGTGGCCTACACGTTCTTAGTAACGAATCGTTTCGTCACTGTTTTGCTCAACCCTGATACTTCTTGAAACCGAACCTGCTGTGGAATCGGCAGATGGCAAGCCCACTGAAACCTCATATGATTGTTGAAATGCAAACTCGACCTTATGGGACAAGTGTTCGACGTCGACCATCCTTCTACTACCTTTTGGTAGTTTTGATGCAGTAGTCCGTATGGATTGGTTATCCAGATATCGCACAGATATACCCCGTGAGGAGAAAGTTGTCGTCTAACGTAAAGTATAGGAGTGGTGCAGGGGTTAGCATCAATCCAGCAATGAAGGTCAGAAGTGTCCATGGAAGGATTACCCCGCTATGTTATCAATCCAGCACTCGTACCGATGTTAAAGCTAAGGAAAAGAGGTTCGAGGATCCAACAACTGTTCGTGATTTCTCTCGGTGAGCTACTCGAGGAACTTTCAGGTTTACTTCCACAACTGTTAGATGGACACTCAGTTTGATATCACGTCAGATGCAGCACCGAATATTCGTACTCTTACCGTCTTGCACAGGAGGGTCGCAAGAGCCGTCTAATCAAGTACAGAAACTGTTGAACAGGAGTTTTGGCGGATCTAGTTTTTCGCTTTGGGGAGCCCCAGTTACACCCATGAAGACGAGCCTTATCGTACGTGTACTGGTTATCAAGAACTCAGTAAGGTGACAATCAAGAACTGTTGCCTCGACCATGTATTGCCAACCTGTCAACCAGTAGCGAGGATCAAGCTCTCATTCGAGGATTGGCTAACGAATGAACTATCATTAGATGGAAGTCCAATGGGAGAATGCTTTTAGAACGACATATCAAACGCAATGCGGCCAGTGCGACTTTGTACACTATGACCATCGAGATAATCAACACACCAGCAGCTTATGAACCACAAGAATCGACCGTGTTTATTGATGACGTTTTTAGTCATTTCTTGGAGGAAGGGACATCATGGACGACATCTGTATCTTATCTTAGAGCTCCTGAGGGAGGAGTCATTACGTGTGAAGTCTTGTTGTAACATCTAGATTCGAGAGATGCATTTTGATCATGTAACCAACGAAGTGGGAATACGCGTGGATCGTGCTAGGATCCATTTTGTTAGAAACTGATTGACACCAAAGATTCCTTCGGGGGTACAACAATTTCTTGGTTTCGGTGGATGCGGTTGTAGATTCATCACAGGATTTTCGAAGATCACGCAGCTCAACTCCCTTAAGCACAACAGGGTGCTGTGTTCGTGGGAGACAAAACAAGAGAACGTCTTTTCAGCTTTCGAATCCCAACTCTGCAATGCACTGAGCATCGTCTTTACCTAAGGGTACGGGTGATCTAGTAGTATACCATGTTGCTCCGAATCAAAGTCCCAGTTACACACCGACGCAACACGAGAGAGTGATGACTTACGTGATGGAGTTACAAAGAGGAACCGCACGACACACAACTGGCAGTGAAAACCGTGGTCTTGGGATTTTAGATGGAGGCATTACTTGGACGGTACCAGGTGCGTTATTCAAACCGATCATAAGGGCCTCCCGTATACCTTGGCTTTAATAGATCTAAATCAGTTAATGGCATCGCTGGAGGGAACTTTTTGACGATTACAACTATGAAACTTGATCGTGCATGAGCTTTGCAGCTCACTATCGACTCTAACTTACCTGATCCGACTCGCCCTGTTCAAACTGGAGAACTGAAGGAAGAGGATTTTCCAGTTGAACCCAAGCGGGGGCATGGAGAAGCAACCTTGGCAGGACAGACGATACTCGCTACCTCGTGGAACGAAGCGTGGATCTCATTATACGGCAACTTCAGGGAATTTGTGTTGAGCAAAGCACACCGGCCTCGATATTCCAGTCGTCTGAGTTTTGATGAGAGATATTAGGGTCTATGAATCTTGTACTGGTGATCGGGTATGAAGGCCCATCTGGCAAGGTATATGAATAATGTTTGGCTTGTGGGAAAGTCAAGGTGGAGTATCAGCAACCAGAAGCATCGAAACAGAAACAATAACACTTGGGTGATCGTTGATTGTCTCACGTTACCAGCACGCCTTCTTGCAACCAAGGAAACTAACAAGCCTTCTCAGCTGTGAACGTTCCTCTAAGAGAGGCGGCTTTTAGGCCTGAGGTGCCAACTCCCGTTACTTCTGATTTTGAGGTATACCTGATTTATGACAGGAAATACACGATACCCTGGGCAGACGTCTAGACATGGGCATTGCCTATCACCGTAGGACAACCGGACAGAGTAAGCGAACCATCCCGACACTCGAAGACATGCTGCGAGCATGTGTGTGGATGAATTTAGTGTAAATTGGAAGGACACATATCTTTGGTTGTGTTCTACCGTAGTAGTCACCATTCTAGTATTCAGACGGCTCTGTTTGAGACATTGCATGGACAGTAACGCTAATCTCCTTGTTGGATTAAGATGGAAGGCAACCTAATCACAGGTCCAGGACTTGTGCTCGAAACTCTTGGAGAGTGCTTAGATTGGAAATTGTTTGTCGGCAACACGTGACTGCCAGGAAAGCTGTTAAGCTTTAGGAAACACTGGGAGTTCTAGTGGGCAAACGTATCATAATCAAAAATCTCACCCTGGGAGGGTGCGGTACGCTATGGGAAACGTGGTCAGCTTAGTTTGCGGTACACTGGGATATTTGGATTTCTGGAACGGATTGATGATATGACTCACGAACTCGAGTTACCTGACGAATTAGGTAACGTACACGATGTCATTTATGTCTCGAACCTAAAGAAGCGCCTGTTCGATGCAACACTTGTGATACCCTTGTTGAGGAACTCACTGTTAACACAGTCGAATTTCAATCGTGAGACTTCGTTGGAACTCAAGACGTGGATCGGAGTTCACGTGGGAACGCGAGGATCAGATGAAGCTCAAGTATCCTCAACTCTTTCTTAATGACCAATCTAATGCTGGTAAAACTGGTGAATTTCGGGACGAAATTTCTCTTCAAGTTGGGGATGATGTGGCACCTGAGGAAAATCTTCAACAATCTTGATCTATCACTTCATTTCTCTGTGCTTATTTGTCAAATTTCGGGACGAAATTTCTTTCAAGTTGGGGATGATGTGATAACCCGTATTCCCAAGGTTAGCATTGCTTAAATTCCGCAATTGTGGACGTGTGTCCTTACAATTGTGAACGTGTGTCCTTACTTTTAATTGCTTTCATATCACGATCATACAAGACTTAGTAGATTACGCGTGTGTTTCATTAAACGTTATGTGTGTAAGTTATTATATGTGAAACCGTCAAATGTGTCTTATTTTAGTGTAAGATAATGTAGTGGGCTTCACTAATCACATTTGGGCCGGATCATACACTTGAAACCCATGTGCACCTCATAACACAAGTCTAGCCCAGCTTCTTTATTGAATAACCCAAGAATGGGCCGGAAATATTAATGGGGTATAACCTGATTAAAAAGGTTCGGCCCACTTGTTATGAAATTGGCATTATAGGTTGTGATACGTAAACACTTATCACAATATCTAGTTACGACAACAAACCCTACCCCCTCTTCCCTGATCGCACGATTTCAGCAGCAGACCCCCCCTTCGAGATAACACCTGGTTCGGTCGAATTCTCGGTTAGTGGTTCTTAACTGTGATTTTCATATTTGTATGATGTTGTTTAGGCGTAATATGGATTTAACGAATTATACATGAATGTTGATGTTGTGTCCTGGTATGATTAGAACTATGCTAGGTGATGTTATGATCTTTGGTTCGATGGGTGTTCAAATATACGTATATGTGTTAATTGATTGTTGGTTGTATTAATACATGATGATTGTTTTGAGATTATATGCGTACAAGTGATATGCGATAACTATATTATATGAAATAGGCTGTTAGAATGAAAAACAAGTAATCGGTCATGTGGTGCATCATTGATATGCTGAATAGATTTGGATGTTTGATATTGCTTGTGAACTGTTGGGGGTCATCGGGTAGGAACCAGGTGGAATAATGATTGTTAATGATAAATCGGCTACTCAATTCTGATAATAAAAACTGTTTGATTTAACGATTGTTGTGTTATCACTGAACTAATGGATTCTATTAAGAGGTGGATTAGATGAGGATGGTGGGTTGTATAACATGGGAAAATAAACTGGGCTGCACGGGTAGGGAGATAGTTGGGCCTTAAGATGTTGGGCTGCATTTGGAAGCAGCAGGTTAATCATTGGGCGAGTTGATGTAGCTGAAAATTTATTAGAATTGTAGGCCGAGTATAAACTGATTCCTGTTTATGCATGGTTAGGTTAGATTGATTGGGCTAATAATAATAATAATAATAATTGTTGATGTTCTTGTCTTCGGAATTTGTTAAAGGACAATTAGGACTATTTCATATTATAGAAGCTGTTGATAATTATGCCTGCCAAGATGAAACGGTTAGGAAATAAATGTTCGATAATGCTTCTTTGGTGCAATTAGGATTGATATAATTGGGTAGAAAGTTTTTGCAAAGTTTGGTTGATCTCGAGTGGGCTTCACTTTCGGCTAGTGGACCATTTGTTTTGGGCCGCCCACTATTATGAGTGCCATAATGGAATGTCAAGTTGTTGTCTGTCTTGTATGCACATCATACGAAATAGTGGATAACTCAAATAAATATTGTATATTATGTGATGACTCTATGACTTACAATCTATTGAATATGGGAAGTGGTTGCTTGATATACTAACTGTTAACGGAAGAGGGACTCGGTTGGTTTGGGTGCAAAAGGGACGGGCCACAAGTTAATTATAAAGAGTATATTATCATCACAGGTTACACCAAGTTTAGGTGAACCATTAACTTAGTTAGTTCACATACTTATATGTATTGTCAAGATAAGCGTATGTGCTTTGTAAACATGAAATTGGGGAGTGAATCTGCTTTTGAACGAAATGCATGCTAAGTGACTAATTGATGATATTAGGCCGATGTGTCAACTAATTATGAATTGAACTATATGAGTGCTACGTGTACAGTAATTATGTGATATGTGAACCATGAGTATGTGAACTATTTGTACATGAGATATATGGTTCAGTTGCACATAAAAACTGATTGTTACTGGTAACATGTTAGGACGTGTGTAATCAGCCGTTAAACAAGTAACTAATCATACCGAGCAAACCAAGGTGAGTTCACTGATCTTTTTCCAAGCATGCATCCCGGGGAGGGATATCGGGTAACGTTCCGGGGAGGAACGCTAGTTTATTGGGATGTTTGTTATTATACTCATTTTCTATCATATAAGACCCCTTACATCTACTTACAGTTGCCGGGGAGGCAACGAGGTTATTAGTTGATAGAGCTATTAGGTTTGGCACCCTTACACCGTACCGGGGAGGACGGGCGTGAACTAATTTCCTTAAAGCATGACCAATGTTTTGATAGAGACATTGGGGTTGGGCAAACACATCTTGTAGCCATCCGCGGTAATCGAGTTAATAACATCATCAAATCAAATTATTGAATTATTGAACTGTTGAACTGTTTTATACACATACTAGGTAACTAAACGCGTTAACAAAACTTTGAACTCACCAGCATCGTCTGACACACTTGTCTGCATGCTTGCAGGTCTATAGGTTTATATCATTGGGACTTGCTGTCTGAGATGCTGGAGTGGTCATGGGTCGAGATACATGGAATCGCAATGCCAGCCTAATGATTTAGGTACACATGGTTTATGAAAACTTAACAAATGAGTTATGCTTCCGCTGTATACAACGTATGATATGTAACGTTTTGCAACACTTTATGTTAATGAATGAAAGTTTTATTTAAATATAATTATGAGTTCAATGTGATTGGTGGCTAAATCCTGGTACGTCACATACCCGCGGTGTTTCCGCAGGTGGTATTTTGGGGGTGTGACAAAAGATATGCTGCAACAGTTGTTACAAGCTCAAAAGGCACCACCCACTGCTGCAACATATGCAACATCTGCTCCATCCTCTGCTGAGCTCTGGAAGTTATTTCAACCTATGCTTCATCAAAAAAGACAATATGCTGATCAACAACATGAAGTTCAAATTCAAAAGATCAGAAATCTGATGGAAGCTAGGTTCAAGGATACACAAGCAGATATCAAGGCAATTAAGGCCCATTTACTACAAACCACTGGCACTGCTTCTCCTACAATCATCTTTGTTGACAATCCTCCTGATGATGCCAAAAAGGGGGAGAAAAAGAAAAGGGGATATGAAGATGGTCTATACATTGAACCAGATCCAAAATCTAAACTGGTTGTGGATATCCCAAGGCCAGATGGTTCCAAAAAGGTTGATGAGACTCAAAACGCCTTTGCTCCTCTAAAAGCAAACATGAAAGAGTCAATGGAGATAAAAGGGTCTAAAAGGTTTGAGCATGAGAAGAAAGTTTTGATGGAAAAGGAAGAGCAGGGTACTTCTGAACCCAAGGAAGAGTAGGGTAAACCTAAAAGAAGACACCCTACTAGAAAAGTAAGGCAACCTAAATCCACACCTTCCAGAATCACAAAACATACTCCTCAAACCCCCAAAAATTCCTCTCATCAAACCTCCAAACTAACAGATGTTGAGATACATGTTATATCAACAGTTGTTGGTACTTCAGTTGTTTCAACAGATGTTACCCCAACAACTTCCATCACTACCACATCAACTCACACTCAATCCACTGCCATACCAAAAATAACCTTACCACCAACACCACCTGCCAAAAAGCAGAAGACAACAGTTGACAAATCAACTGTTGTAATGACAACAGTGGTTGAAACACCAGTTGTTTCAACAACTGTTAGTCAGACATCAACTACTTCAATCACCACCACTCAACCTACAAATACACCACCAACCTCTCCTAAGCACAAAAGGAGAAGTGTAACACCTCGAAAAATTTCGTCCAATAATGCATTGACACGTGTCATAGACTTTGGATATGTGAAAATATACCTTAGAGGGACTAAAGTTGTCAAAAAGTGAAACTATGGAATATAAGGGTCCGAAGTGTCAACATTGGATAAATAGACTCTAAAATAACCCTATATGGTGTTTATAACCCTAAACGGATAGATCATGGATCATACGAAGCGGAAAATGCACGAAAGTGAGGAATTACAAACTACAGGGACTAAAAGTGTAAACATGTTGAATTTATACCTCTGAGTGATCTTTTGGCAGCCCCGAAGCTTTGTAATGATAAAATATACTCACTAGAATATGTGGTAAAAATTTCATGAAGTTTCGTTATCGTATGAGAAAGTTATGGCCAGAACCGTACTTGAGGGGTTAAAAGCGTCAACGTCGAATTTCATGACTTTTCGGGTGAGCGCAAAGTTAACCGAGGACTTTACCATGTTGGTAAATGTCCCAAGGTCCTTAAAAATCAGATTTGAGGGTCTAAGGGTCAAGATAAAGGGCCAAAACCTCGTAACCAAAGAGCAGGGACCAAACTGCAAAGTTTAAACAATTTTTGTGAAGCTGCAGACCCCAGGCGGCCCGCCTGGGCACCTGTACGCGGGCCGCGACCCACGCCCAGCATCAGATTTCGCGAACAGCAACTATTTGGGTCCGTTTTATGAGTTGTTTACAGCTATCAGCACCTCCCAAACCCTCCAATCAGCTTACATGCAATATGGGACACCTGTAGCACTCTCACAACTCCTGAAACACCTTATAATCAGATCAAAGTCTTCACAATTTGGGTCTTGAGTAGTAACCAAGAACACTTACAACTTTCAAGAATTCACAAGAGCTATTCTGGAGCTTTCTGGACGACAAGGCTGCTTCATAGTGATCTCTAAGCTTCATTAGGACTCTTGTAAGCATTCATAACCTTCTCTAATTCGTTCTAGCTTAGATTATTAGCCGAAAGTCAATCCGTCGTAACTTTAGTTTGACTTTCTGATTAAACAAAAATGGCTCAGTCATTTCTCAAATTGAAAGTACCTACAAGTTGGTATTTATGTGGGAAACAAACCCTCAAAAGGGTATTTTCTGATTCCCATTCTAAGCATGATTATTGTCGAGTCAAAGTTGTTCTTAAAAAGTCAACCGAATGCGTTTATACAAAATTTATCATAAATGGTAATGTAGATTACATGCAATCAGTTTGATCATCAAAATAACTTTATAATGAATGTAAGAATATGTTTTATCATGATCAACTCGACAATTTTTAGTATAATCCCGGATTGGAACCGAAAGTCTTACAAAATGACTTTTTCTTTGACTCTCGATTCGGATCCGTGCATGCATGTTTGAGATCTGCATTAGAGCTTATTTTGGACCATTTTTAATTATGTGCAACTCTCTGAGATTTTACAACTTGATTCAACACTTGTCCGATTCATATGCATGTTACCGGTTATGCTTAAATATGACTATTTTGCCCTTTTTGCTATAAAACGTGATTTTTGGAAAAGTGAAAGAGTAGAAACCTTTATTACTGATTTATAAACTTGCACCGAAAATTTGATATCAGTTGGAGGTCCAGATTTAGAGTTATGTCCGATATCGTAAATCTAAAGCTTTATGTTAAATAAACGGCGTAAATAGCATATAACCTATTTAAGCCCACTTTTTGATACCAAACTTTTTACCAACTGATGTTATATAATATTTTGGGATTTTTGAAGATTTTTATTTAAGTTTTGGCTGATCGTATCATAGGCCTCTAAGTTTAACTCGGTTAATACCAGTTTTGACCTTTTAAGCCATAAAATGAGTTTTATAAATCTTTTTGACCCCCAAACCTTTTTCTACTGATTTTATTTGTTAAATAAAATATTTTGAGCATTCTGGAAATATAAAAATATCAGCTTTCCTTTGAAAACCCGGAAACGGCTCTAAATCGCCTTTTTAAGCGTTTTTAACGCCTAGTATGTATTATAACCATGTTAAGCGTATAAGGGTTATACCTACTGATGTATTTAGCATATTTTTATAAAATAACAGTAAGTATAAGTTTTCGAACTCAGGTTTCCAGTTTTGACTGTTTAAGCCTTTGTGAAATTACCGAAATACCCCTAAGGTGCATAGTTCGATTTTAAATGATAAGTTTTGTATATGGGTCATACCCTACTGTTATAATATGTCAAATTAAGTATATTTACTGTATAAATCAGACCTGTAACTCAGATTTCCAATTTAACTCTTTTATAATCTTTTAAATGACCAAAATGCCCTTATGAGGCGTAAATTGAGTTTATTTCCGTATGGGGCAAAAATAGAAGTTATCTTACTGATATTATAACATATTTAAAGCATATTATCTCAGGGAACTTGCGTATGACTCTTATGGTCACCCGTAACGCTCTTTTAGCGTTCGGTTCGGTTCATGTAACTAGTTTGCATAAATTGACCGAAACGGGTCAAACATTATCATTTGGTCTCAAAATCCAGAATGTATTTAGCATACCCAAATTATACAAGTATTCAAACTTGTCGGGTCTAAATCACATTCTATCCGGTCTTCGCTTAATCGTGCGCTTGAACCGTATCGTCCTTAAAACTAACCGGTTTAAGCTTAGGCTTAAATAAAGACCCGTTAGAAATCTAATAGGTTATTATAAACCTTTGTTCCAGAATAGGAGACCCAGTAAAAGCTACCTCCACTTGCTAATTGTGATTCATACTTACCAAGGTAAATACTTTTTTAACTTATTTTCCCTATACGGGCTTGGGGTACGGTATATAATATACCGCTTGGTCCGGCATTGAATTCTTTAATCGAATAGTGGTTAAATTTATTGAGATGACCTTGTTTTGAAGGTGTTTTATTGCTTAAAGCCTTTGGGGGGTTAATGACCATGTCCCGGATATCCTTGGCATCATCTTACGAGATGGCCACGACCTGAGCACGGGGTGTAGGCGTACACCCGTCAGTGTATAACTCTATATTGTGGTGTGTCTATTAATCTTTAACCCGGTCTACGGATCGGGCTACTGAACGCGGAGTAACATGTAAATCCCTTACAAGATTATAATGTATAATTATCCAAAGTTATAAAAATATTTTATGCCATGTGCATTTAAATTAATTTTCAATCTTTTCAAAATGAGTCAGTTAATCTGTATTTACCAGTGTAAACTGACGTGTTTCCCCAAAAGGTTAAGTGCAGGTACTACACGAAATAGGCTGGCTGTCTTCTAGAGCGTCCACAATAAGTCTCGCAAGCTTGGACGACAATAAAACTGTTGAACAATATCTTATTTTATTTTGATCCGCCTGTGGATCCGTTTCAACTACTAGTGATATTTAATATTACATTCTATTAAAGTTGAAATGAATCTTTCTTTGCTTCCGCTGTGCATTTATATATTGTGTTGTTTGTCTATGATGATGCCAACCACGTCACTATACTCCCCACCGGGCCCACCGGTGACACGTGGAAATTAGGGGTGTGACAGGTTGGTATCAGAGCCAACTCTGAGTGAATTAAACACTAGCCTTTTGTGTTTAATCTCAGTTACACAATTGCACATTCCTCGATTCTCGAGTCTAGACAAAGAACTTAGGAAATATCCAAAATTTATTTTATTTTCTAACTTTGTCTTATATATATTTTGTTGTGCCACTTCTTTGATTTTTGACAGGTTCAAGATGCCGCCACGTGTAAGAGGAAGAGGAAGGGGACAAGGAGCATTCGCAACCTCACATGATCATGAAGCCGGCCCTTCGCATAGGCGAACCCCTTCAGGATCCCATAACGCAGATGCCCGAAACCTTTGGAGATCTTTCGCTGAACCCGCAAGGCACTCACTGAGTACCTCACCTTCTCTCCCACACTCCTTTGGGCCTCATTCAGAAAATGAGCCCCACAACTCCCATCAATCCTACATACCTCTCCAGAACCACCAATCACCTTTTGATTACCCAGCACCTGTCTTTCAGGGCCTGTACAACCCTGATGATTACTTGGGAGAACCAATGGGTCATAACCCACTTGGACCGGAAGACCACTTTCCGGGTGGCAACGAGATGGACATCGATGAGGATACCGATCCTTCCATGCCACCGTCCGGAACACCGAACCACCCCATCGAGATTTCAGATGGGTCACCGTTTGTGGGATCACCTTACAATGGTCCCGACAGTTATGAGGAGAGATTCAAGCAGCATGACTGGGTATATACCCCTAGTTACCATAACTCTCCCCTGCACCAGTCCTACCATAACTCTCCCTTGCACTCCCAGCAGCAGATTCAGCAGCAGCCTCAGCAGCAGTAGGACCCTTCTGAGGGTTTCTGGCGCGACGTGGTCACTCCGCCGCCGCCACCACCTCCAGTTTTGCCTCCCCCGCTTCCAAGGCGAAGAGGAAGGAACGCTCGTATGTCCACACGAGGGGGAATACGCATCGGCACCCCTCCACATTCAGGTAGCAGCCGATACTCGCCACTGCATGAAGAACCAGAAATGGGAGAATCTTCACACCCCGTCTCAGAGGTAACATCTGCGCCAATCGCGCCACCACCACCACCACAGGATTTTGGGAACCCAATCCCCGCTTATACCAGCGCGGCCGCATATAACCCCTTCGAGCCGACTTTTCCCCCAGGTTATAACTATACAGAGGATCCCTACTGGGTAGCCGCGAACTACAACTCTCTCAATCTGGAGGGTACTTTTGGAGGTCCCTGGACTATGGGACGGTCGACCTATGGATACCCATCCTATGGATATCAGCAGCCGCAGCCTCCTCAACCACCGCAATATACGCTACCACCACCGACACCGATGATGTCGCCACCGCAAGTTCAAGAAATCCTTCAAGGGATAAATGATGTGCGACGTGAATTGCGGCATGAATTGCGGGAAGATCGTCGGCACAATCGTGGGATGTTTAAGAAGATGGTGGATTTGATCAAGGGAAAGAGCAAGAAGGACTACTAAATCCTTTGTTTGCTAGTTATTTAATCATGTCCCTGCGAGGACATTTATTTCTGTACTCTGCCCCTGCGTGGGTATGTTTTTCCTTTCTGTTCTACCCCTGCGTGGGTATGTTGTTTCTGTTTAACCCCTGCGTGGGTTTGCTTGTTAGTTTAGCCCCTGCGTGGGTATGTTATTTGAGTAAAAGTCCCGTTTAGGGCAAACTTTTGTTAGTTAATTCTATTTGAAATGGTTAATTTAAGTTTTACATTTTTGAATTATATGCATAAATATAATATATACAAATAAATGAAAAATAGCAATTATTATTTTAATTTACCATTTTAATAATAAGAATCTTAAAAAGGTAAAACCTAGCTTGAATGTCACATTAAAGACCTGGCCAATATGGTAGAACCTATTTAAAAGATTCAACTCTCTGTTAACATCTGTAAACATGTTAACATTCTTGGCAAGCGTGATCCGCAAAATCACACATGTCACTCTTTTAATAAATTATCCAAAATTTGTATTCTATATATATCTGAATGTGACTTGATTCCTACGGGTTATAACTAATGTCATATAAAACAAAAAAAAGGCAGCCGTGGTTTATAGACTCCCTGCCAAGCAAAGGATTTATTTGTTTTAACTATACAAATTCTAATCCTATAAAAATCTAAATTCAAAATTTAGAAATTGTCCAAGTGACTAGGCCTATTGTGCCAATATATATATATTTCATTCTAGGGTAAAGTTGATAATAAAAAGTCCGAATGAAATTAATTAAATTAGCTAATATGGCTTTTATTTACCATGGTTAATAAATCGTCAAGAACGATAATACTGTTAGGTTTCTAAATAGACCTTGTCCTTACTTTTATGTAGCACCAAAAACCACATGGCTAAGTCTGAAGAAGTAAACAGTCACTCCGAGGAAGGACCAGATAACACTAGAATACATATAACTGGTGCGGAGCTACAAGCATTAGTAGAAAATGCTGTTGCCAAAGCCATCGAAAGGCAATATAGTGAACCAAGTAGAACTCGAAGTAGGGCCCGGTCCGCGCCACATTCCAAGACCAAGGATCATTCTGAGGCTCATACCAAACCACTCTCTAAGAAGGATGCATCTAAGAAAGACGAGCTAAAGAAGAATGATGAGGATAATCACTCCTCTAACCACAGCAGTATCTCGAAAAAGGAGATCAAGCAGAAACATGAATCGCACGGTAAGTCCTGCACGTATAAATACTTCGTCTCATGTAAACCCAGAGACTTTACTGGGGAGAAGGGAGCGGTCGACTGCATGACCTGGTTAGACGAAATGGATACAGTTGTAGATATCAGCGGGTGTGCTGAACGGGATGTAGTGAAGTACGTATCCCAATCGTTCAAAGGGGACGCACTAGCGTGGTGGAAATCTCTCTTACAAGCTACCGGAAAGGCCACACTTTACAGTATGTCATGGGATCAGTTCGTAGCCCTTATTAAAGAAAACTTTTGCCCACAACATGAAGTGAAAAGGATCGAGTCAGACTTCGTATCCTTGGTGATGAAGAATCTAGACTGCCAGGCATACCTCACCACTTTCAATACTCTATCTCGATTAGTGCCATACGTGGTAACCCCAGAGCCGAGAAGGATTGCCCGTTTTATTGGGGGTTTGGCGCCTGAGATTAAGGCAAGCGTTAAGGCATCAAGGCCTACAACGTTCAGATCAGTAGCTGATCTATCTCTCTCTCTCACCCAGGACGTAGTCAGGTTGAGAGCTCTTAAGAACTCGGAAGAGAATAAGAGGAAACGTGAGGACGATACCTCACGGAGATCGGAGAAGAGACACCGAGGGAATAACGACCACAGGAAAGGGTCGGGATTTAAGAAAGATTGGCAACCATCAGGGGATAAGCCCAAATGCAAGACCTGTAAGAAAAACCATTTTGGGAAGTGTCGTTTAGAGTCGAAATCGCAGTCCCACATGAGAACCTGTGGAATCTGCAAATCTACGGATCATATGACTTTGAAGTGTAAAGGTCTGAAGGATGCAACATGTTACGGTTGCAACGAGAAAGGGCACATTAAGACTAATTGCCCAAAGAACGCTAAGAAAGCCGATGATGGAAAGAAGACCAATGCAAGAGTCTTCAAGATGGACGCTAAGGAAGCAGTTCAAGATGACAACGTTATTACAAGTACTTTTCTTGTAAACGATGTTTTTGCTAGAGTCTTGTTTGATTCTGGCGCGGATAAGTCTTTTGTAGATAATAAATTCTGTGAGTTGTTAAAATTACCTGTAAAAGCCTTAAGTGTGAAGTATGAGAAACCGCCTCAACCGTTTTAGATGGATGTGTTATATCCATTAGGAATCACTCTTTTCCATTATCCTTACTTCCCTTTAAACTAGCCGGTTTTGATGTAGTGATAGGTATGGATTGGTTGTCACACAACCAAGCCCAAATTGTGTGCAACAGAAAGCAAGTGGTAGTTAAAACTCCGTCTGGTGAGTCACTCTCTATTCAAGGAGATACCCAGCATGGGTTGCCTGAGCAAGTGTCCATGCTCAAGGCATCCAGATGTCTACAGAAAGGTTGTGTCATTTACATGGCACAAGTTACTGTTGATGAGCCAAAGCCGAAGATTGAAGATATCCCTGTCATTTCGGAATACCCTGAAGTGTTTCCGGAAGAACTACCTGGCTTACCGCCAGATAGGCAAGTGGAGTTTCGAATTGACATCATTCCGGGTGCGGCGCCAGTAGCGAGAGCTCCATATAGGTTGGCACCAACGGAGATGAAGGAGTTAAGGACGCAGTTAGATGATCTGTTAGCTAAAGGTTTTATTAGACCTAGCTCGTCTCCTTGGGGAGCGCCGATTTTGTTTGTCAAGAAGAAGGATGGATCGATGCGTCTGTGCATCGATTACGCGAGCTTAATAAAGTCACCATCAAGAATAGGTATCCTTTGCCTAGGATCGACGATCTGTTCGATCAATTGCAAGGGGCAAGCTACTTTTCGAAGATCGACTTGAGGTCGGGCTATCACCAGTTGAAGGTCAAGGATGAAGATGTACACAAGACAGCGTTTAGGACTCGTTATGGACATTACGAGTTCCTAGTGATGCCTTTTGGGCTCACTAACGCACCAGCCGCATTCATGGATCTCATGAATCGCGTCTGCAAGCCTTATCTGGATAAATTCGTCATCGTCTTTATTGACGACATTCTTATCTACTCAAAGAACCAGGCTGACCGCGAGAAACACCTTCGTTGTATTCTCAAACTTCTACATCATGAGAAACTCGATGCCAAATTTTCAAAGTGCGAATTTTGGCTTCGAGAAGTCCAATTCCTTGGACACGTGGTAAGTGAGCGTGGTATCCAAGTAGATCCCGCTAAGGTAGAAGCAGTTATGAATTGGCAAGAGCCAAAGACACCTACCGAGATTTGCAGCTTTCTAGGATTAGCAGGATACTATAGGCGATTCATCGAAAATTTTTCAAGGATTGCTGCGCCTCTAACTTCGTTGACTCGTAAGAAGATTAAGTTTGATTGGGGCCCTAAGCAGCAGGAATCCTTTGACATTCTGAAGAAGAAGTTGAGCAATGCACCAGTGTTAACATTGCCTGATGGTATAGAAGAATTCGTGGTGTATTGCGATGCGTCACACACTGGTATGGGCTGTGTACTCATGCAGAGAGGCAAAGTCATTGCCTACGCTACACGACAGCTAAAGGTGCACGAGAAAAACTACACCACCCACGACTTGGAACTGGGTGCCGTTGTATTTGCACTGAAACTTTGGAGACACTACTTGTATGGGACCAAGTGTGTAATCTATTCGGATCACAAGAGCCTTCAACATTTGTTCAATCAGAAGGACCTGAACATGCGACAAAGGCGATGGATGGAAACTTTAAATGATTACGACTGTGAGATAAGATACCATCCAGGCAAGGCAAATGTAGTTGCTGACGCCTTAAGCAGAAAAGAAAGAGTGAAGCCGATAAGAATACATGCCAAGCGCATAGAAATAAGGAATAATTTGAACGAAAGGGTGTTAGCTGCACAAAAGGAAGCTGTGTTGGAAGCTAACTATCCTGAAGAAAAGCTAGGAGTAACTGAGGAGCAGTTATCCTATGACAAGGATGGAATGTTAAGACTGAATGGGCGAATATGGGTTCCAGTTTATGGAGGACTTCGAGATGTTATCCTCCAGGAAGCCCACAGCTCCAAATATTCCGTTCATCCTGGTGCTGATAAGATGTACCAGGATCTAAAGGCAAACTACTGGTGGATTGGTTTGAAAAAGTCCGTAGCAGAGCATGTAGCTAAATATTTGACTTGTGCTCAAGTCAAAGCTGAGCACCAAAAGCCGTCAGGTTTGCTACAACAACCTGAAATTCCCACGTGGAAATGGGAAATGGTGACAATGGATTTCATCACCAAGTTACCAAAGACGAGAAAGGGAAATGATACTATATGGGTCATAGTAGATAGACTGACGAAGTCAGCTCATTTTCTACCCATCAAGGAGACGTATAGCTCCGATATGTTAGCCCAATTATACGTTGATAAGATTGTAGCGTTGCATGGTATACCTGTATCTATTATCTCCGATAGAGATACTAGATATACGTCTCATTTTTGGAAGAGTTTCCAACAATCTTTGGGCACTCGTTTGAATTTTAGTACGGCTTATCATCCATAGACTGATGGTCAAAGCGAGCGTACTATTCAAACTTTGGAAGACATGCTACGTGCATGTGCGATCGACTTGGGTGGTAGTTGGGATAAGAACCTACCACTGATCGAATTCTCCTACAACAATAGCTACCACACCAGCATAAAAGCTGCGCCTTTTGAGGCCTTATACGGTAGAAAGTGTAGATCGCCTATTTGTTGGGCGGAAATGTCCAACTAACAGGACCAGAGATTATTTTTGAGACGACAGACAAGATTGTCCAAATTCGCGATCGTTTGAAAGCTGCCAGGGATAGGCAGAAAAGTTATGCGGATCCAAAGCGTAAGCCTTTTCACTTCGAAGTAGGTGACAAAGTATTGCTTAAGGTATCACCCTGGAAAGGAGTGATGCGATTTGGTAAGAAAGGTAAGCTGAGCCCGAGATACATAGGACCTTTTGAGGTTATCGAACGCGTCGGATCAGTTGCCTATAAGCTAAACCTACCTGAAGAGCTTAGTAGCATACATAATGTGTTCCACATCTACAATCTGAAGAAGTGTTTCGCTGACGAATCATTGGTCATACCGCATACAGATATACACATTGATGAAAGCTTGAAGTTTGTGGAAAAACCACTGTCGATTGAGGATCGACAGGTGAAGAAGCTTCGAAGGAAGTATATACCCGTAATTAAGGTCAAGTGGGATGCCCGTAGAGGTCCCGAATACACATGGGAAGTAGAATCCACGATGAAAGAAAAATACCCTCATTTGTTTCAGTAAATCTCGAGGTCGAGATTTCTTTTAAGGGGGTGAGGATGTAACACCCCAAAAAATTTCGTCCAATAATGCATTGACACGTGTCATAGACTTTGGATATGTGAAAATATACCTTAGAGGGACTAAAGTTGTCAAAAAGTGAAACTATGGAATATAAGGGTCCGAAGTGTCAACATTGGATAAATAGACTCTAAAATAACCCTATATGGTGTTTATAACCATAAACGGATAGATCATGGATCATACGAAGCGGAAAATGCACGAAAGTGAGGAATTACAAACTACAGGGACTAAAACCTCTGAGTGATCTTTTGGCAGCCCCGAAGCTTTGTAATGATAAAATATACTCACTAGAATATGTGGTAAAAATTTCATGAAGTTTCGTTATCGTATAAGAAAGTTATGGCCAAAACCGTACTTGAGGGGTTAAAAGCGTCAACGTCGAATTTCATGACTTTTCGGGTGAGCGCAAAGTTAACCGAGGACTTTACCATGTTGGTAAATGTCCCAAGGTCCTTAAAAATCAGATTTGAGGGTCTAAGGGTCAAGATAAAGGGCCAAAACCTCGTAACCAAAGAGCAGGGACCAAACTGCAAAGTTTAAACAATTTTTGTGAAGCTGCAGACCCCAGGCGGCCCGCCTGGGCACCTGTACGCGGGCCGCGACCCACGCCCAGCATCAGATTTCGCGAACAGCAACTATTTGGGTCCGTTTTATGGTTGTTTACAGCTATCAGCACCTCCCAAACCCTCCAATCAGCTTACATGCAATATGGGACACCTGTAGCACTCTCACAACTCCTGAAACACCTTATAATCAGATCAAAGTCTTCACAATTTGGGTCTTGAGTAGTAACCAAGAACACTTACAACTTTCAAGAATTCACAAGAGCTATTCTGGAGCTTTCTGGACGACAAGGCTGCTTCATAGTGATCTCTAAGCTTCATTAGGACTCTTGTAAGCATTTATAACCTTCTCTAATTCGTTCTAGCTTAGATTATTAGCCGAAAGTCAATCCGTCGTAACTTTAGTTTGACTTTCTGATTAAACGAAAATGGCTCAGTCATTTCTCAAATTGAAAGTACCTACAAATTGGTATTTATGTGGGAAACAAACCCTCAAAAGGGTATTTTCTGATTCCCATTCTAAGCATGATTATTGTCGAGTCAAAGTTGTTCTTAAAAAGTCAACAGAATGCGTTTATACAAAATTTATCATAAATGGTAATGTATATTACATGCAATCAGTTTGATCATCAAAATAACTTTATAATGAATGTAAGAATATGTTTTATCATGATCAACTCGACAATTTTTAGTATAATCCCGGATTGGAACCGAAAGTGTTACAAAATGACTTTTTCTTTGACTCTCGATTCGGATCCGTGCATGCATGTTTGAGATCTGCATTAGAGCTTATTTTGGACCATTTTTAATTATGTGCAACTCTCTGAGATTTTACAACTTGATTCAACACTTGTCCGATTCATATGCATGTTACCGGTTATGCTTAAATATGACTATTTTGCCCTTTTTGCTATAAAACGTGATTTTTGGAAAAGTGAAAGAGTAGAAACCTTTATTACTGATTTATAAACTTGCACCGAAAATTTGATATCAGTTGGAGGTCCAGATTTAGAGTTATGTCCGATATCGTAAATCTAAAGCTTTTTGTTAAATAAACGGCGTAAATAGCATATAACCTATTTAAGCCCACTTTTTGATACCAAACTTTTTACCAACTGATGTTATATAATATATTGGGATTTTTGAAGATTTTTATTTAAGTTTTGGCTGATCGTATCATAGGCCTCTAAGTTTAACTCGGTTAATACCGGTTTTGACCTTTTAAGCCATAAAATGAGTTTTATAAATCTTTTCGACCCCAAACCTTTTTCTACTGATTTTATTTGTTAAATAAAATATTTTGAGCATTCTGGAAATATAAAAATATCAGCTTTCCTTTGAAAACCCGGAAACGGCTCTAAATCGCCTTTTTAAGCGTTTTTAACGCCTAGTATGTATTATAACCATGTTAAGCGTATAAGGGTTATACCTACTGATGTATTTAGCATATTTTTATAAAATAACAGTAAGTATAAGTTTTCGAACTCAGGTTTCCAGTTTTGACCGTTTAAGCCTTTGTGAAATTACCGAAATACCCCTAAGGTGCATAGTTCGATTTTAAATGATAAGTTTTGTATATGGGTCATACCCTACTGTTATAATATGTCAAATTAAGTATATTTACTGTATAAATCAGACCTGTAACTCAGATTTCCAATTTAACTCTTTTATAATCTTTTAAATGACCAAAATGCCCTTATGAGGCGTAAATTGAGTTTATTTCCGTATGGGGCAAAAATAGAAGTTATCTTACTGATATTATAACATATTTAAAGCATATTATCTCAGGGAACTTGCGTATGACTCTTATGGTCACCCGTAACGCTCTTTTAGCGTTCGGTTCGGTTCATGTAACTAGTTTGCATAAATTGACCGAAACGGGTCAAACATTATCATTTGGTCTCAAAATCCAGAATGTATTTAGCATACCCAAATTATACAAGTATTCAAACTTGTCGGGTCTAAATCACATTCTATCCGGTCTTCGCTTAATCGTGCGCTTGAACCGTATCGTCCTTAAAACTAACCGGTTTAAGCTTAGGCTTAAATAAAGACCCGTTAGGAATCTAATAGGTTATTATAAACCTTTGTTCCAGAATAGGAGACCCAGTAAAAGCTACCTCCACTTGCTAATTGTGATTCATACTTACCAAGGTAAATACTTTTTTAACTTATTTTCCCTATAGGGGATTGGGGTACGGTATATAATATACCGCTTGGTCCGGCATTGAATTCTTTAATCGAATAGTGGTTAAATTTATTGAGATGACCTTGTTTTGAAGGTGTTTTATTGCTTAAAGCCTTTGGGGGGGTTAATGACCATGTCCAGGATATCCTTGGCATCATCTTACGAGATGGCCACGACCTGAGCACGGGGTGTAGGCGTACACCCGTCAGTGTATAACTCTATATTGTGGTGTGTCTATTAATCTTTAACCCGGTCTACGGATTGGGCTACTGAACGCGGAGTAACATGTAAATCCCTTACAAGATTATAATGTGTAATTATCCCAAGTTATAAAAATATTTTATGCCATGTGCATTTAAATTAATTTTCAATCTTTTCAAAATGAGTCAGTTAATCTGTATTTACCAGTGTAAACTGACGTACTTCCCCAAAAGGTTAAGTGCAGGTACTACACAAAATAGGCTGGCTGTCTTCTAGAGCGTCCACAATAAGTCTCGCAAGCTTGGACGACAATAAAACTGTTGAACAATATCTTATTTTATTTTGATCCGCCTGTGGATCCGTTTCAACTACTAGTGATATTTAATATTACATTCTATTAAAGTTGAAATGAATCTATCTTTGCTTCCGCTGTGCATTTATATATTGTGTTGTTTGTCTATGATGATGCCAACCACGTCACTATACTCCCCACCGGGCCCACCGGTGACACGTGGAAATTAGGGGTGTGACAAGAAGGGTAACCAACATTGTACTGGAAGATGACACTTCCCAAACTCCAACATCTACACAACCACTGTCCCTTGTCACCATCCCAAACCCTATTCCATTATCATCAGCTCAAGTTCTGAACTCAAACACTGCTATTGTTCCAGTGGGATTACAATGCCCATTGGATCTTCCAGCAGTCAAAGAGGAGATAAAGTCCTTTTACTCTGAAGATGACCCTGCAAAAAGGAAACTTCCTTCCATTCAAGGTTATCCTTTCCCTAGAAACATAGAAAAATATCTCAAAAAAAAGTTCAACAAGCAGAAGATATATCCTAAAGAGATAAAGAGGGAAAGTTTGACAAAGAGATTCAGAGAAATTTGCAATACCTGCTCACCAAGGTCAGAACTTTAGAACACTTCTCAAAAGACCTTTGTCAAAAACTCTCTGAAAGAGATGATGAAAGTATGAGGAAAGACAATCTTGAATATATCATGGCTTACAAAAAGTACAGGGCAGAAAAGCACCAGTACAAGGAATGGACCATCAGTGAGCTAGAAAAAGAAACAACCAGAATTCAAGTTATGATTAAAAACAAGGTAAAGCAGACTCCTCCAGTTTGGGCCAAGTAGAAGAAGAATGTACCAAAAAGGACCCTACAGTTGAAAAGAATGAAAGATGAACTGATAACAGCTGATTATGGGTTAAGGAACCAGGTCACAAGGTGGTCAGAGGATAAGGTGTTAGCCACTTACAAAAAAGTTGGAAGAGTTGAGAAAAAGAGATCCCACTGCTCCTCAAAAGCCTGATTATCTTGAAGCAGTGGTTCCACTCAGAAAACAGAAGTTACAAATCTGGAGACCAAATGTTCCAACTGCTGCCATTTATTATCAAAGAAGGAAACAACAACAAATGGATGCAGCAATATCAAAAGAAGACCAGGCTTCAGAAGAATATATCATGAAGATGGTTCTTCAGACACTTATGGTAGAAAATCAAAGCTCAACACAATCCCAAGATCCTGCCAAAGTTGTCATCACCAGGCCTCAATCTCCAAACTCATCAACAGTAAAAACTCTCCCAAGAAACCCATTGGATTCAAAAATACTAAAGTGGAAATCTGATAAACAGACCCACGTATTGACTCTGCTTAAATCCAATGGTGAGGTGAAGTACATATCAAGGGAACAAGCACTTGGCCTGGGTGTAGAAGATCTACAAGATCTCCTTGAGCTTACACTATGCGGGGATGAGAATGATGAGGACTCCATGAACTTTGAATTACAATTCAAAGGTCAAGTTAGAGAACTCCTGATGAGGCAATAAAGATCCTTAATAATGAAGTGTTTTGGCATCATCTGTTCCAGGGGGAGATTGTTGGTATTGAACGCTACAGAGGAACAGATGATATATAGCCAAAACTGGTTCAAAGCAGTGGATCATCATAATCAGTGCTTATACAAAGACTTTCCCCTTGACAGTGGATCTAACAACCGATAGTCTCCAAACACTGATCATCCCAACCACTTATAGGCCAAGCACTGATGAAGATTAAAGAACTAAAGTGATGTGTATAAAATGCAACATATAAAACACATCAATTAAGGCATAAAACTAACCCTTTTTAAGTACTAATGTTGGAAAAAGAGTGTTTTTGTCTTCCTTTTGTATTTTCAGGATGAAATGAGCTCAAAATCACAAAAGAAGCAAAAAGACTACTAAATCTACCATAAATACAAGAAAAGGAACAAAAGTGAACTGCCCGGACCCTCAACGGCACCTCCCAAGACAAAGAGAAGAGAAACAGAGCCTGAACACGCCCCGTGTCCAGTGAACACGGGGGCGTGCCCAGGAAGCAGCAGAAAAGACAAACCAGTAGAAGCTTCCATTGCTCACCACGGGGCCGTGCCCAGCGGACACGGGGGCGTGTTGAAAGTACAGCAGGCGCATTAATTGTAATTCGCAATTACAATTAATGAAGAGAGAGAATGTCAGACGGGCACGGGGCCGTGTTCAGCGAACACGGGGCCGTGTCCAGCGTTCTGTTCAGCCTATAAATAGAGGAGCTTGGCTTCATTCTCTCTCATCCCTTGGCACACCACCTCTCTCACACTTCATCCACCACCCACCACCACCATAACACCATCATCCACCACCATCATCCATTGTCCATCATAGAGTGTGTGAGTCGTCTCGGGATCCAAGATTGATCGTAAGAGTTCTTGACAATCAAGGCCATGTTTGCCTAAGTCTCTTACATCACTTGGTGAAGACAAGTGTTTAGTATAATACTTTTTATTTTTAATCTTTTGCACTTTTTATTTGGTTTTGTATTAATGACTTTAATAACTAGTTACTTATGTTGAAGGTGATCTTTCCTTATCGTTTGTCCGTGGTGTCTTGGCATTATTTTACTGTCTATATAAAATAAAAGATTTTCACCATTCATATCTCCACGGTCTATATGGAGGTATGTTGGCTACCTGGTCGGGGGTTAAGGGAACGGTTTGGTAAAGGTCTTGCCCTTGTTCAGCGTTTAGAGGTCCTGCTTGGGACCTGGGTCAAATTTAGTAGGATCTCCTTCAATGCCCATAGGTATTGGATGGCGGGGATCCAAACTCTTTGACCCCCTCATAAGCTAACTACTATTAATACTATAACCCGGCTATTTAGGACTGTATCCCTGCTGACTCAGACTACTTAGCCGAGGGTAACGTCACCGCCAAAAGCGGGGCCTACCATAATTTGCATTAATAACTTAATTCATTATCTTTCAATAATCCAACCCTTTAGGATTGTATCCTTGCTGACTCAAACTACTGGGTTGAGGGTAACGTCACCTCCGAAAAAGGGGCCTACTACAATAACTAAGATAATCTCTTAAACAAGTGCAAAAGTGCGAAAATAATCAAAGGTTATACTAATACACGTGTCGGATCCAAGTGATTCATCTTGTCTATCTGTTTTTATTTTATTTTATTTTTCAGCATTTAGTTAGTTTTCATTTTTCTTAGTTTAAAACATTTTTCTAACTTTTTGATTTGATTAGACGTTGAGGATAAACCGGTATTAAAAGCTCTTGTGTCCTTGGACGACCTCGGTATCTTACCAACACTATACTACGTCTACGATGGGTGCACTTGCCCATATGTGTGTTTAGTGTTAGTAAATATCGTGTTTTATAAATTTAAAACTTGGCTAAAAGTGTAAAAAGGGCTTAAAAATATATCTAAATTATATACACACCGACACGCATCAAGTTTTTGGCGCCGTTGCCGGGGACACAAGGATTTTAAGAAAGCTTAAAATCAACGGCCTAATCAGTTTTTCAAAACCTTTTCAAAACGCGCGCATTTTTCTGCATTTTAGTTTAGTTTTTGCATTTACAGTAGCCTGAACACGGGGTCGTGCTCGCTGAACACGCCCCCGTGCTGCATATTTTAGAGTAGATACCCAGATACAGAGTCTAAACACGGGGCCGTGCTCGCTGAACACGCCCCCGTGCTCAACGTGACCAGTTAATTTAATTAAAACGCCCAGATACAGTCCCTGAACACGGGGCCGTGTTCACCCAACACGGGGCCGTGTCCAGCTTCTGTTTCCGTCTTATTTTTGTTTTCTGGTCCCGAGACTCAGTTGTAGTCTGTCGAGTGATTCCTATGGATCAATACTCAAGAGATTACAACTACACCTATGATGAGGATGATTATAGAGGTAATTATTGCACTAATTGTCGTAATACACACTCGGTTCAATATAATACTTCATATCAACCATCCAATTCATACAACCATTATGAGGAGCCCAGGTACGAGCCATCAACTTCATACACATCCTATGAAGACCAAAGGTATGAACCTCCTCCCTCATACTCATATTTTGATGAACCAATGTATGAGCCTTCATACTCATACTTTGAAGATTCAACATATGAGCCACCACCTTCATACACTTATTATGAGGAACCATGGCGTGAACAACCCACCTCATATGAGTACTATGAAGAACAAAGTTTCGACCCTTATCCATCATATACTTATAATGAAGAACAATGGTGTGAACCATCTACTTCATATGAGTACTATGAGGAACCAAGGAGCGAACAACCGGATTCAAGCTTTGAGGATCCAAATTCTTTCAACCTCACCGAAGTGACCAATAGGATATTAGAACACATTAAAACTATCGAACGTTGCATAAGAGAATCTCGCGCAAGGGAAGAGGAATCCCGCGCGGGAGAAGAGTTAAAAAGTAATAATAACGTAGAGGTAGTTAAAAATGTAAAAATGGAAGAACAAGAAAGTGAAAAACAAACACATGAGTTAAACAACGAAAATGGTGAGTCCGATAATGTTAAAATTCAAGAAGAGTCTAATTTAGAGGAAATTATTCTCTTATCACCTACTTTCGAAAACCATTGTTTAATAACCCCTCATGCCAAGTTTTTAAAAGAGTTAAACACTAGTGCTAAAATCAAAGAAATGGTAAGTGTTAAGTTAACTAATGATCAAACCTCGCTAATAAAAGAAGATCCTTTTGAAATTAACATCACACCGGTTCCATGTTTCTTTCAAAATTCGTTTATTAGTAATGTCACTATTGATAAAGATCTTTGTGTTAACATAATGCCTAACTACATTTTTGAAAAGTTAAGTATTAGTGATTTTACTCCACTTCAAATACCCATTTTTCTATCCGACCGAAAAGTAATGAAATCAATCGGTGTAGTCGAAGATATTTTGATTCAAACAAATCAAATGGTAATCCCAACCGACTTCGTCATCTTAGATGATGCCCCCCTAGTCTTGGGAAAACCTTTTGTACAAACTCACAAAGCTTTGAAAAACCGGAAATTCAACACTCTAACTCTTCAATTAGGGGCATTCAAAAGGAGCATAGATCTTGAGCGCTCAATGAAATATCCTTTTGGCAACAATGACCCCCTAATTGAAGATGAAGCTGAACCACCTGATACAAACCACGAGGAAGACCACTTTGTCGATGAAGAGGTAGCCATAGAACAAACTTTTAAGGTTCTTGATCTAAATGAGCCACAAAATAAGGTGTCTCCTAAAGACCCACCTATCGAGCTCAAAGAACTCCCTAAGGGTTTGGAATATGCTTTTCTAGGCAAAGATGGTAGTCTACCTGTAATTATTTCGTCTAAATTAACTAGCATAGAAAAAGAAAAATTAGTTAACCTACTTAAAAAACACAAAAATGCGATCGCTTGGAAGCTTGTAGATATTAAGGGAATAAGTCCTTCCATGTGCACGCACAAAATTTTAATGAATGATGACTACAAAACGGTGATTCAACCACAACGAAGAGTGAACCCCAATGTTCAAGAAGTGGTTAAAAATGAAGTCATCAAACTACTCGACGCCGGACTAATCTACCCTATCTCCGATAGCCCGTGGGTAAGTCCCGTCCAAGTAGTCCCAAAGAAAGGAGGTATGACGGTAATAACTAACGAGAAAAATGAATTAATACCCACAAGAACCGTCACAGGATGGAGAGTCTGTATAGACTACAGGAGATTAAATGAAGCAACAAGGAAAGACCACTTTCCTTTGCCCTTCATTGATCAAATGTTAGAAAGATTATCCGGTCATAAATTTTATTGTTTCTTAGATGGTTTTTCAGGTTACTTTCAAATACCGATAGCACCAGAAGACCAAGAGAAAACAACTTTCACATGCCCCTACGGAACTTTTGCATATCGACGCATGCCATTCGGTCTATGTAATGCGCCTGCAACATTCCAACGTTGTATGGTCGCCATTTTCCATGATATGATTGAAAAAACCATGGAAGTCTTCATGGATGACTTTTCCATCTTTGGAGACTCATATGATCAATGCCTCGATAATCTTGAACGAATGCTATCCCGATGTGAGGAAACTAACCTCGCCCTTAACTGGGAAAAATGCCATTTCATGGTAACAGAGGGAATAGTACTCGGACATAAAATCTCAAGCGAAGGAATGGAAGTTGATCGAGCAAAAATCGAGACCATATCTCGATTACCTCCTCCATCCTCCGTGCGAGCAATCAGAAGTTTCCTAGGGCATGCCGGATTCTATAGAAGGTTTATCAAAGACTTTTCGAAAATTTCAAGACCTCTAACAAAATTGCTTGAAAAAGATGCACCCTTCATCTTTGACAAGGAATGCAATCAAGCATTTCTGACCCTCAAGGAAATGCTAGTCAATGCACCTATCATGATAGCACCAGATTGGAAATTTTCTTTCGAAATCATGTGCGATGCAAGCGACTTTGCTGTTGGAGCAGTCTTGGGACAAAGAAAAGAAAAACATTTCCACCCAATCTATTATGCTAGTAAAACTCTAAATGATGCACAAGAAAATTATACAACTACAGAGAAAGAGTTACTAGCGGTGGTGTTTGCTTTTGATAAATTTCGTTCTTATCTTGTTCTTTCTAAAACAATAGTTTATACAGACCATGCAGCCATCAGGTACCTCTTCAAGAAGCAAGACGCAAAACCCCGTTTGATAAGGTGGATTCTACTCCTCCAAGAATTCGACATCGAAATCAAGGACAAAAGAGGAGCAGAAAACACTGCTGCAGATCACCTCTCACGCTTAGAAGACCCAGCTTTGGAGACAACCAGGGACGAGCAAATCAACGAAAAATTTCCCACGGAGTCCCTGGAAATGATGGAAAGCAGACAAGAACCATGGTATGCCGACTACGCTAATTTCTTAGCCAGCGGTATAGTCACCAAAGGATGGCCACATCATCAAAGAAAGAAATTCTTTGCTGATGTAAAGCATTACTTTTGGGAAGACCCCTATCTTTTCAAAATGTGTGCCGATCAACTCATCCGAAGGTGTGTCCATGGTAATGAAGCACGAAGAATACTCCGTCATTGTCATGAAGGTCCATACGGAGGACATCATGGTGCCTCAAGTACCGCGAGAAAGGTATTTGATTCTGGATTTTACTGGCCAACCATTTACAAGGATGCACAAAACCTTGTAAAGACATGTGATGCCTGCCAAAGATCGGGTAATATTTCTTCCAAAAATGAAATGCCTCAAAATGGCATTCTCGTTTGTGAAATCTTTGATGTGTGGGGACTCGATTTCATGGGACCTTTCCCGCCTTCAAAAGGAAACAAATATATACTCGTGGCGGTCGATTACTTGTCTAAATGGGCAGAGGCCGAAGCTCTTCCAACAAATGATGGAAGAGTAGTAGTAAAATTCCTAAAAAAATTGTTCTCACGTTTCGGCACACCAAAGGCATTAATAAGTGATAGAGGTACCCATTTTTGTAATCATCAACTCGAAAAAATCTTAACAAAATATGGGGTCTATCACCGGGTCTCGACAGCATATCATCCTCAAACAAATGGGCAAGCCGAAGTGACTAATCGAGGTTTAAAACGAATACTTGAGAAAACCGTAGGGATAAATAAAAAAGAATGGGCTGACAAACTAGATGACGCTTTATGGGCTTTTCGAACCGCTTATAAAACCACTATAGGCACAACCCCATATAAACTAGTCTATGGAAAAAGTTGTCACTTGCCAGTAGAAATCGCTCACAAAGCCTACTGGGCAATAAAAAACGTAAACTTAGATTTAGAAGTTGCCGGTAAGAATCGATTTTGTCAAATAAATGAATTAGAAGAACTTAGGAATTATGCATATTCTAACTCCGAAATTTATAAGGAAAGAATGAAAAATTTGCATGATAAATATATTAAATCTAATGAATTTCGGATTGGAGATCAAGTTCTACTGTTCAATTCGCGACTTCGATTGTTTCCGGGTAAATTAAAATCTAGGTGGTCGGGACCTTTTTCAGTCACCCATGTTTTTCCACACGGTGCAGTAGAAATTAAAACTCGAAATGGAACACCATTCAAAGTCAATGGCCAACGGCTGAAACTCTACAGGGGATCCATTGAGGATGAGGAAGAGGAAATCGCACTTCAAACGGTCAACGAATAAACTCATACCCGACATGTTACAGGTAAGTATACATTCGAAATTGGTAAAATCATCTAACCATTATTCGGAGATAAGGGGCATGCACACAAGCACGTTAAAAAAAAAAAAAAAAAAAAAAAAATTTAAAATTTTCACCCGGCACGGGGCCGTGTTCGCTGAACACGGGGCCGTGTCGAGGCGACTGTCGGGATAAAACCCTCTTTTTCTATCAGTTACACCATTCCACACGCCCCGTTTCGCCGAGAACTCTCTGGTTTAGAGCGATTTTCTGCCGATTTCGAACGTTACCACCAAGCCTAACAACGTCAAGGTATGATTCTATCCTTCTTAGTAGTTAGATTAGTTACTTGCATGTAGTTAAAACATCAAAAATTGGGGGAAATCTAGGGTTCTTCATGTTCATCCGGATCGAACTCAAAATTTTTGATGAAAATTGTTAGTAGTAGTTTAGAGTAGAGTAATAGGAAGTAAATAGCCATGTATTGTTGATAGATTTGTCCGATTTCCAACTAAAAACACAAACCCTTGTTCTTGAACCGAAAAACTCAAAATTAAAGGGGTAAATGGTTTGATTTTGGAAAAATGACACTTAGGGTTTCATTTTCGGGGGAAACCGCTGCTATTAGGCTAAAAATTTTCAGGTTTTCGAAACCGGGACGAAAAAATGAAAATTAGGTGTTACAGACGCCTGAACACGGGGCCGTGTTCGCTGAACACGGGGCCGTGTCCAGCCCACTGTTTGCAGTTTTCAACCCGAATTTCCATGTTTCGCACTAACTTTTGTTGTATTCTTTTCAGATGTCCAAATTCACACGGTTCAATGCCAGCGAACTTGACGCCAGGGCTCGCTATGAGGTCCTACAAACAAGGCCCGAAGAATATCCAAGGCGGGCATGTACCGATCTTCTGACAATGGTAAACCAACTGGACCGCTTCAACAACATAGTGACGGGTCCACTGCACGTTGCATTGACTACCCGACTTCGGTCGGTCCACCAATGCACATTGGAGTTCTATAGCACGTTCATCTTCAGCTCGAGACGCGACCCGTTTGATCACGAGGCGGTCGAGTTTCGATGTGGGGGCACGACCTATAGGACCTCCATGGCGCAGTTCGGATCAATCATTGGGCTGTACAAAGACGAAGAAGCGGGGAACGAAGAGAATACCGGGGGATTGCGAGATTTGGACGCAACAGAACGCCAAGCCGCATGGGCTCAAATCGGTGAGGGGATCTACAACTCCAGCAGCACAAAGAGTACCAAACTGAGAGACCCGTTATACCGCTACATCCACAGGCTCCTCACGTACTCGCTGAACCAACGCCATGACAGTAGTGGCGTTGTTGGGGTTAGAGATTTGGTTGTCCTTCACTGCATCCACAACCGGAAGCCTCTCGATGTTCCTTACCTCCTACTGCGGAACATGCACTTGAACCGCCTTGCCTCTGCTCCTACACCAATCTTCTTCGGGGGATGGGTGTACCGTCTTTTCAAGCACTTCGCGAACATCCCGAAGTCCTTCGAAAGGGGCCCATGGTCGGGACGGGTTGATTACCATATCTGCCGGGCCATGAACTTGCTCTATGAAGCGGAGGACGGGACGGTGAGCTTTCAAAGGACGCAAGGCTACGCATGGAACCCGCAAGAGGCTCTAGTTCTTCATGCACCACCTCCACAGTACCAATTCCCTCCCCAAGGCGAACAGGGTCAATCCTCCTCTCAAGGAGGCGGTTTTCCTAATTTCCAAAGTTTGCATGATCTTTTGCAGGAAAACCTCATGTGCACCCGGAACACCTACAACCTCGCCAACAACACACACCTCCGGGTAGGAGCTATCGAACGAAGCGTCAACGACATACAAGATGACATCGGTAGCATCCGGGAGTACATGGCGAGGCAGGGAGGCGGAGGTGAAGACAGTGATGAAGATATGGAGTAGGAGGCCGGGAGGAGCAAAGGGCTAGCTGGTTATGAGCCCACAGGTTTGATTACCCTTCCTATCGAACAATTCATGGCCTACGTGCCATTTGTCAAGACAATTTACTTTCCTTAACTCTTTTCTTTTTATTTTTACTTTGTTTTTACTTTGTGTTGGATAATGTTTAACTATGGTAAGATTAGGATGTTTGGTGCTTGGTTGGATGGTATTGAATGCTTGAACAGGTGCAATGCAAGGGTTAGAATGCTAAACATTAGCACTCGCAGCCCTAGGAGGAAGAAACCGGGAGAAAACCATATTTTTCTGGCTAACAGACTATCCACACGGGGACGTGTTCAGCCGACACGCCCCCGTGTTCATCTCCCAGTACTGCTGTTTGGCTACTGACCTGCAGATTTTTGTCGGACACGTGGCCGTGTTCACCCAACACGCCCCCGTGTTCACCCTCTGTAAGTTTTTCGTTACTGGCAGTTCAACACGGGGCCGTGTTCAATAAACACGGGGCCGTGTCCAGAGCGCCAGTAACACAAATCTTTGTTTTTAAACACACTTTTACATATTCTAATCAACCAAAAACTCTATTTTTGGACACATTGAGGACAATGTGTAATTTAAGTGTGGGGGGGATGCTAAAACCTTGGAATTTTGCAAAATCCTAAAACAAGCCTTACACAAAACTCTATTGGAACCGCTAAACACCCCGAATTTTTTTCAAAAACTTTTTCAATTTTTTTTATTTTATTTACTTGTCTTAGTTTAAGTTGGGAATAACAAGTTATAAAAGGGTTATATTTTTACAAACTTACAACCGATAGCGTCGTGATAAAAAGAACTAACATAAGAAAATTATGAAACGGTATAACAAGTCTAGCTAAAATTCGATTATATATGCTTGGTCACATTAAAAACCCATTCCCACAAAAAGTGAGTTTTGAGCCTTTATTGAGCATAAAAATACACATATTTAGATTAAATGCTCATTTTTCGTTTCTTGTGTGAATAGCCGCTCGGTCTTTACAAATCTAGAACTTGCCACGACGATACATTCCCGGTCCTTACCAACTTAAACCCAAGTAAGTAAATGATGGAGGCATTAGGACTAACTATTTTTCTTTCAAAACCATTATTTTTCATTTTTTTTTACCTACCCAAAATCCCCCTAGAAAACCCCTTTGAGCCTAAACCTTTCATTTCATTACCCCCAAAACAATTTTCTACCCACCAAAAACCTTTTTCATTTTTTCACTTTTATTTTAGTAACAAACTCGGTTTTTCATAAACATACCTTTACGTGATAAAAAAAAAAAAAAAAAATATATATATATATATATATGATGAAGTCAAAAACAAACATAAGCTACAAAAAGCTTGTTTGGAGAAATACTTCAAAAATAAATGTCACCAAAAATAAGGTATTTTACGAAAACCGACACTTGTTACGATTTTCGCCCTTTTTACTAACCACTAACCAACCACCCACCTTTAAACCCAAGCCTTCACCCCAAAAGACCTCTTGATATTTACAAAGGTAAAAAGTTAAAAAGGAGGAGGATTGATCGCTTGGCAAGCATATGGAAAATGTAAATCCGTGCCGCTCTCGAGCGATTCACTTAAATATACACCTTCGGCCGAGTGATTGAGTGATCTCCCGTGAGGTATGTGAACTTGTATATAAATGGAATTTTAATAAGGCATGCTATGCCAAATTTAGTAATTTATCTTATGAAAAGTTCAAAATAAACCATGACGAATAAGATTGTAAATAAAATAAAAATAGAACCTATACAAACCTTGGATTCCCGACACTCTAGGACAAGTTAAAAAAAAAAAAAAAAAAAAAAAAAAAAAAAAAAAAAAACTTCTCTTCTACCTATTCCATTTGGGAGTGTAAGCCACATTAAAAGAGTTTTGCTTGAGGACAAGCAAAAGTTCAAGTGTGGGGGTATTTGATGTGTATAAAATGCAACATATAAAACACATCAATTAAGGCATAAAACTAACCCTTTTTAAGTACTAATGTTGGAAAAAGAGTGTTTTTGTCTTCCTTTTGTATTTTCAGGATGAAATGAGCTCAAAATCACAAAAGAAGCAAAAAGACTACTAAATCTACCATAAATACAAGAAAAGGAACAAAAGTGAACTGCCCGGACCCTCAACGGCACCTCCCAAGACAAAGAGAAGAGAAACAGAGCCTGAACACGCCCCGTGTCCAGTGAACACGGGGGCATGCCCAGGAAGCAGCAGAAAAGACAAACCAGTAGAAGCTTCCAGTGCTCACCACGGGGCCGTGCCCAGCGGACACGGGGGCGTGTTGAAAGTACAGCAGGCGCATTAATTGTAATTCGCAATTACAATTAATGAAGAGAGAGAATGTCAGACGGGCACGGGGCCGTGTTCAGCGAACACGGGGCCGTGTCCAGCGTTCTGTTCAGCCTATAAATAGAGGAGCTTGGCTTCATTCTCTCTCATCCCTTGGCACACCACCTCTCTCACACTTCATCCACCACCCACCACCACCATAACACCATCATCCACCACCATCATCCATTGTCCATCATAGAGTGTGTGAGTCGTCTCGGGATCCAAGATTGATCGTAAGAGTTCTTGACAATCAAGGCCATGTTTGCCTAAGTCTCTTACATCACTTGGTGAAGACAAGTGTTTAGTATAATACTTTTTATTTTTAATCTTTTGCACTTTTTATTTGGTTTTGTATTAATGACTTTAATAACTAGTTACTTATGTTGAAGGTGATCTTTCCTTATCGTTTGTCCGTGGTGTCTTGGCATTATTTTACTGTCTATATAAAATAAAAGATTTTCACCATTCATATCTCCACGGTCTATATGGAGGTATGTTGGCTACCTGGTCGGGGGTTAAGGGAACGGTTTGGTAAAGGTCTTGCCCTTGTTCAGCGTTTAGAGGTCCTGCTTGGGACCTGGGTCAAATTTAGTAGGATCTCCTTCAATGCCCATAGGTATTGGATGGCGGGGATCCAAACTCTTTGACCCCCTCATAAGCTAACTACTATTAATACTATAACCCGGCTATTTAGGACTGTATCCCTGCTGACTCAGACTACTTAGCCGAGGGTAACGTCACCGCCAAAAGCGGGGCCTACCATAATTTGCATTAATAACTTAATTCATTATCTTTCAATAATCCAACCCTTTAGGATTGTATCCTTGCTGACTCAAACTACTGGGTTGAGGGTAACGTCACCTCCGAAAAAGGGGCCTACTACAATAACTAAGATAATCTCTTAAACAAGTGCAAAAGTGCGAAAATAATCAAAGGTTATACTAATACACGTGTCGGATCCAAGTGATTCATCTTGTCTATCTGTTTTTATTTTATTTTATTTTTCAGCATTTAGTTAGTTTTCATTTTTCTTAGTTTAAAACATTTTTCTAACTTTTTGATTTGATTAGACGTTGAGGATAAACCGGTATTAAAAGCTCTTGTGTCCTTGGACGACCTCGGTATCTTACCAACACTATACTACGTCTACGATGGGTGCACTTGCCCATATGTGTGTTTAGTGTTAGTAAATATCGTGTTTTATAAATTTAAAACTTGGCTAAAAGTGTAAAAAGGGCTTAAAAATATATCTAAATTATATACACACCGACACGCATCATAAAGCTCTGTCTGCCGATGTCTCCTAAGTATTGTTGAAGACCAAAGTACTGCTCTTTCAAGGACTGATGACCTTTGAAGAAAGCACTGATGCTCAACATCAATGCTTAGACTACATCAGTGGAAAGTGAAACAGTAGTTTATAGTAATAGTGTCTATGTAATCAGTTGTTTAATAGTCAGTGATTGTATGTAACAGTCCTTAGAGGTTGTTAGGTTGTTAGATGTAACTTTCATGGTGACGTCAGCTTTGATTCTCAGTGGTTTGATCTGTACTATAAATAGAATAGTTTGTACCGTTCTATTTATGGAGTGTTCTCCTTCAATCCAATCATCTTGTACGGTCAACCATTGAGCTCATGCTGAGGGGGAGTTTTAGTATGTAAGCTTGTATTGTAATCATTATGTTTTGCAATCACTCGACTCAATGAAAAGCATATGTTTACTGAAAACTATTTCTCTCTGAATGTGTGGTAAAGTTTGTTTCCATTTCCGCTGCATTTGATCTTTCTTATACTCATCCATTCTTCATTTATTTCAAACAAACACAATCATGATAGCCTCAGATCCTAACAGATGCATTTGAAGTGAACCAAGCACCCCTATTTATAGCCAGAACAGAGCCCCGACCACGGCCTGTGTCCACTGGGCACGGCCCGTGGCCAATCTTCTTCTCTTCCTATATTAATTGCAGCTGTCAGCAGAGGGCCTCACACGAGCCCATGGCCTCTGGACACGGCCCCGTGGTCAACTCTTTGCTGTACCATCAAGATTCTGCAAATCTTAGAGTTGACCACGCCCCGTGGTGAGCTGGGCACAGCCCCGTGGTGGGCGTAGAAGCTTCTGCAGGCTTTGTCTTTGTCACACCCCGATTTCCACGTGTCTCACCGGTGGGCCCGGTGGGGGATTACCGTGACGATGTTGGCAACAATATAGTCAAACCACACAATTATATAATGCATAGCGGAAGCTTAAGATAAATATATAAACTTCAACCTCTGGTTGTAATATCAAATGTATTACAGAAGTTGAATATATCCACAGCGGATCAAAGTAAATAAATATTGTTCATTCAGATACGGCATCGAGTTTGCGAGATTATTCGTGATGCTTAGGAAGCTAATACCAGCCCTTTTCGTATAGTACCTGCACTTAATCTTTTTGGGGAAAATACGTCAGTTTACACTGGTAAATACATTCAACTGACACATTTGAAAATGTTTATTAAAAATTGATTTGAATGCACAAGGCACAAACTCTTTTATAACTTGGGAAAATTATAATAAAATCTTGTGAACGTTTTACATGTTCTTTTATGCGTTCAGTAGCCCGGGTCGTGTCGGGTTAAAGATTTATAGACACACCACATTGCGTAAAACCGTAGTATAAAAACCAACGGCTACGTCTTTTAATTTAATGTCGACAATATATACCGGGTGTACGCCTACACCGGGATGTCGATGGTCGTGGCCATTTCGTAAAATGATGCCAAGGATATCCGGGACAACGGTCATTAAACCCCCCAAAGGCTTATAAGAAACAAAACTGTTTAAATGAGCCGATCATATTATTTAATTAACCATCTAAGCGATGGAAGAATATAATGCTCAATCAAGCGGTATTAATATACCGTAACCCAAGCCCATATAGGGGAAATAAGTTAAAGTATTTACCTTTGCAAGTATATTTCCTTAATTTGGATTAAATCACCGATAGCTTTTACTGGGGCTCCTAATCTGGAACGAAGGTTTTAATTAACCTCTTAGAATCCTAACGAGTCGTTATAATGGCCGTAGCCTAGACCGGTTGGTTCCGATATATATAGATATGGTTAAATCGCGCGAAAAGGCGAAAACCGAGAATGGAGTGTGATTCTGACCCAACAAGTTCAGAGACTTGTTTTATATGGGTTAATGGTTCACACTCTGGATTTTGGGGTTCAAATAATATAATTTGACCCGTATCGGCTAATTTATGAAACTAGTTTCATAAGCCGAACCGTGCGCGCAATAGGCGAAATGGTTAACCATGAGAGTCGTACGCTTATTTCCTAAGTCAATATGCCTTAAATGGGTTGCGGTATCAGTAGGATACCTTCCGTGACGCCCGTAACGAGTTTAAGTTAATATTACGCCCCGTAGGGGTTTTTCGGTCATTTTAAAGACTTTAAAAGGGCTTTTCGAGTTCTACAGGAAATCTGAGTTTCCCGAACAGCTTATAAGGCTTAAAATACTTTATTTATTATTTAAAACCAGTAGCAACTGGAATCGGGTCAAAAGACCTTGTAGAACTCATGTTTTGGCCGAAAAGGGCATATTCGGTATTAACCGAACCGTAGCCATAACCGCAGGTTATGAGCAAGGTAAAAATTATTAAAAATCTTTAAAATTCCCAAAATATTAATTTATAATAGTGGGTAAAAGATTTGGTGACGAAATCTTGGTTTAGATAGGCGTTATGCTAATTGCGCCGTTTATTACAAAAGTTTATTTTAATTTGCGCTAATTAGCATATCTCCCATTCTAGACCTCGGATTGACGTGAAACTTTACGGACATGCTTATAATTTAATAAGCAAGGTTCTGGTCCGTTCACGTGTCCGGAATACTCGTTTTATTTTCAAAAGGCCGTTACGGTCAACTTTTAGGCGAATGACGGAAATACGTAAAAGACTCGGATAACTCATGAACCGATCACCGAGGTTTATACCAACATGTGACCTGGTCCTAATAGAGTCCTAAGGCATATCTATACCTCACTAAAACGGGTCAGAACTGAAGTCAAAGCAAAAGTCAAACTTTTGCGACATTCGGCTCCGAACCGGTTCAATATAGCAAATGATCGATTCAAACGAGCGCAAACAAGTTTATATACTTAATATCATGTTTTATAAGTGTCAAAACAGGTTTCATAACATATACATTACAGATTATGCATAAATCGCCAAAATAGCTTTCTGTTGACTTTTTAACCGCACGTTTGACTCGATATTTGACATAGTTAGAGCGGTGATCAGGGGGAACCCTTTTAGAGGTTTATTACCCACATAATTACCTACTCAAAACCACTTTTGATCCGTCATAAGACTGAACCATTTGCAAGTTATTGTAATGACAACCGTTAGTTACGACGGTTGTGTTTATAGGCTAAAACTATGGAAATGTAAGACCAAAATGGGTATGAACGACTTACAGCAGTTGTATCTTGCTTAGAGAATACAAGAGAATGCTAGAGAGCTTCTTAGAATGATCAGATAGAAGGGTTTGAGTTGTGTGAATGTTATGACTATAACATGGCTATTTATAGTGAAAAATGAGCTCAAGATCAACACACAACAGCCTACAACTGATCATGGATGATGGGCATGTGTCCCCTGGAGCTATGGGTCAAGTGTAGGGTGCCCATGCCTCATTTATTGGAGATTTGGTCGTTCATAATGCTCAAAAGGCAAGAAGTTACAACTTTCTGCATCTGGGCACTTTACGCGACCCGCATGGAAGTTCCATGCTTGTTTAACGCGGGTCGCCTGATATTCAAATATCAGGTGCGTAATAGAGGAGGCTCGCGACCCGCCTACACTTAGGCGATTATTTAACGCGGGTCGCGAGAGGCCAGATTTCCAGAAATTTTAAATCTTTTGTAATGATTATCAGAATCCGGTAATTAATAACGAAATCTTTCGTAATGATTTACCTGACCTTTCGGGTTCGAAGGGGTAACTTTGCGGTTTGGCCCTCGGTTATTTACCGATAGGGGCCTCGTGTTATTTACCCGCATTATAAAGTCCCCGGTTAGTTTATTAATTATTTGGAAAGCCTTAACTTTCACTGTTGACGCTTTTAACCCTTCTCATACGAATTTGAGTATAACTCTTTCGTTTTAAAACGGAACTTCGCGGAATTTATACAGTATATTCTAGTGAGCGTATAATACTGTTACGAAGCCTTGGGAACGTTAAAGGGTCACTCAGAGGTATAATTAAACATGTTGACACAGTTAACCCCTGTAGTTCGTAATCTCTCACTTTCTTCCGCGTTTCGCTTCCGTACGATTTATGATTTATTCGTTTGAAGGTACAAGCATTTATTTAGGGTTATTATATAGTATATTTACCCTTGTTGACATTTATAACCCTCGAATTTATATACTTTCAAGGTTTGTCAAAATTAGTCCTTTATTTAATATTAATGCCACGTGTACACAAATGACACGTGTTAACACATTATTGGACACAAAAATTCGAGGTGTTACATCCTCACCCCCTTAAAATAAATCTCGACCCGAGATTTACTCAAATAAATAGGGGTACTTTTCTTTCATTGTAGCTTCGACTTCCCACGTATATTCGGGACCTCTACGAGCATCCCATTTGACTTTTACAATCGGTACGTGCTTTCTGCGAAGCTTCTTTACCTGTCGATCCTCAATCGACAAAGGTTTTTCTATGAACTTTAAGCTCTCATCTATATGCACATCTGTATGCGGAATCACCAATGATTCATCGGCGAAGCACTTCTTGAGATTGCAGATGTGGAACACATTGTGAATTCCATTGAGCTCTTCAGGCAAGTTCAACTTATAGGCGACTGACCCGACCCGTTCAATGACCTCAAAAGGTCCTATGTATCTCGGACTCAGTTTGCCTTTCTTGCCGAAACGCATCACCCCCTTCCAGGGTGATACCTTAAGCAACACTTTTTCACCTACTTCGAAGTGAAGATCCTTACGTTTTGGATCAGCGTAGCTTTTCTGCCTATCGCGGGCAGCCTTGAGACGTTCCCGGATTTGGACAATCTTGTCTGTTGTCTGGAAAACAATCTCTGGTCCTGATAATTGGACCTCTCCTACTTCCGCCCAACAAACAGGCGATCTACATTTCCTACCGTATAATGCCTCGAAAGGCGCAGCCTTTATGCTGGTGTGGTAGCTATTATTGTAGGAGAATTCGATCAGGGGTAGATTCTTATCCCAGTTACCACCTAAATCGATCGCACATGCACGAAGCATGTCTTCTAGCGTTTGGATAGTACGCTCACTTTGACCGTTCGTCTGTGGATGGTAAGCCGTACTAAAGTTTAAACGCGTGCCCAAAGATTGCTGGAAACTCTTCCAGAAGTGAGACGTGTATCTAGTATCCCGGTCGGAGATAATAGACACAGGTATGCCGTGTAAGGCTACAATCTTATCCACATAAAGTTGGGCTAACATATCGGAGCTATACGTCTCCTTGATGGGTAGAAAATGAGCTGATTTAGTCAGCCTATCGACTATGACCCATATTGTATCGTTTCCCTTCCTGGTTTTGGGTAACTTGGTTATGAAGTCCATAGTTACGCATTCCCACTTCCACTCGGGAAGTTCAGGCTGTTGTAGCAAGCCAGACGGCTTTTGGTGCTCGGCTTTGACTTGAGCACAAGTCAAGCACTTTGCTACATGGGCGGCTACAGACTTTTTCAAGCCTATCCACCAATAATTTGCCTTTAAGTCTTGATACATCTTGTCAGCACCAGGATGGACCGAGTATTTGGAACTATGGGCTTCCTGGAGAACAACATCTCGTAGTCCTCCATAAATCGGAACCCATATACGTCCGTTCAGCCTAAGAATTCCATCCTTGCTAAGAGTCAACTGCTCCTCAGTTACTCCTAACTTTTCATTAGGATAATTAGCTTCCAACACAGCCTCTCGCTGTGCAGCTAAAATCCTTTCAATTAAATTGTTCTTGACCTCAATGCTTTTGGCATTGATTCGAATAGGTTTTACCCTTTCTTTTCTGCTCAAGGCATCAGTGACCACATTCGCCTTGCCGGGATGGTACCTGATCTCGCAATCATAGTCATTCAGGGTCTCCATCCAACGGCGCTGCCTCATGTTCAACTCCTTCTGGTTGAACAGGTGCTGGAGGCTTTTGTGATCAGAATAAATCACAAATTTAATACCATAAAGGTAGTGCCTCCACAACTTCAGTGCAAATACAACGGCACCCAACTCCAAATCATGGGTGGTGTAATTCTTTTCGTGCACCTTTAATTGCCTTGAAGCATAGGCAATCACCTTGCCCTTCTGCATAAGCACACACCCCATGCCCGTGTGTGATGCATCGCAGTAAACTACGAATTCATCCGTTCCTTCCGGCAATGTCAACACAGGTGCGTTGCTTAGCTTTTGCTTCAGTATTTCGAAGGACTCTTGCTGCTTTGGGCCCCAAATGTACTTTTCTTTCTTCTTGGTCAAGGAAGTCAAGGGCGCAGCAATCCTCGAAAAATTTTCGATAAACCTCCGGTAGTATCCTGCTAACCCTAGGAAACTACGGATTTCGGTAGGCGTCTTTGGCTCTTGCCAGTTCATGACTGCCTCTACCTTAGCAGGATCCACTTGGATACCACACTCACTCACAACGTGCCCTAAAAACTGGACCTCTCGTAGCCAGAATTCACACTTCGAAAATTTGGCGTAGAGTTTCTCACGCTGTAGTAATTCGAGAATGCAACGGAGGTGCTTCTCGTGGTCCGCTTGGTTCTTGGAATATATAAGGATATCGTCGATGAAGACTATGACAAATTTGTCCAAATATGGCTTGCAGACGCGATTCATGAGATCCATGAACGCAGCCGGTGCATTTGTGAGCCCAAAAGGCATCACTAGGAACTCGTAATGACCATAGCGAGTCCTAAATGCTGTCTTATGTACATCCTCATCTCTGACCCTTAGCTGATGATAGCCCGACCTCAAGTCGATCTTCGAGAAATAGCTTGCTCCTTGCAGCTGATCGAATAGATCATCGATCCTCGGCAAAGGATATCTGTTCTTTATGGTAACTTTGTTTAGCTCTCGATAATCAATGCACAACCGCATTGATCCGTCCTTCTTCTTTACAAACAGGACAGGAGCTCCCCAGGGAGATGAACTAGGTCTGATAAAACCTTTCGCCAGCAGTTCATCCAACTGGGTCCTCAGTTCTTTCATTTCCGTCGGAGCTAATCTGTAAGGTGCTCTTGCTATCGGAGCCGCTCCAGGAATGATGTCTATTCTGAACTCCACTTGTCTATCTGGTGGCAAACCAGGTAGTTCTTCAGGAAAAACCTCGGGATATTCAGAAATGACAGGAAGATCCTCGATCTTCGGCTTAGGTTCTTCTATTATTACCTGAGCCATGTAAATTACACAGCCTCTGTTCAAACACCTTGAAGCTTTCAGCATAGATACGTCTTCGGGCAACCCGTACTGCGTATCTCCTCGAATGGTAAGCGATTCTCCACTCGGAGTCTTTAAAACTATCTGCCTCTTGCCGCAAATGATTTGGGCCTGATTACGGGATAACCAGTCCATGCCTAGCACAATGTCAAAACCCGCTAATTTGAAGGGAAGTAGGGATAAAGGAAAGAATGGTTCCTAATGGACATTTCACATCCTTCTAGAACAGTTGAGACGGTTTCTATCGTGCCGTCTGCTAACTCCACTTCGTATTTCGCATCGAGGGTTTTGATAGGCATATTTAGTAGTTGGCAAAATTTCTGGTCTACAAAGGATTTATTAGCGCCAGAATCGAATAGTACTCTTGCAAATATATTATTTACGAGAAAAGTACCTGTAAGCACGTTGTCGTTCTGGACCGCTTCCTTTGCATCCATGCGAAAAACTCTCGCATTTGACTTCTTTGTTTCTTCCGCCTTCTTGACATACTTAGGGCAGTTACTCTTGATGTGCCCTTTTTCATTACAACCATAGCAGGTTGCATCCTTGATTTTCTTGCACTCCACAGTCTTATGATCCTTGGACTTGCATAGTCCACAGGAAGGAGTCTTTGTTTGCGGCTGTGAGTTTGATGCAAATCTGCATTTCCCAGAGTGGGGTTTCTTGCAGATCTTGCAGTTGGGCCTTTCACCAGTTTGCCCATCCTTCTTTGTCTCCGACCCTCTTTTTCCTTCACCGTTTCCACGGTGCTTCTTCCCTGATTTTCGTGAGGTATCATCCTCACGTTTTCTCTTTTCAGCCTCCTTGTTCCTTAGTGTCCTCAGACGGACAGCGTCTAAGGTGAGAGACAAGGAAAGGTCAGTAACTGACCTGAAGGTCGTCAGCCGAGAGGCCTTTACACTTGCCTTTATTGCGGGCTCCAAGCCCCCAAAAAAACGGGCGATTCTTCGAGGTTCTGGTGTCACAAGGTATGGGACCAGACGAGACATTGTATTGAAACTCGTCAAATATGCCTGGCAGTCCAGGTTCGTCATCACTAGTGACACAAAGTCAGCCTCGATCTTCTCAACCTCATGCTGAGGGCAGTAGTTTTCCTTAATGAGAGCAATAAATTCCTCCCATGTCATTTTGTACAAAGCAGACTTACCAGATGCCTGCACCAACGCCCTCCACCATGCCAGGGCCTCGCCCTTAAAAGACTGGGACACATACTTCACCATATCCCTCGCTGCACACCCGCTGATGTCCACAATAGTGTCCATCTCATCTAGCCAGGTGATACAATCAACAGCACCTTTTTCCCCTGTGAATTCCCGGGGCTTACAAGATACAAAATACTTGTAAGTGCAACCCTTAGCACTGGATGCATCAGTATATTCTCTATCGCGATGAACGCTGTTCTCAGTGGACGAGTGTTTGTCGTCATCTTTCTTGGGTTGAGAGGGTGGTTTGGAGTGTGTCTTTGGTTTAGAGGGTGGCTTTGACACGGTTCTGCCTTGGGACTCAGTATATTGACGATCCAGAGCTGCCTGAACAACATTGTCAATCAGAGCCTTCAGTTGTGCGCCTGTCAATTGCACTGGCGTATTGTCGTAGTCATCTTCATTAGTATGGCTATTCTCTCCGTTGGGATCCGCCATTGTAACTTGAATCTGTTACAGAAGATAACAAAATTTTATTCAGGAGATTATTATATAATTGTCTTTTATGACAACTTGTCAACCATGGTACAGAGACCATATTTGGTTAACTTATTACTTCATTACATATTAGGATTTGAATATATCCTATTTCAGCTATATAAATAGTATTGGCGGCATAAAGCCTAATCACGAGGATGTTTTATAATTTTAGCCGAGATTTCTGAGAATCAAAGGCATAGAGATGTGAACCGTAGTTATTTTATCTCTTTCTGACAGAGAGTCATAGACTACCACTGCCTTTTGTCTTTATAAGACAATTATTACGGCCCATAGGCACTACACCTCTAATGGATGTTTTTAATATGGTTGGCCCGTAAGCACTACATCTCTAGTGGATGTTTTATTAAGGTTGGCCCGTAGGCACTACATCTCTAATGGATGTTTTAATAAGGTTGGCCCGTAGGCACTACATCTCTAATGGATGTTTTAATAAGGTTGGCCCGTAGGCACTACATCACTAATGGATGTTTTCATAATACTGGCCCGTAGACACTACATCACTAATGGATGTTTTAATAATACTGGCCCGTAGGCACTACATCACTAATGGATGTTTTAATAATATTGATCACCTTTATTGGTGATTTAACCCACGATTTATAAATCATTTAGTTGGGTTTTGAAATCCTTAAAGGATTTATTGTATAAGAATGACGTGCGTGATTTTAACGAATCACATCTGCCATGATGGTTAACATGCGTACAGAGGTTAACAGGGAATCAGAATCTTTTAACTAGGTCGTACCATCTTGACTGGATCTTAAAAGACACCAAGCTAGGTTTCACCTTTTAAGATTCTTTATTTAGGCAGATCAATTAAAAGGATTGGTTTTGATTTATTTTATACATATTAAAACAAAACTCATAACATACATTCTATAATCTCAAATACAATTACATATCGCCCTAAACGGGTCTTTCAAATAGTACATACCTCCATAGAGGTTTAAAATAAGTGACAAGTCCACGCAGGGACTAATACAAGATAGTTGTCCATGTAAGGACTAAAAATAAGTCCACGTAGGGACTGAAATACGATAAGTGTCCACGCAGGGACTTATTTCAAAGTAGAAATTACATTAGTATAACTTATTAAGGGCTAATGGTCACGTTTCTTCTTTTTGCCCTTTAGTAGGTTCGCCAAGCCCTTGAGAAATCCTCGGTGGCTCTTTTTCTCTTCTTCGAACTCTCTCTCCACACGATCTAGTCGATGGAGTATTTCTTCCTGTTCAGGAGGAGAGAAACGTGGTTGCGGCGCTTGCTGCGGAACTGGAGGTCTGGGAGGTATTGGATACCCATGAGCTGAGTAGTCCGGTGGTCCCATGTTTCCATGTGCTCCGTCAGGGTAGCGCGCATTATATCTTGCCGTCACCACATATGGGTCGCGCTCATAGCCGTAGTTGTATTGTGCTTGTGACGGTTCGAACGGGTTGTAAGCCGTTGGACCCGTGTAAGCAGGTATGGGTTGGTCATACCCAAATGGTGGCGAATTTTGTGCAGCTGGTGCGGAGTTCGCCTCCTGTATAGGACTTGAAGGTCCTTCTTCTTGTAGTGGCGGATAGTGGCTACTACTAGAATGTCAAGGAGTGCTGAAGTGGATACCCCCTCCTCCTCGTGTAGACATACGAGCATTCGTCCTCCTACGCCTTGGCGGATCAGGTATTACTGGTTGCGCCGGTGGCGGAGGTGGTGGCGTAACTGCCTCAAAGCGTGAATCCTCAGAGGGATCCTGTGGATGTCGCGGTTGTTGAGATGTCTGTTGAGGTGGCGTGTAGTACCACTCATGTCGGTCAAACATCGCTTGGAAACTGTCAGGCCCCTGATAGGGTGTGCCATGGAAGGATGACCCATCAGAGACTTCTATCGGATGCGTGGGCGTACCACGAGCTGGTTCAGTAGGATCCTCATCTTCCTCCATGGGATCTTCAGAAAAGTGGTCTTGTGGCCCTAGTGGAACAAAACCTGAAGGTTCCTGTATGTAGTCAGCCGGATTAAACTGACCTATGTAGTATGGAGTAGGGTCGTCATAATTCCGGGTCGATACCGAACGTTGTAGAGGTATGAAGGAAGGTTGTGGGTTGTTGGGATCATTCTCTGAGTTTGGTCCAAAGGAGTGCCGGTAGGATGGCGTCGAGCTGTGTGAGGTGGAATGCCTCGCGGGTTCGTAAAGATCTCTTCGTCGTTGTGGCTCTTCGCTCCGTGTCATCGAAGGATGCCTTGTACCAGATGGTCCAGCTTCGTTATTGTGATGTGTCACGATTTCTCCTCTGCCTCTTCTTCCTCTTCCTCTTCCTCGGAATATAACAGGTGGCATTTTCCTGCTTTATAAAACTTTAAATTCCAATAATAAAAGAAAAGACAAAACTGGAATAACAATTCGAATTTGTCCTAAGTTCTTGTCTAGACTCAGGTATGTGCAATTGTGTCATTGAGATTAAACACATTAAGATAGTGTTTAATTCACTCAATGTTGGCTCTGATACCAAACTGTCACACCCCGATTTCCACGTGTCTCACCGGTGGGCCCGGTGGGGGATTACCGTGACGATGTTGGCAACAATATAGTCAAACCACACAATTATATAATGCACAGCGGAAGCTTAAGATAAATATATAAACTTCAACCTCTGGTTGTAATATCAAATGTATTACAGAAGTTGAATATATCCACAGCGGATCAAAGTAAATAAATATTGTTCATTCAGATACGGCATCGAGTTTGCGAGACTATTCGTGATGCTTAGGAAGCTAATACCAGCCCTTTTCGTATAGTACCTGCACTTAATCTTTTTGGGGAAAATACGTCAGTTTACACTGGTAAATACATTCAACTGACACATTTGAAAATGTTTATTAAAAATTGATTTGAATGCACAAGGCACAAACTCTTTTATAACTTGGGAAAATTATAATAAAATCTTGTGAACGTTTTACATGTTCTTTTATGCGTTCAGTAGCCCGGGTCGTGCCGGGTTAAAGATTTATAGACACACCACATTGCGTAAAACCGTAGTATAAAAACCAACGGCTACGTCTTTTAATTTAATGTCGACAATATATACCGGGTGTACGCCTACACCGGGATGTCGATGGTCGTGGCCATTTCGTAAAATGATGCCAAGGATATCCGGGACAACGGTCATTAAACCCCCCAAAGGCTTATAAGAAACAAAACTGTTTAAATGAGCCGATCATATTATTTAATTAACCATCTAAGCGATGGAAGAATATAATGCTCAATCAAGCGGTATTAATATACCGTAACCCAAGCCCATATAGGGGAAATAAGTTAAAGTATTTACCTTTGCAAGTATATTTCCTTAATTTGGATTAAATCACCGATAGCTTTTACTGGGGCTCCTAATCTGGAACGAAGGTTTTAATTAACCTCTTAGAATCCTAACGAGTCGTTATAATGGCCGTAGCCTAGACCGGTTGGTTCCGATATATATAGATATGGTTAAATCGCGCGAAAAGGCGAAAACCGAGAATGGAGTGTGATTCTGACCCAACAAGTTCAGAGACTTGTTTTATATGGGTTAATGGTTCACACTCTGGATTTTGGGGTTCAAATAATATAATTTGACCCGTATCGGCTAATTTATGAAACTAGTTTCATAAGCCGAACCGTGCGCGCAATAGGCGAAATGGTTAACCATGAGAGTCGTACGCTTATTTCGTAAGTCAATATGCCTTAAATGGGTTGCGGTATCAGTAGGATACCTTCCGTGACGCCCGTAACGAGTTTAAGTTAATATTACGCCCCGTAGGGGTTTTTCGGTCATTTTAAAGACTTTAAAAGGGCTTTTCGAGTTCTACAGGAAATCTGAGTTTCCTGAACAGCTTATAAAGCTTAAAATACTTTATTTATTATTTAAAACCAGTAGCAACTGGAATCGGGTCAAAAGACCTTGTAGAACTCATGTTTTGGCCGAAAAGGGCATATTCGGTATTAACCGAACCGTAGCCATAACCGCAGGTTATGAGCAAGGTAAAAATTATTAAAAATCTTTAAAATTCCCAAAATATTAATTTATAACAGTGGGTAAAAGATTTGTTGACGAAATCTTGGTTTAGATAGGCGTTATGCTAATTGCGCCGTTTATTACAAAAGTTTATTTTAATTTGCGCTAATTAGCATATCTCCCATTCTAGACCTCGGATTGACGTGAAACTTTACGGACATGCTTATAATTTAATAAGCAAGGTTCTGGTCCGTTCACGTGTCCGGAATACTCGTTTTATTTTCAAAAGGCCGTTACGGTCAACTTTTAGGCGAATGACGGAAATACGTAAAAGACTCGGATAACTCATGAACCGATCACCGAGGTTTATACCAACATGTGACCTGGTCCTAATAGAGTCCTAAGGCATATCTATACCTCACTAAAACGGGTCAGAACTGAAGTCAAAGCAAAAGTCAAACTTTTGCGACATTCGGCTCCGAACCGGTTCAATATAGCAAATGATCGATTCAAACGAGCGCAAACAAGTTTATATACTTAATATCATGTTTTATAAGTGTCAAAACAGGTTTCATAACATATACATTACAGATTATGCATAAATCGCCAAAATAGCTTTCTGTTGACTTTTTAACCGCACGTTTGACTCGATATTTGACATAGTTAGAGCGGTGATCAGGGGGAACCCTTTTAGAGGTTTATTACCCACATAATTACCTACTCAAAACCACTTTTGATCCGTCATAAGACTGAACCATTTGCAAGTTATTGTAATGACAACCGTTAGTTACGACGGTTGTGTTTATAGGCTAAAACTATGGAAATGTAAGACCAAAATGGGTATGAACGACTTACAGCAGTTGTATCTTGCTTAGAGAATACAAGAGAATGCTAGAGAGCTTCTTAGAATGATCAGATAGAAGGGTTTGAGTTGTGTGAATGTTATGACTATAACATGGCTATTTATAGTGAAAAATGAGCTCAAGATCAACACACAACAGCCTACAACTGATCATGGATGATGGGCATGTGTCCCCTGGAGCTATGGGTCAAGTGTAGGGTGCCCATGCCTCATTTATTGGAGATTTGGTCGTTCATAATGCTCAAAAGGCAAGAAGTTACAACTTTCTGCATCTGGGCACTTTACGCGACCCGCATGGAAGTTCCATGCTTGTTTAACGCGGGTCGCCTGATATTCAAATATCAGGTGCGTAATAGAGGAGGCTCGCGACCCGCCTACACTTAGGCGATTATTTAACGCGGGTCGCGAGAGGCCAGATTTCCAGAAATTTTAAATCTTTTGTAATGATTATCAGAATCCGGTAATTAATAACGAAATCTTTCGTAATGATTTACCTGACCTTTCGGGTTCGAAGGGGTAACTTTGCGGTTTGGCCCTCGGTTATTTACCGATAGGGGCCTCGTGTTATTTACCCGCATTATAAAGTCCCCGGTTAGTTTATTAATTATTTGGAAAGCCTTAACTTTCACTGTTGACGCTTTTAACCCTTCTCATACGAATTTGAGTATAACTCTTTCGTTTTAAAACGGAACTTCGCGGAATTTATACAGTATATTCTAGTGAGCGTATAATACTGTTACGAAGCCTTGGGAACGTTAAAGGGTCACTCAGAGGTATAATTAAACATGTTGACACAGTTAACCCCTGTAGTTCGTAATCTCTCACTTTCTTCCGCGTTTCGCTTCCGTACGATTTATGATTTATTCGTTTGAAGGTACAAGCATTTATTTAGGGTTATTATACAGTATATTTACCCTTGTTGACATTTATAACCCTCGAATTTATATACTTTCAAGGTTTGTCAAAATTAGTCCTTTATTTAATATTAATGACATGTGTTAACACATTATTGGACACAAAAATTCGAGGTGTTACAGTCTTCTAGTGTCAGGGCTGACCACGCCCCATGCCTGGCTGGCCACGGCCCCGTGGTCAGTTTCTGTCTTCTTATTTTTGCTTTGGGGGATGCTGCCGAGGGGTTGGGCATGTCACGTTATTCGTTCTTCTTATATTTATGTTGGTTTTGGCTGCTTATTTGTTCCTTTTGTTCTTTTAAGCTCGTTTGGTCCTGTAAATTTAAAAGGAAGAAAGAAACACGCTTTTTCCAACATTAGTACTAAAAAAGGGTTGGTTTTATGCCTCTATTGATGTAATTTATATGTTGCATTTTGTACACATCAGTGGATGAGGTGACTCTGTCAGGGACTGCGATGCTTGCTTATGGAACAAAGAGTAGAGAAGCATGGGCCTGGCATAGGAGATTAGTGCATCCTTCCGCTGGGTATCTACATCTTTTACTCCCTGAACTCTTCCTGTCCAATAGTACATTAGACTGTGAAACATGTGCCTTAGCCAAAAGCCATAAAAAAACCATTGAAAACAAGTAACACTAGGGTCAGTGAACCTTTTTCATTAATACATTCAGATGTTCGGGGTCCAGCTGAAACTAATGGAGGTCAAAATTTTCGTTTTTTCCTATTATTTGTTGATGACTGTACCCGAATGACATGGGTGTATTTTTTAAAACACAAATCTGAAGTCTTTGACAAATTCATATTAGTTTACACCATGGTCCAAACTAAATTCAAAACCAACATTCAGATCTTACGATATGATAATGGAGGGGAGTGCGTTAATAACTCTATGAAACATTTATTCAAGATAGGGGAATGATTCACCAAACCACTTACCCAAAACACCCAAAACAGAATTGTGTAGTTGAGCAGAAAAATGGCATTCTGGTAGAAATGGCCCGAGCCCTTATGCTTGAATCCAAAGTCCCTAAATCTTTTTGGCCCGAAGCTATAAATACAGTTTTGTATCTCCTTAATCGTTTACCAACCAAAGCCCTCTACCTAAAAACACCCCTAGATACCTTATCCATATTTACCAAACTACCCCCACCTCTTACCTTACCACCTCGAGTCTTCGGGTGTACAACTTTTCCCCATATACCAAAAACTGAACGATCCAAACTTGACCCATGTGCCGAGAAATGTGTCTTTGTTGGTTATGGGGTGAATTAGAAAGGATACCGATGTTATAACCCGTTATTATGTCGTGTGATTACCACTGTCCACTACGACTTCCTTGAAACAGAATATTGCTACCAATCCCATCTTAGTGGTAAGGGGGAGATAGAGCATGAGGGCTCACTGAGTTGGTTGAAGTGGATTCCATCCGCAAGTGAAGACGAGTAATCTCAAACATCCACACATACTAGGGAGTCACTAAAGCCTGTCGAAAGTGTCACCCAAGAATCATCCAGACTGGTGTTCAAGGTAGGTGATTCTCCAAACCTTGAAAATATGCCCGAATCTGATCCAGGTATCACTAATAATCATCAAAGTCACGATACAATGGAACAGGTGGAGACTGCTGAACAAAACAATGCAGTCCAAGGAGAGGTCGAATCAAATGAACAACACAATGGAGGCTCTTGAATAAAACCGAGAACATACGTTTTACCTCCTAGAGCCAATAGAGGGGTTCCTCCAAAACGGTACTCCCCAGAAAGGGAAACCAGAAATTCAAGATATCCAATAGCTAATATGGTTGACGAGAAATTATCTAACAGTGCGAAAGCATTTGTTACCTCCTTATATTCCGAACAAATACCAAGTTCCATAAAGGAAGCCCAGGGTAAGAAGAAATGGAAACGGAAATGCATGCTCTTATGAAAAACAACATGTGAGAGAAGTGCATTCTTCCTAAAGGAAAGAAAACAGTTGGATGACGGTGGGTGTTTTCAATCAAATATAAACCAGATGGTTCCATTGGAAGATACAAAGCTCGGCTCGTAGCCAAGGGTTACACTCAGACGTATGGGATCGACTACTCTGAGACATTTTTCTCTGGTTGCAAAAATGGACACCATCAGAGTCCTCTTCTCCGTGGCAGCCAATAAGGAATGACTGCTTCACCAGTTTGATGTTACAAATGCATTTCTCCATGGAGACCCAACGAAAGAAGTCTACATGGAGGCAACTATAGGTTTTTCAGGGAACTTTAAAGAAAGGGAAGTGTGTCGGTTGAAAAAGTCTTTATACGGGTTAAAACAATCTCCTCTGGCATGGTTTGGAAAGTTCACTTTGGCCATGAAAGAATATGGGTATCACCAAAGTAATGCTGATTATACTTTGTTCTCAAGAGAAGAAACAACCTTTTAACTTTCTTGATTATATATGTATATGTAGATGACATGATTATTACCGGAAATGATGTATGGCTGAAAAAGAATTTATTCTCCAAGTTTGAAATGAAAGACCTAGGAACCTCAAGTACTTCCTTGGGATAGAAGTTCTCAGGTCTAAACGAGGGATCTTCATCTGCCAAAAGAAGTATGTCCTTGATCTCTTGACAGAAACCGGGTTGATTGATTGTAAACAAGCAGATACTCCAATGGTGGTGAACCACAAACTTCACATGGAACTTAATGGAGAGCTTGCAGACAAAAAAGGTATCAACGGCTCGTGGGCAAGTTAATTTACCTCTCTCACACTCGCCCTGATATAGCTTATGTTGTTGGAGTGGTAAGTCAGTTCATGCACCAACCATAAGTTGCCCACATGGAAGCTGCTTAGAGAATTTTAAGGTATCTCAAGGGGACCGCAGGACATGGAGTGTTGTTCAAACCAAATAGACATTTAAATGTTGACCTCTACAGTGATGCAGACTAGGCCGGAGATAAGGGAAACCGAAGGTCAACATCAGGATAATTCTCCTTGGTCGGTGGAAACCTTGTTACCTGGAGAAGTAAGAAACAGAAGGTGGTCGATCTGTCAAGCGCATAAGCGGAATTTAGAGGTATATCTCGAGGGTTAAGCGAAGTTCTTTGGATCAGGAAGCTACTAGAAGACATTGCTTTTTCACAAAGGGAACCATGTAAAGTTATGTGTGACAATACGGCTGCAATACAAATCTCAGAAATCCCAGTTCAACATGATCGAACAAAACACGAAGAGGTAGACTGGCATTTCATCAAAGAGAAACTGGAGGAAAGAATCATAGAGCTCCCATATGTATCGTCAAAAGATCAACTCTTGGATATTCTTACAAAAGCCGTCAAAGGAAACACTTTTAGTACCTGCATGAGCAAGTTAAGTATTGGTAACCCCACTACTCAACTTGAGGTGGAGTGTCGGAAAGAAAAGAATAAATTATAATATAGGGGCTAGATGTGCAATATGGTGTTCTATATATAAACACCCTCCTTATGTGACCCTAATCACAATTTTTACAATCTAATACAAACTAGTTTTTAGGACCCGTATGTTGTAGCGGGAATGTTAAACCGAACAAAAATAGACGTAAAAACGTTGAACTACGCACATGCGTTACGGGGTGCTAAGACGTCAAATTTAGACCGAAACGTAAAACATATTATAATAAAAAAATAACTAAGTTGAAGATTTACGGCTAGTTGAGACTGAAACGTAAAACATTATAGTAAAAAAGACATCTAAGTTAAAGATAAAAAATATAACAAAATATGTAAAAAAATAACATTATAACAATTCATGATTTAAAGTAAAATATTATAGAAAAGATTTGTAAATATAAAAACAATTTGAATTTATAATATTCACAAAGTTATTTAAATGATATCATAGCATATATTCCATATCATTTTGGCCAACATATCTTTTAATAGTGCAAAATATAAAATTCTTGAAGTAAAACTTTTCTAGTAATATAATAAATAATAATGTAACACTTTGAAAAAGAAACCAAGGAAGGTTTATCACGAATCTTGTACTGCAAAATACAGATATAAATCGTTTAATATTTAAAATACTGTGAAAAGAGAGTTGCAAAAGACTGTTGTTGGTTGTTGGCCGTTGCCTCTCGACGACCACCACAACAACTGTTTTTTTACGGCCACTTCGTCTTCCATCGATTTTCCTCCGACAGCCGCCCCTAATCTTTTCTAATCTACTCCTGACACTTGTACTGAAGTTCCAGCTACATGTCCTTCCATCGCTTCTAATCTGAGCGGATCTCTAGTACACCTATTGTAATTCCTAATACAAGAGTAAAAATAGGGATAAGCACCCATATGATCCCATAGACCTCTTTTAAGGATTCCAATCTAGAAAAAGAATTAATTCGTCGTCGAGAATTGAATAGTATAACATACGAACATCTTTTATCCCGCCTCAACAAAGTCACCTCCCACGGATCTTGTTTCCGTTATTACGACAACGAAGAAAATGTGAAGTTTGGTTTTCCGCGTTCACGATGACGATGTTGGCGTGGAGTTGAGGAGCGCCTTGGTGGTGGCGGTACGGTAATCGACAACATGTTATTTTCTAAAGATGGTGACGTGGCCTAATAGGTTTGAAGGAGTTGACCAATTGAAAAAAAAAGTGTGCTCACTTTTGTTGTACATACAGTTGAAACAAAGAAGTGTGTGCTTTATTTAGTTGTACAAAATTGAGCAGTATTATTAACTCACAAAGAAAATTTATCAATTAATATAGAGGAAATGTCTATTGTTCTCTATACCATTTGACAGACCCAACTACTTAGATTGCATGTTTTTCCCTATAACTTATTATAAACAAGACAAATCCCGTGATTATTCATTAATTCGCGTGAAAACAACTATGTATTAGTAGAATATAGGATTACAATATTCATTAAACTCAGTAGGAGGATCAAGTAAACCATCAATATGCGAGTACCAAACATAACAATTGGCAGATAAGTAACTCCCATCAAAGTATCGTTTACTAGTAGTACAACTGCGTATCCCATTAATTGCCTTGGATAAACACTTAGTACAATCCTCCTTCGATATATCAGGAGTACATTGCACCGCCACATGAAGAGGGAATTCATCTCGATCATAAGTTACACTTCCTGACGCAAATTTCCGAAGAGCATCACCTTCGGCCGCTTGCTCCTTTAACTTACTTACCAAACCATCCACAGTTTTCTCCAACTCATCAGTCTTGACATACCCGTTTCCCTCGTGACAGTACCAAGCCCAATCATCGAGCACTGAGAAAATTTTGCGGCCCACAGAGTAACGCACCATACACTGTACAGACTCGTAGAGGTCCCATGCTACAACTTCATTTTGTTTAGGGCACTTTTTTACTGCATACTCGACCACATGCCGCAAGCAACACTCGCAAATTGGCCTTGATTGGGCATTGGGGGGACAAAGGTAGATGGCGCTAACTTGCTCCTCAGGTTTGTCGCCCACTTGGGTATGGTGAAAACCGTTGTAGCTTGAATTTGAATCCTTAAGTTGCGCTATGAGTTTATCAAATGCGGAATCTCGGTTTTTTTGTACGTTGATGCTTTTGAAATAACCTCTGCATTCGTGCCTGTCTTGCATCAAATTTTGAGCTGTGGAGAGATTAGCACCATTGATGATTGCTTGAAGAATGAAGAGAAATGAAATTTTGGATTTCATTTCCATTTGTGCGCAGTAATTTGCGTTAATTTTGTCTTCTTATAAACTAATATTTAAGTTTTAAAATGTGATGTATTTTAGAAAAGTGACTTTGAGTTTTATACGGTTTTAATCAATGCTTGTACAACAAAACTTGATATATCAGAGTTTGATGCAACTCTAAGAAATATATTTTGTTATCTGATAAAATGTGTCCGCAACAATACACTTTTTAGTTCTGTTAGTTAAGATTGATTATATATAGTAAAATGCAACCCATTTTAAATGCGGATTTAGTAAACAAACACGTGAAAAATAGTATTAAATTGCATATATTCAAATTGTAGAGTTCAGTCTCCAAAGATATAATTTGCATGTATGGCACAAAAAGCTATGACGGATACCTCTACCTAATTAAGTAGGGGGAGCTTGAAATTTAGCAAGCAACATGTTCTGAATAAAAACTCTTGCAAAACTAGCTCCCGTCTCTAAAACTCCACAATTAGTGATTTGAGTAAGAAAGTCTTCATCTATTGAAAATTACAGACATGTATATATGCTTATATTAATATAAGACAGAACTCGTTGGTTTCAATGTTAAAACGAATCAAGCTGTGTATTTATGGGTTTTGACAAACTTACCTCCTCTCTGTGATAAGATCTTATAACACGTTTGATTTCCACATTTCTAAAATTACATATGTGTTCCCTACTGTTCACATAAACCCCCTGAAGTAGATGAAGTCAGTGTTGTAGGAACTGCTAGGCGCTAGTAGGTCGGTGGGGGTACCGACTAGCGATTAATCGGGATTAATAGGGATTAATCGGAATTTATCGGATTGGGATTTTTATATGTATTTTTTAGTTATATATATACTCATACATTTTTTTATGTAGTTTATTATAATATAATAGACATATTTTAACCTCTTATTGACCCATTCTTTTAAGTAATTAACGAAAAATTTATAAGGTTTGGTCGAAATTTGGCCAGAATCTGGCCAAAATTTGTCCATAGGACCACTATTGACCGCCTAACGATTAATCGGTTATTAATCGGTCCACCGATTAGTGATTAGCGATTAATCTGCGACTAGTCGGAATTTTTACAACTATGAATGAAGGTTAGCTTTTCCTGTTAGGTACATGTAAAAAAAACTAAAATGACTTTTTATATTATAAATGACAATAATAATTAAATGTCAAAACCCTGGGATTACCTCACTCGTTAGGGGATGGGGGTGTCCCTTGATGAAGCGTGGTGTGTGGGTGACCATGCGTGGAACACCGCTTCCGGTTCATGTGACCACGCGTTGTGGTGACCACGCGTGAAATGTTTGAAAACACCATCACTCCGCCACCATCTCCGCCGAAAGCAGCCCCTTTTCCGTTTGCTAGATCATTATTTCGGTGAAAACTATCTTTTTCCGATGTGGATTTTTTAGAAGCAGAAGTTGGATTTTTTTTGTTATTGTTGGTGAAAGAAAGAAGGGAAAGAGAGATGAAAGTTTGTGTTTTTGACTGTGGATTATTATTATTATTATTATTATTATTATTATTATTATTATTATTATTATTATTATTATTATTATTATTATTATTATTATTATTATTATTATTATGTTTTGGGAGAATAAAACACAAAGATTTATTTTTCAGATGTTGTAAAAGTTTGGAGGCATGTGAATGTAAGCATTCGTGTGGAGAGAGAGATCGGCGAATCAATCAATAGTGATGGGCATCCTATTAAAATTTATCACTAGTGATGGAATAAAGTTTGATGACATGGCGGAAACTTATTGGGTGTGGTGAGTGATGAAAAGTGGAGCACCCCCACCCTCTTAGGGTGTCCGGGGTGCTTTGCGGGGAGGGGTGCGGTGAGCCAAGTCCCCGAGCGGGAACACCGCCGCCGACCCCTCGGGGAGGCTAAGCGGTGGGTGTTCACCGATGAGAGATTCCATTTTCAAACGGCTGCCGTTATATATTAAAAAAAAATTCTCCTAAACCATATAAATACTAACCCACTTCAATCTTTTTATTTTTCAAACCCAAAACAACTCTCACTATATTTTTTACCCTATCTTTAAAAAATATGGATTCCAAGTTCCTGTTTTTTTCTCTCCTGCCCGACTTTCCCGACGATGAAGATTCATCGTCAAGCGATCGTAGTTTAATTTTCTTCCAAAATCTCATCCAACAAGCGGAGCTACTAGACACGGCATCGTCTAGTAAAAAAAAAGTTGTCCGTCGAGATCGTGTGGGAGGCCACGAAACACTCATGGCCGATTATTTTGTCGATAATCCAAAATTTAATGCCGATATTTTTCGTCAGAGGTTTCGTATGTCCAAATCTTTGTTCCTAAAAATTGTTAGTGACGTGGAAGCGAATAACGAGTGGTTTCAAGAGGGCTTGGACGGGAGAATGAAGAAAAGTTTCACGCCGTTGCAAAAGGTTACTTCTGCGATTAAACAACTTGCAACCGGTAACCCACCAGACGAAAACGACGAGTATTTAAATATGGCTAAAAGACCTCTCGTGAGTGCCTTGATTATTTCTGCGAGATGGTCTGTAGAATGTATGCTGGTGAATTCTTACGTAGACCAACGAGCCACGACGTTCCGCTATTGTATCAGGCTCATGAGGAGAGACATCACCTACCTGGTATGTTGGGTAGTCTGGATTGTACACACTTCGTCTGGAGAATGTGCCCTACAGAATTGCGTGGACAATATATGAGAGGCGATCATCAATACCCGACAGTTATGTTAGAGGCGGTGGCGTCTCAAGATTTGTGGGTTTGGCATGCTTTTTGTGGCCCGGCGGGTTCACAAAACGACATCAACGTTCTCCAACAATCTCCGTTATTTCTTACTCAACGATACGGAACGGCGCCAAATTGTCCATTTCAGGTGAACGACCACTTATACAAACGCGGGTATTATCTTACTGATGGGATCTACCCTAGCTGGTCCGTGTTTGTGAAGTCTTTTCCATATCCTCACATCCCGAATGAAAAAAAGTTCAAGAGGCAACACGAGGCCGCAAGAAAAGATGTGGAACGGGCGTTTTGTGTGTTAAAGGCGAAGTGGGGAATACTAAATCGTCCAATGTGTTCCAAAACGGTGAAAAAGATAAGGTCCATCGTGTATACGTGTATTATTTTACATAACATGATTATAAAAGACGACGGAAGGGCGATAGCACCGGTACACATTCAAGATCCTCCAGTCGAACCCGTCTTGATACTGCTTTTAGCGAGCTCATTGACGAAGAAACGCATTGGAGACTAAAACACGATCTCGTTGAGCATCTCGGACGTTTAGATCTACCTCACCTTGAAGCGAATTCCGACGACGAGTAGTTTGTTTTTTTATTTTTCTAGTTTGAATATAATTTTTATTTTTAATTTAATGACATGTCTTTTCTTAAATTTTATTTAATTTTTATTAATATTTGTTTAATTTATAATACATGCATAATTACAACAAATAAAAAAAAAAAAAACAAGTCCCCCAAGAGAGGAGTGCCGCCATCAAATTGAGGGTGTGGGGGGGAGTTAAGTGGGGAGTTGACGTGACGCGTGCTGATTGGTTGTGTGTAAGAGAGGTCACTCCCCACTTACAGGAGTGCCCCTTACACCCTTAGGGAGTGCCACCATCAAATTGGGTGTTGTGAGTGATGAGTGAGTGATGACCACCCCCACCCCCCGTATACCCCTTGTCTCACCATCATTTCACCTTCTCAAAATCCGGAGTACAGTAAAAATTACTAACTGATGAGAACGATGTCATATCACTAGTTGAACGTAATTTGATCAATGATTTGGTAAAAGTACGAGCTTCGTGAATTTTTTGTGAAAATAAAGTTTAATGTTGAAGTTGGCTTAATATGTCATATCGATGAAATAACAAGTCTAGTTGACCAAATATGATTTTGAAAGTTCAAACACATATTTAAATGTACTTTTGGTGTTGTAAGCGCATTTAGAAGTAATAGAAAAGAATCGTGCAAGTTTTGATCTTAACGGGCAAACGCATCCACCTAACAAAACAAGATGTTTATATTCTTTAGCATGTATTAAATTAAGACCATGAATCCAAACACTTAGGGGCTGTTTGTTTACATCGGAACAGATCCATTAAGAAGGGACATCCTAATCAGTCAGACTTCAGACCTTTTGGAGTTTTGGTTCCAAAAAGAAAAACATCCGAATGGCTAAAACTGGGTCTAAATCGGTCAGACTTTGTTTGATGCTGAATGAGATAGAGGAGGAATCAGAAACAAAAAGCCCCTTAACTAAACATAATTGTCTTTAGAAGATAAAGTAGTTATGTTGATCAACTATAATGAGTTTTAGAAGATAAAGTAGTTATGTTGATCAACTGTAATGAGTTTAGAGTTGGATCTACATGTAAAATATAATTATGTGATAAGATATGTTGATACGAGATTTTGGCTAATATGTATTTTTAAATGTTTTCAGGTTAAGCACCAATGTTGGACGGATAAAAATGTCTAGTCTCTGTATCAAGAGGAACCACTGAACCAACACTTTCGTGTAAATTGCTAGAAAAACCTCAAAAAACAGCAATTCATGTTGGATATGTGTCGCAGCCAAGGTTTACGCAATTCATGTTGGATATAGGTTTAATGTAGCTCAACAAAAACTCTTCTATCTTTTGATGGCTTTGATTTGTTTTAATCCATTTGGCTATATACTCATGGTTGTTTGGTCTTGGTTTAACCCGAGCACATCTCGCGAGGTGGAAAGCGTAGCACACTCAATGCCCAATGCTCAATAGTCGCCTTTGACAGTGGTGAATCCAAGAATTTTTTTCACCGGGTTCCTTTTGGTATATTTTCACTAATTCTCACTATTTTTTTTTTAAATCATATAAAATTTCCACTATTTTTTTTTCATTTTTTCCCAAACCCAGGGGTTCCCGGGAACCCCCAAACACCTCTGGATCCGCCACTGGCCTTTGATCCCATGTCCTTGTTCATGAATTCGATCCATTCTTATCATGAACATCAACTCCAACATTAATTACATATATATAAGATAAAACAAATATTTTTGAATCTTCCACTCTAGTACAACTAATGCCCACTTTGTATGTAACCTCAAATCCAAACATCAGCTTAATTACAATACTCCTCCGGATTGCTAACTATAGGCGGATTGAAAAAACTTACATGGGTGTACCACAAAATACAATTGGTAGAATGAACTCTTCCCTCAAAGCTTGCTTTTTGAGTACAACAACTACGCATCCTATTACTTGCCTTGGATAAACATTTGTTACAATCCGCCTTCGATAGATCAGTAGTACACTGTGCAGCCACGTACAAAGAGTGGTCATCCTGGTCATAATCTACAGTTCCTTGCGCATATTTTCGAAGAGCATTACCTCCAGCTGCTTGCTCCTTTAACTTACTTGTCAAATCATCCATGGTCTTTACTAACTCAACCGCTTTGACAGTCAGTATGTTCTTCCAATCATACCAAGCCCAATCATCCAGCACCGAATATATTTTACGCCCTGTAGAGTAACGTAACATACAATACAAATAGTAGTAGATGTCCCATGCTACACCTTCGTTTTGTTTAGGACAGTTCTTTAGAAGATACGGCAACAATTTATTGAAACAGCACTCACATTGGTTCTTTCGGATATTGAGCGGACAAAGAAAGCTGACACTAACTTGCTCTTCAGGTTTATCGCCAGCTTGGCTATGGTAAAAACCATGGAAGCTTGAATTCTTAATTAACACCAAGGTTTTATTCAATGCGGATGCTCGGTTTTTTTGGATAATGTTGCTTTTGAAATCACCACCTCTGCATACATGCCTGCCTTTTACACCTGATTGAGCTATGGCGGGATCGACACCATTGATGATTGCTTGAAGAATGAACAGAAATGAAATTAGGAATTTTGTTTCCATTTCTGCACAATAATTTACAATAAGTTGTGTTTTTATAAACCAATATTTTTAGGTGTAAAACCTAACTTATCTTAAAAAAGTGACTTTGAGTTGTATACGGTTATAATCTTTGAGTGTTATAACATTAAACGTGTTATATAACAGAGTTTAAATTTAATAAAATTCTAATGTATGTCATACACGAAGCTTAACAAATTCTTTATCATCTAAGTAAAAATGTATGTAACATTACTTGTTTTTCCTTTTCCTATATATGGACTAACTAATTATAATGAAATGTATAGTCCATTACTCAAATTATGTGTGTGTTGTTTTTAAAATATAAAGAGTATAAAAAGTGGTTGTGAGTGGAGGAGAGAGAAAATATTACTGTTCATCTGTATATTTGGGGGACACTGTTCACCCCCTATAATTTTTTAATATATTTTGAAAGGGATTGTGAGTGGAGGAGAGAGAAAAGGTAATGATAAAGGTATAAAAAATATTATTTAATTGAAAATGAGAGAGAAAATGTAGTGTTTTTGTAATTTAGGGTGAAAATATAATGGATTGGATGTGAATGCTCTAATTCAACAAACACATAAAATAGCATTGCGGGGACATTGTATATCCCTACAAAAAGTAACTTAGGGCACCATGATTTAGATCACGACTCTTCAAAAAGTCACAACCTTTTAAACTAGTGTATTAAGACAAACCCTTTTACGCACCCTTTCATGCATTATGACACACCATTTCTCGCACCCTTTCAGTTTCACCCTTTCACATAATTACACATCCATTCAATTTTTTTTTCTTGAACATCGAACTATAATAAGATATACAAATACTAAATTAATGATCATAAGCTTTATTTTCATGCACACATGTGTATGGTTTTGGGGAATTGTCATGATGATCAATCATATCCATTTATTTTCTAAAACATACAAATTGTATATGCAATCCAAAAAGCAGTAAATGTGTGTTAAACAGTATTAAAACCATCGATAAATGTGTTTGTGAAACAGTATTAAAACCATCGAATCTTTTTTAAACGAACATGTGTGTTAATTAAATACATTCACACCGATTCGGTAAATGACACAGTGTTTCATGTGCTTCATTATAACAAGTTCGGGAAATGACATATATAATGCTTCGGCTGAGGGTACCAACACCCTATGGCGCGACTGTGTGGCGTGCTCGTATAGGCTCACAGGTGACGTGGCGCAGGCGCGCATGAACCTAAGCGAGTGTGGCGCATGCGCGCATGGCAGTGAGCCAAAAGGACGCAGCGCGCATGAGGGTGCAGACCTGCGTGCGCACCGGTGTATCTTGCGCGTGCGCGCGCAGTAGCTTCCAGCAGCAGTTAATGCCAGTGAAGTTACACTTCAGCATTTGAAACCGACGAGTCAATGCGTTTGACTAAGAATTTAATGACGAATTAAAGTGCATTAAAGACCTGCAACTATAAATAGGAGTATCCTATTGCAGAATAAAGACACCGAAACATACAGCGAACATACAATCTTTCTCTAAATTCTCTTCTTCATCTTCAACCTTCAGGTACACCTTCGGGTTGGAGTCAATACCGGCAGTGCAACTGCTTCGGGCTGTTGTATCCTGGAAACAAACGTGTTCTCCTGGGGGACATGAAATTTGTTTTAAGGGACCCGTGTCTAACACGATCCTCAGCCAAGAAATCTGTTTTTCTTGTTTGTAATTCTGTTCTTTTCAGCAGTAATTGTATTCTATTTTCAGTTTCATTCTGTTTAGTATTTGTACTTCAAGTTAATAAAGATTTTGTTTAATTTTGCACGAACGTATTCCTACAGGTACCAGCTCAGTTTGTACAATATCTTTATGGTTCCGTGATTCAATATAGCAACTAAAAGACGAAACCCTAAAAATAAAGCCATGATATGTTCAAAAAGGATATCGACATATATTTTACATTGATCGAAAACTATAGAACAGAAGACATATGGGTTCTATAACACCGTTATTGTTTAGCCACTACAAGAAATAACCACTTTTAGCGGCGACACCATTAGCGGCGACAGGCCAAATGTCGCCGCTATTGGTCGATCCGCATCCCGGAGTCTGAAACCAAACCCCAGCCGTTGATCCTTATCCTGATCTAACGGTTGGGGATTTAAAGGGCATTAGCGGCGACAAGACAATAGGCATTAGCGGCGACAGTTGTCTCCGCTAAAAGTCAATCCGTGTGAAGCTTGAAAAGAGCTAATCTCTGCCCTTGATGAGAGTATGATCCAACGGTTTGGGTTCCTTCCTGCTTTCTCTTCCTTCAAAAAAAACACTCACCCACAAACACAAACACAAACACAAACACAATCACCAACTCCATCATCTTCACAACAACAACAACCTGTTACAACCACCACCACCGGATCACCACCACCGTGAAGCAACCACCGCCATCTTCACAACCAGAGCATCGCCGGACCATTACCGGAGCATCGTCGGAGCACCTGCATCTTCACCGGAGAATCACCTGCATCGCCATCGTCAACCACCACCGTAAATGACCGTCTTCTTCGTCACCGGAGCACCTTCTCCGTCAAGCTCCGACTTGTTTTTTAGTTTTATGTAGAAAATGTGTAATGTAATTTTATGTAAAAGGATTTGTTTGAGTTTATGGATGTATATATAAGATTTGAATGATAACACGGCGAGGAATTTGTGTTTATGCTTTGTTTGAGTTTATGATACATGAGATTTGAATGAAAAATTTGTGTAAAATGTTTTGTTGTTTGAGTTTATGAAGATTTGCAGGTCTCGGGCGAGCTTTCCGGCAATTCTCCGGTAAAAACATTAGCGGCGACGCTGACCTTTAGCGACGACAGGAGGCCAATAGCGTCCGACCAATACCGGCGACCATTTACCGGCGACGTGTCGCCGCTAAAGGTCAATACCAGCGACAATTTTAACCAATACTGGCGACAGCTGTCGCCGCTAAAGGTGGTCCATTCTTGTAGTGTAGCCCGAATCACTTCAGCTCATCATTACCAATGCCAATACTAGATAAAACTTACAAGACCGAAAAAACATTCTATTTTGAATATAGCTTCATATTAAACGAAATTTATACCGGATGTCGACAAAATATAAAATTTTACACAACAATGTATTCAGCTTTTCTAAAATAGTTCACTAACTTGTTCTTCTTCACGAAAAAAAAAATCAATTGTATTTGACTATTAGATTTTGGACAAAACTTTTATCGAATGATAGATAAAAATAAGAATAACGCAATTGTATATTCGTAATTTTATAAAGAAGTAATTTTATAAAGCACTTTTACCTGTATGAACTTTTTCTCAGAAAGTATGGGTTCGGTATGTCATGATGAATAAGAAAAGGATTAGTTATATTTGGCCGTTCTATTTTAAACAAAACTTTAATCAGAATATAGATAAAAACACGCACGTTGCAGTGGTATATTTGAAATTTTATAAAATATTACATTATATTATTAGAATAATGAAAAGAGTCAATGTCATCACCTTTATGCAATTATGCACAAAAAAAAAAAAACATTAATAACATGTATATTTGTCTTTTGATTACTTGTAAATTACTACTTACATCTTGGTTTTAAAAAATTCTATGGCAAGAAGTAGATAAAAATAGACACATTGTAATGAATGTATGCTCGGAATTGTATAACACACATCATAAGTCTTCTGATTACTTGTAAATTACTACATACATCTTGGTTTTAAAAAATTCTATGACAAGAAGTAGATAAAAATAGACACATCATAAAGTTATGATAATAAAAAAAAAAGTAAACTTGTTGTACTTTTTAAAGATTTTTTTTTTCGGCTAAAATAGCTAACTTTGTGGTCTTTCTTAATTGACTCCTTTTATATATGCCTTGTGTTTTGAGCGCAAAAAGATATGCATCTGTTTTGGTAAGAATAAACAATAAAAAAGAAAAGAAACACTTAATGATTATAATAATCCATCTTTCAAGCCTTTCGTCGACGTTTCGTCCATAAGACTAGTGGGTATGGGGAGGCTCATTCCATGAACATGGGCGCCACGTAGGCACCACATCACCATCTTATGGAGGATGGGCCTCCATGATTTTTGAGGGGGTGGAGGATGGGGCTACCCCACCTAATTTTTTATAATTTTCTAAGTTTTTTTTGTTAACTTAATAAAAACTTTATAAAAATTTAAAAATACAACATTAAACAACATAAATAAATTCATTTCATAACATAAAAAAAATTACATGTCCTAATAATAAACGAAAAAAATACTATACGATTAAAAAACTAGACAACCTACGACGTCCATTTTTTCTTCACCTCTTCTTTTATCCTCCAATAAACCTCGCGTTCATCCTCTGGAACCGAGTCGAGATCCAACCGCATAATCTTAAAATCCTCCGCTCGAGCATAGTCGGCCGACACGGTTTTCTTGTGAGTATATTTTTCGGCCGCAAACTCTTTGAACGAACGGAATTCGGATATCAAGTCGTCAATTTTCGAAGACGCCTTCGAGCCGCCCCCTCCACTCGAGCCGGCCCCTTTGCGCTTTCCGGCCGCCTCTTTTTTTGCTTTGTCCCTTCCGCTAGGACGTTCCGACTCGTGAACGAGCAACACATCCTCGTCATATATCGGGTGGTCATTTATGTGGATTTGACAACGAGCGGTGGAGCCTCCCACACTATAACTTCCGGACTCGGAAGTTTTAGTCCATTTTGCGGTTGCGACCTCATTTGGAACCGACATTCATTTTGGTTCTTTCTTTAAAACGTTCCGTGCTCGGAGGTGCGGGAAAGGCGCCGGATTTTTTGAATCCCATTTAGCCATCGCAAGGTTAAGAATGTCCTCGTCGTTACTCCGAAAACGTAAATACCCCCACGAAGGATCCCTAGTCGGAGTGTAAGCGGGACTCGAAAAAAAGTTAGGTTGGTTCGGGTTGGGGTTGTTCGGCTTGGGGTTGTTTGGGTTGAATGGATTCATGATTGTATAAAAAAAGGTGAGTGTTTTTTATAAAAATGGATGAGGATGGAAGAAGAATGGGAGTAAATTGTATAAAAATGGACGAAAGAAGTGGTATTTATTTAAAGTTAAAATGTTTTTTTAATTATAGCCGTTACCAACGGTGTTGGTGCATACGTCTGTCGACTTCGTCTTCTATCGAGTCTTGTATTATGAATGTTAGATCAGGGCACATAGTTTGAGAAAATAAGTGATTTAGGTAATTTCGCATGAAAGTGTCATATAGGTAATTCCATGCGAAATTAGATTTCGCTTGTACGTAATTTCGTTTGAAACGGGTTCAAGCGAAATTAGGTCTAGTATAAATAGCCTTGATGGGAAATCATTTGTAACTTTTGTAATTCCGGTACCGAAGTGCTGCCGACGTGTAGTTTGATCTGTAAACGTGTCAAATCAATAAAACAAGACAATTAAGTGTGATTCAAGCTGTTTACAAGTCAATTCATCTGTTTCTGCCTTTTGAATTGACTAAGAACTCTTCTGAACGACTCGTTTGGGTCACAAATCGATCCTACAAGTGGTATCAGAGCTCAGGAGGAAGAGTTCTTGCCAAAAAAAACCATAAAATCTGTCTTCTGCACCTTCTTTTCCAAAATCCATAAGATTTAACGGTCAAAATGGATTGAATTTCAAACATGTCATGCAAAACAATGTTTTAATGAATCCTTGAGAGAATTGGAGCTTAATTTGATCTAAATTTGATAAAATTGGTAATTTCGTTTGAACACCAGATCGATCGAAAATGATGACGTCAGCATAATTTCGTACGGAATTACCAGCTTGATTTCAAACGAAATTACCTAATTTCTCTTGAAATTTATAATTTCGCATAAAATTGTAATTTCGCTTGAAGTATTCCACACGATATTAGCTAATTTCGCTTCAAACTGGAATTTCGTTTAACAATTTCACACGAAATTACCTTATTTCGCTTGAAATAGTTAATTTCGCTCCAAATTGTTATTTCGTGTGAGTAATTTCGCGTGGAATAGCAATTTCGTTTGAAAGTGATATTTCGTGTGTGATCTGATTTCGTTTGTGAGACCTTATTCCGCACCAAGTCTGATTTCGCTTGAGTTTGATAATTTCGCTCCAAGTGATTTCGTTTGAACTCATATTTCGTGTGAACCATGTTGACTTTGTGATACAGATTACAGAATCATGGAAGATGAATTCTACAATGCGTTTGCTACACCAGTTGCACAAGTTACAGATGCTGAAACTTTGTACAATGAGAACGAGACAGGAACTTACCAGAAACCGCCAAAGCTCATTTACATTGAAGATTTTCAAGGATGGAAAAATCGATTTGAGAACTGGGTGCAAGCTTACAAGTTTGACGCATGGTGTTCCGAAAAATGAGTGTGGGCTTGAAAAAACTTTTTGTGGCTTCTCAGAGAGAGACTGATAAATTGAAATATACAAGTGAGAAAATGATGATCAGTATTCTTCAACAATCGATTAAAGAAGATATCTTTGTTTTGCTCCAACATGAGGGTACAGCTTGGTCAATTTGGAATGCATTGATTCAGAAGTTTAAAGGAAGTGCAGATATGATCAAGAACAAAAAGGCATTATTGAAGAAATCTTTTGATATGTTTGTTGCTTTTGATCATGAAACCACAAAAATGACCATTGATAGATATTGTCATTTAGTTTTGGAAATGGGAATGTTGGACATAAAGAAAGAAGATGATGAATGGGTTGATGAACTCTCCGATGCATTACCACAGCAGAAGTGGGGAACTTATTTGTTGATCCTTAAACACATAAGAAAATCTGAAAATATGAATCTGGCACAGTTTATTCAGAGGATTGAAGAGCATGAGTTAGATATCCAGAAAATGGCAATCATGAAGAATCCAAATGCTCAACAAGATGTCAGTTTATATTACAGAGGAAACAAATTTGAAGTTACTCCCAGCCCAAAGATTCAAACTGGTTTCAGTTCTGATACTTCTTCTGGAACAAAAGGCAGTACTGTGACACAGAGTGGTGGATCCTCATCTTCGTATTCAAGCTTTGATCCAAATCATACAATACCAAGTCCTCAACGAATCTTCAATGCAATGTCACTTTGAATATTCAAAATGGTCAAAATCTGTCTCCGGAAATAGCTAAGCAACACATGGCATCACTTGTTGGTATGATTGAATCATATGAAAGTTTGATTGCTGGCAAAATCGAAAATCCGATGCTTACAAAAGAAGATTATGACCAGATTGATGCTGAAGAACTTGAGTTGATGGATGTCAAATGGTGTTTAGCTAGTGCTGTTCGAAGGGCTGAAAAGTTTCAACAAGTCACCAGAAGAAATGACTTTAGTGAATTGTCAAATTCTCCGATAGGTTTTGACAAATCAAAAGTTACATGTTTCAGATGTCGAGAAAAAGGTCATTTTAAGCGTGAGTGCAAAAACAAAGAAGCTGATGGAAGACAAGATCAATCAGGAAAGAACAATTATTATCAGAAGTCAATCTTTCATCAGATTACTCAACCACCACAAACTGCACATGCACGTGCCATTGAAGAAAAGGAGAAAAGAGCTTGTTATGGTATAATTGACCATGACGATGAAAAGGTTGCAGCGGGTTTTAGCTGGGATAAATACATTCCACCAGGTTCAGGTCTTGTTGCTAAAATTCTGGGAGAAGATGAGGTCAAATCTAGTCGGAAAAGAATCATGATTTTTACAGATTTAAGAAATGATATTGATACTGATGATGAAGAAGAATATCTTAACAAAGCAAGGAAAGGTATAGATGAGAAGAAGATTGCCAGATTAAAGAGAGAGCTGGAAGCTATAAGAATAGATGGAGAAAAGACAAAGATGATAGCTGAAAAAGCAAATGTTAAACCAGTGACTAAGAAAGTGGTAGAAAGAATCGTTGAAGTGGAGAAAGTGGTAGAGAAAATTGTTGAGGTTGAAAAAATAGTAGAAGTTGAGAAACTCGTCGAAGTTGAGAAAGTCGTAGAGGTAGAAAAGATTGTTGTAGTTGAAAAGATTGTCGAGGTAGAAAAGATAGTTGAGGTCATTAAACCTTGTCAAAAATGTTTAGAATCTTGCAAAGATTGTGATGAGAAGGATAAGAAGATTACTGAACTTAAAGAGTTGAAGGAAAACTTATTGTCTGATGTGAAGTATGTGAAGGTGTCGTATGATGTTTTGAACAGGACGGTTGATAGTTTGAACAAAACAAATCGAGAAGTTGATGCTGCTATGACAATGATGAGCTCAACATTAATGAAAAAGCAGAAGGTCATAAATGAGTATATCGAAGACTGTGCTAAGCTGAAACAAGATTTGGAACTTGAAAAGATTGAGAGTGAAAGAAACAAACGTTTAATGTTGAGTTATACAACGTGTGATTATTTGATTGATCGAGTTTATCCTACTGTTGCAGGTCTTGAAGCTTTCCAAGACAAAGAGAAGGAAGAGGATACTGGTAAGAAACAAAGTGTAAAATTTAACAAGTGTTCGCCTCCGATCTATGAAAGTTATTCTCCCAGAAAGCCAAATGAGGAACGTTTAAATAAGGCTCTCAACATCAAGTTAAAGTCTGAAACCATTAATGAGATAATATTGATGTCACATTCACAGCGTCTGACACTGATCATGAGTCTGAGTTGTTAAAAAAGTGGTCGATCAGGTGTTGGATATGGATGAAGAGTCAAAACCAGAGTCTAAATCTGAAAGTCCAAGTTCGTCAAAAAAGACTCCGAGTTCACCGGTTAAAAGGGTTTACAATAAAAAATTTCTTTTATCAAAATCTAATTTGAATGATGGACCAATCAAAGTGGCTTATACTTTGAATGATTCAGACAAATTATATTCTGATAAAGAATTTCCAATTAGAAATGTTAAAACTGAAATGATCAAACAGGTTTTCAAATTAATAGAAATTAACATTTCTGAAATAAAAGATTTAAATCTTGATGGGAAACCTAATAAGTACACTTCTTCAAGAATTCAACAATGAGTAAACAAGAAAATGGGTTACGGTTCTAGTTATGGTTTTCAAAAGAAACCAAACCATAACAGTAATTTCAAAAAGAAAGGTCTTGGTTTTAATTCTTCAGAAAATTATAAAAATGAGAAAAATTATAAACCAAAAACAAAATTTGTTGGAGGATCAAATTCTGAAGAAGAGCAGAAAAAACCATTCTGGAAATAGTCAAACCAAGAGTTTCTTGCTAAAATAAAGAAGAATTTAAAGAAATCTGTTTCTTGAGTTGACAGAAGAACCTTTTTAAATGTCAAAAAGCTGGACACATTGCTTGGAATTGCCACGAGTCCATTTATTCAAAACAGGGAATTTCTTCTAACTCTGAATTGAAAAAGAAATATATTGATAAATCAAAACAATCAACTGAAAAGATTAAAATGTTCAAAGATTCAACTTTCAATATTGGTGAAAGTTCGAAAAGTTTTTACAAGAGAAAAGTTGACATGAACAAACAGAAATGGGTTGTTAAGAGTTCAGAAAGTGGTTCTGATAATGAATCTGATTCCATAAAATCAGAGGAGTCATTTGTTGAGAAAATGAATGAGAATTTCATTCCAGAGATGAACGATGAAAATTTTCCAAAATTGTCAAAGGGAAATTTGAAGTTGAAAGTAGGTAAAACTGAGATTTCAGATCAATTCTTTGATGGTAAGAAAGAATTTGATACTAAAAAAGTGTTTAATGAAAAAGTTAAACATATTTTCGGAAAGATGGTTGATGGGAAAGTGAAGGGTGCAAAAGAATTTTACCAATAAAAAAGATGGTGGGATAGATGTGTACCAAAATCACCCAAGGCTGGTCAGGCTTGGGTGACAGCATTTCCTAATTGAAATCCTGACTTGCCGGAACTCCCAGGTTGGTAAGTGTGGAGTAGGAATCAACAACTTTCAACAAGTGGTGATATGGTTAAATACTGTCAGATTTGTTTAAAAAGTAAACCTATAAGTGGTTGATGGTTGTTCTTACAAGTGGTTAATCAAGGTCATTCAGTTGAACTTTATTTACCTTTCATTTTTAAAATATTTGATTAAACAATGTGATGAGTAATCCCCAAATTACAAGTGGTGAAATCAACAAAACTTATTTTCCGGAAAAATCATTTTGATTAAAACAAACTTAAGTGTTTTGAAATCATAATGGGAAAATAGTTTGTTGTAAGGGGGAGTTCTGATTGTTTATGCCTAGTGGATGGAGATTTGAAGCTTGAAACTCCAGTTTGTCAAGTTTATACAGCTGTGTTCAAATTTTCCCCGAAAATCAAAATTGGAACATTTTTTGATTTTAGGGGGAGTAAAAATTTTAGAAAATTTCAAAAATTTGAAAAATCCAAAAACATGATAAAACCAGAAAAAGCCAAAAACATTAAAAATTTCAAAAAATGAGTTTGTTAGGGAAAAAAAGGAAATGATAGTATATCAGTGGACTATCACAACACGCTAAAGATATGGAATGTTTAAACAGTGATAAATGATCTCGCTACGGATGTGTCAGTAGATTTTTATACATTCAGTAGATTGTCTTCGAGATATAAACATAAATTCAAAAACTTACTTATCTCGTGGGGAACATCTCTCGGATATATGGGTAACCCCCGAAATATTGGTTGAAAGATTTTCTGTTTCTGACATACTAGGTCTTTTTGCGTGGTGATATCTGGGGTATTATACTAGGACTTCTGATTTTGCGGGAGCAATAGCCTAGTTCTCGTATAATACTTTGCATATGCTTTAATTCTAAAGCCAGCCCTCAGCATAAAAATGATGACACATTGAAAAATGCTAATCATGTGTTGTTGAAGAAAAGATCCCCAAACGGGACACACCTAAAGTCGAACCGTCATCTCTCTGATTTTGCGGAAGCAATAGCCTGAGCTCTCACGGTCTTGCATTTAACCCCTTTACAGATATCATTAGTGTACACTCACATGTAAGACTGAATATAGAAATCTGGATACAGGAGTATATTCTGTGGTGGGACACTCGAATAAGTTTAAGTGCTTAAAACATTAATCACGTATCTCAAAACAGTTGAACTTTGTGTAAAAATTTAAGTGGACTAGTATACTGACAATCTAAGTGAATTGTTTAGAACTTAAAATGTTTAAAGCTTAACGGTGTTGGTGATTTGTCTCATAAACTGATATGATCCTCTTACACAAACTCACAAAAATATTGTCTGTGAATATTTCTTTACTCCATTTCTTTATAAAAATCCAAAAAGATTTTCAGTGTGTTTTAGCATAAAGTTTTTGAAAATTCAAAAAGATTTTCGACAACTGTTGATGAAAAGCTGATTTTCAAAATTTCCAAGTGCTAAGCATGACGAACAGGTTTGGGAAGAATTTGTTTGAAAAAGATGTTTTTCTTACATGAGGTCATCAGAGTTTCTAAAATGTTAGATCATTCTGGAGTTTATTTCTACAGGTGAATTCTAAATCTGTTATATCTTATCTATTGTGAAACTAATGTTTTGGGTAGAGGATGTGCAGGTTTGTCAGGTTTCGAATCCTGAGCAGAGTGAGAGCTAGGTTTCGATGCTAGAACCTGTGAAAGCTAGTCTACGATCCCAGCACAACTCAAGGGGGGGGAGTTTGATAGTAAAGGGGAGTCTATGAAGATGCAAGAGATTGATAGATCAACTTTTGAGGAAGGAGTTTAGTTGATAAAGAGAAGAGATAGAGATTGAGAATGCTTACACTGTTATATATTTTGGAAAGCAGCCCAAAGACTGATAAAGACTGAAGACTGTGAAGACTCAACACTTAAGACTCGTCAACATCTGAGGGGGAGTCTGTTGGTGCATACGTCTGTCGACTTCGTTCTGTATCGAGTCTTGTATTATGAATGTTAGATCAGGGCACGTAGTTTGAGAAAATAGGTGATTTAGGTAATTTCGCATGAAAGTGTCATATAGGTAATTTCGTGCGAAATTAGATTTCGCTTGTAAGTAATTTCGTTTGAAACAGGTTCAAGCGAAATTAGGTCTAGTATAAATAGCCTTGATGCGAAATCATTTGTAACTTTCGTAATTCCGGTACCGAAGTGCTGCCGACGTGTAGTTTGATCTGTAAACGTGTCAAATCAATAAAATAAGACAATTAAGTGTGATTCAAGCTGTTTACAAGTCAATTCATCTGTTTCCGCCTTTTGAATTGACTAAGAACTCTTCTAAACGACTCATTTGGGTCACAAATCGATCCTACATACGGCATTCATTTTGAAAATGTGGCCCGTCATCAACGTCTTCTGGCAGCCGATTTTAACAAGACGGGGCGGGGGGCAGTGTGGGGGACCGGCGCCGGGCCTCGCCGGGCCTAAGCCGGCCCCCATACCGCTTGGTCTAAGTAATGTATTGCTTTTCATTTCTTTACTAAGATATTCTTGTTGCTTTTGCGTTAATTGATCGTATTTCTTCTACGTATACATATTTTTAAAATATAGCTTAAAATGTTTAACTCTGATGTTACTAAAAATGTTTCATCATATGAAATAAAGTTGTGCTCATAAGGCTTTTCTAAAGCTTAATATTTTTAAGGGAAAATTACCAAAATATCCAAAGACCAAAATGACTTGCGAAAATAGCCGGCTCATGGCTACTTGGAACAGGGTATCATGCGTGGGATGAGTCTTTCAAGTATGGGATACGTCTTTGAAGCGAAAGACAATAAAAAATGGACACGTGGCCACGGGATGCCTCCTTGGAGAGAGGCATCATGCACGGGATGCGTCCGGAGAATTTCTGAAGCGTCTGGCGAGTCGCAACTTTTCCAGCGAGTTTCGGAAATGTTGTCCGACGAGTTTCCGCTGCAACATTCACTATTTGAAGTGCATGTTTCCTCCGTTGGTCGTGGGTGGTTGTGATGGCAGTTTTTGGGTGTAAAACTCGTAGTTGGTGAGTGTTAAGATGAGACTGTTTAAGTTTTAGGTGTTGATGGTGTAGTTTTAGAAAGAATTTGGCGGTAAGCAGTGGAGTTGCCAATGCCATTAATGGTGACTTTGATCTATTGAGTTGATTTTTTTTCTATAGGAAGGATTATCTTTTAATCTTGATTTTGTACAATTTTGTGACGAGAAAGAAAAAGAAATCTGGGCTTTCACGTAACGATAAAGAAACACACGTGCAACTCATCGGAAACCTGCAACTCGCCGGCAAACTCGTCGGGCGCTTCAGAAATACTCCGGACGCATTTCGTGCATGATGCCTCGCTCCAAGGATGCCTTCCGTGCTTCAAAGACTCATCCCATGCTTGAAATACTCATCCCATGCTCCAAAGATTCATCCCATGCTTGAAAGACTCATCCCACACTTGAGCCGGCTATTTTCGCAAACCATTTTAGTCTTTGGCCATTTTGGTAATTTTCTTTTATTAACAAGTTAGGCGTCAGCCTAATGACATTTTATTCACTACGTACCATATAAAATTAGGTATATCTTATTACCATTAAAAGGATTGCTAAAGGCCATTAATATTTCCTACAAATTTTAACCAAGTTAATTACATAGTTAGTCCCTGTGGTTTGCACAAATAACATACTTAGGTACTAATACTTTAAAATCATCTTCTAAGGTATTAATTTTTCTTTTGTAACGTTTGGAGGTATTAACTTCTACGGTATTAACATAGTTAGTCTCTGTGTTTTGCACAAAATAACAAACTTAGGTACTGATAGAAAGTGATTTTAAACCTACAAATAACGTTAATACCTCCAAACGTTATAAAATGAAAAGTTAATACCCTAGAATGTGATTTTAGACTATTAGTAGCTAAGTATGTTATTTTGTGCAAACCACAGGGACTAACTATGTAATTAACACAATTTTAACTGCTATTTAAAGCCAATTCTTATTACAACTGATTTTGTGACTGGTTGATCGAATCATATTTACGATTCAATGAAATACTTAAGAAAGAAAAAAATAATTTTTATAACGGCATTTCAATCTATATTTCGTAATACTCAATAGTCGTTTTTATCCTTAGGCTACATGGTATGGGGATGATCCTCCAATGGAGGATGATCTGCCACGTCATCGCCACATCACTATCCTTGGGATGATGGTCAATCCCACAAATTTAGTGTAAATGGGAGGATGATCCTAGATGATCCTACCCCACCATTTTTTTAGTTTTTAATCTTCCACTTTTTTATCATTTAACAAATATATTAAGAAAATATTTTCATTAATATTAGAACACAATACATAAACTTAAAAAAATACATAAACTTAAATATTTTCATTAATTTCCTGTTGGCATTCCCAACTTTCTTTGCTGGCCGACCTTATCCCCTTTAATTTCTCATTATTATTTTTTATTAATAATTAATAATATATATACATACACATATATAGATATACATACATTTTATTTTAAATTAATAATAAATCACCTCTCAACAGCTTTACACAACAACACCACCTTCTTCAAGATCCATCTCAGAACAACAACAGGATCAATCAAATCAAACCCTAGATTTTCTTCATCTTTAATATTTTCATCTTTAATAGATCCATCTCAGAACAACAACAGGATCCATCTCCTTCAAGGTCCACTTTTTTTAAACGGTCAAAAGCCTTGGACCGACCATTTTTTTGTCTGCATATGGACCGTCTCCAACGTCATTTGCTCGATAGCGAGGACGAGGACGTAGGGGGGCGGCATGGTGTTGCTTCCGTCGCCGGTGCTGGACGGGTGGGGGACGCTCCCCATACTGTGTTTCTCCATAAATTCAATCTTTCCATGAACATTGACAACAAAATTAATACAATAAAATGAGATAAAACTCATAATTTTTATTCTTCAACACACGTACACTATATAACCACTTTTAACCTTAACTCCAAACATCAACTTATGCACAATACTTAGGATTATACTCTTCAGGAGGAGTAATAAATTTTATATGCGAGTAACGTAAGATACAATTGGCTGAAAAAACTCTTCCGTCAAAGCGTGATTTTCCAGTACAACAACTACGCATCCTAGTACTTGCCTCGGATAAACATTTTACACAATCCGCCTTCGACAGATCAGGAGTGCACTGTGCAACCGCGTAGAGTTTGTGTTCATCCCCGTCATATATTACCTTTCCAGAAGCAAATTTCTCAAGATCATTACCTCCAGCTGCTTGCTCCTTTAACGTGCTTGTCAAATTATCCATGGTCTTTACTAAGTCAACAGCTTTGACATAGTTATCGTACACCATATCGTACCAAGCCCAATTATCGAGCACGGAGAAAATTTTACGGCCTGTAGAGAAGCGTAACATACAATAAAAGCTAAAGTAGGCGTCCCACGCTATACCTTCCTGTTGTTCACCGCAGTTATCTAGAAGATATTTTAACAAGCCATCGAGACAACACACGCATTGTCCCTTATGGACATGGGGGGGACAAAGCAAGCTGGCGCTAACCTGCTCCTCAGGTTTGTCGCCAACTTGGACATGGTAAAAACCGTGGAAATTACTTGAATTGTCAAGTAACCCCAAGACTTTATCCAATGCGGAAGCTTTGTTATCTATGATATTGACGCCTTTGGATTTACCACCTCTACATACATGCTTGTCTGTTTTAGATGATTGAGCTATGGTCGGATCAACACCATTGATGATTGTTTGAAGAATGAACAGAAATGAAACTACTGATTTTATTTCCATTTGTGCATTGGAATTCACTATAACTCGTGTTCTTATAAACCAACATTTCTAAGTGTAAAATGCAACTTATCTTTAAAAAGTATTTTGAGTTTTATACGATTTATCCTTGATTGTTATAAAACAAAACGTGTTCATATAATGGAGTTTGAGTTTGTTGCAATTCTAATGTAAGTTATGTTCAAAACCTAACAAATATTTTATCATCTCAATAATATAGATTGCATGTTCGGTACAAAAACCATGTTGGAATACTATTTGTTGATTATGAATGGGGTAGTAGAAATCTGGTAAGCAACATGTCTTTTCCTAATTAATTAATTGAGGGGGAGGTTGAGTTATCAGTTATTCTTCTAGTTCTTGCATTGCATTATTTTTATTATGTTTCTTCAGGCTTCGTACTTTGTACGTTTGTTAAAAACGGATATTATTGAATCATGATAAAAAACACATTATTAAAAGTGTAATAACTAACTACTATATTTAATTTTGATTATGTTATTAAAAATTTTTCAACCAACCATACAAACTTATGCTCACAAGTCTTTATAGTTTAACAATTTTCTTTGATATTTATGATATGCGAAAGGGTTGATTACAACGATTATAGTCTCATTACAGTTTTCTCAAAATTAACTTTTTTATGCACTAATACAAAACTGGGTATAAGACCCCGATAATGGATTAAATCTTAGCATGATACGTGTCAAGAAACCTTCCATATAATTCACAATGTTGAAAAGAGGGTTAAAAATCACAAAAGTACTAAAAAACCAAAAAAATATAAGATGAGATGTTAAATCTGCCTTAAAGGAAAATATTATTTCTAGAGGTCCCATACGGACCGTAGGGGTATCAAATCGGTAAGGCAATTAAAGACCCCTTACGGACTTTAAGGCACCTCTTATGGTTTGTAAGAGGTGCTTAGTGATAGCAGAATGACAGTTCTGATTCTTTTGCTGCCTTGCTACCACCATTTCGCGAATTTGTGACACCTTGGCAACACTTGTCATAATTTCGAAGCATTTTGATTATTATAAATAGGTTGTTATTGTGATCGTTTTTTATCACACCTTCACTCTCACTATAAATCACTCTCTTAGAGCTTCTCTATAGATTAGGAGCATCATCAAGCATTGTTAGTAGTCTTCAAGTCCAGTAAATCATCCTCCCTTGATCAATTTCTTTTTCAACTAAAAGTCAAACAATTTGACTTATAGTTTGCCTTTCAGTTATGAACACTATGGTCAAGTCAAAGTTCGAATCGAACTTTCCTACGTCATCGTAATAGTGAAGGTATAAATCTCCTGTGATCATACCATCCCACAATGACGTTAAGCAGGCGAAATGACGAGTGAAACATGTTATATATATAAAAGTCAGAATTAGAAAATATGCATTTTGTGATAATTGAACATCTAAGTGTCTAAACCACTTGTTTGACATTATAACAGTTTGTATGAACTTATAAACTTTTTTTGACATGCTCAACTCATCATACTCGCTTTAGCACTCATTCTTTGTTGAAAGTCAACCAATTTAACTTTTACTTTGACTTTCGATTCTGACCCGTATGGTGTACGTTAGAACCCAATCAAGACGTGTTTTGTGACCATAGTATTATAGGGAACAACTCTCTGTGGTTATATCTTATGGCCATATCATTGGACGGGTAGATCGACGAGTCAACTATATATACTTTTAAAAATGTCAAAAATGTCGTTACGGCATAAAAGTGGTTTTAAAACCCACGGGGCATAAAATCTGACCTTGGAATTGATCATATGATGTTTTGAAATACATTTTGACAAAACAGACTAGTTATAGACCCATTCTGTAAGATTATGAAAGACTGAATTATTATTATTGAATGAGTAGGTTACAATATATAGAGATTACGAGTAACCCTAGAAACCTAACTGGGCATGTGGGCCCATAGTCTAATACTCCCCTGCAGTCGTAGCGGATGGAACTAGAAGCTTAGACTGAAAAACAAAAACAATAATAAACCCTAAAAAGCTATCTTCGATTTCGGTCAAAATTCCATAATCTTGCAATCTTTAATCCATAATCTTCGATCCACAGTTTTGAATGATCTCGTAATCCTATAAGAGGCAACCAATACGGCAGTGCAGCGGCGGCTGGTAGCGACGCGACGACAGATCGTAATCCTGCAGGCGGCGCGGCAGAAGACCGTAGTCTAATGAGCGGCCGCGGCACGGCGGCAAGGGGCTGCTTGACGGAGATGCGAAATCAACAGGATGAGCCGTAGCATCATCTGTGTGGTAAGAGATCGTAAGAAGACCGGTGAATCAAGAACCGAAGACGAAGCTTTATTTGAACACAAAACTAAAAAAATGGAAACGGAAAACGAACAAAGACCGGACAGGGCGGCAGTGGCAGCACGCCGCCCTGTCTAGGGTTTTTCTCAAGTGGTGACGGCTAGGGTTTGTATATTTGTGTGTGGCGCGGTGGAAACGGTATAGAGCCTAGGCTGGCTCTAGGCTAGCTATGATACCATGTAAGATTATGAAAGACTGAATTATTATTATTGAATGAGTAAGTTACAATATATAGGGATTACGAGTAACCCTAGAAACCTAACTGAGCCCATGGGCCCATTGTCTAATACATTCGACCGCCCGATGTTGTGTTTACGCATATGGCTAGTTTAATATATATATAAAATATATAAACTAGTGAAATTGGGTATTAGACCTTTCAAAATCATATGGAAATCAGAATTTTTGGTTAAATAACCCATATTCAACGAGGCTTCGCACTCGGAAGAGTAAACCACACTCTAACTGGTCAACCACACTCTAACTGGTCAACGCTTAATCGAGCGAAACCGAATAAAAGTCTAAGTAACGGGCCAAGTAATGTAACTTACCAAATGACTCGTGAACATTCCAATGGATATGTAAATCTGTTTTAGTCTAGTCTATAGAGCCTTCCGGATAATCGTGCCTAGAATATACAACTTGAATTACGGCTTTGCTTCAAGAACTTATTTAACAATTTATTTAAGTAAAGATAATTAGTCATAGCTTATTTTTATTTGAAAACTTGGGATATGACATTAGCCATTAGAGCGGGTATTATATAAATGGGCAAATGCTTTCAAAAATATAACAATCTTGTTTAATCCATATTGCTTGAATAACATTAAACATTAAGGGTAATGTACAGTGTCCGGATGTCCCGGCTCGTCAATTAGGAATGGCCATATAAAATATGCGTAGGGTAGTAGACATACACCAGGAGGACGTTATGTTAAAGATGGTGTGTACCATGATCATATACCGGCATAGATTTCTGATACCCAACTTATTGACAAGCATGTAAAACTTATCACAAGAAATCTATCCTAAGAATTACTAAATGATTTCGTACATGTTATCATAATATATATATATATATATATATATATATATATATATATATATATATATATATATATATATATATATATATATATATATATATATATATATATATAGGAGAAGGATCCATTAGGAACCACTCTTTATGCAAGAACCGCGAGAACCAGTGTGAACGCATGGCAATTTTGTAATTATATTATACTTCTCCAATAACACGCTTTTCCAATAACTTGTACTGTAACCCTAAGTTGGTACCAGCGACCAAAATCACTGAATCACCACCGTCTACGTTGGTCACAGTGACCAGAATCATCGTCGTGCTTCCTCACCACCGTTCCTCCTACCATTGTTCCTACTGTAACCCTAATCGTGCCACAGTCCTCAATGATTCTGATCGTGTTGCCCTAATTACGAATGGACTACTCGATTACAAATGGATGAAGAATATATGATCTATGATTACGTTTTGACTGCAATAATATTGAATACAGTACGAAATTTGGAGCACTAACTTTATATATACCATGAAATTTGGAATATCAGATGGTAAAATCGATATGACAAACGGTTTATGGTGTTCCTCTATCGAAAGGACGAAGACTAATTGCTGATGTAATCGGGACGAAGACGAACTACTGAGAACTACTGATGCCTGTGAGCTGATAACTGTTGATGCAATTCGATTGTTGAACGTGATTTTTGTATAAATACACCATCCTGCACATGTGCAAGGTAGACGAATATGTTAATGTTAAATAAAAAGGTTAGAAGCTGTTGATTATTTAGTATTATTATTATTATTATTATTATTATCATTATTATTATATTTGTTTAGAAATTAAATATGAGTTTATGCACATGTGCATCATTGTATTACTTTTTTTTTTGTTAATAATGTAATCGGGACTTGTGCTTCCATTTGATTGAATGTTTTTCCTACCTTGCCAGATGCTAGGTGTTTCTGAGAAAGCCTGCTTAGTGGTGGAAGATAGTGTTATTGGCCTACAGGTTGACCATTTTCCATATCCAGTCTGCAATATTGATTGCTTACAACTATTTTTTCAAAGAATAATGGATTCAAACCGAATATACTCTGCAGGCAACAACAAAAGCTGGAATGTCTTGTGTGATTACCTACACATCTTCAACCACAGAACAGGACAATACAGATGACATAACGAAATACCCCGACTTAAGTGACGTAAGGTATGGTAACAGTTTCGATTTTCATTTAGTGGGCGGTTTGTTAACGGGTCAAAATGGATAACTTTTATAAACAAGGTTTTATGTGCGATAGATACATTTTCAACCCATATTCTTCTAAGCTAGTTTGCAACTTGTGGATTGACATTCAATTGTGGGATCATATCAACTAAAGCTGTTCATATATAGTTTTCTGTAACAGAGTTGACCATAAAGTCAAACCATTACATTTGTCTTGCTACATATGATTCTGAAGTTGTGCTAACTTTTAATCTTATTATGAAAATATATACATAAATCATATGATTTTGTATTGATACAAGATCTTTATTATTTAGAAAGTAATCATATTATATACACTGTTGTAGATGTCACAGAACCATATTGCTGGTTGAGGTCGATCAGATATACCATCTTGCATGCCCTGCTTCATCGATTTTCTATAAATACAATGTTGTAAAGGTGTGTATTTGTCCTCATCCTCATTGCAGCTAGCAACTACAACAATTTGTTATGTCCCTTTCACTTAATGCCTCCAAAAATGATTATAACGGAACCTTAAGGAATCACTACAAAAAAAAATTTCATCTAGTGGCATGCAAAAAGTGCCACAGAGAAACAAGAAAGTGCCACTAAAGAACCTGGTAAGAATGGGCGGCACACAAAAAAGTGCGAAGCGCTGACGCTAAAGCCTTTTAGTGGCACTTTTTCAATGTGCCGCACAAAGTTTTTAAGCTTTTAGTGGCACTTTTTTATCTACCAGTACAAACTTTTGAGCTTTTAGTGGCACATATTTTTTGCCACAAAAATCACATCAAATTAAACGCCATTGACGTTTATCATATTAATTTTAATTAATTACAATTATCATTTATTTACATTAAAAAATAAAAACAAAATTGTAAAATGTAGAAATCATAAAATAATCACTTCAATTAAAAGTTCAATCAATCTTCCAAGGATTCCAAATGTCTAATAAGTGTTGATCTAAGTCTATTGATCAAACATATAACCAAATAAACTAACAAGTGTATAAATAAAAACTCAAAACTTCATTGGGTTCATGAATTTCTTTCACAATCTTCATGCGAGTTAAATAATCATCGTGTTAACGTTTTCTTAGTAGTCATACTTCCACTTCATAGTTCCCAGCATTTACTACTTATTGTCGCTACATCAGCCAACTGACTATACTCAACCTGAAATTTCACAATTCATGTTAAATTGATTAGATTTGATAGCGATAGCTATCAAAGATGTAAGAGCAGTTAATAAAAGGCAAACTTACTTCCATTGACATCACTTTAAGCTCTTCAGCCAAAAGATTTGGTGGTTTTTTCAATACCCTTAGTTGTTGGAATTGCCATCACCTAACAACAAGAAAGTTCATGATGAGAATATTTACCCTTCAGTTTATAATGAGTGGAGTTGAGTTATCTTCTGTCTTAGACAGGTCAATTGATGAACAAAAACATTGCTAAAAATATGGTGAATGGGTTAATAGGGTCAAAAGATGCCCAAAGTGTATTCTTTAAGCATGCAATCTCTATTTTTTGTACGGATGTAGTTTTTTAATCGATTCACCAGCTTCATTAAAGGTAGTCCAGTGCAAGACTTATCACCAAATTTTCTGAAGCAAACATCAGCATATGCAATGTTGTCTTTCCTGCATATGTAAAATACTAACCCATTAAGTAACTTTATCATAATTCATAAAGTTCGCCGCTTTTGCGCTTCGCGCCTCTGGTTTAGACCTTGTCGCTTTTGTGCGCCTCTCGTTTTTTAAGACCATGCACGATATAGAAAAGAACTCTACATTTTAATAAAGATTTTAGCCCATGTGGCATTGGTTGATGTCACACCAGCACCAACCATAGTTGTTAATAACGAATAGCGGACTATAAGCACCTATACGCTACGTAGCGATAGCGATGAAATAGCGGGCGCTATTTTATGTTTAGCAATACACTAGAAGATAATTTTAGAAATATTTTATATGTTTATTTTATCAAAATACGCTCTTTCCGTATGTATATTAAAAAAGAAATTTCTGCTATTTTTAGGCATATATTATCGCTATTTAGATTAAAACAAAAAAACCCTATAATCCCCATATTACCACGCTCTGGAGGCGTCAGAATCAGATTGTGACCTATAATCACATTGCCACACTAAACGCTATAGCGAGCGCTATGCTCACTATTAACAACACTGCTTAATGTATTAGATTTGATCCCACACTACACCTCACCTTGCAACACGTTACTCAGGATGTGCATTATTTTGATGAAATCCACTACAAAGACTCACATCAACACCATCATTTTGTTTACCACAAGAACCATATGAATGTACAGTTCTAGTAACCAAATTCACTTCTCCGTCTTCAGACTCTTCAAACCGCTTCCTCTTCCTTCCACTCTATTGCAAGTTGGTGAATATTACAAAATTAGTTTCGATGCATATCACTACAAGAAACAGGCACCTTTAGCGACGACAAGTGTCGCCGCTAAAAGTCCTTTTTGTCGCCGCTATTGCCCTTTAGCGGCGACACGTCGTCGCTAAAGGGTCGCCGCTATAGATCGGCCGCTATTGGTCACCTGTCGTCGCTAAAAAGGGTGTGTCGTCGCTATTGTGAATGACTTTTAGCGGCGACATTTGTGACTTTTAGGGGCGACATATGTCGCCACTAAAAGTAAAAAAAAAATAAAAAAAAAATAATTTACCGCTATGCAGTCTTTCTTCTGTGGATTCATGTAAAAAAACACGATTTTTTTTTTAATTTCATGGACCAAAACGTTCATAAGTATACAAAGAATCAAACAATAATTTTCACATTCAAACCTCCTACAATGCAGTCTTCTGTGGATTCATGTGGAACAGAAAGTGGTGCAGCTCGATAAAGACGCATTGTCTCTTTGATAATGGCTTGAAGATAGACCAAGTTGTTCATGTCTGACTCTTCAACTTTCCTATCTCTTCCATCATGGTTTTCAAGCTCCTGTTGGGCTATTTTTAAGACCACAGGGTGGTTGACTAGTAAAGCTAAAGCCCATGTTAGAGTCGCCGTTGTCGTGTCTGTACCTGTCAATAATATAAACACATATATAGCCTGATCAGTAGGGTTGCAAGTCATCTATGGATTCAAGATATTAATTCACTATCCTTGACAACAATAAAATGTTGGTATCAGAATCGTCGGACACCCAGGACCATTCGGAACGGACCGGGTTGTTATTATATTCACAATCACAATCAATCATATAACAACGATCGCAGAACTTCATTGTAACAATAATGAACGAACAGTAATACGAATGATTTGAATGAAAAACTTACTGATCGAAAAAACCAAACAGAAATACTTGCAGCACTCGATAATAACATAAACTGACTTCGAATACCTTCAACAAAATGTCTGTTACAACGCTACGAAATAGAACAATGATGCAGGGTTCTTATAGGTGTGAAACGGTGCCTCTATACGGTCGCGTCTTTTCCTTAAACGGTGTATTGAATAACCGTTGCAGCAGTTACAACAAAGAGACACACCGTTTCACCTTTGGGCTTTATAAACCCTTGACCCGTATCATAATTCTATCGGACTGGACTATAAACAAACTGACACGGACATTGTTCTTTGACCCATACTGGACTAAACATAACCTGGACAAACATGGCCTACGGCCCAACCGAAATAAACTAAACATAATAATAAAGTCTGACCCATTAACTAAAATAAACATAACGTAAACGCGGCCCATCAAGAAATACGTGCTTAACTTTCGATCTTCATTCTCCCCCTTAAGCACGAATCTTCTTGACCCGCAACAATCTTCACGCATCTTCGTCATCGGTGACCACGAATGTGATCACCAAGTCTGCATCATCCTCGGTCTTGACCTCCTTGACTTGAGCATTCTTCTTTCCATCTTTCTCTTTTGCTTTTGCATTCTTATCGCCCCTTTTCTTCATATAGTCAAAGTACCATTCAAACAACTCGATATAGTGAACATACGAAACCTTCATCTCGAAGCCATCAACCTTCTCGTACCCATACTCGAGTGCAACTTCAGCCCACGAATCATCTTCTAATACCTTTTTAATTCCACCCTTGAGATTCACAATACGGTACAAAAGTAGCAAATTCACATCTCTTCCGTCTAGCAATTTCGGTGGCATCTCTCTTGACTTAACAATACCAAGGAAACTTGGTAAAAACCATATCAAAACATCATCAAAGTTGGCATCATAAAACTTGTCATAACCCGCCAATTCTTCGTGCATTAAGAGCAAATCCAACGGCTCTAAACAACTATCCATAATCAAGCCGTTCTCGATCACGTCATCTTCATCTTGGGAAAGGACCACCGCCCTTTCACGTAACTCTTGCCTAGATTGAAGAGGGTTATCTTTCATCCCCTCGTAGTAGATCATAAAGCAAACTTTATGCTTTTTTGAAAACACAACTTCATCCTTTTTTGTTCCCGATGTTCCTTCGCCGTTCGCCTTCTTTCTTTCTTCACGTTCCTTCTTAAACTCTCCTTCATAGTAATCTTCTATGTACTCTTTAAGTTTCTCCTTCTCCATCCGATAACCGTTATCGACATCAAATTGATCATAAAACCGATTCAAGTAATCCTCTTCTAAATCAACATTTGATTTATCTTCATACACATCAAAGTTCTTGACTTGTGCACCGAACATTCGCTTTAACATACATTTGTCACCCATAGTGACCGTCTCGATCCCTTGGAACAAAAGTTGTTCCAAACTAAGAACATTTTTCTCCATCTTCGGTACATAACTTATACACGAGATTGTTTTATCTCTACCATCAACCGGTATTCTCACTTCACCAATGCCATGAACAAACGAAAAATTCTTCTTTTTCTCGTTCGTGATTACCCCGAAATGCCTCTTGAACCGTTTGAACAAACTACGGTTCCCGGTCATGTGTGTCTTGGAACTTGGATCAACGACCCACATTTCGCTAAACAAACCACCGTTCATACCATCGACTAAGTAATCATCTTCTTCCGGTAACGGGCCTAAATTGATATATCTACTAGGGCAAATGGAGGCTATGTGCCCAAATTGCTTACAAATAAAACATGTCACCCCGGCCTTCCTCGGCCGTCCAACCGGTGCCTTCCCTTTCCGGTTAACTTTCTTTCCAACGCCTTTAGGAACCTTCTTCTTCGCATAATCCTTCCCGGATGACTTCACCGAACGTTTGGTTGGCTTCCCCTGCGCAACTCGTTTCCCACGGTTGCAGCCCCGGCCGCACTTTCCAACGTTCCCAACATCACTACTACTACCGATTTCTACCCCTTTTCCTTTACCGCGAAGACACGCGTTCCCATGACTACAACCCTTTCCGTGTCCGTGTGAACCTTCGGCTCTGATACCAATGTTGGTATCAGAATCGTCGGACACCCAGGACCATTCGGAACGGACCGGGTTGTTATTATATTCACAATCACAATCAATCATATAACAACGATCGCAGAACTTCATTGTAACAATAATGAACGAACAGTAATACGAATGATTTGAATGAAAAACTTACTGATCGAAAAAACCAAACAGAAATACTTGCAGCACTCGATAATAACATAAACTGACTTCGAATACCTTCAACAAAATGTCTGTTACAACGCTACGAAATAGAACAATGATGCAGGGTTCTTATAGGTGTGAAACGGTGCCTCTATACGGTCGCGTCTTTTCCTTAAACGGTGTATTGAATAACCGTTGCAGCAGTTACAACAAAGAGACACACCGTTTCACCTTTGGGCTTTATAAACCCTTGACCCGTATCATAATTCTATCGGACTGGACTATAAACAAACTGACACGGACATTGTTCTTTGACCCATACTGGACTAAACATAACCTGGACAAACATGGCCTACGGCCCAACCGAAATAAACTAAACATAATAATAAAGTCTGACCCATTAACTAAAATAAACATAACGTAAACGCGGCCCATCAAGAAATACGTGCTTAACTTTCGATCTTCATAAAAGACATCATTTGCCAGCAATAAAATAAACCAGCCTATTTGGACACGTTTTAAGTTAGCAGTTAGACAAGAGTGACTCATTTTGATCTGTTGTATAATAAGAGTAGACAGATTATGGCTGTTAGTATTGATGTACTTACAAACTTTTGAAAGTTATAATCCCTAACATTTTAACACCATGATAACCCTTCTTGAAATGGATAGTGTTGTATTTATAATGGGGCAAACTGGAAAAAGTTTTGCATTTTTGAAACAAGGCTAATAAATACACCTCTATTGCAAGAAAATAAAATAATGTTATTGTCATATTGCATACCTCAACGTCACATTTCATCTCTTTTGGGCAAGGCTTCACCGTACAAAATCTCTGCAATGAGTCAGCGGTCAGACATAATTAACGGAAAGATCTTTGGAGATGAAAACAATGGTAACATGGCCAGTGAAAATATCAAGATGGTTGATCTTCTTTCATTCAAATGGAATCATTTTTGTGCTCGTATAACTTCATGATAAAATAAAGAATTAAACAAGGAAACTATAACTTCTGTGTTTAATATCCACACGATCCAACCCATCCAAACCAGATTAACCTCCTTAATAAGCATGCCGAAAGGAAGAGAGATATAACACATCCAAACCAGATTCTATAAAAAAAAAATCAATCAATAAAAAAAACAACTAAACAAGTAAAATACTTGTCTAAACGGCTTATGAGGAGTTCTCCAAAATGCCTGAAAAATGCAAAAGTAAACACTCAAATATTGCATAACATTATATATATATTATATAATGAAAGATTGCAAAATACTCAAGTTATAGTTTCAGTGTAGTATACTAACTTGCTCAAAATATAGAACCTTCGATCCATCCACCATATCCGCAGCCGGGCAGCAAAGCCACCTAACAAAATCCAACAAAAAAAGTCCCACATTATCAGTAACTTTTAAGCTTTTTTTTCTTTTTTCGGTAACCATGAGAACCCGTTACCGGCAGACCCCACTAATACACTGCTAACCAACCGGACAACGTAAAATGCAGCTTAGCATTCAAACTACAACTAAACTAAGGTAGTGCCCGTTTCACGAAACGAACACTACCTAAGATTTTATAGTCTCAATGAGCAAGATATGTTATTCAACCAGGTATACTTAAAAGTCTGAAACTACCTGAACAAATTCATGTACAAATTCATCAATCATATTCAAATCTATAGATGAACAATAGTTTTCGTATTCATAATTAACACATGAACTTTTGAAAAGTGAAAAGAAATGGACAAAAAAAGTGTTTAGTTAGCCAGACCGGGCATGACTTGTAACCCATACTCAAAAAGTTACATGTTTGACACCCACTCGAACCGCTCATTTTGACATTTCTAGCAACTGAAAAGAGGATTCAAAGCATATGAATGTAAAATAACCAGTTAGATGACAATTGTGTGTACTTTTATATTTATATATATGGTCATAGGAGACGAGAAGAAAAGGTGAACAAACCATTTCAGAAGATGCATGTTCTACGATGAGGTCATACGCAGGCCGAGGGGCAGGTATATGGCAAATATGTGAATAAGAAGTGCATAGAAGTAAAAAATCACATGTGCAGTAACAAAAAAGACTTTACAAACTTGACCATTATATTAGAAAAAAGAGATATACAAACCTGAAGTATGGTAAATTTCCTCATGACACCTTGACATTATATTAGAAAAAGGAGATATCAAAATAAGTAAATTACCAATCAGGTGTGTCTTTCACTACCTCAATTTTGGCATTCTTTAGAGCTTCAACTCTTCAAGGACTGCTTCCTGCAATTGCTGCAATAAACATTCACAAAACAAAAACACCAAACACATTATAATTCATTATATTAAAGTCAACATAAAAACCCAAAAATTGAAAAAACATCAAACACCTGGAGTGCATTACCCAAAGACTTGTCCAGAACCCTCCAAGGGAACGCAAAAGACCTCGATTTCAGGTTACTCGAAACACACCCAGGATTGTTTGATGGGCAGGGCCTAACCCGAACTGGTTTCATAGGGTTCAGTTTTACAAACCACTAACACGGGCTGAATCCAACTAAGTTTCACTCTCAACCCGGTTTGACTTTTTTAAGCTTCAATCCAACTAGTTTGAACCCGGTTCGGGTACAAACCCTAACCCGATTTGTGCACCTCTAACTTCAACAACTTTCTAAACCTATTATTAAAAAAAATGCATCAATTAACCTCTAATTTAACTCAAGAACAACACAACAACAACATAATATCCTGCTATACTACATTTAAAAGAAATTTGACATTTTAACTCAACAAATCTGTAAAGATAATACAAATTAGAGACTATCAAGCACAACAAGAGTACCTGGTCGTCCGGCGTAAGAGGTGGTTCGGCGAGGTATGCAGCGGCACAGAGGAGGTGGTCCGGCGTAGTGTGCGGCGTCAGTCTAGGGTTTGGGGAAGTACCTGGTGCAGCAGACGTGGTGCAGCAGACGTGGTGCAGCGAGCAAGCGGTTGAGGAGGTGAGATGACTCCGGCTGCGTCGTGGGATTTGGGGGAAGGCTGGTGGATTGAGTTGGAGGGAATGAGTGAGTGGTTTGCCCGCCCTTGGTTTTCTTCACCTAAAGCTACAATAAAACATGGACCGTTAGATTGCACACAAGATCAACGGTCAGATATTTGTTTTAAAGACTGGACGCGGATTGGGCTTTTACCGACGATTTCTTTGATGTCGCCGGTAAAGGGGTCGTCGCTAATGGTCAAATTTCTTGTAGTGTATGCTGATTACCAAAATAATGAATTAGTTTGCAAACTGTGAACTCACAGAATCTATAAAGATATACACTAATATAAGCACCTATAATCAGATTGTGACCTATAATCGCATTGCCACACTAAACGCTATAGCGAGCGCTATGCTCACCATTAACAACACTGCTTAATGTATTAGATTTGATCCCACACTACACCTCACCTTGCAACACGTTACTCAGGATGTGCATTATTTTGATGAAATCCACTACAAAGACTCACATCAACACCATCATTTTGATTACCACAAGAACCATATGAATGTACAGTTCTAGTAACCGAATTCACTTCTCCGTCTTCAGACTCTTCAAACCGCTTCCTCTTCCTTCCACTCTATTGCAAGTTGGTGAATATTGCAAAATTAGTTACGATGCATATGCTGATTACCAAAAGAATGAATTAGTTTGCAAACTGTGAACTCACAGAATCTATAAAGATATACACTAATATAAGCACCTTCTATCTTACATTTTGAAGTCATGGTTTCATTATACAGTAACCATAGACATATAATGAAAAAGCACTGTACGAATCTACTTTGAATAGCCATTTTAAAATCATTCAAGCCAGTCAAGAGATAAATTTACACATAAGATTAACATAAAATATAGTCTTTTCTTTCTCAGGCACTCAAAATGAGTGGTCAAAGATTTTACAACATCACAAAACTAATATAACTGCAAGCAAGACCATACCTCATTAATTGAATATTCCATTAATCTTAGATGGGCTTGAACTGCAGAATCTATCCGTTCAGTGTTGGCCCGAAATGATCTTTGATCTCTAGAATGCGCGTGATTAAACAAACTTGAATAAACAATAACTTGAATGTATGTACAAATCGAATGAGAGTACGATTACAAATGAAAACATACGATCCTATTTATAGTTTTTCAACGGGTACGAGTGAAGAGTTGTGTCTCTTTGCGAACTGACGCGTCCCTTGAATGTGTGGTTGTGATTAATCGTGAAGAGTCACGTTGTTTCCTGTCCATTCGTTCCAACCGGTGCCTTCTTCTTTTCTTTTGCCTTGTACCGATCGAAAACAGTGTGAGGGAGGGACACACCCTTTCGGTAAGAGGTGGTGGTTACCATCTTTCATTCTTGACAATATTGGTCCTTGTAGTTCATAACCGCTATATAACTAGGTATTCTAACTATCTAACTAAGTGCTTGATGTTAAGAGATTAACCGGGTTTCATTCACCCCCCTAATCTCGAACATCCTTAAGTTGCTTCAAATCTTGAATCCCGAGCAGTTCCCTCATTGTAGCAAACATGATCCTTGCTAGTGCCTTTGTTAGTATATCTGCCCGTTGTAGTTCTCCACTTATGTGTTCCACAGTGATATCTTGGTTTTCCACACATTCTCTTATGAAATGATAGTGTGTGTCAATGTGCTTGCTTCTTCCATGAAAGACTGGATTTCTCATGAGTGCTATTGCTGAAACATTATCTACTCTGAGTGTTATCTTTTCTTCCTTCCAGCCTGTAATTTCACTTAACAATCTTTTAAGCCATAGTGCTTGGCATGCTGCTGCAGTGGCTGCCATGAATTCTGATTCACATGATGATAGTGCCACTGTCTGTTGCTTCTGTGTACACCAGGTTATAGGTGATTCTCCGAAGTAGAATACCAGACCAGATGTTCCTTTTCCTTTGTCTGTATTAACTCCAAAACTACTATCACTATAACCTGTGATCTTACATCCTCCTTGCCTTTTGTAGATGATTCCATGCTCTTTAGTTCCTTTGATGTAACGTAGTATTTGCTTTACTGCTTTCAAGTGTTGTTCCTTTGGTTCTTGCATGAATCTACTAAGCAGACTGACTGGGTAACATAGATCTGGCCTTGTATGCAATAAGTACCTGAGAGAACATATCAGGCTTCTGTAATGTGTTGCATCTACTAGATCTCCTTCTTCAGTCTTTGTTAATTGAGTTCCTGGAGTCATGGGAGTCTTTGTGTCATTGCAGGATAACATATCGGCATCTTTGAGTATCTTGTTGATATATCCTGTCTGCTTGATGCCTATCTCACCCCCTGCTTGAATTACTTCTATTCCCAGATAGTATGCTAGCAATCCTAGATCGCTCATATCAAATTTGTTCTTCATCTGAGATTTGAAGATATCTATCTCCTTTTTTTGATGTTCCAGTGACTATCAAGTCATCAACATAGACTCCAACTATTAGCTAGAAGTTTCACTTGTCCTTGTATAGATTGCGTTCTCTAAAGTGCACTTCTTGAAGTTAAGCGACTTTAGGGTTTGATCTAACTTCGTATTCCAAGCTCTTGGTGCTTGTCTCAATTCATACAGAGCTTTAGATAGTCTATAAACCTTTACTTCATTTCCTGGCTTTACAAATCCTTCTGGTGCAAAGACTTCGTCAAATTCTATTCCGTGTTGCTGAACATATCCTTTTGCAACCAGTCTTGCCTTGTGTCTGACAATGTTTCCGTTTGCCTCTTTCTTAGTCTTGAATACCCACTTTAAACCTATTGCCTTGTGATCTCTTGGCAACTCCGTCAATCTCCAAGTGTTATTCTTGTTTATTGAGTCTAACTCAGCCTTCATTGCTTCAATCCATTTTCTGTCACTAGATGCTTCTTTGTAATTCCTTGGTTCTTCTTCAGCAAGTAATAATTCATGTGGATGTACTTGAATTTCCTCTGTCTCTTCGTATAATTCTTCGAGACTTCTCAGTTTTACTGGAGTGTCACTAATACTTTCTGTTGTACTTTCAGAGGTGGATGGGCCTCCACTTGATAAACTGCTTGAACTTCCTGCTGAGTTCTGATTGTACGAGTGTGCTGGCGGGGTTTCATAGGAGTTTGGTTCTTCTGTCTGTTCTACTCCTGAATCTTCATGATGTGGCCCGCTACTACCAGGACTACTTGGTTCATTTTCTTCTAATTCTGGTGGGTTGTCATCTTCTTGAATGACAAAGTTTGTCAATTCAGGATTCCCTGAATCCACCGTTTCCATATAACTATTCCAGTTCCATGGTTGACCTTCCATGAACTTTACATCTCTACTGACACATATCTTGTTTTTCGACGGATCATATAATCTGTATGCCTTTGATCCTTCTTCTATTCCAAGGTAAACCATAGGTGCACTTCTATCATCTAACTTCTTTTGTTGAAGTGGTAGTACCTTAGCATAAGCCGTGCAGCCAAAGACCTTCAAGTGTTCCAGATTTGGCTTTCTTCCTTTCAATGCTTCATATGGTGTCTTGTTCACCAGGGCTTTTGTTGGAGCCCTATTTAGTACATATATCGTGTGTCGTATTGCTTCACCCCAAAAGTTCTGTGGCATGTTCATTGCCTTCAGCATACTGCGAGTAGTGGATAACATCGTCCTGTTTCGCCTTTCTACTACTCCATTTTGCTGTGGGGAATACGGTACTGTGAGCTGTCTTGCTATGCCGTTGGTTTTGCAATACTTGTTGAATTCAGCGGATGTGAATTCACCTCCTCTATCCGTCCTTAGCATTTTTAACTTGGTCTGCGCTTCCTTTTCCACCTTTTCTTTGAACTCCTTAAAAGTTTCGAATGCTTGATCCTTGGAAGTTAGTAAATATGCCCACATGTAGCGAGTACAGTCGTCTACAAGTAAGAATATATACTTCTTCCCAGCATGTGTTGGTGGGGATATAGGACCACACAAATCTCCATAGACTAAGTCCATAGGTTTTAAAGATCTGAACTTCGCCTGATTTGGAAATGGTGCCCTACTATGCTTTCCTAATAAGCATGCGTCACAGATTTGACTAGCATGACTTATTTGAGGAACTCCATATACCAAGTTCTTACGAGTCATTTCCTTGATACCATCGAAGTGTAACTGGCCTAACCTTGCGTGCCATAACCATGCTATGTCTTCGGTTTTTGAGAGCAGGCAGATTGGTTTTCCAGTCTTTAGTTTGACTTTGTACAGCCTGTTCTTCATTCTCTTGACTCGCATTAGTAGCTTTCTATTTCGATCTTGGATAGTCAGTAGATCTCTGTCCATAACAACTTTGCAACCGATTTCTGTAAGTTGTCCGGGGCTTAATATGTTGCTTTTCAGACTTGGAATGTAGTATACTTGTGAAACAATCTTTTGTTCTTGGTTCAGACATTCCAGCAGTATTGAACCTTTGCCTTTAATTTCTACGTGCGACCCGTCACCGAACCGTACTTGCCCTGTCACCGTTTCATCCAACTCTCTGAAGTGACTTCGCACTCCTGTCATGTGGTTGCTGGCCCCGTTGTCTAAGTACCATAGACTTTCATCTACTGAGGCGTAACTTGTTGGTTCTATACGTTCTTCGTTTAGTAGAACCCTTTCTTGAACAACGTTTTCTTCCTGTATTGCCATTAGCAATATGGGTGCTTCGTCTTCCTCGACGAGGTTTGAATGTTCTTGTATTTCGTATTTCTCAGAACAGTCCTTCTTGAAGTGTCCAAACTTCTGACACTTAAAACATTGGATCTTACTTAGGTCGGTTCTTGCATACTTCCTCCAATTTCTAGAATTTCCATTTCTAGATCTAGATGTAGATCCTTCGTTTCTGGGACCTTGCCTATTTCCGTTGTTTCGCCAATTTCCACGCGTTTGGTTAAACCTACCACGACCGCGGTTTCCAAATTGTCTTCCTCTGGTGTTATCACGATGTGTGAACATAAGCCTATCTTGGCTTTCTCCTTGATTTCCTTTCTTTAACCTGAGTCGTTCTTCATATGTCTTTAACCTTCCGACCGCTTCTTCTAGCGTCATAGTTTACAGATCGGAGTATTGTTCCATGGAGGCAACGATTTGAGTAAACTTATCCGGTACGCCATTTAGAAGTTTGCGTACTAGAGTCGGTTGACTCAAAGTCGTTCCTACTTCATTTGCCCGGGTAACGATACTATTAATCTTTGCGGTAAATGAATCAATAGTGTCGTCATCCTTCATTTGCAATAATTCAAATTCTGATAATAGCGTATGCATACGCGCCTTTTGTACCCGATCAACACCAACGTGTCTAACCTTTAGATTATCCCAAATTTCCTTTGCAGTCTTACAACTTGCAACTTGCAATACAACATCTTCTAGTATTGCTTGAAACAGATATGCAATTGCAGACTTGTCTTTCTTAGTGTCTATCATTGCATTTTCTGCCGGTTCGATCGTTTCCCACAAACCATTCGCTTCAAGAATCATCTTGATACGAATAGCCCAAACCGTATAGTTTGTTGGTTTCAGAATCGGACACTGAAACTGGGAAAGAGAGTTTCCTTCCTTCTGTATTATTATTGGATTTTGTCCGGGTGTTCCTGACATGACTTCTTGCCGGACAATCTTCACTTCTACTAGACTTTTACTTTCTTGGTTTCAATAGATCTCAACAACCCACGATTACCCGAATCGTGTAACAATCAAACAACTAAACAATCTAATTCACACTAAACCCCGGAATCAAACAAACCCTAGATTCCTAACCAACCCTTCGGTTCAACCGATTACCCTAGAACCGAAATAAAAAAAAATCTGAATTGAATTTTGCGAATTTAGGAAACGAAATTAAAACCTGATCGCGAATTCCCTGCGATGCCTTGCGATTCCCACGCCTAGAGCCTGACGCTCTGATACCAATTTGTTGGCCCGAAATGATCTTTGATCTCTAGAATGAGCGTGATTAAACAAGCTTGAATAAACAATAACTTGAATGTATGTACAAATCGATTGAGAGTATGATTACAAATGAAAACATACGATCCTATTTATACTTTCTCAACGGGTACGAGTGAAGAGTTGTGTCTCTTTGCGAATAGACGCGTCCCTTGAATGTGTGGCTGTGATTAATCGTGAAGAGTCACGTTGTTTCCTGTCCATTCGTTCCAACCGGTGCCTTCTTCTTTTCTTTTGCCTTGTACCGATCGAAAACAGTGTGAGGGAGGGACACACCCTTTCGGTAAAAGGTGGTGGTTACCATCTTTCATTCTTGACAATATTGGTCCTTGTAGTTCATAACCGCTATATAACTATGTATTCTAACTATCTAACTAAGTGCTTGATGTTAAGAGATTAACCGGGTTTCACTCAGTACCTATAACATCAATGTTAAGTGGAGGCGAACACATAATCGGATTTTTTGTATTGGTCATGATCTCCTGTAACATATAACAACAGAATTAATATCAAACGGAAGTTGCATGGCTAGCATAAGTAGTTTCTTTTTAGCAGAACATGCTTACTGGTAATTCGCCTCCAGCAGACAAAACATCACTTGTTAAAGACCATGAAAATATGTGATTAACTAAACTTTGTGATTAATATCTCTTGTAAAGTATCTATGTTTCTTTTTACTGAAATGTGTTGAGAATTCATAGTTTAAGAGGGACTTGTTCATTCAGTTGAAAATAAAGTTTACCTTTTGAATCATCGTTTTTCCAAGGTTCATGGTGTTCATATAGATTCCTGAGAGAAATTATATAATTATCTTCATTTCCTTTACCATTAAGGGAAGAATCATGCATTGACATCTTGACTAGTGGAAGCCTCCTTATTTTTGGAACAAAATGAAGGATAAATGGGAAAGCTCTTCATGACAAAGGGTACCAGATTTCTGGGCAACGCCTGGCACGTAAACGCCTCCACCATGCTGCCTCATTATTTTAAGACATAAAAAAAAATATGTAAGTTTCAATACAAACAAGCATTACCAAGAAATGTTGGTTCAAAATACTGTAACTAATAGGAACCACACACCAAGGCCAATATAACCTCATTTGATGCAATTTCTGTTGTTCTTGGAATGGTTTGAGCTAAGGAATGTGGCCCTAGAACATTTGTATCCTTAATGTTGGCTGGAGTTGAAGACAGCATCAATCTTTCGGGATGTGGCATAGTTTGCTGTAACATAACTAGATTAAGACTGAACAAGTTTGATTCATGTGTTGATATGTGAAACTAAAATTTAATACTTACAAGCACCAAATTGCCTCCAGTAGCCACCCCTGCAGATAAAAACACCACTTGATGAGAATTTGAAGCCCTAAAACGGTAATACGTTGAAGAGGCCAAACTGAATTACCAATATTTAGTGATTACCATTTGTTACCATAGTTATCAATAGCGAATAGCTCCTGTACATATCATAAAGCAGAAAGTACTACTCTGTGTAAAATCTAAAACAGTCAAAAATGTCTTGTTATAACTGTCTAACCTCGTTACTGTTACAGCAAACAATTATACGAATTTATGATATTTAGCCACTTACAAGAACACTAAATTTGGGAGAAATTTAGAGTGATTTTCGCCGAATTTTAGCCTCTCGAAGTCTTCTACAAAGTCATGAGCCTTACGTGTCATGAGTCTCCTACAACAAAAGTTTGTGTGAAAGGTTAACATTTTGTAATAGAAGAACCATAGTAAGTAAATACACATGAACACGCCTATCTAATACAATGCAAAATGATAGTAAATCAAAAAATAATTCTTCATCACAATTAAACATTATTCCAAATCAACCATATTTCACGGTCCTAAGGTGCAAACAAATAAATTTTAACACATGAAAGGTAAACCAACTTATCATCTACTTCTTATTTGCGTAAGCAACCAGTGTATCGGGGCAACCTTAAAAAAAACCCAACCCATACCTAGACCCGCAACCCTAACCACACTTGTCTTTGACTAAAAATAGTCAAACATCATGAAATCAAAACCTCAAATGGTCAAACGACACAAATCTACAAAAATTACCAACAAAACCTCATAATGTATGTACCGGTTTCGGAGTCGCGTCGGAGATTGAGTCGCGTCGGAAAGGAAATTAAAATATTTTGCAATAAAATAGACTTTAAATGTATATGAAGAATGACATATCTCCAACTTTAATCACTTTTCTAAAGCCTAATTATCTGATTCTAACTGTTGCAATTGAAAACTAAAGTGTCAATTCTAAACACATATAAGCCTTAGATCTTAATAAAGCCTATTCCTTTTATTTTCCTTTTAAAATGAACTACAGAAACCACAAAATTGAACTTAAAAATTCAACCTGGGTGCTTCTATCATTGGCAAAAATCCATATATACTGTACATAAGCAATTATCTAATAAAATTAACAGATTTATATAAGAAAAGGCCAGATTTACTATTAGAAGCACATATAAGCATTTAGGATTGAAGAAATTTTCTTACCAATTGCTCATGTAATCTACCTTTTGTCTTATTTCTGTATGCAATTGTTCTAGGTCAGACCTTCTGATCCAACCGATATGCACAGCTGTAAAAATCTAATAACATAAGCATGACATCACTTTTTACGGCATTTACAGCTGTCGTAAATAAATGAAAAAAAAAATTCTGGAAAGGTTGATTTTTTTAGGATTTTTGGTAAAAAAATAATTTTGAAAAAACCTTTCGTAAGACCGAGTGCTCTAAAGTTCTCACAACTTGTATAGGTTTTCATTTTACCCTAACCCTATATATATATAGGGTAGGGATCCTAAGAGAAGAGCACCCTACTTGAGAAACTTGAAAAACATTCTGGACCACACATTTACACTAAGCAAAATATGCAAAAATATGTAAAAAAAGCACAAAAAAAAAATTATAAAAAAACATAGTGAAGTATGAAAGTGAAAAAAAGGCACACATAATGGCATATTACAGTTATTTTTTAAACCTATTTGACAAAAACTTGACCATAAACTTACATTCATATGAGGTAATCAAACTTAAACTTCACAGTTTGCAAAGAATACCCTGGCTTTTTCTCTCTGAGAGAACTGACAGGACTCCTCATTTTCATACTTATTACTTGTTGGAAAATCTTGATGGGTCGGGTACGTGTTAACGGGTTGGAGCTGAACCGGGTTCGGTAGTTAAATGGGTCATCCATTAGCTAACGGTTCAAATGAAGAAATGGTCATAGTTGTACGAGTTTGAAGGGGACGTGATTGACCGAATTTTATGCATGTGGACTTTTGAACGTGGAGTTCTATTTTGCATGTGTCTATTATTTCTTTGTTTTTGTTTATTATAAATAGGGAGTAGCTATAGTTTTTTTTGTACCCCATAATTTTCATCAATATACAGTAGCAAGTTTCTTCCGGTTCATGCATACAAACGTGAGGGTAGTGTGTAGTGAGGGGCCTGTAACCAACATTTGGTATCAGAGCCTAGGGCTCGAGAAGCGGGTTTGAAGATCGGAGGAAGCCTCCGCCGCCGGCGGGTGTGTCGGTCGGTGGAGGGCATGCGTAAAAGAAGGGCTGTTCGGGACTGTGTTGCAGCGTTAGACGGAAGCGTTATGGTGTTTCGGTAGGCCGTTGTTGTGGTAGACGTACCGGTTAAGACGACGGGGGTGACCGATGATAAACACTTGTGTTCCGTGGCTGTTAGTGGTGACGAAAGGAGGAAGAACGTGGCTGTTTTGGTTGATGGTTGCGGGTTTGCGCAGCGGGTGTACAACCAGTGACAACAGCAGTAGTGTTATGATGGTGCCTTGATTGTGTTGTTTCGTGATAAGAGGAGACCGGCGTGTTGCGTGAAAAACGGGCGTAAGGGATCCGTCAAAGCAGGTGGCTTTGGATTCGGTTCGTTTAGCAGTTGAAAGAAGGGTGTAGCCGAGCCGGGAGAAAGAGAAAGAAGAAGATGACCGTTGCCGGAAATTGTTTTCTGGTGTGAGATCAAAAAGACAGGCGAGAAGAGACCGAAGCCGTAGTAGACCGAACGGCTTGAAAGAAAGACCGAAGAAAGAGACCGTCGTCGGAAAGGAGGTACCGGCGTAAGAAAGACCGTTTCCGGAGAAGAAGGATTGAAGCCGTGAGAGATCGAACGGCATGGCCGAGACCGAAAGAAGCTTTTCTTGAAGAAAGCTTAGACCGAAAGACCGAGATTGTGAACCAAGACCGAGACCGAAGAGGTTCACATCAGACCGAGAAGAAAGACCGAGTGAACAAAGACCGAAAGTGTTCACATTAGACCGAGTCGTGAGCCGAAGACTGAAAAGGGTTCACGCTAGAAAGAGAAAGGGGAAGACGGGCCTGCGTGGTTCGTGTATCAAGAACTGACATCAAGATTATGGGGGTGAATGTTGGAAAATCTTGATGGGTCGGGTACGTGTTAACGGGTTGGAGCTGAACCGGGTTCGGTAGTTAAATGGGTCATCCATTAGCTAACGGTTCAAATGAAGAAATGGTCATAGTTGTACGAGTTTGAAGGGGACGTGATTGACCGAATTTTATGCATGTGGACTTTTGAACGTGGAGTTCTATTTTGCATGTGTCTATTATTTCTTTGTTTTTGTTTATTATAAATAGGGAGTAGCTATAGTTTTTTTTGTACCCCATAATTTTCATCAATATACAGTAGCAAGTTTCTTCCGGTTCATACATACAAACGTGAGTGTAGTGTGTAGTGAGGGGCCTGTAACCAACATTACTATCACTTGTTTGGAAGTAGCCAAAAACTTTCCTAAAACTCAAACTACGTTTAGATGCTAAGGACACATAACTTACGAAAACAACAAATTCAAGTCAATATGCAAATAATAACTCTTGTGATGTTGATACCTTTGTTCTTTGATAGGAGCATCCCTGAACTAGCATTTACATCACCTTTCTGTTCTCCACACACATCGTGCCCAGCCATATCAACATCATCTGATTCAACAGCCACATTCAAACCAAATTAAAATCATGTTTCAGGGAAAACAATATAGGGTAAATGTACAAGTATAATAAATCCACATCTGCCTAAACAATAATCAGAGGTAATTCGTGATCCTCCTTCACACGCTCACAAATTTTGTTGGCACCCGGCCTGATATGGTTCATTTTGCAATTTTCAATGCAGACTCACAATACTGCGGGGTGTAGAATTCGGATGGTAAAGATGTAAGACGTAATAGGTTCTTTGTTCTACTTGTGAATGTGGTGAAACTGCGGAACATATCTTCGTGTCATGTCATTTTGCCCAATCGATATGGCAGATTGTAACAAAGTGGTGTCGTATCTCATCCACTTATGCATTTTGAACTAGAGATTTGTTGGTTCCACATTCATTTATTCAAGACTCCCGGAAAAAAGAAGGTTATAAACGCGGTAATTCTAACAACCCTATGGTGCTTGTGGAAAGCTCGGAATGGTAAGATTTATGACCCGCAAAGCATTTCTTTGCATAAGACGGTTAGTGAGATAAAGGCTTTAGGTCTTTTGTGGCTGAAAACAATAAAAAAAAAAGTGGGGCTTACTTGGGATCATTGAAGCAGGTTACCTAAAGGAATAAAAACAAAAGATACTAGTTAAATCAGTAACTAACTTTTGTCACATTTGTGTTACATGTAAACAAAATATAACTTATAACTTTGACAGCATATAACTCATCAACCAAGAAGACACATTTACATATATTGTTTCTCAATTAACATACTGACCTTTCAAGAGCAGTAACGATTAAAACAAAAAAAAAAAAAAAAAAACAAAAAAATGGTTCCAAGAATCTACCCTGTGACTTTTTTCAGCAAGGGGGAATTATTAGACAAACCTTTTAACAGTCAATCAACATTGACGTTTTATCTATGGATTCATTAAAACTTTATTTACATCGATTCTATGTAAATGTTTAAAAACATTGGGTTCCAGTGAACCGGATGGGTTCTATGTGGGTCCACCACTGAATTATATTACATGCAGGTCTAGTTATGTTAGCTGGCGGTGGTAGCCATTACGGTTGTATCCCTTACATCAATAAAATTGTAAACTAGCCAACTAGAACACACCCCACATAAATCCCTGCAATTAGCCATCATGTCCCCGTATATCTTAAATAGTCATAACTTGTGAACAATCATTTTAAATACAATATTCATTGAAACAACTTGCCATTATATGAACCTACATAAAACCTTCAGTGTGAACTTGTGTTTGGTTCTGTAGTTAGAAAAATAAATCCAAAAATAAACAGATAACTAAGAAGACTTTAGATAGTAATAGATGACCATTTGTCCTAAAAGTTATTTCAATTAAAGTACCGACAGATGAGAAAGCCCTAAGACACCATATTTGAAGAAATGTTTATCAATTATCCCTCTTTTTTGAAGTCCGAAATTACCTTCCAACACCATTAACCAGATTAAAAAGACACAAGATCAATTGAACAGAAAAATCTAAACATTTTGCCCAATTAATTGAAATCGCTTTAAGTAAGAAAAAATCTAAACTGACACCCAATTCAGAACCCCAAAATCAATCATGAATAGGGGGGGGGGGGGGCAATTCTGACCCAAATACATAAACATGGGTCATTTTGGACCCTAAATTAATTATTATGGGTTAAATTGGGCCTCCTTGCAATAATTCGCGGGTTCAATTGGGTCATTCTAAACTTGGGGAAATAAGTTAAAGGGTCAATTTGGGTTTAGAAGGAAAAGGGGACGGGTTGAACGGGTTGTGAGTAGAAAAAAGGAACGGGTTAGGGTTACTTTCTTCTCAGACTCTCAGTTCTACACTTCTACTCAGGCGACGACTTCCTCCATCTCCTCCGCCACAGACCCACATCGTCCTTGTAGGTCCCTCTCGAAGGATGACGAACCTAGACCTTGTTATACAAACCCACTAGCGAGTGCGGAATCCAAGCTAGCAAGCAAACCGGGATGAAACAAGCACAAACACAAACACACAAAGATTCACCGATTAACACCACTTGTATTAATACGAATGAAAGGTTCCGGTTACAAGCTCAATGTTCACAAATGTGTTTTGCAAACTCTCAAAGTGTGTGTGTGTGTTTCGGACAGAATGCTCTCAAGTGTCTCTCTTGTGTCTGTCTCAAGTATCTCCTCTTTTTTGTCTCACACACTGCATGGGTATATATATACCCAGCACAGATTGACTTGTCCGAAGGATTCGATAGATGGTCGAAGGATCATCTATCGATTACTAGGCTTTCGAAGGATCAGCATCTACCTCGAAGGATGATCTATCGATCATCCATCGAAGGCTCATCTTTCGAGCACATCGAAGGATCAACATTATCCTTCGATGAGCTATCCTTCGACACAGACAATACAACCAGTTTACGAACTGTTGGCCAAGTCAAACCAGGAGGACGGTTGACTTGGTCAACTTACAAGACTGACAAGGACATCGTTTACATCGTGACCGAATACAGACAAAGTACAGACACAAGTGCACCAACAAACTCCCCCTTGGCTGTAGCTTTGTCTCGATCTTCGATGGTTGCAGATTTGTCTCGATCTTGATCATCTTTGATCTTCATGTCTTCAAGACTCTGATGTCCTTTCAAGTCTTCAATGTCGGAGGATCTTCAAAGTCTTCACGTCTTGTAAGCAGAGAGTGTATCAACAAACTACCCGTATCATGTAGGAAGTGTGTTGACAAACTCCCCCTTAACATAAGCTCCCCCTTGAGTTATGCTCATGAAAAACTTGATCTTTATGAAGTTAGATCCTTGTGGTGTTGATGATGGCCAGCGGCAACTCGATCATCTTCATCTTTTGAGCGCCTTCACGTCATGTCTTCATTCCGAAGCTTGTCATCTACCATGTTCTCCTAGCCTTTAGAATCTGCACATGCAAGAAATCTAAACGCGTAATGAGAACAACTGCTTGGAATATAGTTAACATAAACAAATGACACACGTATGACCATGTCACAGTCAAACACCGTCCGACAGTTTGAAAGTTTTACAAATTTATCAATTATAGTTTTCAACTTTCAAAACTTGCAAATTTTGACCGTTTATGAAGATTTAGTCAATTCGGTTTTCGTTTAGGTTTCAGGTAACGAAGACTCGAGTTCCAACATCGTACGATCGAAAATAAAGCAGAAATAAAATCTTTTTGGTATTTTTGAATTTTTCAAATGTAAAGACTGAAAGCAGTAAATAAATATATACGGACATTCTTTTTGCGAGTTTCGAGGGTAAGAGAATCATATCAGTGTACGGTCATGCCAAAACGCTCTTGTTGTTTAATTAGTTAACATTAAGATAAGCATCCTATAACAATTATCGGTATTGTTGTCCACTTAAGCTCAACTTATCAGATGTAATCATGTTTAGGAGATACGTTAAGGTATGATTTATACTTACCGACCGGTGTTCATCCACATCACGACACATTCCCGTATCAAGGTATGCACGAGGGTTCATCTTACCGGTGAGTATACCGATTATCATCTGTTTGACCGTATATGATGTGAGATTCTCACTTATTTTGATTTGAAAACAAGCCCTATGTGATATAATCACTTACTGATGAGGAACTTGATTTTCATATGCATGAGGGCACAGGAGCAAGTCCGTGAACAGGTCAGTACTTCCGTACAGCAGAGAGACGAACTTGACTCCCGGATAAATGTGATATTTTATCACTTATTTGATATGGACATGTGATTGTTTATCACTTATTGAGGTTGAATGCAGTATGTAATATGTACACGTATGTATAGTATCATGGAAGATCTAGACTTGCGTCCCCGTTATTTTTCGGTAAAAGATACAACCATGATACCCAGATGATAAGCAGCATAAAGACCGAATATCTCAGAACCTCGGCAATCTATCAAACGAAATTTCGGTACTAAGACCATATGCCAATGAATGGTTCCCACCTGATCTTCAGTCGATTAAGATTTATATCACCCTGCACACTTTAAAATGATTGTGAGCCTACCGATACATCTTATATAGAGCTGCTTATCGTTTTTCATTTAAGGTTTAAAGAGGTTTGGATAGACCACTGATGTACTATCATTTTCTCTTTTGCTCGCCAGGAAACTCATTTTTGTTTTTCTATTGTTTTTGTGTTTTTGAAATTTTTCGATCTTTTTGGATTCTCAGATTTTTGGATTTACTCCCCCTAAAATCAATAAACTAAGATAAATTTAAAACACAAAGGTATTTACAAAAATGATTTTCCGATGTTGGTTTTACTCTTGCTTGACCTTAATGTCGTTTACCAATAATAAAAAGTCAAATCTTTATTTGTCAAATGCTTTGGTAAATAAGTCGGCACGTTGGTCATCGGTGTGGACCTTAACAACATCGATGAGTTTCATATTGAAACGATCACGTGTGCGGATGTCCAATCCACGCCACGACATCTGCACACATTTCATTGTATTCTTTCCTGAGGACCCGATCAAAGACCATAACAACCAAATTTTGGTACGTGCTTCATCTGGTCGAATTTTGCAACTTCATTCAGCCACATTCTTTCATCAGACATTTTTGTCTTCTTTTCTTTTTCCTTCCTCTCCATCAATGACAACAACATTCTCCTAGATATAACAATATTTCGGAGCCTTATGTCGCCAATCTTGTGCATGTACGCTCCACTATCAACAATCCTAAGACTATCAATAGTTCCTCCTGGAACATCCTGCACACTCATTCAGAGATTAGTTGGAGAGGGGGACCCAAGCCTTCACAGACTTGGGTCGTCCGTCATCATCGAGAATTGTAACATCCATTTCCCGATGATTCGGAATTGATGTAGCTCCCCCTGAAACAATTACCGGTTTTGGTATCCAAATCTGTTTCTGTTTTTCATGTTTAACATCCGATTTAACAGATTTTGTTTGGATGACCTCCGGTTTTAAAACCTTCTCAGCTTCTTTTCTTTGTTTCTTTTTCTGTTTCTTTTCTCGTTGTTTAACAAGACGAGGGTCCTGTTTTGGTGAAACAGATCTTTTATGGTAATTGTTACCATGGGGGGCATCAATTTTTTACTTTCTCTTGGTGAGATATGGACAATTCTTAATAATGTGTCCATACTCACAGCATTCAAAGCATGATCTCCGCTCAACAAACCTCGGAGTATCATAACTGTAATAGCTGGATGATGAACTTCGTGATCTTGAGGTACTTGGTAGGCATCACAACCGTTTGTGTGTTGTGTATAGTTGTTTTGACTGTTTCTTTTCAAAATTTTACTTTGTTTAACAAAATCCTTATTGGATTTGCTTTTGAAAGTATCAATTTTATCAGTCCCTCTTGATTTCACGAAGTTTATCTTCCGATCCTTTTTCTTGTTTTCGCCCTGTTTGCCTTTTCTATTCTCTTGGGCAGCATGATTTTGTTCACGGGGATCATCAACCTTTGCTTTCAACTTATGAAGATATGGACAATTTCGAATTATATGTCCAATTGTACCACATTCGAAACAATATCTTCGTTCAGCAATCCCCGAAGCATCATGTGATCGTCTTGCCGACGATGATGAACTTTGTGATCCCGAGGTACTAGGTTTTGAACAGTTTGGATCATTTCTTTTCAACACTGTTGCTTGTTTAACAAAATCTAAGTTAGATTTGTTCTCAAAAGTTTCGATTTTGTCCGTTCCCTTAGATTTCACAAAGTTCACATTCCTGTTTTTCTTTTGGGTCTGTTTCTTCTGACACTGAGTCGGTGATTTTCCTTTAGGATTGGTATGATTTGGCTGCCTCTTTTCTGTTGGTAATTTTTGATTGCCATATTGTTTTCGAATTTCAGCCTTTGGAATAGGAGGACACTGTGTACCTCTAACTTCAACAACTTTCTAAACCTATTATTAAAAAAAATGCATCAATTAACCTCTAATTTAACTCAAGAACAACACAACAACAACATAATATCCTGCTATACTACATTTAAAAGAAATTTGACATTTTAACTCAACAAATCTGTAAAGATAATACAAATTAGAGACTATCAAGCACAACAAGAGTACCTGGTCGTCCGGCGTAAGAGGTGGTTCGGCGAGGTATGCAGCGGCACAGAGGAGGTGGTCCGGCGTAGTGTGCGGCGTCAGTCTAGGGTTTGGGGAAGTACCTGGTGCAGCAGACGTGGTGCAGCAGACGTGGTGCAGCGAGCAAGCGGTTGAGGAGGTGAGATGACTCCGGCTGCGTCGTGGGATTTGGGGGAAGGCTGGTGGATTGAGTTGGAGGGAATGAGTGAGTGGTTTGCCCGCCCTTGGTTTTCTTCACCTAAAGCTACAATAAAACATGGACCGTTAGATTGCACACAAGATCAACGGTCAGATATTTGTTTTAAAGACTGGACGCGGATTGGGCTTTTACCGACGATTTCTTTGATGTCGCCGGTAAAGGGGTCGTCGCTAATGGTCAAATTTCTTGTAGTGTATGCTGATTACCAAAATAATGAATTAGTTTGCAAACTGTGAACTCACAGAATCTATAAAGATATACACTAATATAAGCACCTATAATCAGATTGTGACCTATAATCGCATTGCCACACTAAACGCTATAGCGAGCGCTATGCTCACCATTAACAACACTGCTTAATGTATTAGATTTGATCCCACACTACACCTCACCTTGCAACACGTTACTCAGGATGTGCATTATTTTGATGAAATCCACTACAAAGACTCACATCAACACCATCATTTTGATTACCACAAGAACCATATGAATGTACAGTTCTAGTAACCGAATTCACTTCTCCGTCTTCAGACTCTTCAAACCGCTTCCTCTTCCTTCCACTCTATTGCAAGTTGGTGAATATTGCAAAATTAGTTACGATGCATATGCTGATTACCAAAAGAATGAATTAGTTTGCAAACTGTGAACTCACAGAATCTATAAAGATATACACTAATATAAGCACCTTCTATCTTACATTTTGAAGTCATGGTTTCATTATACAGTAACCATAGACATATAATGAAAAAGCACTGTACGAATCTACTTTGAATAGCCATTTTAAAATCATTCAAGCCAGTCAAGAGATAAATTTACACATAAGATTAACATAAAATATAGTCTTTTCTTTCTCAGGCACTCAAAATGAGTGGTCAAAGATTTTACAACATCACAAAACTAATATAACTGCAAGCAAGACCATACCTCATTAATTGAATATTCCATTAATCTTAGATGGGCTTGAACTGCAGAATCTATCCGTTCAGTGTTGGCCCGAAATGATCTTTGATCTCTAGAATGCGCGTGATTAAACAAACTTGAATAAACAATAACTTGAATGTATGTACAAATCGAATGAGAGTACGATTACAAATGAAAACATACGATCCTATTTATAGTTTTTCAACGGGTACGAGTGAAGAGTTGTGTCTCTTTGCGAACTGACGCGTCCCTTGAATGTGTGGTTGTGATTAATCGTGAAGAGTCACGTTGTTTCCTGTCCATTCGTTCCAACCGGTGCCTTCTTCTTTTCTTTTGCCTTGTACCGATCGAAAACAGTGTGAGGGAGGGACACACCCTTTCGGTAAGAGGTGGTGGTTACCATCTTTCATTCTTGACAATATTGGTCCTTGTAGTTCATAACCGCTATATAACTAGGTATTCTAACTATCTAACTAAGTGCTTGATGTTAAGAGATTAACCGGGTTTCATTCACCCCCCTAATCTCGAACATCCTTAAGTTGCTTCAAATCTTGAATCCCGAGCAGTTCCCTCATTGTAGCAAACATGATCCTTGCTAGTGCCTTTGTTAGTATATCTGCCCGTTGTAGTTCTCCACTTATGTGTTCCACAGTGATATCTTGGTTTTCCACACATTCTCTTATGAAATGATAGTGTGTGTCAATGTGCTTGCTTCTTCCATGAAAGACTGGATTTCTCATGAGTGCTATTGCTGAAACATTATCTACTCTGAGTGTTATCTTTTCTTCCTTCCAGCCTGTAATTTCACTTAACAATCTTTTAAGCCATAGTGCTTGGCATGCTGCTGCAGTGGCTGCCATGAATTCTGATTCACATGATGATAGTGCCACTGTCTGTTGCTTCTGTGTACACCAGGTTATAGGTGATTCTCCGAAGTAGAATACCAGACCAGATGTTCCTTTTCCTTTGTCTGTATTAACTCCAAAACTACTATCACTATAACCTGTGATCTTACATCCTCCTTGCCTTTTGTAGATGATTCCATGCTCTTTAGTTCCTTTGATGTAACGTAGTATTTGCTTTACTGCTTTCAAGTGTTGTTCCTTTGGTTCTTGCATGAATCTACTAAGCAGACTGACTGGGTAACATAGATCTGGCCTTGTATGCAATAAGTACCTGAGAGAACATATCAGGCTTCTGTAATGTGTTGCATCTACTAGATCTCCTTCTTCAGTCTTTGTTAATTGAGTTCCTGGAGTCATGGGAGTCTTTGTGTCATTGCAGGATAACATATCGGCATCTTTGAGTATCTTGTTGATATATCCTGTCTGCTTGATGCCTATCTCACCCCCTGCTTGAATTACTTCTATTCCCAGATAGTATGCTAGCAATCCTAGATCGCTCATATCAAATTTGTTCTTCATCTGAGATTTGAAGATATCTATCTCCTTTTTTTGATGTTCCAGTGACTATCAAGTCATCAACATAGACTCCAACTATTAGCTAGAAGTTTCACTTGTCCTTGTATAGATTGCGTTCTCTAAAGTGCACTTCTTGAAGTTAAGCGACTTTAGGGTTTGATCTAACTTCGTATTCCAAGCTCTTGGTGCTTGTCTCAATTCATACAGAGCTTTAGATAGTCTATAAACCTTTACTTCATTTCCTGGCTTTACAAATCCTTCTGGTGCAAAGACTTCGTCAAATTCTATTCCGTGTTGCTGAACATATCCTTTTGCAACCAGTCTTGCCTTGTGTCTGACAATGTTTCCGTTTGCCTCTTTCTTAGTCTTGAATACCCACTTTAAACCTATTGCCTTGTGATCTCTTGGCAACTCCGTCAATCTCCAAGTGTTATTCTTGTTTATTGAGTCTAACTCAGCCTTCATTGCTTCAATCCATTTTCTGTCACTAGATGCTTCTTTGTAATTCCTTGGTTCTTCTTCAGCAAGTAATAATTCATGTGGATGTACTTGAATTTCCTCTGTCTCTTCGTATAATTCTTCGAGACTTCTCAGTTTTACTGGAGTGTCACTAATACTTTCTGTTGTACTTTCAGAGGTGGATGGGCCTCCACTTGATAAACTGCTTGAACTTCCTGCTGAGTTCTGATTGTACGAGTGTGCTGGCGGGGTTTCATAGGAGTTTGGTTCTTCTGTCTGTTCTACTCCTGAATCTTCATGATGTGGCCCGCTACTACCAGGACTACTTGGTTCATTTTCTTCTAATTCTGGTGGGTTGTCATCTTCTTGAATGACAAAGTTTGTCAATTCAGGATTCCCTGAATCCACCGTTTCCATATAACTATTCCAGTTCCATGGTTGACCTTCCATGAACTTTACATCTCTACTGACACATATCTTGTTTTTCGACGGATCATATAATCTGTATGCCTTTGATCCTTCTTCTATTCCAAGGTAAACCATAGGTGCACTTCTATCATCTAACTTCTTTTGTTGAAGTGGTAGTACCTTAGCATAAGCCGTGCAGCCAAAGACCTTCAAGTGTTCCAGATTTGGCTTTCTTCCTTTCAATGCTTCATATGGTGTCTTGTTCACCAGGGCTTTTGTTGGAGCCCTATTTAGTACATATATCGTGTGTCGTATTGCTTCACCCCAAAAGTTCTGTGGCATGTTCATTGCCTTCAGCATACTGCGAGTAGTGGATAACATCGTCCTGTTTCGCCTTTCTACTACTCCATTTTGCTGTGGGGAATACGGTACTGTGAGCTGTCTTGCTATGCCGTTGGTTTTGCAATACTTGTTGAATTCAGCGGATGTGAATTCACCTCCTCTATCCGTCCTTAGCATTTTTAACTTGGTCTGCGCTTCCTTTTCCACCTTTTCTTTGAACTCCTTAAAAGTTTCGAATGCTTGATCCTTGGAAGTTAGTAAATATGCCCACATGTAGCGAGTACAGTCGTCTACAAGTAAGAATATATACTTCTTCCCAGCATGTGTTGGTGGGGATATAGGACCACACAAATCTCCATAGACTAAGTCCATAGGTTTTAAAGATCTGAACTTCGCCTGATTTGGAAATGGTGCCCTACTATGCTTTCCTAATAAGCATGCGTCACAGATTTGACTAGCATGACTTATTTGAGGAACTCCATATACCAAGTTCTTACGAGTCATTTCCTTGATACCATCGAAGTGTAACTGGCCTAACCTTGCGTGCCATAACCATGCTATGTCTTCGGTTTTTGAGAGCAGGCAGATTGGTTTTCCAGTCTTTAGTTTGACTTTGTACAGCCTGTTCTTCATTCTCTTGACTCGCATTAGTAGCTTTCTATTTCGATCTTGGATAGTCAGTAGATCTCTGTCCATAACAACTTTGCAACCGATTTCTGTAAGTTGTCCGGGGCTTAATATGTTGCTTTTCAGACTTGGAATGTAGTATACTTGTGAAACAATCTTTTGTTCTTGGTTCAGACATTCCAGCAGTATTGAACCTTTGCCTTTAATTTCTACGTGCGACCCGTCACCGAACCGTACTTGCCCTGTCACCGTTTCATCCAACTCTCTGAAGTGACTTCGCACTCCTGTCATGTGGTTGCTGGCCCCGTTGTCTAAGTACCATAGACTTTCATCTACTGAGGCGTAACTTGTTGGTTCTATACGTTCTTCGTTTAGTAGAACCCTTTCTTGAACAACGTTTTCTTCCTGTATTGCCATTAGCAATATGGGTGCTTCGTCTTCCTCGACGAGGTTTGAATGTTCTTGTATTTCGTATTTCTCAGAACAGTCCTTCTTGAAGTGTCCAAACTTCTGACACTTAAAACATTGGATCTTACTTAGGTCGGTTCTTGCATACTTCCTCCAATTTCTAGAATTTCCATTTCTAGATCTAGATGTAGATCCTTCGTTTCTGGGACCTTGCCTATTTCCGTTGTTTCGCCAATTTCCACGCGTTTGGTTAAACCTACCACGACCGCGGTTTCCAAATTGTCTTCCTCTGGTGTTATCACGATGTGTGAACATAAGCCTATCTTGGCTTTCTCCTTGATTTCCTTTCTTTAACCTGAGTCGTTCTTCATATGTCTTTAACCTTCCGACCGCTTCTTCTAGCGTCATAGTTTACAGATCGGAGTATTGTTCCATGGAGGCAACGATTTGAGTAAACTTATCCGGTACGCCATTTAGAAGTTTGCGTACTAGAGTCGGTTGACTCAAAGTCGTTCCTACTTCATTTGCCCGGGTAACGATACTATTAATCTTTGCGGTAAATGAATCAATAGTGTCGTCATCCTTCATTTGCAATAATTCAAATTCTGATAATAGCGTATGCATACGCGCCTTTTGTACCCGATCAACACCAACGTGTCTAACCTTTAGATTATCCCAAATTTCCTTTGCAGTCTTACAACTTGCAACTTGCAATACAACATCTTCTAGTATTGCTTGAAACAGATATGCAATTGCAGACTTGTCTTTCTTAGTGTCTATCATTGCATTTTCTGCCGGTTCGATCGTTTCCCACAAACCATTCGCTTCAAGAATCATCTTGATACGAATAGCCCAAACCGTATAGTTTGTTGGTTTCAGAATCGGACACTGAAACTGGGAAAGAGAGTTTCCTTCCTTCTGTATTATTATTGGATTTTGTCCGGGTGTTCCTGACATGACTTCTTGCCGGACAATCTTCACTTCTACTAGACTTTTACTTTCTTGGTTTCAATAGATCTCAACAACCCACGATTACCCGAATCGTGTAACAATCAAACAACTAAACAATCTAATTCACACTAAACCCCGGAATCAAACAAACCCTAGATTCCTAACCAACCCTTCGGTTCAACCGATTACCCTAGAACCGAAATAAAAAAAAATCTGAATTGAATTTTGCGAATTTAGGAAACGAAATTAAAACCTGATCGCGAATTCCCTGCGATGCCTTGCGATTCCCACGCCTAGAGCCTGACGCTCTGATACCAATTTGTTGGCCCGAAATGATCTTTGATCTCTAGAATGAGCGTGATTAAACAAGCTTGAATAAACAATAACTTGAATGTATGTACAAATCGATTGAGAGTATGATTACAAATGAAAACATACGATCCTATTTATACTTTCTCAACGGGTACGAGTGAAGAGTTGTGTCTCTTTGCGAATAGACGCGTCCCTTGAATGTGTGGCTGTGATTAATCGTGAAGAGTCACGTTGTTTCCTGTCCATTCGTTCCAACCGGTGCCTTCTTCTTTTCTTTTGCCTTGTACCGATCGAAAACAGTGTGAGGGAGGGACACACCCTTTCGGTAAAAGGTGGTGGTTACCATCTTTCATTCTTGACAATATTGGTCCTTGTAGTTCATAACCGCTATATAACTATGTATTCTAACTATCTAACTAAGTGCTTGATGTTAAGAGATTAACCGGGTTTCACTCAGTACCTATAACATCAATGTTAAGTGGAGGCGAACACATAATCGGATTTTTTGTATTGGTCATGATCTCCTGTAACATATAACAACAGAATTAATATCAAACGGAAGTTGCATGGCTAGCATAAGTAGTTTCTTTTTAGCAGAACATGCTTACTGGTAATTCGCCTCCAGCAGACAAAACATCACTTGTTAAAGACCATGAAAATATGTGATTAACTAAACTTTGTGATTAATATCTCTTGTAAAGTATCTATGTTTCTTTTTACTGAAATGTGTTGAGAATTCATAGTTTAAGAGGGACTTGTTCATTCAGTTGAAAATAAAGTTTACCTTTTGAATCATCGTTTTTCCAAGGTTCATGGTGTTCATATAGATTCCTGAGAGAAATTATATAATTATCTTCATTTCCTTTACCATTAAGGGAAGAATCATGCATTGACATCTTGACTAGTGGAAGCCTCCTTATTTTTGGAACAAAATGAAGGATAAATGGGAAAGCTCTTCATGACAAAGGGTACCAGATTTCTGGGCAACGCCTGGCACGTAAACGCCTCCACCATGCTGCCTCATTATTTTAAGACATAAAAAAAAATATGTAAGTTTCAATACAAACAAGCATTACCAAGAAATGTTGGTTCAAAATACTGTAACTAATAGGAACCACACACCAAGGCCAATATAACCTCATTTGATGCAATTTCTGTTGTTCTTGGAATGGTTTGAGCTAAGGAATGTGGCCCTAGAACATTTGTATCCTTAATGTTGGCTGGAGTTGAAGACAGCATCAATCTTTCGGGATGTGGCATAGTTTGCTGTAACATAACTAGATTAAGACTGAACAAGTTTGATTCATGTGTTGATATGTGAAACTAAAATTTAATACTTACAAGCACCAAATTGCCTCCAGTAGCCACCCCTGCAGATAAAAACACCACTTGATGAGAATTTGAAGCCCTAAAACGGTAATACGTTGAAGAGGCCAAACTGAATTACCAATATTTAGTGATTACCATTTGTTACCATAGTTATCAATAGCGAATAGCTCCTGTACATATCATAAAGCAGAAAGTACTACTCTGTGTAAAATCTAAAACAGTCAAAAATGTCTTGTTATAACTGTCTAACCTCGTTACTGTTACAGCAAACAATTATACGAATTTATGATATTTAGCCACTTACAAGAACACTAAATTTGGGAGAAATTTAGAGTGATTTTCGCCGAATTTTAGCCTCTCGAAGTCTTCTACAAAGTCATGAGCCTTACGTGTCATGAGTCTCCTACAACAAAAGTTTGTGTGAAAGGTTAACATTTTGTAATAGAAGAACCATAGTAAGTAAATACACATGAACACGCCTATCTAATACAATGCAAAATGATAGTAAATCAAAAAATAATTCTTCATCACAATTAAACATTATTCCAAATCAACCATATTTCACGGTCCTAAGGTGCAAACAAATAAATTTTAACACATGAAAGGTAAACCAACTTATCATCTACTTCTTATTTGCGTAAGCAACCAGTGTATCGGGGCAACCTTAAAAAAAACCCAACCCATACCTAGACCCGCAACCCTAACCACACTTGTCTTTGACTAAAAATAGTCAAACATCATGAAATCAAAACCTCAAATGGTCAAACGACACAAATCTACAAAAATTACCAACAAAACCTCATAATGTATGTACCGGTTTCGGAGTCGCGTCGGAGATTGAGTCGCGTCGGAAAGGAAATTAAAATATTTTGCAATAAAATAGACTTTAAATGTATATGAAGAATGACATATCTCCAACTTTAATCACTTTTCTAAAGCCTAATTATCTGATTCTAACTGTTGCAATTGAAAACTAAAGTGTCAATTCTAAACACATATAAGCCTTAGATCTTAATAAAGCCTATTCCTTTTATTTTCCTTTTAAAATGAACTACAGAAACCACAAAATTGAACTTAAAAATTCAACCTGGGTGCTTCTATCATTGGCAAAAATCCATATATACTGTACATAAGCAATTATCTAATAAAATTAACAGATTTATATAAGAAAAGGCCAGATTTACTATTAGAAGCACATATAAGCATTTAGGATTGAAGAAATTTTCTTACCAATTGCTCATGTAATCTACCTTTTGTCTTATTTCTGTATGCAATTGTTCTAGGTCAGACCTTCTGATCCAACCGATATGCACAGCTGTAAAAATCTAATAACATAAGCATGACATCACTTTTTACGGCATTTACAGCTGTCGTAAATAAATGAAAAAAAAAATTCTGGAAAGGTTGATTTTTTTAGGATTTTTGGTAAAAAAATAATTTTGAAAAAACCTTTCGTAAGACCGAGTGCTCTAAAGTTCTCACAACTTGTATAGGTTTTCATTTTACCCTAACCCTATATATATATAGGGTAGGGATCCTAAGAGAAGAGCACCCTACTTGAGAAACTTGAAAAACATTCTGGACCACACATTTACACTAAGCAAAATATGCAAAAATATGTAAAAAAAGCACAAAAAAAAAATTATAAAAAAACATAGTGAAGTATGAAAGTGAAAAAAAGGCACACATAATGGCATATTACAGTTATTTTTTAAACCTATTTGACAAAAACTTGACCATAAACTTACATTCATATGAGGTAATCAAACTTAAACTTCACAGTTTGCAAAGAATACCCTGGCTTTTTCTCTCTGAGAGAACTGACAGGACTCCTCATTTTCATACTTATTACTTGTTGGAAAATCTTGATGGGTCGGGTACGTGTTAACGGGTTGGAGCTGAACCGGGTTCGGTAGTTAAATGGGTCATCCATTAGCTAACGGTTCAAATGAAGAAATGGTCATAGTTGTACGAGTTTGAAGGGGACGTGATTGACCGAATTTTATGCATGTGGACTTTTGAACGTGGAGTTCTATTTTGCATGTGTCTATTATTTCTTTGTTTTTGTTTATTATAAATAGGGAGTAGCTATAGTTTTTTTTGTACCCCATAATTTTCATCAATATACAGTAGCAAGTTTCTTCCGGTTCATGCATACAAACGTGAGGGTAGTGTGTAGTGAGGGGCCTGTAACCAACATTTGGTATCAGAGCCTAGGGCTCGAGAAGCGGGTTTGAAGATCGGAGGAAGCCTCCGCCGCCGGCGGGTGTGTCGGTCGGTGGAGGGCATGCGTAAAAGAAGGGCTGTTCGGGACTGTGTTGCAGCGTTAGACGGAAGCGTTATGGTGTTTCGGTAGGCCGTTGTTGTGGTAGACGTACCGGTTAAGACGACGGGGGTGACCGATGATAAACACTTGTGTTCCGTGGCTGTTAGTGGTGACGAAAGGAGGAAGAACGTGGCTGTTTTGGTTGATGGTTGCGGGTTTGCGCAGCGGGTGTACAACCAGTGACAACAGCAGTAGTGTTATGATGGTGCCTTGATTGTGTTGTTTCGTGATAAGAGGAGACCGGCGTGTTGCGTGAAAAACGGGCGTAAGGGATCCGTCAAAGCAGGTGGCTTTGGATTCGGTTCGTTTAGCAGTTGAAAGAAGGGTGTAGCCGAGCCGGGAGAAAGAGAAAGAAGAAGATGACCGTTGCCGGAAATTGTTTTCTGGTGTGAGATCAAAAAGACAGGCGAGAAGAGACCGAAGCCGTAGTAGACCGAACGGCTTGAAAGAAAGACCGAAGAAAGAGACCGTCGTCGGAAAGGAGGTACCGGCGTAAGAAAGACCGTTTCCGGAGAAGAAGGATTGAAGCCGTGAGAGATCGAACGGCATGGCCGAGACCGAAAGAAGCTTTTCTTGAAGAAAGCTTAGACCGAAAGACCGAGATTGTGAACCAAGACCGAGACCGAAGAGGTTCACATCAGACCGAGAAGAAAGACCGAGTGAACAAAGACCGAAAGTGTTCACATTAGACCGAGTCGTGAGCCGAAGACTGAAAAGGGTTCACGCTAGAAAGAGAAAGGGGAAGACGGGCCTGCGTGGTTCGTGTATCAAGAACTGACATCAAGATTATGGGGGTGAATGTTGGAAAATCTTGATGGGTCGGGTACGTGTTAACGGGTTGGAGCTGAACCGGGTTCGGTAGTTAAATGGGTCATCCATTAGCTAACGGTTCAAATGAAGAAATGGTCATAGTTGTACGAGTTTGAAGGGGACGTGATTGACCGAATTTTATGCATGTGGACTTTTGAACGTGGAGTTCTATTTTGCATGTGTCTATTATTTCTTTGTTTTTGTTTATTATAAATAGGGAGTAGCTATAGTTTTTTTTGTACCCCATAATTTTCATCAATATACAGTAGCAAGTTTCTTCCGGTTCATACATACAAACGTGAGTGTAGTGTGTAGTGAGGGGCCTGTAACCAACATTACTATCACTTGTTTGGAAGTAGCCAAAAACTTTCCTAAAACTCAAACTACGTTTAGATGCTAAGGACACATAACTTACGAAAACAACAAATTCAAGTCAATATGCAAATAATAACTCTTGTGATGTTGATACCTTTGTTCTTTGATAGGAGCATCCCTGAACTAGCATTTACATCACCTTTCTGTTCTCCACACACATCGTGCCCAGCCATATCAACATCATCTGATTCAACAGCCACATTCAAACCAAATTAAAATCATGTTTCAGGGAAAACAATATAGGGTAAATGTACAAGTATAATAAATCCACATCTGCCTAAACAATAATCAGAGGTAATTCGTGATCCTCCTTCACACGCTCACAAATTTTGTTGGCACCCGGCCTGATATGGTTCATTTTGCAATTTTCAATGCAGACTCACAATACTGCGGGGTGTAGAATTCGGATGGTAAAGATGTAAGACGTAATAGGTTCTTTGTTCTACTTGTGAATGTGGTGAAACTGCGGAACATATCTTCGTGTCATGTCATTTTGCCCAATCGATATGGCAGATTGTAACAAAGTGGTGTCGTATCTCATCCACTTATGCATTTTGAACTAGAGATTTGTTGGTTCCACATTCATTTATTCAAGACTCCCGGAAAAAAGAAGGTTATAAACGCGGTAATTCTAACAACCCTATGGTGCTTGTGGAAAGCTCGGAATGGTAAGATTTATGACCCGCAAAGCATTTCTTTGCATAAGACGGTTAGTGAGATAAAGGCTTTAGGTCTTTTGTGGCTGAAAACAATAAAAAAAAAAGTGGGGCTTACTTGGGATCATTGAAGCAGGTTACCTAAAGGAATAAAAACAAAAGATACTAGTTAAATCAGTAACTAACTTTTGTCACATTTGTGTTACATGTAAACAAAATATAACTTATAACTTTGACAGCATATAACTCATCAACCAAGAAGACACATTTACATATATTGTTTCTCAATTAACATACTGACCTTTCAAGAGCAGTAACGATTAAAACAAAAAAAAAAAAAAAAAAACAAAAAAATGGTTCCAAGAATCTACCCTGTGACTTTTTTCAGCAAGGGGGAATTATTAGACAAACCTTTTAACAGTCAATCAACATTGACGTTTTATCTATGGATTCATTAAAACTTTATTTACATCGATTCTATGTAAATGTTTAAAAACATTGGGTTCCAGTGAACCGGATGGGTTCTATGTGGGTCCACCACTGAATTATATTACATGCAGGTCTAGTTATGTTAGCTGGCGGTGGTAGCCATTACGGTTGTATCCCTTACATCAATAAAATTGTAAACTAGCCAACTAGAACACACCCCACATAAATCCCTGCAATTAGCCATCATGTCCCCGTATATCTTAAATAGTCATAACTTGTGAACAATCATTTTAAATACAATATTCATTGAAACAACTTGCCATTATATGAACCTACATAAAACCTTCAGTGTGAACTTGTGTTTGGTTCTGTAGTTAGAAAAATAAATCCAAAAATAAACAGATAACTAAGAAGACTTTAGATAGTAATAGATGACCATTTGTCCTAAAAGTTATTTCAATTAAAGTACCGACAGATGAGAAAGCCCTAAGACACCATATTTGAAGAAATGTTTATCAATTATCCCTCTTTTTTGAAGTCCGAAATTACCTTCCAACACCATTAACCAGATTAAAAAGACACAAGATCAATTGAACAGAAAAATCTAAACATTTTGCCCAATTAATTGAAATCGCTTTAAGTAAGAAAAAATCTAAACTGACACCCAATTCAGAACCCCAAAATCAATCATGAATAGGGGGGGGGGGGGGGGGGGGGGCAATTCTGACCCAAATACATAAACATGGGTCATTTTGGACCCTAAATTAATTATTATGGGTTAAATTGGGCCTCCTTGCAATAATTCGCGGGTTCAATTGGGTCATTCTAAACTTGGGGAAATAAGTTAAAGGGTCAATTTGGGTTTAGAAGGAAAAGGGGACGGGTTGAACGGGTTGTGAGTAGAAAAAAGGAACGGGTTAGGGTTACTTTCTTCTCAGACTCTCAGTTCTACACTTCTACTCAGGCGACGACTTCCTCCATCTCCTCCGCCACAGACCCACATCGTCCTTGTAGGTCCCTCTCGAAGGATGACGAACCTAGACCTTGTTATACAAACCCACTAGCGAGTGCGGAATCCAAGCTAGCAAGCAAACCGGGATGAAACAAGCACAAACACAAACACACAAAGATTCACCGATTAACACCACTTGTATTAATACGAATGAAAGGTTCCGGTTACAAGCTCAATGTTCACAAATGTGTTTTGCAAACTCTCAAAGTGTGTGTGTGTGTTTCGGACAGAATGCTCTCAAGTGTCTCTCTTGTGTCTGTCTCAAGTATCTCCTCTTTTTTGTCTCACACACTGCATGGGTATATATATACCCAGCACAGATTGACTTGTCCGAAGGATTCGATAGATGGTCGAAGGATCATCTATCGATTACTAGGCTTTCGAAGGATCAGCATCTACCTCGAAGGATGATCTATCGATCATCCATCGAAGGCTCATCTTTCGAGCACATCGAAGGATCAACATTATCCTTCGATGAGCTATCCTTCGACACAGACAATACAACCAGTTTACGAACTGTTGGCCAAGTCAAACCAGGAGGACGGTTGACTTGGTCAACTTACAAGACTGACAAGGACATCGTTTACATCGTGACCGAATACAGACAAAGTACAGACACAAGTGCACCAACAAACTCCCCCTTGGCTGTAGCTTTGTCTCGATCTTCGATGGTTGCAGATTTGTCTCGATCTTGATCATCTTTGATCTTCATGTCTTCAAGACTCTGATGTCCTTTCAAGTCTTCAATGTCGGAGGATCTTCAAAGTCTTCACGTCTTGTAAGCAGAGAGTGTATCAACAAACTACCCGTATCATGTAGGAAGTGTGTTGACAAACTCCCCCTTAACATAAGCTCCCCCTTGAGTTATGCTCATGAAAAACTTGATCTTTATGAAGTTAGATCCTTGTGGTGTTGATGATGGCCAGCGGCAACTCGATCATCTTCATCTTTTGAGCGCCTTCACGTCATGTCTTCATTCCGAAGCTTGTCATCTACCATGTTCTCCTAGCCTTTAGAATCTGCACATGCAAGAAATCTAAACGCGTAATGAGAACAACTGCTTGGAATATAGTTAACATAAACAAATGACACACGTATGACCATGTCACAGTCAAACACCGTCCGACAGTTTGAAAGTTTTACAAATTTATCAATTATAGTTTTCAACTTTCAAAACTTGCAAATTTTGACCGTTTATGAAGATTTAGTCAATTCGGTTTTCGTTTAGGTTTCAGGTAACGAAGACTCGAGTTCCAACATCGTACGATCGAAAATAAAGCAGAAATAAAATCTTTTTGGTATTTTTGAATTTTTCAAATGTAAAGACTGAAAGCAGTAAATAAATATATACGGACATTCTTTTTGCGAGTTTCGAGGGTAAGAGAATCATATCAGTGTACGGTCATGCCAAAACGCTCTTGTTGTTTAATTAGTTAACATTAAGATAAGCATCCTATAACAATTATCGGTATTGTTGTCCACTTAAGCTCAACTTATCAGATGTAATCATGTTTAGGAGATACGTTAAGGTATGATTTATACTTACCGACCGGTGTTCATCCACATCACGACACATTCCCGTATCAAGGTATGCACGAGGGTTCATCTTACCGGTGAGTATACCGATTATCATCTGTTTGACCGTATATGATGTGAGATTCTCACTTATTTTGATTTGAAAACAAGCCCTATGTGATATAATCACTTACTGATGAGGAACTTGATTTTCATATGCATGAGGGCACAGGAGCAAGTCCGTGAACAGGTCAGTACTTCCGTACAGCAGAGAGACGAACTTGACTCCCGGATAAATGTGATATTTTATCACTTATTTGATATGGACATGTGATTGTTTATCACTTATTGAGGTTGAATGCAGTATGTAATATGTACACGTATGTATAGTATCATGGAAGATCTAGACTTGCGTCCCCGTTATTTTTCGGTAAAAGATACAACCATGATACCCAGATGATAAGCAGCATAAAGACCGAATATCTCAGAACCTCGGCAATCTATCAAACGAAATTTCGGTACTAAGACCATATGCCAATGAATGGTTCCCACCTGATCTTCAGTCGATTAAGATTTATATCACCCTGCACACTTTAAAATGATTGTGAGCCTACCGATACATCTTATATAGAGCTGCTTATCGTTTTTCATTTAAGGTTTAAAGAGGTTTGGATAGACCACTGATGTACTATCATTTTCTCTTTTGCTCGCCAGGAAACTCATTTTTGTTTTTCTATTGTTTTTGTGTTTTTGAAATTTTTCGATCTTTTTGGATTCTCAGATTTTTGGATTTACTCCCCCTAAAATCAATAAACTAAGATAAATTTAAAACACAAAGGTATTTACAAAAATGATTTTCCGATGTTGGTTTTACTCTTGCTTGACCTTAATGTCGTTTACCAATAATAAAAAGTCAAATCTTTATTTGTCAAATGCTTTGGTAAATAAGTCGGCACGTTGGTCATCGGTGTGGACCTTAACAACATCGATGAGTTTCATATTGAAACGATCACGTGTGCGGATGTCCAATCCACGCCACGACATCTGCACACATTTCATTGTATTCTTTCCTGAGGACCCGATCAAAGACCATAACAACCAAATTTTGGTACGTGCTTCATCTGGTCGAATTTTGCAACTTCATTCAGCCACATTCTTTCATCAGACATTTTTGTCTTCTTTTCTTTTTCCTTCCTCTCCATCAATGACAACAACATTCTCCTAGATATAACAATATTTCGGAGCCTTATGTCGCCAATCTTGTGCATGTACGCTCCACTATCAACAATCCTAAGACTATCAATAGTTCCTCCTGGAACATCCTGCACACTCATTCAGAGATTAGTTGGAGAGGGGGACCCAAGCCTTCACAGACTTGGGTCGTCCGTCATCATCGAGAATTGTAACATCCATTTCCCGATGATTCGGAATTGATGTAGCTCCCCCTGAAACAATTACCGGTTTTGGTATCCAAATCTGTTTCTGTTTTTCATGTTTAACATCCGATTTAACAGATTTTGTTTGGATGACCTCCGGTTTTAAAACCTTCTCAGCTTCTTTTCTTTGTTTCTTTTTCTGTTTCTTTTCTCGTTGTTTAACAAGACGAGGGTCCTGTTTTGGTGAAACAGATCTTTTATGGTAATTGTTACCATGGGGGGCATCAATTTTTTACTTTCTCTTGGTGAGATATGGACAATTCTTAATAATGTGTCCATACTCACAGCATTCAAAGCATGATCTCCGCTCAACAAACCTCGGAGTATCATAACTGTAATAGCTGGATGATGAACTTCGTGATCTTGAGGTACTTGGTAGGCATCACAACCGTTTGTGTGTTGTGTATAGTTGTTTTGACTGTTTCTTTTCAAAATTTTACTTTGTTTAACAAAATCCTTATTGGATTTGCTTTTGAAAGTATCAATTTTATCAGTCCCTCTTGATTTCACGAAGTTTATCTTCCGATCCTTTTTCTTGTTTTCGCCCTGTTTGCCTTTTCTATTCTCTTGGGCAGCATGATTTTGTTCACGGGGATCATCAACCTTTGCTTTCAACTTATGAAGATATGGACAATTTCGAATTATATGTCCAATTGTACCACATTCGAAACAATATCTTCGTTCAGCAATCCCCGAAGCATCATGTGATCGTCTTGCCGACGATGATGAACTTTGTGATCCCGAGGTACTAGGTTTTGAACAGTTTGGATCATTTCTTTTCAACACTGTTGCTTGTTTAACAAAATCTAAGTTAGATTTGTTCTCAAAAGTTTCGATTTTGTCCGTTCCCTTAGATTTCACAAAGTTCACATTCCTGTTTTTCTTTTGGGTCTGTTTCTTCTGACACTGAGTCGGTGATTTTCCTTTAGGATTGGTATGATTTGGCTGCCTCTTTTCTGTTGGTAATTTTTGATTGCCATATTGTTTTCGAATTTCAGCCTTTGGAATAGGAGGACACTGTGTAACTGTAACACGTGATCCTGTCTTTCCCAAAACTTACTTGTCGAATTTTGAAAGACTTCACTGATTAATGATTGATTAACATTCTTAATCGGAAAATCTTTGTCTGAATAAATTTTATCATCACCAACAAGAGTGTACAGCAAGTTCACTCCCTCCGACTCTTGTGCAGACGAGGACTCGATTGCAACAGTCTTAGCGGGTTTTGCAGGAGGATCACATAGAATGTAATTCTCGAGAGGTATGTCCCCATCTTTGACTTCCGCATCAGACTTTGCTGGGACAGCATCATCAGATTCATCATCAGAAGAATCAGCATCCTCAGTAATGACTGGAGGGTCCTGATTCAGTTCAGCAGAAGACACACATGTATCTGCTGATACATCTGAATCGGATGATACATCTTTCTTATATCCGAGTCCTGTTGCAAACTCCTTTACATCTAGAGGAACAGATGGTTCAAAGAACACTCTATCCTCCTCGTCAGGCAATGCATCATAATTGTGTCTCACTGGTGGTGGACATTTCTTGTAGCCTCTGCATGTGACATCCCGTTTTTCTTTCTGAACGTCAATGATGTGATCCAACACATAGCTAGAGCTCAGATAACTGTCTAGCTTAAGTTGGATCGCCTCACTTTCGGTTTTCACACAAGCCATCTCTTTTTGCATAGTCTCAAGGCGAGATATATACATATTTATGTCAGTTTGTTTTCTGGAAACCATTTTTGTTAATTCGGTTTTATCTTTCTTCAAGTTCTCAATTACCGACTTAAACTCTTTTTCATGGTTCTCATAAAACATGTTGGCTTCAGTGCATTTTGAAAGATCCACGGTCAACTTCTGGTTGTGGATAAATGTCACATCATATTTCTCTTGCAAAGCTTCGTGTTTGCTTTGCAATTCACACCACTTGGCATTCAATGAAACATGTTTGTCTTGCAAGTCAAACAAACTAGCTTGTAAAGCATCATGTTTGCCTTGCAACTCAGACATGTTTGCTTCTAGATCAGCACACTTAACTCTTAATCTAGCACAATTATCACAATCTACAGCAGTGGGTTTATCGGCACATACCTGACTGGAATCACTCTCAAGTGTTGGCCTTTCTGCATTAGAATTAATAACCTCCCTTGATGATTCACATTTGGATCCATCCTCGCTCGAACTTGAACTTGAAGTTGTATCACCCTCAACTGAAGTTGAGACATCTTCATCTGAACTTCTGTCATGTTCAGAACTGTCATCATTTCCCGAGGATTCACCATTGCTTGTATCTTTGACAATTTCAGCATACAACGCCGATTTTGTCTGACTACTGTTCTTTGTATCAAGAGATGACGGTTCTACAGTAGAACGGTGGTGTTTTAAACCAACTGGGGGTAATGGATTTCCATACAAGTCTGTGGTTGGAGCTGGCTTTACAGGAACTTGTATTAGATTGCCAAACCAATCTGTTGTTATTTTCGGTTCACTTTGCTTTTGATTAGTAACCGATGCCCACATTTCTGCGGTAATTCGAGGTGGTGTGGGAGATTCGGCCCATGATGGAGATAAACTTGTACACGTGTATTTTCCACTGTCTGGAGTCGGTGTACCCAACCATGAGGGAGTGGAACCCGAACTTGTATATTTTCCACTGTCTGGAGCCGGAGTTCCCCACCAACTCGGATTCATCTTTGATAAGAAAAATAAATTCTATTTCAATAGCTTGAAAGATGATGGCCACCCGAAAGATCACACACAGCCGAAGGATCCTGGTTCGAAAGATCTGAAAAACAGAAACTTGTTAACTATAAACAGATTACAAACGAAAGATCAACACTTGTTCGAATGATCAACAGTGTTCGAAAGATCACTGTTGACTTTCGAGCAATGGTTTCGAAAGATTCAAAATTTCGAAAGATTCACACTTGAAAGATCCTTATCTTTCGAGATAAATCCTTATCTTTCGAAATAAATCCTTATCTTTCGAACAACTATCTTTCGAATAGATTCCCTGGTTCGAAGGATAACACTCTGACTTCGAAGGATGGGTCGAAAGATGTATATCTATCGAAGCTTCCTTGATCGAAAGATGGTCTTTCGATGTCGAAAGATATCCTTCGAAAACCCACTGACACACTGACACTGATGTGAAAGGTTGGTGAAAAGGTGATAGGTTGGTAAGGTCAACTTTCGGCAAAAGGGATGGTCAGATTGTACTTTCTACCAACTTTGAAAATATTGCCCAAAATGGACCACCTTATCCAGAAACCAGTCACCGGAATAATGACCGGAGTTTTGGCCGGAAATCACCAAAACACTTAAAAATAAGTTTTAAGTTACCCAACCCGCTTATGAACACTCCCGGTTAGTTTAGAACACGTTTTTCAGTTTAAAAATGCAGGAAAACCACCAAAAACGGGTGCTAAACCAAGTGTCCAAACACACCAAGAACTTGAACAAACCCGGTTTTAAACAAGGTAAAGAGCCTTAGCTCTGATACCACTTGTAAGTCCCTCTCGAAGGATGACGAACCTAAACCTTGTTATACAAACCCACTAGCGAGTGCGGAATCCAAGCTAGCAAGCAAACCGGGATGAAACAAGCACAAACACAAACACACAAAGATTCACCGATTAACACCACTTGTATTAATACGAATGAAAGGTTCCGGTTACAAGCTCAATGTTCACAAATGTGTTTTGCAAACTCTCAAAGTGTGTGTGTGTGTTTCGGACAGAAGGCTCTCAAGTGTCTCTCTTGTGTCTGTCTCAAGTATCTCCTCTTTTTTGTCTCACACACTGCATGGGTATATATATACCCAGCACAGATTGACTTGTCCGAAGGATTCGATAGATGGTCGAAGGATCATCTATCGATTACTAGGCTTTCGAAGGATCAGCATCTACCTCGAAGGATGATCTATCGATCATCCATCGAAGGCTCATCTTTCGAGCACATCGAAGGATCAACATTATCCTTCGATGAGCTATCCTTCGACACAGACAATACAACCAGTTTACGAACTGTTGGCCAAGTCAAACCAGGAGGACGGTTGACTTGGTCAACTTACAGGACTGACAAGGACATCGTTTACATCGTGACCGAATACAGACAAAGTACAGACACAAGTGCACCAACAAACTCCCCCTTGGCTGTAGCTTTGTCTCGATCTTCGATGGTTGCAGATTTGTCTCGATCTTGATCATCTTTGATCTTCATGTCTTCAAGACTCTGATGTCCTTTCAAGTCTTCAATGTCGGAGGATCTTCAAAGTCTTCACGTCTTGTAAGCAGAGAGTGTATCAACAAACTACCCGTATCATGTAGGAAGTGTGTTGACAAACTCCCCCTTAACATAAGCTCCCCCTTGAGTTATGCTCGTGAAAAACTTGATCTTTATGAAGTTAGATCCTTGTGGTGTTGATGATGGCCAGCGGCAACTCGATCATCTTCATCTTTTGAGCGCTTTCACGTCATGTCTTCATTCCGAAGCTTGTCATCTACCATGTTCTCCTAGCCTTTAGAATCTGCACATGCAAGAAATCTAAACGCGTAATGAGAAGAACTGCTTGGAATATAGTTAACATAAACAAATGACACACGTATGACCATGTCACAGTCAAACACCGTCCGACAGTTTGAAAGTTTTACAAATTTATCAATTATAGTTTTCAACTTTCAAAACTTGCAAATTTTGACCGTTTATGAAGATTTAGTCAATTCGGTTTTCGTTCAGGTTTCAGGTAACGAAGACTCGAGTTCCAACATCGTACGATCGAAAATAAAGCAGAAATAAAATCTTTTTGGTATTTTTGAATTTTTCAAATGTAAAGACTGAAAGCAGTAAATAAATATATACGGACATTCTTTTTGCGAGTTTCGAGGGTAAGAGAATCATATCAGTGTACGGTCATGCCAAAACGCTCTTGTTGTTTAATTAGTTAACATTAAGATAAGCATCCTATAACAATTATCGGTATTGTTGTCCACTTAAGCTCAACTTATCAGATGTAATCATGTTTAGGAGATACGTTAAGGTATGATTTATACTTACCGACCGGTGTTCATCCACATCACGACACATTCCCGTATCAAGGTATGCACGAGGGTTCATCTTACCGGTGAGTATACCGATTATCATCTGTTTGACCGTATATGATGTGAGATTCTCACTTATTTTGATTTGAAAACAAGCCCTATGTGATATAATCACTTATTGATGAGGAACTTGATTTTCATATGCATGAGGGCACAGGAGCAAGTCCGTGAACAGGTCAGTACTTCCGTACAGCAGAGAGACGAACTTGACTCCCGGATAAATGTGATATTTTATCACTTATTTGATATGGACATGTGATTGTTTATCACTTATTGAGGTTGAATGCAGTATGTAATATGTACACGTATGTATAGTATCATGGAAGATCTAGACTTGCGTCCCCGTTATTTTTCGGTAAAAGATACAACCATGATACCCAGATGATAAGCAGCATAAAGACCGAATATCTCAGAACCTCGGCAATCTATCAAACGAAATTTCGGTACTAAGACCATATGCCAATGAATGGTTCCCACCTGATCTTCAGTCGATTAAGATTTATATCACCCTGCACACTTTAAAATGATTGTGAGCCTACCGATACATCTTATATAGAGCTGCTTATCGTTTTTCATTTAAGGTTTAAAGAGGTTTGGATAGACCACTGATGTACTATCATTTTCTCTTTTGCTCGCCAGGAAACTCATTTTTGTTTTTCTATTGTTTTTGTGTTTTTGAAATTTTTCGATGTTTTTGGATTTTCAGATTTTTGGATTTACTCCCCCTAAAATCAATAAACTAAGATAAATTTAAAACACAAAGGTATTTACAAAAATGATTTTCCGATGTTGGTTTTTGTCACACCCCGATTTCCACGTGTCTCACCGGTGGGCCCGGTGGGGGATTACCGTGACGATGTTGGCAACAATATAGTCAAACCACACAATTATATAATGCACAGCGGAAGCATAAGATAAATATATATATTTCAACCTCTGGTGATAATATCAATGTATTACAGAAGTTGAATATCCACAGTGGATCGTAAATAATCATAAAGTATTGTTCCATCAGATACTGCAATCAAGCTTGCGAGGCTTATCCCGACGCTAGGGAGCTAATACCAGCCAATTTACGTTTAGGTACCTGCACTTAATCTTTTTGGGGAAAATACGTCAGTTTACACTGGTAAATACATTCAACTGACGCATTTGAAAATGTTTATTAAAATTGATTTGAATGCACAAGGCACAAACTCTTTTATAACTTGGGAAAATTCATAATGATCTTGTGAACGTTTTACATGTTCTTTTATGCGTTCAGTAGCCCGGGTCGTGCCGGGTTAAAGATTTATAGACACACCACGTTTGCGTAAAACCGTAGTATAAAAACCAACGGCTACGTCTTTTAATTTTAATGTCGACACTTTATACCGGGTGTACGCCTACACCGGGATGTCGATGGTCGTGGCCATTTCGTAAAATGATGCCAAGGATATCCGGGACAACGGTCATTAAACCCCCCAAAGGCTTATAAGCAACAAAACTGTTTAAATGAGCCGATCATATTTAATCAATTAACCACCTAAGCGATGGAATTATATAATGCTCAATCAAGCGGTATTAATATACCGTAACCCAAGCCCATATAGGGGAAATAAGTTAAAGTATTTACCTTTGCAAGTATTAATCCTTAATTTAGATCAAGTCACCGATAGCTTTTACTGGGGCTCCTAATCTGGAACGAAGGTTTTAATTAACCTCTTAGAATCCTAACGGTCCTTATATTAGCCGTAGCTTAAACCGGTTGATTCCGATATATAGATATGGTTAATTCGCACGAAAAGGCGAAAACCGAGAATGGAGTATGATTTGGACCCAACAAGTTCAGAGACTTGTTTTATATGGGTTTATAGTTCATACTCTGGATTTTGGGGTTCAAATAATATAATTTGACCCATATCGGCTATTGCACGAAAACTAGTTCCATGAGCCGTACCGTGTGCGCAAATAGGCGAAACGGTTAACCATAAGTGTCCTACGCTTATTTCCTAAGTCAATATGCCTTAAAAGTATTTTGGTATCAGTAGAATACCTTCCGTAACGCCCGTAACGAGTTTAAGTTTATATTATGCCCTGTAGGGGCTTTTCGGTCATTTTAAAGACTTTAAAATGGGCTTTTCGAGTTCTACAGGAAATCTGAGTTTCCCGAACAGCTTATAAAGCTTAAAATACTTTATTTATTATTTAAAACCAGTAGTAACTGGAATCGGGTCAAAAGACCTTGTAGAACTCCCGTTTTGGCCGAAAAGGGCATATTCGGTATTAACCGAACCGTAGCCATAACCGCAGGTTATGAGCAAGGTAAAATTTATTAAAAATCTCTAAAATTCCCAAAATATTATTTTACCACAGTGGGTAAAAGTTTTGGTGACGAAAACTTGGGTTAGATGGGCGTTATGCTAATTGCGCCGTTAATTACAAAACTTTCTTCAAAGTGCGCCTTTTAGCATAACTCTCATTCTAGACCTCGGATTGACGTGAAAGTTTAAGGACATGCTTATAATTTAATAAGCAAGGTTTTGGTCCATTCACGTGTCCGAAATACTCGTTTTAATTTTAAAAGGCCGTTACGGTCAACTTTTAGGCGAATGACGGAAATACGTAAAAGGCTCGGATAACTCATGAACCGACCACAGAGGTTTATACCAACATGTGACCTGGTCCTAAGAGAGTCCTAAGGTATATTCATACCTCACTAAAACGGGTCAGAACTGAAGTCAAAGCAAAAGTCAAACTTTTGCGACATTCGGCTCCGAACCGGTTCAATATAGCAAATGGTCGATTCAAACGAGCGCAAACAAGTTTATATGCTTATTATCATGTTTTATGATTGTCAAAACAGGTTCCATAACATATACATTACAGATTATGCATAAATCGCTAAAATAGCTTTCTGTTGACTTTTTAACCGCACGTTTGACTCGACATTTGACATAGTTAGAGTGGTGATCAGGGGGAACCATTTTAGAGGTTTATTACCCACATAAATACCAACTCATAACCACTTTTGATTCGTCATAAGACTGAACCATCACTGAGTTATTTAAATGTCAAACCGTATTTACGACGGTTCGGTTTTTAGCTAAATACTAAGCAAATGTGGAACCACAAAGGTTGAATTACTTACAGAGGTTGTGTTCTTGCTTATGGAGCAGAGATGAGGACTTGAGAGCACTTAGAATGATCAAGGATGTGAGTTTGAGTTGTGTGTATAGTTATGAGCTTAAGGCATGCTATTTATAGCCAATGCCAAGCAAACATGATCATTACAACACTTACAATCAGACCAGAGGAGAGGTGATGGTAGGTGTCCCCTAAGTGTTATGGGTTGAGCATAGGGTGCCCATGCCCCATTTGTTGGTTATTGATCGTTCAAGGCTCCAAAAGTCAAGAAAACATCAACATTCTGCATCTGGGCACTTTACGCGGCCCGCATGGGAGTTCCCATGCAATATAACGCGGGTCGCCTGAGTTTAATAAATCAGATGCGTAATTGAGGTGGCTCGCGGCCCGCCTCAACTTAAGCTTAACCTTCACGCGGGCCGCGAGAGGTTAAGATTTCAGGATGTTCAAATCCTTTTGCAATGATTGCAGAATCCAGCCATTAATTAATAACGAAATCTTTCGTAATGAATTGCCTGACCTTTCGGTTTTGAAGGGGTAACTTTGCGGTTTAGCCCTCGGTTATTTACCGATAGGGGCCTCGTGTTATTTACCCGCATTATTAAGTCCCCGGTTAGTTTATTAATTATTCAGAAAGCCTTAACTTTCATTATTGACGCTTTTAACCCTTCTTCTACGAATTCGATCGTAACTTTCTCGTTTCATATCGAAACTTCGCGAAACTTCATATATATTATTTTAGTGAGTGTATAATACCGTTACAAAGTCTTTGGAACGTTAAAGGGTCACTCAGAGGTATTATTAAACATGTTGACACAGTTAACCCCTGTAGTTTGTAATCTCTCACTTTCTTCCGCGTTTTGTTTTTGTACGATCTATAATTTATTCGTTTGAAGGTTTAAGCATTATTTAGGGATACTATACAGTTTATTTACCCTTGTTGACATTTATAACCCTCGAATTTATATACTTTCAAGGCTTGTCAAAATTAGTCCTTTATTTATTATAGATGCCACGTGTCAACAAATGACACGTGTTAACACATCATTGGACTCAAAAATTCGAGGTGTTACAGTTTTACTCTTGCTTGACCCTAATGCCATTTACCAATAATAAAAAGTCAAATCTTGATTTGTCAAATGCTTTGGTAAATAAGTCGGCACGTTGGTCATCGGTGTGGACCTTAACAACATCGATGAGTTTCATATTGAAACGATCACGTGTGAGGTGATATTAAAGTTCAACGTGTCAGGTCAAAGAGTGCTGTACGAGATGATAATAATTCATAAAGCAGCTTAAATATCGACAAGCATAGGAGAGATTAGAAATTCAAAACCGTATCCTGCAACTGCTTCGTGCATTGCAAGGAATCTGAGCACTCTCCCAAACTGGATATCCACCCGGTGTGGACTTCAAAGTCGATTTTTGTAGCTACTAAGAAATCTCTTCACAGCAACACGATCAAACACCTCCGGGTCCGGCTGGTCTTACACATTGCACCAGCGAAGGTCTTTGTCTTTCTCTCTCAGAAGTGGTGTGCGGATGTCCAATCCACGCCACGGCATCTGCACACATTTCATTGTATTCTTTCCTGAGGACCCGATCAAAGACCATAACAACCAAATTTTGGTACGTGCTTCATCTGGTCGAATTTTGCAACTTCATTCAGCCACATTCTTTCATCAGACATTTTTGTCTTCTTTTCTTTTTCCTTCCTCTCCATCAATGACAACAACATTCTCCTAGATATAACAATATTTCGGAGCCTTATGTCGCCAATCTTGTGCATGTACGCTCCACTATCAACAATCCTAAGACTATCAATAGTTCCTCCTGGAACATCCTGCACACTCATTCAGAGATTAGTTGGAGAGGGGGACCCAAGCCTTCACAGACTTGGGTCGTCCGTCATCATCGAGAATTGTAACATCCATTTCCCGATGATTCGGAATTGATGTAGCTCCCCCTGAAACAATTACCGGTTTTGGTATCCAAATCTGTTTCTGTTTTTCATGTTTAACATCCGATTTAACAGATTTTGTTTGGATGACCTCCGGTTTTAAAACCTTTTCAGCTTCTTTTCTTTGTTTCTTTTCTCGTTGTTTAACAAGACGAGGGTCCTGTTTTGGTGAAACATATCTTTTATGGTAATTGTTACCATGGGGGGCATCAATTTTTGACTTTCTCTTGGTGAGATATGGACAATTCTTAATAATGTGTCCATACTCACAGCATTCAAAGCATGATCTCCGCTCAACAAACCTCGGAGTATCATAACTGTAATAGCTGGATGATGAACTTCGTGATCTTGAGGTACTTGGTCCTACATCACAACCGTTTGTGTGTTGTGTATAGTTGTTTTGACTGTTTCTTTTCAAAATTTTACTTTGTTTAACAAAATCCTTATTGGATTTGCTTTTGAAAGTATCAATTTTATCAGTCCCTCTTGATTTCACGAAGTTTATCTTCCGATCCTTTTTCTTGTTTTCGCCCTGTTTGCCTTTTCTATTCTCTTGGGCGGCATGATTTTGTTCACGGGGATCATCAACCTTTGCTTTCAACTTATGAAGATATGGACAATTTCGAATTATATGTCCAATTGTACCACATTCGAAACAATATCTTCGTTCAGCAATCCCCGAAGCATCATGTGATCGTCTTGCCGACGATGATGAACTTTGTGATCCCGAGGTACTAGGTTTTGAACAGTTTGGATCATTTCTTTTCAACACTGTTGCTTGTTTAACAAAATCTAAGTTAGATTTGTTCTCAAAAGTTTCGATTTTGTCCGTTCCCTTAGATTTCACAAAGTTCACATTCCTGTTTTTCTTTTGGGTCTGTTTCTTCTGACCCTGAGTCGGTGATTTTCCTTTAGGATTGGTATGATTTGGCTGCCTCTTTTCTGTTGGTAATTTTTGATTGCCATATTGTTTTCGAATTTCAGCCTTTGGAATAGGAGGACACTGTGTAACTGTAACACGTGATCCTGTCTTTCCCAAAAACTTACTTGTCGAATTTTGAAAGACTTCACTGATTAATGATTGATTAACATTCTTAATCGGAAAATCTTTGTCTGAATAAATTTTATCATCACCAACAAGAGTGTACAGCAAGTTCACTCCCTCCGACTCTTGTGCAGACGAGGACTCGATTGCAACAGTCTTAGCGGGTTTTGCAGGAGGATCACATAGAATGTAATTCTCGAGAGGTATGTCCCCATCTTTGACTTCCGCATCAGACTTTGCTGGGACAGCATCATCAGATTCATCATCAGAAGAATCAGCATCCTCAGTAATGACTGGAGGGTCCTGATTCAGTTCAGCAGAAGACACACATGTATCTGCTGATACATCTGAATCGGATGATACATCTTTCTTATATCCGAGTCCTGTTGCAAACTCCTTTACATCTAGAGGAACAGATGGTTCAAAGAACACTCTATCCTCCTCGTCAGGCAATGCATCATAATTGTGTCTCACTAGTGGTGGACATTTCTTGTAGCCTATGCATGTGACATCCCGTTTTTCTTTCTGAACGTCAATGATGTGATCCAACACATAGCTAGAGCTCAGATAACTGTCTAGCTTAAGTTGGATCGCCTCACTTTCGGTTTTCACACAAGCCATCTCTTTTTGCATAGTCTCAAGGCGAGATATATACATATTTATGTCAGTTTGTTTTCTGGAAACCATTTTTGTTAATTCGGTTTTATCTTTCTTCAAGTTCTCAATTACCGACTTAAACTCTTTTTCATGGTTCTCATAAAACATGTTGGCTTCAGTGCATTTTGAAAGATCCACGGTCAACTTCTGGTTGTGGATAAATGTCACATCATATTTCTCTTGCAAAGCTTCGTGTTTGCTTTGCAATTCACACCACTTGGCATTCAATGAAACATGTTTGTCTTGCAAGTCAAACAAACTAGCTTGTAAAGCATCATGTTTGCCTTGCAACTCAGACATGTTTGCTTCTAGATCAGCACACTTAACTCTTAATCTAGCACAATTATCACAATCTACAGCAGTGGGTTTATCGGCACATACCTGACTGGAATCACTCTCAGGTGTTGGCCTTTCTGCATTAGAATTAATAACCTCCCTTGATGATTCACATTTGGATCCATCCTCGCTCGAACTTGAACTTGAAGTTGTATCACCCTCAACTGAAGTTGAGACATCTTCATCTGAACTTCTGTCATGTTCAGAACTGTCATCATTTCCCGAGGATTCACCATTGCTTGTATCTTTGACAATTTCAGCATACAACGCCGATTTTGTCTGACTACTGTTCTTTGTATCAAGAGATGACGGTTCTACAGTAGAACGGTGGTGTTGTAAACCAACTGGGGGTAATGGATTTCCATAAAGGTCTGTAGTTGGAGCTGGCTTTACAGGAACTTTTATTGGATTGCCAAACCAATCTGTTGTTATTTTCGGTTCACTTTGCTTTTGATTAGTAACCGATGCCCACATTTCTGCGGTAATTCGAGGTGGTGTGGGAGATTCGGCCCATGATGGAGATAAACTTATACACGTGTATTTTCCACTGTCTGGAGTCGGTGTACCCAACCATGAGGGAGTGGAACCCGAACTTGTATATTTTCCACTGTCTGGAGCCGGAGTTCCCCACCAACTCGGATTCATCTTTGATAAGAAAAATAAATTCTATTTCAATAGCTTGAAAGATGATGGCCACCCGAAAGATCACACACAGCCGAAGGATCCTGGTTCGAAAGATCTGAAAAACAGAAACTTGTTAACTATAAACAGATTACAAACGAAAGATCAACACTTGTTCGAATGATCAACAGTGTTCGAAAGATCACTGTTGACTTTCGAGCAATGGTTTCGAAAGATTCAAAATTTCGAAAGATTCACACTTGAAAGATCCTTATCTTTCGAGATAAATCCTTATCTTTCGAAATAAATCCTTATCTTTCGAACAACTATCTTTCGAATAGATTCCCTGGTTCGAAGGATAACACTCTGACTTCGAAGGATGGGTCGAAAGATGTATATCTATCGAAGCTTCCTTGATCGAAAGATGGTCTTTCGATGTCGAAAGATATCCTTCGAAACCCACTGACACACTGACACTGATGTGAAAGGTTGGTGAAAAGGTGATAGGTTGGTAAGGTCAACTTTCGGCAAAAGGGATGGTCAGAATGTACTTTCCCACCAACTTTGAAAATGTTACCCAAAATGTACACCCTTATCCAGAAACCAGTCACCGAAAAATGACCGGAATTTTGGCCGGAAAAACACCAAGTTTCTTAAAAACAGATTTTTAAGTTACCCAACCCAACCTTGAACACTCCCGAAAAGTTTAGAACGCGTTTTTCAGTTTAAAAGTGCAAGAAAACCACCAAAAACGGGTGCTAAAACAAGTGTCCAAACACACCAAGAACTTGAACAAAACCCGGTTTTAAACAAGGTAAAGAGCCTTAGCTCTGATACCACTTGTAGGTCCCTCTCGAAGGATGACGAACCTAAACCTTGTTATACAAACCCACTAGCGAGTGCGGAATCCAAGCTAGCAAGCAAACCGGGATGAAACAAGCACAAACACAAACACACAAAGATTCACCGATTAACACCACTTGTATTAATACGAATGAAAGGTTCCGGTTACAAGCTCAATGTTCACAAATGTGCTTTGCAAACTCTCAAAGTGTGTGTGTGTGTGTTTTGGACAGAATGCTCTCAAGTGTCTCTCTTGTGTCTGTCTCAAGTATCTCCTCTTTTTTGTCTCACACACTGCATGGGTATATATATACCCAGCACAGATTGACTTGTCCGAAGGATTCGATAGATGGTCGAAGGATCATCTATCGATTACTAGGCTTTCGAAGGATCAGCATCTACCTCGAAGGATGATCTATCGATCATCCATCGAAGGCTCATCTTTCGAGCACATCGAAGGATCAACATTATCCTTCGATGAGCTATCCTTCGACACAGACAATACAACCAGTTTACGAACTGTTGACCAAGTCAAACCAGGAGGACGGTTGACTTGGTCAACTTACAGGACTGACAAGGACATCGTTTACATCGTGACCGAATACAGACAAAGTACAGACACAAGTGCACCAACAGTCCTCCGCCACAGACCTCCGCCGTCTCCTCCGCCACAAACCCACAACGTCTCCGACGTCTCCTCCGGCACAAACCCCCACCGTCTCCGCCATCTCCTCCGGCACAAGGTTTGAAATTTTTATTTTTATTCTGAAAAAGGCTTTAATTTTGTGAAGAGAGTTTATAAGAACTTCTGAAATTTATTAGGAATGTCTTTGAAAAATGCATAAATTCTGTGTTGAATGATAATTTATTAGGTTGTATCTTTTGTATTCCTTTGTGTTGTCTTTTGGGTCAAAATCACGTGATTGGACATTTGATGATAGCAATGAACTTCATTAATTTAAAGTTTGTTTTCCCTTTTCATATGATGCTTATTTTGTTGAACATAAATATGTGTTGAAGTGTTCTGTAAATCACTACTAGCTTGCTTATGCCATAATCTGTTTTTGTCTTTTTTTTTTTTGTCAATTTCAGTAATACAGTGTGCTTTGATATGCTTACGGCTGTTGCTTATATATAAAGTTGTATTACGGTTCATTTACAATTATGGGAAAAGGCTTGTTATATACTGTAAGATTTGTTTGATTTTGAATAGAGTTGTTGATTAGTAAATTTGAGTATTATTTTGAAAGGTATGTCAAACAACTCGGAATTTGGACAACATAGTGTAGAAGGGGAACATGAGGATGAAGGCAATTCATATAGTTCGGGTAAACATCGTTCATATGTTTGGGACTATTTTGACCCATTACCGGTTGCACCCAATGGGGACAAAAAAGCAAAATGCAGTGCTTGCGGACAGGTGTATGTTACGAATGCAAGCTCGGGAACATCTAACTTAAGACGACATATCCCTAAGTGTTTTGATATTGATGGGCCTGGTCCGGCGAAAAAAGAAAGACGCGCCCCTTTAGATCAAGCGATGTACAGGGAGATGTTGGCGATTTCAATTATCAAACATAACTACCCTTTCAGCTATGTTGAACATGAGGAAACAAGAAAGTTGCACAAATTTCTACACGGTGATGTGAAATTCATAACAAGAAATACCGCAAAGGCGGATGTCTTAAAAATATACGAGCGAGAGAAGATGATTATTAAAGACAAGTTAGAAAAGGTAACCAGTAGGATATGCTTGACTTCTGATTTATGGAGTTCGATCACGACAGATGGATTTATGGCATTAACAGCTCATTATGTTGATGAGAACTGGAATCTAAGGAAAAAAGTGCTAAACTTTAGAGTTATACCCCCTCCACACAGTGGTTCCATTTTAGCAGAGCACTTGATCAATTTTTTAGCAGATTGGGGCATCGAGAAAAAAGTTTTTACCATCACACTAGACAATGCAAAATACAATGACATATTAGTAGATCGTTTGAAAGGTCATTTGCGTTTGAATAACGCATTAGTGTGTGATGGAGATTTTACTCATGTGCGTTGTTCAGCGCACGTGCTAAATCTTATCGTTCAAGCCGGATTGAAAGCAATTGAAGGGGCCATTGAAAAGGTTCGAGAGTCGGTGAAATATGTGAGAGCAAGTGCTGCTAGGAAGTATAAGTTTGCGGAATGCATACAAATACTTTCACTACAATGTGGGAAGCATGTTCGTCAAGATATTGTAACGAGATGGAACTCTACATATCTTATGCTTGATTGTGCATTAGCTTATCAACGGGCTTATACTCGGTTAGCCTTAGTTGATTCAGTTTTTAAAACTTCTCCGTCAGAAGAGGAATGGGCAAGGGTGGAAATAATCACACGACTTTTGAAACCTTTTTATGAAATCACTACTTGGTTTTCTGGAAGCTCCTATCCTACCTCGAACTTATATTTTCATCACGTGTGGAGAATTCAGTTGTATATTGAAGAGGAGATGTGCAATGCGGATCAAGTTATTAGTGACATGGCGAAAGACATGAAAGAAAAGTTTGATAAATATTGGAAAAATTATTCCATGATTTTGTCTTTTGCGGTTATTCTAGATCCTCGGTACAAGGTTAAGCTTGTTGAATATTGTTTTTCAAAGCTTAACATGACATTTGAAGAGCGTGAAATGAAATTGAAGTGTATTGTGGATGGTATGCATAAGCTATATGATACAGAGTATAATATTCAATCGAAGACAATGCATGATTCTTTAATACCCGAGAGTTCAAATGTTGGTGGCAATACGCTCGATGAAATGGATGGGTTCGATACATTTCAAAGCCAATTCAAAGTTGCTGATAATGAAAAGTCACAGTTGACATTGTATTTGGAGGAACAAAACATTGATAGAAAAGTAGAACTTGATGTTTTACAATATTGGAAGGAAAATCAAGTAAGGTATCCAGAACTGGCTATAATGGCTCGCGATATATTGAGCATCCCGATTACTACTGTTGCTTCCGAATCATCTTTCAGTATTGGAGGTCGGGTGTTAAGTAAGTATCGAACTTCATTGCTATCATCAAATGTTGAAGCATTGCTATGCACACGTGATTGGTTATTTGATTTAAAAGGTATTAAAGTTCATTCTCTTTGCAACTTAATTTGTATAATTATAAATTATTTAATAATTCAACTTTAATTTTTTAACGTGTTTAGATGAAAACGAGAACGAAATGGATGAAGATCTTGTTGAAGACATTGAAGCATTGATTCCAACTTTTGGCAACTTTTAGGTAATTAATTTAGACTATTTTAAAACAATTTATTATATATATTTACGATAAATTTGACCCGTTATAACATAGGGACTTTAAAGGAAGCATCCATGAAGAAGCGCAATTCGTCAAGACGTTTTGTATGTTATTGAATTAGATCTTTTGTAAATGCAAGGAACCGAACTAGATCTTTTGTAATTTTCAGTTTACTTAACGGTTTGCAACTTTAGTAATTTGTAACCTGACTTCTATGATTATTATATTTAGTTTTATGGTTCTGGTTTGATTATTATCACACTGGTTCAAGTTGTCAAGTTTGGATCTACTAGCTGTTGGTGCGGTGCTCGTCCCATTGAGCAAGTGAGAATGCATTTTTCGTCGATCGCTTCTAGTTTCTTCAGTTTCAAGAATTAAGTTAACGGGTAATCACTCTATATCCTCTATACTAATACTTGCCCTAAATTCAAATTCATCGTCGATAAATTAACAGGATGATTCTGTTCATTTTTCAAGAGTTTAAAGTTCTAGGTATTATTTTATTTTGAAAAGTTTGAACCTTTGCTATTTGATGCCGTATAGTGCTTTACGAAATCTGATTCAAGTGAAAAAGACTGATGTACAAATGTACAATGTACATACAATGGTGGTATGAACTAGGCAGCCTCTTGAAAGTTTATTAAGACATAATTCGATTTGTGTAGTTAAGCATTTTAAGACCATATATTTGGAGATGTATAATTGATGTTTGGTACATTACATTGCATTGCAGATATTCTTCCTTCAAGGTAGGTTCGTATTTGGACCTGATGTAAGATCACTGGTGCTGACTGTATTCCTTATCGTAGCTCCTGTTTCAGTCTTTTGTGTTTTCGTGGCTAGAAAACTGGTCTATGACTTTGATGACGACTGGGGGATATCAATTATGGTTGTGGCTATTTTATTCACAATACATGTAAGTTTCTCTGCGTACTGAATACATGTAAGTTTCTCTCTTATTTAAAAAGATAGTAGTTCTATCCCAGTATCTTGTTTCTTGGTGAAATTATGATTGCGAAACTAGTTTTAGTAACTTATAACCAAGTTGCTTGTGCTGTAGCATCGTTTTTGCAGAGGAGAAAAAAAAAACTGACCCGATCCGACCCGAAACCCGTTCTGACCCGGACCCGACCCGACCCGAAACCCGTTCTGACCCGGACCCGTTTCGACCCGAACCCGTTTCGACCCGAACCAAATCAACCCTTTTTTATAATTGACCCGTTTTGACCCGAACCCGTTTTGACCCATGACCCAACCCGACCCGACCCGTTTGCCAGGTCAAATTCATGAATAATTGATTCACAGAATGTAATTAACGTCAATGAGAGTAAATAGCAAATAACAGCAATCTTAAAGCAAATAACGAGTCAACACATAAACTAGAAAGACAATAAACCTTTTATCGACCAATCGGAGTATCGATGGTCTTAGGAATTGGAACAGTTTGTTATGATGCAATAGTGGGTGGAACAGCGGCCACATTTTTGTTGCTGTTGCTACGATTGTTCATCATCGTTGTATCAAAAACCATAACCGAAAGAAGAACAAGATCGACTAGGATGAATTTGAATCGAAAAGCTAGGGTTAGGAAGCGCGAGAATGAAATTCTTTTATGGCGGGTCACTTTGGTGAAGCGGGGAACTGAAAATTTTGGATGTGTCAATTTGGGGAACGAGTGAATTGAAACTTCTGGGTTAATTTGATTGGGAAAATTACCAAAATGTTGGTTGACCAAGTGTCTTTGCAATTTTGTCACCTTCCTGCGTTTTTGGAGCGTCCTCGCAGCCTTGGAAGCGTCCCACTGTCATGTTGAAGCGTCCGTTTCCCTTCAAGTGACACGTGTCCGACATGTTGAAGCGTCTGTTTCCGTTACCAAAATGCATCTTTGCTGACGCTTCCGTAGCTTCACGGACGCATTAGCAAATGAGACGGACGCTTCATTAGCCACACGTGTCGCTTGGAAAGAGAACGGACACCTCAATATGACAGGCGGACGCTTCAACATGAAAGGCGGACGCTTCCGAGGCAGAGTAGTCCTTCCAAGGACGCATGAGGGTGACAAATTTGAAAACACTGTTGGCCAACCAACATTTTGGTAATTTTCCCAATTTGATTTCATGGTAGATAAAAAACAATAACTTTTAACAAATTAAAAAAAATATACATTTAGATGTTTCTAATTTACCATTAAATTAAAAAAAATAAACAATTTAATATAACAAGTAGGGTTGTAAACGAGCAGAGCCAAGGTGGGCTCAGGTTTGGCTCGTTTAAAAATTGAGTCTGGCCGAGCCGCCTTGTTTATCTTAACGAGCCAAAATGTTAGGCTCGGGCTCGGCTTGTCAAAAGTTAGAGTTAGTCTTGGCACATCAAAAAATCGAGCTAGCTCGTAACTCATTGAGTTGTCCCGTTTATTTTTCTAAATAGATATCTTTTAACTTTTGTATTTTTGACACAAATTATATACTAAAAACAAAAAAAAAACCAAAAACTATAACTTTACAATCTATTTCTTTTAATAAAAAGTAACCATATATAAGTAATTAAAAACCATAGCTTACATATATATGTATATATATATATGATCTAATTTAAACAAGCCAACTATTAAGAGAGCTACGAACCGAACCTATCTTGGCCCGGGCTTAGGTCATTTACAAACCGAGGCAATTTCAATCCAATCTTTCTTCAAGTAAATTTTGAGTGAGCCGCGAACATTTTAAACAAACAAGTATGTGAATATAAAATTTTCAATGACATACGCAGTGCCATTAAAAACCTAAACTATTGTCACAAAGCCTAAATGCCACCAAAGGTGCGTTATGAGCAAATGTGGCATACGCAAAGTGTCGTTAAAATCCTAAATTAGTGGCACAAAAGCTAAATGTCATTAAAAGCGTGTGCCACTAAATGGCTTTTTGTTTGTATTTAAGAATTTAAAAGCACTTAGAAAATAGTGGCACACGTAAAGTACCACTAAAATATATCAAATATTATAGTGGCATATGAAAAGTATCATTAAAAATCTAAATTAGTGGCATAAGGACTAAATGCCACTAAAAACGTGTGCTAAGCAAATGTGGCACAAAAGTGCCAGTAAAACCTAAATAAATGGCGCAAAAGCTAAATCCCACTAGAAGTGTGTGCCACTAAATGGACTTTTTTGTAGTGCTTGTTCCTGTAACTCGAATCCTAGCCCGGTATATCTCATTATAATTTCACACCATTGTGAACCTTACGCCTTTTTTACTCTCTGATCGAGGTTCTCGGCATTGAAAAATCTTCGTAAACTAAATCACACATGTATATGTTGACATTTAAGAGATATAAAGTCAAGAAAATCAAGGGCAATGGTGATATATATGCGGATTAGACACCAAAAAAAACACTCAACAAATGGCTACAATTTAAGGAATGTGTTTAGTGACGGCATCAGATTCCTAATTGATGGAGAAAGGTCTGGTGGCACAAAAATCTGCTTCAGGGAGGTTGTTAAGTGTTTTCGCTCGACGATTCTATTCTTGGGTGGTTAGTTTGGCTCTTGTTCCTGTCACTCGAATCCTAGCCCGATATATCCCATTTTAATTTGACACCATTTAGAACCTTACGCCTTTTTTACTCTCTGATCGATGTTCTCGGCATTGAAAAATCTTCGTAAACTAATTCACACGTGTATATGTTGACATTTAAGAGATATACTGTCAATAAAATCAAGGGCAATGGTGATATATATGCGGATTAGACACCAAAAAAAACACTCAACAAATGGCTACAATTTAAGGAATGTGTTTAGTAACGGCATCAGATTCCTAATAGATGGAGAAAGGTATGGTGCCAAAAAAAGCTGCTTCTAGGAGGTTTTCAAGTGTTTTCGCTCAACGATTTCACCCTTGGGTGGTTCGTTTGGCCCTTGTTCCTGTAACTCGAATCCTAGCCCGTTATATCCCATTTTAATTTTACACTACTGTGAAGCTTACGCCTATTTTACTCTCTGATCGAGGTTCTCGGCATTGAAAAATCTTCGTAAACTAAACCACACGTGTATATGTTGACATTTAAGAGATATACAGTCAAGAAAATCAAGGGCAATGGTGATATATATGCGGATTAGACACCAAAAAAAAACACTCAATAAATGGCTAAAATTTAAGGAATGTGTTTAGTGACGACATCAGATTCCTAATTGATGGAGAAAGGTCTGGTGGCAAGAAAAGCTGCTTCTAGGAGGTTGTCAAGTGTTTTCGCTTGACGATTTCATCCTTGGGTGGTTGGTTTGAACCTTGTTCCTGTAATTCGAATCCTAGCCCAATATATCCCATTTTAATTTTACACCACTGTGAACCTTACGCCTTTTTACTCTCTGATCGAGGTTCTCGGCATTGAAAAATCTTCGTAAACAAAATCACACGTGTATATGTTGACATTTAAGAGATATACAGTCAAGAAAATCAAGGGCAATGGTGATATATATGCGGATTAGACACCAACAAAAACACTCAACAAATGGCTACAATTTAAGGAATGTGTTTAGTGATGACATCAGATTCCTAATTGATATAGAAAGGTCTGGTGGCAAGAAAAGCTGCTTCTAGGAGGTTGTGAAGTGTTTTCGCTTGACGATTCCATTCTTGGGTGGTTGATTTGGCCCTTGTTCCTGTAACTCGAATCCTAGCCTGGTATATCCCGTTTTAATTTTACACCATTGTGAACCTTACGCCTCTTTTACTCTCTGATCGAGGTTCTCGGCATTGAAAAATCTTCGTAAACTAAATCACACGTGTATATGTTGACATTTAAGAGATATATACAGTCAAGAAAATCAAGAGAATGGTGATATATATGCGGATTAGACACCTAAAAAACACTCAACAAATGGCTACAATTTAAGGAATGTGTTTAGTGACGGCATCAGATTCCTAATTGATAGACAAAGGTCTGGTGGCAAGAAAAGTTGCTTCTAGGAGCTTGTCAAGTGTTTTCGCTCGATGATTCCATTCTTGGGTGGTTGTTTTGGCCCTTGTTCCTGTAACTCGTATCCTAGCCTGGTATATCCCATTATAATTTTACACCATTGTGAACCTTACGCCTTTTTTACTCTCTCATTGAGGTTCTCGGCATTGAAAAATCATCGTAAACTAAATCACACGTGTATATGTTGACATTTAAAAGACATACAGTCAAGAAAATCAAGGGCAATGGTGATATATATGCGGATTAGACACAAAAAAAACACTCAACAAATGGCAATAATTTAATGAATGTGTTTAGTGACGGCATCAGATTCCTTATTGATGGAGAAAGGTCTGGTGGCAAGAAATGCTGCTTCTTGGAGGTTGTCAAGTGTTTTCGCTCGACGATTCAATTCTTGGGTGGTTGGTTTAGCCCTTTTTCCTGTAACTAGAATACTAGCCCGGTATATCCCATTTTAATTTTACACCATTGTGAACCATACGCCTTTTTTACTCTCTGATCGAGGTTCTCGGCATTGAAAAATCTTCGTAAACTAAATCACACGTGTATATGTTGACATTTAAGAGATATACAGTCAAGAAAATCAAGGGCAATGGTGACATATATATGCGGATTAGACACAAAAAAAACACTCAACTAATGGCTACAATTTAAAGCATGTGTTTAGTGATGGCATCAGATTCCTTATTGATGGAGAAAGGTCTGGTGGCAAGAAAAGCTGCTTCTAGGAGGTTGTCAAGTGTTTTCGCTTGATGATTCCATTCTCGGGTGGTTGGTTTAGCCCTTGTTCCTGTAACACGAATCCTAGCCCGGTGTATCCCATTTTAATTGTACACCATTGTGAACCTTACGCCTTTTTTACTCTCTGATCGAGGTTCTCGGCATTGAAAAATCTTCGTAAACTAAATCACACGTGTATATGTTGACATTTAAGAGATATACAGTCAAGAAAATCAAGGGCAATGGTGATATATATGCGGATTAGACACCAAGAAAAACACTCAACAAATGGCTACAATTTAAGGAATGTGTTTAGTGACAGCATCAGATTCCTAATTGATGGAGAAAGGTCTGGTGGCAAGAAAAGCTGCTTCTAGGAGCTTGTCAAGTGTTTTCGCTCGACGATTCCATTCTTGGGTGGTTGGTTTGTCCCTTGTTCCTGTAACTCGAATCCTAGCCTAGTATATCCCATTTTAATTTTACACCATTGTGAACCTTACGCCTTTCTTACTCTCTGATTGAGGTTCTCGGCATTGAAAAATCATCGTAAACTAAATTACACGTGTATATGTTCACATTTTAAGAGATATACAGTCAAGAAAATCAAGGGTAATGGTGATATATATGTGGATTAGACAAAAAAAAACACTCAACAAATGGCTACAATTTGAGGAATGTGTTTAGTGATGGCATCAGATTCCTAATTGATGGAGAAAGGTATGGTGGCAAGAAAAGCTGCTTCTAGGAGGTTGTGAAGTGTTTTTGCTCGACGATTCCATTCTTGGGTGGTTGACGTATTTTTATTTGGAACACCGAAGTACGATGCCATTACTTGGCAAGATATACAAATACAAATACGAAAATACATATATTTTGGGAATACGTTATTTTGGACAAATAAGTTTATATATATTTAAGTGAGACTTGAAATATATGGTCTTGGAAATATATTGACATATTTTTATTTGGAAGACCGAAGTACGATGCCATTACTTGGCAAGATATTCAAATACAAATATGAAAATACATATATTTTGGCAATACGTTATTTTGGACAAATAAGTTTATATATATTTAAGTGAGACTTGAAATATATGGTCTTGGAAATATATATTGGGAATATATTGACATATTTTTATTTGGAACACCGAAGTACGATGCCATTAGTTGGCAAGATATACAAATACAAATACGAAAATACATGTATGAGATACCCCCATCCTTGGGAAGGAAATACGAAGTTAAAATACTTGAGAAGTAGGAATACGAAATATTGTTTAACAATTATTCCAAACATTAACTATAATTTAAAGTTAAAATAATTATTTTAACTAATAATTATAACTTGGAATAATTTGGGGACACAAGAAACGTAACTCAAAAACCTTCATACTAAGCAAAGGCACGACCCGTTCGTCTAATAGACGTTAGTACACTGTAGGTAGTCGTGTTTGTTGAGGAGACTTGGGTTGCATGTTCGGAAGACGCAATACTGTGAGTTCATGTCCCCCTTTTCTCTTAACTGTTTTCAGTTTTATATTTCGGGGGTGGAATACATGCTACAAATATTACAGACATTCTATACGTGGTATGGTTAGCTTAAGGAGGGCTTACTACTTAGATCATCTGAATGAGTAGGGCGATTAAGGCCATCAATCCTCATTGTAGGACCGAGGGGCATGAGTGATAGATCTATTTGGGTGTAGCGAGCCCCACCCCTGAGTCCGCTGAGTGGACCACGTGGTGACTATGTCTTACAGCCGGAAGCCCGGTGCGAAATCTGCTAGGTTTGAGTCTTCCTGCATCACTTCACACATACCATTGGCTTTGCAACCCAGTGGTTATCTCTTTTTCCTTAATGCTACATACCAGGGACTTACATACATACTTACAACGTTTCAAAGGTTTACACATACATACTCACATACACATGAACTCGCTCAACTTTTGTTGATGTTTTTCAAACTACATGTATTTCAGGAAACTTTAATGGATCTGGCGAGCGTTGGAAGTTTTTATGCTGCGTTAAGAATAAAGATTTCATCCATGGTCTTTGAGTTTGGATGGTGTGTCTTATTCCTGGAAGAGACATGTCTTCCAAACCTTGGTATTAATCAATATCTTTTGACGAGTCCTTAATGAACTCAACAACAATTGTACGATTTGAAAAACTTGAATTTGGTGTCTACGTTTTAAAACAATGTTGTTATTTTTTGAACTTATTTAATGGATGACAAACCTTTGGTTTTATCATATAGTGGATGTTATGATTGAATGCAATGATATTAAGAAAGTCACACCATAATCACGCTTTCGCAAAATTTAAGGTGTGACATTCACCCTGTGCAAAAATGTTTTGTGCCAAATGTAACTTAAAGTCTAGGGTACAAAAAGGAAAGCTTTAGCTTCGCTCCCTTTCTTGGCTTTTACCTTTGCAACTATAACTAAAAATAATGTTTTGCATAGCCTATAATTTGCATTTGCTAAAATAGCATATCCCAAATACTATGTTTTAATGGAATTTCATTCTAAGATGTGGTTTTTGCTGATAGACATATGAGTAGGGTATGGAAGAAAAATTTCATTGCAGGTGAGAAGTTTGGTTTAAACATTTTTGCCCCCACCATTTGGGCATCATACCCCCTCTCTATGGATTCATGTTGGAGATCAGTTTTAGGAAAAGTTAATGTGCCTGTCTCATCATTTAGGGCAAAGGTAGTTGAGATTAACTCCGGTGTGATTTGGACATCAACGTTTCTCATTTTTGAAGTGATGACAAAGGGCTTTTTATCTTGAAGAAAGAATTCTAAATTCGCCCAAAATTCATGATGATTTTCTAGTGTGCATTGGCTGTGAGAATGTCTAGGTGGATGGGATCTATGGATCCGGTTTTTCCCAGTGTAGGGAATGATAGAATTTTGTGGTGAAGGGCATAATTGAGAATTTTCCGGTGAAACGTCTGTTTTTATTGTATTATGGTCAACAGTGGTTTGGAATGGTGGTGGTAGAATTGGTCCAAGTGGGGAATTTGTTGTGGAGGATAGATCAGTGGTTTGGCCGCATGTATAAACAGTAGATTGAGGTTAACTATGGTCAACAGTGGTTTAAGTTGCTGTGGACCGATTCTTGTTCTGTGTAGATGAACTTTGTCGATCAGAGGAGACTTTGTATTGAGCTGGCATCTCAATGTCAAATCTGTAATCTTGTTGTGCTACTTTTGGTTTACCTGCATCAATTTCAACCTTTGCAGCTACATTGTAAAATTTGAATTTACCAAGGTCAAAAAGTTCTACTGGATTTTTAGGGATTTTTAAAGCGGAAATTTCATTGAACTTTAATTCATGGTTTCTTCTATAATCATGGTTCTTATGTTAAGCACTTTATAGGCCTTGGTTGAAGAAGAATATCCCAAGAAATATCCACAATCAACTTTGGCTGCAAATTTTGAAATTGAATCTTTGAGATTCAAAATAAAGCATGGGCAACCAAATATTTTAAAAAATGAGATCAACGGTTTGATTTTGAACAAAAATTCGTAGGCAGTCTTTTGATGTATAGGATTTATTTAGACTCTATTTTGAAAATAACATGCAGTATTCACAGCCTCTGCCCAAAAAGACAATGAAAGGCTAGAATCTGCAAGCATAGTTCTTGCAGCTTTAATTAGGGTGCTATTTTTTTCTTTCAACAACCCCATTTTGTTCTTATGTTCAAGGAATATTGAATTGTCTCACTATTCCTTTTGATGTGAAGAATTCATCAAGCTCTTGGTTTCTGAATTATGTCCCATTATCACTTCGGTGAGTCTTCACAAGCAGATCATATTGTTTTTCAACTCTTATGATAAATTCCTTTAGGATGAATGTAGTCTCATCTTTGGGATGTAAGAAACAAGTCCATATAAACCAAGAATAATCATCAACTATTAACTAGCAATATCTCTTTTTTCATAAGCTTATGAATTTTACTGTGCCAAACAAATCCGTATGCAACATTTTTAAATATTGGGTTGTTTTGGACTCTTCAATGGGTTTGTATGATGCTTTGTGGGGTTTACCTTTTAACAGGAAACACAGTGTTCATCACACTTGGATTTTTTGGTTGGTAGACCTTTGACAAGAACTTCTATGCCATAACTCTGTTTCTTTTGTTTAGGTAACAGAAAATAGGCATACATCTGCTTTGGTGTTATCTTTAATCATGTCCACTACATAAACATTGCCACTTCTGTGAGCAACAAGTTGTGCAGTGCTTTCAGGTATAATTTTGTCAATCTTTTTAACTACATCATGTCCAACAACTTTACAGGTTTTCTTAGCAAAAATGAGGCATAGCCTTTGTCACTCATTTGTGAGACACTAAGTAGATTGAATTTTAAATTTTTCAATAAGATTAACATCTTCAAATTTTAGCCTACCAGCCTAGACAATTCCTGACCCCAACACATTCCTTTTGGAATTATTTCCAAAAGATATATCACCTCCTCCATGTGAATGGAAGTTTGATAGTAGAGCTTTGTATGTAGTCATGTCTCTAGATCATCTACTGTCTACATATCATAGGCCATTTAGGCATGTATAAACTCCCATTTCGGTAGTCATCAATGCACATTCACAATTATTTTCATCTTCAGTTAAAATCCAAGGATCATTGTTTTATACAACTTGTGCATCTACCTTTTCACAAACTGTTGTTTGTAATGTGTTATACGCACTCTTAACATTTTGTATGTTAAGAGTTTCTTCTTTTAACTTATCCCATAGCTCTGTATAAATTTCGTCTGGTACAGTCCTTGCAACAATATTAAGTGCTTTGGCATTTATCTCAAACTTTTGGAAATCTAGCTTAGAGTAATCTTCTGGTTTCTTTGGCTCCTGATCATTAGGATTATCGACCCTAGGTACCATAGGAATATAAGGTCCGAATATTACAGACTTCTAACATGCTATGTCTTGTTGAGCAAGTAAATGCACCATCCGACGTTGCCAGATGTTGTATTCTAACCTAACAAGCATCAGTGGTTTGCTATTGTAACCGGAGATATGAGAATCATGGTTATTAAGAGACATTCTCTTTTGATCTTTTGTAGAAGAATAGAGTATATGTTAGACACTTTTTGAGTTCTACACTTTACTTCTCTGAGCTACAAACAAATCTTTGTGAGCTGATCATTGAATGTTAAGCTAATCATGAAATCAAGTTCAATGTGACCACACTCTTTTACCGATTGTAAGGAGCTGAGTTTGCAATTCATGATTACAAATTACAGCTTATTGATTCTACAATCTCCCTCTCAGGCTGATCACTCACATATCCGTTCGTACAAAATAGGATGTGTATGAAGTGACAAATAGATCTCTAACATGTAAGATCTATTTATACTAAGTATAAAGGTTTGTTTGTTATTGGTTGACATCACCCTGATAGTCACATCTAACATTTCTAACATAAAAGATTCCACTGACGTTGCAAACATCTGTTGGAATCAAACTTCTTATCTGACTAAGCTAAACACTATTAATAAGCTAATATTGTTACATTAGAAAACATTTGTTCTTCAACCTCTGTTGCTTTGTTCCAAACATCTGTTTGGCCAAAACAGATGTTTGGCCTTCATGAGCCTACCTTTGCTTCAACAGAGTTTTGGCTATGCACAGACCTTGCTTCTTCATCAACCGCGGTTCCTTGAAACAATGGATAACATGTCTTCAACAAATGTTCTGATTGGTGTTCAAGATTCACTATTTTTGAGAAGAGAATGCTTCATCTACTGTTTATTTCTTAATCCTTTGGTCTTGTTTTGGCTTTTTGATATCATTTATTCTTTCATAGATCCAACAATGCCCCATTATCTTAGCCTATAAAGAAACAAATATGAAGTTAATAAAATTGGTAATATTAATTGAAGCATGACATCTCCTATATACAACATAATAATTGTATACCAAAATCTTTATATTGTTTTGACTTGTGTATCGGATTCAGAGTTATGCATATGCAGAAAATCCTATTAAAGTATGGTTTTTCATTAATCAAATGTTCTTTAACGAGGGTGCCTCACATCTTTTACTGTTCTTCTTTTTGCAGTCGCATAGCTCTGAGATCCTAGTGTATGTTTGCCCACCGTTGCCTTACTTCTAATTCTTGTATTCCATGTAGGTGTGTTCCGGTTGTTAATCATTTCTTTCCATGTATGACTTCTTGTCCATGCTGGTTTAAACTTAAGAAGAACGGACATATCATTTCCAACTTGTAAACCATTCTCTCTCGCCTTTTTTACCCTTATTGCGTACCGTCTTTAACATATTGGGGAATTTACTAGCAATGCACTTCTCCTAGCACCTATGAATTTCTGCATCGCATCTCTCCTCCCACTAAACATAACTAGGAAAATAAAAGGTCTTAATAAATGATAAAATACACAATAAAGATAATATGGACGCGACTTGTAATCGAATTGATCAAATAGTTGTAAGTTGGACAATATGTAACAACCTACTGTATTTAGATTACTAGATACTGTATGAATATGAGTGATGTTCTAGATCACTAGCTAAAGCCCCAAACATGGTTTTGTTGTGAAAACCAAGTTGCAATTCATATTGTAGCTAACCCTCTATTTCATGCCAAAACTAAACATAAATTGATGGACTTTAACTATGTTAAGGAATAGGGATCAAATGAAGCCTCAAGATACTAAGCACTCGTATGTTGATACTAAGGCCCCTTTATGAATTTAAGGTGATCTTTATGTGTTCTTAAGTTTTAAAGTTTTGTCAAATAAGTGCCACTGGGAAATTGACCCGCTATAGTTGGATTTCACAAACTCTCACTTAATAAGTGCGTTACAAGTTGGGTTGGAAGCTAATAACTTACCATCAATAAACGATGTAACTTATCATGAGCTACTGGAGATCATTGTAACAACCCGCACCTTCGTGCGTTGTTACTACTAGATACACTGGTTACGCCTAGCACCAGAGATTTGAATCATAATGTAACTATATCAGATATATCGCCAAATCGAAGTATAATCAAATAATTACGCATATTCTATCGCTATTACAAAGCTATTTTCATAAATCGTAACACTTACGATGATGTTGAGTGAGGGCTTAATCTACTCTCCTCGATAATCGTGAGGTGTCAAACCGTAAACAAACAACGCTGACAAAGACTATCGGGAGAGTACCATGTCTCCAGCCATCGTGACGATGACGACAATACGAGCAAGTAGTACCCCGATAATCATTGTGGAACATCACGTCGAAGAACGCACTCGAAGGCACGCGTAACTCGACCATCGCACCGAATATTGGATATATAGATACGTATATACGACCCTTTTGTGATTAATTATAATAAATAAATAAATAATAATATAAATATATGAAAATATGGCCCAAACTATCGCAGCGCACCAAAAACGAGGATCGAAAGCCCTCCGTACGGACGGGCCAGCCGAACGGCTGGGCCTGTCGACCGGACGGGTCAGCCGAACGGCTGGGCCGGCCGATCGGACAGGCCAGCCGAACGGCTGGGCCGGCCGATCGAACGGGCCAGCCGAACGGCTGGGCCGGCCGATCGGACAGGCCAGCCGAACAGCTAGGCCGGCCGATCGCACAGACCAGCCGATCGGCTGGGCCGGCCGATCCAGGCCACTTTGCCCTCCTTCCCTCCCTCCTTGCCTATAAATACCCCTCATTCACCCCCAAAAACTTGTTATCACTGTTGCTGCTCGACCAGACGTTCCAACCCCTTTATCTCTCGATTTCTCGCGATTCTTGTAAGTTTTCAACTCAAATCTTGTACTTCCTTGATCTATATGCATTCCTTCACCTTTCTATCTTTCAATTTTCGACTTTTAACCGTGAAATCAACGGATTTTAGGTGTTCTAGGGTGATGTCATCATGGAGTTCTTATGAACTTCAAGTATTGGCCTCATTTCACCAAGAACAACTCTGATCTAAGGGATTTCCACAAGAATAAACAAGGCTTTCACATCAGATCTATACAGAAACGCGAATAAAAGAATTGAAGGATGGTTTTCCAACTTTCTTTAAACTCTTTTACTCTCAAAGTATTCAAAAACGGTGGAATCGGAACTTAAACCGACCTTCTACTCATTCTTAGTGTCGTGTTGGTCAAAGATCTGATTCCTAGCGATGAAACAACCAAATTCGGGTTAAACAAAGGAAAACCGCCAAGAACGGCAAGTCCTGATGGAACGGGGTGATTCCCGGCCGTTAGAACAAGTCAGAATTGATGGAATTTCAGTTGTTCAACACGTCACAGCAAGACGTCTCGACCAAAACCTCAGAAAACATGTAAAATTGTCGAAAACAGCTGGACGGGCCAGCCGATCGAACAGGCCAACCGATCGGACAGGCTAGCCGATCGAACAGGCTGGCCGATCGGGCGGCCCAACTGATCGGACAGGCTAGCCAATCGGACAGGCTGGCCGATCGGACAGCCCAACCGATCGGGCTGCCCATCCGATCGAACAGTTTATTCGATCGGATAACCCATCCGAATGGGCCAACCTTCAATCTGATTTTCATCCAATTCCGTGTATTCCAATACCATTTAACGCGTAATCCAATACTCATGTAATCAGTCTGAAATCAGGGCATTCTCAGGCATTATCCCGTCAATCCAACCAAATACGCACTATGAGTATACTTGACCCCTTTTTATCGAATTTTGGGTGTAACATACGTTCCTTATAAATCGAACTTATCAAACGAATGATCTAATAGGTCAATTTATCACTTGCGAATAACTGTTTGCATAGATATACGTGATGCTAGTTGCATGTATGCTAGGACTTATACTCGTGACGTCCCCCCACGACTAGTATAGTACTATTGCGCCCGACGGGGTCTAGTTATGCCATCAAAGAATCGAGCATCGAGGACTTAGCTGGTAGTATCAGTTTTTTGAGTATATATGTTGTGTATTACGTTTATACATGTGGGAATTCGCAGCACTCTTTAATCTATTATACTATTACATATCAAACCTGTATACTCGCCAATACTTTTGTATTGACAATATTTTAACGTATGTTGCAGGTTTAGTCGAAGTCTACATCAAATCAAGCTAGGAAGTCTAGAAACTCACCTAAGAGCTAGGTTGTCGGATTTGAATTGTTCGAGAGGACGAGAAATCTGTGATAACTTATGTGATTGTATTGTTTGTTAGTATGGGATAACAAATGTAATAAATATTATCGCAATATAGCCGTTATGGATTCTCTTGAGCAATCTGATTCGCCTAGTGCCGCGCCCCGATGATTCCGCCATCGGTTGAGGTGTGACAGATTGGTATCAGAGCCATAACTATAGGGAATTAGGCAAGACTCGACCTAGTTCGGGTCGACGTCTTAGAAATAGACCTAGTCTATAGTCTAAGCACCCACAGGCTGACTCGTACGAACCCAGTAGGGTTTGTATTGCGCCTACCTGATGCTTTTGATCGAAATTGCAAAAACTACGACTTTGTGTGAACCCCGTATACTACAACTTCACACGAAGAAGCGTTTCCTAAGGCTGGAATACTACTAGCCTTTCCTAAGGTGGACCCAATACACAGGTTTTCGAAAATACTCGCATCTCACAACCGAGTGATCCAGTCGAGACCAGGTGTGAAAGCCAGTAACTCTCAATAGGATTGCTCACTCAACGCATTAATTTGGCACGAGAATCTTTCGTTGAGTTAGGAGTGACATCCATACCTAGACGAAAGCCTCCATTCCGAAATTTCAGTGGAGCTCTCGGGTTCATTCGATGAGCGCAACCACAATTGGGAACGAAGTTATTAAGTCAGGGGTGAAACCCGTACCTTAATGAACCGTTCCACTCTCTAAAAATAGTTTTCAAAAGCCCTCACTAAGGACTCGACCACCACAATGACTCGAGCCACGCGATGACTAAGAGGACGAATGCCATGAGCTGCATCCCAGTGGAAGCATAAGTCTCCAAGGTCAACGCGTGTGCACGAACTTGTTGGGTGTGATTGGGTTACCTTGGATAGTCGACGCCTAAACACCCAGGGCACTCTGAGTACTTTACAAAGCCTACGACTCGCTGGTTTTACGTTTCGATGAACTTAGTTACATTTTGTGTGTTTAATTATGAATATCGATTTTCGCTCCCTGTTTTACAAAACGCACAACTCGCACAGCCATCGCAATCCAAGACAAAGAACGAATGCTTGCAACAAAACTAATGTCTAATTGTCCGATTCCTCTCGCATACTCTCTCTCTCGATGCGTCCTCGCGCATTCTAAACCATAATATATGTGTGTAAGTATAAACTACAATTATCTATATCTAAGTACAATCAAAACCTTGTGTGAGAATCAAGGAAGTTTCGTGTCTCCTATGTGGCTCCTATGTGAAATCTATTTATATTGCACGTTACAAGTTTCGATCGCGCTCCATCGCATCGTAAGCTCAAAATCATTATAATCGAATCTCATTCCAAATCTATCTGTCTAGATGCCTTCCAACAACTCTGCCTCGAGACGAACAGCTAGGAGAAGAGCCAAACGAAGCGCCGATAAGAGGATTGCCTCGCTTGTGACCAAGGAAGTGGTCAAGCTCATTCCTCAAATTATCGCTCAAGTGCACTCTCTCAATAACTCTCGATCTGCAAAGGACTCTAAGACGGAAGCGCCGCAATCTACTTTTCTCTACAAACACTTCAAAGCCTGTGACCCGATGGAATTCACAGGTGAAGGAGGTGTGACCCAACTACTCCAGTGGTTTGATTCTATCGAAGTTACCCTTCGTCAAAGTGGGTGTCCCGATAGTTTCCATACTACTTGTACTACCAGAGTATTTCAATCACGAGCACTCGACTGGTGGACCGCCGAACGCAACAAACGTGGGATCTCTGCAGCTTACGCCCTCTCTTGGGACGAGTTGAAGGAACTCATGAAGGAAGAATATTGTCCTCCTCACGAAGTCCAGAAGCTAGAAAACGAATTTTGGGAAATCAAGCAAACCGAAGGTGATAATGCTGGCTATACAGCAAGGTTCAAGCAGCTTAGTATTATCTGCCCAAGTCAAGTCAACACTTCAGAGAAAGCCATTCCAAAGTACATCTGCGGCTTACCTGAGTGTGTGGGTGATTTTGTCGAAGCTGCAAGACCTGCTACCATCGAAGAAGCCTACCGTTTAGCCGCAGAGATCAACAGCAAACGAGTCTTGGACGGGTTCTTATCCAAGAAGCCTGTCAAACAAGCTCATCAAGCAATCATCATCAACTCATCCGACGATTCCTCTGGCGAATCGGTCGATGGTTCATCTGACAGCTCCTCTAAAGGTTCTTCTGAGGATTGTTCCGAGGATGTCCCCAGCGAATCCCCAGACGAATCCACCGACAACACCGCATCATCCCGAGAAGATCAACCCGACCGCAAACGAAAGACTGTGAGCCCAGACTCTGCAACAACTGGACTGTCGCAACCAGAACCTCTCCGAGCAGTCCCAGTTCAACAGAAGTGTGCTTACAATGGGCCTCATCCCCTGTGTTTCACATGCACGTATCATCACCCGCCAGAAGCCAATTGTCGTTATTGCACAAATTGCAAAGCATTGCCACGCAGGACCGCAGCTTTGAGGAATTTCAGCAACAACCGCAGTTTCCGCAAAAGTACTCCTCAACAACGTCATTTTGTTTCTAATGTTGTTGTAATAATACGACTTATCGCCGTAAATTTCTTTTATGTGTGGAACTTGTTTCAACTGTTATCGCATGTAAATTCTATTTCTCGTCTACTCGCGCACTATCTAAACGCTAGCACTATGTACTATACAATGTATTTTTCCCTTACAACACTCTTAGAACGAGGTACGATAGACGTTCAAGGAACAACTAATCGCGGGTGCACACGGGATTATTTTGGTCAGTGCATGGAGATCGTAGTGAAATTCTAATAGTGCCATAACGTTTAAAAGCATGGTCAAGCGTGGTGGATACGCCGCTGGTACTTCCTATGTATAAGCGTCTTGGCCATGTCAAAAAAGCATGACACCAAACCACGAGGCATAAGTAGTAGGGGTAACGCAAGGTGTGCTTTACCATACTACCGAAGTCTCGTGAAGAAAGTGCCAAGTGGAGTTGGACGTTAATAGACCTATTATAATATTATGATTATTTTGACACAATACAAATCGATCGCAAGGCGTAACAAAACTAAATCGCATCACTGCGAGACTTCACGTAAGTCTGCGTGCGCAACGCAATTGCCACATCGATGGACTTGGGTAAGTTCACCCCGAAGAGTAATTGGAGCAACGCAAGACTGGTCGTAAGTCTATAACGCAACTCGATCGAAGTTTTGCTAGATCTATCTCGCAATCTAACTCACTCCATATATGGCTCGAAATCGAAATCGCATCTTGTGTTTATCTCACAATCTCTACCGCTGGTTATCAACCATTGTGTGAACTTCTACCGCCTGGTGTGGATCGCTTATTGTGGATTGCTAGACGAGTATCGAAAATCACTCGCCGCTTTTCGCTTTAACGCATATTCGCGCCTATTTCATCAACTCGATACTCTTATCGTGCGTCGCTATCACTCATCGATATTCGTGTTATTTGTGTTATGTTAGCACGCACGACCTCGCTTCACTAGACAAAACTAATAGGGTCGAAACATGGTGGTGTTTTAACCATATTAGCAGACTTTCGTGGAAAAAGACCATGTGGGCTAACATTAGTTAATGATTGTGGTATATTCAACTCAATCGAACCGCATATCGCTCGCAACACAACAATCGTCACTTATCATTTATTTGGGGTCGAATTGCTTATCGCTATTCAAATCATCGTTCATCGCTTGGGAGTCATCGCAGTTGGTGTAGTGTTAGGGTAAATGACATCGCTTTACGAGACGAAACTAATATGGGAAACGTGGCGTTTGCCGTATTAGCAACTCTCGTGGAAACATGCCATGTGGGTTTTATGTGAAATCGAATCGGAATCGCATTATTCGCAATCGAAATCGCGTCATTCGCCATCATTTAACGATCGTCGTATCGATGTTTCGTGTCGTCGAACTACTCGCACTCGCTATCAACGCTTGTCTGCATCCAAATTCGCTCCTCTTCACGACTCGGTCTAGCATCCTATCGCTTGGACCGACGGAACGAAATTCTATCTATGTGTTATCGGCGCGCGTGACACCGCCTCACGAAACAGAGGTAATATGGGAAAACATGGTGGATACGCCGCTGGTACTTCATATATATAAGTGTTTTAATCATATTAACAAACTTTCGTGGGAAAGTGCCACGTGGGGCTCGATGTAAATTATTTTTCCGTGCTGTTAAAGAAAACCAATTTTTATAAAAATTTTTATTAAAACCATTGGACAACTGAAATTTCCCTAAAACATGGAGAAAACATCGAATCAGGTTAGCTCTGTGCACAATGGAAGCTTCACAAGTCCAGTTTTCCTTAAAGCCTTTACAATAACAAAAAGAAATCTTTTCGAAAACGATGGTTCGGCAATCGAGTTTCAGCTCGAACCTACGTCGTAGGAGACTCTTTCTTAAAACTAATTTTACCACTAAATCCTTTTACTAAATTAACAAAAATCCTTCCCATAGCGCTGGTGTGGACGTCAAAGCAGTTAACGCCACGCCGTGGGAAGATTTTCTTAAAGCATCTTTGAAGATTAACCGACTATCCGTAAATTTAAAACGCTATGAAATCGCTTTTGTGTGTGTTATCACTTTCGGTTGTTCGAATCGTATCTTCTCAATGCTCTCGCTCGTCGAATCTTAATCGATCGCTCGCTTATCTATACGCTTTTAATCGCTACTCCCATTCGCATCAACTCTTACGACCCTACTAATGGATTAATTTCGGGACGAAATTTCCTAAAGCAGGGGAGACTGTAACAACCCGCACCTTCGTGCGTTGTTACTACTCGTACACTCGTTACGCCTAGCACCAGAGATTCGGATCATAATGTAACTATATCAGATATATCGCTAAATCGAAGTATAATCAAATAATTTCGCATATTCTATCACTATTACAAAGCTATTTTCATAAATCGTAACACTCACGATGATGTTGAGTGAGGGCTTAATCTACCCTCCTCGATAACCGTGAGGTGTCAAAACGAAAACAAACAACGCTGACAAAGATTATCGGGAGAGTACCATGTCTCCAGCCATCGTGACGATGAAGGCAATACGAGCAAGTAGTACCTCGATAATCATTGTGGCACATCACGTCGAAGAACGCACTAGAAGGCACGCGTAACTCGACCATCGCACCGAATATTGGATATATAGATACGTATATACGACCCTTTTGTGATTAATTATAATAAATAAATAAATAATAATATAAATATATGAAAATATGGCCCAAACTATCGCAACGCACCAAAAACGAGGATCGAAAAGACTCCGTACAACGGGCCAGCCGAACGGCTGGACCGACCGATCGGACGGGCCAGCCGGAAGGGCCAGCCGGACGGTCCAGCCGGACGGTCCAGCCGGACGGTCCAGCCGGACGGTCCAGCCGGACGATCGAGCGGGCCGTCCGATCCAGGCCACTTTGCCCTCCTTTCCTCCCTCCTTGCCTATAAATACCCCTCATTCACCCCCAAAACACTTGTTATCACTGTTGCTGCTCGACCAGACGTTCCAACCCCTTTATCTCTCAATTTCTCGCGATTCTTGTAAGTTTTCAACTCAAATCTTGTACTTCCTTGATCTATATGCATTCCTTCACCTTTCTATCTTTAAATTTTCGACTTTTAACCATGAAATCAACGGATTTGAGGTGTTCTAGGGTGATGTCATCATGGAGTTCTTATGAACTTCAAGTATTGGCCTCATTTCACCAAGAACACCTCAGATCTAAGGGATTTCCACAAGAATAAACAAGGCTTTCACATCAGATCTATACAGAAACACGAATAAAAGAATTGAAGGATGGTTTTCCAACTTTCTTTAAACTCTTTTACTCTCAAAGTATTCAAAAATCGGTGGAATCGGAACTTAAACCGACCTTCTACTCATTCTTAGTGTCGTGGTGGTCAAAGATCTGATTCCTAGCGATGAAACAACCAAATTTGGGTTAAACAAAGGAAAACCGCCAAGAAAGGCAAGTCCTGATGGAACGGGGTGATTCCCGGCCGTTAGAACAAGTCGGAATTGATGGAATTTCAGTTGTTCAACACGTCACAGCAAGACGTCTCGACCAAAACCTCAGAAAACATATAAAATTGTCGAAAAGAGCTGGACGGGCCAGCCGATCGAACAGCCCAACCGATCGGACAGGCTAGCCGATCGGACAGGCTGGCCGATCGGGCGGCCCAACCGATCGGACAGGCTAGCCGATCGGACAGGCTGGCCGATTGGACAGCCCAACCGATCGGGCTGCCCATCCGATCGAACAGTCTATTCGATCGGACAACCCATCCAAATGGGCCAACCTTCGATCTGATTTTCGTCCAATTCCGTGTATTCCAATACCATTTAACGCGTAATCTAATACTCATGTAATCAGTCTGAAATCAGGGCATTCTCAGGCATTATCCCGTCAATACAACCAAATACGCACTGTGAGTATACTTGACCCCTTTTTATCGAATTTTGGGTGTAACATACGTTCCTTATAAATAGAACTTATCAAACGAATGATCCAATTGGTCAATTTATCACTTGCGAATAACTATTTGCATAGATATACGTGATGCTAGTTGCATGTATGCTAGGACTTATACTCGTGACGTCCCACCACGACTAGTATAGTACTATTGCGCCCGACGGGGTCTAGTTATGCCATCGAAGAATCGAGCATCGAGGACTTAGCTGGTAGTATCAGTTTTGTGAGTATATTTGTCGTGTATTACGTTTATGCATGTGGGAATTCGTAGCACTCTTTAATCTATTATACTATTATATATCAAACCTGTATACTCGCCAATACTTTTGTATTGACAATATTTTAACGTATGTTGCAAGTTTAGTCGAAGTTGTGACAACTCGTACTTTAGACTTACCGTGTGTAATGTTATATGCTTACGTGAACCATATTATTTGAATAAATACATGATATGTTACGTTTATGTGATATGTGTGTATTATATACTAGTATAGTGAACGAGCCCAAACCACACACTATAACCCGATCGTACAAGATTAACCGGTCACACAAGCCCATTTGGGCCACACCTTGAAATCGGACATCATAGGGCAGCCGAGTTGGGCTCGGCCCACTCCCCTTTTACGCAAACAAACACCATTAGGGACTTGTTCTCCTCATTTGTTACAAAACACTATCACAACAAGAAACCCTACTCTCTTTCTCTCTCTCTCTCTAAAACTCGACGGCACAAGGCAAGGCAACCGAAGATCATTCTCTTATTCGGATCACCCTCTTACTACCATTAATCGGTTAGTGTGTTTATGGTTGTGTTCATGCTCGATTGATGTTATGATTCATATGTATTATTGCTCATGTTCATGCAAATCGGTTAGTGTGTTTGTGGTTGTGTTCATGTTAGATGTAACCCGTTGATATGTTATATGATTCGGATTGCAACTTGCTTATGTGCTAAGTAAATCAGAGTATGTTGGTAATCTCGGCTACATGTTCATATGAATTGATAGACAATGTTCTTAGGCATGGTACTAGGGTTGCATGCTAGTTCCTGAATTCGTAAATCACATGATCCGAATATATGTTACATAGGCTATTGAACTGTTATTGTTCTTGATTAGATGATGATTAGGGCTGATTGAATATGTTTGATTCTGAATTGATTGTTGTTTAATCGGATTGTGAAACTGCCAAACTTGTTAGCTGATATCACGGAAATCATGTGCATGAAATCAGGAAAATTGTTACAAATTGATGGACTTAACACGGTTGCGAGTCGAGACCGTGGTTGCGAGTCCAGTTGCGACTCGGGACCTTACACCGACACAACAACACGAGCCGAGACCACGGTTGCGAGTCCCATTGCGACTCGAAACCGGACCATGACAAGCCGAAACCACAGTTGCGAGTCCCGTTGCGACTCGAAACCTCCTGTTGCGACTCGAGATCGCTGGTTGCGACTCGAGACCAGTTATTTCGCACACACTATTTTGGACTTACACTGTCACGGGCCCAATCGATTAGGCCAAGTAATTGGACTTACGTACTTGACTGTTAATTGGACTGTTTATGTTAGCTGGGCCGGGTATAGTTTGGGCTTAGGCATCCGAATCGCACAAGTGGTGAATTGCCATACTTTGATTGTTTGCATGATATACGTGTTTGCTATGATTCATGAGTGCATTACTTGAACCAAACCTGACTTGTATAATAACCATGATAGGACGTGGTTGACCACTTACTAGCTTACCTGTACCTTCTGTGTATCTGCCGAGCAACCCAAGGTGAGTTCACACTCTTACCAAGGCATGGGATTCCCGGGGTGTTGGGAATGGGATTGATAAGGATAAGGTTAAACAGATTCATACGGACACTGTTACTAGACTACCACACCATCGTCCTCGGTTGTACAGGACACATACGTAAAACCTACGTATAACTAAGTTACTCGCTATCCTCGGTTGTGAAGGATACTCACGTAAAACCTGCGTGAACATATGCTCACTACTGCCTCGGTTGTGTCAGGCACTTACGTAAAACCTACGTAAACCCCCACGTACCCTATCCTCGGTTGTGAAGGATACTTACGTAAATCCTGCGTAAATTGTACGTATTGCTGTTCTCGGTTGTGAAGAACACATATGGTTACGCATAGTCTAGTGGATTAATAACATGGGAAGCCCCCACCAATAGAAACCTATACTGGCCCAGTAGAGCCACTTGATACTCATGAACTTACTGTTACGCATTTACTTTCTGTGAACTCGCTCAACTAGTTGTTGACTCTCTGCTGCATGCCTTGCAGGACCTTAGGTACATTATGGAGCTTGCACAAGGAGGAGCAGGTCGTTGTGGGCAAATGGATCGTGATTACTTATGTCATTTCATACATTAATACTTATGATTGGGTTTTTACATTAATGCTTCCGCTATACTTAACTATGTTGGTTTTGATAAACACCTTTCGTATTGATGGATAGCTTCTACTATATATTTACATGTTCAATATGATTGGTGGCTTGATCCTGGTCATGTCACGCCTCCAAGCGGTGGTACTCCGCGTGTGGATTTTGGGGGTGTGACAGATTGGTATCAGAGCCATTGGTTATAGAGAACTTGGTTTTAATATGGGAAAACGTTTTTATTAAAACCAGACTATAACCAGAACAGTGCTCTCAACGATCCACAACGACGCTTCGCTCCACGTGCAAGACTCGACATCTTAGGTAATAAGGTTTATGTTTATTGCCTGTTTGCTAGAACTGCTTAGAACTTTGCTCGCATTACTCTTAGATACACATGATACTATTACATGAGAATACCTACGTGCTTACGCTTTTCTGTCATCGCCCTACTCGCGAACCACTCTCACTTACATTACTTTTTACAATGAAGATCATGTCTGGACGGATTAACATGACTCAAGCCCAGCTAGAGGCTCTCGTTCAAGCTCAAGTTGTTGCGGCACTTGCAGCTGCTCAAGCAGGTAGTATACCCTGCAGTATAGACTCATACTAGGATCCTTAGATCCTGCATTAACTCTCGTATTTAATCTCGTCCTATTCGTACACAATAGGTCAACACGCGCAGCAACCTGTCTGCACTTTCAAGAACTTCATGGACTGTCGTCCAAGTACTTTCAGTGGCACAGAGGGGGCAGTTGGACTCCTCCACTGGTTTGAGAAGCTCGAGTCTGTGTTCGAGATGTGTGAATGCCCTGAGGCTCGCAGGGTGAAATACGCCACTGGCACGCTAGAAGGAATAGCACTAACTTGGTGGAACGCCCAAGTTCAGATTTTAGGGTTGGCAGCTGCTAACGCCACACCCTGGAATGATTTCAAGGAACTGATCAAGAGGGAGTATTGTACTCGGGAAGACATCCATAAGCTGGAGGATGAGTTTTACCATCTGAAGATGACTGGATCGGAAATTGAAGCTTACACCAAAAGGTCAAACGAACTGGTCGTGCTGTGTCCAACCATGGTAGACCCTCCGATTAAGCGCATTGAGTTGTATCTCAAAGGGTTGGCGCCAGAGATCCAGAGCCACGTTACTTCGGCTAATCTTGATAACATCCAGGATATTCAACGCCTCGCTCACCGCATCACAGACCAGGCAGTGGATCAGAACAAACTGCCTAAACGTATCAGCGCTACTGCTACCGTTACTACTTCAGCTACTCCTGCTACTCCCAGTGACAGTAAGAGAAAATGGGATGGGGATTCCAGCAGGGGATCAGCTTCAGTTCAGTCTCAGGCCCAGCAGCGGAAGACTGACAATTATCAGAGTCCCAGCCAGCATTCCTCAGGTAGCCACAGGCAGGGCGGATATCGAGGGAACCTCCCAAAGTGCAACAACTGCGGCAGACACCACGGTGGCCAGTGTAATAAGGGTCGCTGTCAAAGATGCCTCAAGATGGGTCATGAGGCCAAGGATTGTAGAGGCCCTCGTCCTGCGAATCAGAACCAACAGCAGCCACCAGCACAGCAGAATCAGCAGCAGGGCAACAAGGTATGTTTTCAGTGTGGGGCAGAAGGTCACTTCAAAAGGCACTGCCCTCAGTTAAACAGGAACCAGAACAACAACAACAAAAACAACAATCAGGGCAATGGCAACAACATCGGGGGAAACAACAATGGCAACGAGGCAAGGGGTCGAGCTTTCGTGTTAGGACGAGGAGACGCTATGAACGATCCCAATGTGGTTATGGGTAAGTTTCTCCTTGACGATATTTACGTTACTGTTTTATTTGATTCGGGTGCGGATACAAGTTATATTTCTGTGAAAGCCAGTAAATTGTTAAAACGTACATCAACACCCCTAAACACCAAACACGTCGTAGAACTAGCTAATGGTAAGAGTTTAGAAGCCACGCAGATAGTCAAGGGTTGTAGTATTGTCTTAGCCGGTCAGGCTTTCTCAATCGACCTTATTCCCATAGTCTTGGGAAGTTTTGATATCGTTATTGGGATGGATTGGTTATCCCAACATCAGGCAGAAATCGTATGCAGCGAAAAGATCATTCGTATTCCCCGTTCCGGTCAGGAACCTCTCGAAGTTCAAGGCGACAAGAGTGGTGCTGTGGTTGGCATCATCTCTTTCTTAAAGGCTCAGAAATGCTTACGAAAGGGGCACACTGCCATTCTGGCACTCGTTACAGACGCATCAGTAAAGGAAAAGAAATTGGAGGATATTCCAATCGTACGCGACTACCCTCAGGTGTTCCCTGAAGACTTACCTGGCTTACCGCCTCACCGTCAGGTCGAATTTCAAATCGAGCTCGCTCCAGGAGCAGCACCCATAGCTCGCGCACCATATCGTCTAGCTCCATCAGAACTGGAGGAACTGTCAAAGCAGCTACAAGAGCTCTTGGAAAAGGGCTTCATTCGTCCAAGCTCTTCGCCATGGGGAGCTCCAGTACTTTTCGTGAAGAAGAAAGACGGTACGTTCAGAATGTGCATAGACTACAGGGAACTGAACAAGGTGACGGTGAAGAACCGTTATCCTCTTCCACGCATAGATGATTTATTCGACCAGTTGCAAGGGTCGTGTTACTATTCGAAGATAGACCTGAGGTCAGGTTATCATCAGCTGAGAGTCCGGGAGGAGGACGTCTCCAAGACAGCATTCAGAACTCGCTACGGCCACTACGAGTTTCTTGTCATGCCGTTCGGGTTAACGAACGCGCCTGCCGTATTTATGGACCTTATGAACAGGGTGTGCAAACCCTATCTTGACAAGTTCGTCATTGTTTTCATCGACGACATTTTGATCTACTCCAAGAGTCAGGAGGAGCACGAGCAGCACCTACGCCTTATTTTGGAACTCCTTCGGAAGGAACAGCTATACGCTAAGTTCTCGAAATGCGACTTCTGGCTTCGTGAAGTCCATTTTCTAGGCCACGTAGTGAACAAGGATGGGATCCATGTCGATCCATCCAAGGTGGACTCGATCAGAAACTGTCCTGCACCACGTACGCCAACGGAAATACGCCAATTCTTGGGCTTGGCGGGTTACTACAGACGGTTTATCAAAGACTTCTCCAAGATCGCGCAACCACTTACACTACTGACACAGAAGGGTGTCACCTACCGTTGGGGCAACACGCAGGAAACTGCTTTTCAGTACTTAAAGGATAGACTTTGCAGTGCACCTATCCTCTCTTTGCCAGAGGGCACAGACGATTTCGTGGTATATTGTGATGCATCCATCCAGGGTCTTGGGTGTGTATTGATGCAGCGGGATAAGGTTATTGCTTACGCCTCGCGCCAACTTAAGATTCACGAACGGAACTACACGACGCACGATTTAGAGCTGGGAGCTGTTGTTTTCGCGCTTAAGATATGGCGACACTACCTGTACGGTACCAGGTGCACGATTTACACCGATCACAGGAGTCTCGAGCATATTCTTAAGCAGAAGGATTTGAACATGCGTCAACGACGATGGGTCGAATTACTTAACGATTATGAATGCGCCATCAAGTACCATCCAGGCAAAGCCAACGTTGTGGCTGATGCCCTCAGTCGGAAAGACACTTTTCCTCGGCGCGTGCGAGCGCTACAGCTTACGATTCAGTCTAGCCTTCCTGCACAGATACGAGATGCTCAGGTAGAAGCATTGAAACCCGAAAACATCAAGGCTGAAGCCTTACGCGGCTCACGACAACGAATGGAACAGAAGGCAGACGGCGCCTACTATGTAACGGGACGTATTTGGGTCCCACTTTATGGCGGTCTACGTGAACTTGTAATGGACGAAGCTCACAAGTCTCGCTACTCGGTACATCCAGGGTCGGACAAAATGTACCACGACATCAAAACTACTTATTGGTGGCCTAGCATGAAGGCCCACATCGCTACGTACGTTGGAAAATGCTTGACCTGTGCGAGAGTCAAGGTCGAATACCAGAAACCAGCTGGCCTACTTCAGCATTCTAAGATACCGCAATGGAAACGGGAAGAAATTTCCATGGATTTCGTTACATGCCTACCTAGATCCCAGCGTGGGAATGATACCATATGGGTGATCGTAGATCGACTCACTAAGTCTGCACACTTCCTGGCTATAAAGGAAACGGATAAGTTCTCCACTCTCGCAGACATCTACCTTAAGGAAGTTGTTTCGAGGCACGGAGTGCCCACTTCCATCATTTCGGATCGGGATGCACGATTCACGTCAGAGCTATGGCAAGCGATGCATAAATCTTTCGGCTCACGGTTAGACATGAGCACAGCATATCATCCTCAGACGGATGGGCAGTCTGAGCGAACGATTCAAACACTTGAAGACATGCTTAGAGCATGCGTTATAGACTTCGGCAACGGCTGGGAAAAGCACCTCCCTTTGGTGGAGTTCTCGTATAATAATAGTTATCACACCAGCATTCAAGCCGCTCCATTCGAGGCATTGTACGGACGTAAATGCCGGTCACCTCTCTGTTGGGCAGAGGTGGGGGACAGTCAGATTACGGGTCCAGAGATTGTAGTGGACGCCACAGAAAAGATTGCACAGATACGACAACGCATGGCGGCAGCACGCGACCGTCAGAAAGCCTACGCGGACAAGCGTAGAAAGCCTTTGGAATTTCAGGTCGGGGACCGGGTTTTACTAAAAGTCTCACCCTGGAAGGGTGTGGTACGTTTTGGCAAACGGGGCAAACTAAATCCGCGGTACGTCGGACCGTTCGAAATCATTGAGAAAATAGGCAAAGTAGCCTACAAGTTGAACTTACCAGCTGAACTCGGTGCAGTTCACAATGTGTTTCACGTGTCGAATCTGAAGAAGTGCCTGTCAGATGAGACCCTTATTATTCCTTTCAAAGAACTCACTATCGACGAGCGGTTGTAGTTCGTCGAGGAACCAGTTGAAATCACGGACCGGGATGTGAAGGTCCTCAAAAACAAGAGAATCCCTCTTGTTCGAGTACGTTGGAACTCCAAACGTGGCCCAGAGTACACCTGGGAACGCGAAGACAGGATGACAGAAAAGTACCCCCAGTTATTCGGAACCAATGCAACCACTGCTGAGGCTGAAGCTACTACTTCGGAATTTCGGGACGAAATTCCAGATCAACGGGGGGAGGATGTGACACCCCAGGAAAACCAGTGAACGATTGAACTTACCTAGCTTCCTCAGTGAGTGCATACCAAATTTCGGGACGAAATTTCTTTTTAGTTGGGGATAATGTGACAACTCGTACTTTAGACTTACCGTGTGTAACGTTATATGCTTACGTGAACCATATTATTTGAATAAATACATGATATGTTACGTTTATGTGATATGTGTGTATTATATACTAGTATAGTGAACGAGCCCAAACCACACACTATATCCCGATCGTACAAGATTAACCAGTCACACAAGCCCATTTGGGCCACACCTTGAAATCGGACATCATAGGGCAGCCGAGTTGGGCTCGGCCCACTCCCCTTTTACGCAAACAAACACCATTAGGGACTTGTTCTCCTCATTTGTTACAAAACACTATCACAACAAGAAACCCTACTCTCTTTCTCTCTCTCTCTCTAAAACTCGACGGCACAAGGCAAGGCAACCGAAGATCATTCTCTTATTCGGATCACCCTCTTACTACCATTAATCGGTTAGTGTGTTTATGGTTGTGTTCATGCTCGATTGATGTTATGATTCATATGTATTATTGCTCATGTTCATGCAAATCGGTTAGTGTGTTTGTGGTTGTGTTCATGTTAGATGTAACCCGTTGATATGTTATATGATTCGGATTGCAACTTGCTTATGTGCTAAGTAAATCAGAGTATGTTGGTAATCTCGGCTACATGTTCATATGAATTGATAGACAATGTTCTTAGGCATGGTACTAGGGTTGCATGCTAGTTCCTGAATTCGTAAATCACATGATCCGAATATATGTTACATAGGCTATTGAACTGTTATTGTTCTTGATTAGATGATGATTAGGGCTGATTGAATATGTTTGATTCTGAATTGATTGTTGTTTAATCGGATTGTGAAACTGCCAAACTTGTTAGCTGATATCACGGAAATCATGTGCATGAAATCAGGAAAATTGTTACAAATTGATGGACTTAACACGGTTGCGAGTCGAGACCGTGGTTGCGAGTCCAGTTGCGACTCGGGACCTTACACCGACACAACAACACGAGCCAAGACCACGGTTGCGAGTCCCATTGCGACTCGAAACCGGACCATGACAAGCCGAAACCACAGTTGCGAGTCCCGTTGCGACTCGAAACCTCCTGTTGCGACTCGAGATCGCTGGTTGCGACTCGAGACCAGTTATTTCGCACACACTGTTTTGGACTTACACTGTCACGGGCCCAATCGATTAGGCCAAGTAATTGGACTTACGTACTTGACTGTTAATTGGACTGTTTATGTTAGCTGGGCCGGGTATAGTTTGGGCTTAGGCATCCGAATCGCACAAGTGGTGAATTGCCATACTTTGATTGTTTGCATGATATACGTGTTTGCTATGATTCATGAGTGCATTACTTGAACCAAACCTGACTTGTATAATAACCATGATAGGACGTGGTTGACCACTTACTAGCTTACCTGTACCTTTTGTGTATCTGCTGTTGGTGCACTTGTGTCTGTACTTTGTCTGTATTCGGTCTGTATATAAACGATGTCCTCGGTAGTCTGTAAGTTGAACAAGTCAACCATCCTCCGGATTGACTTGGCCAACAGTTGGAATATGTTTAGTATGCTAGTCTGAATCGAAGGATAGCCTCGAAGGATACTGTTGATCCTTCGAGGTACTCGAAAGATATGCTTCGAATTGTTGGACCTCGAAGGATCATCCTTCGAGGTCATTGCTGGTCATTCGAACATGTTGTCATCGATAGATGATCCTTCGGATCATCTATCGGATCTTTCGACCAGACCTGCAGTGTATGGGTATAAATACCCATGCAGTGTGTTGGTTTCAGTAGACACAAGAAAGACACCAAGAGAGAGCATATCCGAGAGATAGAGAGGATACTCTGCTGAAAACACACACACACACACTTTGAGAGTTTGCAAACTGATTGTAAACATTGTGCTTGTAACCGGAAACTTTCTACGCATTAATACAAGTGGTGTTAATCGTTGAATCTTGTGTGTTCTTGTGTTTGTTCTTGCATCATCCCGGTTTGCCTCCTAGCTTGGATTCCGCACTTGCTAGTGGGTTAGTATAACAAGGTTTAGGTTCGTAATCCTCCGCGAAAAGGGACCTACAAGTGGTATCAGAGCTTGGCTCTTTACCTTGTTTAAAACCGGGTTGTTCGAGTTCTTGGGTGTTTGGACACTAGGTTTGGCACCCGGTTTGGTGGTTTTTCTTGCTTTTCTAAACTGAAAAACGGCTTCTAAACCTTCGGGAGTGTTCAAGGTTGGGTTGGGTAACTTGAAAACTTGTTTTTAAGAGACTTTGATTTTTCCGGCCATTTTCCGATCATATTTCCGGCGACTGGTTGTGGATAAGGTGTTGTCCATTTTGGGAAAACTTTTCAAAGTTTGGTGAAAAGTTGTGTCTGCACATACCTTCTGCCGAAAGTTGTGCACCAACCCATCACCTTTCCCACCTACCCGTCAACTTTGTGTCAGTGTGTCAGAAAGTTCCGAAAGATATCCTTCGACTTCGAAAGATCATCTTTCGATCAGCGACAGCTCGAAAGATTAGCATCCTTCGAGTAGTCTTTCGAAGTCTAAGAATTATCCTTCGAGTCAAGGAATCTTTTCGAAAGATCATCCTTCGAGTCACTGTTTATTTCGAAAGATAAGGATCCTTCGTGTTAGGTGAATCTTTCAAGGTTATCTTTCGAGGTTAGTGTTCGAGCCATCAACAGTGATCCTTCGAACACTGTTGATCTTTCGAACAAGTGTCATCTTTCAAGATCTGTGTACGAAAGATAAGGATCTTTCATTGTTGAATCTTTCGATAAGGGGAATCTTTCGAAATCATCTTTCGAAAGATAAGGATCCTTCGAAGTAATTGTTTGAAACTCAACAGTGATCTTACGAACACTGTTGATCCTTCAAACAGGTTGTGATCTTTCGATCAGATTGTGTCTTTCGATTCTTATTTGTTTGCACTTAACAGTTGTGTTTGTGTAGATTTTCTATTTGCATTTTACAAAAATGAGCTGTACAAGTCCTTGGGATTGGAGTTTGAACTCACAACATACTCAAGAACCAACCTCTGTTGCTGATTGGGCAAAGAGTATGATTCCACAGCCATCAATCAGTGCAAGTCAATGGGCTTTGGTGTCAAAGCAAAATCAAGACATGCAGAATTTTGTGGTGGAAAGAGGAGAAGGATATGCAGCTACTACTAAGATACGCCAGGATCTGTTGAAGAAGAAATTCGAATCATTTCGTTTCTTAGAGAATGAAACACTAAATGATATAACGAATCGTTATTATCATTTAATGTGTGAAATGCGTGCTTTTGGTGTTCCTACATCTCAACAGGAAATGGTGGCACGGTTTGCTGATGCTCTACCTCCAAAGTGGAGTTCATTCATTGAGCAGCTGAAGCATACGGGTACTCTGAATACAGTCAACATCTATGAATTCATTGAGAAGCTGGAACACAAGAATGACCAAGAAATCCGGAAAGCTCAGCGAGCTCTTGTTCCTCAAAACACAGAAATGTATTTGCCTGGTTTTGGTCCTTCAGCTAGTTCTAGTTCTGTTCAGCAACCGAAGCTTCAAACTGCTTTTGTGTCCAATACGAGTTCCTTTCCATTTCCTCAGTCAACAGCTGTTTCACAACCTCAATTCAATCCGAGGTCGTGCATTCCTGTCCCAACACAGCCACAACCTCAACCTCAAGTTTCCACAACAAAACCTCAATTTGAGCAAAGCGTCGATTGTGGTACGGACATACAGTTGGGAAACGGTGATCAAACAAGAACTGCGTTCTATGCTAAAATTGTCAAAAGTGTCAATGATGATGAACCTTCGGGAAATGATGACAGTTCAGGATATAGTGGCAGCTCGGATGAAGAATCAGGTTTAAATGAAAAATCAGATTTAAACGAAAGAACTGATTCTGAAGCTGATAATTTGTCGGATGATGCCAAGGAGACAAAAGGTCAAAAATCTGACTTGATCAAGAAAGCTGATGCTACATCGAGCGAAATGGAGAAGATTCTCACTGAAGATGGATCTTTCTCTTCTCAGACTGCCTTTGTGAATAATGTCACAGATTCTACAAGTCAGGTTCAAGCTAAAACTCCTAGCATATGTAGTGATTGTGCCGATATGAAACTTAAATGTGATGAATTGAAACGTGAATCTGAAACGGTTCATAGTCACAATCAAAGTTTGGTTATTGAATTGTCCAAGTGCAGAGAGGCAAACATGGTGTTAACTCAAAACGAAAAAGATTTTAAATCTGTAATTGAAACCCTAAAGAAAAGTGTTTCCGAATTGAACAAAGTTGTTTATCATAAACAAGTTAGTATTAACGATTATATTAATCTTGTTGAGGAAACCAAAAAGGAGTTAGCCATTGCCAAATGCGAGCATGATGCTATCAAGCAAAAGTTGGAGAGTTATTCTAACTCCCGATTTGTGCTCGATCACATCATAGACGTTCAAAAACTGAAAGGTAATGTGAAAGGTGTAGGGTATAAGGCGTGTCCACCCCCCTTGATGAACAACTATACCAAGATGCCCGATGAAGAGGAAATGCCTCGGTATGAACCTAGTGTACCTCTTGATGTTGAGGAATTTGCCACTGGGCTAGGGTTCAAACCGGACAATTCATCGGAGGGCTCATCTGATAACAAAGAAAAGTCATCATGTGCTTCAAATCAAAGTCCTCCAACTATTGAGGAATGTGATTCTTCAGATGATGAATCAGATGTGAATGACCAGGATGAATCACTTGATGAGGCGAAAGGAGTAGAAATTCCAATTGAGAATCATATTCTTTGTGATCCTCCTACTCCTGTCGTGCAACCTGTTGCCAAGAAAGTGATAAATCCTGTCAAAGATGTCAAGAATGACAAAGAAAGTGTGTTTGCTGTTAAAAGTAATAATTTGTTGTACACTTTGGTCGGAGATGTTAAAATTTATTCAAGCAATGATTTTCCAATTAAAAATGTCAATCCATCCTTGATTGATAAAGTTTTTGAAGATAACACGAGCAAGTTTTTGGGAAAGACGATCCCTGGAGTTACTGTAACTCAATGTGATCCAATTCCAAAGGCTGAAATCAGAAAACAATTTGGAAATCAGAAATCACCGACAAAGCAACAACCAATTGCCTTTAAGGGTAAACAACAACAACGAGCTCCAAAGCCAAAGGCTAAGGTTGAAACAAAAGGAGCTCGTTATCAAAAGAAGATCAAAGATGTTAAATTTGTAGCATCAAAGGGTACCGATAAAATTGAGACTTTTGAAAACAAATCAAACACCGATTTTGTACAAAAAGTCAAGATTTTGAAGCGTAACAGCGATAACAATTACACCCAACACACAAACGGGTGTGATGAACGAGCAAGTACCTCAGGTTCTACAGGTTCAACATCTGCCAGTCGAACAAATTCTCCTAAGTTTGGTGAAAGGAGAACTTGTTTCAAATGTGGGAAGTCTGGGCACATCATTAAAGACTGCACAAACTTGCCCAAACCAAATTTTGTTGAAAAGACCCCCTCTGAACAAGGTCACTCACAACGTCGTCCTGTTTCTCCAAAACGTGATAAACGCACAATTAAAGAACAAGAAACAAAACAACGACGTAAAACTGTAAAGGTGATCGAAAAGGCCTTAAAACCGGAAACGGCGGTTAGACGGAAACCGAGTTTGTCACAACCAATAAAACCAGAAATTGTACATAATACACAATCTGGTAAACAAAAACAAAAATCTGGTAAACAAAAATAAACTTGGAAACCTAAATCAGGTGAAAGTTCAGGAGGAGGTGTTGTGCTTGAAAATTATCAAGAGGTTGAAATTACATTTCTTGATCCTCAGGGGCAACCCAAGTCTATGAAGGCTTGGGTCCCACTCTCCAACTAATCTCTGAGTGAGTGTGCAGGAAGTTCCAGGAGGAACTATTGATAGTCATAGGATTATTGATAGTGGAACGTCCTTGCACAAGATAGGCGACAGAAGAAATTGTTGCCTTTGGTGGAGAGAGGGAAGAAGAAAAGAACACAAAAAGTCTGATGAAAGAATGTGTTTGAATGAAGTTGCAAACTTCGACCAAATGAAGAACGTGCCAAAATTTGGTCATTATGGTTTTTGATCGGGTCCTCAGGAAAGGATGAAGTGAAATGTGTGCCGATGCCTCTGGATGGATTGAACATCCGCACACCATTTCTGAAAGAGAAAGTCAAAGACCTTCGCTGGTGTAATTGAAGGCCAGCCGGACCCGGAGGTTTATGATCTTGTTGCTGTCAAGAGATTATTCAGTAGCTACAAAATCGACCTTGAAGTCCACACCGGGTGGATATCCAGTTTGGGAGAATGCTCAGATTCCTTGCAATGCACGAAATAGTTGCAGGATACGGTTTTTAAAATTTCTAATCTCTCCTATACTTGTTGATTTTTAAGCTGCTTTATGAATTATTATCATCTCATACAGCACTCTTTGGCCTGACACGTTGATCTCAAATATCACCTCACACGTGATTGTTTCTTTGTGAAACTCGTCAATGTTGTCATGGTCCGCACCGCTTACCGACATGCCAACTGATTTCTCCAAAATTCAATTAAATCTTTTCTGATTAAAATTAATTTTGGTAAACGGCATTAAGGTCAAGCAAGAGTAAAACCAACATCGGAAAATCATTTTTGTAAATATCTTTGTGTGTTTTAAATTTATCTTAGTTTATTGATTTTAGGGGGAGTAATTCCAAAAATCAGAAAATCCAAAAACACCGAAAAATTCAAAAACACAAAAACATAGAAAAACAAAAATGAGTTTCCTGGCGAGCAAAAGAGAAAATGATAGTACATCAGTGGTCTATCCAAACCTCTTTAAACCTTAAATGAAAAACGATAAGCAGCTCTATATAAGATGTATCGGTAGGCTCACAATCATTTTAAAGTGTGCAGGGTGATATAAACTTAAATCGACTGAAGACCAGGTGGGAACCATTCATTGGCATATGGTCTTAGTACCGAAATTTCGTTTGATAGATTGCCGAGGTTCTGAGATATTCGGTCTTTATGCTGCTTATCATCTGGGTATCATGGTTGTATCTTTTACCGAAAAATAACGGGGACGCAAGTCTAGATCTTCCATGATACTATACATACGTGTACATATTACATACTGCATTCGACCTCAATAAGTGATAAACAATCACATGTCCAAAACAAATAAGTGATAATATATCACATTTATCCGGGTGTCAAGTTCGTCTCTCTGCTGTACGGAAGTACTGACCTGTTCACGGACTTGCACCTGTGCCCTCATGCATACGAAAATCAAGTTCCTCATCAATAAGTGATTATATCACATAGGGCTTGTTTTCAAATCAAAATAAGTGAGTATCTCACATTTTATACGGTCAAACAGATGATAATCGGTATACTCACCGGTAAGATGAACTCTCGTGCATACCTTGATACGGGAATGTGTCGTGATGTGGATGAACACCGGTCGGTAAGTATAAATCATACCTTAACGTATCCCCTCGCCATGATTACATCTGATAAGTTGAGCTTAAGTGGACAACAATACCGATAATTGTTATAGGATGCTTATCTTAATGTTAACTAACTGAACAACAAGAGTGTTTTGGCATGACCGTACACTGATATGATTCTCTTACCCTCGAAACTCACAAAATGAATGTCTGTATATATTTACTGCTTAACTTTTATTGTTTTTCTTTTAAACAGTTTCGTCGTTTGGTGCATATCAGCACGACATTAGCGGTGATGTCGTTTGATAACACTCAAAGGATTTTAAATTGTTGTCTTTTAATTTCAAAAATACCAAAAAGATTTTAGGCTTGTTTTAATATAAACTTTATAAAAGCCAAAAAGATTTTCTTTCTACTTTATTTTCGATCGTACGATGTTGGAACTCGAGTCTTCGTTGCCTGAAACCTGAACGCAAACCGAATTGACTAAATCTTCATAAACGGTCGAAATTTGCATGTTTTGAAAGTTAAAGACTAAAATTGACAAATTTATTAAACTTTCAAACTGTCGGACGGTGTTTGATTGTGACATGGTCATTCGTGTGTCACTTGTTTATGATTAACTATATTCCAAGCAGTTGTTCTCATTATGCGTTTAGATTTCTTGCATGTGCAGATTCTAAAGGCTAGGAGAACATGGTCGATGACAAGCTTCGGGATGAAGACACAACGTGAAGGCACTCAACTGATGAAGATGATCGAGTTGCCGCTGGCCATCATCAACACCACAAGGATCTCACTTCATAAAGTTAAAGTATTTCACGAGCATAACTCAAGGTGGAGCTTATGTTAAGGGGGAGTTTGTCAACACACTTCCTACATGATACGGGTAGTTTGTTGATACACTCTCTGCTTTCAAGACGTGAAGACTTTGAAGATCCTCCGACATTGAAGACTTGAAAGGACATCAGAGTTTTGGTAACTCGAAGACCAAAGACCGTCGAAGTTTGAGACGAGTCTACAACTATAGAAGATAAAGACAAAGCTACAGCCAAGGGGGAGTTTGTTGGTGCACTTGTGTCTGTACTTTGTCTGTATTCGGTCTGTATATAAACGATGTCCTCGGTAGTCTGTAAGTTGACCAAGTCAACCATCCTCCGGATTGACTTGGCCAACAGTTGGAATATGTTTAGTATGCTAGTCTGAATCGAAGGATAGCCTCGAAGGATACTGTTGATCCTTCGAGGTACTCGAAAGATATGCTTCGAATTGTTGGACCTCGAAGGATCATCCTTCGAGGTCATTGCTGGTCATTCGAACATGTTGTCATCGATAGATGATCCTTCGGATCATCTATCGGATCCTTCGACCAGACCTGCAGTGTATGGGTATAAATACCCATGCAGTGTGTTGGTTTCAGTAGACACAAGAAAGACACCAAGAGAGAGCATATCCGAGAGATAGAGAGGATACTCTGCTGAAAACACACACACACACACACTTTGAGAGTTTGCAAACTGATTGTAAACATTGTGCTTGTAACCGGAAACTTTCTACGCATTAATACAAGTGGTGTTAATCGTTGAATCTTGTGTGTTCTTGTGTTTGTTCTTGCATCATCCCGGTTTGCCTCCTAGCTTGGATTCCGCACTTGCTAGTGGGTTAGTATAACAAGGTTTAGGTTCGTAATCCTCCGCGAAAAGGGACCTACATCTGCCGAGCAACCCAAGGTGAGTTCACACTCTTACCAAGGCATGGGATTCCCGGGGTGTTGGGAATGGGATTGATAAGGATAAGGTTGAACAGATTCATACGGACACTGTTACTAGACTACCACACCATCGTCCTCGGTTGTGCAGGACACATACGTAAAACCTACGTATAACTAAGTTACTCGCTATCCTCGGTTGTGAAGGATACTCACGTAAAACCTGCGTGAACAAATGCTCACTACTGCCTCGGTTGTGTCAGGCACTTACGTAAAACCTACGTAAACCCCCACGTACCCTATCCTCGGTTGTGAAGGATACTTACGTAAATCCTGCGTAAATTGTACGTATTGCTGTTCTTGGTTGTGAAGAACACATATGGTTACGCATAGTCTAGTGGATTAATAACATGGGAAGCCCCCACCAATAGAAACCTATACTGGCCCAGTAGAGCCACTTGATACTCATGAACTTACTGTTACGCATTTACTTTCTGTGAACTCGCTCAACTAGTTGTTGACTCTCTGTTGCATGCCTTGCAGGACCTTAGGTACATTATGGAGCTTGCACAAGGAGGAGCAGGTCGTTGTGGGCAAATGGATCGTGATTACTTATGTCATTTCATACATTAATACTTATGATTGGGTTTTTACATTAATGCTTCCGCTATACTTAACTATGTTGGTTTTGATAAACACCTTTCGTATTGATGGATAGCTTCTACTATATATTTACATGTTCAATATGATTGGTGGCTTGATCCTGGTCATGTCACGCCTCCAAGCGGTGGTACTCCGCGTGTGGATTTTGGAGGTGTGACAGAAGTCTACATCAAATCAAGCTAGGAAGTCTAGAAACTCACCTAAGAGCTAGGTTGTCGGATTTGAATTGTTCGAGAGGACGAGAAATCCGTGATAACTTTTGTGATTGTATTGTTTGTTAGTATGGGATAACAAATGTGATAAATATTATCGCAATATAGCCGTTATGGATTCTCTTGAGCAATCTGATTCACCTAGTGCCGCGCCCCGATGATTCCGCCATTGGTTGGGGTGTGACAATCATATCAAAGGTACCAAGGCTGTAATTTCATTGGCATTGCATTTTGTTTTAGAGTAAATTATTGTTTTGGTCCCTATGGTTTATAACAAATTGCTATAATTTACAAATATGAAAATACACCCACGTTTCAATTATTTTAGTCCACATGATTAACTTCCATCCACTTTGTTGTTAATTCAATGTGTTATGTTTGTATTTTGTTTATGAGTATTAACACGGTTTATTTGACCCATATCAAACATAAATACTTGCAATCTCTTTTCATACACACGGCTTTTTTTACATAGACCAACAGGATTAGCAGTCCTTATGAAAATATTCATGTTGACCCTTTTAACCCGTTTGATGAAACTGGGTGACCACTGTAAACTGTTTAACGCTGACCCGTTTAAACCATTTCATGAGACATGCTAACTCGTTTAAACTGTTTGATAAACAGGTTGGCCGCTCAAAGTGTTTGATGAAACAGACAGAACAATCACATGCTAATGTGAAAAACTGTTAACATTTTTGGATTGTAGGAATTAATAAACTGTTTAAATCATATTGATATTCTTATGTTTCTTCAATAGCGATGTAATTACTATATTTCCCATCACATGTTTAGCATGTGACATTGAGTTAACAACAAAGTGTATGGGAGTTAGTCATGTGAATTGATATCGTCATAAATTGAAATGTGGGTGTGTTTTTTGCAAGACTTTTCATATTTATAAGATATAACAATTTGCTATAAACCACTGGGACCAAATCAACAATTTACTCTTTATTTTAAGTTTTAACTAAAGAGGTTATTGTTGCTACATGAGTTTTATTAATGTTAATGAAATCTATCGGTTGAAGGATGAAAATGGAAAGCTCATGGGTGTTGATACTCAAAATCTTTTGATTGCGAATTCTGGTAATGATTTGCTGGTAACAAAATTAGATTGATTGCTTCATACATGATCGTAACTAAATTAAAAACTGCGTAAGTACACACACCTAGAATCACTCAAACAATCGCCTCTTGTGATCATTAGGAACATCTTTCCATCTGTCCCATGGACCTGACCACAAAGCCCTTAAGTTACTTCCAATACTCCGGGTAGACGTCCCTTAATTACTAAATCTACAAAATGAAAGCAACAAAGCAAAATGAAAATAGTAACACTTTAAAATGTACATAAAGAAACAATAACGATATTTATATGACTTACTTCCCATCTTTAACATAAATCCACTCGCGCTTGATTGGTTCAGGTGCTTGGACTTGGGCAACGCATCCTTGTCTTGCAAAAGCAACAAGAAACATAGACTCATCATCATCACTACCCTCAATGGGAGAATGCATCGCATGAACAACAGATTCATCATCATCATCCGCTTGACTACCACCTCGTCCAACATCTTGATCACCCGGTTTACCACCACCTCGATAGCTAGCTAAACCACTCCCTTGACTACTAACTAGACTACTACATCTCCTAACACCTCGTTCGCCAACTAGACTAAATTGACTACCATCTCCCCCACAACTCGATCACCAGCTAGACCGACTAGATTGACTACTACCTCCACCAACACCTCGGTCACTAGCTTGACCACCACCTCGCCCAACACCTCGATCACTAGCTAGACAACTAGATTGGCTACTACCTCCCCCAACACCTCGTTTAATAACTTGACCCCCACCTCGCCCAACACCTCCACCACAAACTTGAGCACTATCTTGACCACTAGCGTGAGAATTACCTTGACCCACAGTACGTGCCATGGTATCTATAACAAAAAGAATAATAGATTTTAGAAAACCATTAGATGAAAAGAAACTAGTTAGAATTACTTTGCATAAACTTGATAAACGTCCAAAGCCGACTATTATCCAAATTAACCAAACTATTTCTAAACGAAAAGGAACATTTTATCACTTTAAAAGAAAAAACATCTATTATAGGTTCGGTTTTATCTATAACATCATAGACCAATGCTCACCACTACTTTTAACCATGTCAATCACTTACTAAAGGACAAAGTAAAAAAGAATGGTCAGAACTTAGAACTTTGTGGGATGTGTGGTACAAAAGTTTGATACTATTGTATACGTTAATTCTTTTCGTACTCCTACTTCCTAGACTTTCCATAGAGCGTAATTATAATATAGTGTCCAATAATTTTATACGACACAAGTGTACTATACACGTGACTCTTGCACCGTAACGAAGCCGATGATCACGATTTCAGCCTTACATCATCATATAATATACAACTTAACACAAAAACTCGATCAAAAAATGATTAATAAGTAATAACAGTGTTCGTCAAAAAACAGGGTAAGTGTTGGGTTTAATCTTGATGTGTTCGGGTCGACGGGTACGGGTCGGATCTGAACTGGGTCGGATATAAATGGTTTGAAAGATTTTTGGAGATTAGTCATGGATTGACCGAGTTTGATGCAAGCGAAGTTGGGTTGTTGCTTGAAAGCAGGAGATCGTGGTTTTATTTCATGCATGTGCTTTTTTAATTATTATAAAAATGTAGGAGTAGTCAGTAGGTTTATTTGTACATCTCATTCGATAATAAAACAGTTGCAAGCTCTTTTAATTCTTTGAAGTTCAATACACAGAATATTGTCTCATAGTGTGTAGTTTGTGTGTGTTTAACCTTGGGGCCTGAACTAACATTAGGTATCAGAGCAGGTTAGAAACGAGGGCTGTTTTGAGAGTCGGTGGCGAGAAAGAGTGCAACCCTTTTCGTTGCAGGGAAAAACGCAGCAGTAGGAGGAACCGAGATGAAGACCGTGAGACTATTTTTGATAGTCGAAAGAACGAAGTCGAGCAAGACAGGCGGCAGCCTTGGCTGCTGTCCCCTGAAGCAAGTGAAGCACACCACCAAGCCGGTGATTGTTGAAAGAACGCAAAAACCGAAGAAGACCGTTGACTCGCTGGAAGAAAGAAAGCATCGGTGATTACAAGACCGTTTCTAGAGAAGGAGAATTGAACCCGTTAAAGACCGAACTGGGTGACCGAGACCGACAGTTCTCCTTGCCGGAGAGAAAGACCGAAACCAGATTTTTATCGGAAGAAAGTTCAGACCGAAAGTATGAACCAAAGACCGAAGGGGTTCACAGCAGACCAAAAGAAAGAAAGAAGGTTGATCGAGTTCAGCAAGAACGAAAGAAAAAAAGAAAGTAAGCAAGAAAGAATGAGAAAGTAATGGCGGTGCAAGAAAGAAGAAAGAACGAGCCGTCACAAGAAAGAAAGAACGGGAGTCGATAAGAAAGAAGAAAGATAATCGAAACTAAAAGAAAGAAAGAAAGAAGCGGAATTGTGTGGTTCGTTCAGCAAGTGCAAGATTAGAGTCGGATTATTAACCGACAGCAAGCATGAATAGCAAGATGTAAGAAAACAGCAAGTGAGCAAGTTGATTCAATGTATGCGAGCAAGAAAGGATCGAATCAAGAAAGACGATTGCAAGTTTAGCAAGAAAACCGAGTTCAGTTTTAGCATGGAAAGCAAGAACGAATGCAAGTATGAATCGAGCAAGTAGAAAGAACCGAATCAAGATTAAGGGGGTGAATGTTGGGTTTAATCTTGATGTGTTCGGGTCGACGGGTACGGGTCGGATCTGAACTGGGTCGGATATAAATGGTTTGAAAGATTTTTGGAGATTAGTCATGGATTGACCGAGTTTGATGCAAGCGAAGTTGGGTTGTTGCTTGAAAGCAGGAGATCGTGGTTTTATTTCATGCATGTGCTTTTTTAATTATTATAAAAATGTAGGAGTAGTCAGTAGGTTTATTTGTACATCTCATTCGATAATAAAACAGTTGCAAGCTCTTTTAATTCTTTGAAGTTCAATACACAGAATATTGTCTCATAGTGTGTAGTTTGTGTGTGTTTAACCTTGGGGCCTGAACTAACAGTAAGATTAACCGATGAAAACCGAAAATATTCATCATTATTAGTCAATAAACAAAGAAATGCTTACAATTCGATTATCAAGATGATGAAAAAATTAAACTAGATGCATGAATCTGATCTACAAACGATTAATAACAGCATTGGTTGATAAACGGATATGATTATCCTATGAAATATTTATCAACAATTGGAAGTAAACAACAGTCAATGCATTACGATTAATTACGACTTAAGAACCGACTAATATGCATATATGCAGCGTTCAGATCCAAAAACACACATCATAGAAAGAATCGATGAACAATTATTAGCATTTCAATAGTCGTTTGCATTAGTTAAACCGAAACTACACACGTATAACACATCAATTCATCACAAATCAGTAACCTAAAACACTGCAAATCGACGTACCGTAATACGCTTAATTCAAAAATCCACATCTAGTTCATTCATTTGCACCTCATAACTTTAACAAATGCAAAGAAAACTCGTAAAGCAAGTAAGCAATATACACTACACACACATAACACAACAATTCATCATCAAATCAATATCTAAAACCTAGCCACTAATCCTAACCCGAACCCTAACAAAAAAAACGCTATATTCAGACAAAAAAACATAATAAACAAAAACATAATTAACAGATCATTGTGATTTTTTTTGCATGAACAAAACCCACTTAAAATGTTATTCTTTTAATTTATGTACCAATGTTAAAATCGTCGGAAAGTTAAAAAAACACTCTTCAATATAGTATAAATTAAATAATTGTAGGTCCCTTTTTGACGGATGACGAACCTCAAACCTTGTTATACTAACTCACTAGCGAGTGCGGAATCCAAGCTAGCAAGCAAACCGGGATTAAACAAGTATGAACACAAGCACACACGGATTCACCGATTAACACAACTTGTATTAATGCAAATGAAGGTTTCGGTTACAAGCACAATGTTTACAAACCTAACTTGTAAACTCTCAAAGTGTGTGTGTGTTTTCTGGACAGAATGCTCTCAACAATATCTCTCAGATGTGTGTGTTCTGTCTGTGTGCATCTCTGTCTAAAACTCAACACTGCATGGGTATATATATACCCAGCCTAGCATGCCTGATCGAAGGATCTGATAGATGGTCCGAAGGATCATCTATCGAAGACCAAGTATTCGAAAGATCATCAAGGACCTCGAAAGATTACCTTTCGAGGTCTATGATTCGAACCATATCTTTCGATGAGGTCGAAGGATCCACATTATCCTTCGACCTCTTATCCTTCGACACAGTACATCTTTCAACTGTTGACTAAGTCAAACCAGGAGGACGGTTGACTTTGTCAACTTACAGGACTGACAAGGACATCGTTTACATACAGACCGAATACAGACAAAGTACAGACACAAGTGCACCAACAAACTCCCCCTTGGCTGTAGCTTTGTCTTTATCTTCTATAGTTGTAGACTCGTCTCGAACTTCGACGGTCTTTGGTCTTCGAGTTCTCAAAACTCTGATGTCCTTTCACGTCTTCAAAGTCGGAGGATCTTCAAAGTCTTCACGTCTTGAAAGCAGAGAGTGTATCAACAAACTACCCGTATCATGTAGGAAGTGTGTTGACAAACTCCCCCTTAACATAAGCTCCCCCTTGAGTTATGCTCGTGAAAAGACTTTATCTTTATGAAGTGAGATCCTTGTGGTGTTGATGATGGCCAGCGGCAACTCGATCATCTTCATCTTTTGAGCGCCTTCTCGTCGTGTCTTCATTCCAGAGCTTGTCATCGACCATGTTCTCCTAGCCTTTAGAATCTGCACATGCAAGAAATCTAAACGCGTAATGAGAACAACTGCTTGGAATATAGTATAAACAAATGACACACGAATGACCATGTCACAATCAAACACCGTCCGACAGTTTGAAAGTTTAATAAATTTATCAATTTTAAATTTTAACTTTCAAAATCTGCAAATTTTGACCGTTTATGAAGATTTAGTCAGTTCGGTTTTCAGTCAGGTTTCAGGTAACGAAGACTTGAGCTCCAACATCGTACGATCGAAAATAAATCAGAAATAAAATCTTTTTGGCTTTTATAAAGTTTATATTAAAACACGGATTTTAGGCGTGTTTTTGAAATTAAAAGACAACAATTTAAAATCCTTTGAGTGTTATCAAACGACATCACCGCTAATGTCGTGCTGATATGCACCAAACGACGAAACTGTTTAAAAGAAAAACAATAAAAGTTAAGCAGTAAATAAATATATACAGACATTCTTTTTGCGAGTTTCGAGGGTAAGAGAATCATATCAGTGTACGGTCATGCCAAAACACTCTTGTTGTTCAGTTAGTTAATATTAAGATAAGCATCCTATAACAATTATCGGTATTGTTGTCCACTTAAGCTCAACTTATCAGATGTAACCATGGCGAGGGGATACGTTAAGGTATGATTTATACTTACCGACCGGTGTTCATCCACATCACGACACATTCTCGTATCAAGGTATGCACGAGAGTTCATCTTACCGGTGAGTATACCGATTATCATCTGTTTGACCGTATAAGTTGTGAGATACTCACTTATTTTGATTTGAAAACAAGCCCTTTGTGATATAATCACTTATTGAAGAGGAGCTTGATTTTCAATATGCATGAGGGCACAGGTGCAAGTCCGTGAACAGGTCAGTACTTCCGTACAGCAGAGAGACGAACTTGACACCCGGATAAATGTGATATTTTATCACTTACTAGATTTGGACATGTGATTGTTTATCACTTATTGAGGTCGAATGCAGTATGTAATATGTACACGTATGTATAGTATCATGGAAGATCTAGACTTGCGTCCCCGTTATTTTTCGGTAAAAGATACAACCATGATACCCAGATGATAAGCAGCATAAAGACCGAATATCTCAGAACCTCGGCAATCTATCAAACGAAATTTCGGTACTAAGACCATATGCCAATGAATGGTTCCCACCTGGTCGTCAGTCGATTAAGATTTATATCACCCTGCACACTTTAAAATGATTGTGAGCCTACCGATACATCTTATATAGAGCTGCTTATCATTTTTCATTTAAGGTTTAAAGAGGTTTGGATAGACCACTGATGTACTATCATTTTCTCTTTTGCTCGCCAGGAAACTCATTTTTGTTTTTCTATTGTTTTTGTGTTTTTGAAATTTTTCGATGTTTTTGGATTTTCAGATTTTTGGATAAACTCCCCCTAAAATCAATAAACTAAGACAAATTTAAAACACAAAGGTATTTACAAAAATGATTTTCCGATGTTGGTTTTACTCTTGCTTGACCTTAATGCCGTTTACCAATAATAAAAAGTCAAATCTTGATTTGTCAAAAGCTTTGGTAAATAAGTCGGCACGTTGGTCATCGGTGTGGACCTTAACAACATCGATTAGCCTTTTCTCAAAGCAATCACGTATGAAGTGATATTTGATTTCGATGTGTTTGGTCTTTGAATGCTGCACAGGATTTCTAGTGATATCTAAAGCAGCAGAATTATCAACGTAAATAGGAGTAGTTAGGAATTCAAAACCGTAGTCCCGCATTTGTTGTTGGATCCAAAGAACTTGGGAGCAACAACTTGAGGCAGCAATGTATTCAGCTTCGCATGTTGATGTAGCTACACACGTCTGCTTCTTGCACTGCCATGTGACTAGGCGATTTCCTAAGAACTGACATCCAGCCGTTGTGGATTTACCGTCGATTTTGCATCCGCCAAAATCAGAATCACTGAAAGCTACCAATTCAAAGTTATTATCCCTAGGGTACCACAGACCGGTGTCAGGGTACGCCTTCAAATAACGAAAAATCCTTTTAACAGCAGCAAGATGTGAGGCCTTCGGGTTAACTTGATATCTAGCAAGCAGGCACGTTGGGTACATTATGTCTGGCCTTGATGCTGTGAGGTACATAAGAGATCCGATCATAGCGCGATAGTTTGAAGGGCTAACAACTTCTCCCTTCAAGTCTGGAGTAATTCCGTGATTAGTTGGCAATGGGGTACCAATGGGCGTTGCATCTGACATCTGGAACCGGCTCAAGATGTCACCAACATATTTAGTCTGATGGATGAATATCCCAGACTCTGTTTGTTGTACTTGTAGGCCCAAGAAGAAAGTCATTTCCCCCATAGCACTCATCTCGAATTTATCCTGCATAATGCGCTCGAATTCCCTACACAAGACATCATTAGTAGAACCAAAAATAATGTCATCAACGTATACCTGTACCAGAAGAAGATCTCCATCTTGTTCTTTGATGAAAAGAGTACAGTCGATAAGCCCTCTACGAAAACCGTTCTCCAGCAGATAGTGAGATAAGGTTGCATACCAAGCTCGCGGTGCTTGATGAAGACCATAAAGAGCTTTGTTGAGCAACCAAACCCGATCGGGATGGATAGGATCTTCAAAACCTGGAGGCTGTTCGACATACACCTCTTCTTCAACCACACCGTGTAAAAATGCACTTTTCACGTCCATCTGATAAACCTTGAATCCTTTGAAGGACGCATAGGCTAGAAAGATTCGAATTGCTTCGAGACGTGCAACTGGTGCATAGACTTCGTTGTAGTCGATCCCTTCAATCTGACGAAAACCCTGAACGACTAAACGTGCTTTGTTTCGGATAACAACTCCGCGATCATCCTTTTTGCATTTGAAAACCCAACGGGTACCAATCTTCTTGTATCCAGCAGGTTTCTCTACTAGTTTCCAGACACCCAGCTTCTGGAATTGTTGCAGTTCTTCCTGCATTGCCTCAACCCAAGCGTTATCTTTCAAGGCTTCTTTGCACGTTCTTGGTTCTTCCTGTGAGACATAACACGCGAAGGACCAGTCATTTTGTTGCCCGGATTCTCTAATAGCTGCATACAAGCCTGCATTGTTGTTGTTTCGCAACATGTTTCTTGTTTGAACGCCACTTTGCACATTTCCAATGATGTTTTGTTGAGGATGGGTATTATGAATCCTTGTTTCTGGATTATCTGGAACTGGAACATTTATACCCAGGTTGTTCAGATTAAGATCAACAACCAAATCAAGACCCGGAATTGACGAAGAGGATGATGCAGTAGCCTCAGCTGTTCTATGAGCATCCACTGGAGGAGTACCCTCTGAAGTACCATGAACTGCTGCTGTAGGAGCTTCCTGATCTGCATCTAGAAATTCATCATCCTCTGAAGATTCGTTCAATTCATTTGCATCATGAAAATCCTCATTGTTGAGAGTATTATTGTTCACCGAAGAAGATGGTTCTTGATTAACAAGAATTGGACGAACCACCGGTGAAACTGTTGCATTGTCACTCTCGAAAAACATCCTAGCCGCAGCATTTTCTTCAACGGCTTCAACATTGATCGAATTGAAGAAGTCATCATACTCAAACATCCAAGGTTGACCCGGATTTTTGACTGGCAAAGTGTGCCTTTGTACTCTGACCTCAGACCACTCCTCGACCCTTTTAGTCTCTAGATTCCAGACTCGTAAGTTAGGGGTGGCATACCCAAGAAAGTATCCATCAATTGCTCTTGCCCCAAACTTTCCATTAGGATCGATGATCGTGCATGGAGCTCCAAACGGTTCTAGATAAGACAAATCTGGTTTCCGTTTTTGAAGAAGCTCAAAGCAGGTCTTGTTGTGCCTTTTGACTGTAAGAACTCTGTTCAATGTATAGCATGCAGAGGCCACAGCTTCAGTCCAGAATGGAATGGGTAACTGTGACTCCACTAACATTGTCCTAGCAGTCTCGATCAATGTGCGGTTCTTACGTTCAGCGACACCATTCTGTTGAGGAGTATAAGCAGCACTAAACTCATGAAGAATACCCTTTGAAGTGCAGAACTCTGCCATGGAATGATTTTTAAATTCAGTACCATTGTCGCTACGTATCCGCCTAACCTTCAACTTATACAAATTCTCAATCTGAATGATCAAGTTTTTGATAATGCCAAAGGTTTCACTCTTGTGTGCCATGAACGCAACCCAAGAAAATCTTGAATAATCATCAGTAACCACAAGGCAGTATTGATCACCCCGAATACTCTTGTGCCTGACAGGACCGAACAAATCCATGTGCAAACGTTCAAGAGGAACTGCCACTGTGTTGATCTTCTTTGTAGGGTGCTTCTTCTTTGTTTGCTTTCCTTTCTGGCACGAAACACAGACGTCTTGAAGATGGAAATTTTTGAGGGGAACACCATTCACCAATTCATTTGAAACCAAATGATTCATTTTGCGAAAGTGAATGTGACCCATTCGTCTGTGCCAAGAGATAGTGTCTTTTTCTGTGGCTTTTGAAACGAAACAAGTTGCTTGTGCAGACGTAGTAATAGCTTGGCTCATGTCAAGGACGTACAAATCATTTATCCTTGGAGCCGACAAGAGAATCCAATCTTTTGGAATTTTGAAGCCGGGTTTCAGCACATAACATCCATTAGCATCAAAGTGTACTGAAAATTTCTTGTCACAGATTTGAGAAACACTAAGAAGATTGTGATCAAGTTGTTGCACAAAATTGATCTTGTCAAAGCTGACAATCCCGTTAGATATCATTCCTTCACCCGTTATATATCCACCTTTATCTCCAGCAAAAGCAACATAACCTCCTCTAATAGATTTAACGTCGTAGAGAAGCTTCATGTCGCATGTCATGTGCCTGGATGCCCCACTATCAACAATCCAATGACTACTGATAGTTCCTCCTGAAGCACCCTGCACATGAACTCAAATGAATTAGTTGGAGATGGGGACCCAAGCCATTGTGGTCTTGGGTCTTCCATTTTCATCAATGACAATAACTTCTTGTCTTTGATGGTTGGTGAATTGTGATGGTCCCCTTGATTCAGTAACCGATTTAGGTTTCCAAGTCTGTTTTGTTTTACCAGTGTCTTTCTTTAAAATTTTAACTTCTTGATTGTTTGAAGTTTTGGAATTTTCTGGTTTTACATCAACAGATTGTTTTTGAACCACATCAGTTTTGATTGCTTTTTCAATCTTCTTGACCTGTTGGCGTTTCTGTTTCTTTTCCCTTTCTTTTACAAGTCGGGGATCTTGTTTTGTGGAAACAGATGGCTTACGGTCAGTCTTACCACGGGGATCATCAACCTTTCCTTTTTGTTTATGAAGATATGGACAATTACGAATAATATGTCCAATGGTTCCACATTCAAAACATGATCTTCGTTCTACAAACCCCGAAGTATCATGTGATCGCTTAGCCGATGACGTTGAACTTTGTGAACCCGAGGTACTAGGCTTTGAACTGCTTGGTTCATTTCTTTTCTCGACAATGGTTTTCTTGACAAAATCTAAGTTAGATTGATTTTCAAACTTTTCAATTTTGTCTGTTCCCGTCGATTTCACAAAGTTAACACTTTTCTTCTTCTTTTGATTCGGCTTCTTTTCAGCTTGAGCCAGTGTTTTACCTTTGGATTTGGTGTGATTTTGCTGTTTTGGCATTGTTGGTAATTTCTTGTTTCCAAATTGCTTTCGGATTTCAGCTTTTGGGATAGGAGGACACTGTGTAACTGTAACTTTAGGTCCTGCCTTTCCCAAGAACTTACTCGTCGAATTCTCAAAGACTTTGCTGATTAAGGATTGATTAACATTCTTAATAGGAAAATCTTTGTCAGAGTAAATTTTATCATCACCAACAAGAGTGTACAGCAAATTCACACTCTCCGGCTCTTCTGCAGATGAGGACTCAGTTGCAACAGTCTTAGCGGTTTGTACAGGGGGATCACATAGAATGTGATTCTCAAGAGGTATGTCCTCATTTTTGGCTACCGCATCAGACTTTGCTGGGACAGTATCATCAGATTCATCATCAGACGAATCAGCATCCTCAATCACAACTGGAGGATCTTGATTCTGTTCAGCACTTACAAATGTATCTGCTGACACATCTGAATCTGAGGATACTTCCTTTTGGTATCCGAGTCCTGCAGCAAACTCCTTAACATCTAGAGGCACAGAAGGTTCAAAGAATACCCTGTCCTCTTCATCAGGCATGGCGTCATAATTATGTCTCACTGGTGGTGGACACTTCTTGTAGCCTATGCATGTGACATCTCTCTTTTCCTTCTGAACATCAATGATGTGATCTAACACATAGCTAGAGCTCAAATAACTGTCTAGCTTGAGTTGGATCGCATCACTTTCGGTTTTCACACAAGCCATCTCTTTTTGCATTGTTTCAAGACGAGAGATATACAAATTAATGTCCGTCTGTTTTCTTGAAACCATTTTTGTCAATTCAGTTTTATCTTTCTTTAATGTCTCGATCATTGACTTAAATTCTTTTTCATGGTTTTCATGAAACATGTTGGCTTCTGTGCATTTTGAGAGATCCACAGTCAATTTCTGATTGTGGAGAAAGGTCACATCATATTTTTCTTGCAAAGCGTCATGCTTACTTTGCAAGTCACTCAAATTCTCATTCACAGTAGTATGTTTGTCTTGCAAGTCAAACAAACTAGCTTGTAAAGCATCATGTTTGCCTTGCAACTCAGACATACTTTTCTCCATTTCAGCACATCTAGCATGTAACCTAGCACATTCATCACAATTAACAGCAGTGGGCTCATTGACACATACCTGACTTGATGAACCGTCGACATTAGCCATAAAGGCTGAATGGAGAGAAGACGAAGTATAAGCAGCTTGATCCACCAGAATAGATCTTCTTTGAGTTTCTGCTGCGGCTTCCTCCAAGAGTTCATCAATATCTGCATCGATTGTTGCATTCGATGTCTCACCCACATGATCATCACCAGAATTGGATGATTCTTCATCAACACTTCTGCTGTACCCAGAAGAGTCTTCATCTTCAGACGATTCACCACCACTGGCAGAAGATTCTCCACCACTGGTGTGAACTAGCTCCTTCACAATCTGAGCAAAACATGCTGTTCCATCGGGAGCATCACCACCCAACTGGATTGACCAGTCACAACCTTCATCTACCTGAACCGCAAGTGCTCGGTTGGTTTGGTTGTTGACGGGTACCATGGTACGATCATTGTTTCTGTTCTGCCGGTTGCCTTGGTTTCTGAAGGGGTTTTGATTCCCGTGCTGGGCTGGCTTGGTGCATTCTCGTTTAAAGTGACCCCGTTCACCACAGTTGAAGCACTTAACGGCCTGCTTATCGAACCCATACTTGGTGTCTCGCTTACTTTCCAAGCTGGTTCTGCCAGTACTTTCCATCCAATCCTTTGCTCTTCTCACAGCACTCGCAAAGGCCCACTTGATGTCCATCAAGTCCATCTCCTCTTTATCAATCTGCCTGTAGTCTTCTTGTGTCAGATTAATGTTGCCAATCTGACCTTCTATTAATCCACAGTACGCGCTCACTACAGTGTTAAGCAGCTCCATGTGTTCCTTAGCTACTTCTACACTGATTTTAGAGAAGCTTGACGTGTCGAGCTGTACTGTACTTGACTTTGATTGTTGAGCAGCAGATGATGTTCCTCCATAACATGCACGTTGTTGTTGTTGAGCAGGAGGAGGTGGAGGTGGTTGGATTGGATTTCCATACATGTCTGTGGTGGGAGGTGGCTTAACAGGAACTTGTATTGGGTTGCCAAAACAATCTGTGCTTGTGACAAACGCTGTTTGAAGAGGAGCATGTGAACCGGTTCTTGCAGACGAAGAATTGGAAGTTCCACAGTACATTTCTGGATTCTGTGGCAATGGAACTCTCTTTGCCTTCAATGTTTCCTCCTGATCCTTGTTTTCCAAAAGTTGAACGAATTCGTTGATATTAGTGGTTCTCAACACTCCGTTGTACTTCAGGATTTCCAAGAAACTACTCCATTGAGGAGGCAAAGCATCAGCAAACTTCTTCACAACTTCAGCTTGAGTTGTCACTACACTATAATTATCCAATTCCGTAAGCAGATGATAGAATCGGCTTGTCATATCTCCCAAGGACTCCTTATCCATACAAGTGAACCCTTCAAATTCTTTCTTCAGAAGATCATGACGCATTTGACGTGTTGCTGCATTTCCCACTCCTCTGTTTTTCAATCCGTCCCACAACTTCTTTGTTGTCTTGAAGCTGACGAACTGATGGTAGATATCCTTGCTCAAAGCCTGAGTGAGAATGGCATATGCCTTCTTTTCCAGATCATAAGTTTTCTTTTTATCTTCTGGAAGATCAGCAAACGTAGCAGAATCTGAAGCAGCAACTTCTATGGCTTGATCGAAATCTGTGGTGAAACGTATCCACAGTTCCGTATTTTGACCAAGAACATATGTTTTAAATCTCTCAACCCATCCTGGATATTCATTCAAATGCATCAACTTTGGAGGTCGATTCAAACTTCCTGTTTCACTTTCGCTTAGTAGAATACTTTGAATGCTTGGAGTTTGATTCGATACCAAAGCCCATTGATTTCCCTGAGAAGATGTCGATACCGGCGACTCAGCCCATAAAGGAGATGACCTTGTATTCGTGTATTTTCCATCGTCTGGAGCCGATGTACCCCACCATGAGGGAGTGACATTTGATCTTGTATATTCACCATTATCTGGAGCAGGATTCCACCAACTCGGATTCATGATAGATAAGCAAAATAAATGCTAAGTGAGTAAACCGAAAGATATCACGGCCGAAAGATCCTGTTCCGAAAGATCTGAAATCACAGAAACTTGTTAACAATAAACTGTCCACAATCGAAAGATCAATCACTTGTTCGAAGGATCAACAGTACTCGAAAGATTACTGTTGAATCTCGAACAATGATGTCGAAAGATTCAAGAACTCGAAGGATTCTCCTTTGAAAGATCCTTATCTTTCGAGTTAAATATCCTTATCTTTCGTATAGCTGACTTTCGAAAGATCACACTTGTTCGAATGATCAACAGTGTTCGAAGGATCACTGTTGACTTTCGAGCACTGGCTTCGAAAGATTCAAAATCTCGAAAGATTCACACTTGAAAGATCCTTATCTTTCGAGATAAATCCCTATCTTTCGGACACTTGACTTTCGAAAAGATTCCTTTATCGAAAGATATGTTTCAGACTTCGAAGGATGGGTCGAAGGATGATGATCTTTCGAGCCTTCCTTGATCGAAAGATGGTCTTTCGATGTCGAAGGATATCTTTCGAAGTCGAAGGATATCTTTCGAATGTGCACTGACACACTGACACAGATGTGACGGGTTGGTGAAAAGGTGATGGGTTGGTAAGTCAACTTTCGGCAAAAGGGTATGGCAGGCTGACAACTTTTCTACCAACCAAGATTTTGAAAGATAATTTACCCAAAAAGGAAAACCTTATCCTCAAACCAGTCACCGGAATATTGACCGGAATATGGCCGGAAATTACCAACACACTCAAAAACAAGTTTTTAAGTTACCCAACCCAAACTTGAACACTCCCGAAGGTTTAGAACGCGTTTTTATGTAAGAAAAACCAAGAAAAGCACTAAAAACGAGATCCAAACTAAGTGCCCAAACACACCAAAACTTGAATAACCCGGTTTTAAACAAGGTAAAGAGCCAAGCTCTGATACCACTTGTAGGTCCCTTTTTGACGGATGACGAACCTCAAACCTTGTTATACTAACTCACTAGCGAGTGCGGAATCCAAGCTAGCAAGCAAACCGGGATTAAACAAGTATGAACACAAGCACACACGGATTCACCGATTAACACAACTTGTATTAATGCAAATGAAGGTTTCGGTTACAAGCACAATGTTTACAAACCTAACTTGTAAACTCTCAAAGTGTGTGTGTGTTTTCTGGACAGAATGCTCTCAACAATATCTCTCAGATGTGTGTGTTCTGTCTGTGTGCATCTCTGTCTAAAACTCAACACTGCATGGGTATATATATACCCAGCCTAGCATGCCTGATCGAAGGATCTGATAGATGGTCCGAAGGATCATCTATCGAAGACCAAGTATTCGAAAGATCATCAAGGACCTCGAAAGATTACCTTTCGAGGTCTATGATTCGAACCATATCTTTCGATGAGGTCGAAGGATCCACATTATCCTTCGACCTCTTATCCTTCGACACAGTACATCTTTCAACTGTTGACTAAGTCAAACCAGGAGGACGGTTGACTTTGTCAACTTACAGGACTGACAAGGACATCATTTACATACAGACCGAATACAGACAAAGTACAGACACAAGTGCACCAACAATAATGTTGTATAAAGATTATTATCGTTTAAATATGATACGGGAAAGTGAATATATCATGCACTTGAGGAGAGTGTAAATCAAAATTACTACAATACCTCTAGTTCTAATTCCAATCCATCCAGTCTCAAGTTTAAAATCCCATTATCATCATTATCATACTTAGTAAATCTCACCAATAGCAAATCTAAGGTAGGGTCTGAGGAGGGTAAGATGTAACAGTTTTACCTCTACCACATATGACTAGAGAGGCTGCTTCCAATGAGACCCCCGGCTCCATAGTAGTTTTGCATCAAGCCTTGGACATAAGGCGCATAACTCTCGGCAAAAAGGCTAATTAGTGCATGTACCCCCTTGTCTTTCGACTATCAACGGCACTACATGATGCAGGATTAACCGTCCCCCGCTTTTAACGTTATTTTCACGAAATTAGTAAAATAACGTTAAAATTAGTGCAATTTCACTTTTCCCCGATAGCCCACACATATATATGTTATATGTGCACACCACAAGCGGAGCGTTTTATAATATCCCATGTGAGTGTCGAAAAGAAAAAAAAAATATTTTCTCCATTGACCATTTTATAAATATAATCTTTATATAAGTTATTAATATTAATTATCCATTGACCATTTTATAAATATAATCTTTATATATGTTAAAAATAATATAAAAGTAGCTTATGAGAATGTGATTGTCAAAACCTATCATTTAGTTTCAATTCTTAGTTTAGGATTTTAACTAGAGTTTTGACTATAACTAGGGCATTTCAATCTATATTTCGTATTACTCCATAGTCCTTAATCTCATGTCGTTGTTCCATGAATACTTAACTTGAATATTAACACAAATAATTTAACATAAGTAAGACAAAGCACATCATTTTGATACTGCCATTTATTACATTACCACATTATAACCTCAAATCCAAACATCATCGTTAACCACATGCTTCAGGATCAAAGTCAATAGGAGCCTTGAAAATACTTGTATGCTTATACCGTACATAACAATTGGTAGATATAACCCGTCCACTAAAGAGTGGTTTCTTGGTAAAACTACGAATCTTATTACTTCCCTTGGTTAAACATTTAAGACAATCCTCCTTTGTTAAGTCAGGAGTACACTGCACATCCACGTAAAGAGCGTGTTCATCCTCGTCATAATGTATACTGTCTGACGCATATTTCCGAAGAGCATCACCTCCAGCCGCTTTCACCTTTAGCTTATTTAACATACTATCCATGGTCTTTGCTAAATTAACAGTACTAACTGATAAATCGCTCCCCGAACGATACCAGGCCCAATCATCCAGCACTGAGAATATTTTGCGACCAGTAGAGTAACGCACCATACATTGTAAATATGGGTAAAAATCCCAAGCTACACCTTCCTGTTGTTTAGGGCAGTTCTTTCGAATATACTGAACAACGTTCTTAAGACAACACTCACAAAGTCCTTTTACGACATTAAGGGCACAAAAGAAGCTGGCACTAACTTGTTCTTCAGGTTTGCCGGCCGATTGGGTATGGTAAAAACCATTGTAGCTAGAATTCTTTATTAACACCATGAGTTTATCCAATGCAGAATCTCGGTTTTTTTGGATGGTGTTGCTTCTGAATTCTCCACCTCTACATACATGCCTGTCTGTTTTAGGTGATTGAGCTATGACAAGATTGACCCCGTTGATGATTGCTTGAAGAATGAAAAGAAATAAAATTATGGATTTCATTTCCATTTGGCACAATAATTTGGGATAATTTCTCTTCTTATATACAATACTTTATACTGTTCTAATGGTTAATTGTTAATTATATAACAAAACGTGTTAATGTGTTATCTTTATATTGTTCTAATCGTTAATTGTTAATTATATAACAAAACGTGTTAATGTGTTATCATTACAGTTTGAGTTTGATGGAATTCTAATACATGTTAAGTTTTATCATTTCTAAAAACTGTACCAACACATGTGTACCTTTTAATCCTATTATAGGTAATTATAGAAAAATGTCAACCATTTTAAATGCTGATTAAAGTGCATTTTTGGAATAAATGTATTTTGTATTTCCTCCAAAATAGAATCACAAAGTATTTTAATACACGAAATATTAAGCCTACAAAATGTTAGAATCTGTTGGTGCACTTGTGTCTGTACTTTGTCTGTATTCGGTCACGATGTAAACGATGTCCTTGTCAGTCCTGTAAGCTGACCAAGTCAACCATCCTCCGGTTTGACTTGGACAACAGTTAGTAAATTTGATGTAAGTTGTCTGACTCGAAGGATGAGTGATCGAAGGATAATGTAGATCCTTCGATCACCACGAAAGATATGCTTCGATTGATAGACCTCGAAAGATCATCCTTCGAGGTCCTTACTGATCCTTCGAAAGCCTTGCATTCGAAAGATGATCCTTCGGACCATCTATCGAATCCTTCGGACCAGACATCAGATGCTGGGTATATATACCCATGCAGTGTGTTGAGAACAGATAGATGCACACAGATAGAAAGATAGAGAGTTTGAGAGCATTCTGTCCGAACACACACACACACACTTGAGAGTTCGCAGAACAGATTTGTAAACATAGTGCTTGTAACCGAAACCTTTCATACGTATTAATATAGTGGTGTTAATCGGTGAATCTTTGTGTGTTTGTATTTGTGCTTGTTTCATCCCGGTTTGCTCACTAGCTTGGATTCCGCACTTGCTAGTGGGTTAGTATAACAAGGTTTAGGTTCGTCATCCTCCGAGAAGGGACCTACAAGTGGTATCAGAGCTAAGGCTCTTTACCTTGTTTAAAACCGGGTTTTGTTCAAGTTCTTGGTGTGTTTGGACACTTAGTTTAGCACCCGTTTTTGTTGGTTTTACTGGATTTTTAAACTGAAAAGCATGTTCTAAACTAACCGGGAGTGTTCAAAGGCGGGTTGGGTAACTTAAAACTTGTTTTTAAGTGATTTGGTGTTTTCCGGCCAATTTCCGGTCATTATTCCGGTGACTGGTTGTTGTCCATTTTGGGTAAGTTTTGTTTGAAAATCTTGGGTTGGTAAGAAAGTACAGTCTGCCATACCTTTTTGCCGAAAGTTGACCTTACCTATCACATCACCTTTTCACCAACCTTTCACTTCAGTGTCAGTGTGTCAGAGTCGCTCGAAAGATATCTTTCGACATCGAAAGACCATCTTTCGATCAAGGAAGGATCGACAGATCATCATCTTTCGACCCATCCTTCGGAGTCCGAAACATATCTTTCGACCAGGGAATCTATTCGAAAGACAGTTCATCGAAAGATAAGGATATATACTCGAAAGATAAGGATCTTTCAAATAGTGAATCCTTCGAGCTTGTGAATCTTTCGAAATCATTGTTCGAGATACAACAGTGATCTTTCGAGCACTGTTGACCCTTCGAACAAGATTTGATCTTTCGATTGTGGTCTGTTTGTTGTTAACAAGTTTCTGTGATTTTAGATCTTTCGAACAGGATCCTTCGGCTGTGTGATCTTTCGGAATATTCACTTAGCATTTATTTTGCTTATCAATCATGAATCCGAATTGGTGGAATCCGGCTCCAGATAGTGGTAAATATACAAGTTCATGTGTCACTCCCTCATGGTGGGGTACACCGGCTCCAGACGATGGAAAATACACGAATACAAGGTCATCTCCTTCATGGGCCGAGTCTCCGGTATCGACATCTTCTCAGGGAAATCAATGGGCATTGGTATCGAATCAAACTCCGAGCATTCAAAGTATCTTATTAAGCGAAAGCGAAACAGGAAGTTTGAATCGACCTCCAAAGTTGATGCATTTGAATGAATATTCAGGATGGGTTGAGAGATTTAAAACATATGTTCTTGGTCAAAATACCGAACTGTGGATACGTTTCACTACAGATTTCGATCAAGCCATAGAGGTTGCTGCTTCAGATACTGCTACGTTTGCCGATCTTCCAGAAGATAAAAAGAAAACCTATGATCTGGAAAAGAAGGCATACGCCATTCTCATTCAGGCGTTAAGCAGGGATATCTACCACCAGTTTGTCAGCTTCAAGACAACAAAGAAGTTGTGGGACGGATTGAAAACCAGAGGAGTAGGAAATGCAGCAACACGTCAAATGCGTCATGATCTTCTCAAGAAAGAATTTGATGGTTTCACTTGTATGGATAAGGAGTCCTTGGGAGATATGACAAGCCGGTTTTATCATTTGCTTACGGAATTGGACAATTATGGTGTAACGACAACTCAAGCTGAAGTGGTGAAGAAGTTTGCTGATGCTTTACCTCCCCAATGGAGTAGTTTCTTGGAAATCCTGAAGTACAACGGAGTGTTGAGAACCACTAATATCAACGACTTCGTGCAGCTTTTGGAAAACAAGGATCAGGAGGAAACATTAAAGGCAAAAAGAGTTCCAGTGGCGCAAAATCCAGAGATGTATTGTGGAACTTCCAATTCTTCGTCTGCAAGAACCGGTCCACATGCTCCACTTCAAACGGCGTTTGTTACTAGCACGGATATGTATGGCAACCCTGTGCAAGTTCCTGTTAAGCCACCTCCCACCACAGATATGTACGGAAATCCAATACAACCACCTCCTCCTCCGCCTCCTGCTCAACAACAACGTGCATGTTATGGAGGAACATCATCTGCTGGTCAACAATCAAAGCCAGGTACAGTACAGCTCGACACGTCAAGCTTCTCTAAAATCAGTGTAGAAGTAGCTAAGGAACACATGGAGCTACTTAACACTGTAGTGAGTGCGTACTGTGGGTTAATAGAAGGTCAGATTGGCAACATTAATCTGACACAAGAAGATTACAGGCAGATTGATAAAGAAGAGATGGACTTGATGGACATCAAGTGGGCCTTTGCTAGTGCTGTGAGAAGAGCAAAGGATTGGATGGAAAGTACTGGCAGAACCAGCTTGGAAAGTAAGCGAGACACCAAGTATGGGTTTGATAAGCAGGCTGTAAAGTGCTTCAACTGTGGTGAACGGGGTCACTTTAAGAGGGAATGTACAAAGCCAGCTCAACACGGGAATCAAAACCCCTTCAAAAACCAAGGCAACCAGCAGAACAGAAACAATGAGCGTACATTGGTGCCTGTCAACAACCAAACTAACCGGGCACTTGCAGTTCAGGTGGATGAAGGTTGTGACTGGTCAATCCAGTTGGGTGGTGATGCTCCCGATGGAACAGCATGTTTTGCTCAGGTTGTGAAGGAGTTAGTTCACACCAGTGGTGGAGAATCTTCTGCCAGTGGTGGTGAATCGTCTGAAGATGAAGACTCTTCTGGGTACAGCAGGAGTGTTGATGAAGAATCATCCAATTCTGGTGATGATCATGTGGGTGAGGCATCAAATGCAGAAATTGATGCAGATATTGATGAACTTTTGGGAGAAGCTGCAGCAGAAACTCAAAGAAGATCTATTCTGGTGGATCAAGCTGCTTATACTTCATCTTCTCTCCATTAAGCCTTTATGGCTAATGTCGACGGTTCATCAAGTCAGGTATGTGTCGATGAACCCACTGCTATTAATTGTGTTAACTGTGATAGATTGCATGCTAGATGTGCTGATATGGAGAAAAGTATGTCTGAGTTGCAAGGCAAACATGATGCTTTACAAGCTAGTTTGTTTGACTTGCAAGACAAACATACTACTGTGAATGAGAATTTGAGTGGCTTGCAAAGTAAGCATGACGCTTTGCAAGAAAAGTATGATGTGACTTTTCTCCACAATCAGAAATTGACTGTGGACCTTTCCAAATGCACAGAAGCCAACATGTTTTACGAAAACCATGAAAAAGAATTTAAGTCAATGATTGAGACATTAAAGAAAGATAAAACTGAATTGACAAAAATGGTTTCCAGAAAACAAACAGACATTAATTTGTATATCTCTCGTCTTGAGACAATGCAAAAAGAAATGGTGTGTGTAAAAACGGAAAGTGAAGCAATCCAACTCAAGCTAGATAGCTATTTGAGTTCTAGCTATGTGTTGGATCACATCATTGATGTCCAAAAGGAGAAAAGGGACATGACGTGCTTGGGATATAAGAAATGTCCACCTCCTGTGAGACACAATTATGATGCCATGCCAGATGAGGAGGACAGAGTGCTATTTGAACCTTCTGTGCCTCTAGATGTTAAGGAGTTTGCTGCAGGACTCGGATACCAAAAGGAAGTATCCTGAGATTCAGATGTGTCAGCAGATACATTTGTAAGTGCCGAACAGAATCAAGATCCTCCAGTTGTGATTGAGGATGCTGATTCTTCTGATGATGAATCTGATGATGCTGTCCCAGCAAAGTCTGATGCGGTAACCAAAAATGAGGACATACCTCTTGAGAATCATATTCTATGTGATCCTCCTGCTAAACCCGCTAAGACTGTTGCAATCGAGTCCTCGTCTGAAAACAAGTCGGAGAGTGTGAATTTGCTGTACACTCTAGTTGGTGATGATAAAATTTACTCAGACAAAGATTTTCCCATTAAGAATGTTAATCAATCCTTAATCTATAAAGTCTTTGAAAATTCGACAAGTAAGTTTTTGGGAAAGACAGGACCACGTGTTACAGTTACACAGTGTCCTCCTATTCCAAAGGCTGAAATTCGAAAACAATTTGGCAACAAGAAATTACCAACAGTGCCAAAACAGCAAAATCACACCAAGCCCAAAGGAAAATCACCGGCTCAAGTCCAAAAGAAGCCGAATCAAAAGAAGAAGAAGAATGTAAACTTTGTGAAATCGACGGGAACGGACAAAATTGAAACGGGTTTGAAAATAAATCTAACTTAGATTTTGTCAAGAAAGCTACTGTTTTGAGAAGAAATGAACAAAACAGTTCAAAGCCTAGTACCTCGGGTTCACAAAGTTCAACATCATCGGCTAATCGATCACATGATACTTCGGGGTTTGTAGAACGAAGATCATGTTTTGAATGTGGAACAATTGGACATATTATTCGAAATTGTCCATATCTTCATAAGCAAAAAGAAAAAGTTGATGTTCCCCGTGACCACAATGACCGTAAGCCATCTGTTTCTGTAAAACAAGATCCCCGCCTTGCAAAAGAAAGGGAAAAGAAACAGAAGCGCCAACAGGTCAAGAAGATTGAAAAAGCAATTAAAACCGATGTGGTTCAAAAACAATCTGTTGCTGTAAAACCAGACAATTCTAAAACTTCAAACAATCAAGAAGTTAAAATTTTAAAGAAAGACACTGGTAAAACAAAACAGACCTGGAAACCTAAATCGGTTACTGAATCAGGAGGACCATCACAATTCACCAACCATCAAAGACAAGAAGTTATTGTCAATGATGAAAATGGAAGACCCAAGACCACAATGGCTTGGGTCCCCATCTCCAACTAATTCATTTGAGTTCATGTGCAGGGTGTTCCAGGAGGAACTGTCAGTAGTCATTGGATTGTTGATAGTGGGGCATCCAGGCACATGACAGGCGACATGAAGCTTCTCTACGACGTCAAATCTATTAGAGGAGGTTATGTTGCTTTTGCTGGAGATAAAGGTGGATATATAACGGGTGAAGGAATGATATCTAACGGGATTGTCAGTTTTGACAAGATCAACTTTGTGCAACAACTTGATCACAATCTTCTTAGTGTTTCTCAAATCTGTGACAAGCAGTTCTCAGTACACTTTGATGCTAATGGATGTTATGTGCTGAAACCCGGCTTCAAAATTCCAAAAGAATGGATTCTCTTGTCGGCTCCAAGGATAAATGATTTGTACGTCCTTGACATGAGCCAAGCTATTACTACGTCTGCACAAGCAACTTGTTTCGTTTCCAAAGCCACAGAAAAAGACACTATCTCTTGGCACAGACGAATGGGTCACATTCACTTACGCAAAATGAATCATTTGGTTTCAAATGAATTGGTGAATGGTGTTCCCCTCAAAAATTTCCATCTTCAAGACGTCTGTGTTTCGTGCCAGAAGGGAAAGCAAACGAAGAAGAAGCACCCTACAAAGAAAATCAACACGGTGGCAGTTCCTCTTGAACGCTTGCACATGGATTTGTTCGGTCCTGTCAAGCACAAGAGTATTCGGGGTGATCAATACTGTCTCGTGATAACTGATAACTGATGATTATTCAAGATTTTCTTGGGTAGCGTTCATGGCACACAAGAGTGAAACCTTTGGTATTATCAAAAACTTGATCATTCAGATTGAGAATTTGTATAAATTGAAGGTTAGGCGGATACGTAGCGACAATGGTACTGAATTTAAAAATCATTCCATGACGGAGTTTTGCACTTCAAAGGGTATTCGTCATGAGTTTAGTGCAGCTTATACTCCTCAACAGAATGGCGTCGCTGAACGTAAGAACCGCACATTGATCGAGACTGCTAGGACAATGTTGGTAGAGTCGCAGCTACCCATTCCATTCTGGACTGAAGCTGTGGCCTCTGCATGTTACACATTGAACCGAGTCCTTACAGTCAAACGACACAACAAGACCTGCTTTGAGCTTCTTCAAAAACGGAAACCGGATTTGTCTTATCTCGAACCGTTTGGAGCTCCATGCACAATCATCGATCCTAATGGAAAGTTTGGGGCAAAAGCAATTGATGGATACTTTCTTGGGTATGCCACCCCTAACTTACGAGTCTGGAATCTAGAAACTAAAAGGGTCGAGGAATGGTCTGAGGTCAGAGTACAAAGGCACACCTTGCCAGTCAAAAATCCGGGTCAACCTTGGATGTTTGAGTACGATGACTTCTTCAATTCGATCAATGTTGAAGCCGTTGAAGAAAATGCTGCGGCTAGGATGTTTTTCGAGAGTGACAATGCAACAGTTTCACCGGTGGTTCGTCCAATTCTTGTTAATCAAGAACCATCTTCTTCGGTGAACAATAATACTCTCAACAATGAGGATTTTCATGATGCAAACGAATTGAACGAATCTTCAGAGGATGATGAATTTCTAGATGCAGATCAAGAAGCCCCAACAACAGCAGTTCATGGTACTTCAGAGGGTACTCCTCCAGTGGATGCCCATAGAACAGCTGAGGCTACTGCATCATCCTCTTCGTCAATTCCGGGTCTTGATTTGGTTGTTGATCTTAATCTTAACAACCTGGGTATAAATATTCCAGTTCCAGATAATCCAGAAACAAGGATTCATAATACCCATCCTCAACAAAACATCATTGGAAATGTGCAAAGTGGCGTTCAAACAAGAAACATGTTGCGAAACAACAACAATGCAGGCTTGTATGCAGCTATTCGAGAATCCGGGCAACAAAACGATTGGTCCTTCGCGTGTTACGTTTCACAGGAAGAACCAAGAACTTGGAAAGAAGCCTTGAAAGATAACGCTTGGGTTGAAGCAATGCAGGAAGAACTGCAACAATTCCAGAAGCTGGGTGTCTGGAAACTCGTAGAGAAACCTGCTGGATACAAGAAGATTGGTACCCGTTGGGTTTTCAAATGCAAAAAGGATGACCGCGGAGTTGTTATCAGAAACAAAGCACGTTTAGTTGTTCAAGGTTTTCGTCAGATTGAAGGGATCGACTACAACGAAGTGTATGCACCAGTGGCACGTCTCGAAGCAATTCGAATCTTTCTAGCCTATGCGTCCTTCAAAGGATTCAAGGTTTATCAGATGGACGTGAAAAGTGCATTCTTACATGGTGTGGTTGAAGAAGAGGTATACGTCGAACAGCCTCCAGGTTTTGAAGATCCTATCCATCCCGATCGGGTTTGGTTGCTCAACAAAGCTCTCTATGGTCTACATCAAGCACCGCGAGCTTGGTATGCAACCTTATCTGACTATCTGCTGGAGAACGGTTTTCGTAGAGGTCTTATCGACTGTACTCTTTTCATCAAAGAACAAGATGGAGATCTTCTTCTGGTACAGGTATATGTTGATGATATTATTTTTGGTTCTACTAATGATGTCTTGTGTAGGGAATTCGAGCGCATTATGCAGGATAAATTCGAGATGAGTGCTATGGGGGAAATGACTTTCTTCTTGGGCCTACAAGTACAACAAACAGAGTCTGGGATATTCATCCATCAGACTAAATATGTTGGTGACATCTTGAGCCGGTTCCAGATGTCTGATGCAACGCCCATTGGTACCCCATTGCCAACAAATCACAGAATTACTCCTGACTTGAAGGGAGAAGCTGTTAGTCCCTCAAACTACCGCGCAATGATCGGATCTCTTATGTACCTCACAGCATCAAGGCCAGATATAATGTACCCAACGTGCCTGCTTGCCAGATATCAAGTCAACCCGAAGGCCTCACATCTTGCTGCTGTTAAAAGGATTTTTCGTTATTTGAAGGCGTACCCTGACACCGGTCTGTGGTACCCTAGGGATAATAACTTTGAATTGGTAGCTTTCAGTGATTCTGATTTTGGCGGATGCAAAATCGACGGTAAATCCACAACGGCTGGATGTCAGTTTTTAGGAAATCGCCTAGTCACATGGCAGTGCAAGAAGCAGACGTACGTTGCTACATCAACATGCGAAGCTGAATACATTGCTGCCTCAAGTTGTTGCTCCCAAGTTCTTTGGATCCAACAGCAAATGCGGGACTACGGTTTTGAATTCCTAACTACTCCTATTTACGTTGATAATTCTGCTGCTTTAGATATCACTAGAAATCCTGTGCAGCACTCAAAGACCAAGCACATCGAAATCAAATATCACTTCATACGTGATTGCTTTGAGAAAAGGCTAATCGATGTTGTTAAGGTCCACACCGATGACCAACGTGCCGACTTATTTACTAAAGCATTTGACAAATCAAGATTTGACTTCTTATTATTGGTAAACGGCATTAAGGTCAAGCAAGAGTAAAACCAACATCGGAAAATCATTTTTGTAAATATCTTTGTGTGTTTTAAATTTGTCTTAGTTTATTGATTTTAGGGGGAGTAAATCCGAAAATCTGAAAATCCAAAAACATCGAAAAATTTCAAAAACACAAAAACAATAGAAAAACAAAAATGAGTTTCCTGGAGAGCAAAAGAGAAAATGATAGTACATCAGTGGTCTATCCAAACCTCTTTAAACCTTAAATGAAAAACGATAAGCAGCTCTATATAAGATGTATCGGTAGGCTCACAATCATTTTAAAGTGTGCAGGGTGATATAAACTTAAATCGACTGAAGATCAGGTGGGAACCATTCATTGGCATATGGTCTTAGTACCGAAATTTCGTTTGATAGATTGCCGAGGTTCTGAGATATTCGGTCTTTATGCTGCTTATCATCTGGGTATCATGGTTGTTTCTTTTACCGAAAAATAACGGGGACGCAAGTCTAGATCTTCCATGATACTATACATACGTGTACATATTGCATACTGCATTCGACCTCAATAAGTGATAAACAATCACATGTCCAAATCAAATAAGTGATAAAATATCACATTTATCCGGGTGTCAAGTTCGTCTCTCTGCTGTACGAAAGTACTGACCTGTTCACGGACTTGCACCTATGCCCTCATGCATATGAAAATCAAGTTCCTCATCAATAAGTGATTATATCACATAGGGCTTGTTTTCAAATCAAAATAAGTGAGAATCTCACATCTTATACGGTCAAACAGATGATAATCGGTATACTCACCGGTAAGATGAATTCTCGTGCATACCTTGATACGGGAATGTGTCGTGATGTGGATGAACACCGGTCGGTAAGTATAAATCATACCTTAACGTATCCCCTCGCCATGATTACATCTGATAAGTTGAGCTTAAGTGGACAACAATACCGATAATTGTTATATGATGTTTATCTTAATGTTAACTAACTGAACAACAGGAGTGTTTTGGCATGACCGTACACTGATATGATTCTCTTACCCTCGAAACTCGCAAAAAGAATGTCTGTATATATTTATTTACTGCTTTCAGTCTTTACATTTGAAAAATTCAAAAATACCAAAAAGATTTTATTTCTGCTTTATTTTCGATCGTACGATGTTGGAGCTCGAGTCTTCGTTACCTGAAACCTGACTGAAAACCGAATTGACTAAATCTTCATAAACGGTCAAAATTTGCAGATTTTGAAAGTTAGAATTTAAAATTGATAAATTTATTAAACTTTCAAACTGTCGGACGGTGTTTGATAGTGACATGGTCATCAGTGTGTCATTTGTTTATGTTAACTATATTCCAAGCAGTGTTCTCATTAAGCGTTTAGATTTCTTGCATGTGCAGATTCTAAAGGCTGGGAGAACATGGTCGATGACAAAGCTTTGGAACGAAGACACGACGTGAAGGCACTCAAGTGATGAAAATGATCGAGTAGCCGCTGACCATCATCAACACCACAAGGATCTCACTTCATAAAGATCAAGTTTTTCACGAGCATAACTCAAGGGGGAGCTTATGTTAAGGGGGAGTTTGTCAACACACTTCCTACGAGATACGGGTAGTTTGTTGATACACTTTCTGCTTTCAAGACGTGAAGACTTTGAAGATCCTCCGACTTTGAAGACTTGAAAGGACATCAGAGTTTTGAGAACTCGAAGACCAAAGACCATCGAAGTTCGAGACGAGTCTACAACTATAGAAGATAAAGACAAAGCTACAGCCAAGGGGGAGTTTGTTGGTGCACTTGTGTCTGTACTTTGTCTGTATTCGGTCACGATGTAAACGATGTCCTTGTCAGTCCTGTAAGCTGACCAAGTCAACCATCCTCCGGTTTGACTTGGACAACAGTTAGTAAATTTGATGTAAGTTGTCTGACTCGAAGGATGAGTGATCGAAGGATAATGTAGATCCTTCGATCACCACGAAAGATATGCTTCGATTGATAGACCTCGAAAGATCATCCTTCGAGGTCCTTGCTGATCCTTCGAAAGCCTTGCATTCGAAAGATGATCCTTCGGACCATCTATCGAATCCTTCGGACCAGACATCAGATGCTGGGTATATATACCCATGCAATGTGTTGAGAACAGATAGATGCACACAGATAGAAAGATAGAGAGTTTGAGAGCATTCTGTCCGAACACACACACACACACACTTGAGAGTTCGCAGAACAGATTTGTGAACATAGTGCTTGTAACCGAAACCTTTCATACGTATTAATACAGTGGTGTTAATCGGTGAATCTTTGTGTGTTTGTATTTGTGCTTGTTTCATCCCGGTTTGCTCACTAGCTTGGATTCCGCACTTGCTAGTGGGTTAGTATAACAAGGTTTAGGTTCGTCATCCTCCGAGAAGGGACCTACAGAATCAATAACAAAATTACATATATTTCGAAAATATAATCTCAAGATAAATTGCATGTTCGGTAAAAGTCCATGACAGATACTAAAAAAAAAGGGTAGTTGCACGGTACCCCTGACCGCGGAAGGGATCTCCCTTCCCAGTTCACCACCCGACAAGGATCCCTGGCGGCAAATACCCATAGCCATCAAAGAGGGGTAAGAAGCATGTTTCAAACCCGAGACCTCGAGTGTCCTCGGTCCGGCTTTAAAGCGGGTGTCGGTGGCCACCAAAGTGGCACTAATGGGAATTGAACTTGGGTCTCCATTGGAGAACCCAAGTCACTCCACCACTAGGCCACTTGTGGCGGTTAATTAAGGAGGGTAAGTGGGAAATCTTTTACGCAACATGTTCTCATGTGCACCACCGAGTCTTCTGTTCAGTGGTAACCTGTTACTTTTCTAATGAGTGGTTATGGGTTGTAGTTTTTGGTTGAGCCATTACTTTTCTTGAGGGGTTGGCTGGGTCACTATGCTTTGTTCTCCAGGCGGAAGGGTGATCCCTGGTGTCCGTGCTTTTGTTGTTAAAAAAACATGTTCTCATGTGCGGCCAACGTCTTTTAATTACATCTTTTTCCTTGATCAGACAAGAGTTGTCGGATGAAAAGTGGTTCATGTATAAAGGAAGCTTAAGGTTGATACAAAGTGAAGACATAGATACAACTTCTGCACATATAAAACATACTTGATACTTGTGTATTCCTTGAGAGAGTTCAAAATATATCCACCAATGATTTCGGTTTCGATTGAGGCTAATAACCGAATCGTGCACACCCCTCGTAGTGTCTATGTTCGTCATTTCTAGCATGTATGTAGGAAGAAATCAGAGAGTGCGATATGTCAACATGGGGACCAAGGACGGAGGGGTAAAAACGTCCAAAATAAATCCATACACATGATACTCACATGACAAGTAATATGCATATGCAACTCATGGATCTTCCACCATTGTTTTTAAACACTAATAATTTTTTACACGTGATTATTTAAAAAATACATCATAAAATCAATTTTTTTTTATGTTTCAAACAAGTATAGTATAAAAATATCTAAAAAATATGTGTAAACTGGATTTTGTAATTTATGATGTTTAAGTCTGTTCATGGTATTTTTCACAAACTCTATAAAAAGAATACCATATAAAAATGCCATAATTAGTGCTTATTGTTAGTTTTTTTAAAGAAAAAAGAAAAACGCCATGATAATTTATTGACTTTTTTATGCCAACGGTTAAACACTAACTTTCAAATAATTCAGTGAAAACCACAAACATCATACACACACTACTAGAAAACTACATTGTTTTCTACAAAAGTTTCTCACAAATTTTCCACAAGTCAATTTTTGCTACAATTTTCCTACAGTTTTTCGTCAAAATAAAAAAAAAAACATAAATAACCCGAAGCTTTTTCACAATTTTCAGACAAATTTGTCACAAAATAAGCATTTGTAGCAATTTTATAATCAAATACATCTGTTTATACGTATTATTGTTATGAAGTTCATGGAATTTTTCTGCATTTTTTTGCACAAAAAATGTCTTTTAATTTATTAATAATTTTTTTAAAATTTATTTTGTGTTTGTTGGAAATTTTCAGTAAAAACAAAAATTAAAAAGATGGTTTTGTCTGAAATTCGTCGATACAAATAGAAAACAGAAATTATATTTGTCAGAAGTTTGTAGGTAATTTAGATTAATAATTTTGAATTTATTTATTATTTGTCGAAAAATTGTCAGTAAAATTAAAAGAATTTTATTTTTGTCGAAAACTTGTTGGTAAAGACAAATAATAAAAAAGTTATATTTGTCAGAAAGTTGTTGGAAATCTAAAAACTAATTTCTAATATTTTGATCAATTAAGTATTATTAATGTTATTATTATTCTTAGTAATAAATAAAAAGAAATTTTAAAAACACAATTTTGTAGGAAAATTGTCACCGATTTGATGAAAAACTGAGATATAGCTTTTGTGGGAAAATTGTTGAAAATTTAGCGACGAGTTTTGTTTGTAGTAATTTTGTCAAAAGTTTTGTAGGAAAGTTGTCGCTGGCTTGATTTTTGACAAGTTTATTACACACGAATTTTTTTTTTGTGGAAAATTTGTCGTTACTTCAGTTTTCCAACAAATTTGCTACAAATAACGTTGTCGCAAAAAGGCATTTTTCTAGTAGTGACAATTGTAATCAACGACACGCCATAGAGCCTACTAGCGATTTCTTTAGGATTACTTATGTTCATCGGTTTGTATGCTTAGGTTTGCAGGTTGTTATTCCTTAGGTATTTCATAAAAAATGACATGAAAAACACCATGAGAAAACGCAGTTTAAATTTAGCGTGTTTCATGAAAAATGCAGTTTTAAAACACTATAAAAACACCCTGTTCTAAACACTATAAACATGTCAACTTTAAAAAACGTCACAAAAATGTAGTCTAAAAAACACAATAAAAATGCATGGTTCTAAAACACTAAAAAATCTGTCCGGTTTAAAAAAAATACCATAAAATACCCAGTTCTAAAACACAATAAACATATTCATTTTAAAAAATGCCATAAAATATCCCGTTCATACAACAACCAGTCCTCCTCCTCCTTCTTCTTCTTCTTTCAAAAGTATAACAATAATATATTTTGTTTGAAAGATGAAAAAACTCTGGATTTTATGTTGTAACTTTTTTTTTTAAATAATCACGTATAAAAAATTATGAAAAAATAGGAAGAATTGTTTTTTTTATGAACGACTATTTCATAAAACGGGGCGACTAGCAAGACGCTAGACCCAAAAAATACATACACATGCAAAACATTACACAATAAGTTACACCAATTTCTCCATCATAACTCCTTACACGAAGACCTATTCTTTATCCATAAGTATTCTAGCGACTTTATATCTTCAATAATCTTCGCGATGTTTGTTTCCTTGTTTTAAAAATTAGCTCGTTTCTCACTTTCCACATACTCCAACAAACCATCATTATGATACCTTAAACGATCTTTCTTTTGACCTGGTCCGTCTGTAGGTTCATGATTCGTACCGTGACTCGTGATTAGTGTGTGATTAGGTTCAATACAGGTGAGATTAGAGACTAATAAGAAACTTCTTTGTTTAAATTCGGTATTACAACGCCCGATTACATGCTAACCGAACATACCAAAGGAGTATACATCCGGGGAGAGACCAAGTGGTGATCTCTCCCCCAAAGCCTAAAACCTCATCTCAAACTCTCTGCCTTGCAAATGAACAAGGGGTTGGTATTTATAGCCACACCCACTTGTCTTGTGCACACACACGATCAAACACATAACCCTCTCGTTTGACCACTTCAAATAAGCGGGTCAATACACGTTCGTTTGACTGTTTCACTAACTATTACGTAATCAGCATAAAATATTCTAATCTATTCGAACAGCATCGGACATAAAAACTGCACCATCAAATTCCCCCTTGTCCGTTGCTGTCGAATGCTGAAAATGCAACTGCAATCGATCTTCAGTCAAGTATTTGTTGAAGTTATCTTCTCTGTGTTAACAAATTCCCCCTTGACCGATGATCCAGGTAAGTAGTATCTTCACTTTGAATCTTCATACCAAATCCTTGAAGCTTCTCGTATAATATTTCCCCCTCAAAGTACACGTATCCGTGTTGGGTGTTGTGCAATCTCCTCGCAAGGCTAAATTGACCGATCTTCTGCTAATCTTCCAATACTCCAACCGGCATTTGATAAGGGTTCCATTCTTTAAAAACTGCGTCAAGTCTTGTTCTTGTCATAAGAACTCCATTTCATTTCAAGCATACTACATTGGTAGAGTTTTCTGGTGAACTGTCTTCTGTAAATCATCTTTGTGGAATCGACCAAGTAATGCACTTTGATCATTAGTATCAACACTCAGGAAGTCAGCTAGACCGAGTATATCATTTGCAAGCTCAACAAGCATGCTTAGTTGAACTACATCCAGATCTCATTGTCTCGCCTTTGTGAAGTTGACCACGTAATGCACTACGGATCTTCAGCATCAGTACTCAGGATGTCAGCTTGACCAAGTACATCGTTTACGAACTCAACGAATTGAATTACACCCAGATCCCGGTAAAATCTCATAAAGATTCCCTAGGTTTTCAGTGAACAGCGCTTTGAAACTACTGTAGACTTTAGATACCTGTATATTTCCATGCAAAACCCTTCACGCTGGCTTGAGAATTAATTAAAATCCTCAAATATGTGTCTGTGCAAAACATTCCACGCAGAACCTTTGTATCACTAGAAAAACACAAACTCCACCACCTGTGATTGCGTTTAGAAATTTACCGAAGAAATTTCAAAACATATGAAAATTTTTATCCCCCCATTTCTTTGGTAGAATCTCTAGACCTGGACAAATTCCTTCCACTGAGCGGAACTATCGTCAACTACACTGAACAAATTCTCTCCATTGAGCAGAATCTTTCAAACGTTCTCGTTTTTTCTAAAAATCACGAAAGCGACTTTCTTCTTTGCATATTCTAGTTGATAATGAAAGTCCCCTAGCCCCGTAGGATCCGACTTGTATCCCCCCAAAGTACTGCTAACACCTAATGCGAAAGCTTCCATCATAGGCATAACTTTTCGACTTTGTGAACTCGTTAGGACCGATCTTGGCTCTCTGGGTTCCTTCAATCGTTACCAAATGCGAGAATATGACAATAAACAAAATTCTTTCGAGCATTTACGAACACTGATAACATAGCAAATTTTCACGTGCAGAAATAAATATACCATTTTTGGCCCATAATAGTCACGTCACCAATTTTGACATTTGCACCAGTAACCGTGACTACCCCACGTAAAAAAAAAAATCATTGTTGGTACATAATGTCTATCGCCTACGTCAACAGTCTAGGTTGTGTCAGTAGCTTGTAATAGGGGGTTAAAGTGTCAAAATGTAAAGTTATTTGTGTGTATAGCCATTTCGCACGAAATGGATTGTTGTCCATTTCGCACGAAATGGAAGTTGGCCATTTCGTGCGGAATGGAAGATGTTGGTTTCGTGCGAAATGGTGGCCCTATAAATATGGGTCTTGGGTTTCCATTTGGTACGAATTGGTGAACTGTGCAACGAAGTGCTGCCAATTTCTCACCGTGTATTATCGTTGAAAATCAATGGAAAACTAGTTTTAAACATATATCTCTGCTTCTACACCTTTCTATCACTGATTCTCAGTTATTAGAGTGTTTCCGCCTCTCTAATGACTTAAATTTGACTCTAAACGACTCATATAGGTCGTATATTGATCCTACAAGTGGTATCATAGCTCAGGATGAGTCAAATCGGCTGAATCAGTGCTTAGAACTCTTTTTTTCTACTCATTCTTGGATTTTTGAACGATTCCACGGACAAAATGGACTGATCTTTGAATATAACGTGTAAAACACTGTTTTAACAAATCCTTGAAAGAATCAGACCTAAATTTGGACTAAAACTGATGAAAAAGTACCAAAAACTTCATTTCGCGTGAACAAACAGCATTTCGTGTGAAATTTTTGTCCATTCCGTACGAAATGAATCATTTCGTGTGAGGGTTTTACCATTTCGCTTGAAATACTTGTCCATTTCATACGAAACGGACCACTTCGCTTGAAAAAGCAAACTGTTTAATCATTTCGCACGGAAAGGCATCTTGTTTACTCATTTCGCACGAAATGACATTCTATTTTGTTTGAGAGTGTCATTTCGCTTGAAAGTTCATATTGTGTGAACTCATTTCGCTTGAAAACTGTCCATTTCGTTTGTGTCCATTCTGTTTGAAAGTTCATTCTGTGTGTAGAAGCCATTTCGATTGAAAGTAATTTTTCAAAAAGTTAGAAAATTTTTCCAAACTGTTTTCATAAAATGGATAACCAAGAGTTTTATAACATGTTTTTCGGAGGGGGAATGACAATAGTTCAAACTCCAGCGAGCATTGTGCAGAACGTTAACATGGAAAATGAGCTTGGTACAATGCAAAAGCCACCAAAATTGATGAACATTGATGAATATTTAGGGTGGCCAGGGAGGTTTAAAACCTGGATATAAGCAAATCATTTTGAGTGTTGGATGAAAACTGAGTCAAAGTATGTACCTCCGACGAATGGATCTGGTATTGAGAAAGCACTCCATCAGTTAACTCCGCTTGAACAGGACAACTTCAAAGCTGAAAAGAAAATGATGAGCATCTTGCAGCAAGCAATCAAAGAAGATATTCTAGTTCTGTTATGTGACAACTCGAGTTTCCAAGATTCTATCTTCACATTAATTGCACGTTAATTGTATAAGTTGTTTGTTTACACGACTTGTTTGCTTTGTAACCGTACACGTTTGTGATATGTTAGACAAAACTTCCATCAATTTAACTTACTAGACAAAACTCTATCATGAAGTCCCTCAATTTATATCGACTTAATCGCCGAGGCCGATGGCGAGCGGGTCATTAGTTAATAGCGCTATTACGTTTAACAAACCTCACACCGTGTCGTTCGAACGGGTGTGTACTAATGGACTATGGCAAACTATCAGTGATGATAGACACTGATGTAGGGCACAACTTATATTTCGTTAGTAGTCGATATGGTGCTGTCTAGTGGTTCACATGGGAAGCCCCCACTGATTATGGTTATGGTTTGGGAAACAGAAGTACTGGTTAACTCGTGGTTTACGATACAACTTATAATTTCAAAACAAACTGGTAAAACTGAACAATCAGCCGTGAACTCGCTCAACTTTGTTGTTGACTCGTTGTTACATGCCTTGCAGGTCATTAGGTGCTTATGGAGCTTGCACAGGGAGGAGCGGTCGTTGTGGGATTTCAGACTGTTATGTCCCGTTACTTGACATTGAACTTTAAACTGTGTTTTGGTTATTTAAACATTACTATGCTTCCGCTGATTTCTTAAACATGTTTGGCTTATTTTGAAACTCCAATTATATTGCATTTGGTTTTATTTATTTAATCGCATTGTTCAATATGATTGGTGGCTTGATCCTGGTCAGTCACGCCTCCTAGCGGTGGTACTCCGCATGTGGATTTTGGGGGTGTGACAGATTGGTATCAGAGTCATTGGTTATAGTGAACTTGGTTTTAATAAAGGGAAAAAGTTTTTGTTAGAACCAGAATATAACCGGTACAGTGCTCAACGATCCACAACGACGCTTCGCTCCACGTGCATGGCTCAACACTATAGGTGATATGGTTTATGTAATTATTGCCTACTTGCTAGTTATATAGTAGTTTGCTCATGGTATGCTTAGATGAACATAACAACTATTGTTTGAAAACCCATGTGTGCTTACTCTCTTCTGTCATCGCACTTTCGCGAACATCTCTCACTCATGTTTCCTTTGGTATGAAGATCATGAGTGGACGCGTTAACCTAACCCAAGCCCAGCTAACGGCTCTAATCAATGACCAAGTTACTGCAGCACTCGCAGCCGCTCAGGCAGGAGGTATAACCTGCCATTGCATCTTACTCTAGGATCTTTAGATCCTACTCACGTAAACCCACACTTGTTTAACTTTGTCACTTCTTGCACACACAACAGGTCAACCTGCACAGCCTCCTGCATGTACCTTTAAAACTTTTATGGACTGCCGACCTACTACTTTCAACGGCACTGAAGGAGCTGTAGGCCTCCTCCACTGGTTCGAGAAGCTCGAATCTGTTTTCGAGATGTGTGAATGCTCTGAGGCACGTAGGGTGAAGTATGCTACTGGTACTCTTGACGTAATAGCACTTACGTGGTGGAACTCTCAGGTTCAGATGTTGGGAATTATTGCTGCTAATGCCACCCCATGGAACGACTTCAAGGATCTGATTAAGGAAAAGTATTGTAGTCGTGATGACATCCACAAGTTGGAAGTTGAGTTCTTCAACTTAAAGAAGACAGGGTCGGAAATCGAAGCGTATACGAAAAGATCCAACGAGCTGGCAATCTTGTGTCCTACTATGATAGATCCTCCCATCAAACGTATCGAGCTGTATCTCAAGTGTCTTGTGCCAGAAATTCAGAGTCATGTGACCGTGGCTAATCTAGGCACCATCCAGCAAGTCACTCGACTTGCTCATCGTCTCACTGATCAGGCGGTGGAACAGAACAAACTGCCCAAGCGTATTGGTACTACTACTACAGTCACTACTACTTCTGATGCCCCCAGTGACAACAAGCGCAAATGGGATGGAGTCTCCAGCAAGGGTTCAACATCGGCTCAGTCTCAGTCTCAGCAGCGAAAGACTGACGACTACCAGAGTCCTGGTCAGCAATCGTCTGGTAGTCAAGGGCAGGGTTGATACAGGGGAAACCACCCCAAGTGCAACCGATGCAACAGGCATCACAGTGGGCAGTGCAACAAGGGTCGTTGTTTGAGGTGTAACAAGTTTGGTCATGAAGCGAAGGATTGCAGGGGCGCACGACCTGTGAATCAGAATCGTCAATGGCAACAGCAGGCTCCACAGAATCAGCCGTAGCAACAGCAGGGTAACAGGGGATGTTTTCAGTGTGGTGCTGAAGGTCACTTCAAGAGAATCTGTCCTCAGTTGAATCAGAAACAGAATATCAACAACAATCAAGGCAACGGAAACAACAATGGGGGTAACAACAGGGGAAACAACGGAAACAATGGTGCCCGGGGTCGCGCGTTCGTGATTGGTCAGGGTGATGCTAGGAATGACCCCAACGTCGTAATGGGTAAGTTTCTACTGGACGACTTTTATGTTAATGTTTTATTTGATTCGGGTGCCGATACCAGTTACGTGTCCTTAAAAGTTAGTCAAATGTTAAAGCGTGTCCCAACACTTTTGAACACCAAGCACATGGTAGAGCTAGCAAATGGTAAAAGTTTAGAGGCCACACACATAGTTGAGGGTTGTAATCTCGTCTTAGCTGGTCAGACCTTCTCTATCGACCTCATTCATATCGTCTTGGGTAGTTTCGACAACGTTATTGGTATGGATTGGTTATCCCAACATCGAGCAGAGATACTTTGCAGGGAGAAGATCGTCCGCATTCCCGTTCAGATGAAGAACCTTTAATGATTCATGGCAACAAGAGTGGTGCTGTGGTAGGCATCATTTCTTTCCATAAGGCCCAGAAGTGTTTGCGAAAGGGCCACACTGCCATTTTAGCACTCGTTACTGACACCTCGAAGAAAGAGAAGGAGATAGCAGATATCCCGATTGTACGTGACTATCCTGAGGTATTCCCTGAGGAACTACCAGGTCTTTCGCCTCATCGGCAAGTTGAATATCAAATCGAGCTAGCTCCTAGAGCAGCGCCAATAGCCCGTGCACCTTACCGTCTAGCTCCATCAGAATTAGAAGAACTGTCCACGCAACTACAAGAGTTCTTGGATAAGGGCTTTATTCGTCCTAGCTCTTCGCCTTGGGGAGCTCCAGTATTATTTGTGAAGAATAAGGATGGTACCTTCAGAATGTGTATCGACTACCGCGAACTCAACAAGGTGATTGTGAAGAACTGCTATCCACTTCCACGCATTGATGACTTGTTCGACCAGCTGCAAGGGTCGAGCTATTGTTCGAAGATTGACCTGAGGTCAAGTTACCATCAACTGAGGGTCCGAGATGAGGATATCTCTAAGACAGAGTTCAGGACTCGTTATGGGCATTATGAGTTCCTGGTTATGCCTTTTGGGTTGACAAACACGCCTGCAGTCTTCATGGATCTTATGAACAGAGTGTGCAAGCCCTATCTGGATAAGTTTGTTATTGTATTCATCGACGACATCCTGATCTACTCTAAGAGTCAGGAGGAGCACGAGCATCATCTACGGCTTATTTTAGAACTCCTTCGAACAGAACAGTTGTACGCTAAGTTTTCAAAATGCGATTTTTGGCTTCGTGAAGTCCACTTTTTAGGCCACGTGGTAAACAAGGATGGGATTCATGTTGATCCATCCAAGGCAGACTCGATCAAGAACTGGCCTGCACCCCGTACACTTACAAGACAAAACTCTATCATGAAGTCCCTCAATTTATATCGACTTAATCGCCGAGGCCGATGGCTAGCGGGTCATTAGTTAATAGCACTATTAGGTTTAACAAACCTCACACCGTGTCGTTCGAACGGGCGTGTACTTATGGACTATGGCAAACTGTCAGTGATGATAGACACTGATGTAGAGCATAACTTATATTTCGTTAGTAGTCGATATGGTACTGTCTAGTGGTTCACATGGGAAGCCCCCACTGATTATGGTTATGGTTTGGGAAACAGAAGTACTGGTTAACTCGTGGTTTACTATAAAACTTATGATTTCAAAACAAACTGGTAAAACTGAACAACCAGCTGTGAACTCGCTCAACTTTGTTGTTGACTCGTTGTTACATGCCTTGCAAGTCGTTTGGTGCTTATGGAGCTTGCACAGGGAGGAGTGGTCATTGTGGGATTTCGGACTGTTATGTCCCGTTACTTGACATTGAACTTTAAACTATGTTTTGGTTATTTAAACATTACTATGCTTCCGCTGATTTCTTAAACATGTTTGGCTTATTTTGAAACACCAATTATATTGTGTTTGGTTTTATTTATTTAATCACATTGTTCAATATGATTGGTGGCTTGATCCTGGTCAGTCACGCCTCCTAGCGGTGGTAGTCCGCATGTGGATTTTGGGGTGTGACATGTTACAACATCAGGATAACTCACAGTCTGTCTGGAATGCATTGAAAATAAAGTTTCTTGGAAGTGTTTTGATGATAAAGAGCAAAACATCATTGTTGAAAAAGGAATTTGATATTTTTACGGGTATCAAGGGTGAGACAACAAAAGAGTTGATAGAAAGATATTGTCATTTGGTTGTAGAAATGAAGCGTTTGAGCATTGAAAAAACAGATGAAAAATGGGTTGACAAGCTGGCAGATGCTTTACCGTATGATGAGTGAGGAACATATTTGTTGGTGTTGAAAAATAACCAGGAATATATTGGAATAAATCTAAGCTCATTCATCAAGAAAATTGAATCTCATGAGCTTGAACTTAAAAAGATTAGAAAAACGAAAGCTTCTAATGTACAACAAGATGTCTCATTGTACTACAAAGGAAGTTCATCAGCAACATCTAACCTAAGTCCAAAAATTCAGACAACATTTAGTGCTGATTCTGCATCTGGAGGTTCTTAAAGCACGCCAAGCAACAGCCATTCACCGTTTGCAAGTTTTGAACCAAATCCTAAGTCTTCGGGATCACAAGAACAAGCTTATACTCAAAGCTCTTCAGGATCAAACAATCAAGGTCATGGTCAAGGGATTTTGTGCAATATAGCTGTGAACATCAAGAATGGTCAAGAATTTACAGAATCAGCAGCAAAACAACATAATTCACTACTTGCTTCAGTACTTGAGTCCTATGAAAGTCTTGTTGCCGGGAAAATTGGAAATCCTGACATGACAAAAGAAGACTACGATCAGATCGATCCAGAGGAGCTGGAACTGATAGATATCAAGTGGGGCATGGCGAGCTTAGTGAGGAGAGCATAAAGGTTTATGGAAATAACTGGTCGAAACAGTCTCTCAGGACCTGATCAAAAGCTTGGGTTTGATAAAGCAAAAGTTACGTGTTTCAAATGCAAAGAAAAATGGCATTTCAAACACGAGTGTCCAAACAGGGAAGTAAACAATCATCAGAATTCGTTCACAAATGACTACTACCGACAAGCAATCTATCACAAAACTAGTCAACAGCCATTCAATTCAAGACCTCAAATTGAAAACAAACCTGAAAAGGCGCTTTTGGTTAATCAGGATGATGAGAAGGTTGCTGAAGGATTTAGTTGGGATAAATATATTCCGGGTGAGGGTCTTGCTATAATGGCAGAGATTATCGAAGAGCCAGAATGTGTTGTTGAAGCTAAGGATGTCGGTGAAGTGATGAGTGAAGAGAGTTTGGCAGAACTTGAAGAGGCAGCTGCAGAAGTTTACTACTATCAATCAGAACAGGAGATCATTGCTACTTCTCTTAAATCAATAATGCCTCCTAACATGTTTGATTCTTTTGCAGGATTCTTCAGCGAGCCAACTACAGGTTTCTGTCCACAATATGACGTTGAAAAAGCTCCGGTTGAAGAGATCATAGATGTTTCTAAAGAGATGAATAAAGAAACTCTGAAGGAGATAGCTGACAAAGTGTTGATGGTCAAGCTGAAAGAGGTACACAAAACTCAAGAGTCCATGTCTGTCAAAACGGAGTCTGTTGAAACGGAATCTGTCACAACGGAGTCTGTCGAAACAGAGTCAATTGTAAAGGAGTCAGTCAAAATGGAGTCAGTCGAAAAGGAGTCCGAGTTCAAATCAGAAAATCTGGATCAAATCAGGAGAAAAGTCAGAGTCAGAGTCTGACGGGTTTGGTAAAACTGAAATTAAAACTGATAAAGAAGACAAGGTTTCTGAAAAAGTTGATCAAATTTCTGAAACTCCATGCAAAAACTGTTCGAAACCCTGCATGGATTGTCTTGAAAAAGACAAACAGTTTCAGGAATTGAAAAAATACACTGACGAAGTAAAATTTGATCTTAATGATATGAAGGAAGGTTGTGACACTTTAGCACGTTCGATCAAAATGATTCAAAAAGAAAGTTTAGAAAATGATAAAACTACAATTTGTTAAAAGCAACTGTCATGGATAAGCAGATGGAAATTAACATTCTTCTGGACAAAATTGCTTCTTTGAAAAAGGAACTTGAATTAATGAGAACTGAAAATGAAAGAATTGATAAGAAATTGATCAGTTATGTTGATTCATCTTATGTGATTGATCAATTTGTTCCGCAACAACCTGATGTGAAACCTGTCTTCAAAAATGTTCCACCCCCAATGTGGAATCATTATACATAAAAATATCCAGATGGGGTGGAAGCAGCTTTAAATCTCAAGTTGAGAACTGTTGAGAATGAGTTACCTAAAAATATTGATGTTACATTCTCTCCATCCAACACTGATAATGAGTCACAAGTGATTAAAAATGTTGTTGACCAAGTGTTAGATGAAGAAAGTGATAACACATATTTTGGAACAGTTAAAACTCATTTGGAGAATTCAAATTCTGATTCTGAAGATGATGGTAACTTTTTGGACAAGTTCATACCAAAACCAGATAAAGTTGTGAATGATGATTCGATCATTGTGGTTTACACAATGACTGGAACTGACAAACTCTATTCTCATTTTAAATATCCAATTCAGAATGCAAAATTGGAGAATGTTGAAAAAGTGTTCAAACTTGTTGAAATTGACATTTCAGAGGTTAACAACAATGCATTTCTTTCAAAACCAAAAAGGTCTTTTGTGAAACAACAACCAAACAATCCAGGAAAGAAAGAATGGGTGGGTAATCATGGTCAGAACAAAAAACATGGTAACAACTTTAAAAAGAAGGGTGTCGGTTTTGAAAAGAAAATGGCTAAAAAGGAGGTTAAACCAAAAGAAAAGTTATGCGATGTGTTTGTTGCGGGAAAGAACACAGTTGATGAAAAAGATTATATCTTCAGTCAAAAAGCCGTTGACGATTTCAATGCAGCTAAAAATTTGAAGGAAGAGACCAACAAATCAACTTTTTCCGAGTATGACAAAAGAATCTCTTACCGCTGTAATGAAATTGGTCACATGGCCAAACAGTGTGTTAAGAAGATTGAAAACCTGTTTTCTAGAAACCCAAACCTAAAACTTCAAATGATGTTAAGGGTAAAACACCGATGATTTCCCCCGTGCGTATTTTGAAGCGAGGTGAATCTTTGAAGTCCGAGGATATGCCAAAATCAACCTTTGAGATTGGTGAATTTTCGAAAACTCAAAAGACTTCAAATATTATCCCAAAACCAAAACTTTACAAAATCAATCATGGGTGGAAAAACCAAAATAATCATTTGAAGAAAAGAAAATGGAGAAGGAGTTAAAATCTGAATCAAAAGTGTTTGCAACCGACGTTGAGAAACTTGAGTTTGAATTGGACAAATTGATTGAGGAATTCCCACCAATTAAGGAGGGAGATCTTAAATCAAATTCGAAACATGTTGTTCCAAACGTTATCTTCAACATTCCAAAAGTTGATGTGTCTTGTGATCTAGTATTTGGTAGTGTTCCAACTGTGAAGAAATCTTGGGCTTCATTGTTTGAATGAATGTCTTTGATGTATGCAGGGGCTTCCGAGATCGATAATCTCCAAGTGGATCATGGATAGCGGCGCCTCGAGGCATATGACTGGGATGTTGGCACTGCTCTATGATGTCAAATCAATTAACGGAGGATATGTTGGATTTGCGGGAAATCAGGGAGGAAGGATAGTTGGTGAAGGAACTCTTACTAATGGAGTTGTAACGTTTGATAAAGTGGATTATATCATTGAACTTGAAAACAATATGTTGAGTATATCACAGATTTGTGACAAGTCATTCATAGTACACTTTACAAAAAATGAGTGTTTAATCATTAAACCTGGTTTTAAAATTCCAGAAGATATGGTGTTGATGCGAGCTCCACGGGAAAACGATTTGTATGTCTTAGATATGAGCGTCGCAACAACAACAGATCAAAAGAAACCATCAAAAGCAACTGAAAAAGAAACAAGAATGTGGCATCGAAAGATGGGTCACATTCACGTGAGAAAAATGAATTTCTTAGTGCACAATGATCTAGTTGAAGGTGTTAATCTGAAAAATTTCCATTTGAATGATGATTGTGTAGAATGCAAAAAGGGTAAGCAAACAAAGAAGACACACCCACAGAAGTTGTTGAATTCTATCAGGGTAACGCTCGAGAGACTCCACATGGATCTCTTTGGACCAGTTAATGTGCAGAGCGTGAGTGGAGATTTGTATTGTCTAGTAGTGACTGACGACTTTACTAGACTCTCATGGGTGATGTGTGTAGGATCGTGTTTTGACCCGAACAAGTCGTTCAGAGGCGTTCTCCTATGTTTCAGGTGCGGAATAACAAGAAACGTAGGTAGAAATAGCTTGTTCTTCACTTTAATCTACTGATTTCATTGAATTAACAATGTTTACAGGTCAAACGTCACACCGGCAGCACCTCGGTATGGAAATCACAAAACCTCTTATGGTTTCGCTTATGAGACAGCTATATATAGATCATATGGTTTCGCTTATGTGTACATGACACATAAGCAGAACCTCTACAGTGACAACCAAGCTAAACCTCTAGCATATGTCTCTACAAGCGAAACCTCTTCCTAAAACACATACATTCACCTATTTTCTCGTAAATTAAGCCCTAATCTATACAATGCAATTTTTAACTTGTTCCAAGACGAAATCAACAGATGTAGTGCATCAACAGACTCCCCCTCAGATGTTGATGGAGTCGTTCATCACCATGCTATGACCTTATATCTTCAGTCTTGATCAGTCTCTGGGCTTTTTCTCTCTTTATCTTCATCAATTCTCTTGATCAGATCTCTTGATTCCTTAAGTTCATCAGTTCCAGGATCGAAATCTGTCTCACATTTTACTCAGGTATCTTCAGACTCTTCCTCTCGATTTACTGACATTCTTTTGTTCTTTAGGAACATCTTCAGAATTGTTGTCTGGCATTTACAGATTCTCAGGATCGATCAGCCTGGCCCAAACAGAGGTCTTCAGAAATCGAAACCTGGCATTCTATCTTCAGAACCAAGATCAACCTAACTATACCTGCACAATCTTAACCCAGAAATAAAATTTCTAAACTTAACATTTTGTATGCACCAACTCTAACTCCCTCTCATAAGCATCAACAAACACTCTCTTTCTGATCATTCACTTATGATGAACAACTTGATAAATTGAAAAACATATTTTGACACTTGACACTCTCCCCCTCACAACAATGTCATCATGTTAAGCACTTGGAACTTTGAAAATCAGCTTTCCAACATCAGATGTCAAAAATCCTTTTGAATTTTCTGAAACCTTAAGCTAAAACAAACACAAAATCTTTTTGGATTTTTCAATGTAAAGAAATGAAATGCAGAGAAGAAATATTTACAAACAATATTTTTGTGAGTTCGTGTAAGAGGATCATATCAGTTTATAATACGTGTCACTAACACCGTTAAGCTTGATTACATCTTCAGTCCAAAATAATTCACCTAGATTGTCAGTATATCGGTCCACTGAAATTTTCGCACAAAGTTCAACTGATTTGAGATACGATATTAATGTTTTAAGAACTTAAACTTATCCGTGTGTCCCACTACTTGAATATACTCCCGTATACAGATCCCAATATTCAGTCTTACAGGTGAGTATACCACAGCTGATATCTGTATAGGGGTTAGATGCGAGGGCCGTGAGAGCTTAGGTCGATACTTCCGTATACGCAGAGAGATGACGGCTTCGACTTTTAGGTGTGTCCCCTTTAGAGGATCTTTTAATTTCAACAGCAGCGACTATCAACTTTATTGTTTCATCAGCATACTGAGGGCGAAGCTATGTTTCAAGCTTTTGCGGAAAGTATTATCCGGGGACTAGGTCAGTACTTCCATACAACAGAAGTCCTGGGATAATACCTCAGATATCACTGAGCATAAAGACCTAGTATCTCAGAATAAGGGACCTTTCAAACAAGATTTCAGGGGTTACCTATATATCCAATTATGTGTTAACCCACAGAACAAGCAAGTTTGAAATTTGATTTATATCTTGTCACAATTTACTAAATGTGTAAAAACCTACTGACATATCCACAGTAAGATTGTTTATCACATTTATACTTTCCATTTCATTAGCATGTTGTGACAATCCACTGATGTACTATCATTTCCTCTTTTTCACAACAAACTCATTTTTGATTTTATCATGTTTTTGTCTTTTTCAAATTTTCTAATGTTTTTGGATTTTCTGAAAATATTCTACTCCCCCTAAAATGCAAACACATTAAAAAAATTTGAAAACTACTAGACTCTTGACCCATTTGAAAAAAAAATAAAACAAACTGTATAGAAACTTGACAACTGACATCGAATCACATCAAATCTCCATTCACTAGGCATAAACAATCTGAACTCCCCCTTTCAACAAACCATTTTCTCATTTAGATTTCAAAACACTTAAGTTTGTTTTAATCAAAATGATTTTTCCGGAAAATGAGTTTGTTTTTACCACTTTTAAGTTTACCTCTTGTGAAACATGGGGATATGGTTCATCATCTTGTTTATCAATCTCATATGAATAGTAAATCAAGTACAACTTAATGTCCCTGATTTACTAATTGCAGTTAATTAACTACTGTACCATTTGTAAAAATTACCACATGTATGTACAACCAAACAATACCAATTGTAGGAATGAATCATCTACATTTTACCCATCAAAGTGCCGATTCCTGCTTCGCACGTACCAACCTGGAAGCTCCAGCGTAGTCCTTTCACCATTAGAAAGATGCCGATTTCTGATCCACGATATAAACTTGGGATCTCCGGCATAGTCCTAAGACTTTATGGAAAACAAACATCCATCCAAGTCTTTTTAGACTTGATGGATTTCAACTCTTGCGCAGTGGGGTTGTGTGTTGCCTTTTTAGATGCGTAAAAATCTTTAACCCCTTTCGCTTTCCCATTCAACATTTTCCCAAAAATTTTCTTTACACTTCCATTAAATGTTTTCTCGACATCAAATTCTTTTTTCTTAGTGTAAAACTGTTTTGAAATATCAACTTTTCCGATTTTCTTTTTAACTTCTTCAAATTTCAGTGATGGAAATTCATCATTATTCACTGAAATTTTCTCCTCAACCTGTGGCTCTTCTGGCTTTGTGGAACCAGATTCATTGCCGACATTCACATCAACCTTTTTAACAACCCACACTTGGTTGTCTTTTCCTTTCTTTTCATACCTATTCTTCTTCGAACATTCACCAACCTCATAAGTTGAATTCTCAAAAACTTTAAGTTTTTCAGTTGGTGGTTCAATATCAACAACTTTTTCTTTTAATTTCTGAGAAACTCCCTGTTTTGTTTTTGCATTCTTTGAACAATTCCATGCAATGTGACCAGCTTCAGTGCACTTGTAACAGGTACGAGTCTCTCTTTGATAAAACACTTCAGTTCCATTCTTCTTTCTTTCAGCAAGAAACTCTTGATTTGACTGTCTCCAGAATGGTTTCTTCTGTTCATCTTCTAAGCTTCCACCTGACACAAATTCTGTTTTTGTTTTAGAATTTTTCTCATTTTTATGATTTTCTAATGGAACAAAGCCTAATCCTTTCTTTTTGTAGCTACGATTTTGGTTAGGTTTCTTTTGAAAACCAGAACCAGAATTGTAACATTTTTTCTTGTTTAAACGTTGTTGAACTCTTGAAGTATATTTTTTAGATTTTTCAACACTTTTCAAAACTTTCAATTCAGGAATATTAATCTCTATTAGTTTGAAAGTTTTGTTAATCAATTCCGTTTTAATACTCATTATTGGAAACTCTTTGTTGTAATATAATTTATCAGAACCATTCAAAGTATACACTACTTCGAATGTTTCATCATTCAAATTTGCTTGTGATAACAAAAATTCTTTACTGTAAGACCGTTTGACCAACGAATTTTCCCTGTTGACTGTGGAATTTAACCCTCCAGACTCTGACTTTGACTCATCCTCATCAGTATCCAACACCTGATCCACCACCTTTTTGATTAATTCAGACTCATGATCAGTATCAGATGAGGTAAACGTGACATCAGTGTTATCTGGTAAAACATTAGTTGTGTCGGTTTTTAGCTTTATATTGTCTGCTTTCTCAAGTTGCTCCTCATTTGGTTTTCTAGGAGAATACCCTTCCCAAATTGGAGGCGGACACTTGTTATAGCTAACAGTCGGTTTCTTACCACAATCTTTCTTCTTCTTTTGCTTCTCGTCTTGAAAAGCCTCCATACCTGCAACAGTTGGGTAAATACGATCAATGAGATAATCAGAACTAGAATAACTTTGTAACAAACGTCTAATTCTCTCATTCTCGATCTTTTCTGTCTCCAACTCTTGCTTCCATTTAGCACTTTCTTCGATGTAGAAATTTATAGCTTTCTGCTTTGACATCATGACTGCATTCATCATTTTCATTGCTTGCTCTCTTTCTGAGTTTGTCTTTTGGAGACCAGTTACTGTTTTGTTTAAGACATCATATGATTCTTTCACATAGTTGAGGTTAAACAGTAACTGCTCCTTCTTCTTCTCATACTCAGCAATGATGTCGTCTTTTGCTGCACACTCCTTGCAAGTTTCCAAACACTTCTCACAGGGCTTTACAACTTCAACAATCTTTTCAACCTCGATTGTTTTCACAACTTCAATCACCTTTTCTTCTTCTTTTATCTTTAGTTCTTCTTTCACTTTCTCAGTTTCAACTATCTCTTCAGCAGCACTTTCAACATTTTCATTCTAAACAACTTCTTCAATCTTTTCTTGTTGTTGTTCTTTAGCAGCTCGTTTCTCCTTCAGTTTCTCCATTCGATCTGCAAAATAGAAATGAAAACTTTCAGGAGAAAGATGAGATTTTGCAACATTTATATGTTTCTCCTCCTCATTATCACTACTACTATCAACTGGTGATTGATCAAACTGTACAGACTTTTCAGAATCAACATCTGATGAAACAGAATCAGATGGTGTTTGATCAAATACAACTTCCTTTTCAGAACTAGCAATGTTTTCAACACTTTTATCTGAACTCTCTGAAATTTCCTCAACCTTTTCTGAAAGTTCATCAACACTTTCTGAATTTTCATCAGACGTAACAGACTTTTCATCCTCACTAGTCACATTCACTTCAATAGACTTCATCCAGGTGGCAAACAAGTCTGGCTCTCTCACAATCTTTGTAATGAATGATTTCAAATTTCCATTTTCATCCATAAACATATCCCAACTGAAACCTTCAGGTAGTTTCTCATCATCTTGATTGACTATGCATGCAGCTTTGCCATCAGATGATATGTAATTACTCCAGCTGAAATCTACCAAACATGCTCTCTTTGAATCCTTAATCTTCCTACCATGAGCCGTCTGTGAATCTTGTGATTGACCAACCTGCTGATAAATGGCTTTCCGGTAGTAGTCGTCTTTTCCAAACGGGTTCTGAGCACCACTAGCTTCTCTGTTTTTACACTCCCGTTTGAAATGGCCTTTCTCCCTGCATCGAAAACAATTAACTTTAGATTTATCAAAACCTAAAGTAGATACATGAGCATCAAGAAAGTCATTTCTCCCGGTAATTGTTTTGAACTTTTCAGCACGTCGAAGAACACTAGCAAACACCATTTGATATCCATTAATTCCATCTCTTTGGCGTCTATTTGGTCGTAATCCTCTTTGGTGAGCATAGGATTCCCAATCCGACCAGCTACTAGACCCTCATAAGATAACAATACAGAACCAAGTAGAGCCATGTGGTCTTTAGCAGTGTCTTCTGAAAAGCTTTGTCCTTCTGGAAGATTTAGCGCGATCTTACACTGAATCACATATCCATTTCCTGTCTTTGTGCTTTGAGACTGAAAACTCGTGTTTGACTCTTTAGGATTGACACTTGAAAATGATGAGAATCCGCTGCTACTCTTGTTTGAGCCCTGATCAGCTTTTTCTGATGAATCCCCAGCACTGAATGCAGTTTGGATTTTCGGACTTCTCTCAGATTCTGGAACTGGAATGCTACCCTTGTAGTACATCTTCACATCCTGTTGACCACTCGGACTGTTCATCCTGGTGATCTTCTGATGTTCTAGATCCTGACTCTCGATTTTTTCGATAAACTGTGAGATTGCCAGCCTGTCATAAACACCCATGTTCTTCAATATCATCAAATACGTTCCCCACTCCTTCTGAGGTAACGCATCAGCCAGCTTATCCACCCACTCTTCACGGTCTTTGTCAACACCCAACATCGACAATGATCGCACTAAGTGACAATATCTCTCAATCAGCTTCTTTGTATCCTCTCCCGGTAAGCTGCTGAACAAATCAAATTCTTTCTTAAGCAACGCCTTCTTGCTTTTAATCATATTCTCGCTACCTTCAAACTTGACTTTAAGAGCATCCCATATCGATTTTGCAGTTTTGTCGTGCTATAGCAGAATGAATATATCTTCTTTGATCGCTTGCTGCAATAAACTGATCATCATCTTCTCGGCTTTGTACATCACCCGTTCCTGACCTGTGAATTCTGATAACTCTTTGATAAACCGCAATTCTGTTCGAGGCAACACGTATTTCTTCATAATACCTTCCCATGACCTAAGATGATTCGCCTGACCCAGTTCTCGAATCTATCTTTCCACCATAATATTCTTCGATACTCATCAATTTCGGGGGCTTTTGGGTGGTTCATGTTTCGTTCTCTAAGTTCATGGCCTGAGCAATTGCAGCTGGAGTACACGGAGTAGCGAACGCGTTGTAAAATTCTGAATCCATGATGACTTTGCACGTTTTTCAAAAACAGTGACAAATAAGCGAAACCCTTGAAGCAGATGTACAGATAAGCGGATCTCAAGATGACCAAATAAGCGAAACTGTTATGTTCACAGAAGCGAAACTACTTAACTGCACTTGAAGCGAAACTGTGATGTATCAATAAGCGAAACTATTGAAGCAGAAACTCTGATATGTCCCTTGAAGCGGAACCCTAGTGTACTCAGAAGCGAAACCTCACTTATTGTGACACACAAGCGGAACTACCACGTAATTTGAAGAGGAACCTTTGATTTTTATGACACACAAGCGAAACCTTATGTAGTTTGAAGCGGAACTTCACAAGCGAAAACCCAAATTTTCAGTTGAAGCCAGACCTTACAAGCGAAACAATCAGATGTTCAAACAAGCGGAACCTAGTTCGAAGAAAGTTTGACCCATTTTTAGTCCGAATTTTGGCATGAAACTTTCCAGGGTTTATCAATGTCCAATAACACACATTCTGTGCAATTTTGACCCAATTCTGACCGGTACAACTTTCTGAAATGATAAAAGAAGGTGTAGAAGCAAGAAATGATGATGAAATCCAGCTAATCTCTGTAGAAAACCTCCTCCCAAGCTCTGATACCAATTATAGGATCATGTTTTGACCCGAACGAGTCGTTTAGAGGTGTTCTCCTATGTTTCAGGTGCGGAATAACAAGAAACGTAGGTAGAAATAGCTTGTTCTTCACTTTAATCTACTGATTTCATTGAATTAACAATGTTTATAGGTCAAACGTCACACCGGCAGCACCTCGGTATTGAAATCACAAAACCTCTTATGGTTTTGCTTATGAGACAGCTATATATAGAGCATATGGTTTCGCTTATGTGTACATGACACATAAGCGGAACCTCTACAGTGACAACCAAGCGAAACCTCTAGCATATATCTCTACAAGCGAAACCTCTTCCTAAAACACGTACATTCACCTATTTTCTCGTATATTAAGCCCTAATCTATACAATGCAATGTTTAACTTGTTCCAAGACGAAATCAACAGATGTAGTGCATCAACAATGTGTCTGGAAAGAAAAGATCAAACATTTGATTCGTTGATGATTTTGTTCAAAAAGATGGAAACGCTGTACAAATTGCCGATCAGAAGAATTCGGAGCGACAACGGAACGGAGTTTAAAAATATTCGCATGCTCGAGTTTTGCAATGAGAAAGGAATTCTTCATGAATTCAGTGTACCATATACTCCACCACAAAATGGTGTAGCTGAACAAAAGACTCGCACATTGATTGAAACAGCTCGAACTATGCTAGCCGATTCCAAATTGCCGATATACTTCTGGAGTGAAGCAGTTGCTGCAGCGTATTATACGTTGAATCGTGTTCTCACAGTAAAGAAGTACAAGAAAACCTACTTCGAATTACTTCATCGCTATAAACCAAATCTGAAGTTCTTAGAACCGTTTGGGATCACCGTGTACTTTCATTGATCCAGATGGTAAATGTGGTGCAAAGGCATACAAGTGAAGAGGAACTAGCATTATTATACCAACATCAGCAATCTTGTTCCATGCTTGGGAAAGATAATACAAGTTCAGCATGTTGATTGTCAAAGGCATACAGCTCCGGCACAACTTCCAGGAAAAAGATTGCTTTTTTACTACGACAAACTCTTGGAATCATTCCAGTTGCCGACTTAGCCAAGTGAAGAGGAACTAGCATTATTATACCAACATCAGCAATCTTTGTCACAAGAACAGGTGCCAAGACCGTTGGTAGTTTCTCAGCCCACCGTGGGTACAAACGATCACGAGGCTGGTCCAAGTGGAACAGCACACGAAGCACCAGAGGAACCAGCTCCAGTATTTGATCCATCCGACGACTCAGAATCGGAAGCCGATCCGATTTTTGACGAGGAGGCAAATATTACAACGTCTAAAGTTGTTGATCACACCGGTGATCAGGACATCACAAACTTGATTGGAAGTGAGCGTGCCAGACATAGTGATGCCGAGAACTTTGTCTTATCATCCTTCAGAATAAATAATTGGTGACCTACACAGTGGAGTGAAAACACGAGATCAAACTAACAAAGCCCTTACATTTTTTTATTCTTCTGTAGCTCCTTTACAGGAAGAATTCTCATTGAAATGTTTCATCTCGCAGGTTGAGCCAAGAACTTATAAAGAAGCTTTAACTGAGGAAAGCTGGGTAAATTGTATGCAGGAAGAACTACAACAGTTTGAGAAGCTAGGAGTCTGGAGATTGGTGGATCTCCTAGAAAATCAAAAGCTGATCAAAACAAAGTGGGTATTCAAGTGTAAGCGGGATGATAGAGGGGTCATTGTTCGAAACAAAGCACGTTTGGTAGTACAAGGTTTCAGTCAGCAAGAAGGCATCGATTTTACCGAAGTGTATGCGCCTGTTGCTAGACTCGAGGCAATTAGAATCTTCCTGGCATTTGCGTCTTGGAAAGAATTCAAAGTCTACCAATTAGATGTTAAATTTGCATTCCTTTATGGTAAAATCAAAGAAGAAGTGTACGTTGGATAACCACCGGGGTTTACAGATCCAGTGCATAAAAACAAAGTCTATCTACTCGACAAAGCACTTTACGGACTACACCAGGCCCCGAGAGCCTGGTACGAGACGCTTTCCCAACATCTGCTGGCCAACGGGTTCACCAGAGGGACGGTCGATAGTACTTTGTTTACAAAAGAGGTTGCAAGTCATCTATTAATCATGCAGATTTACGTTGACGACATAATCTTCGGATCAACAAATGATGAATTATGCAAAGAGTTTGAGAAGGTTATGAAGAAAAAGTTTGAGATGAGTTCGATGGGGGAGATGAAGTTCTTCCTAGGGCTTCAGGTTGAGCAAATGCCTGAAGGAATCTTCAATCACCAAACGAAATACGTGAATGATGTGCTGGAAAAGTTCAACATGCCTGAATCTACTCCAATATCAACCCCCCTGGCTCAGAATCATGGGATATGTCCGGACGAAACCGGTGAAAAGGTGGATGAGACGTACTACCAGTCGATCATTGGATCTTTGATGTATCTGACTGCGTCCAGACCGAACATCATGTATCCAACTTGTCTATGCGCCCGATATCAGTCTAGCCCGAGATAGTCACACCTGACGATTGTGAAAAGAATTTTACGGTATCTTAAAGGCTGCCCAGGCACTGGCTTGTGGTATCCTAACTCTGGTGACTTTTCTCTTACCAGTTATGCTGATTCGGACTTTGGAAGCTGCAAGCAAAATGCAAAGTCCACCACTGCAGGCTGTCAGTTCTTTGGAACTTGACTAGTCACCGGGCAGTGCAAGAAACAAACCTCAGTCGCTCTCTCAACGTGCGAGGCTGAATACATTTTGGCCTCGAGCTGTTGCTCTCAGATCCTCTGGATTCAGCAGTAGATGAGGGACTTTGGATTGCAGTTCTTGGACATGCCGATTTATGTGGACAATGAGGCAGGAATAAATATAACAAAAAATCCGGTAAATTATTCTAAAACGAAACATATTGAAATTCGACATCATTTCATCCGTGATTGCTACGAGAAGAAACTGATTCGAAATGAACATATACACACCGATGATCAGAGGGCTGATTTTTACACAAAACCGTTTAATAGAAGAAGATTTAACTACCTTTTAAAATTAAATGGTTTGAAAATTTTGTTTTCTGGGAGGGTAATTGAGTGTGAAGCCGAGGAGGACGGCGATCAGAAGTGATCCACGTCGTTGTTGTCAATCTTTTGTACAGTTTATTTTCTGCTTTTGATAAAACCAAAAACACAAAAATATGTTTTTGTTTTTAGGGGGAGAAAGTTTGCAAAAAATATGAAAACATGATAAAATTTCAAAATCCAAAAACATTGAAAAAATGAAAAAGAGTTTGTGTAAAAAGGGGAAATGATAGTACATCAGCTAGACAGATGCAGTATGCTAAAGAAATGTAATGTTTAAAATGTGTTAAGCAGTCTCGCTGATGATGTGCCGATAGGTTTTTACACATTTAGTAATTTTGTTTGGGATATAAACATAAAATCACAACTTGCTTTTACGTGGGGAACATCTCTCAGATATATAGGTAACCCCTGAAATCCTGTTTGAAAGATCCTATTTCTGACATACTAGGTCTTTGTACTTGATGATATCTGGGGTATTATACCAGGACTTCTCATTTTGCGGAAGCAATAGCCTAGTCCTCGTATAATACACTGCACTGCTTTATTCATAAAGCCTCCCCTCAGCATAAAAAATGATGAAACATTGAAAAATGCTAATCATGTGCTGTTGTAAAAAAGATCCCCAAAGGGGACCCACCTAAAGTCGAGCCATCATCTCTCTGATTGAACGGAAGTTCTAGCCTGAGCTCTCATGGTCTCGCATTCACCCAATATAGATATCATTAGTGTGCACTCACCTGTAAGACTGAATATAGTGGTCTGGATACGGGAGTATATTCTGAGGTGGTACAAGCGTAAAAGTTAAGACTTTAAAACACTAAATTCGTATCCTGAATAGATTGAAGTTTGTGTGAAAGCTTAAGAGGATCAGTATATCGACAATCGAAGCGAATTATTTAATGCTTAGTATGAAATCAAAGCTTAACGGTACTTGTATCTTGTCAATAGCTGATATGATCCCCTAACACGCTCTCCAAAAATATGTGTGTACAGTTTCTTGTTTATCAAAATCCAAAAAGATTATATGTTTGTTTAGCAAAATTAAAATTCAAAAAGATTTGATTTTCATCTTATTTTAGACAACGGACGTTGGGGATCTGATGCTCAAAGTTTCAAAGTGCTAAACAAGTTTGGATCATGAGGGTTGGATAAACAAAAGTTTGTGGAAAGGTGTTGGAAATTGCTTGAAAATTTAAAGTTCATAAATTTGAATTTAAAATCTGTTTCAGAAACTCAGCAACTTCATAAATTGGTCAGCCAAGGTCATTACCTTGGACTTGGCAGGCTAAACAGTTGACCAGGGTCATTAACTTGGACTTGGTTAACTGGGTGTGATGGTAAAAAATAAAAAAGTTAAAAATTTAAAAAAGTTTGAAAAAAATTGATATTTCAAACAAAATGACCATTTCGCACGAAATGGCCATTTCATTTCAACTGATCATTTCGCTTGAAGTTGCCACAATGTCTTCATGTCCATTTCGTACGAAATGGACATGTCTATAAATAGGAGGTCATATCGCTTGAAACTGTCATCTATTCCATTTCGTTTCAAACACACTCTGTCAAGGCGAATTCAGACGAAATCACTGTGTTCATCGATTATAGCCTGATTCTTGTTAATCTGTCGCTCGTAATCCATATTTAAGTTGGTTTACACAACTTAGATCATGGGAAAGGTGAGATTGAGTTTTATTTTATCCAGATTTGTCTGATTTCGTTTGAACGGCGATGAACAGTACATCAAACTTAGATCTAGGATTTGTATGTGAACTAAAATGAATGATAATCATATATGTGTGTTCGGAACATGTTGTAGATAAGTTCTAGGGTTTCAATTCGATCAGAAATCTTGAATTCATAACTACTCGGTAGATCTGGAAGTTCGACCATATATCTGTGTTGATTTTGTGGGTCAAAATGAAAATAAAAACACCCATGAACTCGGAATCTATTAAATAACAAACCTAGGGTTTCAATTTCATCATAAGTTCATGAGAAAAAAATTTGATCATTCATGGCAGATTCAAACGAAGTTATTTCAAACGAAATGATGGGTAATTTCGTCTCAAAAGGCATTTCGCTTCAAAAGGGCATTTCGTTTCAAAACGGCATTTCGTTTCAACACACCATTTCGTTTCAAAAGCCATTTCGTTTCAAAACACCATTTCATGTCAAACACCCATTTCGTCTGAAACATCATTTCGCTTGAAAATGCCATTTCGTTTGAAATGTCATTCCGTTTGAAACCATTTTGTTTGAATGATATGTTGTTTTGAAAATTGTTCAAAGTGTTTAATATGTTTTTGTTGAATATTTCAGGCATCGAATGTTCAGTTTGATCCATAGCACAACATTTGTTGTGTTTATGATGAGAAACTTGTAAAGATGGCTGCTTTCAAAGAAATTCTGGAATTCATGAAACGTTTACCAATCCAGAAGGCATTAACAAATCAACATAATGTATTTCAATCCCATATTGAACGTTTCTGGAAAAATGCCAAGTATGTCGAGGAAAGCAAAGCGATTACTTTGATTGTTAGCTTGAACGATGAAGATAAAGAGATCATCATCACAGAGCAACTTGTTCGTGAAGTATTAGATTTTCCGGATGATGAGAATTCTCCGACAAAGTTTCCTGAAAGGATGGTCAAGGGATGCATGTTAAGGATGGGTTACAATGGTCCGCTGAATAGTGCAAACTATTTGAAGTCATGTTTTACAAAGCCTTACAAGTTTTTCATACATTCAGTGGTTCACGCCCTCAGTCATAGGAAGGGTGTTATGATGTCATGAGAGACTATCAGATGTGCATGGTGACTGCACTTGTGTTGAACAAGAAGTATAATTTTTCAAAGATTGTGTTTCACTACATGAAAGAGAATATTACTTCTGGCAGCAAAACCTGGATCTATCCAAGATTTGTTCAGATGATGCTAGATCATGCTTATCCAGATCTAGAGAAAGATGAAGAGAATGATTTGTTGGGATTGTATCATATGGATAATGAGACACTGACTATATTATCCAGGTATCACAAAAATCATCCAGAGTCAAAGGCAAAGGTAGAATTCTTCGGATTCATCAAAGATAAAAATTACAAAGATCCAGATCCAGTTGATCATCAAAAGTGGAGAAATGATAAAGAAATGAAAGAACCAAGTGCAGCTGATGAACTTGCAAAGTTAGCAGATTTTAAAGAAACAAGAAATGAGTGGTTCTTGAAAGTAGAGAAGAAGAAAAGGAGTAGAAAGATAACTCCTAAAGTACAAGTTGAAGAAGGTTCTTCGTCACAACCAAAGAAACGTCAAAAGAATGTTGTTGAGACATTAGTGGTCGATGAACCAGAGGAAGAAGAACCAGAAGCTGATGTTGAAGGAGATCATGTTCGTTTATCTCTTGAATCTGATAGATTATTGAAAGCTCTTAAAGAAAGTTTTGAAACTGAAAAAGCAGCTAAAGCAGCTGGTGTGGAAGGTGACAATGAAGAAGAAAGTTCATCTAGTTCTGAAGAGGAGATTGATGAAACTAATCGTTTGAAAAGAATTCGGGATGATATTGAAAAAGAAAAACAGTTAAAGAGAAAAAGGAGAGAGGAAAAAGATGATGATGTGTATATTCCATCTCCAGAGCACGTTCAAGAAGTTCAAACACCACCATCTGAGAAAACAAAGAAGTCAAATGCAATGAAACGTGTTGTATCTCCTAAAGTAGTAAGAAAGATGACAATCAAATTGAATCCTAAACGTGCATCATAACCAAAACAACCTACACCACCAAAAGAATCACAACAACCACCATTACCTCCACCACAAGCTGAACCACAACAACAACCATCACCACCACATCAATCACCACCACATCAATCACCACCAAAACAATCATCACCACCACATCAACCATCACCACCTCATTTATCACAACTTCATGTTTCTACAACTATACATGAACAACCTGTTATCACCTCACAACATATTCTACAAACACCTCCAACCACACAATCACAAGTACAAACAACTCCTAGTTCTTCTAGATACAGAAATTTTCCATGTGTTCCGGAGAATATTGCTCTTGATGATATTGGAGATTTCAGTTTTGTGAATGATGAGCAGGTGAAGAAGTTGGAAAAGAAGGTAGAAGAAGTGTTAGTTTAGAAAAAGAAGTTGATAGATCGGGAAAAGAAACTTGAAAAGCGTGTCGAGACAGTTGAAGCTGAAAACTTATCATTGTTGAAAAGAGTTGAAGCTGATTAGGCTGACATTGATATTCGTAAAGTGAGAATTGCTGAGTTAGAGGAGGAAAAGGCTCGGAGAGATGAGCAAAATGAGTATTTCAAACTAAAAAACATAGAGTTAGAGGCTGCCAATGCAAAGAAAGAGCACGAGATGTATATGATGAACAAAGTGTTAGAGAATTTGATTGGGAAGTCTGTTGAACAAAAGTTTGAAGAAATTCAGGTTGAAGAGGTGAAAGCTCATCGTCAAGCTGCAATTGAAGCAGAAATGAAGAATAAGGGTAAAAATGTTCAAGTTGAAGGTGTTTCGGAAGTAACTGAAAGGGCAATAATTCCATCTATGATTTCTGAGTCACATATTCAAAATCCTCGTCCTATCTCTGCAGTTTCTGGTATATTTGAAGAAGATGTAGAAGTTGATGTTGTTGTAAATGAAGATGAAGATGATGAAGACGATGATGAAGAAGAAGAAGATGATGAGGTTAAGAAAGATAATGCAGACGATGTGTTTTCTGCAAGTAGTCATGATGATGATGATGATGATGGGAATGACGATGATCAAGGTACTTCAGGTATCAAGGTTACTGAAGCGTTGAATGAAGAGAATGTTGATGATTATCTTCATGACGATGCTAATGAAGAACCAGAGAATGCTGAAGGTGAGGGGGAGCATGTTGATGATACGAATGTTGATGAAAGTGAAAAATTAATTCTTCGTCTTGAACCGGATATAGAGGAAAGTGAAATTAGACATACATATAAAATGGATGATGTCATCAAAATGACGCACATTGAAGATATTAACTTCAAGTTTGATTTTGAAGAAGAACTGAATTAGTTTGATATCAATCAGCAGCCCGATTATCAGTATAGATATGTTGAAGAAGCTGATAATTACAACAGGGTTGAAGTTGAAGATTGGAGTGATGAGGATCATCTGATAGTGCTCATGTTGATACGTCTAACTTTCCAACGCTTGTTGAATTCTTCAGTCAAGCAAACATAGATGAGTTAAGAAGGAAAGTTGAAAAATGTTTAAAGAATAAAAATTTTGATGGAACGTCAAAAGATGAACATCGCGAAGAAAAGAAGAAATGGTTTAGAAAAGACACTGAAAGAAATTTTAAAAGGCCGCTGAAGTTTTATAAGAGAGACAGAGCTGTTTCACTGGGTGACATTATTAGTTGGGGCTTTCTGCCACAGGTTAATGCGTATGCTATCCGTCGAGAGTATGGTGTTCAGTATTTTACGTACATTCAAGACATCATGTCTTTACCATGGTGGGATGTTGAAGAACTTCCAAAAGTTAGAACGTTAACGTATCCTGTTATGAAACATGATATGCCTATCTGGGGTCTTATGAAGTTCGAGGCTTTCAAAGACTTTAAACACTGGAAGCCACATCAACCGAAGAAAGTGAAGAGGGTTGATCCAGTGACTAGTATTGAAGAGACGATCTTGAAGATAAAGAAGCCCAGAGTATTGAAGAACATCCCGTTACCAAAAATGGAACAAGATTTTTACAAAGGTTTCTTGTGTTGGGTGTACAGCTGTATGTCTACTAAAGTTGTGATCATATACAAGGTGGAGAATGAAGTTAGACATATCCACTTGTATGATCCGATGTGGATTATTAACTGTTCTGCAAAAGACATTGAATGTTTGTTCGTAAACAAGATTTGCTACAAAGCTGAAGACAAAGAACAGGCTTTACAGTTCCAAAAAGTGGCAATTATCTGTTTTCAAAAGGGAATCAATTCTGAGAATGAATGGTCGTCTAAGTGGAGGAAGATTGAGAAAGAAGAAGCACTAAAAGCTGAGAAAGAAAGAAAGAATCTTGAAGGGAATAGAGGTAAATGGATGAGGTTGCAAGCTGAATAAAAGATGAAAGCTGCTAAAGAGAACGAGAAGCTGAAGAGTTTGCTAAAGAGAAAGCCAAAGCAAAGGGAGGAAAGATTCAAGTCCCTGTGAAGAAGTTTTTTGAAGATAATCTGACTGAAGACTCCGACAATATCCAAGGGGGAGTTTGTTGGTACATAATGTCTATCGCCTACGTCAACAGTCTAGGTTGTGTCGGTAGCTTGTAATAGGGGGTTAAAGTGTCAAAATGTAAAGTTATTTGTGTATACAGCCATTTCACACGAAATGGATTGTTGTCCATTTCGCACGAAATGGAAGTTGGCCATTTCGTGCGGAATGGAAGATGTTGGTTTTGTGCGAAATGGTGGCCCTATAAATATGGGTCTTTGGTTTTCCATTTGGTACGAATTAGTGAACTGTGCAACGAAGTGCTGTCATTTTCTCACCGTGTATTATCGTTGAAAATCAATGGAAAACTATTTTTAAACGTATATCTCTGCTTCTACACCTTTCTATCACCGATTCTCAGTTATTAGAGTGTTTCCGCCTCTCTAATGACTTAAATTTGACTCTGAACGACTCATATAGGTCGTATATTGATCCTACAATCATGTTTTCATCATGCCTCATCATCCCGCGCGCTCCAGAAACCGTTCAAATTTAGGCGTTAAAGCTTGATTCAAATAAGCTTCACGAACACCCTACCCCATCAACTTTTCATTTAAGCAAAACCACAGTGGGGTTCTCTATTCACGAACATTGATTTGTTTACCAATCAATGGTCCACTAAGAATGTTTTGGATAAGATTATGATTCTTATCCACAAAGAATGTCTTGGATAAGATTATGATTCTTATCCACAAAGAATGTATTGGTCCCACTAAGTTATGTCATCCATGAAGATTATTATCCACGAAGAATACCATTTGTTGGTACAGCTACGAAGATTGGTCCACTAAAATAATGGTCACTAACAATTAGTTATTCATGAACAATTGACAAGCCACGAAGAATGTCTTGTTTTCATCCACGAACATTGGTTGGGGCCCATTTTTAATTATTCGTAAACATACCACGAAGAATTATTAATTATTCGTCAACTGTTTACTATGAAAATTGGTTGGGGCCCAATTGCTCACCCCAATTTTCAAGAAGATTGAAACATTATGAGGCCCAACGTTTGTGTAAGGCCCACGAAGAGTTGATTCCTCGTGAAGAATTATAAGGCCTACAAAGACTCAAAGTCTACGAACAATGAGATGCTTTGTCAAAAGATTCTTCGTTAGCGGATTCTTTGTCAAAGGATTCTTCGCAGGTGATTCTTCGTTAAAGGATTCTTCGAATGGGATTCGTCGGCAGACATGGTTTGTCATCTACCATTCTTCGTTGGATGAAGATATGAAGAAACCCTAGTGTTTCTTCAACAGCCGCCACCATCTTCAACAACACAACGACCTGTTCTTCTGCAGATCTGACAAAAAACCTTCAAAATGATGATGAAAACTTGATTTTCTGGTGTGGATACAAAACCCAACCCTTTTGAATCGTCCGATTCATCTTAGATCCGTGTATTTTGGTCCAAATATGGGTTTTTCTTCATGTTTCCGCTGTTTTACATCTTGAACAACACCCACAAAAATCACAGATCTATAGCACATGTGACTTAGCAAATTGTTAGATTCACTAAATCGGGTACCATGGCCCTGATACCAATTGTAGGTCCATGATTCAGACAGTGACTCGTGATTAGTGTGTAATTAGGTTCAAAACAGTAGAGATTAGAGACTAATAAACAACTTCTTTGTATAAATTCGGTATTACAATGTTACAAAGCGGCCCGATTACAAGCTAACCGAACATACCAAGGGAGTATACATCCGGGGAGAGACCAAGTGGTGATCTATCCCCCAAAGCCTAAAACCTCATCTCAAACTCTCTGCCTTGCAAATGAAGAAGGGGTTGGTATTTATAGCCACACCCACTTGTCTTGCAAACACACACGGTAAAACACATAACCCTCTCGTTTGACCACTTCAAACGAGCGGGTCAATACACATTCGTTTGACCGTTTCACTAACTATTACATAATCAGCATAAAATAACTCTAATCTATTCGAACAACATCGGACACAAAAACTGCACCAACACCGTCTTTAAACTCTTGTGATAAAATAATAAATCCCGAACCGAGAATGCAAAAACTAGGGGGACATTGCACCAATTACTTATCACCTGCCATATTGATGCGTGTGAATTGTCGTATAGATTTAATGTATATTTTAAGCCATTTAACACTTTTTAGCAAAGTTTTAAATTTATAAAACACGATATTTACTAACACTAAACACACATATGGGCAAGTGCACCCATCGTGAGCGTAGTGTAGTGTTGGTAAGATACCGAGGTCGTCCAAGGACACAAGAGCTTTTAATACCGGTTTATCCTCAACGTGTAATCAAATCAAAACTTTAGAAAAAAGGTTTTTTAACTAGAAAAATAAAACTAACTAAAATGCTGAAAAATAAAATAAAAATAAAAACAGATAGAGAAGATGAATCACTTGGATCTGACTCGTGTTTAGTGTAACCTTTGATTAATTCCGCACTTTTGCACTTTTTAAGAGATTATCTTAGTTATTGTAGTAGGCCCCTCTTCTGAAGGTGACGTTACCCTCAACCCAGTAGTTTGAGTCATCAAGGATACAATCCTAAATGGTTGGATTATTGAAAGATAATTAATTAAGTTATTAATGCATATTGTGGTAGGCCCCTCTTCTTGAGGTGACGTTACCCTCGGCTAAGTAGTCTGAGTCAGCAGGGATACAGTCCTAAGTAGCCGGGTTAAAGTACTAATAGTAGTTTACATATGAGGGGATCAAGGAGTTCGGACCCCCGCCATCCAATACCAGTGGGTATTGAAGGATGTCCTACAAAAGTTGACCCAGGTCCTTGCAGGATCTATACAGTGAACAAGGCAAGACTCTTACCAAACCGTTCCCTTAAGCCCCGAAACCAGGTAGCCAACATACCTCCATATAGATCGTGGAGATATGAATGGTGAAAATCTTTTATTTTATATGGACAGTAAAATAATGCCAAGACACCACGGACAAACGATAAGGAAGACTCACCTTCAACATAAGAAACTAGTTATTAAAGTCATTAATACATAACCAAATAAAAAGTGCGAAAAGATTAAAAATAAAAAGTATTACACTAGACACGTGTCTTCACCAAGTGACGTAAGAGACTTAGGCAAACATGGCCTTTGATTGTCAAGAACTCTTACGATCAATCTTGGATCCCGAGACTACTACACACACTCTATGATGGATGATGGATGATGGTGGTGGATGTGGGTTGTGATGGTGGTGGAGGGTGGGTGTAGTGTGAGAGAGGTGGTTTTCCAAGGGATGGTTTGCAAATGAGCCAAGCACCCCTATTTATAGCCTGAACAGAAGCTTGGGCACGGCCCCATGTCCATTGGGCACGGCCCTGTGTCCATCCTCTTTCTCTTTCTTCATTAATTGCAGTTTGTCTGCATTAGTTGACCACACCCCGTGTCCGCTGGGCACGACCCTGTGTGAAGAAGCGTATCTGTACTATCAAGATTTCCTGCAGAATCTTAGAGTTGACCACGGCCCCGTGTCCGCTGGGCACGCCCCTGTGGTTGGTGATAGAAGCTTCTACAGCTTTGTCTTTTCTGCAGACACTTGGGCACGCCCCAGTGCTCACTGAGCACGGGGCGTGTTCAACCTTCTGTTCTCTTGTTTTGCTTAGGAAGATGCTGTCGGGGGGTGGGGCATGCCACGTTTATTCCTTTTCTTGTATTTTTGTTAGATTTAGCTGCCTTTTTGCTTCTTTTGTTCATTTGAGCTCATTTAATCCTAAAAATAAAAAAGGAAGACAAAAGCACACTTTTTCCAACATTAGTACTAAAAAAGGGTTAGTTTTATGCCACAATTGATGTAATTTATATGTTGCATTTTGCTCACATCAAATACCCCCACACTTGAATCTTTGCTTGTCCTCAAGCAAAACTCTTTATAGTGTGGCTTTACACTCCCAAATGGAATGGGTAGAACAGAAGGTTTTGGGCTTGTCATAGAGTGTCGGGATTTCCAAGATTCTTTATTAAGTTTTATTTTTATTTATTTACAATCGTATTCGTCAAGATTTATTTAAAACATTACATAAGATAAATTACTTATTAGGGCATAACATGCCTTTTTAAAATTCCATTTATATACAAGTTCACATACCTCACGGGGGATCACTCAACACTCGGCCGAAGATGTGTTTTTGTGAAACACTCGAGAGTGGCATGGAACTTACTTCTACCATAAGCTTGCTAAGCAATCAATCCTCCTCCTTTTTAACTATATACCATTGTAAATATCAAGAGGACTTTTGGGGTGAAGGGTTAGGCTTGGGTTAAAGGTAGGTGGTTGGGTTAGTGGTTAGTAGAAAAGGACGAAAGGCGTAAAAAGCGTCGGTTTTTGCCAAAACATACTGTTTTTGTGACTTTTTTTTTCTAATGAAGCATTTTTTTCAAACAAGCCTTCTTTTGATGAGCTTTATTTGTTTATTGCTAACTTCATTTTTCTTTTCTTCTTTATCAATGTTTTATTTTAGAAAGTCACAAAAAACCAAGCTTTGTTACTAAAATAAAGGGTTTAAAATGAAAAAGGGTTTTGGTGGGTAAAATGGCCTTGTTTTGGGTTAAGAAATGAAAAGGTTTAGGCTCAAAGGGGTTAACTAGGGGGATTTTGGGTAGGTGGTAAAAAAAAAAGAAAAAAATAATGGTGTTGAAAAAAAAGTTAGTCCTAATGCCTCCATCATTTTCTTACTCGGGTTTAAGTTGGTAAGGACCGGGAATGTATCGTCGTGGCAAGTTCTAGAGTCGTACGAACCAAGCGGCTATTCACACAAGAAACGAAAAATGAGCATTTAGTTTAAAGATGTGTATTTGTATGCTCAATAAAGGCTCAAAACTCACTTTTTGTGGGAATGGGTTTTTTTTTATGTGATCAAGTATATATAATCAAATTTTAACTAGGTTTGTCATGCTGTTTCATAATTTTCTTATGTTGGTTCTTTTTATCACGACGCTATTGGTTGTAAATTTTTAAAAATATCACCTTTTTAGAATTTGAAACTCCCAAATTAAACCTAGACAAGTAAGAAAAATGAAAGATTTTTGAAAAAAAATTGGGGTGTTTAGCGGTTCCAATAGACTTTTGTGTAAGGCTTGTAATTAGAACTTGCAAAATTCAAGGTTTTAGCACCCCCCCCCCCCACACACACACACTTAAATTACACATTGTCCTCAATTGTGACATTTGTGCTTGTGATGTCATTGAACAAACTCTGAACAATACAATATTAATAAAACAGTGTGTTTTGATATAAAGGGTTTAAAATGAAAAAGGGTTTTGGTGGGTAAAATGGCCTTGTTTTGGGTTAAGAAATGAAAAGGTTTAAGCTCAAAGGGGTTAACTAGGGGGATTTTGGGTAGGTGGTAAAAAAAAAGAAAAAAATAATTGTGTTGAAAAAAAAGTTAGTCCTAATGCCTCCATCATTTTCTTACTCGGGTTTAAGTTGGTAAGGACCGGGAATGTATCGTCGTGGCAAGTTCTAGAGTCGTACGAACCAAGCGGCTATTCACACAAGAAACGAAAAATGAGCATTTAGTTTAAAGATGTGTATTTGTATGCTCAATAAAGGCTCAAAACTCACTTTTTGTGGGAATGGGTTTTTTTTTTATGTGATCAAGTATATATAATCAAATTTTAACTAGGTTTGTCATGCTGTTTCATAATTTTCTTATGTTGGTTCTTTTTATCACGACGCTATTGGTTGTAAATTTTTAAAAATATCACCTTTTTAGAATTTGAAACTCTCAAATTAAACCTAGACAAGTAAGAAAAATGAAAGATTTTTGAAAAAAAATTGGGGTGTTTAGCGGTTCCAATAGACTTTTGTGTAAGGCTTGTAATTAGAACTTGCAAAATTCAAGGTTTTAGCACCCCCCCCCCCACACACACACACACTTAAATTACACATTGTCCTCAATTGTGACATTTGTGCTTGTGATGTCATTGAACAAACTCTGAACAATACAATATTAAGGGGACTAGGGGTGGAATCACTAGTGATGGATTCCATCACTCCCACTATCCAATCAACTAATGTCATGTCATCAACCATATTTCCATCACTAGTGATAGAAATGGACTAGGGGTGGAATCACTAGTGATGGATTCTATCACTCCCTCCCAATTTTTTTAACTTTTATTTTTAAATTAGAAATTAACAATAAAACACTAAAATTAAAAATTTCATTAATTTTAAAACATACTATTTCAATTTAACATACTAGGAACATACAATTTAAAAAAAAAAGAAAAACCTACTCCTCGAATTTAACATACTAGGAACATACAATTTAAAAAAAAAAAAAAACCTACTCCTCGTCCGAATCCGGAAACTCCAAACCTAGAGAACCTACTAGTTCGATTAAATCGTATCTCAACCGAAAGTGAGTTTCTTCGTTACGCAATTGTAAATTGATATCTTGTGGAACTTGAACTTCTGTAGGAGGATCCTGTACCCAATCCGGGGATATTGCACGTCCGTCGTGTTTGATCAACATATTGTGCAATATGATACACGCATACACTATGCTATGTATTGCTTTCTTGGTCATCGAATGAACCGGTCGGTGTATTATACCCCATCTACCCTTTAAAACACCAAACGCCCTCTCAACATCTTTTCTTGCCGATTCTTGCAATTTTTTGAACGCCTTTTCTTTAGCCTCGACGGGAAATGAGGGAGCTTTCACAAAAACAGACCAAGACGGGTAGATACCATCGACAAGATAAAAGCCTCGTCTGTAATGTCGACCGTTCAAATAGAAAGGAGAGGAAGGTGCGGTACCATCCGTTACGCTTTGGAACAACGACGACGTGTGCAACACATTGATGTCGTTGTTTGAACCTGGGACACTGAAATACGAATGCCAAATCCATAAATCATTCGACGCCACCGCTTCAAGTATGATGGTTGGTCTTTTGATGTCTCCCCTCACATACGCCCCTCGCAACTCTCTTGGACAATTTTTCCACTCGATATGTGTACAATCGATGCTACCGAGCATCCCGGGAAAATGCCATCTAGCCTCGTGTGCGGCATAAATACGAGAGATGTCGTGGCTCGTCGGTTTTCGTAAAAACTCGTTAGAATACAACTTAATAACCGCATTGCAAAAAAATTGCAAACACTCACGTGAAGTTCTTTCAGACATAGCTAGGTATTCATCATATTGATCGGGTGGGTTACCTGTCGCTAGTTGGCGAATGGCGGACGTGCATTTTTGAATCGGCGTGAAACTTGGTTTGCCCCTCGCATCGTAACCTTCTTGAAACCATCCCTCGCTTGCCTCGATGTCTCCAACAATCTTTAAAAATAATTCTTTGGGTAAACGAAAACGATCTCTAAACGTTTCGGAATTGTATAGCGGGTTTTCCACAAAATAATCGTTCATCAAAACTTCGTTGGCACGTATACGATCACGGCCGACCATCTTCTTCTTTGGGCGGGACGACTCAGCATCAAGCTCGTTATACACCGACACAAAATAGTTTAGTGTGCCGTTGTCGGAAGACGACTCGGAATCGCTAGACATCGGAAACGTCGAATCGGTAGGGAATTCCATTTGAGAAAGATATACAAAATTGGGTGAAATGGGTTTAAAATGGTTAAAAGATAGAGTTTGGTGTGTGAAAAAAATGGTTAAATGTGGATATATATATATAAATAAAGTGGATTTTTTTTTTATTTAAGTTACCGTTCATCAACGGTCGAATGTTTCAACGGCTACTTTTTCAACGCGTTATGGCCAGCACGCGTTAACAATATAACGCGTTAACAATATGGCGGCGGCGGTGTACACATTGGCCATCACAAGTGATGGGGGGCCGAACACGGACCACCCCGGGTCCTCTAATAAAACAGTGTGTTTTGATTACAATGTTTGTCATTTATGTTTGATTTTATGCACATGTTGATTTTTGATCGATTTCAAGCTCTATATCGTTTTCTAGGAAGTTATACGCAAACTAGTGCGTAAACGTAATCCGTTTAATGCGACAAATATTCCGGAACAACAACATAAACTTAACATACCTTAACTAACCTTTACATAACTTAGAAATAAGTTTTAAAGGCTTTAGTATGGCAAAAACAAGTTTATTCGCTCTCAGGGACTATTTGCGTCAACTTGCAAAAGTCTGCCGTTTCGTAAGGAAACGTACAGTCCGAAACTTGATCATAAGTTAAACATACCATATATAACCTAAACATGGCTTAGAAATAAGCTTTGATAGGCTCGGTGTGCGAAAACATGCTTATATGATCTTACAGGGACTAAAAGTGTCAAAAACGACGTAAGTTTGCATTTTCGCGCATATCTTACGTTCTGACCAAACCTGGACATCCAAAATTTTTGTACACACTAAAATATTTTTATTTTAGTGATCGGCATGCAAAAATTCCATTCGTTTCGCAATTTGGATCGTTTTCGCGCCCGTTACGATTTCCGTCGTAATTAGTCGAACAACGCAACTATACGGCCAAACGAACCAAATCCAACATATTTTTGAGCATATTTTAAGTTCCCTATACTTTAACTTCATTTTAGAACTTTGAAATGCGGTTAACGGGGCTTAAACGTGTCAAAAATGAATCAAAAATCAAGTTTCTCAAGTGTAGGGGCTGAATTATCAATTTCCGAAAGTCGCTGGTCTGCAAGTAGCTTACGGACCGTATGCACATGTCCTTACGGTCCGTAAGGCATGCCTAGCGACCAGAAATCATAATTTGCAATCTGATTGATACTTTAGGGGTTGTTCTTGCAAGTTCTTGATGTGGCAGCCAAGTTAACACCTCTCCAAGGCTTTTAATCAGCTTGTAACAAGTGTAAGGCTTGGATTTCTTGCTTGGAGGCTACACAAACATGTGTCATGATCTTGTGTTCTTGTTGCAACTATAAATAGCCAAGCACTTTCATTAGTTCCTTGCTCATTCCTCTCTTCTCCTCTCATTTCTGCTTTGGAGCTCTCTCAACTGAGTTTGGGACTTGTCTTCTTTGTAGAAAAGATAGCAAGGACTTGGGTGAGCACTCTTTCATTCTTTTATTTGCTTTCTAGTTTAAATAGTCAAACAAGTGTTTGACTTACAGTTTGACCAGCCTTTGGTCAACGCAAAGTTCGGTTGAACTTTCCAACGTGATTGTAATCACGTTAGTTATAATCCTTAGTGATTATACCCGCTGATTACCACGTTAACTAGTTGTAGTGTCGAGTCAAAGTTTCAGTCAAAATGCGTTTTAGCATGCATTTTGCAACGAAAGTACTTTAGGGTATCAAAACACTTTGTTTTGATACCAAATCAGTAGGTTAAACATGTTTTGACATGTTTAACTTGACACTATTAGTTTAGTGCTTGTTTAGGGTCGTAAGGTAAGCGGTCTAAACAACCGCTTAGACTTCCGAACCCGACCTGTTTGGTCAATCTTTAGGATCGGACCAAACTTAGTTAGTGATCATAGTTGCATAGGGAATAACCACTGAGGTTATACCTTATGATCACATAGGATTGGTTAGTTGTATGCTAGTTAGCTTGTATGCCCATAGGAAATGACCAAAATGCCCTTTTGAAGCATAAATCCGTATTTTGACTATGTGAACATATTTTTGACATGTAATCTGATTTAATAACATGTTTAGGGATAATTGGGCATGTAAGACTTGGCATAGCACATAGTTAACCATCCGGACATAGTTTTACGCAAACGACGCCTTATAGTAGCTTATGTTACCATAATGTGTCGAAATGGGTCAAAAGCACTTAGGTAGACTTTCCAATCAGAATGTAGGGACTATTAAATCATACCATATGAGTTCAATTACTCATTTGATTTATAGAACCTCATTCTATCCTATCTCCCGAATTAGGATCCGTTTATTAACATAGTTACCTATACTAGGTGCCGGTTGACTCCGTGATACTTGGAGCTTAAATTGGTCTTATTCTCAAGACTAATTAGCAATCCCAAGTGAGTACATGGTTCCCCTCTTTTACCGTTTTCAAATATTTTGGGGTGATACACATGTACATACGTGTTACTTTCGTGCAGTTCATGCTTTTATGACATAAATATGCTAGTTTCACCTAGTACACTTATAGTACATGTTTTCAATTGTGTTTGGCCCCGTGTCACCACACAGGCGGCATGGGGACGTTTGCTATGTATGTCAAGCATGCTAGCGCATTGATTTGTAACACATTTGATGCATATGTTCATTTAGCATATGTACACATTGTTTTACATGACATTTCTGCTATGTATGTTTACTGAGCATGCTAGCACATTGTTTTACTTGAACATTTCTACTAGGCATGTTTACTTAGTGATGCGTGTCAGTGTGTATATATTTTTGATGTATATTTTTAAGCCCTTTTTACACTTTTAGCCAAGTTTTAAATTTATAAAACACGATATTCACTAACACCAAACACACATATGGGCAAGTGCACCCATCGTGGACGTAGTATAGTGTTGGTAAGATACCGAGGTCGTCCAAGGACACAAGAGCTTTTAATACCGGTTTATCCTCAACGTCTAATCAAATCAAAAAGTGAGAAAAATGTTTTTAAACTAAGAAAATAAAAACTAACTAAATGCTGAAAAATAAAATAAAAACAGATAGACAAGATGAATCACTTGGATCCGACTCGTGTATTAGTATAACCTTTAATTATTTTCGCACTTTTGCACTTGTTTAAGAGATTATCTTAGTTATTGTAGTAGGCCCCTCTTTTGAAGGCGACGTTACCCTCAACCCAGTAGTTTGAGTCAGCAAGGATACAATCCTAAAGGGTCGGATTATTGGAAGATAATGAATTAAGTTATTAATGCAAATTATGGTAGGCCCCGCTTTTGGCGGTGACGTTACCCTCGGCTAAGTAGATTGAGTCAGCAGGGATACAGTCCTAAATAGCCGGGTTATAGTATTAATAGTAGTTAACTTATGAGGGGGTCAAAGAGTTTGGATCCCCGCCATCCAATACCTATGGGCATTGAAGGAGATCCTACTAAATTTGACCCAGGTCCCAAGCAGGACCTCTAAACGCTGAACAAGGGCAAGACCCTTACCAAAGCGTTCCCTTAACCCCCGACCAGGTAGCCAATATACCTCCATATAGACCGTGGAGATATGAATGGTGAAAATCTTTTATTTTATATAGACAGTAAAATAATGCCAAGACACCACGGACAAACGATAAGGAAAGATCACCTTCAACATAAGCAACTAGTTATTAAAGTCATTAATACAAAACCAAATAAAAAGTGCAAAAGATTAAAAATAAAAAGTATTATACTAAACACTTGTCTTCACCAAGTGATGTAAGAGACTTAGGCAAACATGGCCTTGATTGTCAAGAACTCTTACTATCAATCTTGGATCCCGAGACGACTCACACCCTCTACGATGGACAATGGATGATGGTGGTGGATGATGGTGTTATGGTGGTGGTGGGTGGTGGATGAAGTGTGAGAGAGGTGGTGTGCCAAGGGATGAGATGGAATGAAACCAAGCACTCCTATTTATAGGCTGAACAGAAGGCTGGGCACGGCCCCGTGTCCGCTGGACACGCCCCCGTGCCCGTCTGACACTCTCTCTCCTCATTAATTGTAATTCGCAATTACAATTAATACGCCTGCTGTACTTTCACCACGCCCCCGTGCTCACTGGACACGGCCCCGTGGTGGGCAATAGAAGCTTCTACAAGTTTGTCTTTTATGCTGCTTCTTGGGCACGGCCCCGTGCTGGCTGAGCACGGGGCGTGTTCAGGCTTCTGTTTTCTCTTCTTTGCTTTGGAGGATGCCGTTGAGGGTCCGGGCAGTCTACTTTTATTCCTTTCCTTGTATTTATGCTAGAATTAGTTGTCTTTTTGCTTCTTTTGTGAATTTGAGCTCATTTCATCCTGAAAATACAAAAGGAAGACAAAAACACTCTTTTTCCAACATTAGTACTTAAAAAGGGTTAGTTTTATGCCTTAATTGATGTGATTTATATGTTGCATTTTACACACATCAAATACCCCCACACTTGAACTTTTGCTTGTCCTCAAGCAAAACTCTTTAAATGTGGCTTACACTCCCAAATGGAATAGATAGAAGAGAATGTTTTTGGCTTGTCATAGAGTGTCGGGAATCCAAGATCTTTTTGGGTTTTATTTTTTTTATTTATTTACAATCCTATTCGTTATGATTTATTTAGAACGTTTCATAGGATAAATTACTTATTTGGGCATAACATGCCTTTTTAAAATTCTATTTATATACAAGTTCACATACCTCACGGGAGAAATCACTCAACACTCGGCCGAAGGTGTAAAATTTTTTAGTGAATCACTCGAGAGCGGCATGGAGCTTACGCCCTCCATAGGCTTGCCAAGCAATCAATCCTCCTCCTTTTTAACTTTATACCTTTGTAAATATCAAGAGGACTTTTTGGGTGAAGGGTTAGGCTTGGGCTAAAGGTGGGTGGTTGGGTTAGTGGTTAGTAAAAGGGCGATAAGCGTAAAAAGCGTCGGTTTTCGTAACACAAAATTTTTTAGTGACTTTTTTATTTTGAAGTATTTCTCCAAACAAGCTTTTGTTTGTACAGCTTTGTTTGTTTTTAACTTCATCATCATATTTTTTTTTTTAGTCACATAAAAGAACGAGCTTGCGAAAAACCGAGCTTGTTACTAAAATAAAGGGTGAAAAATAAAAAGGTTTTTGGTGGGTAAAAAGGGTTTTAGGGTAATGAAATGAAATGAAAGGTTTAGGCTCAAAGGGGTTAACTAGGGGGATTTTGGGTAGGTGGTAAAAAAAAATTGAAAAATAATGGTGTAGAAAGAAAAAAAGGTTAGTCCTAATGCCTCCATCATTTACTTACTTGGGTTTAAGTTGGTAAGGACCGGGAATGAATCGTCGTGGCAAGTTCTAGAGTTGTAAGAACCAAGCGGCTATTCACACAAGAAACGAAAAATGAGCATTTAGTCTAAAGATGTAAATTTGTATGCTCAATAAAGGCTCAAAACTCACTTTTGTGGGAATGGGTTTTTAATGTGATCAAGTATATATAATTAAATTTTAACTAGACTTGTTATGCCGTTTCATAATTTTCTTATGTTGGTTCTTGTTATCATGACGCTTTCGGTTGTAAATTTTATAAAAATATAACCTTATTAATCTAGTGATTCCCAACTTAAACTTTAGACAAGTAAGAAAAAAAAAATGAAAATTTTTGAAAAAATTTGGGGTGTTTAGCGGTTCCAATAGAGTTTTGTGTAAGGCTTGTTGTTAGGACTTGCAAAATTTCAAAGTGTTAGCTTTCCCCCCACACTTAAATTACACATTGTCCTCAATGTGTCCCAAAAATAAATTTGTAGGTTGATTGGATGTGTGGTGTAGTGTTAAAAAGCAAAGATTTATGTTACTGGCAGTCTGGACACGGCCCCGTGTTCGCAGGACACGACCCCGTGTTGAACTGCCAGTATCGAAAACTTACAGACGATGAGCACGGGGGCGTGTGGGTTAGACACGGCCCCGTGTCTGGCAAATAATTGCAGGTCAGTAACCAAACAGCAGGTCTGGGAGATGAACACGGGGGCGTGTCGGCTGGACACGTCCCCGTGTGGACAGTCTGTGAGCCTGAAAAACAGGTTTCGTCTCCCGGTTTCTCCATTTTGGGCCTGTAAGTGCTAAGGTTTAGCACTCTAACCCTTGCATTGTACCTGTTTCATCACTTAATACCACACCAAGCAAACATAAAACATCCTACATTACCACAGTTAATTGTCTCCAAACATAAAGTAGAAAAATAAAACGGAAATAAAAAGTAGTCAAGGAAAGTAAATTGTTCAACAAGTGGCACGCAGGCCATAAATTGTTCGATAGAAAAGGGTACTTAAACCTGTGGGCTCACCATCAACCCGCCCCTTATCTCTTCAAACGTCCATGTCTTCACCGCTATCATCACCTCCTTCCCCATGCCCCGCCATGTACTCCCGGATGCTACCGATATCATCTTGTATATCGTTGATGTTGCGCTCAATAGCTCCAACCCGGTGGTATGTGTTGTTGGCGAGGTTGTAGTTGTTCCTGGTACACATGAGGTTTTCCTGCAAAAGATCATGTAAGCTTTGAAAGTTAGGAAAACCGCCTCCTTGTGAGGAGGATTGACCCGGATCACCATGGGGTTGGTACTGATAGTGGGGAGGTGGTGCGTGGAGAACTAGGGCCTCTTGTGGGTTCCATGCATAGCCTTGTGTCCTTTGGAAGCTCACCGTCCCGTCTTCCGCCTCATAAAGTAAGTTCATGGCTCGGCAAATGTGGTAGTCAACTCGTCCCGACCATGGACTCCTTTCAAAGGACCTTGGGATTCTCGTGAAATGCTTGAAAAGACGGTACACCCATCCCCCGAAGAAGATAGGCGTAGGAGCGTGAGCAAGGCGATTGAGGTGCATGTTTCGTAACAAGAGATATGGAACATCGAGAGGCTTCTGGTTGTGGATGCAGTGGAGGACAACCAAATCTTTCAACCCTACAACGCCACTACTGTCGTGACGCTGGTTTAGCGAGTAGGTGAGGAGCCTGTGAATGTAGCGGTAAAGCGGGTCCCTCAGTTTGGTACTCTTGGTGCTACTAGGGTTATAGATTCCTTCACCGATCTGAGCCCATGCGGCTTGACGTTCATTTACATCCAAGTCTCGTAATCCCCCGGTATTCTCCTCATTCCCCGATTCCTCTTCCCCGTACAGTCCTATTATAGCTCCAAACTGTGCCATGGAGATCGAGTACCTTGTCCCGCCACACCGAAATGCAACCCCTTCATTGTTAAACGGGTCACACCTCGAGGTGAAATTGAAAGTACTGTAGAACTCCATGGTGCATTGATGCACCGACCGAAGCCGAGTGTTCAATGCAACTGCTAGTGGCCCTGTCACCATGTTGTTGAATCGGTCTAGCTGGTTCACCATGGTTAACAGGTCCGTGCATGCTCGCCTAGGATACTCCTCGGGTCTTGTTTGGAGTGTCTCATATCGTGCCCTAGCATCGAGTTCGCTTGCGTTGAACTTTGTGAACTTTGACATCTGAAAGAATACACCAAAAGTTAGTACGAAACAAAGAAATTTTAAAAGAAACTTGCAAACAGTGGGCTGGACACGGCCCCGTGTTCAGTGGACACGGCCCCGTGTCCAGGCGTCTGTAACCCAAAAACTTCATTTTTCGTCCCGGTTCCGAAAACCTGAAAATTTTTAGCCCAATAGCTGCGGTTTCCCCCGAAAATGAAACCCTAAGTGTCGTTTTTCCCAAAACAAACCATTTACCCTTCCAATTTTGTCTTTTTCGGTTCAAAAACAAGGGTTTGGGTTTTAGTGGGAAATCGAACGAATCTATCAACAATACATGTTTATTTACTTTCTACTACACTAATCTAAACTACTACTAACAGATTGCATCAAAAATTTGAAGTTCGATCCGGATGAACACGAAGAACCCTAGATTTTTCCCCAATTTTTGATGTTTTAACTACATGCAAGTAATTAATCTAACTACTAAAGATGATAGAATCATACCTTGATGTTGTTAAACGTGGTAGTGACGTCGGAAATTTGCGGAAAATCGCCTGGAACCAGAGCATTTTCGGCGAAACGGGGCGTGTGGAATGAGGTAACTGTTGTGAAAAGAGGGTTTTATCCCGACAGTCGCCTCGACACGTCCCCGTGTCCAGCGGACACGGCCTCGTGCCGAGCAAGGTTTTTGAAATATTTTTTTTTTGTGCTCGTGTGCATGCCCCTTTTTTCCGAAAATGGTTAGAAGACTTACCGGTTGTTTTTGACGTACACTTGCCTGTTCGTAACATGTCAGGTACGATGTTGAGTTTATTCGTTAACCGTTTGAAGCGAGATCTCCTCTTCCTCATCCTCAATGGATCCTCGGTAGAGTTTTAGCTGTTGACCATTGACTTTAAATGGTATCCCATTTCGAGCTTTAATTTCTACTGCACCGTGAGGAAAAACATGGGTGACGGAAAAAGGTCCTGACCATCTAGATTTTAGCTTACCAGGAAATAATCGAAGTCGTGAATTAAACAATAGAACCTGATCTCCTACCCGAAATTCATTAGACTTAATATATTTATCATGTAAATTTTTCATTCTTTCCTTATAAATTTCGGAGTTAGAATATGCATAATTCCTTAGTTCGTCTAATTCATTCATTTGACAGAATCGATTTTTACCGGCAGTTTCTAAATCTAAGTTCACATTTTTTATTGCGCAGTAGGCTTTGTGAGCTATTTCTACTGGCAAGTGACAACTTTTTCCATAGACGAGCTTATATGGGGTTGTGCCTATAGTGGTTTTATAAGCGGTTCGAAAGGCCCATAAAGCATCGTCTAATTTGTCGGCCCATTCTGAGACCCGGTGATAGTCCCCATACCTTGTTAATATTTTTTTGAGTTGATGATTGCAAAAATGGGTACCTCTATCACTTATGAAAGCTTTTGGTGTCCCGAAGCGAGAAAACAATTTTTTCAGAAATTTTACCACTACTCTTCCATCATTTGTTGGGAGAGCCTCGGCCTCCGCCCATTTAGACAAGTAATCGACTGCCACAAGTATATATTTGTTTCCTTTTGACGGCGGGAAAGGTCCCATGAAATCGAGTCCCCACACATCAAAGATTTCACAAACGAGAATGCCATTTTGAGGCATTTCGTTTTTGGAAGAAATATTACCTGATCTTTGGCAAGCATCACATGTCTTTACAAGGTTTTGTGCATCCTTGTAAATGGTTGGCCAATAAAACCCTGAATCAAATACCTTTCGTGCGGTACTTGCGGCACCATGATGTCCTCCGTATGGACCTTCATGACAATGACGGAGAATTCTTCGTGCTTCATTACCATGGACACACCTTCGGATGAGCTGGTCGGCACACATTTTGAAAAGATAGGGGTCTTCCCAAAAGTAATGCTTTACATCAGCAAAGAATTTCCTTCTTTGATGATGTGGCCATCCTTTGGTGACTATACCACTAGCTAGGTAATTAGCATAGTCGGCATACCATGGCTCTTGTCTACACTCCATCATCTCCAAGGATTCTGTCTGAAATTTCTCATTGATTTGCTCGTCCCTGGTTGTTTCCAAAGCTGGGTCTTCTAGGCGCGAGAGATGATCTGCAGCAGTGTTTTCTGCTCCTCTTTTGTCCTTGATTTCGATGTCGAATTCTTGGAGGAGTAGAATCCATCTGATCAAACGGGGTTTTGCGTCTTGTTTCTTGAAGAGGTACCTGATGGCTGCATGGTCTGTATAGACTACAGTTTTAGAAAGAACAAGGTAAGAACGAAATTTATCAAAAGCAAACACCACTGCTAGTAATTCTTTTTTTGTAGTTGTATAATTTTCTTGTGCATCATTAAGCGTTTTACTAGCATAATAGATTGGGTGGAAATGCTTTTCTTTTCTTTGTCCCAAGACTGCTCCAACAGCAAAGTCACTTGCATCACACATGATTTCGAAAGGAAATTTCCAATCGGGCGCTATCATGATAGGTGCATTGACTAGCATTTCTTTGAGGGTTAGAAATGCTTGATTGCATTCCTTGTCAAAGATGAAGGGTGCATCTTTTTCAAGTAATTTTGTTAGAGGCCTTGAAATTTTTGAAAAGTCCTTGATAAACCTTCTATAAAATCCGGCATGCCCTAAGAAACTTCTGATTGCTCTTACGGAGGATGGTGGAGGTAATCGAGAAATAGTTTCTATTTTTGCTCGATCAACTTCCATTCCTTCGCTTGAGATTTTGTGACCGAGTACTATTCCCTCTGTTACCATGAAATGGCATTTTTCCCAGTTAAGGGCGAGGTTAGTTTCCTCACATCGGGATAGCATTCGTTCAAGATTATCGAGGCATTGGTCATATGAGTCTCCAAAGATGGAAAAGTCGTCCATGAAGACTTCCATTGTCTTTTCTATCATATCATGGAAAATGGCCACCATACAACGTTGGAATGTTGCAGGCGCATTACATAGACCGAATGGCATGCGTCGATATGCGAAAGTTCCGTAGGGACATGTGAAAGTTGTTTTCTCTTGGTCTTCTGGTGCTATCGGTATTTGAAAGTAACCTGAAAAACCATCTAAGAAACAATAAAATTTATGACCAGATAGTCGTTCTAACATTTGATCAATGAAAGGTAAAGGAAAGTGGTCTTTCCTTGTTGCTTCATTCAATCGCCTATAATCTATACAAACTCTCCATCCTGTGACGGTTCTTGTTGGTATTAATTCATTTTTCTCATTAGTTACTATCGTCATACCTCCTTTCTTTGGGACTACTTGGACGGGACTTACCCACGGACTATCGGAGATAGGGTAGATTAGTCCGGCGTCAAGCAGCTTGATGACTTCATTTTTAACCACTTCTTGAACATTGGGATTCACTCTTCCTTGTGGTTGAATCACTGCTTTGTAGTCATCATTCATTAAAATTTTGTGCGTGCACATGGAAGGGCTTATTCCTTTAATATCTACAAGCTTCCAAGCGATCGCGTTTTTGTGTTTTTTAAGTAGATTAACTAATTTCTCTTTTTCTATGTTACTTAATTTGGAAGAAATAATTACAGGTAAACTACCATCTTTGCCTAGGAAAGCATATTCCAAACCTTTAGGAAGTTCTTTGAGCTCAATGGGCGGGTCTTTAGAAGACGCCGTATTTTGTGGCTCATCTAGATTAAGAACCTTAAAGGTTTGTTCTATGGCTATCTCTTCTTCGACAAAGTGGTCATCTTCTTTAGTTGTATCGGGTGGTTCAGCTTCATCTTCAATTAGGGGGTCATTATTGCCAAAAGGATATTTCATTGAACGCTCAAGATCTATGCTCCTTTTGAATGCCCCTAACTGAAGAGGTAGATTGTTGAATTTCCGGTTTTTTAATGCTTTATGAGTTTGTACAAAAGGTTTTCCCAAGACTAGAGGGGCGTCATCAAGGATGACGAAGTCGGTTGGGATTACCATTTGATTTGTGTGAACCAAAACATCTTCGACTACACCGATTGATCTTATCACTTTTCGATCGGATAGAAAAATGGGTATTTGAAGTGGAGTAAAGTCACTAATACTTAATTTTTCAAAAATGTAGTTAGGCATTATGTTAACACAAAGATCTTTATCAATGGTGATATTACTAATAAATGAATTTTGAAAGAAACATGGAACCGATGTAATGTTAATTTCAAAAGGGTCTTCTTTTATTAGCGAAGTTTGATCATTAGTTAACTTAACACTCACTATTTCTTTGATTTTAGCACTAGTGTTTAACTCTTTTAAAAACTTGGCATGAGGGGTTACTAAACAATGATTTTCGAAAGTAGGTGACAAGAGATTAATTTCTTCAAAATTAGACTCTTCTTGCATTTTAACATTATCGGACTCATCTTTTTCATTGTTTAACTCATGTGTCGGTTTTTCACTTTCTTGTTCTTCCATTTTTACATTTTCAACTACCTCTACGTTATTATTACAATTTAATTCTTCTCTTGCGCGGGATTCCTCTTCCCTTGCGCGAGATTCTTTCATGTAACGTTCGATAGTTTTAATGTGTTCTAATATCCTATTGGTCACTTCGGTGAGAGAAAAAGAATTTGGATCCTCAAAGCTTGAATCCGGTTGTTCGGTCCTTGGCTCCTCATAGTACTCATATGAAGTAGATGGTTCACACTATTGTTCTTCATTGTAAGTATATGATGGATAAGGGTCGAAACTTTGTTCTTCATAGTACTCATATGAGGTGGGTTGTTCACGCCATGGTTCCTCATAATGAGAGTATAAAGGTGGTGGCTCATACCTTGAATCTTCAAAGTATGAGTATGAAGGCTCATACCTTGGTTCATCAAAATATGAGTATGAGGGAGGAGGTTCATACCTTTGGTCTTCATAGGATGTATATGAAGTTGATGGCTCGTACCTGGGCTCCTCATAATAATTGTATGAATTGGATGGTTGATATGAAGTATTATATTGAACCGAGCGTGCGTTACGACAATTAGTGCAATAATTACCCCTATAATCATCCTCATCATAGGTGTAGTTGTAGCCTCTTGAGTATTGATCCATAAGAATCACTCAATAGACCACAACTGAGTCTCGGGACCAGAAAACAAAAATAAAGACGGAAACAGAGGCTGGACACGGCCCCGTGTCTGGTGAACACGGCCCCGTGTTCAGGGTCTGTATCTGGGCGTTTTAATTAAAGTTACTGGTCACGTTGGACACGGGGGCGTGTTCAATGAGCACGGCCCCGTGTTCAGACTCTGTATCTGGGTATCTAACTAAAAATATGCAGCACGGGGGCGTGTTCAGCGAGCACGGCACCGTGTTCAGGCTACTGTAAATGCAAACTAAACTAAAATGCAGAAAAATGTGCGCGCGTTTTAAAAAGGTTTTGAAAAACTGACTAGGCCGTCGATTTTAAGCTTTCTTAAAATCCTTGTGTCCCCGGCAGTGGCGCCAAAAACTTGATGCGTGTCAGTGTGTATATATTTTTGATGTATATTTTTAAGCCCTTTTTACACTTTTAACCAAGTTTTAAATTTATAAAACACGATATTCACTAACACTAAACACACATATGGGCAAGTGCACCCATCGTGGACGTAGTATAGTGTTGGTAAGATACCGAGGTCGTCCAAGGACACAAGAGCTTTTAATACCGGTTTATCCTCAACGTCTAATCAAATCAAAAAGTGAGAAAAATGTTTTAAAACTAAGAAAATAAAAACTAATTAAATGCTAAAAAATAAAATAAAAACAGACAGACAAGATGAATCACTTGGATCCGACTCGTTTATTAGTATAACCTTTGATTATTTTCGCACTTTTGCACTTGTTTAAGAGATTATCTTAGTTATTGTCGTAGGCCCCTCTTTTGAAGGCGACGTTATCCTCAACCCAGTAGTTTGAGTCAGCAAGGATACAATCCTAAAGGGTCGGATTATTGGAAGATAATGAATTAAGTTATTAATGCAAATTATGGTAGGCCCCGCTTTTGGCGGTGACGTTACCCTCGGCTAAGTAGATTGAGTCAGCAGGGATACAGTCCTAAATAGCCGGGTTATAGTATTAATAGTAGTTAACTTATGAGGGGGTCAAAGAGTTTGGATCCCCGCCATCCAATACCTATGGGCATTGAAGGAGATCCTACTAAATTTGACCCAGGTCCCAAGCAGGACCTCTAAACGCTGAACAAGGGCAAGACCCTTACCAAACCGTTCCCTTAACCCCCGACCAGGTAGCCAACATACCTCCATATAGACCGTGGAGATATGAATGGTGAAAATCTTTTATTTTATATAGACAGTAAAATAATGCCAAGACACCACGGACAAACGATAAGGAAAGATCACCTTCAACATAAGCAACTAGTTATTAAAGTCATTAATACAAAACCAAATAAAAAGTGCAAAAGATTAAAAATAAAAAGTATTATACTAAACACTTGTCTTCACCAAGTGATGTAAGAGACTTAGGCAAACATGGCCTTGATTGTCAAGAACTCTTACTATCAATCTTGGATCCCGAGACGACTCACACACTCTACGATGGACAATGGATGATGGTGGTGGATGATGGTGTTATGGTGGTGGTGGGTGGTGGATGAAGTGTGAGAGAGGTGGTGTGCCAAGGGATGAGATGGAATGAAACCAAGCACTCCTATTTATAGGCTGAACAGAAGGCTGGGCACGGCCCCGTGTCCGCTGGACACGCCCCCGTGCCCGTCTGACACTCTCTCTCCTCATTAATTGTAATTCGCAATTACAATTAATGCGCCTGTTGTACTTTCACCACGCCCCCGTGCTCACTGGACACGGCCCCATGGTGGGCAATAGAAGCTTCTACAAGTTTGTCTTTTATGCTGCTTCTTGGGCACGGCCCCGTGCTGGCTGAGCACGGGGCGTGTTCAGGCTTCTGTTTTCTCTTCTTTGCTTTGGAGGATGCCGTTGAGGGTCCGGGCAGTCTACTTTTATTCCTTTCCTTGTATTTATGCTAGAATTAGTTGTCTTTTTGCTTCTTTTGTGAATTTGAGCTCATTTCATCCTGAAAATACAAAAGGAAGACAAAAACACTCTTTTTCCAACATTAGTACTTAAAAAGGGTTAGTTTTATGCCTTAATTGATGTGATTTATATGTTGCATTTTACACACATCACTTAGCATTCCTAGTACATGGTTTCCATAGCATGCTTACATTGGTTATGACATTTGGTGTGTTTAATCGGGACAATAATACATTCATTAACATTGATCACGCCGCTCGGACTTATGTAATGGTACCATAGGAATTGACAACTCCCGTTTCCGACTTCCTAGGTTTGTTTGGAAGTTGGGGATGACAGAATCCGACTACATAATTTAGATAACCCTTTAATTCGTTTAAGGGTTTGTCGCCACAGTCGCAAGGCTTGAATGTATGCGATTAACACTACTGCATAAATGTTTGTAATCATAAAGCATTGTTTTCTGCAAAACATAACATTTGATTTAAACTTAGGTTTATTCAAAAACCTTGTTTTGTACATTTTCTATGGGGTTGAGTAGCTTCTAGTTATTCACCATACATGACATTTGTTATACATTGACATCATCACATAGTTTAAGTAGATGATTTCCTACTTGTTATGCATTTCATTAGTTATACATAATTACATGTTACACATGACATTTTACATGGTTTATACATAAACATTTTGACATTTAACATGACTTTTTGGTTGGTTATTGATAAAGTAACTTATGTAACGGGGCTATGTGTTATATGATAAAAGCATGGTGGATACACCGCTGGTACTTCCTATATATAAGTGCTTTTATTGTATTATACATTGTTGCGTTATCTAAATCACTTGGGCAAGACATGAAACATTTTTATACAAAAACATGACACTGGTTTATAAATTACACAAATTCATTTTTCACTTGGTTATTCATTTAACCATGCATTGTCCTTTCATTATCATTTGATTTTCATATCGATTTTCACACGGTTTTACAAAGGAAAACTTTTACAAGGTTCATGACTATATTTTATTAAACACTTCTTTCAAATACAAGTCATGAATCTGCATAAACAGAACCTATGTATCTCACAGGCATTTTTATGTTGACGTACCTATTTTTACATGTGTTTCAGGTGCTAATGCATGATGATGTTTGTGCTTCACTTAGGCGGACTCGGGCCTTAGTGACTTAAAAGACAATTAGTTATGTTTGATTTGTTGAACTTAAAGACAATGTAAGCTTAAATCTTAATAATACATAACTTTAATTACCATGGTTGTTGAAACAATAATTCTGTCGCAATTCACTCCCCGGCGTTTCCGCCGCGGTTTGTTGTTTTACGCGGCCGGGGTGTGACAGAAGAGTTGGTATCAGAGCCAATGGTTATAGGGAATTAGGTTATTAGCAATGCTTTGACCTGGACTATAACTTTCTAGGACCTCAACGCGAGTTCACTTGCGTTTAGATTTTAAAACAATACACGTCACCTATCCTTAGGTGATAACCACAACAAGAACATAATAACAAATCCGCTTCGAAAATTAATCATCTATCCTTGGATGATTGATTACAAGGTTTTGATCCCTCTTATTTTTCACAATCTCGTCAATGTTTGGGTCTAAATAATGTGAACATGTTTAAACTAGAAAAGTGAATGCCTGTACCCTGAGTTTTCTGTCTAAGGCTAGAGTGTTCGTACAAATCCGCTATATCGGACTAGTCACTCTTACCTGGGAACTGTTGGGGTGAGTATTCACTTATAGGCGAGCATGTCTTCAGTGATACATTATTATGACTCATTTACTTTGATTTGTCACTGTGTGTTGTTTGTTTGCTTTGTGGTAACAAACAAACGACCACCATCCTTGCTTTTTGTTGATTTTATTGTTATCTCATTTTCATCACATCATCTCACTCATTTTCTCTCATGTTTCCTCTTTTAGAATACCTCCTCGACGTAATGTTCCTCAACTTGATGCTGAACTGGCAGCTATTATAGCACAGTAGATGGCTGCTATGCTACCTGGTCTCATAACTCAAATAAACCAAGCCACCAATAACAATGTTAATGCACCTGCTCTGTGCAACTTTAAACAGTTTAACTCGGCTAAACCACTCAAGTTTAGTGGTACTGAAGGAGCAACTGGGCTCCTACAGTGGTTTGAGAGTCTTGAGAGCACATTTCGCCATGTTCAGTGTCCGAACAATCGTAAGGTCGAGTTTGCCTCGAGTGTATTCCAGAAGAGGGCTCTTACCTGGTGGAATGGGGTAATGAGAGATAGAGGTGCTGATGTTGCTTTGGGTCAGACTTGGGAGGAACTTAGGGCCCTCATGATGAGAGAATTTTGTCCTCTTCACGAGCAGAGGGCACTCGAAGATGAGTTCAATGATCTGAAGCAAGTCAGTGGTGAACACCAGGCTTATACAGACAGATATGAGGAGTTAAGCTTGCTCTGTCCAACAATGGTCACGCCTTTGGATAAGGAAATCGGGAGGTACATAGACGGTTTGCCAGATCCTGTTCAGGATATTGTCACTGGCAGCAACCCTACTACCGTCTGACAGGCCATTGAGCTAGCTGCAACCCTTACTGAATCGCAGATCAAGAAGGGTAAACTCCATAGAAAGGGTGATAAGAAGCAGAAACAGTCTGATAGCACCACTGAGAAAAAGGGCAAGAAGGCTGCTGAGTCTTTAAAGAAATCGAGGAAGCGCAAGGCTTCCAAAAAATTTTGTTGTCACTACTCAGACTAATCAGGCTGCTCCTAATCAGGCTGCAAAGAATCAGGTTGCACAACCTGCTGCCAAGAGGCAGTATGCTAGTAATGCACCTTTGTGCAACAGATGTAACAGCCACCACCAGCCACAGTTGCAATGCCGTATCTGCATGAATTGTGGCAAGTCTGGTCATCTTGCGAACACCTGCCGTTTTGCTACTAATCAGAATCAGGCAGCTCAAAACCAAGCAGCACAAAACCCTGCCTAGAATCCTGCACGACCTCACTTTCCGCCTGGTTCATGTTTCAATTGTGGGGATCTGACCCACTACAGGAACAACTGCCCGAGGTTGGCAAATGCGAATCAAGCACCGGCTCGTGGTAGAGCTTTCAATCTTAATGCAAATGAGGCGCATGCGGATAACGAAGTGGTGAACGGTACGTTCCTTGTTAACAACCATCCTGCTTCTGATCTATTTGATTCGGGTGCCGATAAGAGTTTTTTGTCCTTAGCATTTGAGCCTTTGCTTGCGATGACTAGAACAAGACTAGGAAAGCCGTTGACAGTAGAAGTAGCTAGTGGTGAACCTGTTATACTCGACTCAGTTCTTCGAAATTGCCAGTTGAATCTCAATAACCATCTTTTTCCTATTGACCTCACACCGATGCAACTCGGGAGCTTCGATGTTATAGTAGGAATGGATTGGTTATCAAAGTACCATGCTGAGGTGGTATGTTTTGAGAAGTTGGTCCGTATACCGCTTACGACTGGTGAGATCTTAGAAGTTCATGGGGAGAAACCTGTTAGTGGTCTTAAACTCATGTCTTGTACCCAAGCTTACAAATACCTACGAAAGAAATATGTTGCTTTCTTGGCACATGTCGTAGAAGATAAAGGCAAGGGTAAGACAATCCAAGATATCCCTGTTGTTTGGGATTATCCAGAGGTATTTCCTGAGGAATTACCTGGTTTACCCCCTGTGCGCCAAGTTGAGTTCCACATCCATCTCGTACCTGGTGCAAATCCCATTGCTAGGTGACCTTATCGTCTTACACCGTCTGAGATGCAAGAGCTATCTAAGCAGCTTCATGAGCTATCTGACAAAGGATTCATCCGTCCAAGCTTTTCACCTTGGGGCGCTCCTGTCCTATTTGTGAAAAAGAAAGATCGATCATTCAGGATGTGTATCGATTACCGTGTGCTTAACAAGCTTACCATCAAGAATCTATATCCCCTACCTCGCATTGATGATCTCTTTGATCAGCTACAGGGTGCCACTTGCTTTTCAAAGATTGATCTGCGTTCTGGGTATCATCAACTTCGAGTTATCGAAAAAGATATTCCCAAGACAGCTTTTTGTACACGTTATGGTCATTATGAGTTTACTGTTATGCCCTTCGGTTTAACAAATGCTCCTGCTGTTTTCATGGACTTTATGAATAGGGTTTACAAGCCTTAATTGGACAAGTTCATCATCGTTTTCATTGATGATATTTTGATCTATTCGAAGACTCGAGCTGATCATGAACAGCATCTTCGTCTTACAATGGAGCTCCTAAAGAAAGAACAGCTTTTCACCAAATTTTCCAAGTGCGAATTCTGGCTTAAGGAAGTTCAATTTTTGGGGCACATCGTCAACGAACAAGGTATACATGTAGATCCCGCCAAAATCAGTGCGATTAAGGACTGGGATACTCCTACTACTCCTACCGAGGTTCGTTCATTTCTTGGTCTAGCGGGTTACTACCGCCGTTTCATTGAAAACTTCTCCAAGATTGTGGTTCCTCTCACTGCTTTAACTCAGAAGAGTAACCCTTTTGAGTGGGGATCCAAACAGGAAGAAGCTTTCCAGACCTTGAAATACAAACTCTGTAATGCACCTATTCTACCTTTGCCCGAGGGTAACGATGATTTTTTCGTGTACTGCGATGCATCCATCTTAGGCCTTGGCTGCGTTCGTATGCAAAGAAACAAAGTCATAGCTTATGCATCAAGACAGCTGAAAGTGCATGGGAAAAACTACACCACTCATGATCTTGAGTTAGGTGCAGTAGTTTTTGCTCTCAAAATCTGGAGACGCTACCTTTACGGTACAAAGTGCGTAGTGTTTACTGACCACAAAAATCTCCAGCATATCTTCAATCAGAAAGAACTAAACATGAGGCAACGACGTTGGGTTGAACTCCTAAACGACTACGATTGTGAAATTCGCTACCATCCTGGTAAGGCGAATGTCGTGGCTGACGCATTTAGTCGTAAGGAACATGTCAAGCTTCACTGTGTTCAGATTCGATCTGATATTTAATTCCGCATAATTCAGGCTCAACATACTTGTGTTACATAAGACCTGATGGGTAAAGAATTACCGTGTCATGCTAATCCTGAGCTTGAACTGAGAGACTTTGGGATTTTCTATTTCATGGGCCGTTTGTGGGTCCCAAGTATAGACGATCTTCGCACCTTGCTTATGGATGAAGCTCATAAGTCTCGTTATTCTATTCATCCTGGTGCAGACAAAATGTATAAAGATCTTCGAACCCAATATTGGTGGTCGGGTATGAAGAAAGACATTGCCTTATATGTTTCCAAATGCCTTACTTGTCTCAAGGTTAAGGCAGAACACCAACATCCCTCTGGATTATTGGAGCAACCAGAGATTCTAGTTTGGAAATGGGAAAACATTTCTATGGATCTCATTACCAAATTACTGCGCACTAAAAGAGGTCATGACGCCATTTGGGTTGTTGTTGATCGTCTTACAAAGTCAGCACATTTCTTGCCGATCCGTGAGGATCTATCTTCTCACAAGTTGGCCAAGATATATGTTGATGAGATTGTATCTCGACATGGTGTTTCCTTAAACATTATATCTGACAGAGATGCTCGATTCTCGTCTTGCTTTTGGAGAACCATGCAATCTGCCATGGGTACCTAACTTCATTTGAGCACAGCATACCATCCGCAGACAGATGGTCAATCTGAGAGAGCAATCCAGACACTGGAGGATATGCTTAGAGCGTGTGTGATTGACTTTGGTGGTAGTTGGGATTCGCATCTACCATTGATCGAATTCTCCTACAACAATAGTTATCACTCTAGCATCAACATGGCTCCTTTCGAAGCTTTATACGGTCGAAAATGTCGTTCACCGGTCTTCTGGAATGAGATAGGTGAAGCTCAGATTACTGGACCTGAACTCATTCTAGAGACTACAGCTAAGGTCAAGAAGATTCGTGATAACCTACAGACAGCTAGAAGCCGTCAAAAGAGTTACGCAGATCGACGACACAAGCCCTTAGAATTTCAAGTCGGTGATCACGTCCTACTCAAGGTATCCCCTTGGAAAGGTGTGATTAGATTTGGAAAGGAAGGAAAACTTGCACCTCGCTATGTTGGACCATTTAAGATCGTTGAAAGAATCGGAAAAGTAGCCTACAGACTTGAGCTACCTCCTGAACACGGAAATGTTCATCCAACATTCCACGTGTCCAATCTCAGAAAGTGTTTAGCTGATGAGAACCTCCACATACCACTTGATGAAATTCGTGTCGATAACACGATGCATTTTGTTTAGAAACCTGGGGAGATAGTGGACCGTACATTCAGACAGTTGAAGAACAAATGAATTCGGTTGGTCAAAGTTCGCTGGGAATCTAAACGTGGCCCAGAGTTTACTTGGGAACCTGAAGATCAGATGAAACGAAATATCCACATCTATTCTCACAAGTTTCCTCTAAATAAATATCGGGACGAAATTTCTTGAAGTAGGGGAGACTGTGACATCTGTGCTTGTGATGTCATTGTACAAACTCTGAACAATACAATATTAATAAAACAGTGTGTTTTGATTCCAATGTTTCTCATTTATGTTTGATTTTATGCACATGTTGATTATTGATCGATTTCAACCTCTATATCGTTTTCTAGGAAGTTATACGCGAACTGGTGCGTAAACGTAATCAGTTTAATGCGAAAAACATTCCGGAATAGCAACATAAACTTAACATACCTTAAATAACCTTTACATAACTTAGAAATAAGTTTTAAAGACTTTGGTATGGCAAAAACAAGTTTATTCGCTCTCAGGGACTATTTGCGTCAACTTGCAAAAGTTTGCCGTTTCGTATGGAAACGTATAGTCCGGAACTTGATCATAAGTTAAACATACCATATATAACCTAAACATGGCTTAGAAATAAGCTTTGATAGGTTCGGTGTGTGAAAACATGCTTATATGATCTTACAAGGACTAAAAGTGTCAAAAACGGCGTAAGTTTGCATTTTCGCGCATATCTTACGTTCTGACCACATCTGGACATCCAAAATTTTTGTACACACTAAAATATTTTTATTTTAGTGATCGGCATGCAAAAATTCCATTCGTTTCGCAATTTGGATCGTTTTCGCGCCCGTTACGATTTCCGTCGTAATTAGCCGAACAACGCAACCGTATGGCCAAACGAACCAACATCCGACATATTTTTGAGCATATTTTAAGTTCCCTATACTTTAACTTCATTTTAGAGCTTTGAAATGGGGTTAACGAGGCTTAAACATGTCAAAAATGCATCAAAAATCAAGTTTCTCAAGTGTAGGGGCTGAATTGCCAATTTCTGAAAGTTGCTGGTCTAAAAGTAGCTTACGGACTGTATGCACATGTCCTTACGGTCCGTGAGGCATGCCTAGCGACCAAAAATCATAATTTGCAATCTGTTTGATATTTTAGGGGCTGTTCTTGCAAGTTCTTGGTCTGGCAGCCAAGTTAACACCTCTCCAAGGCTTTTAATCAGCTTGTAACAAGTGTAAGGCTTGGATTTCTTGCTTAGAGGCTACACAAACATGTGGCATGATCTTGTGTTCTTGTTGCAACTATAAATAGCCAAGCACTTTCATTAGTTCCTTGCTCATTCCTCTCTTCTCCTCTCATTTCTGCTTTGGAGCTCTCTCAACTGAGTTTAGGACTTGGGTGAGCACCCTTTCATTCTTTTATTTGCTTTCTAGTTTAAATAGTCAAACAAGTGTTTGACTTACAGTTTGACTAGCCTTTGGTCAACGCAAAGTTCGGTTGAACTTTGCAACGTGATTGTAATCACGTTGGTTATAATCCTTAGTGATTATACCCGCTGATTACCACGTTAACTACTTGTAGTGTCGAGTCAAAGTTTCGGTCAAAATGCGTTTTAGCATGCATTTTGCAATGGAACTACTTTAGGATATCAAAACACTTTGTTTTGATACCAAATCAGTAGGTTAAACATGTTTTGACATGTTTAACTTGACACTATTAGTTTAGTGCTTGTTTAGGGTCGTAAGGTAAGCGCTCTAAATAACCGCTTAGACTTCCGAACCCGACATGTTTGGTCAATCTTTAGGATCCGACCAAGCTTAGTTAGTGATCATAGTTGCATAGGGAATAACCACTGAGGTTATACCTTATGATCACATAGGATTGGTTAGTTGTATGCTAGTTAGCTTGTATGCCCATAGGAAATGACCAAAATGCCCTTTTGAAGCATAAATCCGTATTTTAACTATGTGAACATATTTTTGACATGTAATCTGATTTAGTAACATGTTTAGGGATAAGTGGGCATGTAAGACTTGGCATAGCACATAGTTAACCATCCGGACATAGTTTTACGCAAACGACGCCTTATAGTAGCTTATGTTACCATAATGTGTCGAAACGGGTCAAAAGCACTTAGGTAGACTTTCCAATCAGAATGTAGGGCCTATTAAATCATACCATATGAGTTCAATTTCTCATTTGATTTATAGAACCTCATTCTATCCTATCTCCCGATTTAGGATCCGTTTATTAACATAGTTACCTATACTAGGTGCCGGTTGACTCCGTGATACTTGGAGCTTAAATTGGTGTTATTCTCAAGACTAATTAGCAATCCCAAGTGAGTACATAGTTCCCCTCTTTTACCGTTTTCAAATATTTTGGGGTGATACACATGTACATACGTGTTACTTTCGTGCATTTCATGCTTTTATGACATAAATATGCTAGTTTCACCTAGTACACTTATAGTACATATTTTCAATTGTGTTTTGCTATGTATGTCAAGCATGCTAGCGCATTGATTTGTTACACATTTGATGCATATGTTCATTTAGCATATGTACACATTGTTTTACATGACATTTCTGCTATGTATGTTTAGTGAGCATGCTAGCACATTGTTTTACTTGAACATTTCTACTAGGCATGTTTACTTAGCATTCCTAGTACATGGTTTTCATAGCATGCTTACATTGGTTATGACATTTGGTGTGTTTAATCGGGACAATAATACATTCATTAACATTGATCACGCCGCTCGGACTTATGTAATGGTACCATAGGAATTGACAACTCCCTTTTCCGACTTCCTAGGTTTGTTTGGAAGTTGGGGATGACAGAATCCGACTACATAATTTAGATAAACCTTTAATTCGTTTAAGGGTTTGTCGCCACAGTCGCAAGGCTTGAATGTATGCGATTAACATTACTGCATAAATGTTTGTAATCATAAAGCATTGTTTTCTGCAAAACATAACATTTGTTTTAAACTTAGGTTTATTCAAAAACCTTGTTTTGTACATTTTCTATGGGGTTGAGTAGCTTCTAGTTATCAAAATTTCCGGAAATAACTTTCTACTTTTATGGGGTTGAGTAGCTTCTAGTACATTTTCTACTTTTATCAAAATTTCCGGAAATAACTTTCCGGTATTTAAAAGATTTGTAGAACTTTAGACCGAGGGGTATTCCCTAGATGTTTTTAAAGCCATTCTTCTATTTCTCTTGGGAGAAAGAAGGCGGGATCGTTTTCTTCAACATCTTGCGGAGGGTGAGTGATGTGCACAAAATGCAACATATAAATTACATCAATTGTGGCATAAACCTAACCCTTTTTTAGTACTAATGTTGGAAAAAGTGTGTTTTTTTCTTCCTTTTGTATTTTCAGGATTAAATGAGCTCAAATGAACAAAAGAAGCAAAAAGGCAACAAAATCTAACATAAATACAAGAAAAGGAACAAACGTTGCATGCCCGACCCCCTGACAGCATCTTCCCAAGCAAAATCAAGAAGACAGAAGACTGAACACGCCCCGTGCTTAGTGAGCACGGGGGCGTGCCCAAGTGTCAGCAGAAAAGACAAAGTTGTAGAAGCTTCCATCGCCCACCACGGGGTCGTGCTCAGCGGACACGGGGTCGTGGTCAACTATAAGATTCGCGAAATCCAGGCAAATCTTGATAGTACAGATATGCTTCTACACACGGGGTCGTGCTCAACGGACACGGGGGCATGGTCAACTAATGTAGATAAACTGCAATTAATGAAGAAAGAGAGAAGGATGGATACGGGGCCATGCCCGGGCTTCTGTTCAGCCTATAAATAGGAGTGCTTGGATCACTTGCAACTCATCCCTTGGCACACCACCTCTCTTACACTTCACCCACCACCCACCACCATCACAACACCATCATCCACCACCATCATCCACCACCATCATCCATTGTCCATCATAGAGTGTGTGAGTCATCTCGGGATCCAAGATTGATCGTAAGAGTTCTTGACAATCAAAGGGCATGTTTGCCTAAGTCTCTTACATCACTTGGGGAACACAAGTGTCTAGTGTAATACTTTTTATCTTTAATCTTTTCGCACTTTTTACTTGGTTATGTATTAATGACTTTAATAACTAGTTTCTTATGTTGAAGGTGATTCTTCCTTATTGTTTGTCTGTGGTGTCTTGGCATTATTTTACTGCCTATATAAAATAAAGGATTTTCACCATTCGTATCTCCACGGTCTATATGGAGGTATGTTGGCTACCTGGTCGGGGGTTAAGGGAACGGTTTGGTAAGAGTCTTGCTATTGTTCATTGTATAGATCCTTCAATACCCACCGGTATTGGATGGCGAGGGTCCAAACTCTTTGATCCCCTCATAAGTTAAACTACTATTAATATTTTAACCCGGCTACTTAGGACTGTATCCCTGCTGACTCAGACTACTTAGCCGAGGGTAACGTCACCTTCAAAAGAGGGGCCTACCACAATATGCATTAATAACTTAATTAATTATCTTTCAATAATCCGACCCTTTTGGATTGTATCCTTGCTGACTCAAACTACTGGGTTGAGGGTAACGCCACCTTCAAAAGAGGGGCCTACTACAATAACTAAGATAATCTCTTAAAATGTGCAAGAGTGCGGAAATAATCAAAGGTTACACTATACACGAGTCGGAGCCAAGTGATTCATCTTGTCTATCTGTTTTTACTTTTATTTTATTTTTCAGCATTCTAGTTAGTTTTTATTTTTCATTTTAGTTTAAAAACCTTTTTCTAAATTTTTGATTTGATTAGACGTTGAGGATAAACCAGTATTAAAAGCTCTTGTGTCCTTGGACGACCTCGGTATCTTGCCAACACTATACTACGCTCACGATGGGTGCACTTGCCCATATGTGTGTTTGGTGTTAGTAAAATATCGTGTTTTATAAATTTAAAACTTGACTAACGTGTAAAAAGGGTTTAAAATATATTTAATTCCATATACACACCAATCCGCATCAGGGTGTGACACCAATAGGAACCCCTTGTAGCACGTCCCGAGGGGGTTTCGAATGTATGTCGTACCATTCGGCCGGTATGATGACTTTGTGAACCACATTCCATGCCCTTTGGGTAATGATTGGAACCAAAGGAGGGGAAGCGAGAATGTTCAACCTTGGTGCAAAAGGTTGACTTCTCGAAGACATCCCTCTAGTCCCACCGTCAAATGATTGATACGGTCGACCAATGCTTCTTCCACTCCCGTCATCTCATCAATGGCTTCTCTTAAAGCGTAAACGTAGTTTACAAGAGAATCTTCAACCGTTGATGACCTTCTTCCTTGTCGGTTGTTCCTGGAGTGCGATGAAGATGTTCCGCTAGTTCTACTCGCCATTCTGAGAAAACATACCGAAAAGAGCTCAATTTTATGGAAACAGTACCTCGGACACGGCCCCGTGCTCAATGAGCACGGCCCCGTGTTCAGATATCTGCAGATTTTTGGAACAAGGAATCTTCGTGTTTTAATTTGTTTTCATGATTTATAAAACATTTTTAAGCAGAAACAACTTAAAACATTGTTGTAGAACTTATTTTTAACAATATTTCTTGAATAAAAAATCTAACAAACATCCCAATAAGGCTTGGAATTATGGAGATTTCAAGCTCTAATGGAGGTGTCTAGAAAAAAAAAATTGAAGAAGAAGGTAATGGATAAAAGTGGAAAAGACAAGATGGTTGTTGGGAACCTTCTTTAGAATATACCTAGGATGGTATGTGTGAAGATCCACCAGATCTTTGTCTTTGGAGTGGTCCATATGTGCAGGAATCTTGCTGCATTTATAGAAAACGACAGCACGCTGCACACGGCCCCGTGTCAGCTGGGCACGGCCCGGTGTGCAGATGAAGTCCTGACACATTTTGTCCGTATTCTGACACGAAATCAGACGGGAATCTTTGGGTGGACACGGGGGCGTGCTGACCCGGAAACGGCCCCGTGTCTAGAGGCTGTTCATGAAGTTTCTTCTATTTCTAAGGAATTTATCCGGATCGAGTGGTTCCTTACTTGATCGAACAACCCCAAAGTGCCTGAGATACCTTAATTGCCCTAGACTGAGACGAGAACGCAAGAGGTTGTCGGTGAGGGTGATTTCTATGCTAAATGTAGGTGGACAAGTCCAACCCTTTCCCGGCTCTCGTTAAAGAAGGTGTATGCGGAATCGCTCAGGTCTATGTATGCACCGAACGAAGTCGATGGGGAGTCCTTCACGGCACAATCGACACGGGGACGACTATCGCTTAAGTCCTCGCTAGAGTTAGAGGTGATTTCGGGAACAACGAAGTTGTTTTCATTTGAATGCGATCTCAATAATTCTTCTTGGGCTTCGTCTTGAGGTGAATTAATGAAATCCATCTCAAGTTCTTTTATCCAGTTAAGAATTAGATCTTCTAATTGAAATAGTTCATCGAGAAGCATTTCTCCTAGAAGGGTTGATTAAGAACATTCGAGGGATAGATAAGGATTATTTTTACTTTCGCCCCTCTTAAGGCTACAGGAAAACAATGGGTCTATATAATGGGGCTTATAATTTAGAAAATAACATTCTAAATCTTTATGAGGGCCACCACATATTTGACACCACGTACCATAAGAGTGCCGAAAGTAAAAATTATCAGTATCACTCATGTTTATGTCCGAAATTACCAACCATCGGGATCTTACGGTTTTGTTTTTAGTAACTGAAACTTGGGCACGAGGTGTGTTGAGTGGGCACGACCCCGTGTTCAGCTTACTGTCTGACTTAAAACGGGATTGCTAGTACCAAAGATTGGGCACGGGGGCGTGTTCAGCGGGCACGCCCCGTGCTAAGTTCTGCAAAACCTGAAAATCTAAAAAAAAATCCTAAAAAATAGAAAAATAAAAGAAAACGATTAGGCCGTTGATTCCTAACTTTCTTAAAATCCTTGTGTCCCCGGCAACGGCGCCAAAAACTTGATGCGTGTGAAGTGTCGTATAGATTTAATGTATATTTTAAGCCCATTAACACTTTTTAGCCAAGTTTTAAATTTATAAAACACGATATTTACTAACACTAAACACACATATGGGCAAGTGCACCCATCGTGAGCGTAGTATAGTGTTGGTAAGATACTGAGGTCGTCCAAGGACACAAGAGCTTTTAATACCGGTTTATCCTCAACGTCTAATCAAATCAAAATTTTAGAAAAAAGGTTTTTTAACTAGAAAAATAAAACTAACTAAAATGCTGAAAAATAAAATAAAAATAAAAACAGATAGACAAGATGAATCACTTGGATCCGACTCGTGTTTAGTGTAACCTTTGATTATTTCCGCACTTTTGCACTTTTTAAGACATTATCTTAGTTATTGTAGTAGGCCCCTCTTCTGAAGGTGACGTTACCCTCAACCCAGTAGTTTGAGTCAGCAAGGATACAATCCTAAAGGGTTGGATTATTGAAAGATAATTAATTAAGTTATTAATGCATATTTTGGTAGGCCCCTCTTCTAGAGGTGACGTTACCCTCGGCTAAGTAGTCTGAGTCAGCAGGGATACAGTCCTAAGTAGCTGGGTTAAAGTATTAATAGTAGTTTACATATGAGGGGATAATGGAGTTCGGACCCCCGCCATCCAATACCAGTGGGTATTGAAGGAGGTCCTACTAAAGTTGACCGAGCTCCTTGCAGGATCTATACACTGAACAAGGCAAGACTCTTACCAAACCGTTCCCTTAACCCCCGAAACCAGGTAGCCAACATACCTCCACATAGACCGTGGAGATATGAATGGTGAAAATCTTTTATTTTATATAGACAGTAAAATAATGCCAAGACACCACGGACAAATGATAAGGAAGACTCACCTTCAACATAAGAAGCTAGTTATTAAAGTCACTAAAACATAACCAAATAAAAAGTGCGAAAAGATTAAAAATAAAAAGTATTACACTAGACACTTGTCTTCACCAAGTAATGTAAGAGACTTAGGCAAACATGGCCTTTGATTGTCAAGAACTCTTACGATCAATCTTGGATCCCGAGACTACTACACACACTCTATGATGGATGATGAATGATGGTGGTGGATGTGGGTTGTGATGGTGGTGGACGGTGGGTGTAGTGTGAGAGAGGTGGTTTGCCAAGGGATGGTTTGCAAATGAGCCAAGCACCCCTATTTATAGCCTGAACAGAAGCTTGGGCACGGCCCCGTGTCCATTGGGCACGGCCCCGTGTCCATCCTCCTTTTCTTTCTTCATTAATTGCAGTTTGTCTGCATTAGTTGACCACGCCCCCGTGTCCGCTGGGTACGACCCCGTGTGTAGAAGCGTATCTGTACTATCAAGATTTCCTACAGAATCTTAGAGTTGACCACGGCCCCGTGTCCGCTGGGCACGCCCCCGTGGTTGGTGATAGAAGCTTCTACAGCTTTGTCTTTTCTGCAGACAATTGGGCACGCCCCCGTGCTCACTGAGCACGGGGCGTGTTCAGCCTTTTGTTCTCTTGTTTTGCTTGGGAAGATGCTGTCGGGGGGTCGGGCATGCCATGTTTATTCCTTTTCTTGTATTTTTGTTAGATTTAGCTGCCTTTTTGCTTCTTTTGTTCATTTGAGCTCATTTAATCCTGAAAATACAAAAGGAAGACAAAAGCACACTTTTTCCAACATTAGTACTAAAAAAGGGTTAGTTTTATGCCACAATTGATGTAATTTATATGTTGCATTTTGCACACATCACATATTATAGTGGAAATATAGCATGAAAAAATATGGTCGCTTGTTTCGTCGTATTCTCCGCACCACTTACACAAGGCCGACTCCACATTCACATTTCTTCTAGCCAAAGCGCATCCAGTTGGGAGCCGATCCATCTCTGCCCTTCCATGCCAGAATGTTTACTATTTTCAGGATCCAATTGTTGCAGTCCATATTAAAAGGGGGATCGTTCAGGCGTTTTTTGAACAGGGCCTTATTCATAGAGGCTTCTGAGAACAGCCCATCCTTGTTGTTTACCCACCCCCAACTCTCTGAACCATCAAGAGACATACATTTTGTAAAAGGCTTTGGCACCCATCTAGTTCCCTACTCTCATCAATGGACAAATTTGAATTTTTCCACCTCCATTTCCAAGTATAATTCTGCTCATCTTTGATGACACAATCTTCAATCAAGCAACCTTTGTTTCTTTCGTGTTTAAAAACGTTTAGGAAGAAAATTTTTAGCGGCTCTTAAGCTGCCCTTCCAGACACTTTAATTATGTCCATGTGACATGGCGTGCCTACAAAGATGGTGGGGGAAAAGTTGTCATGTACACATAAGAAGAGAGGAAGTCAACATCACTACAACACCCCTAATTCCAATCTTAATAGAAAATTCTTTCAAATTTCCCACCGCATTTAATCTAAATGTGAGTGTTAGAGCCTATCGTTTAGTTTCAATTCTATTTTTTTAACTTCCAACGAATACTCCAAATGGGCTACTGGCGAAATTCACCACATCGAGATACACTCGTCTCCAAACTGGGGAAAACCCTCACCTAGGGCAGAGCCTGTGAACACTCGCCCAAAGGCATGACAGTGCGGTGAGGTAAAACCCATTCAATTCAAGGATCGAACTAGCAATCGCCGCCTACTCGCCTAGTCTCCAATCATCACCAGGTGCCGCTGAAAACGAATGGGGAGAAGCAGGAATTGAACTTGGGTCTCTTATAAACCCAAGTCTCTCCCTGACCACTCCACCACAAGCTCATTGGCATTTAGTTTCAATTCTTAATATGGGATTTTGATTTAGAGCTAGCTTTAACTATAATTAGAGCATTTCAATGCATATTTCGTATCACTCCATAGTCCATTAATCTCATGTTGTTGTTCCATGAATTCAATCCATTCATAATTACCATGAACATAAACTTCAACATTATTAATTTAATATAAATAAGACAAAGCACCTCCCCCCCCCTCTCTCTCTCGCTGGTGGTAACCTAATCGTTCTTTCCCAGCCCTGTATAACGTCTGGTGATCGGACGGATTCTTGTATATCCTGTTTGTAACGAGCTTCGTTAGCAGGTGTTGGGTGGTTCATTCTGGGTTTTCTTGCTTGGCAACCTGTGTTTTGTTATTCTTATATCGCTAGGCCTGCTCAACGATGAAGATAACAGGGGATTAGCGTGCGAGGTTTAACTGTTTCCATTTTGGCTGCGAAGCTTGGTATAACCTCTTATTCTAATTGGTTTTTGGATTTATCCATTCGCCTCCTGGTTTCTTCGTTGTGTCCATTCAGCTGGTTGTTCCTTGTTCCAACGCCTCGTCTCCTCAGATGGTGTCTCAAGTGTTGAAGTTTTTGTGGCTAACATTCCAGGAGGGTGTAGGCCTTGGAATCTTGCTTCTGTTCTCAAAGACTACGGAGAAATCTCAGGCACGTATATCGCTAGAAAGAGGAACAAAGATGGTCTCAAATTCGGCTTTGTCAGATTTAAAGGTGTGAAAGACTGGAAGAAAATGGATTCTAAGCTGAAAGGAATTAAACTTGGAGGTAACTCTCTAAAAATTAATTTAGCAAGATTTGCTAAAGAGAATGGGATAACTGAGACCGGAAGGTTTTCAAAAGGAGCGAGTTATGGGGAGGACAGAAAGGAAGAGATGTCTAGACTAAAGATGTCGGTTAGTTTCGCCAAGCTTGACATCTCATATAGAATGGCTCTTGGTGCTGAGAGCATCGAATCCTGGGGTTGAGGAGATTTGGTTCTCTCATGCGGACATCTGGGTTGGTCAAGCCCTAGCGTATGAAAGGGCGGCATGGCTTCATGTGCATGGGGTCCCGCTGCACTTGTTTTGTGATGAGGTGCTAGTTAGCATTTGTAGCCGTTTGGAGGCTTGACTAAACCGCCCCACATCACGGAGGATGACAGAGATTTGTCTATGGTCTGCGTCGGGGTTTTAGTTGGGGAAGTTAAGAAGATCATAGAAGAAGTGGCTCTAAACTTGCAAGACAAGAAGTACAGGGTGTGGGTTTCGGAGGATCTGGGGGATTGGATCCCAGACTGTCTTGATGATGACGGGGCCTCGGTGGACTCAGATGGGGAGAGTTCGGTCATGGGATCGGAGAACAAGTCATCGGAGCTACAGGACATCCTTGCTGTTCCCCGGCAGACGAGCGTTCCAGTTAACGTTTCTATTCCCAGTCGTAATGAGGAAGTCGAAAAGGAGCATAGGGAATCATCAACGGGGTACCTGGTTAAGAATCTTTCAAATTTTAATAGGGGTGACATCCCCATGCATGTTGGGGAAGATAATAATGATGGGGAAGTTATCGAGGCTGAAGGGGTGGGGACAAATCCTTTCCAATTCCTTAGGATTAATGATAAAGCTGGCAATGTGGTTGGTGAGACCGAGAAATATGCGAATATTCCTGAGGATTTTAACTTGGGCTTTGGTAGTAACAAAAAATCTGGTTTGAGAAGGCCCAAATTGTTGGCCTAGACTCGTAAAGCCAAGTCAAATGGGCAATCACCTTGGCTTAAGAGACCCCTCAAAAGACTTAGGCACACAGATGAGGACTGTTTTGACTTTCTGTTTCCTGGATCGAAAGGCGACATAGTAAACCAAAATGTGACTAATCGGAATTCTGGGTTCCCAACTTCTTCTGGTCATCTGGACTTAAATATCAGAGCCTCATCTTCGGATACTTTGGTAGATGATTCTCAAAATGTGGTAGACGTCAGGAACTCTGGTAGCGAAAACGAAGATGATGTTGCAGCAACGATTGCGGTAGGAGCTCAGGTGGGGGTTGACCTTAGGCTTCGTGCTGATCTGATCAACGATATTCTCAGCTTTCCATGTAACAATGTCGTGGATCAATGAATTTTCTCTCTTTCAATATTCGTGGTCTCGGGGGTTCGGAGAAGCAGGGGTGGGTTAAAAATCTGAAGTTTAAGCACGATATTAATTTCATGGCCTTTCAAGAATCGAAAAAAGAGTCGGTGTCTATTGCTGACGTCGTTGGTTTTTGGGGGAACATAAATTTTGGGTTAGAGAGTGTCGATTCGGTGGGTCTCTCCGGTGGTCTGATCTGCATGTGGGATATGTCTCTGTTTAATCAGACCAATGTTTCTAAGAGTAGGAATTACTTTCATATCAAGGGTAAGCTTGTGGGAAGTGGATATGTGTTTAATGTGTTAAATATTTATGCCCCTCAAAGCGTGTCGGCTAAAAAGCTCCTGTGGGATGAGCTTGTTCGGGTGATATCGGAGGGTGATGGTCTTTGGGTTGTCACAGGAGATTTTAATGCAGTTCGGAGTCGTGAAGAGAAGAAGAATTGTGCGTTCAAGCAGTTATGCGCTGATAACTTTAATTCTTTTATTTTTGAGGCAGGTCTTATTGAATACAACATGAGCGGAAGAAAATTCACCTTTTCTACAGCGAATGGAAGGAAATTGAGTAAGCTAGACAGATTCTTGGTCAACCCAGGTTATTTTAATTCTTTAGCAGAGGCGAGTGTGGAGGCGATTCCTTGATTTTTGTCGGATCATTGTCCTATAATTCTGAAGTCTAATCCTGTGAATTTTAGGGCTAAGCCATTTCAGATTTTTTATTCGGGGTTCGACAAACCGGGGTTCGAAGAGGTGGTTGTTAGGGCCTTGAAAGGGGATTCTTCGTGTGTTGGCCCCCGATGTTGTTCTTTTGAGAAAACTAGGTGACCTCAGAGTTAGATTAAAAGCTTGGAGGGATGATATGTTAAAAAAGTGCTCTGAGGAGGTGTCACTGGCTATGTATGATCTTGATAATTTTCAGTCCATTATGGAAGAAAAAGATTTAACCGAAGAAGAGGAGTGGATTTTGGCGGAAAGCAAAAAAGTTTTGAAAGAGGAAGAGGAGCGGAAGAGTAGTGATTTGAAACAAAGATCAAGGATAGATGGGCTAAGGAAGGCAATGAAAACTCTAAGTTTTTTCATACCATGATTAATTGTAGAAAACCTAGCAACGTTATTCACGGCTTGGACGTGGAAGGATCTTGGGTGTCGAAGCCGTCGCTGGTCAAAAAGGAGGTTTTTAGGTTTTTTAGAAATAAGTTTGTTGAAAGATATATCGATCGGCCACGTCTCACTTGACTTGGTATTAAATAGATTTCAAACGCTGACGCCTCGGTTCTTGACGATCGTTTCACACGGGAGGAGATCAAAGGAGTTGTTTTTTAGTGTGCGGATGATCGGGCTCCTGCTCCTGACGGTATAAATTTTCATTTTGTTAGGTAACTTTAAAGCCTTCTTGAAGACGATTTTTATAACATTTTGGTTGCGTTCTATGAGAATGGGGTGATCAGTACTGGGTGCGGTTCCTCTTTTATTGCATTGATTCCTAAAGTCAAGGACCCGATCGGATTAAAGGATTATCGGCCAATTAGTTTAGTTGGAATCATTAACAAAGTAATTTCCAAGGTTTTGGCTAATAGGCTCAAGAAGGTTTTGGACTCTATAATTTCCCCATCCCAGTCAGCCTTCATTGGTGGAAGATACATCTTAGACGGTCCGCTTGTTATCAACGAGATTCAAAACTGGATTAAAAGAGCTAACAAGAAGGTGTTTTTCCTTAAGATTGATTTTGAAAAGGCTTATGACAACATAAACTAAACTGGAATTTTGTGGTTGATATCCTTGCTCAAATGGGTTTTTCTAACAAGTGGTGTTTATGAATCAAAGGTATTATCTCTTCGGCTAGGGCCTCTCTCTTGGTTAATGGTGCTCTGATGTTCGAATTTAAATGCCAAAAAGGAATGCGACAAGGGGACCCTATTTCCCCTTTCCTTTTTGTCGTAGTCATGGAAGCTTTGTCGTGTATGCTCAGAAGGGCCTGTAGTTTGGGTATTGTTAGGGGTGTTAGTCTTCCTAACGACGGTCCTGTTGTTTCTTATTTGTTCTATGCTGACGTCGCCATTATCACTGGGGAGTGGAGTAGGGACAATATCCTTAGTGTTGTTAGAATTTTGAGGTGTTTTTATGCGTGCTCGGGGCTTCAAATGAATTTTAGTAAATCGAATATGTTCTAGCTCGGGATTCATCTGGGGAAAGTCGAAGACATGGCAGTGTTAGTGGGTTGCAAAGCATAGTCTCTCTCGTTTAAGTACCTTGGCTTGACTGTTGGGGCTAATATGAACCGAACAAAAAATTGGAGACCGGTGTATGACATTTTTGAAAAGTGGTTGTCCTTATGGAAAGCTTCTTTTCTTTCTACAGGTGGGAGGGTCACCTTGATTCGGTCAGTTCTGGAAAGTCTCCCTACATATTATTTTTCGCAATATCGTGCCCCGGTTAAAGAAAATGAATTAGGTTGCATGGGACAGAGTGGCGTCTCCGAAGAAGATGGGAGAACTGGGTATTCACAACCTTATGGACATGAATACTGCGCTGTTAGCTAAGTGGGGATGGAGATTTAAAAACGAGAAGGATAATCTTTGGGTTAGAGTTGTTAATGCGATTCACGTGGGAGGGTCCGATTGGGATTTCTTTCCGGCTAAGAAGGCGTATGGAGGAGTTTGGTGTAATATTGTGTCGGTTTTCAAGAAGCCGATCGTGGAGAATATGCGTATTCAAAATCTGTTTAAAGGAATTGTGGGTAAGGGTGATAACATCCTGTTTTGGTTAGACCCGTGGTTATTCGACGTCCCGTTGAAAGACAAGTTTCCCTCTCTTTTCCATTTAGAGGTGGTGAAAACTTGTAGTGTTCGCGATCGGTTAGAGGGAGAAAGTATTTGGTTATGGAGACATAACCCGGTTTCGGAGGTCGAAGGGGCTGATTGGCGGTCTCTTTTTGAAGCTCTGAGTTCGGTTAAGTTGTCTAGCAATTCTGATAGGTGGAGTTGGGTCGGTTCCGGATCGGAAGGCTTCTCGGTTACAGCTGTTAAAAACCTTATTATCACACAGAAAGACTATAGTAGTAGGTACGTCATGAAGTGGTGTAAGTGGGTTCCGCAAAAATGTAATATTTTTGTATGGCGTGCGGAGATGAATAGGATTCCGACGGTAGAGGCGCTTGCTAAGAGAGGCGTTTTGGTTGACGACGGTGAGTGCAGTTTTTGTAACGTGGGTTTCGACTCAGTGGATCACCTTTTTACAACCTTCCCTCTTGCTATGGGATTATGGGAGAAAATCAGCTTATGGTGCCGAATGCCGAATTTTTTTATCTTTTCGTTCAGAGATTTACTTGAAGTTTATAAGTCGGGTGCTAGGAGGCCGACGGATAAAAAGGTTTTACACGGTATTGTGATCGTGGCTTGTTGGATATTGTGGAAGGCTAGAAATAACCTTAGATTCAATGGTATAAAGTGTAATGTTGACAAGATTTTTAGCAAAGTTAGGGTGGTTTGTCTTTCTGGTTTAAGCATAAGGTCAAGAACGGAAAGTTCGATTGGGGAGATTGGTGTAAATTTGTGAATATGTAGTCTTGTTTTATCCGTCCTGGTTTTCGGGTGCGGTGTTGTTTTAATGAAGTTCACGTTTCAAAAAAAAAAGACAAAGCACATCGTTTTGATACTGCCATTCATTAGCACATTGTAACCTCAAATCCAAACATCAAAGTTAACCACAATTTAGGATCATATATAGTAGGAGGCTTGAAAATACTTGTATGCCTATACCGTACAAAACAATTGGTAGATATAACCCGTCCACTAAAAAGTGGTTTGCTAGTAACACTGCGAATTGTAACACCTCGTAAAATCATGTTTAGTAAAATGGTGACACGTGTCATAAACCCTGATTGAGATTTAAGATATCTTGAGGGACTAAAAGTGTCAAACAGTGCAAAGATGTAATTAGAAGGACCAAAAGCGTCATCATGCCAAAATTGTGCCTCTGAATGACTCTGTATAATGTCCGTATTCATTATTGATTAAATTGTCAAGCACTAGAAGCCGTTTGCGCTTATAAATCGAAAGTTACAAAACACAGAGGTTAAAAGTGTCAACATGTTAATTGTTACCTCTGAGTGACCTATTAACATCCCCAAGGCCTTGTAACACATTATTACACCCTCAAGAATATCTAATAAAAGTTCATAAAGATTCGATTCAAAATTATGATGTAAATTAAAGTTTCTAAGAATAGGGGTTAAAAGTGTAAATATCACAATTCTTCATACGGGAGCCATTTTCAATATGTCCAAGACCTTCAAATGCATGGCTACACTCCCTAGGACACTCCTGCCTGTTTACACTGACCATGCATGATGAAAATGTTGGATTATCGAGTAACAAGAGTGCAGGGACTGAACATGCAACAAAACAAAACAACTTGAAAACCTTACCCCTCGCGTGGCGCGCCAGGTTTAACCCGGTTTGGCGCGTGGTGCGACGGAGGACGGTTTTCAGCAAGACTGACAGCTGCCCAGCTCTGCAACCTGCAATCTTTTAAGGATCTTTGCGGCCTGTTTTCGAGTCCAAAAGCTCAGACAACAGTTTTTCATGCATAGGGACACTTGGAATTCATCAAGGAACACTTGTAGACTTGTGTGTAATGATCTTGTTGCATCTAAATCACTATATATAGAGCTCTTGTTGCAACACATGAACTTGCTCATTTCAAAAACACTTCTAAACCTTCTCTGGAGCTCTCTGAACTTCAAGTAAGTTTCCCTAAGCTTCATTTTCGTGCTAAGTACTTCAGTAAGCATCCTTAACTTCTCTAATTCAAATTTCATTAGCTTAATGACCAAAAGTCAAAGCCGTCATAATTAAGCTTTGACTTAGTGATTAATCACTAATGGTCCGGTCATTCTTCGAATTGTAAGTGGCTATGAGTTGGAAATTATGTGGGTAATAAACCCTTAAAAGGGCACCCTCTGATTATCACTCTAACTAGGTCAATTGTCGGGTCAAACTTAATTACGAAAAGTCAACAGAAAGCTATTTTGCAAATAAACTCATAATTAACAATGTAGAAGCTATGAAACCTGTTTTAATACTTATATAACTTGGTAATTAATGTAAGAACATGCCTAAGCATGTTCAATCCGACAATTTTGAGTTTAGGCTCGGTTTGGAACCGAAAGTCGCAAAATTAGACTTTTGCTTTGACTTTCAGTTCTGACCCGATTTAGTTTAGTTTAGACATGCCTTAGAGTTTCATTAGGACCAGGTTATATGTTAGTATAACCCTCTGAGGTTATACAACTTGGTTCCTTATTTATCTGATTCATTTGCATGTTTCCGTTATATGCTTAAAATTTGACCATTATGCCCTTTTTACATTAAAACGAGATTTTTAAAAATATGAGAGGACAAAAACCTTTAATATTGATTTATAAACTTGTCCTAAAAATTTGGCATAGTTTGAGGTCTAGATTAAGAGTTATGCTCAATATCGTAATTTGAATGCTTTTTGTTACTTAAACGGAATTATTAGCATAAAGCTTATCTAAACCCAAGTTTTGACACCAAACTTTTTACCCACTGATGTATTATAATATTTTGGGATTTTTGAAGATTTTTATTTATTTTTAAACTGAGCATAACATAGGGTTCTTGCTTTAATTCGTTAATTGTCGGTTATACCCTTTTTACTAATAAAATGAGTTTTACATAACATTTTGATACCAAACTATTTGCTACTGATTTTATATGATAAAAAAAATATTTGAACTTTATAAACTGATCAAAAACTCATATTTCCAAATTTGACCTTTAAAGCTAATGTGAAACTACCAAAATGCCCCTATGGTGCATAGTTTGGTTAAAAGTGATAAATTTCACATATATGTATGCAATACCCTACTGTTATGACTTATAAAAATAAATATTTGCAAGATCGTGTTTCGACCTGAACGAGTCGTTCAGAGGAGTTTTCGTCAATTACAGGTGCGGAAAACAAGTAATCAACGTAGAAACAGCTAGCAAGTCACTTTAAACACCTTTCTGTATTGATTTATAACAGTTTACATCCAAATCTCGATCCGGCAGCACTTCGGTACGAGTTACAAGGTCTGTTCTCTGTGGTTCGCTTATGTGCACCTATTTATAGTGTTGGTAGGTTCCCACATATGGATATGTATACATAAGCGGACCAGGTAGGTTCCCACATACAGACATGTACACATAAGCGGACCAGGTAGGTTCCCACATACGGACATGTACACATAAGCGGACCAGGTAGGTTCCCACATACGGATATGTACACATAAGCGGACCTACCAGGTTAAACCTTTATGCTATCCTATTTTCTCGTAAAACGCGCCCTGGTCTAACAATCTAAAACTAAGACTCGATACAAGACAAAGTCGACAGATGTAGTGCACTAACAGACTCCCCCTCAGATGTTGACGAGTCGCAGTGTCGAGTCTTTGACAATGTCATGTCTTCACATCTTCAGTCTTGATCAGTCTTTGGCTTCTCTTTCTCAATCTTTTCTTGCATGTCTTCAGACTCCCCTTTGCGATATGCTGACATTTCTTCAGTTCATCAGCATCATCAGCTTTAGGATCGTTGTCTGGCTTTCCATCTAACAGCTTCTCAAGATCAATCAGCCTGACTCTTCATGTCTCAATATCATTGCCTGGCTATCTCCAATTAGAGTCCTCAGGTATCGGAACCTGGCTCTCATCTAGCTCGGATCTCTGGAACGAAAAACCTGGCACATCTTTGTCCTGCAAAAACTCTACCTCAAAATAAATTTCTCTCATATACATATTACAAACATATAAACTTGCACTAATTCAGACTCTCCTTCAAAACAAACACAGATTTTGATGAACCACTTGAAAGGTTAGATTATGGAAACATTTAATTCCAAACATACACTCCCCCTAAAATATTGCTCATCATGTTTAGCACTCGGAATTTTGAAAATCTGCTTTTCAATACCAGTTGTCAAAAATCTTTTTGGATTTTTCAAACTTTTTGCTAAAACACACTGAAAATCTTTTTGGATTTTGAAATAAAGAAAAATGTAATGCAGTAAAGAAATATTACAAACAATATTTTTGTGAGTTCGTGTAAGAGGATCATATCAGATTTTGAGACAAGTCACCAACACCGTTAAGCTTCATTTCATTTTAAGTTTTAAACAATTCACCTAGATTGCCAGTATATTTGTCCACTTAAATTTTCACACAAAATTCAAATGATCCGAGATACGATGTTAATGTTTTAAAAACTTAAACTTATCCGTGTGTCCCACTACTTGTATATACTCCCTTATCCAGATCCCAATATTCAGTCTTACAGGTGAGTATACCACAGATGATATCTGTTCAGGGGTTAAATGTGAGGGCCGTGAGAGCTCAGGTCGATACTTCCGTATACACAGAGAGATGACGGCTTCGACTTTTCGGTGTGTCCCCTTTAGAGGATCTTTTGATTTCAACAACAGCGACTATCAATTTTATTGTTTCATCAGCTTGCTGAGGGCGGCGCTTATGTTTCAAAGCATAGCAGAAAGCATTATCCGGGGACTAGGTCAGTACTTCCATACAGCAGAAGTCCCGCGATAATACCCCAGATATCACTGAGCATAAAGACCTAGTATCTCAGAATAAGGGACCTTTCAAACAAGATTTCAGGGGTTACCTATATATCCAAGCAGTATTGTTAACCGACAGAATAAGCAAGTTTGATTTTTAGGTTTAGATCTCGTCACAATTTACTAAGCGTGTAAAAACCTACTGGCATATCCGTAGTGAGATTGTTTATCACATTTTTATCTCTCCAATTCTTTAGCATGTTGTGACAGTCCACTGATGTACTATCATTTTCTCTTTTCACAACGAAACTCATTTTTGAATTTTATCATGTTTTTGGCTTTTTCAAATTTTCTAATGTTTTTGGATTTTCTGAAATTTTCTACTCCCCCTAAAATGCAAACACATTAAAGAAATTTGAAAACTATCTAAGCTCTTAACCCACTAGAAGAAAATTTAAAACGAACTGTACAAAAACATGACAACCGATATCAAATCGCCTCAATTCGCCATTCACTAGGCATAAACAATCTGAACTCCCCCTTTCACAAACCATTTCCTCATGATGATTTCAAAACACTTAAGTTTGTTTTAATCAAAATGATTTTTCCGGAAAATGAGTTTGTTTTTACCACTTGTAGGCACTTGTAGGTTAACCACATGTTAAAATATGGGGATATGGTTCATCATCTTGTTCTTTGTGTTATCAATTATAGTAAATCAAGTACAAATTAATGTCCCTGATTTACCGTTAAGCAATTAAGTACCACTTGTAAAAATAACCAAACAATACCACTTGTAGGAATGACACCTCTACACAATCCATTTTACCAATCAGAATGCCGATTCCTGCTTCGCAATTACCAACCTGGAAGCTCCGGCGTAGTCCTTTAACCTGTAAAGTTTTAAAAATTTTAAGAATTTTTCATACAAACTCATAATAAATGAATGATGCCGATTCCTGATCCACAATTACAAACTTGGGATCTCCGGCAAGTCAGGTTTTTTAAACAAAGAAAATGTCCACCCAAGCCTGACCAGCCTTGGGTGATTTCAATTCAGATTTTGTTGGGGTGTAAGTTGCTTTCTTTTTAGCGTAGATATCCTTTACCCCTTTCACCTTCCCATCAACCATTTTTCCAAAAATCTTCTTTACTTTCCCAATAAATGCTTTCTCCACATCAAAATTATCCTTTTCAGAATAATCCTGATTTGAGATTTCAGTCTTTTCAACTTTTCTTTTAAAATTCTCAGTCCTCAATGGTGGAAAGTTCTCGTCATCCATTGAAGGAACTGAGTTTTCATCACTCTTATCAAACTGTGGCTCCTCTGATTTTGTGGAATCAGATTCATCACCAGATTTTACCTCATATTTCTTAACAACCCATTTTTGGTTGTCAAGTTTCACACTTCGCTTGTAAAATCTCTTCGAACATTCACCAACTTCAAATGTTGAATTTTTTAAAACTTTAAATTGTTCAGTTAGTGGTTCGGTTTTATCAACAACAACTTGTTTCAGTTTTCCAGAAACTCCCTGTTTTGTGTTTGTCGCTTTCGGACAGTTCCATGCAATGTGACCAGCTTCATTGCATCGGAAACAGGTTCTTGTCTCTTTCTTCACATAAGATCCATTCTTTCTCTTCTCGGCAAGAAATTCTTGGTTAGATTGTTTCCAGAATGGGCTTTTTGCTTCCTCTTCTGAGCTTGTACCAGAAACAGATTTTGTATTTGTTTTAGAAAATTTTTCATTTTTATAGTTTGCTGGTGAAATAAAACCAAGTCCTTTCTTTTTATAGCTACGATTTTGGTTTGGTTTCTTTTGAAAACCAGAACCAGAATTGTAACCCTTTTTCTTGTTTAAACGTTGTTGTACTCTTGAGGTGTAAGGTTTAGGTTTTACTTTAAGATTTTCATCTTTTATTTCGGAAATATTAATTTCTGTTAATTTGAAAACCTTTTTGATTATTTCTGGTTTAACACCTCTTATTGGAAACTCTTTATCAAAATATAATTTGTCAGAATCATTCAAAGTATATACAACTTCAAATGTTTCATCATTCAAATTAGATTTTGACAACAAAAACTCTTTACTGTAAACTCGTTTTCCCGACGATTTTGAACTCTGTTCAGACAAACTTGAACTCCCGACTGACTGACATGCACTGTCGGACTCGGACTTTAACTCTGGCTCCTCATCCTTATCTAACACCTGATCAACCACTCTTTTAATTAAATCGGACTCATGATCTGTATCAATTGCTGTGAATGTAACGTCAATATTTTTGGGTAATTCATCGGTTGACTCAGACGCTAACTTTATATTGATCGCCTTTTTTAGTTCTTCCTCGTTAGGTTTTCTAGGCGAGTACCCTTCCCAAATCGGAGGCGGACACTTGTTTTAGCTAACACACGGTTTCTTACCAGTGTCCTTTCTCTTCTTTGGCTGTTCACCTTTAAATGCTTCAAAACCTTCAACTGTTGGATAAATTCTATCGATTATGTAGTCACAACCTTTGTAACTCTGCAGCAATCTTCTGATTCTTTCATTCTCAGTTGCTTCATTCTCCAACTCTTTCTTCCTTTTTGCACATTCTTCTATGTACATGTTGATCTCTTTCTGCTTTGTCATCATTGTTGCATTTAGCATCTTCAAAGCTTTTTCTCTTTCTGAGTTAGTCTTCTCCAGACCATTCACATGTCTGTTCAATACATCATATGACTTTTTCAGATTCTTAACATCAAACAACAACTTTTCTTTCAACTTTTCTAACTCACTAAACCTCTCATCTTTTTCTATACATTGTTTACAAGACTCTAAACATGTAAGACAAGGTTTTGTGACTTCAACGATCTTCTCGACTTCAACTCTCTTTTCAACTTCCACAATCTTCTCAATCACTTTGACTTCTTTCATTTTCTTTGCAGCTTTCCTCTCTTTCAATTTCTTCAATTTTTCTGCAAAATAAAATTCAAAAGTGTCAGAAGATAAATGAGTTTTTCCCAAATTTATCTGTTCCATTTCTTCATCATCACTTGTTTCTGATGAACTGTTTTCAGATGAAACAGATCCTTCATCTTCACTCTTCTCTTCATCAGATAACACTTCCATCCATTCCTTCAGCATTTCTGGCTTTCGAACAATATGTGCAATAAACGCTTGAACATTTGAATCAGCTGGGATGTATTTGTCCCAGCTAAATCCACCAGCCATTTTCTCATCATCTTGATCAATGATGCCATAATAAGCTTTCCTGTTTGTATCCTCGGTCATTCTTCCATGTGCCGTTTGAGGTTCTTTTTGTTGATTCGGTTGATGAGTGATTTGCTGATAAATGGTTTTCCTATAATAATCATCTTTCCCAGACGACTCCTTTGCTCCTCTCGGTTCCTGGTTCTTGCACTCCCTTTTAAAATGACCTTTCTCCCTGCAATGAAAACAGACAACTTTAGATTTATCAAATCCAAGATTAGAAAGGTTTGCATCTAAGAAGTCATTTCTTCCTGTAATCATTCTAAATTTTTTTGCTCTTCTTAAAACACTCACCAATGCCCATTTAATATCCATTAGTTCCATCTCCTCTGCATCGATTTGGTCATAATCTTCTTTAGTGAGCATTGGATTACCAATTCTACCGGCAATCAACCCTTCATAAGATTTTAATGCAGTGACCAATAACCCCATATGACTCTTTACAATTTCTTCAGTATAGTTCTGTCCGTTTTGAAGATGTAGAGCCACATTGCATTGTAACAGATGACCATTTCCAACTGATGTACTTTGAGCACTTGGAGGATTTACCGTTGAGAACCCACTAGTATTAACAGATCCTTGACTGCTTGGTTCAGATTGATTTCCAGCACTAAATGCAGTTTGTATCTTTGGACTGGCTTCAGCAGTTTGAACATTCCCTTTGTAATACAATTTAATATCTTGTTGATGAGTAGAACTGTTCATTCTAGCAATTTTATGCTGCTCAAGATCTTGTGCCTCCAGCTTCTCAATAAATTGTGCAATTGATAACCTGCTAAACTATCCGGAATTTTTCAGTATCATCAGATATGTACCTCATTCCTTTTGCGGTAATGCATCAGCAAGCTTTTCAACCCATTCTGCCAGAGTTTTGGTTATCTTCAGCTGTGACATAGTACGTACAAGATGACAATATCTCTCAATGAGAGTCTTTGTCGTTTCACCAGGCATGCACGTAAACAATTCAAATTCTTTCTTTAATAAAGCCGCTTTACTCTGTAGCATCTCAGTACTTCCCTCAAACTTCTTTTTGAGAGCTTCCCAGATAGAATGAGCATTATCATCATGTTGAAGTAAGACAAATATATCCTCTTTCACCGCTTGTTGTAACAGATTGATCATCATTTTCTCTCCTTTATAACTTTCCCTCTCTTGATCAGTGAATTCAGAAATGATTTTATCAAGTCCCATTGTATTCTTTGGCCTCTCATATTCAGTTTCGATGCTCTTCCAAGCTTTTAAATGATTCGCCTGCACCCAATTCTCAAACCTTTTCTTCCACTCGTGATAATCTTCAATTCCCATAAGTTTTAGGGGTTTTTGCATTGTCCGGTTTCATTCTCCATTGTCATGTTCTTAGCAATGTCGGATGGAGTAGTAGAAGTTGTAGCAAACGCATTGTAAAATTCAGAATCCATGTTGACTTAGCACGTTTTTCAAGATCAGTGACAAATAAGCGAAATCCTGATGTTCACAATAGTGGAACTCTGATGTTCAAATAAATTGAACCCTGATGTTCAAATAAGTGGAACTCCTGATGTTCAAATAAGTGGAACTCCTGATGTTCAAATAAGTGGAACTCCCGATGTTCAAATAAGCGGATCTCCTGATGTTCAAATAAGCGGATCTCCTGATGTTCAAATAAGCGGATCTCCTGATGTTCAAATAAGCGGATCTCCTGATGTTCAAATAAGCGGATCTCCTGATGTTCAAATAAGCGGATCTCCTGATGTTCAAATAAGCGGATCTCCTGATGTTCAAATAAGCGGATCTCCTGATGTTCAAATAAGCGGATCTCCTCATGTTCAAATAAGCGGATCTCCAGAGGAATTTGGAGCGAACCTATCAAAATACATGGTCACAAAAGCGGATCTACAAACTGTCTATAAAAGCGGACCTTAATCGAAGGTTAATTTGGACCTTTTTCAGTGTGAATTTTAAGGTCAAACTTTCAGGGATTTGACAATGATCAATAATCTACAATCTGTGAAATTTTGAGCGAATTCCGACCGCAAAATCTCGTTCTGATGAAGAAAAAAGGTGTAGAAGTAAGAATTTTAGATGAAATCCAGCAAATCTCTGTAGAACTCCTCCTCCTAAAGCTCTGATAGCACTTGTAGGATCGTGTTTCGACCTGAACAAGTCGTTCAGAGGAGTTTTCGTCAATTACAGGTGCGGAAAACAAGTAATCAACGTAGAAACAGCTAGCAAATCACTTTAAACACCTTTCTGTATTGAGTTATAACAGTTTACATCCAAATCTTGATCCGGCAGCACTTCGGTATGAGTTACAAGGTCTGTTCTCTGTGGTTCGCTTATGTTCACCTATTTATAGTGTTGGTAGGTTCCCACATATGGACATGTACACATAAGCGGACCAGGTAGGTTCCCACATACGGACATGTACACATAAGCGGACCAGGTAGGTTCCCACATACGGACATGTACACATAAGCGGACCAGGTAGGTTCCCACATACGGACATGTACACATAAGCGGACCTACCAGGTTAAACCTATATGCTATCCTATTTTCTCGTAAAACGCGCCCTGATCTAACAATCTAAAACTAAGACTCGATACAAGACGAAGTCGACAGATGTAGTGCACTAACAATATTTTTACTGATCATTTCAGACTAGAACCTCAGATTAATATTTAATCTCTTTTATAACCATTAAAATGACCAAAAATACCCCTACGGGGCTTAATTTGAGTTTAAATCCGTTATGGGCATAATGGAAGGTATCCTACTGATATCACAGCATATTGAAGGCATACTAACCTAGGAAACCTGTTCATGACTCATTTGGTTACCTGTTATGCATTCATCGCGTTTGGTACGTGTTAGTGCAATAACGTCTGTAGCTTCCGTCAACATGTAGTCGTATTTTGTATAGCTGTGTGTATGATTTGTTTGAATGTATGTAAAGCAGGACAGAATCGGTGAAGTTTTTGTTAAGTGCTGTTGATGCCAGCCGATCGGCTAGCCCAGCCGATCGGACAGCCCGGCCGATCGAGCAGGCTACTCGATTGGTTAGGATGTTCAGCCGATCGGCTAGCCCAGCCGATCGGCCAGCACTCTCTTATTCTGTCCTTGCGTATAAATATCCGGTAGGTTAGTTTATTTAGAACCTTTTGGACACTTTCATTTGCAACCTACCTTTAGTATGTCTGAGTTTCTTTCTGGTTCTTGTATACTTTCACATCATTCTATAGAATCTCAGACGGTGATTCAGAGTAGAATATTGTCTTTGTATATCTGTTATGTGATTACATGAATTCCGCGCATTGATCACTTTACGATTCAACTACGTTTACGAACAGGAAGATCCCATCAGAGGGACCAACAAGTGGTATCAGAGCCTTCAGGAAGCTGAATCGAGATCTACAGAGACGAATTCACTGGAATTCAAGCCGTTCTTGTTGATTTAGAGACGAATTCACCGGAATTCAAGCCGTTCTTGTTGATTTAGAGACGAATTCACCGGAATTCAAGTCGTGTTTGCTGTTTCAAAAACACATTTCACCGGAAATTTGTTATTTTCTATCATTCCGACTCAAATTTCGCCGGAAATTTGAACAATTCTTCTATATTCTTCTTAGATCTAGTTTTATCTTTCACTTTTACATCATAAAACTAGAAAAACTTAAAATTCAGAGAGATTTTACGGTTAAAAACTGACAAATTTGCTATCAATCGAATCACAATCTTTAGAATTACAATCCTGCAAAGTTTCACAATCAAATTCAATCTAAAACTTGTTCAAATTGATCAAAATCCATGGAAAACTGTTCATGTTTGCTGATGTCAGCCGGTCGAACGACCTAGCCGATTTGTGTACTTGCTGACGTCATCATTCTAGTTGCATAACTGTTCAGATATTCTCAAGTGTTGCTGACATCATCAGTGTTAGCCGATCGAACGAGCAATTTGATCGGATAGCATTGTTGATTCTTGACATTGTTGCTGACATCATATTGCTAGCCGATCGAATACGCCACTCGATCGGACAGTAATTGTGTACTGATTACATAGTTGTGTTTGTCAGCCGATCGAACGAGTCACTCGATCGAACGAGCCAGCCGATTGAGGGTGTGTTGGTCGATCGAGTGAGCCATTCGAACCAAGTGTCCTTGTGTTTACTTTCTTTGAAATTCAAAATTTTTCTAAGTGTTTGATAAACATCTCAGGTACTTAACAATGGAAGAATTCATGAACCCATTCAGTGAAATGTATGCGTTTGCTAGCAATGGTGGAGATGATTCAACAAACCGAACAAATGAGAATACTCCAAATACGAGAAAGACGTTAACAGAAGCACTTAGTGTGGAAAGCGCTTATGGAACCTACAATAAGCCACCAAAGTTGTTAGCAATTGAAGATTATAACCGGTGGGTAAAGCGATTCGAGGAATGGTTGAAAGCCTTCGCGTACCCCAGTTGGAAAAGCTTAAAAAATGGTTTTAACAATGGAAGAGAAGACTTTGAAAACATGTCAGAAAGTGAAGAGATTGAATATTTTGTGGCAGAACAAAAATGTCTAGCCTTGATTAACCAATCAGTGAGAGAAGATATTATCTCACTGATTGATTATTCAAACGCCAAGGATCTTTGGGATAAATTACAAAAGAAATGTGTCGGTACTGCAGAAATCATTAAAAACAAAAAGAAACTGCTAAAAAAGGAATTTGATCTGTTTGGTTGTCTTAAAAATGAGTCTGTTCCAAAAATGATTGAACGTTTCGGGCATCTAAAGCTAGAGTTGGCCAGGCATGGAATTGTTTTTACTCAAGAGGAGCTTGTAGACAAGTTATTTGATTCTTTGCCAGACGAAATGGATTGGCAATACTTCGCAATGATGATCAAGAATACAATCGAGCCAAGTGTTCTGACAGTTGATTTGCTGATAGAAAAACTTGAGAGTCATGAGCTCGAAATAAAGAAAGCACATAAAGTCAATCACTCGTTATATCATCAAAATGTGGAACTCTATTATCCGAAGAGCTTGATTCAAAAGACATGATCTCCAAAAACAGCCTTCACTGCAGAAAAGTCACAACCAATGACTCAAGAAACCTCACACAGTGGTTTTCATGGAGGAATGTCGTCCAACACTACCAGTCAAGGACCATCTTCAAGCACTTCAAACCAACAGCAAACTGCACAAAAGAATGTCTTTCAATGCAACATTGCAGTTGATTTGAAAAATGGTCAGAATTTAAGTGAGGAGTCGGCGAAACAACAGATGATTTTCTTGGCATCTGTATTGGAGTCATATGAGGGGTTAGTTGCTGGGAAGATAGGTAACACCAACCTGACGAAGGAAGACTACGATCAAATAGATCCTGAAGAAATGGAGCTAATTGATATTCGTTGGGCTATGGCCAGTGCTGTTCGTCGAGCACAACGCTTCATGGAAATAACTGGCAGGAAAACAATTGGTGGTCCATCTACCAAATTGGGTTTCGATAAGTCTAAAGTGACATGTTTCAAATGCAAACAAAAAGGTCACTTTAAACGAGAATGCAGAAACGAGTATGTTGATGAATCGGCTAATCCATTCCGAGAAGATTATTATAAGAAAGCCGTTTATCATCAGAACAAATCGGAACCTCCAAGGCTGAAGCAGATCGAAGAAAAAGAAAAGGAAAAGTCAAGAGCTCTAGCAGTCATTCATGATGATGAGGGATACGACTGGAGTGAGATATTGCCTGAAGAAGATGCAGTTGGTTACGCATTCGCAGCAGGAAAGATTGTTCCGTTCAAAAATACAAGAACAGAAGAAGAAAAGTTTGTGAACAGAAGAGTGAAGGCCCAAACAAAAGTAAGCAGAATTTATACCATTTACAAAGAAGCAAAAAGGGCTAAAAGGTGGGATCCAGACAGAGAATGTTATCTTGATCCTCAAGGTAACATCGCAATCGATCCAAGTTCACTCAGTGTTGATGCAATCATCCAGCAATATGCTGAAGAAGAGGAAGCTAGACAAAGAGAATGGTGGGGTGAAGGTGAAAAGAAAGTGGAAGAGAAAGAAGAAAAGGCGAAATCGGAAGAAAAGAAGATCGATGATGGAGTGATAGATACATCCCAGAAGCTTACAGCCGAAAATCTGATGAAGATGGCAGACAAAGTTCTAGCTGCAAAAGAACTGGAGGTAGATTCTAGTTCTGGAACTGAGTCAAACGCCAAGGTCAGTCAGATAAGCATGAATATAGTGTCAGGTAAGAAAGACAAAAGCGAAAGTGACTGCAAGAATTGCATGAAAAATTGCAAAGATTGTAGTACTATCGTTTATCTCAACAACAAAAAGGTTGAAGATCTGACTAGAAGAGTCAGAGAGGTTGAAAACCAAATCTTAAACCGAGATAAATTGCTAAAAGCTTTAAATGATCGTGCAAAAGAATTAACAGAAAAAATTGAAAGTGATAAAAGTGACATAGAAAGAACTAAGAAAGAAAATGAGAAACTCATTCTTGAAAATCGTCACATCACTGAAAAATTTGAGAAGCTTAAGCGAACGGTTAAAGATTCGGATGATCGAAATGGGAAAACAACAAAAGAAAATGTTCAACTGACGGGTGTGTTAAGGGTGAAAGAAGAGTTAATAAACAAACAATTGGATGAAATTGCTAAGCTGAAGCTTCAATACCAAGAAGCAAAAATCGAAAATGAACGCATCCAATTAAAATTAACCAGTTACAACTCCGCAAGCTTTGTTCTGCAGCACATTGTCCCCAAACCAATCGGGAAAAACAAAGCTGGCGAAGATGTATTTTCGGACGGAACTGGAGTGGGATATCATCAAGTCCCACCACCTGTTTTAAACAATTTCTCAAAGAAAAAGTCCGGACTGATTAATGATGATGAAAATTCAGATGAAATAAAACTTCCAGAGTCGATTGATGTTACATTCTCAGCATCATCATCTGATGATAGTGTTCAGACTGATATTGTCAAAAGTATGGCAGAAAGTGTCTTAGAGTCTGATTCAAATGAAGATGATGGTTGTTTCTTGGATAAATACATTCCGAAACAAAAATCCAAGAACAACTTAAATGAAGAACCAAATCTTGTCATGTACAAGATGTTGGGTTCAGATAAGTTGTTTTCGGATACTGAGTTTCTGATTGAGAATGTAAATGTCAACAAGCTGAAAAATGTTTACAAATTAATCGAAGTTGAGATGACAGAAGTAAAGAGTTTGAACCAAACAAAAAGACAAATGAATTTTGAAAAGGATAAATCTTACTGCAAGAAACCTGTTATTCCTCCAGGTTTCGCTAATAATAATCGAAACAATTGGTCGGGTGGATATCAGGGGGGTAAGTCTTATCAGAAGAAAAATGTTCAAAACAAGAAATTTGTTGAAAATAAAGTTTTTGTGAACAGTTCGAGTTCATTTTCTAATGAAGAACCTGAAATTTTTTCAAAATCAAACAAAGAGTTCTTTGAGGAAAAAGGTTCACAACCTCAGTCTGAAGGCACTAGTTGGGTTGTTGACGCCCGAACATGTTTCAGATGCAATCAAGCTGGGCATATTGCACGAAAGTGCACCAACTTGAAGTCTAAGACTGATGTTGTTGAAAATCGAAAGAAGAAAAATGATAAGAAAGAAAAGGATCCATTGATTGTTGAGAAAAAGGGTTTGAAAAATGATAACACAAAAGTCAAAACTGAACCTGTAAAGAAGATGGAAATTAAAAATGGTGAATTTTACAAACGGGTCGCAACAACTCAACAAACTTGGAAGCCAAAAGATGCAGAAATGAAAGCAATTGATTCAAAATCAAAGGTTTCTGAATTGGAAAAACAATCATCTTCTACCACATCGGTAAAAATGAATGTTCCTGAAAAGAAAAGGATTCCATTATCTCAACAAGTGTGGAAACCAAAAAGTGAGAAGGAAATTTCAACTTCTGAGGTGAAAAAGTCTGAAGAATCAATTACGGTTGATTATGATGCAAATTTTCCACCTCTCAAGGCTGAAAATTTCAAAATTCAAATTGCAAGAGTCAAAGTTACACCTAAGGCTGATGAGGCCTGGGTGGACTCGATGTTTGACTAAATGATCTGAATTGCCGGAGCTTCCTTGATCGCGAAGCATGTATCGGCATCCTTTATTGAAATGTTTTAATCATGTTTGTGTATGTGCAGGATCTTCCACAACTTGTTTCAAGATGGATCATGGACAGTGGAGCTTCCAGACATATGACAGGGAAGACTGCATTATTGTATGATGTGAGAAATATAAATGGAGGATATGTCGGATTCGCAGGCAATCAAGGGGGCCGTATAGTTGGTGAAGGAACGTTGTCAAACGGGATTGTAACGTTTGAAAGAGTAAATTACATTGCTGAGCTGGAGAACAACATACTAAGTATCTCCCAGATCTGTGACAGAAAGTACACCACTCATTTCACAGACAAAGAATGTTTGATTCTAAAACCGGGATTTGTTGTTCCTGAAGAGTGGGTTATCATGAGGGCACCAAGAGTCAATGATCTGTATGTGTTGGATATGAGCATAGCTACGACAACAACGGGTCAGGCTCACTGTTTTGTGTCAAAAGCAACTGAGAAGGAGTCAAGATTGTGGCACCGAAAGATGGGACATATACATCTTCGAAAAATGAATCACTTGGTGCATAATGATCTGGTTACAGGAGTACACATTAGAGGTTTTCATCTAGAAGGGGAGCGTATAAGTTGCATTAAAGGCAAACAGAAGAAAAAGTCACACCCCAAAAAGCAAGTCAATTCAGTTTCACGACCGTTGGAAAGACATCACATGGATTTATTTGGTCCTGTGAATATCAAAAGTATTACAGGAGATTACTATTGCTTGGTCGTCACTGATGATTATTCTAGATTTTCTTGGGTATCTTTCTTGAAGACAAAGGATGAAACATTTGACAGTCTGATGGCGTTATTCAAAAAGATTGAGAATTTGTACCAGAGACGTATCCGAAGAATTAGAAGTGATAATGGTACTGAATTCAAAAACCACAAGATGGAAGAATTTTGTGAAGAAAGAGGTATATTTCATGAGTTTAGTGCTCCATACACTCCACAGCAGAATGGAGTAGCAGAACGCAAAAACCGGACGCTAATCGAGACAGCCAGAACTATGCTCACAGATTCAAAACTTCCAATAAATTTTTTGGCTGAAGCTGTTTCTGCAGCATGCTATACTCTCAACAGAGTTCTCACCGTGAAGAAGTTCAACAAAACATGCTTTGAATTGATCAATAACCGCAAGCCTAACTTGAAGTATCTTGAACCATTCGGGTCACCCTGTTCGGGTGATAGAACCTTTTGGAAAATTTGGTCCGAAATGCATCGAGGGTATTTTTGTTGGATATGCAAGTCCTCTGGGTCGTGTCTTTGTGCCAAGTGAAAAGCGTATTATTGAAGCTACAAATGTTGAATGTCAAGGTAATACGATGCCGCCTCAGAACCCAGGAGATTCATGGCGTTACCATTACGACACGTTGTGGGATTCTTTTGATGTGATGGAAGAACCTGAAGATGAAGAAGACTTCTTTGATGAGCTAGATATTCTTAGAAACTATGAATCATCAGAAGAAAGATTTCCAGCACGGTACTCTAGGAAATCTCAGAAAACTTCAAATGATGATGAAGCAGGTCCTAGTAATGCTGGTGAACAAGATGATACTCCAGAGAATCAGACAACAACAAATGATGACACAACTTCTGATATTGGTCCAATTTTTGATCATAGGGATTCTGAATCTGAAGGGGAGCAAATCCAGATCTTAGGTCAAGCAGATCCTATCAGTGAAGAAGGTGCAAATCAAAATGTCACTAATCTGGAAGGCAATGTGGATGTTCCGAGTGAAGTAATGCCCAGAACTCTTTCATATCATCCGGAGGAGCTGATCATCGGAGAGCTTCAATCAGGAGTTCGCACCAGACATCAAATTGACCAAGGGCTTATTAGTTTTTATTCATCTGTAGCACCTCTACGATCGGAATTCTCACTATGTTGTTTTATCTCGCAGATTGAACCTCGAACGTACAAAGAGGCGCTTACTGAAGACTCTTGGCTCAACGCGATGCAAGAAGAGCTGAACCAGTTTGAGAAATTAGGTGTTTGGAAATTGGTGATTTACCAGAGGGTCACAGGAAAATCAACACCAAATGGGTGTTCAAGTGTAAGAGGGACGACAGAGTTGTAGTGGTCAGAAATAAAGCTCGACTTGTTATTCAAGGCTTCAGTCAACAGGAGGGAATTGACTTTACCGAAGTATACGCTCCTGTGGCACGACTAGAAGCAATCAGAATTTTCCTAGCGTTTGCATCATGGAAAAACTTTAAAGTCTACCAGCTTGATGTAAAGTCGGCCTTTCTCTATGGCAAAGTGAAGGAGGAAGTGTATGTGGGACAGCCACCAGGTTTTGTCAATCCACACCACAAGAATAAAGTGTATCTCTTGGATAAAGCATTATATGGCTTACACCAGGCCCCGAGAGCCTGGTATGAGACGTTATCTCAGCATTTGCTAGCCAATCATTTCATTCGGGGAACAATTGACGCCACCCTCTTCACAAAGATAGTCGACAATCACTTACTGATAGTACAAATTTATATGGATGACATAATTTTTGGGTTAACAAACGAGGACTTGTGCAAAGACTTTGAACAAGTGATGAAGCAAAAATTCGAAATGTCATCAATGGGGGAAATGAAATTCTTTTTGGGACTCCAAGTTGATCAACTTCCTGAAGGAATTTTCATACACCAGACAAAGTACGTTCATGATATTTTGGAGAAATTCGGAATGTCAGGTTCTACTCCTGCGGCAACCCCATTAGCAACAAATCATGGAATTCACCCAGATCTCACCGGAGATAAGGCAGATGAAACACTTTATCGCTCCATGATTGGTTCTTTGATGTATCTAACTGCTTCAAGACCCGACATTATGTATCCAACGTGCCTCGCAGCAAGATTTCAATCTAACCCAAGAGCTTCGCACTTGATCATTGTGAAAAGGATATTACGCTACCTGAAGGGAACTCCATCGTTGGGGTTGTGGTATCCTAGAAAAGGCGATTTTACGCTCGAAGGGTATTCCGACTCGGATTTCGGATGTTCCAAAGTCAATGCAAAATCAACAACTGCAGGATGCCAGTTCCTTGGACCTCGCTTGGTCACTTGGCAGTGTAAGAAACAAACGTCTGTGGCGCTATCCACATGTGAAGCAGAGTACATTTCTGCCAGCAGTTGCTGTTCTCAAATCCTGTGGATACAGCAACAGATGCGCGATTACGGTTTGCAGTTTCTTAACACTCCTCTTTTATAATGAGGCCGCAATCAATATAACAAAAAATCCGGTACATCACGCTAAAACTAAACATATAGAAATTCGTCATCACTTTATTCGCGATTGTTTCGAGAAAAAGTTGATACGAATTGAGAAAATCCACACTGACGAGCAAAAAGCTGATTTACATACCAAAGCATTTGATAGATCACGTTTTAAATATCTTTTAAAACTGAATGGTATGATGCTGTTGTCGGTGAAGGATGGGATCGTTGGTAATCTATCTGCAATGGTTTGTCGATTTTTTACCTGTTTTGGTCTTTAGGGGGAGATAGATATATTTGCATATACTTTATAGAAAATCCAAAAACATTAAAAAATAAAAAAGCCAAAAACATGATAAAATTTTCAAAATCCAAAAACAATAAAAAAATGAAAAAGAGCCTGTGTAAAAGGGAAAATGATAATACATCAGTTAGACTGTTACGGTATGCTAAAGATTTGTAAAGTTTTAATAGGGTTAAACAGTCTCACTAATGATGTGTCGATAGGTTTTTGCACAGTTAATAGATTTGTTCAGGATATAAACTTAAAAACACAAAACGAGACTTAATTTGTGGGGAACACTATTTGAATATATAGGTAACCCCTGAAATCTCGTTTGATAGGTCCCTTATTCTGAGATACTAGGTCTTTATGCTCAGTGATATCTGGGGTATTATTCCGGGACTTCTGCTGAATGGAAGTTCTGACCTAGTCCCCGAATAATACTTTATGCAAAATGCTTGAAACATAGCATCGCCCTCAGCAAGCTGATGAAACAATAAAATTGATAGTCGCTGCTGTTGAAATCAAAAGATCCTCTAAAGGGGACACACCGAAAAGTCGAAGCCGTCATCTCTCTGCGTATACGGAAGTATCGACCTGAGCACTCACGGCCCTCGCATTTAACCCCTTACAGATATCATCTGTGGTATACTCACCTGTAAGACTGAATATTGGGAACTTGATACGGGAGTATATTCAAAAGGTGGGACACATAAATGAGTCAAGTTAATAAGACATCTAAATCATATCCTGAATAAATTGAAATCTGTGAGAAAACTTAAAATGGATCAGTATATCGACAATCGAGGTGAATTGCTTAATCCTGAATATGAAATGAAGCTTAACGGTACTTGTAACATGTCTAAGAAACTGATATGATTCTCTGACACGCTCATCAAAAATATGTTTGTATATAGATTTCTTTTTTTACATTCTGTTTTTCAGATTTAGTTATACTTTTATAGGTTAGAGTCTGCTTTTAAAACTCAAAAAGATTTTACAATTCTGCTTTATTTTGACAAACCAAAGTGGAGGATTGATCTTCAGATTCACAGTCTGATGCAAATTGCAGGAAGCTGTTCTGAACTGAAAAACAAGTTGGGAGCTAATCTTGATATAAACAAAGAAAATAAAAAGTCAAAATGCAAGTTCATTAAGTTGAAACTTGTAAAATTTTCAGAAAAATGTTTAAAATATCAGTGTGTTTTTGCTACGAGTCAACCAAGGTCATTAAGTTGAACTTGGTCGACAAATTAAGTACCTAGGGTCATTAGCTTGGACCTAGATACTTAAGTGGATTTCTCAAACACTGATAATGTGAAAAAGGTCAAAAAGTCAAATCGGTTTGAAAGTCAAAGTGCCATGAATCGAACAGGCCAGCCGATCGGCTAGACCAGCCGATCGGCTAGACCAGCCGATCGGCTAGACCAGCCGATCGTACTGCCTAGCCGATTCAATGACACATTATAAATAGGAGTAATCTGCTTCATTTGTTCTTTTTCACACTCCGATCGAACCAAAAGCTTTCTCAGCCGATTCATAATTTCATTTTGATCTTCATCTCTTTGCAACAATATTTTTGATTTATTGGCTTACTCATCATCTCAAATGGCAAAGGTATGTTTTTGAACATCAAACTCTTTGAAATCCTTAGTGTTTTTCATGTTCATATTTGTCGATGCCTTCAATCTCAGATTTAGGAAGTTTTAAGATGTTTTGATGAAATATAGTTATAGGGTTTTGTTCGCAATACGAAGATCTATAAGATTACCGGATCAATTTCTGATAAAATCATTCTAAATCTTGATAGATCTAGGATTAAATCATTACGGCAGTCGGTATGTTCATTGTTAAATTAAACTCTGTTTAGGTTGAATTAGACAAGAATGAACATAGGGTTTTGATCGCGACAACATGAGGAACATAGATCTGTGCTCAATTTGTGATAATTAGCATAAATTTTTGAATCAACTGTTTATGTTCTTCAAAACTGTTCTTCATCGAAGATGCCAGCCGATCGGTTAGCCCAGCCAATCGGACAGCATTCATGATTTGTTATAGTTGTTGTTGCTTTAGGAAGTTCATGTCTTGAAAAATGTGCCTTGTTTGTGTTAAGTGATTGGAATGAGGTTTTGCATTGTGCTAGCCGATCGGCTAGACCAGCCGATTGAATAGCAATGTGCTAGCCGATCGGCTAGACCAGCCGATCGAGTAGCATTGAAGATCATGTGTTTGTGTTGAGATTTGTGGTAATTCAAAGTTAATGCCTTGAAATGTATGCTAAAATTTGCTATGAAATCTGTGTTGTTTGAATTCTTTGTAGAATATTGTTTGCTCTTAGTATTGCCAGCCGATCGGCTAGACCAGCCGATCAAACAGCAATAATAACATTGTCAGCCGACCGGCTAGATCAGCCGATCGAACAACAATGTGTCAGTTGATCGGCTAGACCAGCCGATCAAATAGGAATTGCTAACCTTAGTTAAAAGGGCTGCATTACTTGTTGAGAGAACAGTATTCTTCACATACTTAGATTTCTGTGCATAAGGTTGCCAGCCGATCAAAGAGCATTTGCTAGCCGATCGGACAACATTTATAAGAATTTCTTTATCACAATTTGTCAGCCGATCGGCTGGACCAGCCGATCGACCAGGCATTGTCACTTTATTCATTCTCAGCCGATCGACTGGACCTGCCGATCGACCAGGAACTGTCTCTATAATCATTCTCAGCCGATCGATCAAGTAATGTTCTTCGATCGACCAAACCAGCCGATTCTGTAGTGTTGTCACATAGGAATGTCAATGTGTTAGAAAAATTTTCAGAATTTTCATGTTCTTGTTTGAATAATTTTCAATGAATAATTTTTGCAGGGACGAGGAAAAGAGAAAGACAAGAGTCATAACATTCCTTGTGAAATTGATTCTCAATCAACCACTGGTACTATGGTAGAAAGAATGGCAACATTTTTGAGAGAAAGCAGAGTAGCCAAAGCGATGTCTGATAAAACTGTGATTTATGAATCACATGTTAGAGCATTCTGGAACACTGCTAGATATGAAGATTCAGACAAGATGATACATGCAGTTTTAAGAAAGAAGGATCAAGCTGGAAAAGATGTTGATGTGGAATTTAAGTTTGATGTTGGAGATGTGAGGAGAGTTTTAGACCTACAAGATTCTGATAATGATCCAACTATCATGTCCGAACGTCTTGTAAAAGGATTCTGGTGTAGAATGGGTTTTTCTGCGCACATAAATGGAAAGATGTACAAGAGAAGTTTCTCTAAAGCATATAGGTACTTGATGCACTGTATGATACATTCAATGGGACATAGGAAGGGTGCATATGATGAGGTTGCTGATTACATCATGAATATGGTTACAAGTTTGGTGCTGAATAGAAGATATAATATTTCACAAGTAATCTTTGAGTACATGAAGGAAAATTGCCAAGCTGGAGCAGATAAGTACATCATGTATCCTAGATTCATCATGATGTTACTAAATGACAAAATCAAAGATCTTCCGAAGGATTGTGAGGATGTGATGGAGATGAATGTTGTAAATAAAACAACAATAGGAAGAATTACAAAGGATAAGGATGAGAAAACTAAGCAGTTGATTTGTAAAATAAAAGATAAAGCTTATGATGCTCCTGAGAACGATAGATGGAGACATGACGACAGCAATTCAGACAATGAAGACTCAAGGATGAATGAGATGGTTGAGAAAAAGACTAGGTGGTGGCATGTTAGAGATGGAAAAAGGAAAAGGACACCTAAGTCATCCCCTGCGGTTGTTATTCCTAAAGAAGGAGAAAAGGGTATAGTGCAAGGGGGAGCATTAAGACAATTAGATCACATATGATTTAAATGTTACTAATCTTATTGTCTATGTTTGTCTTGTAGGGTCTTCTGGAGAGCCGCAGAAGAAGCTAGTGGATGAAACAGTTCTAGAGCCATCTCAGGTGATTGAACAAGGTGCTGATTTGTTAAAGCAATCTTTGGAAAGCTTTCTGAAAAAGAACGAAGAAGTTACAGCTCAACAAACTCAAGAAACAAGTGTTCACTCTGAAAAGGTTACAAAGGCTCAACAAGAAAAAGAAGCTTTAATGAGTTCAAGTGATGAAGACTCTGAAGCTACTCAATCTGAATCCGAATTAATTCCTGAAACTGTTGGTAAAGGAAAAGTTCAGTTGAAGAAAAGATCATCAAAGAAACGAAAGGTTTCAGATGAAGAAGATTCTCCTTACAATCCAGAAAAGTCAAAGAGACAGAGAAAGAAACGAAAGGCAGCTCCAGTGGGTGTAATTCCCAGAAACGTCAGATCAAAGAAATCAGGAGCTGAGTCACAGAAAGATAAGGAAGGAAAGGCAGCTCAACATGTTCAGAAAGAAAAATCACCAAGTGTTGATGTTCCAAAAGAACCGGAGGTGAAAACAAAAGAAGTTCCAGTTGAGGAAACAGCAAAGAAGACAGATGATGATGATTATGTAGAGATCACCGGATTCAGAGCTGCTAGTCCAAAACCTACTCAACAAGAGATTCCTCAGTCATCACGGCAGAAAGTAGAAGACTTTAATTTTGATTTTGATAATATCGGGTCTGCTACTGGTATTTTCTCTGAAGATATGCCTGAAGGGGAAAGTGATATGTTTAATGATCAGGCAGTTAAAGATCTAACTAAGAAAGTTAAAGAACTGGAGAAAGAGAAAGTAAAAGCTGAGGAAGAACGTGATATGCTGAAAAGTGAAATTAATGAATTAATGGAAGCTCACAATAAAATTGTTGCAGCATTGGTTGAAAAGGAGAAAAGGATGAACCAAATGAAGGATGATGTTGAGGGAAATTCCAAAGTGTTTGATTCTTTAACTCAAGAGATATCTTCTTTGAATGCCAAGATAAAGGATCTGGAGAATGTAAATCAAACACTAAATCAGCTTCTTAATGAGATGAGTGAAGCTTCTTCAAATGAGATGAAAGCAATGAAGTTAGAAATGGAGGCTATGAAAGCTGATAAAGTGATGAAAGATCAACAACTTCAGATGCTGGTTGCTGTAGTTGAAAGTCATTTGAAGATGAATATTCATGCAGCGTTTGATGAAATAGATGTGATAAAAGCTAACGAAAGAAGATTGGAACGTGAACGTCAAATGGCTGAAGAAGCAAACCTAAAGAACAAAGGGATAGTTGAAGAGGTTGAGATAGTTGATGCATCTGCAAGTCAACCAGAGGTTGGAGGTTCTTCTTCACAACCTGATATTGAAATGACTGAAGAGGTTGAGGTTCAAGAACAAGAAATTGTTCAAAATGATCAAGAGATGGTTGAAGCTGAAGCTGAAGAGCCTCATGAACCAGAATACTTAATTGTTGGTGAACCTTCTGAGCCTATTATTGCTGAAAATGTCCTTCAAAGAGTTGAAATTATTCAAAGAAGAAGAATAGCAAGGGAAGTACTACTGCTTGAGTATACAACTGACAAATTTGTGTTAGTTGGAAATGCTTACCCCGTGCCATATAATTCTAAAGAAGTGGCAAAGTTGCTAAAGTTTATGGATCTAAAAAGAAAAGGAAGGATAGCATGTGGAGAGGTTGTGGATGAAGATTCTGATAGAGAGTTGTTCGGAGATGATGAAGAAGAAGAGGAAGATGATTCTGATGATAAAGATGATAAATCTGATAATAAGTCTGATAAAGATGACAAAGGCGATGACGACAATGATCAAGGTGCTTCGGGATTATTAATCAGTGAACCAAATGTTCAAGAAAGAGTGGATGAGCTGATGAATAATGAAATAAATGAGCAGGAGGATGAAGTTGATCATGAAGCATCATCGTCTGGAAAACAACTTGTTGATCAGGTACTTCTTTCTAACCCTACTGTCATTTTCTTATCTAGTAAACAACCAGGAGAGGTAGAGGTTAAAAGAACTCGGGCTGAAATGTTAGAGGAGTTGGGTTTGGAAGATGGAAAATTTAAATTTGATATTGAAGACGAAATTCCTCACTCACTTGCAAAAGATTTCGAGCCTAGATATCCTCATGAAGCTGATCACTATGATGAAGTGATGATTGAAAGCGCATCTGATTCAGAAGAAGATAGGGTGGATTTTCATTATGAAGGTGAAGATGTTGCATTCCCTACTTTCACAGAGTTGTTTCAAGAAAAGAATGAAGACGACTTGAGAAGAAAGATTGAAGAAAGGGTTGCTACAGCAGATATTCCTGAACCAGTTCCTAGAGAAATAACAGCTGAAGAAAGAAAACGATGGTTCAAGAATATGCCGAAAGAAAGAAAGACTCTCAGGGCTCTTCAATACTTTACTCATAACAAAGATCTTTCTTGGGGAGATATTTTATCTTGGGGATATCTGGAAGATTTGAAAGTTTATGCAATTAGAAGGGAGCAGGGTGTACAGTACTTTGAATTCTTAGCTGACATAGCTACTTTACCCTGGTGGGACGTAGATGAGTTGGTGGTTACAAAGAATATTAAGCAATTCTACTACGGTCCAAAAGTTCGAGAACGTGATCAGGATTTGTGGAATTACATTAAATGGCAAGCAAAGAACAACTATCCAGATTGGAAGCCACAATATCCGAAGCAGATTGTTACTTACTTGCAGAGTGGAGAAAAAGACATTCCATTAGATGTGAAGCCTCCAAGATGTTTGAAGAATATGCCACTCAGAGCCATTGAACAAGATTTCTACGATCTATTTCAAGCTTGGCTATATAATCCCTCTACAGCTGAAGCAGTAATTTCTTTGTTTGACAAGACCACTGGAGAAGGACGAAGAATAAGTATTTTGGATCCTATGTGGTTGGTCAACTGTTCGAAGAAAGACATAGATTGTTTGTTTGTCAACAAGATAATCTATGATAAGAAAGACAAAGAGATAGCCATGCAGTATCAAGGCGTGATAGATGTTTGCTTCGCAAAAGAAATCAACTCAAGGAAAAATTGGAAGACAAAATGGAGAGATCTTGAAGTTGATGAATTTTTTAAGGTATACATGCGAAGTCAAATACAGAAAGAGATAGCTAGAAAAGCTGCAGAGAGGGGAAGAAGAAAACTTGGGTATGTGCCGCCAACAGATCAAACGCCTATCGAATCTGAAGAGAATAAAATTCCAAACTGGGATAGAAAGCGTGATGGCGACCCAGAATACCGAAAGTGGTGGATAAATGAGGGCAGGCATAAAAGAAGGAAAATGTTAGAGGAACGAGCTGAACAGAGAAGACAAAAGGCAAAGGAGAGGAGACGCAACAGGAGGAAATAAAGACTATGTTGGAAGGAACTACAGCTACATCCGAGGGGGAGTCTGTTAGTGCAATAACGTCTGTAGCTTCCGTTAACATGTAGTCGTATTTTGTATAGTTGTGTGTATGATTTGTTTGTATGTATGTAAAGCAGGACAGAATCGGTGAAGTTTTTGTTAAGTGCGGTTGATGCCAGCCGATCGGCTAGCCCAGCCGATCGGACAGCCCGGCCGATCGAGCAGGCTACTCGATTGGTTAGGATGTTCAACCGATCGGCTAGCCCAGCCAATCGGCCAGCACTCTCATATTCTGTCCTTGCCTATAAATAGCCGCTAGGTTAGTTTATTTAGAACCTTTTGGACACTTTCATTTGCAACCTACCTTTTGTATGTCTGAGTTTCTTTCTGGTTCTTGTATACTTTCACATCATTCAATAGAATCTCAGACGGTGATTCAGAGTAGAATATTGTGTTTGTATATCTGCTATGTGATTACATGAATTCCGCGCATTGATCACTTTATGATTCAACTACGTTTACGAACAGGAAGATCCCATCAGAGGGACCAACAGTACGGTTTTTGTAACTAGTTTGCATAAACTAACCGAGATAGGCCAAACCTTATCATTTTCACTTCAAAATCCGGAATGTGTTTAGTTTACCCATATTATACAAGTCTTCGTACTTGTAGGGTCTAAACCACATTTTAATCCGGTCTTCGCATAATCTTGCGATTTGAACCGTATACCTTTCTTTAAAACTAACCGGTCTAAGTTTAAACTTAAGTAAGACCCGTTAGGAATCTAATAGGTTAATTAAAACTTTCGTTCCAGATTTAGGAGACCAGTAAAAGATACTTGCACTTGCTGATTTGTACGGCTGGGATAAATTTGTTTAATTTGCTCAGGTAAATACTTTTAACTTATTTTCCCTTATACGGGCTTGGGGTTCGGTATATAAAATACCGCTTGGTCGGGTATTGAATTTTTAATCGTATGAAGGTTAAATCATTGAGATAAACCATTTATTCTGTTTTGTTTATTTTAAGCCTTCGGGGGGTTAATGACCATGTCTTGGATATCCTCGGCTCATTCATTGAAATGGCCACGACTTAAGCACGAGGTGTAGGCATACACCTGCCGGTGCATATGTAAAAATAATGTACCGACCTGTTCGAGAATAACTCGTCGTGAGATATATTATGTGGTGTGTTTATTAATCTTTAACCCGGTATTCAACCCGGGCTACTGAACGTATAATAAACATGTAATTCTTTAACAAGTTTATTTTTAAATAATTATCCCAAGTTCTAAAAGATATTTTGTGCCTTGTGCATTCAAATCAATTTTCTTAAACATTTTCAAAATGAGTCGGTTAATTGTATTTACCAGTGTAAACTGACGTACTTTCCAAAAAGGCTAAGTGCGGGTACTAGACGGAATAGGCTGGCTACTCCTAGCATCAATAAAGAGTCTTGCAAGCTTAGATGTTTATAAATCTGTTGAACAATGTTCCTTTTTCTTGATCCGCCTGTGGATCCCTAACAACCGTTTTTGTAATAATTGATATTACTTTCATTCGGTTTCTAATGTTGTTATCTTTAGCTTCCGCTGTGTATTAAACTATGATAAATTGTCTATGATGATATCAACTACCTCACGATACTCCCCACCGGGCCCACCGGTAATACGTGGAAATATCGGGGTGTGACAGGTTGGTATTAGAGCCAACATTGAGTGAATTAAACACTAGCCTTTTGTCTTTAATCTCAATGACACAGTTTGCACATTCCTCGACTTCCGAGTCTAGACAAAGAACTTAGGACTAATCCTAATTCATTTTATTTTGCCCTTTATTGTTTTCTTGGTTGTTTCTTTTGTTTGTGTTGACAGGAACAAAAATGCCGCCACGATTCAGGAGAGGAGGACGAGGCAAGGCACCATTCTCTATTCACAACGATCATGAGGCCGCCCACCGGCGAACTCCGTCTGCAACAATGAGCACAAGTCCTCAAGAGGATTGGAGGACATATTTGGAGCCAGTGAGGCGATCTGTCTTGCTAAGTTCATCACCCTCTTACCATCATTCTTTCGGGCCGCAATCTGAGAACGAGCCCAACGATTCGCACCACTCTTACCTACCATTGCAGCGGTCGGGTTCACACCGCGCCTTTGAAGACCCGACCCATTTCTTCTAGAGCCGGTTCAACCCGGCAAACCAGGTGCAAGAACCCATGGGTTTTAACCCATTGGGACCAGAAGATCACTTCTCCGGTGATCAAAAGATGGAGATGGATGAAGATACCGATCCCGCCGAACCACCATCTGGGACACCGACTCACCCCATCGAGATTTTGGATGGGTCGTCTTTCATGGGTCACCTTATCGTGGTCCAGACAGCTATGAGGCAAGGTTTGCCTAATACGACTGGGTGTTTACTCCCTCTTTCAACCCATCGCAGCAGCAATAGCAGGATCCCTCTGAGGATTCGCGTTTTGTAGTGGTCACTCCACCGCCACCACCACCGACAGAGCAGCAACCGCCTCCGGAGCCACCGAGGCGTAGGAGATCAACAGCATGGATGTCCGTGCGAGGGGGATTCCATTTCAGCACCCCTCAGCATTCAAGTGGCAGTCATTACCCGCCACTATATGAAGACTCACAGATGGGTGGGCCTTCAAACCCCATTTTCGAGGTGAACTCATACGCCTGTCGCACCGTCACCAGTGGGTTTTGATAATCCAATTCCTTCATACGCCGGTGCAGCGGCGTATAACCCTTTTGAATAGCCAGGCCATACTAACTACAACTATGCCGAAGTTGACCCATACCTTGTAGTGGCGAACTACAACGCTCTACATCCCGAAGGGCCCTATGGAGCACCGTACCAGTCTGAGTACCAAGCTTTTGGATATCCATACCCGCCACCTCCTCAACCTCCGCATCAGCAGCCGCTGCAGTCGCTATTGATACCGCCACCACAACAACAGGCGATTCTACAGAGGTTGAGCCAGGTGGAACGGGAGGTTCAAGAAGAGCGTAGGAACCACCGGGGTTTTCTCAAAGGTCTGACAAATCTAATCAAGGGAAAGAAGAAAAGGAATTTTTGAAGATTCCTTATTTATTTATTTGTATTGTAATTTCCTTATTTCAATTAAGTCTCTGCGTGGACATCTATTTATGTATTCAGTCCCTGCAAGGACTTGTATTTCCAGTTTAGCCCCTGCATGGGCAAGTCTTTTCTGTTAAAGTCCCGTTTAGCGCAAATATGTACTTCCTTTTTATTTAGTGGAATGTTTTAAATTAAAATTTCATATTGTCATTATATGCATAAATAAAAGATATGAAATAAATCAAAATATCATTCCTTTTTATAAGATCTGCCATTATATATAAAACAAAATCTTAAAGGCAAAACCTAGCCCATATGTCATTTTAAGACACGGCCACGATGGTAGCTCCTTGTAAGATTCAAAATCCTTGTTTACATTTGAAAACATGCTAACACTCCTGGAAAATGTGATTCGATAAAGTCACATAAGTCATCCTTATATTGGATCCTTCCAATTCCTTTCTTATTATTTTAAAAACATCCATTAGTGATACAATGCCTACGGGCCATAATCATTGTCATGTAAGACAAAAGACACTTGTAGTCTATGAATCCCTGTCAAGAAAGGTAATGAACTACGATTCAAAACCTTGATGCCTTGATCCTATAAGATCATGGCTTATAAATTAAATTGTCCCTGTGACATGGCTTTTGTGCCATTATAATATATTAGTAAATTATGACTAAGGATAATTATAATCCTGAATGAATATGCTTAATTAAATTAACCAATGTGGCTTATGGTTTCCATGGTCAATGAATTGCCATAAGAGACAATTCAATAATGGATTTTTGAATAAATCTTGTCAATATTTTATGTAGCAATCAAGCTACATGGCTGGGTCAGACGAAGTCAACAGTCACCCAAGGGAGAATCATGACACTTCCAGAATTAATGTAGCAGGTGCGGAATTGCAGGCATTAATAGATAATGTCGTTACACGAGCACTTGACAGACAATTCGAAGAATCAAGTGCTACACACTCTAAGACTCTATCTGTGGCACATAATAAGCCCCCATCTAAAGTAAATGAGTCAAGGAAGGACGATGCTCGTCACTCATCAAATCAAAGAAGTGTTCCCTCTAAACAGATTGTGTTCAACCAAGAGCCTCGTGTTAAAGGTTGCTCTTATAAGTATTTCGTCTCCTGTAAGCCCAGAGATTTCACAGGAGAGAAGGGAGCCGTCTATTGTATGACATGGCTCGATGAGATGGATACAGTGGTTGACATTAGTGGTTGTGCAGAGCAGGACGTTGTGAAGTTTGTGTCACAATCATCTAAGGGAGAAGCTCTAGCTTGGTGGAGGTCACTGATTCAAGCTACAGGAAAGATCCACTTATATAGCATGTCTTGGGAGCAATTTGTTGCTCTAATCAAGGAAAATTTCTGCCCTCAACATGAAGTTGAGAAGATTGAGACTGATTTATTAACTTTAGTTATGAAGAATTTAGACTGTCAGGCTTATCTCACGAGCTTCAACAATATGTCACATTTAGTTCCATACTTGGTTACACCAGAACCAAAACGTATAGCTCGATTCATTGGAGGGTTAGCTCTGGAGATTAAGGCAAGTGTGAAAGCATCAAGACCTACTACCTTTAGTCAGTGGCTGGTTTATCATTGTCTCTTACCCTCGACGCAGTCAGGCAGAGATCGCTTAGGAATTCAGATGAAGGGAAGAGGAAGCATGAGGATGAGAACTCACGACGTTCCGATAAGAAGCACAAAGGGAACTCTGATCACAAGAAGAGTTCCGGGTTTAGAAAGGATGATCAACAGTCGGGTGAAAAGCCCAAGTGTAAAATTTGCAAGAAACGTCATCTGGGAAGATGCAGGTACGAATCAAAATCACAATCGCAGCCCAGGGCTTGTGGGATTTGTAAGTCAAATGAACACAAAACGTTGGATTGCAAGAAAATTAAGGATGCGATGTGCTATAACTGTAATGAGAAGGGGCACATCAAGTCTAACTGCCAAAAGTATGCCAAGAAACCTGAAGAAGGGAAGAAGACCAATGCTCGGGTCTTTCAAATGAATGCTCAGGAGGCCATTCAAAATGACAACGTGATAACAGGTACCTTTCTTATCAATGATGTTTATGCAAGGGTATTATTCGATTCGGGTGCAGGTAAGTCGTCTGTTGATGATAAGTTTTGTAAGTTATTAAATCTGCCTGTTAAAACCCTAAGCATAAAATATGAAGTAGAATTGGCCGATGGTACCATAGAAACTGCTTCAACTGTGTTAGATGGATGTTTTATATCCACTAGGAACCACTCTTTTTCGTTAACTTTGCTTCCTTTGAAATTAGCTGGTTTCGACATAGTAATAAGCATGGATTGGTTATCTCATAACCAAGCCCAGATTGTTTGTGACAAGAAACAAGTGGCGATCAAGACCCCTTATGGTGAACCGTTAACAATTCCAGGAGATACTCAGTATGGATTACCTAAGCATGTATCTATGCTTAAGGCATCAAGGTGTATGAAGAAAGGTTGTGTTATTTAAATGGCACAAGTGACTATTGATGAACCAAAGCCCAAGATTGAAGACATCCCTGTCATTTCTGAATACCCAGAAGTCTTCCCCGAAGAGCTACCTGGTTTACCACCAGATAGGCAAGTGGATTTCAGAATCGACATCATTCCTGGAGCAGCACCTATTGCAAGAGCACCTTACAGGTTAGCACCGACTGAGATGAAGGAGTTGAGGACCCAGTTGGATGATTTATTGGCCAAAGGTTTTATTCGTCCAAGCTCATCTCCATGGGGAGCACCGATTCTGTTTGTGAAGAAGAAGGATGGCTCGATGCGTCTATGCATCGATTATCGCAAGCTAAACAAGGTTACAATCAAGAACATATATCCATTGCCCAGGATCGACGATCTGTTCGATCAGCTTAAAGGAGCAAGTTACTTCTCCAAGATTGATTTAAGGTCAGGTTACCATCAATTGAAGGTTAGAGATGAAGATATGCACAAAACTGCATTTCGAACTCGTTATAGTCACTACGAGTTCTTAGTGATGCCTTTCGGGCTCACTAATGCACCAGCAGCATTCATGGATCTCATGAATCGAGTTTGCAAACCTTACTTGGACAAGTTTGTCATTGTCTTTATTGATGACATCCTTATTTATTCGAAGAATCAGGCTGATCATGAGAAGCATCTTCGTTGTATTCTTGAACTTCTTCAACAAGAAAGCTCTACGCCAAGTTTTCAAAGTGTGAGTTTTGGCTTCGTGAAGTCCAATTTCTTGGACATGTGGTTAGTGAGCGTGGTATCCAGGTGGATCCCGCTAAGATTAAGGCTATCATGAATTGGCAAGATCCGAAGACGCCCACAGAGATTCGTAGCTTTTTGAGTCTGGCAGGATACTATAGGCGTTTTATTGAAAATTTCTCAAGGATTGCCGCACCCCTAACTTCATTGACTCATAAGAATATCAAGTTTGATTGGGGTCCTAAGAAACAAGAATCCTTCGACATCCTTAAACAAAAGTTTAGCAATGCACCAGTGTTGACATTGCCAGAAGGTATTGAAGAATTTGTGGTTTACGGCGACGCATCGCACACTGGCATGGGATGTGTGCTCATGCAGAAGGGAAAAGTTATTGCTTATGCTTCCCGTCAATTAAAGGTGCACGAAAAGAATTACACCTCCCATGATTTGGAGCTGGGTGCCGTTGTATTTGCACTAAAACTTTGGAGGCATTATTTATATGGTACCAAGTGTGTGATCTATTCTAATCATAAAAGCCTTCAACACTTGTTCAACCAGAAGGATCTGAACATGAGACAGCGTCAATGGATGGGGACACTGAATGATTATGATTATGAAATCCGATATCATCCAGGCAAGGCGAATGTGGTTGCCGACACATTGAGCAGAAAGAAAAGAGTTAAGCCCATTAGGATCAATGCTAAGAGCATTGAAGTGAAGAACAACTTAAATGAAAGATTGCTAGCTACTCAGAAAGAAGCTGTATTAGAAGCTAACTATCCAAATGAAAAGTTGGGTGTGACTGCTGAACAGTTATCATATGCAAGGATGGAATCCTAAGATTGAATGGACGAATATGGGTTCTAATTTATGGAGGACTTAGGGACCTAATTCTTCAAGAAGCCCATAGCTCCAAATATTCTGTCCATCCTGGTAGTGATAAGATGTATCAGGATTTAAAGGAAAATTACTGGTGGATAGGTTTGAAGAAATCTATAGCCACTTATGTGGCTAAATGTCTGACATGTGCTCAAGTTAAAGCAGAACACCAGAAGCCGTCAGGTTTGCTACAACAGCCTGAACTTCCCACCTGGAAGTGGGAAATGGTAGCTATGGATTTTATCACCAAGTTACCGAAAACAAAGCGAGGAAATGATACTATTTGGGTAATAGTCAACAGGTTGACTAAATCAGCCCACTTATTACCTGTTAAGGAAACACACAGCTCAGATAAGTTAGCTCAGCTGTACGTGGACGAGATTGTATCTCTTCACAGAGTGCCAGTGTCTATCATCTCTGATAGGGATACAAGGTATACATCGCATTTTTGGAAAAGCTTTCAGCAATCCCTTGGCACTCGATTAAACTTCAGCACTGCATATCATCCTCATGCGGATGGTCAAAGCGAGCGTACAATCCAAACGCTGGAGGATATGTTAAGAGCTTGTGTTATTGATTTAGGTGGAAGTTGCGATGATCATCTTCCATTGATCGAATTTTCTTATAATAATAGCTATCATTCGAGTATTCTAGCTGCACCTTTTGAAGCTTTGTATGGAAGAAAGTGCAGGATGCCAGTTTGTTGGGCGGAAGTTGGAGATGACCAGCTAACAGGACCTGATATAGTCCTGGAGACGACTGATAAGATTGTACAGATTCTTGATCGTCTCAAAGCTGCCAGGGATAGGCAGAAAAGCTACGCAGATAAAAGGCGTAAACCTCTGAAATCCGAGGTAGGTGACAAAGTGTTACTTAAGGTATCACCCTGGAAAGGGGTAATGCATTTTGGTAAGAAAGTCAAGTTAAGCCCAAGATACATAGGACCATTCGAGATCATCGAATGTGTCGGAACAGTGGCTTACAAGTTAAACCTACCTGAGGAGCTCAGTGGTATTCATAACGTGTTCCACATCTACAATCTAAAGAAATGTCTAACTGATGAATCGCTAGCCATGTCACATAAAGATGTGCATATAGATGAGAGCTTAAGGTTTGTTGAAAAACCCTTGTCAATTGAGGACCGACAGGTTAAGAAGCTTCGAAGGAAGCATGTACCGATAGTGAAGGTTAAATGGAATGCCCGTAGAGGTCCCGAATACACGTGGGAGGTTGAGTCCACAATAAAACAGAAGTACCCTCATTTATTCTAGTAAATCTCGAGGTCGAGATTTCTTTTAAGGGGGTGAGGATGTAACACCTCGTAAAATCATGTTTAGTAAAATGGTGACACGTGTCATAAACCCTGATTGAGATTTAAGATATCTTGAGGGACTAAAACTGTCAAACAGTGCAAAGATGTAATTAGAAGGACCAAAAGCATCATCAGCCAAACTTGTGCCTCTGAATGACTTTGTATAATGTCCGTATTTATTATTGAATAAATTGTCAAGCACTAGAAGTCGTTTGCGCTTATAAATCGAAAGTTACAAAACACAGGGGTTAAAAGTGTCAACATGTTAATTTTTACCTCTGAGTGAACTATTAACATCCCCAAGGCCTTGTAACACATTATTACACCCTCAAGAATATCTGATAAAAGTTTCATAAAGATTCGATTCAAAATTATGATGTAAATTAGAGTTTCCAAGAATAGGGGTTAAAAGTGTAAATATCACAATTCTTCATACGGGAGCCATTTTCAGTATGTCCATGTTAGGCCCTAAAGTGTGAGACTGACACATCAAATTAATACAATGGGCTATGGTTACGAACTGGGCCTTACTGGGTTAGTTTATATTAGGTTTTGGACCTTTAAAGGTCACTTGGGCCAAACTTTAGGCCATGTGGGCCAAGCAGGCCCAAGGGGAGCCCATGTAGAGAATTGGGCTTGAGTTAGTATAAAAACAAGTTTCTAACTTGTTTTTAGGTTTGAACCTCATTGTTACAATATTCTAGAGAGCTAGAGGGAGGCGATTGGTTGGTAGTGGTGTACTCATACCAGACGTTTTTGCTTGTTAAAGTAATCGAAACGTGTGTGAGTTAAAAGTTATTTCGGTGTTCTTATTTGTTTTCATCTTATTTCTTGAATCACCTATTGATTGGATTCCGCACAATCAATTGGTTGTTTGATATCACTGAAAGATCCGGTTAAACGGGACTTACAGTCCAAGACCTTCAAATGCTTGGCTACACTCCCTAGGACACTCCTGGCCTGTTTACACTGACCATGCATGCTGAAAATGTCGGATTATCGAGTAACAAGAGTGCAGAGACTGAACATGCAACAAAACAAAACAACTTGAAAACCTTACCCCTCGCGTGGCATGCCAGGTTTAACCTGGTTTGGCGCGTGGCGCGACGGAGGACGGTTTTCAGCAAGACTGCCAGCTGCCCAACTCTGCAACCTGTAATCTTTTAAGGATCTTTGCAGCCTGTTTTCGAATCTAGGAGCTTAGCCAACAGTTTTTCATGCATAGGGACACCTGGAATTCATCAAGGAACACTTGTAGACTTGTGTGTAATGATCTTGTTGCATCTAAATCACTATATATAGAGCTCTTCTTGCAACACATGAACTTGCACATTTCAAAAACACTTCTAAACCATCTTTGGAGCTCTCTGGACTTCAAGCAAGTTTCCCTAAGCTTCATTTTCATGCTAAGTACTTCAGTAAGCATCCTTAACCTCTCTAATTCAAATTTCATTAGCTTAATGACCAAAAGTCAAAGCCGTCGTAATTAAGCTTTGACTTAGTGATTAATCACTAATGGTCCAGTAATTTTTCGAATTGAAAGTGGCTATGAGTTGGTAATTATGTGGGTAATAAACCCTTAAAAGGGCATCCTCTGATTATCACTCTAACTAGGTCAATTGTCGGGTCAAACTTAATTACAAAAAGTCAACAAAAAGCTATTTTGCAAATAAACTCATAATTAACAATGTAGAAGCTATGAAACCTGTTTTAACACTTATATAACTTGGTAATTAATGTAAGAACATGTCTAAGCATGTTCAATCCGATAATTTTGAGTTTAGGCTCGGTTCGGAACCGAAAGTCGCAAAATTAGACTTTTGCTTTGACTTTCAGTTCTGACCCGATTTAGTTTAGTTTAGACATGCCTTAGAGTTCCATTAGGACCAGATTATAGGTTAGTATAACCCTCTGAGGTTATACAACTTGGTTCCTTATTTATCCGATTCATTTGCATGTTTCCGTTATATGCTTAAAAGTTGACCATTATGCCCTTTTTACATTAAAACGAGATTTTTGAAAATATGAGAGGACAAAAACCTTTATTACTGATTTATAAACTTGTCCTAAAAATTTGACATCAGTTTGAGGTCTAGATTAAGAGTTATGCTGAATATCGTAATTTGAAAGCTTTTTATTAATTAAACGACATTGTTAGCATAAAGCTTATCTAAACCCAAATTTTGACACCAAAATTTTTACCCACTGATGTAATATAATATTTAGGGATTTTTGAAGATTTTTATTTATTTTTAAACTGAGCATAACATAGGGTTCTTGCTTTAATTCGGTAATTGTCGATTATACACTTTCTACTAATAAATGAGTTTTACATAACATTTTGATACCAAACTTTTTGCTACTGATTTTATATGATAAATAAAATATTTGAACTTTATAAACTGATCAAAAACTCAGATTTCTAAATTTGACCTTTAAAGCTTATATGAAACTACCAAAATGCCCCTACGGTGCATAGTTTGGTTAAAAGTGATAAATTTCACATATATGCAATACCCTACTGTTATGACTTATAAAAATAAATATTTTTACTGATCATTTCAGACCAGAACCTCAGATTAATATTTAATCTCTTTTATAACCTTTAAAATTACCAAAATACCCCTACGGGACTTAATTTGAGTTTAAATCCGTTTTGGGCATAATGGAAGGTATCCTACTGATATCACAACATATTTAAGGCATATTAACCTAGGAAACCTGTTCATGACTCATTTGGTTACCCGTTATGCATTTATCGCGTTCAGTACGGTTTTTGTAACTAGTTTGCAGAAATTAACCGTGACGGGTCAAACCTTATCATTTTCACTTCAAAATCCAGAAGTGTTTAGTTTACCCATACTATACAAGTCTTCATACTTGTCGGGTCTAAACCACATTTTAATCTGGTCTTCGCTTAATCTTGCGATTTGAACCGTATACCTTTCTTTAAAACTAACCGGTCTAAGTTTAAACTTAAGTAAGACCCATTAGGAATCTAATAGGTTAACTAAAACCTTCGTTCCAGATTTAGGAGACCAGTAAAAGATACTTGCACTTGCTGATTTGTACAGTTGGGATAAATTTGTATAATTTGCTCAGGTAAATACTTTTAACTTATTTTCCCTTATACGGGCTTGGGGTACGGTATACCGCTTGGTCGGGTATTGAATTTTTAATCGTATGAAGGTTAAATCATTGAGATAACCCGTTTATTCTGTTTTGTTTATTTTAAGCCTTTGGGGGGTTAATGACCATGTCCTGGATATCCTCGACTCATTCATTGAAATGACCACGACTTAAGCACGAGGTGTAGGCATACACCTGCCGGTGCATATGTAAAAATAATGTACCCACCTGTTGGAGAATAACTCGCCGTGGGATATATTATGTGGTGTGTCTATTAATCTTTAACCTGATATTCAACCCGGGCTACTGAACGTATAATAAACATGTAATTGTTTAACAAGTTTATTTTTAAATAATTATCCCAAGTTATAAAAGATATTTTGTGCCTTGTGCATTCAAATCAATTTTCTTAAACATTTTCAAAATGAGTCGGTTAATTGTATTTACCAGTGTAAACTGACGTATTTTCCAAAAAGGTAAGTGCAGGTAATAGACGGAATAGGCTGGCTACTCCTAGCATCAATAAAGAGTCTTGGAAGCTTAGATGTTTATAAATCTGTTGAACAATGTTCCTTTTTCTTGATCCGCCTGTGGATCCTTTACAACCGTTTTTGTAATAATTGATATTACTTTCATTCGGTATGTAATGTTGTTATCTTTAGCTTCCGCTGTGTATTAAACTGTGATAAATTGTCTATGATGATATCAACTACGTCACCATACTCCCCATCGGGCCCACCGGTAATACGTGGAAATATCGGGGTGTGACACGAATCTCCTTGCTTCCCTTGGATAAACATTTAATACAATCCTCCTTTGTCAAATCAGGAGTACACATCACATCCATGTAAAGAGCGTGTTCATCCCCGTCATAATGTATAGTGTCTGCCGCATATTTTCGAAGAACATCACCTCCAGCCGCTTTCCCCTTTTACTGATTTATCATACTATCCATGGTCTTTACTAAATTAACTGTTTTGACAAATAATCTGTCCCCCGAATGATACCAAGCCCAATCATCCAGCACTGAGAGTATTTTGCGACCCGTAGAGTAATGCACCATACATTGTAAAAGTGGGTAGAAATCCCAAGCTACACCTTCCTGTTGTTTAGGGCAACTCTTCGAAGATACTTAGCCACGTTCTTAAGAAAACACTCACAAAGCCCTTTTTCGGCATTAAGGGCACAAAAGAAGCTGGCACTAACTTGCTCTTTAGGTTTGCTGCCCGCTTGGGTATGGTAAAAACCATTATAGCTAGAATTCTTAATTAAAATTAGGAGTTGATCCAATGCAGAATCTCGGTTTTTTTGGGTTATGTTGCTTCTAAATCTCCACCTCTACATACATGCCTGTCTGTTTTAGATGATTGAGCTATGACAAGATTGACCCCATTGATGATTGCTTGAAGAATGAAAAGAAATAAAATTATGGATTTTATTTCCATTTGACATAGTGATTTGTGATATTTGCTCTTCTTATATACGATACATGATATTTGTTTAAAAACTTGGAAAAATAAAATTTTAAATATTTTATTTTTTTTATTTTTTAAGACTTATAGAGAGGATATGTCGTCTCAATAGCTAAAAACAGTATTTGACATTTTTTCAAAGAAAAACTTATAGAGATGACATGTTGTCTCTATAAGAGAAAATTTTAAATTATTTTATTTTAAAGAATATCCTATAGAAACGAAAAGTCCTCTCTATAGATGAAATGATTAAATTGTTTTATTAAAAAAGAAATACTAAAGAAACGACAAGTCGTTTCTATTGGTGAAAAAGGTGAAATTGTTTTATCTATACTAAAATGCTATAGAGACAACAAGTCGTCTCTATAGGTGAAAATATGTTTTTTTTTTATTTTTTATGAAGAAAAACCTATAGAAAAGATAAGTCGTCTCTATATGGCTTGTATGATTTTATTTTTATTTTTTAAAGATAACCTATAGGGACGACATGTCGTCTCTATAGGTGAAAATATTTTTTTATTTTTTATAAAAAAAACATATAGAGACGACAAGTTGTCTCAATAGGGCTTAAATTTTTTTTTTTAATTTTTTAAAGAGAACCTATAGAGACGAGATATCGTCTCTATAGGGTTAAAAAATATTAGAATAAACATTTTCTTTATTTAGTAAATATTAAGTTTGATTTTTAATATTTTTTGCACAAACATTGACGACATGTCGTCTCTACCAACTATTCTATAGCAACGACACCTATAGAGACGACTTTTGTAGCCTATAGAAACGAAGCTGTAGAGACAAATTTTATAGAGACGATATGTCGTCTCTGTATGTGAAAAAGGCCTATAGAGACAAAATGTCCTCTCTATAAGCTGAAAAAAATGTCTTCTCTATAAGGTTTTTTCTTGTAGTGTTAATTGTTATATGTTAATTATAAAACAAACGTGTTAATTGTACAAACATCATTAGAGTTTGAGTTTGATGCAATTCTAATACATGTTACGTATTATCATTTCTAAACACTATACGAACAGTGTATATTTTTTTTTATCATATTAAGGCTAATTATAGTAAAATGTATGTACACCATTATAAAGTGCATTTTTGGAATAAATATATTTTGTATTTCCTCCAAAATAGAATCACAAAGTATTTTAATACACGACATATTAAACTAAAGTTAGAATCAATAACAAAATTACATAAATAGAATCACAAAGTATTTTAATACACGAAATATTAAACCAAAGTTAGAATCAATAACAAAATTACATATATTTTGAAAATATAATCTCCAATAAGATAAATTGCATGTTCGGTACAAAAACCTATTAACAGATACTAGTAGCTAAGAAAAACCCATGGGAAATCTTTTAGGCATCATGTTCTCATGTGAAGTCTTCTCGTTCATTGGATGTTCTCATGTGCATCACCGGGTCCTCTCGTTGTGGTAACCCGTTACTTTTCAAATGGGAGGTTATGGGTTTTAGTCTTGTCAGGGACAAGTTTTGTTCTTGGTTGAGCCAGTGGGTTTTCCTTGTTATGGGTTTTCTTGAGGGGTAGGCCGGGTCATCATGTTCTGTTCTACAGGCAGAAGGGTGAATCCGGGTGTCTGAGCTTTTACTGTTAAAAAATATGTTCTCATGTGTGGCCAACTTCTCTTAATTACATATTTTTCCTTGATCAGACAAGAGTCTTCGGATGAAAAGTGGCTCATGTATAAAGGAAGCTTAAGGTTGATACAAAATGCAGAAATAGATATAACTTCTGTACATATAAAACATACTTGTGTATTCCTTGAGAGAGTTAATGAGAACGTTTATGTATTAAGTCAAATACAATTACAAGAAATTTTTAAAAACTTGTTTTCAAATCGTATCGGGTTAGGCTAAAAAATGGTTTAACCAGTTGAATCGGGTTGTACACGACAGTTCAACCGAGTTAATTAATTTACCCAATAAATCTATAAAATACAATTTCAACTAACAAATAATCCAAAATTACATTATTCCATAATAAAAATTATTCTAAAAGTAAATCCATAATAAAAAATAACCCAATGATCGATGTGGATTGTTGATAAAGTTTGATCGATGTGGATTGTAACCATTAAGTTTTACTAAGAATGTAAATTGTCACTTTTTTGTGTCCATGAAAGATTAAAAGTCCATATTTTAACCTTTACCCGGTACTGATATGCCAGTTTAAAACGGTATTACCCAATTTATCGTCTGTATAACTTCTTTGTCGTTCCCTCAGTTTACCGGTGTGATTCGTGTCTGGCAAGATTCCGACATCCGATTAATTTAAAACCTTGATTACAACACTTTACTTTGATTCAGTGTATTTTGTATCGATTATTAGTCGTTTATCGTCCACAACTCAAATTGAGTAAACACACAAATCGAACACGATACTGATTGTGGTAGTACGGTATCAGCTCGGTACTTTGGTTGGTAGGGATTTGATATGCTAGCAGTACACTAGCGCTACTTGGTATAATTTATAATACCAAAAAATACTTTATTCTAATACAACTACTTTTTGTTTAGCAGTTGAGTTTATGCATATGATTGATTGAATGCAGTTTTAGTTTTGTTTTTTTTAATAACCTTAATTTTTTTTTTAAAATTACTTTAGGCTTTAATCTTTAGTGGCATCAAAAATAGGTATATTTGTTGATTTAACTAAAAAAACAATTAAAATGTCATTTTTTTTCTTCTTATTTTTATGTAGAAACATCAGTTTGTTGGAAAGATAAAAAATATGTGATCTAAAAAAAAGTTATCTTATAAAAAGTATTTAATGTTTAAAGATGATAGGTACAATACCCTTAATTCCAATTCCAATAATTCTTTCCAATTTCTCACTTCATTAATCTCATTCATCTAATCTCAAAATCAAAAGCATAAAGTCCTTCCTAACTTTTAAAAAAAAAAAAAAGAAAAACAAAAAAAAAATACCTTTTTATTTTATTCATTCTCCATTTTATACATATAAATCTATACTATATAATAAAAGAAACCATTTTAGGGACACTTGTCATCATATTAGGCCATGTTTTATAGATAAGTATTATTTTAGTTTAATCTTTTCTAATTAATTATAGATAATCCTCATACTAAATATTATTTAGTTTAATTTCTTATGGATAATTATTATTTAGTTTAATCCCCTTCTTATTTATAATATTATTTATTTAACTAATACAGTAAATTGCGATTTTGGCCCCTGTGGTTATATCGCTTTTACTCTTTTAGCCCAAAAAGAATTTTTAACATCTGAGCCCCCAACGTCTTTTTTCTAATCTTTTTGGCCTCTAACGTCTTCTTTCTAACCCTTTTGGCCACTAACATTTAATGGATGGGGTTAGTGTTAGAGGCCAAAGGTTAGAAAAAAAGACGTTGGGGGCTCAGAAGTTAAAAAATTAATTTTTGGCTAAAAGGTAAAAGTGATATAACCACAGGGGTCAAAATCGTAATTTACTCTAACTAATATTATTTATGATTTATACATTTATGGAGTTTTAATAATGGGTTAAATTTATTGAGACTTCGTTAACAAATTTTACTACAACAAAATAATCTATTTATATCAATCTAAATTTTTATCTATACTATACTATATAATAAAACATTAATGTGTGACACATATCGTTCATTGTAGGTATTTATTTTATGATTTTCTCGCATCACTTCCAAACTTATCTTATATTAATTAAATAAATAAATAAATAATGAGCTATTATTAAATTTTATTGTACTTTAAATTTCGAATATCATTCTTCTATTTTTCTAATAAAATATTATCCGAAATTATAAATTGTTAATTTAAAGCATTAAAACAAATTATTTATCACGAAAACCAAACTTTGTATTAATATATTAAATATTTTTATTTTCACTATATAAAATTACATTTACTAACTTTTTTATTATTTGATATATAAAATTACATTTATTTAACTCGTGTAATAAATGAGGTTTTTTAAAAATGTATTATTTTATTATTTGGTAAACAATATTACATTTATTCAACCCGTGCATTACATGTGGTTTTAAAGATATAATTATTTTTTATTTGCTATATAAAATTACATTAATTTAGCCCGTACAATATGGTTCTTATATATACAACTTTTTATTATTTAATATATAAAATTATTTTTATTCAACCCGTACAATAAAGTAAGTTTTTAAAGATATAATGTTTTATTATTTATTATATAAATTTATTTACTCAACCCGTGTAATGCACGGGGTTATAACCTAGTTCAAAATATATAAAAGTGGCTTAACGAAAATGTGAGTGTCAGAACCTACATTTAGTTTCAATTCTTAATTTTGGTTTTTTAAGTTAGAGCAAGTTTTGACTTTAATTAGGGCATTTCAATCTATATTTCGTATCACTCCATAATCTATTAATCTGATGTATATTCAATCCATTCATAATTACCATGAACATTAACTCCAACATTAATAATTTAATATAATTAAGACAAAGTACATCATTTTGATACTGCCATTCATTACCACATTTTGTAACCTCAAATTCAAACATCAATTTTAACCGCATTCATCACCACCACTATACTCAGTAGGAGGGTTGAATAGATTTGTATGCCTATACCGTACATAACAATTGGTAGATATAACCCGTCCACTAAAGAGTGGTTTCCTAGTAAAATTACGAATCTCATTACTTCCCTTGGTTAAACATTTAAGACAATCCTCCTTTGTTAAGTCAGGAGTACACTGCACATCCACGTAAAGAGCGTGTTCATCCCCGTCATAATGTATACTGTCAGACGCATATTTCCGAAGGGCATCACCTCCAGCCGCTTTCACCTTTAGCTTATTTATCATACTATCCATCGTCTTTGCTAAATTAACAGTTTTGACGGATAAATCGTCCCCCAAACGATACCAGGCCCAATCATCCAGCACTGAGAGTATTTTGCGACCAGTAGAGTAACGCACCATACATTGTAAATATGGGTAGAAATCCCAAGCTACAGCTTCCTGTTGTTTAGGGCAGTTCTTTCGAATATACCGAACAACGTTCCTAAGACAACACTCACAAAGTCCTTTTACGACATTAAGGGCACAAAAGAAGCTGGCGCTAACTTGCTCTTCAGGTTTGCCGGCCGATTGGGTATGGTAAAAACCATTGTAGCTAGAATTATTCTTAATTAACAACAAGAGTTTATCCAACACGGAATCTCGGTTTTTTTGGATGGTGTTGCTTCTGAAATCTCCACCTCTAGATACATGCCAATCTCCAACTATAGTTGTTGGAGCTTTGGCAAGATTGACTCCATTGATAATTGATTGAATAATGATAAGAAATAAGATTATGGACTTCATTTCCATGTGGCACAATAATTTGTGACAATTTCTCTTCTTATATACAGTACTTTATACTGTTCTAATAGTTAAGTTTTAATTATATAACAAAACGTGTTAATGTGTTATCGTTAGGTTTGAGTTTGGCGGAATTCTAATATATGTTACGTTTTATCATTTCTAACTACGGTACGAACAATGTATACTTTTTTTATTATATTAAGGCTGATTATAGTAAAAGATAAACCAAATTTAAATGTTGATTAAAGTGCATTTTTGGAATAAATATATTTTGTATTTCCTACAAAATAGAATCACAAAGTATTTTAATTCCTGCAAAATAGAATCACAAAGTATTTTAATACCCAAAATATTAAGCCTAGAAAAAAGTTCTCAATAACAAAATAACACATTTATATTCGAAATTATAATCTCTAATAAGATAAATTGCCTGTAGGATACAAAAACCTATGACAGATACTACTAGCTAATTAAGGAAGGTAGGTGAGAATACATAAAGTATGTAACACTCAATATTTGTTTGGAACTAGATAATTTTATTAATCACACTTGAAGCTTAAATACATGAAGGAAAGTAAATTGCATGCCCACGATGTCTCCACGTACACATCATGCAACATAAAAGCAAGGCCGGTCTAAGTTTTTGGAGGCATTAAGCGAACTACAAAGTTGTGCCCCTTTGAATTTGTATAACTAACCAAAAGAAAAAAAAGAAAAAAAATAACAAGAAAAATTTCCCCCACTTGTGGCCTAGTGGTAGGAGACTTGGATTTTCCATTGGAGACTCAAGTTCAATTCTCACTTGTGTCATATAGGAGTAGCTAGAATTATTCTTAATTAACACCATGAGTTTATCCAATGCAGAATCTCGGTTTTTTTGGATGGCGTTGCTTTTGAAATCTCCACCTCTACAAACATGCCAATCTCTAATTATTATAAGTGGTTGAGCTTTGGCAAGATTGACTCCTTTGATAATTGATTGAATAATGATAAGAAATAAAATTATGGATTTCATTTCCATTTGGCACAGTAATTTGTGACAATTTCTCTTAGTTTATACTGTTCTAATCGTTAATTGTTAATTATATAACAAAACTTGTTAATGTGTTACCATTAGGTTTGAGTTTGGTGGAGTTCTAACATATGTTACGCTTTATCATTTCTAACTACTGCACGAACAATGTATACTTTTTTTTTATTATATTAAGGCTAATTATAGTAAAATATTAACCAAATTTAAATGTTGATTAAAGTGCATTTTTGGAATCAATATATTTGGCGGCGCAACTTGTTTCTCAACTATCTGCCATTGCTTTGTAATTGTCCTTTTTCGTGTGAAATGATATTGGACTAGAACTAATATATATATATATATATATATATATATATATATATATATATATATATATATATATATGTATATTTGGTGGATAAAGGTAAGGAAGGCTAGTTCTTTCAGACTCTTGGTCAAGAGTTCGAGCCCGAGCCACCCCGGGTTTTAGTCCACTGTGCGTTACGTCAAAGAAATTCTCTCTTGTGGCGGCTAGGACTGTTCAACAACCGTACCGAACCGATCAGACCTTTGCTCGTGCTCAGTTTGTTTACAAACCGATCCGAACCGAACTGAGCTTTTTTTCAACCAAGCCAAAGTCGAGCGTGCGTCTTTCGATCCAAGCGTGTTTCGAAGGAACGTCGACCGAGTATCGAGCGTCGCAGAATAAACAAGGAAAGTGACGATGAGAGTGCTAGTTATTAGAATAAAGTGCAGTTTTCGTCCCTGATGTTTCGTCCACTAGTACACAAGAAAAAATTTAACAAATAACAAGGAATACAAAAACACTCAACTAGTTATATCGAGATTAACTAAGCGGAAAGATAAATCGTCGACAGATTGAAACATACCCTTGTTCTATCGGAAGTTTGAAATTGAATGAGTCGATTGAAGCAAAACCCTGACGACTTGGCGCGACGATGGAGGCCAATGGGGGGTTTTGAGTAGGGTCTTGCACTTCCGAATCAAATCAAATGGCGGGTTGAGACTTGAGTATTGATCGACGCTTCACATTTTAATATTTGAAATTTTGACTTCATTACTCAAATGGACATTTAAGTATTGGATAATGGACTATTGGTATTGAATTCCAATTCTAATTACTTATATGAGCTCTATTTGGATCTTGGACCAAACTTTGTTAATGTTGGTCTCTAGTGATTTCATTAGAAGTGATACACACACAAACACAAATATATATGTGTATAATATATATAAATCGAGCCAACCGAACCGAACTGAGCGGACCTTTGCTCGTGCTCGGTTCATTTACAAACCGAACCGATCCGAACCGAGCATTTTTTTAATTGAGCTGAATCGAACAAGCAAATTCCGAGCATTTTCCGAGCGCAAGCCCCTGCCACTGGCAGTGGATGGTATGATTTCCCAGAGAACGCCGTTAGCCAAAAACTCTGGTGGCAGCGTGGACACGGTTAAGACAACATAGTCTGGTCAGATTAGGGTTAGGGCCCTCGTTTAGGAGGATGTGAGATCTCTCTCACAACAAGTTAAAAATTCTCATTGTTCAAAATAAAATAACACGTTTAAATTCGAAAATATAATCTCCAATAAGATAAATTGAATGTTCGGTACAAAAACATATGACAGATACTAGTAGCTAATTAAGGAGGGTAAGTGAGAATCATTTACGCAACATAGTCTCATGTGAACCACGGAGTCTCCTTGTTGACTACAATGACGTATTTTCCAAATGGATTTCTTGTAGGTAATATAGAGATAATGTAACTATGTAACACTCAATATTTGTTTAAAGTGGCCAATTTTATTAATCACACTTGAAGCTTAAATACACAAAGGAAAGGAAACCACATACACACGATGTCTTCACATACATATCATGCAACATAAAAGCAAGGCCGGTCTAAGGTTTTTAGAGACGCTAAGTGAACTACAAAGTTATGCCCCTTTGAATTTGTATAACTAACAAAAAGATAACTTGCATTTACTTCTATTAAAAGACTAGATGAACATTATAGCATTATTTGTCTTTAGAGTAGGTAAATATAGAGGTTGCTATGATGGTATGCTGGGAGGACCTTCACACAAGACCCGTGATTTCTAGGGGCACGTGATTTTTCAAAAAGAATCCGATATATATATATATATATATATATATATATATATATATATATATATATAGGTAGAGGATCCTGTAAAAAGTGCCCAAAGTGTAAGAAGCGTGAGAAATGTATTATAACACTATATATAATAGTATATAACATTATGTAACACTATGTAACATTATATAATAAATATAACACTATAGTTTGTCTGATAGCATGTCTATGATAGATGTATAATGTTATATATTGTTATATAGTGTCATATAGTGTTACATAGTGTTATATTGTGTTATATGGTGTTACATAGTGTTATACGGTGTTTATATGGTGTTATATAGTGTTATATATAGTGTTATAATACACTTCTCACACTTTAGACCCTTTTTACACTATCCTCACCCTATATATATATATATATACATATATATATATACATATATATATAGGGAGCCGCTAAAATAAGAACCACTCCTAGTTGTAAGAACCGTGAGAACCACTTTCAACCAATCAGAATGTGCCAACAGAAAGGTTATATTAGTCATTTAGCCAAAACATCAAATCCCCCTCTCTCTCTTCCATTAATGATACCAGATATTTATAATCTCTCCATATTCTCTCTCTTCAACATTATTATCTATCCTTTCCATCTGTGTAAAACTCCATCCCTTCCATCTGTGTAAAAGAAGCTTCACCACCATCTCTCTCTCATAATTTGATCTCACCGGCGACCGGAGCCGGATGTTAGCCGGTACACCGGCGCCCAGAACCTCCAACAAACCCACCAAAAACCCACCGAGCTCCCTCCTTTCCGTTCACCGGCGACTTCTCCGTCACACACCACCACCCTCCTTCTCCTCGTTTACCGACAACCTCACCCTACAACCACCTCCTCCCTCTTTTCCGGTAACTGATTATTCAGGGATGATGTTATCTGTGTTTCCGGTAACTTATTTTCCAGAGACGAGCTCCGGAGGTGCGGCTCCGGTGGTTTCAGCAGCATCCAACTCGGGTGAGTCCATTTTATTTTGTTTCTTTTCTTCACCTTCTTCTTTTTTCAGATCTGTTTGAATGATTATCCGATTAGACTTGTGGTTGCAGGAGGTGGTGGTTGACAGTTGGGGGGAGGGGTGTTGATGGTGACGGTGGTGTTTTTGATGGCCGACGGCGGTGTTGATGGGGGGGGGGGGTTGGATATGTTCTGGGTTTGAATATGTTCTGGGTTTGAATATGTTTGAATATGTACTGGGTTTGAATATGTTCTGGTTCCTTTTGAATATGTTCTGGGTTTGACTGATGTTCTGGGTCTGAATATGTTTCAATTTGGGTTTGAATGATGTTCTGGTCCCTTTTGAATATGTTTGAATCTGGGTTTGAATATGTTTTAAATCTGGGTTTGAATATGTTTGAATGATGTTCTGGTTCCTTTTGAATGTTTTAAATCGGTTGAATAATGGTGCCTTATTGAATCGGCTGTGATGATGCAAAAAAAAAACTGACGATGGCGCGGCAAGGATGGCGGAGGGTAGGGTTTTGAACCTGCAACCCCACTTGCAGCCTCTGATTATCGGAAAATCTGAGCCAAAACTTCGTTTTTTTTTCAAGAATCCTCTCGTTCTTTTGATTTTTGTTTGTTGGGTTTTTTTTAATTTTTATTTTAGGCGTCGATGATGATAACAATATATCTGAGACGCTTCACCGAGTGTGCGATTTCCTGGGTGCGTTCGGTTTTGCGTAAAAACAGTTTTGTAAAAAAAAAAAAGTTAAACCGTAAACTTGTTAACGTAAACCGTAAACTTTTTATCGTAAAACGTAAAAACGTGAAGCGTAAAAAGTGTTACGTAAATTTTTTCGTAAGTTTTACGTAAAACGTAAAACTTAAAAAGTTTTACGTAAAATGTAAATTTTTTTTCGTAAGACGTAAAAAGTTTTACGTAAACCGTAAACCGTAAAAAGTTTTACGTAAAACGTAAAAGGTTTTTCGTAAAACGTAATTTTTTTTCGTAAAACGTAAAACATAAAGTTTTTTTAGTAAAACGTAAAAAGTTTTACGTAAAACGTAAAAAAGTTTTACGTAAACGTAAAACGTAAAAAGTTTTACGTAAAACGTAAAACGTAATTTTTTTTTCGTAAAACGTAAAAAGATTTTCGTAAGACGTAAAAAGTTTTAGGTAAAACGTAAAACATAAAGTTTTTTTAGTAAAACGTAAAAAGTTTTAGGTAAATGTCATTTAAAAACCAGCGCGTAAAACGTAAAAACGTAAAAAACGTTAACGTAGAAAACCGGCGTGTAAAACGTAAAAAAACGTTAACGTAAAAAACCGGCGCGTAAAACGTAAAAAAACGTTAACGTAAAAAGCCGGCACGTAAAACGTAAATAACGTTAACGTAAAAAAACGGCGCGTTGAAAAAACGACGCGTTGAAAAAACGACGCGTGAAAAAGCCGAGCGTAAAAACGGTGCGTCAAAAAACGAGGCGTGAAAAAAGCCGGGTGTAAAAACGGCGCTTTGAAAAAACGTCGCGTTAAAAAACGTTGAAAAAAACGGCGCGTTAAAAAAAACGCCGATTGAGAAAAACGGCGCCTTTAAAAAACGGCGCGTTAAAAAACGGCGCGTAAAAACGGCGCGCAAAAAAACGGGGCTAAATGGGGCGTAAAAAAAATTGGGGCAAAACGGGGCGAAAAAAATTTGGGCGGAGACGGAGCATAAAAAACGGCGCGCAAAAAAATGGCGCACAAATAAAATTCGCGTAAAAAACGGGACGTAAAAAACGTCACGGTAAAACGGGACGCCAAAAACCGGCGCGCAAAAAAAATCGGTTTGTTAAAAAAATGTTAATTTAAAAAGAGATTTTAATAAAAATATTCTTTTAATAAAAAATTATCACAAAATCTGAATTAAAAAAATGATTTTAATAAAAAATTGTTATACAAATCTGAATTTTGAAATATTGTTTAACATAAAATTCTGTTTTTTTAATATAAAATAATTAATGAATAAGACAAAAAGACAATTAAATATAATATATATATAAAGACAAAATAGTGTAATTTTACTATACTACCCTTTTAGATTAAAATATTAAAGACATAATAAGAAAAAATCTATTTTATATTAATTTTAGTTACTTTAAATCTCATCCATCCATCTCCTTGATCTAAAGGCTAGAAAGTGGTTCTCTCAGTTCTTACAACTGGAGGTGGTTCTCATTTTAGCGGTCCCCTATATATATATATACATATATATATATATACATATATATATATATACATACATATATATATATATTATGTTTTTAAATAGTAAACACAAACCAATTCCAATATAGGCATATTTACAAATCTTTTTTTTTTTTCGTTTACAATTTAGCCCAGGTTTATTAGACCCAATACTAATTTGATTTTAAAAACAAATAATAAAACATAATTGTAAATTATCTTGGGCGGCAATCGTGGATACCGAAACGACTCTTGGCGAGGCAGTAGGCACGAACAAGACAAGAACAAATGAACAACTCTCGATTCCGAACATCGATCAGCTCTCTGACTCCCGGTTCTTGAACATACATCATACATGACACAAGCACAGTTGCGAATCTCATAGTGCTTCTTGATTTCTCTCGAACATCAGAAGGTTTGGTGTTAATTGTATTGAGTATTGATTAATTATTGTTAAGTATTGCTTAATTATTGTTGAGTATTGAGTATTGATTCTCGTCTTCTCGAACCGGCACATTGATTTTCGCCTTCTCGGCTAGAACATCAAAAGCACTAAAACATAATTAAGAAGAACATCAGTAAAGGTATAGTGTAACTTGTTAATTGATTATTGATTATTGATTACTATTGTTAATTGTCGTTAATTCTCGATTATTTAGGCGTTAATGGCTTCTAAACAAACATCCAAATGGCAAAAATGTCAAAAGAGAAACCGAGTGGAAAAATTGGTGAAGTCTCAAACCGGTGCTATTACGGTTTGTAACACATTCGAATACTATGATTTTTTCATTTTCGTAATTGCCTTGTTTATCAAATACTACGATTTTGTCATTTTCGTAATTGCATTGTTTATCGTTAAAGCATAAGGGCACATTTTTTCGAGCTCGTACAGTGTACATGAATTCTCAGAGACGTCACTAAGTAAATACACCTGATGTGCGATGTGCTAAAGCGTTTGATATCCATGATGGTAGCAGGTTAGGCAGTTTGTTTAAAGTATCATAACTAGTCTCCTTTTTAAAATGCACCTTGTTTCCAACGACTTATTCACAAGAAAAAAAAGTAAACAAAAAGAAATGCAAACAACAAATTTTTTTTTTTTGAACGGTTACTTTCTTTTTGAGTGACCCAATATCACAACGCCTAATCGGCGGTCCTAGCCAAATCTGTCCAGACTTACGTTGTCTTAACCGGGCCCGCACTGAATTGACTAGACTTGGTTACGGTGTTACCCCGGAAACCGTACTGCCTCCACACGAGAAGCCTCGCAGAAGTAACAGCCGGATGAAAACTGGGAGCCTTCCCCACATCATAAAGTACAATACTGCAATCCTTTTTTTTTTACGCTGCGAGCCCAAAGAAGTATTAATCCAATTGGCAATAGCAAATCAAAATCACAAATATCAAAGCTCTATTCACTCAAATCGCAACACTGAACTTTTTTTTATAGTTCTTAATGTATAATCGGCTATGGCAATGACGAAATATATATGCACTAATACAGATAGACCAAAAAAACAAGTTGCTATATTTTAGTCCCATTTATAAACCGTATGGCAACATAATACTTCAAACAAACCAGATACAAAATTAGAACTTAAATCAAATAACATGCCACATACAAAATTACCACATATAAATAAGCAACATTTTGTTGCTTTTGATGTTGTACTATAAGCATTGGGAATGTTTCAAAAAAAATTTTGATTTTTTATTTTCAACCTTAAAGTTTTTATCTTTTTATTTTTATTCCTTTAAGTTTATAACTTTTAACTCTAGGTTTTTTTTTATTATTTTCATTTTAATTCCAACACTTTTTTTATTTTCAACTTTGATCGCCTATACTTTTCATCTTTTGCAAGTTTTGCCTTTTATGTTTCATTTAAAATTTCGCGAGTTAACACGCCGCAACCGTGTGTCTCTGTGGTTCAACTTTTTTGTCTGTTTTCCCGTTTGACAGATCTGTTGCAACATGTCTATTATTCTACGTTTGACAAATTCGTTCCAATGTGTGGGCCCTAAATCAACTTAGTTTTTTTTCTACATTTTACGTTTCGGTCTAATTTCTTCGCATTAACACACCGCAACGGGTGTGTGTGATTCAACAATTTTACATATGTTTTTCGTTCAGTGTTATTTTTCTTTTTTTTTTTAATTTTATTTTACGAGCTCTTTTGTTGTTGGTTGTGTGGCATTGGGGATACTTGGCACGATTTTACAAACGTATTTAACCTATTAATTTGTTTCGAGTTCACCCTTATACCTCCTTTACTTAAAAAAACTATTTTTACGTGCATATTTTTATGTATGTGTCGATATGAATTTGATTTGCTCTACGTTTTGACGTAAATTTTTTTTTTTTCTGGAAACCAGTCAGATCAAATATAATACTTTTTGTTTCAAAAAAAACATCTTTTATGTGCATATTTTATGTACGTTTCGGTATAAATTCGAGTTGACGTATGTTTCAACGTAAACTTTTTTGGGAAATGAGTGAGGTCAAATATAATCTGTTTCCGTGCTTATTTTAATGTTTCGAATCGAGTGGAGTCAAATTGTGGTTTCTTTTTTTCAAAAGTTTTAATTAATCTCTTTTGATTATAGGTGTCATCTTTTCCGTTATACCCGTTACGTTTTCTATGTATAAGTCGGATTCTATATAATACGTTATGATTGTACGATATAAATTTGATTTACTTTATGTTTTGATCTAATTGTCATGCTTTTATAGGTTACATTGAGTTCGATCAGATATGTCGAAATGCACGTTTTCATATGGTTAATGTATCACATAACGTTTAGACTAATCTATTCGATATTTAAAATGTACCCGCACCGCAACGCGCGCGAGTGTTATTCCTAGTTAGAACTAAAAATCAAAAAAAAAAAATTGAAAAGAAAACTTCATTAAAACACCTCCGACCCAACCGGGCAAAAGGCCAAACAGACAACAGCACCCCTGACCCAACCGGGTAAAAGGTAAACAAAAATTACAACATATACTAAGGGTATTTACACCACTCTGTCCATATTATATAATTACATGGATATCTACTTTTAAACCAAGCATAACCTCTATATTTTATCTCTCCGATGATATTATGCGGACTACCAACTTTCTGATTAAGTACCACCCCGTTCCTTTCTTTCTATATGCACCAGCAAGCGATAATAGCCAACCCACAAGTCACCATTTTCGCCTTCTTACCAATCTTGATAAATTTGTTGATGTCTAGAATATCTTTAAACTCAAAAAAGAATAAAGGCGGGACGTTGCACCAGACAACGCTGGCCAAACTCGGAAAGCCACCGGGCCAGCCGTGAACAAATGCTCCACCGTTTCCTCGGAATCGCCGCATAACGGACACATGATGGAGGTGATGTCCACATTCCTTCTTCTTAAGTTGACTCTCATATGGAGCCTATCCATATTGCCTCTACAAGCCATAAATTTGCACTTGATAGGCACCCATTTACACCAAGCAAAATTTGGAAGATGACTAGTACCTCTATCTGTAATCATAGCCTTTTTGACCGACTTCACCAAAAAACCCTTCTTACTATCAATAATCCATAGCCAAGCATCCTTGTCGTTGGAAAGTCTCACAGAGAGCTGAGTCTCGTTACATTCCTTTCATTAGTTAATCTCCTCCTCTAATGCAGGCTGCCTAGACCGCCTAGACCACTGCCAAGTTAAATACTATTTCTTTGACCCGCAACTATTCTCTCTGCGACCTTGCACATTTTAAACAACTCCAAGACAAAAAGATGAGGCCATCTTTCCGAGAAAGGAAGATCGCCCACCCAAGTGTCAATCCAAAAACGGATATCATTCACATTCCCAACCTTACCCTTGATAATCCGATTTAACCCATTCCCATTTAATTTAATTTTGGAAATCAATTTTACCATATTTTTCCAACACCCCACTATGATACCATTAAGCGGAAGGAAGTTCCTTTTATTGTTTTTACCATGACTCGCATCCACCACTTTACACCAAAGATTATGGTTTTCGGCCCTATATCTCCAACCCTATTTAATAAGACGAGCCTCATTAACCTCTTTGAGTCTACTAATACCCAGCCCTGCTTCTGTCTTAGGCCAAGTGACCCCCTCCCAAGCCACCCAGTTCATTTTAGAATTGCTACTAGAGCCCGCCCATAGGAATTTTCTCATTTTGGCTTCGAGATTTTCTTGATAACCCTAGTCGGGGCCTTATATAAAGAGAGATAGTAAATAGGCAGACTCTCCAAAACCGAATGGATAAACGTAAGCCTCCCTATATCGACAAATTTTTAGCTTTCTAAACCGACAACCTTTTATCAAAAACCTCGATAATATGCGACCAGTTATTAATTCTGTTCATATTATTCCCAACCGTAATCCCCAAGTAAGTAAGCGGGATAGAATCCGAATTACATCCAATCACTTTAGCCATATCGGACACTTCCCCACTATCGACCCACAACCTGTATATATATTAGATTTTTTCATATTGATTTTTAAACCCGAACAGAGGTAAAATATTATCAAACATCTCGCCACTTTTTTTCAAATTATTCATATTCCATCTCCCCAATAAGAGAGTGTCATCCGCATAAAAAAGGTGAGAAATAACAGGACCGTTATTAAGAGTTTACATACCTTTGAATAGCTCTTCATTCCTAGCTTTGCTTAGTAAGCTAGACAGGGCTTCCATGACCAGAAGGAACAAAAACGGAGATAAAGGATCTCCCTGTGGAGCATTTAAATTCAAAGGTGGGTGACCCGTTAACAAGAACCGAGGACCTAGCCGAAACAAGGATCCTTTCGATCCATATGAACCATAAATTTGGAAAACCCATTTGCCCCATGATATCCAAAAAGAAAACTCCAACAAACGTTATCGTAAGTCATTTCAAAATTAATTTTTAGAATAAAATCCTTTTTATTATATTTTTTAATCCAAGCCAATAACTCATTTAACATTAACGGACTATCTAAAATGTACCTCCCTTTAAGGAACGTCGTTTGATTCTCTGAAATGATGGACCCAATAACCTTTTTAAGATGATTAGCAAGAATCTTAGATATAGTTTTGCTAATGACCCCAATCAGATTGATTGGTCTGTACTCTCTTAGCCCCACCAGGTCTTTGTTCTTCGGGATAAGAGTAATGTATGATGAGCTACATCCTACCGCGATAGATCCTTTGCTGTAAAAAGAAACCAACAAGTTATAGAAATCAATTTCAAATAAATTCCAATACCTTTTAATAAATTTGAAATTAAAACCATCCGGCCAGGGGCTTTGTCCGAACCACACTTGAACACCGCACTTTTGATCTCTTCTTTGCTAAAAGGGACCATCAGAGATGCTTCATCGACCTCCGACAGACGCTTCACGTTATGGCAATTAATTTAGGTCTATCTTTAATTTTCTCCTCAAAAGCCTTTTTGAAAAAACCCGTAATCTCTTTTTTGATCAAAGAAGGTTTTGTGGTCCAAACACCATCAATTATGAGACCCGAAATATTGTTGAAAGCCCGCCTACTTTTGATGTACCCATGAAAGAAAGCTTAGTTTTCATCACCTTCCAACTCCCATCTAGTTCTAGCTCTTTGTTTAAGATCTTTAATTTTGAATCCTTGAAGCTCATTTAGATCTTTCAAACATTCCATTTTGGCCCATTCTTCCTCTTCGGATAACTCTCTTCCATTCTTCCTCTTCGGATAACTCTCTTCCTTCTGATATCTCTTCCAGGGTTTCTAAATCTTCCTTTAGAGACATCTTCATTTCCTCTTCCTTAGATAAAACCTATTTTTTCCACATTTTTATCGCCTCCCTCCCTGATGCCCTTTAATTTATGCATTAACGCCTCATCGGGCTCCCCACCCCCAATAAACCTCGCGCCAGCCTTGTTGACCATCCCATCAAAATCCTTTCTCTCCAACCAAGAGTTCAAGAATCTAAACTGTTTTTGGTCCAAAGTTTTTATCCGCACAAATTAAGACAATAGGGCAATGATCCGAAAAGAAGTTTCGGCATCGTCATGAGACATGCCACCAGCTAAAAAGAACTCATTACATACCAGGACTCTATCGATATTACTATGTTTTTTACCATTATCCTTAGATAAGTGAATTTTCTACCTTTCATATCATATTCTCTAAACCCATTTTCAAAAATAAAATTATTAAATAGCCAAGCACATTTTTTATTCAAAATAGATTTTTTTTCTCTCTTCCCTATTACGCACCGCATTAAAATCCCCCCAAAATCACCCACCATCCCGGAAAACTTCCCATCATTCCCCCAATGTCCTCCCAAAGAACTTTTTTTAGGGGCTTTTTGTGGAGAGTAGACGTTAATGATATTAACCGCTTTATTGCTCCCTTTTAGAGTCCCCAAAGTAAGAAGAAAATTAGGATGCTTGATAGAATCGAGTACCTTGAAAACGCTAGGATCCCACATGCTGACAACACCTCCTGATACCAACCGCTGGCACGTGATCCATCTCGAAATTGCCTGCTCCCCAAAATTTCTCAAATTCGATCCATGAAACGTCACACTGAATTTCCTGTAAAGCGATAAAATCAATACCATTCTCACGTTTCAAATTTTTTATACAGCCTGTTTTGTTTTTACCCCCCTCTCCTAACCCTCTAATATTTAAAGATAAAATTTTCATCTGTCTCCTTTTTGAATTCCTTCTTCCATAATGGCTTCTTTAATCAGATTCTCATGGTTCTGAAGCTGGACTCCCACTAGATCCCCTAAGACAGCTGTAACAAATATTCATTCCATGTCACACGTGTGCCATTAGTATAAAAATGGCTGTTACCTGCAATAAAGATTGAGTACCCATGAATTGATTAGCCATTTAGCCCTATTAACGCCCCTAAATACGCTCGTAGTCGGCAATCATTGTTTACATCGATTACCTAAAAGTCGCGAGTAATGAAGTTTTGGAATGGAGCGAGCACGGAGGGTTTCTCTGTGGATTTGTTATAATTCTCAACTTTTAGGCCTAGACATAACTTGTTTGTTTATTTGGGCCAATGTATGTGTCGTATTTGAAAAAAAAATTAGAGGCCCTTATTCCTGGAGACCCTAGACCTTTGCCTAGAATGCCAAGCCCATTGGGCTGGCCTTGAATAAAAGGAAAACCGATCCACTACTTGACATCATGGACTGTTACTCTACCAACCAACAACACTTTGAAAGTTATATATCCTAGTTGCATTTTGGGGGTGAGATAAGACTTAGGGACCATTAGGTCCTGGGTTCGATTCTCACAAGAGGGTGTTTCCTAGATTTATTGGGTTTCCACGTAAATTGGTGTACAGGCATTATAGTCTGGTGAAGATGGATATGATCGGGTGGTTCCAATGGTGGCACGATGATACTTTAGTGGTCCGTCAGTAATCGAAAGTTGTCATTCAAAGAAAAAATCTCTTTAAGGGTAAAAACTCAAGTATGTAAAATTATTGTATCGCTACTATTAAACAAATTAATATCACGGACAAACATTTCCGTGGGAAACCGTTGGTGAAGGTAGATACTGACGAGGATCTGTCGGTAATATGAGCTTTGAAGGTCCCGATACGGATCGTCGGACTACGATGATTTCTTGTTTTGGGTGCCGTAATGAGTGCGGAATCCTCGTTGCGAAACAAACCGAGCGAGAGAGCAAACACAATACAAAGATTCAACGCTTAAAGCTTTGTGTATTTAACCTAGCAGAGTTTGGTTACAAAAGATAATACAAGAAATTTCTCTCAAACTCACTGTGTGCTAACTCTTAGGGTTCTGTTTGCTGAAAGATATGTTTATATAAGCAAGGACCCAGTAGCTCAACGAAGGATGTATTGGGCCCAACTATAAATCCCACGAAGGACCAAAACCCATAAAAGAGATGAATGTCTTTCGTCCAAAGCCCAAACCAACGAAGAATCCCAAGTGAAGAACATTATTCGTGAGATATCAGTTCCATGGATTTTTGGTCAACATGCATTCTTCGTAGGGTTGCAAGGTTTGGTTCATGTTATTCGTGGGTTATGCTACAGACAACAAAAAATGCAGAACAAATAGACAACAAGAAGATTACAACTATCTAACAGATTGCACATCTACAACTGTTTTTAGCTCATACAAAGTTGAATTCGTTCTGATACAAGATGGAGGAAATCATGCTTCGGTCTTCACTTCATAACGTATCGAAACCGTAACGAGCCACATCCACATAAGGTGCATCAACAAACTCCCCCTGGATGCTGCTCGTAATGGTTCATTCTTAACATGTTTTCGGATCTTCAGATGTCTTCGCGTGTCTCAAACAGGGAGTGTATCAGCAAACTCCCCCTTGAACGTTGCTCGGAGACATTGATCTTCAAATTTCAGATCCTTGTGGTGTTGCTAAATGGTTAGCTGCAACTCGATCATCTTGATCTTCTGATTGCATCAATGTCGTGTCTTCATTCCAAAGCTTGTCATCTAACGCGTTCTCTTCACCTTTAGCTGGTTCGGATGCCGCATCTGCACGTGCAACAGAACTAAACATGTAATGAGAACAACCGATTGGAATATAGTCAGTATAAACAAACGAGACACATGTGACCAACTCTCAATCAACTATCGTCCAACAACAGTTTGAAGGCCCCGATACGAATCGTCGGACTATGATGATTTCTTGTTTCGGGTGCCGTAACGAGTGCGGAGTCCTCGTTGCGACATAAACCGAGCAAGACAGCAAACACAATAAAAATATTCAACGCCTAAAGCTTCGTGTATTTAACACAACATAGTTGGGTTACAAAAGACAAAACAAGAAATTTCTCTCAAACTCACTGTGTGCTCTCTCTTATGGTTCTGTTTGCTGAAAGATCAGTTTATATAAGCAAGGACCCAGTAGCTCAATGAAGGATGTTCTGGGCCCAAAAATAAAGCCCACGTAGAACCAAAACCCACGAAGGACATGAGTGTCTTTCGTCCAAAGCCCACACCAACGAAGAATCCCAGGTGAAGAACATTATTCGTGAGATATCAGCTGCATGGGATTCTTCGTCAACATGCATTCTTCATAGGGTTGCATGGTTTGGTTCATGTTATTCGTGGGTTATGCTGCAGACAACAGAAAATGCTGAACAAACAGACAGCAACCAGATTACAACTATCTAACAGATTGCACATCTACAACTGTTTACAACTCGTACAAAGTTGAATTCGTTCCGAGACAAGATGGAGGAAATCGTGCTTCGGTCTTCACTTCGTAACGTAGTCGAACCGTAACGAGCCGTATCCACATAATGTGCATCAACAAGCTTGGATAATTTAATTACTGACGAATTATTGATGGAATTCACCGGCATATTATAGGCAGAAATTTTAGCGGCTCTTGACTTTGTGAGGTTGTTATTCGCAGTTTTGCTTCGCTGCAAAGTTTTGCTCCCTCCCTAGCGCTACCATTGCTGTCAAGAGTGTTTGTACTATTACCCCTTTCTCCTCCAACTTGCTTCCAAAACGCCTAACGATGATACATTAGTGGCCCATCAGTGATAGAAAGCTATCATTCAAAAAAAAAGAAACTCTTTAAGGGTAAAAAGTCAAGTATGTAAAATAATTGTATCACTACTATTAAACAAAGTAATATCACCGATGAACATTTCCGTCGTAAACCGCTGGTGAAGGTAGTTACTGATGAGGATCCGTCCGTACTATGAGCTTGGGTAATTTATATATTGATGAATTATCGTTTATTGGTGGTGTCTGAAAAGTTCTTTTTTGAACACAGTGAGTTTGCTTCATGGTAATCTTGCGAAAACACTCCTAGAGGTGTTCCAAGCTTTGTAAAAGAATCTTTGGTGAAGAAAAGTTGAAGAAAAGTGAGGTGAAGCTCACTTTAGAACTTAGAATGATTCTACCCAAACTTGTAAATGTAACTGATTTGAGAGTGTTTTTGGAGTGTAGAAGAGTTGAAAATGTGAAAATGAGGTGATGGGGGCTTGGTTTTATAGTGGAGGATTAGGGTTTGGTGTTTAAAGAGCTTGTATGGTGATTGGAGAAGATAAAGGTGGAAGGAAAATGGCCAATCTGTAAAAGGGAAACAACTATCTGCGGATTTAGGGCCTTGGCGCTACGCCAAGCTAAATGGATTTTGGCGTCGAGTAGCGCCAAGCCTTACTTGGCCTGAATTTTTTTTTTTTGCATTTTAGTCCCCGAACTTTGATATTTCATTATTTCAAGCTATAACTTGTGTATTTGGTATAAAATTAAATATAAAACATGTATGAAAGCATAGATTGAGTATCGTGAAGCATTTACACGTATATATAGTATTAAAACACATATTTACAATTGTTTGTACGTGTAGGTCCCTTTTCTCGGAGGATCGAGAACAAACCTAAACCTTGTTATACAAACTCACTAGCGAGTGCGGAATCCAAGCTAGCGAGCAAACCGGGATGAAGCAAGAACAAACACAAGAACACACAAGATTCAACGATTAACACCACTTGTATTAATGCGTAGAAAGTTTCCGGTTACAAGCACAATGTTTACAAACCTAACTTGCAAACTCTCAAAGTGTGTGTGTGTGTGTTTTCAGCAGAGTATCCTCTCTATCTCTCGGATGTGCTCTCTCTTGGTGTCTAACCGAAATACAACACACTGCATGGGTATATATACCCATACACAGCAGGTCTTGGTCGAAGGATCCGATAGATGGTCCGAAGGATCATCTATCGATGACAACATGTTCGAATGACCAGTAATGACCTCGAAGGATGATCCTTCGAGGTCCAACAATTCGAAGCATATCTTTCGAGTACCTTGAAGGATCAACAGTATCCTTCGAGGCTATCCTTCGATTCAGACTAGCATACTAAACATATTCCAACTGTTGGCCAAGTCAATCCGGAGGATGGTTGACTTGGTCAACTTACAGACTACCGAGGACATCGTTTATATACAGACCGAATACAGACAAAGTACAGACACAAGTGCACCAACAAACTCCCCCTTGGCTGTAGCTTTGTCTTTATCTTCTATAGTTGTAGACTCGTCTCGAACTTCGACGGTCTTTGGTCTTCGAGTTACCAAAACTCTGATGTCCTTTCAAGTCTTCAATGTCGGAGGATCTTCAAAGTCTTCACGTCTTGAAAGCAGAGAGTGTATCAACAAACTACCGGTATCATGTAGGAAGTGTGTTGACAAACTCCCCCTTAACATAAGCTCCACCTTGAGTTATGCTCGTGAAATACTTTAACTTTATGAAGTGAGATCCTTGTGGTGTTGATGATGGCCAGCGGCAACTCGATCATCTTCATCAGTTGAGTGCCTTCACGTCGTGTCTTCATCCCGAAGCTTGTCATCGACCATGTTCTCCTAGCCTTTAGAGTCTGCACATGCAAGAAATCTAAACGCATAATGAGAACAACTGCTTGGAATATAGTTAATCATAAACAAGTGACACACGAATGACCATGTCACAATCAAACACCGTCCGACAGTTTGAAAGTTTAATAAATTTGTCAATTTTAGTCTTTAACTTTCAAAACATGCAAATTTCGACCGTTTATGAAGATTTAGTCAATTCGGTTTTCGTTCAGGTTTCAGGTAACGAAGACTCGAGCTCCAACATCGTACGATCGAAAATAAAGTAGAAAGAAAATCTTTTTGGCTTTTATAAAGTTTATATTAAAACACACCTAAAATCTTTTTGGTATTTTTGAAATTAAAAGACAACAATTTAAAATCCTTTGAGTGTTATCAAACGACATCACCGCTAATGTCGTGCTGATATGCACCAAACGACGAAACTGTTTAAAAGAAAAAACAATAAAAGTTAAGCAATAAATAAATAAATATATACAAACATTCTTTTTGCGAGTTTCGAGGGTAAGAGAATCATATCAGTGTACGGTCATGCCAAAACACTCTTGTTGTTCAGTTAGTTAACATTAAGATAAGCATCCTATAACAATTATCGGTATTGTTGTCCACTTAAGCTCAACTTATCAGATGTAATCATGGCGAGGGGATACGTTAAGGTATGATTTATACTTACCGACCGGTGTTCATCCACATCACGACACATTCCCGTATCAAGGTATGCACGAGAGTTCATCTTACCGGTGAGTATACCGATTATCATCTGTTTGACCGTATAAAATGTGAGATACTCACTTATTTTGAATTGAAAACAAGCCCTTTGTGATATAATCACTTATTGATGAGGAACTTGATTTTCGTATGCATGAGGGCACAGGTGCAAGTCCGTGAACAGGTCAGTACTTCCGTACAGCAGAGAGACGAACTTGACACCCGGATAAATGTGATATTTTATCACTTATTTGTATTGGACATGTGATTGTTTATCACTTATTGAGGTCGAATGCAGTATGTAATATGTACACGTATGTATAGTATCATGGAAGATCTAGACTTGCGTCCCCGTTATTTTTCGGTAAAAGATACAACCATGATACCCAGATGATAAGCAGCATAAAGACCGAATATTTCAGAACCTCGGCAATCTATCAAACGAAATTTCGGTACTAAGACCATATGCCAATGAATGGTTCCCACCTGATCTTCAGTCGATTAAGATTTATATCACCCTGCACACTTTAAAATGATTGTGAGCCTACCGATACATCTTATATAGAGCTGCTTATCGTTTTACATTTAAGGTTTAAAGAGGTTTGGATAGACCACTGATGTACTATCATTTTCTCTTTTGCTCTCCAGGAAACTCATTTTTGTTTTTCTATTGTTTTTGTGTTTTTGAAATTTTTCGATGTTTTTGGATTTTCAGATTTTTGGATTTACTCCCCCTAAAATCAATAAACTAAGAGAAATTTAAAAACACACAAAGATATTTACAAAAATGATTTTCCGATGTTGGTTTACTCTTGTGCTTGACCTTAATGCCGTTTACCAAAATTAAGTTTTATCAGAAAAGATTTAACAGATTTTGGAAAAGTGAGTTGGCATGTCGGTAAGCGGTGCGGACCATGACAACATTGATGAGTTTCATATTGAAACAATCACGTGTGAGGTGATATCCGAGATCAACGTGTCAGGTCAAAGAGTGCTGTTCGAGATACTAATAATTCACAAAGTAGCTTAAATATCGACAAGTATAGGAGAGATTAAGAATTTAAAGGTGTATCCTGCAACTGTTCCGTGCATTGCAAGGAATCTAAGCACTCTCCCAACTGGATATCCACCCGGTGTGGACTTGAGAGTCGAATCTGCAGCTACTGAGAAATCTCTTGACAGCAATAAGATCAAAAACCTCCGGGTCCGGCTGGTCTTCCACATTGCACCAGCGAAGGTCTGTGACTTTCTCTTTCAGAAATGGTGTGCGGATGTTCAATCCATGCAAAGGCATCGGCACACATTTCACTTCATTCGTTCCTGAGGACCCGATCAAAAACCATAATGACCAAATTTTGGCACGTTCTTCATTTGGTCGAATTTTGCACCATCATTCAACCAAAATTTCTTTTTCTTTCCTCTCTCTCCATCAAAGGCAACAATTTCTTCTGTCGCCTATCTTGTGCAAGGACATTCCACTATCAACAATCCTAAGACTATCAATAGTTCCTCCTGGAACTTCCTGCACACTCACTCAGAAATTAGTTGGAGAGAGGGACCCAAGCCTTCATAGACTTGGGTTGCCCCTGAGAATCAAGAAATGTAATTTCAGTTTCTTGATAATTTTCAAGCACAACACCTCCCCCTGAACTTTCACCCGATTTAGGTTTCCAAGTTTGTTTTTGTTTACCAGATTTTTGTTTTTGTTTACCAGATTGTGTATTATGCACAATTTCTGGTTTTAATGGTTGTGACAAACTCGGTTTCCTTTTAACTGCCGTTTCCGGTTTTAAAGCCTTTTCGATCACTTTTACATTTTTACGTCGTTGTTTTGTTTCTTGTTCTTTAATAGTGCGTTTATCATGTTTTGGAGAAACAGGACGACGTTGTGAGTGACCTCGTTCAGTGGGGGTTCTTTCAACAAAATTTGGTTTGGGCGAGTTTGTGCAGTCTTTAATGATGTGCCCAAACTTCCCACATTTGAAGCAAGTTCTCCTTTCAACAAACTTAGGAGAATTTGTTCGACTAGCAGATGTCGAACCTGTAGAACCTGAGGTACTTGCTCGTTCATCACACCCGTTTGTGTGTTGGGTGTAATTGTTATCGCTGTTACGCTTCAAAATCTTGACTTTTTGTACAAAATCTGTGTTTGATTTGTTTTCAAAAGTCTCAATTTTATCCGTACCCTTTGATGCTACAAATTTAACATCTTTGCTCTTCTTTTGATAACGAGCTCCTTTTGTTTCAACCTTAGCCTTTGGCTTTGGAGCTCGTTGTTGTTGTTTACCCTTAAAAGCAATTGGTTGTTGCTTTGTCGGTGATTTCTGTTTTCCAAATTGTTTTCTGATTTCAGCTTTTGGAATTGAATTACATTGAGTTACAGTAACTCTCGGAATTTTCTTTCCCAAAAACTGGTTTGTAGTATCTTCAAACACTTTGTCAATCAAAGATGGATTGACATTTTTAATTGGAAAATCATTGTTTGAATAAATTTTAACATCTCCGACCAAAGTGTACAACAAATTATTGCTTTTAACAGCAAACACACTTTCTTTGTCATTCTTGACATCTTTGACAGGATTTATCACTTTCTTGGCAACAGGTTGCACGACAGGAGTAGGAGGATCACAAAGAATATGATTCTCAATTGGAATTTCTACTCCTTTCGCCTCATCAAGTGATTCATCCTGTTCATTCACATCTGATTCATCATCTGAAGAATCACATTCCTCAATAGTTGGAGGACTTTGATTTGAAGCACATGATGACTTTTCTTTGTTATCAGATGAGCCCTCCAATGAATTGTCCGGTTTGAACCCTAGGCCAGTAGCAAATTCCTCAACATCAAGAGGCACACTGGGTTCATACCGAGGCATTTCCTCTTCATCGGGCAACTTGGTATAGTTGTTCATCAAGGGGGGTGGACATGCCTTATACCTTACACCTTTCACATTACCTTTCAGTTTTTGAACGTCTATGATGTGATCGAGCACAAATCGGGAGTTAGAATAACTCTCCAACTTTTGCTTGATAGCATCATGCTCGCATTTGGCAATGGCTAACTCCTTTTTGGTTTCCTCAACAAGATTAATATAATTGTTAATACTAACTTGTTTATGATAAACAACTTTGTTCAATTCGGAAACACTTTTCTTTAGGGGTTCAATTACAGATTTAAAATCTTTTTCGTTTTGAGTTAACACCATGTTTGCCTCTCTGCACTTGGACAGTTCAATAACCAAACTTTGATTGTGACTATGAACCGTTTCAGATTCACGTTTCAATTCATCACATTTAAGTTTCATATCGGCACAATCACTACATATGCTAGGAGTTTTAGCTTGAACCTGACTTGTAGAATCTGTGACATTATCCACAAAGGCAGTCTGAGAAGAGAAAGATCCATCTTCAGTGAGAATCTTCTCCATTTCGCTCGATGTAGCATCAGCTTTCTTGATCAAGTCAAATTTTTGACCTTTTGTCTCCTTGGCATCATCCGACAAATTATCAGCTTCAGAATCAGTTCTTTCGTTTAAATCTGATTTTTCATTTAAACCTGATTCTTCATCCGAGCTGCCACTATATCCTGAACTGTCATCATTTCCCGAAGGTTCATCATCATTGACATTTTTGACAATTTCAGCATAGAACGCAGTTCTTGTTTGATCATCGTTTCCTAACTGTGTGTCCGGACCACAATCGACACTTGGATCAAATTGAGGCTGTGTTGTGGAAACTTGGGCTTGTACTTGGGTTTGATTGAACTGTGGACACGGAGAAGAGCTTGTATTGGATTCAAATGCCGTTTGAAGCTTCGGTTGCTGAACAGAACTAGAACTAGCTGAAGGACCAAAACCAGGCAAATACATTTCTGTGTTTTGAGTAGGTGTAATCCTTTTGGCTTTTCGAATTTCCACTTCGTTCTTTTGCTCCAACTTCTGAATGAATTCATAGATATTAACATTGACAGCATCTAAAACTCCCGCATGCTTTAAAAATTCTATGAATGGGTTCCACTTTGGAGGTAGAGCATCAGCAAACCGTGCTACCATTTCCTGTTGAGATGTACGTACACCAGAATAACACATTTCACACATCAAATGATAATAACGAATAGTCATATCATTAAGGGTTTCATTTTCTAAGAAGTGAAATGATTCGAATTTCTTCTTCAACAGATCCTGGCGTATCTTTCTAGTAGCTGCATATCCTTCTCCTTGTTCTACCACAAAATTCTGCATGTTTTGACTTTGCTTTGACACCAAAGCCCATTGACTTGCACTGATTGAAGGCTGTGGAATCATACTCTTTGCCCAATCTGCAGCAGTGACTAACTCTTGATTGGTTCGTGAGTTCAAACTCCAATCCCATGGACTTGTACAGCTCATTTTGATCAAATAATAATTGAGAACCTTCACAAACACAAACTGTTAAGAGTAAAACAGATATGAATCGAAAGATGCAACCTGTTCGAAAGATCAATACTTGTTCGAATGATCAACAAGGTTCGAAAGATCCTTGTTGAGTTTCGAACAAAGACTTCGAAGGATTGACTTCGAAAGATTGACTATACGAAGGATCCTTATCTTTCGAAAGATGATTTCGAAGGATTCTCCTTATGTTTCGAACACAGGTCTCGAAAGATGACACTTGTTCGAAGGATCACTGTTGATGGCTCGAACAATAACCTCGAAAGATAACCTTGAAAGATTCACCCAACACGAAGGATCCTTATCTTTCGTAATGAACAGTAACTCGAAAGATGATCTTTCGAAAAGATTCCTTGACTCGAAGGATAACACACTGACTTCGAAAGATGTTCGAAGGATGGTTATCTTTCGAATCTCCTTGATCGAAGGATGATCCTTCGAGCTCGAAAGTTATCTTTCGACGGTCTGACACACTGACAAAAGTACGACAGGTTGGTGAAAAGTTGATGTGGTTGGTGAGCCAACTTTCGGCAGAAAGGTATGTGTAGACACGACTTTTCACCAACTTTTTTTTGACTTTCAAAAAGTTTTCCCAAAATGGCAACCTTATCAACAAGATCTGGTCACCGGAAACACACCGGAGATATGGCCGGAATTTTCCAAGGCACTTAAAAACAAGTTTTCAAGTTACCCAACCCAAACTTGAACACTCCCGAAGGTTTAGAAGCCGTTTTTCAGTTTAGAAAAGCAAGAAAAACCACCAAAACGGGTGCTAAACCTAGTGTCCAAACACACCAAGAACTCGAACAACCCGGTTTTAAACAAGGTAAAGAGCCAAGCTCTGATACCACTTGTAGGTCCCTTTTCTCGGAGGATCGAGAACAAACCTAAACCTTGTTATACAAACTCACTAGCGAGTGCGGAATCCAAGCTAGCGAGCAAACCGGGATGAAGCAAGAACAAACACAAGAACACACAAGATTCAACGATTAACACCACTTGTATTAATGCGTAGAAAGTTTCCGGTTACAAGCACAATGTTTACAAACCTAACTTGCAAACTCTCAAAGTGTGTGTGTGTGTGTTTTCAGCAGAGTATCCTCTCTATCTCTCGGATGTGCTCTCTCTTGGTGTCTAACCGAAATACAACACACTGCATGGGTATATATACCCATACACAGCAGGTCTTGGTCGAAGGATCCGATAGATGGTCCGAAGGATCATCTATCGATGACAACATGTTCGAATGACCAGCAATGACCTCGAAGGATGATCCTTCGAGGTCCAACAATTCGAAGCATATCTTTCGAGTACCTCGAAGGATCAACAGTATCCTTCGAGGCTATACTTCGATTCAGACTAGCATACTAAACATATTCCAACTGTTGGCCAAGTCAATCCGGAGGATGGTTGACTTGGTCAACTTACAGACTACCGAGGACATCGTTTATATACAGACCGAATACAGACAAAGTACAGACACAAGTGCACCAACAGTACGTAAGATAACTACGAATTCGTGCGTAAAATGAATGTGTATCAAACATGTATATAAATTAAATGTAGGGAAAGTATGTATAATAAATGTATAATTTATGTAAGATGACCAAATTTTATTACGATCAAAGCCTCAGATCACAATAATTGGAAACGAAATACGATTACCAGAGAATACGAGTTTCCATAAATAGAATACAGGATAGACTTCTAAATAAGGAAAGTTTCAAAGAGCGAGGCGTTAAAGTCTCCCCTCCTTTAGCAAATTTCGTCCTGAAATTTATTCAAGAGGAAAACTTTGGGAAAAAGCATTTCTGCCAAAATGGTTGACAAAGATTTTGAAGTTTGAAGTGTTATGAAATTTTCATGAGGAACGAAAAGGGTAGGTTTGTAAAAGTTGTTCGTTTGACTAAGGTGACTTGAAGCACCCATCGTAAGTATGAGTAAAACGTGCATGTGTGTGTATAGGCAAGTAAGTTTGGGCAAGTTTGAATAAATCGATGGGAGAAGTATTTTAAAAGAATGTTACCTAAGAAGAAAAGTTTTCATATAAAGTAGTATATATTTTGATGAAAAATGCGGCTTGCGTAGTAGCTTGTAAGAAAGTTTTATCGGTTTTAAGGCGTATTAGTATAATCACAGGTTTGTAGAAAATTGTGTATTGGTGAGAAACGGGAATGATAAGTATTTATGAAAAAGGTTTTGGTTGTAATGGGCCGAGTAAGTAAGACTGTTCATAAATAAAGTGAAAGATAGCTTCAAAAGTAGAGAGGTATTATAGGGATTGAACGTTTGGATTGTGTTGCTTCTAAATCTCCACCTCTACATACATGCCTGTCTGTTTTAGATGATTGAGCTATGACAAGATTGACTCCATTGATGATTGCTTGAAGAATAAAAAGAAATAAAATTATGGATTTCATTTCTATTTGGCATAGTGATTTGTGATATTTGCTGTTCTTATATACCATCCATGATATTTGTTTAAAAACCTGGAAAAACAAACTTTTAATATTTTATTTTTTTATTTTTTAAGATTTATAGAGAGAATATGTTGTCTCAATAGCTAAAAACAATATTTGACATTTTTTCAAAGAAAAACTTATAGAGACGACATGTTGTCTCTATAAGAAAAAATTTTAAATTATTTTATTTAAAAGAATATTCTATAGAAACGAAAAGTCGTCTCTTTAGATAAAATGATTAAATTGTTTTATTTAAAAGGAAATACTAAAGAAACGACTTGTCTATTGGTGAAAAAGGTGAAATTATTTTATCTATACTAAAATGCTATATAGACAACAAGTCGTGTCTGTTGGTGAAAATTTGTTTTTTTTATTTTTTATGGCTTGTATGGTTTTATTTTTATTTTTTAAAGATAACCTATAGAGACGACATGTCATCTCTATAGGTGAAAATATTTTTTTATTTTTTATGAAAAAAACCTATAGAGACGACAAGTTGTCTCTATAGGGCTTAAATGTTTTTTTTAAAGAGAACCTATATAGATGACATATCGTCTCTATAGGGTTAAAAAATATTAGAATAAATATTTCCTTTATTTAGTAAATATTAAGTTTGATTTTTAATTTTTTTTCACAAACTTGTATTGACGACATGTCGTCTCTACAAATTATTCTATAGCAACGACACCTATAGAGACGACTTTTGTAGCCTATAATGTAGAGACAAATTTTATAGAGACGATATGTCGTCTCTGTAGTTGAAAAAGGCCTATAGAGACAACAGGTCCTCTCTATAAGCTGAAAAAATGTCCTCTCTATAAGGTTTTTTTCTTGTAGTGAATTAATTGTTATATGTTAATTATAAAACAAAACGTGTTGATGTGTTATTATTAGAGTTAGAGTTTCATGCAATTCTGATATAAGTTACGTTTTATCATTACTAAAAATTGTACAAACATCATTAGAGTTTGAGTTTGATGCAATTCTAATACATGTTACGTATTATCATTTCTAAACACTATACGAACAATGTGTATTTTTTTTATCATATTAAGGCTAATTATAGTAAAATATATGTACACCATTATACAGTTCATTTTTGGAATAAATATATTATGTATTTCCTCCAAAATAAAATCACAAAGTATTTTAATACACGACATATTAAACCAAAGTTAGAATCAATAACAAAATTACATAAATAGAATCACAAAGTATTTTAATACACGGTTTATTAAACCAAAGTTAGAATCAATAACAAAATTACATATATTTTGAAAATATAATCTCCAATAAGATAAATTGCATTTTCAGTACAAAAACCTATTAACAGATACTAGTAGCTAAGAAAAACCCATGGGAAATCTTTTAGGCATCATGTTCTCATGTGCAGCACCGAGTCTTCTCGTTCAGTGGATGTTCTCATGTGCATCACCGAGTCTTCTCGTTGTGGTAACCCATTACTTTTCAAATGGGAGGTTATGGGTTTTAGTCTTGTCAGGGACAAGTTTTGTTCTTGGTTGAGCCAGTGGGTTTTCCTAGTTATGGGTTTCCTTGAGGGGTACGCCGGGTCATCGTGTTCTGTTCTACAGGCAGAAGGGTGAATCCGGGTGTCTTACTGTTAAAAAATATGTTCTCATGTGTGGCCAACTTCTCTTAATTACATGTTTTTCCTTGATAAGACAAGAGTCTTCGGATGAAAAGTGGCTCATGTATAAAGGAAGCTTAAGGTTGATACAAAATGCAGATATAGATATAACTTCTGTACATATAAAACATACTTGTGTATTCCTTGAGAGAGTTAATGAGAACGTTTATGTATTAAGTCAAATCCAATTACAAAAAATTTTTAAAAACTTGTTTTCAAATCGTATCGGGTTAGGCTAAAAAATGGTTTAACCAGAATCGGGTTGTACCCGACAGTTCAACTGAGTTAATTAATTCAATCCATTCATAATTACCATGAACATTAACTCCAACATTAATAATTTAATATAATTAAGACAAAGCACATCATTTTGATACTGCCATTCATTACCACACTTTGTAACCTCAAATTCAAACATCAATTTTAACCGCATTCTTTAGTATCATACTTAGCAGGAGGGTTGAATATACTTGTATGATCATACCGTACATAACAATTGGTAGATATAACCCGTCCACTAAAGAGTGGTTTCCTAGTAAAACTACGAATCTCATTACTTCCCTTGGTTAAACATTTAAGACAATCCTCCTTTGTTAAGTCAGGAGTACACTGCACATCCACGTAAAGAGCGTGTTCATCCCCGTCATAATGTATACTGTCTGACGCATATTTCCGAAGGGCACCACCTCCAGCCACTTTCACCTTTAGCTTATTTATCATACTATCCATCGTCTTTGCTAAATTAACACAGTTTTGACGGATAAATCTTCCCCCGAACGACCCCAGGCCCAATCATCCAGCACTGAGAGTATTTTGCGACCAGTAGAGTAACGCACCATACATTGTAAATATGGGTAGAAATCCCAAGCTACGGCTTCCTGTTGTTTAGGGCAGTTCTTTCGAATATACTGAACAACGTTCCTAAGACAACACTCACAAAGTCCTTTTACGACATTAAGGGCACAAAAGAAGCTGGCGCTAACTTGCTCTTCAGGTTTGCCGGCCGATTGGGTATGGTAAAAACCATTGTAGCTAGAATTATTCTTAATTAACACCATGAGTTTATCCAATGCGGAATCTCGATTTTTTTTGATGGTGTTGCTTTTGAAATCTCCACCTCTACATACATGCCAATCTCTAATTATAGGTGGTTGAGCTTTTGCAAGATTGACTCCATTGATAATTGATTGAATAATGATAAGAAATAAAATTATGGATTTCATTTCCATTTGGCACAGTAATTTGTGACAATTTCTCTTCTTATATAGAGTACTTTATACTGCTCTAATCGTTAATTGTTAATTATATAACAAAACTTGTTAATGTGTTATCATTAGGTTTGAGTTTCGTGGAGTTCTAATATATGTTGTGTTTTATCATTTCTAACTACTGTCCGAACAATGTATACCTTTTTTTATTATAATAAGGCTAATTATAGTAAAATATTAACCAAATTTAAATGTTGATTAAAGTGCATTTTTGGAATCAATATATTTGGTGGATAAAGGTAATGAAGGCTACTTCTCTCAGACCCTAGATCAAGAGTTCGAGCCCGAGCCACCCCGGGTTTTAGTCCACTGTGCGTTACGCCAAAGAAATTCTCTCTTGTGGCGGCTAGGGCTGTTCACGAACCGTACCGAACCGATCAGACCTTTGCTCGTGCTCGGTTTGTTTACATACCGATCCGAACCGAACTGAGCGTTTTTTCAACCGAGCCAAAGTCGAGCGAGCGTCTTTTGATTCGAGCGTGTTTCGAACGAACATCGAGCGAGTATCGAGCATCGCAGAATAAACAAGGAAAGTGACGATAGGAGTGCTATTTATTAGAATAAAGTGCAGTTTTCGTCCCTGATGTTTCGTCCACTAGAACACAAGTAAAAAATTTAATAAATAACAAGGAATACAAAAACACTCAACTAGTTATATCAAGATTAACTAAGCAGAAAGATAAATCGTCGACAAATTGGAACATACCCTTGTTCTATCGGAAGTATGAAATTGAAAGAGTCGATTGAAGCAAAACCCTGACGAGTTGGCGTGGCGATGGAGGCCAATGGGGGGTTTTGTGTAGGGTCTTGCACTTCTGAATCAAATGGCGGGTTTAGACTTGAGTATTGATCGACACTTCACATTTTAGTATTTGAAATTTTGACTCCATTACTCAAATGGACATTTAAGTATTGGATAATAGACTATTGGTATTGGATTCCAATTCTAATTACTTAAATGATGAGCTCTATTTGGATCTTGGACTAACCTTTGTTAATGTTGGTCTCTAGTAATTTCATTAGAAGTGATACACACACAAACACAAATATATATGTGTGTATATAGGGAGCCGCTAGAATGAGAATCAACTCGAGTTGTAAGAACCGCGAGAACTATACCCCACGGAGCGCCGTTCGCCATGATTTTTTTTTACAAGTAGATGTGTATATTATAAACACAGCCGTAAAAAATCATGGCGAACGGCGCTCCGTGGGGTGTAGTTTTTTACACCACAAGTTTGGTGAAAAAAAAAAAGAAAAAAGAAAAAAAATTAAATAACACCAAACTTGTGGTGTAAAAAACTACACCCCACGGAGCGCCGTTCGCCATGATTTTTTACGGCTGTGTTTATAATACACACATCTACTTGTAAAAAAAAATCATGGCGAACGGCGCTCCGTGGGGTGTAGTTCTCGCGGTTCTTACAACTCGGGGTGGTTCTCATTCTAGCAGCCCCCTATATATATATATATATATATATATATATATATATATATATATATATATATATATATATATATATATATATATATATATATATATATATATATATATATATATATATATATATATATATATATATATATATATATTAAAAAATAAATCGAGCCAACCGAGCCGAACCAAACTGAGCGAACCTTTGCTCATGCTCGGTTCATTTACAAACCGAACCGATCCGAACCGAGATTTTTTTAATCGAGCTGAATCGAAAGAGCAAATTCCGAGCGCAAGCCCCTGCCACTGGCAGTGGGTGGTATGATTTCCCGGAGAACGCCATTAGCCAAACTCTGGCGGCAGCGTGGACACGGTTAAGACAACATAGTCTGGCCAGATTAGGGTTAGGGCCCTCGTTTAGGAGGATGTGAGATCTATCTCACAACAAGTTAAAATTCTCATTGTTCAAAATAAAATAACGCGTTTAAATTCTAAAATATAATCCCCAATAAGATAAATTGCATGTTCGGTACAAAAACATATGACAAATACTAGTAGCTAATTAAGGAGGGTAAGTGAGAATCGTTTACGCAACATAGTCTCATGTGAACCACGGAGTCTCCTTGTTGACTAATGACGTATTTTCTAAATGGATTTCCTGTAGGTAATATAGAGATAATGTAACTTTGTAACACTCAATATTTGATTAAAGTGGCTAATTTTATTAATCACACAAGCTTAAATACACAAAGGAAATGAAACTACATACGCACGATGTCTTCACGTACATATCATGCAGCATAAAAGCAAGGCCGGTCTAAGGTTTTTGGAGGCGCTAAGTGAACTACAAAGTTATGCCCCTTTGAATTTGTATAACTAACAAAAAGAAAACTTGCATTTACTTCGGTTAAAAAACTAGATGAACATTATAGCATTATTTGTCTTTAGAGTAGGTAAATACAGACGCGGTTATGATGGTGTGCCGGGAGGACCTTCGCACAAGACCCGTGATTTCTAGGGGCACGTGATTTTTCAAAAAGAATCCCATATATATATTATTTTTTTTAAATAGTAAACACAAACCAATTTCAATGTAGGCATATTTACAAATCTTTTTTTTTGGTTTAGAATTTAGCCCAGATTTATTAGACCCAGTACTAATTTGATTTTAAAAATAAAAATAATAAAACATAATTGTAAATTATCTTGGGCGGCAATCGTGGATACTGAAACGACTCTTGGCGAGGCAGTAGGCACGAACAAGACAAGAACAAGTGAACAACTCTGGATTCCGAACATCGATCGGCTCTGATTCCCGGTTCTTGAACATACATCATACATGACACAAGCACAGTTGCGAATCTCATAGTGCTTCTCGATTTCTCTCGAACATCAGAAGGTTTGGTGTTTATTTTTTTGAGTATTGATTAATTATTGTTGAGTATTGCTTAATTATTGTTGAGTATTGAGTATTGATTCACGTCTTCTCGAACAGGCACATTGATTTTCGCCTTCTCAGCTAGAACATCAAAAACAGTAAAACATAATTAAGAAGAATATCAGTAAAGGTTTAGTGTAACTTGTTAATTGATTATTGATTACTATTGTTAATTGTCGTTAATTCTCGATTATTTAGGCGTTAATGGCTTCTAAACAAGCATCCAGATGGCAAAAACGAAAAGAGGAAACGAGCGGAAGAATTGGTGAGAGTCTCAAACCGGTGGTATTACGGTATGTAACACATTCGAATACTATGATTTTTTCATTTTCGTAATTGATTTGTTTATCAAATACTACAATTTTGTCATTTTCGTAAATGCATTGTTTATCGTTAAAGCATAAGGGCAATTTTTTTCGAGCTCGTACAGTGTACATGAATTCTCAGAGACGCCACTAAGTAAATACACCTGATGTGCGATGTGCTGAAGCGTATGATATCCATGATGGTAGCAGGTTAGGCACCTTGTTTAAAGTATCATAACTAGTCTCTTTTTTAAAATGCACCTTGTTTCCAACGACTTATTCACAAGAAAAAAAAGTAAACAAAAAGAAATGCAAACAACAATTTTTTTTTGAACGGTGACTTTATTTTTGAGTGACCCAATGTCACACCGCCTAATCGGCGGCCCTAGCTAAGTCTGCCCAGACTTACGTTGTTTTAACCGGGCCCGCGCTGGATTGAACAGACTTGGTTACGGCATTCTCCCAGAAACCGTACTGCCTCCACACGAGAAGCCTCGTTGAAGTAACAGCCGGATAAAAAACGGGAGCCTTCTTCTATACCTAATCACCCACATCGTACGGTACAATACTGCAATCCTTTTTTTTACGCTGCCAGCCCAAAGAAATATTAATCCAATTGGCAATAGCAAATCAAAATCACAAATATCAAAGGTCTATTCATTCAAATCGCAACACTGAACTTTTTTTATAGTTTCTTAATGTATAATCGGCTATGGCAATGATGAAATATATATGCACTTATACAGAAATATATATTTTTTTAATGGCAACGAAGATCTATATTACATAACCAGATAGACGAAAAAAACAAGTTGCTATATTTTGGTCCCATTTATAAACCGTATGGCAACATACTACATCAAACAAACCAGATACAAAATTAGAACTAAAATCAAATAACATGCCACATACAAAATTAGAACTAAAAATCAAATTTTATATTTTTTTTGAAAAGAAAACTTCATTAAAACACCTCCGACCCAACCGGGCAAAAGGCCAAACAGACAACAACACCCCTGACCCAAACGGGTAAAGGGCAAACAAAAATTACAACATATACAAAGGATATTTACACCATTCTGTCCATATTATATAATTACATGGATATCTACTTTTAAACCAAGCATAACCTCTAGATTTTATCTCTCCGATGATATTATGCGGACTACCAACTTTCTGATTAAATACCACCTCGTTCCTTTCTTTCTATATGCACGAGCAAGCGATAATAGCCAACCCACAAGTCACCATTTTCGCCTTCTTACCGATCTTGATAAATTTGTTGATGTCTAGAATATCTTTAAACTCAAAAAAAAAAAAATAAAGGCGGGACGTTGCACCAGACGCTGAACGCCGGCCAAACTCGGAAAGCCACCGGGCCAGCCGTGAACAAATGCTCCACCGTTTCCTCAGAATCGCCGCATAACGGACACATGACCGAGGTGATGTCCACATTCCTTCTTCTTAAGTTGACTCTCGCAGGGAGCCTATCCATATTACCTCTCCAAGCCATAATATTGCTTGCACTTGATAGGCACCCATTTACACCAAGCAAAATTTGGAAGATGACTAATATCTCTATCTGTAATCATAGCCTTTTTGACCGACTTCACCGAAAAACCCTTCTTACTATCAATAATCCATAGCCAAGCATCCTTGTCGTTGGAAAGTCTCATAGAGCTAAGAGTCTTGTTACATTCCTTTCATTCCTTAATCTCCTTCTCTAATGCAGGCTGCCTAGACCACTGCCAAGTTAAATACTATTTCTTTGACCCGCAACTATTCTCTCTGCGACCCTGCACATTTTAAACAACTCCAAGCCAAGAGGATGAGGCCATCTTTCCGAGAAGGGAAGATCGTCCACCCAAGTGTCAATCCAAAAACGGATATCATTCACATTCCCAACCTTACCCTTGATAATCTGATTTAACCCATTCCCATTTAATTTAATTTTGGAAATCAATTTTACCATATTTTTCCAATACCCCACTATGATACCATTAAGCGGAAGGAAGTTCCTTTGATTGTTTTTACCATGACAGGCATCCACCACTTTACACCAAAGGTTATGGTTTTCGGCCCTATATCTCCAACCCCATTTAATAAGACGAGCCTCATTAACCTCTTTTAGTCTACTAATACCCAGCCCAGCTTCTGTCTTAGGCCAAGTGACCCCCTCCCAAGCCATCCGGTTCATTTTATAATTGCTACTAGAACCCGCCCATAGGAATTTTCTCATTTTGGCTTCGAGATTCTTGATAATCCCTGTCGGGGCCTTATATAAAGAGAGATAGTAAATAGGCAGACTTTCCAAAACCGAATGGATCAACGTAAGCCTCCCCCAAGCCTCCCCCTATCGACAAAGATTTAGCTTTCCAAACTGACAACCTTTTATCAAAAACCTCGATAATATGCGACCAGTTATTAATTCTGTTCATATTATTCCCAACTGTAATCCCCAAGTAAGTAAGCGGGATAGAATCCGAATTACATCCAATCACTTTAGCCATATCAGACACTTCCCCACTATCGACCCCCAACCTGTATATATATTAGATTTTTTCATATTGATTTTTAAACCCGAACAGAGGTAAAATATTCTCAAACATCTCGCCACGTTTTTCAAATTATCCATATCCCATCCCCCAACAAGAGAGCGTCATCCGGATGATAAAGGTGAGAAATAACAGGACCGTTATTAAGAGTTTGGATACCTTTGAATAGCTCTTCATTCCTAACTTTGCCTAGTAAGCTAGACAGGGCTTTCATGATCAGAAGGAACAAAAACGGAGATAAAGGATCTCCTTGTCTTACCCCTTTGGAGCATTTAAATTCAAAGGTGGGTGACCCATTAACAAGAACCGAGGACCTAGCCGAAACAAGGATCCCTTCGATCAATTTGCACCATAAATTTGGAAAACCCATTTGCCCCATGATATCCAAAAGAAAACTCCAACAAACGTTATCGTAAGCCTTTTCAAAATCAATTTTTAGAATAAAATCCTTTTTATTATATTTTTTAATCCAAGCAAATAACTCATTTAACATTAACGGACTGTCTAAAATGTACCTCCCTTTAAGGAACGTCGTTTGGTTCTCTAAAATGATCGACCCAATAACCTTTTTAAGATGATTAGCAAGAATCTTAGATATAGTTTTGCTAATGACCCCAATCAGATTAATTAATTGGTCTCTACTCTCTGAGCCCCACTAGGTCTTTGTTCTTCGGGATAAGAGTGATGTATGATGAGCTACATCCTACCGCAATAGATCCTTTGCTGTAAAAAGAAACCTACAAGTTATAGAAATCAATTTCATATAAATTCCAATACCTTTTAAAAAATTTGAAATTAAAACCATCCGGCCCAGGGGCTTTGTCCGAACCACACTTGAACACCGCACTTTTGATCTCTTCTTTGCTAAAAGGGACCATCAGAGACGCCGCATCGACCTCCGACAGACGCTTCACGTTATGGCAATTAATTTTAGGTCTATCTTTAATTTTCTCCTCAAAAGCCTTTTTGAAAAAACCCATAATCTCTTTTTTGATCAAAGAAGGTTTTGTGGTCCAAACACCATCAATTATGAGACCCGAAATATTGTTGAAGGCCCGCCTACTTTTGATGTACCCATGAAAGAAAGCTGAGTTTTCATTACCTTCCAACTCCCATCTAGTTCTAGCTCTTTGTTTAAGATCTTTAATTTTGAATCCTTCAATCTCATTTAGATCTATCAAACATTCCATTTTGGCCCATTCTTCCTCTTCGGATAACTCTCTTCCTTCTGATATCTCTTCCAGGGTTTCTAAATCTTCCTTTAGAGACATCTTCATTTCCCCTTCCTTAGATAAAACCTATTTTTTCCACATTTTTATCGCCTCCCTGATGCTGTTTAATTTATGCATTAACGCCTCATCGGGCTCCCCACCCCCAATAAACCTCGCGGCAGCCTTGTTGACCATCCCATCAAAATCCTTTCTCTCCAACCAAGAGTAGAAGAATCTAAATTGTTTTGGTCCAAAGTTTTTATCCGCACAAATTAAGATAAGAGGGCAATGATCCGAAAGAAGTTTCGGCATCGTCCTGAGACAAGCCACCGGCCACTCTGAAAAGAACTCATTCATACCAGGACTCTATCGATCATACTATGTTTGTTACCATTATCCTTAAGATAAGTGAATTTTCTACCTTTCATATCATATTCTCTTAACCCATTTTCAAAACTAAAATTATGAAATAGACAAGCACATTTTTTATTGAAAATAGAATTTTTTTTCTCTCTTCCCTATTACGCACCGCTTTAAAATCCCCCCAAAATCACCCACCATCCCAGAAAACTTCCCATCATCCCCCAATGTCCTCCCAAAGAACCTTTTTTAGGGGCTTTTTGTGGAGCGTAGACGTTAATGATATTTATCGCTTTATTGCTCCCCTTTAGAGTCCCTAAAGTAAGAAGAAAATTAGGATGCTTGATAGAATCGTGTACCTTGAAAACGCTAGGATCCCACATGCTGACAAAACCTCCAGATACCAACCGCTGGCACGTGATCCATCTCGAAATTGCCTGCTCCCCAAAATTTCTCAAATTCGATCCCTGAAACATCAAAAAACTGAATTTCCTGTAAAGCGATAAAATCAATACCAGCCTGCTTTGTTTTTACCCCCCTCTCCTAACCCTCTAATATTTAAAGATAGAAAATTCATATGTCTCCTTTTTGAATTCCTTCTTCCATAATCGCTTCTTTAATCAGATTCTCATGGTTCTGAAGCTCGACTCCCACTAGATCCCCCAAGACAGCTATAACAAATATTCATTCCATGTCACACGTGTGCCATTACTATAAAAATGGTGGTTACCTGCAATAAAGATTGAGTACCCATGAATTGATTAGCCATTTAGCCCTATTAACGCCCCTAAATATGCTCGTAGTAGGCAATCATTGTGTACATCGATTACCTAAAAGTCGTGAGTAATGAAGGATTGGAATGGAGTGAACACAGAGGGTTTCTCTGTGGATCTGATATAAGTCTCAACTTTTAGGCCTAGACATAACTTGTTTGTTTATTTGGGCCAATGTATGTGTCGTATATGGAAAAAAATTTAGAGGCCCTTATTCCTGGAGACCCTAGACCTTTGCCTAGAATGCCAAGCCCAATGGGATGGCCTTGAATAAAAGGAAAACCTATCCACTTGATATCATGGACTGTTACTCTACCAACCAACAACACTTTGAAAGTTATATATCCTAGTGGCATTTTGGGGGCGAGATAAGACTTAGGGACCATTAGGTCTTGGGTTCGATTCTCACAAGAGTGTTTTTCCAAGATTTATTGGGCTTCCACCTAAATTGGTGTATAGGCATTATAGTCTGGTGAAGATGGATATGATCGGGTGGTTCCAATTGTGGCACGATGATACTTTAGTGGTCCGTCAGTAATCGAAAGTTGTCGTTCAAAAAAAGAATCTCTTTAAGGGTAAAAACTCAAGTATGTAAAATTATTGTATCTCTACTATTAAACAAATTAATATCACGGACGAACATTTCCGTCGGAAACCATTGGTGAAGGTAGATATTAACGAGGATCCATCGGTAATATGAGCTTTGAAGGCCCCGATACGGATCGTCGGACTACGATGATTTCTTGTTTCGGGTGCCGTAATATGAGCTTTGAAGGCCCCGACACAAATCGAGCGAGAGAGCAAACACCATACAAAGATTCAACGCTTAAAGCTTCGTGTATTTAACCTAGCAGAGTTTGGTTACAAAAGATAATACAAGAAATTTCTCTCAAACTCACTGTGTACTCACTCTTAGGGTTCTGTTTGCTGAAAGATATGTTTATATAAGCAAGGACCCAGTAGCTCAACGAAGGATGTACTGGCCCAGCTATATATCCCACGAAGGACCAAAACCCATAAAAGACATGAGAGTCTTTCGTCTAAAGCCCAAACCAACGAAGAATCCCAAGTGAAGAACAGTATTCATGAGATATCAGTTCCATGGATTCTTTGTCAACATGCATTCTTCGTAGGGTTGCATGGTTTGGTTCATGTTATTCGTGGGTTATGCTGCAGACAACAGAAAATGCAGAACAAACAGACAACCAAAAGATTACACCTATCTAACAGATTGCACATCTACAACTGTTTACAACTTATACAAAGTTGAATTCGTTCCGAGACAAGATGGAGGAAATTGTGCTTCGGTCTTCACTTTGTAACGTATCCTAACCGTAACGAGCCACATCCACATAATGTGCTGCTCGTGATGGTTCGTTCTTAACATGTTGTCGGATCTTCAGATGTCTTCGCGTGTCTCAAACAGGAGTTGTAGGTCCCTTTTTGTCGGATGACGAACCTCAAACCTTGTTGTACTAACCCACTAGCGAGTGCGGAATCCAAGCTAGCGAGCAAACCGGGATTAATCAAGTATAAACACAACACACAAGGGTTCACCGATTAACACAACTTGTATTAATGCAAATGAAGGTTTCGGTTACAAGCACAATGTTTACAAACCTAACTTGTAAACTCTCAAAGTGTGTGTGTGAGTTCCGGACAGAATGCTCTCAAAGCTATCTCTCGGAGGTGTGTACTCTCTCTGTCTTGTGTCTTTCTGTCTCAACACAATGCATGGGTATTTATACCCATACACAGCAGGTCTGGTCGAAGGATCCGATAGATGATCCGAAGGATCATCTTTCGAAAACAACATGTTCGAATGATCAGCAATGACCTCGAAGGATGATCCTTCGAGGTCCAAACAATTCGAAGCATATCTTTCGATTACCTCGAAGGATCGACAGTATCCTTCGAGGCTATCCTTCGATTCAGACTAGCATATTACAAACAGATTGACCAAGTCAAACTAGGAGGATAGTTGACTTGGTCAACTTACAGACTAACTTTGGACACCGTTTATATACAGACCGAATACAGACAAAGTACAGACACAAGTGCACCAACAAACTCCCCCTTGGCTGTAGCTTTGTCTTTATCTTCTATAGTTGTAGACTCGTCTCGAACTTCGACGGTCTTTGGTCTTCGAGTTCTCAAAACTCTGATGTCCTTTCAAGTCTTCAAAGTCGGAGGATCTTCAAAGTCTTCACGTCTTGAAAGCAGAGAGTGTATCAACAAACTACCCGTATCATGTAGGAAGTGTGTTGACAAACTCCCCCTTAACATAAGCTCCCCCTTGAGTTATGCTCGTGAAAAGACTTTATCTTTATGAAGTGAGATCCTTGTGGTGTTGATGATGGCCAGCGGCAACTCGATCATCTTCATCTTTTGAGCGCCTTCTCGTCGTGTCTTCATCCCGAAGCTTGTCATCGACCATGTTCTCCTAGCCTTTAGAATCTGCACATGCAAGAAATCTAAACGCATAATGAGAACAACTGCTTGGAATATAGTTAATCATAAACAAAAGACACACGTATGACCATGTCACAAACAAACACCGTCCGACAGTTTGAAAGTTTAATAAATTTATCAATTTCAATTTTTAACTTTCAAAACTTTGCAAATTTTGACCGTTTATGAAGATTTAGTCAGTTCGGTTTTCAGTCAGGTTTCAGGTAACGAAGACTTGAGCTCCAACATCGTACGATCGAAAACAAAGCAGAAATAAAATCTTTTTGGCTTTTATAAAGTTTATATTAAAACACGGATTTTAGGCGTGTTTTTGAAATTAAAAGACAACAATTTAAAATCCTTTGAGTGTTATCAAACGACATCACCGCTAATGTCGTGCTGATATGCACCAAACGACGAAACTGTTTAAAAGAAATAATAAAAGTTAAGCAGTAAATAAATAAATATATAGACATTCTTTTTGCGAGTTTCGAGGGTAAGAGAATCATATCAGTGTACGGTCATGCCAAAACACTCTTGTTGTTCAGTTAGTTAACATTAAGATAAGCATCCTATAACAATTATCGGTATTGTTGTCCACTTAAGCTCAACTTATCAGATGTAATCATGGCGAGGGGATACGTTAAGGTATGATTTATACTTACCGACCGGTGTTCATCCACATCACGACACATTCCCGTATCGAGGTATGCACGAGAGTTCATCTTACCGGTGAGTATACCGATTATCATCTGTTTGACCGTATAAAATGTGAGATACTCACTTATTTTGAATTGAAAACAAGCCCTTTGTGATATAATCACTTATTGATGAGGAACTTGATTTTCGTATGCATGAGGGCACAGGTGCAAGTCCGTGAACAGGTCAGTACTTCCGTACAGCAGAGAGACGAACTTGACACCCGGATAGATGTGATATTTTATCACTTATTTGTTTGGACATGTGATTGTTTATCACTTATTGAGGACGAATGCAGTATGCAATATGTACACGTATGTATAGTATCATGGAAGATCTAGACTTGCGTCCCCGTTATTTTTCGGTAAAAGATACAACCATGATACCCAGATGATAAGCAGCATAAAGACCGAATATCTCAGAACCTCGGCAATCTATCAAACGAAATTTCGGTACTACGACCATATGCCAATGAATGGTTCCCACCTGGTCTTCAGTCGATTAAGATTTATATCACCCTGCACACTTTAAAATGATTGTGAGCCTACCGATACATCTTATATAGAGCTGCTTATCGTTTTTCATTTAAGGTTTAAAGAGGTTTGGATAGACCACTGATGTGCTATCATTTTCTCTTTTGCTCTCCAGGAAACTCATTTTTTATTTTCTATTGTTTTTGTGTTTTTGAAATTTTTCGATGTTTTTGGATTTTCAGATTTTTGGATTTACTCCCCCTAAAATCAATAAACTAAGACAAATTTAAAACACAAAGGTATTTACAAAAATGATTTTCCGATGTTGGTTTACTCTTGCTTGACCTTAATGCCATTTACCAATAATAAGAAGTCAAATCTAGATTTGTCAAAAGCTTTGGTAAATAAATCGGCACGTTGGTCATCGGTGTGGACCTTAACAACATCGATTAGCCTTTTCTCAAAGCAATCACGTATGAAGTGATATTTGATTTCGATGTGTTTGGTCTTTGAATGCTGCACAGGATTTTTAGTGATATCTAAAGCAGCAGAATTATCAACGTAAATAGGAGTAGTTAGGAATTCAAAACCGTAGTCCCGCATTTGTTGTTGGATCCAAAGAACTTGGGAGCAACAACTTGAGGCAGCAATGTATTCAGCTTCGCATGTTGATGTAGCTACACACGTCTGCTTCTTGCACTGCCATGTGACTAGGCGATTTCCTAAGAACTGACATCCAGCCGTTGTGGATTTACCGTCGATTTTGCATCCGCCAAAATCAGAATCACTGAAAGCTACCATTTCAAAGTTATTATCCCAAGGGTACCACAGACCGGTGTCAGGGTACGCCTTCAAATAACGAAAAATCCTTTTAACAGCAGCAAGATGTGAGGCCTTCGGGTTAACTTGATATCTAGCAAGCAGGCACGTTGGGTACATTATGTCTGGCCTTGATGCTGTGAGGTACATAAGAGATCCAATCATTGCGCGATAGTTTGAAGGGCTAACAGTTTCTCCCTTCAAGTCAGGAGTAATTCCGTGATTAGTTGGCAATGGGGTACCAATGGGCGTTGCATCAGACATCTGGAACCGGCTCAAGATGTCACCAACATATTTAGTCTGATGGATGAATATCCCAGACTCTGTTTGTTGTACTTGTAGGCCCAAGAAGAAAGTCATTTCCCCCATAGCACTCATCTCGAATTTATCCTGCATAATGCGCTCGAATTCCCTGCACAAGACATCATTAGTAGAACCAAAAATAATGTCATCAACGTATACCTGTACCAGAAGAAGATCTCCATCTTGTTCCTTGATGAAAAGAGTACAGTCGATAAGACCTCTACGAAAACCGTTCTCCAGCAGATAGTGTGATAAGGTTGCATACCAAGCTCGTGGTGCTTGATGAAGACCATAAAGAGCTTTGTTGAGCAACCAAACCCGATCGGGATGGACAGGATCTTCAAAACCTGGAGGCTGTTCGACGTACACCTCTTCTTCAACCACACCGTGTAAGAATGCACTTTTCACGTCCATCTGATAAACCTTGAATCCTTTGAAGGATGCATAGGCTAGAAAGATTCGAATTGCTTCGAGACGTGCCACTGGTGCATAGACTTCGTTGTAGTCGATCCCTTCAATCTGACGAAAACCTTGAACGACTAAACGAGCTTTGTTTCGGATAACAACTCCGCGGTCATCCTTTTTGCATTTGAAAACCCAACGGGTACCAATCTTCTTGTATCCAGCAGGTTTCTCTACGAGTTTCCAGACACCCAGCTTCTGGAATTGTTGCAGTTCTTCCTGCATTGCTTCAACCCAAGCGTTATCTTTCAAGGCTTCTTTCCACGTTCTTGGTTCTTCTTGTGAGACATAACACGCGAAGGACCAATCGTTTTGTTGCCCGGACTCTCGAATAGCTGCATACAAGCCTGCATTGTTGTTGTTTCGCAACATGTTTCTTGTTTGAACGCCACTTTGCACATTTCCAATGATGTTTTGTTGAGGATGGGTATTATGAATCCTTGTTTCTGGATTATCTGGAACTGGAACATTTATACCCAGGTTGCTGAGGTTAAGATCAACAACCAATTCAAGGCCCGGAATTGACGAAGAGGATGATGCAGTAGCCTCAGCTGTTCTATGGGCATCTACTGGAGGAGTACCCTCTGAAGTACCATGAACTGCTGTTGTAGGAGCTTCCTGATCTGCATCTAGAAATTCATCATCCTCTGAAGATTCGTTCAATTCGTTTGCATCATGAAAATCCTCATTGTTGAGAGTATTATTGTTCACCGAAGAAGATGGTTCTTGATTAACAAGAATTGGACGAACCACCGGTGAAACTGTTGCATTGTCACTCTCGAAAAACATCCTAGCCGCAGCATTTTCTTCAACGGCTTCAACATTGATCGAATTGAAGAAGTCATCATACTCAAACATCCAAGGTTGACCCGGATTTTTGACTGGCAAGGTGTGCCTTTGTACTCTGACCTCAGACCATTCCTCGACCCTTTTAGTCTCTAGATTCCAGACTCGTAAGTTAGGGGTGGCATACCCAAGAAAGTATCCATCAATTGCTCTTGCCCCAAACTTTCCATTAGGATCGATGATTGTGCATGGAGCTCCAAACGGTTCTAGATAAGACAAATCTGGTTTCCGTTTTTGAAGAAGCTCAAAGCAGGTCTTGTTGTGCCTTTTGACTGTAAGGACTCGGTTCAATGTATAACATGCAGAGGCCACAGCTTCAGTCCAGAATGGAATGGGTAGCTGCGACTCTACCAACATTGTCCTAGCAGTCTCGATCAATGTGCGGTTCTTACGTTCAGCGACACCATTCTGTTGAGGAGTATAAGCTGCACTAAACTCATGAAGAATACCCTTTGAAGTGCAGAACTCCGCCATGGAATGATTTTTAAATTCAGTACCATTGTCGCTACGTATCCGCCTAACCTTCAACTTATACAAATTCTCAATCTGAATGATCAAGTTTTTGATAATGCCAAAGGTTTCACTCTTGTGTGCCATGAACGCAACCCAAGAAAATCTTGAATAATCATCAGTAACCACGAGGCAGTATTGATCACCTCGAATACTCTTGTGCTTGACAGGACCAAACAAATCCATGTGCAAACGTTCAAGAGGAACTGCCACTGTGTTGATTTTCTTTGTAGGGTGCTTCTTCTTTGTTTGTTTTCCTTTCTGGCACGAAACACAGACGTCTTGAAGATGGAAATTTTTGAGGGGAACACCATTCACCAATTCATTTGAAACCAAATGATTCATTTTTCGTAAGTGAATGTGACCCATTCGTCTGTGCCAAGAGATAGTGTCTTTTTCTGTGGCTTTTGAAACGAAACAAGTTGCTTGTGCAGACGTAGTAATAGCTTGGCTCATGTCAAGGACGTACAAATCATTTATCCTTGGAGCCGACAAGAGAATCCATTCTTTTGGAATTTTGAAGCCGGGTTTCAGCACATAACATCCATTAGCATCAAAGTGTACTGAGAACTGCTTGTCACAGATTTGAGAAACACTAAGAAGATTGTGATCAAGTTGTTGCACAAAATTGATCTTGTCAAAGCTGACAATCCCGTTAGATATCATTCCTTCTCCCGTTATATATCCACCTTTATCTCCAGCAAAAGCAACATAACCTCCTCTAATAGATTTAACGTCGTAGAGAAGCTTCATGTCGCCTGTCATGTGCCTGGATGCCCCACTATCAACAATCCAATGACTACTGATAGTTCCTCCTGAAGCACCCTGCACATGAACTCAAATGAATTAGTTGGAGATGGGGACCCAAGCCATTGTGGTCTTGGGTCTTCCATTTTCATCAATGACAATAACTTCTTGTCTTTGATGGTTGGTGAATTGTGATGGTCCCCCTGATTCAGTAACCGATTTAGGTTTCCATGTCTGTTTTGTTTTACCAGTATCTTTCTTTAAAATTTTAACTTCCTGATTGTTTGAAGTTTTAGAATTGTCTGGTTTTACAGCAACAGATTGTTTTTGAACCACATCAGTTTTAATTGCTTTTTCAACCTTCTTGACCTGTTGGCGTTTCTGTTTCTTTTCCCTTTCTTTTACAAGTCGGGGATCTTGTTTCGTGGAAACAGATGGCTTACGGTCAGTTTTGCCACGGGGATCATCAACCTTTTCTTTTTGCTTATGAAGATATGGACAATTACGAATAATATGTCCAATGGTTCCACATTCAAAACATGATCTTCGTTCAACAAACCCCGAAGAATCATGTGATCGTCTAGCCGATGATGTTGAACTTTGTGAACCCGAGGTACTAGGTTTTGAACTACTTGGTTCATTTCTTTTCTCGACAATAGATTTCTTGACAAAATCTAAGTTAGATTGATTTTCAAACTTTTCAATTTTGTCTGTTCCCGTCGATTTCTTGACAAAATTAACCTTTTTCTTCTTCTTTTGGTTCGACTTCTTGTCAGCTTGAGCCGGTGCTTTACCTTTGGGTTTGGTGTGATTTTGCTGTGTTGGCACTGTTGGCAATTTCTTGTTGCCAAATTGCTTTCGGATTTCAGCTTTTGGGATAGGAGGACACTGTGTGACTGTAACTCGTGGTCCTATCTTTCCCAAAAACTTACTTGTCGAATTTTCAAAGACTTTACAGATTAAGGATTGATTAACATTCTTAATGGGAAAATCTTTGTCTGAGTAAATTTTATCATCACCAACTAGAGTGTACAGCAAATTCACACTCTCCGGCTCTTCTGCAGATGAGGACTCAGTTGCAACAGTCTTAGCGGTTTGTACAGGGGGGTCACATAAAATGTGATTTTCAAGAGGTATGTCCTCATTTTTGACTACCGCATCAGACTTTGCTGGGATAGTATCATCAGATTCATCATCAGACGAATCAGCATCCTCAATCACAACTGGAGGATCTTGATTCTGTTCAGCACTCACAAATGTATCTGCTGACACATCTGAATCTGAGGATACTTCCTTTTGGTATCCGAGTCCTGCAGCAAACTCCTTAACATCTAGAGGCACAGAAGGTTCAAAGAAAACCCTGTCCTCTTCATCAGGCATGGCATCATAATTATGTCTCACTGGTGGTGGACACTTCTTGTACCCTATGCATGTGACATCTCTCTTTTCCTTCTGAACGTCAATGATGTGATCTAACACATAGCTAGAACTCAAATAACTGTCCAGCTTGAGTTGGATCGCATCACTTTCGGTTTTCACACAAGCCATCTCTTTTTGCATAATCTCAAGGCGAGATATATACAAATTAATATCAGTTTGTTTTCTTGAAACCATTTTAGTCAGTTCAGTTTTATCTTTCTTTAATGTTTCAATTACTGACTTAAATTCTTTTTCATGGTTTTCATAAAACATATTGGCTTCTGTGCATTTGGAAAGGTCCACAGTCAATTTCTGATTGTGGAGGAAAGTCACATCATACTTTTCTTGCAAAGCGTCATGCTTACTTTGCAAGTCACTCAAATTCTCATTCACAGTAGTATGTTTGTCTTGCAAGTCAAACAAACTAGCTTGTAAAGCATCATGTTTGCCTTGCAACTCAGACATACTTTTCTCCATTTCTGCACATCTAGCATGCAACCTAGCACATTCATCACAATTAACAGCAGTGGGTTCATCGACACATACCTGACTTGATGAACCGTCGACATTAGCCATAAAGGCTGAATGGAGAGAAGACGAAGTATAAGCAGCTTGATCCACCAAAATAGATCTTCTTTGAGTTTCTGCTGCAGCTTCCTCCAAAAGCTCATCAAAGTCAGCATCATCCGAAACATTAGATGTCTCACCCACATGATCATCACCAGAATTGGATGATTCTTCATCAACACTTCTGCTGTACCCAGAAGAGTCTTCATCTTCAGACGATTCACCACCACTGGCAGAAGATTCTCCACCACTGGTGTGAACTAGCTCCTTCACAATCTGAGCAAAACATGCTGTTCCATCGGGAGCATCACCACCCAACTGGATTGACCAGTCACAACCTTCATCTACCTGAACCGCAAGTGCTCGGTTGGTTTGGTTGTTGACGGGTACCATGGTACGATCATTGTTTCTGTTCTGCCGGTTACCTTGGTTTCTGAAGGGGTTTTGATTTCCGTGCTGGGCTGGCTTGGTGCATTCCCGTTTAAAGTGACCCCGTTCACCACAGTTGAAGCACTTAACGGCCTGCTTATCGAACCCATACTTGGTGTCTCGCTTACTTTCCAAGCTGGTTCTTCCAGTACTCTCCATCCAATCCTTTGCTCTTCTCACAGCACTCGCAAAGGCCCACTTGATGTCCATCAAGTCCATCTCCTCTTTATCAATCTGCCTGTAATCTTCTTGTGTCAGATTAATGTTGCCAATCTGACCTTCAATCAACCCACAGTACGCACTCACTACAGTGTTAAGCAGCTCCATGTGTTCCTTAGCTACTTCCACGCTGATTTTAGAGAAGCTTGACGTGTCGAGCTGTACTGTTCCTGGCTTTGATTGTTGACCTGCAGATGATGTTCCTCCATAACATGCACGTTGTTGTTGTTGAGCAGGAGGAGGTGGAGGTGGTTGGATTGGATTTCCATACATGTCTGTGGTGGGAGGTGGCTTAACAGGAACTTGGATTGGGTTGCAAACGAAGAATTGGAAGTTCCACAGTACATTTCTGGATTCTGTGGCAATGGAACTCTCTTCGCCTTCAATGTTTCCTCCTGATCCTTGTTTTCCAAAAGTTGAACGAATTCGTTGATATTAGTGGTTCTCAACACTCCGTTGTACTTCAGGATTTCCAAGAAACTACTCCATTGAGGAGGCAAAGCATCAGCAAACTTCTTCACCACTTCAGCTTGAGTTGTCACTACACTATAATTATCCAATTCTGTAAGCAGATGATAAAATCGGCTTGTCATATCTCCCAAGGACTCCTTATCCATACAAGTGAAACCTTCGAATTCTTTCTTGAGAAGATCATGACGCATTTGACGTGTTGCTGCATTTCCCACTCCTCTGTTTTTCAATCCGTCCCACAACTTCTTTGTTGTCTTGAAGCTGACAAACTGATGGTAGATATCCTTGCTCAACGCCTGAGTGAGAATGGCGTATGCCTTCTTTTCCAGATCATAGGTTTTCTTTTTATCTTCTGGAAGATCAGCAAACGTAGCAGAATCTGAAGCAGCAACTTCTATGGCTTGATCGAAATCTGTGGTGAAACGTATCCACAGTTCCGTATTTTGACCAAGAACATATGTTTTAAACCTCTCAACCCATCATGGATATTCATTCAAATGCATCAACTTTGGAGGTCGATTCAAACTTCCTGTTTCACTTTCGCTTAGTAGAATACTTTGAATGCTCGGAGTTTGATTCGATACCAAAGCCCATTGATTTCCCTGAGAAGAAGTTGATACCGGCGACTCAGCCCATAAAGGAGATGACCTTGTATTCGTGTATTTTCCATCGTCTGGAGCCGGTGTACCCCACCATGAGGGAGTGACATTTGATCTTGTATATTCACCATTATCTGGAGCCGGATTCCACCAACTAGGATTCATGATAGATAAGCAAAATAAATGCTAAGTAAGTAATCCGAAAGATATCACGGCCGAAGGATCCTGTTCCGAAAGATCTGAAATCACAGAAACTTGTTAACAATAACCTGACCACAATCGAAAGATCAACTCTTGTTCGAAGGATCAACAGTACTCGAAAGATTACTGTTGAATCTCGAACAATAACAATGATTTCGAAAGATTCAAGAACTCGAAGGATTCCCCTTTTGAAGGATCCTTATCTTTCGAATATCCTTATCTTTCGTATAGCTGACTTTCGAAAGAATACACTAGTTCGAATGATCAACAGTGTTCGAAAGATCACTGTTGACTTTCGAGCACTGGCTTCGAAAGATTCAAAATCTCGAAAGATTCACACTTGAAAGATCCTTATCTTTCGAGATAAATCCCTATCTTTCGGACACTGTCTTTCGAATAGATTCCTTTATCGAAGGATATGTTTCAGACTTCGAAGGATGAGTCGAAAGATGATAGTCTTTCGAGCCTTCCTTGATCGAAAGATGGTCTTTCGATGTCGAAGGATATCTTTCGAAGTCGAAGGATATCTTTCGAATGTGCACTGACACACTGACACAGATGTGACGGGTTGGTGAAAAGGTGATGGGTTGGTAAGTCAACTTTCGGCAAAAGGGTATGGCAGGCTGTACTATCTCACCAACCAAGATTTTGAAAGATAATTTACCCAAAAAGGAAAACCTTATCTTCAAACCAGTCACCGGAATATTGACCGGAATATGGCCGGAAATTACCAACACACTCAAAAACAAGTTTTAAAGTTACCCAACCCACTTACGAACACTCCCGGTAAGTTTAAAACACGTTTTCCAGTTTAGAAGTGTAGAAAAACCAACAAAAACGGGTGTTAAACCAAGTGTTCAAACACACACCAAGAACTTGAAAAACCCGGTTTTAAACAAGGTAAAGAGCCAAGCTCTGATACCACTTGTAGGTCCCTTTTTGTCGGATGACGAACCTCAAACCTTGTTGTACTAACCCACTAGCGAGTGCGGAATCCAAGCTAGCGAGCAAACCGGGATTAATCAAGTATAAACACAACACACAAGGGTTCACCGATTAACACAACTTGTATTAATGCAAATGAAGGTTTCGGTTACAAGCACAATGTTTACAAACCTAACTTGTAAACTCTCAAAGTGTGTGTGTGAGTTCCGGACAGAATGCTCTCAAAGCTATCTCTCGGAGGTGTGTACTCTCTCTGTCTTGTGTCTTTCTGTCTCAACACAATGCATGGGTATTTATACCCATACACAGCAGGTCTGGTCGAAGGATCCGATAGATGATCCGAAGGATCATCTTTCGAAAACAACATGTTCGAATGATCAGCAATGACCTCGAAGGATGATCCTTCGAGGTCCAAACAATTCGAAGCATATCTTTCGATTACCTCGAAGGATCGACAATATCCTTCGAGGCTATCCTTCGATTCAGACTAGCATATTACAAACAGATTGACCAAGTCAAACTAGGAGGATAGTTGACTTGGTCAACTTACAGACTAACTTTGGACATCGTTTATATACAGACCGAATACAGACAAAGTACAGACACAAGTGCACCAACAAACAATACAGACAAAGTACAGACACAAGTGCACCAACAGGAGTGTATCAGCAAACTCCCCCTTGAACGTTGCTCGGAGACATTGATCTTCAAATTTTCAGATCCTTGTGGTGTTGATAAGTGGTCAGCTGCATCTCAATCATCTTGATCTTCTGATTGCATCAATGTCTTGTCTTCATTCCGAAGCTTGTCATCTAAGGCGTTCTCTTCACCTTTAGTTGGTTCGGATGCCGCATCTGCATGCAATAGAACAAAACGCGTAATGAGAACAACCGATTGGAATACAGTCAGTATAAACAAACGACACACATGTGACCAACTCTCAATCAACTACCGTCCAACAACAGTTTGAAGGTCCCGATACGGATCGTCGGACTATGATGATTTCTTGTTTCGGGTGCTGTAACGAGTGCGGAATCCTCGTTGCGACACAAACTGAGCGAGAGAGCAAACACAATACAAAGATCCAACGCTTAAAGCTTCGTGTATTTAACCCAACATAGTTGGGTCACAAAAGACAATACAAGGAATTTCTCCCAAACTCACTGTGTGCTCACTCTTAGGGTTCTGTTTCCTGAAAGATCTGTGTATATAAGCAAGGACCCAGTAGCTCAATAAAGGATGTACTGGGCCCAACAATAAAGCCCACGAAGGACCAAAACCCACGAAAGACATGAGTGTCTTTCGTCCAAAGCCCAAATCAACGAAGAATCCCAGGTGAAGAACATTATTCGTGAGATATCAGCTGCATGGGATTCTTCGTCAACAGGCATTCTTCATAGGGTTGCATGGTTTGGTTCATGTTATTCGTGGGTTATGCTGCAGACAACAGAAAATGCAGAACAAACAGACTGCAAGCAGATTAAAACTATCTAACAGATTGCACATCTGCAACTGTTTAGAACTCGTACAAAGTTGAATTCGTTCCGAGACAAGATGGAGGAAATCATGCTTCGGTCTTCACTTCGTTACGTAGTCGAACCGTAACGAGCCGCATCCACATAATGTGCATCAACAAGCTTGGAAAATTTAATTACTGACGAATTATTGATGGAATTCACCGGGCATATTATAGGCTGAAATTTTAGCGGCTCTTGACTTTGTGAGGTTGTTATTCGCAGTTTTGCTCCGCTGCAGAGTTTTGCTCCCTCCCAGTGTTACCATTGCTGTCAAGAGTGTTTGTACTATCACCCCTTTCTCCTCCAACCTTGCATCCAAAACGCCTAACAATGATACTTTAGTGGCCCGTCAGTGATGGAAAGCTATCGTTAAAAAAAAGAATCTCTTTAAGGGTAAAAAGTCAAGTATGTAAAATAATTGTATCACTACTATTAAACAAATTAATATCACCGATGAACATTTCCGTCATAAACCGCTGGTGAAGGTAGTTGCTGATGAGGATCCGTCCATACTATGAGCTTGGGTAATTTATATATTGATGAATTCTCATGTATTGGTGGTGTCTGAAAAGTTTTTTCTTTTTAACACAGTGAGTTTGCTTCATAGTAATCTTGCGAAAACACTCCTAGAGGTGTTCCAAGCTTTGTAAAAGAAGATTTGGTGAAGAAAAGTGAGGTGAAGCTCACTTTAGAACTTAGAATGATTCTACCCAAACTTGAAATTGTAACTGATTTAAGAGTGTTTTTAGAGTGTAGAAGAGTTGAAAAGTAAAAATGAGGTGATGGAGGCTTGGTTTTATAGTGGAGGATTAGGGTTTGGTGTTTAAAGAGCTTGTATGGTGATTGGAGAAGAGAAAGGTGGAAGGAAAATGGCCAATCTGTGAAAGGGAAATAACTATCTGTGGATTCAGGGCCTTGGCGCTACGCCAAGCCAAATGGATTTTGGCGTCGAGTAGTGCCAAGCCTTACATGGCCTGAATTTTAAATTTTTTGCATTTTAGTCCCTGAACTTTGATATTTCATTATTTCAAGCTATAACTTGTGTATTTGGTATAAAATTAAGTATAAAACATGTATGAAAGCATAGATTGAGTATCGTAAATGCATGCAGAAGCATTTACACGTATAAATAGTATTAAAACACGTATTTACAATTGTTTGTATGTAAGATAAGTACGAATTCGTGCGTAAAATGAATGTGTGTCAAACATGTATATAAATTGAATGTAGGGAAAGTATGTATAATAAATGTATAATTTATGTAAGTTGACCAAGTTTTATTACGATCAAAGCCCCGGATCACAATAATTGGAAATGAAATACGATTACCAGAGAATACGAGTTTCCATAAATAGAATACAAGATAGACTTCTAAATAGGGAAAGTTCCAAAGTGCGAGGCGTTAAAGTCTCCCCTCCTTTAGCAAATTTCATCCCGAAATTTATTCAAGAGGAAGACTTTGGGAAAAAGCATTTCGGCCAAAATGGTTGACTAAAATCGAGATTTTGAAGTTTGAAGTGTTATGAATTTTTCATGAGGAACGAAAAGGGTAGGTTTGTAAAAGTAGTTCGTTTGACTAAGGTGACTTGAGGCACCCATCGTAAGTATGAGTAAAACGTGCATGTGTGTGTACAGGCAAGTAAGTTTGGGCAAGTTTGAATAAATCGATAGGAGAAGTATTTTAAAAGGATGTTACCTAAGAAGAAAAGTTTTCGTATAAAGTAGTATATATTTTGATGAAAAATGCGGCCTGCATCGTAGGTTGTAAGAAAGTTTTATCAGTTTTAAGGCGTATTAGTATAATCACAGGTTTGTAGAAAATTGTTTATTGGTGAGAAACAGGAATGATAAGTATTTATGAAAAAGGTTTTGGTTGTAATGGGCCGACTAAGTAAGATTGTGCATAAATAAAGCGAAAGATAGTTTCAAAAGTAGAGAGGTATTATAGGGATTGAACGTTTAGGACGATTTATTGTAAATAAGGTTTAGATAAAATGTCAAAAGAATAATTGGAAATAATTAGGGTATGGGAGTGATCGAATGTTTTGATAGGTGAATGCAAGGGTAGGAATTGTATGATTATCGGAGGTAATGCGAATATGACGTGTTGAGGATGAGGTCTCGTCATGGATAATCGGATATCGCGCGTTTAGCAGTGCATGTTTCATGAAAGTTTGGTAATATGGTAAAAACACTTATATATAGGATGTACCAGCGGCGTATCCACCATGTTCTAACCATGTTATGTTTGTTTTGTTAGTCGGTGTCATGTTACGTTCCGTTTCTTACCATACACAATAGAACACCCTATGGATTTCATGCGACTACCACTATAATCCCGTGTGCACCCGCAATTACATTGGTTGTAGCGTGATCCGCATAGTTTGTACTAGTAGTGTACGAGTCAGGGTACACGGTAACATTAAAAGTGAGAATGTGTGTGTGTGGTAGCGTAAGAAAAAAATTAAGTATGCAAGCATGATTATGTTTAAGTATGTATGTGACCAACGTAAGATAACCACTCGGGTTATGCTCACGTATAGGTGCGGATGTAGGAGTATGGGTATGAATATAAGGGGTAAATTACTTTTTGAGTCCCTGTGTTTTATGGGGTTTAACTAGTTGAGTCCAAGAGCAAAAAGTATAACGACTTGAGTCCCTATAAGCATTTTCTTTAACCATTTGAATCCAAATTTCTAACTCCATTAACCAAGTTTGTTAACTACAAGGGTAATTTGGTCATTTACACATAAAGTACAAGTCTTATATGCACAAGAGTATAAGAAACAAGTCTTTAATGCATAAATATTTTAATATTATATATAAAAGAAATTATATATATTGTCATACCCACACCTGCACAGACATTTCACACTCCATCCCTCCTCCCTTTCTCGCTACCCCTACCACCATCATTAATACCACCGCACCAGCACTGCAAACCGTACCTCCACCATTATCACTGCTTTCTCCACCGTCAACCACCACCACCTCTTCAACAGGTGGTCAAATCCGACCTTCAATCCCTCCACAACCTCCAGATCGTCCCCCAGACCCACTGCCTTGTTTATTTGATACGTTGATTCAACAATCGACGCTAAAAGAAGCCTAGTTTCTTCAGCCGCCATCGCATATCCTCAACTCCATAGCGCCTCCCTCTGGTTCAGTTCGAATTGGGGATCAAATTCTTTCAATAGATGATGATGCTAGCCTTACAAAGTCTACTCCTGGTGTGAATCAGACCTCAGTAATTGCCCCAATGTTGAACCATCAAGAGGATGGTGCTCATCCTAGCGAGTCTTCTAAGGGTTATTTGGAATCCCCTGGTATGGAAAGTCAGAACCAAATAGACGATTATGAAGACCAGTGGGCTATAAAATCCCCTGGTTTGGAGATAAATCAGTGTCACATGTTGTTTCGTGGAATGACGTTAGATGTACAATATGTCGATTCAAGCAAATTGATTCCCAAAAGTGAGGGTTCAACAATCAATTGGGGGTAAACAGGGTTAGACGTGGGAGGAAGGGGAATTGGTAGGTGTAATGGTGGTGGTGAGGGTGGAGATACATCGGTGGTGGGTGTTGTGGTGGTGACGGTGGAGGTGCAACGGTGGCGGGTGTTGTGGAGGTGCACTGGTGGTGGTGACGGTGTAGCGGTGGTGGTGACGGTGGAGGTGCAGTGGCGACGGTGGTGTTGATGGTGGAGGTGTGGTGGTGGGATGGAGATGGTTTAGGTAGAGAGAGAGAGAGAGAGAGAGAGAGAGAGAGAGAGAGAAAGTCCTGGAGGTGTGGTGGTGGGATGGAGATGGTTTATGACCTGGAAATGATCTAGATAACATATATGTATATATATATATATATATATTTAATAATAATTTTTTTAATTAAAAGGGTAATTTGGTCATTTAACAAAAGTTAACAGAATAATTTTAACAGTGTTAGGAATTTGGACTCAAATGGTTAAAGAAAATGCTTATAGGGACTCAGGTCATTAAACTTTTTGCTTTTGGACTCAACTAGTTAAAACACATAAAACACAGGGACTCAAAAAGTAATTGTAGGATCGTTTTCGAACCCGAATGAGTTGATCAGAGACGTTCTACTCAAAATGAAAGGCGGAAACAGACATGATGAGTTGATTTTAGCTAGATATTCACTAAAACTGTCTTGTATATTGATTCTGATACGATTACAGATCTGTAGACACTTCGACAGTGCTCCGCCGTCGGAAACAACCTTTCTTATTCCGTACCAAATGACACGGAAACACATCTATTTATAGCCTAGCTAATTCCGCATGAAACACACTCACACGGAATCACTTTCATGCGATATTACATTCAAACGGAATTACTAATGTAATTCCGTGTGGAATTACTTGATAACTCTTCAAGCGGAATTAAAGCCTTCGTGCGGAATTAGCAATCTTGTCATTTTCTCGAACTTCGTGCCATGTGCAAAGCAGGACTCGATACAAGACGAAGTCGACAGACGTATGCACCAACAGACTCCCCCTCGGATGTTGACGAGTCTACTGTGTCGAGTCTTCGCATCTTCAGTCTTTATCAGTCTGATTGCTCTCTCTGAAGTATCTGACACGGTAAAACTTTCTTCAATTCTTCTCTCCACTCTCCTCCTCAGCATCAACAGACTCCTCTTGAACAATCTTTCCTTGGATGTCTTCAGACTCCCCCTTTCAAAATGCTGCTGGGATCGCAGCCTGGCTTTTTGAAATCATGAGGTCCTCAGGTATTGGAACCTTGCTTTCATAGGATCAGGATTGTGAGCTGGCTCTATACTCAGACTCAGAATCCAGGTTATCCTGCACATCCTCTACCTCAAAATAAATTTCACAAATTTGACACTAGACAGATTAATATATTCAAACTTCATCTCAAATTAAATCCAGAATGATTTAATCATTTAAAAACTTTTGATCACCACTTGTACGCAAAAACACACAAACTCCCCCTCACAAAATGATCATCATGTTTAGCACTAGGAATTTTGAAGATCGGCTATTCAACATCAGTTGTCGAAAATCTTTTTGAATTTTTCAAAAATTTATGCTAAAATACACTAAAATCTTTTTGGATTTTTGAATGAAACTAATACAGTAAAGAAATATTTATAGACAATCTTTTTGTGAGTTTGTGTAAGAGGATCATATCAGTTTATCAGTTTATGAGACAAATCACTAACACCGTTAAGCTTTAAACATTTAAAGTTCTAAACAATTCACCTAGATTGTCAGTATACTATACTGGTCCACTTAAATTTTCACACAAAGTTCAACTGTTTCGAGATACGAGATTAATGTTTTAAGAACTTAAACTTATTCGCATGTCCCACCACTTGAATATACTGCCGTATCCATATCCCAATATTCAGTCTTACAGGTGAATGTACACTAGTGATATCTGTAAACTGGTAAATGCAAAACCGTGAGAGCTCAGGTAAGAACTTCCGTTCAGCAGAGAGATGACGGTTCGACTTTTGGTGTGTCCTGTTTGGGGATCTTTTCTTCAACTGCCATTGATACATATCTTTCGATATTTCTCAATTTTTAGCAGAGGGCTGGCTTTAAGATTAAAGCTTTGCAAAGTATTATACGAGGACTAGGCTATTGCTTCCGCAAAATCAGAAGTCCTTGTATAATACCCCAGATATCACCACGCACAAAGACCTAGTATGTCAGAAAAAGTGACCTTTCAAACAAGATTTCGGGGGTTACCCATATATCCAAGAAATATTCCCCACGAGATAAGCAAGTTTGAAATTTAGGTTTATATCTCGAATACAATCTACTAAAAGTGTAAAAACCTACTGGCACATCCGCAGCGAGATTATTTATCACATTTCTGACTTTACATTTCTTTAGCATGTTGTGATAGTCCACTGATGTACTATCATTTCCTCTTTTTCTCAACAAAACTCAATTTTGATTTTATCATGTTTTTGGATTTTTCAATTTTCTAATGTATTTGGATTTTCTAAAATTTTTACTCCTCCTAAAATTCAGAAACATTTAAAGAAACTTGAAAACGAACTATACAATAAAATGACAACTTGATGTGAATTGCTTCAATTCTCCATCCACTCGGCATAAACAATCAGAACTCCCTCTTACAACAAACTATTTTCTCATTAAGATTTCAAAACACTTAAGTTTGTTTTAATCAAAATGGTTTTTCCGGAAAATAAGTTTTGTTGATTTTAACCACTAATAGGTCCGGGGTTCATCATATTCTTCTCAACCACTTGTATGAGGATTACATTAAGTTCAAATTAATGACCTTGATTAATCACTTCATAAAAACAAACTTCTGTACCACATGTAAATAAACACAATCAAGCTCAATATAAAGAATGGTGCCGATTCCTGTTCCACAGTTACCAACCTGGGAGCTCCGGCAAGTCACACCTGTAAAATTTACCAATTTTAAGATTCATTCACACAATCAATTTTAAGAAAGATGTCGATTCATGCTCCAAGATTAACCACTTGGGAACTCCGGGAAGTCAGGTTTTTCAAACAAAGAATACGGACACCCAAGCCTGACCTTCCTTGGGTGTGATTTCCTCAGTTTTAGTTGGGGTGTAAGTTGCTTTCTTCGTGGCATAAAAATCTATTACCCCTTTGGCTTTTCCCTCGACCATCCTCCCAAAAATCTTCTTTACATTTCCATTAAAAGTTTTCTCAACATCAAATTCATTCTTTTCAGAGTAAAATTGATTTGATTTTAAATTCTCAGCCCGCAATGGTGGAAAATAAACATCATCCAAAAGCGGAACTGAGTTTTCATCAATTTTAACAACATGTGGCTCCTCTGATTTTGTGGAATCAGATTCATCACCAGGTTTTACATCTGATTTCTTAACAACCCAAGCCTGATTGTCAAGATTTCCCCTTTTCTTGTAAAACCTTTTCGAACACTCACCAACTTCATATATTGAATTTTTAAACACTTTAAACCTTTCAGTTGGTGGTTCGGTTTTATCAACAACTAAAGTTTATCTGAGACTCCCTGTTTGGTGTTGGTTGCTTTAGGACAGTTCCAAGCTATGTGACCAACTTCTTGACACCTGTAACAAGTTCTCGTCTCTTTTCTCTGATGAGCTTCATTTTTCTTCTTCTCAGCAAGAAATTCTTGATTTGACTATCTCCAAAATGAGCTCTTCTTTTCATCCTCAGCAGAAGTACCTGACACAAATTTTGTATTTTTAGAAATTTTCTCATTTTTATAATTTTCCGATGGAGTAAAACCAAGTCCTTTCTTTTTGAAATTACCGTTATGGTTTGGTTTCTTTCGATAACCTGAACCAGAACTGTAACCCATTTTCTTGTTTAGTTTTTGTTTTATTCTTGAGGTGTAAGGATTAGGTTTTGTAGAAAGATTTACATCTTTTATTTCAGAAATATTACTTTCTGTCAGTTTGAAAACCTTTTTGATTATTTCAGTTTTAACATCTCTTATTGGAAACTCTCTATCAAAATATAATTTGTCAGAAACATTCAAAGTATATGCAACTTCAAATGTTTCTTCATTCAAATTGGATTTTGACAACAAAAATTGTTTACTATAAACCCATTTTCTCGACGATTTTGAACTCTTTTCAGACGAACTCGAACTCCCGACTGACAAACACGAACTTTCGGACTCAGACTTTGACTCTGACTCCTCATCCTTATCCAACACCTGATCGACCACCCTTTTTATTAATTCAGACTCATGATCTATGTCGGACGCTGTGAACGTGATGTCAATATTAATATTGTCTGGTAATACATCGGTTATCTCGGACTCTAACTTTATATTGACTGCCTTTTTTACTTGTTCCTCATTCGGTTTTCTAGGCGAATACCCTTCCCAAATCGGAGGTGGACAATTGTTATAACTGATACTCTGTTTCTTACAAGTGTCCTTTTTCTTCGGCTTCTTGTCGACAAATGCTTCAGAACATGCAACAGTTGGATAAATTCTGTCAATTAAGTAATCAGAACTCGAATAACTTCTCAGTAATCGTCTGATTCTTTCATTTTCAGCTTTCTTTCATTTTCAGCTTTCTCAGTTTCTAACTCTTGCTTCCATTTCGCGCATTCTTCAATGTAAAAAATTATCTCTTTCTGCTTCGACATCATTGTTGCATTTATCATTTTCAAAGCATCTTCTCTTTCTGAGTTTGTCTTTTGGAAACTATTCACAGTTCTGTTCAATACATTGTACGACTCTTTCAAATACTTGACATCAAACATCAACTTTTCTTTCAACTTTTCAAGCTCACTAAACCTTTCATCTTTATCTACACATTGTTTGCAAGGTTCCAAACATGTGAGACAAGGTTTTGTAACTTCGAAAATCTTTTCAATCTCTACAATCTTCTCTACTTCAACTATCTTCTCTACTTCAACTATCTTCTCAACAATCTTGATTTCTTTCATTTCTTTTGCAGCTTTTCTCTCTTTAAGTTTCTTCAATTTATCTGCAAAATAAAATTCAAAACTGTCAGAAGATAATTGAGTTTTTCCAACATTTATCTGTTCAATTTCTTCATCATCATCACTGCTTTCTGTTGAACTGTTTTCTGAAGAAACAGATTCTTCATCTTGACTTTTCTCTTCATCAGATAACACAGCTATCCATTCTTTCATCAGCTTTGGCTTTTGAACAATTTGAGCGATGAAAGCTTTAAACTCCCAATTCTCATCCACAAACCTATCCCAGCTAAATCCTGGAGCCATTTTCTCATCATCTTGATCAATGATACCAAAGTAAGCTTTCTTATTTGCATCTTCGTTCATTTTCCCATGTGCAGTTTGTGATTCCTTTTGTTGATGCGGTTGATGAGCAACCTGTTGATATATGGCTTTTCGATAGTAATCATCTTTTCCAAAGGGATTCTTTGCTCCACTAGTTTCCTGATTTTTACACTCTCTCTTGAAATGACCTTTCTCCCTGCATCGAAAAGAAATAACTTTAGATTTATCAAAACCTAAATTAGAGAGATTTCCATCTAAGAAATCATTTCTTCCTGTAATCATTTTAAAATTTTCTGCTCTCCTCAAGACACTAGCTAGACACCATTTGGTGTCCATGATCTCCAATTCTTCTGCATCGATCTGATCATAATCTTCCTTGGTTAGCATAGGATTGCCAATTTTTCCAGCAATCAATCCTTCATAAGATTCCAAAGCAGTAACCGGTAATGCCATATGACTTTTAACCACTTCTTCAGAAAAATATTCTGACCATTTTGAAGATGCAATGCAACATTACACTGAATCACATGTCCATTACCAACATTTGAACTTTGAACACTTTAAAGATTAACATTTGAGGATCCACTAGTGTTGATTGAGCTTTGACTAACTGATCCAGATGAATTTCCTGCACTAAATGCGGTTTGGATCTTTGGACTTGCTTCAACAGTTTGAACATTTCCTTTGTAGTACAATTTGATATCTTGTTGATTGCTTAAGCTGTTCATTCTGGCAATCTTTTGTTGTTCAAGATCTTGTGCCTCAAGTTTTTCAATAAACTGTCCAATTGATAATCTACTAAACTCTGCTAAATTTTTTAAGATCATGAGATAAGTACCCCATTCTTTCTGTGGTAATGCGTCAGCTAACTTTTCAACCCATTCTGCTGGAGTTTTAGTAATTTTCAACTGGGACATGGTACACACAAGATGACAATATCTCTCAATAAGAGTCTTTGTAGTCTCCCCTGGCATACTTGTTAACAACTCAAACTCCTTTTTCAACAGAGATGCTTTACTCTTGAGCATCTCTGTACTTCCTTCGAATTTCTTCTCAAGTGCCTCCCAAATTGAAAATGCACTAACATCACGCTGAAGCAAAATAAAGATGTCTTCTTTGACAGCTTGTTGTAGAAGGCTAATCATCATTTTCTCTCCTTTATAACTGTCTCTCACGTTGTCTGTGAATTCTGGAATGATTTTATCAACTCTCAAAGCAGTCCGTGGTCTAATATATTTTGTTTCAATGCTTTCCCAAGCTCTTAGATGGTTTGCCTGAACCCAATTCTCAAAACGATTTTTCCATCCATGGTACTCTTCAATTCCCATAAGTTTCAAGGGTTTTTGCAAAGTTCCAGTTTCATTCTCCAAGTTCATGTTTTGAGCAATAGCAGCTGGAGTAGTCGGGGATGTAGCAAACGCGTTATAAAATTCTTCGTCACACATTTTCAAACGAGATTAGATTCTTCAAACAAGATTAACTCCAAGCGAAATTACGAGAAATGGAATTAACCTGCACACAACTTTCAAACGAAATTAGTGGCTTTCAAACGGAATCAGGTAATTCCGTGTGGAATTACTCAGCTTCACACGAAATTAGTTTTGGAATGAAATTACTCAAACGAAATTCTAATTCCGTGCGGAATTAGAAGCTATTTCAAATGAAATTAACTCAACAATGTATTTCCGCGCGAAATTAAGGATCACTTTCAAACGGAATTATGGTGATGTCATCATTTTCGAACAGAATTTCAAGCGGAATTATCAATTTAAACAGATTTAAGTTGAATTAAGTTCCAATTTTCTCAAGGATTTGTTAAAACACTATTTTGCTTGTAATATGTGAAATTCAGATCATTTTAACCGTGAAAAGTTGTTCAATTCAGAAAAGAAGGTGTAGAAGTAAGAAAATGAGATGAAATCAGGTTGAAATCTGCAGAACTCCTCCTCCTGAGCTCTGATACCACATGTAGGATCATTTTTGAACCCGAATGAGTCGATCAGAGACGTTCTACTCAAAATGAAAGGCGGAAACAGACATGATGAGTTGATTTCAGCTAGATATTCACTAAAACTGTCTTGTATATTGATTCTGATACGATTACAGATCTGTAGACACGTCGACAGCGCTCCGTCGTCGGAAAAAACCTTTCTATTCCGTACCAAATGACACGGAAACACATCTATTTATAGCCTAGCCAATTCCGCATGAAACACACTCACACGGAATCACTTTCATGCAATATTACATTCAAACGGAATTACATTAGTAATTCCGTGCGGAATTACTTGATAACTCTTCAAGTGGAATTAAAGCCTTCGTGCGGAATTAGCAGTCTTGTCATTTTCTCGAACTTCGTGCCATGTGCAATGCAGGACTCGATACAAGACGAAGTCGACAGACGTATGCACCAACAGTAATTTCCCGAATATAAGTATAAGTATAAATGATGATGATTGCGTATATAGTATAAATTGAAAAACATCGAATTTAAGCATATAAAGTGATTAACAAATTTTAAGTATGTAAAAACGAATGACATGTGTGAGACTGTCGTGAAATATTTGACTAAAACGTGTACGACAGTATGCATGTGTAGTTGTTTGAGCAACGCATTGAGTTTATTGAATCCAAATAGACTGAGTTTGATGGCAGTGGAGAATTAAGTTTGTGAATGTCGAGATAATATAAAGTATCCATTTGTTATGCGAGAAGTGTTTTGTAAAAAGGAAATGCATTTTTTTTGTTTAAAAAAGAATGGGATTTTACGCATGACGTAGATTGTTTGCTCCTATGAAGTTTCTTGCCCACGTGTTTAGATTTAGAATCGTGTATTGGTGGTATCTGAAAAGTTTTTTTTTTTTGAAAACAGTGAATTTGCTTCATTTAAAGTATTTTGTATTAAGATCGAATAGTTGTATTTCAGAAATTCTTTTCATGAAAACTTTGGTCTTTGAAAAGAATTTTAGCAAAATGAACTTAATGATTTTGAAAAGAGTTTTAGTAAAATGATCTTATTTGTTTTGAAAAGAGTTTTAACAAAATGATCTTATTGATTTTGGAAAGAGTTTTAGCAAAATGATCTTATAACATCTATAAGATTTTATAAGCATGTGAGAGAAAGTTGGTTTAGTTCCCGATTGAGAACAAATGTCTTTAGTATAATAATATAATGTGAGCTGGTTTTAGTGATTAGGTCGAGTATGAAGTTTGTGGGCAAAAGATTCATTAGGCTGATTAGGTTGATAGGTAGTATTTTATAAAATTTTAAAAATCGGGTGATAAACATTTAAGGTATGATTGATTATTGCTTGAAGAAAAAAAATAAATAAAATTATGGATTTCATTTCCATTTGGCACATTGATTTGTGATATTTTCTCTTCTTATATACGATACACTATACTGTTCTAATCGTTAATTGATAATTATAAAACAGAACGTGTTAATGTCTTATTATTAGAGTTTGAGTTTGATGCAATTCTAATATAAGTTACATTTTATCATTACTAAAAATTGTACAAACATCATTAGAGTTTGAGTTTGATGGAATTCTAATACATGTTACGTATTATCATTTCTAAACACTATGTGAACAATGCATACTTGTTTTATCCTATTAAGGCTAATTATAGTAAAATGTACACCATTATAAAGTGCATTTTTGGAATAAATATATGTTGTATTTCCTCCAAAATAGAATCACAAAGTATTTTAATACACGAAATATTAAACCAATGTTAGAATCAATAACAAAATTACATATATTTTGAAAATATAATCTCCAATAAGATAAATTGCATGTTCGGTACAAAAACCTATTAACAGATACTAGTAGCTAGTAGCTAACAACAAGAGTAAGTGGGAAATCTTTTAGGCAACATGTTCTCTTGTGCAGCACCTCATGTGCACCACTGAGTCTTCTTGTTCAGTGGTAACCCATTACTTTTCAAATGGGATGGTTGTAGTCTTGTCAAGGACAAGTTTTGTTCTTGGTTGAGTCATTGGGTTTTCCCAGTTATGGGTTTCCTTAAGGGGTAGGCTGGGTCATCATGTTCTACTCTTCAGGCGTGATCCCGTGTGTCTGAGCTTTTGCTGTTAAAAAGCATGTTCTCTTGTGTGGCCAACTTCTCTTAATTACATGTTTTTTTCTTGATTAGACAAGAGTCTTCGGATGAAAAGTGGTTCATGTATAAAGGAAGCTTAAGGTTGATACAAAGTGCATAAATAGATACAACTTCTGTACATAAAACATACTTGTGTATTCCTTGAGAGAGTTAAGGAGAACGTTTATGTATTAAGTCAAATACAATTACAAGCACTTTTTAAAAACATGTTTTTAAATCGTATCGGGTTAGGCTAAAAAATTGTTTAACTAGTGGGTTGTGCTCGACAATTCAACCGTTTTAATAATTTAACCCTATAAATCTATAAAATTAAATGTCAACTAACAAATAATCCAAAATTATATTATTTCATAATAAAAAATATTCCAATGGTTAATCCATAATAAAAAATAACCCAATAATCGATGAAGATTGTTGATGAAGTTCTAGCCGGAATTTTATTAAAAATGGGAGCGTATGGATTGATTCGGATTAATATGGAATTATTACCACACGCTCATTCTATATTTTCTCCTTGGTTGATGGTAGTGATTTTGACACCGCAAGAAACTGTCACCTTTAGCGGCGCCAGCTGTCGCCGCTATTGCCCTGTTTTGTCACCACTATTTGCTTTTAGCGGCGACGTGTGGCCGCTAAAGGGTCGTCAGTATTGATGTGCCGGCATTGCCTAGTGTGTCGCCGGTAAAGGTCTATATCGTCGCTATTGCCTGTGTCGGAGACTTTGCCGGAGATGGATTTCTATATTTCTTACCAACAAAACTCGATTAACTCGCATGAGATTTTGTTATAAACCAAATTGAACTCAATAATCCAACAAAACACAAATAATTTTCATTAAAATCTGTTTACATGATTTCTACAAATTCAAGTCTAGATTACATAATGCCTACATTACATCACATATCGTGCGACGGTGGAGATGGTGATTGACGCCGGAGATGGTGGTCACATGCCGGTGGAGCTTGACAGTGGTGGTGGTCTGGTGGAGCTTGACATTGGTGGTGGTTCGGTGGAGCTTGATGGTGGTGGTGGTACGGTGCAGCTTGATGGTGGTTGTGGTCCGGTGCTACTTGACGGCGACGAAGATGCTCGCTGATGACAGTGACGAAGATGCTCGCTAATACGGCGGCGGTTGATGGTGGCGGATGACGGCAACTTTGCTGGATGGTGAATGGTGAGTGCCGGAGGTCGATGGTGATGGTTGACGGCTGAAGGTGGTGAATGGTGGAGTTTGATGAATGAACATGAAGGTTGAAAGGGGTGTTGAGATGGGTGTGTGTTTTAGGAGGATAAGGTATAAGGGGTGTGTTTGTTTGACAGGAGGTTGATGGTGGCCATTGGATCAATTTTTAATTAATGATCAGCAACAAATCTTGGAAGAAGCACACGGATTGAGCCCTTTAGCAGCGACAGCAATAGGGGCGACAACAGGCAATAGCGGCAACCCGTGTCTATGTCGCCGCTATTGCATGTTGACGCCCCTATTGCTGTCGTCGCTAATACTCAGATTTCTTGTAGTGTGAACCTGTTTTTTCCATGACCCCTGTAGGATCGTTGTCGGACCCGAATTGAGTCAATCAGAGGCGTTCTATACACTATGAAAGGCGGAAACAGACATAATGCATGAATTCAACAAGATTTTCACTAATTACTGTCTTGTATATTGATACTGAAACGATTACAGATCTGAAGACACTTCGACAGAGCTTCGCCGTCGGAAAAATCCAAACTAATTTCGTACCAACTGACACGAGATTAGAACTATATATAGGCACACTAATTCCGTTTGAAACATGCTTCATACGGAAATACATTCACGCGGAAATACGACTTCACACGGAATTACCTGTTAATTCCGTACGAAATTACCAAATAACACTTCATGCGGAATTAGGTCTTCATGCGGAATTACTTGATGACAGATTTCTCGATCTTCATGCCACAAACATTGCAAGACTCGATACAAGACGAAGTCGACAGATGTATGCACCAACAGACTCCCCCTCAGATGTTGACGAGTCTACTGTGTCGAGTCTTTGCCACCTTCAGTCTTTATCAGTCTGTCTACTCTCTATTCTATCAGCACCAACTATACTCCCCTCTCAACATGCCTTTTTCAAGATCAGAATCAGAACATGGCTCTATCTTCTCTCCAATTCTCTTGATCAGATCTCTTGATTCCTTAAGTTCAACAGCATCATCAGCTTGCGTGAACTTTAGTTCCAGAATCGTAACCTAGCTCACTGGATCAGAATGGCTCTTTGCATTTACAGGCTCCCCCTCGAGTTGTGCTCGACATCAGGATCGTCACCTGGCTTCCAGAATCTTCAGGTATCGGAACCTGGCTTTCACTAATCCACAGAGTCCTTAGGTATCGGAACTTGGATCTTCTGAAGATTTCAAACCTGCATTGTCTCTACCAGAAACATAAGTTTTATGATATTAGGATTTGACAATCACAAATGCCACTTGTAGATCTTTTTCTGATAAACCACTTGAAATAATGATTTAATCATTTTAAAAAACTTTTTACACACAAACTCCTCCTTACGAAATGTCATCATGTTTAGCACTTGAAATTTTGAAAATCAGCTATTCAATCACCAGTTGTCGAAAATCTTTTTGGATTTTTCAAAATTTTATGCTAAAACACACTAAAAATCTTTTTGGGATTTTTCATATAAAAATGCAGTAAAGAAATATTTACAGACAATATTTTTGTGAGTTTGTTGTAAGAGGATCATATCAGTTTTGATGCGTGCTAGTGTGTATATGTTTTAGATGTATATTTAAGCCCTTTTTACACTTTTAGCCAAGTTTTAAATTTATAAAACACCATATTCACTAACACTAAACACACATATGGGCAGGTGCACCCATCGTGGACGTAGTATAGTGTTGGTAAGATACCGAGGTCGTCCAAGGACACAAGAGCTTTTAATACCGGTTTATCCTCAACGTCTAATCAAATCAAAAAGTTAGAAAAGATTTTTAAACTAAGAAAATGAAAACTAACTAAATGCTGAAAAATAAAATAAAAATAAAAACAGATAAAATAAAAATAAAAATCACTTGGATCCGACTCGTGTATTAGTATAACCTTTGATTATTTTCGCACTTTTGCACTTGTTTAAGAGATTATCTTAGTTATTGTAGTAGGCCCCTCTTTTGAAGGCGACCGTTACCCTCAACCCAGTAGTTTGAGTCAGCAAGGATACAATCCTAAAGGGTCGGATTATTGAAAGATAATGAATTAAGTTATTAATGCAAATTATGGTTGGCCCCTCTTTTGGAAGTGACGTTACCCTCGACTAAGTAGTCTGAGTCAGCAGGGATACAGTCCTAAATAGCCGGGTTATAGTATTAATTGTAGTTAACTTATGAGGGGGTCAAAGAGTTTGGATCCCCGCCATCCAATACCTATGGGTATTGAAGGAGATCCTACTAAATTTGACCCAGGTCCCTTGCAGGACCTCTAAACGCTGAACAAGGGCAAGACCCTTACCAAACCGTTCCCTTAACCCCTGACCAGGTAGCCAACATACCTCCATATAGACCGTGGAGATATGAATGGTGAAAATATTTTATTTTATATAGGCAGTAAAATAATGCCAAGACACCACGGACAAACGATAAGGAAAGATCACCTTCAACATAAGCAACTAGTTATTAAAGTCATTAATACAAAACCAAATAAAAAGTGCAAAAGATTGAAAAAAAAAGTATTATACTAAACACTTGTCTTCACCAAGTGATGTAAGAGACTTAGGCAAACATGGCCTTGATTGTCAAGAACTCTTACGATCAATCTTGGATCCCGAGACGACTCACACACTCTATGATGGACAATGGATGATGGTGGTGGATGATGGTGTTGTGATGGTGGTGGGTGGTGGATAAAGTGTGAGAGAGGTGGTGTGCCAAGGGATGAGTTGCAATGAAACCAAGCACTCCTATTTATAGGCTGAACAGAAGGCTGGGCACGGCCCCGTGTCCGCTGGGCACGGCCCCGTGCCTGTCTGACACTCTCTCTCTTCATTAATTGTAATTCGCAATTACAATTAATGCGCCTGCTGTACTTTCGCCACGCCCCCGTGTTCACTGGGCACGGCCCCGTGGTGGGCAATAGAAGCTTCTATAAGTTTGTCTTTTCTGCTGCTTCTTGGGCACGGCCCCGTGCTGGCTGAGCACGGGGTGTGTTCAGTCTTCTGCCTTCTCTATTTTGCTTGGGAGGATGCTGTTGAGGGGTCTGGCATTCCACTTATGTTCCTTTTCTTGTATTTATGTTAGATTTAGCTGTCTTTTTGCTTCTTTTGTGAATTTGAGCTCTTTTAATCCTGAAAATACAAAAGGAAGACAAAAACACTCTTTTTCCAACATTAGTACTTAAAAAGGGTTAGTTTTATGCCTCATTTGATGTAATTTATATGTTGCATTTTACACACATCAAATACCCCCACACTTGAATTTTTGTTTGTCCTCAAGCAAAACTCTTTAATATGTGGCTAACACTCCCAAATGGAATGGGTAGAAGAGAAGGTTTTGGCTTGTCATAGTGTGTCGGGGAATCCAAGATCTTTTTGGGTTTTATTTTTATTTATTTACAATCCTATTCGTTATGATTTATTTAGAACGTTTCATAAGAGAAATTACTTATTTGGGCATAACATGCCTTTTTAAAATTCCATTTATATACAAGTTCACATACCTCACAGGAGAAATCACTCACACTCGGCCGAAGGTGTATTTTTTTAGTGAATCACTCGAGAGCGGCGTGGAACTTATCCCTACCATAGGCTTGCCAAGCAATAAATCCTCCTCCTTTTTAACTTGTTACCTTTGTAAATATCAAGAGGACTTATTGGGTAAAGGCTTGGGCTAAAGGTGGGTAGTTGGGTTAGTGGTTAGTAGAAAAAGGGCGAAAAGCGTAAAAAGCGTCGATTTTCGTAAAACATTTTGTTTTAGTGACTTTTTATTCTTAATGAAGTATTTCTTCAAACAAGCTTTTGTTTTAAGAGCTTTGTTTGTTTATTTCTAACTTCATCATTTTTCTCTTTTTTTTTGTCACACGAAAACCGAGCTTGTTACTAAAATAAAGGGTAAAAATAAAAAGGGTTTTGGTGGGTAAAAGGGTTTTAGGGTAAAGAAATGAAAGGTTTAGGCTCAAAAGGGGTTAACTAGGGGGAGTTTTTGGGTAGGTGAAAAGAAAAATAAAAATAATGGTTTTGAAAGAAAAAGGGTTAGTCCTAATGCCTCCATCATTTACTTACTTGGGTTTAAGTTGGTAAGGACCGGGAATGAATCGTCATGGCAAGTTCTAGAGTTGTAAGAACCAAGCGGCTATTCACACAAGAAACGAAAAATGAGCATTTAGTTTAAAGATGTGTATTTGTATGCTCAATAAAGGCTCAAAACTCACTTTTTGTGGGAATGGGTTTTTCTATGTGATCAAGTATATATAATCAAATTTTAACTAAGCTTGTCATGCCGTTTCATAATTTTCTTATGTTAGTTCTTTTTATCACGACGCTATCGGTTGTAAACTTGTAAAAATATAACCTTATTAATCTTAGAATTCCCAACTTAAACTTTAGACAAGTAAAAAAAAAATGAAAATTTTGAAAAAATTTGGGGTGATTAGCGGTTCCAATAGAGTTTTGTGTAAGGCTTGTTATTAGGACTTGCAAAATTTCAAGGTTTTAGCATCCCCCACCCACTTAAATTACACATTGTCCTTGAAGAAACATGAACCCATGCGGGTCGGAACTTCTACGGTGATAAATACGGATATGGTCACACCTCGTCTTCTTCGCCCAAATCCTAGACCTGCAAATAAGAAGAGAGAAACGTGGGCAATGTAGAGACGGCCGGTAGAGGAAGAATCCCCTATTTCCAGCTACAAAAGTGTGTTGCCCTATATCTCATGCCCTAATAAGGAGGTGGAGACCTCCTTATATAGGAGATATGGGAAAAACCCTAACCTCAATGGGCCAGACCCAGTTAGGGGTTGTCTCTACGAGCCCACAGCCTAGTGTAGCATAAACTACAACGCGCTGGGCTTCGCGGGTTAGTACACAATAATAATATATAATTACTATAAAAATAATAAATAGCAAGAAAGTCCGACCGCTCGGGTCGGGTCCAGTACCATACCTCGTCATGTCCCCCAGTCTAGTGTTGCTCTCGCGTGCAAGCGTGAGAGGAGCGCTTAGACTTATTAGGGGCTCTGGAGTGAAGATTACTAATTTTAGGCTTACCTGTCGTCCGGGTGCGAGAAAGTCGCTGGCCATGTTTGTTGTGGTTGTCGTTGGTTGTGAGTGGAGATAATGGAGCAATGAATATCACACGGTCGTAGAAACTGGTTGGATAAACCTGGCGCAAGCTTGATTGATTGCAGACAGTTTCCATTTGTACTGGCGCATTGCCATGAGCTCCTTAAGGTTGCACGTACGTGGTTAGGTCTCGTGCACGAGTCTTGGGACAGGCTAGTTTTGGTAGTTAAGTACCTCGCCTTTGGATGATTTTTTTTTTCAGGTATGGCCCTGCTTTAGCGGTGTGCCCATAGTCATGGGGGCCATTGCAGAATATTCACCCTTTGATGTGACGGCGTTCAACCCATTGAAAGAGTCGATGTTGATGTGACGACGGTCCCAACCACGCGTCCGTGTCACTGGGATCCCCGCTGTCGTTCTGTGCAGCTATTGGTGGTCATCGACGCATACGCAGATGTTATGCCACCTTAGGTGAATGTGAAACCGCGGGTGGTTGTACCAGCCGTTGTTATTGACGATCCGGTTATAGCAATTATCGTTGCAGTCGGAAAGAAAGATATACAAGGCACCCCTGCAGAAGTGCTTGTTATGCTCAGGGACCTCGGAAGGGTGCTTAGAGCGTTATTTATGTTTCCCACAATGTTTTTATGATTGTGGGACAAGTACTTGGTTTTTCATCGGTGGTTGTGCATCTATTACCAAGATGCCCACTCTTAGCGCTGTATGATTTGATCATCTGACTTTGTTATTATGAAAAGTATTTCGTGTCAGAATTGTTTTTTACCGTGATATGCAGTTCAAATGCGGTGGTATGTTGTGTTTACAAATGCTTATGTGAACACTTGTAGGTATCAGGAGTGCTTTATAACCCGCGCGGCATTAATGAACACTTGACTAACAAAGTGCTTTCTACGCGTTTGGCGTGAGTGAACACTCATTGAGATAATAAAATGCTTTATACGCGCTACGCGTGAATGAGCACTCTATGTAAGCTACTACCCCTACTTCCCAGACGTGTATTGGCGTGGGGAGCACTTATAGTAGGGTGGCGTGAGGGTTTTCTGTTATCCATGTCGCGTATTGGCATGGAGAATCCACATTCGAATAAGTATTTTTCCTGTCGCATAGCGTGTGGAATACTTATTCGGATAATCAAGTATCATGGTTCTGACGTGCGTTTGCCTTGACTACCAAATTGCACATGTTGCGTCGAGTGGTATAGTTGTAGGCCAAATGACGTGGGATAATGTGCAATGGATATCACCTTAATGGGCGGCCTGAGTGAAGATGACCACTTTTAAGGCGTAGTGGTGCTATACCCTGCTAGTCCCCCAGTTCAGTGCTGCTAAAGTATGTTAGTAGCTTTGAGCTTGATAGGTAATAAAAAGAAATCGACAAGTAAACATGAAGTAAAACATGCTAAGCAAACTCCGACATGCTTGTTAATCCATTTAACTGTATTGTAGACAAGTGTGCGTAAAATAGAGGTGAAACCTTTATCGACACTTTTTGCTTAGTGGGCGATTCTAATAGGTATTCTTTTGATACATGAAAGAATTGTCAGATCATTTTGAAAAGCAAATAGATAACTTATGGAGTATTCCGTTAAGCTATCAAGTTATATGAATAAACAAAAAGTGTATCGTCTCATGTAAAAGTATTTTGCTCACGCCCCATATATACATGGTTGTTTTAACAAATACATGCGGTATGTGATTGAAATATTTATAGCAGCGCATTTTGCGTAGGTAGGCGTATCTGTCACATTACCATGTGATATTGTTATGTTAATTATTTGATAGCGTGACATCAGCTTGTGTGTGTCGCTAGGCTTAGTAAAGCTGATAAACTTTACCAGATTTGTCATCGTAATACAACATTTTCAAAAGGCTTTTAACTTTTGCGACCCAAATGTGAACAGTTTGTTTAAAAAAGTCGATGTGATGACAAGGACCTTTGCATCATGCCTTATTGTAAATTGTAGAACTTTTTGAATTAGCACAGGTCCCTCTCATGTGTGAATGCTAAATTACACGCCCCTTCACTGGATCTATATATCCATTAGCGTATGAGCATTACAGATCTCTATCCACGAGATGTATATATGGTTGTACATATATATATATATATCTTACAAGTTTTGAGACATATATTACAGGTGGAGGTAGAGGTTGTACCTTGTTTGGAGTTTTATCACGCCACATGTTAGAGAGTGAAGGTGAAGACGCACCATTCTCCTTATTCCTTAGACAAAAGATGCGAAGGTGTACTAGTCGTAATGCTTCTTAACGATGGTAGCCCGCCAGGGATGGTGGGAGTGCGATGGTAATGGCGGGAGGAATAAAAGCTTCCGCCGGAGGTGGTGGGATATACTGTGAAGAGTTTCCGCCGTGTGTAGGGGTCTGAACTTGTCCGCATGGAGATCGGGGTTTGGCCGCATACGCGGGAGTAGGAGATTCTCTGTACGCCAGACAACGATAGCGTTCTGAAGATGATGTGTGATGATTGTCTTCCGTGCCTTTTAACCAATAACCGGGGTGGTAAGACTCGACAAGCCTGGATCCACGGGTTGTATATCCGATGATAATTGATGCATCCGCCGGCTAGAAGGGAATAGCGTGAGGGCGGAAGGCAGGTGGCGCGATGGACGAAGACCGGAGACGTGATGGTGTGAACCAAGTCCATAGAACCTCTCCGTGTATGATTTTGGCGGGTCATGTGTAGGCGTGAGTGAATCTCCAACGCGCATAACATATCTGAAATTTATCGTAGAAGTTAACAAGTTTTCATACCTGATTTAAAGAGCGTCTGCTAGAAATCACGCACATAGCTTGAACGTCCACAAATCTTATTGAAGAAGCATAAATTTGAGATGATGTATCCATGGCGGCCAGCCTCATTAACGGAGGTATAAGACCTCACCGAATATGCGTCTCAAAATTATTGTTTGAGAAGGTGTTGCATGGCAGCAGATTTACACCTCTCGTAGCGTTACTCCTATGCCATTAAATAAGGATTGCATGGCGTGTAAACCGGTATGTTTGTAACCATACTATGTCACATGTACAACCAAATGGAATGTGGCGTGTATAGCCAGATGGAATGTAGCGTGTATAGCCAGATGGCGAATATCCAAATGCAATGACACTCCAATGATCTAACATGTTGCCACATGAAGATGTGGCACACGACTAAATACTAATGCTATCAGCATTGAGCTTAACTAGTGAACGCAAATAGGCAACATGTGTGACCTCATATAAAGGTACACCTTGTGGATAAGCATCTTATCAACCTAAATGTTAAAACCATTTTAGCGGAAATATTAATTCTAAAATATGAAGCAGACAAAAAGGAATAGTCCCTTTGGGTGTTACATGCACGTAAGTATTGTGTTGCAATGGTCTGGTGTATGACAAATGCCACTTTAGGTTCGTCATTGACCTTATTCAACACTTTGGAGTTGTTATAAGTGGTAACAATCTTCTGCCATATTTGTGTGATCCGACATTTATTTTGCCAAACTGTGCTTTGGTCGCTGTATCTGACTAAGATATAAGGTGTTCATATGATAAGCGGGGATGAAGGTCACCTGTCAAGTAGATATTAGCACATGAGCCGTCTGACAAAGACATATCATAATTCCGCTCATAGGTTATTCGATAAAGATGACATTGTATCACTAGTGAAAACAATGTTTCGGTAAATGACATGGCATGGCTGACGTTGATCTAGCCTGATCCGCACCTTCAAGTAAAGATTGTTTAATGTGTGGATTAAGAGATATTGGGATTACGAACATGTTTGGTGGCAATAGTATTATGCCACGCGACCCTCGCAGTTCCCTGCTAGTGAAAATGTTAGTAGACTTGGACATATTCAATAGATCATTGTGAGCTTCAATGTGCGATATATATGAACATTATATCGAACTATTATCCCAGAATAGAGATATTGGGTGAATCCAAACTATAGTTTCAATGTTTGCAGTATGCACCTCAGCTAGATGATTAGACTAACTTGATTAGTAGACAAGTGTAAATCATATTCAGGAAAAAGTCATATTAGATGTCATCCATGTCTGAATTAATTAATTTACAATTAAGGCCACTAGGAATGGTTGGTGATTAGCACCTTGTATAAAAAATAAAATATCTACAAATATTTTAAGTTGTAAGAAACCCATAAAACCATAATTCTTTATTTTATATTATACACATGATTTTTATGTTATGCATATCAAGTAAAGGGTTGTCAAGGATTACTTGCTTCACTTCATCCCATGTTGAAATTTTTTTCATATCGATATGATGAAGGCAAAGGTAGATTCGATACCATGGGCAAAAGTAGGTTAACTGAATCTAAACACGATTATGGTCAGAACCCAAATGCGTAGATAAGCATATGGGCTATTATGAGATTTAGCATCTAGAAATTTTAGAAGCATGCACTGTCGCTTTTACCATGTGCATAATACTTGTTATTATCTCACAACAATGGATTGTGTTTCTTGTATGATCGTATGGAAATTACTATTACCATGTGACCAGTCAATATCTAAGAAAGGAGATACTATAAACTGCGTTTATCATACTACACAAATAGTAGAGATTAAAAACTTACAAATGTCTTGTGATCGGTACGGAAAGCCGGAGGCGTGAAGACTGGAGGATCAAAGGCCGGGGGCATGGACCAGGTGGCGCGAAGGCCGGTGTCATGCGACCGAATGATGTTGCATCGTCTTGTAAGCAAATAGTGATGCGACGCCCAACCGACTAGTGACTCAACCCGTAACTAAACCCTGTTGGTCCCCTAGTTTGGTACCGAAGCTGCGCCCTTTAAATTGTATCCAGACGAAATTTCATTCGACATAAGTCTAGCCTTACCAAATTGTTGCCTGGTGAAGATGTAATACTACCAGGTATTCAGAAAGGTAGTAAGAGTCGCAGCGAGTAAGATGGTCTGAAGAGGAGTGGTTCGATCAAACCGTGTTCTTGAATAAAGCATCCAGCATGTAAGCCGAGATGTCTGGACTAAAACACTCAGCTTCAGTGACCCAAACCCTCGGTTTTGATGACTACGTCCGGCGACGGTAGTGTCTGCGGTCTGCTAGTTCCGAGGTTTTAGTGCTAAAATTGTATACCTGGATACCATTCGGCGCGTAAACCGAGATGCTTGGACCAAAACGCATAGCTTTGGTGACCATATCCAGTGAGATTACTTCATCAATGTCGCAAAATATGTGAGCGGTATTGGCTTTGTGAAATAAGTGTGAAACACTTTTTAACTAATAAAGCAAATAGAAATATTAATGCCCCGCAAGGGTGCTTGTTTGGCGTGTCCTGTGTTGCTATGATTAGCAACAGCTCTGTGTCCTCATATTTATAGTCTAATGCTTATTGCCCAAGCGTATTTGAGTAGAGCATGTATAAAATGATGTTTGCATAATTTAATAATGCTCCAAGGATGGCATAGATAGAAAGTATGAAGCATATTTCATATGAACTCACGTATGTATGTGAAAGTCTCACTAAAATACTAAGATATGATTGTTCATGATTAATAACATGATACCTGTAACAAGGCGTCTAACAACTACGATGTCCTCCTTTCTTTTTGGCCTCAAGTTTGAAGAACGTGTATTCGACCAGAAGAACCCGCGCGGTCAATGAACCACATAGTGTAGCCAAGACCAACGAATAAAACTTTCCGCCGAGGTAGCGCACTAAAAGGGGCATCCGCCGGATGTGGCGGGTTTAAATAAAAGCTTCCACTGGCAGTGGCGAGTTGACTGAAGGTTTCCGCCGGTAGTGGCGTGAGAGAGCACTCGCACGGCGAGGTTTGCTCGTGATACAGAGCGCGACGAAGTATGCGCGTGATACAGTTTATACTTTGTAAGTGTGTTCGTATTTAACTAAGCATGCGCACGCGGGCGACTTATGTGCTCATAGGTAATATAGCATGCGCGTATAGCGACTTTCATGCTCGTTTGTAGAGGAGCATGCGCCTGCCGGCAACTTACGAGCTCACATGTAGAGCAGTAGTCTCGCACAGAGACTGGCGTGCTCGTATGTAGAAGAGCATGCGCCTGCCGACGACTTACGTGCTCATATGTAAAGGAGCATGCGCGGATGGCGGCTTATGTACTCGTATGTAGAGGAGCGTACGCCAGCCGGCGCATGTGTGCTCGTTCGTAAATAAAGAAGTATGCGCGCGTGGCGACTTACGTGCTTATATGAGATGCGCCACCAAACCTGCAAATGTCATTATAAAACGCGGGTGTATTATGAGGCGCCCCGCCTAATGTTAGTATAAGTTGACAAGATAAATTGTGACAAAGTGTACACGTACAAGTACTATATGCCAACCCTTATGAATATTAGATAATGCTACTAATATTTGTTTAGTAGCATTGTACTAAAATACTAATGTCGTTTGTGAATAAGTGTGACATGAATACACAGCATATAATCGTGTTCATCAAAAAGAGGTATAGAAAACGATTTGCAATTGGCGTTTTACTTAACATAAATTGTTAAATTGTTTAGGAGCACAAAAATGTGCCTCTCCATAACGTCGGCTAGTGACATTTTGATGAGGATGTCGTAAAGTAAATACCATAACAGGGTAACGGCATGCATCTTGACTCGTCCCTTTATTATATTATATGATTTACGTGACGACTATTTCTAGAAAACGAAAAGTTTTAGAGAAGAGAGGCTCGAATTCATATAAATATATTTATAGGAGGAATTATGCGCATATATTACTTAAACATATACGTGCTCATGTATATTTAAATGTCATATAGAACTGTTGTACAATATTGCAAGCATGCAAGTTTGAAAATACATGTATAAGATCAGACATGTACTTTTAGTTCCCCACAAATGTTAAAAATTAGAAAGCCTTTTGGCTTCTTTCAAAAGCAAGCTCGAGCGGATGTTATAAGGCTCCCACTATCAGTTGATACTTTGTATATCTATATACCATGAATGCTTATGGGTTTTCATGTGAGCATTTATAGGAAGAGAGTTAGGACTTACAAACGTAACTTGCATGTGTACGACTTTCATCGAAGGACCAACGGCGCGAGCCGCAAGGCGCAGGTGTTGGTGGTGTGAACCAGGTGGCGCGTCGGTAAACAAAAATCATAGCCGGCCCTGGGGGTGGGCGGGGAGGACCACCGGCCAGGGCCCGATATTTCGAGGGGCACATTTTTTATAAAAAAACCCGATATGTATATGTAAGATATTTTTTAATAGGGTACACTCATACAAACACCAACATAGGCCCCCTTACAAAACTATTCTTATGATTTAGATTAGTTATTAACCCTTTTGGCATTAGGTTTAGACCTTTAGTGAGCCCAATACCCAGTTTTGTGAAGGCTTAAGGGCACATTTTTTCGAGTTCGAACAGGGTACACGAATTTTCAGGGCCGGCTCTGACAAAAAAGTTTCATGATGTTTATCTGCTGCAGGTGGCGGAATAAGACGGCTCCCCGCATGTCCGCGCGCATGGTGAGGTGTGATATCCCAGAAGGGCGCAGTGAACGGGGTGTTGGGCTGCGCATGATGGCTTGTTTCGTGTCTGCATGCACGTGAATGGTGACTCGTGTCCCGCTTGCGCATGGTATGAGGGGTTTGTATCTGTGTGGGTGCGAAGCAAAGCATGTCCAGCGCGCGGAAGTGGACTGTTAGAGCATATCCGGCGCGCGTAAGTAGAGCACATCCGGCGCGCGGAAAGAAAGTATGTGCGGCGCGCGGAAGTTACTGTTAGAGCATCTCCGGCGCGCGTAAGTAGATCATATCCGGCGCGCGAAAGTAGAGCATATCCGGCGCGCGGAATAGAGTATGTCCGGAGCGCGGAAGTAGAGCATGTCTAGCATGATTCCTCAATTTATACAAAGGGATAATAAAGAAACCAAAATTGTGTGAAATCCATTGTTGGAAACTTCTAATTACAAAAGTCAAAACTGATTGTAGAAATCAAGGTTGTTTGGATCATGATGTTGTGATTGCAAAAGCAAGGACTCAGTGCAACGATACAACTTATTTGCTATAGTTGACTTATTCAAAATCGTTTGAAAAAGCCATTCAATTTTAACGCGTTAAGTTGTGAAACCCAAAAGCCAATTGTGCATCCAACATTATTTTAGGGATTCGTGTCAATCACAGGATCAAATTTGTTAAGGACAATTCTTTTACCTTTAGAGCGGTTGAAAACCACAATTATTATAAGGAAATCAATAGGTATATTACTTAACCTTAGAGTCGCGAATCGCATAGAATTATAGACACGAATCGCATAGAATTATAGACACGGCGTGAAACGGGTTGTCCTCCATTGTTGGCTGGAGTTTGAAGCTAGCCCTCCGAAAATGGTGGAGTTAGTCAGCCAAAAGTGGGTGAAGTGCGATAGCTGTCCGCCGCAGATAGTATATTGAGATGGTAGCCCGCCGGTACCGGTGCATCTTGCCAAAAGGCATGTCGAAGCATGCTGGCTATAGCAAATAAGGAACAAAGCTTATCCGTCGTGCACGAGTGGGAGCTTGTTCACCGTACGCGGGTCGGAGCTTGTCCGCTCGGAAAATATGTGCGGGTTACGTCGGGTAGTGACTACGCTCCAGCATAGATGCGGGAGATTTGTGGCCTTTCTGCAAACCTGCAAAACTCTAAAGACTTCCAAAGCAGATCATGTGTGCGTTGTGGATTGTAATCTGCCCAACAAGGGTTGTACCCTTACTTTTTCTTTGTTTTTTACTCTTGTTACTAAAAGCAAACTTATTAATGCTTTGGGTATGGTACCTGATGCTTTGAAACATGGTACCTAAAGTTACCTCATATAAGATTTAATAATGATACTTCAAATATAATTTTTAGGTATAAAAACCCCACAAGTACTTGTCGTTCAATTATATCACAGACTTAAAATTGAGGTGATAGAATAATTTATCTTGTGACATTAAATTATATCAACGATTAAAATATTTAATAAAGAAAATCGTGTACCAGTTTAGGAGAACACCTATTTGAATGTGGCTGCTTTGATTATCAATTTTGACGAAGCGTATGCCCTAGTCCAAAATTTGAGTACCAAACTCAAATCTGTAAGTTTGATGAAGAAAGAACGAGATGTGAGTGTTGCCGGTCCCACGGATGGCGCCAATGAAGAAACATGAACCCATGCGGGTCGGAACTTCTACGGTGATAAATACGGATATGGTCACACCTCGTCTTCTTCGCCCAAATCCTAGACCTGCAAATAATAAGAGAGAAACGTGGGCAATGTAGAGACGGCCGGTAGAGGAAGAATCCCCTATTTCCAGCTACAAAAGTGTGTTGCCCTATATCTCATGCCCTAATAAGGAGGTGGAGACCTCCTTATATAGGAGATATGGGAAAAACCCTAACCTCAATGGGCCAGGCCCAGTTAGGGGTTGTCTCTACGAGCCCACAGCCTAGTGTAGCATAAACTACAACGCGCTGGGCTTCGCGGGTTAGTACACAATAATAATATATAATTACTATAAAAATAATAAATAGCAAGAAAGTCCGACCGCTCGGGTCGGGTCCAGTACCATACCTTGTCAGTCCTCAATGTGTCCCAAAAATAAATTTTTAAGTTGATTAAATGTATAACATGGTGTTAAAAGCAGAAATTTATGTTACTGGCAGTCTGGGCACGGCCCCGTGTTCAAGTGCCAGTAACGATAATTAAGAAAAAGAAACAGAAGCCTGGACACGGGGGCGTGTCTGGTGAACACGGCCCGTGTCCAGTTACCTGAACTGGGCATTTTTCTGCAGGGGGTTCAGCACAGGGCCGTGTTGGCTGGGCACGGCCCGTGTTGAACCTACTGTAACGGAGAAATTGTCGACGTGTGGCCTTGTTCTTGTGCATGGGCCATGTTTCTCATTTCCCTTATCATCCTTTACCACCATGAGTGTGTTTTATTTATTATGAACCATTCAAACCATCATTCCATTGAAATCATAGAGAGATACATAAGATTCATAAAATAAACTAAAAACTTAACTAACTAGGTCAGGAGGTACACGAAGTTATCATAAAGAGTTCTACTTTTTTAAGGAAATTTCGAGAATAGTTTCCCGATATAGTAGGACTTTCGGCTGATGGTTTTCTTCCCTAGATGTCGTTTAAAGCCATTCTTCTATCTCCCTTGGAAGGAAGAAGGCAACTTCATTTTCCTCAGCAACTTGTGGCTGAGGGGGAACATTCACCGAGACTCCTTGCACCACCCTTTGCGGAGGCTCAGGGTGCATGGCGTACCATTCGGCCGGAATGATGACTTTGGGCACCACGTTCCACGCCCTTTGGGTTATTATAGGCACCAAGGGCGGGGAGGCGAGAAGGTTTAACCTCTGGTGCAAGAGGTTCACCTCTCGGAGACAACCCTCCAGTCCCACCGTTAGATGGTTGATACGGTCGACCAATGCTTCTTCCACCCCCGTCATTTCATCAATAGCCTCTCTTAGAGCGTAAACATAGTTTACAAGAGAGTCTTCCGCCGTTGATGATCTCCTCCCTTGTCGGTTACTTCTTGAAGATGTTACGCTTGTTCTGCTTGCCATTTTCTGAGAAATAAACCGAAGAAAGCTAAATTTTCATGAAACAGAACCTCGGACACGGCCCCGTGCTTGCTGAGCACGGCCCCGTGTCCACTTGTCTGTAGGATTTTAGGCTAAGGAGTCTTGGAGTTTTAAATTATTTTTATGATTTTCAGCCGGGTTTTAAGCACAGATAATTTAAAACAAAGTTATACAACTAACTTTAAACATGAATCCTTAGCAAATAATCTTACAAACTTCACATAAAAGGTTGGAATCATGGAGCTTCCAAGCTTTCATGGAGGAAATGTTTGAAAAATTTGAAAGAAGAGGTAATGAATAAAAGTGGAAGGGACAAGATGGTTCTTGGGAACCTTCTTTTAGCACTTACCTAGGATGGTATGAGTGAAGATCCCAGGAATCTCTGTCTTTTGAAGTGGTAAAAAATGAGCAGGGATCAGGCTGCATTTAAAGAAAACGACAGCGCACTAGACACGGCCCCGTGTTGGCTGGACACGGCCCCGTGTGTAGATGAAATCCTGACACATTTTGTCCGTATTCTGACAAAATCAGCAGAGAATCTTTTAGGTGAGCACGGGGGCGTGTTGACCTGGACACGGCCCCGTGTCTGGATGCTGTCTTATGGAGTTTCCTTACTTCTAAGGATTTTATTGATATCGGGTGGTTCCTTACTGGTGGGGACAACCCCAAAGTGCCTAATATACCTTAATTGTCCTAGACTAAGGCGAGAACGCAAGAGGTTGTCGGTGAGGGTAATTCCTATTTTCATTCTAGGTGGACAAGTCCAACCCTTTCCCGGGCTCTAGTTAAAGAAGGTGTATGCCGAATCGCTCAGGTCTATGTATGCACCGAACGAAGTCGATGGAGAGTCCTTCACGGCACAATCGGCACAGGGACGACTATCGTCCAAGTCTTCGCTAGGTATGTAGGTATTTTTGGGAGCAACGAGGTTGTCGGAATGCGATCCCAACATTTCTTCATGGTCATTGTCTTGGGGTGGATCAATAAAATCCTTCCTAAGCTCTTTTGACCAATTTAAGATTAGCTCTTCTAGTTGAAATAACTCGTCAATGAGCATTTCTCCTAGAATATCTAGCTGGGCGCATTCGAGGGAGAGATAGTGATTATTTTTACTTTCGCCCCTCTTAAGGTTATAAGGAATCGGTGGGTCTATGTAGTGGGGCCTATAATTTAGAAAGTAACATTCTAATTCTTTATGTTCGCCTCCACATAATTGACACCACGTACCATAAGAGTGCCGAAAGTAAAAAGAATTACTATCACTCATGTTTATGTCAGAAATTACCAACCGCCGGGATCTAACGGTTCTGTTTTCAGTAAGTGAATCTTGGGCACAGGGGCGTGTTGAGTGAGCACGGCCCCGTGTTCAGCTTACTGTCTGACTTAAAACAGGATTGCCAGTTCCAATGATTGAGCACGGGGGCGTGTTCAGCGGGCACGGCCCGTGCTGAGCTCTGCAGAAGCTGAAAAACTAAGAAAATCCTAAAAAATTAAAAAGAAAAGTAAAAATATGATTAGGCCGTTAATTCCTAACTTTCTTAAAATCCTTGTGTCCCCGGCAACGGCGCCAAAAACTTGATGCGTGCTAGTGTATATATGTTTTAGATGTATATTTAAGCCCTTTTTACACTTTTAGCCAGGTTTTAAATTTATAAAACACGATATTCACTAACACTAAACACACATATGGGCTGGTGCACCCATCGTGGACGTAGTATAGTGTTGGTAAGATACCGAGGTCGTCCAAGACACAAGAGCTTTTAATACCGGTTTATCCTCAACGTCTAATCAAATCAAAAAGTTAGAAAAGATTTTTAAACTAAGAAAATGAAAACTAACTAAATGCTGAAAAATAAAATAGAAATAAAAACAGATAGACAAGATGAATCACTTGGATCCGACTCGTGTATTAGTATAACCTTTGATTATTTTCGCACTTTTGCACTTGTTTAAGAGATTATCTTAGTTATTGTAGTAGGCCCCTCTTTTGAAGGCGACGTTACCCTCAACCCAGTAGTTTGAGTCAGCAAGGATACAATCCTAAAGGGTCGGATTATTGAAAGATAATGAATTTAGTTATTAATGCAAATTATGGTAGGCCCCTCTTTTGAAGGTGACGTTACCCTCGACTAAGTAGTCTGAGTCAGCAGGGATACAGTCCTAAATAGCCGGGTTATAGTATTGATAGTAGTTAACTTATGAGGGGGTCAAAGAGTTTGGATCCCCGCCATCTAATACCTATGGGTATTGAAGGAGATCCTACTAAATTTGACCCAGGTCCCTTGCAGGACCTCTAAACGCTGAACAAGGGCAAGACCCTTACCAAACCGTTCCCTTAACCCCCGACCAGGTAGCCAACATACCTCCATATAGACCGTGGAGATATGAATGGTGAAAATCTTTTATTTTATATAGACAGTAAAATAATGCCAAGACACCACGGACAAACGATAAGGAAAGATCACCTTCAACATAAGCAACTAGTTATTAAAGTCATTAATACAAAACCAAATAAAAAGTGCAAAAGATTGAAAATAAAAAGTATTATACTAAACACTTGTCTTCACCAAGTGATGTAAGAGACTTAGGCAAACATGGCCTTGATTGTCAAGAACTCCTACGATCAATCTTGGATCCCGAGACGACTCACACACTCTATGATGGACAATGGATGATGGTGGTGGATGATGGTGTTGTGATGGTGGTGGGTGGTGGATGAAGTGTGAGAGAGGTGGTGTGCCAAGGGATGAGTTGCAATGAAACCAAGCACTCCTATTTATAGGCTGAACTGAAGGCTGGGCACGGCCCCGTGTCCGCTGGGCACGGCCCCATGCCTGTCTGACACTCTCTCTCTTCATTAATTGTAATTCGCAATTACAATTAATGCGCCTGCTGTACTTTCGCCACGCCCCCGTGGTGGGAAATAGAAGCTTCTATAAGTTTGTCTTTTCTGCTGCTTCTTGGGCACGGCCCCGTGCTGGCTGAGCACGGGGCGTGTTCAGTCTTCTGCCTTCTCTATTTTGCTTGGGAGGATGCTGTTGAGTGGTCGGGCAATCCACTTATGTTCCTTTTCTTGTATTTATGTTAGATTTAGCTGTCTTTTTGCTTCTTTTGTGAATTTGAGCTCTTTTAATCCTGAAAATACAAAAGGAAGACAAAAACACTCTTTTTCCAACATTAGTACTTAAAAGGGTTAGTTTTATGCCTCATTTGATGTAATTTATATGTTGCATTTTACACACATCAAGTTTTATGAGACAAATCACTAACACCGTTAAGCTTCATTTCATTTTAAGTTCTAAACAATTCACTTAGATTGTCAGTAAATTGATCCACTTAAATTTTCACACAAAGTTCAACTGTTCCGAGATATGAGATTAATGTCTTAAGAACTTAAACTTAATCGCGTGTCCCACCACTTGAATATACTCCCGTATCCAGATCCCAATATTCAGTCTTACAGGTGAGTATACCAAGATGATATCTGTAAAGGGTAAATGCGAAACCGTGAGAGCTCAGGTCAGAACTTCCATTCAGCAGAGAGATGACGGCTCGACTTTTGGTGTGTTCCCTTTAGAGAATCTTTTCTTGAACAGCACATGATTTACATTTTTCAATGTTTCATCATTTTTTGTACTAGGGGCTGTGCTATATTTCAAGCATTTTGCAAAGTATTATACGGGGACTAGGCCATTGCTTCCGCAAAATCAGAAGTCCCGGGATAATACCCCAGATATCACTGAGTATAAAGACCTAGTATCTCAGAAAGAGGGACCTTTCAAACAAGATTTCGGGGGTTACCCATATATCCAAGAAATGTTACCCACGATATAAGCAAGTTTGAATATTTAGGTTTATATCTCGTCACAATTTACTAAATGTGCAAAAACCTACTGGCACATCTGCAGTGAGATTGTTTATCACATTTATACCTTCCATTTCTTTAGCATGTTGTGATAGTCCACTGATGTACTATCATTTCCTCTTATTCACAACCAAACTCATATTTGATTTTATCATGTTTTTGGATTTTTCAAATTTTCTACTCTTTTTGGATTTTCTGAAATTTTTACTCACCCTAAAATACAAACACATTTAAAGAAATTTGAAAACAAACTGTACAAGTAAAATGACACCTGTTGTGAATCGCTTCATTTCGCCATCCACTTGGCATAAACAATCAGAACTTCCCCTTTCAACAAACTATTTTCCCATTTAGATTTCAAAACACTTAAGTTTATTTTAATCAAAATGGTTTTTCTGGAAAATAAGTTTTGTTAAAACCACTTGTAGGTTCGGGGATCAATTCACCACCTTGTTTTCAACCACTTGTATGAGGATTACATCAAGTTCAACTTAATGACCTTGACGAATCATTAATAAGAACAAACCTCTGTACCAGTTGTAGAAATAACACATCTACACAAATTCATTTTACCAATAAAGATGCCGATTCCTGCTTCACACTTACCAACCTGGAAGCTCCGGCAAATCCTCAACCTGTAAAATTTATCAACTTTAAAATTCATTCACAAAAACAATTTTTTTGTCAAGAATGATGCCGATTCCTGCTCCGCGATTACAAACTTAGGAACTCCGGCAAGTCAGATTTTTTAAGGAAATAGAATTTCCACCCAAGTCTTACCAGCCTTGGATGATCTTAACTCAGATTCAGTCGGGTTATAAGTTGCCTTCTTTGTCGCATAAAAATCTTTAACCCCCTGAACTTTACCCTCAACCATTTTTCCAAAAATCTTTTTCACATTTCCATTAAACGTTTTCTCAACATCAAATTCTTTCTTTTCAGAAAAAAATTGATTCGAGATCTCAACCTTACCAACCTTTTGTTTAACATTTTCATCCTTCAATGATGGAAGATTAACATCATTCACTGAAGGCACTGAGTTCTCTTCTTTAAACTCAACCTGTGGCTCTTCTGGCTTTGTGGAACCAGAATGTCGCCCGTTTTTACATCAGACTTCTTAACAACCCACATTTGGTTGTCTTTGGCTTTCTTTTTGTAAAAATTTTTCTTTGAACACTCACCAACTTCATAGGTTGAATTTTCAAAAATTTTGACCTTTTCAGTTGGTGGTTCAATTTTCTTAACAACCTTTCCTTTAAGTTTTTCAGAAACTCCCTGTTTTGTCTTTGTAATCAACTGGCAATTTAATGCAATATGACCAGCTTCATTGCATTTAAAACAGGTTTGAGTATCCTTTCTGTGAAAAACTCCAGTTCCTATTCTCTTCTTCTCAGCAAGGAACTCCTGATTTGATTGTCTCGAGAAAGGTTTCTTCTGTTCTTCTTCAGCACTTCCTCCTGAAACAAATTTTGTGTTTGTTTTAGAGATTTTATCATTTTTATAATTTTCAGGTGGAATAAAACCTAATCCTTTCTTTTTGAAATTACCGTTATGGTTTGGTTTCTTATGAAAATCTGAACCAGAACTATAACCCTTTTTCTTGTTTAATCTTTGTTGAACTCTTGAAGTGTATTTTTTAGGTTTTCCAATAAGATTTAAATTTTTTATTTCAGAAATATTAATTTATGTCATTTTGAAAACCTTTTTGATCATTTCAAATTTAACACTTCTTATTGGAAATTCTTTTTCAGAATATAATTTGTCAGAATCATTCAAAGTATAAGCAACTTCAAATGTTTCATCATCCAAATTCGATTTTGATAATTAAAACTCTTTACTATAAGCCCGTTTAACCGACGTCTTTGGACTATTGACTGTGTTGATCTATGGAATGTCTGTTGACTGCGTCTACAAAAAGTCTGAAGTCAAGATTGGACATTAGGGGGTCAAAGTGTAAATTTTAGGCTAAGTATAATTAGGATCGCTTTTTAGTCAAAAATGTAATGTGGACCGCTTATTTGTCATACCCTGGATCGCTTATAGGAACAAGTGATCTGGATCGCTTATATGGCATGTCATATAAGCGACCCAGAAACACTATATATAGGTATGAGCGGTTCATCATTTAAAACGACGTATGTGTGTGCTACGGTGCTGAAACTCTGCTGAAATTTTATCAGAAAGCAATATAAACACAAGGAATTGAAAGGATTAGCTGTTGTTACTTTACTTACGTTGATTCCGCCTTCGTATGTAAAGATGAACTACTTCGACTGACTTTTCGGGTCATACAACGGTCCAGCAAGTGGTATCAGAGCTCAGGACGAGGAGTTCATACTACGACAGCATAGATCTGCAGAAATCTCTCTTTTCTACTCACTTTCTCTTATACTTTTTCAGTTTCTAGTGGTTCTAACGGTCAAAATTGTCTGAATTTCGAGTATAACGTGTAAAATACACTAATAACAAACCCTAGAAAGAATCAGGTGAAAATACGGACTAAAAATGATAAAAACTGGTTAAAAACTGTCGATCGCGTTTTCGGACATTGGATCGCTTATCTGGACATAACCTGCTTGGATCGCTCCAAATTCACACTTGGGATCGCTTTTTCGGACATTTTAACTCTCTGGATCGCTCGAACGGACAACATTGTTGAACCGCTCGAACGATCACATTCGGACCGCTCATACGAACACTTCTGGATCGCTCCAACGAACAAGAGTTGGATCGCTTATTTGACAGTATTTGAACCGCTCGAACGATCATACTCTCGGTCGCTTATTTGACATATTGTGGATCGCTCGAGAGGACTTAGTCATTACTGTCTGGTCCGCGTTTACGAACATATACTGGACCGCTTTTCTGTTAAACTGTTTAGACAGGATCGCTTTTGTGAACTGATATTTTTCAAAACCAAAATTTTTCTAAGTGTTGTCTGATTTTGCCGGTACGTTCACAATGGATGATATGTTCTTGAATCCATTTAGCGACATGTACGCATTCACAGGAAGTTCAGGAAACAACGATTCGACATCGAACAATACGAACGAAAATCAACCAAAAGAGAAAAAGAAAGAAGCTTGGGAGTCCGAAAGTGCATTTGGAACATTTAACAAACCTCCTAAGTTAATGGCTATAGAAGATTACAGCAGGTGGGCAACAAAGTTTGAAGATTGGTTGATGGCATTCGCCTTTCCCAGTTGGAAGAGTATGAAAACTGGTTATGCTAATGGAAAGAAGAATGGCGAAGCATTGAGATCAGCTGAAGAAATTGATAATTTTGTGGCTGAACAGAAGTGTGTTGCTTTGTTGTTTCAATCGGTTCGGGAGGATATTATCTCTCTAATAGATTATACAAATGCTCAAGATTTATGGGATAAACTCAAGAAAAAGTGTATAGGAAGTACTGAGATTATAAAAAATAAGAAGAAACTACTTAAAAAAGAGTTTGACATGTTTAGTTGTCTTAAGAATGAATCGGTGTGCAAAATGATTGAACGGTTCGGTCATCTGAAGCTGGAACTAGCACAACATGATATTGAGTATTCTCCGGAAGAACTTGTGGATAAACTGTTTGATTCATTACCAGACGAGATGGATTGGAGATATTATGCGTTGATGTTGAAGAACACTATTGCTCCTGCAAATGTGAAACCAGATGTGGTGATTGAAAGACTTGAAAGCCATGAGCTAGAGTTGAAGAAAACATACAAAGTTAATCACTCATCCTATCAGCAGAATCTGAATCTGTATTATCCAAAAAGCTTGATCCCGAAAGCTACATCTCCGAAAACGGCATTTTCTGCTGAGAATGTTTCTTCAACAAACAAAGAAGGTCAAAGCAGTTCAAGCAACGGAAGCCACAGTGGTTATCACAGTGGATCTACTTCTTCTGCAAATCGTTCTGATGCGAAGTTTTCTTGTAACATTGCGATAGATCTAAAGAACGCACAGAATTTTGATGAAGAGTCGGCCAAGCAACAAATGGTTTTTCTGGCATCTGTGCTAGAGTCTTATGAAGGTTTGGTGGCTGGAAAGATCGGGAATACAAATCTGACAAAAGAAGACTACGATCAGATAGACCCCGAAGAAATGGAGCTTATTGACATTCGTTGGGCAATGGCAAGTGCTGTTCGACGTGCGCAACGCTTCATGGAGATTACTGGGAGAAAAACGATCGGTGGTCCATCTACAAAGTTGGGGTTTGATAAATCGAAGGTGACGTGCTTTAAGTGTAAGCAGAAGGGTCATTTCAAGAGGGAATGCAGGAATGCATATGCTGATGAATCGGAGAATCCGTTTCGAGATGACTATTACAAGAAGGCAATCTACCATCAGAATAAATCCGAGCCGCCCAGATTGAAGCAGCAGGAAGAGAACAGAGACAAATCGAGGGCGTTAGCTGTGATTTATGATGATGAGGGTTACGATTGGAGCAAAGAGGTTTTGCCGGAAGATGATGCCGTTGGTTATGCTTTCATGGCAAGTCATGATGAACCGATTCCATGGAAGGATGATCGTACAGAGGAACAGAAGTACAAATACAGGAAGATGACTGCTAAAACAAAGATTATCAGACTTTCTGGTGTATACTTGGAAGCAAGAAGAGCAAATCATTGGGATCCGGACAGAGAGTGCTATCTTGATCGGTATGGAAATGTAGCGATTGATGACAAAACGCTAGATATTGAAGCCATCATTCAGGAGTACAAAGAAGAGGATGAATACTGGCAGCACAAGTGGTGGGGAACACCAACTTCGAAGATGATTGAGGAGAAGAAAGAAAAAGAGAGAAAGGAAAAAGAAGAGAGAGAGAAGAAAGAAAACGCAGAGACTGAGAGATCGAAGATGGTTGATACGGGGTTGATCGATGTGACTCGGAAGTTGACAACTGAGAATTTAGAGAAAATGGCTGACAAAGTGCTAGCTGCGAAAGCACTTGAGGTAGATTCTAATTCTGTCTCTGAGTCAAAAGGGAAGGTCAGTCAAAGTGAGTCAACATCCAGGTCAGGTAATAAAGTCGATGGAAATGTTGACTGCAAAAATTGCACCAAACAATGCAATTTTTGTAGTACTGTCACGTATTTGAATGATGAGAAATTCAAGAATCTGAAATCAAAAGTTAAAACTTTTGAAGATCAGATTCTCGATCGTGACACAGAGTTAAAAGTTTCAACTGAACGGTTTAATGAATTAACAACTAAATGTGACAAAATTACAACTGACAATGAAAAGTTAATTCTGGAAAACCGTCAGATCTCCGAAAAATTTGAGAAACTTAAAAGTGTTGTGAAATACAGTGATGATCGAAACGGCAAAACATTCAAAGAAAACGAACATCTAAGAGCTGTGTTGCAATTCAAAGAAAAATCAATTAATGAACAACTAGATGAGATTGCAAAATTAAAACTTAAGGTTAAAGAAATTGAGATTGAAAATGAAAGAATTCAGTTGAAATTAAACAGCTATAGCTCAGTTAGCTTTGTTTTGCAGCACATCGTTCCCAAACCTATAGGAAAAAACAAAGCTGGTGAGGATGTGTTTTCTGATGGAACGGGTGTAGGGTTTCACAAAGTTACACCGCCAATTTTAGACAACTACACGAAAAAGCAGTCTAGTTTGGTGGAAATTGAGGAAGAAAGTGATGTTACACTTCCTGAGAACATTGATGTCACGTTCACGTCTTCCAATGAAGAGGGTGTCCAAAATGATGTGGTGAAAAGTGTGATAGACAAAGTGCTTAAGCCGGATTGTGACACTTCTGAGGAGGATGGGTGTTTTCTAGATAAATACATTCCGAAGCAAAAGTCCAAAGACAACTTATATGATGAATCTGATCTTGTCATGTACAAGATGTCGGGATCGGATAAGTTGTTTTCGGATTCTGAGTTTCCATTAGAGAATGTTAATCTGAACAAATTGACAAATGTTTTCAAACTGGTTGAAATTGAGTTGTCAGCAGTGAACAATCTGAGTCGACAGAAAGAGAGGGTTTACGACAAGAAAACTATTTATCCACCACGTTTTTACAATAACAACAGAAACAATTGGTCGGGTGGTTATCAGGGGGTAAACCATTTCATAAAAGAAATGTTGCAAAAAAGAGGTTTGTCGAAAAGAAAAAGTTTGTGAATAGTTCAAGTTCACTTGCTGATGAAGAAAAAGAAATTTTTACAAAATCAAACAAAGACTTTTTTGAGAAGAGAGCTTCACAAGCTCAGTCTGAAGGCACGAGTAGGGTAGCTGATACTCGTACATGTTTTAGATGTGAACAGGTTGGTCATATTGCACGAAAGTGTACATATGTGAAGCCTAAGACTGAAGCTGTGAAGGTTCAACAAAAGAAAGTTGATGTGAAGGGTAAAACACCGATGTATGTTGAAAAGAAAGTTGTTGGGAAGAAAAATGTTCAAATTGACAACTTGATAGTAAAAACTGAACCCGTAAAGAAGCTGGTAAATCATAATGATAAATTTTATAAGAGGGTTGCAGTAGTTCAACAGGTGTGGAAACCTAAAATTGAACCTAAAGTTGAAAAGAAAGTTTCAACTTCTGAGGTGAAAAAGGCTGAAGAATCAATTACGGTTGATTATGATGCACAATTTCCACCTCTTAAGTCTAAGAATTTCAAAATTCAAATTGCCAAAGTCACAGTTACACCTAAGGCTGATAAGGCCTGGGTGGACACCATGTTTGACTAAACAATTTGAATTGCCGGAGCTTCCTAGTTTGCGAAGCATGAATCGGCATCTTTCTTGAAGTTGTTTAAATGATTATCTGTTATGTGCAGGATCTTCCAAAATTTGTATCCAGGTGGATAATGGATAGTGGAGCGTCAAGGCATATGACAGGGAAGACCGCATTGCTGTATGATGTGAATGACATTAATGGTGGTTATGTGGGTTTTGCGGGTAATCAAGGAGGCAGGATCATAGGTGAAGGAACGCTGTCTAATGGCATTATTACGTTTGAGAGAGTTAACTACATCGCTGAGCTGGAGAACAACTTGCTGAGTATCTCCCAGATCTGTGACAGGATGTATACTACTCATTTCACCGACAAAGAATGTTTGATCTTGAAACCGGGATTTGTAATACCTGAAGAGTGTATCATCATGAGGGCACCAAGAGTCAACGATCTGTACGTGTTGGACATGAGCGTTGCTACTACAACCACGGGTCAGGCTCATTGTTTTGTGTCCAGAGCAACGGAAAAAGAGTCAAGGTTATGGCACAGAAAGATGGGGCATATTCACCTAAGGAAAATGAATCACTTAGTGCATAACGACTTGGTCACTGGAGTGAATATTAAAGGTTTTCATCTGGAAGGGGAGTGCATAAGTTGTGTCAGAGGCAAACAGAAGAAAAAGTCACACCCTACAAAACAAGTCAATTCAGTTTCAAGACCTTTGGAAAGACTTCATATGGATTTGTTTGGTCCAGTGAACGTCAAAAATATAACAGGAGATTCCTATTGTCTGGTCGTGACTGATGACTACTCCAGATTTTCGTGGGTCATGTTTTTGAAAACGAAAGACGAAACCTTTGATAGTTTGATAGTATTGTTTAAGAAAATTGAGAATCTGTACCAGAGACCGATTTGTAGAATTCGAAGTGATAATGGTACTGAGTTCAAAAACAGTAAGATGGAGGAATACTGTGATGAAAGAGGTATACTGCATGAGTTTAGTGCTCCTTACACTCCTCAGCAAAATGGAGTTGCAGAACGCAAGAATCGGACGCTAATCGAGACAGCCAGAACAATGCTTGCAGATTCCAAGTTACCTATTAATTTCTGGGCTGAAGCTGTTTCTGCTGCATGTTATACTCTCAATAGAGTTCTTACTGTGAAGAAGTTCAACAAGACGTGTTTTGAGCTAATCAATAAACGCAAGCCGAATTTGAAGTATCTAGAACCGTTTGGGTCACCCTGTACGGTAATAGAGCCGAATGGCAAGTTTGGTTCAAAGAACTTTGAAGGAATATTTTTTGGATATTCAAGTCCTACACGGCGTGTCTTTGTTCCAAGTGAAAAGCGTATTATTGAAGCAGCAAATGTTGAATGTCAGGGTTATACTATGCCGCCTCAGAATCCTGGTGATTCATGGCGTTTTCATTATGACAAACTTTGGGAATCGTTTGACATGAGAGAAGAATCAGAGGAAGAGGAAGATTTCTTTGATGAGTTGGATATTTTACGAGAGTATGAATCGTCGCTCAGGTTTCCAGCAGAGTATTCTAGCAGACCTCGGGAGACTTCAAATGATAATGAAGCAGGTCCTAGTAACGCTGGTGAACATGATGATGAAGTTGCTCCTGGTAATCAGTCGGAGGTGAATGATGATCAAGAAGCTGAACATATGCCAGTTTTTGACCATGGTGATTCAGATCTTGAGGGGGAGCAGATCCAGTTGTCAAGTCAAACAAACCAAGTTGGTGAACAAGATGCAGAGCAGAATGTTACTAATCTGGAAGAAAATGTAGAAGTTCCAAGCGAAGTGATGCCGCGAACTCTTTCTTATCATCCAGAGGAGTTGATAATAGGAGAATTGCAATCGGGCGTTCGGACGAGACGTCAAATTGACCAGGGCTTAACATGTTTTTATTCTACAGTAGCACCTTTACAAATTGAATTTTCATTAAGTTGTTTTATCTCGCAGGTCGAACCGCGAACTTACAAAGAGGCGCTTACTGAAGACTCTTGGGTCATAGCGATGCAAGATGAATTAAGTCAGTTTGAGAAGTTAGGTGTGTGGAAGTTGGTTGATTTACCGGATGGTCAAAGAAAAATCAATACAAAATGGGTTTTCAAACGTAAGAGGGACGACAGAGGAGTCGTTGTAAGGAACAAAGCTCGACTCGTTGTTCAAGGCTTTAGTCAACAGGAGGGGATTGATTTTACCGAAGTCTATGCTCCTGTCGCACGACTAGAGGCTATCAGAATTTTCCTAGCATTTGCGTCTTGGAAGAATTTCAAAGTATTTCAGTTAGATGTTAAATCAGCGTTTCTTTATGGGAAGGTCAAAGAGGAGGTTTATGTTGGTCAGCCGCCGGGCTTTACTGACCCAATCCACAAGAACAAAGTTTATCTGCTGGACAAAGCGTTGTATGGTCTACATCAGGCGCCGAGAGCCTGGTACGAGACTTTGTCTCAACACCTACTCGCTAACCAGTTCATACGTGGAAAAGTGGATGCCACTCTCTTCACTAAAGTTGTTGATAGTACAGATTTATGTAGACGATATAATTTTTGGGTCGACGAATGAGAAATTATGCAAAGATTTCGAACAGGTGATGAAGCAGAAATTTGAAATGTCTTCAATGGGGGAGATGAAATTCTTTCTGGGATTACAAGTTGAACAACTTCCTGAATGGATTTTCATTCATCAAACGAAGTACGTGCATGATATTCTGGAGAAATTTGGAATGTCAAGTTCTACTCCAGCTGCTACCCCACTTGCGACTAATCATGGAATTCACCCAGATCTCACCGGAGACAGGGTTGATGAGACACTTTATCGATCCATGATAGGTTCTTTGATGTACCTAACTGCTTCACGTCCTGACATCATGTACCCAACGTGCCTCGCAGCAAGATTTCAGTCTAACCCGAGAGAATCGCACATGATTATTGTGAAGAGGATTTTACGTTACTTGAAAGGCACACCCACATTGGGGTTGTGGTATCCTCGCAAAGGCGATTTTACACTCGAAGGGTTTTCCGATTCAGATTTCGGATGCTGCAAAATTAACGCGAAATCAACAACTGCAGGATGCCATTTTTTTGGTCCGAGATTGGTTACTTGGCAGTGTAAGAAACAAACATCTGTGGCGCTATCTACATGTGAAGCGGAGTATGTTTCTGCTAGCAGTTGCTGTTCTCAGATCCTGTGGATACAGCAACAGATGCGCGACTACGGTTTGCAGTTTCATAACACACCTCTGTTTGTTGATAATGAGGCCGCTATTAATATAACTAAAAATCCAGTACATCACACTAAAACTAAACATATTGAGATTCGTCATCACTTTATTCGCGATTGCTTCGAGAAAAAGTTGATACGAATTGAGAAAATCCACACTGACGAACAAAAAGCTGATTTGCATACCAAAGCTTTTGATAAAAATAGGTTTCTATATTTGTTAAAACTTAATGGTATGAAATTGCTTTCGGTGTCGGATGGAGTTCTGAGCGTTGATGAGAGTACTGTTGCGGATGAAGATGAGAGACAATCTGCGATGGTTTGTCGATTTTTTACGTGTTTTGGTATTTAGGGGGAGATAGATAGTTGTACATATTTTATTTTCAGAAAAATAAAAAAACAGTAAAAAATGCTAAAATCCAAAAACATGATAAAATTGAAAAAGAGCTTGTGTATATAGGGAAAATGATAGTACATCAGCTAGACAATTACAGTATGCTAAAGATTTGGAAAGACAAAATGAGTTAAACAGTCTCACTAATGATGTGTCGATAGGTTTTCGTACATTTAGTAGATTTATTCGGGATATAAACCTAAAATTTCAAACTGGTGAAATTCGTGGGGAACACTACTTGGATATATAGGTAACCCCTGAAATCTCGTTTGAAAGGTCTCGTATTCTGATATACTAGGTGGTTATACTCTATGATGTCTGGGGTATTATTCCGGGACTTCTGCTGAACGGTGGTTCTGACCTAGTCCCTGGCTAATACTTTCACCAAAATGCTTGAAATATAGCATAAAGCCCTCAGCTGATTAGACAATAAAATTGATAATCAGTTGTTGTAGCTGAAAAGATTCTCTAAAGGGAACACACTGCAAAGTCGAAGCTGATATCTCTCTGCTGAACGGAAGTTCTGACCTGAGATCCCTCAGTTCTAGCATACCCTAATTTATGTACAGACATCATTGTAGTATTTTTGCCTATAAGACTGAATATTGGGATTCTGGATACGGGAGTATATTCAAGAGGTGGGACACATGGATTGATCTAAGTTCTTAAAACACTTAAACAGTATCCTGAATATATTGAAGTTTGTATGAAAATTTAAGATGGATCAGTATATCGACAATCGAGGTGAATTGTTTAAATCTGAGTATGTAATGTAGCTTAATGGTACTTGTAATCTGTCTGAAAAGCTGATATGATTCCCTGACACGCTCGCCAAAAACAAACCTGTAAATAGTTTATTTTCTGCAATTTAAGTTTTCTGTTATTTCATTTCTTAGTTTAGATCATCTTAAAATCCAAAAAGATTTTATTTCTGCTTTATTTTAGACAAACCAGAGTGGAAAGTTGATTGTCGGATTCTGGAAAGATGAAGCAGATGCAGGAGATTCTGAGCTGAAGAATGAGGGGAGCTTACATTGTTGGAAATGTGTTTGTTTTCAAAGTCACAAACAAGTTCATTAAGTTGATACTTGGTATTTTCAGAAAGAAAATTGGAAAATAGTTTTACTAAATCAGTTTGATTCGTCAAAAAGATTAACCAGGGTCATTAAGTTGAACTTGGTAAATTAATCAAGTATGCAGGGTCATTAAGTTGAACTTGTAAACTTGAGTGGATTTCTAAAGCTGATTGAAGTTGTGTTTATTGTTTGAAAAGATAGATTGTAATGTTATTGGTTGAGTAACAGGTTTGGACGATATTTTCCAACGGAGGCAAATTGCAAAAGCTTGAACCAGATATTTCAAGATTCCAGCATAATGAGAGGGGGAGTCAGTGAGAGGGGGAGTCTGGGTCAACAACTAATGGGAAGTATGGAGTCAGTTCTAGAACCTGTGAAGAATGCTGATGAAGATAGACAGAGTTGGTGAAAAGACAAAGACTGAAGACTATGGATCTGAAGATGCTAAAAGACTACGTCAACATCCAAGGGGGAGTCTGTTGATGCATGGAATGTCTGTTGACTGCGTCTACAAAAAGTCTGAAGTCAAGATTGGACATTAGGGGGTCAAAGTGTAAATTTTAGGCTAAGTATAATTAGGATCGCTTTTTAGTCAAAAATGTAATGTGGACCGCTTATTTGTCATACTCTGGATCGCTTATAGGAACAAGTGATCTGGATCACTTATATGGCATGTCATATAAGCGACCCAGAAACACTATATATAGGTATGAGCGGTTCATCATTTAAAACGACGTATGTGTGTGCTACGGTGCTGAAACTCTGCTGAAATTTTATCAGAAAGCAATATAAACACAAGGAATTGAAAGGATTAGCTGTTGTTACTTTACTTACGTTGATTCCGCCTTCGTATGTAAAGATGAACTACTTCGACTGACTTTTCGGGTCATAGAACGGTCCAGCAGACTGACGAACTCAAATTTCCAGATTCGGACTCCTCATCTTTATCCAACACCTGATCGACCACCTTTTTTATCAACTCGGACTCATGATCAGTGTCAGATGATGTAAAAGTGATATCAATGTTTTCTGGTAACTCATCGGTTATATGAGACTTCAGTTTTATATTGACTGCCTTTTGAACTTACTCCTCATTTGGTTTTCTGGGAGAATAACCTTCCCAGATCGGAGGCGGACACTTGTTGTAACTAACACTTTGTTTCTTACCAGTATCCTTCTTCTTTGGCTTGTCATCTTGAAAAGCTTCCATACCTGCAACAGTTGGATAAATTCGATCAATAAGATAATCAGAACTAGAATAACTCTGCAATAATCGTCTGATTCTCTCATTTTCTATCTTTTCAGTTTCCAACTCTTGCTTCCACTTTGCACTTTCTTCAATATAGAAATTGATAGCTTTCTGCTTCGACATCATCACAACATTTAGCATTGTCAGTGCATCTTCTCTTTCAGAATTAGTCTTTTGCAGACCAGTTACCGTTCTGTTCAACACATCGTAAGATTCTTTCACGTAGTTGAGATCAAACAATAACTTTTCTATCATCTTGTCTTTCTCACTCAGTTTCTCATCTTTTTCTGCACACTGCTTGCAAGTTTCCAAGCATTTTTCACATGGCTTGATAACCTCAACAATCTTTTCGACTTCAACAACTTTTTCATTGGCTTCAACCACATATTTTTATCACTTGATACACTTCTTTAGCAAATTGAACTCTATCACTATGTTCAAAATTTCTTTCTTGATCAACACTTTCACATTTCTTCTTGTTCTGCTCTTTTGCTTCTTGTTTCTGCTTCAACTTCTCCAAGCGATCTGCAAAATAAAATTGAAAACTTTCAGGAGATAGTTGAGTTTTTGCAATATTAATTTGTTCTTCTTCCTCATCATCACTACTGTCATCAGTTGGAGATTTATCAAAATCTATTTTCTTTTTTGAACTATCATCATCTGAAGAACCAGAATCAGATAGTGTTTGATCAAAAATCGTTGTTCTTTCTGAACTTTCATATGATGAAACAGATTCTTCTTCTTGACTTGAATCATTACTAGCAAACACTTTCATCCATTCTGTAAATAAATCAGGTTCTTGGATGATTTTTGAAACTAGAGCAACAACATTTGAATCAGGTGGAATGTATTTGTCCCAGCTGATACCATAATAAGCTTTCTTATTTGCATCTTCGATCATTCTAGCATGTGCAGTTTGTGGCTCCTTTTGTTGTTGTTGTCGTGGTTGATGAGCAACTTGTTGATATGTGGCTTTTCGATAGTAATCATCTTTTCCAAAAGGATTCTTCGCTCCACTAGCTTCTTGATTTTTGCATTCTCTTTTGAAATGACCTTTCTCCCTGCATCGAAAACAAGTTACTTTAGCTTTATCAAAACCCAAAGTAGAAACATGTGCATCTAGAAAATCATTTCTCCCTGTAATCATTTTGAACTTTTCAGCTCTTCTCAAAACACTAGCTAAGCACCATTTGATGTCCATGAGCTCCATCTCTTCAGCATCGATCTGATCGTAATCCTCTTTTGTCAACATAGGATTTCCGATCCTTCCAGCGACTAATCCTCATAGGTCTCCAAAACTGTAGCAAGTAATGTTATGTGATCTTTTGCAACTTCTTTAGAAATACTCTGACCATTTGGGAGATTCAATGCAATGTTGCACTGTATCACACAACCATTTCCACTTTTTGAACTTTGAGAATGAAAGCTTGATGCTGAACTCTTTGGATTCACACTTGGATATGAAGAGATTCACTACTACTGTTTGGACTTTGATTGACTGAATCAGATGAATTTCCAGCACTAAAAGCAGTTTGGATTTTAGGACTCATTTCAACCTCTTGAACACTCCCTTTGTAATACATTCTCACATCTTGTAGATTACTCGGATTATTCATCCTCGCAATCTTCTGCTGTTCAAGATCTTGACTTTCAATCTTTTCAATGAACTGTGAAATAGTCAATCCATCATATTCCCCAGTGTTCTTCAGTATCGTCAAAAATGTACCCCACTCTTTCTGAGGTAAAGCATCAGCTAACTTGTCGACCCACTCATCTTGAGTTTTCTCTATTCCTAACAAAGACATAGATCGAACTAAGTGGCAAAATCTTTCAATCAGTTTCTTTGATGTTTCTCCTACCAAGTTTGAAAACAAATCGAATTCTTTCTTTAGTAGTGCTTTCTTGCTCTTAATCATTTTCTCACTACCCTCAAATTTAACCTTCAAAGCATCCCAGATTGAACGTGCAGTGTTATCATGTTGAAGCAAGATAAAAATATCTTCTTTCACAGCTTGCTGTAACAAACTGATCATCATTTTTCTGCTTTATACATATCTCTCTCTTTGTCATTCAATTCAGAAATAGCTTTTGTAACACCCAAATCTGTATGCGGTCTAACATACTTCTTCTCAATGCATTCCCAAGACCTCAAATGATTGGCTTGTACCCAGTTTTCGAATCGATCTTTCCATCCATAATACTCCTCGATTCCCATATGCTTCGGAGGCTTTTGCAAAGTTCCGGTTTGGTTCTCCATGTTCATACTTTGAGCAATGGCAGCCGGAGTAGTCGGGGATGAAGCAAATGCGTTGTAGAAATCTTCGTCAGACATTTTCAAACGAAATCAAGACCTTCAAACGAAATTACCTGCACACACAAACTTCAAACGGAATTAAACTTTCAAACGAAATTATCTAATTTCGTGCGAAATTAGACAAAATTTCAAACGAAATTAAAATTTCACACGGTATTAACTAATTCCGTGTTGAATTAGTTTCTGTTTCAAGCGAAATTAGTTTCAAACCTTAATTCTGTGCGGAATTAAGTAACAATCTCAAACGAAATTAGCCAACAGAGTAATTCCTTCGGAATTATAATGCAACTTCAAACAAATCAATGATGACGTCAGCATTTTCGAATAGATTTTCATGCGGAATTAAAAATTTTGTAAGTTTTTGATTGAATTATGGTCCAAATCTCTCAACGCATTTTTAATACACTGTTTTACATGTTATATGTGAAATTCAGATCATTTTAACCGTGGAAACTTGTTCAATTAAGAAAAGAAGGTGTAGAAGTGAGAAAATGAGATGAAATCAGGCTGAAATCGGTTGAACTCATCCTCCTGAGCTCTGATACCACATGTAGGATCGTTGTCGGGCCCGAATTGAGTCAATCAGAGGCGTTCTATACACTATGAAAGGCGGAAACAGACATAATGCATGAATTCAGCAAGATTTTCACTAATTATTGTCTTGTATATTAATACTGAAACGATTACAGATCTGAAGACACTTCGACAGAGCTTCGCTGTCGGAAAAATCCAAACTAATTTCGTACCGTACCAACTGACACGAGATTAGAACTATATATAGGCACACTAATTCCGTATGAAACATGCTTCATACGGAAATACATTCACGCGGAAATACGACTTCACACGGAATTACCTGTTAATTCCGTACGAAATTACCAAATAACACTTCATGCGGAATTAGGTCTTCATGCGGAATTACTTGATGACAGATTTCTCGATCTTCGTGCCACAAACAATGCAAGACTCGATACAAGACGAAGTCGACAGATGTATGCACCAACAACCCCTCTTAATTGAGACAGTTTATTAAGGCCCGCAATAGTATCTCGGGGTTTGCAGCGATTAAGTTTTACTAAGAATGTAAATTCTCACTTTTTTTTGTTTCTATAAAAGATTAAAAGTCCATATTTTAACCTTTACCCGGTACTGATATACCAGTACCGGGACCTAATTTACCGTCAGAACAATTTCTTTGTCATTTTCTCAGTTTACCGATGTGATACGTGTCGGGCAAGCTTCCGACATCTGGTTAATTTAAAACCTTGATTACAAGACTTTACTTTAATTCAGTGTATTTGGTTTCGATTATTAGTCGTTTATCGTCCATAACTCAAATTGAGTAAACACACAAATCGAACACCATACTGATTGTGATAGTACGATATCAGTTCGGTAGAGATTCGATATGCTAGCAGTATGCTATCGTTACTTGGTATAATTTATAATATCAACAAAATACTTTATTTTGAACACAATTACCTTTTGTTTAGCAGTTGAGTTTGTGCATATGATTGATTGAATGCAGTTTTGGTTTCGGTTTTTTTTTTAATAACCTTATTTTTTTCTTAAAATTACTTTTGGCTTTAATCTTTTATGGCAATAAAAAATAGGTATATTTGTTGATTTAACTAAAAACACAATTAAAATGTCTTCTTTTTTTTTTCTTATTTTTATGTAGTAATATCATGTTTGTTGGAAAGATAAAAAAAAATACTCGTAAATATGATGTAATTTAAAAAATATGGTATAAAAAGTTATTAACGTTTAAAATGAGGGTACAATATGCTTAATTCCAATAATTCTTTCCAATTTCTCACCTCATTAATCTCAGTCATCCAATCTCAAAATCAAAAGCCCATAATCCTTCCTAACTTGTTATAAAAAAAACAAAAAAAAATCCTTTTTATTTTATTTATTCACCATTTTATACATATAAATTCAAAATATTATAAAAGTGGGTTAACGAAAATGTGAGTGTCAGAACCTATCATTTAGTTTCAATTCTTAATTTAGGATTTTAAGTTAGAGCAAGTTTTGACTATAATTAGGGATTTTTTTTAACGGTAAATTTGGATCACTGACAGACTACTGGAGTATTGTGCCACCAGCGAAACGACCCGATCATATCCATCTCCACTAGGCATAATGCCTATATACCAATTCAGGAGGAAACCCAATAAATATGGAAAACCCCGTGTGAGAATCGAACCCAGGACCTATTGGTCCCAACGACTTATCCCACCCCCAAGATGCCACTAGGCTATAAAGCCATGGGCATAATTAGGGCATTTCAAATCTAGCTACATTTACAAACACCTTTGAGTCCCCAATACTAATCGCGTTCAAAGCTTTAACCATGATCTCCTTATTTTCACACCTTCAAAGCGAACGAATGCGAAAAATCTCCCTGCCTTATATTTCCTTCTCGCTAAATACGCATCGACCATCTTCCTGTAAACCCTAAATTCCTTGCAGAGCATCCTAAGAGTATAGTGAGAAGGAAGATTGGATACGTAGAAAGATATCTTCTCACCCCCACCACTGTTTCCCATCACACTTTACGCTTCTTTGTTTAATAAACCCAAATCCAAGCAGCCCAAATCACAGATCTTTAAAAGGTTAATAGGATTCGTATCAATCAAGCTAAACTATCGTGATAGCCGCGATAAATTACAGACCTACTAAGCAATCAAAATCTAGACTCACACATAAACAGATTCAAGATATAACCTTAATACAATCAAACCCAACCCCGCTAACAATGCTCGTATCACGCAGTTTGGAAAAGAATCAAACCGCAAAATAACAGGATTGTTACACAGAGCTGGAAATAAGATCGATTAGTTAGAGCAAGTTTTGACTATAATTAGGGCATTTCAATCTATATTTCGTATTCCATAGTCCATTAATCTCATGTCGTTGTTCCATGATTCAATCCATTCATAATTACCATGAACATTAACTCCAACATTAATAATTTAATATAATTAAGACAAAGCACATCATTTTGATATTGCCATTCATTACCACATTGTAACCTTAAACTCAAACATCAACTTTAACCGCATAGTTTAGTATCATACACAGTAGGAGGGTTGAATAAACTTGTATGCGCATACCGTACATAACAATTGGTAGATATAACCCGTCCACTAAAGAGTGGTTTCCTAGTAAAACTACGGATCTCATTACTTCCCTTGGTTAAACATTTAAGACAATTCTCCTTTGTTAAGTCAGGAGTACACTGCACATCCGCGTAAAGAGCATGTTCATCCCCGTCATAATGTATAGTGTCTGACGCATATTTCCGAAGAGCATCACCTCCAGCCGCTTTCACCTTTAGCTTATTTATCATACTATCCATGGTCTTTGCTAAATTAACAGTACTGACAGATAAATCGTCCCCTGAACGACACCAGGCCCAATCATCCAGCACTGAGAATATTTTGCGACCAGTTGAGTAACGCACCATACATTGTAAATATGGGTAGAAATCCCAAGCTACACCTTCCTGTTGTTTAGGGCAGTACTTTCGAATAATCTGAACCACGTTCCTAAGACAACACTCACAAAGTCCTTTTACGACATTAAGGGCACAAAAGAAGCTGGCGCTAACTTGCTCTTCAGGTTTGCCTGCCGATTGGGTATGGTAAAAACCATTGTAGCTAGAATTATTCTTAATTAACACCATGAGTTTATCCAGTGCGGAATCTCGGTTTTTTTGGATGGTGTTGCTTTTGAAATCTCCACCTCTACATGCATGCCAATTTCTAATTAGAGGTGTTGGAGCTTTGGCAAGATTGACTCCATTGATGAGTGATTGAATAATGATAAGAAATAAGATTATGGATTTCATTTGCATTTGGCACAAGAATTTGTGACAATTTCTCTTCTTATATACAGTACTTTATACTGTTCTAATCGTTAATTGTTAATTATATAACAAAACGTGTTAATGTGTTATCGTTAGGTTTGAGTTTGGTGGAATTCTAATATATGTTACGTTTTATCATTTCTAACTACTGTACGAACAATGTATACTTTTTTTATTATATTAAGGCTGATTATAGTAAAAGATAAACCAAATTTAAATGTTGATTAAAGTGCATTTTTGGAATAAATATATTTTGTATTTCCTACAAAATAGAATCACAAAGTATTTACGCAAAATATTAAGCCTAGAAAAAAGTTCTCAATAACAAAATAACACGTTTATATTCGAAAATATAATCTCTAATAAGATAAATTGCATGTTCGGTACAAAAACCTATGACAGATACCACTAGCTAACAAAGGAGGGTAAGTGCGAATACACAAAGGAAATACACAAAGTATGTAACACTCAATATTTGTTTGGAACTGGATAATTTTATTAATCACACTTGAAGCTTAAATACACAAAGGAAAGTAAACTACATACACACGATGTCTCCACGTACACATCATGCAACATAAAAGCAAGGCCGGTCAAAAATTTTGGAGGCGAACTACAAAGTTGTGCCCCTTTGAATTTCTATAACTAACAAAAAGAAAACTTGCATTTACTTTGGTTAAGAAACTAGATGAACATTATAGCATTACTTGTCTTTTGAGTAGGTAAATACACCTGATGTGCTGATGTGCTGAAGCATTTGATATCCATAATGGTAGCAGGTCAGGAGATAACATCCCACGGTCGTTAGATGGACCAGATGCATGATGACATGGGATGGAAGATGACTGGCATGGGTGAAATGTATAAGTATATGGGTAGATTAGTTCCACCCCCATCCACCACCACGAGTTTATCCAGACCGGTGCCCGTTCTTTACACAATAGGCTGACCCCTGCCATCCTTTACCCAGCTCATCCCGTCTATGCAGGTATGTTATCTTATTTTTATTTCATTTATCTATGAGCAATTTAATTTTATGTAGTGGGTATTTTGTTTAAATTCTTATAGGCATACGACCCACGCTATACTCCGCCCGACCTTTCCATGCCACATTTTACTCAGTTCTGCAAAACAATGCCGCTCTTTCCTATGTCTGGCCTTTCCATGCAGGTATGTTATTTTGTTTTTATTTCATTTTTCTACCAACAATTTAACAATTTTAATGTTATGTAATGAGTATCTTTTTAAAATTTTTTATAGGCTCCAGGCACGTCCTATACGCGGCACTGCTCGTCACCCTCTATTAGGCGTGGCCCGAACTTCACGGAGGAGGAGATCGCTGAGTCTGACGAGGATTGATGACGATAGTGGTTTATTTTATTATTATGTGATACAATATTGTATGAACAATTGAATTTAATTTTAAGTATTTGTAATATTGTTTAATTTGGATATGTTTAGTTTGTTTGGATTGCTTAATTTCACTACGTCTTTTATAAATTTATTAAAAAAACTATCATTTTATAACAAAAAAAAAATCAACATAATTACTTTAAATAAAATAAAGATAAAAAAGATACTAATAATGGGTAATGTTATCTACACATCCCCCATAATTTTTGTAGGCCCTTATTCCTGGAGATACTAATAAAGTTCAAACATATCATTCGTATCCTTCATTCGTTCTATTCCTTCTATGTTTGAATCCGATTCGCGGATTCAAACACATCATTCATACTTTTCACTTCTTCTACGTTCTGAATCCATGTCGTGAATTCAAACATACTTTTCATACTTTTCTTTCGTATTTAGTACTCTCAATTTCCTGAGAGTCTTACTACTCCTTTCACCCACATGTCCACCAAGTACCCAATCCTTCCGGACATACCCGCAACAATTATCACGGTCTCACGAACGTCATATGTTTCTTGCGTACTGGCCATGTACGCAATCCACATACTAGTTTCGTGCCTTCATGTAATCATCGCCTTATGTCCGAAGAATTAGGTTTCGGCACGTGTAACATTTTCAAAACTTCTTTATCATTGTCCTTCATTTAGAATTTTCCTTCCCTTAATAAGATTTACCATTACATGTATCCACATATTGAATTTACGTACCTGGGTTCAAATTTGTCTTATTACATGCCTTGGTGTCGGTCTTAGACCGCATTCACGGATCATCCTCTCCAAACAATCATGCTTACCTTACACATAACATACTGTTATTTTTCTCTATATGCATACTCAAGTACATACTTACATTCGCTTCTACCTTTAGATCTTGATCGACTCTTGGATTGTATGGGTTCCTTGTCACAAGAGCATATGGGTTTGAGTTCAAGTATTTACCCCCTCATACTTGATTTCTCTCAAACCAGAGCTCTGATACCAACTTGTAAGACCCTAACACGTTTAACCTTAAAACGACGCAGCGGAAAATACGAGCCTTAAAATTTCTTTTCTTAGCAGTCATACAACTTGTTAATAAGCCATTCGAATCGGCTTAATTTAAATCTTTTATCTCATTCATACATAATTAAGAAAATTATATTGGAAACGACTTCAAACATGTGATCACATCCCCGTACAAACCTTGGTCTTCGACTCAATCCCTGTTGATTTGTTCATCATGACCAGTTCAAGCGGAATAGCATCGACTATAAATAGTGACATTTGGAGCGAATTCAGTAAGTAGTTCAGTTGTTGTCTTCCGGTGAGCCACGAAGTGCTACCGAAGTGTTGTCAGGCTTGTAAACGGTTTATTGATCAATAAAACAATAAGATTAAAGGGAATACGGCTGAGATTGCACCAAAACATTAGTTTCCGCCTCTTATTTTGGATAAAAACTCTTCTGATCGACTCATTCGGGTCGGAAAACGATCCTACAAGTGGTATCAGAGCTCAGGAGGAAGAGTTCTTGCCATTTCAGCTGTGTTTTCTGATTTTCTCCACCTTCTTCTTAAAAATCGAAAATTTTTCACGGTAAAATCGGCTCAATTTCACACACAGCACGTGCAATCATATTTTGTTAAACCCTTGAAAGTTTCAGAAGTAAAATCAACTTAAAACTTGAAATTTTTGACCTTCCGCTTGAAATCGGTTTCGGAAATAATGACGTCAGGTTGATTCCGCTTGGATTTGGTCTTGATTCCGCTTGAAAACATTGATTCCGCTTGAAAATTTCATCTAATCCCGCTCGAAATTCAGATTCTGCTTGAGATTGCTGTTGATTCTGCTTGAATCAACTTGATTGTTGATTTCTCTTGAAATCATAGTTGTTGATTCCGCTCGAACGATTTCAACAGGGATTTCGCTTGAACATACATTGATATTCCGCTTGAAACAGAGGGTCTTTGTTATTTCTCTTGAAAGTGTAACTTTTCTATTTTGCTTGAACTTGAAAATTTGTGAACTTTGAACAATTGAAACATCGACAAAGAGTTCTACAATGCCTTTGCTGGTCCAATGACTATCACTCAGAGTACATTGCTTGAAAATGAAACGGGGACATCACAGAAACCGCCTAAGCTCTTGGATATTGATGATTATAATGGTTGGTCCGAACGTTTTGGAAATTGGGTTGAAGCTTATCACTTGGATGCTTGGGAACACACCGAAGTCCCATATGAAAGGCCTACAAGGAATGGTATTCAGTTAACTATCAGAGAAATGAATGCTGATGAGAAAAAGAAGGATAGAGATGAGTAATTGATGGTGAGTCTGCTTCAGCAAGCAATCAAAGAGGACATTTTGATATTGCTTCAACATGATGGTAGTGCTTATTCGATCTGGACCGAATTAGAAGCAAAGTCTATAGGAAGTGATGATATGCTTAAAAACAAAATGTCACTCATGAAGAAAGAATTTGATCTATTTCGTGGGTTGAAATCTGAAAACACTAAGCAAATTATTGGGAGATATTGTAACTTGGTGAGAAATATGACGAAATTAGGGATCCAAAAGGATACTGATGAGCTGATTGAGAAACTTGCTGATGCGTTACCACATGATACTTGGGGAACATTCCTGATGATGTTGAGAAACAATCGGAAAGAATATAAAAAGTTAACATTGGGAGAGTTCATCAAACATCTAGAGGCTCAAGAGATGGAGCAGAGGAAGATCGCCAAGATGAAGAACTATGATGGAGAACAGGATATCGGCTTGTATTTCAAGAGTGGTGTTAGTGAAAAGACAAATCTCTCTCCAAAGGTTGAAACAGCTTATAATGCAAAAGGTTCTTCTAAAAAACCATCTCAGGGATCAAGCAGCACAACAGGATTCTCTTCATTTCCAACATATGATCCTCAGTTCACTACAACAAAGAGTGGCAAAGTTCTCCAATGCAACATTGCCTTAAAGCTTGAGAATGATCAGAATTATACTGAGGAAGTTGCTAAAAGCCACATGTCTTTGTTGGTTACAGTGCTTGAATCATATTGAGGATTAGTTGCAGGGAGGATCGGAAATCCAATGCTCACGAAAGAGGATTACGATCAAATTAATGCCGAGGAGATGGAATTGATGGATATTAAATGGTGCATGGCTAGTGTGTTGAGACGAGCTGAAAAGTTTAAACAAATCACAGGCAGAAATGATTTTCGCGAGGCACATGTTTCAACTTTAGGTTTTGATAAGTCTAAAGTTACTTGTTTTCGTTGCAGGGAAAAGGGGCATTTCAAGAGAGAGTGCACAATTCGAGAAGCGAGTGGAGCACAAAACCCTTTTGGAAACAACGATTACCACAAGAAGGCGATTTATCATCAAGTCACTCAACAGCCATATCAACAACAGCAAGCACCGCATCAAGCACAAACTGCACATGGTAGAAATGTGCTTGAAGATTCAAAAAGAGCATGTCTGGTTAATCAGGGCAAGGATGTTGGATTCAGTTGGGATAAATACATTCCAACAGATAGCAAAGTGTGTTTGGCAGATCAAGACGATGAAAAGTTGGATGAAGGTTTTAATTGGGACAATTTTTGCCCAGACCAAGAGTTCATGGTCAAAGAGATGTCCAAAGAGATGTCTAATGTTAAAGCTTTTGTTGCTAATGCTTATGATGAGTATTGGGCTGCAAAATACAGAAAAGTCAGGGAAGCTGAAGAAGAAAAATGGAGAAAGATTGAAGAGGAGGAAGAAGAAGAAGAAATGTTAAAAGCTGAAGCTGAAGCCGAGAAAAAGAAAAGAAATGAGTTTTTCCAAACAAGAAGAACAGTCAAAGAAGTTCCGAAATTCGAAATTAAAGTTGATGTTGAACCTATCAAAGTTCCAGAGAAATGTATGAACTGTGATTCTTTATCAAGCAGAACAATGAGTTGCTACACAACATAAAGAGATTGAAAGAATCATATGATACAATGAACAGAGAAATTAACAAGTACACTGAGTCAAACAGTGACCAAGCTGTAGCGATGAATACACTTAAAGGAGCTTACATTAGACAGCTTGATGACGTCAACTATTACACAGGGAAGTGTGCAGAGCTGGAATTGAAGCTGGCAACACAAAAAATAGAATCTGAGAGAGTTAACAATTTATTGGAAAGCTACTCATGTTCTACTTTTGTTGTTGACAGGATTTATCCAATTGTGGAGAAATTGAAGACGTTTCAGCAAGAGAAGACTTCAGAAGAAAAGAAGTCCGAGACAAAAGAAGATGATGAAGTGAAAATTTCTGGTGAGAAACCAAGTGTGGTCTACAATAAATGTCCACCCCCGGTCGAAAATGGATATTCACCTCGAAATCCAAATTCCGAAAGAGTCGAAAAGGTAATTAACTTACAGTGGGAGTCTGTGTCGTCAGATAACTTACCAGAAAATATTGATGTCACGTTCACATTGTCTGATACTGATCATGAGTCCAAGTTGATAAAAAGTGTGGTCGATCAGGTGTTAGACAAAGATGACATAGAGGAGTCAAAACCGGAGTCCAAACTCGAGTCAAAGTCTGAGTCCGATACGTCAAAGCCGACAATCAAAAGGACAAACGGGTTTATGATAAGGAGTTTTTACTATCGAAATCTAATTTGAATGGCGAACCGGTCAAAGTAGCATATACTTTGAAAGATTCTGACAAATTATATTCTGATGGGATTTTTCCAATAAGAAGTGTTAAAATCGAAATGATTAAAAAGGTTTTCAAAATCACAGAAATTAATATTTCTGAAATAAAAGATTTAAATCTTTCCGGAAAACCTAAACAATACACTTCAAGAGTTCAACAAATAATTAACAAGAAAATGGGTTACAATTGTGGTTTTGGTTTTCAAAAGAAACCAAATCGTAATGGTAATCTCAAAAAGAAAGGTCTTGGATATAATCAACCGAAAAATTATAAAAATGAAAAAGTTTATAAACCAAAAACTGTGTTTGTTTCAGGAACAACGACAGAAGCTGAAAAGGAGCAAGCTTTCAGAAGGCAAACAAATCAAGAATTCCTTGCCAAGAAGCAAGAAGACATGAAGAATAGAGTTGCTAAAAAGCCTATAGAGACGAGAACCTGTTTTCAGTGTAAAACAGTTGGTCATATTTCCAGGAATTGTCCAAAGGCAATACAGACAAAACAGGGAGTCTCTGGTAAACTGAAAGAGAAAGTTGATGAGAAAACCGAACTGGCAACCAAAAAATTTACAGGCTTTGAAAATTCAACCTTTGAGGTGGGAGAATGTTCAAATAATGTTTTAAAAAGAAAAGAAAATGTGAAAAATCAAAAATGGGTTGTTAAGGGTTCAGGAAACAGTTCTGGTGATAAATCTGTTTCCACAAAACCAGAGGAGCCACGTGTTGAAGGAAAAGATGAGAAATCAGTTTTAACAGTGGATGATGTAAATTTTCCACCACTGAATGCTAAAAATTTGAAATCAAGAATTGGAAAATTCGAAATTTCAAATCAATTCTTTCTTAAAATGAAAGAATTGGATATTGAAAAAGCCTTTAACCCTGCAGTGAAAAACATTTTTGAAAAAATGATTGAGGGGAAGGCTTAGGGGGTAAAAGAGTTTTATCAATCAAAAAGGAAAGATACAACCGCAAATGAGACTGGGAAGGTTACACCCATGGCTGGTCAGGCTTGGGTGGATATATTCTTCAAAGAATAGAAACCTGAATTGCCGGAGCTCCCAAGTTGGTAATCCCAAGTTGGTAATGATTGAGGGGAAGGCTAAGGGGGTAAAAGAGTTTTATCAATCAAAAAGGAAAGATACAACCGCAAATGAGACTGAGAAGGTTACACCCAAGGCTGGTCAGGCTTGGGTGGATATATTCTTCAAAGAATAGAAACCTGAATTGCCGGAGCTCCCAAGTTGGTAATCGCGGAGCATGAATCAGCATCATTCTAAATGTTTTTTTAAAATTGAAACTGAGAAGTGTGAATTGCCGGAACTCCCAAGTTGGTAAGTGTGGAGTAGGAATCGGCACCTTGAGAATTCAACCAACAGATGATAATTGGTTGAAAAGGTTTGTGGCAGGTGTTTTGGTTTTTGATTCTACAAGTGGTTAATCAAGGTCATTAAGTTGAACTTGATTTAACTATCATTCAAAATTTTTTGGTAAACAAAGTGATGAAGTAACCCCTAACCTACAAGTGGTTGATAAACGAACTTATTTTCCGGAAAAACCATTTTGATTAAAACAAACTTAAGTGTTTTGAAATCATAATGGGAAAATAGTTTGTTGTGAGGGGGAGTTCTGATTGTTTAGGCCAAGTGGATGGAGAATTGAAGCAATTCGATATCAGTTGTCATGTTCTTGTACAGTTTGTTTTCAATTTCTTTAAATGTTTTTGAATTTTAGGGGGAGTAAGAAATTTTCAGAAAATCCAAAAACATTAGAAAATTTGAAAAAGCCAAAAACATGATAAAATGAAAAATGAGTTTTTGTTGCATAAAAGAGGAAATGATAGTACATCAGTGGACTATCACAACATGCTAAAGATATGAAATGTTTAAATGTGATAAACAATCTTGTTGTGGATGTGTCAGTAGGTTTTTACACATTTAGTAGATTGTAACGAGATATAAACCTAAATTCAAACTTGCTTATCTCGTGGGGAACATTTCTTGGATATATGGGTAACCCCCGAAATCTTGTTTGAAACGTCCCTCTTTCTGAGATACTAAGTCTTTATACTTAGTAATATCTGGGGTATTATCCTGGGACTTCTACTGAATGGAAGTTCTGACCTAGTCCCCGTATAATACTTTACATAATGCTTGAAATATAGCGCAACCCTCAGCAAAAATGATTAAACAATAAAATTGATAATCATTGCTGTTGAAGAAAAGATCCTCTAAAGGTGACACACCTGAAGTCGAAGCCGTCATCTCTCTGCGTATACGGAAGTATCGACCTGAGCTCTCACGGCCCTCGCAATTTAACCCCTTTACAGATATCATCTATAGTATACTCACCTGTAAGACTGAATATTGGGATCTGGATACGGGAGTATATTCAAGTGGTGGGACACGCGAATAAGTTTAAGTTCTTAAAACATTAATCCCGTATCTCGGAACAGTTGAAATTTGTGTGAAAATTTAAAGTGGACCAATATACTGACAATCTAGGTGAATTGTAGAGCTTGAAATGTTTAAAGCTTAACGTTGTTAGTGATGTGTCTCAAAGCTAAGCTGATATGATCCTCTTGCACGAACTCACAAAAATATTGTCTGTAAATAGTTTCTTTACTGCGTTTTTTTTTTATTTTACTCAAAAAATCCAAAAAGATTTTAGTGTGTTTTAGCATAAAATTTTGAAAAATCCAAAAAGATTTTTGACAATTGATGTTGAAGAGCTGACGTTCAAAATTCCAAGTGCTAAACATGAAGAACAGGTTGGATAAAGTGTGAGTGAAAATGTTTGAATGTTTTCATAGATTAAATCGTTTTGATTGTTTACCACAATAGTTTCTAAATTTTTTAAAAGATTTAATATTTGAGAAACTTATGTGTTAGGTAGAGATTGTGCAGATAACCTGAGCTGGAAGAGAGCCAGGTCACGATCTTGGAATGAATTGTTGAATCTGTGATTTCTAGACTACGATCCCAGCAGATTGAGAGGGGGAGTCTGTTGGTGATAAAGTTTGTTCGAGAAAAGAACGAAGACTGATAAAGACTGAAGGTTGACAACCGAAGACTCGACATTGAAGACTCCGTCAACATCCGAGGGGGAGTTTGTTGGTGCATCCATCTTTCGCCTACGTCTTGTATCGAGTCTTGTTTAGAATAGTGAGAACAGGGCACGAAATCCAAGAATCATGTATTTGGAAGTGATTCCGCGAAATCACATAATCTTGATTCCGCTCGAACCGTAGAACTTGATTTCGCTTGAGTCTTTAAGTGGTGATTCCGCTTGAACTGGTCAGGTGATGTTCAAGCGGAATAGCATCGACTATAAATAGTGATATTTGGAGCGAAATCAGTAAGTAGTTCAGTTGTTTTCTTCCGGTGAGCCATGAAGTGCTGCCGAAGTGTTGTCAGGCTTGTAAACGGTTTATTGATCAATAAAACAACAAGATTAAAGTGAATACGGCTGAGATTGCACCAAAACATTAGTTACCGCCTCTTATTTTGGATAAAAACTCTTCTGATCGACTCCTTCGGGTCGGAAAACGATCCTATAAATAACCAAATAAACATGGTAATTTATCTACTATGTTCGGGTATGTTGCAACCCAACTTAGATTACGCCCCGATACCACAGGCCTTTTACAACTTTATTTCATAAAACCTTTATTTTCTTTTTCTTCCCTTTTTACCATTAGATTTATTTCTTAAAATCCTAATGTTTGTCAGTATAAATTTACCACAATGGTAATTTATCCGCTTATCCCTAACTAATTTAGTATAATTACCAAACCCGTTTTTGGGATGTTACATACGGAGCCCTAGATCAATCGGGTAGGGTAACGAATTAGTGATCAGGGGTTAAAATACTTACAACGAGTCAGAGCTTCGTGTTTTAGGGGTATAATATCGAGAAGCTTTTAGCTATTATAGGGACAGAGAGAAAAGAAAAGAATTGAACAACGAGACTGAGGCCTTCGGCCTCCTTGTATAGGCTGAAAATGGGATGACTCGCGTCCCGCGAGTCCCTCTCTCTTTCATCGCGCCTCGCGAGCCAGGCCTAGCTACGGCTAGGTCTGGTTAGTCACCAACCTAGACTCGCCGTGTGTCATGCCACGTGGCACGTTGGTGTTCCACCAGGTGGCTCTCGGTCGCGCCCTGCGAAGCCACCCCTTGACTTAGTCGCAGCCCGCGAGCGACACTTAATTATTGTTTAGTATGATTTTTATAAAAATCAAGGTTAAACAGGTTCGTTTATCGAATACGGGGTGTATTTAGGGCGTTTAGGGGTGTTTTCGAGGGTTGTTATACTTCTCTACATATAAAACATACTTGTGTATTCCTTGAGAGAGTTAAGGAGAACGTTTATGTATTAAGTCAAGTACAATTACAAGCTATTTTTAAAAACTTGTTTTTAAATCGTATCTGGTTAGACTAGAAAATGGTTTAACCAGTTGAACCGGGGTGTACCCGACGGTTCAACCGAGTTAATTAATTTACCCTTTAAATCTATAAGAGTTAATAGCCAAAATGGTCCCTAAGGTTTGCTCACTTTTGCCACTTTAGTCCAAAATCTAAAATTTTTAAATTTGGGTCCCTGAGTTTTGCATTTTGTTGCCATTTTAGTCCAAATTTCGAAAACTCCCTTTTTTGACTGTTGCAACCAGCCTATTTTGTCCTTTTGTGCAGGGGTATTTTGGTCATTTTTATGAGTTATCATAACAAACTCAGATCAAGAACCCAAAATACCCCTGCGCAAAAGGACAAAATAGGCTGGTTGCAACAGTCAAAAAATGGGGTTTTTGAAAGTTGGACTAAAATGACAACAAAATGCAAACCTCAGGGACCCAGATTTAAAAATTTTGGATTTTGGACTAAAGTAGCAAAAGTGAACATACATCTGGGACCATTTTGGCTATTAACTCAAACTATAAAATACAATTTCAACTAACAAATAATCCAAAATTACATTATTCCATAATAAAAAATATTCAAAAAGTAAATCCATAAAAAAAATTACCCCAATGATCGATGGATTGTTGATGAAGCTTGATCGATGTGGATTTTGAGAACTAAGTTTTACTAAGAATGTAAATTGTCACTTTTTTGTGTCTACAAAAGATTAAAAGTCCCTACTTTAACCTTTACCCGGTACTAATATGCCGTTTTAAACCAATATAACCCAATTTACTGTCAGTACAACTTCTTTGTTGCTCCCTCGGTTTAACGTTTGATTTGTGCCGGCAAATTCCAACGTCTGGTTAATTTAAAACCTTGATTACAGGACTTTACTTTGATTCAATGTATTTTGTTTGGATTATTAGTCGTTTATCGTCCATAACTCAAATTGAGTAAACACACAAATCTAACACCATACTGATTGTAGCAGTACGATATCAGTTCGGTAGCTTGATTGGTAGGGATTTGATATACTAGCAGTACGCTATCGTTACTTTGTATAATTTATAATAACAAAAAATACTTTATTTTAAATACAACTACTTTTGTGTAGCAGTTGAGTTTATGCATATCATTGATTGAATGCAGTTTTGGTTTTTTTTTTTTTTTTTTTTTTTTTTTTTTTTTTTTTTTTGTTGTTGATAACCTTAATTGTTTCTTAAAATTACTTTAGGCTCTAATCGTTAGTGGCAATAAAAAATTGGCATATTTGTTGATTTAACTAAAAACACAATTAAAATGCCTTCTTTTTTCTTCTTATTTTTATTTAAAAGATTAAAAAAAACTTGTAAATACGATGTAACTTAAAACAAAAATATTGTGTTAAAAGTTATTAACGTAAGATGATGTGTACATTACCCTTAATTCCAGTTCCAATAATTCTTTCCAATTTCTCACCTCATTAATCTCATTAATCCTATCTCAAAATCAAAAGCCCAAAATCCTTCCTAACTTTTTTTATAAAAAAAGAAAGAAAAAGAAAAGAAAAATTCTTTATTTTATTCATTCACCATTTTATACATATAAATTCAAAAATTATAAAAGTGGCTTAATGAAAATGTGAGTGTCAGAACCTATCATTTAGTTTCAATTCTTAATTTAGGATTTTAAGTTAGAGCAAGTTTTGATTATAACTAGGGCATTTCAATCTATATTTCCTATCACTCCAGTCCATTAATCTCATGTTGTTGTTCCATGAATTCAAGTCATTCATAATTACCATGAACATTAACTCCAACATTAATAATTTAATATAATTAAAACAAAACACATCATTTTGATACTGCCATTCATTACCACATTTTGTAACCTCAAATTCAAACATCAATTTTAACCGCATTCTTTAGTATCATACTTAGCAGGAGGGTTGAATATACTTGTATGATCATACCGTACATAACAATTGGTAGATATAACCCGTCCACTAAAGAGTGGTTTCCTAGTAAAATTACGAATCTCATTACTTCCCTTGGTTAAACATTTAAGACAATCCTCCTTTGTTAAGTCAGGAGTACACTGCACATCCGCGTAAAGAGCGTGTTCATCCCCGTCATAATGTATAGTGTCTGACGCATATTTCCGAAGAGCATCACCTCCAGCCGCTTTCACCTTTAGCTTATTTATCATACTATCCATGGTCTTTGCTAAATTAGCAGTACTGACAGATAAACTGCTCCCCAAACGTTTCCAGGCCCAATCATCCAGCACTGAGAGTATTTTGCGACCAGTTGAGTAACGGACCATACATTGTAAAAATGGGTAGAAATCCCAAGCTACACATTCCTGTTGTTGGCAGTTCTTTTGAATATACTGAACAACGTTCCTAAGACAACACTCACAAAGTCCTTTTACGACATTAAGGGCACAAAAGAAGCTGGCGCTAACTTGCTCTTCAGGTTTGCCGGCCGATTGGGTATGGTAAAAACCATTGTAGCTAGAATTATTCTTAATTAACACCAAGAGTTTATCCAACACGGAATCTCGGTTTTTTTGGATGGTGTTGCTTCTGAAATCTCCACCTCTAGATACATGCCAATCTCCAACTATAGTTGTTGGAGCTTTGGCAAGATTGACTCCATTGATAATTGATTGAATAATGATAAGAAATAAGATTATGGATTTCATTTCCATTTGGCACAGTAATTTGTGACAATTTCTCTTCTTATATACAGTACTTTATACTGTTCTAATCATTAATTGTTAATTATATTACAAAACGTGTTAGTGTGTTATCGTTAGGTTTGAGTTTGGTGGAATTCTAATATATGTTACGTTTTATCATTTCTAACTACTGTACCAACAATGTATACTTTTTTTATTATATTAAGGCTGATTATAGTAAAAGATAAACTAAATTTAAATGTTGATTAAAGTGCATTTTTGGAATAAATATATTTTGTATTTCCTACAAAATAGAATCACAAAGTATTTACCCAAAATATTAAGCCTAGAAAAAAGTTCTCAATAACAAAATAACACGTTTATATTCGAAAATATAATCTCTAATAAGATAAATTGCATGTTCGGTACAAAAACCTATGACATATACCACTAGCTAATATAGGAGGGTAAGTGCGAATACACAAAGGAAATACACAAAGTATGTAACACTCAATATTTGTTTGGAACTGGATAATTTTATTAATCACACTTGAAGCTTAAATACACAAAGGAAAGTAAACTGCATAGACACGATGTCTCCACGTACATATCATGCAACATAAAAGCAAGGCCGGTCTAAAATTTTGGAGGCGAACTACAAAGTTGTGCCCCTTTGAATTTCTATAACTAACAAAAAGAAAACTTGCATTTACTTTGGTCAGGAAACTAGATGAATATTATAGCATTACTTGTCTTTAGAGTAGGTAAATACACCTGATGTGCTGATGTGCTAAAGCATTTGATATCCATAATGGTAGCAGGTCAGGAGATAACATCCCACGGTCGTCAGATGGACCAGATGCATGATGACATGGGATGAAAGATGACTGGCATGGGTGAAATGTATAAGTATATGGGTATATTAGTTCCGCCCCCATCCACCACCACGAGTTTATCCGGACCAGTGCCCGTTCTTTACACAGTAGGCTGACCCCTGCCATCCTTTACCCAGCCCATCCTGTCTATGCAGGTATGTTATTTTGTTTTTATTTCATTTTACTACGAACAATTTTAATGTTATGTATTTTTTTTATAGGCTCCTGGCACGTCCTATACGCGGCACTGCTCGTCACCCTCTATTAGGCGTGGCCCGAACTTCACGGAGGAGGAGATCGCTGAGTCTGACGAGGATTGATGACGATAGTGGTTTATTTTATTATTATATGATGCAATATTGTACGAACAATTGAATTTAATTTTAAGTATTTGTAATATTGTTTAATTTGGATATATTTAGTTTGTTTGGATTGCTTAATTTCAGTACGTCTTTTATAAATTTATTAAAAAAAACTAACATCATTTTATAACAAAAAAAATCAACTTAATTACTTTAAATAAAATAAAGATATAAAAGATACTAATAATGGGTAATGTTATCTACACATCCCCCAGAATTTTTGTAGGCCCTTATTCCTGGAGATACTAATAAAGTTCAAACATATCATTCGTATCCTTCATTCCTTCTATTCCTTCTATGTTTGAATCCGATTCGCGGATTCAAACACATCATTCATACTTTTCATTTCTTCTACGTTCTAAATCCATGTCGTGAATTCAAACATACTTTTCATACTTTTCTTTCGTATTTAGTACTCTCAATTTCTTGAGAGTCTTACTACTCCTTTCACCCACATGTCCACCAAGTACACAATCCTTCCGGACATACCCGCAACAATTATCACGGTCTCACGAACGTCATATGTTTCTTGCTTCTTGCGTACTGGCCATGTACGCAATCCACATACTAGTTTCGTGCCTTCATGTAATCATCGCCTTATGTCCGAAGAATTAGGTTTCGGCACGTGTAACATTTTCAAAACTTCTTTATCATTGTCCTTCATTTAGAATTTTCCTTCCCTTAATAAGATTTACCATTACATGTATCCACATATTGAATTTACGTACCTGGGTTCAAATTTGTCTTATTACATGTCTTGGTGTCGGTCCTAGACCGCATTCACGGATCATCCTCTCCAAACAATCATGCTTACCTTACACATAACATACTGTTATTTTTCTCTATATGCATACTCAAGTACATACTTACATTCGCTTCTACCTTTAGATCTTGATCGACTCTTGGATTGTACGGGTTCCTTGTCACAAGAGCACATGGGTTTGAGTTCAAGTATTTACCCCCTCATACTTGATTTCTCTCAAACCAGGGCTCTGGCTCTGATACCAACTTGTAAGACCCTAACACGTTTAACCTTAAAACGACGCAGCGGAAAATACGAGCCTTAAGATTTTTTTTCTTAGCAGTAATACCACTTGTTAATAAGCCATTCGAATCGGCTTAATTTAAATCTTTTATCTCATTCATACATAATCAAGAAAATTATATTGGAAACGACTTCAAACATGTGATCACATCCCCGTACAATCCTTGGTCGTTGACTCAATCCCCGTTGATTTGTTCATCATGATAATCTAATTATCTACCATGACCATAAATAACCAAATAAACATGGTAATTTATCTACTATGTTCGGGTATGTTGCAACCCAACTTAGATTACACCCCGATACCACATGCCTTTTACAACTTTATTTCATAAAACCTTTATTTTCTCTTTCTTCCCTTTTTTAACATTAGATTTATTTCTTAAAATCCTAATGTTTGTCAGTATAAATTTACCACAATGGTAATTTATCCGCTTATCACTAACTAATTTAGTATAATTACCAAACCCGTTATTGGGATGTTACATACGGAGCCCTAGATCAATCGGGTAGGGTAACGAATTAGTGATCGGGGGTTAAAATACTTATAACAAGTCAGAGCTTCGTGTTTTAGGGGTATAATATCGAGAAGCTTTTAGCTATTATAGGGACAGAGAGAAAAGAAAAGAATTGAACGACGAGACTGAGGCCTTCGGCCTCCTTGTATAGGCTGAAAATGGGATGACTCGCGCCCCGCGAGTCCCTCTCTCTTTCTTCGCGCCTCGTGAGCCAGGCCTAGCTACGGCTAGGTCTGGTCAGTCACCAACCTAGACTCGCCGTGTGTCATGCCACGTGGCACGTTGGTGTTCCACCAGGTAGCTCTCGGTCGCGCCCCGCGAAGCCACCCCTTGACTTAGTCGCAGCCCGCGAGCAACACTTAATTATTGTTAATATGATTTTTATAAAAATCAAGGTTAAACTGATCCGTTTATCGTATACGGGGTGTATTTAGGGCGTTCAGGGGTGTTTTCGAGGGTTGTTATACTTCTGTACATATAAAACATACTTGTGTTTTCCTTGAGAGAGTTAAGGAGAACGTTTATGTATTAAGTCAAGTACAATTACAAGCTATTTTTAAAAACTTGTTTTTAAATCGTATCTGGTTAGACTAGAAAATGCTTTAACCAGTTGAACCGGGTGTACCCGACGGTTCAACCGAGTTAATTAATTTACCCTTTAAATCTATAAAATACAATTTCAACTAACAAATAATCCAAAATTACATTATTCCATAATAAAAAATATTCAAAAAGTAAATCCATAATAAAAATTAACCCAATGATCGATGGATTGTTGATGAAGTTTGATCGATGTGGATTGTAAGCACTAAGTTTTACTAAGAATGTAAATTGTCACTTTTTGTGTCTACAAAAGATTAAAAGTCCCTATTTTAACCTTTACTCGGTACTGATATGCCGTTTTAAACCAATATAACCCAAGTTACCGTCAGTACAACTTCTTTGTCGTTCCCTCGGTTTACCGTGTGATTTGTGCCGGCAAATACCAACGTCCGGTTAATTTGAAACCTTGATTACAGGACTTTACTTTGATTCAATGTATTTTGATTGGATTATTAGTCGTTTATCGTCCATAACTCAAATTGAGTATACACACAAATCTAACACGACACTGATTGTAGCAGTACGATATCAGTTCGGTAGCTTGATTGGTAGGGATTTCATATACTAGCAGTACGCTATCGTTACTTGGTATAATTTATAATATCAAAAAATACTGAACTACTTTTGTGTAGCAGTTGAGTTTATCCATATCATTGATTGAATGCAGTTTTGGTTTTTGGTTTTTGGTTTTTTTTTTTTTTTTTTTTTTTTTTTTTTTTTTTTAATAACCTTAATTGTTTCTTAAAATTACTTTAGGCTCTAATCGTTAGTGGCAATAAAAAATTGGCATAGTTGTTGATTTAACTAAAAACACAATTAAAATGCCTTCTTTTTTTCTTCTTATTTTTATTTAAAAGATTAAAAAAAACTTGTAAATACGATGTAACTTAAAACAAAAATATTGTGTTAAAAGTTATTAACGTAAGATGATTGGTACAATACTGTTGATGCACTTTTTGTGTCTGTTACTAGTCTTGTGTGTAATGTCGTATTTTGTACGGTCTTTAATCTTTTATCGAGTCTGTATCCGTAGTCGACCAAGTCGGATATCCTCCTATCCGCTTGTGTCCGACGTGTTTTGTCTCTCGTTGTATGTATTTATGGTAAAACTATGCATTTCGCATGTAAGGGTATATATGTCATATTGTAATACTTCTGTGCCATCTGTTTCTGCATAACAGTTTGCAGAAACAGTTTACAACATTGCAGGCCTTGACGAAACAGGCCTGTTTCGTCAATTTGATGTCGACGAATCAGGCTTATGTGTTTCGTTTGTGTTTCGTCAAGGAAGTCAACGAATCAGATGTGATTCGTTGACTAGTGCGCTTGTTAATGGGCTTAGTTCTGATTCGTCAGCCCACTTTCTGATTCGTCAAGGACCTTAGCCCATCTACTATATAAAGGCACAGAATGTTCACAGGAAGGTAGAGATGCCAGTTTACCCTTTGTACTTGTAAGAACTGTGTTTGTATCAGTTTGCATTTCTCATCTTGTTAATCAAACGATTGTGTTTCTTTGGTTAACCTCGTGTTTATCTTGTTCTATGTTTGGTTGGCTAAGTTAAGTGATTTCCGCACACTTAGCTTTGTTTGTTATAAACAAGGATTTTTGTAGTGAAAATCGATCCTCCGATTTAGGGACCTACAAGTGGTATCAGAGCATAGGCTCTTATCCTTGTTTAAAATCAAACATAGTTCGGTTTGGTTGTCTTGTGTTTGTGTTATTTTGCTCAAAAAGTGCTTTGAAGGCTTCATATTTTCTGGAAAAAGGAAACATAAAATTTGTAGTTGTTGTGTGTTTTTTTTGTTAAGAGTTTTGACAAAAACCATACTAGTTTGAGTATTCACATACTCACGGTTGGTTTTAGTTAAAAGTTTTAGACAAAATTCCTTTTTCAGAAAGTTTAAAACTCACATTGTTCATGTGTTCTTCATATATTCATAAAAGGTTCATGTTGTTCTTGAAAAAGATTGGTTTTTGATCTAAAAGATAAGGTTACTCTTGTTTGAAAAGTGTTTGACCCATCCCTTTATCCACCATACTTCTAAGTTGGTGAATAGCAGGTGTGGGAAGTCGTGTGAGGTTGACAGGCTGAGTATAAACTTTTACCAACTTTTACCAACCACTGACAACTTTTTTGGCGAATCAGAATCTCAACGAATCAGGATTTCAATGAAACAGAACTCTATTTCGCCAAAGGCTATTTCAACGAATTAGAAAGTAATTCGTCAACATCTGTTTGACGAATCACAGTCTGTTTCGCCAAAAGTACCTTTGACGAATCACATTTCTGTTTCTTCAAACTTATTTGACGAAACAAAGTCTATTTCGTCAATATTTATTTTGTCAAGATCTATTTCGTCAAAATCTATTTTGTCAAGGAAGTTGTAATTTTTAAACAGAAGGTTTGCAAACTAATCTTAACAGTCCCCTTTCAAGTGATTGTTCAGGTTTTTAGGTTGTAGTCATTGAAAATGAGTTGTAAAAGTCCTTGGGACTGGAGTACTGACCCACGACCTGGTCAAAGTTCAAATCAGACATCTATGGCGTCTTAATTAGCAAATTCCATACCCCAACAACAACCGTCCATAAGTGGAAGGGACGTTTCCATACCTATGTTCAAGGACAAAGCACAGAACTTTGGACGTGTTTCATCAATGCATTCAACTCTAATCCTGAAGTTGCAGCATCCACTTCAGCGGGTTATGCTAACATGCTTGAGGATGATAAGAAAGCTTATGACTTGGAGAAAAAGGCGTTTGCCATACTTACGCAAGCACTTCACAAAGAAATCTACCATCAGTTTGGGTATTGTAAGACCACAAAAAGCCTATGGGATGCGTTGGTGGCGAGAGGAGAAGGGAATGCAGCGTCTAGGAAGACTCGCCATAATTTGTTAAAGAAAGAGTTTGAATCATTTCAGTTCTTGGAAAATGAAACCTTAAATGATATGACTTCACGTTTCTATCATTTGATTAGTGAAATGAGTTCTTACAATGTTAATGCTACCCATCAAGAAATGATTGCACGATTTGCTGATGCTCTACCTCCTAAGTGGAGTCCATTCATTGAGCTTCTGAAACATACGGGTGCACTGGATGCAGCTAATGCTAGTCTCTATGAATTCATTCAGAAGTTAGAGCACAAGAATGAAGAAGAAATTAGGAAGGCTAAAAGAATTGCAGCTGCACCTCCTCAAAATACAGAAATGTATTTGCCTGGTTTTGGTCCTTCAGCTAGTTCTAGTTCCATTCAACAACCGAAGCTTCAAACGGCGTTTGTATCCAATACAAACTCTTCTCCGTTTCAACAGTTCAATCAAGCACAACCACAATGGGATCAAAGTGCCTATCTCTCACAAACCATTCCGACACCTCAAGTTACAACGGCTCAACCACAGTTTGATCAAAGCACCTATCTGTCACAGTCAATACCCACACCACAGTCACAGCCACAACAACAAGCTCATTATGCCAACAATCCTCCACCACACAACCCGAACACGATCAGAGTCGATACTTCAAACCTTTCACAAGTCAGCATTGAAGTAGCCAAGGAGCATGTGGAACTTATTAACACAATGGTCAGTGCCTACTGTGGATTGGTTGCGGGTCAAATAGGAAATATCAACATGACCCATGAAGATTACCAACAGATCGACAAGGATGAAATGGAGTTGATGGATATCAAGTGGGCCTTTGCTAGCGCAGTTAGAAGGGCAAAAGATTTCATGGAACGAACTGGTAGAACTTCGTTGGAAGGAAAGAAAGACACGAAGTACGGGTTTGATATAAATGCTGTCACATGTTTCAATTGTGGCGAGAAGGGACACTTCAAACGTGAGTGCACTCGACCGACAAAACAAGGCAATCACAACCCCTTCAGAAACCAGACGAGTACTTTAAATTCGAATGTTCAACCAGAAAATCGTGACAGGAGGATTGTGGCAGTCAACAATAATCAGAGCCAGTCTGGACCATCAAATCCCAATCGGGCTTTGACTGTTCAAGCTGATGAAGGATGTGACTGGTCTGTGCAATTTGGAGAAGGTGATCAAGGAGGTGGAACAGCTTGCTATGCAAAAATCATCAATCACATCAAGCATGTTCATAAAGAAGAGTTCTCTGAGAACAGCTTGCTATGCAAGAATCATCAATCACATCAAGGATGTGACTGGTCTGTGCAATTCTGGTTATTCTGGAAGTTCTGATGAAGAAGGTTCTATCTCTGGGAATAATCAATCTGAGCCTGATATGAAAGAAGAAGGAGGTGCTGATGTTGAAGATCTACTGAATGAGGCTGATGAGCTCATATGCCAGAAATCAATTCTGATCAAGAAGGATGCTACTGCATCTAAGGAAATGGAGAAGTTCTTTTCTGAAGATGGAGCTTTTTCTTTTCAAACTGCCTTTATGGCAAATGTCTCAGCCTCTTCAAGTCAGGTTAATTCTGAACCTCCAGCTCCTAGTGTTTGCAAATCATGTGCAGATATGAAGCTTGAATTAGAAAAGCTTCATAGTCATAATCAAAATTTGGTTGTTGAACTTTCAAAATACAAAGAGGCAAATATGGCTTTAACTCGGAACGAAAAAGAATTATAATCTGTAATCGAAACATTAAAGAAAAGCGTGTCCAAAGTGAACAAAGTGGTTTACCATAAACAAGTAAGTATAAATGAGTACATTAACATTGTGGAGGAAACCAAGAAGCAACTAGCCATTGCCCAATGCGAGCATGATGCGATCAAACAAAAATTGGAAAGTTATCTAACTCCCGATTTGTGCTTGATCACATCATCGATGTTCAACAACTGAAGGGAAATCAGAAAGGCATAGGATATACGAAATGTCCGCCCCCTTTGAGACATAACTATACCAAGATGCCTGATGAGGAAGATATGCCATGGTATGAACCCAGTGTGCCTCTGAATTTTGAGGAATTTTCTACTTGCCTAGGGTTCAAACCGGACAATTCTTCAAACACATCCTCTAAGCAACAAGAAACTTCAGCATCCATGAAGCAAAGTCCTCCAATTATCGAGGACTATGAGACATCGGATGATGAATCAGAATTGGATGTAAGTGATCAGGATAAATCACTTAACAAGGTGAAAGGAGTAGTTATTCCATGAGAGAATCTCATTCTTTGTGATCCTGATACTCCTGATGTTCCATCTGTTAAGAAACAAGTGATTGATTCTGTCAAAGTTGATAAGACATCTGTGTCTACTGTTAAAAGCAGTAATGTGTTGTATACGTTGGTTGGAGGTGATAAAATCTACTCAGATCACGATTTCCCAATTAAAAATGTAAATCAATCTTTGATTGATAAAGTATTTGAAGACAACACAAACAAATTTTTGGGAAAAACACTTCCGGGAATTGTTGTAACACAATGTGATCCAATTCCTAAGGCTGAGATTAGAAAACAGTTTGGTAATCAAAAATCTCCAACCACTCAACAACCTAGTGCTTCTAATGGTAAACAACCAGTCAAGAGAGCTCAAAAGCCTAATGTCTCTAAAATAAAATCTGAAACAAAAGGAGCTCCATTCCAAAAGAAAGCAAAAGATGTCAAATTCGTGTCGTCTAAGGGTACTGATAAGATTGAGACTTTTGAGAACAAATCAAACACCGATTTTGTGCAACAAGTCACGATCTTAAAACGTAACAATGATAACAATTACACTCAACATACAAATGGGTGTGATGAAAAGGCAAGTACCTCAGGTTCCACGAGTTCGACATCTCATTGTCAATCAAATTCTCCTAAATTCGTTGAAAGGAGAACATGCTTTAAATGTGGAGAATTTGGGCATATCATCAAAAATTGTCCAAACGCTCCAAAAGAAAAGTTTGTTGAGAAGTCACCACCTGAAAAGGTTCACCCTCAACGTCAGTCAGTTTCACCAAAACATGATAAACGAACAATTAAAGAACAAGAAAAGAAACTGCGACGTAAGAATACAAAAACTGTTGAGAAAGCTTTAAAATCGGAAGTTAAAACAGTTAAAAAGGAACCAAGTATGTCACAATCTTTACAACCAAAAGCTTCAAAAACCGTTTACAAAACTCATTCTGGTAGGCAAAAACAAACTTGGAAACCTAAAGCGGGTGATAATTCAGGGGGAGCAGTTGTACTTGAGAATCATCAAGAAATTGAGCTCACGTTTCGTGATGCTCAGGGACGACCCAAGACCACTAAGGCTTGGGTCCCCATCCTCAACTGATTTTTAAATGATATGTGCAGGGTGTTCCAGGAGGAACTATTAATAGTCATTGGATTGTTGATAGTGGAGCATCCAGGCACATGACTGGCGACTTACGGCTTCTATACGACGTGAGAAATATTAGAGGAGGCTATGTCGCATTTGCGGGAGACAAAGGCGGATACATCACTGGAGAGGGAAGTATCTCCAATGGTATTGTGTGCTTCGATAAGATCAATTATGTTCGTCAAATTGATCATAATCTTCTCAGTGTGTTGCAAATCTGCGATAAAAAGTTCACTGTGCATTTTGATGATGCCGGTTGTTATGTGCTTAAACCTGGGTTCAAAATTCCACGAGAATGGATTCTCTTATCGGCTCCGAGAGTTAATGATCTTTATATTCTCGACATGAGCCAAGCGATTACAACATCTGCACAAGTCACTTGCTTTGTCTCAAAAGCCACTGAAAAGGAGTCTATATCTTGGCACAGAAGAATGGGGCACATTCACTTGAGGAAAATGAACCAATTGGTGAAAAACAATCTTATGAATGGTGTGCCTGTGAGAAGTTTTCATTTACAAGATATCTGTGTCTCGTGCCAAAAGGGGAAGCAAACGAAGAAGTCTCACCCTTTAAAGAAAATCAACACTGACAGCATTCCTCTCGAACGTCTTCATATGGACCTTTTTGGACCTATGAAGCACAAGACAACATTCGGAGATGCTTATTGTCTAGTTGTTACCGATGACTACTCTAGATTTTCTTGGGTATCCTTCATGGCACACAAAAGTGAAACTCCTGGCATCCTCAAGGATCTTCTTACTATGTTGGAGAATCTCTATACGTTGAAAGTGAAGAGGATCCGAAGCGACAATGGAACCGAATTCAAGAATCAAGTTATGAATGAGTTCTGTACTTCTAAAGGTATTCTTCATGAATACAGTTCTCGTTATACTCCACAACAAAATGGTGTCGCGGAGAGGAAGAATCGGACGATCATCGAAACTGCAAGAACAATGTTAGTAGAGTCGGAACTCCCTGTTCAATTCTGGGGGGAGGCTGTATCGACTGCGTGCTATACATTAAACCGAGTTCTTACAGTAAAGAGACATGGCAAAACTTGCTTCGAACTCCTTCAGAAAAGGAAACCGGATCTTTCTTACCTAGAACCGTTTGGTGCTCCATGTACTATGATTGAGCCGGATGGAAAGTTTGGAGCGAAAGCTATCGAGGGTTTCTTCCTTGGATATGCTACTCCGAATTTTCGTGTTTGGAATCTGGCTACCAAAAAGATTGAGCTATGGAGTGAGGTGAGGGTTCAAAGGTACACGAGTCCTGTTAGGGCTCCGGGTGATCCGTGGATGTTCGATTATGATGGACTATTTGACTCCTTCAATCTGCCAACCTTTAACGAAGAGTCAGCAGCGGCTAGAATGTTGTTTGAAAGTGACAACGCTACTGTCTTGCCATTGGTTAGACCTGTTCTTGTTAACCCACAAGGTTCTTCATCGGTTAACAATACAGTTCAAAATGAGGTATTTGAAGATGCTGCTGATTACAATGAGTCTTCGGAAGATGATGAATATCATGATGCAGCAGAAGGATCTTCAGCTCCAGTTGCTCCTGTTCAAGGTGCCTCTGCTGATACACCTCATGTGCAGAATGTAGACACTGCTGAAGGGAATGCATCCACCTCTACACACATTCCTGGTGTGGAGTTGGTTGTTGATCTTAATCTTAACAATTTGGGTATCAATTCACGTGTGTCAGAAAATCCTGAAATGAGGATTCATGATACCCACCCCCAACAGAATATTATAGGAGATGTCCATCGCGGTGTGCTGACGCGTAATCAGCTGAGAAACAACCAGAATGCTGGTTTGTATTCAGCTATAAGAGAATCTGGTCTTCAGAATGACTGGTCCTTCGCGTGTTATGTGTCACAAGAAGAACCAAAATCGTGGAAAGAAGCTTTGAAAGATAATGCTTGGGTTGAAGCCATGCAGGAGGAACTGCAGCAATTTCAAAAGCTTGGTGTTTGGAAGCTTGTTGAAAGACCAGAGAACTACAAGAAAATTGGCACTCGATGGGTTTTCAAATGCAAGAAGGACGACCGTGGAGTGGTTGTTCGTAACAAGGCAAGATTGGTCGTTCAGGGATTTCGTCAAATCGAGGGGATTGACTACAATGAAGTCTATGCACCAGTTGCTCGTCTGGAAGCTATTCGGATCTTTCTTGCTTATGCATCATTAAAAGGATTCAAAGTCTACCAGATGGATGTGAAAAGTGCTTTTCTTCATGGGATAGTTCAAGAAGAGGTGTATGTCGAACAGCCTCCAGGTTTCAAAGATCCTATCCATCCCGATCGGGTTTGGTTGCTCAATGTAACATACCAATTTTTATCATATAAATTATAAGGGTTAGTTAAATTTATTAACCACTAATAACTAATAACTAGTTTACTTTTAATATAAATACTCAACCCAAATAGTTTTAAACACTATTTTATATAGTTGGTTAAATTATTAATTGGCCTATGTATGGGTGATCTATAAAAATAAAAGTTTATAAAACTTATATTATTAGACGGATAGACTACGGGTAAATTGAAAAGTAAGAAATATGAAGTATTTAGACAGGACCCTCGAACCGTTTAAATAAATTATAAAAAGACATTGTATTCTGAACCTACTCTAATTTTAATAAAACTTAGACCCAAGTGTAGACAAAAATATTCTCATTCTAATAACATATTTCTTATTTTCTAGAACGCTATACTTTAGAAGTTATAAAAGCCAAATAAGTAAAGCAGGTTAAATTAATTATAATATATATATTAAATAATCATTATAATAATAATAAAATCGAAATTTTAGTTTAAAACTAAAGTAGGACATACCTACTAAATAAATTAATAAAACTAAAGAAATTCAATTCATGTAATGGACTTCGTGTCCATCTTATAATAAAATAATAATAATAAATAAATGGCATATAAGGAATCTGTCATGTCTTCTTTTCAATTTCATGTCCAATCCCACTTTCATGTCCCATTAATTTTTATATATATATATATAATAAATGGAAATAACATATTTACATAAATCTAAACTTTGCATAAAAGTATACGTGTACACTACAAAATGCAACAATTCAAGAAAGATAGGTGTCCATCTAAAAGTTACACGTGTATGCTAGTAAAGTATATTAGTCATCCAATATTAAATTAAAAAGACCTGTGTACGTGTATAAATTTCGTGGATTACAAGCTACCACACAACTATAAATTAGATTGATCATATACCATTTCCTTTGTACTCTCTCTCTAAAGATACCGTCTCTCTCTCTCCCTTTGATTCAATTTTTGTTCTTTTATAATAATAATAATAATAATAAAGCCATGCCTCGTTTTAAGTATTATAACTCCCAATCACCGCTACCCTTTCCGATTGATCTGAGCCTCAGGGCTCTGCCCGACTAAGTTGTTGGGATTTGGTCTCGGGACTTCGGGACAAGGTTGATTTAGGGGTACTATACTTAACACAAGTGCAAAATATATTTTTAATAGCCCAAAAATTATACCAGGAGTCCTTCTAGTTGAACCCTAAAGTTACATAGTGAGTCCATTCATTTTCTCACTATTTTATTCTCTTTTTATGATTTACCCAAAACTATTATTCTATTCTCATTAAAAGTCATATCTATCATTTTATTTACCCAATAGGAAACCATAGTTGAGACACCCAAGTAAATCTGCACAAACCCTAAAAGTTTCAGAACAATCGTAATCAGGATCAGGGCCCCTAAAACTCAGGGGGGGCAAAACCCTAATAACGATTATCTTCATAACTCATTATAAAATTCGAAATTTATAAAACCATCGACACAGCAAGCCTACATGCACGAAGGGCTACTCTATGAAAATAGGGTGGTCACTCGCGTAGCGCGACGGCTAAGGGGGTACCCCTCGCGCTACGCGACGGTGTCAAAATTTCAGTATAAATAGCAGGGGTTGGGACTTGAATTTTGGCACTTGAACGACGAAAATCGGAGTTACATAGGCCGAGTTATAAGCAAAACAGTCCAACACACACACACTATTATCGAGGTGCTGCCGCAAAACAGGGTAATTAGTCGATTGCTATTACGATTCAGTTTCCGGGATCAATATATCCAAAGAATGTTTAAGTGCCGCCCACATTGGGCTATGCTTTATCGTTGTCGATAATTCGATAATGAGCCGAAGCATTGTACTTTGTCGTTGTCGATAATTCGATATACGAGTTGAAGTACTATACTTTGTCGTTTGTCATTATTGATAAATGAGCCGAAGTATCGCACTTAGACATTCATTAGAAATTGATCTCGGGAAATTATCGTAACTGCTGTATTAATCATTAACCCGGTTTTTATGAAATTCGTCAAGGTTCGAATCTCATGACTACCGTTAGGGTTTGATTGGGTTTTTACACCAATACGTATTCTATTCTGTTAAACTACCAAAAATACTCCCAACTACACCCTTACAATCAAACAAACTATAAAATCATCAGAAGATCCGGAATAATAAAGTGCATGCCTAATTATCGGAAGAAGTAGAATCAGGAAGTTTGTTAATTAAATCCTGCATGTTGATTTGTGAGTTATTCTCTTTTTATAAATTCTTTTATCACAGTTTGTGATTAATTTACAATACTCCAAATTCATTTTCCGAGATTATAATACCAGTGATTAAGTTGATGTAATCACCAAATTGCAGCCAGTATGTGGGGTATTGTGCACAATATTACAGTTTAAATCATTTTAGGTGGGCGTACCTAATTTAATTGATTTACGTCATTCATTGGGGCAGCCAATGGTGATATGACCACTGTCACAGATTCGGTCGAGTGACAAATACTGTGGGTAATTGGTTGATATCAGGATACATTGTAAAAGATCTTATCACTGTGAATTATAATAAATGTGTCGTTTTCAGTAACTAGAATAATTCACTCAGTATTTCCCGCTGACAAAATCTTTTTAAAACGCGTTTCAGGTAATACAGTAGATCGGAGTAAGGATTGGATCCGGCACTAAAAGACTTCAAGAAGTGGCTTATTTTATTAATTAAATCAAATTAAGAAATATTGTTTTTATTAAAAGCTACCTTTGTAAAACTTGGAATTTATTCCATCCATTTGAATAAAATCCGGTGTTTCTAAACTCTGATATTTTTCCTAACTCACGGTCCTGATGAAATTTTCGCTGCAATGTTTTTTAAAATAATCACCGGTACCACTGGACTGCTCACGGCACCGATTCCGGCTAGATGGGGTCGGGGGTCGTGACAGAAGGTGGTATCAGAGCTAAGCCACTACTTTAAGCCTATAAGTGTTGTGATAACAATACTTAAGCTTAAATAAAAGAGTTAGGAGATTACTATTAACTTAACTGGTAGCATATCTGATAGCATTTAGACTTGAACATAAGAAAAGATGCCTTAGTATAAGCTAAGCCACTTGTTTACGCAAATAGGTGTTATAATAATACCTAAGCTTAAACGGAAAGTTAGAAACTTAATATTATTTGATAGCACTCTGAATGATATTTAGACTCGAACTTAAGAATTTTGTCTTAATATAAGCTTCAAGATAAAATTTCTTATATGAGTATAAATAAGTATAATTGGTATTCAATAAGAATAACAACTAGCAGGCAATAGCATTTAATTGCTATTTATTCTTGTTTATTGGTATTACTTGGTCAAGAATAAAAATATATTATGGAAATATAAATTTCCTTGATTCTGGATTAAAGCCCTAATAAAAAAGGCACTTTTTGAAAAAGATACTATTTATGGGAAATAGGAAATTTTCTCCGGCAAAACTAGATATAGAGTAGCAGACTCTCCAGCTTGTCCGGATATACTGAAATTACCGCTCCGGCGCGAACCGGACAAGACGGGATAAATGGTATGTCAAACCAGTAACAAGATTTCCCTAAATAGTATCATGACCAAATATCTGACTGGTTTTTGGAAATATGAATCTATTATATACAATTAACCCTATGAAAGGTATGTATATTACAACATGTGAAATATATAATATAGATATATCTATAAGGAATTCCAAAAGTCAATTAAGAAGAAAGCACAAGCATATGTATATAGATTTCTTTATCAGGAATCTTTCGCATATATCTTTAATTTTGATGTCAAACATTCTTTCGTTTGATCATCTACCTCGTAACTCATGCAACAAAATAATACTGGAAACCCATTAAGTTGGGACACCATCAAAAATATAAGAATTTCCAATACGTTACCATAAACTACTAACGCTAGTAAGAAGCCGGTAAAGTTGTGCTAATGCACAAGAAAACACATGAAACTTAAATTATACATCCACAGATGTCGAAGTTTATCACACACGACTTCCAAAGGCAAGATCTTTGAAAAATATAAATTAGGCACGATGATACCTACACTAATTCCATCAGTAAAAGAACTCCTCAATCAAAAATCGGCACTTTGCCACATGATCTTACAAACGATCAAAATATCGCTGAGGTACGTTGGAACAATATTTCACAAACATCGGTGCATAGTCTAACCTGAGTCATAATTATTAGCACTACAAAAGAAGTCATATATTTTTGCAAATCCCTGATTTCATTTCACTTCATTCGACATTCTCTGATAATGTCATTTAACAAATAGTTATCACACGAAATTTCAGATCAGAAGTTCTTATATTTCTTTCGTTGCAATTCTAACTTCTGCCTATTATAAGTTGACTTTCGTGTTCTTTTAATGGTCATCATACCATAAAGAATTCTTTCATAATAGCAAATATTGATCCATTTCGTTTCTTGGTAAATCCACACGATACACATGCACTATTTGTTGCGCATGTGGTTCATTTGAGTTATAAGACCCTAGGAAGGCATCCTTTCAATTTGTTGTTTTATCAAAAGTTCAAATATCGTTCCGCTATACTTGATCTTTGCATTGTAAACCGCGTTTTTACAAAGCAATGATTCTTTAATATCGAATCAATGAATTTATTGAAAAACTCGATTTTCTTTTGAAAGGGATACATGGTTTCTTTGTGATCATGTTTGAACTTTCTTATTAAAACTCGTTTTATCCAAACCCAGTTAACTTGCTCGCAATACGTACTCAATTCAAAGTCCCATATGATGGATTAAAACCATCATATTCAAAATAGTCCTAACAAGCACTTCAATTCTCTTAAACCATAATATGCTTGTTTAGTCTTCGAATTCATCAAATCATCTTTTTGATCACGATCACTTTGTGATGACATTTTCACAAAATTGAAGATTGCGCTAATCTAAGATTTAATTATTTATTTATATTGAATCCGCTTTATTGATTTATTTTATAAAAGCAATCTTAACACAATTATGTGCTAAGATAATAATCCACCATTTCATGTCCTAATTCCGTAGTCCTTACAACCAATCGAGCCTTTCATGATATTTCTTACCTTTCATTAATCGAAAAACATTGTATAAACTTAATTGATTATATATAGAAACTTACAATATAGTATTTCTGTAATTATCATTTTTGTTAAAACCATTAAGGTAAAGAATTTATATTTTTACGTATAAAATTTTGTTTGAAGTATACTCTCATTTAAGTTTATGCATTTATTATTGGTAATTAATATTAGTTTTATTATTAGTAATATTACTAGTATTATTATTTTTAGATACTAAAGTTATTATCAGGGACATGTATTGAATAGCCTAGCCTTAGTTAGGCATGGACTGGCCACCTATGCTTAAACAAGGCAGCACTAACCAATATCCAACCATGATAATAACTAGTTAATATATATAAATCATCATACCTATTTAGTAAATTTTAATTTTACTTTATACTAAAAAGAGAAGACATATTTTTAGAAGGACTAATAAAATTACATAAATAATTATATATCACATATTTTGTGATAACTATGTACTATAACACTCTAGCAAGAAAATAACCATATAAGAATAATATAGTAGTCAGCGACTACATTGGGTTAGAAGAACATTGTAATACATAAAGAATAGTCACCACAACATTTGTAACTACATTTTACAACACTATATGGTTTCAAAATAAAAATAAGTAATCACATAAAATTGACCCAGTGTTATATAAATTTCATTTAAACGTTATAATAGTGATTCTTTTACAAAATCATAATACTAAAATATTTTGTAAATATAATAACTTCACTATAATATTTTGTAATCTATATTACATGATAAATATAAGTTATTTTACATAAGTATAATAAAATACTATTTATTTGGAAAAGGTAACCCTTTTTCATATATATATATTACATTTGCTTTACAAATATAATATAATAGTTGGTCATGTCAAAACAACTTATTTTCATTATATTTCCATCTCTAGGACATAGCATGAAAAATATAGTCACTAATAGTAGGTATTATCACATTATTTCACCATTTAAAACAACTAATACACTAACTCTATTGTCCTTTGGTGTATCTTTGCAATTCACTCATCTCAACACATAGAATTTCTCATATCATAATTTACTGTTTGACAAATCAGTTTTCATTTCATTTTGAACCTGTCAATTCTAAGTCTTCCTCACTTGTCAATCAAGTAAGATTCTTTTGATAAAGAATTTTATTGGTTCCAAAAGTCCTTCACACTTATTTTAAAATCTATTTATCATATATCTTTTGACCTGAACCTAGTCACCTTAGAAATTATACCATTTCACCTCATTCGATTGTCATCAATTTCTTACACTAATTCAGTTGAACCATTGAGTCCTATCTATTGTACAACTCATAGTCACAAAATTTGATACTTTGATTTGGTATCATTTACCTTAATATTATTCTTTTTGACCAAAAAAGTAACATAACTCTAAAAGAAATATCGTAGCCCAAATCTCGAGGACGAGATTTAAAACAAGGTGGGGAGGATGTAACATTCCAATTTTTATCATATAAATTATAAGGGTTAGTTAAATTTATTAACCACTAATAACTAATAACTAGTTTACTTTTAATATAAATACTCAACCCAAATAGTTTTAAACACTATTTTATATAGTTGGTTAAATTATTAATTGGCCTATGTATGGGTGATCTATAAAAATAAAAGTTTATAAAACTTATATTATTAGACGGATAGACTACGGGTAAATTGAAAAGTAAGAAATATGAAGTATTTAGACAGGACCCTCGAACCGTTTAAATAAATTATAAAAAGACATTGTATTCTGAACCTACTCTAATTTTAATAAAACTTAGACCCAAGTGTAGACAAAAATATTCTCATTCTAATAACATATTTCTTATTTTCTAGAACGCTATACTTTAGAAGTTATAAAAGCCAAATAAGTAAAGCAGGTTAAATTAATTATAATATATATATTAAATAATCATTATAATAATAATAAAATCGAAATTTTAGTTTAAAACTAAAGTAGGACATACCTACTAAATAAATTAATAAAACTAAAGAAATTCAATTCATGTAATGGACTTCGTGTCCATCTTATAATAAAATAATAATAATAAATAAATGGCATATAAGGAATCTGTCATGTCTTCTTTTCAATTTCATGTCCAATCCCACTTTCATGTCCCATTAATTTTTATATATATATATATAATAAATGGAAATAACATATTTACATAAATCTAAACTTTGCATAAAAGTATACGTGTACACTACAAAATGCAACAATTCAAGAAAGATAGGTGTCCATCTAAAAGTTACACGTGTATGCTAGTAAAGTATATTAGTCATCCAATATTAAATTAAAAAGACCTGTGTACGTGTATAAATTTCGTGGATTACAAGCTACCACACAACTATAAATTAGATTGATCATATACCATTTCCTTTGTACTCTCTCTCTAAAGATACCGTCTCTCTCTCTCCCTTTGATTCAATTTTTGTTCTTTTATAATAATAATAATAATAATAAAGCCATGCCTCGTTTTAAGTATTATAACTCCCAATCACCGCTACCCTTTCCGATTGATCTGAGCCTCAGGGCTCTGCCCGACTAAGTTGTTGGGATTTGGTCTCGGGACTTCGGGACAAGGTTGATTTAGGGGTACTATACTTAACACAAGTGCAAAATATATTTTTAATAGCCCAAAAATTATACCAGGAGTCCTTCTAGTTGAACCCTAAAGTTACATAGTGAGTCCATTCATTTTCTCACTATTTTATTCTCTTTTTATGATTTACCCAAAACTATTATTCTATTCTCATTAAAAGTCATATCTATCATTTTATTTACCCAATAGGAAACCATAGTTGAGACACCCAAGTAAATCTGCACAAACCCTAAAAGTTTCAGAACAATCGTAATCAGGATCAGGGCCCCTAAAACTCAGGGGGGGGCAAAACCCTAATAACGATTATCTTCATAACTCATTATAAAATTCGAAATTTATAAAACCATCGACACAGCAAGCCTACATGCACGAAGGGCTACTCTATGAAAATAGGGTGGTCACTCGCGTAGCGCGACGGCTAAGGGGGTACCCCTCGCGCTACGCGACGGTGTCAAAATTTCAGTATAAATAGCAGGGGTTGGGACTTGAATTTTGGCACTTGAACGACGAAAATCGGAGTTACATAGGCCGAGTTATAAGCAAAACAGTCCAACACACACACACTATTATCGAGGTGCTGCCGCAAAACAGGGTAATTAGTCGATCGCTATTACGATTCAGTTTCCGGGATCAATATATCCAAAGAATGTTTAAGTGCCGCCCACATTGGGCTATGCTTTATCGTTGTCGATAATTCGATAATGAGCCGAAGCATTGTACTTTGTCGTTGTCGATAATTCGATATACGAGTTGAAGTACTATACTTTGTCGTTTGTCATTATTGATAAATGAGCCGAAGTATCGCACTTAGACATTCATTAGAAATTGATCTCGGGAAATTATCGTAACTGCTGTATTAATCATTAACCCGGTTTTTATGAAATTCGTTAAGGTTCGAATCTCATGACTACCGTTAGGGTTTGATTGGGTTTTTACACCAATACGTATTCTATTCTGTTAAACTACCAAAAATACTCCCAACTACACCCTTACAATCAAACAAACTATAAAATCATCAGAAGATCCGGAATAATAAAGTGCATGCCTAATTATCGGAAGAAGTAGAATCAGGAAGTTTGTTAATTAAATCCTGCATGTTGATTTGTGAGTTATTCTCTTTTTATAAATTCTTTTATCACAGTTTGTGATTAATTTACAATACTCCAAATTCATTTTCCGAGATTATAATACCAGTGATTAAGTTGATGTAATCACCAAATTGCAGCCAGTATGTGGGGTATTGTGCACAATATTACAGTTTAAATCATTTTAGGTGGGCGTACCTAATTTAATTGATTTACGTCATTCATTGGGGCAACCAATGGTGATATGACCACTGTCACAGATTCGGTCGAGTGACAAATACTGTGGGTAATTGGTTGATATCAGGATACATTGTAAAAGATCTTATCACTGTGAATTATAATAAATGTGTCGTTTTCAGTAACTAGAATAATTCACTCAGTATTTCCCGCTGACAAAATCTTTTTAAAACGCGTTTCAGGTAATTACAGTAGATCGGAGTAAGGATTGGATCCGGCACTAAAAGACTTCAAGAAGTGGCTTATTTTATTAATTAAATCAAATTAAGAAATATTGTTTTTATTAAAAGCTACCTTTGTAAAACTTGGAATTTATTCCATCCATTTGAATAAAATCCGGTGTTTCTAAACTCTGATATTTTTCCTAACTCACGGTCCTGATGAAATTTCCGCTGCAATGTTTTTTAAAATAATCACCGGTACCACTGGACTGCTCACGGCACCGATTCTGGCTAGATGGGGTCGGGGGTCGTGACACTCAACAAAACTCTTTATGGTTTACATCAAGCACCTAGAGCTTGGTACGCAACCTATCCAACTATCTTCTGGAGAATGGATTTAGACGAGGCCTTATTGACTGCACCCTCTTCGTCAAGGAACATAATGGAGATCTTCTGCTGGTGCAGGTATACGTTGATGATATCATTTTTGGTTCTACTAATGAATCTTTGTGCAGGGAATTCGAGCATATTATGCAGGAAAAGTTCGAGATGAGCGCTACGGGGGAGATGAATTTCTTTTTGGGCCTACAAGTTCAGCAAACCGAGTCTGGGATATTCATCCATCAGACAAAATATGTTGGTGACATCTTGAGCCGGTTCCAGATGTCAGATGCAACGCCCATTGGTACCCCACTTCCGCAGAATCACGGGATTACTCCGGATTTGAAGGGTGAAAGCGTTAACTCCTCCTATTATCATGCTATGATCGGATCTCTCATGTATCTTACTGCTTCGAGGCCTGACATAATGTATCCAACGTGCCTGCTCGCAAGATATCAAGCTAATCCGAAGGCCTCCCATTTGTCAGCTGCAAAAAGGATTTTTCGCTATTTGAAGGGATATCCAGACACTGGTCTTTGGTACCCTAGGGATGATAGCCTTGATTTGACCGCATACAGTGACTCTGATTTCGGCGGCTGCAAAATTGACGGCAAATCAACAACAGCAGGATGTCAGTTCTTAGGAAGTCGCCTGGTGACGTGGCAGTGCAAAAAGCAGACATGTGTTGCTACATCAACCTGTGAAGCAGAATACATTGCTGCCTCCAGTTGTTGCTCCCAAGTCTTGTGGATACAACAACAAATGCGCGACTACGGTTTTGAATTCCTAACTACTCCTATTTTTGTTGATAACAATGCTGCCTTACAGATCACTAGAAATCATGTGCAGAATTCCAAGACCAAACACATCGAAATCAAATATCACTTCTTACGTGATTGTTTTTGATAAAAGATTAATCGATGTTATTCATATCCCCACCGAACACCAACGTGCCAACCTGTTTACAAAAGCTTTTGATAAATCACAGTTCGATTATCTACTTTTGGTCAACGGCATTAAAGTGATACCTGAGTAACCGCTTTGGCTAATCTTTTTTTGTAACTATTTTCTTTAAAAATTCGAAAAATAGAAAAAGATTTTCCTTTCGTAATCTTTTAGCATTTTAGGGGGAGAAAATTTCAAGAAAATACAAAAACATTAGAAAATCTCAAAAATCCAAAAAGATGTTTTTATGTTTCTGTCTTCCAATTTACAAAAAAAAAAATAGAAAACCCAAAAATGAGTTTCTTGGAAAAAGGAAGGTGATGATATTCACTGGTGTGGTCGGTCAACATGGTTAAAATCGTTAAACAAGTGATAAGTATCTCTTCTAACGACGTATCGGTAGGCTCACAATCAAACTAAAATGTGCAGGATGATACAAACCTAACAGACTTCAAGTCAAGTGGGAACCATTCATTGGCATATGGTCTTGGTACCGAAATTTCGTTTGATAGATTGCCGAGGTTTTGAGATATTCGGTCTTTATGCTGCTTATCATCTGGGTATCATGGTTGTATCTTTTACCGAAAAAAACGGGGACGCAAGTCTAGATCTTCCATGATACTATACATACGTGTACATATTGCATACGACCTCAATAAGTGATCAACAATCACATGTCCCTCAAATAAGTGATAAAATATCACATTTATCCGGGAGTCAAGTTCGTCTCTCTGCTGTACGAAAGTACTGACCTGTTCACGAACTTGCTCCTGTGCCCTCATGCATCGAAAATCAAGTTCCTCATCAATAAGTGATTTTATCACATAGGGCTTGTTTTCAAATCAAAATAAGTGAGTATCTCACATCTTATACGGTCAAACAGATGATAATCAGTATACTCACCGGTAAGATGAATTCTCATGCATACCTTGATACGGGAATGTGTCGTGAGGTGGATTCACATCGACTTGCAAGTATAATTCTTACCGTAAAGCGTATCTCCTAAGTGTGATTACGTTTGATAAGCATGAGTTTATGTGGACAACAATACCGATAATCGAGGTAGTATACTTATCAGGAACTTTAATCAGAAATCAAATCATGTTGACTAAGACCGTAAGCTGGTATGATTCTTTATCCTTGAAACTCGCAAAAGTTGCACCTGTACAGTTGTTTATCTAATCATTTCAATGACATTTAGTTTAGTTTTCAACATTTTTAGAATTATCTGTCTTGTAGTGTTTTAGCTTGTTTTTGATTATGCCAAAGATATTTGCTTGGTGGTTATGACCGGAAGCCTGAAACCTACTTCATAAGTCGTTCTTGTTTTTGAAAACTCAAACGAAGGTCAAAATGGTAAACTGATAAAACCCTGTGTGAAGTATGCAAAAGTTTCATGCCTTGATGTTTCTGGAACTAAAATTGACGAATCAAAATCCGGTTGACGAATCAAAGTACCGTTGACGAAACAGATCTGGTCAAAGTCAGCTTCATTTTGACGTATCAGATCTGTCTCGTCAAAGCCTTTGACGAAACAGGGAGCCCAAGTCTGTTTCGCCAATGGGCTAACCAGAAGCCCAAGATCAGGCCCATTTTTCTGTTTCGTCAAAGCCCACACCAGTTTCGTCAACTCTCAGATTCGCCAAAAAGGTGGGTCGGTTACAAAAGTCCTTATGTCAGAAAAGGTGGTTCACTTTTTCAAAAACACTCAAGTGGTTACCTTCATCTTCTCTCCCAACAATCAAGAACCCATACCAGCGGTTACCTCATTTTTCTCTCTAAATCTTCAGATTTTCATCAAAAACTTACAAAAATTAAGGTGCAATGTTGTTTACCTTCATGTTTTTTAAGTTTTGGCTCCGTCGGATTTCTCCGGAAACCGTCGGAGACCCCTGTGAAACCTGTTTGCTTTGATATTGAATGTTTAATTATTGAATCTGTTGTGATTTGTGCTTGTATTTGTGATCTCTAAATGCTTGTAGGCTTTATTTGACCTTGATTCGGGGGTTTGGGTTGTTTTTAGAAAACAGGGGATGATGGTCGTGTCCGGTATTAACCTTTGAATGGAACCTTGTGTGTAAATAACATCTAGATAGGTTTCTGGGTAGAATTTTCACTTGGTTTGGGTTGAGAATGTATCAGTTTACAAAGGATAATGATCTGTTCTTGTTCTAAAACCAATTCGGCGAAACACCCAATTTCAAACCCTAACTCCGGCGAATCTGAACAGTCGGCGAATCAAAGTGTTGACGAATCAGATAGTCAACGAATCAGACTCGTTGACGAAACACAAGCATCTTCTGTTTCGTCAAAGGATTGTTTGACGAATCTGAAAGGTCAACGAATCAGAACTGGTCAACAACCTATTCTGTTTCGTCAAGAGCATCTCTGTTTCGTCAAAGGATCTTTTGACGAATCAGAATGGGTCAACAAAACAGATCTGGTCAACAGTCAGCTCTGTTTCGTCAAACCCTTCTCTGTTTCGTCAAGAAATGTCTGTTTCGCCAAAATTGCCTTAGTGAATTTTACAGATTGCAGTTTGTTCACAGTGGGCATGGTTTGACAGTCTGTATGTCAAATGGATACATGAACTTGTATCCATACATGTCCAAATGCATATGTAAGTAACTATTACTTATTGTGGACGTTTTCAAATTGCAGATGCCACCCAAAGAACGCAAAAGGAAACCGGCAACAAAGAAAGAAAATAAAACGGAGGAAGAAATCATGTCTGAAAAACGCCACAACCAGGTTGCGTATTTGGATCCAGAGGAGAAGCTTGCTGAGCTAAAGGATATTACAAAATGGATCCGGGAGTCACGTATCAACTACGCTGTCACGTTCTCAACTCCTGTATACAAGTCTCTCGTGAAAGCATTCTGGAATACGGCGAATGTTGGTCAAGTGGATGGCAAGGAAGTTATCATTGGCCGGGTAGAGAATGTGGATGTGATTGTGTCACCGGATATTCTCAATGAAGTTCTTCAGTTGCAGGATAGTCCGGATGCTCCAGTTTCTGTTCCTATTCTGTGTATTCGAGGTTGTTTGTTGCGGATGAAATGCACCGGAGATATCCTTAGTATGCAAATTAACAAGGGTGATCTGCCGCTAAGATACAAGTTTCTTCTACACGTTTTAATCCAATGTTTGAGCAACAAACGGGCCGGTTACGACATGGCTAGCAACGAACTCATGGGTCTTATGGTGGCTTTAGTGCTAAACAGACCGTTCAGTATTTCAAGGTTCATCTTTGAGAACATGAAGGAGAATCTGACACGTACTTGAAAGAACAAGACCATTGGAAGCAAGTATTGGATGTATCCACGGTATCTACAGATGATAATGAACGTTCAGCATCCAAATCTTCCAAAAGTAGACAATGATGTCCTGAAGATAGAGGCCATGAACTTCCACTCGTTACGACTTATCAAGAACATGGCTAACAAAAGATACAAAGAGAGCGTTCCTCCAAGAAAACTATTCGGTGCTCTTGGAAACACAGCATATGTTGCTCCTGCAGACAACAAGTGGCGTCATGAAGACAGTCAATCTGATGATGAAGAACCTGAATTGAAGAGAATGATGAGTGAGAAATTCGGTCCTGAACCAGTTGTGTCTGATGAATCGGACAGCGATGATGATGGTGATGAAGGTGGTAATGGTGGTGACGCTGGTGTCGTTGGTGCATCAAGCGTAGGAACTACTGGTGGTACTTCAGCTGGTGGTACCTCAGCAGGGGGAGTGTCAGCTGGAGACACCTCAGCTGGTGGTGATGATGAGGCGGATTCTGATTCCGATGAAGATCTACTACTTGAACCTGGATACGAAATGTATCTGGACGAACGTGGAGTACGAAGATACAGAAGGATCAGGCAGGAAGATGATCCTGAATATGTTCCATCTGATCCTGAAACAGTAAGTGCTAGAAAAAGAAAAGCTGAAAAAGCTTCTGAGCATCACAAGAAAAAGAAAGCACGGAAATACTTAAGTACCTCCTCTAGAGGATCAGCGCCTCAAGCTCCTATTCCTGAACCTCCTGTGATATCATCTCCACCTGCAGCACAGACTGTGTCTCCTCAAACTATTCCACAACGCTCAATGGCAGCGTCGATTAGAGCAACAACAGTTGGGCCAAGTGTTGAACGACAGAGGAGTTTCACAGATATGACACAGGATGAAAAGAATAACTTCCTGTTTCTGCAATTTGAGGCTGCAGCTGATCGGATTAAACGGCAGACTGACTTCATTCATATCACAAAGCGTGACCAAGTCAGCCAATTGGTGGAGATTGAAAGGTTGAAAACTGCAGTTGGTGCACAACAGTCTATTATCCAACAACAACAAGCAGAGATTGATCTTCTTAAAGCTGAGAATGAACGGATGAAAGCTTCCGAAGCTGAAAGGGATAGAAGGAGTTCGATTCTTCAAAAATTGGCTGAAGACCTGAGAAATAGATGTTACGTGATAAAAGAGTGGTATGACTCGCGTAATACCACAATACTTGAAGGAGCCAAGAAGATGAGTGCTAACTTTGATTTTCTTCGCAAACGAGTTGCTACTTTGTGGGAGGATAGGTGCAAGCAGCAAGAAATTCTGCAGAAAAGGGATGAAGATCCAGAGGATCAAGGGAATCCTGATACAGCTGCTGCACCTCAGCAGCCCCCAGCAACTGGTACTTCATCTGCTGTAGTCCTTTATCAGCCGTCAGTGATAGGGTCATCTGAAGGAGCGTCCAGTGGTACAGTCGGTGAAGAACAATTTCTTGAAGCTTTAGCTGGTTCACCTCCTGTCCCTAGTTCAGCTGATTTAGCATTGCAGGTTGTGCATCCGATTTCTGGAGAATCTCTTAAAGAGGGTGAGATAGTTGATGATCTCACGCCTCAACAATTGATCACTTTGAAAGCAATGCGAGACGTTGATGATGAGGAAATTGAGAAGATGCCGAGTGAACCGGAATCTGCGAATGTTGAAAATGTTGATGAGATTGTCTTTGAAGGTGGAGTGAAGAAGTCATCATATGTGAGACAAGATGGTACCGAATTTGCTTCATTTGATGAGGAATGGTTGAAAGACAACGTTGAAGACATTGATGAACACTTGAAGAACCGTGACACTTCTGAGAATACCACAGATGCGTTTACAGCGTGGCGTCAACGGTTTCTGTCAAAGGTTGCAAAGCCAGTTCCAGAACCTGCGCAAGTCGATTTCCTACGGCTAGAAAAGACCAAGCCAAGTGGGCGTATCTTATGCTGGATGTTTGTTAAGGAAATTCACTGTGTTGCGATCAAGAGGGAGTTCGGGATTCAGTATTTTAGGTCTCTACTGAGCATTTTATCTTTGCCATTTTATGATGTGGCTGCCTTGACAAAGATAGATCTCATTAATCGCTCAGGTTTTGATGGTGCGACGCTATTTGAACGTTTGATTCGAATGAACAAGAAATCGGGGTGGAAAGACAAGTCTTACAAGCCTCAGTTCCCCAGACATCAGCAGATAAAGTTCACGCTTGATCCGGAAACCAACACCGGTAGATACAAGCTAGTGTATGAGCCTGCAAGAGTGGTTGAAAAGATTCGTTTAATGCCGATGCAGTAGGACTTTCTTGGAGACATGCGTTTATGGTGTTATGATTCAGATACGCATGAAGCAGTGATCGTGTTCAACGATGACAGGAATTTTAGAATACTGGACCCGATGTGGCTGGTGAATATGTCGGCGTCCGATATCACGAAGTTGCACAGGCACGACATCATTTATGAAGATAAGGATGCTCATCAAGCCTTGAAGTTTCAACGGATTGCTTGCTACTGCTATTGCCGGGGAATACATTTTGGTAGTTCCTGGTCCGAGCGTCACCTCTGAAGATCAAGATGAAGACCGAAGACGAGTAACAGACAAGGGGGAGTTTGTTGATGCACTTTTTGTGTCTGTTACTAGTCTTGTATGTAATGTCGTATTTTGTACGGTCTTTAATCTTTTATCGAGTCTGTATCCGTAGTCGACCAAGTCGGATATCCTCCTATCCGCTTGCGTCCGACGTGTTTTGTCTCTCGTTGTATGTATTTATGGTAAAACTATGCATGTCGCATGTAAGGGTATATATGTCATATTGTAATACTTCTGTGCCATCAGTTTCTGCATAACAGTTTGCAGAAACAGTTTACAACATTGCAGGCCTTGACGAAACAGGCCTGTTTCGTCAATTTGATGTCGACGAATCAGGCTTATGTGTTTCGTTTGTGTTTCGTCAAGGAAGTCAACGAATCAGATGTGATTCGTTGACTAGTGGGCTTGTTAATGGGCTTAGTTCTGATTCGTCAGCCCACTTTCTGATTCGTCAAGGACCTTAGCCCATCTGCTATATAAAGGCACAGAATGTTCACAGAAAGGTAGAGATGCCAGTTTACCCTTTGTGCTTGTAAGAACTGTGTTTGTATCAGTTTGCATTTCTCATCTTGTTAATCAAACGATTGTGTTTCTTTGGTTAACCTCGTGTTTATCTTGTTCTATGTTTGGTTGGCTAAGTTAAGTGATTTCCGCACACTTAGCTTTGTTTGTTATAAACAAGGATTTTTGTAGTGAAAATCGATCCTCCGATTTAGGGACCTACAAATACCCTTAATTCCAGTTCCAATAATTCTTTCCAATTTCTCATCTTATTAATCTCATTAATCCTATCTCAAAATCAAAAGCCCAAAATCCTTCCTAACTTTTTTATAAAAAAAGAAAGAAAAAGAAAAGAAAAACTTTTTATTTTATTCATTCACCATTTTATACATATAAATTCAAAAATTATAAAAGTGGCTTAATGAAAATGTGAGTGTCATAACCTATCATTTAGTTTCAATTCTTAATTTAGGATTTTAAGTTAGAGCAAGTTTTGATTATAACTAGGGCATTTCAATCTATATTTCCTATCACTCCAGTCCATTAATCTCATGTCGTTGTTCCATGAATTCAAGTCATTCATAATTACCATGAACATTAACTCCAACATTAATAATTTAATATAATTAAAACAAAGCACATCATTTTGATACTGCCATTCATTACCACATTTTGTAACCTCAAATTCAAACATCAATTTTAACCGCATTCTTTACCACTATACTCAGTAGGGGGGTTGAATATACTTGTATGATCATACCGTACATAACAATTGGTAGATATAACCCGTCCACTAAAGCGTGGTTTCCTAGTAAAATTACGAATCTCATTACTTCCCTTGGTTAAACATTTAAGACAATCCTCCTTTGTTAAGTCAGGAGTACATTGCACATCCGCGTAAAGAGCGTGTTCATCCCCGTCATAATGTATAGTGTCTGACGCATATTTCCGAAGAGCATCACCTCCAGCCGCTTTCACCTTTAGCTTATTTATCATACTATCCATGGTCTTTGCTAAATTAGCAGTACTGACAGATAAACCGCTCCCCAAACGTTTCCAGGCCCAATCATCAAGCACTGAGAATATTTTGCGACCAGTTGAGTAACGCACCATACATTGTAAATATGGGTAGAAATCCCAAGCTACACATTCCTGTTGTTGGCAGTTCTTTTGAATATACTGAACAACGTTCCTAAGACAACACTCACAAAGTCCTTTTACGACATTAAGGGCACAAAAGAAGCTGGCGCTAACTTGCTCTTCAGGTTTGCCGGCCGATTGGGTATGGTAAAAACCATTGTAGCTAGAATTATTCTTAATTAACAACAAGAGTTTATCCAACACGGAATCTCGGTTTTTTTGGATGGTGTTGCTTCTGAAATCTCCACCTCTAGATACATGCCAATCTCCAACTATAGTTGTTGGAGCTTTGGCAAGATTGACTCCATTGATAATTGATTGAATAATGATAAGAAATAAGATTATGGACTTCATTTCCATGTGGCACAATAATTTGTGACAATTTCTCTTCTTATATACAGTACTTTATACTGTTCTAATAGTTAAGTTTTAATTATATAACAAAACGTGTTAATGTGTTATCGTTAGGTTTGAGTTTGGCGGAATTCTAATATATGTTACGTTTTATCATTTCTAACTACTGTACGAACAATGTATACTTTTTTTGTTATATTAAGGCTGATTATAGTAAAAGATAAACCAAATTTAAATGTTGATTAAAGTGCATTTTTGGAATAAATATATTTTGTATTTCCTACAAAATAGAATCACAAAGTATTTTAATTCCTGCAAAATAGAATCACAAAGTATTTTAATACCCAAAATATTAAGCCTAGAAAAAAGTTCTCAATAACAAAATAACACGTTTATATTTGAAATTATAATCTCTAATAAGATAAATTGCCTGTAGGATACAAAAACCTATGACAGATACTACTAGCTAATTAAGGAAGGTAAGTGAGAATACATAAAGTATGTAACACTCAATATTTGTTTGGAACTAGATAATTTTATTAATCACACTTGAAGCTTAAATACATGAAGGAAAGTAAATTGCATGCCCACGATGTCTCCACGTACACATCATGCAACATAAAAGCAAGGCCGGTCTAAGTTTTTGGAGGCATTAAGCGAACTACAAAGTTGTGCCCCTTTGAATTTGTATAACTAACAAAAAGAAAAAAAAATAACAAGAAAAATTTCCCCCACTTGTGGCCTAGTGGTAGGAGACTTGGATTTTCCATTGGAGACTCAAGTTCAATTCTCACTTGTGTCATATAGGAGTAGATATTGGGCAATGATGGTGACAAACCCATCGAGGGGGGTTCGATCCTGAGGCGCACCCCGGTTTTCATCCGGTTGTTACATCAGCGAGGCAACTCGTGTGGAGGTAGTACGGTTTTCGGGGGAACACCATAACCAAGTCTGGCCAACCCAGAGCGGGTCCGATTAAGACAACGTAAGTCTGGGCAGACTTGGCTAGGGCCGCCAATTAGGCGGTGTGACATGGGTCACTCAAAAAGAAAGTCACTGTTAAAAAAAACAAAAAGAAAACTTTCATTTACTTTGGTTAAGAAACTAGATGAACATTATAGCATTACTTGTCTTTAGAGTAGGTAAATACACCTGATGTGTGATGTGCTGAAGCGTTTGATATCCATAATGGTAGTAGGTCAGGAGATGACATCCCATGGTCGTCAGATGGACCAGATGGCTGATGACTGGTATGGGTGAAATGTATAAGTATATGGGTATCTTAGTTCCACCCCATCCACCACCACGAGTTTATCCGGACCAGGGCCCATTATTTACGTAACAGCCTGACCCCTTCCATCCTTTACCCAGCCCATCCCGTCCATGCAAGTATGTTATCTTATTTTTATTTCATTTATCTACGAGCAATTTAATGTTATGTAATGGGTATTTTGTTTAAATTCTTATAGGCTTACGGCCCATTCTATACTCAGCCCGACCTTTCCATGCCACATTTTACTCAGTCATGCTAAACCACGCCGCTCTTTCCTATGTCCGACCTTTCTATGCAGGTATGTTATTTTGTTTTTATTTCATTTTTCTACGAACAACTTTAATGTTATGTAATGAGTATTTTGTTTAAATTTTTTATAGGCTCCAGGCACATCCTATACGCGGCACAATTCGTCACCCTCTATTAGGCGTGGCCCGGACTTTACGGAGGAGGAGCTCGCTGAGTCTGACGAGGATTGATGACGATGGTGGTTTATTTTATTATTATATGATGCAATATTGTACGAACAATTGAATTTAATTTTAAGTATTTGTAATATTTGTTTAATTTGGATATGTTTCGTTTGTTTGGATTGCTTAATTTCACTACGTCTTTTATAAAATTTTTTTAAAAAAACTGTCATTTTATAACAAAAAAAAACCAACTTAATTACTTTAAATAAAATAAAGTCCAAAAAGATACTAATAATGGGTGATGTTATATACACATCCCCCAAAATTTTTGTAGGGCTTGGTTATTCACACAACCCCCATTTTATTTGCACATCCCTTGAACCCTATAGGAAGTGTATAAGGCGGTACAGTTCCTCTTGGTCCAAATGTATTGAGCAATTCAATTCCTATATGTGTATTTGAAGTTCAAACTTTTCAAAAGATGGTCGGCTAATAATTAGGGGATCAGGGGAAGCGTATAGGGCCATACGCTCCCTGATTTTTTTTTTTTCCAATAGATCAGGGGAATCATATAGGTCTAAACGTTCCTTGGAGGAATTTTTTGCAAAAGCAGCATATTATTATTAGTATATTTTTGAACTTTTTCTTTTAAAGTACTTAAGTTGTTTTTTTTGTTATAAAATGATGTTGGTTTTTTTATAAATTTATAAAAGACGTAGTGAAATTAAGCAATCCAAACAAACTAAACATATCCAAATTAAACAAATATTACAAATACTTAAAATTGAATTCAATTGTTCGTACGATACTGCATCATATAATAATAAATAATAATAACATAAACCACCATCGTCATCAATCCTGGTCAGACTAAGCGAGCTCCTCCTCCGTAATGTTCGGGTCACGAATAATAGAGGGTAACGGGCTATGTCGCGTATAGGACGTGTCTGGAGCCTATAAAAAATTAAACAAAATACTCATTACATAACATTAAAATTGTTTGAAGAAAAATGAAATAAAAAAATAACATACCTGCTGAAAAGGTCGGACATAGGATAGAGCGGAGTAGTCTAGCCGGACTGAGGAAAATGTGGCATGGAAAGGTCGGGCTGAGTATAGCACGGGCCGTAAGCCTATAAGAATTTAAACAAAATACCCATTACATTACATAACATTAAATTGCTCGTAGATAAATCAAATAAAATAAGATAACATACCTACCTACATGGACGGTATGAGCTGGATAAAGGATGGCATGGGTCAGGCTGCTGCACAAAGAACGGGCCCTAGTCCGGATAAACTCGTGGCGGTGGATAGGGTGGAACTGATATACCCATATACTTATACATTGCACCCATGCATGTCATCAGCACCCCGTGTCATCATGCATCTGATCCATCTGGCAACTGTGGGATGTTATTTCCTAACCATGTAGTGTTAGAAGTCGCATTTGCTCATACTGGTTACGCAAAATCCTATCGAGAAGACGGTTGGTTGACCAAGGAAACCTAATCGCGCGACAAACTCTTTGTTAGTGCAATAACGTGTGTAGCGTCCGTCAACATGTAGTCTTATTTTGTATAGTTGTGTATATGTTTTGTATGTTTGTATGTAAAGCAGGGCAGAATACGATATAGTTTTGTTAAGTGCTATTGCTGCCAGCCAATCGACTAGCCCAGCCGATCGAGTAGGCCGGCCGATCGAGCAGGCTATTCGATCGGTTAGCATTGTCAGCCGATCGGCTAGCCCAGCCGATCGGCCAGCACTCTCTTATTCTGTCCTTGCCTATAAATAGCTGGTTGGTTAGTTTATTTAGAACCTTTTGACACTTTCACTTTCCAGCTACCTTTTGTATGTCTGAGTTCTTTCTGGCTTCTGTACACTTTCACATCATTCAATAGAACATCAGACGGTGATTCAGAGTAGAATGTTGTCTTTGTATATCTGCTATGTGATTACATGAATTCCGCGCATTGATCACTTACAATTCAACTACGTTTACGAACAAGAAGATCCCATCCGAGGGACCAACAAGTGGTATCAGAGCTTTAGGAAGCTGAATCGAGACCTACAGAGACGAATTCACCGGAATTCAAGCCGTTCTTGTTGATTTAGAGACGAGTTCACCGGAATTCAAGTCGTGTTTGCTGTTTCAGAAACAAATTTCACCGGAAATTTGTTATTTCTATCATTCCGACTCAAATTTCGCCGGAAATTTGATCGATTCTTCTATACTCTTCTCAGATCTAGCTTTACTTTTCACTTTTACATCATAAAACCAGAAAAACTTAAAACTCAGTGAGATTTTACGGTTAAAAATTGACAAATTTGCTATCAATCGAATCGCAATCATTAGAATTACATTCCTATAAAGTTTCACAATCAGATTCAATCTAAAACTTGTTCAAACTGATCAAAATCTATGGAAAACTGTTCATGTTTGCTGATGTCAGTCGGTTGAACGACCTAGCCGATTCATGTACATGATGACATCATCATTCAAGTTGCATAACCGTTCAGATATTTTCTGTTAGAAAGTGTTACTGACATCAACAGTGTTAGATGATCGAACGAGCAATTTGATCGGACAGCATTGTTGACATTTGATATCGTGCTAACATCATATTGCTAGCCGATCGAATACGCCACTCGATCAGACAGTAACTGTGCATTGTTTACATATTAGTGGTTGTCAGCCGATCGAACGAGCTATTCGATCGAACGAGCCAGTCGATTGTGTGCGTGTTGATTGATCGAACGAGCCATTCGATCCAAGTTTTATTGTGTTTACCTCTTTAAAATCCAAAATTTTTCTAAGTGTTTGATAAATATCTCAGGTACTTAACAATGTAAGAATTCATGAACCCGTTCAGTGATATGTATGCGTTTGCTGGTAACAGTGGAGATGATACAACAAACCAAACAAATGAGAATACTCCAAGTACGAGAAAGACGTTGTCAGATGCACTTAGTGTGGAAAGCGCTTATGGAACCTATAATAAGCCATCAAAGCTGTTAGCAATCGAAGATTACAACCGATGGGCAAAACGATTCGAGGAATGGTTGAAAGCCTTCGCCTACCCCAGTTGGAAAAGTTTAAAAAACGGTTTTAATAATGGAAGAGAAGATTTTGAGAACATGTCAGAAAGTGAAAAGATTGAATACTTTGTGGCCGAACAAAAATGTATAGCTTTGATTAACCAATCAGTGAGAGAAGATATAATCTCACTGATTGAGTATTCAAACGCAAAGGATCTTTGGGAAAAGTTACAAAAGAAATGTGTCGGCACTGCAGAAATCATTAAAAACAAAAAGAAGCTGCTAAAAAGGGAATTTGATCTGTTCGGATGTCTTAAAAATGAGTCTGTTCCAAAAATGATTGAACGTTTCGGGCATCTAAAGCTAGAGTTGGCCAGGCATGGGATTGTCTTTACTCAAGAAGAGCTTGTGGACAAGTTATTTGATTCTTTTCCAGACGAAATGGATTGGCAATACTTCGCAATGATGATCAAGAATACAATCCAGCCAAATGTTCTAACAGTTGATTTGCTGATAGAGAAGCTTGAGAGTCATGAGCTCGAAATAAAGAAAACAAATAAAGTCAACCACTCGCTATATCATCAAAATATGGAACTTTATTATCCAAAGAGCTTGATTCAAAAGACAGGATCTCCGAAAATAGCCTTCACTGCAGAAAGTTCACAACCAATGACTCAAGAAACATCACATAGTGGTTTTCATGGAGGAATGTCTTCCAACACTACAAGTCAAGGACCATCTTCAAGCACATCAAATCAACAACAATCAGTACCGAAGAATGTCTTTCAATGTAACATTGCAGTTGACTTGAAAAATGGTCAAAACTTCAGTGAGGAGTCGGCGAAACAACAGATGATTTTCTTAGCGTCTGTATTAGAGTCATATGAAGGGTTAGTCGCCGGGAAGATTGGCAATACCAACCTGACGAAGGAAGATTACGATCAAATAGATCCTGAAGAAATGGAGCTAATCGATATTCGTTGGGCTATGGCAAGTGCTGTTCGTCGAGCACAGCGTTTCATGGAAATAACCGGCAGGAAAACAATTGGTGGTCCATCTACCAAATTGGGTTTCTATAAATCTAAAGTGACATGCTTCAAATGCAAACAAAAAGGTCACTTTAAACGAGAGTGCAGAAACGAGTATGCTGATGAGTCTGCTAATCCGTTCCGAGAAGATTACTATAAGAAATCCATTTACCATCAGAACAAATCGGAACCTCCAAGGCTGAAGCAGATTGAAGAAAAAGATAAAGAAAAATCAAGAGCTCTAGCAGTCATTCATGATGATGAGGGATATGACTGGAGTGAGATATTACCAGAAGAAGACGCTGTTGGTTACGCGTTTGCAGCAGGAAAGATTGTTCCATTCAAAGATACAAGAACAGAAGAAGAAAAGTTTGTGAACAGAAGAATGAAAGCCCAAACACAAGTCAGCAGAATCTATACCATTTACAAAGAAGCAAAAAGGGCCAAAAGGTGGGATCCAGACAGAGAATGTTACCTTGATCCTCAAGGTAATATCGCAATTGATCCAAATTCGCTCAGCGTTGATGCAGTTATTCAGCAATATGCTGAAGAAGAGGAAGCTAGACAGAGAGAATGGTGGGGAGAAGGTGAAAAGAAAGTGGAAGAGAAAGAAGAAAAGGTGAAGACAGCAGAAAAGAAGATCGATGATGGATTGATTGATACTTCTCAAGAGCTCACAGCCGAAAATCTGATGAAGATGGCAGACAAAGTTCTCGCTGCTAAAGAATTGGAGGTAGATTCTAGTTCTGGAACTGAGTCAAACGCCAAGGTCAGTCAGATTAACACGAATGTAGTGTCAGGTAAGAAAGAGAAAAGAGAAAGTGACTGCAAGAATTGCAAAAAAGAATGCAAAGATTGTAGTACTGTCGCTTATCTCAACAACAAAAAGGTTGAAGATCTGACAAAAAGAGTCAGAGAGGTTGAAAACCAAATCTTAAACCGGGATAAATTGCTAAAAGCTTCAAACGATCGTGCAAAAGAGTTAACTGAAAAAATTAAAAGTGATAAAAGTGACATAGAAAGAACTAAAAAAGAAAATGAAAAACTCATTCTTGAAAATCGTCACATCACTGAAAATTTTGAGAAGCTTAAGCGAACGGTTAAAGATTCGGATGATCGAAATGGGAAAACAACAAAAGAAAATGTTCAACTGTCGGGTGTGTTAAGAGTGAAAGAGGAGTTAATAAACAAACAATTGGATGAAATTGCTAATCTGAAGCTTCAATTCCAAGAAGCGAAAATCGAAAACGAACGCATCCAATTAAAATTAACCAGTTACAACTCTGCAAGCTTTGTTCTGCAGCACATTGTTCCCAAACCCATAGGGAAAAACAAAGCTGGCGAAGATGTATTTTCGGACGAAACTGGAGTGGGATATCATCAAGTCCCACCACCTGTTTTAAACAATTTTTCAAAGAAAAAGTCCGGACTAGTTAATGATGATGAAATAAAACTTCCAGAGTCGATTGATGTTACATTCTCGTCATCATCATCTGATGATAGTGTTCAGACTAATATTGTCAAAAGCATGGCAGAAAGTGTTTTAGAGTCTGATTCAAATGAAGATGATGGATGTTTCTTGGATAAATACATTCTGAAACAAAAATCCAAGAACAACTTAAATGAAGAACCAAATCTTGTCATGTACAAGATATTGGGTTCAGATAAGTTGTTTTCGGATTCTGAGTTTCCAATTAAGAATGTAAATGTCAACAAATTGAAAAATGTTTACAAATTGATCGAAGTTGAGTTGGCAGAAGTAAAGAGTTTGAACCAAACAAAAAGACAAATGAATTTTGAAAAAGATAAAACTTACTACAAGAAACCTGTTATTCCTCCACGTTTTTCGAATAACAATCGAAACAATTGGTCGGATGGATATCAGGGGGGTAAGTCTTATCAGAAGAAAAATGCTCAAAACAAGAAGTTTATTGAAAAGAAAGTGTTTGTGAATAGTTCAAGTTCATTTTCAAATGAAGAACCTGAAATCTTTTCAAAATCAAACAAAGAGTTCTTTGAGGAAAAAGCTTCACAACCTCAGTCTGAAGGCACAAGTCAGGGTGTTGACTCCCGAACATGCTTCAGATGCAATCAAGTTGGGCATATTGCACGAAAGTGTACCAACTTGAAGCCTAAGACTGATGTTGTTGAAAATCAAGAGAAGAAAAATGAGTTGAAAGAAAAAGCTTCGTTGGTTGTTGAGATAAAGAGTTTGAAAAATGACAACTTCAAAGTCAAAACTGAACCCGTAAAAAGGATGGTAAGTAAAAATGATAAATATTACAAACGGGTCGCAACAACTCAACAAACATGGAAGCCAAAAGTTGCTGAAATGAGAACAAGCAGTTCAAAACCAAAGGTTTCTGAATTGGAAAAACAATCATCTTCTACCACATTGGTAAAGATGAGTGTTCCTTTGGATCATCATGAAAAGTTTAAAAAAAAATAACAGTTTCTGAAAAGAAAAGGGTTCCAGTACCTCAACAAGTTTGGAAACCAAAAAGTGAAAAGAAAATTTCAACTTCTGAGGTGAAAAAGTCTGAAGAATCAATTACGGTTGATTATGATGCAAATTTTTCACCTCTCAAGGCTGAAAATTTCAAAATTCAAATTGCTAGAGTCAAAGTTACACCTAAGGTTGATGAAGCCTGGGTGGACTCGATGTTTGACTAAACAATTTGAATTGCCGGAGCTTCCTTGATCGCGAAGCATGTTTCGGCATCCTTTATTGAAATGTTTTAATCATGATTGTTTATGTGCAGGATCTTCCACAACTTGTTTCAAGATGGATTATGGACAGTGGAGCTTCTAGACATATGACAGGGAAGACTGCATTGTTGTACGATGTGAGGAATATAAATGGAGGATATGTCGGATTTGCGGGTAATCAAGGTGGTCGTATAGTTGGTGAAGGAACATTATCCAACGGGATTGTAACGTTTGAAAGAGTCAATTACATTTCTGAGCTGGAGAACAACCTACTAAGTATTTCTTAGATCTGTGACAGAAAGTACACCACTCACTTCACTGACAAATAATGTTTGATTCTAAAACCGGGATTTGTTGTCCCTGGGGAGTGGGTCATCATGAGGGCTCCAAGAGTCAACGACCTGTATGTATTGGATATGAGCATAGCAACGACAACAACGGGTCAGGCTCACTGTTTTGTGTCAAGAGCAACTGAGAAGGAGTCAAGATTGTGGCACCGAAAAATGGGGCATATACATCTTCGAAAAATGAATCATTTGGTCCACAATGATCTGGTTACAGGAGTTCACATCAAAGGTTTTCATTTAGAAGGGGAGTGTATTAGTTGCATTAAAGGCAAACAGAAGAAAAAGTCACACCCCAAAAAGCAAGTCAATTCAGTTTCACGACCACTGGAGATACTTCACATGGACTTATTTGGTCCTGTGAATGTCAAAAGCATTACAGGAGATTATTATTGCTTGGTCGTCACTGATGATTATTCTAGATTTTCTTGGGTATCTTTCTTAAAGACAAAGGATGAAACATTTGACAGTCTGATGGCGTTATTCAAAAAGATTGCGAATGTGTACCAGAGGCGTATCCGAAGAATTAGAAGTGATAATGGTACTGAATTCAAAAACATCAAGATGGAAGAATTTTGTGAAGAAAGAGGTATACTGCATGAATTTAGTGCTCCATATACTCCGCAGCAGAATGGAGTAGCAGAACGCAAAAATCGGACACTAATTGAGACAGCCAGAACCATGCTCACAGATTCAAAACTTCCAATAAATTTCTGGGCTGAAGCTGTGTCTGCTGCATGCTATACTCTCAACAGAGTTCTCACTGTCAAGAAATTCAACAAAACATGTTTTGAATTGATCAATAACCGCAAGCCTAGCTTGAAATATCTTGAACCGTTCGGGTCACCCTGTACGGTGATAGAACCTTTTGGAAAATTTGGTCCGAAGTGCATCGAGGGTATATTTGTTGGATATGCAAGCCCTTTGCGCCGTGTTTTCATGCCAAGTGAAAAGCGGATTATTGAAGCTGCAAATGTTGAATGTCAAGGTAATACGATGCCGCCTCAAAACCCAGGAGATTCATGGCGTTACCACTATGACACGTTGTGGGATTCCTTTGATGTAATGGAAGAACCTGAAGATGAAGAAGATTTCTTTGATGAGTTGGATATTCTTAGAAACTATGAGTCATCAGAAGAAAGATTTCCAGCACAGTATTCTAGGCGATCTCAGAAAACTTCAAATGAAGATGAAGCAGGTCCTAGTAATACTGGTGAACAAGATGATACTCCAGAGAATCAGACGGCAACAAATGATGATACACCATCTGATATCGGTCCAACTTTTGATCATGGAGATTCTGAATCTGAGGGGGAGCAAATCCAGATCTTAGATCAAGCAGATCCTATCAGTGAAGAAGGTGCAAATCAAAATGTCACTAATCTGGAAGGCAATGTAGATGTTCCGAGTGAAGTAATGCCCAGAACACGTTCATATCATCCAGAAGAGCTGATCATCGGAGAGCTTCAATCAGGAGTTCGCACCAGACATCAAATTGACCAAGGACTTACTAGTTTTTATTCATCAGTAGCACCTCTACAAACTGATTTTTCACTATGTTGTTTTATCTCGCAGATTGAACCTCGAACGTACAAAGAGGCGCTTACTGAGGATTCTTGGGTTAACGCGATGCAAGAAGAGCTGAACCAGTTTGAGAAATTAGGTGTTTGGAAATTGGTGGATTTACCTGAAGGTCATAGGAAAATAAACACCAAATGGGTGTTCAAGTGTAAGAGGGACGACAGAGGAGTAGTGGTCAGAAACAAAGCTCGACTTGTTGTCCAGGGCTTCAGTCAACAGGAAGGAATTGATTTTACCGAAGTGTACGCTCCTGTGCCACGACTAGAAGCAATTAGAATTTTCCTAGCATTTGCATCATGGAAAAACTTTAAAGTCTATCAGCTTGATGTGAAGTCGGCCTTTCTCTACGGCAAAGTGAAGGAGGAAGTGTATGTGGGACAGCCACCGGGCTTCGTCGATCCACACCACAAGAATAAAGTGTATCTCTTGGATAAAGCGTTATATGGATTACACCAGGCCCCGAGAGCCTGGTATGAGACATTATCTCAGCATTTGCTAGCCAATCACTTCATCCGGGGAACAATAGATGCCACACTCTTCACAAAGATAGTCGACGGTCACCTGCTGATAGTACAAATTTATGTGGATGACATAATTTTTGGGTCAACAAACGAGGACTTGTGCAAAGACTTTGAAAAAGTGATGAAGCAAAAGTTCGAAATGTCATCAATGGGGGAAATGAAATTCTTTTTAGGACTCCAAGTTGATCAACTTCTTGAAGGAATTTTCATACACCAGACGAAGAATGTTCCTGATATTCTAGAGAAATTTGGAATGTCAAGTTCTACTCCTGCAGCAACCCCGTTAGCAACAAATCATGGGATTCACCCAGATCTCACCGGAGATAGGGCAGATGAAACACTTTATCGTTCCATGATCGATTCATTGATGTATCTAACTGCTTCAAGACCCGACATTATGTATCCGACGTGCCTCGCAGCAAGATTCCAATCTAACCCGAGAACTTCGCACTTGATCATTGTAAAAAGGATATTACGCTACCTGAAGGGAACTCCATCGTTGGGGTTGTGGTATCCTAGAAAAGGCGATTTTACGCTCGAAGGGTATTCCGACTCGGATTTCGGATGCTGCAAAGTCAATGCCAAATCAACAACTGCAGGATGCCAGTTCTTTGGACCTCGCTTGGTTACCTGGTAGTGTAAGAAACAAACGTCTGTGGCGCTATCCACATGCGAAGCAGAGTACATTTCTGCCAGCAGTTGTTGTTCTCAGATCCTGTGGATACAGCAACAGATGCGCGATTACGGTTTGCAGTTTCTTAACACTCCTCTTTTTGTTGATAACGAGGCCGCAATAAACATAACAAAAAATCCGGTACATCACGCTAAAACCAAACATATAGAAATTCGTCATCACTTTATTCGCGATTGTTTCGAGAAAAAGTTGATACGAATTGAGAAAATCCACACTGACGAGCAAAAAGCTGATTTACATACCAAGGCTTTTGACAGAACACGTTTTAAATATCTTTTAAAACTAAATGGTATGATGCTCTTGTCGGTGAAGGATGGAATCGTTGGCGTTGATGAGGATACCACTGTAGATGATGCTGATAATCACTCTACAATGGTTTGTCGATTTTTTACTTGTTTTGGTCTTTAGGGGGAGATAGGTATATTTGTATATACTTTTAGAAAATCCAAAAACATTAAAAAAATCAAAAAGCCAAAAACATGATAAAATTTCAAAATTCAAAAACAATAAAAATATGAAAAAGAGCTTGTGTAAAATGGGAAAATGATAGTACATCAGCTATACTGTTACGGTATGCTAAAGATTTGTAAAGTTTTAAAAGGTTTAAACAGTCTCACTAATGATGTGTCGATAGGTTTTTACACAGTCAATAGATTTGTTCGGGATATAAACTTAAAAATACAATAACGAGACTTACTTTGTGGGGAACACTATTTGGATATATAGGTAACCCCTGAAATCTCGTTTGATAGGTCCCTTATTCTAAGATACTAGGTCTTTATACTCAGTGATATCTGGGGTATTATTCCGGGACTTCTGCTGAATGGAAGTTCTGACCTAGTCCCCGAATAATACTTTTCGCAAATGCTTGAAACGTAGAATTGATAGTCACTGCTGTTGAAATCAAAAGATCCTCTAAAGGGGACACACCAAAAAGTCGAAGCCGTCATCTCTCTGCGTATACGGAAGTATCGACCTGAGCTCTCACGGCCCTCGCATTTAACCCCTTACAGATATCATCTGTGGTATACTCACCTGTAAGAGTGAATACTGGGAACTTGATACGGGAGTATATTCAAAGGGTGGGACACATGAATGAGTTAAGTTTATAAGACATCTAAATCGTATCCTGAATAAATTGAAATCTGTGAGAAAACTTAAAATGGATCAGTATATCGACAATCTACGTGAATTGTTTAATTCTGAATATGAACTAAGCTTAACGGTACTTGTAACATGTCGGTAGCTGATATGATTCCCTGACACGCTCACCAAAATTTGTTTGTAAATAGATTTCTTTCATTCTGTCTTTCAGTTTCATTTATACTTTTCTAGCTTAGAATTTTCATTGAGAACTCAAAAAGATTTTGCATTTCTGCTTTATTTTTGACAAACCAAAGCAGAGGGTTAATCTTCAGATTCACAGTCTGATGCAAGTTGCAGGAAGTTGTTCTGAGCTGGAAAGACGGGTTGGGAACTAATCACAAACAGAGAAAATAGGAATTCAATATACAAGTTCATTAATTTGTAACTTGTAATTTTTCAGAAAAATGTTAAACAAATCATCAGTGTGTTTTTGCTTCGGGTCAACCAAGGTCATTAAGTTGAACTTGGTAGACAAATTAAGCTCCTAGGGTCATTAACTTGGACCTAGATGCTTAAGTGGATTTCTCGAACACTGACATTGGGAAAAGGGTCAAATAATGTGAAAAAGGTCATAAAGTCAAGTCGGTTTGAAAGTCAAAGTGCCTTGGATCGAACAGGCCAGCCGATCGGCTGGACCAGTCGATCGAACTGCCTAGCCGGTTCTTTGACACCCTATAAATAGGAGCTTCATTTGTACCTTTTCGCACTTCGATCGAACCAAAAACACTCTCAGCCGACTCACTGTCTACACTGTTTTTCATTGATTTTCATTTCTCTTTGCATCAAGATCTTTGATTTGTTGGCTTATTCATCATCTCAAATGGCAAAGGTATGATTTCTAACTTCAAAATCTTTGAAATCTTTCGTGTTCTTCATGTTCATATCTGTCAGACATCATTTCTTAGATTTAGGGAGATTTAGGAAGAGATAATAGATTTTGATTATATGGGTGTGTTCAGAATGACAAGATCTTTAAGTTTACCGTTTCAATTTTTGAAAAATCTTGTTAAAACTTGATAGATATGAGATTAAGGCATTACGGCAGTCGGCATGTTCTTTGTGAAACTAGACCTTGTTTAGAACGAATTAGACAAGAATGAACATTGGGTTTTGATTGCAACAACATTAGGAACATAGATCTGTGCTCAATTTGTAATAATTAGCATAAATTTTTGAATCATCTGTTTATGTTCTTCAAAATGCTCTTCATTGAAGATGCCAGCCGATCGGCTAGCCCAGCCGATTGGACAGCAATCATAATGTGTTTTAGTTGTTGTTGCAATAAGGTAGTTCATGTCTTGAAAAATGTGCGTTGATTGTGTTAAGTGTTTGAAACGTGGTTTTGCATTGTGCTAGCCGATCGGCTAGACCAGCCGATTGAATAGCAATGTGCTAGCCGATCGGCTAGACTAGCCGATCGAGTAGCAATGAATAGCATGAGTGTGTGTTGAGATATTTGGTAGTTCAATGTTGATGCCTCGATATGTGTGCTAAATGTTTGCTAAAAAAATCTGTGTGTTTAATGTCCTCTGTTGAATACTGTTTGATCATAGCATTGCTAGCCGATCGGCTAGACCAGCCGATCGAACAGCAATTGCTAGCCGATCGAACAGCATGACAGCATTGTCAGCCGATCGGCTAGACCAGCCGATCGAACAGCAATGTGCCAGCCAATCGGCTGGACCAGCCGATCGAACAGGTATTGCTAACCTATTGAAAAGCATATGTTAGTCAATAGGGCAGCATTGATTGGTGAAAGGATAGTATTCTTTACACACTTAGATTTCTGTGCATAAGTTTGCCAGCCGATCGAAGAGTTTTTGCTAGCCGATCGGACACCATATGTAAGAACTTCTTTGTCACATTTTGCCAGCCGATCGGCTGGACCAGACGATCGACCAGGCACTGTCTCTCTATTCATTTCCAGCCGATCGAATAGCAATGCTCTTCGATCGACCAGACCAGTCGATTCTGTAGTGTTGTCACATAGAAATTTTCAAAGTGTTAGAAAAATTTTCAAAATTTTCATGTCTTAAGTCTCTATTCTCGTTTAAATAATTTTTCACTGAATATCTTTACAGGGACGAGGAAAAGAGAAAGACAAGAGTCATAACATACCATGTGAAATTGATGCTGAATCAACCAGTGGTACTGTGATAGAAAAGATGGCAACGTTTTTTAGAGAGAGCAGAATAGCTAAAGTTATGTCTGATAAAACTGTGATTTATGAATCACATGTTAGAACATTCTGGAACACTGCTAGATATGAAGATTCAGACAAAATGATACATGCAGTATTGAGAAAGAAAGATCAAACTGGAAAGGATGTAGATGTGGAATTTAAGTTTGATGTAGGAGATGTGAGGAGAGTTCTTGATTTACAAGATTCTGACAATGATCCAACAATCATGTCTGAACGTCTTGTAAAAGGTTTGTGGTGTAGAATGGGTTTTACGGGGCACATAAATGGAAAGATGTACAAAAGAAGCTTCTCCAAAGCATATAGGTACTTGATGCACTGTATGATACACTCAATGGGACATAGAAAGGGTGCATACGATGAGGTTGCTGATTACATCATGAATATGATTGCAAGCTTGGTACTGAACAGAAGATATAACATTTCACAAGTGATTTTTGAGTATATGAAGGAGAACTGCCAAGCTGGAGCAGATAAGTACATCATGTATCCGAGATTCATCATGATGTTACTAAATGACAAAATCAAAGATCTTCCGAAGGATTGTGAGGATGTGATGGAGATAAGTATTGTAAATAAAGTCACAATTGGAAGAATTACAAAAGATAAGGATGAGAAAACCAAGCAGATGATTTGCAGAATAAAAGATAAAGCATATGTTGCTCCTGAAAACGATAAATGGAGGCATGACGACAGCAACTCAGACAATGAAGACTAAAAGATGAATGAAATGGTTGAGAAAAAGACTAGGTGGTGGTTCGTAAGAGATGGAAAAAGGAAAAGGACACCTAAGTCATCCCCTGCTGTTGTTATTCCAAAAGATGCAGAAAAGGGTATAGTGATAGGGGGAGCATTAAGACACTTAGATCATATTGTTTAAAATGTTTCTAATCTTGTTGTAAATGTTTGTCTTGTAGGGTCTTCTGGAGAGCCGAAGCAGAAGCTAGTGGATGAGACAGTTTTAGAGCCATCTGTTGTGATTGAACAAGGTGCTGAGTTGTTAAAGCAATCTTTGGAAAGTTATTTGAAAAAGAATGAAGAGATTGCAGCACAACAAGCTCAAGGAACAAGTGTTCATGCTGAAAAGGTTACAAGGGTTCAACCAGAAACAGAAGCTTTAAGGAGTTCAAGTGATGGAGATTCTGAAGCTACTCAATCTGAATTTGAATTGATTCCTGAAACTGTTGGTAAAGGAAAAGTTCAGTTGAAGAAAAGACCGTCAAAGAAACAAAGAATCAAAGAAGGAAAAGAAAAGCAGCTCCAGTTGGAGTTATTCCAAGAAATGTGAGAGCTAAGAAATCAGGAGCTGAGTCTCAAAAGGAGAAAGAGGGAAAGAAGAAACATGAAGTTGAAACTGAAAAGATTCCAAGTGTTGATGTTCCAAAAGAACCGGAGTTGAAAACAAAAGAAGTTCCAATTGTTGAAGAAAAGAGGACAGATGATGATGATGATGATTATGTAGAGATCACAGCTAGTCCAAAATTTGCTCAACAAGATATTCCTCAGTCATCACATCAGAATGTAGAAGATTTTAATTTTGATTTTGACAATATTGGTCCGGCTACTGGTATTTTCTCTGAAGATATGCCTGAAGGTGAAAGTGATATGTTCAATGATCAGGCAGTTAAGGAACTGATTAAGAAAGTTAAAGAACTGGAGAAAGAGAAAGGAAAAGCTGAGGAGGAACGTGATATGCTGAGAAGTAAGATTGATGATTTGATGGAAGCTCACAATAAAATAGTTGCAGCATTGGTTGAAAAGGAGAACAGAATGAACCAAATGAAAGATGATGTCGAGGGTAATTCTAAAGTGTTTGATTCGTTAACACATGAGATAGCTTCCTTGAATGCCAAGATAAAGGATCTGCAGAATGTAAACCAAACCTTAAATCAGCTTTTCAACGAGATGAGTGAAGCTTCTTCTAATGAGATGAAAGCAATGAAGTTAGAAATGGAGGCAATGAAAGCTGATAAAGTTATGAAAGATCAACAACTCCAGATGCTGGTTGCTGTGGTTGAAACTCATTTGAAGTTGAACATTCATGCTGCCTTTGATGAAATTGATGTGATAAGGGCAAATGAAAGAAGATTGGAACGTGAACGTCAAATGGCTGAAGAGGCAAACCTAAAGAATAAAGGAATAGCTGAAGGGATTGAAGTTGTTGATGCATCTTCAAGTCAACCAGATGTGATAGGTTCTTTTTCACAACCAGATGTTGATATGGTTGAAGTACAAGAACAAGAAGTTGTTGAAGATGATTTGATTGGAGTAGTTGAAAATGATCAAGAGATGGTTGAAGCTGAAGCTGAAGAGCCTCATGAACCAGTATACTTGATTGTTGGTGAACCTGTTGAGCCTATCATTGCTGAAAATGTTCTTCGAAGAGTTGAGATTATTCAAAGAAGAAGAAGAGCAAGGGAAGTTCTACTGCTGGAGTATACAACTGACAAGTTTCTGTTAGTTGGCAATGCTTACTCTGTGCCATATAGTGGAAAAGAAGTTGCAAAACTAACAAGATTCTTCGATCTAAAAAGAAAAGGAAGGATAGCTCGTGGAGAAATTGTAGATGAAGAATCAGATATAGAAATGTTTGGTGATGAATATGAAGAAGATGAAGAGGAGGATAATGACAAGAAAGATGATAAAGCTGATGATAAGTCTGACAAAGATGACAAAGATGATGACGACAATGATCAGGGTGCTTCTGGTTTGTTAATTAATGATCCTGCTGTTCAAGATAAGGTGAATGAGTTAATGAATAATGAAGTCAATGAGCAGGAGGATGAAGTAGAGTTTGAAGCATCATCATCTGGAAAACAACATGTTGATCAGGTACTTCTTTCTAATCCTACTGTCATATACTTATCTGGTAACCAACACGGAGAGGTAGAGGTTAGAAGAACTCTGGCTGAAATGCTAGAGGAACTGGGCTTGGAAGATGGAAAATTCAAATTCGATATTGAAGATGAAATTCCTCAGTCACCTGCAAAAGATTTTGAGCCCAGATATCCTCATGAAGATGATCATTATGATGAGGTAATTATTGAAAGTGCATCTAATTCGGAGGAAGAGAGAGTAGATTTTCATTATGAAGGGGAAGATGCTGCATTCCCTACGTTTACTGAAATGTTTCAAGATAAGAATGATGATTAGCTAAGAAGAAAGATTGAAGAAAGAATTTCTGCAGCAGATATTCCTGAACCGGTTCCTAGAGAGATTTCAGCAGAAGAAAGAAAAAGATGGTTTAAGAATATGCCAAAAGAAAGAAAGACTCTCAGGGCTCTACAATACTTCACACATAACAAAGATCTTTCTTGGGCAGATATTCTATCTTGGGGATATTTGGAAGATTTGAAAGTTTATGCAATCAGAAGGGAGGAAGGTGTACAATACTTTGAATTTCTATCTGATATTTCTACTTTACCCTGGTGGGAAGTAGATGAGTTGGTGATTACAAAGAATATCAAGCAATACTACTACGGTCCAGAAGTTCGAGAACGTGATCAGGATTTGTGGAATTACATCAAATGGCAAGCAAAGAACAATTATCCAAATTGGAAACCACAATATCCGAAACAGATTGTTACTTACTTGGAGAGTGGAGAAAAAGACATTACATTAGATGTGAAGCCTCCAAGGTGTTTGAAAAATATGCCACTCAGAGCCATTGAACAAGATTTTTACGATCTATTTCAAGCCTGGCTATACAATCCTTCTACAGCTGAAGCAGTTATTTCATTGTATGACAAGTCCACAGGAGAAGCCCGAAGAATAAGTATCTTGGATCCTATGTGGCTGGTCAACTGTTCAAAGAAAGATATTGATTGTCTGTTTGTCAACAAGATAATCTATGATAAGAAAGATAAAGAAATAGCTATGCAGTATCAAGGAGTGGTAGATGTTTGCTTTGCAAAAAAAAAAAAAAAATCAATTCAGGAAGAAATTGGAAGACGAAATGGAGAGATCTTGAAGTCGATGAGTTCCTAAAAGCTTACAAGCGAAGTCAAAGATCGAAAGAGATAGCTAGAAAAGCTGCAGAGAGAGGAAGAAGAAATCTTGGTTATGTGCCGCCTACTGATCAAACGCCTATTGAATCTGAAGAGAACAAAATCCCAAAGTGGGATCGGAAGCGTGATGGCGACCCAGAATACCGAAAATGGTGGATAAATGAGGGCAGGCATAAAAGAAGAAGAATGTTAGAAGAAAAAGCTGAGCAAAGAAGGCAAAAAGCTAAAGAGAGAAGGCGCAACAGGAGGAAATAAAGACTATGTTGGAAGGAACTACAGCTACATCCGAGGGGGAGTCTGTTAGTGCAATAACGTCTGTAGCTTCCGTCAACATGTAGTCTTATTTTGTATAGTTGTGTATATGTTTTGTATGTTTGTATGTAAAGTAGGGCAGAATACGGTATAGTTTTGTTAAGTGCTATTGCTGCCAGCCGATCGAGCAGGCTATTCGATCGGTTAGCATTGTCAGCCGATCGGCTAGCCCAGCCGATCGGCCAGCACTCTCTTATTCTGTCCTTGCCTATAAATAGTTGGTTGGTTAGTTTATTTAGAACCTTTTGACACTTTCACTTTCCAGCTAGCTTTTGTATGTCTGAGTTCTTTATGGTTTCTGTACACTTTCACATCATTCAATAGAACATCAGACGGTGATTCAGAGTAGAATGTTGTCTTTGTATATCTGCTATGTGATTACATGAATTCCGGGCATTGATCACTTTCGATTCAACTACGTTTACGAACAAGAAGATCCCATCCGAGGGACCAACACTCTTTGTGGATGCTAATGATCCCCCTGTTCATGCTGAGGTGGGACCTCAACATCATCCTTCCCGCCCTCATGCTCAGTCATCTGAGGCATCTGAACCTCCTCGGCCTCCAAACACGAGTGATGTACCAACGGCTGCCATGCCCAATCCTGACGGTTTGCCCCGACAAACCTATAACCAACATTAGGAACGTTTTCCGCCACTTTCCCTGACATCTGTCACACCCCAACCGATGGTGGAAACATCAGAGTGAGATGAAAACGAGATTGCTTATTGCATCATAACACTAAAAGCGAAAATAATATAAATAAATTGATTTCATTTCATTGATACAAATTGTCATATTACATCATACGAAATAAAGTACAACATTTGATCAAATACAACCAAAATAAGTTACAATACAACATAGTTCAAAATTGATACAACAACATAATCTAATGATTTCTAAATGTGTATCTAAAGCATCCTAGCTACACCCATTTTAGTATCATCATCATCCTGCAATATGTTTAAAATGCATGGTTCAATACAAAAGTATTGGCGAGTATACAAGTTTAATACATAGCATAAGTATAAAAGATTTAAACAAATCCACATGAAAAATTAAGTTATCAAGATTAACGTAAAACTGTCATGTGAATATTCAAGTCAACCCAAGGTTTAACGCAACGTTTAAAGACTTAACATGACCTCACGTTCACGGGCGGTGCGCTAATCCTATAACACTATACATGTTAAGGGTTGGCTCGTACGAAGTTAATGACAAGTTTATCAAAAAAAACCCCAGATTAACGAATCAAGTATAACTCATGCATGCATGTATTGGATTGTTTGTGCATTTGAATAAAGTCTAAGTGTAACTGTGTAGGTTTAATAGTAAACATATTGCACCCAAAGTGTCACACCCCGATTTCCACGTGTCTCACCGGTGAGCCCGGTGGGGGATTACCGTGACGATGTTGGCAACAATATAGTCAAACCACACAATTATATAATGCACAGCGGAAGCTTAAGATAAATATATAAACTTCAACCTCTGGTTGTAATATCAAATGTATTACAGAAGTTGAATATATCCATAGCGGATCAAAAATAATAAATATTGTTCATTCAGATGCAGCATCGAGTTTGCGAGACTATGTACGATGCTTAGGACGCCTATACCAGCCCATTTCGTATAGTACCTGCACTTAATCTTTTTGGGGAAAATACGTCAGTTTACACTGATAAATACGTTCAACTGACACATTTGAAAATGTTTATTAAAATTGATTTGAATGCACGAGGCACAAACTCTTTTATAACTTGGGAAAATTATTAAAATCTTGTGAACGTTTTACATGTTCTTTTATGCTTTCAGTAGCCCGGGTCATGCCGGGTTAAAGATTTATAGACACACCACATTGCGTAAAACCGTAGTATAAAAACCAACGGCTACGTCTTTTAATTTAATGTCGACAATATATACCGGGTGTACGCCTACACCGGGATGTCGATGGTCGTGGCCATTTCGTAAAATGATGCCAAGGATATCCGGGACAACGGTCATTAAACCCCCCAAAGGCTTTTAAGAGACAAAACTGTTTAAATGAGCCGATCATATTATTTAATTAACCACCTAAGCGATGGAAGAATATAATGCTCAATCAAGCGGTATTAATATACCGTAACCCAAGCCCATATAGGGGAAATAAGTTAAAGTATTTACCTTTGCAAGTATATTTCCTTAATTTGGATTAAATCACCGATAGCTTTTACTGGGGCTCCTAATCTGGAACGAAGGTTTTAATTAACCTCTTAGAATCCTAACGAGTCGTTATAATGGCCGTAGCCTAGACCGGTTGGTTCCGATATGTGAATACGGTTTAATCGCGTGAAAAGGCGAAAACCGAGAATGGAGTGTGATTCTGACCCAACATGTTTAGAGACTTGTTTTATATGGGTTTATGGTTCACACTCTGGAATTTGGGGTTCAAATAATATAATTTGACCCGTATCGGCTAATTTATGAAAACTAGTTTCATAAGCCGAACCGTGCGCGCAATAGGCGAAACGGTTAACCATGAGAGTCGTACGCTTATTTCCTAAGTCAATATGCCTTAAAGAGGTTGTGGTATCAGTAGGATACCTTCCGTGATGCCCGTAACGAGTTTAAGTTAATATTATGCCCCGTAGGGGTTTTTCGGTCATTTTAAAGACTTTTAAAGGGCTTTTTGAGTTCTACAGGAAATCTGAGTTTCCCGAACAGTTTATAAAGTCTAAAATACTTTATTTATTATTTAAAATTATTAGCGACTGGAATCGGGTCAAAAGACCTTGTAGAACTCATGTTTTGGCCGAAAAGGGCATATTCGGTATTTACCGAACCGTAGCCATAACCGCAGGTTATGAGCGAGGTAAAAATTATTAAAAATCTTTAAAATTCCCAAAATATTATTTTAATACAGTGGGTAAAAGTTTTGGTGACGAAATCTTGGTTTAGATAGGTGTTATGCTAATTGCGCCGTTAATTACTAAAGTTTACTTTAAATGCGCCATTTAGCATAACTCTCATCCTAGACCTCGGATTGACGTGAAACTTTAAGGACATGCTTATAATTTAGTAAGCAAGGTTCTGGTCCATTCACGTGTCCGAAATACTCGTTTTATTTTAAAAATGGCGTTACGGTCAACTTTTAGGCGATTAACGGAAATGCGTAAAAGACTCGGATAACTCATGAACCGATCACATAGGTTTATACCATCATGTAACCTGGTCCTAAGAGAGTCCTAAGGTATGTCTATACCTCACTAAAACGGGTCGGAACTGAAGTCAATGCAAAAGTCAAACTTTTGCGACATTCGGCTCCGAACCGGTTCAATATAGCAAATGATCGATTCAAACGAGCGCAAACAAGTTTATATACTTAATATCATATTTTATGAGTGTCAAAACAGGTTTCTTAGTATGTACATTACAGATTATGCATAAATCGCTAAAATAGCTTTCTGTTGACTTTTTAAGCGCGCGTTTGACTCGATATTTGACATAGTTAGAGTGGTGATCAAGGGGAACCCTTTTAGAGTTTTATTACCCACATAAATACCAACTCAAAACCACTTTTGATTCGTCATAAGACTGAACCATTTGCAAGTTATTGTAATGACAACCGTTAGTTACGACGGTTGTGTTTATAGGCTAAAACTATGGAAATGTGAAACCACAAAGGGTTAGATCACTTACAGAAGCTTGAGACTTGTCTGTAGAGCAAAGAAGAAGACTTGGATGCTCTTGAAATGATCAGATAGAAGTGTTTTGAGTTGTGATGAACTTATGGACATAACCTTGCTATTTATAGCCAATGTCATGGTCCAAGATCATCACACAAGGGTCTACAAGTGCCCTTGGATGAATGGCAGGTGTCTTGGAGGATTATGGGTCGAGTAGGGGGCACCCATGCCTCATTTATTGGTTCTTGGTCGTTCACAATGCTCAAAAGGCAAGATGTTACAACTTTCTGCATCTGGGCGTCCCACGCGGCCCGCATGGGAGTTCCATGCCATTTTAATGCGGGTTGCCTAAGGTTTGAATATCAGGCGTGTAAAAGAGAAGGCTCGCGGCCCGCCTCAACTTAACCATAACCATCACGCGGGTCGTGAGAGGCCTGGTTTCCAGAAATTTTAAATCTTTTGAAATGATTACGAAATCTTGGTAATTAATAACAAAATCCTTCGTAATGATTTACCTGGCCTTTCGGGTTTGAAGGGGTAACTTTGCGGTTTGGCCCTCGGTTAATTACAACTAAGGACCTCGTGTTATTTACCCGCGTTGTTAAGTCCCTGGTTAGTTTATTAATTATTCAGAAAGCCTTAACTTTCATTATCGACGCTTTTAACCCTTCTCCTACGAATCCGATCGTGACTTTCTCGTTTCATAACGAAACTTCGCGAAATTTATATATTATATTTTAGTGAGTGTATAATACCGTTACAAAGCCTTGGGAACGTTAAAGGGTCACTCAGAGGTATAATTAAACATGTTGACACAGTTAACCCCTGTAGCTTGTAATCTCTCACTTTCTTTCGTGTTTCGCTTTCGTACGATCTATGATACATTCGTTTGAAGGTTTAAGCATTTATTTAGGGTTACTATACAGTATATTTACCCTTGTTGACATTTATAACCCTCGAATTTATATACTTTCAAGGTTTGTCAAAATTAATCCTTTATTCAGTATTAATGCCACATGTAAACAAATGACACGTGTTAACACATTATTGGACGCAAAAATTCGAGGTGTTACATCCTCACCCCCTTGAAATAAATCTCGACCCGAGATTTACTCAAATAAATAGGGGTACTTTTCTTTCATTATGTCTTCGACTTCCCACGTATATTCGGGACCTCTACGAGCATCCCATTTGACCTTTACAATCGGTACGTGCTTTCTTCGAAGTTTCTTCACCTGTCGATCTTCAATCGACAATGGTTTTTCTATGAACTTCAAGCTCTCATCTATATGCACATCTGTGTGTGGAATCACCAATGATTCATCGGCGAAGCACTTTTTGAGATTGCAGATGTGGAACACATTGTGAATTCCATTGAGCTCTTCAGGCAAGTTCAACTTATAGGCGACTGACCCGATACGTTCAATGACCTCAAAAGGTCCTATGTATCTCGGACTCAGTTTGCCCTTCTTGCCGAAACGCATCACCCCCTTCCAGGGCGATACCTTAAGCAACACTTTTTCACCTACTTCGAAGTGAAGATCCTTACGTTTTGGATCAACGTAGCTTTTCTGCCTATCACGGGCAGCCTTGAGACGTTCCCGGATCTGGACAATCTTGTCCGTTGTCTGGAAAACAATCTCTGGTCCTGATAATTGGACCTCTCCTACTTCCGCCCAACAAACAGGCGATCTACATTTCCTACCGTATAATGCCTCGAAAGGCGCAGCCTTTATGCTGGTGTGGTAGCTATTATTGTAGGAGAATTCGATCAGGGGTAGATTCTTATCCCAGTTACCACCTAAATCGATTGCACATGCACGAAGCATGTCTTCTAGCGTTTGGATAGTACGCTCACTTTGACCGTCCGTCTGTGGATGGTAAGCCGTACTAAAGTTCAAACGCGTGCCCAAAGATTGCTGGAAACTTTTCCAGAAATGAGACGTGTATCTAGTATCCCTGTCGGAGATAATAGACACAGGTATGCCGTGTAAGGCTACAATCTTAACAACATAAAGTTGGGCTAACATATCGGAGCTATACGTCTCCTTGATGGGTAGAAAATGAGCTGATTTAGTCAGCCTATCAACTATGACCCATATTGTATCGTTTCCTTTCCTGGTTTTGGGTAACTTGGTTATGAAGTCCATAGTTACGCATTCCCACTTCCACTCGGGAAGTTCAGGCTGTTGTAGCAAGCCAGACGGCTTTTGGTGCTCGGCTTTGACTTGAGCACAAGTCAAGCACTTTGCTACATGGGCGGCTACAGACTTTTTCAAGCCTATCCACCAATAATTTGCCTTTAAGTCTTGGTACATCTTGTCAGCACCAGGATGGACTGAGTATTTGGAACTATGGGCTTCCTGGAGGATAACATCTCGTAGTCCTCCATAAATTGGAACCCATATACGTCTGTTTAATCTAAGGATTCCATCCTTGCTAAGAGTCAACTGCTCCTCAGTTACTCCCAGCTTTTCATTAGGATAATTAGCTTCCAACACAGCCTCTCGCTGCGCAGCTAAAATCCTTTCAATTAAATTGTTCTTGACCTCAATGCTTTTGGCATTGATTCGAATAGGTTTTACCCTTTCTTTCCTGCTTAAGGCATCAGCAACCACATTCGCTTTGCCGGGATGGTAACTGATCTCGCATTCATAGTCATTCAAGGTTTCCATCCAACGGCGCTGCCTCATGTTCAACTCCTTCTGGTTGAACAGGTGCTGGAGGCTTTTGTGATCAGAATAAATCACAAATTTAATACCATAAAGGTAATGCCTCCACAATTTTAGTGCAAATACAACGGCACCCAACTCCAAATCATGGGTGGTGTAATTCTTTTCGTGCACCTTTAATTGTCGTGAAGCGTAGGCAATAACCTTGCCCTTCTGCATAAGCACACACCCCATGCCTGTGTGTGATGCATCGCAGTAAACTACGAATTCTTCTGTACCCTCAGGTAAGGTCAACACAGGTGCGTTGCTCAGCTTTTGCTTCAGTATTTCGAAGGACTCTTGCTGCTTTGGGCCCCAAATAAACTTTTCTTTCTTCTTGGTTAGGGAAGTCAAGGGCGCAGCAATCCTCGAAAAATTCTCAATAAACCTCCTGTAGTACCCTGCTAACCCCAGGAAACTACGGATTTCGGTAGGCGTCTTTGGCTCTTGCCAGTTCATGGCCGCCTCTACCTTAGCGGGATCCACTTGGATACCACGCTCACTCACAACGTGACCTAAAAACTGAACCTCCCGTAGCCAGAATTCACATTTTGAGAATTTGGCGTAGAGTTTCTCACGCTGTAGTAATTCGAGAATGCAACGGAGGTGCTTCTCGTGGTCAGCTTGGTTCTTGGAATATATAAGGATATCGTCGATGAAGACTATGACAAATTTGTCCAAATACGGCTTGCAGACGCGATTCATGAGATCCATGAACGCAGCCGGTGCATTTGTGAGCCCAAAAGGCATCACTAGGAACTCGTAATGACCATAGCGAGTCCTAAATGCTGTCTTATGTACATCCTCATCTCTGACCCTTAGTTGATGATAGCCCGACCTCAAGTCGATCTTTGAGAAATAGCTTGCTCCTTGCAGCTGGTCGAACAGATCATCGATCCTTGGCAAAGGATATCTGTTCTTTATGGTAACTTTATTTAGCTCTCGGTAGTCGATGCACAACCGCATCGATCTGTCCTTCTTCTTTACAAATAGGACTGGTGCTCCCCAGGGAGATGAACTAGGCCTGATAAAACCTTTCGCCAGCAGTTCATCCAACTGGGTCCTCAGTTCTTTCATTTCCGTTGGAGCTAGCCTGTAAGGTGCTCTTGCTATCGGAGCTGCTCCAGGAATGATGTCTATTCTGAACTCCACTTGTCTATCTGGTGGCAAACCAGGTAGTTCTTCAGGAAAAACCTCGGGGTATTCAGAAATGACAGGAAGATCCTCGATCTTCGGCTTCGGTTCTTCAATTATCACCTGAGCCATGTAAATTACGCAGCCTCTGTTCAAACACCTTGAAGCTTTGAGCATAGATATGTCCTCGGGTAACCCGTACTGCGTATCTCCTCGAATGGTAAGTGATTCACCACTCGGAGTCTTTAGCACTATATGCCTCTTGCCGCAAATGATTTGGGCCTGATTACGGGATAACCAGTCCATGCCTAGGACTATGTCGAAACCCGCTAGTTTGAAAGGAAGTAGAGATAGAGGAAAAGAATGGTTCTTAATGGACATTTCACATCCCTCTAGAACAGTAGAGACGGTTTCTATCGTGCCGTCTGCTAACTCTACCTCGTATTTCATATCAAGGGTTTTGATAGGCATATTTAGTAGTTGGCAAAATTTCTGGTCTACAAAGGATTTATCAGCGCCAGAATCGAATAGTACTCTTGCAAATATATTATTTACGAGAAAAGTACCTATAAGCAGGTTGTCGTTCTGGACCGCTTCCTTTGCATCCATGCGAAAACTCTCGCATTTGACTTCTTTGTCTCCTCCGCCTTCTTGGCATACTTAGGGCAGTTACTCTTGATGTGCTCCTTTTCGTTACAACCATAGCAGGTTGCATCCTTGATCTTTTTGCACTCCACAGTCTTATGATCCTTGGACTTGCATAGTCCACAGGAAGGAGTCTTTGTTTGCGACTGTGAGTTCGATGCAAATCTGCATTTCCCAGAGTGGGGTTTCTTGCATATTTTGCAGTTGGGCCTTTCACCAGCTTGCCCATCTTTCTTTGTCTCAGCCCCTCTCTTGCCGTCACCGTTTCCACGGTGCTTCTTTCCAGATTTTCGTGAGGTATCATCCTCACGTTTCCTCTTCTCAGCCTCCTTGTTCCTTAGTGTCCTCAGACGGACAGCGTCTAAGGTGAGAGACAAGGAGAGGTCAGTAACTGACCTAAAGGTCGTCGGCCGAGAGGCCTTTACACTCGCCTTTATCGCGGGCTCCAAGCCCCCAATGAAACGGGCAATTCTTCGAGGTTCTGGGGTCACAAGGTATGGGACCAGACGAGACATTGTATTGAAACTCGTCAAATATGCCTGGCAGTCCAGGTTCGTCATCACCAGTGACACAAAGTCAGCCTCGATCTTCTCAACCTCATGCTGAGGGCAGTAGTTTTCCTTAATGAGAGCAATAAATTCCTCCCATGTCATCTTGTACAAAGCAGACTTACCAGATGCCTGCACCAACGCTCTCCACCATGCCAGGGCCTCGCCCTTGAATGACTGGGACACATACTTCACCACATCCCTCTCTGCACACCCGCTGATGTCCACAATAGTGTCCATCTCATCTAGCCAGGTGATACAATCAACAGCACCTTTCTCCCCTGTAAATTCCCGGGGCTTACAAGATACAAAGTATTTGTAGGTGCAACCCTTAGCATTTGATGCATCAGTATATTCTCTATCGCGATGAACGCTGTTCTCAGTGGACGAGTGTTTGTCGTCATCTTTCTTGGGTTGAGAGGGTGGTTTGGAGTGTGTCTTGGGTTTAGAGGGTGGTTTTGACACGGTTCTGCCTTGGGACTCAGTATATTGACGATCAAGAGCTGTCTGAACAACATTGTCAATCAGAGCCTTCAATTGTGCGCCTGTCAAATGCACTGGCGTATTGTCGTAGTCATCTTCATTAGTATGGCTATTCTCTCCATTGGGATCCGCCATTGTAATTTGAATCTGTTACAGAAGATAACAAAATTTTATTCAGGAGATTATTATATAATTGTCTTTTATGACAATTTGTCAACCATGGTACAGAGACCATATTTGGTTAACTTATTATTTCATTACATATTAGGATTTGTATATATCCTATTTCAGCTATATAAATAGTATTGGCGGCATAAAGCCTAATCACGAGGATGTTTTATAATTTTAGCCGAGATTTCTGAGAATCAAAGGCATAGAGATTTGAACCGTAGTTCTTTTATCTCTTTCTGACAGGGAGTCATAGACCACCACTGCCTTTTGTCGTTATACGACAATTATTACGGCCCATAGGCACTACACCTCTAATGGATGTTTTAATATGGTTGGCCCGTAGGCACTACATCACTAATGGATGTTTTAACAAGATTGGCCCGTAGGCACTACATCACTAATGGATGTTTTAATAAGATTGGCCCGTAGGCACTACATCACTAATGGATGTTTTAATAAGATTGGCCCGTAGGCACTACATCACTAATGGATGTTTTAATAAGATTGGCCCGTAGGCACTACATCACTAATGGATGTTTTAATAAGATTGGCCCGTAGGCACTACATCACTAATGGATGTTTTAATAAGATTGGCCCGTAGGCACTACATCACTAATGGATGTTTTAATATAATTGATCACCTTCATTGGTGATTTAACCCACGATTTGTAAATCATTTAGTTGGGTTTTGAAATCCTTAAAGGATTATTGTATAAGAATGACGTGCGTGATTTTAACGAATCACATCTGCCATGATTGTTAACATGCGTACAGAGGTTAACAGGGAATCAGAATCTTTTCAATTAGGTCGTACCATCTTGACTGGATCTTAAAAGACACCAAGCTAGGTTTCACCTTTTAAGATTCTTTATCTAGGCAGATCAATATAAAAGGAATGGTTTTGATTTATTTTATACATATTAAAACAAAACTCATAACATACATTCCATAATCTCAAATACAATTACATATTGCCCTAAACGGGTCTTTCAAATAGTACATACCTCCTTAGAGGTATAAAATAAGTGACAAGTCCATGCAGGGACTAACTTAAGATAAGTGTCCATGTAAGGACTAAAAGATAAGTCCACGTAGGGACTGAAATACGATAAGTGTCCACGTAGGGACTTATTTCAAAATAGAAATTACATTAGTACAACTATTAAGGGCTAGTGGTCACGTTTCTTCTTTTTGCCCTTTAGTAGGTTCGCCAAGCCTTTGAGAAATCCTCGGTGGCTCTTTTTCTCTTCTTCGAACTCTCTCTCCACACGATCTAGTCGATGGAGTATTTCTTCCTGTTCAGGAGGAGAAAATCGTGGTTGTGGCGCGTGTTGCGAAGCTGGACGTCTGGGAGGTATTGGATACCCATGAGCTGAGTAGTCCGGTGGTCCCATGTTTCCATGTGCTCCGTCAGGGTAGCGCGCATTATATCTTGCCGACACCACATACGGGTCGCGCTCATAGCCGTAGTTGTATTGTGCTTGTGACGGTTCGAACGGGTTGTAAGCCGTTGGACCCGTGTAAGCAGGTATGGGTTGGTCATACCCAATTGGTGGCGAATTTTGTGCATCTGGTGCGGAGTTCGCCTCCTGTGTAGGACTTGAAGGTCCTTCTTCTTGTAGTGGCGGATAGTGGCTACTACTAGAATGTCGAGGAGTGCTGAAGTGGATACCCCCTCCTCCTCGTGTAGACATACGAGCATTTGTCCTCCTACGCCTTGGCGGATCAGGTATTACTGGTTGCGCCGGTGGCGGAGGTGGTGGCGTAACTGCCACAAAGCGTGAATCCTCAGAGGGATCCTGTGGATGTCGCGGTTGTTGTGATGTCTGTTGAGGTGGCGTGTAGTACCACTCATGTCAGTCAAACAACGCTTGGAAACTGTCTGGCCCCTGATAGGGTGTGCCATGGAAGGATGACCCATCAGAGACTTCTATCGGATGCGTGGGCGTACCAGGAGCAGGTTCAGTTGGATCAGTATCTTCATCCATATGGTCCTCGGAGAAGTGATCTTGTGGCCCTAGTGGAACAAAACCTGAAGGTTCCTGTATGTAGTCAGCTGGATTAAACTGACCTATGTAGTAGGGAGTAGGGTCGTCGTAATTTCGGTGCGATACCGAACGTTGTAGAGGTATGAAGGAAGGTTGTGGGTTGTTGGGATCATTCTCTGAGTTTGGCCCAAAGGAGTGCCGGTAGGATGGCGTCGAGCTGTGCGAGGTGGAATGCCTCGCGGGTTCGTAAAGATCTCTTCGTCGTTGTGGCTCTTCGCTCCGTGTCATTGAAGGATGTCTTGTTCCAGATGGTCCAGCTTCGTTATCGTGATGTGTCACGACATCTCCTCTGCCTCTTCTTCCCCTTCCTCTTCCTCGGAATATAACAGGTGGCATTTTCCTGCTTTATAAAACTTTAAATTCCAATAATAAAAGAAAAGACAAAATTGTTATTCCTCCTCGAATTTTTATTCCAATTTTGTCCTAAGTTCTTGTCTAGACTCAAGTATGTGCAATTGTGTCATTGAGATTAAACACAATAGGATAGTGTTTAATTCACTCAATGTTGGCTCTGATACCAACCTGTCACACCCCGATTTCCACGTGTCTCACCGGTGGGCCCGGTGGGGGATTACCGTGACGATGTTGGCAACAATATAGTCAAACCACACAATTATATAATGCACAGCGGAAGCTTAAGATAAATATATAAACTTCAACCTCTGGTTGTAATATCAAATGTATTACAGAAGTTGAATATATCCACAGCGGATCAAAAATAATAAATATTGTTCATTCAGATGCAGCATCGAGTTTGCGAGACTATGTATGATGCTTAGGACGCCTATACCAGCCCATTTCGTATAGTACCTGCACTTAATCTTTTTGGGGAAAATACGTCAGTTTACACACTGGTAAATACGTTCAACTGACACATTTGAAAATGTTTATTAAAATTGATTTGAATGCACGAGGCACAAACTCTTTTATAACTTGGGAAAATTATTAAAATCTTGTGAACGTTTTACATGTTCTTTTATGCGTTCAGTAGCCCGGGTCGTGCCGGGTTAAAGATTTATAGACACACCACATTGCGTAAAACCGTAGTATAAAAACCAACGGCTACGTCTTTTAATTTAATGTCGACAATATATACCGGGTGTACGCCTACACCGGCATTAAACCCCCCAAAGGCTTTTAAGAGACAAAACTGTTTAAATGAGCCGATCATATTATTTAATTAACCACCTAAGCAATGGAAGAATATAATGCTCAATCAAGCGGTATTAATATACCGTAACCCAAGCCCATATAGGGGAAATAAGTTAAAGTATTTACCTTTGCAAGTATATTTCCTTAATTTGGATTAAATCACCGATAGCTTTTACTGGGGCTCCTAATCTGGAACGAAGGATTTAATTAACCTCTTAGAATCCTAACGAGTCGTTATAATGGTCGTAGCCTAGACCGGTTGGTTCCGATATGTGAATACGGTTTAATCGCGTGAAAAGGCGAAAACCGAGAATGGAGTGTGATTCTGACCCAACAAGTTTAGAGACTTGTTTTATATGGGTTTATGGTTCACACTCTGGAATTTGGGGTTCAAATAATATAATTTGACCCGTATCGGCTAATTTATGAAAACTAGTTTCATAAGCCGAACCGTGCGCGCAATAGGCGAAACGGTTAACCATGAGAGTCGTACGCTTATTTCCTAAGTCAATATGCCTTAAAGAGGTTGTGGTATCAGTAGGATACCTTCCGTGATGCCCGTAACGAGTTTAAGTTAATATTATGCCCCGTAGGGGTTTTTCGGTCATTTTAAAGACTTTTAAAGGGCTTTTCGAGTTCTACAGGAAATCTGAGTTTCCCGAATAGTTTATAAAGTCTAAAATACTTTATTTATTATTTAAAATCAGTAGCAACTGGAATCGGGTCAAAAGACCTTGTAGAACTCATGTTTTGGCCGAAAAGGGCATATTCGGTATTTACCGAACCGTAGCCATAACCGCAGGTTATGAGCGAGGTAAAAATTATTAAAAATCTTTAAAATTCCCAAAATATTATTTTAATACAGTGGGTAAAAGTTTTGGTGACGAAATCTTGGTTTAGATAGGTGTTATGCTAATTGCGCCGTTAATTACTAAAGTTTACTTTAAATGCGCCATTTAGCATAACTCTCATCCTAGACCTCGGATTGACGTGAAACTTTAAGGACATGCTTATAATTTAGTAAGCAAGGTTCTGGTCCATTCACGTGTCCGAAATACTCGTTTTATTTTAAAAATGGCGTTACGGTCAACTTTTAGGCGATTAACGGAAATGCGTAAAAGACTCGGATAACTCATGAACCGATCACAGAGGTTAATACCATCATGTAACCTGGTCCTAAGAGAGTCCTAAGGTATGTCTATACCTCACTAAAACGGGTCAGAACTGAAGTCAATGCAAAAGTCAAACTTTTGCGACATTCGGCTCCGAACCGGTTCAATATAGCAAATGATCGATTCAAACGAGCGCAAACAAGTTTATATACTTAATATCATATTTTATGAGTGTCAAAACAGGTTTCTTAGTATGTACATTACAGATTATGCATAAATCGCTAAAATAGCTTTCTGTTGACTTTTTAAGTGCGCGTTTGACTCGATATTTGACATAGTTAGAGTGGTGATCAGGGGGAACCCTTTTAGAGTTTTATTACCCACATAAATACCAACTCAAAACCACTTTTGATTCGTCATAAGACTGAACCATTTTCAAGTTATTGTAATGACAACCGTTAGTTACGACGGTTGTGTTTATAGGCTAAAACTATGGAAATGTGAAACCACAAAGGGTTAGATCACTTACAGAAGCTTGAGACTTGTCTGTAGAGCAAAGAAGAAGACTTGGATGCTCTTGAAATGATCAGATAGAAGTGTTTTGAGTTGTGATGAACTTATGGACATAACCTTGCTATTTATAGCCAATGTCATGGTCCAAGATCATCACACAAGGGTCTACAAGTGCCCTTGGATGAATGGCAGGTGTCTTGGAGGATTATGGGTCGAGTAGGGGGCACCCATGCCTCATTTATTGGTTCTTGGTCGTTCATAATGCTCAAAAGGCAAGATGTTACAACTTTCTGCATCTGGGCGTCCCACGCGGCCCGCATGGGAATTCCATGCCATTTTAATGCGGGTCGCCTAAGATTTGAATATCAGGCGTGTAAAAGAGAAGGCTCGCGGCCCGCCTCAACTTAACCATAACCATCACGCGGGTCGCGAGAGGCCTGGTTTCCAGAAATTTTAAATCTTTTGAAATGATTACGAAATCTTGGTAATTAATAACGAAATCCTTCGTAATGATTTAGCTGACCTTTCGGGTTTGAAGGGGTAACTTTGCGGTTTAGCCCTCGGTTAATTACAACTAAGGACCTCGTGTTATTTACCCGCGTTGTTAAGTCCCTGGTTAGTTTATTAATTATTCAGAAAGCCTTAACTTTCATTATCGACGCTTTTAACCCTTCTCCTACGAATCCGATCGTGACTTTCTCGTTTCATAACGAAACTTCGCGAAATTTATATATTATATTTTAGTGAGTGTATAATACCGTTACAAAGCCTTGGGGACGTTAAAGGGTCACTCAGAGGTATAATTAAACATGTTGACACAGTTAACCCCTGTAGCTTGTAATCTCTCACTTTCTTTCGTGTTTCGCTTTCGTACGATCTATGATACATTCATTTGAAGGTTCAAGCATTTATTTAGGGTTACTATACAGTATATTTACCCTTGTTGACATTTATAACCCTCGAATTTATATACTTTCAAGGTTTGTCAAAATTAATCCTTTATTCAGTATTAATGCCACGTGTAAACAAATGACACGTGTTAACACATTATTGGACGCAAAAATTCGAGGTGTTACACAAAGTGTAAAATTAAAAAAAGGGTGTTCGAGTATACTCACGGTTTTGCTAAATCTTCTTAAGAAATTCCACGAGCATAGTATTATTTGACGTAGTACAGGAACACCAAGGTTATTCTACCAAGTGAGCAAAGGGATCGTGGTTTTAGTACAAGAACACCAAGGTCACCTTACAGGGCAAAGGAAGGCGTGAGTTGGAATTGGAATGGAAGATTATGATGGAGAATTAAAGTACATAGTATAATACGTAAGTATAAGTAAAAAGAAAGTATATTCTGACCGTGCACTTGTCTCGACACTGAGTTTCTATGACTTTACGGGTCCTAGTTTGCTCGACAGAATCATCAACAAGGAACGCGGAAACAAAATAACAGGGAAACCGAAATACGAACTGTTCCCACGAGAAAAAAGTTTGGGACGACAGGTCATTCACACGAGTGAGATCACCCTGTCGTGAGAGAGTGATTGTTTGACGAACTGATTCTCGTTTGAACGTTTTAACTATTAACCAGTTATGTTCGTGATTTCTGTTAAGTTATTAGTCATAATATTTGAACGTTTAAGAAGTATTTATGAATAATGAATAACACAAGTGTATAAAAAGATCGGATTTTCACGATGATTCAAGTCTCGGATTACAACATTTGAAATGAAATACGATTACAAGGGAATATAAGTTTCCATAAATGGAAAGTAAAAGCAAACTTGCTAACCAAAGAAAGTTACAAAAAGCGAGGCGTTACATCATCGACCTCATGTCCAAATATTTGCAGGGAGCCAGTTGTGGATACCTATCATCGGCCCAACCAAAGTACCGACTAACACTCTGGGTTATCCGATCGATAAACGATCCTCCATATATACTACTACGACACTGCTTTTTCCAACGTGTGACAAAATAATCCACCAGGCAGAGATGGAGGGCGTCTGAATAAACTCGTCCCCAAAAGCTTGGATATATAACAAATTTCTGGTCCGATATAAATCGTATACAATACGCTTCGTATTGAATTAATTCGTTCACCTACCAAAACCCCATGGGAATCGTATTGCCCTATACGCTTCCTATTGGGGTCACTTTTTCATATCAATAGGAATCATATTGCCCGATATGCTTTCCATTGGTTTAATTCATTCACCTACCGAAGCCCTATGGGAATCGTATTGCCATATACGCTTCCTATTGGGGTCACTTTTCAGTTTTGAACGACCTGCATGTCAGAGAATACCTGTTTCATCCTATAAATAGGAAGCGTATCGCCTTATATGCTTCCTATTAACCCTAGGGAAATTGTATTACCATATACACTTCCTATTGGTGCACTTTTCATATCAATAAAAATCATCTTGCCCCAATCCGCTTCCCATTGATTTAATTCGTTCACGTATCGAAACCCTATGGGAATGGTATTGCATATACGCTTCCAATTAGGGTCACTTTTCAGTACTGAACTACCTGCATGCAAGATAATACCTGTTTCAACGTACCGATAGGAAGCGTATTGCCCTATACGCTTCATATTAACCCTAAGGGAAACGTATTGCCCTATACACTTCCTATTGGGGTCACTTTGATCATACCAATAGGAGTCGTATTGCCCAATACGCTTCCTATTGATTTAATTCGTTCACCAACCCAAGCCCTATGGGAATCGTATTGCCTTATACGCTTTCTATTAAACTTATGGGAAACGTATTGGGCAATACGCTTCCTATTGGGTCACTTTCAGACCTTTTCAGTTCTAGTTCTGAACTGCTTGCATGTCAGGAAATATTATACTAATAGGAACCGTATTGCCCAATACGCTTCCTATTGGTGTCACATTTAATGCTTCAAACCCTATGGGAAGCATATTGGGCTACACGGTTCCTATTGAGGAATGTACAAAAATTTTGGGGGATGTATAGATAACATCACCCATTATTAGTATCTTTTTTAACTTCATTTTTTAAAAGTAATTAAGTTGGTTTTTTTTTTGCTATAAAATGATGTTGGTTTTTTTTATAAATTTATAAAAGACGTAGTGAAATTAAGAAATCCAAACAAACTAAACATATCCAAATTAAACAAATATTACAAATACCTGAAATTAAATTCAATTGTTCGTACAATACTGCATCATATAATGATAACATAAACCGCTATTGTTATCAATCCTCATCAGACTCAGTGAGCTCTTCCTCTGTAAAGTTCGGGCAACGCCTAATACAGGGTGACGGGCTATGCCACGTATAGGACGTGCCTGGAGCCTATAAAAAATTAAACAAAATACTCATTACATAACATTAAAATTGTTCGTAGAAAAATGAAATAAAAACAAAATAACATACCTACATGGAAAGGTCGGACATAGGAAAGAGGGGCGTGGTCTGGCCGGACTGAGGAAAATGTAGCATGGAAAGGTCGGGCTGAATATAGCACGAGCCATAAGCCTATAAGAATTTCAACAAATTACCTAATACATAACATTAATTTGCTCATAGATAAATGAAATAAAAATAAGATAACATACCTACATGGACGGGATGGGCTGGATAAAAAATGGCAGGGGTCAGGCTGTTGTGTAAAGAAGGGGCCCTGGTCCAGATAAACTCGTGGTAGTGGATGGGGTGGAACTGATATACCCATACACTTATACATTTCACCCATGCTAGTCATCAGCCACCACTTGTCATCATGCATCTGGTCCATCAGGTGATGGTGGGATGTTATCTCCTGACCATGTAGTGTTAGAAGTCGTATCTGCTCATCCTGGTTATGCAAAATCCTATTGAGAAGACGGTTGGTTGACCAAGGCAACCTAACCGCGCGATAAACTCTTTGTGGATGCTGATGATCCGCCTGTTCATGCTGAGGTGGAACCTCAACATCATCCTTCCCGCCCTCCTACTCAGTCATCTGTGGCATCTGAACCTCCTCGGCCTCCAAACGCGGGTGATGTACCAACGGCTGCCATGCCCAATCCTGACGGTTCGCCCCAAAAAACCTATAACCAACGTTAGGAATGTTTGCCGCCACTTTCATCCCGGTGATCTGTCACACCCCAACCGATGGCAAAAACATCGGAGTGAGACGAAAACGAGATTGCTCATTGCATATAACACTAAAAGCGACACTAATTTAAATAAACTGATTTCATTTCGTTGATACGACTTGTCACATTACATCATACAACATAGTTACAATACAACATTGGTTCAAATACAACCAAACTAAGTTACAATACAACATAGTTCAAAATTGATGCAACAACATAATCTAATGATTTCTAAGTGTGTATCTAAAGCATCCTCGCTACGCACATTTTAATATCATCACCATCCTGCAATATGTTTAAAATACATAGTTCAATATAAAAGTATTGGCGAGTATACAAGTTTAACATATAGCATAAGTATAAAAGATTTAAACAAATCCACATGCCAAACTAAGTTATCAAGATTAACGTAAAACTTTCATGTGAATATTCAAGTCAACCCAAGGTTTAATCCAATGTTTAAAGACTTAACAAGACCTAACGTTCACGGGCGGTGCGTTACTCCTATAGTGCTATACATGTTAAGGGTAGGCTCATACGAAGTTAATGACAAGTTTATCACAATAAGAATAACCCCAGATTAACGAATCAAGTAACCATTGGGTGTCAGCCCAATGGCCACCAGCCCGCATTCTAACCCGAAGGTGGTGGGTTCGAGTCTTGCTCGTTCCCAATGCCCCTACGGTAGCGGATTTACCCCCAGAGTCAGGCTTGCTGGGTGGCGGTCTGCGAGGTGGGATCACCTCGGCGGTTGGGAGGACCGTGGAATATCCCCCCCCCCCCAGATTAACGAATCAAGTATAACGCATGCATGCATGTATTGGATTTTTTGTGCATTTGAATCAAGTTTATCACCTAAGTGTAACTGCGTAGGTTAAATAGTAAACATAAGTGTAAAATTGGAAAAGGGTGTTTGAGTATACTCACGGTTTTATTTAGCAATTCCGCGAGCATAGTTTTGATTGACGTAGTAAAGGAACACCAAGGTTATTCTACCCGACGAGCAAATTGAAAATGGTTTTAGTACAAGAACACCACCAAGAGTTTATCCAACGCGGAATCTCGGTTTTTTTTGGATGGTGTTGCTTCTGAAATCTCCACCTCTAGATACATTCCAATCTCCAACTATAGTTGTTGGAGCTTTGGGAAGATTGACTCTGTTGAAAATTGATCGAATAATGATAAGAAATAAAATTATGGATTTCATTTCCATTTGGCATAGTAATTTGTGACAATTTCTCTTCTTATATTCTAATCGTTAATTGTTAATTATATAACAAAACGTGTTAATGTGTTATCGTTAGGTTTGAGTTTGGTGGAATTCTAATATATGTTACGTTTTATCATTTGTAACTACTGTACGAACAATGTATATTTTTTTTATTATATTAAGGCTAATTATAGTAAAATATAAACCAAATGTAAATGTTGATTAAAGTGCATTTTTAGAATAAATATAATTTGTATTTCCTCCAAAATAAAATCACAAAGTATTTTAATACCCAAACTCTTAAGCCTAGCAAAAAGTTCTCAATAAAAAAATAACGCGTTTAAATTTAAAAAATATAATCTCCAATAAGATAAATTGCATGTTTGGCACAAAAACCTATGACAGATACTACTAGCTAATTAAGGAGGGTAAGTGAGAATCTTTTATGCAACATAGTCTCATGTGAACCACGAAGTCTTCTTGTTGACTACAATGACATATTTTCCAAATGGATTTCCTGTAGGTAATATAGAGATAATGTAAGTATGTAACACTCAATATTTGTTGGAAGTGGATAATTTTAAAGGAAATGGATTTTATCACCCTAAACTAAGTAAAATTAGCCAATGCCACTCCCAACTTTCATTTTGGCTCTGACCGCCCTCTACTTAGCATTTAGGTGGCAGTCACCCCTTCGTTAAATAATCACTAACGCAGTTAGGTTTTTAATCCTACGTGGCAAATGTCACACCCCAACCGATGGCGGAATCATCGGGGTGCGGCACTAGGCGAATCAAATTGCTCAAGAGTATCCATAACAACTAAATTGCGACAATATTTAATGCGTTCATTATCCCATACTAATAAATAAATACAATCACATAAGCTGTCATGAATTTCATGTTCTCACAAACAATATAAATCCGACAACCTAGATTTTTGGTGTGTTTCTAGACTCCCTAGCTTGATTGGTGTAGACTGCGACTATACCTGCAACATACGTTAAAACAACCTCAATACAAAAGTATTGGCGAGTATACAAGTTTTGATGGAAAAGCATAGTAGATAAAAGTGTTGCGAATCACCACATATATAAACGAGATACAATCAACATATATACATGACAGATACTACCAGCTAAGTCACTCGAGCTGCGATTGCGATTGCTATTCATCCTAACTAGACCCCGTCGGGTTCAATAGTACTATACTAGTTAAGGCGGGACGTCGTGAGTAAAAGTCCTAGCACATACGTAACTAGCATCACGTGTTAATATGTAATTCAGTCATTCGCAAGTGATAAATAGTTTAAGCATCCGATTAGTTTGATTTGATAGACACGTATGTCACACCCAAAAATGCGATAAAAAGGGTTCGAGTATACCCACAGTTCGTGTTCACCGAGCAAACACAATCTTGGATTGAAGGAGCGTGTCTGAGATTAACCTGATTTCAAATTGATAGCGTAAGTGTTGATCAGTTCGTTAAATGGTGGCGAGTTGACCAAGTGTCGAATGGTAATCCGATCGGATGGTCATTCGATCGGATGTCAATCCGTTCGGAAGGCCATTCGGTCGGATTGACACTTGTTTGGGATGAATGTGTTTGTGTATGATGGCTTTGAAGTTTTCGTTGTAGCATTTTGAAATCGGAGAAGTATCTCTACCTATCAGGTCGTCGATCAGATAACAATGCGATTAGAGGGACACTTTAGTTTGAGAACAAGTTCACAGCAGGATTGTCACTCGATCGGATAGCAATCCAATCGGTTGGCAATCCGTTATTTACTGATGATCTTTGAAAATTAAGAAAATGATAAAATTTCGAAGTTTCAAATGTCACATTGTCGGATGGCTGAGACCAAGTGCAACCCGATCGGATGGCTGTTCGATCGGATGGCAATCTGATCGGACGACAATCCGTTCAAACGACCAGATCGCCTTGGCACTTGATTATTTTGAGAGTTTTTGCGTTTTGCTCGAGTCGGTATGACGATGTGTTAAACAACAGAAACCCATCATGACCCAAGTTATCCGATCGAACAGGAATCACCCTAGTCCGATCAGTTAATTGTTCGAGACGGTTGTTCATGTTTAACCCGAAATCAGTTGTCTCTTGGATAGAATTCAGATCTTTGACCAACACATTACTAAGAAAGAGTAGAAGATCGGAACAAGCTCTGATTCTATCGGTTTTGAGTGCATTGAGTGTAAAAGAGTTGAACGAAAGTTGGAAAACCATCTTTCAATCATGTGGAAATCCTTCAGATCCGAGTTGTTCTTGGGGGAATGAGGCCAACACTTGATGTTCATAAGAACTCCATGATGTCATCACCTTAGAACACCTCAAATCTAGTGATTTCACAGTTAAAAGTAAGATTCAAAAGTGAAAATGATGAAGAAGTGTGTGTAGGTCATCGAAGTACAAGATTTAAGATAGAACCTTACAAGAATCGCGAGTAATCGAGAGAAATAGAGCCAAAAGTGCGCTGGTCAAACGAGAGCTGTCACATCACTGTTCAAGGGATGTGACAAGTGCTATTTATAGGTGAAGAGGGGAGAAGGTTATAGAGTGCCATGGATTGGATGGCAATCCGATCGGATGGTTCCCCGATCGGATGGCCATCCGATCGAATGGTCATCCGATCGGTGGTCTCCAGCGAATTGCGTTTCGATGTTTCATTTTGTTCGCCAAGCATTGCGATAGTTTGGTTACTCATAACCATACATACATATATATATATATATATATATATATATATATATATATATATATATATATATATACTTATTAGTATAATTAGTCATAAAGGGTCGTATATAAATATCCATATTTCCAAGTTGCGATACAATAACCGGTTTTCATTTCGAATATGCGTTACTCTACGATGCATCACGGCTATCGAGGTGGGTAGAATAGGTCCTCACTCAACGTCATCGTGAGCGTTAGTTGATGCGATGCGATGCTATGCGATTATATTGCGAAATAGTGATGTAAGCGATATAGTCACATTATGATCCGAATATCTGGTGCTAGGCGTAACGAGTATAGCGAGTAGTAACAACGCACGAACGTGCGGGTTGTTACAGTCTCCCCTGCTTTAGGAAATTTCGTCCCGAAATTATCCCACAAGAAGGATTGCGAGAATTGATGCGAGTGAGAGTATCGATAAAACGTCAAAGTAAGCGAGCGATCAATTGAAATTCAACGAGCGAGAGCGTTGCGAGGACCGGGCGATGGCGGCGAGTAAAACGATTCGTATCACAAAAGATGGCAACACATCAAAGGTGATCCAAAAGTGTTTCGGATTCTCGAAAAGTTGATTAATTTTGAAAGGCTTAAAGAAAACTTGTTTACGAAAATCTTCTCCTGGTGCGACGTTAAACCGTATCGGTGTTCACACCAGCGCCATGCGAAGAGTTTTTGTTAGGGTACTAAAAGATTTTAGGATGATTAAAAATTGCTTTTCAAAATTTTCCTGTCACGCGGCATTAACTTGAGTCGATTGTCACACCAACGTTACAAGAAAGTCTTGTTTGTTCAAAGGCTTTGATTAAATTTTAGAAAAAGTTTTGTAAGAAAAGCTTCATTTACACAAAGGTTTTTAATAATATCAAAATTTTAAATTTAAAGTCTGCCCCGCATGGCACTTTTCCACGAAAGTTCGACAATATGGCTAAAACACTTATATATAGGAAGTACTAGTGGCGTATCCACCATGTTTTAGCCATATGGCTTCCGTTCCGTGAAGCAGTGTCATGTGTGTCGACATAGTACTGATCGATTTCGATTTCCTCGGTCCAAGCGAAGAATGGTCGGACCAAGTTTTGAGAAAACTGAGTGATGAAGTCATTTTCGAACTCAATTTAGCGACACGAGCGAGTGCGATTAGGGACAAGCAGCATGCGATAATCGATAGCACAACACAAACATAATGGCGGCGATAAGTGAAAAGCGAAAAGCGACGAGCGACAGCGACAACCGTCGAGCGATAAGCGACGCTCGTTGCGTTGCAAGCGATGGGAACATGCGACTTGATTAGATTGAACAACACCACAAATGCTAACTAACATTAAGCCCCACATGGCCTTTTTCCACGAAAGTCTGCTGATATGGCAAAAACACTTATATATAGGAAGTACCAGTGGCGTATCCACCATGCTTTAACCCTACCAGTTTTGTCTCGTGAAACGAGTTCACGCCTGCCAATATAACACAGATAATCCATGAGTGTCAGGCAATAAGCGGTAAGAGTATTGAAGCGATGAGATAGGTGCGAAAGCGTCAAAGCGAAAAGCAATGAGTGATGAGCGATACACGTCAAGCGATCCACGATAAGCGATTGAGTGATAAGCGATAGGAGCATGATAAAACGTTTAAGCGTTAAGCAAAAAGTGTTAGCGAGTGCGAGATAAATCCCAGCGATAATGCGATTGCGAGCGTGTTGACTTACGAAAAGCCTAGCGATGACACGCTTTTGAGTTGATTGAGATTGTTACGCGTTGCGACGTAGTGTAGTGTGTCGAAAATAGATTCAATATTATACCTGGTCTAATAACGTTCAACTTGTATGGCACCTTCTTCACAAGACATTGGTTGGCATGGCGAAGCACTTATTGATGTGTGTAAAATGCAACATATAAATCACATCAATTAAGGCATAAAACTAACCCTTTTCGAGTACTAATGTTGGAAAAAGAGTGTTTTTGTCTTCCTTTTGTATTTTCAGGATTAAATGAGCTCAAAATCACAAAAGAAGCAAAAAGACAACTAATTCTACCATAAATACAAGAAAAGGAAAAAAAGTAGACTGCCCAGACCCTCAACGGCACCTCCCAAAGCAAAGGAGAAGAAACAGAGTCTGAACACGCCCCGTGTCCAGCGAACACGGGGGCGTGCCCAGGAAGCAGCAGAAAAGACAAACCAGTAGAAGCTTCCATTGCCCACCACGGGGCCGTGTCCAGCGGGCACGGGGGCGTGGTGAAAGTACAGCAGGCGCATTAATTGTAATTCGCAATTACAATTAATGAGGAGAGAGAGTGTCAGACGGGCATGGGGTCGTGTCCAGCGGACACGGGGCCGTGTCCAGCCTTCTGTTCAGCCTATAAATAGAGGAGCTTGGCTTCATTCTCTCTCATCCCTTGGCACACCACCTCTCTCACACCTCATCCACCACCCACCACCACCATAACACCATCATCCACCACCATCATCCATTGTCCATCGTAGAGTGTGTGAGTCGTCTCGGGATCCAAGATTGATCGTAAGAGTTCTTGACAATCAAGGCCATGTTTGCCTAAGTCTTTTACATCACTTGGTGAAGACAAGTGTTTAGTATAATACTTTTTATTTTTAATCTTTTGCACTTTTTATTTGGTTTTGTATTAATGACTTTAATAACTAGTTACTTATGTTGAAGGTGATCTTTCCTTATCGTTTGTCCGTGGTGTCTTGGCATTATTTTACTGTCTATATAAAATAAAAGATTTTCACCATTCATATCTCCACGGTCTATATGGAGGTATGTTGGCTACCTGGTCGGGGGTTAAGGGAACGGTTTGGTAAGGGTCTTGCCCTTGTTCAGCGTTTAGAGGTCCTGCTTGGGACCTGGGTCAAATTTAGTAGGATCTCCTTCAATGCCCATAGGTATTGGATGGCGGGGATCCAAACTCTTTGACCCCCTCATAAGTTAACTACTATTAATACTATAACCCGGCTATTTAGGACTGTATCCCTGCTGACTCAGACTACTTAGCCGAGGGTAACGTCACCGCCAAAAGCGGGGCCTACCACAATTTGCATTAATAATTTAATTCATTATCTTTCAATAATCCGACCCTTTAAGATTGTATCCTTGCTGACTCAAACTACTGGGTTGAGGGTAACGTCGCCTTCAAAAGAGGGGCCTACTACAATAACTAAGATAATCTCTTAAACAAGTGCAAAAGTGCGAAAATAATCAAAGGTTATACTAACACACGTGTCGGATCCAAGTGATTCATCTTGTCTATCTGTTTTTATTTTATTTTATTTTTCAGCATTTAGTTAGTTTTTATTTTTCTTAGTTTAAAACATTTTTCTCACTTTTTGATTTGATTAGATGTTGAGGATAAACCGGTATTAAAAGCTCTTGTTTCCTTGGACGACCTCGGTATCTTACCAACACTATACTACGTCCACGATGGGTGCACTTGCCCATATGTGTGTTTAGTGTTAGTAAATATCGTGTTTTATAAATTTAAAACTTGGCTAAAAGTGTAAAAAGGGGCTTAAATACTCATCCAAAATATAACACACTTCACGCACATCAAGTTTTTGGCGCCGTTGCCGGGGACACAAGGATTTTAAGAAAGTTAGGAATCAACGGCCTATTCATATTTTTATTTTTCTTTAATTTTTTTAGGATTTTTTTTAGATTTTTAGCTTCTGCAGAGCTCGGCACGGGGCCGTGCCTGGTCGGACACGGGCCGTGCTCAGCATCGTTACTGGCAGTTTTTGTTTTTCAAGTTACAGAAGGCTGACCACGGGGCCGTGCCGGTGCAACACGGGGCCGTGTCCAACTTCCAGTAACTGGGATCTGGAAAACAACCACAGCAATTCCGACCACGGGGCCGTGTTCGCTCAACACGGGGCCGTGGTGAACCTTCTGACCAACATTCTTTTCTGTTTTTATTGCAGGACTTGGAACCCGACGCCATCCTCACGTAGTGTATGAGCTCCAGTTCCAATAAAGACATAAAGGAACCGCTAGAAGAACCCGAACGCTTTCTCAGAAAAAGGTTAAAAGCCAAAAACCAAGAGAAGGTTTCGGGTGATCCACCCCCAATGGCGGACCAACGTACCCTTATGGATTATCTACGGCCCACCGTAGGCAATCTAGGTGCCGCTATCAATGCTCCGAATGTCGAAGCCAATAACTTCGAACTTCGACCGCATTTGATACAAATGCTCCAGAACTCCGCAACCTTCCACGGGCTTGCGGACGAGGATCTCCATCTACATATAACTAATTTCTTAGAAATATGTGATACCTTTCGGATCAATGGAGCATCAAACGACGCCATCCGCCTCCGTATGTTTCCATTCTCACTAAAAGACCGAGCGAAAGCTTGGCTCAACACCCTCCCAGCTGGATCGGTAAACACCTGGGATGAACTAGCCCAAAAATTTCTATATAAGTATTTCCCTCCTGCTAAAACTGCTAAATTAATGGCTGAAATTAATACATACTCACAAGAGGACGGGGAATCCTTATATGAAACTTGGGAAAGGTTCAAGGAGCTATTACGCAAGTGTCCCCGTCACGGCCTCGCAATATGGCAACAAGTGTCCACTTTCTACAATGGATTGTTGCCACACACTAGGCAGACACTTGATTCTAGCTCCGGGGGACTTTTAGGTAACCGACGCCCACATGAAATATATAATCAGATTGAGGAAATTGCTCAAACCAATTTTCAATGGCACACCCCCCGGGGAAATAAGTCTATCGCCCCGGGCGCCCATAAGGTCGACGAAAGCACTTCTTTACAAGCCCAAATCGAGGCCCTTTCTTCAAAAATAAAAAAATTAGAAATGACAAAAACAGTCTCGGTTATGGCTTGTGAAGGGTGTGGTGGGTCACATGAAAATTGGAGTTGCATGAAAGAAACGGACGATCAACAAGAAATGGTAAACTACATTGATAATAGACCTAGGCCGTCGGGTCCTCCAACGGGAACTTACAACCAAGGATGGCGAAACCACCCAAACCTTGGTTGGAGGGAACCCGACAATAGTAGTAACCAACAAACCCAACGAACAAACTTTCAGCAATCAAGAAATGAGTCACAAAATTTCACTCAACAACAAGGTGGACGAGAAAGGCTCGAAGATACTATATCTCGCCTCGTCTCTGACACTGATAAGAAAAACTCGGAAATATTTCTACAATTAGAATCTAATTTTAGGAATCAACAAGCTAGCATTCAAAACATAGAAAAACAAATAAATCAACTAGCACAAAATTTTTCCGAGAGACCGCAAGGCGCATTACCTAGCAATACCGAAACAAACCCAAAGGCGCAAGTTCACCTCATCACACTACGAAACCGCACCGTAGGGCCTGCAGAAGTACCTCCACCTGCGGAAGAAACAATGCCAACACCTCTGCAGGAAAAGAACTCCCCTCCATCACCAGAGCCTACCAAGGCTCCTCGAGTTCCGTACCCCGGTAGGTTAATTCGTCAAAAGACCAATGAGCAATTCGCAAAATTCGAAAGTCTGTTAAAACAATTGCATGTCAATATTCCTTTTATCGAAGTCCTAACCCAAATGCCCAAATACTCTAAATTTATGAGGGACTTCCTTACACATAAAAAGAAAATTGAAAATTTGCAATTAGTTAATTTAGGCGAAGAATGCTCTGCCCTCGTACTCAATAAACTACCCCAAAAGAAAATCGATCCCGGAAGCTTCACGATTCCATGCTCAATAGGGGAATCGCCCGTTCGCAATGCCTTGGCCGACCTAGGGGCTAGCATTAACCTCATGCCCTCATCAATGTTCAAAAGGCTTGGCTTGGGAACCACGAGCCCTACAAAAATAAGCATACAACTCGCTGATCGATCCGTCAAGTTCCCACAAGGTGTCATCGAGAATGTCTTGGTAAGGGTAAGCAGATTCGTTTATCCAGTTGACTTTGTCATACTCGATATGGAGGAAGACACCGAGGTCCCCCTTATACTAGGGAGACCCTTCCTTGCCACGGCACAAGCAGTGGTAGACATGAATGACGGGACACTCACTTTGAGGTATGGGGATGATGAGGTGAAGTTCGGAGTTGGGAAGAGAATAGAGGACGACGACCCAGTCAATTACATGAAGGTTATTGATTCGAGCCTGGATGCCGCTCTCCGACGGTGTAACATGGGAAGCCAGGCATCCCACTCAGAAGATATATAACCTCGACTCGGGTCTAGCCAAGGACCCTTATAAACGTGGCGCACCACGGAGGCATTCCGCGGAACTATCCTTAGTTTAGTTTAATCTTTTAGTTTTTGCAGAATAAAACACACTCATGGTGGTAATGGATGAAAAAGGGAACGAGAAAAATGGAACCATGCAAAAAGAACAGAGCAACCCGACACAAATCTCCATCACAGAAGGCTCAACACGGGCCGTGCCCAACCAACACGGCCCCGTGCTGAGCCCCTGCAGAAAATCACCCAGTTCAGGTAACTGGACACGGGCCGTGTTCAGCGGACACGCCCCCGTGTCCAGGCTTGGCTTCTGTTTCAATTCTCTAAATTTTTGTTACTGGCACTTGACCACGGGGCCGTGCCCGGTCAACACGGGGCCGTGTCCAGGATGCCAGTAACACAAAACTTTGCTTTTAAACCCACTTTTATACATTCTAATCAACCAAAAACTTTATTTTTGGACACATTGAGGACAATGTGTAATTTAAGTGTGGGGGGATGCTAAAACCTTGAAATTTTGCAAAATCCTAAACACAAGCCTTACACAAAACTCTATTGGAACCGCTAAACACCCCAAATTTTTTCAAAAACTTTTTCATTTTTTTTATTTACTTGTCTTAGTTTAAGTTGGGAATAACAAGTTCTAAAAAGGTTATATTTTTACAAGTTTACAACCGATAGCGTCGTGATAGAAAAAAAAGAACCAACATAAGAAAATTATGAAACGACATGACAAGCTTAGTTAAAAATTCGATTATATATACTTGGTCACATAAAAACCCATTCCCACAAAAGTGAGTTTTGAGCCTTTATTGAGCATAAAAATATACATATTTAGACTAAATGCTCATTTTTCGTTTCTTGTGTGAATAGCCGCTTGGTTCTTACAAATCTAGAACTTGCCACGACGATACATTCCCGGTCCTTACCAACTTAAAACCAAGTAAGTAAATGATGGAGGCATTAGGACTAACCATTTTTCTTTCAAAACCATTATTTTTCATTTTTTTTATCACCTACCCAAAATCCCCCTAGATAGCCCCTTTGAGCCTAAACCTTTCATTTCATTACCCCAAAACCCTTTTTACCCACCAAAAACCTTTTTATTTTTCACCCTTTATTTTAGTAACAAGCTCGCTTTTTCGTAAACTCACCTTTTTATGTGACGAAAAAAAAATATGATGATGAAGTCAAAAAACAAACAAAAGCTATAAAAAAAAGCTTGTTTGGAGAAATACTTCAAAATAAAAAGTCACTAAAAATAAGGTATTTTACGAAAACCGACGCTTTTTACGATTTTCGCCCTTTTTACTAACCACTAACCCAACCACCCACCTTTAACCCAAGCCTAACCCTAAACCCCAAAAGTCCTCTTGATATTTACGAAGGTAAAAAGTTAAAAAGGAGGAGGATTGATTGCTTGGCAAGCCTATGGAAGGCGTAAGTTCCATGCCGCTCTCGAGTGATTCACTAAAAATATACACCTTCGGCCGAGTGTTGAGTGATCTCCCGTGAGGTATGTGAACGTGTATATAAATGGAATTTTAATAAGGCATGCTATGCCCGAATAAGTAATTTATCTTATGAAAAGTCCAAAATAAATCATAACGAATAGGATTGTAAATAAATAAAAATAAAACTTATAAAGACCTTGGATTCCCGACACTCTAGGGCAAGCTAAAACATTCTCTTCTACCTATTCCATTTGGGAGTGTAAGCCACATTTAAAGAGTTTTGCTTGAGGACAAGCAAAAGTTCAAGTGTGGGGGTATTTGATGTGTGTAAAATGCAACATATAAATCACATCAATTAAGGCATAAAACTAACCCTTTTCGAGTACTAATGTTGGAAAAAGAGTGTTTTTGTCTTCCTTTTGTATTTTCAGGATTAAATGAGCTCAAAATCACAAAAGAAGCAAAAAGACAACTAATTCTACCATAAATACAAGAAAAGGAACAAAAGTAGACTGCCTGGACCCTCAACGGCACCTCCCAAAGCAAAGGAGAAGAAACAGAGTCTGAACACGCCCCGTGTCCAGCGAACACGGGGGCGTGCCCAGGAAGCAGCAGAAAAGACAAACCAGTAGAAGCTTCCATTGCCCACCACGGGGCCGTGTCCAGCGGGCACGGGGGCGTGGTGAAAGTACAGCAGGCGCATTAATTGTAATTCGCAGTTACAATTAATGAGGAGAGAGAGTGTCAGACGGGCACGGGGCCGTGTCCAGCGGACACGGGGCCGTGTCCAGCCTTCTGTTCAGCCTATAAATAGAGGAGCTTGGCTTCATTCTCTCTCATCCCTTGGCACACCACCTCTCTCACACCTCATCCACCACCCACCACCACCATAACACCATCATCCACCACCATCATCCATTGTCCATCGTAGAGTGTGTGAGTCGTCTCGGGATCCAAGATTGATCGTAAGAGTTCTTGACAATCAAGGCCATGTTTGCCTAAGTCTTTTACATCACTTGGTGAAGACAAGTGTTTAGTATAATACATTTTATTTTTAATCTTTTGCACTTTTTATATGGTTTTGTATTAATGACTTTAATAACTAGTTACTTATGTTGAAGGTGATCTTTCCTTATCGTTTGTCCGTGGTGTCTTGGCATTATTTTACTGTCTATTTAAAATAAAAGATTTTCACCATTCATATCTCCACGGTCTATATGGAGGTATGTTGGCTACCTGGTCGGGGGTTAAGGGAACGGTTTGGTAAGGGTCTTGCCCTTGTTCAGCGTTTAGAGGTCCTGCTTGGGACCTAGGTCAAATTTAGTAGGATCTCCTTCAATGCCCATAGGTATTGGATGGCGGGGATCCAAACTCTTTGACCCCCTCATAAGTTAACTACTATTAATACTATAACCCGGCTATTTAGGACTGTATCCCTGCTGACTCAGACTACTTAGCCGAGGGTAACGTCACCGCCAAAAGCGGGGCCTACCACAATTTGCATTAATAACTTAATTCATTATCTTTCAATAATCCGACCCTTTAGGATTGTATCCTTGCTGACTCAAACTACTGGGTTGAGGGTAACGTCGCCTTCAAAAGAGGGGCCTACTACAATAACTAAGATAATCTCTTAAACAAGTGCAAAAGTGCGAAAATAATCAAAGGTTATACTAACACACGTGTCGGATCCAAGTGATTCATCTTGTCTATCTGTTTTTATTTTATTTTATTTTTCAGCATTTAGTTAGTTTTTATTTTTCTTAGTTTAAAACATTTTTCTCACTTTTTGATTTGATTAGACGTTGAGGATAAACCGGTATTAAAAGCTCTTGTGTCCTTGGACGACCTCGGTATCTTACCAACACTATACTACGTCCACGATGGGTGCACTTGCCCATATGTGTGTTTAGTGTTAGTAAATATCGTGTTTTATAAATTTAAAACTTGGCTAAAAGTGTAAAAAGGGGCTTAAATACTCATCCAAAATATAACACACTTCACGCACATCACTTATATATAGAAAGTACCAGCGACGTATCCACCATGCTTCAACCACACGCCTTTGTCCCGTGAATAGATGTCACACTGTGTCGACATGGTCAAGACGCTTATATATAGGAAGTACCAGCGGCGTATCCACCACGCTTAACCATGCTTTTAATGTTATGACATCATTGAAACTCACTACGATCTCCGTGCACAAACCATAGTAATCCCGTGTGCACCCGTGATTAATTGATCCTTGCACGTTTATCGTACTTTATTTCAAGAACGCATAGTAGGGGTAGAACGCATTATATAGTACATAGTGCAAGTATATTGTCCGTGCGCGAGTGCGAGAATGAGAGATAAAATAGAGTCCACGTTGCGTCTAGAAATAGAACAAGTCTAACACATAAAAGGAATTGACGGCGAAAATCGGATTACTACAACATCATTAGAAGCATTGATGTTGTTGTAGAGGACTTTTGCGGAGACTGCGATTGTTGCTGAAATTCTTAAAGTCTGCGGCCCCGTGCGGCAGTGCTGGGTAAGATGCACATACCAGTTGCAATTTGCGCAATAGCGGCAGTTAGCTTCTGGCGGGTGATGATACGTACACGTGAGACACAGGGGATGAGTTCCGTCGTAGGCGCGCTTCGAGTGAACTGAAATTGCTTGGAGAGGTTCTAGTTGCGACAGTTCAGTTGTTGAAGAGTTTGGGCTCATGGTCTTTCGTTTGCGGCTGTGCTGAGCTTCCTGAAGCGATGCGTCGTCGTCGGAGGATTCGTCTGAGGATTCACCTGAAGAATCTTCGGTAGAATCGTCGGAGGAATCGTCAGAAGAATCGATAACGATTGCTTGCTGAGCTTGTTTGACAGGATCCTTGGAGAAAGATCCGTCCAAGAATCGTTTGTCGTTGATTTTTGTGGCTAAGCGGTAGGTTTCTTTGATGGTGACAGGTCTTGCAGCTTCAACAAAATCGCCCACACATTCAGGCAAGCCGCGAATGTACTTCGTGATGGCTTCTTCTGAAGTGTTGACTTGACTTGGGCAGATTACGCTAAGCTGTTTGAACCTTGCGGTGTAGCCAGTATTGTCACCTTCGACTTGCTTGATTTTCCAAAATTCGTCTTCTAGTTTCTTGACTTCGTGGGGAGGGCAGTACTCTTTCTTCATGAGCTCTTTCAGCTCATCCCAAGAGAGAGCGTAAGCTGCGGAGATCCCACGTTTGTTACGTTCGGCGGTCCACCAGTCGAGTGCTCGCGATTGAAATACTTCGGTAGCGCATGTGGTACGAAAGTGCTCGGGGCACCCACTCTGACGAAGAGTTACCTCGATGGCATCAAACCACTGCAGCAACTGAGATACACCTTCTTCACCTATGAAAACCATCGGGTTACAGGCTTTGAAGTGCTTGTAGAGGAAAGCAGATTGTGGTGCCTCTGTCTTTGGGTCTTCCGAGGTTCAAGAGTTGCCGAGATAGTGCACTTGAGCTACAATTTGAGGAATGACCTTGGCCACTTCCTTGGCCACAAGTGAGGCAATCCTCTTTTCGGCGCTTCGTTTGGCCTTTCTCCTAGTTGTTTGTCTCGAGTTAGAGTCGTTTGAAGACATCTAGACAGAGAGAGATTTAATCATAATGATTTTTGAGTTTTGCGATGCGATTAAGCGCGTTGAAAACTTGTTGTAGGTAGTATAGTAATGCGTATACACATAGGAGACACAAGATTCCTAAGTTCTCACATATATGATTTGTTTGTATATGCATATATAGTTTCGTATAAAGTACACCTTTATGCTTGTATAGATATCGCGAGGACGCGATGTAGAGAGAAAGAGAGTGTGACAACTGGCACAAAACCGGTAACTTCCGTACACTTTAATTACTATTTAATGATTACAATTATGTGCTTAAATATCAACATTGACTGATTAGATGCTAAACAAGTGAATTCATGCACGTTGTATGCTATAAAATATTGCTTAATGCATAATCGAGAGCGTTGCGTCAGAAACACTAGTAAACTCACCAGTAAGGCACACTGTGTCAACAAAACTGCAGAAAGCAGTCAGACGTTGGAACTAGGGCCTAGGTATAGGTTCAACGACAAGAATACATTAAAACCCGAGAGTACATGCAAGAGTTAATATATATACATTACGGAAGCAAAAATAGGCACTAAAAAGCACCCGAAACACACTTTAAGTGCAAAAATTTACATAATTCAGCTATAATCAGCATTTTGGCACTGAAATATTATGTAAAAATGTCGTTTTATTATCCAGAATATTTCCCTAGATGTTGGGAATTGAAAGGGTGCAAGAAAGATACTAAAAAGACACTAAAAATCGTAATTTAGCACTTTAACAAATCAGTACCTAACCGAACAACCGGATATCACCCGGAACATAAAAATATTGTCATGGACACTGTTTTTCTTTTTTCTGAGCCAGTTAGGGTCCCTGAATACCCTAACACCCGTCATAAGACACTACATGTTAGTAACTAGTTAACATCCTAATTCTAACTAACTAATACTAATCATCTAGTTGAAATTGAACCATGGAACCCCCCCCCCCCATAACTGAACTCGGTCAAGTATTAGGGGACAAACACTTACAACTTGATTATTTTAATCCCCCATGTCTTATATCACGATGACACAAGACCCTTTGGATAATTAGCAATGGAATTGTCTATAAGAACAAGCTTATGTCCTCTACACACTAAACACTTCTCAACATACATCAAAACTTCACTCTACTCTCTCCTCTCCTTACTCCTTTCGGCCGAAACCATAGGCACCACCACCACCACTTTTCAAATTCGATCTTGCTATTTCAAGCACATACAAGGGTGAAGGATCCCGTATAAGGAAGCTCGGTGCTTACGGTTTGCCAAGGACCTTACCACAACGCTATTAACCACCCGTTTTTCGTCTAGTTTCTTCCCTAGCCTTGAGCTAGTTGTAAGTGCTTCTAATCACCTTCTTGATCTTGTCTAAAGTGGTTAACAAGAGATTTGTCGGGTGAAAATCATAAACACTCAAGAACAAAACTAAAAGTCTTGTAAAATAATGAACAAAGTGGTTAAAGAATGAAAGTGTAAAACTTGTTAAAATTGTTTTGTTATGATTATTTTGTGTTGTTAGTTGCTAGTAGTAGTTCGGATCATCATCTAACCCTGCTAAGTCATGTTCATAGAGCATGGACTAGTGTATGTTAAAGTATGAAAAGGGCTAGATGATGGACACTACTACATAATAACATGAACTTGTGTAAAAGAAATTTTTCTTGTAAAATGAAGTTCTAAACTAGTAGATCTAAAGATCTACAAGTGGTATTTTTGAAGAATCAAGTGTATGATGAAATCATGTTTTAAGGCCGGATCTTTCATAAACTAAAGGTGTTTTGTGAACACACAAGTGTGTAGACACTTGTGTAACAAAAAGTTTTAACAAAGAGTTATTTTTATAATTTTTGACCAAGAAGTTGTGAACTTCCACTTTCCTTAAAAATAAGATTTTTAAGAAACCGATTCTATTTACAAAGGTAGAAAGAACTATTAAAAATAATGGAAAGTTACTACACACTTTTACATAACCCACAAGTTCATATGTTTGCGTTTTACTTATGTTTTTGAACTAGTTTGATGTTAAAATATTGTTTGTTGATGTTGGGAAAATCGTTGGTTGAATTTTGAAAAGAAAATGATACGCTAGAAAGCGTGGCCACCTCCAGTTACAGAGGAAACTTTGGCGAAATTTTTCCAGAAATATAACACTTGGAAATATTTTTTTTACGACAAGAGCTATGAATATATTTTAACTTGCTTTTCCAAATAAATTTCGCCATGATTTTGTTACAAAATTTCCAAGCGTCGGAGGTGGGTTTTCGTAAACGAAACTTGTTAAATATATATTTAGAATATATATTATTTGATCACCAACTTTTGTGCTAAGTGTATATAGTATGTGTTATACGTGCTAGTGTATTAAGGCTTAAAATACACACCAAATACTCATGAGTAGTATAAACATAAAAATACACTTACAATATACAAGACACATAATTCGGGTGCAAAGTGTAAAACACGAGATACTTATATTAATTTTAGAGAAAATAATATAAGTAAGATACCTAGTTAAAAATATAAAATATTTTTAACACAACAATACGAATACAAAAGAGAGTGACTGTACTTGTGCGACGCAAGTCTAGTAACTAACGTTAAGAAAACGCGTATAGGTTACGACGTTAATTAAGCAAACCCGGTGAAGTTTACGACGCACAGGAACGCAAAGTTGTGAGTTCATGCTCCCCCTTTTCTTTAACTGTTTTTGTCTTACACTTCGGGGGTGAAATACATGTTACAAATTTACAATGTTTACATGTGATATAATGGGTACAAAAACATTCAAGTGGAACATTCTAGATAATGTCTCGAATAGGGTACCATAAGCACCATTAATCAACGTATACATTCAGACCGCGGAACAAAAGGTTAGATCTAATGGGTTTCAGGCAACCCCACTCTTGGCCTACTTCTACCAATGAGTGCTTCTGTGTCTCAGTCAAGGTGACAAAAATGCCTAGGTTTGGTGGCTTCCTATGTCGTGACATATGTTAGTGGCCTTGCAAACCACTAGCAATCTCACACATTCAAACAGTCATAGTACCCAGTTACATATACGTTTTACAAGTTACATTCAAACATTCATACATTCTACAAGTTTCATACTATGTTTTCATTCAAGGATATTAAACATTCAAAAAAATCACTGCATGAATTCACACCAACATTATGTTGACGTTTTTCCAAAACTCACATGTATTTCAGGTAACTAAAGGTGGATGTGCGCGCGGTCCTACTCATGCTTATGGATGTCGTCTATGTGTTGTTTAAATAAAGTTGTAAACTTTTAAGACAATGTTTTAAGCTATCGTTGCGATGTAGACGCTAAACTTGTGTTTTCAAATTATGAATGGTTGGTATTTGAAGTTATTTTGTGAGCATATAGTATGTTTACCTTTCGTATGCAATGAGAACCTTTCATGATCACACCTCGTGCTTCCGCCGCAGAAAGGGGTGTGACAGAGAGAGCGAGTAATTAGACATTAGTTTTGTTGCGAGAATTCAGTTTTCGTTTTAGATTGCGATGGTTGTGCGAGTTGTGTGTTTATAAAGCGGGGAGCGAAAATTGATAAATCGAGAAATCGTTAAAGTGTAAAGCTTTAAATTGTAAACACACATGCATAAATAAGTTCCATAAAGCGTAAAATCAAAATGCCCCGGGTGTTTAGGCGTCGACTACCCAAGATAACCCAACTATACTAAACAAGTTTGTGTACGCGTGTTACCCTATAAGACTATGCTTCCACTGGGATGCAGTTCATGGCGTTCGTCCTCCTAGTCATCGCGTGGCTCAAGTCATCGTTGTAGTCGAGTCCTTGGTGAGAGCTTTTGAAAACCATTTTATAGAGAGTGGAACGGTTTTTTAAGATACTGGTTACACCCCTGACTTAATAACTTCGTTCCTAGCTATGGTTATGCTCATCGAATAAATTCGGGAGTTTCCACTAGAATTCGAAATGGAGACTTTTTCTGAGATGTGGATGTCACTCCTAGCTCAACGGAAAGTTCTCGTGCTAGAAAAATGCGCTGAGTGAGCGATCTTATAGAGAGTTCTTGGTTTTCACGCCTGATCTCGACTGGACCACTCGGTTATGATATGCGTGTATTTTTGAAAACGTGTGTATTGTGTTGGCCTTAGGAAAGGCTAAGTAACATTCTAGCCTTAGGAAAGGCTCTTCGTGTGAAGTTGTAATATGCGGTGTTCACACAAAGTCGTAGTTTTAATGGATTCGAACGAACATATAGAGTAGGGCCGTACGATTCCTACTAGGTTCGTACGAGTCGGCACGTTGGTACTTAGACTATAGAATAGGTCATTTCTAAGAAAACAAACCTGGACTAGGTCGTGTCTTTCCTAATTCCCTATAGTTATGGCTCTGATACCAATTTGTCACACCCCAACCGATGGCGGAATCATCGGGGCGCGGCACTAGGCGAAGCAGATTGCTCAAGAGTATCCACAACAACTAAATTACGACAATATTTAATGCGTTCATTATCCCATACAAATAAACAAATACAATCACATAAGCTGTCACGAATTTCATGTTCTCTCAAACAACACAAAACCGACTACCTTGATTTTTGGTGTGTTTCTAGACTCCCTAGCTTGATTTGGTGTAGACTGCGACAATACCTGCAACATACGTTAAAACAATGTCAATACAAAAGTATTGGCGAGTATACAAGTTTTGATGGAAAAGCATAGTAGATAAAAGTGCTGCGAATCACCACATACATAAACGAGATACAATCAACATATATACATGATAGATACTACCAGCTAAGTCACTCAAGCTGCGATTGCGATTTCTATTCATCCTAACTAGACCCCGTCGGGTTCAATACTACTATACTAGTTAAGGCAGGACGTCGCGAGTAAAAGTCCTAGCACATACGTAACTAGCATCACGTGTTAATATGTAACTCAGTCATTCAGAAGTGATAAATAGTTTATGCATCCGATTAGTTTGATTTGATAGAAACGTATGTTACACCAAAAAATGTGATAAAAAGGGTTCGAGTATACTCACAGTTCGTGTTCACCTTATAAAGACAATCTTGGATTGAAGGAGCGCGTCTGAGATTAGCCTGATTTTAGATTGATAGCGTAAGTGTTGAGCAGTGCATTAAACGATGGCGAGTGGACCAAGTGTCGAATGGTAATCCGATCGGATGGTCATTCGATCGGATGTCAATCCGTTTGGATGCTCATCCGATCGGATGGCCATTTGGTCGGATTGACATTCGTTTGGGATGGATGTGTTTGTGTTTGATGGCTTTGAAGTTTTCGTTGTAGCATTTTGAAATTGGAGAAGTATCTCTACCTTTCAGGTCGATCGATCGAACGGTTGATCGATCGAATCGATCGATCGAACGGTCGATCGATCGAACGGTCGATCGATCGAACGGTCGATCGATCGAACGGTATCGAACGACCGTTCGATCGTTCGATCAAATAGTATCCGATTGACATTCGTTTGAGAGCAAGTTCACAGCAGGATTGTCACTCGATCGGATAGCAATCCGAGGTTGGCAATCCGTTAGTTACCGATGATCTTTGAAAATTAAGAAAATTAAGAAAATGATTAAATGTCGGAGTTCCAAATGTCACATGGTCGGATGGTCATTCGATCGGATGGCAATCCGATCAGATGGCAATCCGTTCGACGTTCAGATCTTTGGAATTTGAATAAAAAGTTTGAATGATGTGACCAAGTGTAACCCGATCGGATGGCTGTCCAATCAGACGTCAATCCGTCCAAATGACCTGATCGTCTTGGCACTTGATTATTTTGAGAGTTTTTGCGGTTTGCTCGAGTCGGTATGACGACGTGTAAAACAACAGAAACCCCATCATGACCCAAGTTATCCGATCAAACAGGAATCACCCTAGTCCGATCAGTTAATTGTTCGAGACGGTTGTTCATGTTTAACCTGAAATCAGTTGTCTCTTGGATAGAATTCAGATCTTGGACCAACACATTACTAAGAAAGAGGATCAGAACAAGCTCCGATTCTATCGGTTTTGAGTGCATTGAGTGTAAAAGAGTTGAAAGAAAGTTGGAAAACCATCTTTCAATCTTGAAAATGTTCAGATCTTTGCAATAATATTGTTTAATAATGTGGAAATCCTTCAGATCTGAATTGTTCTTGGGGGAATGAGACCAACACTTGAAGTTCATAAGAACTCCATGATGACATCATCCTAGAACACCTCAAATCTACTGATTTCATGGTTAAAAGTTAAGATTCAAAAGAGAAAATGATGAAGAAGTGTGTATAGATCATAAAAGTACAAGATTTGAGGTAGAAACTTACAAGAATCGCGAGTAATCGAGAGAAATAGAGCTAAAAGTCCGTTGGTCGAACGAGAGCTGTCACATCACTGTTCAAGCGATGTGACAAGTGCTATTTATAGGTGAAGAGGGGAGAAGGTGATGGAGTGCCATGGATCGGATAGTCACCCGATCGGATGGCCGTCCGATCGAATGGTCATTCGATCGGTGGTCTCCGGCGAATTGCGTTTCGATGTTTCGTTTTGTTCACCAAGCGTTGCGATAGTTTGTTTACTCATAACCATATATATATATATATATATATATATATATATATATATATATATATATACTTATTATTATAATTAGTCATAAAGGATCGTATATAAATATCCATATTTCCAAGTTGCGATACAATAACCGGTTTTCGTTTCGAATATGCGTTACTCTGCGACGCATCACGGCTATCGAGGAAGGTAGAATAGGTCCTCACTCAATGTCATCGTGAGCGTTAGTGGGTGCGATGTGATGTGTTATAGCGATAAAACATGTGTAATATGCGATTATACTGCGAAATAGCGATGTAAGCGATATAGTCACATTATGATCAGAATCTCTGGTGTTAGGCGTAACGAGTATATCGAGTAGTAACAGCGCACGAATGTGCGGGTTGTTACAACAAAAAAGTTGTAACCCGGTGTGCCTACGTGGACTCACCCCTTACAACCCATTTATAGTTGATAAAAACCCCAAATCAGTTGCATTTCAACACAAACACACAATCTCCAATCTGCAGAGCAAAATCAAACAGAGTGAAACTGACGCATCGGAATTTGATATCCCGTGTTCTAATCGATCTCTGCCTTTTAATCGATCTATGCGTTTTAATCTAAGTACCATAGGAGTGAAACGGAGTGAAATCCCTGTTCTAATCGATCTCCGCCTTAATCAGGTACCACAGAGAAGATCAAAGGAGTGAAACTTACGGATCGGACTTTGATATCATCATTGCACCCAACACAACCAACCCCTCAAGTAACGTTGCCGTTTATGCAAATGTATGAACTCCAAGTGGTCAATTCCCACATCAGCACCTTCTAAGCATGCATCCACCCCCTGCCCGGCAACAAGCCCCTCAGATCCGATACACTTGGCAAGTTCTCCAATTGCCCCTCGTATGGATCATCTCCACCGCACAGGCGGCAGGCATAGCGGTGGATTCCTCACCGCCGACGAGTGCACACGCAGTAAGGCGTAAAACCGGTCGGACGCGTTTTCCTCCGGCGAGGAGAGAATACCGCATGAACTCGTGGATTTTCACCGGGTTTTTAACCAGAACGGCGTCATTTAGCGCCTGGTTTACCAAATCCGCTCTTTCCACCATGTAGTTTTTGAAATCAAATGATAATTCCAAATGGGTTTGTTTGAGTTATTGTTTTGCCGGTGGGTTTGACTTATGTTCTTGGGTCAAAATTGGAGAAATTGAAGAGAAATTGGAGGAAAAATATGAAAAGGATTGAAGAGAAACTGATTTAGGGTTTTTATCGACTATAAATGGGTTATAAGGGGTGAGTCCACGTAGGAACGCCAGGTCACAACACTTTTGCCACGTAGGATTTAAAACCTAACTGAGTTAGCGATTATTTAACATAGGGGTGACACTGCCACATAAATGTTAAGTAGAGGGTGGTGGGAGCCAAAATGAAAGTTGGGAGTGGCATTCGCCAATTTTGCTTAGTTTAGGGTGATAAAATCCATTTCCCCATAATTTTATTAATCACACTTGAAGCTTAAACACAAAGGAATAGAAATTGCATACACACGATATCTCCACGTACACATCATGCAACATAAAAGCACGGTCGGTCTAAGGTTTTTGAGCCCCTAAGCGAACTACAAAGTTGTGGCCTTTGAATTTGTATAACAAACAAAAAGAAAACTTGCATTTACTTTGGTTAAAAAACTAGATGACCATTATAACATTATTGTCATTAGAGTAGGCAAATACACCTGATGTGCGATGTGCTGAAGCTTTGATATCTATGATGGTAGCAGGTTAGGCGGCTTGTTTAAAGTAGGGTGATGTTATCTACACATCCCCCAAAATTTTTGTACATCCCTATATAGGAACCGTATAGCCTAATACGCTTCCTATAGGGTTTGAAGCATTAAATGCAACACCAATAGGAAGCATATTAGGCAATATGGTTCCTACTAGTACAATATTCTCTAGCATGCACGCACTTCAGAACGGAAAAGGTCTGAAAGTGACCCAATAGGAAGCGTATTTATGACACTTCGGGTTTTCCTACACGTTTCTTTTATGTTGAACGAGATTTATATATAATGAATGATTATATATATACATATATATATATGAGTTTGTGAGTAATGTTCGTATAAAATAATTAAAACATAAGACCAACCGCACAGTCTAAACACATGTGTGCGAAGAGTTTGTGCAGCCGCACACCCGGTTCATCTCATACACCCTTCCAGCTTCACCAATGGACCGCACACCACAAGTATGTTGGGCCAGGCCTAATACCAGTCCAAGTAAAACCCTAATAGGCGCACACTTGTGGGGGTGCACACTTAAATGTGTGCGGCACCTTCATGTATAAAAGGGTCCTATCAGCCGACATTAGGGGAATGTTGGCAACAATCATTTAGGGCAGTAATCCCTAAAAACATTCCTTCACTCGCTTACTAACTTTCTATCTTTAAAAACCCTAAAAACACACCAAGCCTTCTTCTCCTTCTTTGGATTGGATTTCGATGGCAGCCTTGCTCTCTTGAAGATAGCTAGTTATTGAAGCTTTAGAGGCCTTGCTTCATCATCCTTCTTACATTCTCTTTGCCATACATTACCCAGTTAGTAGGTCACTCTTAATTAATGTTTATACATGATAAAGGTTCAAACTTGATTTATGATTTGTATGACTAGATGATTGTACATGAATGATGATTGCTTCTGTGCATTGTTGTGACAAGGATCACTGGTGTTAAAAGGTAGAAATTGTCAAGGAAGATTAGGGTTTTGTTGTGTTACCAAAGCTTAAATCTATGTGAATATTGATGATGGTCCTTGTTCAAAGATCTGTTCGCAATGCTTGTTATAGTGTATGCAATAATAAGTAAAGAATCGATTTTTGATATGTATACATGAATGTTTTGATAAAGAATGATTTCTTTAAAAGCTAGTGCCTTGAAGAATGCTAGTAAAATACAACACTAGGTTCATTTTAAGTGATTCTTTTGATGTGTAAGTAAGGTGTGAATCTGTGGTTGAATGATTGATGCATGATAAAACAGTCTAGAAGATGATTAGGATTCTTGAGGATTAATGTTTAAATCAGTGACTTGAATTCATACCAATTTGATAAACTTGGATAAATTCTGTGGTTTAACTGGATACCGTAAATGTACAAAATGTATTGCATGAGGGACAATGTGGCACAGCAGATCCGCATAATGTGCCTTATGTACCTCACACTTGGCAAGGTACAGCTCATGAAGCACCTCGTACACCCAAGTAAACTAGGTCGCACACCCAGGAGACCATACACCCCAGAGTACAAGTTGCGACTACACAAGGTACAACGGAATAATGCATGTCGCACAATGGGTTTTCCATACAATCTCGCTGAACAACTGACTGATGCACAATGTACAGCACAACACTGCATGACCGCACACTGCCTAAGGTCGCACACTAGGCAGTGGGCCGCACACTCTCATTGGGCATTAATTCATCGGCCCGCACACTCTAAATGGATTGACATTTTAGTTGGACCACACCCTTGTACACTGATTTGTAATTGGACCGAACACTTATGATCATGTCGCATACTCATATGTGCTGGGCCACAAGACTTATATGGACCACACACTCTCATTAAACTACAAGTTAACTGGACTGCACCCTAATGTGTCATATTTGTGAAATGTCTGTATTATTGATTCATCCGATGGGCTATGTATATTGATCCGTATATGGTCGTATATGTATCTATGTAATAACGGTGTGCTACTTGCTAGAATACGTGCATGAAACGTGAATACTTGTATACGAATCTAATTAGACTTGGAAACCATAATAGGACGTGGTTGAACAAAGTTGTTTTGACAAGTAAATTACATGCCAAGCAAACCAAGGTGAGTTCACACACTTTACTAAAAGCATGCGTTCCAGGTAGTTGGGAAACGGAATAAACGGCACTTTCCTAGGTTTGGGATTGCTTACTATTCCCAGCTTGGAATACAGTTAATTACTACTTATATTAGATGCAACAGGTGTACTAAATAAAACTCTATCACGAAGTCCCTACTTTCTATACCGATTAGTCAATGGTGCCTGGAGAATGGGTTATAAGTTGATAGCACTATTTAGGTTTCACCAACCTCAGACCGTGCCTGGAGAGGATCGGTCGTGAACTAATAGTCCTTGGCAAACCGTAAATGATGATAGACATTGACAAACGGGGCAACAACGATATAACAGGTCGCTAAGTATTTGGTATTACGCAGTTTAGTAACTTACATATGGGGTAGCTCCCCATGGCATGGTATAAATCAGTACCTTAACACAAACACAAGTTTTATGGAATTAAAACTGGACCACTCTTGAACTTGCCAACTTTATGTTGATACCCTACTGCATGCTTTGCAGGTACTTAGTGATTTGCTCAAGAGCTTGCAGTGGGGAGTGTAATGGTCGCATTAACCCGTGTTGGGTCTTCATCAATAATAATTATGTACTTTTAAACTTTTGTTTGAACTATTTATCTTATGCTTCCGCTAGATCTTTAAATGATGCTTTAAACTTAAACTTTGGATTTAGACATTTATAGTCACTAATCGTATTGGTAGTGATGAAAGTTGTATTGTATTTATGATGTTCAATATGATTAGTGGCGTGATCCTGGTCAGTCACACGTCTCGAGTAGTATTCCGCATGTGGAAATTGAGGGTGTGAAAGTATTTCCCAATACGATTCCCATAAGTTTATTAGGAAGCGTATAAGGCAATACGATTCCTATAGGGCTTGGGTTGGTGAACAAATTAAATAAATAGGAAGCGTATTGGGTAATACGATTCCTATTGGTATGATCAAAGTGACCCGAATAGGAAGCGTATAGGGCAATACGTTTCCCCAGTAAATAGAAAGCGTATTGGGCAATATGATTCCTATTGGTATGATCAAAGTGACCCAAATAGGAAGCGTATAGGGCAATACGTTTCCCCTAGGGTTAATAGGAAGCGTATAGGGCAATACGCTTCCTATTGGTATGATGAAATAGGTAAGGTATTCTCTGACATGCAGGTAGTTCAGTACTGTAAAATGACCCCAATATGCTTCCTAATGTTATTTTGTTTTTATTTCTTTTTTTCTACGAACAATTTTAATGTTATGTAATGAGTATTTTGTTTAACTTTTTTATAGGCTCCAGGCACGTCCTGTACGCGGCACAGCCCGTCACCCTCTACTAGGCGTGGCCCGAACTTTACGGAGGAGATGTTCGCTGAGTCTGACGAGGATTGATGACGACAGTGGTTTATGTTATTGTTATATGATGCACTTTGTACGAACGATTAATTAATTTTAAGTATTTGTAATATTTGTTTAATTTGGATATGTTTAGTTTGTTTGAAGTGCTTAATTTCACTACGTCTTTTATAAATTTATAAAAAAACATCATTTTATAACAAAAAAAAACCAACTTAATTACTTTAAAAAAAATAAAGTTCAAAAAGATACTAATAATAATATGCTGCTCTTGCAAAAAAAAAAAAAAAAAAAAAATCCTCTTGGGAACGTATAGACCTATATGATTCCCCTGGTCGTTTGAAAAACAAATTTTCAGGGAGCGTTTTCTCAATACGCTTGGACCTAGACGAACCGTATTGCCCTATATACTTCCTATAGGGTTCAAGGGATGTGCAAATAAAACAGGGGATGTGTGGATAAACAAGCCCAAATATCATAAACGGAGGATGTGTGGATAACCAAGCCCAAGTATCATAACTAGTCTCCTTTTTAAAATGCACCTTGTTTCCAACAACTTATTCACAAGAAAAAAAAAAGTAAACAAAAAGAAATACAAACAACAATTAAGAACATAAACTAAAAACCCTTCTTCTATACCCAAGCTTGGGATTGGCAATACCAACCACCCATCATACAATACTCAAATCCCTTTTTTTACTCTGCCAGCCCCAAGAAATATTAATCCAATCGGCAGTAGCAAATAAAATCACAAATATCAAAGTTTCATTCATTCAAATCGCAATACTAAACTTTTTTTATAGTTGCTCAATGTATAATCGGCTATGGCAATGACGAAATATATATGCACTGATACAGAAATATACATTTTTTAATGGCAACGAAGATCTATATTCCATAACCAGATAGACCAAAAAATAAGTTGCTACATTTTGGTCCCATTTAAAGACCGTATGGCAACATAATACAGCAAACAAGCCAGATACCAAATCTAATACTAATAAAATGGTCTACTTGTTAATGCCACATGACATTCTCATACTAATAAAAGAGTTTACATAATGCCACATGGCATTATTCTATCCTTCAATTCACTAATATTATTATTATTATTAATATTAATTATATCCTTATACAATTAGCAACTTAGGGTATGTCCCATTTGTTTAAAAGTCACAACCTTTAGTTCATTTTACTCACACCCTTTCGTTATATACTTTTATTTCTTATTTGTTTAAAAGTCACATGTTTTAGTTCATTTTACTCACACCCTTTCATTTGTTCATTATATAACACCCCTTCGAAAAGTCACACCCCTTCAAAAAGTCACAATACTTTAAACTAATTTTAAATATATTACACCCCTTATCAAAAGTCACAACCCTTCATATATTATATGTAAATACAAAAAAACATAATCTCCTATGAAATGACGGGCTAGGTATATTGTACCACGCCTTCGTTTAAAAGTCCCGTCGGTTAATTTGCATATATTATTGTTATAAAATATAAAAATACAATGAAGTATTACAACGGTTCATTAAAAGCATCCCACAAACTATATGTGATTAAACATGTGAAGCAATATCAATTAAAAGGGACATCTGCGTTTATCAAAGAGATGTTTAAAAGAATTCAATTCAATGATCCTGTTATTTACTATATTTGATGATTATTATTATTATTTGAAAGACTGGATTAAGTTTTGAATTGGATCCATATATAAAAATCCTAAACAGAAGTGAAAAAAAATCCAACAGCAAAAAAGTCCCAGAAATTACCGGTTTAATTATCATGTTATTGGAGACCAACCTAATGGTACAAAGCAATCTTCTTTCATATTATTATGTGTCCCTTTTTTGCTTCATCTCTTTCAAGGTATCTATCGTCCTTTTCTCTATATTTTGTAATTAAATGTGTTTTTGTTTGTTTTTTTTTAATTCGATCTATTTAAATGTGAAATTGTGTGATTGAATCTGTACGTAACCATATAATGACATAATAACAAAGAGGCGGCGGTTACAAATCACTGGATATGAAGAGGCGGTGGTTACGACTCATCGGAGACGAAGAGACTGCAACACGACTCGCCAGAGATGAAGAGTTGACGGTTATGAATCGTTGGAATTGTTCTTGATTAAATGTGTTTTTGCTTGATTTTTGTTTAATTTGATCTATTCTGGTTTAGAATTGATTCGTATAATCCTATGAGTATTTGTTTCTGGCCATTTGTAGTTTTCTACGAGTTGTTGTTAGTTTTTTTTTTTTTATTAATTTAGATGTGAAATAGTGTGATTGGTTTCTTCATCTGTAGTTGTATGATGAACATAATAACGAAGAAATGATTTAGATGTATAATTGATTCGAATAATCCTATGAGTGATCGTTTTCAGTCAGATGGATGTGTGTTTACAACGAGTGATAATTGTAGGTTTATATAAGTTGTTATTGGATCGTTTGATTATTAAAAGAAAACTTCCTCCTTCGTTCACAAACTAGATTGATGCAGCTTTTTTTTTAATCGAAAGTCAAAGGAATAAATTCATAGTACTAGAGTTGCGTCGTTTATGTGTGTCAGTATAGATTGCCAAATCATTTCGTTATTCTCAAGTTTACCGTTTTTTCATACGAATCTGCATATACAGAGTGACGTTGCCCCATGGTTTTAAACAAAAATACAAAGTGGCCCTCAACCGAATCCATGTGACTACGCCACTGCGGACCAGAAAGGAAATTGCCAGCGTGAACCAGAAACGGCCGTAGGTAAATGAGATCTTGCCGGCGACGAACCAATAACGATCGAAGTGTGAAGTGTATGAACCCAGGTCGGAGTATGAACTAGGATTTCATTATTTTTGTGTCAATCGGAATCCACGACCACCGGTGTTGATTTGGTTTTGGGGTTTCTACTGAGGAGAGAGAAAGAAAGGGTAGGATGAAGGAGAGGAGAGAGAAAAGGGTAGTGTCATTGGTTGACGGTGGCGGCGTGACGGTGGCTCCGACGATCAGTGGGTCGAGAGAGAGAGGGAGACCCTGTGGTGGTGCCAGTGGAGTAAATATAAAATAAAAGGAGCCATTAATGAAGGTTATTTGCTTTTCTCAGTGGTATTGCTTTTCTCATCGTCTATTCCACTCAACATAAATCATTTGATTTTTACCTTTTTTGTTCTTGATGTAAGCAAAATTTAATCGTTTACTTGAATATTTGAACATTAGAGTTATTTTGTATTTATTATTTTAGTGATATGGTTAAATGTAAATCGGTGAAAAAATTTAAAACTACTTCTTAATTTCAAACAACTAATTACTTTTTTACTAAATTAAGTTATTTTAATTAAATAGTTTCCAAACAAGTTAACTAAACTTTGTTGAAAATGCTTTATTAAGTTATTTTAATTAAATAGTTTCCAAACAAGTTAACTAAACTTTGTTGTAAACGCTTTATTAGACTGATTCGTGTGAACTTTGCTGTAAACGCTTTATTAAACCAATTCATGTGAACTTGAGTGTAGGAGATGTAAGCTAGATTAGATGATGGGTCACACATGGTAGCCCGAATCTTCGTGAAAGGGGACTTACTGACTGGTATGTGGTAGTCTTAATTGTTTGTTTTTAGAGATTGACGTGTGGTATTAATATTTTAAAAAGTATTTATTTAATTTTTATTTTATTCATGCGTAACAACCTCTGCCACCGCTCCTACCACCGTCTTTCGAACCAAAACGCCCAAAAACGTGTAACATACCATGAGAAGGCTTTAAACTGGCACATTCATTGTAACATGACCTAAGAGAGGGGAGCCGCGTCAAAACACAACACGTTAATGATTATTTAGTTAACATTATTGGTTATTTGGTTAATAGTAAGTAAACATTACTTCATGAAATACCCTTTTATAAACCAAATTTAAAAGTTTCTCTTAGAATAGCAAATTTTATAACAAAATAGTACACACTATAATAACATATTACTAAACTAACCAAGTTTTGCATCTTATATAGTGATACTAATGACTTTAATAATAAACATTCACCCGCAACGCGCGGGTAATGTCAACTCGTTAATTAATATAAAACAATAAAAAATTCCTTAACAACTAATAAATGTTTTTAATGTCTACTTAAATATTGATTATTTACTTTTGAATTATCTAAAATATATAATTAGTTATTAGTAACAAGTCTACTTATAATAAATAATTTCAAATAATATTAATGTGACAACACATTCTTATTCTTTAAAAGGTTTTTTTACTATATGTTTAAAACATCTATTAAATAAATTATTATTTTCCATTATAATAATAAAAATGGTAAAGAATAAGTTAATCCGATACTTGAAAACCGGTTTACTTCCATGCTTTAAAAACACTTTTAATGTTATTAGACTCGTGTAATACACGGGTTTAAGGATCGAATATCTTCGTAATAATTTTGATGCAAGTCTACACTCATCGGATATCCTAAATAGAGTTATATTGATCGAAAGAATAGTTTATGTAATCGAACTCTACTACAGGTCATATCACTGGATAATCAGGTTATTGAGGCACTCATATTATCCGGAAGTAATACTGACACTTAAATGTTTATCCCTAGATTTCGTTTAATACTGCCAAACAGAAGGATACGTATCGAAAAGAAGACAGTTTCCTCTCGCCCTATGTTTTGCCATGACGATAAATAAAAGTACAAGACAATCTCTATGTAAAGTTGGTTTGTTTCTAAAAGAATCGGTTTTTACGCATGACCAACTCATGCGTCATCTATGGTAAAAAAATCACTTATATAAATTTTTGAAGACAACATAAAATTAGATAAGTTATAATTTTATATCCTTAAACCCGTGTAGTACACGGGTCTAATAATCTAGTTATATTATATAACACTTTAATTTACAACATTTCTATTCTTATGGGTGTTGTAAGTTGTGCTTTGTTGGTGTTTCACACAAACATATGTTGTTCCTTTTGTTTAATCAGTTGTACTTTCTTTGGGTATAAAACCCAGCCAAAAACTATCTACCACTAGCCTTTTCTTTCTCTCTCTAGAAGATTCCACCACCACACCTTTTGTCTTTCTTCTCTACCATATGCTACTCTTTTCCTGAAATCCAGTTTTGTTTCCGATGATGCTTATGTGTGTTGTTAGCTATGCGTTGTTGGTGTTTCGTGCGGGCATTGTGTTGGATTTTGAAGTCGTTCCTACCGTCTTACCATGGTTCGACGGTCTTTTGACCACCGGAGGTGGATTTGTCGGCACCTTCGCTGGTGGTTGTCTGTGGTTTGTTTGTACCTTTATTTATGTGTTATGAGCATATGAGGGTTGTACCCATAGTTGTATGGGTTGTACCAACCTATGGGTTTTAAAACCCATTTCTTTCTTTGTGGATTTGCGGGTGACTTTTCCGGTAGCTTTGTCGTCACTGTCACCGATGTTGTTGTTGGTGGTTGTTTCTACGGCTTTGTCGTTGCCACCACCAGTGGCTTTGATGTGGCTATATAATTTTATTTGAAAGCCGAAGGCATACATTGAAGCAACAACATGATTACACTGTACGATGCCAGTATTGATTTGGTGTTGTCGTTTTTGCTCATTGCTTTGTGATTGATGTTGAGGTACCGGTCAAGTTGTCGCATTGTGTAGATGAATCTGGCTATGATGAGTGGAAAATTTTATTTGAACAATCATGAAAGTTGTTATGGCATGGATGGTAGGTTTAAAGCTGCAACCCCTTTGCAACAACGTTTTTTCGACACTCTGAGCCTAAGTTTTCGCTTTACATTTTGGTTTTGTTTTCACCTTTTGTTTTTGAGTTTTTATTTTGTATTTGGTATTGAATTTTAGTGATTGCCTAGCTTTTATGTGTGACATCTTGAAAAAAAGGTTTGAAATTTTTGTGGGTTTTTTTGTGATCTCTGATGGGTTTGTTTCTTTATGTCTTCCTAGATTGATTTGTAATTTGGAGGATTTGTTCTTGATGTTTGTCTTTGAAACTATAGACAGATGTTATAAAAAAGTAACTGTTTTTAGGGTTAAAATCTCTCAATCGGGTTCATCACGTTTGAAAAGGAAGAGTAACACCATCAGCTTTTGTTGGGATTAATACATTTTGAGATTATCCTTTTTTAACATATTTTCAGAAAAATTAAAAGAAAAGTAATAGATAAAGAAATTATTTGCCTTTAAAAAAATAAAGAAATGATTTGATGGTATAATGATGGATCCATATGACACAATGCGTATGACTTTGGAATATAGGGGTTCATGGCTTTGGAAAATGGTACTTTGGAAAATAGCCATTGAATGGTCGACTTTTCAAAAATGGCCAACTGAAACGGCTCCACGAGCCTTTTCACGAGTTCCGACACGGCTTAAAAGAGCTTTCCTCAGCAGCCACTCACCTTTTGACATGTGTACAACTGCATTTTTTCTGCCCCATTAGCACCCACTTTCATCACGTGCATTGTAACAACCCTCAAAGATAGTCTCGATACCAAACCGTAATCAAAACCAGAACTGCACGCGATGAAACTTGTATACTCAATCTGAAAAATTTAGCGGGTAAGGAATCTTGGAGTCCGATGAACCAAATGGCATAAAAATAGTCTTATTAGATTCACAATTAAAAACCAAATCAACTAGAATCAAGACCCAAACATACGCGATAAGTATCGACATGAAAATCGAGAAAAATGCGTGATTGGTCGAAAAAGGCGGCCGAGGACACGTGTCACGACGAAACGCCACGTGTCAGGCCTATACAGGACACGTGGCAGGGCTAGGCCAGGTGGACTCCTGCCGCGATACGAGACAGGATCCCCGATGCCTTCCGCGACTCGCGGGGGGTGCCAATTTGAGGTATATAACAGGCAGCAGTGGGAACAGTTCAAATCGCTCAATTCGCTCGTTCAAAACGACGTCCTACTTCTTGTATCTCTGTTTCTTTCAAAGAAACCCCTAAAACCCCGAAACTCTGCCCGTTATTAGGGTAATAACTCTAATCACTGGTACGATACTTTATCCGATTGATTAAAACTATCCGATGGATGTTTAAGTGCTGCTCAAACTCGGGTTATACTTTGTCATTCGTCGTGAATTCGATGAATGTTTAAGTATCGCACTTTGTCATTCGTTGTGAGGGTTTTTATCTCGTGATTATCGTTAAAGTTGAATTGAGTTAATACACTAATACGAGTTCCCTCGTATCTAGAAATTAGAACTCGTAAGCAAGAAGTTGCTAAAATACTTAATAGCTAAGTAAACTTAGTTGCTAAGGAAACTTAGCAGTTAAGCTAGTAGAGTAGATTAATTAATCTGCTAAATAAGTTAAGTAATCAACTAAGCAAATTAAAAGAGTTAAGATAAATTAATTAGTTAAATAGTTAATTAATTAATTAAGTTAAGAAAGGTTAATTAGCGATATTAATTAAGCTAAGCTAGATTAATTAAGATTAAGCAAGATTAATTGAGCCAAGTAAGATTAATTAATCAGCTAACTAAGATTTATTAAACACCTAAATAGATATACATGAAATATATATATATATATATATTTATATATATATATATATATAATAGATAATATCAAAGGAAAGTGCTAGGAAGGTGTAAGAGGATAGATATATATGTGAGTAGGAAGCTTCCTAGAAGATGTATAGGTAACTTCCTAGAAAAGCTATAGGAAACTTCCTAGAAGTTTCATACTTCTTACCTATAAATAGGAAGCTTAGGAATTCATTTCCTTTGTTCATTTCTTCTATTCTTCTCTCTATACGTTAGTGTTCTAACCAATAATCACTGATGCGATGTTCTGTCCAATCGATTCAGGAACCATCTAACGAATGCCAAAGTGTTGTACTTTGTGAATTTCGTTAAACGGAATCCAAAGTACTATACTTTGTGAGTTCATTAAATAGATACCAAAGTACTGTCTGAATAAGACTATACTTTGTGAAATTCGTTAGGTTCGAATCTCGTGATCATCGTTAGGTTTGATATGGTTTTACACAAATACGTATTCCATTCTATTAAATATATGTTTAACCATCAGAATACTCCCAACAATACGCTTACAATCAAAATGGATGCTTAATCATCGGAAGATCCAAAATAATAAAGTATATGCTTAATTATTAGAAGGAGTAGAATCAAGAAGCTTGTTAACTCAATACTGCATGCTTATAAAGTGAGTCATTCTCTTTTTACAAAATTTACTTTCAAAATCATGTTTGTTTCCAAAGTTATAATTACAGGGATTAAGTCTTTGTAGTCTTTAATTACATCCAGTATGTGGGGGTTTTGTATACATTACTTGATAATCGTCATCATTGGACAACGGGTTAGCCAATGGGTGATATGACCATAGTCACAGAAACGAGTCGAGTGACAAATACTGTTGGGTAATTGGTTGATATATAAACATTGTAATCGCTCTTAATACTGTATATTATAACAATGTGTCATTTTATCAAAATGAATGAACTCACAAGTATTTCCTGCTGACAAAACCTTTTTAAAACGCGTTTCAGGTAATTACAGTAGATTGGAGTAAGAATTGGATACGGCACCAACAAGACTAACAGAAGTGGCTCATTTTATCAATTAAATTAAAATTTATTTTATGTATTCGGGTTTATCCCATATTAAAAGCTACCTTTGTAAAACATGGGTTTATCCCCATCTATTTAAATAAATAAAAATCCGGTGTTTTCTAAACTCTGATATTTTTCCTAACTCACGGTCCTGATGAAATTTCCGCTGCAATATTTTTCAAAATAGTCACCAGTACCACTTGGCTGCTCGCGGCTCCCGGTTCCGTCCAGGGTGGGTTGGGGGTTGTGACAGAAGGTGGTATCAGAGCCACTGATTTAAGCCTATAGGTGTTGTGATAATAATACCTAAGCTTATATAAAAGAGTTAGGAAATTGCTATTAATTGGTAGCACGCATGATAGCATTTAGACTTGAACTTAAGAAAAAAATGCCTTAGTATAAGCTTTGAGATAAACTAAATACTTGTGTAAATAAAGTGTGATGGGGTTTTATATGCCATGAGAATGATAACTAGAACGTTGCAAGTATAATAAATAAGCAATAACACTTGACCACTGTTATTTGTTATTTATTGGTACTACTTTGTTCTATAATCGTCATGTGAAGACTAATTTGCTTATTCTTTGTTGAAAGTCATAATGCACTTTCCAAATCATGATTTAAGAAAAATACTATTTATGGGAAATACAAAATTCTTCTTCGGCAAGACTGGGTATGGTGTAGCAGACTCTCCAGCCTGCCCGGATATACTGAGGTTACTTCTCCGGTTAGAATCGGGTAACACGGGGTATATAATATATCAAGCAAGTGACAAAATCTCCCTAAATAGTATCATGACCTGATATCTGACTTGTTTTTGGAAATATGAATCTGTTACATACATTGACCTTACTAAAGGTATGTATATTACAGCATGTGAAATATATGATTATATAGATATGTATATCTATAAGGAAATCCAAAAATCATAATAATTGACAATTTGGAATAAGCACACACATATGTGTCAATAATAAATCTAGATTTCTTTATCAAGAATCTCTTGCATATATCTATAATTCCGATATCAAACATTATTTCGTTTGATTATCTACCTCGTAACTCGAGCGGCAATAATAACAACGGAAACCCATTAAGTTGGGACACCATAAAAAGTATAAGAATTTTCAATACATTACTATAAACTATTAACGCAAGTAAGAAGCATGTAGAATTGTGCTAGTGCACAAGAAAACACATGAAACTTAAATTATACATCCACAGACGTCGAAGTATATCACACACGACTTTCGAGGCAAGACCTTTGGAAAATATGATTAGGCACGACGACACCAATACTAATTCCGTCAGTGGAAGAACTACTAATCAAAAAGCGGCACTCTGCCACATGATCCTACAAACGATCTGAATATCGCTGAGGTACGTTGGGATAAGATTCCACAACCATCGGTGCACAGTCTAATCAGAGTCATAATTATTATCACTGAAAAAGGAGTCACATACCTTTACAACTCCCTCTATTTAATTTTAGTGGACATTTCATGATAACATCACTTAACAACGGTTATCACACGAAATTCCAGATAAAGTTCTTATATTTCTTTCATTGAAATCCTGACTTCTGCATATAATGAATTGACTTTCGCAATTCCACTTCCCCTAAATGGTCATCATACCATGAGGATTTCTTTCATAGTAGCATTTATTGATCTATTTCATTTCTTGGTAAATCCACACATTACACATGCACTGTTGTTGCGCATGTGGTTCGTTTGATTTACGAAGACCATAGGAGGGCTTCAATCCAATTTATTGTTTTATCAAAAGTTCAAATCTCGTTTTGCTTGATCTTTGCATTATAAAAACGATAATTCTTTGATATTGAATCGATGAATTTCCTGAAAAAATCGATTTTCTTTTGAATGGTATACATGGTTTTTGTTGTAACCATGTCAGAGCTTTCTTATTGATTCAAAAACTCGTTTTGTCTAAACCAAGTTCAACTGTTTGAACTTGCTTGCAGTACGTATTCAATTCAGAGTCCCATATGATGGATTGCAGCTATCATATTCGAAATAATCCCAACAAGCACTTCAATTCTCTTGAACCATAACATGCTTGTTGGTCTTCGACTTCATTAAATCGTTTCTTTGATCACGATCACCTTGTGGTGACGTTTTCACAAAGTTTGAAGCTTGCGCTAATCTCGTTGCTCACACCATGCTCGGATTTAATTATTTAATTATTTGTTGTGTGTTGATATTAAATCCGCTTGTTCGATCTATGTATTATCAGTCTTAATGCAATTGTGTGTTAAGATAATGGTACCCCAGTTCCTGTTAAATATTCCGGTGTACCTCTTAACGATTCTTTCACCATCGAGCGAACATTTGGTGATATTTATTGCCTTTCCTCTTCGCTCAAAAATACCGTTTATTCGTTCCATTTTCAGTTATAGATCCTATGAAAATTTGAAACAAATATTCAGATTTACTTTGTGAACCCTTCGTTTAATTTCAAAACACGGTGATACTTGTTTGATCACTTCTATTATTGCCTTGTTTCAATCACTACGACACCTTGTAGTGTTGGTACGAACTTACAACTTGTGCTAAATTACTATCAGTCGTTTCATAGTCGTTTCATACGGAACTATTTATGTTGTTTTGTTTGCACACATTATATACGGATTTAATTTGTACTGAATCCGCTTTGTTGGTTTATCCTATAAAAAGCAATCTTAACACAATCGTGTGCTAAGATAATAATACACAAATTCATATCATATTTCAGTGTATCTCTTAATGATTCTTACATCATGAATCGAGCGTTTCGTAATCTTTATTGCTTTATCATCTTTGATTGAAAAACATTATTCAATTATTTCATTTTCAATCAAAAATCCTACTAGATTCTTTGAATCAAACATTCGGATTTACTTCGTTGAACTTTCATTTGATTTCATGAACTCATTCAGTCACTGCTATTATTATTTCAATCACTACGACACCTTGGGGTGGCGTTTTCTTTAATTTGAAACTTGAGCTAATCTTCTTTTCACACCTGATGTACGGATTTATTTATTTATTTTCTATTGGTTCATTATCTTAAACAGTCTTAATACAATTATGTGTTAAGATAAGAGTACACAAATTCATATCATATTCCGGTGTATCTCTAAAGTTTCTTTCATCATTGATCGAAAATTCTACGATATTCATTTAGTCTTATCTTCCTCAATTGAAAATCCTCTTCGAATGAATATCTAAAATTTTACTTCATTAAAGCGTTCAGTTGATTACCAAAAACGGTGAAATTTTTCGGTCACCACAATTATTGAATCATTTCAATCATTACGACACCTTGTGGCGTCGGTATAGACTTGTAGCTTGAGCTAATATATATATACCTTTCGCTTGACTCATCCTTGAAAATGGTCTTAATACAACTATGTGTTAAGACAATGATACACTAAACTCTGTTGTATATCGGTGTATCCTTGCAATTCAATAAATGTCAACACATTGATTTTTCATATCATAATTCGATAATTGACAAATTATTTTCGTGCGTTATTTCATTTTGAGCTTGTTGATTCTGAAGCTTCCTCAATTGACAATCAAAGAAAGTTTTCTTTTGACGATAAATTCTCTTGTTTCTAAAAGTCATTCACAACTTGTAAACATTCAACTTAGACCTCTATTGATCATAACTCCCTTTCTTGCTTGAACCTAGTCATTATATCATTTCATCTTATTCGTTTGACATCGATTTCTTGAATTGATGCAGTTGAATCATTGAATCCTATTTATTGTACAAACTCATATTCACAAAAATTTGAACATATTTTGATTCGAGTACAGTGTCATTTACCTTAATCCTATTATTTAACATATGACATAAATGATATCGTAACCCAAATCTCGAGGACGAGATTTAAAACAAGGTGGGGAGGATGTAACAACCCTCAAAGATAGTCTCAATACCAAACCGTAATCAAAACCAGAACTACACACGATGAAACTTGTATACTCAATCTGAAAAATTTAGCGGGTAAGGAATCTTGGAGTCCGATAAACCAAATCGCATAAAAATAGTCTTATTAGATTCACAATTAAAAACCAAATCAACTAGAATCAAGACCTAAACATACGCGATAAGTATCGACATGAAAATCGAGAAAAATGCGTAATTGGTCGAAAAAGGCGGCCGAGGACACGTGTCACGATGAAACGCCACGTGTCAGGCCTATACTGGACATGTGGCAGGGCTAGGCCAGGTGGACTCCTGCCGCGATACGCGACAGGATCCCCGATGCCTTTCGCGACTCGCGGGGGGTGCCAATTTGAGGTATATAACAGGCAGTAGTGGGATCAGTTCAAATCGCTCAGTTTGCTCGTTCAAAACGACGTCCTACTTCTTGTATCTCTGTTTCTTTCAAAGAAACCCCTAAAACCCCGAAACTCTGCCCGTTATTAGGGTAATAACTCTAATCACTGGTACGATACTTTATGCGATTGATTAAAACTATCCGATGGATGTTTAAGTGCTGCTCAAACTCGGGTTATACTTTGTCATTCGTCGTGAATTCGATGAATGTTTAAGTATCGCACTTTGTCATTCGTTGTGAGGGTTTTTATCTCGTGATTATCGTTAAAGTTGAATTGAGTTAATACACTAATACGAGTTCCCTCGTATCTAGAAATTAGAACTCGTAAGCAAGAAGTTGCTAAAATACTTAATAGCTAAGTAAACTTAGTTGCTAAGGAAACTTAGAAGTTAAGCAAGTTGAGTAGATTAATTAATCTGCTAAATAAGTTACGTAATCAACTAAGCAAATTATAAAAGTTAAGATAAATTAATTAGTTAAATAGTTAATTAATTAATTAAGTTAAGAAAGGTTAATTAAGATTAATTAAGCTAAGCGAGATTAATTAAGCTAAGCTAGATTAATTAAGCTAAGTGCGATTAATTAAGATTAAGCAAGATTAATTAAGCCAAGTAAGATTAATTAATCAGCTAAGTAAGATTTATTAAACACCTAAATAGATATACATGAAAAATACATAAATATATATATATATATAATAGACAATATCAAAGGAAGGTGTTAGGAAGGTGTAAGAGGATAGATATATGTGAGTAGGAAGCTTCCTAGAAGATGTATAGATAACTTCCTAGAAGTTTCATACTTCTTACCTATAAATAGGTAGCTTAGGAATTCATTTCCTTTGTTCATTTCTTCTATTCTTCTCTCTATACGTTAGTGATCTAACCAATAATCACCGATGCGATGTTCTGTCCGATCGATTCAAGAACCATCTAACGAATGCCAAAGTGTTGTACTTTGTGAATTTCGTTAAACGGAATCCAAAGTACTATACTTTGTGAGTTCATTAAATGGATAACAAAGTACTGTCTGAATAAGACTATACTTTGTGAAATTCGTTAAGGTTCGAATCTCGTGATCATCGTTAGGTTTGATATGGTTTTACACAAATACGTATTCCATTCTGTTAAACTATATGTTTAACCATCAGAATACTCCCAACTATACACTTACAATCAAAATGGATGCTTAATCATCGGAAGATCCAAAATAATAAAGTATATGCTTAATTATCAGAAGGAGTAGAATCAAGAAGCTTGTTAACTCAATACTGCATGCTTATAAAGTGAGTCATTCTCTTTTTACAAAATTTACTTTCAAAATCATGTTTGTTTCCAAAGTTATTATTACAGGGATTAAGTCTTTGTAGTCTTCAATTATAGCCAGTATGTGGGGTTTTGTATATATTACTTGATAATCGTCATCATTGGACAACGGGTTAGCCAATGGGTGATATGACCATAGTCACAGAAACGAGTCGAGTGACAAATACTGTTGGGTAATTGGTTGATAAATAAACATTGTAATCGCTCTTAATAATGTATATTATAACAATGTGTCATTTTATCAAAATGAATGAACTCACCAGTATTTATTTCCTGCTGACAAAACCTTTTTAAAACGCGTTTCAGGTAATTACTGTGACAACCGGTAATTAACGGCTTCTAATTACGCGATTAACAAACGTTTAAGGCGATAATTAATAGTGTTTAAGGCACGAGTTAACCCAGTTAGGCTTTTGTAATGCTTAGGAACGCCTACTCAACTTTACAGTATGCGAATGATAATCCGCGGAGAAACCGCGTAACGATAAACGATAACGAACTGATACCGTACAAAATACTGACCACACCGACGAATACGAATTTTATACGTATAATTTAAACCTATGGATTTCGTTTAGCGGAATTTTCAAGCTTTCGAATGTCACAACACGCAAACGTGAACGGAAAACGCGACTGCGGGAACGCACCGACCATCAAGGACGAAACAAAGCATCGGACTCAAATTTCGTCTCGATGTTAATATATTACGATATATTTCGCTTTCAAATTTTATTATCCGAAGTTGAAATTGGAGTGAAAAACGGGTTAAAAATGACAAAAAAAACATTTTACTTAATTTTTAATGCAACAGACGAACGAACACGCATGTGTGTGTATATATATATATATATATATATATAAATATAAACATACGACACATACCTATATACAGTTATAGCTTCATGTTTTGACTTTATAAACCAACATTCACTAAAAATTGATGTATTTAACTATATTCAATCCTCATGGTTTTGATTTAGTTTTCCTTTTGTGTGGTTTATAAATTGTTCTTTTTTTTTAATTTTCTAATTGTTCCTATGGAACTAAAAAAAAAAAAAGACAACCTTCTAAATCTCTTGCTATATCTCGATCCCATCTCCATTAGTTAATTTGAGTTTTATGATTTAACTATATATATACATATATAACTATAAAGACTTGTGGTTCCCAAGACTAAGACAAGATGTAATTGTTTATTCAAAAGTTGTACCAAAACATCCATTTTACTTGCAAAATTGGATCGTAACCCATACCACTGATTTTTATGCACCATCTTTTCACACATGCTTGATTTTACTATGAATTGTATTATTATACACAAATAACCATACTTTGTACATAGATCCTACAAGATAAATCATGAGGTCAACTTAGTTGTGCTTTTTCTTTTCTTTTTTTCGATGGATCATCAAAGAGAGAGAGCAAAGGATCAAGATTTTTATAATCATTAAACCCATGGAAACACTCTTCATCCATACTGGCATCATTAAATGATGGTGACCCATTTCCATGCATAACCTTATTGCATACCTTGTACTAGTTAATAAACAAACCATCTTCCAAACACTCCTTTTCAGATCCCCAAGGCCGAACCCAACCCCATCTCACCCAAGATATTGATGTTAAATTAGTTTTATATTGCAACCTTTAGTACTACAAGACCTCAAGATTTCCTATTAATTCCATTCAAACAAAAAAAAAAAAACCCTTTGCATCCATATTACCCCTCTCGGCTGTAGTGGACCAAGAACAACACACATTCACACATTTAATTTAGCCTAAGTCCAAGTGTTGAAATTCAAGTTGGTTTTCAAGTTTAAAGCTTCAAGATTCAAGCTTCTCTTCTTGTTTTCTCACCTCGCCTTCCTTGCCCCTTGTAAGTGTAATGTTATAAGAATACTTTTGTTTTCACTAGATTATGATGTTCAAGTCACCCAAATACTAGATGGTGGTGGTTAAAAGATCGAGTATTCCTAAATAGTTTTTGTTTTTTTTTTTGTTTTTTTTTTTTTTTACTTATTTTTAATTTAATGGTGTTAGATATAACTAGTGGTTTTAGTCGCCATGTTAAAACATATATGGTCATGCTCTTAAGTACAAAGTTCATGTGCTACAAGGGTGATGTACACTAGATTCATGGTTATATGTTGTTACAAGATGATATATGCCAACTTATAACTAGTTCATATTAGTGGGTTCTTTGAAGTTAAAAAAAAAAAAGATCTTATATATACTTTGGTAAAAATATGAGTGTACTTATTATTGTTATGAACACCGAACATCATGGTCTACTTATTTAGCCTATAAATAAATAAGTTATTATTTTGGATTTAAATGTATACGTGACACAAGATTAATTCTATAAATGCCTTTGGACATATTTTGAATTCATTATATAAAGATATATATTTTTTTACATGGTTTTTCTTTGAGTAAGACAAAACCCGAGCATGAATTTCAAAGATAGGTATAAGGATGCGTTACAATTTCATACATCATGTACAAATTCATTTAGATATATTTTCAAGAATCATAAACGCGTCGCCAACGGTTCGTCGTGTTTCAAGGTTACATTTTTCTAAGCAAACATAGATATCATCTAGTTGGTTGGGTGACTTGATACATAAGACCAACTTATATGCTAGGATAATGCTTGAACCTTATAGAGTCCTTGATATATTTAAGACACTTGTAGGTCGGGATTATATATTATTATTCGGACATTTGGATTGCTAGCATACGCACGGAACGCAAATTGTGAGTTCATAACCCCCACTTTTTACTGTTTTACATTTTTATAAATGTTTTCGGGGGTGGAAAGACATGCAAGTTTTTGCAAAAGCAAACACTATTTTGATGAACGAAAACACATATTTATAAACCATGTTGCAAATGAATTCCAACAAACTCGAAAGGTTTACGAAAGGTTTATACTAAACATACCGGTTTTACAAAACAAACGCGTATTTTCGCAAACATGCATGATTTTCATGACTAGTGACGAGAATGTTCTAGTTACTACAATGGGACTGGGTTGGCCTGCGTACGAAAAACGAGACAACTCAGTGAGATCATGTTCCCCTTTTCTTTCAACGTTTCGGTTTACAACTTTCGGGGGGAAATACATATCAAACTTAGGTATGATTAAGTTATGGAATGAACTCTTAGATCATGTGAGCATAGGCTGTAACTGAGGTGCCATTAATCCTTTTGAGGACCAAGGAACAAAGGTTAGATCTAATGGGTACGGGCGAGCCCCACTCACGGTCCATGGGTGACCACTTAGAGTGCTGTTGTGTCCCAGTCGAGGTTATTCGACACTACAATTTCCTACGCGGGTTGAGTACCTCCTATGTCGTCGCATATATTAATGTCCTCGCGAAACATTAATGATCAACATGTTCATAGACGCTTTACATACCAACTTACAACACCAAAAGTTTCAAATGTTTTTAATATTCATTTGACGTAAACTCATAATACATGTATTTAAAACTTTGACAACGTTTTCAACTTATGTACAAATAAGAGGACGTGTTAGTCCTGCTTACAAAGACTCTCGTGGGCTAGACTCACAACTTTCATATATCATGTCGAGAAAATGATTTTTCCATATTTCTCAACAACTTTTAAACCGGTTATCAAAAAGATTTGTTTTAAATCTTTTTCAAAACAAACTATGAACTCGCTCAACTTTATGTTGATTTTTTTCGCATGTTCTTTCTCAGGTTGCATTTTCAAAAACTATGGAACGGTTGGAATAGGAGAACCCATGGGAATTCGTGTACTTAGTGGCGTTCCCATTCTAGAAGTCTTAGCTTATTTGCTTCCGCTGTGCAATGAAGATACCGGTCCAGTCACGCCATGCTCTGATAATTTCGGGGTGTGACAGATTGGTATCAGAGCTATAGGTTTCAGCGAATTAGGTTTCTGTAGAGATACCTAGGCTTTAACCTCACTATTCTCTTGGGACTTAGGTATCAAGAATTGAACACATACAGAACGCCTAGGATCGAATATGGGTTCCAACCGTTGCCAAGAACAATGAGTCAACAGTTTTGGTTTTAAGCATACACAAGTGTTGTGTTGATACACGGTTCACGAAGCAGATTCGTACATTAAGCAAACTTTGAGAGTTTTGGATAACATGCATTTAGGACCTTTGTAAAGCTTATGTCGAAACTCACTAAAGGTCCTTACTTAGAAACTGTGACTAACAACTTGGGCAAGCGTCATTATATTATGTCGTCTATGCTATCTTACTTACCCGAGCAGGTAACCTACGCGGAACGAAACACTAGTGCACAAGAATACATGAAACTCAAATTATACCTCAACGGATGTCGGAGCACATCACATCCTACGAAGAACGAAATGCTAGCGCACAAGTATACATGAAGCTTAAACTATACGTCAGCGGACATAGAAGTATATCATACACGACTTTTGAGGCAAGGCCTTAGGGAAAACACAAATGGACACGACAACAATGATGCTAATCCCATCAACGGGAGAACAACAACCGAAATATGGTACTCTGCCACATGTTCCTGCAAATGACACGAATCACGCCGAGGTACGCTTAAACAAGATTTCATAACGATCGATACTTAGTCTAATGAGACTCACAACTATTAGCGCCGCAAAATAAGTCACATGCCTCCACATTCCCCCTATTTCATTTATGGCGATTACGCTATGTTCGACATTCCATGGTAATGTCAACTAACAAACGATTATCACGTGAACTTCCAGGTAAAGTCCTTAAATTTCTGTTGTTGAAATTCCGACTTTTGCATCTAGTGAGTAGATTTTTGCATTTCTACTCCCCCCTAATGATCGTTGCACCACGAAGATTTTATTTCCTGATAGCGAACACTCATTTGCTTATTTCTTGACAAATTCGTACGCTACACATGCATTGTTTGTTAAGCATGTGGTTTCACTTCGAATGTTTGTTTTGTCAACATCTCATATATTATTTCGCTATACTAAATCCTTGCATTGTAATCTAGACGACCCGTATTATTGCAAAATGTTGACTCTTTGGTATCGAGTCAACGGATTTCTTGGAAAACTCATTTTCTTTTGAGTGGTATACATGGTTTTTGTTGTAACCATGTCGAAACTTTTCTTATCGAGATACGAATTCATTGTTTGATTTTATTTCAGCCAAGTTCAATTGATTGAACTTGCTCGTAATATATATATTTGATTCAAAATTCCATATGATGGATTGAGGCCATCATATTCGAAATAATCCCAACAAGCGCTTCATTTGCTTTGAACCATAACATGCTTGTTTGGTCTTCGACTTCATTGAATCGTTTTCTTTGATCACGATCACCTTGTGGTGGCATTTTCACAAGTTTGAAGCTTGCGCTAATCTCGTTGCTTAACTCATGTACGGATTTAATTATTTATTTAGTTGTTTATTGATATTAAATCCGCTTTGTGAATTATCATATTAAAATAGTCTTAATACAATCGTGTGTTAAGATAATGGTACACAAGTTCATGTCATATTTCGGTGTGCCTCTTAACGGATCTTTCATCATCGAGCGGACATTTTGGTGATATTCATTGCTTTTCATCTTTACTCGAAAACATTATTTATTTGTTTCATTATCAATTGAAAATCTCATGATGTTTGTTTGGAATAAACATTCACATTTATTTCGTTGAGCCCTTTCATCTGATTTCATACACGGTGATACTTGTTCGGTCACCGCTATTATTGAATTGTTTCATTCAATACGACACCTTGTGGTGTCGGTAATCATGATCGAGCGTTTCATGCAAAACACGGTGATGCTTGTTCGGTCACCGCTATTATCGAATTATTTCATTCACTACGACACCTTGTGGTGTCGGTATAAACTTGTAGCATGTGCTAATCACGATCAGCCGTTTCATTGGAAATTATTTATGTTTTTTGTTTGACACATCGTTTGAATAGTCTTAATGCAATTATGTATTAAGACGATGATACACCAGGTTCGGTTGTATTTCGTTTCGGTGTATCCTTGCAACATGGTAATGTCAACACGTTAATTTTATTCATTTAGCGGTTTGATTGTTGATAAATCATTTTTATGAGTCTATGTATTTGAACTTGTTTAACTCGAGTTTCAATCACACAACAACCAACACAAGTTTTTGTTGGTAGTGAATTCTATTGTTTCAAAATTGATTTGCCTATTGTGAACGTTCATTTGAAATTCTATTGGTTGAAATTCCTGTTTTGTTGAACCCCGTAAATTTTGGTCGCATTGGGGATAGTATCATTATGCTTCGTTCACTTGACATTGATTTCTGGAACAAACTCAGTTGAACCGTTGGGTTCTTATTGATTCAAAATATCTTTACACTCACGTAATCCGAATAAGCCTTGATTCGATTACGCAGTCATTCACTTTGGTATTATTCGGACTTACCGAGGAACAACACAACTCTGAGGAGATAACATAGACGAAATTTCGAGGACGAAATTTCTGTAACAGGGGGAGAATGTGACAACCGGTAATTAACGGCTTCTAATTACGCGATTAACAAACGTTTAAGGCGATAATTAATAGTGTTTAAGGCACGAGTTAACCCAGTTAGGCTTTTGTAATGCTTAGGAACGCCTACTCAACTTTACAGTATGCGAATGATAATCCGCGGAGAAACCGCGTAACGATAAACGATAACGAACTGATACCGTACAAAATACTGACCACACCGACGAATACGAATTTTATACGTATAATTTAAACCTATGGATTTCGTTTAGCGGAATTTTCAAGCTTTCGAATGTCACAACACGCAAACGTGAACGGAAAACGCGACTGCGGGAACGCACCGACCATCAAGGACGAAACAAAGCATCGGACTCAAATTTCGTCTCGATGTTAATATATTACGATATATTTCGCTTTCAAATTTTATTATCCGAAGTTGAAATTGGAGTGAAAAACGGGTTAAAAATGACAAAAAAAACATTTTACTTAATTTTTAATGCAACAGACGAACGAACACGCATGTGTGTGTATATATATATATATATATATATAAATATAAACATACGACACATACCTATATACAGTTATAGTTTCATGTTTTGACTTTATAAACCAACATTCACTAAAAATTGATGTATTTAACTATATTCAATCCTCATGGTTTTGATTTAGTTTTCCTTTTGTGTGGTTTATAAATTGTTCTTTTTTTTTAATTTTCTAATTGTTCCTATGGAACTAAAAAAAAAAAAAGACAACCTTCTAAATCTCTTGCTATATCTCGATCCCATCTCCATTAGTTAATTTGAGTTTTATGATTTAACTATATATATACATATATAACTATAAAGACTTGTGGTTCCCAAGACTAAGACAAGATGTAATTGTTTATTCAAAAGTTGTACCAAAACATCCATTTTACTTGCAAAATTGGATCGTAACCCATACCACTGATTTTTATGCACCATCTTTTCACACATGCTTGATTTTACTATGAATTGTATTATTATACACAAATAACCATACTTTGTACATAGATCCTACAAGATAAATCATGAGGTCAACTTAGTTGTGCTTTTTCTTTTCTTTTTTTCGATGGATCATCAAAGAGAGAGAGCAAAGGATCAAGATTTTTATAATCATTAAACCCATGGAAACACTCTTCATCCATACTGGCATCATTAAATGATGGTGACCCATTTCCATGCATAACCTTATTGCATACCTTGTACTAGTTAATAAACAAACCATCTTCCAAACACTCCTTTTCAGATCCCCAAGGCCGAACCCAACCCCATCTCACCCAAGATATTGATGTTAAATTAGTTTTATATTGCAACCTTTAGTACTACAAGACCTCAAGATTTCCTATTAATTCCATTCAAACAAAAAAAAAAAACCCTTTGCATCCATATTACCCCTCTCGGCTGTAGTGGACCAAGAACAACACACATTCACACATTTAATTTAGCCTAAGTCCAAGTGTTGAAATTCAAGTTGGTTTTCAAGTTTAAAGCTTCAAGATTCAAGCTTCTCTTCTTGTTTTCTCACCTCGCCTTCCTTGCCCCTTGTAAGTGTAATGTTATAAGAATACTTTTGTTTTCACTAGATTATGATGTTCAAGTCACCCAAATACTAGATGGTGGTGGTTAAAAGATCGAGTATTCCTAAATAGTTTTTGTTTTTTTTTTTGTTTTTTTTTTTTTTACTTATTTTTAATTTAATGGTGTTAGATATAACTAGTGGTTTTAGTCGCCATGTTAAAACATATATGGTCATGCTCTTAAGTACAAAGTTCATGTGCTACAAGGGTGATGTACACTAGATTCATGGTTATATGTTGTTACAAGATGATATATGCCAACTTATAACTAGTTCATATTAGTGGGTTCTTTGAAGTTAAAAAAAAAAAAAAGATCTTATATATACTTTGGTAAAAATATGAGTGTACTTATTATTGTTATGAACACCGAACATCATGGTCTACTTATTTAGCCTATAAATAAATAAGTTATTATTTTGGATTTAAATGTATACGTGACACAAGATTAATTCTATAAATGCCTTTGGACATATTTTGAATTCATTATATAAAGATATATATTTTTTTACATGGTTTTTCTTTGAGTAAGACAAAACCCGAGCATGAATTTCAAAGATAGGTATAAGGATGCGTTACAATTTCATACATCATGTACAAATTCATTTAGATATATTTTCAAGAATCATAAACGCGTCGCCAACGGTTCGTCGTGTTTCAAGGTTACATTTTTCTAAGCAAACATAGATATCATCTAGTTGGTTGGGTGACTTGATACATAAGACCAACTTATATGCTAGGATAATGCTTGAACCTTATAGAGTCCTTGATATATTTAAGACACTTGTAGGTCGGGATTATATATTATTATTCGGACATTTGGATTGCTAGCATACGCACGGAACGCAAATTGTGAGTTCATAACCCCCACTTTTTACTGTTTTACATTTTTATAAATGTTTTCGGGGGTGGAAAGACATGCAAGTTTTTGCAAAAGCAAACACTATTTTGATGAACGAAAACACATATTTATAAACCATGTTGCAAATGAATTCCAACAAACTCGAAAGGTTTACGAAAGGTTTATACTAAACATACCGGTTTTACAAAACAAACGCGTATTTTCGCAAACATGCATGATTTTCATGACTAGTGACGAGAATGTTCTAGTTACTACAATGGGACTGGGTTGGCCTGCGTACGAAAAACGAGACAACTCAGTGAGATCATGTCCCCCTTTTCTTTCAACGTTTCGGTTTACAACTTTCGGGGGGAAATACATATCAAACTTAGGTATGATTAAGTTATGGAATGAACTCTTAGATCATGTGAGCATAGGCTGTAACTGAGGTGCCATTAATCCTTTTGAGGACCAAGGAACAAAGGTTAGATCTAATGGGTACGGGCGAGCCCCACTCACGGTCCATGGGTGACCACTTAGAGTGCTGTTGTGTCCCAGTCGAGGTTATTCGACACTACAATTTCCTACGCGGGTTGAGTACCTCCTATGTCGTCGCATATATTAATGTCCTCGCGAAACATTAATGATCAACATGTTCATAGACGCTTTACATACCAACTTACAACACCAAAAGTTTCAAATGTTTTTAATATTCATTTGACGTAAACTCATAATACATGTATTTAAAACTTTGACAACGTTTTCAACTTATGTACAAATAAGAGGACGTGTTAGTCCTGCTTACAAAGACTCTCGTGGGCTAGACTCACAACTTTCATATATCATGTCGAGAAAATGATTTTTCCATATTTCTCAACAACTTTTAAACCGGTTATCAAAAAGATTTGTTTTAAATCTTTTTCAAAACAAACTATGAACTCGCTCAACTTTATGTTGATTTTTTTCGCATGTTCTTTCTCAGGTTGCATTTTCAAAAACTATGGAACGGTTGGAATAGGAGAACCCATGGGAATTCGTGTACTTAGTGGCGTTCCCATTCTAGAAGTCTTAGCTTATTTGCTTCCGCTGTGCAATGAAGATACCGGTCCAGTCACGCCATGCTCTGATAATTTCGGGGTGTGACAATTACAGTAGATTGGAGTAAGAATTGGATACGACACCAACAAGACTTACAGAAGTGGCTCATTTTATCAATTAAATTAAAAGTTATTTTATGTATTCGGGTTTATCCCATATTAAAAGCTACCTTTGTAAAACATGGGTTTATCCCCATCTATTTAAAAAAATAAAAATCCAGTGTTTTCTAAACTCTGATATTTTTCCTAACTCACGGTCCTGATGAAATTTCCGCTGCAATATTTTTCAAAATAATCACCGGTACCACTTGGCTGCTTGCGGCTTCCGATTCCGTCCAGGGTGGATTGGGGGTCGTGACATGCACCTCTGTTCAGCCCCATTATTCAACAATAATATAATATAATATCAACATCATACGCAAAGGGATGCCCCAACAATTCTCCAGCCTCCTTGTCCACTTTTTCCCCTTTTCTTTGCTCCCTACTCAGGCAGGTATCTAGGGTTTCTTTTTTGTTCTACAATCTTCCATTTCTCCTTAATCCATTCCACTCATTCATCACAATCCGCAGGTCTTCTAACCGCTATTTCTATAGAATCTACAAATTCAAATCCACTATGGGCCAGATCTAGTACTCCGAAAAGTATTTTGACGACACGTTCTACAGAATCTTCTAACCGCATATCAAACTTGTTTGTTAATGGGAGGTGAAGAACTAAGTTGTTGGCTGGAGGTGATAAGAGATGGTAATCGGTGGTCGATTGATCGGCGCGGTGGTTATCAGAGGTGGAGGTGTTTGCCGCCGGTCGGAGATGATAAAAGTTGATCGGTGGTCGTGTACAGAGAGATGGTCGTCGGCAGTGTGATGGGGTCATCAGAGGCGGGTAGTGTGATCGATGATGGTGGAGGTTAGTCTATTGTGGGTGACGGTGGGTATGGTGGTCGATCGGAGGGTGAGTCGTGATTGTTATTCGACGGGACGGGTGAACAGTGGTCGTCGACGGTGGGGGTAGTGGTGATTGTTGGTCAGAAAAAGGTGGATGGATGGTGGTTGATGTCCTCGGTGGTGGAGTGGTTCCTAATGGGGCAGAAGACAGGAAGACAGGGATTGAACAACCAAATTGGGGAAGAAGACATGGACTGAACAGAGGTGCATGTAACAACTCTCATTAAAATTTATAATTAGAATGATAATTAGTCAATAAGGAAACCCTAATTGAGACACCCAAGTAATTCTGCACTAACCCTAAAATTTTCAGAACAATCAGAATTAGGATCAGGGCCCCTAAAACTCAAGGGGGGCAAACCCTAGTGGATAATTATCCATCAAATTCGTTGTCACAATTGAAATTAAGAAAACTATTGAGTCAGCCAAGCTAGTCCCGTACCCAGCTAGCCTATGTAAATAGATTGCACCCTTTACGGACCGTAAAGGAAAAAGCCATACGGTCCGTAAGCCTGTCCAAAAAAATCACTATAAATAGCAGACATTGGCAATTGATTTCTGTGTTGAAAACGACGTGCAAATTCTCTGTAGACGTCAAGATATAGCAAGAACAGTCACAAAACACACACCTTAGTATCAAATTACTGCCGCAAAACAGGGTAATCACTCGATCGCTATTACGATTCATTTTCCGAGATCAATATATCCAAAAGAATGTTTAAGTGCCGCCCACATTGGGTTATACTTTGTCGTTCGTCGTTAAATCGATGAATGTTTAAGTATTGCACTTTGTCGTTCGTTGTGAGAATTTGATTTCGTGAGTTATCGTAACTGCTGTATTGATCACTAACCCGGTTTTGTGTGCATTATTATTTAATTAGGTTAAACAAGGCTAAATCATATTCTGCCCGTGTTAAATCTGCAATGTGAGTCCTTCTCTTTTTATCAAATGTTTTACAATACTCCAAATTATTTTTCAGTATTATAAGTACAGTGATTAAGTTTATGTAATCACCAAATTACAGCCAGTATGTGGGGTATTGTGCACATTACTACTGTTTTAATCACATTAGGTGGGCGAACCTAAAATTAAGTGTTATACGTCATTCATTGGGGCAGCCAATGGTGATATGACCACAGTCACAGATCCGGTCGAGTGACAAATACTGTGGGTAGTTGGTAGATAATAAACATATGTAAAAACTCTTAATACTGTGAATTATAACAAATGTGTCGTTTTTAGTAAATAGAATGATTCACTCAGTATTTCCCCGCTGACAAAACCTTTTTCAAACATGTTTCAGGTGATCTACTGTAATTCAGGAAAAGTGCCGGAGAGCATTTCAAGCTTACAATAGTGGCTCAGTATAAAATAAAGAAATATGTTTTGAAATAAAGATTTATCAGAAAAATCTTATTATTGTAAATTATCGGGGTTTTATCCCGAATTGTGAAATAAAATAATCGGGAAAAGTTTTTAGCTTTATAACGATCCTGATGTTAAAATTCCGCTGCTAAAATCACATAAATAAATATCACGGGATTTCTGTCCCGCGGCTCCTGAAACGGGTCAAACCGGATCGGGGGCCGTGACAGAAATAAGGTGGTATCAGAGCCACTGAGTTAAGCTAATTAAGTATTTAAAAGATACTTAATTTTTCCTGATTACTATTATGTGATTATGTGTTTTACTAAATTGACTATTTGTTAGTTACAGTATGGGTAAGCAAAAGCTGCAAGATATATATCTTAAATTAGATAGGTCAGTCTACGAAGAGGGAAGTTCATCCAAAACTAAATTTTCAAAACTCCCTACAATCCCTGAAGAAGGAATATTTGTGCGAAAAGCACAATATGAGAAACCGCTTTCTCCTAGAAAAAGGAGTATGATTATTAAGAAAAGTAAAGAACAAATCCAGGAAAAGAGGATTAAAAAGGAAACCCAGGAGTTAATCAATAAATCACCTTGGGAAGATAAGCTAGATGAGAAATGGGCAAATTTGTATATGCTAGCCACTGTAGCAGAACATGCAAATCTTTAAATACCCTAAGTCTAGTAATAGCACTTCTCAGTAAATAAATAAATAAATCTGAGTGTGTTCTTTCCTGTTATTTTGTACAAATAGTGTGCAATAAAACTTCGATGTTTATTTGTTAAACTTTGTTCCAAAGTTTTAACTTAGCATTTTCTGTGCATTTTGCATATATGCTACACAGCATGAGCGAGATATCTGAAGCTTTTCAGAACCTCAATCTTTATCCGGTGAATATAGAAGTTTCCCAAGATTTTACTGGATACTTTGCTGATGTGGACCAACCTGTAGAATTCCATGTTCCACCTTTGACAAAGCCAAAACGAAAGAAAAGGAAGAATTACGTATGGGGACATCGTATACGTAGGAAAAAGCCAGCTCCAAAACTTCCTAAAATAAACAATCCTTTAGAAATAGCAAAAGAAACTGGTAAACAGCCAGAGATGGAAATTGAAGTTAAGAAAGATTCTCGGCAAATGGAGATGCAGTTTGAGGAATATTCTCAAGAAATAGAAATGGAAGTAGGGCAAGGTTCTAGACCAACACAGATAGAAATTGGAGAGAGCTCCAATCAAAACCAAAACCAGGGAATAACTTTTCAGGATGAAATAGATTTCCTATTAGCAAACTGTGAGACTATTCAGCCTGTTAATACGAATATTTTTACCTATCCTATCGAAAATCCAATCCCTATGAATTTTGCACCAGCAATCCCAGAACCAATAGTCCACGCTCAACCTGTAGAAATGGAAGAATGGTGGACGAATGATTGGCAATTTCAAAATATTGTCAACGACCCTTATTCCTTCCTTCCGCAATTCGATCCAGAACCCCTACCTAATCCACCAATGAGCACTGAGAATATGGCTGAACTTCGCCATTTCGGTGAAGAATTGATGGATGCAGGGAATAGAATCAGGGAGATAGGGGGACAGATTGCCTGGAAATATGATGAAAGGGAAATGCGTTTTTAGAACAACAAATGGTGAGGGATAGGAAGGATGGTAAAACTATAGTTGTGTAATAGTATAGTAAATAGTGAAATCAGTCTGTAACATAACTCCGAATAAAACTTTGTAAAATATCTGTGTGTAGTGATGCATACTATAACGGATATGAAATGGAATCGAGAAATCGATAGTTTTGACTTTACGTGCATTGTGAATTGTCTGATTGTTTGTGTATAAATTGCTAGTTATCAAATACTAATAAAAATTATTATATATTATCAGATGGCAAATAGTGGTAATGAACCAGTAAATGAGGTTAATCAGTCAGAGCAACATCCAGGGGATCAATATATGACTCGACAAGATATTGAAAATATTGTTGCTCAGGGGATAGCCAATGCTATTCCAGCATTCGTTGCTGCTGTAAAAAGTCCAATCGAACCGCAACATATCGTTCCTAGTAAACGTACTTCTGAAGATAACTTCAGTAATAGTATAAATGGGTTCAATAATCATGACAATGAATCTCAATACACGCCGCTCCCTAAGAAACAGAAAGCTGCAACACCTGGTTGCACTTTCAAAGAATTCCTTGCTTGTAAACCCACTGAATTTGCAGGCAATGAAGGGGCAACTGCATCACTGCGTTGGTTAGAGAAAACCGAAGCAGTAATTGCAATAAGTAAGTGTGCCAAAGATGATCAAGTCATGTACGCATCAAATCTGTTTAAAGAAGGAGCACTCGAATGGTGGAACACTGTGTTACAAGCTAAAGGAAGAAATAGGGCTTATGCTATGACTTGGGAAGAATTTAAGAGTCTGGTAGAAAGAAAATTATGTCCTGAATACGAAAAGGAACAAATGGCAAATAAGTTCCTAACTCATCGGATGTTAGGTGTGGATTGTCGTGGTTATACTTCGACATTCTTCGAATATGCTAGAGTGGTACCTAACCTGGCTTCGCCAGAACCGGTACTCATTTCTCGCTATATTTGGGGATTAATTAGCGAAATTCGAAATATCATTAAGGCTGTGAGACCTCGCACTATTGACGATGCAGTAGAATTAGCTAACACCCTAACCGATGAACTGATACACACAAGAGATGAAGACAGGAAGAAGGAATTAGCCCAGAAAATTACCCAAGGATTTAGGGTGGGTAATAGTAGTAATTTCAAGAAAAGAGGAGCAGGGCAATCTTCAGCACAGCCATTCTGCAAAATTTGCAAAAAGAAACATTTTGGAAAATGTAATAAACTTTGCAGTTTTTGCAAAACGATAGGACATCGTGAAGAAAACTGCAGGAAGAAATCCATAATTTGTTACAATTGTGGAGAAGCCGGGCATTTCAAAACCGAATGTCCTAAGTTAGCTAACCCAGTAGACAATAAACCCAAGGCAGCCGAAGGAGCTACTAAGAAGAATGCCAGAGCATTCCAGCTAACCACTCAAGAAGCAGAGCTCATTCCGGATGTTATAGCCGGTACGTTTTTAGTTCACAACGTTTATGCAAAAGTATTATTTGACTCTGGTGCAAACCAAAGTTTTATAAATACTTCATTCTGTCAAGCTCTTAAGTTACCCTTAACTACCGTTAGGCAAATTTTTACAGTCGAAACTGTAGATGGGAATTCAGTAAAAATCAATCAGGTTTTGCAAAAAGTAGAAATAGAACTCTGAGGTCATAAATTTGCTGCAAACCTATTGCCTATGAAATTAGCTGAATTTGATATTGTGTTAGGAATGGATTGGTTAATAGCCAACCATGCTCAAATCATTTGTGATAGAAACTCTATAGAAATTCAATCACCTACTGGGAAAGTAATCATGATTACAGGAGATAAACCCCGAAAGCCGCTAAAGTTCATATCAGTAATGAAAGTTGCTAATTATGAACGCAAACAAGGAATAGTATATATGATTTCAGTAATCATTTGTACTAAAGGAAAAGAACTTAAGGAAATTCCTGTAGTCTCAGAATACCCAGAGGTATTTCCGGAAGATTTACCTGGGTTACCACCAGATAGGGAGGTAGAATTTAGGATTCATCTAATTCCAGGAACTACACCGATAGCCAAGGCACCCTATCGATTAACTCCTACCGAAATTCTAGAATTAAAGAAGCAATTAGATGAATTACTAAGCAAAGGATTTATACAACCTAGTTCATCCCCTTGGGGTGCACCAGTGTTGTTTGTGAAAAAGAAAGATGGATCAATGAGAATGTGTATCGATTATAGAGAGTTAAATAAGGTTACAATTAAGAATCGATACCCATTACCTAGGATTGATGATCTTTTCGATCAATTACAAGGCGCTAAATATTTTTCTAAGATAGATTTGCGCTCCGGATATCATCAATTAAAGGTTCAAGAAGAAGACATACCTAAAACTGCTTTTAGAACTAGGTATGGACATTATGAGTTTACAGTCATGCCCTTTAGGTTAACTAATGCACCTGCAGCATTTATGGACATGATGAACAGGATCTGTAAACCATATTTGGATAAATTTGTAATTGTTTTCATAGACGATATACTTATTTATTCAAAAAGTCAGGTCGAACATCGTCAGCACTTGCATGCACTCTTAACTTTGTTAAGAAAAGAAAAGTTGTATGCCAAATTCTCGAAGTGTGAATTTTGGCTACAAGAAGTGCAATTCTTAGGACACATGGTGAATCACGAAGGTATTCACGTAGATCCTGCTAAGATAGAAGCAATTACCAATTGGGAGGTTCTGCAAACTGCAAAGGAAATTAGAAGTTTTATAGGTTTAGCTGGGTATTATAGACGGTTTATTAAGGATTTTTCCAAGATAGCTATACCATTAACTAAGCTAACCTGTAAAGCCACTAAGTTTGAGTGGGGACCTAAACAAGAAGAAGCCTTCAGAATCTTAAAGCAGAAATTAACCAATGCTCCAATTTTAGCCTTACCAGAAGGAACAGAAGATTTTGAAGTATATTGTGATGCTTCAAAATTAGGATATGGATGTGTGTTGATGCAACACAAGAAGGTAATTGCGTATGCTTCCAGACAATTGAAAAAGCACAAAGAAAACTATACGACTCATGATTTAGAATTAGGAGCTATAGTTTTTGCCCTTAAGATATGGAGACATTATCTGTATGGAAGTAAGTTTACTATTTATACAGATCATAAGAGTTTAAGGTATATATTTGGGCAAAAAGAGTTAAACATGAGGCAAAGAAGATGGATGGAAATCTTGAGTGATTACGACTGTGATATTCAATATCACGAAGGAAAGACAAACGTAGTTGCAGACGCCTTAAGTCGTAAGTACCATGAAAAGCAAAGACGAGTCCGTGCTCTTAGAATAAATCTACAAGTAGATTTAATGGAACAATTGAAGGAAATTCAAGAAACGGCAATCAAGGACGATGCCGAAGGAATGAAAGGTTACCTAAAAGAATTAGAACAAGGAAACGATGGAATTTGGAAATTCCACAAAAGTAGAATTTGGGTACCTAAACAGGGAAATTTAAGGTCAAAGATTTTAGACGAAGCTCATAAATCTAGGTATACTGTACATCCAGGAAACAATAAGATGTACCAAGATTTAAGAAAGAATTTCTGGTGGATAGGAATGAAGAAGGATATAGCCGAATACGTATCTAAGTGTCTAACTTGTTCACAAGTTAAAACCGAACATCAGAAACCTTCAGGTCTACTACAACAATTAGAAATTCCTGTATGGAAATGGGAACTCATAACAATGGACTTTGTTACTAAGTTACCCAAAACCAGAAAAGCTAATGAAGCCATTTGGGTGATCGTGGACCGATTAACCAAATCTGCTCATTTTCTACCAATAAAGGAAACCTTTAGCATGGAAAGGTTAGCCAAGTTGTACGTAGATGAAATAGTATCTTTACACGGAGTTCCACTCTCCATTGTATCGGATAGAGATAGTCGTTTCACTTCCTGTTTCTGGACAAGTTTCCAAGAAGCAATGGGAACCCGACTCAATTTAAGTACTGCATATCATCCACAAACAGACGGACAAAGTGAAAGGACAATCCAAACCCTAGAAGACATGCTCCGAGCATGTGTAATTGACTTTGGAGGTAATTGGGATAACCATTTACCATTAATCGAATTCTCCTATAATAATAGTTATCACTCAAGTATCGAAGCCGCTCCATTCGAAGCACTGTATGGACGCAAGTGCAGAACTCCCGTATGTTAGGCGGAAATAGGAGAAAGTCAATTATCAGGTCCAGAAATCGTGCAAGAAACCACAGACAAGATAACTCAAATCAAGGAAAGATTGAAAACAGCCAGAGATCGCCAGAAAAGCTATACAAACAATCGCCGCAAGCCACTAGAATTCCAGATAGGAGACAAAGTACTGTTGAAAGTATCTCCTTGGAAAGGAGTAGTACGATTCGGTAAGAAAGGAAAACTGAGTCCAAGATATGTTGGATCATTCCCAGTGATTCAACGAATCGGACCAGTTGCTTATCGCTAACAACTACCAGAAGAACTAGCTGGAGTACATGATGTATTTCATATATCCAATCTCAAGAAATGCCTATCAGACGAATCCCTGGTAGTACCTCTTCAAGACGTGGAGGTAAATGAAAAGCTGAAATTCATAAAGAAACCCTTACAAATAGAAGAAAAGAAAATCAAGTTTCTCAAACACAAGCGACTAGTACTGGTGAAAGTCAAATGGAATTCAAAGAGAGGACCAGAATATACTTGGGAACTGGAGTCAGAAATGAAGCGGAAATACCCTCATCTATTTCAATGAATCTCGAGGACGAGATTTTTCTTAAGGTGGGGAGGATGTAACAACTCTCATTAAAATTTATAATTAGAATGATAATTAGTCAATAAGGAAACCCTAATTGAGACACCCAAGTAATTCTGCACTAACCCTAAAATTTTCAGAACAATCAGAATTAGGATCAGGGCCCCTAAAACTCAAGGGGGCAAACCCTAGTGGATAATTATCCATCAAATTCGTTGTCACAATTGAAATTAAGAAAACTATTGAGTCAGCCAAGCTAGTCCCGTACCCAGCTAGCCTATGTAAATAGACTGCACCCTTTACGAACCGTAAAGGAAAAAGCCATACGGTCCGTAAGCCTGTCCCAAAAATCACTATAAATAGCAGACATTGGCAATTGATTTCTGTGTTGAAAACGACGTGCAAATTCTCTGTAGACATCAATATATAGCAAGAACAGTCAAAAAACACACACCTTAGTATCAAATTACTGCCGCAAAACAGGGTAATCACTCGATCGCTATTACGATTCATTTTCCGAGATCAATATATCCAAAAGAATGTCTAAGTTCCGCCCACATTGGGTTATATTTGTCGTTCGTCGTTAAATCGATGAATGTTTAAGTATTGCACTTTGTCGTTCATTGTGAGAATTTGATTTCGTGAGTTATCGTAACTGCTGTATTGATCACTAACCCGGTTTTGTGTGCATTATTATTTAATTAGGTTAAACAAGGCTAAATCATATTCTGCCCGTGTTAAATCTGCAATGTGAGTCATTCTCTTTTTATCAAATGTTTTACAATACTCCAAATTATTTTTCAGTATTATAATTACAGTGATTAAGTTTATGTAATCACCAAATTACAGCCAGTATGTGGGGTATTGTGCACATTACTACTGTTTTAATCACATTAGGTGGGCGAACCTAAAATTAAGTGTTATACGTCATTCATTGGGGCAGCCAATGGTGATATGACCACAGTCACAGATCCGGTCGAGTGACAAATACTGTGGGTAGTTGGTAGATAATAAACATACGTAAAAACTCTTAATACTGTGAATTATAACAAATGTGTCGTTTTTAGTAAATAGAATGATTCACTCAGTATTTCCCCGCTGACAAAACCTTTTTCAAACATGTTTCAGGTGATCTACTGTAATTCAGGAAAAGTGCCGGAGAGCATTTCAAGCTTACAATAGTGGCTCAGTATAAAATAAAGAAATATGTTTTGAAATAAAGATTTATCAGAAAAATCTTATTATTGTAAATTATCGGGGTTTTATCCCGAATTGTGAAATAAAATAATCGGGAAAAGTTTTTAGCTTTATAACGATCCTGATGTTAAAATTCCGCTGCTAAAATCACATAAATAAATATCCGGGATTTCTGTCCCGCGGCTCCTGAAACGGGTCAAACCGGATCGGGGGCCGTGACAGTGCACACCTGGTAAATGGTGAGTGGCTACTGATGAAACTCTTTTAAGCCGTGTTGGAACTCGTGAAAAGGCTCGTGGAGCCGTTTCAGTTGGTCATTTTTGAAAAGTTGACTGTTCAATGGCTATTTTGGTGATTTAAATTTTGCAAAACGTACTTGAAGATTATAAAAATAGTCTTAGAGAAATTACAAGAGTACATGTGAAATAAATACAAGCATCCTTTAGACAACCTGTTGCACTAAAAGCAAAGAAATGGCCATGCTTTATGTACATATTGTTGGTGCACTACATCTGTTGATTCCGTCTAGGTGTCTAGGATCAGATCTTATATCGAATTGTATAGAATAGGGCTCGAAATACGAGAAAACAGGAGTTTGTATAGATTTTAGGAGTGTGGATCGCTTTTAGGGTCACATGTGTCTTGGATCGCTCATACGACACTTTGTGGGTCGCTCTTGTGACATGCCTGGATCGCTCATGTGTCATTTGACCACATGAGTGGCCCCAGAACCCTATATATAGGTCTTGAGCGATCCTCATTATGAAGGACGTTGTTTTTCCGCGCCGAAGCTCTGCCGGTGTGACGTTTGAGCTGTAAATCGTTTCTAATCAATACAAAAGATAGTTAGAAGGAAGAACAAGCTATATCTACTTGCTATTCTTATTATTCCGCATCTGAATTGCAAGAGTTAACCTCTGTACGACTCGTTCGGGTCAGCATACGATCCTACAAGTGGTATCAGAGCTTGGGAGGAGGTTTTCTGCAGATTATAGCCGGATTTCAGTGTTTCTTCTCACTTCTACACCTTCTTTTCTCATTTCCAGGAGATTTCACGGTTGAATTTCGTTCAAAAGCTCACAGATTGTTCATTATCATACCGAGATAAACCCTTGGAAGTTTCAGGTCGAAAATCAGCTTAAAATAGTTCAAAACAGGTTCGAAATGTGGACCGCTCGAGATGACATCATTGTGAATCGCTCTTAGAACCACACTTTGGACCGCTCATTCGTTCATGTTTATGTCTGAACCGCTCGAAATTGATTTCTGAACCGCTCGAAGTGTTAATTTGTTGGACCGCTCCAAAGAACGTTGAGTGGATCGCTCATTTGGTTAATTGCTGAACCGCTCGAACAAACAATTTAGAACCGCTCTTAGAACCATTCTTGGACCGCTCGAGTGAAGAGTTTTGGATCGCTTCAAATATATTATCTGGATCGCATTTAAGGATTTCTTTGGATCGCTTTTCTGTCAGTTGCCTTGAAAAACGTGTTAAGTCATCATGAATTCTGAGTTTTACAACGCCTTTGCTACATCGACTACTCCAGCCGCGATTGCTCAAGCCATGAACCTGGAAAATGAGACTGGAACCACCCAGAAACCCCCAAAACTGATGAGTATTGAAGAATACTACGGGTGGAAGGATCGTTTTGAAAACTGGGTTTAGGCAAATCATCTCTGATCATGGGAATGCATATTGGAAAAGTACACATTGCCTCGAACAGAATTGCAAGTCATTAAACAAATATCTGAATTCTCAGAACAAGAACGTGCAATGTACAGAGCAGAGAAAATGATGATCAGTTTGTTACAGCAGGCGATTAAAGAAGATATATTCATTCTGCTACAACACGACAAAACTGCGAAGTCAATTTGGGATGCTCTTAAAGTGAAATTCGAGGGTAGTGAAAGTATGATCAAAAGCAAGAAGGCATTGCTTAAAAAGGAATTTGATTTGTTTAGCAGTTTGCCGGGAGAGGATACTAAAAAGCTGATTGAGAGATACTGCCACTTAGTGCGTTCGTTATCGATGTTGGGAGTTGAAAAAGGTCGTGAGAAATGGGTTGATAAGTTGGCTGACGCGTTACCTCAGAAAGAGTGGGGAACATATTTGATGATACTGAAAAACACGGGTGTTTATGACAAACTTACAATTGGTCAGTTTATTGAAAAAATTGAGAGTCAGGATCTTGAGCAGCAAAAGATCGCGAGGATGAATAATCCTAGTGGTCAACAAGATGTTAAAATGTACTATAAAGGTAGTATTCCAGTTTCTGAAGCTGAAAGAAGTCCGAAAATTCAAACCGCTTTCAGTGCTGGTGATTCATCTGAGAAAGCTGATCAGGGTTCAAACAAGAGTAGCAGCGGGTTTTCATCATTTCCGAGTGTGAATCCGAAAGAGACTAACACAAGCTTTCAGTCTCAGAGTACAAAAACTGGGAACGGATATGTGATTCAATGCAACATAGCTCTCAACCTTCCAGATGGTCAAAGCTTCTCTGAAGACACTGCGAAAGATCATATGGCACTTCTGGGTTCAGTTCTGTTATCCTATGAAGGTCTAGTCGCTGGTCGAATCGGAAATCCTATGCTTACCAAAGAGGATTACGATCAAATAGACCCTGAGGAAATGGAACTCATGGATATCAAATGGTGTCTTGCGAGTGTTCTTCGTCGAGCTGAGAAATTCAAAACCATTACCGGGAGAAATGATTTTTTAGATGCTCATGTTTCAACTTTAGGTTTTGATAAATCTAAAGTAACTTGTTTTCGATGCAGGGAAAAAGGCCATTTCAAGCGGGAGTGCAAAGGAAGAGAAGCTAGCGGAGCACAAAATCCATTCGGGAAAGATGATTACTACCGCAAAGCAATCTATCAACAAGTTGGTCAATCCCAAGAACCTCAGACAGCTCATGGGAGAAAGATTGAAGATTCCAAAAGAGCTTGTGTTGTAGATTTCAGCTGGAGTGATTACATATCATCTGAAGCAACACCAGAACGTGTTATCGATCAAGATGATGAGAAACTACTAGAAGGTTTCAGTTGGGATATGTTCGTGGATGAAAAGGGAGGTTTTAAAGCTTTCATTGCAAAGATCGTCCGAGAGCCAAATTTGTTTGCTACTTGGATGAGATCTATTGGAGAGAATGTATCAAGTGGAGATGAAAAATCTGTGTCATCTGATGAAAGTTCAGATAGTACTGATAGACTCTCAGAACACTCTGGGGATGTTTCAGATAATTCAGATGAAACTGTTCAAGAACAGGATGTTGTATTTGATAAAACACCATCTCATTCTAGTGTATCTGATGATGATTCTGAAAAATCTGTACATTTTGATCAATCACCAGATCATAGTAGCAGTGATGATGAGGAAGAGAAACATATAAATACTGCAAAATCTCATATGTCTCCTGAAAGTTTTCATTTTTATTTTGCAGAAAAAATGGAGAAACTGAAAGAGAAACAAGCTGCTAAAGAACAACAATCTGAATCTAAAGGTGATGTTCAGAATGCTGAAAATGTTGGCGTGGACGGCAGGATTGGTGAGGTCGTGAAAGAAATAGAAAAGGTGATCGAAGTAGAAAAAGTGGTTGAAGTTATTAAAACAATCGAAGTTGAAAAGATTATTGAAGTCGTTAAGCCATGTGAGAAGTGTCTGGAAGCCTGCAAAGATTGTGCAGCAAAAGATGATATTATAGCTGAGTACGAGAAAAAGAAAGAGCAGTTACTGTTCAATCTCAATTATGTGAAGGAATCGTACGGCGTGTTGAACAAAACAGTAACTGGTCTCCAAAAGACAAACACAGAAAGAGAGCAGGCGTTGACAATGATGAATGCAACTTTAATGTCGAAGCAAAAAGCTATAAATTTCTACATTGAAGAAAGTGCAAAATGGAAGCAAGAGTTGGAAACTGAAAAGATTGAAAATGAGAGGATTAGGAGGTTATTGTTGAGCTATTCTTCCTCTGATTATGTTATTGATCGCGTTTACCCAACTGTTGCAGGTATGGAAGCTTTTCAAGCTGAGAAGCCGAAAGAAAAGAAAGATTGTGGTAAGAAACCGACCGTTAGCTATAACAAGTGTCCGCCTCCAATTTGGGATGGGTATTCACCTAGGAAACCAAATGAGGAACAACTTGCAAAAGCATTCAATATACAGCTTAAAACCGATACAACTGGCGTCTTACCAGAAAACATTGATGTGACGTTTACCTCATCCGATACTGATCATGAGTCTGAAATAATCAAAAAGGTGGTCGATCAAGTGTTGGATACTGATGAGGAGACAGAGTCAAAATCGGAGTCTGAAAAGCCAAATTCGTCTGTCAAAAGTCAAAATTCGTCGGTTAAACGGTCTTATAGTAAAGAATTTTTGTTATCAAAGGCAGATTTGGATGATGAAACATTTGAAGTTGTTTATACTTTGAATGGTTCTGACAAATTATATTACAACAAAGAGTTTCCGATAATGAGTATCAAAACAGAATTAATCAACAAAACTTTTAAACTAATAGAGGTTAATATTCCTGAATTAAAAGTTTTGAAAATTTTTGATAAACCTAAAAAATATACCTCCAGAGTTCAACAACGTCTAAACAAGAAAAAAGGTTACAATTCTGGTCCTGGTTTTCCAAAGAAACCTAACCAAAATCGTAGCTACAAAAAGAAAGGTTTAGGTTTTGTTCCACAAGAAAATCATAAAAATGAGAAAAATTCTAATTCAAACACTGAATTTGTGACAGGTGGAAGCTCGGAAGATGAACAGCAGAAACCATTTTGGAAACAAACTAACAAAGAGTTTCTTGCTGAGAAGTGAAAGAATGGAACTGGAGTATTTTATCCAAGAAATACTCAAACCTGTTTGAAATGCAATGAAGCTGGTCATATTGCATCGGATTGTTCGAAAGATATCAAAGCAAAACAGGGAGCTTCTCAAAAGATGAAAAACAAAGTTGTAGAAAAATTAGAGAAATCCAAAATTTTAAAAAATTCGAACAATGAAATTGGAGAATGTTCAAAGAAAAAGACAAAATTTTACAAAAGACAAGGAAATGACAACCAAGTGTGGGTTGCTAAAAAGGTAGAAGAAAAAGTCGGCGAAGAATCTGGTTCCACAAAGCCAGAAGAGCCACAAGTTATAGAGAAAATTTCAGAAAATGATGATGTTCTTCCATCATTGAAGTTTGAGGAGATTAAAAAGAAAATTGGAAAAATTGAAATTTCAAATCAATTTTATGATGATGAAAAAGAATTTGATGTCGAGAAAACATTCAACGGGAATGTTAAGAAGATATTTGGGAAAATGTTGAGTGGAAAAGCTAAAGGGGTAAAAGACTTTTACGCAACTAAAAAGGCGACATACAACCCTACAGCTGAAGAGTTGAAAGTCCTCAAGTCTGAGAAGACTTGGAGGGAAGTTTGTTTCCCAGAATAGTCAAAGGACTATGCCGGAGATCCCAAGTTTATATCGTGGATCAGAAATCGGCATCATTCTAGTTTATGATATGTTTGTTTAAATGATTGTGATTCATGTTTGGATGTTTTGCAGGTGAAAGGACTATGCCGGAGCTTCCAGGTGGATAATTGCGAAGCAGGAATCGGCATTCTGATTGATATAATGGTGATGTAGACGTAATATTCCTACAAGTGGTAGTTTTTGGGTACCTACAAGTGGTAATCTTGATCCCACAAGTGGTATTTGTGGTTAAATTTTGAGATGTTTGTATTCTTTGAAGAGGTTACATTTACAAGTGGTACAGAAGGTTATTAAATGCAAATGGTAAATCAGGGACATTAAATTGTACTTGATTTACTATCTATGGCAAAATATAGACAAGATGATGAACCACATCCCCGTTTTTAAAATTGATAAACCTATAAGTGGTTGTTATCAACACAAATTCATTTTCCGGAAAAATCATTTTGATTAAAACAAACTTAAGTGTTTTGAAATCTAAAATGAGAAAATGATTTGTGATAGGGGGAGTTCAGATTGTTTATGCCTAGTGAATGGCGATTTGATGTGATTCAGTGTCAGTTGTCAAGTTTCTGTACAGTTTGTTGTTGCTTTTTATATTTCTAGTAGGTCAAATATCTAGAAGTTTTCAAATTTTCTTTAAAATGTGTTTGCATTTTAGGGGGAGTAGGGAAATTTCAGAAAATCCAAAAACATTTGAAAATTTAAAATGAGTTTTGTTGCAAATAAGAGGAAATGATAGTACATCAGTGGACTATCACGGCATGCTAAAGAAATGTAAAGATTAAAAAGTGTTAAACAATCTTACTGCGGATGTGTCAGTAGATTTTCGCACATTTAGTAAATTGAAACGAGATATAAACCTAAATCAAACTTGCTTGATTCGTGGGTAACTATTCTTGGATATATGGGTAACCCCCGAAATCTTGTTTGAAAGGTCCCGTATTCTGAGATACTAGGTCTTTATACTCAGTGATATCTGGGGTATTATCCCGGGACTTCTGCTGTATGGAAGTACTGACCTAGTCCCCGGATAATACTTTCTGCTAAAGCTTTGAAACATAAGCTTCGCCCTCAGCATGCTGATGAAACAATAAAATTGATAGTCGCTGCTGTTGAAATGCAAAAAGATCCTCTAAAGGGGACCCACCAAAAGTCGAGCCGTCATCTCTCTGCTGAACGGAAGTTCTGACCTGAGCTTTCACGGTTTCGCATCTAACCCCTTTACAGATATCATCTGTGGTATACTCACCTGTAAGACTGAATATTTGGGATCTGGATACAGGAGTATATTCAAGTGGAGTGATACACAATTAAGTTTAAGTCACTAAAATATTAATATCGTATCTCGAATCAATTGAAATTTGTGTTGAGAATTTAAGAGGACAAACATACTGACAATCTAGGTAAATTGTTTAAAGCTTAAAATGAAATCTAGCTTAACGGTGTTGGTGATTGGTCTCATAAACTGATATGATCCTCTTGCACGAACTCGCAAAAATATTGTCTGTAAATAGTTTATTTCTTTATGTTTTTTTTTTTATTTTATTTTCTAGTGGTGTCAGATAATGTCTCTCAGAAAATCCAAAAAGATTTTTTGGTTTTAGCATAATTTTTTTAAAAATCAAAAAGATTTTCGACAAACTGACGTTGAAAAACTGATTTTCAAAATTCCGAATGCTAAACATGATGAACAAAATTTGAGGGGGAGTGTTTGTGAAAATCAAATTGTTTTCGATAAATCTAAACTTCTTCAAGTGGTTCATCATAGATTGTTTTGAGGGGAGTAATATTTTGGTGAAGAGGTATCTGATATGTGATAAAGTTAGAAAAGTTATTTCTGGGTTAAGATTGTGCAGGTAGCCAGGTTTAGATCTCAGAAAGTAATACTAAAGATTTTTGATAAAGTCAGGATATTCGATTCTAAAAGTCTATGAAGATCAGATTATGATTCTGAAGATCATGTCAAACTGATGATGCTGATGAACTTAAGGAATCAAGAGATCTGATCAAGAGAATTAGAGTGTTTGAATGCCATACAAAGATCCTGAAGATGTTACTGAAGAACAAAAGAATGCCAGTAAATCGAGAGGGGGAGTCTGAAGATAGAGAGAAAGTGAAAGCCCAGGGACTGATCTAGTCTGAAGATGTGAAGACACAGTTTTGATATCAAGGTGTGTTGACGACTCCATCAACATCTGAGGGGGAGTTTGTTGGTGCACTACATCTGTTGATTCCGTCTAGGTGTCTAGGATCAGATCTTATATCGAATTGTATAGAATAGGGCTCGAAATACGAGAAAACAGGAGTTTGTATAGATTTTAGGAGTGTGGATCGCTTTTAGGGTCACATGTGTCTTGGATCGCTCATACGACACTTTGTGGGTCGCTCTTGTGACATGCCTGGATCGCTCATGTGTCATTTGACCACATGAGCGGCCCCAGAACCCTATATATAGGTCTTGAGCGATCCTCATTATGAAGGACGTTGTTTTTCCGCGCCGAAGCTCTGCCGGTGTGACGTTTGAGCTGTAAATCGTTTCTAATCAATACAAAAGATAGTTAGAAGGAAGAACAAGCTATATCTACTTGCTATTCTTATTATTCCGCATCTGAATTGCAAGAGTTAACCTCTGTACGACTCGTTCGGGTCAGCATACGATCCTACACATAATGTATAGCAATCGGTGTTTCAGTGTGTTGCGTTTGGTTGTTTTTTCCTTTAGTTGTAAAATTGTGTTCGTTGCTACTAAAACCTGCCGCATCTCGGCGGGATGGTATTCTAGTTAGAACTAAAATTCAAATAACATGCCACATACATAATTAGAACTAAAAATTAAATATTCATTCCATGTCACACATGTGCCATTAGTATAAAAATGGTGGTTGCCTGCAATTAAGATTGAGTACCCATGAATTGATTAGCCATTTAGCCCTGTTACAGCCCCTAAATACGCCCGTAGTCGGCAATCATTATTTAGATCAATTACCTAAAAGTCGCGAGTAACGAGGGATTGGAATAGAGCGAACACATAGGGTTTCGTTGTGTGCCTGTTATAATTCTCAACTTTTAGGCCTAGACATAACTTGTTTGTTTATTTGGTCCAATGCATGTGTCAAATATGGAAAAAAATTTGGAGGCCCTTATTCCTGGAGGCTCTAGACCTTTGCCTAGAATGCCAAGCCCATTGGGTTGGCCCTAAATAAAAGGAAAACCTATCCACTACTTGACATCATGGACTTCTAACACTTTGAAGGTTATATAGCCTAATGGCATTTTGGGGTGGGATAAGACTTAGGGACCATTAGGTCCTGGGTTCGATTCTCACGAGGGGGTTTTTCCATTTTTATTGGATTTCCACCTAAATTGGTGTATAAGCATTATAGCCTGGTGAAGATGGATAATTGGATATGATCGGGTGGTTCCGATGGGGGCACGATGATACTTTAGTGGTCCGTCAGTAATCGAAAGTTGTCGTTCTAAAAAAGAATCTCATTAAGGGTGAAAAGTCAAGTATGTAAAATAATTGTATCACTATTATTAAAAAAATGAATATCACCGACGAACATTTCTGTCGGAAACCGTTGGTGAAGGTAGTTACTAATGAGGATCCATCCGTAGTATGAGCTTGGGTAATTTACTTATTGACGAATTATTCGCTAGAATTCACTGGGCATATTATAGGCGGAAATTTTAGGGGCTCTTGACTTTGAGAGGTTGTTATTTGCAGTTTAACAAGTTTTGCTCCGCTGCAGAGTTTTGCTACTTCCCCAGTATTGCCATTGCTGCCAGGAGTGTTTGTACTATCACCTCTTTCTCCTCCAACCTTGCTTTCAAACGCCTAACTTCAAGCATGAAAGAGATGATTAGGTTACAATTAACAATAATATATGTTGGGTTTGTGAAGGCTTAGAGACTTTGGGTCCATTTTAGCCCATGTTAGGTTTCTTGGGGCCCATGACAAAAACCCTAGTTCTGTCTCTATATATATCTATTCATTGTATTGTAATTTTGGTTCTGAGCATAATAAAAATATATCTAGTTGCAGCCCGTAGACGTAGGATTCACACCGAATCCGAACCACGTAAATTCTCGTGTGTTGTTTATTGCTTTCGTGTGCGTGTGTGATAGTGTGTTCCTCTGCGTGTTGCTCATCTATACCTAACAAGTAGTATTAGAGCACGGGTTCTGTCACAGACGGGTGCACTGAGACGAGAGCGGGATTATCTTCGGAAGGGTGTTACGATAACCGAAGGAAGGATGTTACGAAGAAAAAAAATAAACTCCCATGGAAGCATATTGTTGCACGTATTTTTTAGGCATAATTAACCTTTGCTATTTTGATTGGTTTTGGGATTTGTGGGTTTGACTTCTAGTATTGGTAGATTAAAAAATGGAATATTTGTTTCTTTTTTTGTCATGACTTGCCAAAACGAAAAGGCACTACCTTCCTTTTTTTTTCTTGGGATTTGCTATTAATTTTATTTAAACCTGTTACTGCAAATGTGTGTCAATGAAAAAAAGGGTTGTTCGTATTCAAGTTCTGCGGATTTGGGTTCCACCTTTTCTTTTTTGAAAACGCCGCCACTACTAGTGTTGCCGAACATTATAAACTTGCCGCCGATTGGGAGCACACAGGTCATATCGTTTCAGTTTTTTTTCCTGATTGGGTTGTTCAATTCGGGTTAGGGTGTTCAAGTTTCAGGTGTTATTTGGGTTTTTGTTCGGGTTTTCTTTGATTGTGTGGTTGGGTATTTGTTGACAGGAGTACCGGATTCGGTTTGTTTGTCCGTTTTTTACTGTGATCATCCACTTTGATTAGTGGTTTTATCTCGTTTGCTATGGCTGAAGACGGGAAATTTAAGATTGAGAAGTTCAATGGAACCGATTTCAGTTGGTGGAAGATGCAAGTAGAAGCTTTGTTATGTCAAAAGGATCTGGACATGGTTATGGTGAAGGATAAGCCTGCGAAGATGGAACAAGCTGATTGGGAGTTCAAAGACAAAAGAGCGAGGGTTGTTATTACATTGACACTGTCTAAAAGTGTGGCGTTCAATATCATGAAGGAGACTACTGCGTATGGTATGATGAATGCACTCTCAAATATGTATGAAAAGCATTCAGCTGCTAACAAAGTATTTCTAATTCGAGAGCTTGTGAACACGAGGATGCGAGAAGGAAGCTCAGTGACTGCTCACATTAACAACCTCAATTCAATCTTGGCAAGACTTGTATCAGTTGGGATTAAGTTCGAGGATGAGGTTCAGGCTCTATTATTGTTATCATCTCTGCCTGACAGTTGGTCTGGAATTGTGACTGCAATTTCAATTTCTTCAGGGACAAACTGGTTTCATATTTGAAGGTATTCGAGGTCTCATTCTGAGTGAGGATGTCAGAAGGAGAAGTTTGGGTGAATCATCAAATACTGAGTTACTGAATGTTGGTAGAGGTCGGGGAAATAACAGGAACAGTGGGAGTCGGGGAAGGAGTTCGTCTGGAACTCGAAAAAATGTCAGGTGTTGGGGCTGCAATGAGGCAGGACACATTAAGAGTGAGTGTCCGAACTCCAAGAAGAAGGATATTAATAGTGTTGTTGGGGATGTCTCTGATGATGGGGCATTGTTACTTAGTGTGGAGAGCTCTGTGGACTCTTGGGTCATGGATTCAGGGGCTTCGTTTCACGCCATGGACAACAGAGAAACGATGGTGAATCTGAAACAAGGTGATTTTGGAAAGGTAAGATTAGCCAATGATGAGATTCTTGAGGTTTAGAGACTTTGGGTCCATTTTTAGGTGATTTGGTTTTGTGAAGGCTTAGAGACTTTGGGTCCATTTTAACCCATGTTAGGTTTCTTGGGGCCCATGATAAAAACCCTAGTTGTGTCTCTATATATACCTATTCATTGTATTGTAATTTTATATCTAGTTGCAGCCCGTGGACGTAGGATTCACACCGAATCCGAACCACGTAAATTTTCGTGTGTTGTTTATCGCTTTCGTGTGTGTGTGTGATAGTGTGTTCCGCTACGTGTTGCTCTGATCTATACCTAACAATATACACCAATCATACATATTTTCAAACGCCTAACTTAAATGTATAATTGGTTGCCTTTGAAGTTCCATATATATTTAGAATTCTTATTGTATTTTCTATATTTTATAAAACTCCAAAACAATACCCAAACTTTTTGATCAAGACCGTAAATGGAACAAACACTCAAGGCAAAGTGGCAAGCTACAAGGAAAGTAGTTCATCTTCATTCCAACACTTTTAAATGTATACTGTAATAATTGTTTCTTTTTGTTATTTTATTTGTATATAACGAGGTTGTTCCCACCCGTGCGTTGCGGCGGGTAACCAACCTGTTTTGCAAACAATGAAAAACACCAAAATAGCTAAAACGTATAACACGTTGCGGCGGAGAATCCATATACCATGCTTAGTTGTTATTTTATGATACAAATTAAAAACCAATTGGTTCTAATTACCAATGACCGATTTTAAAACATGAACTTCATATTACAACTAAAAAATACTGTTGGATCTGAGTTTGATTTTGATTGTATTTTATGTTTGAAAATAAGATGAAAATGGATGAGTGTGCAGCGGAATTTTAATGAAAACAAACTTTGCATACAATCAAACGAGAGTAATACTTTTATCAAACATCTTTACACAGAGAACCAAAAGATTGAATTTATTTCAACTACGATTACAATGATTGATGTAAGAATGCAAACTCCCCCTCAGCCAGAGCTCAGTAGTTTGTTCGTGCAAAGAAGACGAATGATGCAAAGAGCTAATAGAACAGTACCAAGTACTGAACTATTTATAGGCACTTGCAAACTACTGAGCATCTTTGCTGACGTCACCATGAAAGTGACATCTAACCTCCTAACAAACTCTAACCTCTGATCTATACAGACACTGCTTGTGTTAACTACTGCTAATACATTCTATTACAAAACAGACTTTAGAACAGCTGCTGCAACCTTCTACTGCTGTGAACCCAGCAGCACTTGTCCGGATCAGCAGTGCTTGACTCAAGGCAGTAGATTGAATCAGCAGGACTTTAGTCTTCCATCAGATCTTTAGTTGAGCAGCAGTTACGGGTCAGCAGTTTAGCAAGATCAGCAGATAGGAGGTCATCAGTAGTTGTAATCACTTTCAAGGGGAGAGATTTGTATATCAACATCTGCTTATTCAGGATCCACTACTTTGATCCAGTTTTGGCTTTAATTATCTGTTCCTCTGATAGGGTTCAATCCCAACAATCTCCCCCTGGAACAGATAATGCCAAAACCCTTCATTATTTGTGGATATTTTATTGCCTCATTAACAGCTCCCTTATCTGACCTTTAAATTGTAACTCCAAGTCAAGGGCATCTGTATCTTCATCATCCCTGCTAAGTGGAAGATCAAGGAGATCCTGCAAATCTTCAAGACTCAGGCCAAGAGCTTGTTCCCTTGATATTTTCTCCACTTCTCCACCAGACCTGAGCAAAGTCAATACGCAGGTCTGTTTGTCAGTTTCCCACTTTTGTATTTTTGAGCCTGGTGGGTTTCTTGGGAGATGTTTATTAGCAGAAGTATTTGGTGAGGCCGGCCTGTTCATTACTGGCTGAGCAGTGGTAGCAGAGTTTTCCTGTTCAAGTTATTCTTTTAACGTTCTTAACAAGCCTTCTTTTACAACAGCTTTCCAGTAAGAATTTCTTGAACAGTTTCAGCTCCTAACTGGCTTTGTTTCCTTCTTTTGTAGATGGCATTACCAGCTGGAGCAGTGGCTCTCCTGATGTGCAGCTTTGTTGGTCTTTTTGAAACCGCTGCTTCAGGGTAGTCAGGTTCAGGAACAGTCCACTCTTTGTACATGTGTCTATCTCCTTTGTATCTTTTGTAAAACATAATGCTTTCAATGTAGTCTTTCTTCAAAGTTTCAGCTGCTCTTTCTGAAATTTGTTGACTGACATTCTTTGCAAAACGTTCTAGGGAACTGACTTGTGTGAGCAGATATTGGTAGTATCTTGATACTTCTTTGTCAGATTTCCCTTGTGTGTTTCTTTTCGAGATATCCTCTGCTTGCTTGGCCTTTATCTTCAAATATTCTTCAATATTTTTGGGCCAGGGATATCCTTTGATTGAAGGCAAACTCCTTTTGGCAGGGTCATCCTCAATATAGAAAGATTTTATTTCTTCTCTAACAGCTTCTAGTTCAAGAGGAAATTGAACACCTGCAGGAGGTAAGGGCTTGTGCATTGGAACAGAAGAGAGTGGGACTGGTTTTGGTATATTGACAAGAGCTAAAGGTTTTGAAGATGTTTGGGATGGTGTAATGACATCATCTTTAGGAATTAGCCTTCTCCTCTTTATTTGAGGAGGGACTGATGATGTTTTGGATGGAAAGGTGGTTGTAGTGGCAGTGGTTTGTGATAGACTAACAGCTGTTGAACCAACTGGTGTTCCAACCACTGTTGTCTTTACAGCAGAAGTTATAACAACTGTTGTCTTCTGCCTTTTGACAGGAGGTGATTTTGATTTTGGTGGTGATGGTGGTAAAGCAGTGGATGTGGTGTGTGGTGAGATGGTGTGTGTTGTAGTGGGAGCAGATGTTGAAACTACTGAAGTACTAGCAGCTGCTGATACAACAGGAGTTACAACAGCTGTTTCAGGTGATAGTTTTTAGCAGACTTAGAAACGTCTGACCGGAATGGATTTGGGTAGCCTTACTTTTCTAGTAGGCTTCTTCTTTTCATCAATAATATTTTCATCATCTCTTGACCCTGAAGTACCCTGATCCGGATAATCCACCCTGGCTTTCTTTTTGGCCTCTCTATCCCTTTTCACACATGCAAGTGCTTCTGCAAGTGCATTTGTGGTCACATCAATTTTCTTACTCCCATCTGGCAAAGGAATCTTTTTGGTCATATTTGAATTTTCTGGTGCAAGGTAGAGACCATCTGTTATTCCTTTCCTTCTCCACTCCTGAATTTTCTCCCCCTTTTTGGCATTATCTTCGGGGAGTTGATCAATGAAGAATACTGGTGGAGGGGCAGTGCAAGAGTTGTGCAGGATCTGAGTTTTGAGAGCGTTTAGATCAGCCTGAGTGTCTTTGAACCTAGACTCCATAGCATTTCTCAGCTCTTGAACATGTTTTTCATGTTGCTGATCTGCTGCTTGTGCTTGATGATGGAGAAAAGGTTGAAAAAGATTCCAGAGCTCATTTGTAGCAGGTGCCTGTTGTAGAGCAGGTGCTTGAGGTGGAACAGTAGTGGATTGTACCTTTTGTACCTGTAACAACTGTTGGAGCATATCTTTGAGCTCTGTAACAGAGTTATCAAGTTTTTCAACACGAGCCGTCAATTTCTGGTACTTTAAATCATCACCCAATTTAATGGGATCATCTGATTTCCCACTAACAGTGGTTGAAGAAGGGAGTTTACTCCAAACATTAACCATCGATGCCCCTTTTTCTTGGTACTGGGGTCTTCTTCCTTCAACACTTGACAACCTTTTGATGTTGCCAGTAGGATAAATAAATCCACTGGTGGTTGGCAGAGGTGCTATAAAAGGAATTGCCTCCAAGGAAGTCTTATTGATGTAACCACTGTCCAACTGTAAACCAGTGGGTTCAACAGTTGTAGTGGCTGCTTCACTTGGATTACCACAAAGAGTTACTTGTAACTCAATGGGTGTAACCTCCTCAGGTTGTGTTGGTGGGTTAGCAAGGAATGATACAGCAGGCTCAGTCATTTGTTGAGGTATATTCTCATTGACAGATGATTGAGAAGGACTGAGTAATGCCTGGTTCAAATCAATTGCATCCAACAGCAGTTGTGTTTTTGGTGGAATTGAGGATGTGATGGTGGGTGTAGAAAGTGGATTTGCTCCGGGCATTGAGCTGTGGATGATGGAGACGAGTGTATCCAGAGCATCATAATGTGGTGGCCCTTTGTGTACAACCTGTTCTTTTTGTGAAGAAGCAGGAGGAGTTATGGTTATGGGTTGAGATATTTGTACCAACTGCTGTGAGGAAGAAGCAGCAGTGGTTTCTTGTGACATTTGTGTTGTCACAGGCATTAACTCTGGTATCTCATCCTTCAGAGTTGCCGTTTTGATTGTTTTGGGGGGTTTTTGATTTTTCTTTTTGTAAAGCTTTTTGGGTTTTGTAGGTGTGGGTTTCAAAATAGTTGGTCTGCTGCTTTGATCACCTAGAGTAGTAGGCTCAGCAGCAGATACCTGAGGAGCAGTGGTAGCTGCTAAATTCTTCTCAGGTACCCCTGATTGTGTTTTACAAGGTGCTAACATTCGTGAAAAAGTTTCAGATGTTAGGCAGTTTATTACAGTTATTTCACCTTGGTTTATTAAAGCTAAATCATCCTTACTGAATTTCTTTTCAAAATAGTAACTTAAAAACCTTGGAAACAGTAAGAATGATTTGGTTTCAACATTATTAACCAAATCTTTAAAGATTTCCCGAGAATATTTATAATTTTCTTCTTGAAGAATTGCATATCCTGGATTTTGAATCTTTATAAGGATCTCATTAAAAGAAGTGGTTTTGTTTGAAACACACAGTAGGAGGGTATGAAATAGGAATCTGGGTGCAGGAGGAAAATAACCTTTTTCTAAGGTCAGTTTCTTCATCATGGTGGCTTCATACCCTCTTTCAATGAAGTCAATGTGCAACTCGTTTTTAGTGAAGGAAGTTTTACCTGCCTGATCATCGAGTTGAAAGACTTCGGAGATGGATTGTGGCAAGATTTGGACAGTTTTACCCTTTATAGAAGAGTGAATGGCGGTTGCAATGTCTCCTTGTTTTTCAAGGGTTGCATTCTTCCAAAACTCCCTTTGGGTCGCCAAATAGATTGGTGCATCGGCAGTGAGCAAAGTTTTGTACTTTGATTTTGCCATGATGGTAATAATGGAATCGAAAACATCTGTGGTTCCTGGTTTTGTGAGAAGACCCAAGAGATTGTGAGATTTTTTGAATGGAATTTCAGTGGAAGTTGCCTTTTGAGAGGCTGTTTTCGATGATTTTGATGTGGGTTTTGCAGATGACTTCGATTTTGTCATTTTTGAAACGAACGATCGAAGAAATTTGTGAGAGATGAGAAGAAAAACTGCTTTGAGAAGAGAATTTTTAAGAATTCAATTCGACAGTAAAACCCTGTTTTGGTGGTGAGTGGGGAATTTTATAGGAAAGAGAATGAATGCTGACGTGGCAGCCGTTACAAAAGGTCTGACTGCTATGTACTGCCCACGTGACAACCACTGGTGAAAATGAAGGACAGTACTTTTGATGAAAGCAACTAATGAAAGTAGTGGAAAGGGGGCAGTGGATGATTTTCACTATCAGTGGATAGCATATCAGTGGATAAGACACTGCTTTTGAACAACAGAGGTTATCAAGAAATGAGAAAACAGAGGTTGCCTTTCAGTAGTGGGCAGGCTTTTTGAAGTAGGGCAGACTTTTGAACAATCAGTGGTTATGGCAGACTTTTAAGGATTTTAATGAAATTTTCATTTTTAGCTATTTTTAAGGATGGATTTTTGATTTTCTGAAAACATTTTGTTGCTTTTATTCATAGAAAAACAAGATGTTGCTTGTTATTCCATGTTTAGCATCCCAATCCTAGAGACCAAGCTTTCAAAAGTGGCTGTATCAAGTGCTTTTGTGAGCACATCTGCCAGCTGGTCTTTAGTTGGGACATGATGCAGAGAAATCAAACCTTTTTCATAGCAATCCCTCACAAAGTGATGTCTGATGTCGATGTGCTTTGTGGTAGAGTGGGAAACTGGATTTTTTATGATATTTTCTGCTGCCTGGCTGTCAAACATGAGTGGTGTCTTTAAGGCAGTGATACCAAAATCCAGCAACTGATTTTGAAGCCACAGGAGTTGGGCTGTACAGCTTGCAGCAGCAATGTATTCAGCCTCAGCAGTGGATGTTGAAACTGCTGCTTGCTTTTTGCTTTGCCAAGAGACTAAGCAATCACCTAGAAACTGGCACCCTCCTGAAGTGGACTTCCTTGTGGTATGACATCCAACAAAGTCACTTTCTGAAAAACCTGAAAGCTTGATATTCCCATTAGCTGGATACCAGATACCAAGTGTGGGAGCACCTTTTATGTATCTGAGAATCCTTTTTACAGCAATGAGATTTGACTTTCTGGGAGCTGATTGACTTCTTGCACAGACACATGTTGCAAACATGATGTCTGGTCTAGATGCAGTTAGGTACAATAAGGACCCAATCATGCTTCTATAAAGTGTTTGGTCAATCAGCTCATCCTTTTCATCAGACATGACCAGCTTATTTGTGGCCATCGGTGTGCTGCATGGTTTACAATCATTCATATCAAATTTGGTTAAAAGTTCTTTAGCATATTTGCTTTGATGAATGAAGGTTCCATTTTGCAATTGCTGTACTTGGAGACCAAGAAAGCATTGCAGCTCTCCCATTGCACTCATTTCAAACTCAGCTGTTATGAGTTCTCTAAACTCTTCACACATTTTGGTACATGTGCTTCCAAAAATAATGTCATCCACATAAATTTGGACAATTATTAAATCTTTCCCTCTCCATTTAAGAAACAGTGTTTTATCAATGGTACCTCTTTTGAAACCATTTGAGAGTAGAAAGTTGGAAAGAGTTTCATACCAGGCTCTTGGTGCTTGTTTCAGGCCATACAAGGCTTTGTTTAGCCTGTAGACATGATCAGGATAAAATGGATCCTCAAAGCCTGGAGGTTGACATACATACACCTCTTCTTGCAATGTACCATAGAGGAAAGCACTTTTGATATCCATCTGAAACACCTTCATGTTGTGGTTGACAGCAAAGGCCAGGAACAGTCTGATAGCTTCCAATCTTGCAACAGGGGCGAATGTTTCATCATAATCAATCCCCTCTTCCTGTCTGTAACCTTGAACCACAAGCCTGGCTTTGTTCTTGACAACAATGCCCCTTTCATCTGTTTTGTTCTTGAAGACCCACTTTGTGCCAATGGGACTAACCTCTTTTGGCAGTGGTACAAGCTCCCATACTTGTTGTCTTTTAAACTGTTGGAGCTCCTCTTGCATGGCTTCTACCCAGCTGTTGTCTTTTAGTGCCTCTTGGTACTTGACTGGCTGATGGAGTAATAGAAATCCAGCAAAAAGACAAATGTTTTGGGTTTGGCTTCTTGTGAGCACCCCTTCATTGATGTTGCCAATGATTTGATCAGGTGGATGAGATCTCAAGAATATTAAATCTCCTTGGTATGGTATGATGGCATTTGTTGGTGAAGGCTGCAAATGTATATCATCTGAGCTAACCACTGCTGGTGACTTTGATGACCCAGCAGTGGCTTCAAAAGGTGGTGGAATGGGTGGTAATGGAGTGGACCACTGCTGACTTTTATCCACTGTTTGAGGACTTTTGTCAGCAGTGTTTGAGGATGTGGAAGCAGTGATAGATGGGCTACTTTGGTCAACAACTGTTGAGGTAGCAGTGGTTGAGCTTTGGCAGCTGTTTTGAACAACTGGTGCTTTTCCCTTTGTGGCAGACCTTTGAGGGATGATGATTTCATACCCATAGTCTGGTGATGTATCCTCTGATGGACCTGCACTGTTAGTCGTGATAGCAGTATTTTCAAAAGTGAATTTTTCAAGATCAAACAGATCAGCAGGATTTGCTGGGATTTTCATTGATGAAAGTTCATTGAACTTTACATCTAAAGTCTCCTCCACTACCTTGGTCCGTGCATTGAACACTTTGTAGGCCTTGGCAGTGGTTGAGTATCCCAGAAAATAACCACAATCAATTTTGGCTGCAAATTTTGAAATGGAATCTTTTAAATTCAAAATAAAGCATGGGCAGCCAAACACTTTGAAGTATGAGATCAGTGGTTTGATTTTATACAGAATTTCAGGGCAGTCTTTTTGTGCCTGGGGTTTATTAAAACTCTGTTCTGGACATAGCAAACAGTGTTTACTGCCTCTGCCCAGAAAGTTAATGGCAAACCTGAATCTGCAAGCATTGTTCTGGCAGCCTCAATCAAGGTTCTGTTCTTTCTTTCAACCACCCCATTTTGCTCTGGTGTTCTAGGGATGCTGTACTGCCTTACAATCCCTTTCTTCACATAGAAGGCATCCAACTCCTTATTTTTAAATTCTGTGCCATTGTCACTCCTAAAGCTTTTCACTGGAAGGTCAAATTGCTTTTCAACCTGTGTCACAAAGTCTTGCAAAATACCTGCAGTTTCATCTTTAGAGTGCAAAAAGAAAGTCCATGTAAACCTAGAAAAGTCATCAACTATAACCAAACAATATCTTTTCTTTTTGAGGCTCATGACTTGAATTGGGCCAAACAAATCCATGTGCAGCATTTGCAAACACTGGGTTGTTTTGGACTCTTCAATGGACTTGTAAGAACTTTTATGCTGTTTTCCTTTTAAACAGGAAATGCAATGTTCAGAACATGAAAACAATTTTTGTGGTAGGCCTCTCACCAACCCATTTTTTGAAATTTCTGTTATTGTCTTAAGATTTGTGTGCCCCAATCTTCTGTGCCAAAGTTCTGTCTCTTTGTTAGAGGCAGCTGAGAACAGACAGGCATCAGCTCTGGGACACTCTTTTGACATGTCAACAACATAAACATTGCCACTTCTTTGAGCAACAAGTTTAGTTTGACCATTTTTAATTATTGCTTCAATCTTTTTGACCATTTCTGGTCCAACAATCCTACAACAATCTTTTGTGAAGAATGACCCAAACCCTTTGTCACTCATTTGAGATACACTCAGAAGGTTGAATTTCAGATTGTCTATTAGATTGACATTTTCAAATTTTACATTACCAGATTGCACTGTTCCAGACCCCAGAACTTTCCCTTTACTATTATTTCCAAAGGATATATCACCCCCTCCATGGATTTTAAAGTCTTTGAGGAGGGCTTTACATCCTGTCATGTGCCTGGAGCCTCCACTATCTACATACCACAGACTATCAAAGCATGCAGAAGCTCCCTGCACATGAAGTAAAAGGATTAGTTCATTAAGGACTCCAAAGCCAACAGGGCTTTGGATGGGGATTCAGCAGTGTCTGGTATGGATGCAGTGTGATGAGCAGTGGTTAAGTCAGGGGTTTGGACAGTTTTAGTACTGTTTCTTGCTAACCACTGTTGAGGATCTTGCCCAATCACCTGCTGATATCCAAAAGGATGCCTATTCACTCTGGGTTTAGAGGGCTTTTTGTAGACCTCATAAACGTGTGGAATCCTTTGGTAAGACTGTTTTTCCTTACCTTTTCTGAACTGATTGGCAGGAGGTGCATCAGTAACCTGAACATCCCTTTTGACAGATGTTTGGTTCAACTGTTTTGTGACAGCTGTTTGAACTGGCACAAACAGTGGTTGTTTCTTTGTGAATTTGACCGATGGTGATGCTGATGGACTCAAGGATGTTTTAGCAAGGTACTCATTCTTTTTTAAATCAAAGTTTTTGAGATACACACATGCTTGAGTTTTGTGGTTTGTTTTACCACAAACAATGCAGCTTTCAGCTGAAACTATGACACTTGTTTTGTTTATATCATAAGCTTTTAAGTGGAAACAATCTTTTGTTAGATGGTTCCTTTTCTCATAGAATTCACAAAACAAGTTATCAATTTTTTCTTTCTTCTTCCTCTTTTCAGACTCCTTTGCAGCAGAGGTTTTAACCACTGCTGGGATGTCCTTAAGAGTAATGGCTTTAGCTTTTGGAGCTTTAACACCATCAGTTGATGTAAAGTCCATTGGCTTGAAGTTTTCAAGAATATCACACTCATCAGACCATTTTGGTTTAAATTGATGATTTTCAATCTCCTCAAAAGCAGAGGGACCCATTGGTCTGTCAAGTGTGATTTTGTTACCAAGTTTGTCAGTGATTTTCACTTCTTGGCCATTCTTGTTTGTGGGGATGAACTCAGTAGTTACATCAGTGGTTGAAACAGATTTTTCAAAAGCAGTGTTTTCATCATCATGTTTTCTATAACCAACCCCAAATTCACATTGCTTTTTATCTGTTTCTCAAGCATAACCTCATACCCTTTGCATGATTCCACCCATCTCTCACATGTGATCTGGGTGGACTCTAACTCCTTTCTGCAACCTTGGTATTTTTCTATCAAGGTTTGAAATTGGGTTTTGGTTATGCTTTGCTCTTCTTTCATGCTGCAAATTTCTTTCTCTTTTTCAGCCAATTTGTTTTTAAGTTCTTTTAGAGACCTTTCAAATATGACTTCATCAGATAAGATTTTATCACGAAGGTTTTCATTCACCTTTTTGATGTTAGCAAAAGCAATAATGCAATTGTCAGAACACAGTTTTTCAAGAACTTGAGGTGATACCTTTGCAGCAGCCATCATTGCACAATCACATTTAGGATTTTCCTCATCTTCAGCTCTCTCTTCTACCTCACCTGTCTTTTCTTCTTCGGACCATGGATCTGTCAGTGGTTCAATCAGAGTGCCTGAACTTTCTTCCAACAGTACTTCATTTGCCACAGCAGTGACCACTTCTTCAATCACCTCATCCACTGTTTCAGAGGCCAGCTGTTCCTCTTCAGATTCAACCCCCTCCTGTATTGACTCTAATGCCATTAAACAAAATTCATCATGAGAAGAAACATTAGAAGCATAGAGTGCAAAATTTTCATCACTGAGGTCTTCAGGCATACTGCTCCAGTCAACAAATTCTTGAGTAAAGAAACTTTGTTGATCTGGTTGTTTTGCTACTGGAGCAGTGGTTTGTGGTGCAGGTTGCACTTGTGCCTGGGGAGCAGGGGTTTGAACATATTGGATCTGTGGAGCAGCTGTTTGGACATAATGCACTGGCACAGGAGCAACAACATAGTGAGCAGTGTTCACATGTGCTGGTGGGGCATATTGGGCATAGTGCACAGTGTTTTGACTTTGAGGTCTAGGATTTGAACTAGGGTGAGTGATTATGGGACCAGTTGTTTGACTCCTACAATCTCTAGCAAAATGTCCTAACTTGTTACACTTATAACACTTGATTTTCGATTTATCCAACCCAACCCTTAGATTCCCATGCAACCCTGGGAATTTTCGCCCTGTTCTTTTATAAAACTTGCTAGTTCTAACACTTAGCAAGGCCAGTTGGTGCAGGATGTCCATTTCCTCTAGATCAGTGGGGTCAAAATGCTGTAGATCATTGAGTTCAAAGCTTAAATTGTCTGACATCTGGTTTTCATTTGCAGTGAATGCATAACTTGTAGAGTGAGGATCAGGGTTGTTAAAGTTTGCACCAGCAGTTATATCAATGAAGTGATCATAACCCTGATCCTTACCACTACCACCAGATTCTTCTTGACCCAGAAGAGCAGTGTTACCGAATGAATAATCCTCAACGGTTTTCCCTGACTCTTGTAACTTCCTTTTCTGGTTCAACTCCCTTTCGTAGGTCAGGAGTCGACCATGGAGTTGGGTCAAGGTCAGATCCTTGAACTCAGGTGAATTTCGGGTGACAAAAGCAATTGTGTCCCATTTTTCTGGCAGTGACCTGAGGAACCTGCTGTTTTGAGTTGAGTTTGTAAAAGTGGTTTTAACAAGCCTCAGTTCACTTCACTGATGAGACAACTGAAACGCTCAAATTGTTGCGTCAGTGATTCGCCTTTAACATGACAAAATGTTTCATACTGTTGGTTCAGGATTTCCCTATTGTTTTCTATGACTTCTTCGGTACCTCCAAACTGTTCCTTAAGCGTGTCCCACAACTCTTTGGCATTGTCACAATGTAACAATCCAGCATATATTTCGTTGGGCAGCGCTGATGCTATGATACTAAACGCTTTAGCATCTAGTTCAAATTTTTGATAATCCGTTTCAGTATAATTTTCAACAGGTTTTGGAACTTGTTTTTTAGCATCTTCAGCGCTTGGCACTGTAGGAACATGAGGACCAAAGATGACAGACTTCCAACAACCTGTGCTTTGTTGAGCGAGGATGTGACCCATCCTCCTCTGCCAGATGTTGTACTCATTTCTTTTTAGCATAGGTGGTTTAAAAAGAGAACTAATGTTGTTTTTATCGTCCTGAGATTGTGACGTCATTCTTGTTGTTTTACAGGTACTGAGAAATCAACTTTAATGGTGATTAATCCTTACTCTGTTTTTCAACGACGAACAAACGATCAGTATCAACTGTTTTGAGCTGAACTATTTATGTCAAAATGATTGTTAAATCAAATTTGACTGTCCAAGCTCTGATACCAATTGTTGGATCTGAGTTTGATTTTGATTGTATTTTATGTTTGAAAATAAGATGAAAATGGATGAGTGTGCAGCGGAATTTATAATGAAAACAAACTTTGCATACAATCAAACGAGAGTAATACTTTTATCAAACATCTTTACACAGAGAACCGAAAGATTGAATTTATTTCAACTACGATTACAATGATTGATGTAAGAATGCAAACTGCCCCTCAGCCAGAGCTCAGTAGTTTGTTCGTGCAAAGAAGACGAATGATGCAAAGAGCTAATAGAACAGTACCAAGTACTGAACTATTTATAGGCACTTGCAAACTACTGAGCATCTTTGCTGACGTCACCATGAAAGTGACATCTAACCTCCTAACAAACTCTAACCTCTGATCTATACAGACACTGCTTGTGTTAACTGCTGCTAATACATTCTATTACAAAACAGACTTTAGAACAGCTGCTGCAACCTTCTACTGCTGTGAACCCAGCAGCACTTGTCCGGATCAGCAGTGCTTGACTCAAGGCAGTAGATTGAATCAGCAGGACTTTAGTCTTCCATCAGATCTTTAGTTGAGCAGCAGTTATGGGTCAGCAGTTTAACAAGATCAGCAGATAGGAGGTCATCAGTAGTTGTAATCACTTTCAAGGGGAGAGATTTGTATATCAACATCTGCTTATTCAAGATCCACTGCTCTGATCCAGTTTTGGCTTTAATTATCTGTTCCTCTGATAGGGTTCAATCCCAACAAATACAAATAAAATTTAATGAATTAAGACGTGTAATTTACCATATTAATTTGTAATAAGTGAATTGTAAAACCTGTGAGGGCGCCATTTGCATTTTAATTATACATTAGTACTTACAACTTGTTTTGAAGAAAATTTATATCAAAATGCAGCTAAAAATATGCAATTCACAACTGCACATTCGCATTTGGTAAGATAAACAGATAAATACAAAAAAAAAAAAAAAAAAAAAAAAACCCTAAGAGTTAAAACTAATAAATTTTACGATAAAATATAAAACACTAAACAAATCTTAAATTAACTTAACTTAAATCAAGTAATAACAAAATCAATATTCATTATATTCCGTAAACAAAATTGAAGGAATCAAATTAAATGGTACCTATTCCGTAAACAAAAACGAAGGAATCAAATTAAACGGTACCTATTGATGTAGTACACAAAAAAGGGGTTATTTCCTTATTTACTTAAAATCAATCTCGAGCATTCTCGATGCACCCACTGGATTCCGAGAGTAACCCGAGTCCATCACCAATTCTGGAGAAAACCCGGTAACCCACCCGTCCGTAGTCACGATGGTGAAATTTTATTTAATTGAATATTTAAGTTCAATTTAAAATGAAAATAAAGAATTAAGTAAGAATAATATAATGATGACTGGTGAGGGACGAAAATAAGGCTTCATTGAAAATTATAATATAAGCCTAGGATAAACAATTCACAGAATAGTGCCTTTCTATTTACTGCCGTCATTGTATCTTCTCTTTTCCTTATTATGCGATGATTTTGTTCAAGAAGCTTCAATCGGAAATAGCTGATTTCGAATTGAGAAGCAGAAAGAATACCACATCCTTTGTTTCATCTCGCTCTCCTCTTCATCATCCATAAACGCAATACCGCTAACGACGCCCCACCACCACGCTACTACCGTATCGAAAATGTCAGGGCAGGAGATTTTTGATGACGGTTGGGTTATATAGGGCTTTGAAATGGTGAGTCGGTGACAACTGACCGGGGAATCGGTATTGGAGGAGACGTGTCGGATTGGTTATTCTTCTTTCCAAACGGGCGCGTTTTATGGTTGTCAAGTGTATCGTCACTACGGTGAGTCAATTTGGTTTCAATTGTAGAGGCACGACGTTTTTTTGTCAACGATGGTTCATAAACCAAGTTGACCCTTTAGACTCTAAAAAATAACATACAGAAACATAAGCATCCCGGTTGTACTCGCCGGTGATGTTTGCATCAAACCATCGTATATGGAACTGTCGGTTGGATTTTATCGATGCAAACTACCAAGCGGACATGTTGCTTTTGAATTGGAAAGAATGTGACGTTTAGTGATGCAATGGCAACTCAAGTTGCTTTTTGTATTATATAGTAATAGTAATTATTCTAATCATCTAATGTATATTGCGACGCATGCGACTTGCCTAACAGCTGGATGTACTATATAAGATATTAGAATAGTAATACAGATCTTGATGCACAGATTACACCTATGTTTACATACATTTATTAAAGTGTGTGTTATGAGAGGGTAAAGGGTGCGCGGAAGCCGCGCCAAGTTGGCTGACAGGCATAGAACACCTCCCTTTCGCCGTGAAAGGAGCACGATAGGCTCAATCGCGAAGGGGCATCGGGTGTGGGTCTTGCAGATTGAATTCTTTCTTTGTTGAAGACAATAAGTTGTCACCACCCCACCCCTTTCATTATTTAAATTTTGTGTTTCCTTATTTAGCAGGGTAGGGTTTGCTATTCAGAAAGGGGTAGCGGCGCAGCTTGTTGCTCGTCTACCTGTCATTAGTTTGTAATCGTATTGAGAAAATGTATGAAGGATTATACTATTTACTTTAATAAATAATAATGTTTTGATTATTCTTAAATAACTAAGAGCTCGGTAATACAAAAATACACGGTATTGTTTATTTTATTTTATTTCTGAGCATTCCGATATAAATTTTAACGAAAAGGAGGTTGTTTAAATAGTTATCTTGAAGAGTAGTTCTCAGAAATAACCATGATTGAAATCAAATCATACTCAAGATGCGAAAAATAACCATCAGACAACAAAATTGATCATCACTAGAGACGAAGAAACATTCTCAGTAGCTCTATTCTTTAGCCTTGTTTTTGAGTAAACTGCCATTTTGGTCCCTGTGGTTTGGTCAATTTTGCCACTTTAGTCCAAAACTCAAACTTTTTGCATCTGGGTCCCTGTGTGGTTTCAGTTTTATTACCATTTTGGTCGAAAAATGAAATCAGGTTATATTTGTCTTATAAAATCCTGTTATTTTGTCATTTTTCGCAGGGGCAAAATGATCATTTCTTTTTTATAAATAAATACCATATTTTATAAGACAAATATGACCTGATTTGCCCCTGAAGAAAATGACAAAATTGCAGGATTTTATAAGACAACTATGACTTGATTTATTTTTGGACCAAAATGGCAATAAAACTGAAACCACAGGGACCCAAATGCAAAAGGTTTGAGTTTTGCACTAAAATGGCAAAAGTAACCAAACCTCAGAAACCAAAATGGCAGTTTACTCCTTGTTTTTTTTATAACTATAGAGACCATAAGCCCACGCTGAACGCTAGCCCAATAGAAACACTTGCAATAAAAACTATCACTATAAATTATTTTTGCTGAGTTATGTTGGATGCTTTACAAATATGAAATTTTCAGTGTAAATGTTTCTAGGCATTTTTATAAATGCGATAAAAAATTATTATTTTACCCGATTGTCTCATGCACAACTACTTCATATCTTTGTTGTAGTGATGAATAAATTAACTGGAAAAAGTACGACTTTTTTATATACTATCATGGACATCTTTAGTGACTCACATATCAATATTCGTTCTAAAACTTCAAATATGTGCATATAGACACACACATCAAATATGCCTAAATAATTAACTTAATCATAAATAAATTAACAAAACCCTTACATGGTTAGGCTACATGGTATGGATAAACACGCCACCCCTGCGCCATGTAGACAGAGGCGCTTTATAGCTCATCACCTTAAACTGCAGTGTAATAAGTCTCGTAAAACCTCAGTCATTATTATTCAATTATGTTTTTTAATTTAATTTTGATTGACGAGATTTTACGAAAAAATTGTTCGTATTTTAAAGTATGAATATTTTTAACATTAAATTAACATCACATAGTAAAATAAAAAAAGAATTGTAAAATATATAACGCTTAATTAAATTATAAATTAGATAACTAAATTTTAAAAATATATAATGAAATTTAAAACTACATACTTAAAAAAGGTACGAAATTAAAAAAAAAAAAAAAACAGCTTCACTACACTAATCATGGGTTCTCAAAAGCCGAAACAGGACCACAATGAGTGTTGTGAAGACGTAGGAACTTGCCATGGGCGCGTCAATCATGGGTCGCGTCACTCATGGGTCGCGTCAATCGATTCATCCTTAATTAAACCCTCTTCTCCCTTCAACGCATTGTTAAAGAGCATCTCAAATCCTGCAGACTTTGTGCAGATGGCCACAAACCTTGAGGTTATTTGATCAACATTACGATGGATTTCACACACATGTTGATGGAAATGTCTAAAAACTGTGTTCCAGAACAAGAAACAAACCTTGAGGCAGCCCTTGCTCGACGACATGCACCCACAACGTTGCCAAAACGATATCCACTTCATCAATCCAACATCTTGCCATTTGAAAATTAATGAAAAAAAATATTGAGAGTGGAAGGATATATACTGAGTTGTGTGATAGTTATAGAATGAGTTGTGGTTTAAATGAGTAATTATAAGGTTTTAAAATAAAATAAAATAGTTTTTTAATATGCGCCCAACAACGGTGTGCGGGGCGTTATGAGGGTGATGTGGCATGGGGTGCTATTCCACACCATGAACCTTACCGATTAACAAATTTTACTTTTACAAAGAAGAAGTGGGCCAAAAAATGAATGCTTCTCGCCTTCTCCCCTTCTCAAGAGATCAAACTAATAATTTGGTTGTTCTCTGTAGTTGGAGCTTCTCAACTTTTCATTTAGGTTTGTGGGTTAATGATTTTCTTCTAAAAGGCTTTGAGTGACGGATGTCAAACGCATCTCGGTGAAAGTGAGATATGTCGGTAATTCGTAGGTATTACTCCATTGGCAAACATGGCATGCGAGAAAAAAATTATCCATGTGTGATTGATGGATGGTATAATCGATATAATATAGAAAATTTCACCGTCATCGGAATTGAGGTATATATTCTTACCAACAGATTACTGACGAATCACCAATAAGAGGTTCACCAACAGCTTACCAAAGCTCGATTTAGCCATGCTGACAGCCACGTCAATGACTACAACGATAAGAGCACACACATTGGGTTCTTCTCTTCATCTCTATAGTTTAGCCAAAAAAAAAAACCTTTCATCTTTTTATTTTATTAATCTTTTAAAAAAACTCCATCTCTATCTTTATCCATAAAAACACATTCCACGCATTTTTCTTCCATATGCAAACACTCACAAAATGTAGGTCCTGAAATCGGATCTTTAACACAAGGATTTCTTGTTTCGAATGGTGTAACGAGTGCGGAATCCAAGTTACACCCCATACCGAGCAAGATAAGAATCAATAAACACAAGATATTCACTTCAAATGTTCATATATTGATTCGAACAGAGTTCTGTGTGATTTACAACAAAAAAGCTCTCAAACCCTCTCTGTCTCTCAAATGCTAATTCAAGCTACTTGTTCCTAAAGGCAACTGGGTATATATATTTTGACACCCAGCTACTTAACGACATCAAATAAATTCCAAACTACCCCTAAATTTCCAAATTACATCTAAATATCAAAAGACACATGTATGTTGTTTGGACTTTTCAAGTGATACCATATGTAGTTTCGAAACTTTTCCAAACTACACCACATGTAGTTTGGATATTTTTAAACTACATCTCGGTTCCAAACTACAAAACATGTAGTTTGGATATTATTTGTCGTTTGGAACTGTAAACCCAAGTCAAACGGCAGAGGAATGTCATTTGACTTCAGGAACCTCGCACAAACACAAACGATCACAGAAAGTGCATCAACAAACTCCCTTTCAATGTAGCTTGTGATTGTTCGGTCTTCACATCTTCAGAAAGAGATGTGATTGTACTATCACCGCTTTCTCCTCCAACCTTGCTTCCAAACACCTAACTTCAAGCATGAAAGAGATGATTCGGTTACTATTAATAGTACTATACACCGGTCATACATAATTTATTACATACTTACGGATTATAACAAGGAGTGCATAATCACCCCGTGTTAGAAGTGTTGGTCTTACTGGTAATGGCATATTAGGGGTTGGCAGTGTTGTAAAAGTAGGATTCCAAGGACTTCTACTTGGCAAGTAGTCAGTCCTCGAAACCCCTCCAAGGAGAATTTTTCCTTGGTAGACTCAGTTAGTCACTAGCGGTCAAAATCGGTCAACATCGGGGAGTAGTCGGTCTAGTCAGGACTAGTCGGGTGTAACGTTTCGCATTTTGTACCTTCCTTATTTAGAAAGTGCAATCGTAGTTCTATTTATAGAAACTTGTATTCGTATCATGTTCGTATTCTATTTCCAGTTTTCTAATTCGAGACTTTGATCATAATGAAATTTATGTTTTATACATACTTGTTATTCGCCCATTCGATCGTTTAAATATGTGTTTATACGCAAATCAACACTTTTTATACGTGAAATTATTCACGCTTACATTCATGATACTTGAATTACACTTACATACGCGTTTCGTGCTTGAAAACATGTCATAAATGCAAAGTTATAGCATAAAATAATAACAAAAGAAAGTTCAGGGACCAAAATGTAATAAAAAAAGTTGTTGGAACTAAAGGTAGCGCCGCGGGGCGCGAGCCCCTTGCCCTTTTCCTTCTCGGGCTGCCAGAGTCCTCGATCTGAAGAATGCTGCTACTTGTGCATGGATTGGCCACCATTTTCACTCCCCAATCACCATTTAACCTTTATTAAACACAAACTCTGCCTCCTCTCTTTATAAACAAGCCTCCATCCTCCCATTTTCACTTTCCCAAGTCCTATACACTCTCAAATTGCTCTCAAATCAGTTGCAACACCAAGAAAAGGCAGATTGAAATAATGTATACACTAGAGGTTGTGTAACCTCATATAAAAGAAGGGGTTCATATTAGAACTCGTGCTTAATATGGGACATGTATTTTTAATTATATTTAAATAAAGAAGTATGGTACAGGTGGAATGACAAAAAAAAAGAGGTGAAAAGCCTCGCAAAGTAGATAAAGCATCACAAGAATGTGAGTATGGTAAGGATTGTAACAGTGGATAAGAAGATGGAGGTTCAGGTGCTTGGGGTCGAATGATGGCCAAAGAAGATGTAGTTAATACAAGATCGTTCAATCTCAATAGAAGCGAATAACACAAAATTGGAAGCCTTAATCAACGTATTTGTGAGAATTCTAGGGGCACTTGAAATGTTAGAGGTATGGATAAATAAGGAAAATGATAATTTATATATTGCTATGGACAATTGTGTTAAGTTATTGCAGTATTTTAGCAAGAAACCTATAAAATATGTGTGTGTGGTGGCTAAGAGGTACTGAGAGCGAAAAGCTGAAAGAGGGTGCAAGTTGCATAGGTGGTGTGCAACGAGACTCAAACAAGCATGGATGATGCTCTACTTGATCGCGCACGTAAGTAAATTCTAAATGAGAAATCCATTTAACAGATACTTTAGTTTTGATAATAGCAGGATAATAGAATAACTCCTTGCTTAAGCTTAAGGGAGCAAACAAGTGGGATGGTGATTGATTATTACCATAAGACCATAACGTAGGGTAATGTATTATCCTTCATGTTGATACATGCATACTTGCTATGTAAATAAAGAAGCAAGTGAGATTCAAGGCTCATTAAAACCAAAATAGATGCAGTAGTATAATGTCATTAAAAGAATAGACTTATATAGTTGAGTAATATTCAAGTCCTAAAGAGACACATAAATGGCTTACTTATGAGATTACATGATCAAAATATGGATTAACATTAAGGTTTGTGTGATAGTATATAAGAATTTAGACATGTTACGTGAATAACATGGATATATGGTGACCCATTTAATGAGTGCACAATGAAGCTTGTTATAGGATTTATATGATTACAATTGGTGAAAGCGAATATATGTTGAGAATATGTCCTATATGAAAATGTCTAGTATTTAACAGGTTAGATCGGTTATACAAGAGTTGAATCATCCAAGAAAAATGGATGATACTTAACTAAAACATGATAAGAGAATTCTCACCAATAACGAGGTACGTGGTTCATCACTTAAACAGTTGATGCTAATGTTAAGTATTACAGAGGAATAGATTGAAAAAAAAAATTCATTCCAAGCTTTGTGATCTATAACTTAATGATTGTACATGAAAGTTTCGGGTGAATCATTGAGTTATAACTTATGTATTTAGTATAATCCGGTTTCGAGGGCGAAACCCATTTTAAGGGGGGTAGATTTGTAACATCCCAAATTTTGGGATGTTCATATATTGACACATCTTGATTTATGTAGCATTTTATGTATGTTGAACTAGTTAATTATAAAATGAGAAATTCTATTTGAGAATTTAGTGACTTAATTTTAATAGCTTAACCTTGTTTACCATGTTAAGCTACATTTAGTATTTAAATTATGGTAGAGTTATAAAACTTAACAAGGATTGCAAGAATAAAGAGGTTTGAAAATGGAGGGGCTTATCTTGCCAAATTGTGAAAGATTCTCTATTAACCTGAGGTGTAGAGAATTCCAGAAAAAAGAAAATACGTATCTTTGTGTGGGTGCCATGGGAGCCATGGGTCAAGAAGAAAATCGATGGGAAGCTTCAATACATCAATTTTAGGTGATTGATTAAAGAAATTGAAGAGCTTATAAACATCCTTTGTTGTGTAGAAGCCTGGTAAGTAATATCTATACAAAAACCCTAGATTTTCATGTGTTCTTGAGTTGAAAGTGTAATCATGATGAAAGTTAAGGTTTTTGGTGATAGATGATCTATTCATAAATTACAGATGATTCTATTATAGTTATTTCATGTTGATGTTGATGATACTTAGAAGTTCCATTGTTGATTAATATGTATGTTAGGGTTTCTTGTTATTTGAACAAGATATGACTATAATCTGAATTTTATGACTTTATGTTTATGTTAGTAAGTTGTAATTACCTCTTTGATGATTAGCTATGGTTGTACTTGATCTATGAATATTAGGGTTCTTGATTTAAATTGGGGATTTTGGAAATTGGATGGTTTTGGAATGATTGTTTGCAAATTTGTAATGTTTTACCATTCATTGATATATAATAAATGTGTTTGATGTTCCTAACCCTTTATAAGAGTTCAACATAAGTTTTAACCATAAAAGAGGGCTGCGTTTTATGGTTTGGGTCGAAGTTAGAAGCACCACAAACATGATTTTCGCAGCTTTTTAATCAGATTTTGGGCAGACTTCGAAAAATCATATAAAATCAACCGAGTGTCCGTTTGGGGTGTTCTTTATATGGTTGGAAAGCCCTAGGAGTAAATTTTCTAAATATGTTTAGAATGAGAGGAAATAAAAATGATAGATATACGAAAACTGCAGTACAAAACAGCTTAGCAGATTGGTTTAAAACTGAATTATTAGTTGATTTATGAATCAGTCCTATTTCTTCTGAAAATCATATAAAATCATAGAAAATTCCAATTGGGGTGATATTTTTTTGGGTTGAAAAGATATAAGAATGTTTTACATATCATATTTGAAGATGTCGAACCAACTAAAACTGTACAAGGGTCTAATAGGCCGAATACAACAGTAGCGCAGAATAGTGGTGCACTAAAATAAAGTTTTTGTAAAACTAAATAAAGAAGGATGTTAGAACACGTTAGAACTAAACATAAATGGTTAGTTTTAGTTGTTTATGTGTATCTAACTTAGTATATTAGAAGTGTTTAAAGTACTTGCTTTAAGAGCATTGCAAGCACTTGCACTAATGGGTGAAAACGGGTCAAATGGGTAGGGTTGACCTAATTAATAGACTAATGGTGAAAATCTTCAAGAACACATATAACGAGTTGGATAAATAATACTTACGTATTAAAAAGGGGGTGAATGGTCTTTATGTGTTCTAATGATTTGCAAGTTGACTTGTTGTTTAGCAGGTATGACATAGATGGGAAACAACGGGTCACGAGGATGGCATGGACGGCAACACCTCTATGGGAAAAAGTGAGTGACGCTTTACTCAAGTAGCATGTTTTATTAAATATACAAATACCTTTGTGAAAATATTTATATGGTGTGCGGTAAGAATTGTAAAGGAGGGTTAATCTTAGTACGAAGTTGTGTGATAATGGTAATTATTGTCGATGATAGAAATATCCGAGTTTATTAGTATGATTAAATAAAAAACAAGGTGATGGGAGTAAGATGCAGATATTGGGAGTAATAAGCAGTGTAGACTTACCACAAGATCGTTAATATTGAGTACTGAGTATAAGGTATGTGATCTTTATATATATTTAGTTTGTCTAATATACGAAGTAAAGGAATTGGAACTAATAGGGATAAGATTAATGGAAACAGGGTTGGTGATTAAACCAAGGGGTGGTAAGTATCAAGTATGGGATTTTTGTAATATTAAAAGGGGATTGAGATAATGATTATTTGTCTGCAGGTTTGTGAGTCACGTACTTAGTAAGTACGTGGGGAAAGCTGTTATGCAAGCTTAAACATAAGGAAGTTTGAATCCCGTATTTGGGAGTTAAGGAGCCTTGTTGTCAAGTTTTATAAATTGTGTTAATTAAATACAAATGTTTTATTAACAAATCCAAACATTGTTATGACTAACTTATGGTGTTGTACATCTTAGGTGAATTACAAGTGAAGAGTAAATGGATTTAGTGATTCTAATATAGGAATGGACTTCAAGAACAGATGGGACACTGAGCAACTAGGGATAAATGAAATGAGATCCGAGTTAATAAGCTGGAACTGAATGACAAAAGAACGATGGGAGTGACCTACGAGTTACTCAAGTTGAATGTGGTTAAGAATTTGGCTGATCTAAGGAGGGAGTGATCAAGTCTTGGGAGCGGGCCAATAAGAGGAGGATTGGGTTGTGATTTGCCCAACAATTATATGTTTTGGTTATTGAACCTATCGAGTCTAGTCTTTTGTACTCTACTGTGTTTTGTTTTAGCATATTGCCAGTTCGTCAATATTTTAAAAAGTTATGTTGGTTATAAATCATTGGTTATTAACACAGGTTTTGGTTTTCGCAAGGGTTGTTCGTTAAACGAACGGGTCATGCAGAAATTTTATAAAAATCCTAGCGCGTCGTGTATGTAGTTTTGTATTAGCTGGTGGTTCAACTATATGAAAGTGATGTTATATTGTGTATAGTTAAAAAAAAATCCGGGCCTATTTTCCGCAAAGTATCAAAATATTGTCTTTATTAATTATGGGTGTTATAGTTTTCACAAGTTTACCATGGTAAACTAAGGTGGAACATCACCATTTTAAGGTCCAAACTTTCTGTTTTGGAAGAAATCTTATTTAAATTTTTATGAACTTGTTTAACTTATACAATCTTGTACCTACCTTGTCTCTAATCAAGTCCCTGGTTTGAGAGCTTATGTATGCTTGATTCTCATGAGTTTAGAGATGCAAACATCAACTTTCTGTTTTGATAAGGTTTAAACAACCCACAAGTGTTGAAACCATCCAAGTTTACCATAGTTCATATGCCAAGTTTACCACTCTCCTTATTATTTTCTGCACATCCAGGTGTGAAGAGAGAATACGGGTGGTGCCGGTTCGACTTGGATGGGAGGCGTGGTTTTTACCGATTATTCAGATGTTATGCCTTCGGGCGGGTGGAGGTTGGGTTTCCACGTATCTGAAGAGAGCCAAGGGGCTGGCGACGGTCGAATAATCGACCTTGATTATAGCGCCTGATTTTACAGTGATTGGCTTGTCGTTCAAAAAAAATTGATAGGATATTTTGGAGTTAAGCATACCTAACCCAAAAAATTCTACTAAAGCAAGCAACTAACCAATGTCATCACACTATTTTAGTCAAATTAACATTAACAATAATAATAATTTAAAGTAATTCCTTTATTTTACCATAGTTTTTACTTTTTTTTCTCCTTTATTTTATTTCATTTAAAAAATAGCTAGATATTTAATTTTGTTTATTCTTTTACTTGATTTGCTTTTTTATTTCCTCCGTTAAAAAATTATTATTATAAATACACATATGTTGACTACTTTATTTTATTTCATTTAAAAAATAGCTAGATATTTAATTTTGTTTATTCTTTTACTTGATTTGCTTTTTTATATCCTCAGTTAAAAAATTATTATTATAAATACACATACGTTGAAGGGTAGTTGCTCGATGTAGCAGAAACATAAACACCGGTAATCACGTAAAATGTAACTTTTTTAAATTAAAAATAAAAATAAACTATAGCAATATGATACTAGTATTCGCTTTTATGGTGTATTTTCTTTTTTTAAAAAAAAAAATATTAATGTATACAGAATTTATTATACACTAGAAAATCGTGAGCTAGTGGTCTAGTTCTAGTTTAATGGTACTTTTTATGTTTTATCATAAATATTTTTTTTTACTTAAGCAATTTTATTTTAATTTGTTAATGTTTATAAATCAAAATAAAATTAATGATGAGAGAGATTATATTCCATACCTTACAAGTTAATAATACATCCCCTATACTTGCTTACATGGCGTTGATGTGATGCTAATGCGATGTGAGTTAAACAATAAGGAGAGAGCCTGAGGCAAAATGCTCAGACAGTAAAGTATCTATTATATAACCATGGTATTAGTTTTCTTTTTATTCCTCTTTAGTTGGATGGGAGCTAGGGATCTCAAAGAATGAAACCTTTCTATCAATCGGGACGGAGGGGATGTTACTCCTATCCCACTCTTCACAAACTCTATTGATGGTTTGGTTATGTGTGAGATTTTAAAGGAAATGTTTATTTGTTTGTGTTCCTCTTTTGCTGGATATTTCCCTGTTACCAATTTTGAAACATACATTTTGGGGAAAGACTTATCCTTGACAAACATGTTTTATAAAAGCCAATTATATGAAGAGGTACATTTTTTTACAAAATCTTGTAGGATTTTAAAATTTATTTTTGTTTATAGAGTATATGTATGACTCCTTATATTTTAGAGTTAATTGCTCGGATGGTCCCTGTGGTTTCAAGTTTTTTCACGTTTAGTCCCCACCTTTTGAAAATAGCAGATATGCTCCCTATGGTTTGTCATTTTGTTACTCGGATAGTCCCTGAGTAGATGTCAATTAGTTTGAAAATAGCAGGTATGCTCCCTATGGTTTGTCATTTTGTTACTCGGATAGTCCCCAGAGTAAATGTTGGGGGACTATCCGAGTAACAAAATGACAAACCATAGTGAGCATACATGCTATTTTCAAAAGGTGGGGACTAAACGTGAAAAAACGTAAAACCACAGGGACCATCCGAGCAATTAACTCTATATTTTATAACATATCTTTGTTGCATTAATGATCTTGTGTATGTAGATTACTTGGCTTGAACTAAGTCTGTCGCTTCACAGTGCGACTGTACTAGCGACCATGGGGTGTGATCTTGTATGAGCCTTGGACGAAGTCTTCGTTGCCAATCCACCATACAATCACGGAACGGCCATGTCTTCCGGCTACTGCTTTGTATAATGTTTCAGATGATTACATTTTGACTTGATTAATATCTTATAAACGTATAGACATCTTATGGTTAGTTTAACCTATATATTTATTTTTACATAACAAATCAAATTTATATATACACAAAAGCCATAGAGGGGAGCTGCCTGTCATTTCTCGATTGACCCGAATAAATTACGATTTTACCTCAACTTAGAATTACGATTTTGCCTCCCCAGTTCAAAATTACGATTTTGCCCCCGGTTCAAATTTACAATTTTGCCATCATTGTAGCTTTTGATAAATTGTGAATTTACCCCAGTCAAACTTACGATTTTCCCTCGGTTCAAAATTACAGTCTTGCCATCGTTTTCGTTTTTTTTTCTTGCAAACCTATGATAGTGTTTTGTTTTAATTGGTCGACTCATTGTAATTTTTATTCGCTAGCGCTCGCTCATTGGTCATGACAAATTACAGTTTTGCACTTAGTTTAAAATTACAGTTTTCTCATTGTTTTATTTTTTTTCTCTCAAAACTATGATAGTGTTTTGTTTTAGTTGGTAGAGAAATATTTGGCCTAGCGCCCCGCAACGCGGACGGGGTATAAACTAGTAATCATGGTTGTAAAAGTCGCTAGGCGCTCTCTAGTTGAATTTGAGAGTACTCGAGAAGTACTCGTCATAGGCGGAGATTACCCGGGGAGTTATCGACGTAGGCGATCAGTACTTGGGCCTCGGCAGCCTACCTTGTAGCAAGCACTCGAGGAGTACTCGGAGCCTAGGCGTGACTTTTACAAGCATGCTACTATGCTAGTAATATACAATGGACATGTACGCGCCAACAATATTTTTTACTTGTTTATTTATTGCTTTTAAATAACAAACGTATTACTTTCACCGACTAGATCGTACAACAAACCAGTCGTGTTACCGGTCCACTTGTCGAACCAGATTTAACTACAAGGTGAAGTTATTAATAAATATTTACAGTTTTTAGTTGTATTTGTTTACACGGGAGACAATCTGTGTTTTATTGCATTCTATAGCCGTGGGTGTATCCAATCCATTCTTGCTATGAGGGAGGTGTATTGTGTATCTTTGGTCGCATATACATTTTGTATCTTGTTGATGTTGTTCGTTCTAGGGGGCTATCCTTTTACGGTTGATTTGTTTTTCTGTTAAAACAATGCTCTTCTAAAAAACACTTTCTTGGAATATAAAAATATGTTACTGTTGTAAAATAGCCCGAAACTTAATCAATATGAAAATGTCTTTTCTTTTCTAATCAGGCATCCGATCACCACCGTGTTCGGTACTCTTTGATTTGGTTGATAAGAAAGACTACGCGGTTGCTTGACCTGGGTCAAGAATCAATGAATGCTAATATTTTCCAAGATACGTGTTCATGGCTTTTGGTTGGATGATGTTGCTTCGTTGGTTCGTTTACATGTCACTTATCAATCATTATTTTTCTTCCACTATCCAACTTTATTTATATAGAAATTCACTATTCATACTACGAGTATGCTTGGCAAAAGTAGTTTTTGGCTGTTGCTGGTGGCTGGAAGCTGATAGCTAGTAGTTGTAACTTTTTAGATATATTTGGTGTTTGAAAGAGTAGCTGTATCTTTTAATAAAATGTATAAGATGATCAAAACGGACATAACTAAAAATTTAAAAAGTTTGTGCATTAAAAAATTTATTATATTTAGAGGTTAAAATAGTCATTTTTCCCTAAAAGCTTGTAACTCCTTCTAAACGCTACTAGTAGAAGCGTTCAAGCAAAAGCTTCAAGCTCCTAACCTAAAACTTCAAGTTCCTTCAACCAAACAAGGTTTTTTATTGTGTACGAAAGTTTAAAGGTAGAAACTCCTAAAAGTTTTATGCGAAAAATACCCCACATAGCATTCACATTTTATATTTATTACATAGTATTCACATTGGGATCAATATCTCTATTTTATATTTATCTTATATTTCTTATGCATTCAGGAATCTCCATATCCATCTCCAAAAAAATAAAAATCTTTATTTATATAGAAAGTCATTATTTATATCTTCAAAGTTTAAAGATTTTATCTCAAGTATTTCAGTTTGTACCTCAAACCTGGAAGAAAGATAAATAAATTGTAGTAAAAGATATTGTAGAGATAGAGATGGAGAATATGGCATAGAATAATTAACAAAACATAAAAGATAGATTTAGAAAAGGATGATTATTTATAGATGAGATGGAGATAAAGAAAAAAAAAAAAAAAAAACTTAAATTTTATGCATTGTTCCTGCGGATAAACAAAAAAAGTTAAAAAGAATAATCTCACATGTGTAAAAAAAGTACGTACGACAAACTAGTTTATTGTGTCATTATAAACTATATGATTTCTAGCCTTTCATTAAACGGTTTATTATCGGCTTACCCCTTTGTCAGGTGGTTAGCTGGCCGGCGTTAGGGGGCTTCTCATGAGGCTCGCTATGTCATGAGGACGGGTTGTGCATGTAGGGACCACTCCAACGGTCACTTGACTATTCAACCATAAAAAGAGTAATTTTATAAAAATCAGAAATGTATATAACACTTACCCCACTTGCTATTTTTAAACACAACACACATTTTCAACCCTCTTTTCTCTTCATCTTTTTCAAAATTTTATAAAACTATAACTATTTATCTCGGAGCCAAAATGAATAAACTCGATGAGAGTATCAAACAATTGTTAGCCCTCAAACAACAAAAGTCCGACGCCGTCAGTCTTATGGTGCATGTGATGAAGACGCCATTGATTTTAATTTATTATTATTCTACTACTCTTATGCTTAATGTATTTTTAATTTACGAATTTAGTGTTTATGCATTTTTATTTTAGTTATTTTAATATGAGTGTGATTTTATTCAATTTTTTAAGTAAATTAGTTTATATAAAAAAAGATTTAAAAAGTGGATAATGATTAAAAAATGAAATGGGTGAGTGAAAACTAGTGAAACCATAGTAGTGGTTAATGAAAAAAAGTGAAGGAAAATGGTGTGGTGATGTGTCAATAAGGTGACAGTTAGTTTATGATGTGCCAGTGATGTGGAGTGAAAGTTGGTGGTCTAATACTTATCGAGATTCTTGTCAAATAAGACAAACATAGATATATCAGGTTATAGACTTAGAACGACTCAAAAGTCATAATTGGTTACATAAAAAGTTTACATTAAATTTATACCTTATACTAAAGCAAAAACTATGGTCACCTTTCAGCCTCTTACACCAATTATTGTCACATGGCAGAGTGATACTCAAACTTGACTGATTTTGAGCGCTAAAACCAAAGGATCGTATGTCCACTTTTTTCCTCACCCTAATTTCATTCACAAAATACCTTCCATAATGTTTACAACCTCTCCTTTCAATCTTTATGGCAAATCAAAAACCCTAAATCTAAGCCGATCCTTCTACATTCGCAACTAATTCATCCCCTGCTCATCTACATTGATTTCTTCTTCATCTAGGTATTTTTTTCTGAATCAATCATATTGTCTAATTAATCATGTATTTGTATATGTTATACTTAGATTTGTATATATTCTACTTATATTTCATCTATAATCATCGACTATAGTGAACTCAATAAACTTACTGTCAACTTAATCATGTCTTTGTATATGTTATACTTAGATTTGGATATGTTCTACTTATATTTCAAGATGTGACGAATATATACGATCAAAACAAAACAAATACATAACTCAAGATGGTAATTTGTACCTAGTTAGTTACAAGTTTAGGTGAATAACATACATAGAACATTTATAGGTCACGTCGCATACAAAGCAGACACCGATGGAGTTTAGACAGTTTAGACGCTGAAGACGCCAAAACAGTGAGTTCATGTCCCCACTTTTAAACATTTTCTTGTTTTCACAAGTTTGGGGAAAATACATGTACTATGTGGTATATTGAAACAAAACTAAGGAATGATCATGTTACGAATAGGGTGAAACTTAAGCACCATTAATCACGTATACATTTAGACCGGGAAGCGAAATGTTAGATCTAATGGGTTTAAGGAAGCCTCACTCTTGGCCCCTACATTTGCCTAAGAGTGCTTTTGGGTCTTAAGTCGAGAAACGACGGAAAATTGTCTAGGGTTGGATGCTTCCTATGTCGTCACACATGTTAATTTCCTTGCAAAACATTAGTGATCTCGATTTCCTTACATTTACAACTCACAAACTTACATTTTACAATTACATACCATGTTTTATACAAATACAACTCTTCGGGGGAACCGCTGCAATTAAAACAAAATAATTAGTAACAACATTTATAATATATATAAGATATAAGGACTACAAAATAATTTAGTAAAAAACTTACCGTCAGTCTCGTGCGTGCCACGAAATCCACCAGGAGGCGGTGGATCACCAGCACCGTCACCCCCATGTCCCCATGGGGCCACATCCGCCATCAGATAAGCGAATATAAGCAATACCGAAAACATAATCCCTGTAAAGTTACAAATGTTACAGCATGTGTATCTAATAGAAATTAAGGGAAAGTACAACAAGTGTAACTCAAATTCAAATAAATATTTCAAACAAGTGTTTATCAAATACAAATCAATATAAATTACAATAACTTTTTTTAGTGAGACTACACAAATACATACACCTACACCTACATATACTCATTTTCACCAATTACACCTACATTATACATTTTCACAAACATTTACATACAAATATACATCGTTACATACACCTACATACACATACATACACCTACATACACAAATACATACACCTACATATACTCATTTTCACCAAATACACCTACATTATACATTTTCACAAACATTTACATACAAATATACATCCTTACATACACCTACATACATATACATACACCTACATACACCTACATATACTCATTTTCACCAAATACACCTGCATTATACATTTTCACAAACATTTACATACAAACATACATTCTTACATATACATTTACATAACTAAACAAAAAATTATACAATTTCTAAACTTTGAAATAAATCATATAAAACTAACCGTAATTTCAAGCTTTCAAGTAGATGTAGACCGCGGAGACGAGGTGGTGACCGGAGAAGTGATGGTGGTGACCGGAGAGGTGATGGTGGTGATCCGAATTTTCTTCCATAAATATAAATATACACAAAAACGAGCAAAAATTAAAGTCTATAACATGTAAATAACAAAATAGAGAAGAGGTTTAACAAAAAATAAGTTAAACTAACCGATTTGATGAAAAAATGCGGTTCTCCGGCGGTAAGATGAAGAGATTTGGGGGGAAAAGTGAAGGAGGAGGGAAGAAATCGCGCTGTATAGGCTTTTTACGGAAAGAGTTTTACCGGCGATGGGCTGTCGCCGCTACTGATCGATTGTCGCCGCTATTAGGTTAACTAGGGTTAACCAGGATAAGATATGTTTGGCTGGGGATTAAAGTGGGACACCTACCTTTAGCGGAGAAAGAATGTCTCCGCTATTGATCCTATTCGGTCGCCGGTATTGCCTTTTTAATCCCCAACCGTTAGATCAGAATAATGAATAATGATCAACGGCTGGGGTTTGGGTTTGACGTTGATCGACCAATAGCGGCGACAGCTGGCCTGTCGCCGCTAATAGTGGTCTTTTCTTGTAGTGTAGGGTTTGAGGAGGGTAAGATGTAGACAGTCTTACCTCTATCCCGTAGAAATAGAGAAGTTGCTTCCAGTGAAACCTCCGTCGATTGTAGTTTTGTATCAAGCCTTAGACATAAGGCACATAACACTCACCAATTGAGACAAATGCCGATTAGTGTATGTACCCCCTTGTCTTTCGACTATCAACGCTACCACATGATGCATGATTAACCATCCGACTCTTTTAACGTTATTTTCACAATTTAGTAAAATAACGTTATGTAGTTATGTTTTTTTTTTGTTTTTTTGGGGGTTTTAGTTTTTAGCATTTAGCTTTGGGGGGGGGGGTGGGGGGGTTTAGGTTTTTTTTAGGGGGGGGGGGGTTAGGTTTTTTTTAGGTTTTTTTTAGCTATTTTAGGTTGTGTTCACATTGGTTCTCAAGGTTCTCACAATAAGGGTGGTTCTCGCATGAGCCCCTCCCTATATATATATATATATAGTATTTAGATTTATTTTTGTTAAAGTGAGGACCTTATTTTTTGAGATCTTAGGTGCCGCACAATGATTAGCTTGTTTTTTTTTTGAACGGTGACTTTCTTTTTGAGAGACCCAATATCACACTGTCTAATCGGCGACCCTAGCCAAGTCTGCCCAGACTTACCAGGGCCGACTCTGGGTCCGGCAAACCCGTGCCGACGCCCGAGGCCCAAGATTTCAAAGGGCCTGAAAAGTCTTTATAAGCTTGTATATATTTAGTATATTCATTCGTTTGTTATGCAAAAATATATTGGTGGTGTAGTGGCATAAACCATCTCAAAATAATGTAAAGGTCTCAAGTTCGAGTCTTTGTTCCATCACTATGTTTTTGTTTTTGTTTTTGTAATTCACTTACCCTTAGCCATAATTTTTGGCCCAATTTTTTTCGTCGCCAGCCTAAATTTTTTCAAGAGTTTTCGGGGACGGCTCTGAGACTTACGTTGTCTTAACCAGGTCCGCGCTAGGTTGGCCAGACTTGGTTACGGCGTTCCCCCGGAAACCGTACTGCCTCCACACGAGTTGTCTCGCTGAAATAACAGCCGGATGAAAACCGGGGTGCGCCTCAGGATCGAACCCCCTCGGTGGGGTTGTCACCATCATTGCCCAATATCCAGCCCAATATAACACAAGTGGGAATTGAACTTGAGTCTACATTGGAAAATCCAAGTCTCCTACCACTAGGCCACAAGTGAGAGATAATAACTAGCTGGTTTAGTTTTAATAGGCTGAAAGTCAAGAAAAATTCTATTCAACTATATGGTGTAAATTTCCTTTGTAAATGTTGTAAGTTGTGGTGTTGTGTCGGACTTGTTGGGCTTGATCTCTGTTTTTTAATAAAATTTCAAAAAAAAATAATAAAAATAAAAAAATAAAAAGTATATTCTCGTAATTTTCCCTTTAATTTCCGCAATATGAATTTTCAAAAGATTTTATCAGTCTGTCCCTATCGTATAACGTGTCCTTGTTTAATCGGTTTACTAATTAACTCAATTGTGACTTTGTTTCTTCTTCTATATAAGCTTCACGAGGAATGGCTAACTCACCACCTTCTTTCCTACCATCAACAACAGTGGCAGAATCATGTCAAAACTCACTCATTTGTTTTTCTCATTTATTTTCATATATTCCGTGCTAGCTCAAACTGATACTGATTTCGTTGATAAACTATGTGAAATAGGTTTCAATTACACTTCCGACAGTACTTTCGGAACAAATCTCGATCGGGCACTCGCCATTCTTCCCACCACCAACTCTGGGTATGGTTTCTTCAACAGCTCTTCAGGCCGAAACCGGACACAGCCAATGCCATCGCCCTTTGCCGAGGTGACACCGAAAGGAATGCATGTGGTGATTGCTTGAATAGGTCTATTGTGAGATTGAGGCAGGAGTGCCCCAATCAGATGGATTCAGCTGTATATTATGATAATTGTATGGTCAAGTATTCCAATGTGACTGTTTTGGGGAAAACTCAAATAAAAAACTTTATAACGCATGCTAGTCCGAATAACGCCACTGACGGTGCCCGATTCCATCAGGATGTGGTGAAGTTGTTTGAAAATCTTACAGCTGAAGCGGCTGATGGCGGTCTGCTTAAGTATGCTACTGGCACAGTGATAGGACCTAATGCCACTGTCACGTATGGACTTGTGCAGTGTACTCCGGATCTATCGAATCAACAGTGTACTAATTGCTTGGAGGACGCGGTTGGCCAACTTGCTAAATGTTGTTACGGGAAAACTGGGGCGAGGGTGCTTCTCCCTCTGTGCAATTTAAGGTATGAAGCGAATCGGTTTTATAACGACGTTGCGGTTCTTCCTCCACGTCCTCCTCCTCCACCTCCACCTCCATCTGGTACACTATATTTTCATTTTTAATAGTAATCTATGGACTACTAAATTTACTTTACACACATTTGTATATGTCAAAGTGTTGTTGAATCGTGAGCTTATATATTTTTAAGTACATGTCTAATTACCTAAATGATCTGAACAAGGTCCAGCGGGTTATAAATAGTAATTTCTTGACGTACCCTTAAGAGTGGCTCGTCTTTGATAGGATCAGTTTTGCAATTCAAAAGGGGGGGTTGCGGCATAACTTGTTACCCGTTTACCTGTCATTTGTTTGTAATTTGTTGGTTTGGCACTTTTATGATTAAATTAAACCCCAATATTCGTCTTTTAAGAGTCAATCCTGACCAAATTTGATTACTTTATCAAGAAATTAGAGAAGTAGCGAACTTATATTTATAATTACTAAGAATTGTTTTGATGTTGAGTTATTAATAGAAAGTTACTGAGTTTTGAAATAAATCTAACATTACATCTATTTTTGGCAAGTTTTTAATACAAAGGTATGGTTAAGAATGTTACCATGGGTTTTGTTAAAAAAGACTCCAAAAGACAATTTGTAGGTATGTGAGCCATTTAAACTAATCTACCAAACATTTATGTGACCACTATTCTTTTACTATAGTGACAGGAGGAAAACCAAAAAACCTGACTCGAATAGTGTCATCTATCGTTATAACAACCGCTGCATGTGCTATAATAGCCGTTACTATTTGCAACCTCGCAATATTCAGGAAGAAGAAATTGCTTCAAGCAAGTTTAGAAAGTAAGTTTTTGAATATAATCTTTACCATTCACCCAAAACATATCTTAGTTTTACTACAAAGGGAATAACACTAGTAAAACCATTTTGGTAGTGAAACTGAACACACCAAAAGATTGTTGTGGTTTGTTGGTTCACGATGAATGAAACCTAAACCTTGATATTGTTGTTCCCAATCCCCCTAGGTAAAATTACGGAAATCAGCATTCTGGAATTTTTGGAATACAGTTTGGATACAGTGTTAGCAGCAACAAATGATTTTAGTGAAGATAATAAGATCGGAGAAGGTGGATTTGGATCAGTTTACAAGGTAATTTAATTATTTTTTATAAACGACACTGGAGTAGGGTTCAATTTCATCATGTAAAACGAATGGAATAAACAATTGTGGCCTAATGTTATCAAGGGAGAACTAGAAGATGGAAGACTAATAGCGGTGAAAAGGTTATCAAGAGATTCTGGACAAGGTGAACAACAATTCAAGAATGAAGTACTTTTGGTCGCTAAACTTCACCATCGTAATTTAGTTGGGTTGCTTGGCTTCTGCCTAGAAGAAAAGGAAAGACTCCTCATATACGATTATTTGCCAAATTCAAGCCTAGATAAGTTTTTGTTCGGTAATGAAACTCTTCTCAATGCACAAATGAATTTGGTAATGAAGTATTTTTAATGTGTTTTTAACGTGTAAATTTGCAGATCCAACTAAGAGCGCACTTCTCGATTGGGAAAAAAGATACAACATAATAGAAGGTGTTGCTCGAGGACTACTTTACCTTCATGAAGACTCACGTCTAAGAATCCTCCATCGTGATCTCAAAGCTAGTAATGTTTTGTTGGATAATGATATGAATGCTAAAATCACAGATTTTGGAATGGCAAGATTGTTTAAACCTAATGAAACACAAGGCAATACTGGCAGGGTTGTCGGAACCTAGTAAGTATACAACAATTTGAGCCTAGATTATTGATTATTTCCAAACACACGTGACATAATAGTTCGCATATTTAATTAAAGGGACATAGTTTTAACGACATAGTGTTCACCACCTACTTTCTTACAAGTTAATAAAACATTATCAGATGCAAGTGTTGTGGCTTATTATGTTATCATAGTCCTCTTATAAGTATTAACTTTTATTCTCTTGATTCAATCTTGCAGTGGTTATATGGCACCTGAATACGTCATGCATGGTCATTTCTCAATCAAATTAGATGTTTTTAGCTTTGGAGTGTTGGTGTTAGAAATTATAACAGGTCAAAGCAACCAAAATTTCCAACAAGAGGATGGTGTCTACCTACTCAGCTATGTAAGTGTTTGATTCATTTCGAAATTGAAACCGGTATATGTTTTCATTGTTTTTTTTGCAATGTTACATCATATCATAAAAAAATATATTGATCTCTTCTAGGCCTGGAAAAGTTGGCGAGATGGAACACTAGCAAACATAATCGACCCCGTATTGTTGAAAGGGCCAAATTCTTTAAATGACATCTTTAGAAGCGTTCACATAGCATTATTATGTGTTCAAAAAAATGCCATCGACAGACCAACTATGTCTCAAGTCGTTTTGATGCTCGGTAGTTCCTCCCTCACTCTACAAGTACCACTAGAGCCTGCATTTTTCTATCACAGTACTATTGATGCTTCAAAGGAGGATAGTAACAGATCCGAGTCACCACTAGTTTCTGTAAATGATGTTACTAATTCTGAGATGGTTCCAAGATAATTTTTGCATTGCACTTAGTGTTGTGTTAATCGTTTTATTCACGGTCCACGGTCAGTGATCCTTTGGATAAGTTATGAGTATGTGTTGTTTGTTTTGATCGGGTAGTTAGTAGTACCGGGTTTGTTGGGTGTGATCGTGTGAGCTTGGGAACGTTGGAGTAGCTCTAAAATTCAGCAACTAGTGGCTTTATTTAGCATGTGTTTTTTTCTTGTTTGTTTATTATAAATAGTAGTATCATGCTTTCATTTTTAGCACCCTTGTAATTGTTATTTGGAGTTTGAGATATATAGAAAAGTCCCAAATAGTGTGTGTTGAGTGTATGTATTTTGGGGCCTGAATCAACACTTAGTATAGTGCATCTGCACTTAAAAGATGAATTACAGTATACTGATACATATTGTTTTATGTCATAGTTCATATATACATGGGGCAGAATTTTCTTTTTGTTGACAAAAGGCCAAGACGTGCGTTAATAGATCGATATGATTATCCATGTGATCATGATATACATCGTGTATCGCTTTTGAGAAGTTGTTAGCTTGTTCCCCATATTAGTTGTGTATAATTGTATTTCATTTCTGCATTGTAAATTATGTTTAGGGTGAAACTTTTTTATGTTATAATTGGTAGGGGTTGATTTGTAATCAGGTAAATTAGGTTATACCGGTGTTTAGCAAGCGTTGCGAACTTGTGATGGTTCATAATGTATATATAATGGGTCGATGTATGAACTAATTAAATGGTATGTGATAATAACATTTCAATGATCTAGTGTTAATTTGTTTCTTTGTTCAATTTATTTGTCCTTTTGATTTCAAACAATCTTTGATAGTTTGTGTTTTTGATTCACAAATTTTACTAGTATACACAAAAGCAACGAATTACGATCTTTTGGTGACGACCTTCAACAAGCTACATAGAAGACATAGTGGAACTTGTTATGAGGGATGTGCGTCAACCACTTGTTGGCCCCAAAATGGATCTTTGATCTCTAGAACGTGATAAACAAACTTGCATAAACAATAACTTGAATGTATGTACAAATTGAATTGAGAGTGTAAGTTACAAATGAAAACAATCTATCCTATTTATAGTTTCCTACGGGTACGAGTGAATAGACGCGTCTCTTCGTGAAAAGTCGTGTCTCTTGGATGTGTGGTTGAGATTGAATCTTGAAGAGGTGTGTTGAATCTTGGCCACTCGATCCAACAGTTGCGTCTCCTTGTTCTTTGCCTTGCATTGATTTCGAATGGGTGTGTGTAGAGAGACACACCCTTTCGGTTATGAAGTTAGTTTCCAATTTCCACTTTGTCAACTTTGGTCCTCGTACTTTGTAACCGCCATCTAAATAAATATTAACTATATACACAATAACCCTTGTACTTGAGGATGTATATGATTAGTGATTTCATTCACCCCCCTAATCATGAACATCCTTAAGTTGTAGATCTTGAACTCCGAGTAGCTTTATCATCTCGAGTCTCCTCGGTACCTAACACTTCACATGTATCTTCTTATTCACGAACCTTGCTCCTCACGAACCATGTTCTTCACGAACCTTGCTTCACACGAATACTTTGCTTCACACTTGCCTTGACCGCACTTGATTTGTATCACACGAATCTTTTCTTGTGTAGTTGTCTCAACACGAACTTCACCGGTCTTGATTAACTTGCCCACCATCATATCACATGACTTGCATCCATCTCGCATAGATTTTGGATAATCTAACTCACTCAGATCTCCCTTGCGGTTGTGTCACACAACAATTCTTCTTTTGACCCAGTCACAGGATACGCGCGTCTTCTTCTTGATCTATCACAGATTAAATATCCTCTTCACGGTTGTCTCTCACAACGAGTTCTTCATCATTGATTGCTTCCCTCACGGATTCTTCGCTTTGATCTGATCCACTCACTGGACTGTTTTGTTATACCTTTCACAGGTTATCTTCCTCCGCATCACACGGTTTTCCCTTTGATCGTTTCACACGACCAAGTTTCACGTTTCTATTTCTCTTCAGCGTCTAGGCACATCAGAAGTGCCGGTTCATCATCATCTTCTTCTATTTCGACCAATAGTGTCTCACTTTCTTTGGTTTTCTTGGTTGGGCATTCATAGGCATAGTGCCCAAGTTTCTCACATCTGTAGCAAGTGATTTTTGACTTATCTCTCATAGCCGATGTTTCTTGCTTGCTATCATTCCTTCGTGGTTTGTCGGTTCCTTCCGACTCGTAAGAGATGTTTCCTTCACCCCTATGTTGATAATTGCCTCTCCCTCGGCCTCGTGATGGACGGAATCTCCCTCGTCCATGATTTCCAACATGTTGTCCATGACCCGCATACATGAGTTCTTCTAGATTGTTCACGGGGCTTTCCTTTTTCTTCAACTTTAACCTTTCTTCATACGTTTTTAATCTACCAATAGCTTCGTCTAGCGTCATTGTGTCTAGATCGGAGTATTGCTCGATTGATGCAACTATTTGAATAAATCTATCTGGCACGGCGTTTAGAAGTTTTCGTACCAGAGTGGATTGATTCAACGTCCTTCCGTACTCGCTTGCCCGTGTAACAATACTATTAATCTTTGCAGTGAACTCGTCTATTGTGTCATCTTCCTTCATTTGCAATAACTCAAATTCTGACAATAGCGTGTGCATACGCGCCTTTTGTACCCGATCAACACCAACGTGTCTAACCTTTAGATTATCCCAAATCTCTTTTGCAGTTTTACAACTTGCAACTTGCAATACAACGTCTTCTGGTATTGCTTGAAACAGATATGCAATTGCAGACTTATCTTTCTTGGTGTCTACCGTTGCATTTTCTGACGGTTCAATCGTTTCCCACAAACCATTCGCTTCAAGAATCGTCTTGATACGAATAGCCCAAACTGTATAGTTTGTTGGTTTCAGAATCGGACACTGAAACTGGGAAAGAGAACTTCCTTCCTTTTGAATTACAATTTGTTGATTCGGTCCGGTTGCTCCCGACATGGTTTCTGACCAAATGATTTTCACTTTGACAAACTTGTAATCAAAACAACCCTTCACTTTTTGTTTCTAAAAAACTTCTTGTCCACCAATACGAACCACCCGTACCGGTAAAATTCAATTCCCTTGAATTTAATAAACTTTCAAATCTTAACCCGCGAATAACCACAACGCGTAGTAATCAACAATGTAATTCGCACTAAACTCCGGAATCAAACAAACCCTAGATTCCTAACCAACCCTTCGGTTCAACCGATCACCCTAGAACCGAAACTAAAAATGAATTGAACTTGCGAATTGAAAACGAAAATGAAACCTGATCGCGAATTCCCTGCGATGCCTTGCGATTCCCACGCCTAGAGCCTGACGCTCTGATACCAATTGTTGGCCCCAAAATGGATCTTTGATCTCTAGAACGTGATAAACAAACTTGCATAAACAATAACTTGAATGTATGTACAAATTGAATTGAGAGTGTAAGTTACAAATGAAAACAATCTATCCTATTTATAGTTTCCTACGGGTACGAGTGAATAGACGCGTCTCTTCGTGAAAAGTCGTGTCTCTTGGATGTGTGGTTGAGATTGAATCTTGAAGAGGTGTGTTGAATCTTGGCCACTCGATCCAACAGTTGCGTCTCCTTGTTCTTTGCCTTGCATTGATTTCGAATGGGTGTGTGTAGAGAGACACACCCTTTCGGTTATGAAGTTAGTTTCCAATTTCCACTTTGTCAACTTTGGTCCTCGTACTTTGTAACCGCCATGTAACCGCCATCTAAATAAATATTAACTATATACACAATAACCCTTGTACTTGAGGATGTATATGATTAGTGATTTCACCACTAAGGTCACTAGTCTTAGTTTGTTCCGAGACGGATGCATATCTAGCATAGGACAATGGTGGTTCCGATGGCGTGGGTAGGTTGGCAGACCATTGACCTTCGAGCATTTATATAATTGTTGACATGGTTGGGCGGTCTTGAGGGTCTTCTTGAACACATAATAGCGCAATGTTGATCCATCTAAGAGCTTCGTCAATTGCAGAAGTCTGAATTAGACGATGATCTACAATTTGTTCGCCTTTGTTTTCATTCCACAAGCGCCACGCCTATCATAATCAAGTACGTTGAAATTTATAAACTCATGATACACAACATATACCCTATGATTTACACGAGGTAAGAAAAGGTAGATTTCTTACCATTAAGAGGAGGTTTTGGGGTTGATCTTGGTAAAAGTAAAGATTATTTCTTTGTCCAGAAACGATTTCTAACAACAAGACACCGAAACTATAGACGTCGGATTTTGTCGAGAATAGTCCTTCCATCGCGTACTCTGGTGCCATGTATCCACTGTCATGCTCAAGATTCATCATCATCAGTAGTATAAATTTTCAGGAAGAAAAGATATGTTGTGAAGAAACAAAATGAATCGCTTCAAAATTACTAAACGATGTTCTATGTCTGAATGCATGTTTTTTGTCTAACTATTTACAAAAGTCATATGTTATTAGATTACAAAAAGTAAGATCAAATTTAACAAAATAAAGGTAAAGTTATGTGGTAAAACGCATTAGTGACGATTACTTACTGATTACATACCCAGTTTTAAGCTAACAAGTTTTATGATACCATTCTGTTTTGACTAGTTCAAGAGATAAATTTTTCGGTTGACAAATTGAGATGACCAAGCTATTGTTTGAAAATGGTTCATGGTTGCCGCATATAGTGAATATACGTTAGAAGTATGAGGACATGTGAACTTACTAAGTACCAACAATTCTATCAGTAGCAGCTTCCATTTGATTGCCTCCGAAAATTCTAGCAGTGCCAAAATCCGATATTTTTGCATTCATCTCGTTATCCAAAAGAATGTTACTCGCCTTCATATCCCGATGAATAATTTTAAGGCGTGAGTCTTCGTGTAGGTATCGAAGTCCCTTTGCAATTCCAATCACAATATTGGAACGCTTAGCCCAATCTAGTTCTTTACACTTGTTAGCATCTGTTGCATTAATGATTTAACTTGTTAAAGTTTCACGTAAGCTAAACATATGCAACGGTTTTGTGACAAATACGAACCAAAGAGGAAGGTGTCAAGACTATTGTTAGCCATAAACTCGTAGATGAGAAGCCGTTCAGGCCCTTTTACACAGTAACCCAATAGCCGAACTAAATTCTTGTGTTGAAGCTTTATGATTAAGTTTACTTCGGTCTTGAACTCTACTAGTCCTTGCCTGGAGTTCCTAGCTAGCCGCTTCACTGCTATTTCTTTTCCATCTTGTAGTGTACCCTACAAAGTGAGTTTTAAAATACTATAAAAGCTAATTCAAGTTAAAGAGCATTTTAATGATTCTGAAGATCATCTATTACTTTGTAAACAGGACCAAAACCGCCTTCACCAAGCTTATTTTCCTGTGAAAAATTGTTGGTAGAAACCTGTATGGTACTTAGATTGAAGGAATTCATCTCTCCGTTGTCTTCGTCTTCCCTTTCCAAAATAGATGAAGAGGATAGGAGGTTCCTTTTCAACCGTCGTCGGCGGAAAGTAAAGAAGACTACAACCATGATCATCGCGAATACCACCGCTAAGATTGGGCCAACGATAATTCCAATGTTAGTATTACCTGTAAACATGAAAATCTAGCAATCTAACACCAGAAAGAACTAAACGTCCACAATCATCCAAAAAAGAAAAGTTCTAAAAATCACTTGCCAGAAGATGTTGGAGAGGGAGATGATGGTATGGGAGGCGGAAACCACATCGAATCGTAAAACGAATAATTCTCGTACTGAAGAAAACAACTAGGCCTAAAAAGTTTTGCACCCAAGCTTCTATTTAAGGGCTGAACCAAGCTAACGGCTCCATACAAGCAGTCACTGCATTCCATCTCCGATAACTCGGGAGTACACTGCATCATTCCATAGATTGTCCAAAATCCTGGCGGCGTTATGTTGAGAGAAGAGTATTTCCGAAACTGCCCACCACCTGCAGCCTCCGGTAACAACGCACTCAGCAAATCCGCCACCCCTTTATTCCATTGAACAATGCTGGAATCCGAAACATTACGTGCGTTCCACGCGTAGAACACAACCAGATCATTTATGGAACCCATAGATCGATTCGAGTACCTTATGAAACAAGTTTCATACCATCCGACAGCCTCTATTTGAACCGGACACTGTTGTCTTATTCGACGAGTAGCATCGTCTACACATCTTCGGCAGTTTTCGGGCTGGATGTCTCCACGACAAAGGGCAGCTGCGTTTGCTTGGCCAGATGTTGAATTGTAAAACCCAAACCCGTTGTTTGTGTTGATTAAGGTGTAGAGTACATCGTCCAGGTTGTGTCTGTAGTCCGTGTTCTGTGTGTAGTTACCGGAGAGACCGCAGAATGGTCCGCTGAATTCTTCTTGAGTGGTGGCTAGATCAAAGTTGCAAATTAAGATTAGAAAAGAATAGATGAGCAAATCCATTTATGTTAATTGTCTACCAAGTGATTTATGGTTTAACTAAGAATTGGTCTCCGGAAACTCCCTTGTAAACATCTATTCAAATTGTTATCTTGCTTAAATTTTTTAATTAATGTATACATGGGAAAACACATTCTTAGGATACCTGGGGCAAGTGTGGTTAAATTTTTTTAATTAATGTATACATGGGAAAACACTTTCTTTGGATACCTGGGGCAAGTGTGGTTAAATTTTTTAACTAATGTATACATGGGAAAACACATTCTTTGGATACCAGGGTCAATTATACTTGCCCCTGGAGCTCTATTATACTTGGTTGAAATACAATCAGCTAAGCTATCAGTTAATTGTCTAAGGTCAGTACTCAATAATTAGTTGAAAACAAAGTTTTACAATTGTGATATGTTGAAATTGAAATCACTTTTAAAAGGCCATATGAACAAACAAAATCCAAAACCCTATATGTACACTCAAAATCCAAAAAAAAAAAATTGTTGAACATACAGAATGTGAAAGAAAGAAAAGAATTGGTAATCCGGATAAAAAAATTATCTTGATAAAGATACAAATAAAAATTTCACCTTTGAAGAAGATTATTGAATTAGAAGGATTATAATATAAGCTAGATTTAATATTGTTTTATATTAGATTAATATGTAATGTTAATGTTAGTATTAGTATTATAGATAGATAATATAGATATGGGCGGTTATCAAAACCTGCCGTCATGTATATATACATCATTGTAACATTTCTGCAAATTACCAATTCGATAATATGAACATCATCTCTTTCATTCGCAAACCCTAATTTACCATTAACAAACAATAAAGTGGTATCAGAGCCACAATGATCCGTAACCATAAATATTTCAAATCGCTGCAAATACGTATCAATCTCTCTTGGTTACAAATGACAACCACAAACGGCGGAATTCAAACCCAGATCCCTAAACTGTTGGGACAAAATTACTATCATTGGCACATACAAATGAAGGTTTTATTAGAATCTCAAGATCTGTGGACCAGTGTAGAAGAAGGATATAACCAATTAGCAGCAGGAGCATCCGAAAACGACCAGAATACTCACAGGGAAAAAGTTAAGAAAGACAAGAAGGCCCTTCATATTATATTCCAGGCAGTAAGTGAGACAGTATTTGAACGAATTGCAACAAGCAAAACGTCAAAAGAAGCGTGGAATATCCTTCACAAGGCGTACAGGGGAGAGCAAAGAGTCAAAACGGTAAAATTACAAACTCTACGGTGTGAATTTGATGCATTACGAATGAAAGATAGTGAATCTATAGAAGAATATATAAACAGAACCACTGTTATAGTAAACCAATTAAGACTAAATGAAGAAAACATTACGGAACAACGCATCGTTGAGAAAATTCTTCGTAGTTTAACAAGAAAGTACGAATCTGTGGTAGTAGCCATAGAGGAATCGAAAGACATGACAACCATGACCACTGAAGAATTATTAGGGATCCTGCAGTCGCATGAACTTAGATTGAAACAATATGATGAATCCCCTGTAGAACAAGCATTTCAAATGCAAGGCACAAATCAAACTAGATCGAGATCATTTAGGTCAGATTTCAATGGAAGAGGAAGAGGTAGAGGACGAGGAAGATTTAGCGGCCAAATTCGATGTTACAATTGTCAAAAACTGGGTCACACGGCACGTTTTTGTCAAAGGAATGAAGAGAATGATAAGAGCAACAATGCTCTGTTACATAAAGAAGGGTCCGAAGATGGTAATGATGAGACACTATTTATGATATTCAATGTAGAAGAGATAACAAAAGAGGATTGCTGGTATTTAGACAGTGGTTGTAGCAATCATATGACAGGTAACAAAGATCTGTTTATTACACTAAACGAATCCGAGAAGAAAGAAGTAAGAACAGGAGATGATAAGAGGCTTAATGTATTAGGAAGTGGTGATGTAACCATTAAAGTAAGAGGAATAGAGAAGAGAGTTCCCAACGTATTTTATGTTGAAGGTTTAAAACACAATTTACTGAGCGTGGGACAATTAGTGCAGAAGGGTTATGAGATAAATTTTCTCAACAATGAATGTGTTATTAAGGATTCTGCTGGAAAACATGTAGGTTCGGTTCGAATGACCGGAAATAAAATGTTTCCATTGAACTTAACCTATGGTATTACACCAAGAGTATGTAATGTAATGACACAAGATATCTCAGTCCTGTGGCATCGCCGATATCGACATATAAATTTTGAAACAATTCACAATATGGGAGCAAAGGAAGTAGTGAAGGGGCTACCTAAGACGGCTGCCAAATTATTGCAGAATATATGTGAGGGTTGTTTGTTTGGTAAACATGCACGAAAAGTATTCCCTAAACAAGCTACATGGCATGCCACAAAACCCTTGCAATTAGTTCATTCCGATATATGTGGTCCAATGAGAACTGCATCTATAAGTGGTTGTAGATACTTCATCACATTCATAGATGATTTCTCAAGGAAAACTTGGGTGTATTTTCTAAAATTAAAATCGGATGCCTTGTTAAAATTCAAGATTTTCAAGAGGATGGTGGAGAATCAAGCAGATACCAAGATAAAAACTATAAGTACTGATAGGGGAGGAGAATATTGTGGACATGAGTTTCAAAATTTTCTCAAAGACAATGGCATACATCATCAACTCACTACTAGTTACACACCCCAGCAGAATGGTGTGGCGGAACGGAAAAATAGAACACTCATGGAACTTAGTCGTAGTATGATGAAAATGAAAAGATTGTCACACGTGTATTGGGCTGAAGCAGTGTCATGTGCTACTTACCTCATCAATCGAGCAACAACCAAAGGAGTGCAAAATATAACTCCTCAAGAAGCTTGGAGTGGAAGAAAACCCAACGTTTCACACTTAAGAATTTTTGGATGTGTAGCTTATTCTCACATTCCAAAACAACACCGAGGGAAACTTGATGACAAAACAGAGAAGGCAATCATGATAGGTTACAGTGAAGCAAGCAAAGCCTACAAGCTATATGATCCAATAAACAACAAAACTATTATAAGCCGAGATGTGATATTTGATGAAAATCAAGACTGGAAAGGATCAAATGATCATCAGAATGATACAAGTGTGCAACTGAACTTCCCGGACACTAGTATTATAGAAAATGAAGAGGAACCGGAAGTTCAGGCGAATGAACCTAACATACCCGAAAATGGTCATCACGGCGGTGAGATCAATGACGAAGAAAGTCAGAATGATGAGGGTGCTGATTCCTCATCGTCAACTTCCTCGGAGAATGCAGAACTTAGAACTAAAAATCTAGCCGATATATATGCCAATTCCGAACAGTTCACACCAGAACAAGTAGAAGATTTGTATAACTCTCAACAAGCTTCCGAAAACATGACAAATTTTGTATTGTATGCTGATGCAGATCCGATCACATACAAAGAAGCCAACAAGGAAATGAGATGGAGAGATGCAATGGATAGGGAAATGGAATCAATAAGGAAAAATGATACATGGGAATTAGTAGATCCTCCAAAGGATCAAAAACCCATTGGAGTTAAGTGGATCTACAAAACCAAATACGACGAACATGGAAATGTAGACAAGTACAAAGCGAGATTAGTAGTTAAAGGTTACAATCAGAAATATGGAGTGGACTATCAAGACGTGTTTGCACCAGTTATACGCTTTGATACGGTAAGGCTAATACTGGCATTGGCGGCCCGAAACAAGTGGTACCTACATCAAATGGATGTCAAAACGGCATTTTTAAATGGAGATTTAAAAGAACGAGTGTATATCGAGCAACCGGAAGGATACGTCAAATTGGGAGAGGAACAGAAAGTATGTCAACTCAAGAAAGCTTTATATGGACTTAAACAAGCCCCAAGGGCATGGTATAGCAAGATAGAAAATTTTTTTGAAACAAACGGTTTCAAGAAATGTGTGTATGAACATACACTATTTATTAAGAACACAGAAAATTCTACAATGGTGATTTGCTTATATGTTGACGATTTTATAATAGCTAGTGATTCTCTGCACATGATAAAACAGTTCAAAGATTCAATGAAGAAAGTGTTTGAAATGACGGACTTGGGAGTGCTTCATTACTTCCTGGGCATGGAAGTTAAATATAAAGAAGGAAATGTGATATTAGCTCAGCAAAAATATGCTAAAGGTTTACTCAAGAAGTTCAATATGGAAAAATGTAATACAATATCCACCCCTATGGAATATGGTGAAAGACTCTTGAAGAATGACTTTGAAGACGAGGTAAATGAAAACTTATATAGAAGTTTAGTGGGAGGTCTTATGTACTTAACAAATACTCGACCGGATATTATGTTTGCGGTTAGCAAAATAAGTAGGTTCATGGAGAAACCAAAAAGAAGTCACTGGGAAGCAGGTAAACGAATTTTAAGATACATAAAAGGAACGATAAATCATGGGATTGTATATTCAAAAGGAAGTAAAGGGAAGTTAACCGGTTTCAGCGACAGTGATTATGCCGGGTGTTGGTGCACTTGTGTCTGTACTTTGTCTGTATTTCGTCACGATATAACGATGTCCTTTGTTAGTCCTGTAAGTTTGACCAAGTCAACCATCCTCCTGGTTTGACTTGGCCAAATAGTTAGAAAATGGTTGTCATATCTTTATGTCGAAGGATGAGTTGTCGAAGGATGACTCATCGAAGGATAAGCCTTCGATGGATGATTGATGGACCTCGAAGGATATCATCATTCGAGGTGTATATGTGGATCCTTCGATAGGTTTCAGATCGATAGATGATCTTTCGATCATCTATCTGATCCTTCGATCAGCATATCTGATCCTTCGACCAGACGACCTATGTTGGGTATATATACCCGTGTAATGTGTTCACTTCATAGGAAGCAAGCAAGAAAGATAGACATGTAACACAGAACACACACACACTGTTTTAGAGGGTTTGCAAAACACATTTGTAAACATAGCTTTGTAACTGAACCTTTCATTCGTATTAATACAAGTGGTGTTAATCGGTGAATATTGTGTGTCTTGTGTTTGTGCTTGTTTCATCTCGGTTTGCACTCTAGCTTGGATTCCGCACTTGCTAGTGTGTTAAACATAACAAGGATAAGGTTTGACCTCATCCTCCGAGGGACCTACAAGTGGTATCAGAGCCGTGGCTCTTTTCCTTGTTAAAAACCGAGTTTATACAAGACTTTGGTGTGTTTGGACAAAACTCACATGGTTTAGCACCCGTTTTTAGTGTTTTTCTCGCATTTCTTGACGTAAAAACGTGTTCTAAACTAACCGGGTGTGTTTGAGGACGGGTTGGGTAACTTAAAAACTTGTTTTTGAAGAAACTTGGTGATTTCCGGCCAAATTCCGGCTTACTCCGGTGACCGGTTTCTGGATAAGGATCTTCCATTTTTGGTAATATTTTATTGGTCAAATTGGTTTTGGTGAAAAAGGTATGGTCTGAACATACCTTTCTGCCGAAAGCTTTCTACCAACCCATCACCTTTTCACCAACCTGTCACTCTTTGTCAACTGTGTCAGTAGAGATCGAAGGATATCCTTCGAAGTCGAAAGATCATCTTTCGATCAAAGGAAGTTCGATAGATAATCATCTTTCGAACATCCTTCGAAGTCTGAGACTTATCCTTCGATCCAGGGAATCTTGTCGAAGGATATATATATTCGAAAGATAAGGATCTTTCAATTGGAGAATCTTTCGAAATCATTGTTCGAAATTCAACAGTGATCTTTCGAACACTGTTGATCCTTCGACCAAGTATTGATCCTTCGATCTTAGTCTGTTTAGGTTTAACAAGCCTGTGTTTGTCTTGTCTTTCGATCAGGGATCCTTCGGTGGCTGTTATCATTCGAGATATTTATATAGAATTCATTTTTCTTATCAAACATGAACCCAAGTTGGTGGGGAACTCCGGCTCCAGATAGTGGAAAATACATGAGTACAGGTTCAACTCCCTCATGGTGGGGTACACCGGCTCCAGATAGTGGAAAGTACACAAATACTAGTCTATCTCCCTCATGGGCCGAATCTCCGGTGTCGACATCTTCGCAAGCAAATGCCATATCGACTGGTCAATGGGCATTAGTATCAAATCAAACTCCGAGCATTCAAAGTATCTTATTGAGCGAAAGCGAAACCGGAAGTTTGAATCGACCTCCAAAGCTGATGCACTTAAATGAATATCCGGGATGGGCTGATAGGTTCTACACTTACGTGCTAGGGCAAAATACAGAATTGTGGTTACGTTTCACCACAGATTTCGATCAAACAATAGAGGTTGCCGCTTCATCTGCCGGCACGTTTGCCGATCTTCCTGAAGATCAAAAGAAGACGTATGATATGGAAAAGAAAGCATACGCCATTCTCACTCAGGCGTTAAGCAAATATATTTACCATCAGTTTGTCAGTTTCAAGACAACGAAGAAGTTGTGGGATGCGTTGAAAACCAGAGGAGTAGGGAATGAAGCAACACGTCAATTGCGTCATGATCTTCTCAAGAAAGAATTTGACGGTTTCATGTGTATGGATAAGGAATCTTTGGGAGATATGACAAGCCGGTTTTATCATTTGCTTACAGAGTTGAACAATTCTGGAGTAGTGACAACTACAGCAGAGGTGGTGAAGAAGTTTGCTGATGCATTGCCTTCCCAATGGAATAGTTTCTTGGAAATCTTGAAGTATAACGGAGTTTTGAGAACTACAAACATCAACGACTTCGTGCAGCTTTTAGAAAACAAGGATCAGGAGGAAACCTTAAAGGCAAAAAGAGTTCCAGTGCCACAAAATCCAGAGATGTATTATGGAACTTCCAGTTCTTCGTCTGCAAGAACCGGTCCACATGCTCCACTTCAAACGGCGTTTGTCACAAGCACGGATATGTATGGCAATCCGGTACAAGTTCCTGTTAAGCCGGCTCCCACCACAGACATGTATGGAAATCCTCTACAACCATCTCCTCCTGCTCAACAACAAGCGTGTTATGGAGGGACATCATCTGCTGGTCAGCAATCAAAACCAAATACAGTACAGCTCGACACTTCAAGTTTCTCTAAGGTCAGTGTAGAAGTAGCAAGGGAACACATGGAGCTGCTTAACACTATAGTGAGCGCGTACTGTGGGTTAGTGAAAGGTCAGATTAGCAACATTAATCTGACACAAGAAGACTATCGGCAGATTGACAAGGAAGAGATGGACTTGATGGATATCAAGTGGGCCTTTGCTAGCGCTATAAGAAGAGCAAAGGATTTCATGGAAAGTACTGGCAGAACCAGCTTGGAAAGCAAGAAAGACACCAAGTATGGGTTCGATAAACAGGCAGTTAAGTGCTTCAATTGTGGTGAACGGGGTCACTTTAAAAGGGAATGTACAAAGCCAGCACAGCATGGGAACCAGAATCCCTTCAGAAACCAAGGCAACCAGCAGAACCAGAACAGGAACAATGAGCGTACATTAATACCTGTCAACAACCAGAGCCAAGTTGGAACATCAAATGCCAACCGGGCACTTGTGGTTCAAGTGGATGAAGGTTGTGACTGGTCAATTCAGTTGAGTGGTGATGCTCCGGATGGAACAGCATGTTTTGCTGAAGTGGTTAAGGATTTAGTTCACACCAGTGGTGGAGAATCTTCCGCCAATGGTGGTGAATCTTCTGAGGATGAAGACTCTTCGGGATATAGCAGGAGTTCAGATGAAGAATCCTCAAGTTCAGGCGATGATCATGTGGGCGAGACATCAAATGCGTCAGTCGATGCAGATATTGATGAGCTTTTGGAGGAAGCTGCAGCAGGAACTCAAAGAAGATCTATCTTGGTGGATCAAGCTGCTTATTCTTCGTCTTCTCTCCATTCAGCCTTTATGGCTAATGTCGATAGTTCATCAAGTCAGGTATGTGTCGACGAACCCACTGCTATTAATTGTGATAATTGTGATAGTTTGCATGTTAAATGTGCTGATTTAGAGGCAAACATGTCTGAGTTGCAAGGCAAACATGATGCTTTACAAGCTAGTTTGTTTGACTTGCAAGACAAACATGTTTCTTTGAATGCCAAGTGGTGTGAATTGCAAAGCAAACACGAAGCTTTGCAAGAGAAGTATGATGTGACATTCATCCACAATCAAAAGTTGACCGTGGATCTTTCAAAATGCACTGAAGCCAATATGTTTTATGAAAACCATGAAAAGGAGTTTAAATCGGTAATTGAAAAGTTAAAGAAAGATAAAACCGAACTAACTAAAATGGTTTCAAGAAAACAAACTGATATTAATTTGTATATATCTCGCCTTGAGATTATGCAAAAAGAGATGGCTTGTGTGAAAACCGAAAGTGAGGCGATCCAACTTAAGCTAGACAGTTATTTGAGCTCTAGCTATGTGTTGGATCACATCATTGACGTTCAGAAAGAGAAACGGGATGTCACATGCATAGGTTACAAGAAATGTCCACCACCAGTGAGACACAATTATGATGCCATGCCTGACGAGGAGGATAGAACGTTCTTTGAACCATCTGTTCCTCTAGATGTTAAAGAATTTGCAACAGGACTCGGATACAAGAAAGAAGTATCATCAGATTCAGATGTGTCAGCAGATACATGTGTGTCTTCTGCTGAACTGAATCAGGATCCTCCAGTTATTATTGAGGATGCTGATTCTTCTGATGATGAATCCAATGATACTGATGTAGCAAAGTCTGATGCGGAAATCAAAGAAGAGGACATACCTCTTGAGAATCATATTCTATGTGATCCTCCTGCAAAACCCGCTAAGACTGTTGCAATCAAGTCCTCATCTGCAGAAGAGTCAGAAAGTGTGAATTTGCTGTACACTCTTGTTGGTGATGATAAAATTTATTCAGATAAATATTTTCCTATTAAGAATGTTAATCAATCTTTAATAAGTAAAGTCTTTGAAAATTCGACAAGTAAGTTTTTAGGAAAGACAGGACCACATGTTACAGTTACACAGTGTCCTCCTATTCCTAAGGCCGAAATTCGAAAACAATATGGCAATAAGAAATTACCAACAGTGCAAAAACAGCAAAATCACACCAAGCCAAAAGGAAAATCACCGGTTCAATCACAAAAGAAGCCGAATCAAAAGAAGAACAAAAATGTAAACTTTGTGAAATCGACGGGAACGGACAAAATCGAAATGTTTGAAAACAAATCTAACTTAGATTTTGTTAAGAAAGCAACTGTACAGAAAAGAAATGAACCAAGTAGTTCAAAACCTAGTACCTCGGGATCACAAAGTTCATCATCATCGGCAAGACGATCACATGATACTTCGGGGTTTGTTGAACGAAGATCATGTTTTGAGTGTGGAACAATTGGACATATAATTCGAAATTGTCCATATCTTCATAAACAAAAAGGAAAAGTTGATGTTCCCCGTGACCAAACTGACCGCAGGCAAACTATTTCGGTAAAACAAGATCCCCGACTTGTAAAAGAAAGGGAAATGAAACTGTAACACCTCGAATTTTTGTGTCCAATAATGTGTTAACACGTGTCATTTGTTTACACGTGGCATTGATAATAAATAAAGGACTGATTTTGACAAACCTTGAAAGTATATAAATTCGAGGGTTATAAACGTCAACAAGGGTAAATATACTGTATAGTAACCCTAAATAACGCTTGTACCTTCAAACGAATAAATCATAAATCGTACGGAAGCGAAACGCGGAAGAAAGTGAGAGATTACGAACTACAGGGGTTAACTGTGTCAACATGTTTAATTATACCTCTGAGTGACCCTTTAACGTTCCCAAGACTTCGTAACAGTATTATACGCTCACTAGAATATACTGTATAAATTCCGCGAAGTTCCGTCTTAAAACGAAAGAGTTATACTCAAATTCGTATGAGAAGGGTTAAAAGCGTCAACAGTGGAAATTAAGGCTTTCCAAATAATTAATAAACTAACCGGGGACTTAACAACGCGGGTAAATAACACGAGGCCCCTATCGGTAAATAACCGAGGGCCAAACCGCAAAGTTACCCCTTCAAACCCGAAAGGTCAGGTAAATCATTACGAAAGATTTCGTTATTAATTACCAGGATTTCGCAATCATGACAAAAGATTTAAAATTTCTGAAATCTTAACCTCTCGCGACCCGCGTGAAGGTTAGGCTTAAGTGTAGGCGGGCCGCGAGCCTCCTAAATAACACGCCTGATATTTGAACTTTAGGCGACCCGCGTTAAAGGAGCATGGAACTTCCATGCGGGTCGCGTAAGGTGCCCAGATGCAGAATTGTTGTAGTTACTTGCCTTTTGGAGCCTTTGAACGATCAAACCTCAATCAATGAGGCATGGGCACCCTACACTTGACCCATAGCTCTCAGGGACACCTACCCATCATCTCTGGACTATTGTGAGTGTTTGCAATGATCATAGTTGCTTGGCATTTGCTATAAATAGCCACCTTATGCACATAACATTCACAACATCAAAAACACACATCTCTGATCATTGCAAGAGCTCTCAAGTCCTTTTCTCTGCTCTATAAGCAAGAACACAACTTCTGTAAGTGATCTAACCCTTTGTGGTTTCACATTTCCTTAGTAAATGGCTAAGAACCAAACCGTCGTAACTACGGTTTGACTTTACAATCAATCAGTAATGGTTCAGTCTTATGACGAATCAAAAGTGGTTATGAGTTGGTATTTATGTGGGTAATAAACCTCTAAAATGGTTCCCCCTGATCACCACTCTAACTATGTCAAATGTCGAGTCAAACATGCGGTTAAAAAGTCAACAGAAAGCTATTTTAGCGATTTATGCATAATCTGTAATGTATATGTTATGGAACCTGTTTTGATAATCATAAAACATGATAATAAGTATATAAACTTGTTTGCGCTCGTTTGAATCGATCATTTGCTATATTGAGCCGGTTCGGAGCCGAATGTCGCAAAAGTTTGACTTTTGCTTTGACTTCAGTTCTGACCCGTTTTAGTGAGGTATAGATATACCTTAGGACTCTCTTAGGACCAGGTCACATGTTGGTATAAACCTCTGTGATCGGTTCATGAGTTATCCGAGTCTTTTGCGCAATTCCGTCATTCGCCTAAAAGTTGACCGTAACGACCTTTTAAAATTAAAACGAGTATTTCGGACACGTGAACGGATCAAAACTTTGCTTATTGAATTATAAGCATGTCCTTAAAGTTTCACGTCAATCCGAGGTCTAGAATGAGAGTTATGCTAATTAGCGCAATTTAAATAAACTTTAGTAATTAACGGCGCAAATAGCATAACGCCTATCTAAACCAAGATTTCGTCACCAAATCTTTTACCCACTATTATAAATTAATATTTTGGGAATTTTAAAGATTTTTAATAATTTTTACCTTGCTCATAACCTGCGGTTATGGCTACGGTTCGGTTAATACCGAATATGCCCTTTTCGGCCAAAACATGAGTTCTACAAGGTCTTTTGACCCGATTCCAGTTGCTACTGGTTTTAAATAATAAATAAAGTATTTTAAGCTTTATAAGCTGTTCGGGAAACTCAGATTTCCTGTAGAACTCGAAAAGCCCTTTTAAAGTCTTTAAAATGACCGAAAAGCCCCTACGGGGCATAATACTAACTTAAACTCGTTACGGGCGTCACGGAAGGTATCCTACTGATACCACAACCCAATTAAGGCATATTGACTTAGGAAATAAGCGTACGACTCTCATAGTTAACCGTTTCGCCTATTGCGCGCACGGTTCGGCTTATGAAACTAGTTTTCATAATTTAGCCGATACGGGTCAAATAATATCATTTGAACCCCAAAATCCAGAGTGTGAACCATTAACCCATATAAAACAAGTCTCTGAACTTGTTGGGTCAGAATCACACTCCATTCTCGGTTTTCGCCTTTTCGCGCGATTAAACCATATCTATATATATCGGAACCAACCGGTCTAGGCTACGGCCATTATAACGACCCGTTAGGATTCTAAGAGGTTAATTAAAACCTTCGTTCCAGATTAGGAGCCCCAGTAAAAGCTATCGGTGATTTAATCCAAAATAAGGAAATATACTTGCAAAGGTAAATACTTTAACTTATTTCCCCTATATGGGCTTGGGTTACGGTATATTAATACCGCTTGATTGAGCATTATATTCTTCCATCGCTTAGGTGGTTAATTAAATAATATGATCGGCTCATTTAAACAGTTTTGTTGCTTATAAGCCTTTGGGGGGTTTAATGACCGTTGTCCCGGATATCCTTGGCATCATTTTACGAAATGGCCACGACCATCGACATCCCGGTGTAGGCGTACACCCGGTATAAAGTGTCGACATTAAATTAAAAGACGTAGCCGTTGGTTTTTATACTACGGTTTTACGCAAACGTGGTGTGTCTATAAATCTTTAACCCGGCACGACCCGGGCTACTGAACGCATAAAAGAACATGTAAAACGTTCACAAGATTTTATTATAATTTTCCCAAGTTATAAAAGAGTTTGTGCCTTGTGCCTTCAAATCAATTTTAATAAACATTTTCAAATGTGTCAGTTGAATGTATTTACCAGTGTAAACTGACGTATTTTCCCCAAAAAGATTAAGTGCAGGTACCTAAACGTAAATTGGCTGGTATTAGCTCCCTAGCGTCGTGATAAGTCTCGCAAGCTTGATTGCAGTATCTGATGGAACAAATACTTTATGTTTATTTACGATCCACTGTGGATATATTCAACCCCTGTAATACATTTGATATTGCAACCAGAGGTTGAGTTTATATATTTATCTTATGCTTCCGCTATGCATTATATAATTGTGTGGTTTGACTATATTGTTGCCAACATCGTCACGGTAATCCCCCACCGGGCCCACCGGTGAGACACGTGGAAATCGGGGTGTGACAGGTTGGTATCAGAGCCAACATTGAGTGAATTAAACACCATCCTATTGTGTTTAATCTCAATGACACAATTGCACATACTTGAGTCTAGACAATAACTTAGGACAAATTCGGATTATTACTCCTTTTTGTCTTTATTTTCGATTCGATTTTTAATAAGTTTTGGAGCAGGAAAATGCCACCTGTTATATTCCGAGGAAGAGGAAGGGGAAGAAGAGGCCGAGGAGAAATCGTGACACATCACGATAACGAGGCTGGACCATCTGGTACAAGACATCCTTCGATGACACGGAGCGAAGAGCCACAACGACGAAGAGATCTTTACGAACCCGCGAGGCATTCCACTTCGCACAGCTCGACGCCATCCTACCGGCACTCCTTTGGGCCAGATTCAGAAAATGATCCCAACAACCCACAACCTTCCTTCATACCTCTACAACGTTCGGTTTCGCACCGGAATTATGACGACCCTACTCCCTACTACATAGGTCAGTTTAATCCGGCTGACTACATACAGGAACCTTCAGGTTTTGTTCCGCTTGGCCCACAAGACCACTTTTCTGAAGATCCCATGGAGGAAGATGAGGATCCAACTGAACCTGCGCGCGGTACGCCCACGCATCCGATAGAAGTTTCTGATGGGTCATCCTTCCATGGAACGCCCTATCAAGGACCTGACAGTTTCCAAGCGATGTTTGACCGACATGAGTGGTACTACACGCCACCTCAACAAACATCTCAACAACCGAGACATCCACAGGATCCCTCTGAGGATTCACGCTTTGAGGCAGTTACGCCACCACCTCCGCCACCGGCACAACCAGTAATACCTGATCCGCCGAGGCGTAGGAGGACAAATGCTCGTATGTCTACACGAGGAGGAGGGGGTATCCACTTCAGCACTCCTCGACATTCTAGTAGTAGCCACTACCCGCCGCTACAAGAAGAAGGACCTTCAAGTCCTATACAGGAGGCGAACTCCGCACCAGCTGCACAAAATTCGCCACCATTTGGGTATGACCAACCCATACCTGCTTATACGGGTCCAACGGCTTACAACCCGTTCGCACCGTCACAAGCACAATACAACTACGGCTATGAGCGCGACCCATATGTGGTGTCGGCAAGATATAATGCGCGCTACCCTGACGGAGCACATGGAAACATGGGACCACCGGACTACTCAGCTCATGGGTATCCAATACCTCCCAGACCTCCTGTTCCGCATCAAGCGCCACAACCACGTTTCTCTCCTCCTGAACAGGAAGAAATACTCCATCGACTAGATCGTGTGGAGAGGGAGTTCGAGGAAGAAAAGAAAAGCCACCGAGGATTTCTCAAAGGCTTGGCGAACCTACTAAAGGGCAAAAAGAAGAAACGTGACCACTAGCCCTTAATAGTTGTACTAATGTAATTTCTACTTTGAAATAAGTCCCTGCATGGACAACTTATGGTATTCAGTCCCTACGTGGACTTATCTTTAGTCCTTGCATGGACACCTATCTTGTATTAGTCCCTGCGTGGACTTATCACTTATTTTAAACCTCTATGGAGGTATGTACTATTTAAAAGACCCGTTTAGGGCAGTATGTAACTGTATTTGAGATTTTGGAATGTATGTTACGAGTTTTGTTTTAATATATATAAAATAAATCAAAACCATTCCTTTTATATTGATCTGCCTAAATAAAGAATCTTGAAAGGTGAAACCTAGCTTGGTGTCTTTTAAGATCCAGTCAAGATGGTATGACCTAATTGAAAAGATTCTGATTCCCTGTTAACCCCTGTACGCATGTTAACAATCATGGCAGATGTGATTAGTTAAAATCACGCACGTCATTCTTATACAATAATCCTTTAAGGATTTCAAAACCCAACTAATTGATTTATGAATCGTGGGTTAAATCACCAATGAAGGTGACCAATACTATTAAAACATCCATTAGAGATGTAGTGCCTACGGGCCAGTATTATAAAAACATCCATTTGTGATGTAGTGCCTACGGGCCAATATTATTAAAACATCCATTAGAGATGTAGTGCCTACGGGCAAGTATTATAAAAACATCCATTAGTGATGTAGTGCCTACGGGCCAATATTATTAAAACATCCATTAGAGATGTAGTGCCTACGGGCCAATATTATTAAAACATCCATTAGAGATGTAGTGCCTACGGGCCAACTATATTAAAACATCCATTAGAGATGTAGTGCCTATGGGCCATAATAATTGTCTTATAAAGACAAAAGACAGTGGTAGTCTATGACTCTCTGTCAGAAAGAGATAAAAGGACTACGGTTCAAATCTCTATGCCTTTGATTCTCTGAAATCTCGACTAATATTATAAAACATCATCATGATTAGGCTTTATGCCGCCAATACTATTTATATAGCTGAAATAGGATATATTCAAATCCTAGCATGTAATAGAATAAAAAGTTAACCAAATATGGTCTCTGTACCATGGTTGACAAATTGTCATAAAAGAAAATTATATAATAATCTCCTAAATAAAATTTTGTTATCTTCTGTAACAGATTCAAGTTACAATGGCGGATCCCAATGGAGAGAACAGCCACACAAATGAAGATGACTACGACAATGCGTCAGTGCATTTGACAGGCGCACAACTGAAGGCTCTGATTGACAATGCTGTTCAGGCAGCTATCGATCGTCAATATACTGAGTCCCAAGGCAGAACCGTGTCAAAACCACCCTCTAAACCAAAGACACACTCCAAACCACCCTCTGAACCCAAGAAAGATGACGACAAACACTCGTCCACTGAGCACAGCGTTCATCGCGATAGAGAATATACTGATGCATCCAGTGCTAAGGGTTGCACCTACAAATACTTTGTATCATGTAAGCCCCGGGAATTTACAGGGGAAAAAGGTGCGGTTGACTGTATCACCTGGCTAGACGAGATGGACACTATTGTGGACATCAGCGGGTGTGCAGCGAGGGATGTGGTGAAGTATGTGTCGCAGTCATTCAAGGGCGAGGCCCTGGCATGGTGGAGGGCGTTGGTGCAGGCATCTGGTAAGTCTTCTTTGTACAAAATGACATGGGAGGAATTTATTGCTCTCATTAAAGAAAACTACTGCCCTCAGCACGAGGTTGAGAAGATTGAGGCGGATTTTGTCTCACTAGTGATGACAAACCTGGATTGTCAAGCATATCTGACAAACTTTAACACCATGTCACGCCTGGTGCCATATCTTGTGACACCAGAACCTCGAAGGATTGCCCGTTTCATTGGGGGCTTAGAGCCGGCGATCAAGGCCAGTGTGAAGGCCTCTAGGCCGACGACCTTCAGGTCAGTTACTGACCTCTCCTTGTCTCTTACACTTGATGCTGTCCGTCTGAGGACACTAAGGAACAAGGAGGCTGAAAAGCGAAAACGTGAGGATGATACCTCACGAAAGTCTGGGAAAAAGCACCGTGGAAACGGTGAGGGCAAGAGAGGGTCGGAGGCAAAGAAGGAGGGGCAAGCTGATGGAAGACCTCACTGCAAGGTCTGCAAGAAACCTCACTCCGGGAAGTGTAGGTTTGCGTCTGGTTCACAGTCGCAACAAAAGACTACATCCTGTGGGCTATGCAAGTCCAAGGATCATAAGACCGTGGAGTGCAAAAAGATAAAGGATGCAACCTGCTATGGTTGTAATGAAAAGGGGCATATCAAGAGTAATTGCCCAAAGTATGCCAAGAAGGCGGAAGAGACGAAGAAGTCGAATGCGAGAGTTTTTCGCATGGATGCAAAGGAAGCGGTTAAGGACGACAATGTGCTTACAGGTACTTTTCTCGTAAATAATATATTTGCAAGAGTACTATTTGATTCTGGCGCTGATAAATCCTTTGTAGACCAGAAATTTTGCCAATTACTAAATATGCCGATCAAAACCCTTGACGTGAAGTACGAAGTAGAGTTAGCAGACGGCACGATAGAAACCGTCTCTACTGTTCTAGAAGGATGTGAAATGTCCATTAGGAACCATTCTTTTCCTTTATCTCTACTTCCTTTCAAACTTGCGGGTTTTGACATTGTGCTAGGCATGGACTGGTTATCTCGTAATCAGGCCCAAATCATTTGCGGCAAGAGGCAGATAGTGCTAAAGACTCCGAGTGGTGAATCACTTACCATTCGAGGGGATACGCAGTACGGATTGCCCGAAGACGTATCTATGCTGAAAGCTTCAAGGTGTTTGAACAGAGGCTGTGTAATTTACATGGCTCAGGTGATAATAAAAGAACCAAAGCCGAAGATCGAGGATCTTCCCGTCATTTCTGAATACCCCGAGGTTTTTCCCGAAGAACTACCTGGTTTGCCGCCAGATAGACAAGTGGAGTTCAGAATTGACATCATTCCTGGAGCAGCTCCGATAGCAAGAGCACCTTACAGGCTAGCTCCAACGGAAATGAAAGAACTGAGGACCCAGTTGGATGAACTGTTAGCGAAGGGTTTTATCAGACCTAGTTCATCTCCCTGGGGAGCTCCTGTCCTATTTGTAAAGAAGAAGGACGGATCGATGCGGTTGTGCATCGACTATAGAGAACTAAATAAAGTTACCATAAAGAATAGATATCCTTTACCAAGGATCGATGATCTATTCGATCAGCTGCAAGGAGCAAGCTACTTCTCAAAGATCGACTTGAGGTCGGGTTATCATCAACTAAGGGTCAGAGATGAAGATGTACACAAGACTGCATTTAGGACTCGCTATGGTCATTAAGAGTTCCTAGTGATGCCTTTTGGGCTCACAAATGCACCGGCTGCGTTCATGGATCTCATGAATCGCGTCTGCAAGCCGTATCTGGACAAATTCGTCATAGTCTTCATCGACGATATCCTTATATATTCCAAGAACCAAGCTGACCACGAGAAGCACCTCCGTTGCATTCTCGAATTACTACAGCGTGAGAAACTCTACGCCAAATTCTCGAAATGTGAATTCTGGCTACGAGAGGTTCAATTTTTAGGTCACGTTGTGAGCGAGCGTGGTATCCAAGTGGATCCCGCTAAGGTAGAGGCGGTTATGAACTGGCAAGAGCCAAAGACGCCTACCGAAATCCGTAGTTTCCTAGGATTAGCAGGATACTACCGGAGGTTTATTGAAAATTTTTCAAGGATTGCTGCGCCCTTGACTTCCTTGACCAAGAAGAAAGAAAAGTACATTTGGGGCCCAAAGCAGCAAGAGTCCTTCAAAATCCTGAAGCAGAAGCTAAGCAACGCTCCTGTGTTAACATTACCAGAAGGTACTGATGAGTTCGTGGTTTACTGCGACGCATCACATACAGGCATGGGGTGTGTGCTTATGCAGAAGGGCAAGGTGATTGCCTATGCTTCAAGGCAATTAAAGGTGCATGAAAAGAATTACACCACCCATGATTTGGAGTTGGGTGCCGTTGTATTTGCACTTAAGTTGTGGAGGCACTACCTTTATGGCATTAAATTTGTGATTTATTCTGATCACAAAAGCCTCCAGCACCTGTTCAACCAGAAAGAGTTGAACATGAGGCAACGCCGTTGGATGGAAACCCTGAATGATTATGACTGTGAAATCAGGTACCATCCCGGCAAGGCGAATGTGGTCGCCGATGCCTTGAGCAGGAAGGAAAGGGTAAAACCCATTCGAATCAATGCCAAGAGCATTGAGGTTAAGAATAATTTGATGGAAAGGATATTAGCTGCACAGCGAGAGGCTGTGTTGGAAGCTAATTACCCTAATGAAAAGCTAGGAGTAACTGAGGAGCAGTTGACTCTTAGCAAGGATGGAATCTTGAGGCTGAACGGACGTATATGGGTTCCGATTTATGGAGGACTACGAGATGTTGTTCTCCAGGAAGCCCATAGTTCCAAATACTCGGTCCATCCTGGTGCTGACAAAATGTACCAAGACTTAAAGGCAAATTATTGGTGGATAGGCTTGAAAAAGTCTGTAGCCGCCCACGTAGCAAAGTGATTGACTTGTGCTCAAGTCAAGGCCGAGCACCAAAAGCCATCTGGCTTGCTACAACAGCCTGAACTTCCCGAGTGGAAATGGGAATGCGTAACTATGGACTTCATAACCAAGTTACCCAAGACCAGGAAAGGAAACGATACAATATGGGTCATAGTCGATAGGCTGACTAAATCAGCTCATTTTCTACCCATCAAGGAGACGTATAGCTCCGATATGTTAGCCCAACTTTATGTTGATAAGATTGTAGCCTTACACGGCATACCTGTGTCTATTATCTCCGACAGGGATACTAGATACACATCTCACTTCTGGAAAAGTTTCCAGCAATCTTTGGGCACGCGTTTAAACTTTAGTACGGCTTACCATCCACAGACGGACGGTCAAAGTGAGCGTACTATCCAAACACTAGAAGACATGCTTCGTGCATGTGCGATCGATTTAGGTGGTAACTGGGATAAGAACCTACCCCTGATCGAATTCTCCTACAATAATAGCTACCACACCAGCATAAAGGCTGCGCCTTTTGAGGCATTATATGGTAGGAAATGCAGATCGCCTGTTTGTTGGGCGGAAGTAGGGGAGGTCCAACTATCAGGACCAGAGATTGTTTTCCAGACAACGGACAAGATTGTCCAAATCCGGGAACGTCTCAAGGCTGCCCGCGATAGGCAGAAGAGCTACGCTGATCCAAAGCGTAAGGATTTTCACTTCGAAGTGGGTGAAAAGGTATTACTTAAGGTATCACCCTGGAAGGGGGTGATGCATTTCGGCAAGAAGGGCAAGCTGAGTCCGAGATACATAGGGCCTTTTGAGGTCATTGAACGAGTCGGGTCAGTCGCCTATAAGTTGAACTTACCTGAAGAGCTCAATGGAATTCACAACGTGTTCCACATCTGCAATCTCAAGAAGTGCTTCGCCGATGAATCGTTGGTGATTCCACATACAGATGTGCATATAGATGAGAGCTTAAAATTTATAGAAAAACCTTTGTCGATTGAAGATCGACAGGTAAAGAAGCTTCGCAGAAAGCACGTACCGATTGTAAAAGTCAAATGGGATGCTCGTAGAGGTCCTGAATATACGTGGGAAGTCGAAGCTACAATGAAAGAAAAGTACCCCTATTTATTTGAGTAAATCTCGGGTCGAGATTTACTTTAAGGGGGTGAGGATGTAACACCTCGAATTTTTGTGTCCAATAATGTGTTAACACGTGTCATTTGTTTACACGTGGCATTGATAATAAATAAAGGACTGATTTTGACAAACCTTGAAAGTATATAAATTCGAGGGTTATAAACGTCAACAAGGGTAAATATACTGTATAGTAACCCTAAATAACGCTTGTACCTTCAAACGAATAAATCATAAATCGTACGGAAGCGAAACGCGGAAGAAAGTGAGAGATTACGAACTACAGGGGTTAACTGTGTCAACATGTTTAATTATACCTCTGAGTGACCCTTTAACGTTCCCAAGACTTCGTAACAGTATTATACGCTCACTAGAATATACTGTATAAATTCCGTGAAGTTCCGTCTTAAAACGAAAGAGTTATACTCAAATTCGTATGAGAAGGGTTAAAAGCGTCAACAGTGGAAATTAAGGCTTTCCAAATAATTAATAAACTAACCGGGGACTTAACAACGCGGGTAAATAACACGAGGCCCCTATCGGTAAATAACCGAGGGCCAAACCGCAAAGTTACCCCTTCAAACCCGAAAGGTCAGGTAAATCATTACGAAAGATTTCGTTATTAATTACCAGGATTTCGCAATCATGACAAAAGATTTAAAATTTCTGAAATCTTAACCTCTCGCGACCCGCGTGAAGGTTAGGCTTAAGTGTAGGCGGGCCGCGAGCCTCCTAAATAACACGCCTGATATTTGAACTTTAGGCGACCCGCGTTAAAGGAGCATGGAACTTCCATGCGGGTCGCGTAAGGTGCCTAGATGCAGAATTGTTGTAGTTACTTGCCTTTTGGAGCCTTTGAACGATCAAACCTCAATCAATGAGGCATGGGCACCCTACACTTGACCCATAGCTCTCAGGGACACCTACCCATCATCTCTGGACTATTGTGAGTGTTTGCAATGATCATAGTTGCTTGGCATTTGCTATAAATAGCCACCTTATGCACATAACATTCACAACATCAAAAACACACATCTCTGATCATTGCAAGAGCTCTCAAGTCCTTTTCTCTGCTCTATAAGCAAGAACACAACTTCTGTAAGTGATCTAACCCTTTGTGGTTTCACATTTCCTTAGTAAATGGCTAAGAACCAAACCGTCGTAACTACGGTTTGACTTTACAATCAATCAGTAATGGTTCAGTCTTATGACGAATCAAAAGTGGTTATGAGTTGGTATTTATGTGGGTAATAAACCTCTAAAATGGTTCCCCCTGATCACCACTCTAACTATGTCAAATGTCGAGTCAAACATGCGGTTAAAAAGTCAACAGAAAGCTATTTTAGCGATTTATGCATAATCTGTAATGTATATGTTATGGAACCTGTTTTGATAATCATAAAACATGATAATAAGTATATAAACTTGTTTGCGCTCGTTTGAATCGATCATTTGCTATATTGAGCCGGTTCGGAGCCGAATGTCGCAAAAGTTTGACTTTTGCTTTGACTTCAGTTCTGACCCGTTTTAGTGAGGTATAGATATACCTTAGGACTCTCTTAGGACCAGGTCACATGTTGGTATAAACCTCTGTGATCGGTTCATGAGTTATCCGAGTCTTTTGCGCAATTCCGTCATTCGCCTAAAAGTTGACCGTAACGACCTTTTAAAATTAAAACGAGTATTTCGGACACGTGAACGGACCAAAACTTTGCTTATTGAATTATAAGCATGTCCTTAAAGTTTCACGTCAATCCGAGGTCTAGAATGAGAGTTATGCTAATTAGCGCAATTTAAATAAACTTTAGTAATTAACGGCGCAAATAGCATAACGCCTATCTAAACCAAGATTTCGTCACCAAATCTTTTACCCACTGTTATAAATTAATATTTTGGGAATTTTAAAGATTTTTAATAATTTTTACCTTGCTCATAACCTGCGGTTATGGCTACGGTTCGGTTAATACCGAATATGCCCTTTTCGGCCAAAACATGAGTTCTACAAGGTCTTTTGACCCGATTCCAGTTGCTACTGGTTTTAAATAATAAATAAAGTATTTTAAGCTTTATAAGCTGTTCGGGAAACTCAGATTTCCTGTAGAACTCGAAAAGCCCTTTTAAAGTCTTTAAAATGACCGAAAAGCCCCTACGTGGCATAATACTAACTTAAACTCGTTACGGGCGTCACGGAAGGTATCCTACTGATACCACAACCCAATTAAGGCATATTGACTTAGGAAATAAGCGTACGACTCTCATAGTTAACCGTTTCGCCTATTGCGCGCACGGTTCGGCTTATGAAACTAGTTTTCATAATTTAGCCGATACGGGTCAAATAATATCATTTGAACCCCAAAATCCAGAGTGTGAACCATTAACCCATATAAAACAAGTATCTGAACTTGTTGGGTCAGAATCACACTCCATTCTCGGTTTTCGCCTTTTCGCGCGATTAAACCATATCTATATATATCGGAACCAACCGGTCTAGGCTACGGCCATTATAACGACCTGTTAGGATTCTAAGAGGTTAATTAAAACCTTCGTTCCAGATTAGGAGCCCCAGTAAAAGCTATCGGTGATTTAATCCAAAATAAGGAAATATACTTGCAAAGGTAAATACTTTAACTTATTTCCCCTATATGGGCTTGGGTTACGGTATATTAATACCGCTTGATTGAGCATTATATTCTTCCATCGCTTAGGTGGTTAATTAAATAATATGATCGGCTCATTTAAACAGTTTTGTTGCTTATAAGCCTTTGGGGGGTTTAATGACCGTTGTCCCGGATATCCTTGGCATCATTTTACGAAATGGCCACGACCATCGACATCCCGGTGTAGGCGTACACCCGGTATAAAGTGTCGACATTAAATTAAAAGACGTAGCCGTTGGTTTTTATACTACGGTTTTACGCAAACGTGGTGTGTCTATAAATCTTTAACCCGGCACGACCCGGGCTACTGAACGCATAAAAGAACATGTAAAACGTTCACAAGATTTTATTAAAATTTTCCCAAGTTATAAAAGAGTTTGTGCCTTGTGCCTTCAAATCAATTTTAATAAACATTTTCAAATGTGTCAGTTGAATGTATTTACCAGTGTAAACTGACGTATTTTCCCCAAAAAGATTAAGTGCAGGTACCTAAACGTAAATTGGCTGGTATTAGCTCCCTAGCGTCGTGATAAGTCTCGCAAGCTTGATTGCAGTATCTGATGGAACAAATACTTTATGTTTATTTACGATCCACTGTGGATATATTCAACCCCTGTAATACATTTGATATTGCAACCAGAGGTTGAGTTTTTTTATATTTATCTTATGCTTCCGCTGTGCATTATATAATTGTGTGGTTTGACTATATTGTTGCCAACATCGTCACGGTAATCCCCCACCGGGCCCACCGGTGAGACACGTGGAAATCGGGGTGTGACAGAAACAGAGACGCCAACAGGTCAAGAAAATTGAAAAGGCGATTAAAACCGATGTGGTTAACAAAACAGCTGTTTCTGTAAAACCAGACAATTCAAAAACTTCAGACAACAATGAAGTTAAAATTTTAAAGAACAACACTGGTAAAACAAAACAGACCTGGAAACCAAAAACGGTTACTGAATCAGGGGGACCATCACAATTTACCAATCATCAAAGACAAGAAGTTATTGTTATTGATGAAAATGGAAGACCCAAGACCACAATGGCTTGGGTCCCCATCTCCAACTAATTGATTGAGTTCATGTGCAGGGTGTTCCAGGAGGAACTATCAGTAGTCATTGGATTGTTGATAGTGGGGCATCCAGGCACATGACAGGCGACATGAAGCTTCTCTACGACGTCAAATCTATTAGAGGAGGTTATGTTGCTTTTGCTGGAGATAAGGGTGGTTATATTACGGGTGAAGGAATGATATCCAACGGGATTGTCAGCTTTGACAAGATCAACTTTGTGCAACAACTTGATCACAATCTTCTTAGTGTTTCTCAAATTTGTAACAAGCAATTCACAGTACACTTTGATGCTAATGGCTGTTATGTGCTGAAACCCGGCTTCAAAATTCCAAAAGAATGGATTCTCTTGTCAGCTCCAAGGATAAACGATTTGTACGTCCTTGATATGAGCCAAGCTATTACTACGTCTGCACAAGCAACTTGTTTCGTTTCCAAAGCCACAGAAAAAAGACTTTATCTCTTGGCACAGACGAATGGGTCACATTCACTTACGCAAAATGAATCATTTGGTTTCAAATGAATTGGTGAATGGTGTTCCTCTTAAAAATTTCCATCTTCAAGACGTCTGTGTTTCATGCCAAAAAGGAAAACAAACGAAGAAGAAGCACCCTACTAAGAAAATCAACACGGTGGCAGTTCCTCTTAAACGTTTGCACATGGATTTGTTCGGTCCTGTCAAGCAACAAGAGTATTCGGAATGATCAATACTGTCTCGTGATTACTGATGACTATTCAAGATTTTCTTGGGTGGCATTCATGGCACACAAGAGTGAAACCTTTGGCATTATCAAAAACTTGATCATTCAGATTGAGAATTTGTATAAGTTAAAGGTTAGGCGAATACGTAGCGACAATGGTACTGAATTTAAAAATCATGCCATGGCGGAGTTTTGCACTTCAAAGGGTATTCTTCATGAGTTTAGTGCAGCTTATACTCCTCAACAGAATGGCGTCGCTGAACGTAAGAACCGCACATTGATCGAGACTGCTAGGACAATGTTGGTAGAGTCACAGTTGCCCATTCCATTCTGGACTGAAGCTGTGGCCTCTGCATGTTACACATTGAACCGAGTCCTTACAGTCAAAAGGCACAATAAGACCTGCTTTGAGCTTCTTCAAAAATGGAAACCAGATTTGTCTTATCTTGAACCGTTTGGAGCTCCATGTACAATCATCGATCCTAATGGAAAGTTTGGGGCAAAAGCAATTGAGGGCTACTTTCTTGGGTATGCCACCCCTAACTTACGAGTCTGGAATCTAGAGACTAAAAGGGTCGAGGAATGGTCTGAGGTCAGAGTACAAAGGCACACTTTGCCAGTCAAATGTCCTGGCCAGCCTTGGATGTTTGAGTACGATGACTTTTTCAATTCGATCAATGTTGAAGACGTTGAAGAAAGTGCTGCGGCAAGGATGTTTTTCGAGAGTGACAATGCAACAGTTTCACCAGTGGTGCGTCCAATTCTTGTCAATCAAGAACCATCTTCGGTGAACAATAATACTCTCGACAATGAGGATCTTCATGATGCAACCGAATTGAACGAATCTTCAGAGGATGATGAATTTCTAGATGCAGATCAAGAAGCTCCAACAACAGCAGTTCATGGTACTTCAGAAGGTACTCCTCCAGTGGATGCCCATAGAACAGCTGAAGCTACTGCATCATCCTCTTCGTCAATTCCGGGCATTGATTTAGTTGTTGATCTCAATCTCAACAACCTGGGTATAAATATTCCAGTTCCAGATAATCCAGAAACAAGGATTCATAATACCCATCCTCAACAAAACATCATCGGAAATGTGCAAAGTGGCATTCAAACAAGAAACATGTTGTGAAACAACAACAATGCAGGCCTGTATGCAGCTATTCGAGAATCCGGGCAACAAAACGATTGGTCTTTCGCGTGTTATGTTTCACAGGAAGAACCAAGAACTTGGAAAGAAGCCATGAAAGATAACTCTTGGGTTGAAGCAATGCAGGAAGAACTGCAACAATTCCAGAAGCTTGGTGTCTGGAAACTTGTAGAGAAACCTGCTGGCTACAAGAAGATTGGTACCCGTTGGGTTTTCAAATGCAAAAAGGATGACCGCGGAGTTGTTATCCGGAACAAAGCACGTTTAGTCGTTCAAGGTTTTCGTCAGATAGAAGGAATCGACTACAACGAAGTCTATGCACCTGTTGCACGTTTGGAAGCAATTCGGATCTTTCTGGCTTATGCCTCATTCAAAGGATTCAAGGTTTACCAGATGGACGTCAAAAGTGCATTCTTACATGGTGTGGTTGAAGAAGAGGTGTACGTCGAACAGCCTCCAGGTTTTGAAGATGCTATCCATCCCGATCGGGTTTGGTTGCTCAACAAAGCTCTCTATGGTCTACATCAAGCACCGCGAGCTTGGTATGCAACCTTATCTAACTATCTGCTAGAGAACGGTTTTCGAAGAGGTCTTATTGACTGTACTCTTTTCATCAAAGAACAAGATGGAGATCTTCTTCTGGTACAGGTATACGTTGATGATATTATTTTTGGTTCTACTAATGATGTCTTGTGTAGGAATTTCGAGCGCATTATGCAGGATAAATTCGAGATGAGTGCTATGGGGGAAATGACTTTCTTTTTGGGCCTACAAGTGCAACAAACTGAGTCTGGGATATTCATCCATCAGACTAAATATGTTGGTGACATCTTGAGCCGGTTCCAGATGTCTGATGCAACGCCCATTGGTACCCCACTGCCACAAAATCACGGAATTACTCCAGACTTGAAGGGTGAAGCTGTTAGCCACTCATACTACCGCGCAATGATCGGATCTCTTATGTACCTCACAGCATCAAGGCCAGACATAATGTACCCAACGTGCCTGCTTGCCAGATATCAAGTCAACCCGAAGGCTTCACATCTTGCAGCTGTCAAAAGGATTTTTCGTTATTTGAAGGGTTACCCTGACACCGGTCTATGGTACCCTAGGGATAATAACTTTGAATTGGTCGCTTTCAGTGATTCTGATTTTGGCGGATGCAAAATCGACGGCAAATCCACAACGGCTGGATGTTAGTTTTTAGGAAATCGCCTAGTCACATGGCAGTGCAAGAAGCAGACGTGCGTCGCTACATCAACATGCGAAGCTGAATACATTGTTGCCTCAAGTTGTTGCTCCCAAGTTCTTTGGATCCAACAACAATTACGCGACTACGGTTTTGAATTCCTAACTACTCCTATTTACGTTGATAATTCTGCTGCGTTACAGATCACTAGAAATCCTGTGCAGCACTCAAAGACCAAACACATCGAAATCAAATATCACTTCATACGTGATTGCTTTGATAAAAGGCTAATCGATGTTGTTAAGGTCCACACCGATGACCAACGTGTCGACCTTTTTACCAAAGCATTTGAGAAATCAAGATTTGACTTTTTATTATTGGTAAACGGCATTAAGGTCAAGCAAGAGTAAAACCAACATCGGAAAATCATTTTTGTAAATACCTTCGTCTTTTAAATTTGTCTTAGTTTGTTGATTTTAGGGGGAGTAAATCCAAAATCTGAAAATCCAAAAACATCGAAAAATTTCAAAAACACAAAAACAATAGAAAAACAAAAATGAGTTTCCTGGCGAGCAAAAGAGAAAATGATAGTACATCAGTGGTCTATCCAAACCTCTTTAAACCTTAAATGAAAAACGATAAGCAGCTCTATATAAGATGCATCGGTAGGCTCACAATCATTTTAAAGTGTGCAGGGTGATATAAACTTAAACCGACTGAAGACCAGGTGGGAACCATTCATTGGCATATGGTCTTAGTACCGAAATTTCGTTTGATAGATTGCCGATGTTCTGAGATATTCGGTCTTTATGCTGCTTATCATCTGGGTATCATGGTTGTATCTTTTACCGAAAAATAACGGGGACGCAAGTCTAGATCTTCCATGATACCATACATACGTGTACATACTGCATACGACCTCAATAAGTGATAAACAATCACATGTCCAAACAAATAAGTGATAAAATATCACATTTATCCGGGAGTCAAGTTCGTCTCTCTGCTGTACAGAAGTACTGACCTGTTCACGAACTTGCTCCTGTGCCCTCATGCATATGAAAATCAAGTTCCTCATCAATAGGTGATTGTATCACATAGGGCTTGTTTTCAAATCAAAATAAGTGAGAATCTCACATCATATACGGTCAAACAGATGATAATCGGTATACTCACCGGTAAGATGAACCCTCATGCATACCTTGATACGGGAATGTGTCGTGATGTGGATGAACACCGGTCGGTAAGTATAAATCATACCTTAACGTATCCCCTCGCCATGATTACATATGATAAGTTGAGCTTAAGTGGACAACAATACCGATAATTGTTATAGGATGCTTATCTTAATGTTAACTAACTGAACAACAAGAGCGTTTTGGCATGACCGTACACTGATATGATTCTCTTACCCTCGAAACTCGCAAAAAGAATGTCTGTATATATTTATTTACTGCTTTCAGTCTTTACATTTGAAAAATTCAAAAATACCAAAAAGATTTTAGGTGTGTTTTGATATAAACTTTATAAAAGCCAAAAAGATTTTATTTCTATTTTATTTTCGATCGTACGATGTTGGATCTCGAGTCTTCGTTACCTGAAACCTGACTGAAAACCGAATTGACTAAATCTTCATAAACGGTTGAAATTTGCAAGTTTTTGAAAGTTAAATCTAAAATTGAGAAATTTATTAAACTTTCAAACTGTCGGACGATGTTTGATTGAAACATGGTCATACGTGTGTCATTTGTTTGTGCTAACTATATTCCAAGCAGTTGTTCTCATTACGCGTTTAGATTTCTTGCATGTGCAGACTCTAAAGGCAAGGAGAACATGGTCGATGACAAGCTTTGGAATGAAGACACGACGTGAAGGCACTCAAAAGATAAAGATGATCGAGTTGCCGCTGACCATCATCAACACCACAAGGATCTCAAGCTGTAAAGATCAAGTCATTCACGAGCATAACTCAAGGGGGAGCTTATGTTAAGGGGGAGTTTGTCAACACACTTCCTACATGAAACAGGGAGTTTGTTGATACACTTTCTGCTTTCAAGACGTGAAGACTTTGAAGATCCTCCGATATTGAAGACTTGAAAGGACGTCAGAGACTTGAAGACACAAAGATCGAGACAAAGCTACAGCCAAGGGGGAGTTTGTTGGTGCACTTGTGTCTATACTTTGTCTGTATTTCGTCACGATATAACGATGTCCTTTGTTAGTCCTGTAAGTTTGACCAAGTCAACCATCCTCCTGGTTTGACTTGGCCAAACAGTTAGAAAATGGTTGTCATATGTTTGTGTCGAAGGATGAGTTGTCGAAGGATGACTCATCGAAGGATAAGCCTTCGATGGATGATTGATGGACCTCGAAGGATATCATCATTCGAGGTGTATATGTGGATCCTTCGATAGGTTTCAGATCGATAGATGATCTTTCGATCATCTATCTGATCTTCGATCAGCATATCTGATCCTTCGACCAGACGACCTGTGTTGGGTATATATACCCGTGTAATGTGTTCACTTCATAGGAAGCAAGCAAGAAAGATAGACATATAACACAGAACACACACACACTGTTTTAGAGGGTTTGCAAAACACATTTGTAAACATAGCTTTGTAACTGAACCTTTCATTCGTATTAATACAAGTGGTGTTAATCGGTGAATATTGTGTGTCTTGTGTTTGTGCTTGTTTCATCTCGGTTTTCACTCTAGCTTGGATTCCGCACTTGCTAGTGTGTTAAACATAACAAGGATAAGGTTTGACCTCATCCTCCGAGGGACCTACACCGGGAATATAGATGACAGTAAAAGTACATCCGATTACCTATTCAACTTGGGTTCGGGAGCAATAGCATGGCAATCCAAAAAACAAAAGGTTGTTGCACTATCCTCGACTGAAGCGGAATACATAGCTCTATCACTTGCTGGATGTCAAGGAATATGGATGAAAGGAATTCTAAATGAACTCAAAGTAAATATGGATAGTCCTCCAGTAATCCTCTGTGACAACAAGTCTACCATTTGTTTAGCCAAAGATCCGGTATATCACGGGAAAAGTAAACACATTAGAGTGAAGTACCATTTCATACGTGATCTAATTAAGAAAGATGAAGTGGAAGTAAAGTTCTGCACTACGAAGGAGCAAGTTGCCGATATACTAACAAAGGCACTGCAGCCTAAGGATTTTCTTCGCCTCAAGGAACTTCTGCATGTTGCCGATATCTAGCTTACGGGAGGGAATTAGAAGGATTATAATATAAGCTAGATTTAATATTGTTTTATATTAGATTAATATGTAACGTTAATGTTAGTATTAGTATTATAGATAGATAATATAGATATGGGCGGTTATCAAAACCTGCCGTCATGTATATATACATCATTGTAACATTTCTGCAAATTACCAATTCGATAATACGAACATCATCTCTTTCATTCGCAAACCCTAATTTACCATTAACAAACAATATATTGATACACGTTATAATAAAGTTGATTATTTTCCTTTTTAAACGGTTTCAAACAAGTTCTATTTTTTTTTATAGGTTAGTTTTCTTAGCAAAGTTTAAAACCTGAAAAAAAAAAAAAAAAAAGCTAACCTTTAAAAAATGTTGGAACTTTGTGGTATTTAGTGGTGTGATTAATAAAATTTAGTTCTTTTGAGCTGTAACTTGCCTATGGCTTTGGACGCCGAAAGATCAACCCAGGGAGGGAGAGACTAATAGGAAAATGAAGGATAAACCGATTTGTCGATTTAATGTATTTGTGAGTTTATACATTGGAGCATCTCTGATTCTAAACATTTCAAATGTCTACAAACGTGCCATGTTAGTCGTTATCTCAAATTTTCCATTCATCTTTCTCAATCTCTCGTTTTCATTTCAATGTTACATCATTTCTCAAACGTCCTTTCAAATCCCCATTATCAACATCGTCTACATTTGTTTTTTCATCATCGATCATATTATTTTTTAATATAGTTTTAATTAACCTATTATAGTAAACAAACACTTTATTAGTAACTAATTCATATAAAATAAGTTATTGTAAAAGAGAAAGAAAATTAGTGTAAACTAGTTAAATTTCCGCCCGCGCGTTGCGGCGGAGACCCAATGACTACAAAGCGCATGTCAGTAACGGCAAGCAGATACCGAATGTCAAAACATAAATAAAAATGTCGTGAAAACAAGGATTTTACTTGACTTGTTTTGGGTTTGACGAAACAAAGGAGGTTCTTTTTGCGCTTTGACCTTGACGAAACAAGGTTCAAGGCCCACAAGGCAATTGGCGAAACACAAAGAAAATATGTTTCGTCGAGTTGGGATTTCAACGAGAAGGAATCCTGTTTCGTCAAATTTTTTATTCGCCAAAAAGTTGACAGAGAGTTGGTAAACTTTTCCTTATCCTTTACTGACAGAACAGTCCTACTTTGGCTCAGGACAAGTTGTTTCACCAACCAGGTAAGGCTTTGATTATTTTAATCCTTTTCCACTTCTCAATGCACAAACAACTTAACACTTAATTTTTAAGGATCAAAAAGTGTAGACTGTGAAGAACAAAAGAAGAACACCATGAACTTCATGAAGTTTCCGGTGAACCGAAACTTTCCGAACACGAGTAAATGCTTAAAACTTCACCAAAAACCCATTTTTAACATGTAAAGATGATAAACAACAAGGTTTTTATATGAACTTTCAGCAAACAACAAGATTTAAACCCGATTAAACAATGTTTTTAAGAAAAATATAAACTTTTCAAACCCGAAAAATAAACAAGAACACATCGGTTTTAACAAGGAGAAGAGCCAAGGCTCTGATACCACTTGTAGGTCCGGCTAGGAGGATCTAGTCGCCTAATCCTTGTGTACAAACCAACCCGGTTGTGCGGAATCCAACCGGAAAGGCAAACCGAGATAGAACACGCAAATACACAACACACAATATTCACTGATTAACACCTCTGTATTAATACGTATGAAAGGTTCGGTTACAAGCTCAATGTTTACAAATGTATTTTGCAAACTCTCTCTAACTCTCGTGTGTGTGTGCTCTCTGTATGTGCTCCCTTCTGTTCTAAGACTAGTGACAGTCTATTTATACACACAGACACAACGAAACGGAACTAATCTTGGCGAATCAGAAACTTGCTTGACGAATCAACATAACATGCGACGAAACAGCGACGAAACTGAACTTGGTCGACGAAACTGAAGTGTTTCGTCGACATGATTCCTGTTACGTTGATCATGGGCTTGGGCCCAAATTGTTGAAGTCCATGCTGCATCCTGATTGGCCCAAGTTGTTGAACATACTCATGCACGTACAAGAATTCTCAAAATCAAATTAAAATGATTAGTCAAACTTGGTGACATCATCATGACATCATCATGATGATGTCATGGTGATGTGGCGCCTCGGGAATGCTCGCGGCTCTCCGTGCTCCGCGTGCCGAACTCTGGGGCGCACGACGGAGGAATGTCGTGACGTCGGGCTTGAGCCGAACCTAACCGAGTCGAACCGAGCCAAGTCGAACCGAGTTGAGTCGCGTCCACATATATGTATCAACAAACTCCCCCTTGGACGCTACTCGCGTGATTCGCCTTTCATGTCTTGTATGCCGGAGGATCTTCAAAGTCTTCACATCTTGAAAGCAGAAAGTGTATCAACAAACTCCCCGTTTCATGTAGAAAGTGTGTTGACAAACTCCCCCTTAACATAAGCTCCCCCTTGAGTTATGCTCGTGAATGACTTGATCTTCAGTGCTTGAGATCCTTGTGGTGTTGATGATGGTCAGCGGCAACTCGATCATCTTCATCATTTGAGTGCGTTCACGTCGTGTCTTCATTCCGAAGCTTGTCATCGACCATGTTCTCCTTGCCTTTAGAATCTGCACATGCAAGAAATCTAAACGGGTAATGAGAACAACTGCCTGGAATATAGTTAATATAAACAAATGACACGCCAATGACCATGTCACAATCAAACACCGTCCGACAGTTTGAAAGTTTAATAAATTTATCAATTTTAGTTTTCAACTTTCAAAACTTGTAAATTTCGACCGTTTATGAAGATTTAGTCAATTCGGTTTTCGTTCAGGTTTCAGGTAACGAAGACTCGAGATCCAACATCGTACGATCGAAATAAAATAGAAATAAAATCTTTTTGGCTTTTAGAAAATTTATATTAAAACACACCTAAAATCTTTTTGGTATTTTTGAATATTTCTAAAGTAAAGACTGAAAGCAGTAAATAAATATTTACAGACATTCTTTTTGTGAGTTTCGAGGGTAGGAAAATCGTATTAGTGTATGGTCATGCCAAAACGCTCTTGTTGTTCAGTTAGTTAACATTAAGATAAGCATCCTATAACAATTATCGGTATTGTTGTCCACATAAGCTCAACTTATCAGATGTAATCATGGCGAGGGGATACGTTAAGGTATGATTTATACTTACCAACCGGTGTTCATCCATATCACGACACATTCCCGTATCAAGGTATGCACGAGGGTTCATCTTACCGATGAGTATACTGATTATCATCTGTTTGACCGTATATAATGTGAGATTCTCACTTATTTTGATTTGAAAACAAGCCCTATGTGATATAATCACTTATTGATGAGGAACTTGATTTTCGATGCATGAGGGCACAGAAGCAAGTCCGTGAACAGGTCAGTACTTTCGTACAGCAAAGAGACGAACTTGACTCCCGGATAAATGTGATAATTATCACTTATTTGTTTGGACATGTGATTGTTTATCACTTATTGAGGTCGTATGCAATATGTACACGTATGTATGGTATCATGGAAGATCTAGACTTGTGTCCCCGTTATTTTTCGGTAAAAGATACAACCATGATACACATATGATAAGCAGCATAAAGACCAAATATCTCAGAACCTCGGCAATCTATCAAACGAAATTTCGGTACTAAGACCATATGCCAATGAATCGTTCCCACCTGGTCTTCAGTCGATTTAAGATTTATATCACCCTGCACACTTTAAAATGATTGTGAGCCTACCGATACATCTTATATAGGGCTGCTTATCGTTTTTCATTTTAGGTTTAAAGAGGTTTGGTTAGACCACTGATATACTATCATTTTCTCTTTTGCTCGCCAGGAAACTCATTTTTGTTTTTCTATTGTTTTTGTATTTTTGAAATTTTTTGATGTTTTTGGATTTTCAGATTTTGGATTTACTCCCCCTAAAATCAATAAACTAAAATAAATTTAAAAGACACAAAGAAATATTTACAAAAATGATTTTCCGATGTTGGTTTTACTCTTGTTTTACCTCAATGCCGTTTACCAAAATTTAATGATCTATCGAATTTTGGAAAAATCTGTTGGCACGTCGGAAAGCGGTGCGGACCATGACAACATTGACGAGTTTCATAGTGAAACAATCACGTGTGAGGTGATATTCGAGATCAATGTGTCAGGCCAAAGAGTGTTGTATGAGATGATATAATTCATAAAGCAGCTTAAATATCGACAAGCATAGGAGAGGTTAGAAATTCAAAACCGTATCCTGCAACTGCTTCGTGCATTGCAAGGAACCTGAGTGCTCTCCAAAACTGGATATCCACCCGGTTTGGACTTCAAAGCCGATTTTTGTAGCTACTGAGAAATCTCTTCACAGCAACAAGATCAAACACCTCCGGGTCCGGCTGGTCTTACACATTGCACCAGGGAAGGCCTTTGTCTTTCTCTTTCAGAAGTGGTGTGCGGATGTTCAATCCACGCCAAGGCATCTGCACACATTTCATCGTATTCTTTCCTGAGGACCCGATCAAAAACCATACAAACCAAATTTTGGCACATTTTTCATCTGGTCGAATTTTGCAACTTCATTCAACCACATTCTTTCATCAGAAATTTTTGTCTTCTTTTCCCTTTTCTTTTCTCTCCATCAATGGCAACACTATTTTCCTAGATATAACAATATTTCGGAGCCTTATGTCGCCAATCTTGTGCATGGACGCTCCACTATCAACAATCCTAAGACTATCAATAGTTCCTCCTGGAACATCCTGCACACTCATTCAGAGATTAGTTGGAGAGGGGGACCCAAGCCTTCACAGACTTGGGTCGTCCGTCATCATCGAGAATTGTAACATCCATTCCCCGATGATTCGGAATTGATATGACTCCCCCTGAAACAGTTACCGATTTTGGTTTCCAAATCTGTTTCTGTTTTTCATGTTTAACATCCGATTTAACAGATTTTGTTTGGACAACCTCCGGTTTTAACGCCTTTTCAATTTCTTTTCTTTGCTTCTTTTTCTGTTTCTTTTCTCGTTGTTTAACAAGACGAGGGTCCTGTTTTGGTGAAACAGATCTTTTATGGTAATTGTTACCATGGGGGGCATCAACTTTTGACTTTCCCTTGGTGAGATATGGACAATTCTTAATGACGTGGCCATACTCACAGCATTCAAAGCATGATCTCCGCTCAACAAACCTTGGAGTATCATTACTGTTATAGCTGGATGATGAACTCCGTGGTGATCTTGAGGTACTTGGTCCTACATCACAAACGTTTGTTTGTTGTGTATAGTTGTTTTGACTGTTTCTTTTCAAAATTTTACTTTGTTTAACAGAATCCTTGTTGGATTTGTTTTCGAAAGTATCAATTTTGTCAGCCCCTCTTGATTTCACGAAGGTTATCTTCCGATTCTTTTTCTTGTTTTCGCCCTGTTTGCCTTTTCCATTCTCTTGGGCGGCATGTTTTTGTTCACAGGGATCATCAACCTTTGCTTTCAACTTATGAAGATATGGACAATTCCGAATTATGTGTCCAATTGTACCACATTCAAAACATGATCTTCGTTCAACAATCCCCGAAGTATCATGTGATCGTCTTGCCGATGATGAACTTTGTGATCCCGAGGTACTAGGTTTTGAACAGTCTGGTTCATTTCTTTTCAACACTGTTGCTTGTTTAACAAAATCTAAGTTAGATTTGTTCTCAAAAGTTTCGATTTTGTCCGTTCCCTTAGATTTCACAAAGTTCACATTCTTCTTTTTCTTTTGATTTGGCTTCTTTTGAGTTTGAGTTGTTGATTTTCCTTTGAGTTTGGTATGATTTTGCTGTTTTTGCACCGTTGGTAACTTCTGATTGCCGTATTGTTTTCGAACTTTGGCCTTTGGTATAAGAGGGCACTGTGTTACCGTAACACGTGATCCTGTCTTTCCCAAAAACTTACTTGTTAAATTTTCAAAGACTTTACTGATTAAAGATTGATTAACATTCTTAATAGGAAAATCTTTGTCGGAATAAATTTTATCATCACCAACAAGAGTGTACAGCAAATTCACACTCTCCGACTCTTTTGCAGACGAGGACTGGATTGCAACAGTCTTAGCGGGTTTTGCAGGAGGATCACATAGAATATGATTCTCAAGAGGTATGTCCTCTTCTTTGATTTCCGCATCAGACTTTGCTGGGTTAGTATCATCGGATTCATCATCAGAAGACTCAGCATCCTCAATGATAACTGGAGGATCCTGATTCAGTTCAGCAGAAGACACACATGTATCTGCTGATACATCTGAATCTGATGATACTTCTTTCTTGTATCCGAGTCCTGTAGCAAATTCCTTAACATCTAGAGGAACAGATGGTTCAAAGAAAGTTCTATCCTCCTCGTCAGGCATTGCATCATAATTGTGTCTCACTGGTGGTGGACATTTCTTGTAGCCTATGCGTGTGACATCCCGTTTCTCTTTCTGAACATCAATGATATGATCCAACACATAGCTAGAGCTCAAATAACTGTCTAGCTTATGTTGGATCACCTCACTCTCTGTTTTGACACAAGCCATCTCCTTTTGCATTATCTCAAGCCGAGATATATATAAATTAATGTCAGTTTGTTTTCTGGAAACCATTTTTGTTAATTCGGTTTTATCTTTCTTCAAGTTCTCAATTACCGATTTAAACTCTTTTTCATGGTTCTCATAAAACATGTTGGCTTCAGTGCACTTTGAAAGATCCACGGTCAACTTCTGGTTGTGGATAAACGTCACATCATATTTCTCTCGCAAAGCTTCGTGTTTGCTTTGCAATTCACACCACTTGGCATTCAATGAAACATGTTTGTCTTGCAAGTCAAACAAACTAGCTTGTAAAGCATCATGTTTGCCTTGCAACTCAGACATGTTTGCTTCTAAATCAGCACACTTAACTCTAAATCTAGCACAATTATCACAATCTACAGCAGAGGGTTCATCGACACATACCTGACTGGAATCACTCTCAGGTGTTGGCCTTTCTGCATCAGAATTAATAACCTCCCTTGATGATTCACATTCAGATCCATCCTCGCTTGAACTTGAAGTCGTATCACCCTCAACTGAAGTTGAAACATCTTCATCTGAACTTCTGTCATGTTCAGAACTGTCATTATTTCCCGAGGATTCACCATTGCTTGCATCTTTGACAATTTCGGCATACAACGCCGTTTTTGTCTCACTACTGTTCCTTGGATCAAGAGATGATGGTTCTGATGGTTCTACAGTAGAACGATGGTGTTGTAAAGCAACTGGGGGTAATCGATTTCCATACAAGTCTGTGGTGGGAGCTGGCTTAACAGGAGCTGGCTTAACAGGAACTTGTATTGGATTGCCATACAAATCCGTGCTTGTGACAAACGCCGTTTGAAGTGGAGCATGTGAACCGGGTCTTGCAGACGAAGAACTGGAAGTTCCATAATACATCTCAGGATTGCATGGCACAATGGATTTTGCAGAAGAAGTACTTGAAGTTCCATAATACATTTCAGGATTTTGTGGCACTGGAACTCTTTTTGCCTTTAAGGTACCCCACCAACTTGGATTCATGTTTGATCACTAAAAAATGATTACCTGAAAATCACACTCAAATTAAACAGTTAAATCACAATGGTAAACCTTCTGTTAAAAATAAACAAGTGTTTCAGACGAAACAAGTTTCTACGAAACAGACTTGAATAAACAGAACTCCTTCCACGAAACAAATTAAACAACTTTAATCCTTGACGAAACAGGTCCAAAGTTTGTGATAGTCCAATGATTGATGAAATAGAATTTTAAAAATAATCCCAAGTCTTTTTCAACAAACAAGCCCACTAAGTCAAAATAGAAAATTAAAATTAACGGTTGTCAAAATAGAAAATTAAATTAAGACCAAGACTTTTTCAATGAGGCACACCCACTAAGTGCCAAATTAAAGTCAACGAAACAAAAACAACGCCCGATTAAACAAAGGAATTATTTTCCTTTGGACTTTTCTTTCTTGGTCCAACTAACCTTCTGCGATTAAACAAAGGAATTATTTTCCTTTGGATTTTTCAACCACTCAAATGATGAAATGATTTTCACTTTGGCCCTTTTTTTTAAAAAAAAGTCAACGAAACAGTGGTATATATGGGCCCAAATATTGGATAGGTAAAAACGGTGGCCCACTTATGCCCACTTATGTTTGACGAAATGGGAGGTTCCTTTGGGCTTCCTTATTTACGAAAGAAAGGCCCATTAATGAACATTTGGCGAAACGGATTTTTTAATTTGAAATTTTAGTTGGCCTTTTTAACGAAACAAGGATTTTACTTGACTTGTTTTGGGTTTGACGAAACAAAGGAGGTTCTTTTTGGGCTTTGACCTTGACGAAACAAGGTTCAAGGCCCACAAGGCAATTGACGAAACACAAAGAAAATATGTTTCGTCGAGTTGGGATTTCAACGAGAAGGAATCCTGTTTCGTCAAATTTTTGATTCGCCAAAAAGTTGACAGAGAGTTGGTAAACTTTTCCTTATCCTTTACTGACAGAACAGTCCTACTTTCGGCTCAGGACAAGTTGTTTCACCAACCAGGTAAGGCTTTGATTATTTTAATCCTTTTCCACTTCTCAATGCACAAACAACTTAACACTTAATTTTTAAGGATCAAAAAGTGTAGACTGTGAAGAACAAAAGAAGAACACCATGAACTTCATGAAGTTTCCGGTGAACCGAAACTTTCCGAACACGAGTAAATGCTTAAAACTTCACCAAAAACCCATTTTTAACATGTAAAGATGATAAACAACAAGGTTTTTATATGAACTTTCAGCAAACAACAAGATTTAAACCCGATTAAACAATGTTTTTCAGAAAAATATAAACTTTTCAAACCCGAAAAACAAACAAGAACACCTCGGTTTTAACAAGGAGAAGAGCCAAGGCTCTGATACCACTTGTAGGTCCGGCTAAGAGGATCTAGTCGCCTAATCCTTGTGTACAAACCAACCCGGTTGTGCGGAATCCAACCGGAAAGGCAAACCGAGATAGAACACGCAAATACACAACACACAATATTCACCGATTAACACCTCTGTATTAATACGTATGAAAGGTTCGGTTACAAGCTCAATGTTTACAAATGTATTTTGCAAACTCTCTCTAACTCTCGTGTGTGTGTGCGCTCTCTGTATGTGCTCCCTTCTGTTCTAAGACTAGTGACAGTCTATTTATACACACAGAAACAACGAAACGGAACTAATCTTGGCGAATCAGAAACTTGCTTGACGAATCAACATAACATGCGACGAAACAGCGACGAAACTGAACTTGGTCGACGAAACTGAAGTGTTTCGTCGACATGATTCCTGTTACGTTGATCATGGGCTTGGGCCCAAATTGTTGAAGTCCATGCTGCATCCTGATTGGCCCAAGTTGTTGAACATACTCATGCATGTACAAGAATTCTCAAAATCAAATTAAAATGATTAGTCAAACTTGGTGACATCATCATGACATCATCATGATGATGTCATGGTGATGTGGCGCCTCGGGAATGCTCGCGGCCCTCCGTGCTCCGCGTGTCGAACTCTGGGGCGCACGACGGAGGAATGTCGTGACGTCGGGCTTGAGCCGAACCTAACCGAGTCGAACCGAGCCAAGTCGAACCGAGTCGAGTCGCGTCCACATATATGTATCAACAGATTTATAAATAACCTAATATATAATAATAGGACCCACACGTCCTACACGTTGGAAATTCGGTTGTTTTCAGTTCAGTTATTACAGTGCTAACACGTTAAAATATAGATGAGCTCGGTACCGGTAACTGCACCGAAAGTACCGATCCGGAAAATCATTGAAATTAGGTACCGGCACCGAAAATGCTCGGTACAATACGATATGGTATTTGAAGGTAAAAGTCAATAAATATAGGTATGGTGCTAGACCGGTGTCGAACCGAAAGTAACGATTCTGAAAACGCCAAAAGGTGGGTACCAAATTGGTACCGAAAATGATTTGGTATAGTAAATTTGGTACCGATACGATACCGGTTTGATTACAGGATTTGATACGATTTGCTCATCAATAATCTAAATATCCAAGTTAATTTGCATGCTACAATTCATTCATTACGTAAAAAGACAAAAAATAAAGCAAAATAAATTGTTGTGTATATAAAACCTCATTCAAACGAAATACAGTTTACTTACTGTGTGTATGAAAAGTAATCTAAACTTTGCAATTACTTGCATTGCTACGTTGCTACATGATTTGATGAGCTCGGTACCAACCGGTACAGAAAATACCGTTACCGAAATCCCCAAAAGTGGATACCGGTACCGAATAAACCTAGTACAATACGGCTTGATACGGTCAGTACGGGTACAACACCGGTATTTGAGGGTAAAACCCGATTAATACTGGTGCCGAACGGATACAAAAAATACACTCAGTTTGATAAATTTGATACCAGTACCGATATCCGATACTATTCATTCATTTCTATTTTTATTATTATTCATTCATTTCTCTTTATAATATTTATTTATTTGTTATTGTTCATTTACTTCCCTTATTAATATATAGGTCAATATCATATAATGTGAAATTGTTAAAATAAACAATTCTGTTATGAATGCATCCATTATTAGTGACTATCCACATTTCTAACCCCCATGTCACATTTATGTTTGTATTAATGTTATAGCCTATATATAGTGGCTCATGTATTTTGTATGTGATATCAATAAGAAATTCATCTCTTGTACTCCCATTCTCTTCTATACATTGCTAATAGGTTCTAGTTATTACACAACACGTTATCAGCACGAATTGCTTTTGAAGTTGGATTGTATCAACACAAGACACCATGTCGTATCAACGTTGGCGAAAGAGATAAAAGACAAAATTGTTGATCTGGTATGAAAACCCTTAATTTTTTTAATTTTATTTCCTCTTTTCTCATCGATTGTTGGTATGATAAAACTCTAAAATTAACTTACGCTTTTCTTGATATTTTTTATTGGTTGTGATTTAAGATTAAAATTATCATGAACAACATTAATATCATCCTTATTTAACCAGGATCATAATGTTTTTACTTCTTTGTTTACTTTACTATGTGTTAACATATCTGAATAGTTTTCTTTTCACAAACAAACACCTACGAAAAACATTGAGATGTGAAGAAAAGAAAGCAAAGGTAAACCAGAAACACAATGGTTTTTCTAGTTTATCTAATTGATTATTTACAGTATTGTAACTAATTTCTTACACCTCTTGGTTATCTCCCTTTTATCATTAAATATTTTATTGGATTTCAAGAGAAGTTTTGGTACACTAAACTGAATAGGTATGTTTTATTAACGGTTTGAAAAGTTGAAGTATCTAGTGAATTTATGCGTTAATTTAGTTGTCCCAAATATGCAATATATATTTAAATCTCCACAATTGTTCATTTTGAAACTACTCTAAAGATTTTAATAATATAATTCTACTTGTATGTCAACTAACTCTTGGAAGATTTAGTTTTGGTTTTTGAATTGTAATTAACTTATTACTTGTGGGATAAATTGCTTTTATTATTATGGTTATGAGTTTTGATATCATTATGTGTTTTTATTATTTTTGGGGTTTCACATTACAAATTCTAAAGCATTATGTGCTTTTATTATTATGGTTATGAGTTTTGATTGGTCCATTAATTAGTTTTTGGGGTTTCAAAGAGATATTACAAATTCTAAATCATTATATGCTTTTATTATTATGGTTATAAGTTTTGATTGGTCAATTAATTAGCTTTTGGGGTTTCAAACAGACATTACAAATTCTAAATCATTATTTGCTTTTATTATTATGGTTATGAGTTTTGATTGGTCCATTAATTAGATTTTGGGGTTTCAAAGAGACATTACAAATTCTAAAACATTATGTGCTTTTATTATTATGGTTATGAGTTTTGAGTCCATTAATTAGTTTTTGTTATTAGTATTTAGACAATTTATGATGAACTACCAAAATACAATTGGTATTACAATAATGCACATGTTTATATGATAATATGTTATAATATGACAACTACTTAGTCAACTTTGTTGTATATCATTGTTATTGCAATTGTATAAGTCCTTTAGTTGCTATTAGATATTTAAATATGTGAGTTGATTCTATAAAATATTTGTGTGGTAAAAGATATTATTTGCAAATTAACATGACACAAAAATTCTCAAGATGCCTGTTATATTTTCTTGAGCAACAAAATTTATTAGTATAAGAAAGCTCATTTACGAGTAATAAAGATTCATATGTTATTATATGATCGAGAAAGTTGATAGTGACATTTGTTTATGTTTTAAACTGTAGTGACAAATATGTGTATATATGATATACTTGTGATTGGCTATATCATGTTACATTTATGCATAAATTACACAACACATCATAAACAAATGGGTACGTCACTTTAAATGATCTTTAATATTCATTTAATTACAATCTTAAATTATATGGAGTTATGAACATGGATATTAATATATATAATGTTGGTTAATGCTTAGAAATTAAAATCATTAAATATCATTTTTTCCATTTAATTCATTCTTTATTAATTTTAATTCATTCTTATTAATATCTTTTAATTAGAAATTTGATTAATTCTTATTACTTTAAATGATCTTTAATATTTTTTTCTAGACATGACAAGCAAATTAATATGAACTTAATCTCTTTAACACTCACACACATATATATGTATACGTATAATGTCCTAGGATTGTGTGTGATTTATATATGTAATTGATATGCATATAAATTGTGAATAATTAACATGCATATAACTTGCTTATGGGTAGATATTACGGATTTCATTTGTTTAGCAATACTTATGTTGGTCTCATTGTTTTAGATAGCATATATGTTATATGTATTGCCTTTTGACAAGTTAATTGTGCTAAATAAATTAATACAAATTTCATTGGTAGCTGGTTACCAAAACAACTACGCTAAGATAAACATTGTTATGCTTTAGTGATTTGATATTTCAGCTTGTTACAATGCTATGCATAGTCATCATAATTAATTGTATGGTTATTCTTCTAATTGTTTGTTGTTGCTAAACAAATATTAATAGACATTGATATAGTCATTAGAAATGAGCCCTCACATGAAAATGATGAAAAATAGCTATGAAAATAATTAATAGACTTTAGCTTAAGTAAACTACTCTGATGTTAGTTACTTAAATTGATAGATAATAATTCATTTGAGTTAGTGTTGATGCTCACATGTGTAAGTGCAGTTCCTGCCGGGTAACTGTCGCTTATCAGTTCTGGTCAACCAAAGCAGAAGTCCAAGTTAAAGTCAACCATAACGAAGAATTCAAGACCACATGAAGACCATGCATTTATCAAGGGGGAGTTGTTAATGCACTTTGGGTGAAAAGTGCATGCCTTCCAATTGTTAGGGTCTTTATTGTACATGTCTTGAAACTTAGTCCAAGGTTTATCCTTGGACAATTTGTCCAAGTTTTGGTCTAGAACTTTGCTCAGGGGTTTGGTTTTTGTCTGATTTTTTCCCTAGTCTATATATATGTGTTGTATAAGATTAGGGCAACTCTTGTAGCTTGGTGCACCTCTCCCACTCGTTCATCCTCCTGGTGTGAATTCTAGAGGGAAAGAGACTATGTGTTAGTGAGAGAAAGCTAGGGTTTAGATCTTTGTGATCTAAACCAGCTTGTAGATGATGTATACTCCTTTGGTTTGTGTAATCTGTGATGACTGATTCATTAATAAAGAGTTCATCTTCTACATATTTCTATCGTGTTCTTCATATTTTGTTCTTCATGTCTTGAATCAAGTGCAATGTTTGATGTTCGTCATCGATCCGGTGCTTTAACAGTGGTGTCAGAGCATGGTTACCGATTCGGAATGGTCTAACCGCCTTCTGAATCACCATTGCTCTTGATTTGATGTTTGTTTCCGCCAAACATCTTGAAGACTTGAAGATTTTGCAGAAAAGTTGAAGAAAATGAAGCTGTTCGTGGTTGTTTTGTTCTCCAAGTTGTTGCAGATATGAGGTTTGATCCAAAAATTGCTCTGTCCGAGTTTTTCTTAGTGTTAAACTTGTCTGAGTTTTTAAAACTCTGTGTTTGTTGTTTCCAGGGTTTTGGTGAACTAGTGTGAAGTCACACTAGGGAGAAAGTCCGGAGACTTGTTTCTTCTGAGCTTCAGCTTGTCTGAGTTTTCATTTAATTGTCCGAGCTTCAACCATTTAACATGTCCGAGTTTTTCTTTACTGAGAATTCTCGACTGTCCGAAGTTTATCTCCTTATATTGTTCGAACTTTTAGTGGTTCCAACTCAGTATTTAGAGTAAAAAGGTCGGACTTTGAGTTCTTTCCGAGTATATATGGTCCGAGTCTCCTTTTGTGGTCCGAAGTTTGTCCGGATTACATCAAGTCCGAGTTTTATCTAGTCGAAGTTTTAAACAGTTCTGAGTTCATGTTGATGGTCCGACTTTTAATCAGTTCAGCTTTGTTCCGTCTTTTAAACAGTTAAATGAACTCCGAGCTTTTTAAACAGATCCACGCTGTCCGGCCTTTGATATCTGTAACAGGCTCCGAGTTTTACAAAACTATGATGTCCGACCCTTTGGAATCTGTTGAATCTCTGAGTTTTAACGGGTCCTTGGTTTTTTAAAATGTGTATTATTCCGAGTTTTACTCAGCACCATCTTCCGAGTTTTGTTTTTGAATGTGGCATTTCAGTGAACTGAGTTTTTAGCACAGTACCATCTCCGAGTTTTGTTTTTTAAAACAGTCACCCCATCCGTCCGAGTTTTGAGACCTTGTTTGGTCCGAGTTTTCCAACAAACAGTTCCGAGTTTTCGAGTTTGACTGTTGATTTTCCGAGCTTTTCTTTGATCTTTGAGTCCGAGTTTCAGTTAGTCCGAGTCTCATTATCCTTGAGTCCGACTTGGACTATCCGAGTTTTCGAGTTTTCGAGTTTTCGAGTTTGACTCTTTGATCTTCGGACAAGAAAACTCTGTTGATTTTTCTTTGATCTTTGAGTCCTAGTTTCAGTTAGTCCGAGTCTCATTATCCTTGAGTCCGACTTGGACTATCCGAGTTTTCGAGTTTTCGAGTTTGACTCTTTGATCTTCGGACAAGAAAACTCTGTTGATTTTTCTTTGATCTTTGAGTCTGAGTTTTGAACATATACTCTGTTGATTTTTAAATTCCGAGTTTCATGTTCGAGTAGTGTTCTGTTCCGTGTTTTGAAAATTTTTAAGGTTACGAGTTTTCTTGTTAGTATCTTTCTGAGTTTTGTGTCCTTAATATTGATCTGTTCCGAGTTAATTCTGCTCAAAAAAATAAATCGGATCTGTTCCGAGTTTCTTTAGCAGTTTTGTCCGAGTTTCACATGTACTTTGGTCCGAGTTTCACATGTACAAGTGATCCGTGTTTCAATGTTGACGAGTTTGTAAATGTGAAGTTTGATATAAGGACCGGTGATGTCGGTTTTCAATCGGAGTTAGCGGTTTTGAGTATAAATTCGGGAGTTAAACGGCAACAGGCGAACCGAGTTAAAGACAGTTTAAGCTTCACTATGTGTAAAAAGCTAGTACAGATGATGCAAGGAAAAATATGGATGTCGACAAATTCGCAAGGCTACATACAAAGCACAAGTCTAGTTCTCAGATTTCAAATTCAACAAACATTCAGCTGACAAATGTTTGACCTTGGAAACTTCGTTGACCAACCAAAGTCAAACTCGATCTTCAGGGGCCTTCAAGTAATTTTAGCAGACAACGACAATGTAAACCGAATGGTCACCAAAAAAAAAAATCGGCTGCCTAGTCACCACAGTGTCATCCGGTTTCGAGTGCTTGAGCTTGCTCGGGCCCACAATGAGCCCGTTTTACGTCGTGATTTTGGATCTCCACATGCCTGAGATGGACGGCTTCGAAGTTGCCACACGGATTCGTAGGTTTCGTAGCCGTAATCGACCGTTGATTATTGCGTTGACTGCGAGCGCCAAAGAACAAGTGTGGGAGCGATGTTTGCAAGTGGGATGAACGGGGTGATCAGGAAACCGGTTCTGTTGCGGGGCTTGGAAAATGAGCTTCGAACGGTTTTACAACAAACTGGTGAACGGTTATGGGTTTTTCGGATTTCTTTGCTTGTTCTGAATTTCTTTGTACTCTAAGTACTATTCCGATGATCTGATTCGAGTTTTCAAGAGCTTTCGGGTTTTACGAGTTCCGAATTTTCTAGAATTCCGGGTTACCTGGGGTACCGGATTTTTAACTAAGTTTAGAAGCTTGTGTAGTTCGGAAGTTTCGAGTTGTGCATGTTCCGAGTTTTTCTAGTTATTCCGGGTTACCTGGGGTACCGGATAACTAACTAAGAGTCAGAATTATGCGTAGTTTGAAGACTTGAAGTCGGTTTCGGATTATCGAAAAGTTTTATGGTACTTATGTTGTCCGGATCAAGTGAGGAGGTGAAGAAAATAAGACTTGCTTGGATTTTTGTATTGTTTACAAAGAAAAAGGGGGAGTAAAAAATTTTGAAATTCCTGTTTTCTTTGTAAATCAAAAGCTCGTGGTGCTACATCGAAACAAGTTCATGTTCACTATCTTTGAGATTAACTTAGTGTTAATCTTACTGGTGGCGAAGTGTAACATGAAGCAAGTTAGAGCTAGTGTATGATTGAGTTTTTTCAAGTTTGTTCGAGGCTTAATCAAGTGTTGACGTGATGAAGCAAATTGTTCGTTTGGCAAGTAGTTGAAGGTCATGCCTTTATCGTATGCCGGTTAGAATAGAGAAGATTAGTCTTCTTGGTACCTCTTCCAAGTTGGTGACTGATCGGATTCTCGAAATAGGGGTTCTTACATTGAGGGGGAGATCAGAGACGAAAGTCATAGGGAAATTAATGGATTTGTGAAGATACGAGATTGGATCTTGAAGATTCGAGATGAAATGATCTCAGACACTCAGTTGAAGACCTTGATCAAGATGGTGGATGTACTTTTACAAAGTTCAGTTTGTTATTAACTTATCGAACTGAGCTTCATGTCTTTGTGAAGTTTAAAGTGTTCAAGGTTGGGCATTGGAAATCCAATGTTTCTTTCTGCTACCGGTTAGGTTTGAAGATTAATGTATCGAGCGATATTCCTACATGTGGTTGTAGGTCGGTTCGCGTTAATTTGATTCGGGAGTAGTTTGAGGGGGAGGATCTACAGTGTTTGATGTTGGATTATTCGGGTTTCTCAAAGCGGCCTTAAGTGATCGTCAGCAAGTCTTTAATTAGAAGGGTTGAAGATCGCTGTGCTCTACCAGAAAGATCAAGTCTCAGCCAAAGTTGAAAGCTGACATGATATCTTCAGTTAAAGGGGAGTCTCTAAGTGCAGTATCCGGTGATTGAAGATTATCGATACCACACAGAACTGATGCAACAGCTAAGGGGGAGACTATAAGTGCAGTTCCTGCCGGGTAACTGTCGCTTATCAGTTCTGGTCAACCAAAGCAGAAGTCCAAGTTAAAGTCAACCATAACGAAGAATTCAAGACCACATGAAGACCATGCATTTATCAAGGGGGAGTTGTTAATGCACTTTGGGTGAAAAGTGCATGCCTTCCAATTGTTAGGGTCTTTATTGTACATGTCTTGAAACTTAGTCCAAGGTTTATCCTTGGACAATTTGTCCAAGTTTTGGTCTAGAACTTTGGTCAGGGGTTTGGTTTTTGTCTGATTTTTTCCCTAGTCTATATATATGTGTTGTATAAGATTAGGGCAACTCTTGTAGCTTGGTGCACCTCTCCCACTCGTTCATCCTCCTGGTGTGAATTCTAGAGAGAGAGAGACTATGTGTTAGTGAGAGAAATCTAGGGTTTAGATCTTTGTGATCTAAACCAGCTTGTAGATGATGTATACTCCTTTGGTTTGTGTAATCTGTGATGACTGATTCATTAATAAAGAGTTCATCTTCTACATCTTTCTATCGTGTTCTTCATATTTTGTTCTTCATGTCTTGAATCAAGTGCAATGTTTGATGTTCGTCATCGATCCGGTGCTTTAACAACATGAATCCTAAATCAATGATGCGAACCCGAAGTTCTCCCAAAAGTATACAAAGTCCCGTTTGTTTTTAATAATGATTTTTCAAGTTTAACCCAAATTTTAGTTCATCGCACTTGGCGTTTTTGGCTAACATATAGCCTAGTGATGGAAAACCTTATGAATAGTACATGTTTTCCCTCTAAACAAAGGCTAAAACTATAATATTTCACGTGGTAGAGACGTTATTGATACTATTTCACGTGTTAATAGCGTATTAAATGCTCCAGAAGAGCATCGATAGTTTACCCGCTGATATCGAATTTTGTAATTCATAATGCATCATATTCTAATGTATACCGAAGAAATTTATTAAGTTTCCACTATGTTTGAATGAAAAGTCATCACCTTGGAATGGTGTAAAAGAAAATGTACTAAATATCTAAAATATATCATATAGCAAATATGGCCAGAAGACTATATTAGAAGTTACTAGAAATGATACTAATTTTCCACAATATTCCATTAAATCAAATATGGTGAGTAACCAGACGTTACTAGAATATTTATACGTTCACCACATGGCATGACCAAATAGGTCATCAAGATAGCATCATGATATGCTAAACAATCAAACATGCTAACCGGTACCTTAGCACCTCTAAGTAATCTAAAAACATCACTCAAAAAAAAAAAATTTGTGGCAAATAAATTTTTATGCCCTTCCAAACAATAGACTCCTACAAACAATCCCTCTTATATGGGACCACTGAAATGTACAGTTGTGTGGATTGTGGCATTCATACATGGTTACATGTGAGTTTTTAGCTACCCGTATGTAGCATATGCCCAACACTATGGAACGTTGTTTTTTTTACATGGTTTAACACTGTTCTTTGACAACCCAATTGTAGGGACCATTGTTGGGCACAATGTGAAATATAATGAGAGGCATACGTAGTCAAGACGGAATTCGTCGATTGATTATATCAATTCAAACCCAACTGCTTATCACAAATACTCCCCATTACAACTGGTCTCCTGAAGAGAACCAAGTTTCCATTTTTTTTATATATTTTGTTGTGCAACCTATGTACCAATAGCACCACCATAACATATAAATGGGATATGTACATCGTATTCCCAGTCTTAGGGAGAGACAAGAAAATGAAAGACTGGTAACATAAAAAATGCATCATATTATATATCGACCCCTGAAGTGGTCAATACAAATCTGAAGTCCAAAAGAAAGAGCGTGTATTTGCAAATAATAACAAATGAAATACAAGATGCATTCACTAACACAAATAAGGTGACAAAGTCACATATACCCGCTTAAACTTATCTGCTCGAATGGAAGTACTCACAAAATGATTATCATATTAATAAATTGTGAGAGATAAATCGGTTCCAAAAAGATAAAACCCACAAACACAAAAAGAGCAGAGTAACGCAGTTGGTGTAACCCCAAAAGAGGTGGCACACAAAACACCATAAGTGGTTGCATACAAAACCCCAGAAGTGGTTGCATACTAAACCTTAAAGAAGGTTGTTGTCAAAACCCCAAAAGAGGCTAATGGAGTTCTAAAAGAAACTCTAGTACCAAACAAATATGAGATCGCGATGAATTATGTACAAAATAAGTACACTATGGAACCGTAATGAAACACGTGTAAAATGATATATTTGATTATGCTATAGCAATAGATGTAATCGATGAAGAAAAGGATTACATATATAGAAAGTGTGCAAGAGTGTACGCACACAAATTGTCAAAATGGCTACATGACTTAAGGTTGAACTAAATTTGCTCGACAAACTAAACGTTTTCGAACCAGCAGTTCGAACACCCATAGACGTCAAACCAGTAGGTTATAAATGGGTGTCTTTAAATAAAAGGAAACGTAAATAATGAGTTTTTGCGATGTAAGGCACGCATTTTAACATAAAGATTTTTCCCAAATCCCAGCAGTTGATTATGAGGAAACGTATACCCCTGTAGTGGATGCGATAATCTTTAGATGTTTAAGCGGCCTCGCAATCTCAGAATGACTTCAGATAAAACAACTTATGGATGTCATCACCGTATACATGTACGAGACAATTGCAAATGGCATCTGTATGAAAACCCCTGAAGGATTAAAAATGCTCAAAGCATTATGAAACAATATCCCCATATGTGTTATATATATGAATCTTAAAGGAAACTACTCGTATGTGGTACATTCGACTATACTCTGAAAAAAGAGGTATAATTTTGATAAAATGAGCTAGATCTATTTAACAAGATTTCACTCTTACAGTGATAATGTAAACATTATCGAGAGGGAACTCTCAAACTAAAGAGGAAAATTTTGAATGACCTTTACAAAGTGTAGTTATCCTCGACCTGTAGTTTCGAGTATATATGTACTATTTTTGCTCATCAATCTGACTACATCTAGAAGATGTTATATAGAAAAAGCTCATTCGTTGAGAACATGAACGATTGTCTGATCGATTGACATAGAAAAATTATTCTTATCAACCCCAAGAAAAGGATGTTGAACTACTTAGTCAAGAAGTACCATACTTAATTGTGATCAGAGCATTGACGTATCTTGCAAACAAGACGACATCTGATATTACGTTGTATTGGTAAGATTACAGTTCTAATCTCAAATTTTGCACTCTTTTTCCCTTCACTAAGTTTTTCCCATTGGGTTTTTCTTGGTAAGGTTTTTAACGAGACAACATAACTGATCCAGTAGTATCAGTTTATCTTATAGGTCCCGAAGTACTAATTTAACATCATCATAAATCATGTTGTTAATTATGTATAATGCGTAGTGCACTCTTTTCCCTTAGCTACGGTTTTGTCCCATTGGGTTTTCCTGGCATGGTTTTTAACGAGGCAGAATTATAAAGCGCATTAAATAATTATTTGACATATTTACAAACTCGAGACACGGGATAGTTCCACAAGAACAATATGGCGTCCTGGGTTATGATTGATATATATTAGACTTGCATAGAGTTCGATTTCAATCCAGATACAAGTTATGAAGGTCGAAGATTTCAGCATATTTAAGAAGTATGTAGATTAGAGTTGATCAAGAGAAGCTCAAGCCATACTGTATGAAGACAATGTAGACAACAACAATTAAATCAAAGAACACTACGCCAAATATCAAGTCAAGCAATTGTCACAGAAGATTGGATTCAACATCATCAAGATATACAAGTAAAATTGAGGGGGAGTAATGTACCCATAATATACACAGTGTATGTACTCTTTTTCCTTAATGAGGCAACATACCTGATCCAGAAGTATCAGGGGGAGACAATACGCGCTGCACTTTTTTTCCCTTAGCTGAGGTTTTGTCCCACTGGGTTTTCCTAGCAAGTTTTTTAACGAGGCAGCATCACCAAGCGTATTAAAGAATAGTATATCATCATGTCGATAGTCAGGGGGGGGTGTTATGAATGCATCCATTATTAGTGACTATCCACATTTCTAACCCCCATGTCACATTTATGTTTGTATTAATGTTATAGCCTATATATAGTGGCTCATGTATTTTGTATGTGATATCAATAAGAAATTCATCTCTTGTACTCCCATTCTCTTCTATACATTGCTAATAGGTTCTAGTTATTACATAACAAATTCATATTTTTATTATTTTACCAAAATACTAGTTTCTAATTAACATTGCTAACGAAATATTAATCTGTGTATTTTAGCCTTTAGGTATACCTTACTTGATATTAATTAGATTATGAATGCATTAATATTAGTATAAAAATTATTACTTTAATCCCTTTTTTATATTATATAGGTTTTTAGATGTAATGAGTTTAAATGGTTTAATTAAATCAATAATAAATGTGCTCTTGGAATAACCAAACGACAACTAAAATGATTAAAAAAAGTGGAATTAAATGAAATTATTTAGTGATTTGAATTTTGATACAATTTGGTTTGTTTTGTTTGATCAGCTTAAATGCGACCGTTGGAAGAATTATAAACATGTGCCAATCACAAGAAACACGTAAATCAATTTGGATTGTGATTAGTAAAAGGGCTGGTCTCATGTCATAAGATTTCATTGGGTTGAGCATTCGCAAATGAGAGGGAAAGAAAAGAATACATGATGACTTGGGCTTTGTACTATACTAGATGACGGATTGAGAAGATAGTTTGCTAATGGGCTGAACCGACCTATCACAACAACTTCTTTTGGGTTAAAAAGCAACGCGAAACAACAATTTTTTGTAGGGCAGGAGGGTGTAACGCACGGAAGGGTTTTTGGGATTTGAGTTCGCATACAGAGGTCAGTAATTTTTGGGGATGACAACCGAACAGTTAGGCTCTATGTGGCTTTCTTCAGCCGGACGATTCACTTTGCTTTTTACTTTTCTCAGTCTATACTCATGTTTGGATCTGTATTTGACCTTGACAAGGTTTTTTTTTTTTTAAAGGTAAACTTCAATCACAAGAACACGACGACCCAAGCCGGGCCGCCAAAACAAAACAAGATTACATATTCACAAACGAGATCCAATCCCTCCACTCTACACCTTTAAATCTAGATCTGTTTGAATACCAAAAAATAACTAAGAGCCTTTATCTCACTAATTAAGTTATTGATACAAACCGAACCGTTAGAGAACGCCAAATAATCCAGCATGTAACCATGATAATTCCATGAATCGCCTCCTTTTTCTTCTCCGATAACCTGTTGCCGCTGTGATATCTCAGAAGATCACGGATCGAAAATGCATAAATGTTGGGAATACGCCACCAATTGCTGATTGCATTCCAGAACGACACAGAGAGCAGCCCGGATCACTTAAGTCCACGTTCCTTCTCCTTAATGCCTCTGCAGTTGCCACTTTATTCAGCTCCATTCTCCAGGAATGGATGTTGACTTTGGCAGGAACCCAAGAACACCAATCCAAAACAAACGAGTCTTCCTGCGATTGATTCCTGATCAGCAAATATTTGACTGATTTGACCGAAAATTCCCCATCTTCATCCGCTGTCCATTTCCACCGATCTTTCCCAGAGGTTACATGAACGCTGTTGAGGAGAACCTTTAATTGATCAAGCTTGGCGACCAAACCTGGATCCGATAGAACACTGTTCCAGCTCCATGAATACCGGTCCTCATTATCTTGCGAAATAAGCCTGTTAGCAACTGTAGTTCTTTTATCAGTTTCTAATCTGTAAAGTTCTGGAAAATTCACTTTTAACGGCTCGTCTAAGATCCACACGTCGTGCCAGAAGGCCACTCCCCCTCCATTGCCGATGAAACCTTTCATGAAATACCCAATCGGACGACCTTCCACCTTAGTTTTGACAAAGATCTTTGCTATATTATTCCAAACTCCTGAAAGTGTTTTTCTATACGGAATACACTCCCAACCCGATCTACTAGAATGAAGAGCGATGATAATTTTCTTCCATAAATTGTTCTCTTCCGTCTTGCATCTCCAACCCCATTTAGTTAGCAAAGAATTATTAATCACCTCTAGCTTACTTAAGCCTAAGCCTCCATGATTTTTGGGACGCGAAACCTTCTCCCAAGCAACCCAATGCATTTTTTTTTCTTCCCCGGACCCGCCCCAAAGAAACTTCTTTATCATGGCTTCTAAATCCAATATGATTTTCTTAGGAGCCTTATATAAAGAAAAATAAAATGATGGGAGACTTTCCATGGCCGATTTGATTAACACCACTCTTCCTCCAATCGATAGAAGATGAGACTTCCATTTAGCAAGACGGGCTCTGAAACTTTCAATAACCAGGCTCCAATTTGAAATCCTATTCATATTCACTCCCATTTTGAGCCCGAGATATTTGAAAGGAGGGCAATCAAATTTACAACCAACAAGATTAGCCATCTCCTCAATATCAACCAAACCCACTCCAATACCAAAGAGACAAGATTTATCGATGTTAATTCTAAGACCGGAGCAAATGAAAAAACAACGAAGAATTCTCACAACATTTATTAACTCAACTCTAGACCACTCTCCCATAACAATGGCGTCGTCTGCATATAGATGATGAGAAATGTTCGGCCCGTTGCTAGGAGTCGAAATGCCTTTTATAATCCCCCCGTTTATAGCTTTGATCACCATAACTGAAAGGGCCTCCATCACGACCAGGAAAAGGAAAGGAGATAACGGGTCTCCTTGTCTCATACCTTTTTCACATTTGAATGTAAACGTGGGCGATCCATTAACCAACATCGACGAGTTAGCCGATTTCAGAATTCCCATAATCCAAGAACACTATTTGTCGTGAAAACCCATCTGACGAAGAATGTTCACCACAAAGTTCCAATTCACATTGTCATATGCCTTGCCAAAATCAATTTTTAGAATGAACGCCTTGTCTTTTTTCTTTTTTATCTACGAGATAAGCTCATTAACAATAAGGGGGCCGTCCAAGATAAATCTTCCTTTCAGAAAAGCCGACTGATTCTCCGAGATAACCCCATCAAGAACACTCCTTAGCCGATTCGCTAAAACTTTTGAAATAGTCTTACTGATAACTCCTACCAAATTAATAGGTCTGTAATTAACGAGGGAAACCGGATCTTTAACTTTAGGCACTAGGGCAATAAACGAAGCCCCACTACCTAAAGTAATCTCTCCTGTATTGTAAAACCAATCAAAGATTCTCCGAAAATCATCCTTGAATAGTTTCTAGAAATGCTTTATGAATCTGAAATTCATCCCGTCCGGACCCGGGGCTTTCTCATCTCCACATTCAAAAACCGCTTCTTTGATTTCCTGCTCCAAAAACGGTTCAACCAGAACATCACGATCCAAATCCGAAATCTTCTTGATGTTAGAACAATCCAACTCCGGTCGATAAGGAGAGTTCTCTCTAAATTTATCACGAAAAAAAGAGAGAATTTGCTTCTTGATCAAAGCCGGTTTAGAACACCAAGTTCCTTCTATATTGAGCCCATGGATCGAATTTGACACTTTCCTGTTGTTAATCATGGCATGAAAAAATTTGGAGTTCTCGTCACTGTCAACAGCCCATCTCATCCGAGATCTTTGTTTTAGGTCCGATTTTTTCCTATATTCCACATCCTTCACAATTTTTCTGTTCTCTGCCATTATCCACTCCTCGTCTTCCGTGAGATCCCTTGTTTCCATTTCTAATTCCAGTAATTCTAATTCCTCCATAGCCAGATTCACTTTCTCTTTTTCTTTGGCCAAGAACTCATCCCTCCACACCACAAGCCGGGCTCTAATATGAGCGAATTTGGAAGTAAGACTAGCATCCAGAGGGTCAAAGACTTCAAAGCTCTCCGAAGCATCGACGACAGCCTCTTCAAAACCAGGCTGGCCGATCCATGAACTAAACACCCGAAACGGACGAGGACCAAACTTGAGGATAACGACTTCCAAAATAATAGGACAGTGGTCTGAGTGTCTACCAGGAAGCACACGCACACACGTTTGAGGCCACCCATTGAAAAATTCTGAACAAACCAAGAAACGATCCAATTTACTAAGTTTCCTTCCGTTGTCTCTAATGCAAGTGAAGTTCCGCCCCTGCATAGGAAATTCTAACAACCCATTATCGAAGATAAATTTGTTAAAGTTCTCTGCACAAACTGCTTTGAACTTCGATCGTTTCCTTTCCTCCTGAGAACGGACAGCATTGAAATCGCCCGCTAACACCCATTTACCTTCTAACGACCCAATCTGAGCAGAAACGACTTCCCAAAGCTGGCGTTTAGCCACGAAACTTTGAGGAGCATACACATTCATAAGATTCATTAACGCCCCATTGCCGACAAGAACTCCTCTAATAATAAGGAAACTCCTATTCTGAATAATATCTTCTACTTTGAAAATACAAGGATCCCACATCCAAATCAGCCCACCTGATAAGCCCGCTGAAGCCACATAAGCGAATTCAAAATTATTATTCCCCCAGAATCCCACCAATTCTGCCTTAGACACCGAATCCGATTTAGATTTCTGAAGGGCAACATCCCCAATTTTGTTTGACATCCTTAACTCTTTCACCCAATTCGCTTTGACACCCCCACTTAACCCTCTGATGTTTAAGGATAAAATATTCATTGATTAACAGTGTACTTACCTTCACCTTTAATCGCATCAATAACAAGATCGTTATGGTTGCTGAAATTGATACCGATAACATTCCCGATTCTCAGAGTTGCTTCAAGTTCATCAGGTACCTGAGCATCATAAGTATCTGCGATATCTTCCACACCATTGTCCGATGTACATTTATCATCAGCGTCCGGGGGCTCAGCATTTTGAATAAATCCTTCATCCTCTAAAACTTGCTCTCTAAAGACCCCAGAATCGAGCTCCTGTCTAATATCCACCTCCTTATCCTTTCTTTTATCTTGAACAGAGAAACCGTACTTATCTCTAGGGGCCACATTTAAGTCAAAATTAAAAACCCCACTATCCCTAGGCCTTTTTTTGGGTCTTTCCTCTGAAAGAGGACTGGTCATTCTACCATGTCTATGGGCTTTAGACCTGGGCTTCCTAAAAGAAGGAGTCTTTTTGGGCCTCCCAGATGGATCCGAGTGTCACAGCCCCAAATTCCACCTGCGGAATATCATCCGCTTGAGGGCGTGACTGACCAGGATCCAGCCACCAATTATACTGAGCATTGATTAACAGTAAAATATTCACCAACCAAAGTAGTTAGTAAACATCACAGTTTAAGTTCGATAATCAGTTTAGATAAACAGCGGAAGCATAATCCAAATAGTTTTAAAGACAGGTTCATAGTTCAAGATAATTAAAACCCAACACACGGGTTTTGACGACCACTACACGTTCCCAAGCTGCGAGCTCCTGAGTCACTGGTTACCTGCAAAGCATGCAGTAAGGTGTCAACAATAATGTTGAGCGAGTTCACTAGTTGTCCAGTTTTTAATTACCAAAAACTTGTTTCACCAGTTAATTTATCCGTTTATACATGCCATGGGGAGCTACCCCAAAAGTAAGCGACTAAACTGTTTTTCCAATACCGAATACTAGGTAACCGTACGTTTCCGCAGAGTGCCCCGCTGTCAATGTTCTATCTTCATTGACGGATGCCAGAGTCCATTAGTTCACTCCCGATCCCATACACGGGCACGATGTGAGGTTGGTAAGACCTAAATAGCGCTATCAACTAATAACCCGTTCGCCTGGCCCCGGCGACTAATCGGTATTAAGTAGTAGGGACTTAAGTGATAGAGTTTCGTTTAGTGCTGCTGGTTACATTCCGTATAAACAGTAAATAACTAAAGGTTCCCACTAACAAGGGAAGAAAAGTAAGTTGTATCCCTCACAAGGGGATAGTGTTGTTTTTAGTTCCGTTTCCCAAACCACCGGGAACGCATGCTTTAAGTTGTGAACTCACCTTGGGTTGCTCGGTAGATTATTTACTCGGTCAATCACGTTGGTCACCACGTCCTAGCATGGTTACCAATATAGGTCAAGTTGGGGTACAAGTAATCACGTATAATCTACACATAGCATACATAGAAATAATTCCTACCCTAAGTTATTGGGCCTGATCCAACAGTAACAGTGAAATAGTAGCAATCATCACATAATCCAGTTAAACAGTTAGCCCAAACACATTATGGCCCAATAACCAAAGCAGATAGCCCAGTCGAGACATGGTGGTCTCGACTCGAGAACACGCGGTCTCGAGTCGCAACCAAGAGATGTCGTGTGATCATGTTTTGGTCTCGAGTTGTGCTGGTCAGGAGTCGCAACCTCAGAGGCCTCGAGTCCAGTCTCGAGTCGAGATCATGAAGTCTCAAGTCGAGACCTTGCCGGTCTCGAGTTCCTGAAGTCCGTCTCGAGTTGTCATGAGGTGATCTCGAGTCGCAACCGAGGGTCTTGACTCGCAACCCCGGATACGTGCACAAGAACCCTTCTAGCACCTGTTCCAAATGTACGATCCAATAGGATTTCATATTTGTGATAATGTGTACTAACCAATTAAATTGCACAAACATGTTTTATTGTCTAATTTTCACACAAAACAGATCAAACATGGCATATTCAAATATTTTTCATGATCTTCAAGTAGTTCATCATGCATTCAATTATTTCTTATGATCTTCATCAGTTAAACTCATCAATTCATCAAGATGGACCTAAAGCATATCGAAATAAGCTTTCACTACTACAACAAGCACACCATGCATTTCATGAGTAATAGCATGTAATATCTCATTCTTTTTATCAAGAACATTCATGTGCATATTCATAAATCGATCGATAGTCATGCATATCATTCTGTCTACATCCTATTATTCAAAGATCACCTTGTAAATCATCCAAACCACTCGCAAACAAGCAAACAAGCATCTTTAACACACATTATCATTAATCAAGTAGAACATACTAACCGATTGATGTTCGGATGCAAGGGTGTGGGGGAAACAGTTGAGAGGGGGCTCTCGAGTGACGAATACGAGCTAGATCCCGAGCTCCAAGCTGCCGCTTATCGGATCCGAGAGGATGGAGGGAGTTGGTTAGTGAAGTTCTAGGGTTTTCTAGAGAGAGAGGAAGCTAGGAGGAGTGAGAGGGTGTGAGAGTGAGAGAATGATTGTGGGTTTGAGTGTCCAAAGAATAGGAAGGTGTGGCTTATGTGAGGGTTTTATAACCCAATTCACGGGCTTAAGGAGATGCGGCCCAAACGGCCCAACCGTTCACTGTTCACTCGAGACCGGGTGGTCTCGAGTCGGGTTCCGTGGTCTCGGCCCACTACACACATACATACCTATATATACTGCATATACAAACATAGTGCAAGGATCACATAGAACATCAAAATAACACGCAACTTTCATTTAATAACGTATATACACACAATGATATTACAAGATAATGCTCGGGAAATCCCAGAGTGTCACACCGAGGAATTAAAGAATAAAATATCCTTAAAAAAGGAGGTATTGCTATTATTAAGTACCTGGGTCCCATTTAGAGAAAATTGCATCTCTGAATTAAAAGAATTACATGCATGTGCTGCCAAATTAACATTATCCATGCATGTGGCGTTCGGCTCCAAGTGACAGTTGGGTTCCCCATGAGTGACATCAATAGCCTCTTGCGTTCTTCCTCGATCCTCACCCGCCTTTTGGTTTTCCAAGTCTGGCCCCTGAGGACTATTGGTATTCTGGTCTTTACCTGAATTTGGCAATTCCGGCGAAGGAACATCACCGTCCAGTGTGAGAACAGGCCCCACAGAATCCGGACACCACTCACTCATCTCTTCTTCGATCCAAACTCGATATTGCTTATCTTTCCACTTCAACGTAACTTGATTATGGATTCTATTGCCCTCTCCAACCAGTAACCCGATCCAACTAACCGATAGATCCCGGTCGAATGACTCCAACTGAGATCCATAAACAATCTTGCCGAAATGTTCCGCAATGTTGTTGAGGACATCGTTATCCGCTAAATGAAAAGGAACACCGAGAATTCTCACCCAAGCAATGCGTTCAAACGGGAGCGATTGACAATTCCAAACGTCAAGGCATTTGAACCACTCCTTCCAAACGCTGTGGTCCAACAGAAAGTTATTGCAGACTTCTTCTTTTTCGAACTTTAACAACATTGTTAGACCACCCAGGTAACTAAAAGAAACCCCCTTAATTCTGCTCTCCATCAGTAATGAATTCAGATTCCTCATAATCCGAAGATCCTTGCATCTCCCAATTAAAGCATAACCTATCATTTCGTTAAAAGCTGTCGTCTCATCTGAAACTTCAATACAATAATTCGGGACCGGGATCGTCTCAACGTCGGGTGTTGTCGAACCATAAACCTTCTGGCCATAAGAGGAAGAGCTTGGATCCTTGTTAAACAATTCGCTGAAAAGCTTACCATTGCCTTGATTAATGAAGGCGTTGCCGTGTGTCTTTGTTTCCTGTTGGGGGTCGAGAGAAACCTTGCCATCCTTTTCTTTGCTGCCAAACCTCATACCACTGATACCTTCATTCTCCTTAGCAAATTTCGCGAGGTTGGCAATGAGTTTGAAACCTCCCATTTTGGTGCCGTTAAGGGCAAGTTCCATTTCCTTAATATCCGGCACATTTCTAAATTTCACAAATCCAAATTTTCTACCTTCCTTGTCGTATTTCCTAGTGATAAACACCCCCGCAACTTCTCCGAAAACCTTAACGAAGTCAGCCACGTCCCAGGTGTTTCAGCCATGCGGAAGGTTAGTAATGAAGAACTTGGTTATAACTCCCTCACGGTTCCTGTTGCTTGCTTTACCTTGGTTCTTGTTTTTCTTCCTCACCGGTGCGTCTAACCACCTCTCTCCTTCGTCCCCACGTCCATTGATGTATTGTACGGACAAGATCCCTTAGTGATTTTTTAAATCGGAAACATTCTTTGCATTGACCTTGACAAGGTTGTAGAAACAATTTGATATGTTGGTTTCTTTGAACTATTTGCATGTGTTTTAAGTTTTTGCTTACTTTTTTGGTTGATGACAAAACCTAGTAGCTTGTTGGATGACATATAGTAAATTAACCAACTTTCCAGCATCATGTCTATGTGGTGGCCAATCAACTGAGTAAACTGAGTTTTGTGAAACCTAGAACCTCACGTTTGGAAGAGTTTACGCTTCTAAACCTGATATCTTTTCTTCTAACCAAAGTTTGTTGTACTTAGATCAATAGTTTAATTTAAATAATCGAATGAAATGTGCCATACTCACCACATGCACCTCGTGGTTGGATACTCTACTTACTCTAGCTATCTATTTTAATTAGGTTTTTGCTTGACCCTAACAACAATTCTCAAAATGGTGCCGTTTTCCGGGAGCTAATGCGCTTAGTAATGTAGGTTTTGTTTGATTTTTTTCTAAAAAAATGATAAATTAAAATTTAAAATTTAAAAATCTAAAAATAGCTTAGTTGTCTCATATTCCAGTATTTGCTTTTACCTGGGTATACTAGTTTGTTTGTGCAGATTATTTTCTTTACAGACAATTTTAAAAATCCAAAAAAGTACATTTATTTTAACAATACTTATTTAACATATAACTTGTTCAAAATAATATTTTGTTCGACTTACATATATAAACTAACTTGCTTTACAAACACAACATTATATAAATAATTAAATCAGTCATGATTCATGGAATCCAATATAACACAAGAATTATTACAAAAGCCAAGAGCATGTCTCCTTTTTTATGCCATGTTTCTCCTCCTGCATCCCATGAATTAATAGGATCATTAGAGTTATAAATAAATAGTTAATACCGGTTAAAGAAAAACTAGAAAGAACTAAAAACCTCGTACCTGAAGTGTTTGGGGTCGGATTCGGCCTTGATGAATTATTGTCATAAAACCGAAAATCATCATACCACATACCACAACTCACTCCCACCATCTCCCACCCGGTTCGATTCAACACGAAATCATGATAACTTGTTAGAAGCTCCTCCAAACAATTTTCACAATCCAACTTGCTCAGATCCCGACTACACTGGCCCAACCCATATCTCTCTCCGTTATCTCCAACATCGATAACAGCAGTAGCGAACATCAATGGTTGACTAGAAACATTTCTTACTAGCGTTTCCATCATCGAGAACCCTCTTGTAAACACAGCAGGGTCATCAAGTCCACTGTTGCCGCCATAAGTTGAAGATGAGCTGTTCCAAAGTTCGCCAAAGAAACTCTCATTTGAGAACCTTAAACTGCACGTACTAGACCATGTCACCAAGTCTTTCATATCGGGACAATCACTTAGAGGTGCGCTCATAAGACCGTTCAGACACTTGGAGCATGTGTCCGGAGAAGCATCTGCTCGACACCACGCTAGACCGTACACCCGGTCTGTACCATTCCCGGCACTAGTATTGAAAAAACCATCTTGAAGAGGAGCGTTCGTAGCCAACGAATTCAAAAGAGATTTGAGGTTTGATCGATAGACCGAATTCCCAGTTGAGTTCTGAGCTTGTGAACATTCTGAGTCCAAATAAGTAACACCATCTACATGACAACACCCCGACATTATAAACAACATTGCCCAAAACATAAACTTCTCCATTTTCAAATTAATGTTTTATGTTGCCTTACTGTTTGGTCCATTTATACTCGATTTTTGGGTTATTAAAATGTAAACCATACGTGTTAAACTCGATTGTAAAAGTCAAACTTTGTTTTGGATATGGTCAAAATGACGAGGTCAATGACACAAGAGTCGGTTATATCTTTAAAAAAAAAAGGTCAACAGCTTTAATCTTGTAGGATTATAACATATATAATGGGAATGTGGAACTTGTAACTTTTATAAAAATAAATTGAACAAAATTACACGCAACCAAGTATACATATTCTTTTGTTGGAAAGCAGCGTGTAGGTGTTAATCTTTAGCGACGAAAAGAAAACAGACTTTTAGCGACCAAATTTCGGCGCTAAATTATATTGCAACGAAATTTGCTCGCAATAGTTTTGTCTATATTGTTTTGTAGTATTAGGCAATAGTTAGTCGCTAGAAGTCGTCGCTATAGGTTGACCTCTAGCGACGTTTTCCCATAGGGTCTCGCTAAAAATTTGTCACATATTAGAAAAATGCTTATTTTAAAAAATAAAACTCCAATCGAACAATTTTTAAAGCTTTCACCTATAAAGACCGAATTTAGCCGCTATACGGTTTTAACAAGTTTTTAAATTGTCACCTATAATGACCAAATGTTGTCACTATAAATGAATAACATTTTCAGTTTTTTTTCCAAGTTTTTCAGAGGCCAAATTTAGTCACTGTAGGTTTCTACCATTTTTTTAAGCTTTCCCCTATAAGTGCGTTCACGTTCAACCCCCCATTTTTTACTCTATATTACATTAAAAATCAATATTTATTGTCTCGTCTTTTCAAATAAATAATACTTTTAATACCTTTATCATTACATTTTCTCGTTTCCATTCACAAACACTTTCAAAATATATTAAAAAATTATAAAAAGTGAACGGTGTACGCTCAAATTTCCAAATAAATAGTAACATTTTCTCTCCTCTACTCACAACCAACTACAACCACTTTTCATAAAATTAAAAAAAACCCCTCACATAATTTGGGGGGTTGGATGTGAATGCTCTAAAGACCAAATTTAGACGCTATACTGTAGGTTTCTACCATTTTTTTAAGCTTTCACCTATAAGTGCGTTCACGTTCAACCCCCCCATTTTTTACTCTATATTACATTAAAAATCAATATTTATTGTCTCGTCTTTTCAAATAAATAATACTTTTAATACCTTTATCATTACATTTTCTCGTTTCCATTCACAAACACTTTCAAAATATATTAAAAAATTATAAAAAGTGAACGGTGTACGCTCAAATTTCCAAATAAATAGTAACATTTTCTCTCCTCTACTCACAACCAACTACAACCACTTTTCATAAAATTAAAAAAACCCCTCACATAATTTGGGGGGTTGGATGTGAATGCTCTAAAGACCAAATTTAGACGCTATACGTTTTTAACAAGTTTTTAAGTTGTCACCTATATAATGACCAAAAGTTTTTTAAAAGGAAGAGTAAAACGCCATTTTGGTCCCTGTGGTTTGGGCAGTTTTGCCATTTTAGTCCAAATTTCAAACTTTTTAAATCTGTGTCCCTGTGGTTTGCATTTTGTTGTCATTTTAGTCCAAATCTCAAAAACTCTCATTTTTTACTGTTCCAATATGCTTTTTTTGTCTTTTTGTGCAGGGGTAGTTTTGTCCAAGTACTTTTCATTTAAAAATTTTCTTAATTAAAAAACTCAAATAAATACCGTATCAGAGATCATCTTCAACCTCCCAAATAAAACCCTAACCAGATCATCTTCAACCCCCAAAATAAAACCCTAACCCGCAGACAAAACTCATCTCAATCACAGCCCGGTGACCGAAAAAAAATCCCCTAACCGAAAGCTGAAAACACCCCTAAAAATTTTCAGATCATCCCCTAAGATTTGATTATCAAAATCAAATCTCATTTTGTAAGTGTAGTTCCTGCCGGGTAACTTTCGCTTATTAGTTCTGTGTCAACAAATGCAGAAGTCCAAGTTAAAGTCAATGATAATGAAGAATATCAATTGCTGAAGGCATTCCGGACGACTTTCTAGGGTTTCGGATTATTGTATTGATTTTATCCCGGACAATGTGTTTTGTCCGGGTTTAGTCCCTAGCCTATATATATATGTGTGTATTGTGTAGATTAGGGCAACTCTTGAAGCTTTGTGCTCCTCTCCCAACTTGTTCCTCCTGGTGTGAATCCTAGAGAGAGAGACTATGTGTTAGTGAGAGAAAGCTAGGGTTTAGATCTTTGTGATCTAAACCAGCTTGTAGATGATGTATACTCCTTTGGTTTGTGTAATCTGTGATGACGGATTCATCAATAAAGAGTTCATCTTCTACATCTTTCTATCTTTGGTGTTTATAATTGTTCTTCATGTCTTGAATCAAGTGCAATGTTTGATGTTCGTCCACTACTACAAAAAGAGGCATTAGCTATGAAGTTTTGCTACGGGGAAAATCGGTAGCAAATTTTGCTACGAATTAACTACGGATTAGCTACGGACACATTTTGCTACCATTTTGCTACGAATATTCCGTCGCAAATGAAATCCGTAGCAAAAACCCGTAGCTAAACTGAGGAAATAAATATAGAAAAAAACAGCGTAGCAAAATCCGTAGCAAAACCAATAAAATACATACTTATAAATTAACTAAAAAGCAGTTAAATAAAACCAGTAGCAAAATCTGTAGCAAAGTTGAAAATATAAGTATCTAAAAAATAATTAAATAAAAATCCTAGCAAAATTCGTAGCAAAATTTATCAAAAAAAAAATTAAACCAAGCGTAGAAAAAAGTTGTAGCAACATCCGTAGCAAATCTCAGGGAAAAATTATATAAAAATAACGTAGCAAAATCGGTAGCAAAAAGAAATGTTTGAAAATTAAATAAACTTGGTAGCAAAATTTGTAGAAAGTTGGATGTAAATAAAGCTTAAACCCCAAAATAGAGTTTTCTCATATGCAACCAGTTACTCCACCACCGTTCACGACCATCGTCGCCCACTCCACCGGAATCACGACCTTCAATTTTAATTTCCAAGGTCTAATTTCTTGTGACTCTGGTACACTTCCAATTTCTTTCAATCTATTTCTTCTAGGGGTGAGAAAAATCAAAACCCGACTTGACCCGAGCAGGAACCGACCCAAACCGATATACACTACCCGAAAAAACCCACTTCTAAAACTTGTCCTTGTTGAAATCGGGTAGTTGGGTATTTGGGTAAAAACTCGAACCGACTCCTACCGACTCCCACAATTCATTTATTTTATTAATATTATATACATATGTAATATGTATAAATACTTAGATATGTATATAATATTAATAAAGTACTCATATAATCTATATATGATAAAAATAAAAGTGAATGATCAGTAGTTTTCTTATTATATTCATTTTTTAGACTATGGGGTATGGGGCGAGGGTTGAGGCGTGGGTTGGGTATAAATGCCCAAATCACCACCCCGGGTGGGCTTGGGTTTCGGCTTGGCCCTTTGAGCGGTCGTTTCAGCCCGGGCGTTGGGCATGCGTAGCGGTCCTACGTGGCCGGCTCTCATTGGCTAGGTTGGCTAGGCTATAGCGATTAGGTTTAAATTGTAAAAAATAACCCTTTGGCCAAGCCAAACGGTTCACCCAAGTCACTATAAAACCCCCCAACCCCACCGCCTGTCCACATCGCTACCCCAACCCTTCACTCCACCTACCCGAACCCGCTACCCACACTTGATACCGGCACAACGTGATGAAGGGCCGCCAACCCGGTGAGACCCGTTACTGGCCGGAAGCTTTCGCTAGCTACCAGCACAACGTGGGGAACGACCGGCACAATTTAAACATGTGCCAACACAAGTGGCGCGAGCTACGACCGAAGCTCGACCGTTTTAAAGCCTGCTACGATAGCGTCCCCGGCGGTGATATAAGTCAGGAAGACCGGGTGGCGGTGGCCAACATGAGTTCCGGGGCAAGGAGCGGAAGCCGTTTGACAAACTCGCCCTGTTCGAAATCTACTTAACGCTTTAGGCCTTTTTTTTTTAATTTTGTAATCCTTTTTTTTAGAATTTTGTAATTTTTAGGAACTTTTAATAATAATTTTAGGCTTTTTTTTTTAATTCTGTGTGTATTTTTTAATTTTAGTTTTGTTTTTAATTTTTAAAAAACTGGCCAACCCACGCGGGCTAGCCACGCCCCGCCATACCGACCCAACACGTCACTCACCAGGGGGGGTCGAAGTCCACGTGTCAACTCATGCCCCAAATCCCCACCCCACCATACCCCACGGTCAAAAACACCAATGCCTTTTGCGCAACGCGCGTCATTCAAAAACACTAGTTTTGCATAGATTCTTAAACACGTTTATTTAACAATTTTATTTCCTATTTTTTTTAAATTACAGACCTTAAGGGCATGTTTGGCCAAGCTTTGCATTTGCCCTACAACACGTTCTTGTTCAACATAGCAAACAAACAGCCGCCACTGGAGAATTGACGCCGCTGCATTCTGGCTGCACAGCACCGACTCCGCCACTGGTTGAACACAGACGCCGCAGGTATGTTATTTTTGTTTTCTGCAATTCCGGTTTCTCTTCCGCTTGAACTGAATACCAGAGGCGGATCTACAGCCAGGTATGGGGTTCCTAGGAACCTGTTCGGTTCGTAATTTATAGTGTTACATTACATAAAAAAATTTTAAGGAACCCTTTAATATTTTGTGGGGACCCTATGTTCAGATGTATAGAGTGGTAAACTGGTAATGTTTGCGCTCACGCTACCTCAGATCCCAAGTTCGAGTCATTAAGGCTTTTTTTTGGGTTTTTTTTTGTTTTGTTTTTTTTTTTTAATTGAAAAACGAATTACCCAATTAGGGTTCAGTATTCATGCCCCCTTTCCTGTTTATTCCTCAAACTCAAACATAAACAAGCGGACCTCTTGATCTTGAGATAACCCAATCTACAAGAAGAAAGAACTTGAGAAGAAACTCTGTGATTGCATCCCCTGTCTTGCAGTGAGGTACTTCTCCAACAATAAGAATTCGTGTATCATTTGTTTTCTACTTTAATTAGTGTTTTACTTGTTCTTGGTTAGATTTTATTAAATTTCTAATATTAATCTGAAACTGATTTTGTGATTTGGTTAAGTTCGTTAAAGTGATACAAGTGTTTATTCACTTTGTTTTTATGTTGTTTCTGAGTCAATTTTAGATACTTTCTTGATTGTTTTATGATTGTTCTTAAAAACCTTAGATTGTTTTATGATTTTTTGGATTGACAAGTATACAATCTGTCTTACAGTAAATATCTCTAAATTACCAATTATGAAACTGAGTTTTGGTTTGAGTTTGAGCAAATAGAAATTTTAATTTTTGTTGTTTTTGGAAGAGTTTTTGAGTTTTATTTGATAATAGTTTTATATGGTGCCCACAGTGACTGTACTAGTAATTTGCAGTTGGAAATTTTGACTCATTATGGTAATTTGACTTGTGATTATTGCTATTGAGCTTTCAAATATTGCATTTTTTATGATAACTAGAATTGATGACCCGCGTTGCGGCGGGAATTTCAATAAACCAACAAACTCTCGTGTCTCACGTCCTGGCGGATGCGTAAAACCGCAAAAAGATTATTGTGAAAAGGCGTTGATAAAAACTAACGTGAAGGTGCGGCGTTATTTCCTTAACAAATGGCTAGTTGATGCAAAATAATTACACAACACAACTTCGTCACTTGCTTCAATCACCTTCATTCTCATGGGCGGATTTAATATACTTCATTTGCTAAATTAAAATAGAACAATTAAGACTTGTCAACAAAACCTATAGACTCCCAAATTGATAACTACACTAAGACAGTATGGAATCATGAAAATTAAATATTAGAAGGTAGTGTTCACACATGATCTAATTGACACATCACGAAGAAACTTAATTCAAAATCATGCCAAAAAAATAAATTAAGGATCACTAAAAACCACAAAACAACAAATTTTTGATAGCAAAAACTTGGTACGTACTTCTGAATGGACATCGAACAGATACCTGACACTCACTGGAAAATCAAGACTTGCTCAATTGTACACAAATCCACTTGTCTCATAGTCTAGTTTCATAATCAAAAAACTAATCCATGTGCAGACAAACTATACTTAAATTTAAAGACGCTCAGATATGTAATTAACAAAGAAGATGCGGGTCACACGCCAAGGCTGCAAATACACAGTTGCATAATCATAAAATATTAACTATGCCATCAAGGTAGTCTCACCAAAATCCGGGTCGGATCTTCGATGTCCACCATTTATACCTCTCATCACAGCCTAAAAACAAATATACAAAACAATACTGCTACTACCACAACAACGACGACCACCACCGCTAATGCCCGCAAGCACGAAAACCAAAGCGACTCAGGTATCACACTCCATCATCGTCACCAAACTTCAAGAAAGCCAAAGCAAATCAGGCATAAAATATCTAGCCATATTGAAGGTTCGTTGTCGCCGCCATAGACGACCGGAAATTGCTTAGAAAGCCGCCGGCAATGACCGGCCAAAACCCCCTTTCTCAACCTGTCTCTACAAATCTTTTACTCCCATTGTTTTCCTCTCTACAAAATGAGGCAACCGCCATAGACGTCCGTTCGTTGGCAAAACCAGATGGAATCATGCAATTCAACCGAATAGGAGTAGAGAGAAGATGGAGAGCCTCTGATTTTTAGAGAGACATTTAAAAAAGTGAACCACTTGGAAAAAATTTCTGGATCCGTCACTGCTGAATACTCTTCTTCTTTACATTATTTCCACTACTTTTACAACACTAATATTGACTGATGAGTATGTAATCTAATTATATGTTGAATATGGCGATTTGATTGCAAGTTGTAGCTGGATTTAGGCAATCGAGTGAAAAGTGAAAACAGTGTAATGATATTGAAAACGGAGTTTTTTTGGTTAAATTTAACACTAGATTGAAATTGTAATTTAACTATAAGTTGAATTTGGCGATTTGATTACAAGTTGTAGTCGGATTTATGCAATTGAGTGAAATTTTTTGCAATATCAGTGAAAATATTGCAGTTTAGTTTGTATACTCTAACCAGTTTTCAAGCTCACTGTGCATCAAATTAGTTCACTGTTTCCACTGCATCTAATTAGTTCTTGTTTAATTTGTTATTTGTTTGCACTGCATCAAATTTGTTCAATCTGTTTATACCATTTTTATGAATTTTTTATTTCATACTGATCTGATTTCTAAACATCATACATGTATTTTAAGCTAATTTTATTCATGTTTTAGGACGTGCATTGACTTTGTTGGTCATGGAGTGGTATAATAATCGAGCATGGATGTATAAAATGACCAATAGTGATGGATTTATTAATACAGAATACTGTGAAAACTTGAAAAAGTGGTTAGACTTTGTCTATTCTAAAGATTCAGTTGTGGATCGAAGGGTGACTAAGCGTCGTAAGATAGTATATGACATCAGATGTCCTTGTTTAAGATGTCAAAATTCCATCTACTTAGATAGAGAAACTGTTCAAAAACACTTGCTTAAAAAGGGTTTCATGCTTGATTACTACACATGGTATGAACATGGTGAAACTTCCACTCGTGAGGTAGGACAATCTTCTACTATGAGGGAAGTTGATGATGACGATGATGGTTGTAGACGCATGGTGTTGGATAGCATGTGTTCGTTAGCCGATAATTCAACAATAAACTCAAATCTAGATTCAAGTACTCTTGAAAGGGATGTTCCGAATTTAGAAGCAATGGGATTCTATAACATGTTACAAGCTGCCGATGAGCCTTTGTGGGAGGGGGAGAAGGCCACCGATTACTCAAAGTTGCAAGCTGTTACAAGTTTTCTAAATTGGAAATCACTTTATAATGTATCTACCGCATGTTACGACCACATCATTTCTATGGTTAAAGAATTGATGCCTGAAGGGAATAAGCTACCAGAAAACTTTTACTATACAAAAAAGAGTTTAGAAAAGCTTTTTCTTCCTAAAGAAAGGATTGATGTTTGTAAAAATCACTGCATGTTATTTTATAAGCAAGACATGACATTGACACAATGTAAATGGTGCGGAGAATCTCGTTACAAGAGTGGCCAAAATAAGGTACCTCATTTGGTGATGACATACATGCCGATTGGTCCTAGACTTAAAATGTTATATATGTCTACAAAGACAGCAAAAAATATGACTTGGCATCATGATCATAAAACAAAGGAGGGTAGCATGGCACATCCAAGTGATGGTAAGGCTTGGAAGCATTTTGACTCGGTGAATCCTGGTTTTGCGAATGAGATCCGGAATGTTCGTCTCGGGTTATGCACTGACGGCTTTAACCCAAATAACTCGAACTCAAACCCTTGCTCACTATGGCCTGTCTTTCTTACAATCTATAACTTACCTCCATGGATGAGTTTGAAAGACGCATATATTAAACTATGTTTGGTTATTCCTGGACGAAAGAGCCCGGTTCAAAACGTAGATGTGTTTCTAAGGCCATTAATAGATGAGTTGAAAGAGTTGTATGAGGAAGGCATTGAAGTTTATGATGCTTATCGCAAAGAAAACTTTATGATGAGAGCTATTCTTTTATGGACGGTTAGTGACTTCCCTGCCTACGCTATGTTATCTGGCTGGAGCACGCATGGTCACTTAGCTTGCCCATACTGTATGGGAGACACAAAAGCTTTTAGGTTACAGGCTGGAGGCAAAGCAAGTTGGTTTGACTGTCATCGGAGATTTTTACCTCGGTCACACCCTTTCCGTAGTGATAGAAATGGATTTCGGGCTAATAAATCTATACCGTCATCATTGGGACCTCCACCTGAGTTAACTGGTTGGCAAATATATGAACAAGTTTGTGACCTTCCAAGTGTCTATGAAGGTGTAACGTATAATCCAAAAAAGAAAATTTCAGGATTTGGAAAAACTCATAACTGGGTAAAGAGAAGCATTTTTTGGGAGCTAGAATATTGGCCCATGTTGTTAATCCGACACAATCTTGATGTAATGCACATTGAGAAAAATGTTTTTGAGAGTCTATTTCACACAATCATGGATACTCAATATACAAAAGATAATATCAAGGCAAGGGTGGATTTAGAACAAATTTGCAATCGACCGTCATTGCATACTTGGGTGGAGAACAATAATAAACACGTGAAACCAAAAGCAACATATGCTCTAACCAAAATGCAAGTAAACGAAGTATGTAAATGGTTGAAAACAGTAAAGTTTCCTGACGGGTATGCTTCAAATATAGGGGGTTGTGTAAACGTTAAAGATGGTACTTTTTACAGCTTTAAAAGTCATGATTGTCATGTGTTTATGCAACGGTTGCTGCCTATTGTATTAAGAGGTATGCTACCAAAACAAATATTGGAACCCGTAATAGAGTTGTGCACATTTTTTCGTGTAATATGTTCAAAGGTTTTACACATTGAGGATTTACAAAAATTGGAAAAAAGTATCGTTGTAACCATTTGTAAGTTAGAAAAAATCTTCCCTCCTGGTTTCTTTGACTCAATGGAACACCTTGTTATACATTTGACCAATGAAGCTATTCTTGGTGGTCCAGTGCAGTTCAGATGGATGTATCCGTATGAGAGGTAGCCGTTTTAAGTTAATGGATTATTCTTTTGACATATAAAATGTTTTATAATTGCTAACGTTTTTTTCTCTTCAACTTTTAGGAAGTTGGGTCGATTAAAAAATATGATTCGAAACAAAGCAAGGGTCGAGGGTTCTATTGTTGAGTCATATCTGGTAGATGAACTTTCTAACTATTGTGCCTTGTATCTTGAGTCAACTGTTAAGACACGACTGAATCACGAGCCTCGCAATTTTGCCCCTAATATTTCTTGTTCTTCGAGTTCTGATTCTCGGTTGAGTGTATTCAAACACCCATCTCGAAGATTATATGATAAGGGTGGAAAAAACATAGTTCTTACTGATGAAGACAAACACAAGGCTCATACTTATATATTACTTAACTGTCAAGAGCTACACGAAGCCATATGGTCATTTGATGAACATTTGAGAGCTTCGTTCCCACACTGTGACCAAGCTACACTTGATAAAAAGAAAGATAGTTCTTTTGCTGAGTGGTTGCAATGTCATGTAAGCATAAGACTAGAATAATTTTATATTCTAATATAGTAGTTAACAAATTTTTTTTTATATTATTGCAAGCATGTTAACAAATTTTTATGAATGTAGGTTATGAATGACCCCGGGAAAGAACATTTGAGAGACATAGCACAAGGGCCTCTCACTTATGTTCAATCACATAAGGGCTATTTCGTTAATGGTTATAAGTTCCACACACGAACATCTTATCATGGACGGGTCACCCAAAACAGCGGTGTGTGCGTGAAAGGGGCTACCTATGATGAAAATGAGAGTGACTACTATGGATTGCTGGATGAAATCCTAGAGGTGGAATATCATAGCAAATTAGGAAGGTGTGTGGTTGTTTTGTTCAAATGTACGTGGTTTGATCCCGTGAATGGTGTAAGGGTGGACCCCAAGACTGGTATGGTTGATGTTAAACCCAAGGCAATAGGATGCGTTGATGACCCCTTTATCCTAGCATCTCAAGCACAACAGGTATACTATACACCATATCCTTCAAAGGAAAAAAGCCTAAAAGACTGGTGGGCTGTTGTTAAGACGACGTCGAGGGGAGTTTATGAACTGGCCGAAGATGCTAGTGAAGTAGGCGATGAGGATAGTGGAGACGAAGAACAATTCTTTCAGGAGAATGATAGGTTAGTCTATACGGTAACCGATGAAACCAGCAATAAGTTTTACACAACAGCAGCCAAATAACACGAATACGGACCACACTAAGCACCACATTAGCTGTCCCTCTCATGACAGAAGAAAAACATATTATTTCTGTTCCTTAAATGCTTATTTTGATGTATAGGAGAAGACATTGAAGCGGCGTGCTACATTTGGTGAGTTCTGGTTGCAAACACATGCAAAGAAAGGGTCGAGACCCCTAGATAAATTGGTTGGGAGTAGCAGGTCAATTGAGAATGGTTCGGGAGAAGACGATGAGGTGGAAGACACCATTCAGCAGCAAAATATGACTTGGGTTGACACGAGGGCGAGTGAAGCTTATGTAAGTCTAATTCTTTTGTAAATATATGTTTTTAGCACTTACTAACATGGTTTTAAAAAACGGCCGAGGCGTACGCCTTGAGCCGGAACGACAAGAAAACATACTTGATATTAGTTGTAGACTGTTTGTTGAATCATATGCTTAGTATTGAAATTAGAACCTGTTTGCTGCTGTTATGAAATCATATTGCTGCTGCCTGCTATTAATTAGAATCGGATTAAAATTAAAATCCGTTAATGTGAATCTCTTTGTTGAATCAAATGCTTAGTTCAGATTTTAATGCTGTATAGAATCTGTTTGCTGCTGTTAATGGCTCTATTAAGCTGTAATGTTATATAGAATCTGTTTGACTGTTTAATTTGTTTAATAACTGTTATTTAACCCGTTAAACTGCCGTATTTTTTATTATAATATATATATTTTGCTGCTGTTATGAAATCTATATTGCTGCTGACCTGCTATTAATTAGAATCGGATTAAAATTTAAATCCGTTAATGAGAATCTCTTTGTTGAATCAGATGCTTAGTTTAGATTTTAATGCTGTATAGAATATGTTTGCTGCTGTTAATGGCTCTATGAAGTTGTAATGTTATATAGAATCTGTTTGACTGTTTAAGTTGTTTAATGACTATTATTTAACCCGTTTAAACTGCCGTATTTTTTATTATAATATATATATGTATGTATGTATATAATATAATTTGTATATTTATTTATTAATACCGCCTCGGCCTTATGCCTCGGAAAACGCCTTGAAACTCGTTTCCGTCCTTTTAATCCTTGCTTACTAATACGATTATTAAATTTAAAGTAGTAATTATTCTATGTTTTTATCGCAGAGCACATATGATAAATATGTTGTTGATAAATATGGAGAGGATACTAGCTTACACCCTGAATTTGATATGGAATTGTGGTCACAAACGGTCGGTGGAACTAAAAAGGGTAGATTGTATGGCATTGGCAACATTGCTGACTCGCATAACGTGATTCCGGGAGCATCGTCAATGCCGATTACCCATAGTTCAAATCCGCAAGAGAGAAGTGACAGTGACGAGGTTCGTACTACTTTAGTAAAAAAAAACTACATTTTTATGTGATAAAAAACTAATAGTAGGTTATTTAAATGTATCAGCTTATATTGAGTTAGGTTTGTAATGTGCTATTACATCCCCCATTTAGATGTAATGAACTTCATATAACGTGTCACGTTTTAAGGCGTGATAATGGATTTTAATGGGTCATTTTTGCTTTGGATGTTTTAGGTGCAACGTTTGAAGGAAAAAATTGCGGAGTTGGAACAAGATAAGATAGAGAAGCATGCGGTCATGGAGAAAATCGAAGAAAGTGCGAGGTTGTACGCCGAAATGAATGAGAGAATTCAATTGCTGTCACAAAACCCACCACCAACTTAGATATGTTGAACTTTATTGTATTTCTTTTGGATCTTTATCGTTGCTTTGGGTTAATTTAGGTCTTTATCGTTGCGTTGGGATAACTTGGGTCTTTATGATGTTACTTTTGTTATGTTTGAAACTTTGAATTATTCTATTTGGTTTTGAGTTTTTTAATCTTTGGTATAGTTTTTTATGTTTATGGAAATTTGATTATAATGTTTAGTGGCAAAAAGTAGTATACAATTGGAAAATTGAAGACCAAATGTGTAGCTATGGCTTTGGACGCCGAAAGATCAACCCAGTGAGGGAGAGACTAATAGAAGAATGAAGGATAAACCGATTTGTCGATTTAATGTATGTGTCATTTTATACATTGGAGTAACTCTGATTCTAGACATTTCAAATGTTTACAAACGTGCCATGTTAGTTGTCATCTCAAATTTTCCATTCATCTTTCTCAATCACTCGTTTTCATTTCAATGTTACATCATTTCTCAAACGTCCTTTCAAATCCCCATTATCAACATCGTCTACATTTGTTTTTTCATCATCGATCATATTATTTTTTAATATAGTTTTAATTAACCTATTATAGTAAACAAACACTTTATTCTTAACTAATTTATATAAAATAAGTCGTTGTAAAAGAGAAAGAAAATTATTGTAAATATCATATAATGTGAAATTGTTAAAATAAACAATTCATTTTTTTATTATTTTACCAAAATAATAGTTTCTAATTAAGACGGCTAATCGGTGTATTTTAGGTATACCTTACTTGATATTAATTAGATTATGAATGCATTAATATTAGTATAAAAATTATTACTTTAATCCCTTTTTTTATATTATATAGGTTTTTAGATGTAATGAGTTTAAATGGTTTAATTAAATCAATAATAAATGTGCTCTTGGAATAATCAAACGACAACTAAAATGATTAAAAAAAGTGGAATTAAATGAAATTATTTAGTTTTTTTTGAAAAAAGGCAATTCATTGAAGACAAAAGCCTTAGCAAGGTGCTACAGGCAATAGTACAGTACACCAAGGAAAAAAGAAGAATAGGGAACAAGAACAGTTAACTAAACTAAGCAAAAAACTATTACATGAAACAATTAAATTTGCCCCATTCTTTCCAAACCAGCTCCATTTTTCCAGCCCTTGCTTTCATCCATAAAAAAGAGAGTGCCTTGACATCTCCGACCGCCCTTGATACGTGTGTTGTTTTCTGATTAAAGATTAGATTGTTTCGAATCCGCCAAAGGGTCCAGCATGTTGCTGCAGCAACTAGATATAATGCCTTCTTTTTCTCTTTCGACGAACAGTAAGACTCAATATGTTCCAATAATTCGACCAAGCTGAGTAAATATCTCGGGAGAGGTATTTTGACCCATAAAGATATCGCCGTCCATACTAACTGTGCATATTGACAGGAGATCAATAAATGATCGACCGATTCAGATGTCGAACCGCATAAGGCACTAAATGAAATTATTTAGTGATTTGAATTTTGATACAATTTGGTTTGTTTTGTTTGATCAGCTTAAATGCGACTGTTGGAAAAATTATAACATGTGCCAATCACAAGAAACACGTAAATCAATTTGGATTGTGATTAGTAAAAGGGCTGGTCTCATTTTTTTTTTTTTTTGAAAATTAAATTTCATTAAAAACACACCTCCGATCCAAACGGGCAAAAGGCCAACAAACAAAAGACCCCCGACCCAAACGGGCAAAGGGCAACCAGATTACAACATATACATCGGGTATTTACACCACTCCTTCCAATTGATATATTTACAAGAAGATCTATTTTTCATCCAAGCATAACAGGGCCGTCTCCGAAAATCCCAAAAAAAATTTTGGCCCTGTTCGAGATAAAAAATTTGGGCCCTATTCGCAAATCTTTATATAACATAAACTCATCAATCATTCAATTATATAACTAAAAATTCATAATACTACGATAATTGTTATGAAATAGATAAAACAAATAAAAAAAAATAGTATAGCAAAAATGATCAAAGTATCGAACTTACTTGCTAAGCAAACAGTGTGGTTCTCCTAGCGTTTTTTGAAGCAAAGCTCTCGATCAACTCCTAGCGTTCTTCCTCTTACGTTTTTGATGGCCAGATAGGTGTTTGTATTTAGGAACGGGAGGCATAATTTCTACATATTAACGAATAAAATCCATTCAATCACAATTATCTAAATAAACTAGAAATCATTCAAGCATTCATAACAGTTTAATCAATCTAATTATCTAAATAGCAGTTTAATCAAATATCAATCTAATAACAGTTTAATCAAATATCAATCTAATTATCAATCAGTAGCATAAATGTATAAGTATAAAGCATACCCCAAGCAAAAAGAATTATGATTGTAGACCGTTGGTGGAAAATGAAGTGATCACTTATTGTAAAATAATCCAACTTTACATGTAAATTTCCACTTGATGATATAATACAGTATGTAGTAACATAAATCTTCATCTGCATATTTTACCTCTCGCACTTTAATTAACCTTGTAAGATATTCCAAATTCACAGATTATTTAACAATGCTTTATTCTCACGTTCAATTAGGGTAGGGTGCAGGACTGCAGGTTTATATTTTGTAATTATAATCTTAGTAAATAGTCCATGTTTATTCAAGCTATGATGCATAACATGGGATTCAAACCTGGTAAAAAGTCGCAGTATCAAGGTTGAATCCTTTAGATCCTTTATGAGTTTGGAAGCAATGTTTGTGATAGATTTAATATGAATGTTTTTCGAAATCAATATGTAACTCGGAACAACAGTAACATCAATCAACAAACAAAAATCAAAAGACAACAAACAATTGAACAATACCTCTCCTGAATCGCGATTCGCGAATCTGCGGAATGCGGAATTGCGGATGTCCGGTGGCCTGGTGCAGCGTTTGATGAGTTTGATCAGAAATCCTGCAGCGTTTGATTTGATGACTTTGATCAGATCCCTGGTGGCCTGGTGCAAAGCAAAGAACCACGCGAGAACGAGACTTTTGATTTCCTGCGACCGATTGTATTTTGAGTCAAAGGTTTGGGCCTATAACCAGTTAAGTGATTGGGTTTGTTACCAAACTTTGGGGCCTGTACAAAATATGGGCTATATATAAAGAAAACATAAAAAATTTTGGGCCCTTTAATCATTTGGGCCCTGTTCTTAAGCACACTCTGAACTTGCTTATAACCGGCCCTGAAGCATAACCCCTAGATTTAATCTCAGAGAAAATCTCTTGCGGGCTCCTCCTTAACTGTTTGAACACCAAATCGTTCCTAGCTTTCCAGATACACCAAACGGTAGTTATAACCAAACCGAGCATAATCTTTCATTGGGTTGAGCATTCGCAAATGAGAGGGAAAGAAAAGAATACATGATGACTTGGGCTGTGTACTATACTAGATGAGGGATTGAGGTTAGAGGATATGGTGATGATTCTTTAAACGAGGAAGATCCGCCACGTAGGCGCCACATTATAGTCCTCTCAAGGATAGTCCATCCCATAAAACTAGAGGGTATGGGAGGATGGTTCTAAGACCATCCCCAATAGCTCATTTTTTTGGGTTGTTTTTTTGCCATTTGTCTACCTCATCCATTTGTTCTTATTGTGGGTATCATTTTTTCTCAATGTATTTGAGATGCATATTTGGTGAAGAATGCATATTTGAGATGCATGTTGTCAGGTGGTGGGGCCAAAGGGTGGGGGGTTGGGTGATATATTAAAAAAAAACCTTTAAATATGTAAAAGGTGTTGATAATGTGGCAATGTTTTTATGTGTTTTTTGTGTTTTCTTATTGGGTGGGCTTTTGATGTTTTTGAAGGGTAAGTGTTTTTCTGATTTGGCAGCTGACTTGACATATTTTTAGGTGTTTTTAATGAGTCTTATTATGGATGCTCTAAATGATCCTACCCCACCACTTTTATGTTTTTTATTTTTTTAATATTTCACTTTTTTTTAACATTTAACAAATAAATTAATAAAAATATTTTCATTAATATTAAAAACAATAATAAAAATATTTTCATTATTTTGACTATGTTTGTATTTAACAAACAACCTGGGCTGGACCGTCCACATCATAATCTATTAACCCAACATTCATATCATCTCATCTTGATAACTCACCCTCTACATATATTCTCAGCCTGTTAACTCAACATTCATATCATCTCATCTTCCCACAAAATCTTTAATAAAATTGGTGATTTTCACCTCTTTAAAAAAACAAAATAACCCAAATTCAACAACCAAAAAAGACTCAAAATCTTGAGTAAAAACAGCAAACAACCACCACCCATGAAGGAAAGAGGCAAATCTGTTGAATCAGAAACAGAGTACACAAACTTCTACCAAGATTACAACTTTCTTCATGTTCTTGCTCTGATGTTTCCTCTTACAGAAACTCTTCTTGCACTGTTGATGTTGGAAGTGTTGGTAGAATCTTGTTATTTTTTTTTTATTTAACGGTAACAATTGAAGGGTCCCACCATTGGAGGATGGTCTCCAACGTCAAGACCCCGACGGAGAGGACGGGGACGGGATGGGGCGGGATGGTGTTCCACCCGGCGCCGGACCTCGACGCTTGTGGGACGGAGCCCATACCCACTAGCCTGAGAAGATAGTTTGCTAATGGGCTGAACCGACCTATCACAACAACTTCTTTTGGGTTTAAAAAGCAACGCGAAACAACAAATTTTTGTAGGGCGGGAGGGTGTAACGCACGTAAGGGTTTTTGGGATTTGAGTTCGCATACAGAGGTCAGTAACATTTGGGGATACCGAACGGTTAGGCTCTATGTGGCTTTCTCCAGGCGCACGATTCACTTAGCTTTTTACATTTGGGGATGAAAACCGAACGGTTTGGATCTGTATTTGACCTTGACAAAGTTGTATTAACAATTTGATATGTTAGTTTCTTTGAACTATTTACATGTGTTTTAAGTTCTCGCTTACTTTTTTGGTTGATGACAAAACCTAGTAGCTTGTTGGATGATATAGAGTAAATTAACCAACTTTCCAGCATCATGTCTATGTGGTGGCCAATCAACTTAGTAAACCGAGTTTTGTGAAACCTAGAACCTCAAGTTTGGAGGAGTTTAAGCTTCTAAACCTGATATCTTTTCTTCTAACCAAAGTTTGTTGTACTTAGATCAATAGTTTAATTTAAATAATCGAATGAAATGTGCCATACTGACCACATGCTCCTTGTGGTAGGATACTCTACTTACTCTAGCTATCTATTTTAATTAGGTTTTTGTTTGACCGTAACGACAATCCTCAAAATGGTGTCGTTTTCGGGGAGCTAATGCGCTTAGTATTGTAGGTTTTGTTTGATTTTTTTCTAAAAAAATGATAAATTAAAATTTAAAATTTAAAAATCTAAAAATAGCTTAGTTGTCTCATATTCCAGTATTTGCTTTTACCTGGGTATACTAGTTTGTATTGATAGTTAATTCCTTAATCCATATATGTCGAAAGTAGCGGGTAGTTTATGTAATTAGTTTAAAGTAGTATAGATAGGTAGTTATAAAGTTGAGGGGCTGAAGGTGACAAGACAGAAGTTTGTAACCGCCATACTAAAGGAAAAGATGTGTCCCTTAGACACACCTCTTGTTTGAATTCAGCCACAAGAAAAGGAGGGGACGCGACTCTTGGACAAGGAGACACACCTCTTCACAATTACTCTCATCCACAAGATCTAGAGACACACCTATTCACGAAGAGACATGTCTATTGGATCACACCTTTTAGATTAGTATAAATAGGGTTAGATTTTTCAATTGTACAATACATACTCGTACATATTCACAATCATTATTCTTTCAATCAAGGTTAGTTTATGTTTATTCGTTCATTGTGATATTCATTGTTCTTTAAGATTCTGGGCAATAGTGGTATCAGAGCCAAAGGCTCGAATCGCAGACACGTTCTCAATTAGCGGAAATTGATCTTCTAATCGAAGGCACGTTCTCAATTAGCGGAAATTGATGTTTTAACCGAAGGTACGTTCTCAATTAGCGGAAATTGATGTTTTAACCGAAGGTACGTTCTCAATTAGCGAAAATTGAAATTCGAATCAGTGTTCTCAATTAGTGTTGATGCAGATTTTGTGTCCGATGCTTGTCGAATAGATTAGTTATTATTTTACGCTGAATTTGTAATAGTTAGTGAAACGGTCTATTGAACGTGTATAGACCCGCTCGTTTGAAGTGGTCAAACGAGAGGGTTATTCGTTTGACCGTGTGTGTTTGCTAGACAAATTATGGTTGTATAATGTTTGGTGTCGAAGGATAAGGCATCGAAGGATTGTGTATATCCTTCGATGAGCTCGAAAGATATCCATCGAAGGATGAAGATGGACCTCGAAGGATATGTCATCCTTCGAGGTATTTGTGTATCTTTCGAAAGCTGAATGATCGACAGATGATCTATCGATCGGTCAGTTTGATCCTTCGACCATACAACCTGTGTTGGGTATAAATACCAACACTTTGTCATTTGCAACACAAGAGAGTTAGAGGAGGTTTGAGACCTCACCGGGAGAAATCACCACTTGATTTCTCCCTGGATGTATACTTCTTTGGTATTAGTTCGGTTATCATGTAATCGGGCCGACTTGTAATGTTTTACTACCGGATTAATACAAAGTTTGTTTGTTTATCATCTCTTATCTCTTCCGTCTTTGAACATAATCATGAAAATCACGGTTTTGATCCCGAAACACGGACCTACAATTGGTATCAGAGCCATGGTGCCCGATTTAGTAAATCTAACCGTTTACTAAGTCACATGTGCTCTAGATTTGTGATTTTTGTGCTTTTTGTTCAAGATGTAAAAATGGTGAAAATCAAGAAAAACTCAGATCTGGACCCGAATATTCAGATCTGTGCTGAAACGAGTGTTGGGTTTTATGTTTTTCACCTAAGTACTCAAGTTATCATCATCAAAAATTATCTACAAAGTGTTTTCATCAATCATCAGATTTACACAGTCTCCTGTGTTCTTGATGTTCTTGGTGCCTTCATGTTTCGAAAGATGTAAAAGTATGCTTGAAAGCTTAAACTGATTTCGAAGGGTCAGATCTACAATTCGAAAGATCATTTTTATCCCTTAACAATTTCGAAGGATCACCTTTTCTCCTAACTGACTTCGAAAGATCAAGCAAAATTTCGAAGGGTCATCTTGATATTCTTGAAAGATCAGCCTTGTTAATCGCTTTGGCTTCGAAGGGTCATCAAGCAAGATTTCGAAGGGTCATCAAGCAAGACTTCGAAGGGTCATCTTGATTTCCTCGAAAGATCAGCTGTGTGTGTGTCGAAGGATCTCACCCTCAACTTCGAAATATAATTTTCGAAGGATCATTCTCTATCCGAAAGATCAGATGTTTCGCAGGAGAGAGAAAGTGGTAGGTGTCCGCACATGGTTGGGGTTTGAGTTGTCTGCTCTTGTTCTTTGTTTATCGCAGAAATGGAAGTGTGGAGACGAAGACAATGACTTTTTGATCCATGATATGTTGTCGGCTGAACATCTTTAAGGGTTGTTGACTAGGGCAAATGTTTGCATCATATCTGACGACATGGTGGGCCTCAACAATTTAACCATTTTTTTGTTGGGCCATGACATTTAACTATTATTCATTTTTGGTAAATGAGTTGGGCTAAAGACAAATTAGTAACAGAAAGGTAGGGAAATAGATATTTGTTTATGGACCCATAATTTATTTGTGGATTTTTATTTGTGGCCCACTAGCAATTTACTAGCAACCATTATCACATTATGGGCTCACATGATGGTTTCTACAAATTACTAGTGGGAGTGGGGTCGGTTGTTCGCGAAAATTATTTGAACCGGGCTTCCAAATTTCAACATCAAATTCGTACGAATTTGGGAGCGCGCAGGATGATGCGGCATGATGAAAACAAGAGATGATGAAAACTTGATTTTTTGAAAAATGTGGGGTAGTCACGGTTACCGATGCAAATGGCAAAAATGGTAACGCGACTATTATGGGCCAAAAACAACACGGTATGTTCACTTCCGCACGTGAAAATTTATGATTGTTACCGGTTATTCGGAAATGTTCGAAAGCATTTTGTTTATTGTCATATTCTCGCATTTGAAAACGAACGTATGAACCTGGAACGTCTTTACCGGTCCTAACGAGTTCACAAAGTCTTTGGAGGGATACAAGTCGGATCCTACGGGGTACTAGGCGAAATTTCTTTATCAACTAGAATATGCAACGAAGAAATCTTTTTGTTTATTGTCATATTCTCGCATTTGGTAACGGATGAATGAACCTAGAATGTCAATACCGGTCCTAACGAGTTCACAAATTCTTTGGGGGGATACAAGTCAGATCCTACGGGGTACCAGGGGACGTTCTTATTCAACTAGTATATGCAAAGAAGAAAGTCATGTTCGTGATTTTTCGGAACCGAGAACATTCAATAAAGATTGATGACAGTTCCGCTCAGTGGAGGGAATTGGTGAACATTTGACGACAGTTTCTTTGAAGTGGAAAGAATCTGTTAAGGTTTAGAGATTTTACCAAAGAAATGGGGGGATAAAATTTTCATATGTTGAATTTCTTCGGTAAATTTCTAAACGCAATCACAGGTGGTAGAGTTTGTGATTTTCTGGTGATACAAACGGTTCTGCGTGGAAGGTTTTGCACAGACACATATTTGAGGATTTTAATTAATTCTCCAGCCAGCGTGAAGAGTTTTGCACGGAAACATACAGGTATCTAAAGTCGACAGTAGTTTCAAAGCGCTGTTTACTGAAGACCTCAGGGGATCTTTATGGAAGTTGATAGTTCAAGGCTGAAGACCTGCAGGATTCGGTTTTGGGTTTGATGTTTCTTTGGGATTTTACAGGGATCTGGGGGTAACTCAATTCGTTGAGTTTGCAAACAATGTACTTGGTCAAGCTGACTTCCTGAGTACTGATGCTGAAGATTCGTAGTGCATTACGTGGTCAACTTCACAAAGGCGAGACAATGAGATCTGGATGTAGTTCAACTAAGCGTGCCGTTTGGTTGAGCTTGCAAGGGATACACTTGGTCTAGCTGACTTTCCTGAGTGTTGATGCTGAAGATTAAAGTGCATTACTTGGTCGATTCCACAAAGACGGTTTACAGAAAACAGTTCACCAGAAATCTCTATCAATGTAGTATGCTTGACGATCAAGACTTGATGCAGTTTTTAAAGAATGGAACCCTTATCAAATGCCGGTTGGAGTATTGGAAGATCAGCGGAAGATCGGTCAATGGAGCCTTTTGAGGAAATTGCACAACACCCAACACGGATACGCGTACTTTAAGGGGGAAATATTATACAAGGAGCATCAAGATACTACTTACCTGGATCATCGGTCAAGGGGGAATTTGCTAACACAGAGAAGATGAATACTTGACTGAAGATCGATTGCAGTTGCATTTTCAGCATTCGACAGCAACGGACAAGGGGGAATTTGTTGATGCAGATTTTGTGTCCGATGCTTGTCGAATAGATTAGTTATTATTTTACGCTGAATTTGTAATAGTTAGTGAAACGGTCTATTGAACGTGTATAGACCCGCTCGTTTGAAGTGGTCAAACGAGAGGGTTATTCGTTTGACCGTGTGTGTTTGCTAGACAAATTATGGTTGTATAATGTTTGGTGTCGAAGGATAAGGCATCGAAGGATTGTGTATATCCTTCGATGAGCTCGAAAGATATCCATCGAAGGATGAAGATGGACCTCGAAGGATATGTCATCCTTCGAGGTATTTGTGTATCTTTCGAAAGCTGAATGATCGACAGATGATCTATCGATCGGTCAGTTTGATCCTTCGACCATACAACCTGTGTTGGGTATAAATACCAACACTTTGTCATTTGCAACACAAGAGAGTTAGAGGAGGTTTGAGACCTCACCGGGAGAAATCACCACTTGATTTCTCCCTGGATGTATACTTCTTTGGTATTAGTTCGGTTATCATGTAATCGGGCCGACTTGTAATGTTTTACTACCGGATTAATACAAAGTTTGTTTGTTTATCATCTCTTATCTCTTCCGTCTTTGAACATAATCATGAAAATCACGGTTTTGATCCTGAAACACGGACCTACAATTAGCAGAAATTGAAATCCGAATCCGATCAAAAGAGGACAAAATCAAGCGGATTCGGTTCGTGAATTCTAGAAGAAAACCAAAAATATAATAAGGGAAAATTGTTGAGCAAGAAATTATGGGGGATTCAGGAGGAGGCTCTCCGTCAAATGCGGTAGTAATTAAAGAGAATAGTTCGTTCTCCCAGTTTCAGTGTCCTATCTTAAAGTCTACAAACTATACGATATGGGCAATCCGTATCAAAACCATACTTAGGGCAAACGGATTATGGGAAATGATAGAACCAAAAGAAAATACGCAAGCGGATGAAAAGAAGGATATGACGGCAACCGCTTACTTATACCAAGCACTACCGGAAGATATGATAATACAAGTTGTAAGTTGCAAGAGTGCAAAAGAAATTTGGGATGCATTAAAGGCAAGACACGTCGGTGCAGATCGAGTGCAGAAGGCACGTCTTCAAACACTCAAAACAGAGTTTGAGATGTTAAAAATGAAGGAGGAAGACACTATCGATTCGTTCACTGCAAGACTAAATAGTATTGTCACGAGCGCAAGTAGTCTTGGATCAACTTTTGATCAACCGACTTTAGTACGGAAACTTCTAAGTTCTGTACCAAGAAGGTTCGTTCAAATTGTTGCAACCATTGAACAACTCGCCGATCTTGAAACAACGACACTAGATGAAACAATCGGAAGATTGAAAGCCTATGAAGAAAGGACCAATCTGGTGGATGAAAACCTGGTAGACGATCAAGAGAAACTTATGTTTACACGACGCGACAAGAACTATGGTAGTGGAAGGCGTTTTGGAAACCATGGACAAGGAAGGTTTAATTCATCATAAGGCAAGTGGCGTGATGAAAAGTTTAGACAAGAAGAAAGAGGCGGAAGTATCTCGCGTGATGATTCCAAGAACAAGGACGAAGGTTATGATAGGAGGAATAGAAACCCTAGAGATCAAAATCGCTTCAAGAAAGATATGAGAGAAGTGGAGTGTTACAATTGCCATGAGTTTGGACATTATGCCTCTCAGTGCCCGAAAGCAAAACAAGCACAGGAGGAATCACACTTGTTAGAAGAGGACAAGGAACCAACACTCTTGATGGCAATTACAGAAGAAGAAAGATCAGAAACAGAAAGTGACATGAAAAGAGAACTAGAATCTTGGAAGTTTGATATTCTCCAGGATTTTGAAATAAAGAAACAAGAGTTCGAGACTGAGATGAAAAACAGAGAAATACAGTTGGAAAGGCAAATGCATTAAAGGGAAACATCATTTGCAGAAAAGATGAGCAAAGAAATTGAAAAGTTGAAGTCAGAAAGCATACAGTTAGAGACAAACAAGAGATGCAAGGGATGCGAAGAGATATCATCCAAGAACGGATTATCACCAGAAAACAACATTGTCAAAGATGACAAATCAAATTGCAAGAACAGGAAACATGAAGTAGTTCGTGATATACCATCTAAAGACGAACCTGACAAAGACATAGAAGATGACACGCATGTTAAAGATGGTGATATTCAAACGTGTGAAGACATCAAAGAATTTGCTCATGTTCAAAACAAAGTTCGTGTTGCAAGTGTTGGAGAATCTGATCAAGAAGTCAAGCAAGTGACCGGTAGAAAACCGAAGTTTAAAGACAAGGATCTTCTGCAACAAGTTCGTGATAAAGATGGAGAAACACATGATGGCAATCAAGACATGGAGAAAGACCAAGGTGCAAGGAAAGAAGTTCAAGTGGAAGATGAAGACTTCATTCTCTTGAAGAATGAAGATGCTAAAGCATGAAGATGTTCAAGGCATGGATTAAGAAATTAGGGGGGAATATTGATAGTTAATTCCTTAATCCATATATGTCGAAAGTAGCGGGTAGTTTATGTAATTAGTTTAAAGTAGTATAGATAGGTAGTTATAAAGTTGAGGGGCTGAAGGTGACAAGACAGAAGTTTGTAACCGCCATACTAAAGGAAAAGATGTGTCCCTTGGACACACGTCTTGTTCGAATTCAGCCACAAGAAAAGGAGGGGACGCGACTCTTGGACAAGGAGACACACCTCTTCACAAGTACTCTCATCCACAAGATCTAGAGACACACCTATTCACGAAGAGACATGTCTATTGGATCACACCTTTTAGATTAGTTTAAATAGGGTTAGATATTTCAATTGTACAATACATACTCGTACATATTCACAATCATTATTCTTTCAATCAAGGTTAGTTTATGTTTATTTGTTCATTGTGATATTCATTGTTCTTTAAGATTCTGGGCAACAGTTTGTTTGTGCAGATTATTTTCTTTACGGACAATTTTAAAAATCTAAAAAAGTACATTTATTTTAACAATACTTATTTAACATATAACTTGTTCAAAATACTATTTTGTTCGACTTACATAAGCTAACTTGCTTTACAAACACAACATTATATAAATAATTAAATCAGTCATGATTCATGGAATCCAATATAACACAAGAATTGCTACAAAAGCCAAGATCATGTCTCCTTTTTTATACCATGTTTCTCCTCCTGCATCCCATGAATTAATAGGATCATTAGAGTTATAAATAAATAGTTAATACCGGTTAAAGAAAAACTAGAAAGAACTAAAAACCTCGTACCTGAAGTGTTTGGGGTCGGATTCGGCCTTGATGAATTATTGTCATAAAACCGAAAATCATCATACCACATACCACAACTCACTCCCACCATCTCCCACCCGGTTCGATTCAACACGAAATCATGATAACTTGTTAGAAGCTCCTCCAAACAATTTTCACAATCCAACTTGCTCAGATCCCGACTACACTGGCCCAACCCATATCTCTCTCCGTTATCTCCAACATCGATAACAGCAGTAGCGAACATCAATGGTTGACTAGAAACATTTCTTACTAGCGTTTCCATCATCGAGAACCTTCTTGTAAACACAGCAGGGTCATCAAGTCCACTGTTGCCGCCATAAGTTGAAGATGAGCTGTTCCAAAGTTCGCCAAAGAAACTCTCATTTGAGAACCTTAAACTGCACGTACTAGACCATGTCACCAAGTCTTTAATATCGGGACAATCACTTAGAGGTGCGCTAATAAGACCGTTCAGACACTTGGAGCATGTGTCCGGAGAAGCATCTGCTCGACACCACGCTAGACCGTACACCCGGTCTGTACCATTCCCGACACTAGTATTGAAAAAACCATCTTGAAGAGGAGCGTTCGTAGCCAACGAATTCAAAAGAGATTTGAGGTTTGATCGATAGACCGAATTCCCAGTTGAGTTCTGAGCTTGTGAACATTCTGAGTCCAAATAAGTAACACCATCTACATGACAACACCCCGACATTATAAACAACATTGCCCAAAACATAAACTTCTCCATTTTCTAATTAATGTTTTATGTTGCCTTACTGTTTGGTCTATTTATACTTGATTTTTGGGTTATTAAAATGTAAACCATACGTGTTAAACTCTATTGTAAAAGTCAAACTTAGTTTTGGATATGGTCAAAATGACGAGGTCAATGACACAAGAGTCGGTTATATCTTTAAAAAAAAGGTCAACAGCTTTAATCTTGTAGGGTTATAACATATATAATGGGAATGTGGAACTTGTAACTTTTATAAAAATAAATTGAACAAAATTACACGCAACCAAGTATACATATTCTTTTGTTGGAAAGCAGCGTGTAGGTGTTAATCTTTAGCGACGAAAAGAAAACAGACTTTTAGCGACCAAATTTCGGCGCTAAATTATATTGCAACGAAATTTGGTCGCAATAGTTTTGTCTATATTGTTTTGTCGCATTAGGCAATAGTTTAGTCGCTAGAAGTCGTCGCTATAGGTTGACCTCTAGCGACGTTATCCGGTAGGTGTCGCTAAAAATTTGTCACATATTAGAAAAAATGCTTATTTTAAAAAATAAAACTTCAATCGAACAATTTTTAAAGCTTTCACCTATAAAGACCGAATTTAGCCGTTATACATTTTTAACAAGTTTTTAAGTTGTCACCTATAATGACCAAATTTTGTCACTATAAATGAATAACATTTTCAGTTTTTTTCCAAGTTTTTCAGAGACCAAATTTAGTCACTGTAGGTTTCTAACATTTTACCCTATTATAAGTGCGTTCACGTTCAACCCCTCATTTTTTACCCTATTATATAACTGTTAAAGAGAAAGGTCGGTGCCCTTTCTCTTTTAAATCTTTTGGCACCTACCTTTTTTCTTTCTTCAACTCCTTTCTTCCATCTTTCTACTCCTCTAACCCCTGAAGACCCACCCACCATCGACTCACCAGACACCGGGAGCTTCGAACACCATCTCTCACAGGTCTGCCTTCGTTACCGGAAATAAAACCAAAGAGATCAAACACAAGTCAAACTGAAAGTCATATACGATAAAGATCGAAACTTCCGACGTAACTTTGAGACGATGGGTTTCATTGGAGATCAGATCGATTCTTTGAAGTCGCTAAAAGTCAGACAAGCCTTAGAGCAAGTCATCACTTTGGGTGCGATCATCTTTTAATGTTTATATATATATATATATATATATATTCACAATTCAATCCATTTAGTTCATGAATCTTCAATCTCCCGTCTTCAAGCTTCTGATCATATGTTTGTGCTTCTTAATTTCTTGATCCAATGTAGCAATTTGTTTCTGGACTAGGGTTTTTGTTATTACAGTACCCAATGTTTGAAATCCTAATTTAAAAAATTGAGCCCATTTGTGTGTGCGTGTGTGTGTTTGTGTGGGTCTGGCGGAAACATGTTCCTCCCACCGGTGCCGTTAAAGGAGCCGATGTCGGGTGGGTTGAAGGTGGACTTCGGGTTTAGCCCGTATTCGGAGAGGATGAATGGGCGCGTGGCGACGTTTGGGCTGGCGGTGTAACAACTGTCACTAAAATCAATAATTAGGACGATAATTAGTCAATAAGAAAACCCTAATTGAGACACCCAAGTAATTCTGCACTAGCCCTAAAATTTTCAGGACAATCGGAATCAGGATCAGGGCCCCTAAAACTCAAGGGGGGCAAACCCTAGTTGAATAATTATCCTCAAAAGTCGTTGTTTAACTCTGATTGGCCCAATTTTTGACTCATCCAAGCTACTCCCGTGCATGGCAAGTCTAGGACATTTAGGTGTCCCTTACGGACCGTAAGGGACCAGGCTTACGGACCGTAAGCGAGGCTAAATTTTGGCTATAAATAGCCGACTTTGGGACTCGATCTGGGAAGTTAAAACGACGTCCAAATACTCTGTGTGCGTCGAATTAAGGCAGAAACACTACAATAAACACACACGATCACGAGGTGCTGCCGCAATCAGGGTAATAACTCGATCGCTATTACGATTCAACGTCCGATCGATTATAACTATCCAACGATTGTCCGAGTGCTGCTCAAATTAAGCTAAAATTTGATTGCTCGTCGTGATTTCGACTTGAATATCTGAGTGCTGTTCGAATTCGGACTATGCTCTGTTATTCGTTGTGAATCCGATTGAATTATTAAGTATTGCACTTGTAAATCATTGTGAGGGTTTGATCTCGTGAATTGACGTAACTGCTGAATTAGTTACTAACCTATTGTGTGTGCATTATTATCAAATTAGGTTAAATCAAGGCTAATCAGTAGGCTTATACCTTGCCCGTTAAATCTGCAATGTGAGTCATTCTCTTTTTCTCAAACTGTTTTACAATATCTCAAAGTATTTTCCAAACGTTATAATTACAGGGATTAAGTCGTGGTTATCTTGACCGCTGGTTAGTGGGGTATTGTGCACAGTACTAATTTCTCACCGTTAGGCAATAAGCCCTAACATGGGTTAGGCTAATAAGACCTAACAGTGACAAAACGTCACTAATTGGGTGACTGGACCCAATAGTGGTATGACCATCGTCACACGGGTGGCAAGACCAGATATTAATTAAGATACTGCCATAGTAATCGCTCTTATGCTGTAATTTATAACTATGTGTCATTCTATCAAAATGAATGATTCACTCAGTATTTCCCCGCTGACAAAACCTTTTTACAACATGTTTCATGTGACATACTGTGATTTCAGTACACGTGCTACGGAGCACCATCAAGCTTGAAATAGTGGCTCAAATAAATAAATAAACATGTTTGTAAAATAATGGAATTATGATATTTACGGGATTTATCCCGAAACATAAATAAATGATACTCGGGCAAAATTTTCAAGTTTAAAACGATCCTGTTAAGACTTCCGCTGTAAAAAAAATAAATACCACGGGATTTTCTGTCCCGCGGCTCCTGAAACGGGTCAACCCGGGTCGGGGGCCGTGACAGGCGGCGTTGGTGTTGGTGGAACTGGTGACCGGTGAGAGTGTGATAAAGTATCACACAACGTCGATAATATTTATTCAGGTGTATTCTTAACAAAAATTCTTATATTACGGTCACTTCAAAGTCCTTTTCAATTGAATTTTTGAGATTTTTTTGTTTGAATGCTTTGATTGTTTGTCAAATCTACAAGGGTTGGTTGATGATTTACATACGTGTGGATCACTATAGTCAAAAGATTCGGCTTATTTGCTATCAGTTTATAGACCACCTTGCAAACATCTGTAGGTCCCGTTTTTCCGATGGATCGATAATGAAAACCTTATCCTTGTTTATCATGAACACGGTAACCGGTGCGGAATCCCCGTGACGGTGCAAACCAAACAAAGTGTAAAACAAGAACACGCGTAACCAAAACATTTAATATCTATTGATTAGGGATGAGTACAACCCGAAACATATACAAACAATGTTTACAGAGTTTCACTAAGTCTCACAGGTCTCTCATAAATTTCACACAGAAACAATGAGGGGTATTTATACTAAAAACAGACACAGACATGACGAAACGCATAAAGGACACGACGAAACACTAAAGTCGACGAAACACACCTTGTTTCGTCGACATACATATTAATTCTAATCTGTTTCGTCATTTGCAATATGAGCCCAACTGATGACAAAGTCCAACATAAGATTTCGGCCCAAATGGAGGACTCACAGCCCAGTTCATTTCTGTTGACAAACTTTCACCAATTTCAACATAAGACAAATGTTGTGACATCATCATGACATCACTAAGGTGATGTCATGGTGATGTGTTGGCGGGAAAGGTCGTGGCGCTTCATGCTTCGCGTGTCGAACTCTGGGGCGCACGACGGAGGAATGTCGTGACGTCGGGCTTGAGCCGGACCTAACCGTTTCGAAACCAAGTCGAACCGAGCCGAATCGAAACCGAGCCGATTCGCGTCCACATAAAGTGTATCAACAAACTCCCCCTTGGACGCTACTCGTGATGGTTCGTCTTCTGTGATTGTTCGTCTTCTGTGTCTTTCATGTTGGAGGATCTTCAAAGTCTTCACGCGTCGTAAGAAGAAAGTATATCAACAAACTCCCCTTTTCATTTAGGAAGTGTGTTAACAAACTCCCCCTTAGAATGAACTCTCCATTGAGTTATGCTCGTGAATCTTTTGATCGTTAATTCTTCAGATCCTTGTGGTGATGATGTAGAGTCAGCGGCAACTCGATCATTTTTATCTTTTGAGTGCCTTCACGTCGTGTCTTCATTCCAAAGCTTGTCATCGAACATGTTCTCCTCGCCTTTAGCATCTGCACACGCAAGAAATCTAAACACATAATGAGAACAACCGCTTGGAATATATAGTTAACATCTAAACAAATGACACCTATGTGACCATATCTCAATCAAACACCGACCGACAACAGTTTGAAAGTTTAGAAAATAATCAATTTTAATCCTTTAACTTTCAAAACTCATTAACTTCGAACATTTATGAACATGAAATTGTTTTCCAGCTTATGATTAGGATTTTGGGTAGGATAGACTCGAGTTCCAACATCGGTCAATCAAAAATAAACTAGAAGCAAAATCTTTTTGGATTTTATAAAGTTTATATTAAAACACACCTAAAATCTTTTTAGAATTTTTCATTTTTCAAATGTAAAGACGGAAAACAATAAATAAATATATATACAAGGATGCAGAAACTAAAAGCAGTAAATAAATATTTACAGGCATTCTTTTTGCGAGTTTCGAGGGTAAGAAAATCATATCAGTGTACGGTCATGTCAAAACGCTCTTGTTGTTCTTTTAGTTAACATTTAGAAAAAGCATTCTATAACGATTATCGGTATTGTTGTCCAAATAAGCTCAACTTATCAAATGTAATCATGGCGAGGGGATACGTTAAGGTATGATTTGTACTTACCGACCGGTGTTCATCCACACACGACACATTCCCGTATCAAGGTATGCACGAGGGTTCATCTTACCGGTGAGTACCGATTATCATCTGTTTGACCGTATATGATGTGAGATTCTCACTTATTTTGATTGAAAACAAGCCCTATGTGATAGAATCACTTATTGATGAGGAACTTGATTTTCGATGCATGAGGGCACAGGAGCATGTCCGTGAACAGGTCAGTACTTTCGTACAGCAGAGAGACGAATTTGACTCCCGGATAAATGTGATATATTATCACTTATTTGAGGGACATGTGATTGTTGATCACTTATTGAGGTCGAATGCAATGTGTACACGTATGTATGGTATCATGGAAGATCTAGACTTGCGACCCCGTTATTTTTCGGTAAAAGATACAACCATGATACCCAGATGATAAGCAGCATAAAGACCGAATATCTCAGAACCTCGGCAATCTCTCAAACGAAATTTCGGTACTAAGACCATATGCCAATGTGCGGTTCCCACCTGGTCTTCAGTCGATTAAGATTTATATCACCCTGCACACTTTAAAATGATTGTGAGCCTACCGATACATCTTATATAGAGCTGCTTATCGTTTTTCATTTAAGGTTTAAAGAGGTTTAGACAGACCACTGATGTACTATCATTTTCTCTTTTTCTCGCCGGGAAACTCATTTTTGTTTTTCTATTGTTTTTGTGTTTTTGAAATTTTTCGATGTTTTTGGATTTTTAAAATTTGGATTTACTCCCCCTAAAATCAACAAACTATGATAAATTAAGAAAACACAAACAAATATTTACAAAAATGATTTTCCAATGTCGGATGACTCATGTTTTACCCCAATGCCGTTTACCAAAATTAAATTTTAATCAGAAATGATTTATTGAATTTTGGAAAAATCAGTTGGCACGTCGGTAAGCGGTGTGGACAAAGACAACATTGATGAGTTTCATAGTGAAACAATCACGTGTGAGGTGATATTTGAGATCAAAGTGTCAGGCCAAAGAGTGTTGTACGAGATGATAATTCATAAAGCAGCTTAAACATCGACAAGTATAGGAGAGATTAGAAATTTAAAACCGTATCCTGCAACTGCTTCATGCATTGCAATGAATCTGAGTACTCTCTCAAACTGGATATCCACCCGGTATGGATTTCAAGGTCGATTTTTGTAGCTACTTCACTTAATCCGGGAAAAGCTCTTCACAGCAACAAGATCATAAACCTTTGGTTCCGGCTGGTCTTCCACATTGCACCAGCGAAGGTCTTTATCTTTCTCTTTGAGAAGTAGTGTGCGGTTGTTCAATCCACGCCAAGGCATCCGCACACCCGGTTGGTTTGTTCAACAACACATTTTCTTCAATCACACCGCGAAGAAATGTACACTGCACGTTCATCTTGTTGAATTTGAACTTCAGACGCGCTGCAGGTACGTACATTTTGATTGAATCTACCCTGGGGACCCGATCAAAGCCTTTAACAATCAAACTTTGAAATGATTTTTCATTTTGTCGAAGTTATCAATTTCTTTCAACAGACAACTCTGTTTCCCCTTTCTTTTTCTCTCCATCAAAGGCAACAATTTCTTTTGTCGCCTATCTTGTGCAAGGACGCTCCACTATCAACAATCCTATGACTATCGATAGTTCCTCCTGGAACTTCCTGCACACTCACTCAGAGACTAGTTGGAGAGGGGGACCCAAGCCTTCATAGACTTGGGTTGCCCCTGAGAATCAAGAAATGTAATTTCAATTTCCTGATGATTTTCAAACACAGCACCTCCCCCTGAACTTTCACCTGATTTAGGTCTCCAAGCTTGTTTCTGTTTACCAGATTGTGTATTATGTACAATTTCTGGTTTTAATGGTTGTGACAAACTAGGTTTCCTTTTAACCGTTTTGACTTCAGATTCTAAAGCCTTTTCAACAGCTCTGATGTTATGACGTCGTTGTTTCGTTTCTTGTTCCTTAACAGTTCTTTTATCATGTTTTGGAGAAACAGGGCGACGTTGTGAGTGACCTTGTTCAGAAGGGGTTCTTTCAACAAAATTTGGTTTGGGCGAGTTTGTGCAGTCTTTAATGATGTGCCCAAACTTCCCACATTTAAAACACGTTCTCCTTTCAACAAACTTAGGAGAATTTGATCGACTAGCAGATGTCGAACCTGTAGAACCTGAGGTACTTGCTCTTTCATCACACCCGTTTGTGTGTTGGGTGTAATTGTTATCGCTATTACGTTTCAAAATCTTGACTTGTTGAACAAAATCGGTGTTTGATTTGTTTTCAAAAGTCTCAATTTTATCCGTACCATTTGATGCTACAAATTTAACATCTTTTGCTTTCTTCTTGTAACGAGCTCCTTTTGATTCAACCTTAGCCTTTGGCTTTGGAGCTCGTTGTTGTTGTTTACCCTTAAAAGCAATTGGTGGTTGCTTTGTCGGTGATTTCTGTTTTCCAAATTGTTTCCTGATTTCAGCTTTTGGAATTGGATCACATTGAGTTACGGTAACTCCCGGAATTGTCTTTCCCAATAACTGGTTTGTAGTATCTTCAAACACTTTGTCAATCAAAGATTGATTGACGTTTTTGATTGGAAAATCTTTGTCTGAATAAATTTTACTATCACCGACTAAAGTATACAACAAGTTATTGCTCTTAACAGCAGACACGCATTCCTTGTCATCTTTGACATCCTTGACAGGATCTATCACTTGCTTGGCAACAGGTTGCACGGCAGGAGTAGGAGGATCACAAAGAATATGATTCTCAATTGGAATTTCTACTCCTTTCGTCTCATCAAGTGATTCATCCTGGTCATTCACATCTGATTCATCATCTGAAGAATCATAGTCCTCAATGGTTGGAGGACTTTGATTTGAAGCACATGATCACTTTTCTTTGTTATCAGATGAGCCCTCCGATGAATTGTCCGGTTTAAACCCTAGGCTAGTAGTAACTTCCTCATAATCAAGAGGCACGTTGGGTTCATACCGAGGCATATCCTCTTCATCGGGCATCTTGGTATAGTTGTGTCTCAAAGGGGGTGGACACGACTTATACCCAACGCCTTTCACATTACCTTTCAGTTTTTGAACGTCTATGATGTGATCGAGCACAAATCGGGAGTTAGAATAACTCTCCAACTTTTGCTTGATAGCATCATGCTCGCATTTGGCAATGGCAAACTCCTTTTTGGTTTCCTTAACAATGTTAATGTAATCGTTAATACTAACTTGTTTATGATAAACAACTTTGTTCAATTCGGAAACACTTTTCTTTAGGGTTTCAATTACAGATTTAAAATCCTTTTCGTTTCGAGTTAACGCCATGTTTGCCTCTTTGCACTTAGACAATTCAATAACCAAACTCTGATTGTGACTATGAACCGTTTCAGATTCACGTCTCAATTCAGCACATTTAAGTTTCATATTAGCACAATCACTACATATGCTAGGAGTTGCAGATTTTACCTGACTTGTAGAAGCTGTGACATTAGCCATAAAGGCAGTCTGAGAAGAGAAAGATCCATCTTCAGTGAGAATCTTCTCCATTTCTTCTGATGTAGTATCAGCTTTCTTGATCAAGTCAGATTTCTCATTAGCATCATTCGACAAATTATCAGCTCCAGAATCCACTCCCTCCTTCACGTCCGATTCTGAACTGTCATCATTTCCCGAAGATTCGCCATCATTGACATTCTTGACAATCTCAGCGTAAAACGCAGTTCTTGTTTGATCACTGTTTCCCAACTGTATGGCCGGACCACAATCGACACTTGGATCAAATTGAGGTTGTGTTGTGGAAACTTGGGCTTGTGGTGTGGGTATTGATTGTGAAAGATAGGAACTTTGATCGAACTGTGGTTGAGTAGTGGTAACTTGAGGTGGAGGTATGGATTGTGAAAGATAAGCACTTTGATCCCACTGTGGTTGGGCTTGATTGAACTGTGGAAACGGAGAAGAGCTTGTATTGGATACAAACGTCGTTTGAAGCTTCGGTTGCTGAACAGAACTAGAACTAGCTGAAGGACCAAAACCCGGCAAATACATTTCTGTGTTTTGAGTAGGTGCAATCCTTTTAGCTTTCCGAATTTCCTCTTCGTTCTTGTGCTCTAACTTCTGAATGAATTCATAGATATTAACATTGACAGCATCTAGAACCCCCGTATGCTTTAAAAGCTCAATGAATGGGCTCCACTTTGGAGGTAGAGCATCAGCAAACCGTGCTACCATTTCCTGTTGAGATACAAGAACACCAAAATAATACATTTCACACATCAAATGATAATAACGAGTAGTTATATCAGTTAGTGTTTCATTCTCTAAGAAATGAAATGATTCGAATTTCTTCTTCAACAGATCATGGCGTGTCTTTCTAGTAGCTGTATATCCTTCTCCTCTCGCTACCAAAAGATTCTGTATGTTTTGATTTTGATTCGACAACAAAGCCCATTGACTTGCGCTTATGGATGGTTGAGGAAACATATTTCTTGCCCACGCGGCTACGGAAGTCTGATCTTGACCTGGTTGTGGGTCCGTACTCCAATCCCACGGACTTGTGCAACTCATGATTGGTGTATAGAAGTGAAAAATCTGGTCACACACTTGAAAACAGGCTGTTATCACACTTTTGCAAGTCTTCTGTTTAAAAACTGAACAAGTTTCGACGAAACCTAAATTTTTGATGAAACCGTGATATTTAGAAGCGCGATTCAAATCAACTCCGCGAATACACGACCCCACCTTTCAAAGCTCTTAGAATTCTTTGCTCAAATATAATCCAAGCTACTATAGTTTGTGGCCCAAAGCTGAATCAAAACATGTGGCCACCAATCTTGTAGTAACAACCACTTTGATGTTGACTGACGATGAAACAAGATAGTAGTAATTTTTAGGCGACGAAGCACTGTTGCTTGTCTTGTTCGACGAAAAAGAATTTAATGCAGTGACGAAACAGATTGAGTGGATAAGATCTGGAGGAGTTGGTGAGATTTTTTTTTTAGAGAACCCTTATCTTGCTTCTGACACAAAGACACAAGTTTCAACCTTCACACTTACCAATCGGTATGGTGTCACAATATTTTAATAATTAAACCCTTTATCCTTTAATTTTAAATTCATCAACAACTTAAACAAACAGTACATTCACCAAAGATCAAAAAGGTGAAATATGAAGAACAACTTGAAGTTTACTGAAGAACAAGATGAATATTTGAAGATTCCGGTCACCGAATAATTTTTCGAAACCCGAAAATGCACAAAACTTTTACTAAAACCCCGGTGTATCACAAGAACAATCAATTTAACAAGGTTTTTGATAAAACTTTTGGCAAAATAACAAGGTTTTCACTGATTTTAGCCACTTTTCAGAAAAAAATATGAATTTTTCAAGAACAACTCGATAAAAACCGAAACTTGTTTGGTTTTAAACAAGGATTAGAGCCAAGGCTCTGATACCAATTGTAGGTCCCGTTTTTCTGTGGGTTCGATAACGAAAACCTTATCCTTGTTTATCACGAACACGGTAACGGGTGCGGAATCCCCATGACGGTGCAAACCAAACAAAGTGTAAAACAAGAACATGCGTAACCAAAAGATTCAATATCTATTGATTAGGGATGAGTACAACCCGAGACATATACAAACAATGTTTACAGAGTTTCACTAAGTCTCACAGGTCTCTCATAAATTTCATACAGAAACAATGAGGGGTATTTATACTAAAAACAGACACAGACATGACGAAACGCATAAAAGACACGACGAAACACTAAAGTCGATGAAACACACCTTGTTTCGTCGACATACATATTAATTCTAATCTGTTTCGTCATTTGCAATATGAGCCCAATTGATGACAAAGTCCAACATAAGATTTCGGCCCAAATGGAGGACTCACGGCCCAGTTCATTTCTGTTGACAAACTTTCACCAATTTCAACATAAGACAAATGTTGTGACATCATCATGACATCACTAAGGTGATGTCATGGTGATGTGTTGGCGGGAAAGGCCGCAGCGCTTCGTGCTTCGTGTGTCGAACTCTGGGGCGCACGACGGAGGAATGTGGTGACATCGGGCTTGAGCCGGACCTAACCGTGTCGAAACCAAGTCGAACCGAGCCGAGTCGAACCGAGCCGAGTCGCGTTCACATAAAGTGTATCAACAACATCAAAGAATGAGTGATTCATACTTTGTTTTGTTAGTCGACATGTGTAGAATGATTATTGTTTCTTTTTATTTTAGGGGCTATGATGATAACTTACTCTTTGTGCACTGTTCAGTGTTGGCATGTATTTGTCTGTGCTTTTACATCACAATCGGACTATGCAGCCATTGTGGTTTATCCTCTTCATTTTGAAGATGAGATATTCCGTGTCTTGGCGGGGCAGCCGACATGCTGTGGTGTTTAAGTGCTTGCATCACAGTCGGACTATGCAGCCATGGCAGTTTATCCTCTTCATTTTGAAGATGAGGTACTCCGTATCTTGGCGGGGCATAGGCTTCACATATCTGAGCCTCATTGTTCCTTTGTTTTGTATGCTAACGGTTCTTTGTTGACGTTGTCCATTAATTTTTTCCCTACTTGAATAGTTTTGGCTTTCTGCTTAGCTTGAATGCCTCTTCGTGTGATTTACTTTGCTTTGACAAAGTGATTGGGCAATAGACTCATGCTATGATGCTAAGGATGGTCGTCTGATATCACATGGCAACCAGTAGGTTTGTAATCTGTTTTGGGTTTGTTTTCCTCTAGGTGAAATGCTCTAAAGGAACCACAAAACTCCACCAAATGTAAGTTATTTAATTATGTTTCAGATTCGTAGGATTCATAGACGTAAACTGTTCATACCAATCTATCACTGACTTGGTTATTAGTTGCTAAATCACACCAACATAATTTGAAATTAGTAGTCGAATAGTTGTTTTTATTTCTTTGTTTGTTATTTTTTTGGGCTTTTCAAATTAACTTTAGTTTGTATTATTGTGTATTGAATCAGCTTGCAAAGCTAGGATGGGATCGCAGATGTCACTTCAAGGTATTTTTTGGTTAATTTCTTTCAAAGGTAAATTCACACACCACGCGTGGCGCGCCACACATCAATGTCATCATCGTCACGCGTGTGACGTGATGTCGCCGCCGCAACGGGCGGCGCGGGCAAAAATCTAGTATTACATTAAAAATCAATATTTATTCTCTCGTCTTTTCAAATAAATAATACTTTTAATAAATTTATCATTACATTTTCTCTTTTCCATTCACAAACACTTTCAAAATATATTAAAAATTTATAAAAAGTGAACGGTGTACGCTCAAATTTCCAAATAAACAGTAACATTTTCTCTTCTCTACTCACAACCAACTACAACCACTTTTCATAAAATTAAAAAAAACCCTCACATAATTTGAGGGATTGGATGTGAATGCTCTAAAGACCAAATTTAGACGCTATACATTTTTAACAAATTTAAATATATATAATGACCAAAAGTTTTTTAAAAGGAAACCTAGATTGGGCCAGTGTAACTTCATATTCTAAATTATACTTGTATAGTTGTGTAATCTAACACCTTGCGAGTTTTTAGTAAATTTTATATTTTCTGCGGGTTAAAAAAGTTCTAAAATAAGTTAATAATATGTTATTTTTTATTACTTTAAAACATGTATAAATGCGTGCGCACGCATATCTTTAATCTCTTCTTTTTTTGGTGGACTTTTACGAGATGTGGTATTTAAACTTAATAAACGTGTCATTTTTTTTTCTAATGACTTTATTCAGTATTACGAAATATTGCCCATCAAGTCAGATTCAAAAGAAAAAAAGGAAACATTAAATTAGACAACAAAATGCAACATATGAATTACTCAAATTTATATGCAAAAAAAAATTATAAAAAAAAAACATCAACTACACTAAACACAAAAGCAATAAGTTACGATCTTCTTCTGATGGGCGGTGACGACCTTCAACTAGCTACCTGGAATGGAAGCCGTAGTGGAACTGGTACTTGTCACGGAGATATGTGTACTCTGGTCACTTGTTGTCTTAGTTTGTTCGAAGACGGATGCAAATCTAGCAAATGACAATGGTGGTTCTGATGGTGTAGGAAGATTAGCCGACCATTGACCTTCGAGCATGAAAACAACTGATGACATAGTTGGGCGGTCTTGAGGGTCTTCTTGGACACATAATAGAGCGATATTGATCCATCTAAGAACTTTGTCAGTTGCCAAAGTTTGAATTACGCGATGATCTATCAGTAATTCTCCTTTGCTTTCATTCCATAAGCGCCATGCCTTTAAGAAATTAAATTAATCCAATTTTACTAAACTCCTGTTACTCAAGATATTCCCTATGACTTATATACAGGAATGAGGAAAAAGATAGATTTCTTACCGTTGAGAGGAGGTTTTGGGGTTGCCCTTGGTAAAAGAAACGATTATTCCGTTGTCCAGAAACGATTTCTAACAACAAGACTCCAAAACTGTAGACATCCGATTTTGTTGAGAATAGTCCTTCCATGGCATACTCTGGTGCCATGTATCCACTGTGGTAATCAAGATTAACCATCAATAATGAATATATTCAAGAACGAAAAAAACGTCGTGAAAAAACAAATTATTCGTGTAAAATTTTCAAACAATGTTCTGTGTTTGAATGCACAAAATCATCGGTTAGATCACAGAAGTAGGAAAATTTGCTAACTTACTAAGTTCCAACAATTCTATTGGTAGCGGCTTCTATTTGATTGCCTCCGAAAATTCTAGCAGTGCCAAAATCAGAAATTTTTGCGTTCATCTCGTTATCCAAAAGAATGTTACTCGCCTTCATGTCCCGATGAATAATTTTAAGGCGTGAGTCTTCGTGCAGGTAGCGAAGTCCCTTTGCAATTCCAATTACAATGTTGGAACGCATAGTCCAGTCTAGTTCTTTACACTTGTTAGCATCTGATGCATTAATGATTTAACTTGTTAAAAGATCGAGTAAACTAAAGGTAGGTAATGGTTTTTGTGACAAATATTCCATAAAAAAATCAAGTCACAGTGTAATAAACTTTTTGTGATTAGGGAACAAATACAAACCAAAGAGGAAGGTGTCCAGACTGTTGTTAGCCATAAACTCATATATGAGAAGTCGTTCGGAGCCTTTTACACAGTAACCCAAAAGCCGAACTAAATTCTTGTGTTGAAGCTTTATAATTAAGTTTACTTCGGTCTTAAACTCTACAAGACCTTGCCCGGAGTTCCTAGATAACCGTTTTACGGCTATTTCTTTTCCATCTTGTAGTTTACCCTACAAAGAGAGTTCAAATTTTAAAACAATAAGAAATAAGATACACAACTAAACTGAAGTTAACAGTTACAAAAACTATACACATTTGTGTTGTTTTCTTAAGTAGGCGGTTAAGTTAACAGTTACTAAACTGAAGTTAACAGTTTCATTTTTCTGAATAGCACTTACAATCACCAAAACATACTGATGAGGTATATAGAACATCAAACCTTGATCGGACACGAACAAAGAACAAATCTGATCGGACTAGATGAACAATGATTTGATAAAAATGTATGAAAAGGAGATCATCGGACCGAAGTATCTAGAATATCCAATCATGATCGGAGAAGAACAAAGAACGAATCGGATCGCACTAGATTTACAATCTTGCTTCCATCCAACTAAAATGAGTAAGGTTAGGTTTTTGAATTGCTTAATATATGATCCAATTGTTAATTTGGGTGGTCCATGTACCGAACGTTTCTAGACCCTTTGTTTTGTTTCTTAATAAACTAGGTTAGAATCTAGGTTGAATAAATCTAAGTTTATATACGAAGTAATAAAATAGTTAGAAAATCAACTTTGACACGCTATTTACTTATTATATTAGGTTATAGGGTGTGGTCATGACCCTCAAGACCACCATGACCCTTCATGTCAACGTCATGTCACACACACCTCTAATCCACCATCCAAAACCACTATCTTAGTGTTGTGTTCATGATCCAATCCACTATCCTCTTATTTATTTTAATTTATCTTTGTCTAAAGAAAAGAAGAAAGGATTTCTTAGAAAATGGAAATGAGGACCATTGTTGTCATGCTCGAATTGAATAGACATGTGTATTACACCATGACCAACATGGAAGTTGAATTAATGTTTAATGTTATTATATTTAATAGGAGAGAGAAGTAGAAAAATAAACATAAGAAGGCACCAGAGAGTCACACGTGTTAAAAAAATGATTTTTATTTATTAGTATAGAAAGATTAATTTAAAAGCAAAACATATTTTAAATAGTTTTTTTAAATAAATTAATTTAAAAACAAAACATATTTTAAATATCAAGTACTTACCTTTTATTCAAAAAATAGCTTTTATTGTTTTCTAAATGAGTAACATCTGTAGAGAACTAGTTAGTATATATTGATGTTTAAAAAAGAAAAAAAAAAAAAAAAAAAAAAAAAACTAGATTGTGTTATTATATGAATGAATCATTTAGGTTTTAATAACCGTTCATGAGTTGACATTATGTTTGGATTAACTGTACTATACGAATTTATTAACTCTTTAAAAAAATTGATTCTGAATTGAACCCATCCTAAGAAATAGAAATAATTTAAAAGGATATATATCAGGATCATGATTCTTGTAAGTTGCCCGTTACCTTATAAACAGGACCAAAACCACCTTCTCCGAGCTTATTTTCCAAGGAAAAATTGTTGGTAGCAACCTGCATAGTACTTAGATCGTAGGAATTCATCTCTCCGGTGTCTTCGTCTTCCCTTTCATGTATACTTTCTCTGTTTGATTCATCACTAAATCCCACTTGAAACTCTGGTAATAGTGTACCTGTCCAAAGTTAATCCAAACATAATGTCAACTCATGAACGGTCACTATGGATTAGACTAATTATGACCACAGATTCTTTTACAAGCTAGATAAACGGATCCTTTGCTTTAACCTTTTTGCTTCCGTTTCTGGTGTCGTCGGAAAAGAAAGAAGATGACCGCCACAGTGATTGCCGCTGCCAACGCTAATATTGGACCGATGATGACTCCAACATTGATGCTTTTCTTATTTCCTACAAACACGGTGCCTTATTAATCTAGAAATAAAAATTAAACATAGGAGACATATATGGGTGTAAACGAGCCATGGTGAGCTACTTGAGATCGCCTCGCTAAAAGGCAGAGGTGTAAACGAGCCCAGTTGAGCTTTGCTCGTCTCGTTTCGAACTCTATATTAGAAGCTCGAGCTTATCTCATTTATTTTTTTTCTTAAATAGTTTATTAAATTCTTATTAGAGTTAATTATTGTTTTCGTCCATGTGGTTTGTCAAAAATCACGATTTCAGTCCGTTAGTTTAAAAATTGTGATTTCAGTCCCTGTGGTTTCACTTTCGTAACCATTTCAGTCCACCTCGTAACCATTTCAGCCTGTACTTAACAGAATAATGGATTGATCAATGGTTACGAAAGTGAAACCACAGGGCCTGAAATGGTTACGAAAGTGAAACCACATGGACTGAAATCGTAATTTTTAAACTAATTGACTGAAATAGTGATTTTTGACAAACCACAGGGACGAAAACAGTAATTAACTCTTCTTATTATATTAGTATATATTCAATATGTTAGAAAAAAATATTATATACATAATAGGCTTTGCTTAAGCTCGAGTTCAGGCTCAGACTCCTTTATTAAACAAACTTATTTTTAATCTTAACTTCCAGCACAAGCTTGTATAAGATTGGTTCGAAATGGATGCATATCAGAAAACTAAAGCGACGGACCACTCACCTTTAGGACTTGGTGCCGGAAACCATGTCGAATTAACGATCGGATAAGTCTCATACCGGATAACACAACTAGTCTTGTAAACTCTTACCCCCAAACTTCTAGCAAACCGTCTAATCTCACCACTGGATCTAACCAAGCAATCATCACATTCGGTTTCCGATAAATCAGGAGTACACTGCATCATCCCATAAACAGTCCACAATCCCGGTACCGTTATATTCCCAGAAGCATATTTCCGGAGCTGCCCACCACCCTCAGCCTCTGACCGCAACTCACCGAGCAAATCAACCACTGTTTGATTCCACTGATCAAAGCTTGAATCCGAAACATTGTTCCCGTTGTAAAAATAATAACCAACTCCACCATCTATAGTTCTATTCGAATACCGTATGAAACATGCGTCGTACCATCCCCCAGCCTCGATCTGATTCGGACAAACTTGTCGCAACTGACGAGTAGCATCGTCTACACATCTTCGGCATCTTTCTGGCATGATGTCTCCGCGACAAAGGGCGGCCGCTTTAGCTTGTCCAGACGTCGAATTGTAAAACCCGAAGCCGTTATTTGTTCCTGTTAAAGAATATAGTACGTCGTCCAGATTTTGTTTGTAGGCTGAGTTTCGCGTGTAGTTGTTGGAACCGCAGTAATGTCCCCAAAACTCATCCTGACCAGTGGCCAGATGAAAGTTGTTGGTTAAAAATGGTAATAGGAGTATCCAGATGAGGATTTTCATTTCTGTTGGTTCATGAATAAAAGTTTAGGGTCATATTAATGATATGAATTAGTCTTCGGAGTTGTTCTAACAATAAAATATTATGCGTATATTTTGACTAATTAGTTTTCTTATTTCTTAATTTATTTGAGTAGGTCATCGGATGCGGGAAATAAAGAAAGCTTGGTACACGTGCAAACTAGATGTTTCTTGGGATGAAGATACAACGTTGATTTTGTCTTGTCTTTGTAATTGTTATATTTTCTGTTTTTTTTTTAAACGTATACTTCATTAACAACAAGCCGATTCAAACTGGGCTGACCAAACACTACAACCAGCAGAAACCGATTACATATTTACAAAAGAACACCACTCTTCCCAACCTATCCCTTTGTGTTTTAGATTTCTGTATGAAAATGATATCTTCCTTATACAAAAATTTACATGTACTTATTTTGTTATACACAAAAGGTAACTTGGCCTAATGGTAACTTGGTATTTTAATTGCTGTCTCTAAACATTGTTGGTCAGAACCCTTGATGAACAATGATAAACACGATTGATAGAACAATAGAATTCTGAAAGAACGATTAATATTGAATATGATTGTGATAATACACCAAATGAAACATACAAACCCTATTTATACTAAACGAACAGGTGCGATGAATGGACATGTCTCTTCACGAACGCTTGTGACTCTTGAACTTGTGGATGATATTGATCTTGAAGAGATGTGTCTCCTGTGAAAAGTCGCTTTCCTTTTTCTCTGTGATGTTGGCGCCGATACAAGAAGGGCGCGTCCCTGGATGTGTCGCCCCCTTTAGTTTATAGGTTTCAAACTTCTATTTTGTCGCAGCTGACCCTTGTACTTCCATAACTAATCTAATTACATAACTAAATTATCTATTTCCTTGCTCGCGAATTGACGTTGACGTGCTTTCTTTGTCGTCTCTTCCTGACATACTTCCTTTCTGATTTTCTTTCTTAGACTTTTTCTTTCCTATCTTTCTTGATTGACTTCAATCTTTCTTCTTGCTTGCACCACATAGGATTTTGTACCACACAGGATTTCGTACCACACAGGATTTTGTACCACACAAGATTTCGTACCACACAGGATTTTTGTACCACACAGGATTTTGTACCACACAGGATTTCGTACCACACAGGATTTCCTCGAATTTATAACTTGCTATTGGTTTTGAATTTTGTTCCTTTCTAAACCATACTTTAAGTTCTTTTTTGAAAAACAGATTTGGTCCGAGATTGAATTTCAAAAAAACGGATTCATACCAACGAAATTTTTATTGAAATCAATCAATTAATCAACCTGCAATTCAATTTTGAAACAAATACAAAACCTAAAAAATAAATTCGAGAGAACCTGGTTATGATATTCCAATCGGTTTCTTCTTCTTCCTAGACTTGAAACATGCGCTCTGATACCACTGTTGGTCAGAACCCTTGATGAACAATGATGAACACAATGATAGAACAATAGAATTCTGAAAGAACGATTAATATTGAATATGATTGTGATAATACAAGTGATTCTGATGATTACAAATGAAACATACAAACCCTATTTATACTAAACGAACAGGTGCGATGAATGGACATCTCTTCACGAACGGTTGTGACTCTTGAACTTGTGGATGAGATTGATCTTGAAGAGATGTGTCTCTGGTGAAAAGTCACGTTCCTTTCTCTCTGTGATGTTGGCGCCATACAAGAAGGCGTGCGTCCCTGGATGTGTCGCTCCCTTTAGTTTGTAGGTTTCAAACTTCTATTTTGTCGCATCTGGCCCTTGTACTTCCATAACTAATCTAATTACATAACTAAACTATCTGTCGTAAGGGCCATGCAAAAACCTAATTAAACTAAGTGGATAGCGTAAGTAGGGTATCGTATCCACTGGGAATATGTGGTTAGTGTTTAGATAAATTATTTAATTAACTACTACTAATCTAGAATTGGGGTTTTAATTGATTTGAAAGAAACTAAAAAAACTAACTACAAGAAAAAATATCAGATTTATAAAACGTAACTTCCTCCAAACTTCAGGATCCAGGTTTCACAAAACTCAGTTTACTCAGTTAATTGGCCATCACATAGACATTATGTTGGAAAGTTGGCTAATTTAATATGGTAATAAAAAAGAGGTCTTTGTCATCAGATCTTTTATAATTTAATTAACCCTATTTACTAGCGTGAGTCAACCTACTCTATGTCACTCAACAAGTTACTAGGTTTTGTCATCAACCGAACAAGTTGTAAAGCAAGAACTCAAAACACATGCAAATAGTTCAAATAAACCAACACATCAATGTATTCATACAACTTTGTCAGTGTCAAAAATACATCCAAACCTGAGTATAAACTAAAAGCCTAACTGAACCGTCCGCCTGGAAGAAGCCACGAAGAGCCTAGCCGCTCATAGTTGCCTTCACAGCATTGGTTATCATCCCAAACTAATTGGACATCCAAGATTGACTTGAAGGAGGAAAAAATAATAATAATAATAATAATAATAATAATAATAATAATAATAATAATAATAATAATAATAATAAATTCATCCTTTTGTTTGTATATTAGTTGATGCCTCGCCCTGTTGCGGGGCGATGGCCGAATAATTCTCAATCAATTAAAAAAACACTACTATAATTTTGCTAGGAAAAAAACTAAAACGATCATAAGACCGTATTTTTCGGCTTAGGCAAAACTGTAATTTTTCAGGACTAATGAGCGAGCGTTAGGCAGCTCCTTGACACGGAAAAAATTAAATCGAGTCAACCAATTAAAAAAAATTATACTTTTGCAAAAAAAAAAAAAAAAAAAAAAAAAGAGCCTAAAACGATGGGAAAAACGTAATTTTGAATTGAGGGCGAAATCATAATTTATTTCAGGGATAAAATCGTAAATTAAATAGACCAATAGGGGAGTGCTAGGTAGCTGCCGGCATGACTATAATTTTACACTGGGGGAGAAATTGTAATTTAACCAGGAAAACAAACAAAAACGATAGAGAAAATGTAAATTTAATTTGAGAGCAAAATCGTAACTTGGCTGTGAGGAAAAAAAATAATGGCAAAACTATAAATTTAAACGGGACAAAATCGTAATTTTGAACCGATGGCAAAATTGAAATTTTTAGCTGGGAGTAAAAGCGTAAATTTATTTTTAAGTCGGGGTAAAAACATAACTTTGAACTGATGGCAAAATCCTAATTATAATGGGAAAAAACTAATGGCAAAACTGTAAATTTAAAAGGGGCAAAGACGTAATATTGAACCCAGGGCAAAATTGAAATTTTTAGCTGGGAGCAAAAGCGTAAATATGTTTTTAAGTGGGGGTAAAAACATAATTTTTAACTGATGGCAAAATCGTGGTTTTAAAGCGAGATAAAAGCGTAAATTTGTTGGGCCAATGGGGGAGTGCCAGGCAGCTGCCTGGCACTATTCTCTTTGCCGCCCATGTGACCCAATAAAGGGCAAGGACTATTCCCACCGACCGTATTGTTTGTAGATAGGGGTGTGATAAATACACCCAAGATATGGATTAATATACCAATTAGTTAAACTTGGTAATGATTAAGCACTTTTTTACATTGTTTTATTATAAAAGTCAAAAGTAATATTTGTGTTTTTTATGTTATTTACTTTATTACATTATTTTATTATAAAAGTAAAAAGTAATAATTATGCTTTTTATGTTATTTTATTTTATAATAGTTTTGTTATTTTTTTATAGAGTAAATTTCAAAGTTCGTCCTTTATGTATGTCTAAAATATCAAAGTATGTCCTTTATCTTTAATAACTTCAGAAAACATCCTTAATGTTTGAAAAACCAATCACGTTATGTCCTTTAGTCATAACACAATTAGTTTTCATGGTTAAAGTTGACTAAGTCAATCCCACATAAGGGTATTTTAGTCATTTTATCCTAAATATTATAATAAATAATCATAAAACCAATAAATAAAACAATTTATTACAGATACACAGACAACTCACTTAGCCACCTCCACCACCACTCCCTTTACTCTCACCACCATTCCCACCCCAACCACCGTCCACGGCCACCCCCTAGACACCATTTCACCTGCAATCTATGGCAACCTCCGGCCATCACCACCCGCGCCTGCCAGAAATAAACTCAAGCAACAACAAACCATCAGAACCACCACCACCGAGCCTGCAACCTCCGGCAATCTCTAGCCATCATCACCCATAACCACCCGCCGGACATAAATCCAAGCAACAACAATACAAACCTCAACCAGTTTTAAATCGACCTCTTACCTTTCTCTTTCCAAAATCAAATGCAATTACAAATCTCATGCTTCAATTATAGATCTCAAACATGAATTATAGATCTAGGGCTTCATCATAAGTTCCGAAAATTTCAAGTCTTCACTTACAGATCTAGATCTCAGGCTGGTCACAGCGGTTAGGGTTTCAATCACTGAACAGATCTCCGAAAATTTCACTGAACAAATCGTGTGCTGGTCACAGTGGTTAGGGTTTCCGAGTTCTGGTTGCGTGCTGATATGAATCGGAAGCGTGCTGGTCGCGCGGTGGTGGGGGAAGTGGTGGTGGTTAGGGCGGTTGACGACGCCGAGGAAATCTGTGTCCATGGAAACGATGTCGATGCTTCAAGATGGTGGTTGCTGATGGGGTGGTGGTGTTGTTGGTGGCAGGTGGATGGTGGTGATGGCGGTTGTGGTGGGAGACGGTGGGAGCAGGTGGTGGTGGTGGTGGTAGGGGAGTTAGAGAGAGATAGAAATGTGATAGAGAGAGAAAAATTATGTCTTTATATATGTATAATTAGAGAGAGAGAAGAGAGAGAGTGTGTGTTCTAGAGAGAGAGACAGAGTGTGGGAGAGAGAGAGGATGATGGTAGAATGACATTAATGCCCTCATGTGCTTCTCACATGACCTGACTTAACTGGGAAAATAAACTAGGTTTAGGGTAAAGGACATAATCTGAACGGTTTTTCAAACATTAAGTATGTTTTCTGAGGTTATTAAAGATAAAGGACATACTTTGATATTTTAGACATACATAAAGGACGAACTTTGTAATTTACTCTTTTTTATATTTTGTTATACTATTATTAGTATTAATAGCAATATTAATAAATAAATAATCAAGACACTTTATTATAAACATGAAAGTGAAAAAGTTCATTATAAATAAATAAAAGTTCATAACAAAAAAGTAAACATGCAAACAATAAAACAATTAATCAACTCGATCGACAAAACCACTTTCACGACGATAAAGCTGGGTATATAATTCTAAACGCCACCTATACATGTTTTTTTTTCAAAGAACATAGCTTTATAAATGTTATTTAGAATTCTTTTTGCTGATACGAAATACCATAGCTTTATATATTAACCATCTTAAATTAAAAAAACTAAAACATTTATATGATAAACTGTTGTCTTTTAATATTTTTACACATTTCAGACGACTTTTTATTCAACTTGATTGGTTTAAAAGTTGAATAATTTATTCAAAAACATTTGTCAAGTCTGTGTGTTATAACAAAGATTAAAGATTAAGAAACTCATTACATAAAAGTTTGTTTGTACAAAAAATACTTTATGTTCACTTAAAAAATATTATAAAAGCTAAAACTAATGATTGTAATTAATAATTAAAAAATAAAATAAAAATATTAGGTAATTAATGCTTTGAGTAATTAATGTCAGCTTTTTTCTCTTTTCTGTCCACCCTTCTCTTTTCTGAAAGATTGACTTTTGAGTATATTTAACTACAACGTAGATAATGAAAATGAAAATTGAGTTTGACGGCTGTTGAATAATGAATTCCTAAAAGTCCTCAATTTGTCCTTAATATATATATGTGTGGCGGCTGCTTTTTTTTAACGGCTAATTTGGATCACTGACGTACCAGTGGAGTATCATCATGTCACCAACGGAACCACCCGATCATATCCATCTCCACTAGACATAATGCCTATACACCAATGCAGGAGGAAACCCAATAAATATGAGAAAACCCCCTTGTGAGAATCGAACCAAAGACCTATTGATCCCAAAGTTTTATCACACCTTCAAAATGCTACTAGGCTATAAAACCATATGCGTGGCGGCTGCTTTTGATTGAAAAATAAAGGTTCCTTTTATAATCTATTTGACCAACATAATTATGTTTCCCATAAAACAGTCCACCCGTGCGAGGCGGCAATTACACCATAACCCCCGGCGTGTCGCGGGGGTCTTCGTCTTGACCTGCACGTTTGAATCTTATTGACCGACTTCACAAATTGTTTTTATCCTCAAATTTTATTTACGTGGCCCAATTTAATTTTCTGTTCAGTAAGTCAGGCCCAATACCTTCTGCCACTTTATTTTCCTAGTGCAACCCAAAATGTGCATGTATATATAATGATGATGATTCCTAGAAATTCATGCCCACTAATGTGTTGTATCCCCAACACTTCGTCCAAAAGATATCATCAAAATTATGTGTTTAAGCTTGATGGATTATTTTTTCTTTTCATGTCTTACGTTAACTCGTCGAATCCGTTTTTAACTCGTTTACTCCCATTAACCCATTTTAATACCTGTTAAACACAAAGACATCAATACACGATAAGTATCTAATAAATACTATTTACATACTTAACATGCTAAAAACCGACACGATTTACTATGTAATATACGACTCATTTTGACCCGACGTCAGTAGCAAATTTTGTGATTCTTTGTTAGTTCGAGCTAGATCGAGCCGAGCCAAGCTAGTTTGAATTTTAATCGAGTCGAGCTCGAGCCTCAAATCTCAGCTTGATTTGAAATTCGAGCTCGAGCCGAGCCAGCTCCAATTGAGTTCGAGCCGCGACTCGGCTCGTTTACAGCCCTATGTAGAGTACATCGTCGAGGTTTTGCCTGTAGGTTGTACTTTGTGTAGTTGCCGGAGACGCCGCAGTAACGTCCCCCTTCCCAGAATTCTTGTTGAGCGCTTGCAAGATCAAAATTGCAAATTAAGATTAAAAAAGAACATGTTAAAAATAATATGAAATGGTCATCATAACTCATGGCCTGATCATGTTAAATATTATATGAATTAAATGGATTGGTTTGGTCTGGTCAAACTTAAGGAAATGAAGTAAATTTGATAGAGATGCATGAGAAAATTAAAAGTTGTAACTAAAAAGAAAAGAGTTGGGTTGTTGCACGTTACATCAACAGCTAATTAAAGGTGTCCAAGTCGAATGCAAATTGACTTTCATTACATAAGATATCTATAGTCATACATTAATCATTCGTTTTAATGTTCCCAAAGTTTGTCTGGTTCATCAAGTACCCTTTATCTATCTCCCACTTTTGCTGGATTGATGTGATTACATTAAGTTTAAGTTAAAAAAATTAAAAAAAAAATAAAAAGAAAAAAAAAACACTTTTAGTGAGTTATGCAATTTGCAACGGATTGCAGACGGGAAATTACCGAGGAGGGGCGGATTACCTTACCTGACTAGTCATGGCAACTGGCAAGTGGGCAACTCTTACCATCACAGCTTCACCAACGGATTAGTGACAGAGCGAATAGTCGGATTATCCATGCCATATTTTGTCAGTAGTTATCTTATTTTAAATTAAAAAATACTCTTTAAATTTAAATAAAAAATGTACTCTAAACCAAAATGTTAGTTATCTAGATTAAGAGAAACGTCTGCCCGTGCTAGGTAATGGACACATGGTAAAATGTCTCTCATTCCAAGAGTTTGGGAAATCTTATAGGCTTATCTTACTTGAAAACGTTTAGCTAAACTGATCATTATTCAGTCAGTCTGCTGTCAAATTTTAATTTAAACTTGTTGGATATTTTATGTCAAATCTTTAAAACGTGTATGTTCTAAGAGTAAATAATTTAAACTTGTTGGATATTTTATGTCAAATCTTTAAAACATGTAGATATTTCATGCCAAAAAATGATACAAATTTTGGGATGAGCACGCTCAGGGCTGGCCCAAGCTCAAGTATTTCGAGACATGGGCTTTAGGCCTCTAAATCAATTGGGCCTTCAGCTTTTTAAAGAAAAATATAGAATATTTGGGCTGGGCTACAAGTCTGCAATGGATATTGTCTGTTGATGTTGCAGGGCCGCATATTGTGACAACTCGAACTTTAGACTTATCTTGTAACGTTACGTGCTAATGTGAAAGTTTACTATTTAATGATTTCATGAAATGTTATGTGCTTTATGTGTGTTACATGTATGTATATAATGGCCCGATCGCACAATGTATAGATATTGTTAAACCGAACCGCACAACACCCACACTCGCACAAGCCCTTTGGGCCGTTTTACTTGTGTTTGGACTTCAAGGGCTGCCCAAGTAAGGGCCGGCCCATTGCTTTTCTTTTGCACGTACAAACATACACACATGAGGGGATTTCGCCTCATTTGTTACAAAATACTTTACACACACAAAACCCTAGCATCTCTTCCTTCTCTCTCGAACTCGAAGGCAGCCGCAAAACTCATAGTGTTTCGGATCAACTCTTGACCCCATTCTATTCGGTTAGTATGATTAATTGTTTGTGCTTAATGTTTTGATGTGTGCATGATGATATAGGATTTTTGATTAATATGATTGTTCATGTTGTATGATAGTATTCTTGTTGATCAGTTACATGATGATGTTAATCCACTGTTATGTTCTAATTCCGGATTGTTAACTTGTTGGTGTTCATTAAATCGGCTCTCATGTATATTCACACAAATCGGGTTGCATGATAGAAGTCTAATGGTAACCTAGATGTTTGATAAATCAGCCGATATGCTATATGTTCCGGATTGTCATGTGTGATAATGAAAGATTTGAATGAATGTAATCGGACCAAATCATTGAGTTGTTAGTTGTTGTTATGCCTTGAAATCAAGATTAGGGTTCATAAGATTTGATACTTGTTATCCCTGTTTGATCGATTTTAGAGTAACTGAATGTTTGGAGTTTTGTTAATTGGTAATCATGTTAAACTTGGAAACTTGATAAATGCTTGTAACCGAATCTGCTTGATTATTGGTATGTTACAACAAATCGCACAAGGCCTCTCGATCGTACAAGAGGCCCACACGCACAAGACTTGGATCGCACACGGCTGCCTATCGCACAAGATCCCTCGGATCACACAAGGCAGCTGGATCGTACAAGATCTCTCTGGATCGCACAAGGAATACGGCATCGCACAAGCTGCATGTTATTAGACGGTTTGGGCCAGGTACTGTTGGGCCTCAAAGTCCAAAGACCAATCGGACAGCCCAAGTGTCCATTCGCACAAGCTTGTCCGGGCCACACAAGAGTTCTGTTTGTTTGTTGTTTGGACTATATGTTTTGGGCTTCTTATGTTGGGCCGGGTACATTTATGGGGCCGATCAGGCTATTGATTACTGATGCTATTTGGGCCGGGTTAGTGACCAATCGCACAACCCATTGTGGATCGCACAAGCCTTGCAGATCGCACAAGGGGTTGGGCCGATTGTTAATGAGCCCAATTGTTTAGTCGTACATGTTGAATATGTTAAACACCTGATTAACTGGAAAATGTTGCCATGATCTATACGTGCTCGAAACGTGTTACTTATGTGAAACAAACGTGTATTACTTAAAGTCAAAACCTGACTTGTATGGTAACCCTGTTAGGACGTGGTTGACCACTGTTAGTTCAAGAACCCTCTTCTTTGTGTATCTGCCGAGCAACCCAAGGTGAGTTCACACAGCCAAGGCATGGGGTTCCCAGGGTGGGAATGGGATTGAATGAATTATACGTACATACTTAGTTAATGGAACTTAATGATATGAGTCCTCAGGGTGAGGATGGTGAATGATAAGATACGGCTAGACTAGTATACCTACTTGAACAGATCTTCGCACACACGCCAAGGGTTGGCTGCGATAATTATGACTGATCTTCGCACACATGCCTCGGGAAGGCTGCGAACTAAACATATTAGAACTTCGCACACATGCCAGGGTGGCCAGCGATACAAATATACATAGTCTAGGATATTTGGGAGTATTAACCCAAATCTTCGCATACATGCCGAAAGGGCCCGCGATGGAAACCAATACTATACATGAACAACGAACAAACTAATACGATACATGATTAGATGAACGAACGCAATGCTTGCTATACCATTTCTATTACTGAACTTACTTTCTGTGAACTCGCTCAACTAGTTGTTGACTCTCTGCTGCATGCCTTGCAGGACCTTAGGTACATTATGGAGCTTGCACAGGGAGGAGCAGGTCGTTGTGGGCAAAGGATCGTGAATGCTATTTGAACACTTATGATGTTTCACACATTAATATTTATGTTTGGGTTTACTTAAATGCTTCCGCTATACTTAACTATATTACATGTTCAATATGATTGGTGGTTAAGATCCAGGTCAGTCACGCCTCCAAGCGGTGGTACTCCGCATGTGGATTTTGGGGGTGTGACAGATTGGTATCAGAGCCATTGGTTATAGAGAACTCGGTTTTAATATGGGAAAACGTTTTTATTAAAACCAGACTATAACCAGAACAGTGCTCTTAACGATCCACAACGACGCTTCGCTCCACGTGCAAGACTCGACATCTTAGGTAACAAGGTTTATGTTTATTGCCTGTTTGCTAGAACTGCTTAGAACTTTGCTCGCATTACTCTTAGATACACATGATACTATTACATGAGAATACCTACGTGCTTACACTTTTCTGTCATCGCCCAACTCGCGAACCACTCTCAACTTACGTTACTTTTATTATGAAGATCATGTCTGGACGAATTAACATGACTCAAGCCCAGCTAGAGGCTCTCGTTCAAGCTCAAGTTGCTGCGGCACTTGCAGCTGCTCAAGCAGGTAGTATACCCTGCAGTATAGCACACACTAGGATCTTTAGATCCTACACTCCTAAACTAGCCCTTGAATTTAAACTTTGCCCTATTCGTACACAATAGGTCAACCAGCGCAGCAGCAAGTTTGCACCTTTAAGAACTTCATGGACTGTCGTCCCAGTACTTTCAGCGGCACAGAGGGGGCAGTGGGACTCCTCCACTGGTTTGAGAAGCTAGAGTCAGTTTTCGAGATGTGCGAATGCCCTGAGGCTCGCAGGGTGAAATACGCCACTGGCACGCTAGAAGGAATAGCACTAACTTGGTGGAACGCCCAAGTTCAGATCTTAGGGTTGGCAGCTGCTAACGCCACACCCTGGAACGACTTCAAGGAACTCATTAAGAGGGAATACTGCACGCGTGATGACATCCACAAGTTGGAGAACGAGCTTTACCACTTGAAAATGACGGGGTCAGAGATTGAAGCCTATACAAAGCGGTCAAACGAACTGGCTATTCTGTGTCCAACTATGGTGGACCCTCCAGTGAAGCGCATTGAGTTGTATCTCCAGGGACTTGCGCCAGAGATCCAGAGCCATGTTACATCGGCAAACCTCGACAACATCCAAGACATCCAGCGTCTTGCTCATCGACTCACAGATCAGGCAGTAGAACAGAACAAGCTGCCCAAACGCGTCAGTGCAACTACTACTCCAGCTGCTACTTCTGCTACACCCAACGACAACAAACGGAAATGGGATGGGGATTCCAGCAGGGGATCAGTTTCCGTTCAGTCTCAAGCACAGCAGCGCAGGACGAATGACTACCAGAATCCGAGTCAGCAATCATCTGGCAGTCAGGAGCAGGGTGGATACCGGGGAGTACACCCACTATGTAACAAGTGTAACAGGCACCACAGTGGAAGGTGTCGCAAGGAACGTTGTCAGAGATGTCTCAAGCTAGGACACGAAGCCAAAGATTGTAGAAGCTCACGGCCAACTAATCAGAACCAGCAACTTCCACCACCAGCTCCTCAGAACCCACAGCAGCAGCAGCCGCAGCGTGGAAACCGGGGATGTTTCCAGTGTGGGGCTGAAGGTCATTACAAACGCGATTGCCCTCAGTTGAACCAGAATCAGAACCACAACAATAACCAGGGCAACGGGAACAACAACAACAACGGGGGAAACAACAACAACAATGGCAACGAGGCAATAGGTCGAGCTTTCGTGTTAGGACGAGGAGACGCAATGAACGATATTTGAACTTATAACTTATTTTGAGTTTTCATTATTATGTTTCCGCTACTCAAACAAAGTTTGGTTTGAACATCAATCGTATTGGGTTTTATGAAATATTTTTTTAATTACTATACTTTATGTTTGATATGATGGATGGTTTGATATTATTGAACGCACCTGCCGTATTTATGGACCTTATGAACAGGGTGTGCAAACCCTATCTTGACAAGTCCGTCATAGTATTCACCGACGACATTCTGATTTACTCCAAGAGTCAGAAGGAGCACGAGCAGCACCTACGCCTTATTTTGGAACTCCTTCGGAAGGAGCAGTTGTACGCCAAGTTTTCGAAATGCGACTTCTGGCTTCGTGAAGTCCACTTTCTAGGCCATGTAGTGAAAAAGGATGGGATTCATGTCGATCCATCCAAGGTAGACTCGATCAGGAACTGGCCTGCACCACGTACGCCAACGGAGATACACCAATTCTTGGGTTTGGCGGGTTACTACAGACGGTTTATCAAGGACTTTTCAAAGATTGCTCAGCCACTTACTCTACTGACACAGAAGGGTGTCACCTACCGTTGGGGCAACACTCAGGAAACTGCTTTTCGGCACCTACAGGATAGACTTTGCAGTGCACCTATCCTCTCTTTACCAGAGGGCACAGATGACTTCGTGGTTTATTGTGATGCATCCATTCGGGGACTTGGATGTGTGTTAATGCAACACGACAAGGTTATTGCTTACGCTTCACGCCAACTTAAGATTCATGAACGGAACTACACGACGCACGACTTAGAGCTGGGAGCTGTTGTTTTCGCGCTTAAGATATGGCGACACTACCTGTACGGTACCAGGTGCACGATTTACACCGATCACAGGAGTCTCGAGCATATCCTTAAGCAGAAGGATTTGAACATGCGTCAACGGCGATGGGACGAGTTACTGAACGATTACGAATGCGCCATCAAGTACCATCCAGGCAAAGCCAATGTTGTGGCTGACGCCCTCAGTCGGAAAGACACTCTACCACGGCGCGTGCGAGCGCTACAGCTTACGATTCAGTCTAGTCTTCCAGCACAGATACGAAATACTCAGGCAGAAGCATTAAAACTAGAAAACGTCAGGGCTGAAGCCCTACGCGGCTCACGACAGCGGTTAGAACAGAAGGCAGACGGCGCCTACTATGTAACGGGGCGTATTTGGGTCCCACTTTATGGCGGTCTACGCGAACTTGTGATGGACGAAGCTCACAAGTCCCGTTACTCGGTACATCCAGGGTCGGATAAAATGTACCACGACATCAGAACTACTTACTGGTGGCCTAGTATGAAGGCCCACATCGCGACTTACGTCGGCAAGTGTTTGACCTGTGCGAGAGTCAAGGTCGAATACCAGAAACCAGCGGGTCTACTTCAGCAGCCTAAGATACCTCAATGGAAATGGGAAGAAATTTCCATGGACTTCGTTACAGGCCTACCTAGATCCCAGCGTGGGAACGATACCATATGGGTGATCGTGGATCGACTCACCAAGTCTGCACACTTCCTAGCTATAAAGGAAACGGATAAGTTCTCCACTCTCGCAGACGTTTATCTTAAAGAAGTTGTTTCGAGGCACGGGGTGCCCACATCCATCATTTCGGATCGCGACGCACGATTCACGTCAGAGCTATGGCAAGCGATGCACAAATCTTTCGGCTCACGACTGGACATGAGCACAGCATATCATCCTCAGACGGATAGGCAGTCTGAGCGAACGATTCAAACACTTGAAGATATGCTTCGGGAATGCGTTATTGATTTCGGCAACGGCTGGGAAAAGCATCTCCCTTTGGTGGAGTTCTCGTACAATAACAGTTATCACACCAGCATCCAAGCCGCTCCATTCGAGGCATTGTATGGACGTAAATGCCGGTCACCTCTCTGTTGGGCAGAGGTGGGGGATAGTCAGATTACGGGTCCAGAGATTGTAGTGGACGCCACAGAAAAGATAGCACAAATACGACAACGCATGGCGGCAGCACGCGGCCGTCAGAAAGCCTACGCGGACAAGCGTAGAAAGCCATTGGAATTTCAGGTCGGGGACCGGGTTTTATTAAAAGTCTCACCCTGGAAGGGTGTGGTACGTTTTGGCAAACGGGGCAAGCTGAATCCGCGATACGTCGGACCATTCGAAATCATAGAAAAGATGGGCAAAGTAGCATACAAGCTAAACCTACCAGCTGAACTCGAGGCAGTTCACAATGTCTTTCCCGTGTCGAATCTGAAGAAGTGCCTATCAGATGAGACCCTTATCATTCCTTTCAAAGAACTCACTATCGACGAGCGGTTGCAGTTCGTCGAGGAACCAGTTGAAATCACGGACCGGGATGTGAAGGTCCTCAAAAAGAAGAGAATCCCTCTTGTTCGAATACGTTGGAACTCCAAACGTGGCCCAGAGTACACCTGGGAACGCGAAGACAGGATGACAGAAAAGTACCCCCAGTTATTCGGAACCAAAGCAACCACTACTGAGGCTGAAGCTACTACTTCGGAATTTCGGGACGAAATTCCAGATCAACGGGGGGAGGATGTAACACCCCAGGAAAAACCAGTGAACGATTGAACTTACCTAGCTTCCTCAGTGAGTGCATACCAAATTTCGGGACGAAATTTCTATTTAGTTGGGGATAATGTGACAACTCGAACTTTAGACTTATCTTGTAACGTTACGTGCTAATGTGAAAGTTTACTATTTAATGATTTCATGAAATGTTATGTGCTTTATGTGTGTTACATGTATGTATATAATGGCCCAATCGCACAATGTATAGATATTGTTAAACCGAACCGCACAACACCCACACTCGCACAAGCCCTTTGGGCCGTTTTACTTGTGTTTGGACTTCAAGGGCTGCCCAAGTAAGGGCCGGCCCATTGCTTTTCTTTTACACGTACAAACATACACACATGAGGGGATTTCGCCTCATTTGTTACAAAATACTTTACACACACAAAACCCTAGCATCTCTTCCTTCTCTCTCGAACTCGAAGGCAGCCGCAAAACTCATAGTGTTTCGGATCAACTCTTGACCCCATTCTATTCGGTTAGTATGATTAATTGTTTGTGCTTAATGTTTTGATGTGTGCATGATGATATAGGATTTTTGATTAATATGATTGTTCATGTTGTATGATAGTATTCTTGTTGATCAGTTACATGATGATGTTAATCCACTGTTATGTTCTAATTCCGGATTGTTAACTTGTTGGTGTTCATTAAATCGGCTCTCATGTATATTCACACAAATCGGGTTGCATGATAGAAGTCTAATGGTAACCTAGATGTTTGATAAATCAGCCGATATGCTATATGTTCCGGATTGTCATGTGTGATAATGAAAGATTTGAATGAATGTAATCGGACCAAATCATTGAGTTGTTAGTTGTTGTTATGCCTTGAAATCAAGATTAGGGTTCATAAGATTTGATACTTGTTATCCCTGTTTGATCGATTTTAGAGTAACTGAATGTTTGGAGTTTTGTTAATTGGTAATCATGTTAAACTTGGAAACTTGATAAATGCTTGTAACCGAATCTGCTTGATTATTGGTATGTTACAACAAATCGCACAAGGCCTCTCGATCGTACAAGAGGCCCACACGCACAAGACTTGGATCGCACACGGCTGCCTATCGCACAAGATCCCTCGGATCACACAAGGCAGCTGGATCGTACAAGATCTCTCTGGATCGCACAAGGAATACGGCATCGCACAAGCTGCATGTTATTAGACGGTTTGGGCCAGGTACTGTTGGGCCTCAAAGTCCAAAGACCAATCGGACAGCCCAAGTGTCCATTCGCACAAGCTTGTCCGGGCCACACAAGAGTCCTGTTTGTTTGTTGTTTGGACTATATGTTTTGGGCTTCTTATGTTGGGCCGGGTACATTTATGGGGCCGATCAGGCTATTGATTACTGATGCTATTTGGGCCGGGTTAGTGACCAATCGCACAACCCATTGTGGATCGCACAAGCCTTGCAGATCGCACAAGGGGTTGGGCCGATTGTTAATGAGCCCAATTGTTTAGTCGTACATGTTGAATATGTTAAACACCTGATTAACTGGAAAATGTTGCCATGATCTATACGTGCTCGAAACGTGTTACTTATGTGAAACAAACGTGTATTACTTAAAGTCAAAACCTGACTTGTATGGTAACCCTGTTAGGACGTGGTTGACCACTGTTAGTTCAAGAACCCTCTTCTTTGTGTATCTGCCGAGCAACCCAAGGTGAGTTCACACAGCCAAGGCATGGGGTTCCCAGGGTGGGAATGGGATTGAATGAATTATACGTACATACTTAGTTAATGGAACTTAATGATATGAGTCCTCAGGGTGAGGATGGTGAATGATAAGATACGGCTAGACTAGTATACCTACTTGAACAGATCTTCGCACACACGCCAAGGGTTGGCTGCGATAATTATGACTGATCTTCGCACACATGCCTCGGGAAGGCTGCGAACTAAACATATTAGAACTTCGCACACATGCCAGGGTGGCCAGCGATACAAATATACATAGTCTAGGATATTTGGGAGTATTAACCCAAATCTTCGCATACATGCCGAAAGGGCCCGCGATGGAAACCAATACTATACATGAACAACGAACAAACTAATACGATACATGATTAGATGAACGAACGCAATGCTTGCTATACCATTTCTATTACTGAACTTACTTTCTGTGAACTCGCTCAACTAGTTGTTGACTCTCTGCTGCATGCCTTGCAGGACCTTAGGTACATTATGGAGCTTGCACAGGGAGGAGCAGGTCGTTGTGGGCAAAGGATCGTGAATGCTATTTGAACACTTATGATGTTTCACACATTAATATTTATGTTTGGGTTTACTTAAATGCTTCCGCTATACTTAACTATATTACATGTTCAATATGATTGGTGGTTAAGATCATGGTCAGTCACGCCTCCAAGCGGTGGTACTCCGCATGTGGATTTTGGGGGTGTGACACATATGGTTATGGAGTAGGCCACCAATACAACAACAACAACAACAACAACAACAACAACAACAACAACAACAACAATAATAATAATAATAATAATAATAATAATAATAATAATAATAATAATAATAATAATAATAATCTTCCTATACTAATAAACGAAAATCTTTTTGTACACGTGTCACTCTCTGGTGCCTCCTCCCTTCTAATAATAGTATTACATATTAATTTTATACACAAAATATAATATAATATTAATTAATATAGTTAGAGATAAACTTCTAAATTCAAATTTAAATAATAATTATCTATAACAAATATAAATGTATCAAATAATATAATAAGTATAATATTATTTAATATAGTTAGAGATCTAACGTATAATTTCAAACTTAACTAATCGTAAATTACTTTTTGAGTCCCTATGTTTTAGTGGTTTTAACCACTTGGATCCAAAATCAAAAAGTTTACCACTTTAAGTCTCTAACCGTTCATTCACACCCTCTGTAAAAAATTCAAAAAACCTTTTGTAAGGTTGAATTCTCTAAGTTTGCACAACTTGTAGAAGTTTTCATTTTACCCTAACCATATATATTTGTTAAGATAAAATATATTATTTGTATAGAAACTATAATTACTAATAAAGTAACAAATCACATGTACAAGTAACGAAAAATATAACTGTTCTTTATTTTTACTAATTTATCTAAATAAGTCATTTCATTAATAAGAATTATATACAAGTTTATAATTTACATTTTTTGTCACTCAACCCGTGTAATACACGGGGTTGTAAAACAAAAGAATTTAAAATACAAAAGAATGAAAAATAAACCGCTTGGTTTATTTTGCCGATCACGAGCCATTTCAAATAGTTTTTTTTTTCGGAAAACGACCTCAAGTTTTTACTTCGTCTTAGGCCACCAAAATAGTTAAGCTGATCCTGAACACGCCTACTCAGAATGCAGTTAAACGGGCCGTCTCATGATGATTGGAAATTGGAATATTGAATCATGAATACAAAACAACACCACAAAGATTTTGACTCGATACTAAAAAGCAACTTATGTCGACACGTTGTCAAACCCAAATAGCATGCAACAACCAACCAAATACAATAAAAGTGTGTTCAGTTTCTACCCAAATAACATGTATCAACCAACCAAATACAATAAATATGTGTTCAATTTCTACATAAACAAACTTTACAAACAAAGCATAACATATATAATCAATTCAAACATGGTTTAAATCATTAATCCAATATAACACAAGAATTCCTACAAAAGCCAAGATCAATACAACAATGGATAAACCTAAAGCAATTAAACAACCAAAATAAACAAACCAGATATGCCAACTCAAGTTAATACTCAATTCATAAACAATAAAAAATAACCCTCTGAGTATCTGATTTTGACAAGATCAGTGCAACAAAATCTTGCACCCAAAATGTCCTTACCCGTTCCAAAATTAAACCAAATAGCATGTTTGCGGCACATGATTGTAAAATGTGCTTCATGAAGCTGATATTTAGATTTCATTTTGTTCACAGTTTTCATTTTGGGTCTTTCGAAACGTATTAAGCACACTAGGTCAAAATAATGCTTGAATGCAAAACACACTTCACAAGTTTAAGTAAAAATAGAAGATATTAGGCTTGGCAAATACAAGGGATTAAACTTAACAATCAAAATTACTACATAATTATTGTTCATATCGTCAGAAGTCGATGGAAAATAAGTTAATTTTAAAGTTTGCTTTAGGTCTTGAATAATGTTAGGAGCCACCATTGTGAATAAAACAAAGTTATATAACTATGAAAACCATGTACATCGTCATCATCGTGGATGTATCTTAGTGATCAAGGATTCATCTTCTGACCTAAGAACATCATAGTTAATAGTGGATATATATGATGATCGTCTTTCAGAAAAATAATGTGGAGGTCTTTTGGGAGATGAGAGATTGATGGAGTAATTGTTGAGCATGTTCAAAACTGAAGCCATAGAAGGTCTTGCATCCACATTTTCTTGCACACATAGCAACCCAATGTTGATGCATCTCATCACTTCATCTTTACAACAAGTTTCAACCATTTTTTTTTTCATCTCTCCAATTTCTCCAAGCCTTCAGAATAGTTAAACATATCAATATCTTTGCTATAAAATGTGGTTTACAGTTGCAGCAGTTTTGGATATAGATATGTAATTACTATTACGAGTAATACTTACAAAATGCGGAAGATCTTCAAGATCATCTTGATAAAAAAAGCTTGAACTTTTCTTCCCGGTGATGATCTCAAGAACAACGATGCCATAGGCAAACACATCTGACTTTACAGAATAATGTCCATGCACAGCATACTCAGGTGACATATAACCACTGCACGCATTCGCATTATAATATAATTACTCACACCATTTAATTTTACCAATGCTTATACTTTGATTACCCCTAGTTAACTGTTATGCACCAATATTTTAGAGCTATTTCCCATGTTTCCAAGCAGAACATTCACACATGCAAGTTTGAACCATATTAATGGGTAGTTTATTTGAGTTAGTCATAAGTTAAGTAATGATTAGCGGGTAGTAATTTGCTTAGTAGTTTGTTTTCCATGTAAGGTTATAAATGTAATCATCCTTTTTGTTTTGGGAGGAATGAAGAAATGGTCTAGTAAATTTGGTTTCCCTCTAAATTCCTATCTAGCCTTTATTTAATTTCTTGGATCAATTGGTTAACAATTCAGTTCGTAACATTAACCTTATCACTTCAAGTTGGTTTTGTGCGCTAACAACTTAATCAATTCAAGTTGTGTGCTAATAGCAATTTGACTCAATATAATGTTTTAAATAATCAAACATTCAAACCCAATTAGCGACCCATTTTTTCTCTATAAGTTTATATTTAGTGACACATTTTTATACTTGTATAGGGCCCCCGACGGCCCTAGAGTTCTCAGGGACGGCCTGGTATATGTATGTGACATCCATTGCTAATTAGTTTGTCAAAAATTTTAAAGTTCAAGTTCAATTACACATTATACTTAGTTGATAAAATGAGAGAGTAAAAAACTTACTATGTTCTAGCAATTCGATTGGTGTTGGCTTCAGTTTGATCCACTCCAAACATCCTTGCTAGACCGAAATCTGAAATCTTAGCATTCATATCCAAATCTAACAAGATATTGCTAGTTTTTAGATCACGATGGATGATTCTTAGTGGTGAATCTTGATGTAAATAAAGCAATCCTTTAGTAATCCCTTCTATGATTCTATATCGTTTTGACCAATCTAAGTGCTCATTCGTGTTTGGATCTGCGCTTGATAAAACCACATTAGCTAGATTCAATAACTGAATTCATACATATGATTTGAGTGTTGTGTATTGACATACCAAAGAGAAAGTGATTGAGACTATTATTAGGTACGTATTCGTAAATGAGTAATTTTTCATCATCTTCTAGCAAAACCCTAAAAGCCTCACAAGATTTCGATGTTGAAGCTTAGCCATCAACATGACTTCGTTTACAAACTTGTGTAGATGATTTTGATAGTCTCTTTACAGCAACTTCTATCCCGTTGGCAAGAGCACCCTTCAAAAGTATTTCATTGATTGGTAATTAGGGTATTGCATAAAAGCTTATCCACTCATACCCATAAGATAGATTATGTTTGCATAAAAGCTTGTCCTCTTTTAGTATATTCATACTGAGAGAAAATCACAACAATAAAAACCTTTTTAACAAACTGGTCTCAATCGTAATGTGGTGGGGGTGAAGTTACTAATCCCTACACATTCGAAGTACAAGGGTTTATTATGTAATTAGTTTATAGATTAGTTTATTATGAAAAAGAATAAGTTATCAAGTGCGAGGACTAGATGCGACAAAGTGGAAGTTTATAACCTACACACTAAAGGATGTGACGCCTCTAGGAGAAGCATCTCTTAGAATTGACGCCAACAACACAGGAACAAGGAGACGCTCTGTTTCGCGAAGAGACACGTCCATTCACATCGCACATGTTGGATTAGTATATATAGGGTTTCAATTTCTCATTGTTATCATCACATGTATTCAGAACATTCAGTTTATATTCAAGTTCGATTATTACTCTAGAGATCAAAGATCAGTTCTAGGCCACAATTGGTATCAGAGCATCAGGCTTTAGACGCGGGAATCCCAAGGCATCGAATTGGAGGATCATTCGCGATCAGGTTTCATTATTCTAATTTCAATTCGCAAGTTTTCAATTTTTCAGTCTAGGAGTCCAACCGAGTTTTGTTCGAAATCTAGTTTTTGATTTCAGGGTTTATTGTAAATTAGATAGTTATAATTTTCGGTTATTATACGTTGTGGTTATATGCGAGTTAAGGATTTGAAGGTTTATTGAATTCAAGAAAGTCAAAGTTAACCAGTACAGGAGTTCGTATTGGTGGTCAGGAGTTCGTATTGGTGGTCAGGAAATTTTTAAGAGATAAGAAAGTAAGGTTGTTTGATTGCAAGTTCTTGTGAAAGTGAAAATCGTTCAGTCAGAAATCATGTCAGTAAAAACCAGACCAAATCCACAAATTGTAATCCAATAGGAAGGAAGTTCTATTTCCCAATTTCAATGCCCAATTTTGAAATCTACAAATTACACGGTTTAGGCAATTCACATCAAATCGATTTTAGAAGCGAATGGACTTTGAAAAACAATTGAACTGACAAAAAATACATAATCGGATGTTAAGAAAGATAAGTCGGCAATTGCATATTTGTTCCAAGCAATACCGGAAGATGTTGAATTGCAAGTTGTACAAATGTAATGGAAATTTAGAACATGTTGAAAACAAGACATGTTGGTGTTGATCGGGTACCAAAGGCTCGTTTGCATACCCTCATGTCAGAGTTCGAGTTATTGCAAATGAAGGAAGACGACATTGTGGACTCTTTCTCCGCAAAGATAAACAGTGTTGTTACACGGGCAACTGAATTAGGGACAATACTAAGTCAACTGACTCTGGTACGCAAACTACTAAATGTCGTGCTAGATAGATTCACTCAGATTGTCGCCTCTATGAAACAATACTCCGATCAGGATACAACGATCCTAGAAGAAGCAGTTGGAAGATTAAAGACTTATGAAGAACGACTTAGGTTAAAGAAAGGGAAGAAGCGTGTTTAATATGAGACCCGAATCCAGATTCCGACCCGAATTGAAAATGGATCCCGCGTCCATCATCACATGCCACATGGCCCAAATCACCCTATACCTCCACCATAACATGCCACATCAGCGTCTAGCTCCATCATCACATGCCACATGGCCCAAATCCATCTCATTTGAAAATTCGGATATCCGAATTTTCGGATATTTCGGATTCGGATATCGGATAATTCGGATCGGATTTTCGGATACGGATAGTTTTGAACACCCCTAAGTACAACACCTAATGGTTCAGACATCTTACTAGTTCAGCACTTACCCATTCAGAAGTGCCAAACAGTCCCTTAGCTTTTTCAATATCACGCCGCAACGCACGGGTTGCGTTAACTCGTTATTATTAAAATAGAATTTAAGTTTGGTTACGATTAGAATGAATCCGGTGTAAAATAGATAGTTAGATCTATTGTGGTTTGGTGTGTTTTTTAGTGATAAATTCTAAAAGAGTTACACAAATTCATTCATACCGTGTTTTTGACTTTAATTAAGGACCTGATTTTTCAACAAATGAATCATTCTTTGGTCAACCTTTTTATGCCAAATTATAATTTAAATTCATTGGATATATTATGTCAAATCTTAAAAACTTCTATGTTCTAAGAGTAAATTTAAGACATTTTAAGCCAAACAAAAAGTTACGAATTTGAGATTAACACGCAAGGTTAGCAAGTTGGTCTCCATTGGGCCGAGAAAAGCCCATAACTTTTTGAAGGTGATAGATCATTTGATTTAGCTTGTCAAATGGGCCGTCTCATGATGATTGAATATTGGATCATGTTCAAAACAACACCTTAAAGAATTTGACTCTTTGACTCAATACTAAAAGCCAACTTATGTCGATAAGTTATCAAAGCCCAAATAACATGTAACAACCAAAATACAATAAAACTTTGTTCAATTTCTACATAAAATAACATGTAACAACCAAAATACAATAAAACTTTGTTCAATTTCTACATAAGCAAGCTTACAAACAAAACATAACATAAATATTAAATAATCAATTCAAACATGGTTGAAATCATTAATCCAATATAACACAAGAATTCCTACAAAAGCCAAGATCATGTCTCCTTTGTTGTACCACCTTTATCCACCTAGCATGAATATAGATTGATTAAACTTATAAATAGTTATTTATCAGTAAAAAAAAACAGAAAAGAACGAAAAACCTCATACCCGAAGTGTTCGGGGGATTCGGCCTTGATGAATTGGCATCATAAAACCGAAAATTATCATACCACATACCACAACTCACTCCCAGCATCTCCCACCCGGTTCGATTCAACACGTACTCACGATAACTCGTTAGAAGCTCCTCCAAACAATTTTGACAATCCAACTTGCTCAAATCCCGACTACACTGGCCCAACCCGTACCTCTCTCCATTGTCCCCGACATCAAGAACATTAGTCGCAAACATCAGTGGCCCATTAGAAACACTTGGTACTAACGTTTCCATCCTCGAGAACCCTCGTGTAAACACGGCAGGGTCATCAAGTCCACTGTTTCCATAAGTTGATGACGACGACTTGTTCCAAAGTTCGCCAAAGAAACTCTCATTCGAGAACCTTAAATTGCACGTACTAGACCATATCACCAACTCTTTGCTATCGGGACAATCGGTTAAAGGTATGCTAATAAAATCGTTCAAACACTTGGAGCATGTGTCGGGAGAAGCATCTGCTCGACACCACACAAGACCGTACACGCGGTCTGAACCGTTCCCGACACTAGCGTTGAAAAAGCCATCTTGAAGAGGGGCGTTCGTGGCCAACGAAGTTAAAAGAGATCTAAGGTTTGATCGATAGACGGTATTCCCAGTTGAGTTCCGAGCTTGTGAACACTCGGAATCCAAATGAGTAATACCGTCTACATGACAAAACCCCAACATGATAATAAAAAACATTGCCCAAAATATAAACATAAACTTCTCCATTTTCTAATTGATGTTTTATGTTGTATTACTGTTTGGTCTATTTATACTTGATTTTTGGGTTATTAAAATGTAAACTTTACGTGTTAAACTCAATTGTAAAAGTCAAACCTAGTTTTGGATTTGGTCAAAATGACAGGGTCAAGGACCCAAGAAGCAGTTTTATCTTTAAAAAGTCAACAGCCTTTAATCTTTCATGACATATATTTACCGCTTAAGCAAAAAGTGTTTTTTTTTTTAATTTAAAGAATGGTACAGTGTGTTACAACGGTATCAAAACGTAAAGTGATTCGAATTTATACCGTCTAACGAAAATGTATTATAGCTGACCTAACTCGAGTCTAAACAAAATTTACGTCAAGACGTAAACCAACTGAAGACGTACATATAAATAAACCCGACTCATTTCCGGAAACAAAATAAAAATTACATCAAAACGTAGACCAACTGAAAACATACATAATAACAAGCATAAGAACATATTATATTTGACCAACTCATTTTTGGTGAATATTTACGGCGAAACGTAAATCGTAATTAAAATTTATACTGATACATACATAAAGGTAAACATGTAAAACCCGATTACAGAGTCTTTAGAAAGTTAAAGGGTTATAAGTGTCAATCGCTGAAAGTTGAGAGGAAAAGGTATAAAAAATACAAAAACACAAAAAAAGTGAAAAAGTCAAATTTATCAAATTACTTGTATTATAGATAGAGTTAAATGCCATTTTAGTCCCTTTGGTTTGGGCCATTTTGTCAGTTTAGTCCAAAGGTTTTATTTTTAGCATGTGGGTCCAAAAAGGTTTCATCGTTGCCATTTTAGTCCATTGGATTAACTTTATTCATTTTTTCTGTTAACGAGAAAGGCAATTCGGTCATTTTCTATGTAATCTTGTGAACTACATGGGCAATTCGGCCATATAAAATGACCGAATTGCCTTTCTCGTTAACAGAATTAATGGATGAAGTCAGTGGCGGAACTAGAAGAAATTTTCAGGGGTATCCCATTTTTTTTATCTAGACCCATTCTTAAGAATTCGATGGCCCCTAAAGGGTCCTATGCGCCTAATAAAATTGGGCCCTTATATATATAGGCTTCGGTTCAATTAAGAACCACCATGAGTTGTGAAAAACATGAGAACTCCTACTTCCCGTGTGAGTTGGGTCACAATTTTTTTTGCACAAACGTAGATGAAAATATTAAAAAACACATTTGTAAAGCAAAAAAAAAAAAAGTAGTTATGTCTGATGTAAGTTTTGTTTATGCCTAATGTAAATTTTGTTACAGCGATGAATTTTTTTACACCTAATGTAAATTTTTGCATGCGACTTTTTTTTTTTTGTTAGAACAAGTGAATTTTTTTTAAGATTTTTGAGAATTTTTTTTTTCAAAAAACATTTTGGAAGACCTAGTTCTAATAGTTCTCACAACTCAAATTTTACCCTTTCCCTATATATATAATTACTAGGTTATAGATCTATGTATTAAACGAGTTGAATAAAAATACTAAATAATTAGTAATAATATTTATAAATTATAATATGATGTTTTAAAATAAGATATAATTAAAATTATGTATTATTTAGGTTAAATACGTGTGTATCGTAAAAATATTAAAAAAAAAATTATTAACGAACATGTAAGATAATAAATAAACAACGTGAAAAAAAAGTAGTTTACAATCAATTAACTAAACTAAATGATATAATATTAATTAAATTGCAGAATATGGCTTTTCATTCCCAATGCTATATTATTTTATTATATTAATAATAATATAAGTTCATCTTCTTCAAGAACTGCCGCCTGCAACTCCAAGTCCCGCATCGGAAATTTTCGTTTCCGTAATCTAAAATTTCATTTCTTTCTTTTTCCATTTTTTTTTCCATTTATACTTAGGGAGGGGTATCCTAACATTTGTCTAAAGGTATCCCAGATAAATAAAACGGATAATAAAAGAAAAATTGCACTTCGCAAAGAAAGTTGAGGGGTATCCCGGGCAACCCCTCACCACCCTATAGATCCGCCCCTGGATGAAGTTAACCCACTGGACTAAAATGGCAACGGTGAAACCTTTTTGAACCCACAGGTGAAAATTAAAACCTTTGGACTAAACTGGCAAAATGACCCAAACCACTAGGACTAAAATGGCATTTAACTCTTATGGATAACATGTGAAACTTCTACCTTTCATTCATCAATGACCAAACCCAAATTTCCAGTTAATGATACACTACCACAATGCGTTGACTACTTGAGATAAAGTCAAACCCATTGTAACATCCAGCAAGGTCAAAATCTGGATTCCTTTTAACAAAAAGGTTAAATTACACTAAAATGGTCATGATCATATATTCTTCAATAGCTCATAAGATTAGGCAAAAGTATGTTTAATTTTCAGATAAAGAAAGATATCTTCTATGCAAGCGGCGACCGAAGAACATGATCCTTGGAGGTATCAACGGCAGCCGGAGAAGCAAACTGCCACATGGGCACACCTTGGTAACCCATGAACGGCACGAACTTGTTGCCGCCAACGGGTGGCGGGGGCCCAGGACACGGGACTGGCATTACAGGAGGGTAAAAGGCAGGCGGAGGAGGGTGGCAACAAGCCGCTTTCAGTTGTTGTTCGAGTTTCTCTTTCTCCGACTTCAACTTCTGCTTCTCGTCTCTCAGCTCGTTCTTCTCAACCTGCCGTATGCAGAAAGTTATTAAGCTCGGTTACACAATATCAAAGCGACGGAATTATCGTTCAAAATATTTAGAGTTAATAGCCAAAATGGTCCCTGAGGTTTGCTCACTTTTGCCACTTTAGTCCAAAATCCAAAATTTTTAAATCTGGGTCCCTGAGGTTTGCATTTTGTTCCCTGAGGTTTGCATTTTGTTGCCATTTTAGTCCAAATTTCAAAAACTCCCTTTTTTGAATGTTGCAACCAGCCTATTTTGTCTTTTTATGCAGGGGTATTTTGGTCATTTTTATGAGTTATTATAACAAACTTAGATCAAGAACCCAAAATACCCCTGCGCAAAAGGACAAAATAGGCTGGTTGCAACAGTAAAAAAGGGGGTGTTTGAAATTTGGACTAAAATGGCAACAAAATGCAAACCTCAGGGACCCAGATTTAAAAATTTTGGATTTTGGACTAAAGTGGCAAAAGTGAGCAAACCTCAGGGACCATTTTGGCTATTAACTCAAATATTTACCTTTAACTCGTTGATTTTCACTAGCAAATCTTCGGAAGAATCCTTAAGCTTCGCAGCTTCGTTTCTCAACTGAGTGACCATTCGAATAGCGTCCGCCAGTATAACAGTCTTGTCCGTCTTGGTGGATCTTCCGGGGTCCAATATTTCATTCAATTCTTGAAACCTTTTCAAACAATAGTCAATATACGAAACGTTACTTCTTCCCGTATAAGTGAAGTACAAATTCACATGCATGTCAGTAGGGCTGCAAACGAACCAAACGTTCAACGAACAGTTCGTGAACCGTTCAGTAGGAAGTTCGTTCGTTTATTAGACAAACGAACACAAACAAGAAATTTCGTTCGTTTAGTTGAATGAACGAACATGCATAGAGGTCGCGTTCGTTCATTTATGTTCGTGAACGTTCGGTAACATGTTTGTTTATGTTCGATAGTTAATTAGCGTTTTTAGTTTTTGTATTTTATTTTAATACTTCAAAATTCCGACAAATAAAATATTTAAAAAGTGTCGGTGTGTTATATATTTTGTTCATGAACGCTTGTTTGTGTTCGTTTGTTTCCAGTTGTGTTCATGAACGTTTGTGTTTCGTTCGTTGCCTAAAATTAACAAACGAACACGAACAAGTTCATTTCCTTAACAAACGAACACGAACGTAAAATCTCGTTCGGCAAGTGTTCATGAACCATTCGTGAACACATATATTTCTTAACAAACGAACATGAACAAGGTCCCGTTCGTGTTTCGTTCGGTTCGTTTGCAGCCCTATGCATGTGGTATAAGCATAGAACATATGGGAAAACTAGAACATGCCTATCGTTCAATTTATCCCTTCTTTTCTTCTCTCGGCATGCCTTAGAATCAGAGCATGATCCCGGATTTGCCCTACAATAAAAGTAAATGAGCATATATGTGACGGTAAAAAGAAAATTGGGAAAAACGAAAATAAATAACGTTTACCTCTTTCTAGACTCATCCTCCTTGGGTACATTTAGTTTTCCATATGTATCTGCAAATCCTTTACTGAAAAAAAAAAAAAAAAAAAAAAAAAAAAAAAAAACACACACACACAAGATTATTTCAACTACTCAGCCATTTTTCATAAGAACGTTACCGTAAAATCATTTTCATTGATAAACAATATTCTTGCAGAACTTGTTATAGGCTTCTGGGACGGACACTGTAATCATGTTTGCAGCAACTAGTTTCCGGTAATTCGAATTACAAGAAGATAAAAGGGATTTTACGTTAAGTGATTGTGTAAACTAAACGGAAAATCCCAAGACCCTTATGGACTTAAGGTAAATGCTCGAAAGAATTGAAATTTGTAACGCTAACAAAGTAAAGGATCGGCTTATAGAATACAGAGCAACGCTGACCCTCGATCAAAATCTGTGAACATGTAAAGTTATAACCAGTCATGAGTTTTTCTAATTACTTTTCAATAGAATATTTTCAAAAACAGAACATACAACTACCTTACAATACTTCTCTTGGTTCAGAACTGCCTTATCCACTATTTAAGAAATATATACATGATTCTAATTTACGCCCCGCTTGCGGTATGCGCATATAATGTATATATGCGTGGGCGCTCGGGGGGCAAAAGTGAAAGTGCACGTTATTTTACTAATTTTGTGAAAATAACGTTAAAAGAAGGGATGGTTAATCATGCATCATGTGGTGGCGTTGATAGCCGAAAGACAACGGGGTACATGCACTAATCGGCAGTTGTCTCAATTGCTGAGTGTTATGTACCTTATGTCCAAGGCTTGATGCAAAACTACTATCGAGCCGGGGTCTCACTGGAAGCAGCCTCTCTATTCATACGGGGTAGAGGTAATAAGGCTGTCTACATCTTACCCTCCTCAGACTTAGCTACTTTACCTCAAATTCTTACCATACAATATTACATTCCTCTAAATAATACTACCTCCGTCCCATTAAAAGTGTCCTATTTTGAATTTTCAAAGTCTTTATTTATAAGCTTTGACTTTAATTATATATTTTTTGTGTTATATAAAACTTGATGAAAATTAACCCGATAAAAACACTTGTAAAACACACTCAAACCATATAACTTTCATCAAGTATTATATCTAACACAAACAAAATTATTTAAGGTCAAAGTTTAGAAATAACGACTTTGAAAATTCAAAATAGGACACTTTTAATGGGACGGAGGGACTAACTTTTTAAACCTAATTTTTTAAATTTTCTTTTTTCAAATTCCAACATCTTAACCATAAACAATCAAAACATTATATCCAACATCACTTTTCACCAAACCCTAATCAAATTAACTCTAAAAAAAACCCCAATTATTAAACTCACAAACCCAAACAAAATCATTTCAAAAATTAGCAATGCAAGAGCCACACACAATAGAATAATCAAAATCAAACAAATTTCATGACAAAATTAAATCAAAAAAAAAAAAATCTACCTGTGTTCAGAAAAAGGATCAGACGACCACTGAAACTCCGGTTCAAGCGACGGAAGTTCACCTCCGGGGACGGAAAACTGTTCGATCAAACTAAAATCAAAGAAACAATTGGAATTATCACTCTCCGCCGGTGCAGCCATTGCCGGAAATTCAAGATTCCGGCGGAAGAAAGCAGTAGTACCCAGATGAGAAATTGTTGAATGGGGTTAAAGGGTATTATAAATTACAGATTTTTTTTCTTTTTTATTCGGTGGGTGTTGAAAAAGCAAAGCACATGAATATGAATATGAATGAGAATTTGCATTTTGGGTATGAAGTTAAAGATTGGGATTGGTGTCACTGGGTGGCGGGTGTTGGTCATAATGTGACACGTCGACATTAAGTTTTGTTAATTGACAGAATTGGCCCTTGTACTATGAGGTTGTTGTAGTAACTACCCTGTCTGTTATTAGAAGCCACATTCATGTCTACAAAAGTTTGTGATTTTGTTAGCGGTTTTTTAGGAAAGTGTTACTTGTTTGTGTAAAATTAGACCAACATGTTGATAAGATTGTCATGTGGGTTGTTTTGGATGGAAGTTGTATTTATTAAATTTTGGATGGAATTGTATTATTAAATTTATTATTAGACTGTGGGGTATGGTGGGCTTGGGTTGGGGCATGGGTTGGGGCATTTGTTGACACGTGGAATGGGAAAAAAATGGAAAAAAACTCACGCCTATGGGGTATGGTGGGGCTTGAGTTGGGAGCTTGGGTTGGGGGCATGAGTTGACACATAGCCATTGAGAGCCTGCCATGTCACCTTGCTAGCCCGCCCCACGCCCGGCTTCAAACCCACGAAAAAGGGGCCACGCCCAAACCCATGCCCACCCGGGGTGGTGGCTTGGGCGTTTTCAGCCCACCCACCCCCAAACCCCCGCCCCATACCCTGCAGTCTTAGATTATGGGCGGTAAATCCAGTAGCGTCAAAGTCAACTAAGCAACTTTAGAAGTTAAGCACCGAAACCAAAGTGCGAAAGGAGGCGTCATTGTGGGGATCGCCACCTCCTTGATGGGTTTGAGAGGATGAGGGTGTGGGGACCTCAAATCAACCAATCACACTTTTTTGTTGTATTTTTATTTAGTTTTTAATTAAAACAAAACGTGATAGTAAAACAGTGGATCCAGGGCCGGCTCTTGGGCCGGCCAACCCGTGCTGTCGCTCGAGGCCCAAAATTTAAAGGGCCCAAAAGATTTTCATAAACTTTTATATATATAGTAAATTATATATTTAATATACACATTCATTTATTATACATAACAGTGTTATTGATGGAGTGGAAAAAATCACCATTAAGATAATTAAGATAATGTAGAGGTCTTAAGTTCAAGGTTTTATTTTTATTAACTCATTTCCTCTAACCACAATTTTGGGCGCAGTTTTTTATTTCGCTCGAGGCCTAAATTATTTTGAGAGTTCTCGAAGATGGCTCTGGGTGGATTAGTTAAAACCCATTGACCACGTGGTAGTGACGTAAGAGAACGTTATGCACTTTTTAGTTAAACCAGTAAAAATATGGATTCTATTGTTTTTTTGCAATTATTTAAAAAAATATATGGATGTATGGTTATATGTTTTGCATTATGGGGGTAAATAATATATTAATGGAAAGATTGGTTGACAATTATGCTTTATGTAGCACAGTGCCCTCGTTTACGGTGTGCGCATATATATATATATATATATATGGGCGCTTGGGAGGCAAAAGCGAAATGGTACTAACTTTAACGTTATTTTACTAATTTCATTGAAATAACGTTAAAAGCAGCGGATGGTTAATTATGTATCATGTGGTGACGTTGATAGTTGAAAGACATGGGGTACATGCATCAATCAGTCTCTGTTACAATTATTTGAGTGTTATGTGTCTTAGGTCCAACACTTGATAAAAAACTACAATCGAGCCGATGGTATCACTGGAAGCAGCCTCTCTATTCCTATAGGGTAGAGGTAAAGTTGTCTACATCTATCCTCCTTAGACCCTACCTTAACTTTATTAGTGGGATTTAGTGAGTATATGATGATGTACCACTTACAAAAGATCAAATTGAGTGAACACAAGCCAATCTCACATAAAGTCCTTTTAAGGAAATAATTACATATTTGTGTAATATGGATTGTTTTGGGGAAATAATATTATTAAAATCATTAAAAAGAGGTAAGGATTTTTTTAGCTTGTAATTTTTGAATTGAATGAGAAGTTAAAAACTATATGCATATATTATGGAAAGATTTGAGTTGACAATATGCTTTATGTACCACTCACAAAATATCAAATTGGGTGAACACAAACCAATCTCACAAAAAGTTTTGTATAAACAAGAATCACAAAGGGTCCACAAACCATGTTGTGCAGCACACATTGATTAGGAATGTACAAGAAAACAAACTCATGGTACTTGTTAGAGTAGCACTAGACCACAAACTGACTGTTGGATTGAAGAAGGGTCTCAATCCTTTTCTTGATCTCATCTGGATTGGCTCCTACTAGTCTCCCAACTACAACACCTTCTTTTATCAACAAGAATGTTGGCATTGCCTTCACCTCATATTTGTTTGCTATTTCCTGCAAATATTTATAAATTTCAAATTTTTAAGATAAAAGAAAAAGAGTTAAACGTGTCGAAACATATCTAATGTTGCGCCAATTGTTATCGACCAATCGTTTTTGTATCTATTGTACTTTAAATCTGACATTTTAACATACAAAAGCTCCGGTTCTTGCTCTTGTATGTATTTACCTTCTATGTAAGGCTGCAAATGAACCAAACAAACATGGACAATGCCTTGTTCATGTTCGTTTCTTAAGGAAATAAACGTGTTCATGAACACTTACCGAACGAGATTATCTGTTCATGTTTGTTCATTAAAGAAATGAATGTGTTCGTATTCGTTTGTTAACTTTAGGTAACGAACACAAACAAACGCTCATGAACACAAACATACATTCATGAACACAAACGTTTATGAACATGTACAATCGAGCATATGTTAAACAGTATGGAATGTACAATACACTAATTTTTTTAATATTTTATTTATTAGTAGTTTTGAAGTTTTAAATAAAATATTAAATAATGAACTATCGAACAAAAACGAACAAGTTACCAAACGTTCGCAAACAGAAATGAACAAACGCGGCCTCTGTTGTGTTTGTTCATTTAACTAAACGAACAAAAATAATTTCTTCGTGTTCGCTCCTTAATTAAACGAACGAACACAAACATACTTCCCGCCGAACGATTCACGAACTGTTCACTGAACGTTCGATTCGTTTGCAGCCCTACTTCTATGACTTATGAACGGGTGGTGTGGTGATGTCACGGATGAGGTGGCAACTTCTATGGCTGCCACGTCAGCATGAACTATCAGTTACATTACATGATGAAGTGGTCACTTGATGCATAGAATGTCAAGAATTAAAAAGTTGGTATCATAAAAGTGTAAGCTTTAGAGTCCAATACATGTAACAGACACTGATGCACAATTGAATATATATTCCAAAAACACTCCACCACATCAAGAAAATCTCTCATATATATTCCCATCAATTTCATATAAAAAAAATGAGGAATTTTCACTAAGAAAGATATATTTGCTTGATATTTTCTAGAGTTTTGAGAATCAAAATAAATTACAGAATATAAACATATCAAGAATTGATTTGTATTCCCTATCAGTTTCCCATAAAGAAGTGAACTTTTGAACAAAAAGAAGAGCCACTTTGGTACAACTATTAACCAGTGGTGTAGAGTTAATTGCCATTTTAGTCCCTGTGGTTTGGGCCATTTTGCCAGTTTAGTCCAAAGATTTCATTTTTAACATCTGGATCCAAAAAGGTTTCATCGTTACCATTTTGGTCCAACTGACTTAACTCCATCCATATCTGTTAATTCTGCCAAGGGCATTTTTGTCATTTCATTTTCTTTTTATTAATCCTTTTTTCTTTATTTTCTTTTAAATGAAATGACAAAAATGCCCTTGGCAGACTTAACAGATATGGATGGAGTTAAGTCAGTTGGACCAAAATGGCAACGATGAAACCTTTTTGGATCCAGATGTTAAAAATGAAACATTTGGACTAAACTGGCAAAATGGCTCAAACCACAAGGACTAAAATGGCAATTAACTCAGTGGTGTAAATCAGCCGATTCGAGCCCAACAAGTACAACAGAAGTTCAATGTGGGTGTGACTATCAAATCGTTTATCGATTACCATCAAAGTATACAATATTGATCAAGAGCTAGATCGAAAAAATAACGGATTTAAGCGGCGATAATTACCTTAAAATCATCAACATCAACAGTCAGAAAGATTATGTCATTGAAAACTAAGGCCAACTCTTCTATAAAAGGGTTCATGGCTACAGAAGGGATGCACCATGATGCTGTAAAATGTGCCACCATCTATAAACATAAACACAAGTACATTAAGTGAAGAATATATCAAAATCAAATAAAACAAAAAAGGCAAATTGGAAATAAATAATTCCACCTAGCTTCCAAAGTCGGGTATTGGCCGATAATAATCCGAACTGGTCAGTTTTTTTTGTAAAATAGCCCGCCGTTAAAATAGCTTAACGGAGTTAAGTTTTTTTCCGAATTTCAAACCGATGTTTTAAGGCTTTTGATCAGAACGAGGATACGAGTCGATTGATGTAAAACTTACCTCGAAATACAGGCCCAACCCACGAAAACGGTGCTTCAATTCGGAGGTTTAAACTTCCAATTAACAAAAATCAAGCCATTTCGAGCACAATTTCGAGGTATGTTTTACATCAATCGACTCGTATCCTCGTTCTAATCAAAAGCCCTAAAACATCGGTTTGTAATTCGGAAAAAAACTTAACTCCGTTAAGCTATATTAACGGCAGACTATTTTACAAAAAAAAAAAAAAAAATTTGACCAGTTCGGATTATTATCGGCCAATAACTGACTTGAGATTATTATCGGCCAAATTGAGTTAGGTGGGATTATTTATTTCCAATTCGCCAAAAAAAAAAATGAAAATCAAATTGGTTTTACATCATGCATTTGTCATAAATAAATAATAATGAAAAGAAATTTGAGGCTTGGAATCAAGAATTGAAACCCATTTAGTCAAAACCTATACTGACACAATCAAATTCTGATTCCAGACATTTGGAATCAGAATTCCCAAATATACCCTTTACACAGTTTATAAAAGCAAGCTAAAAAAACCCTGAAAAAAACAGTTTTTTGCAACACATTTTATGATCAGATCAAAGTGAGTCTGAACAAGAAACTGTCTCTATAAACAAAAGATTTAAAAAAGTTGCAAGCTTTAGGGTTTAATTGAATAAATTCTTAGGTATTCTACTTCCAATCACAAAAAAAAAAAAAAAAAAAAAAAAAAAAAAAACCTAACAAAAAACAGTTTTTGCAACACAATATGATTAAATTGAAGTCTGAACAAGAAGTTCTCTCTATAAATAAAAAGATTTTAAAAAAAAGTTACAAACTTTAGTATTTATTTGAATAAATTCTTAGGTATTCTACTTCCAATCACACAAAACCCTAAAATACCCTAATAAAAAAACAGTTTTTGCAACACAAATATGATCAGATCAAAGTAAGTCTGAACAAGAAATTGTCTCTATAAACAAAAGAATTAAAAAAAAAAAAAGTTACAAGCTTTGGAATTTAATTGAATAAATTCTTAGGTATTCTACTTCCAATCACACAAAAACCTAAAAAAGATTAAAGAATAACACTTTTTCATGCAGTAACCATAAAAAAAAAAAAAAAAAAAAAAAAAAAAAAAAAAAAAAAAAAAAAATTTAGGGTTTTTGTAACATCATGAGGATGCAAATACTTACAGGGGTTCCATCAGATTTTGATTGTTGAAGATGGGAATCCCATGTTTCAGTTGAATTAATCTTGACAATTCTTGGTTTTGGGGGTTCTTGATCAGCAGCATCCATATCTCCCCTGTTTTTTAAAAAGATTTACTAATAATTTTACTAAAAAATAGGTTTATAATAGGACTAAAGATGGTTTTGGATAAACATAAATTGGGTCCATATTCAGATTCAAATCATTCTTTGAAGGTGTCACAGGGGATTTGTATTGCCGTTTGCACTGATCCTATGGGATGCTTTTGTTTGATATACAGCCCACAGATATTTAATATTAATAATTTAATGATTAAAACAACATATTTATGGTTAACTAATACTTCAAGACTTCTTATTTTAGTGTATGAATATTTATGATAAAGACATAATAGCTAATAACTAGAGATTTATAAGTCTTAGGTAGCGTTTGGTACGAAGGAATAGAAGGTGGAATGGAATGGTTCATTCTAATGGAATGAAAAGAAACATGTTTGCTTATCATGGGGTAATGGAATGGAGCATTCCAAAGGAATGTAACTCCTTCCAAATATAACAATTTTCATTCCTTAGTAAGGGGATGTTTTTTTTTCATTCCTTCAAGGAATGGAATGAAATATAAATTTATTATTATTATTATTATTATTATTATTATTATTATTATTATTATTATTATTATTATTATTATTATTATTATTATTATATTTATGTTTATATTTATATATATTTATATTAATAATAATATATATAAAAATGTTAGTATTAATTATTTTACTATTATTATTATTATTATTATTATTATTATTATTATTATTATTATTATTATTATTGAGGCAATTATATTTTTGTCGTTTTTAATACAACTGTATTCCGTTACTTCTTTTTTTATCAATATGTACAAAGTAGTGATTCATTCTATTCACATATGTGTAACCAAACATTACAAAGGAATGAAATGATCCATCTCATTCCATTGTCCATTCCATTACCTCGTCTATTCCATTCCCTCATCCATTCCATTACGCCATACCAAACAGACCCTTAATGATTTTTTTAAACAAACTTGTTATAGCATCTATCTATAATGTAAAGTTTTAAAAACGCCCGTCTATGGGGTAATTACATTTTAGGCATCGAGTGTTGTTAGTTTGTTAAAAAAAATACGCGTTGAATTTTTAAATAATACATAACTACTTAAAATGTGCGGGATTATGAAGCTACTAATCAATGATAGGTCTAGAAGAAAAATTCAGTTCAAACCTCTATATACCACGAAGAAATTTTAACCGCACCTAGCGTAATTATCATTGTAAACTGTCTTTATTTAACTACTACACATTGAAACTATGAAAACGAAAAAAAAAACATCCCAATAACAATTCTTATGAAAACCAATATCCAATATGTAAGAAAAAAACATAACTGAATCATGTACTTATCCTCTACATGAGTTACAACAAATCATGAAACCAAATCCCACACAATTACAAGTTAAATTCTTCAAACACATTCCTTCTACACTCTAAATCAAACACCAACAATAATATACTAGTAATACTGTCATTGGGCATATGACAAAACAACAATAAAATGCCCCTTCGCTTCAATAACATAAAGTTCCTCATGTTCTTTTATCCACAACTCAAACACGAATCCAATGGTTTAATTGTCTGAAGGGCCCAGTCTTAGGGTTTACAAGACCACATACTCCGAGAATGTGGTGGGGATGTTTTAGACTCCGATTACAGGAGTGCGTTGGACCTTTTGCATAGTTTTTTCCACCTTGATATTGGCGGGTTTCTACATTAAAGACACCGCCCCTCCTAAATCCCAGAAAATTCTGGAAAATGCCTTATATTGCGAAATTGTCAAGAGGTTTGAAGAGAAGTTTGTTTTATCCCCTCGGCAAAGAGCTATGTTTGAATGTCTACGTGCCCCACATGCTCAGGATTTTCTGTCTGTCGCACCTATTGAAGGCTTGGGGCAACACATGTCGGCTGTGGAATACCGTGCTATCCTTAGATACCGACTGATGATTCCTTTGTTCCCAGTTGACGAGCCATGTCCGGTATGCCGCAAAGCGTTTTTGGATTCTTTCGGCGAGCACGCGATCCACTGTAAAGAGCTACCAGGGTTTAAATATCCGCATGATTGGGTGAGAGATGTGTTATGTGATGTTCTTAAGCGGGCCGGGATCTCTGCCAAAAAGGAGGCTCCAGTAAATTTCCTGACTGACCCCTTAGAGTGGAGGTCCACTTTACGCCCAGCGGATATCCTTGTGTTTGGATGGGAAGGGGGAAACACACTTGTGTAGACCTAACTGGAGTCTCCCCCCTTGTCGGGCTCAAGGACAAGGGCTTGTCGTAGGTCAAGCGGTGCTCAAGGCAGAGGCGAGCAAAGTGGCAAAACATGAGAAAGCCTGCCTGGAGAATCAACATGTGTTTGTCCCGTTTGCGTTTGATACCTTTGGTAGTCTCGCTCCTGACGCTGTGCGACTTTTGAATCGGGTTCAAAAAGTCGTTAATAGTAATTCTTCGTCGCTAAAGGTTTCAAACTTTGTATTTAGTAGAATTGGTTTTTCTATTCAAAAGGGGGTGGCGGCGCAACTTGTTGCCCGACTACTTGTCATTGCTTTGTAATTGCCCTTTTTCGTGTGGAATGATATTTGTTATTTCGATTAAAAAAAATTTGTGTGACGCCTTGGGATTCCAATCTCGCATGAATTTACCCTTGCGGCAAAACGTAGGGAGCATAACGACTCGCCAACTGATGATGGATCGGGTGAAACGTTTACAAACATAAGAGTCTTTGAATCTCCACCGAAACACGGCTACAAGTTAATTAAAAAGATGAATATATGTTGGACCATATTTTGAATCAAAAAAATAATATCAAATAATGTTATCATAAAAATGGATACAACTAATTATTTCACATATTTTAACCAGAAATATAACAATTATTGAAAATCAAATTCTTTTTTACCAGGAAAAATTGATATCATTTCACATACTTTAAACATAAATTTTACAATTACTGAAAACTAAGGCTGGTAAATCGTGTCTTAACAGGTTTAACAGGTTTCTGACGGCGCGCACAACATAAGTTTCAAAAATGATTACGACTCGTTTAACTACTTTCAACCTCATGTTTATAAAACAGTTTTATGTTTTATGTACAAAGATAAATAAATGATAGATCCTAAGATTGTAATTTTAATTATTTTAAAAATTAAAAAAATTAAAGGGTGTGTTTTAAAGTCAAACAGGTCTAATCGTGTCTTAACAGGTACCCAATTGCCAGCTCTACTCTACTGAAAACTGATATCTTTTTTGAGATAAAAGGCATCCATAATTTAAGGATAAACAAAATACTAAGTAAACTACTAAAATACTGATTACAATGAATAAACAAAATACTAAGTAAACTACTGCTTCTCATTCCACCATTATAGCTCCAGCAGTACTTTGTGTCTTCAGCAGTGCTTGACCCATATCAGTAGATTGAGCATCAGTGCTTAGTCTTCAACAATCTTTAAGTATCATCAGTTGTTAGAGATCAGCAGTTGTTGTAGAAGGGCAGTACTTAGAGGACATCAGTTGTTAGGCCACTTTCAAGGGGAAAGAACTGTTGCAAACAACTGCTTATTGTGAACCCACTGTTCTCATCCAGTTTTGGCTTTATCAACTGTTCCTTTGGAGGGGTTCAATCCCAACAAGTGTTTTCGTAATACAAAATGTCTATTATACAAAGTAGAGGTGAGAAAAAAACCGGTTAATCAGAACCGGTTATTAACAGGATATAACATTAACTGGTTAGTTGTTAATTTTAATCGCTGATTAGTAACCTGTTATAAATATTTACTACAGGAACCGGTTATTAACTAGAAGACCGGTTAACTAAAAAAATACAAAAAAGACACAAAAACCTGGTTAATTAATCGAAAATAACCGGTTAAAGTAACCGGACTTGTTAAAAAAATAATTGATTAAAGTCAAAGTGTCAAATTAACCGGTATAATCGGTTATTGAAATTAACCGGTTTGTACACCTCTAATACAAAGTAATAATACAAACAAAAATAAAACTGGATTACATCTTGACATGGGCTTACCTATGATAAAGCCACTAATAGTTGGATGTCTGATATTGACTTCTTGTTATCAAAATCTCAAACAACGTAATGTAGCTAGGTGAAGTTAGGAATTAGAATAGTTGATGTTAAGTAATTATGAATTTCATTGGCTATTTAACTTTAAAATCAACCTCTTGCATAAGGGTGGTTGGTATCGTCTCAGGGAACCATTCGGAGAGTGAGTTTTACCGCACGGGGAAGGGTTGCCGGCCTTCAATCGATGAGCGGGGAGGAGTTTGATCGGTGAGTATACACCGATGCGGGGAAGAGGAGGGAATGAGAAGAGAGGAGGGTTTAATGGTGGGTCCTGTAGAAATATATCATTGTAACACAATCACAAACAAAACAACAGAAATAGCGACAAAAACAGGTGACAAAATCTTATTAAACCAACCCAAAATGATTTGCCGCCCAAATACCCAAAGATCTTACAACAGTAAGATCAGATCTTACAATAGTAAGATCAAATACAGAATACAAAGTACAAAACAGATGATGATGATCATTCACTGATGATCATCAACAATACAGAACAATCTAACCAGAACAATCTCTCAGATACAGATGAGAGATTGTTATTTACAAAACTCAGAATCAAGACTGAAACCCTAGCAGAGCAAGTGAAGCTGATAAAGTGATTACAAACTCAATAATGATCGCATAAGCTCCTTTTATATCTTGTAACATTGAAACTTTCACTTTAAACCTCCAAGTATGCTCCAACATTACAATCAGCCCTCAAAGTTACACTTAAACCCCTGTAGATATTTGTTACAGTAACAAACTCACAAAACCAGTTAAACAACAATCCAACAACTTAAACAACCGTAACAATAATAGGCCCAATATGTAACAACATGTAAGCCCAATATGATAAGAATAACACATATAAGCCCAATGAATGATAGAGTGTAATATACATGTATAATATACATGTATTATTTTAACACCCCCCCTTCATTCATTTGGCTTAAACAAATCAACCAACTTTAATTTCTCACAAAATTGAACATGTTGTTCAACACCAAGACCCTTAGTAAAAATATCAGCCAGTTGACTTTCTGAGTCAACTTTCACAGGATTTATAACACCATTTGACACTTGCTCTCTTAAAAAGTGCAAGTCCAACTCGAAATGTTTAGTCCTTTCATGGAAAACAGGATTAACAGTTATGGACAAAGCAGACTGACTATCACATTTCAATGAAATAGGTAATGCACAGCTAACAGACAATTCAGAAAGTAAATTCTTTAGCCACATAAGTTCACAAGTAGCAGAACACATAGCACGATATTCAGCTTCAGCTGTAGATCTAGAAACTGTGCTTTGTTTCTTACTTTTCCAAGAAACTAGACATTCACCTAAATAAATACAATAACCAGTAACAGATTTTCTGGTAGATAAGCACTTGGCCCAATCAGCATCAGCATATCCAAGTAAATCAAGATTTAAACCTTTCTTGAAACTTAGACCTTTACCAGGACTTTGTTTCAAGTATCTTAACAATCTTAAGGCAAGACTTAGATGAATTTCAGTAGGTTTGTGCATAAATTGGCTCAAAAATTGAACAGTATAACTTATATCAGGTCTTGTTAAAGACAAGTATATAAGTTTACCAATCAACTTTTGAAACCCTGTTATATTTTTTAACATCTTTTGATCTTTATCAAGCTTAGAATTAACTAAATAGCTTTGTTCAATAGGTGTGTTAACTGGTTTACACCCTAAATAACCAAATTCATTTAGAAGTTCCAAACAGTATTTTCTTTGACTAAAACAAACCTCATCTTTATTATACAATACTTCAATCCCTAGAAAATACTTTAAAATTCCTAAGTCTTTGATTTTAAAAGTATCATTTAAAACTTTTTTAATTCTTTCAATCTCAACAAAAGAATTACCAGTCAAGACTATGTCATCAACATAAACAAGTAAAAACACAGTAACACTATCTTTGTTCAAAATGAACAAAGAATGATCACACTTACTTTGTGTGAAACCAAAATCTAACAAAACAGTAGTTAATCTTTCATTCCACTTCCTAGGGGCCTGCTTGAGGCCATACAATGATTTAACAAGTTTACAAACTTTAGATTCATCTTTAGAGTAGTACCCTTGAGGTAACTTTATATAAACATCCTCAGTTATAGAACCATGCAAGAAAGCATTATCAACATCTAACTGATACAAAGACCAGTTATAATATACAGCTAAGGCAACAACAGTTCTAATAGTAACCATTTTTACAACAGGAGAGAAAGTCTCCCCAAAATCAAGACCTTCCCTTTGATTAAAACCCTTAGCCACAAGCCTAGCCTTAAATCTTTCTACTTCACCATTTGACTTATACTTAACTCTAAAAACCCATTTACAACCAATAGCCTTTCTGTCTTTAGGAAGATCAGCTAGTACCCAAGTATTGTTTCTGAACAAAGCTTCCATTTCTTTGTTCATAGCCTCAACCCACTTGGGATTACTAGCTGCTTCTTCATAAGAAGAAGGCTCAACAATCTTATTTAGAGAAGCAGTAAAAACCAAGTTATCAGATGACAAACAAGAATAACTAACAACTTTATCTAAACTGTATTTTACTTTACTATTTAGCACAAAGTTTTCAAATTTTTTGGGCACAACAACTTTTCTAGTAGACCTTCGATGAAGGCACGAAATTAGTATGTGGATTGCGTACCTGACCAGTACGCAAGAAACATATGACGTTCGTGAGACCGTGATAATTGTTGCAGGTATGTCCGAAAGGATTGGGTACTTGGTGGACGTGTGGGTGAAAGGAGTAGTAAGACTCTCAGGAAATTGAGAGTACAAAATACGAAAGAAAAGTATGAAAAGTATGTTTGAATTCACGACATGGATTCAGAACGTAGAAGAAATGAAAAGTATGAATGATGGGTTTGAATCCGCGAATCGGATTCAAACATAGAAGGAATAGAAGGAATGAAGGATACGAATGATATGTTTGAACTTTATTAGTATCTCCAGGAATAAGGGCCTACAAAAATTCTGGGGGATGTGTAGATAACATTACCCATTATTAGTATCTTTTATATCTTTATTTTATTTAAAGTAATTAAGTTGATTTTTTTTGTTATAAAATGATGTTAGTTTTTTTAATAAATTTATAAAAGACGTACTGAAATTAAGCAATCCAAACAAACTAAACATATCCAAATTAAACATTATTACAAATACTTAAAATTAAATTCAATTGTTCGTACAATATTGCATCATATAATAATAAAATAAACCACTATCGTCATCAATCCTCGTCAGACTCAGCGATCTCCTCCTCCGTGAAGTTCGGGCCACGCCTAATAGAGGGTGACGAGCAGTGCCGCGTATAGGACGTGCCAGGAGCCTATAAAAAATTAAAAAAAAATACTCATTACATAACATTAAAATTGTTCGTAGAAAAATGAAATAAAAACAAAATAACATACCTGCATGGAAAGGCCAGACATAGGAAACAGCGGCATGCTTTAGCAGGACCGAGTAAAATGTGGCATGGAAAGGTCAGGCTGAGTATAGCACGGGTCGTAAGCCTATAAGAATTTAAACAAAATACCCATTACATAACATTAAATTGCTCATAGGTAAATGAAATAAAAATAAGATAAGATACCTGCATAGACGGGATGGGCTTGGTAAAGGATGGCAGGGGTCAGCCTACTGTGTAAAGAACGGGCACTGGTCCGGATAAACTCGTGGTGGTGGATGGGGGTGGAACTAATATACCCATATACTTATACATTTCACCTGAAGGACTTGTTCCCTCAGATGGGTTAAACTCATCATGTGAGATACTAGTGTCCTCTGCCCTACCAGATTCTTCACTACTACTACTACTTTCAACTCCACCTACAGAATGCTGTTGATCAGCACTGTTAGGAGTGGCAGATGTAGAGAGAATTGGTTGCTGATCTTCACCAGTAACCTCATGAGTTTGATTACTCCCCTCTTCATCATTGGGAATAACAGGTTTAGTTGTTAATACCTCAATACTATCAAAAAAAATCAGATGATTTAATTTTTCAGTTAAACAAACATCTTGATTGATTAAACTGGTTGACTTATAAGGAAAAACAGTTTCATAAAATTTGACATCTCTAGAATAAAACTCTTTTTTGTTATCTAAACTCCACAATTTATAACCTTTTTTAACATTAGAATAACCAATCAAAATACACTTTTCAGCATTATAAGACAACTTATCTGAATTATTCAATATAGTACTAAAGCACAAACAACCAAACACTCTAAAATGTGCAAATGAGGGTTTAAAACCAAACATTAACTCATAGGGACTTTTACCTAACAACACAAAAGAAGGCAACCTGTTAATGATATAAACAGCAGTTAATACACATTCAGACCAAAAATTAAGTGGAACACCACTTTGGAACAACAGAGATCTTGCCAGATTTAAAAGATGTCTATGTTTTCTCTCTACAACACCATTTTGTTGTGGTGTGTAGGAGCAGGATGTCTGATGTAAAACTCCTTTTTGTTTACAAAATACTTCCATTTTATTATTCACAAATTCAGTTCCATTATCACTCCTGAACACTTTAATTTTTTTTCTTAAACTGAGTTAACACTAACTCATAAAAACTTTCAATGTTCTCAACAACTTCCAACTTACTTTTTAGCAAATAACACCAAACAGCACGTGTATAATCATCAACAACAGTTAAGAAGTATTTGAAACCATCTTTACTAGTTACTTTATAAGGTCCCCAAACATCTAAGTGAATTATATCACCTAACTGTTTTGTTTTATGTTCACTCAAAGGAAAAGGCACTCTCACTTGTTTAGCTCTATGACAAACTTCACAAGGATTATGTTTTGTACTCTCAGCAATCCCTAAATCACCTTTTAAAACTGACAAGACCTGATCAGCAGGATGACCCAACCTACTGTGCCACAAATTACTGTTGTTCAAACTATTAAAACACAAGTTAACAGTGCTATCACCTTTATTAACAAAGTAAAGACCATTATCTTGTTTACCAATCACCAACACTTTCTTTGATTTCGAATCCTGAAGTAAACAGTTATTTTCATTAAAAACAACAGTAATTTGATTATCTTTAGACAACTTATAAACAGACAACAAATTTACATTATAAGATGGAACAAAGAATACATCAGTTAAAACAACATCTTTAGCAAGTTCTATATTACCAATTTTTGACACTTTAGCTTTAGTTCCATTAGGATGAGAAACAGTTAAATCAAATTCAGACACATCAATACAGTTGAACATATCTTTATCATTTTTGACCATATGTTGATTAGCACCAGAATCACAAATCCAATTATTATCAAAACCAAAATTTATAAGACTAGAACAACAAACAAACTTATCTAAAGAACCAAACACACAGTTTGACTCACCTCCCATATTAGGTGACTGAGACTCAGTGCTAGTTTTTTCACCCAACAAACTCAAAAGTTTAGCAACCTGCTCTGAAGAAAACTGAGGAACAGAAGGAACAGAAGATATATTTGACCTAGAATTAGAGAAATTTTTCCCAGCCTGACCTCCAGGTTTCTTTTTGAAACTTGGAGGATACCCAATCAACTCAAAACATCTGTCAACAGTATGACCAATTTTATTACAATGGGTACATTTTAGATTAGAGTTAGGACCTCTAAGTTCTTTCTTTTTTTGTTCAAATGTTTGGTTGATTTTAGAAGCAAAAGACACACTCTGAGTTTTAGATCCAACACTAGAATTCCTGTGTGACTCTTCTCTTGACACAATTGAAAAAGCAACTTTGACAGTAGGTAATGGCTCTCTGGTTAACAGATTAGTTCTTACAGGCTGATAGACATCATCTAAGCCCATAAGAAACTGCATTAGTTTGATTAAGGTAGAAAAATCATTGAAATCTTTAGCAGCTTGACATGAACAAGTAGGCAGTTGAAGCACAGCATCAAACTGCTTCCACATTGTATTCAACTTATGATAATATTCAGAAACAGAACTCCCATTTTGAGTAATACAATTAATTTTTTTATATAAGTCATACACTATAGAGCCATCAACCTTGTCATAAGTTTCTTTTAGATCAATCCAGACTTCTGAGGCTAACTTAGAGAACACTTGCCCTAAGTATAGTTCCTCAGAAACAGAGTTTAACAACCAACTTAAAACAACTGAATTACACCTGTCCCACTGGCTACTTAGAACTTCATCATCAGTATTCTTTTTACATTTACCATCTATAAATCCAAATTTATTTTTGGCTTCAAGAGCCAATTTCATAGCACTAGACCACACCCTATAATTTTTAGTTCCCTTTAGTTTTATACCAACTATAGTTAAGGAGCTAGAATCACTAGGATGCAAAAACAATGGATCTCCTATATCCAACTTACTAATCAAGGTCTGAGAAGACCCAGCATTATCATCTTTACCAGTCATGGTCAACAACCAATAACAAAACAAACACAAACAACAAATATACACACAACAAGATAAGAACACAACAAACCCTAAGGCGAAGCTGTATCAGTGTCCAGATTCCAGGTTCGTCACTTATAGTGCCTGGACAGGTCTTAATACATGAGCCAGATACAAATAACAAGAACCAACAAACAAAAAACACAGATAGACAAAATCAAACAATCAAGTGTCGGTCCTCACTACACCGACTTCAACTAAGCCAACCAATACAAAATAAAGAGAGGAGATAGAAAGATCTCACAGTGGGTGCAAGCTATCCAAAAAAACACCAGATCTAAACAGATCTGAAGTTTTTATACAATATCAAGAACAAATAAACTGGTCAGTTTGCCCTAAACCTTCAAGGGTTTAGAGACCAACACAGTTCTTCAACAAGATGTAAGAAACCCTAGCTAGGGTTTGAATATCAACAAATCTCCCAAGATCCAGAAGATCTAACACTATCAAGAACAGATCTGCAACTTGAAGCAGACCTACACAAGCAACAACCAAATCAGATCAAAACAGCGGAAATAAAATATATCATTGTAACACAATCACAAACAAAACAACAGAAATAGCGACAAAAACAGGTGACAAAATCTTATTAAACCAACCCAAAATGATTTGCCCCCCAAATACCCAAAGATCTTACAACAGTAAGATCAGATCTTACAATAGTAAGATCAAATACAGAATACAAAGTACAAAACAGATGATGATGATCATTCACTGATGATCATCAACAATACAGAACAATCTAACCAGAACAATCTCTCAGATACAGATGAGAGATTGTTATTTACAAAACTCAGAATCAAGACTGAAACCCTAGCAGAGCAAGTGAAGCTGATAAAGTGATTACAAACTCAATAATGATCGCATAAGCTCCTTTTATATCTTGTAACATTGAAACTTTCACTTTAAACCTCCAAGTATGCTCCAACATGACAATCAGCCCTCAAAGTTACACTTAAACCCCTGTAGATATTTGTTACAGTAACAAACTCACAAAACCAGTTAAACAACAATCCAACAACTTAAACAACCGTAACAATAATAGGCCCAATGTGTAACAACATGTAAGCCCAATATGATAAGAATAACACATATAAGCCCAATGAATGATAGAGTGTAATATACATGTATAATATACATGTATTATTTTAACAGGTCCCAACCCTTTTAACCAATCACATTTTTTTTTAAATTCTTTACCTCTCCATGTGTTTGAACCTTTGCCAGTATTGAGTGCAAAATGAGGAGTGGAATGGGGACTTGACGTGGCATGATATTATTGGCTAGAGAATAACTCAAACACCCTAAGTGATTAAACGATACCCTCCACCCTAAAATATCCACCCAAAAATGATTTGGGTAGATATTAGTAATGATTTATTCAAGATTTAAAAGAAAAATAATAGGAGTTTTTCTTTGTTCAAAAGAGAAACACCATCCATTTTTAGATTCAAAAGAGAAACACCATCCATTTTCAGATTGATTGTTTTGTTAGATTAATATTATCACTAATTTGGTTGTTAGCAAGGTTTTCAAACCGGGCCGGCCGGTCAGACCGGTCCGGCCGGGATCCGGAAAGTAAAGCGGGCCGGTCCAGTAAGTTTGGCCGTTTCAACATCGACCTGGGGTCGGGCCGGGATCTGGACGGTCGGGCTGGCGGTTCTTGAAGAGATGGTCGGGCCAGATATTTTTTTTAATTAGCCCAAACTAAAAATCTCATACCAAAATCATAAAACTGTAACCTCCATCTTTTTCCTCAGACGACGCACGCACTTTTCTTCTCATCTCTGTACAACAACATCTTCAATTCATCATCTTCATCATGGATTAGCCACCATTCATCTTGATTCAAGTCTGGTCATCTATTCAATTCACAGGTGTGTGTATGAATTTTTGATAACTTTGTTTATGAATTTTGTTCCTCTCTGAGATGAATATGAAGTTCTCCATTAAAAAGGGAGGATATGAGAGATAGAGATGGAGGAAGATAAAGTGACGGTTGTTTACCTAAGGTTTACCTTTTTACATAATATTATAATTTACTTTATTTCCTTTTTAACCTTAATGTTAAAATTCTGTCCAAATTTGACCCTAAATATTTTCTATGTTATATATATATATATATATATATATATATATATATTTATATTTATATAATTTATGACGTAAACCGGGTCTTAAACCCGGTCGAACCGGTCGGACCGGTCTAACCTTTGACCCCATAAGATGACCGGGTCGACCTCCGGTCCGGTTCTGAAAACATTGGTTCTTAGCAAATCTGTTCCGTGAAGTATGAAGAAAAAAAAAGTATATGGTAGTTAAGTAGGTAGTTAATTAGTTATCCTTGGATTACGTTTTACATTTTACATAGATCGGTTGCATTTTACGTTTTACATAGATGGGTTGCGTTTTCTGAACAAAGTACAGGTTTTTCTAGTTATTGTAAATGGATTGTGTTTTACGCAATACTTATAAATCTTTTCTCTCTCCTACACTCACAACCACTTTCAAAATATATTAAAAAATTATAGGAGGTGAACAGTGTCCCCCAAATATACCGATAAACAGTAACATTTTTTCTCTCCTTCACTCACAACCACTTTTTATACTCTTTATATTTTAAAAATACCACACACATAATTTGGTTATTTGGATGTGAATTAAGTCAAATGCTTTGGTTGTTGTGTCCTTACCTCAAATGCTTTGGGGATATAAGGAGGTAATCATGCGATAATATTAAATATGTTGTTATCGACTATCAAATCTAGCATTTTCTTTTTTGCAATCTACCTTGCTACAACATCATCATGTAGTAAAATATTATGTTTTCTAATTGTGTTTTATAACACAATTTAGTAAAAAGTTATGTTTTTAGTTGTGTTTATAACACAATGATTAAACACAATTTATTATGTTTTCTTCCATTGTGTTAACACAATGTAAAAGCACGTTTTTTTGTCTTTTTAGGTCTATTGTGTTTTATAACACAATAAAAAACATATTTTTTGTGTTTTTAATCCATTGTATTTTAGATATAAAGAAACATTTTTGTGTGTTTTAGAATTAAAAAAAAACATATTTTTTTTTGTTTTTGTCCATTACGTTTTACGCATCTAGGTTTTCGATTTTTTTTCAAAAGTATAGCAATAGTATACTCGTTAATTTTTATAATAAATAATACCGTATGAAAGAGTTATTAACATTTTAAAAATGAGTGAAATTTATGAAGAAAAAAAAAAACTATTGTCTTGAATGGATTAGAATACCCCTAAACTAACTTAGGGGTCTCCTTTTTTGTTCAATTCAACTCATTTAATCTTATTCATTTATTTTAAATTCAATGGATACTTCTTTTAATACGTAGTTGATAATCTATATCTATACTATATAATAAAATAAACTTGTTTTGAGACACTTGTCATTCTCTCATTTAATTGATTAAAATTATTAATAATACTAAAAATAATAATATTTAATCTAATTAATACAAATAGTTTGGAGATCGAAATTGGTGATTTTCTATCCAATAGTGTGTTTAAACCAACTGGTGATGTTTAGGAGATAATAGAAATAAATATATCATTCATTGAAGATAAATAAATAAATAAATTAATGTTGAATCTTATCATCCTTTAATAATTCTTGATAAATTAATGTCTCTGATCCGCTTAGTCTATATGTGATGAAATCGATGGATCAAATAATTCTGATTTTATTTAAATAAATATATCACAAATTCACACAAATATTCAGGTTAAGATTGTCTCTTCCACTTAGTCTACATGTGATGAAATCGATGGATCAAATAATTTATATAATCAAAGCATTAAGCATACGTTTGAATTGCAAAATGATGCAAACTGAAGGAGTCAACTTATAAATCCCTCGGAGATATTATTTGATAAAAAATAAAAAAGATATTTTTAAAACAAATACCTCTCTTTCCTACTTATCTTATATTAAATATATAAATAATAAATTACTATCAAATGTTATCATAATTTATTAAAAATATAACTTTTTTTATTATTTGTTATACAAAATTATATTTGTTCAACTCGTGTAAAACGTGGGGTTTTAAAAATTTAACTTTATTTACTATACAAAGTTACATTTATATAACCCGTGTAATATACAAAGTTTTTAAAGACATAACTTTTTATCATCTGTTATGTAAAATTAGATTTATTCAACACGTGTAATACACGGGGTTTTTAAGGATATAATTTTTTTTATTTGGTAGATTTTTCAACTATACATGGGTTTTTTAAAGATACGACGTTTTTAGTATTTAATATACAAATTACATTTATTTAATCTGTGTAATACACATGGTTTTTAAAGATATAACTCTTTTTTACATCTATTCAACACGTGTAATATACAGGGTTTAAGGATGTAATTTTTTTTATCATTTGGTAGATTTATTCAATTCAATTATACACGAGTTTTTTAAAGATACGACGTTTTTAATATTTAGTATACAAAATTACATTTATTTAATCTGTGTAATACAAATGGTTTTTAAATATATAAATTTTTTATTATTTAATATATAAACTTAACCCGTACAATATACAAGTTTCATAAAAATATTCTTTTATTATTATTTAATATATAAAATTATATTTATTTAACCCGTGTAATACACGGAGTTCTAACCTACTTGATAAATAATTAAATAGTCTTGCTTAATTTTCAGGGTAGGGTGTACTAGAGTAGGTTGCAAATAAGCATGGCAACACCTTTAACGGAAACAGAAAGGGACCACACCTTTAACAACTGAAAGCGACTTTACAAGCACGTATCAAACCCTCCTTTATAAATTCAAGGCTGGTAGCTTCAAATCACCCCGTCTCTCTCTCTCTCTCTCTCTCTCTCTCTCTCTCTCTCTCTTATCTGTCCGGTGAGATCTGTGGATCTCCGGTGACCCTGCATTACCTACCGACCACTTGAACCGTCGTTGCAGGCTTTCTCGCAATCCTTAACACTCCGGTTGTCACTCCCTTTCGTGCACCAGAGTCAAACATAACATCACCGCCGACCACCAGCATCGTCACAACCGAGGTACCAAATCAGTGAAGTTTTTACAAATGTTAAGAGATACCTGTCAACTAGTTATAAAAATATTTCATATAAATGGTTAAAAGAAAGATTTATATATAATTTAGGTTTACACTTTCCCAAAGTTGGTTAAAAGAAAGATTTATATATTATTTAGGTTTACACTTTCCCAAAGTTGGTTAAAAGAAAGATTTATATATAATTAGGTTTATACTTTATCAAAGTTGGTTAAACCTAATATGTTAAAAAAAATTGGTGTGTTTTTAAGTTTTTTTTTAGTTTTTGAGTTATCGCGATAAAATGAGTTTTCGCTTGAACCCTCCCCTATATATGCGTGCGTGTGGTTTAACTTAATTTGGGTTTAGCTTTCATAGTTCTATTTCCTGACTTTTCCATTCTTGTTTCCAGAACCCAAATAAGGTTTGCAAAATCGATTACAAGTTACAAATAATGTCGATATTCGTATGTTTGGATCTGCCTACGAATCCCAACCATGAAGGTGTGTTTGTGCGAGATCTTTTCTTCAATAGGATCATATGGCGATTATCTCTATCTTTGTTAGAATTGGTGGTCTCGGAATTATACATTTGCAGGTGATTGTGGAAACAAGTTCACACTTGCAGGTGATTGAGCATCCACAACAGGATCAGTTTCAGATGCAGGTGATTGTGGAAATAGAGGTTCTTCATCTTGAACAATCATGTGTCCAAATAAAGGAGCATCGAGTCCAGTACCACGAAATCTCATCATATTTGCAAAAACCTTGGGCTTCAAATGAGATAAATCTAAAGAACTTCCTTCATGAACCAAGTTGGGAAAATTCTGATTGAAAATGTGTTGCAGAAATCGTGGAGACAATAAAAACTTTGATTCTGATTGAATATGATTGGATAGTTCATACACTACTAGAAAATTGAAAAAAATGGTAGTAAATTTAGCCACCGATTTGCCACGGAAAAGAAAATTAGTGTATTTATCATGATATGGTAGCAAAGCGGTTGCAATTTTTGCCACCTTTTTATTTTCGGTGGCAATTTTTGGGAAAAATACGCTAAAGCATGAAAAATAAAAAGGTATTTGTTAATTGTGACCATGTTATCGGTGACAACATAAAAATTCAAATTGACGGATTTTTTTATAGATCTGCACGCTTCAAAAGTCTATTAATTAGGGTTCCAGCCAAATAACTCTCCTCCAAAATTTTAATCCCTGCTTCTCACCCGCTCCCCTGCGTCAAGCCATTCAAAGAACCCTGCTTCCATACATTTGCTCTGATCGATTTGGCGGTCTTCCATGGTAGATTCGTAAACATCTCCATATATTCAAGTAAGAATCTCTCATCTTAACCCTGATTTTAGTTTTTACGGTGTTGTTTGATTTCGATTTTAGGTTTTGAAAACATAGGGAATGAAGTCCCATTACTAGCGTGATTCTCGATTTAGGGCTTCGTTTTTATTCGAGATTCTTCATTTTGTGTTTCTGATATTAGGGTTCCAATTTGAGGATTTTGAAACTAGATGAAATACTGTTATACTTCCGGTGTTTGTTTATGGATATTGTTTATCGGATCAGTATCGCTGGACTTAGGCACAGCCTCTTTGAATTCTGTTGTTTGATTCTTTTTATGGCATAATTTCAAGTGATTCTGTGTAGCTGACACGGTTGACACACTTGTATTAATAGGTAAAATTTTCTTGAAATTTTATGAAAAAGGAAATGCTACCATTTTTATCGGACAACGGAAGATTTGTTTTGGTATTTCTCATATAGATGACACTGGGCGTGTGCATATTCCAATGAAGTTTGGTTTTATAGTTTGTTATTTTCGGTAACATATTTACTAATGGTTGTGATATACCGTGTCTTCTGAAGGTGCAGAGCTGCGCTATGTTGTGCGATATGTACTATGGCTTATGAGACAAATGAGGAAGGGGATAATCTCAAGGCATCAGCATATTCCTCACTTGTATGAAGCTCTAATTTTTGTTTTTTACATCTTTTTTGTGCTCTTGTTGTGATATTTTGTTGGATTAGAAGAGATTGCAGTAGCAGGCAATGTAAATAAAGTCTGACAACCGACATAAATAAAGTCTGACAACGAACCTTATACTGGAGGTGCGCAATTCGCTTCTAAGCCTGAATCGGTTCGGGTTGGGTCAACGTAGTCAGAACCGGGTCGGGTTGGAGTCGTTTTTCGAGAGGAAAGGGTTGGGTCTGATTGGGTTGAAAACCGGGTTGACTGGTTTCGGCCAGGTTTGACTGTGTTCAAACTGGTTTCAGAGTATATGGTTAGAACCCGAATTTAACCCTAGGCGCGCACCTTTTGCACTTTTGACAACTATGGTTTGACCTGAAACATAAAAACACTTTAGCAAAAATAACAGGTTCTGAGTTGTCACATCTAAACCTTTGGTTATGCAGGCTGTGGCTGGATGACCTTTTTAATTAAACATGTTGACCACATGACCCATCAATCAGGTCATATAAGCAGGTTGACAGGTCGACATGTTTTATATGAACATATCGACCTGTTAATCCATTTTAACCCATTTATTACAAACCGCCAACCCGCTTATGACTCGTGTAAAACCCATCAACTGGTTTGACTCATTTAAAATGAATGGGTTTTGTCCGGGCTACACGGTTTTATAAATGTGTCGAGGTTAGGGTTGATGTGTTTGGAATAAATATATGGGTCGTGTTAGGGTTCAATGATTCAACCTGCCAACCTGATAAGATTGGCATCTCCAGTATATTCATTATTTCATAAATTTTTATTGTTTAGCAGCTCATATAGAGATTTGTTTTTGCAGTATTATGAATCTTTACTCCAGAAACTTGAATAACAAAATGAGATGGATATTTCATATGCTGTGAACAAATCTCCAAAGAAAAATAAAAAATTGAAAAAGATGCAAGCCAAGCTGGATAAAAGTCTCAAAGAAAAGGAGTTGGTGGATGATGTAAGTGTTTACCTCCGTATAACCGATGAAAGGACGTTTTCTTATTGATATTGTTCTTTTTTGGTTGTAGTTTAATGAAAGTCTTTTGAGAAACAAGGAGATATGACAAAAGATCATTGTGAAAACTGAAGACAGGTGTGTTCCGATTTAAGGTATTTCTGTATAAAGCTTTTACGAATTATAAAAATACTCCGCGCCTATTGCCAACGACTAGCAAAAATAATTTTGGAAGCAAAATAAGTAATAGAAAAACATATTTTACCGTTAACTATATTAGTAACAAAATTATTATTTTTAATAATAAGTAATGTTAGCTATGTAGTAGTGGGTTGACACGACCCATTTTGACCCTGTTTTGAAGTGGCCCATACCGACCTAAACCCGTTTTGATATGTTACTTGACCCGATAACCGACCCACTTGTTTAGCCGCCTCTACACATAGATACTTGCTATTTAACTCATTATACAAACTAGAAGTGTATAACTAAGATTGGATTTTGTTCTTCCTCAACCAACTTGACCCGTTATCAGTTTTCTTTAATTCTGACTCTTGGATTTTCTTTATTGGTTGTTTCGTAAATTGAAAAGGTAAACTTGGTTATCAAGGAGCTCGTTGAGGAAAAGGACGAAGAAGAAGAAAAGTTGAATAGAATTATTGCGGGGCCGTCGACTGAAAAAGAAAAAAGATAAGGTGGATAAAGATACTATGCTCGATAGGATATCACAAGTTGAAGCTACGTTAACAGCTATTGTTCTAAGATATGTTATAAACACTTAGTTTTGAATGTTTCGATGTTTATCATATTAGGATAATTCCAGTTATTTAACATTTTAGTTGGCATTTATTATTAAATTGTTTTATATGATTTTGTAACATGAAAAACTATAATAGAAATGTTTTATATAATTTTGTGGTTTCGTAATTTTATTGGAGTATTTATATAATTTTGCAATTTTATTGAAATGTAATTGTTATGAAAACAACAGGAAAAAAATGGGAAATGTGGAAATAGGGAAACAGATGTGGTAGCATATATTCAATGTGGTTGCTAAATGGTAGCAAATATTCAATGCAAGAGGTGGCTAATTGGTAGTAAATGTTCAATACTACAACTAAATAGTAGCAAATTGGTGGCTAAATAGTGGCAATATTGGTGGCTAAATCGTATTAAAACCATGGCAAAACAACCGTAGCAATTTGGTAGTAAAAAGTCCTGGTCATGTGGCAAACAAGGAGCGGTCGCAAATTATTTTGACCGTTTTTGTGGTGGCAAAAATCCGGTAGCAAAATATAAAAGTGGTAGCTATTTGGTGGCAACAGGGCAATTGACACGAGTGTTTTTGCCGCCGCACTTTCGGTTGCTAAACGGTGGCAACATGGTAATTGTGACCATTTTGTTACCGAAAAAGTGGTGGCAAAAGCCCTATTTTCTAGTAGTGATAGAAGATGTAACTGGAGTAATTAAACTCCTGTTGGTATGCAAACGCTATCATCATTGACGCCAACCGTTGGTTTAATTCTTCGAAGTTGTCTCTTCTACAAGACATGCACCGTAAGATTACGTGTGCAATATATCTCCACAAGGGGTTAAACACCTTTTTTTGGTACTGCTTCTCATGAGACTCTACATTATAGCCCATCATATCCATACAAATTCGAACTCTTTTCTCAGAATACCACTTAACAGCATCAAGGTCATCGAATTCAAATGTGTTGCTAATCATTGCCTGTGTGATGGTTATATTCTGACCGTCAACGGTAGCGTGAATGCTATCATTTTCAAGTCGTGCGGAGCCCCAAAAGTCCCTAATATGTTTCTCACAAATTTGTGGCTTAACGGATAAAGCCACATATAACGAGGATTGCATCATAAAATCAATAATATGATGAAACAAAGAGTTTTTTGATGTATTTTCAAAACATGCACAAACATTGTGATAAGGAGCATATTTTAAATCGGCCATCTGAACCTAGTTCTCGGGGGAGTATGCCCCTTCAAAAATACATGTAACAATTATTTATAATAGTTTGTCGGGCGAAAGCTCATTTATCCAAAAAAAACCCAAAACCCAACACCACTTTAACTTCAAATAGACACAAAATATGCAGCAATGGTTTTAGACTTAAACTATGTGTAAATCAGGAAACACACCGGTGTGAAATTGAAAACAAATGAAAGCCGAATCGAGATCAACTCAAAACAATATTAAAACTCCATTTGAGAAAAATGGGAGGAATCACATGATATTAAAACTCCATTTGAGAAAAATGGGAGGAATCACATAATATTAAACTCCAGACCACGATTGAGAAAAGGAAAATTTAAGAAAAGGGGGAGGAATCACATGATACTAAAAACTCCTGTTGAGAAAAAAAAGGTAGAATGAGGAGTCTAAGGAGTCGAATTCCTAACCTGTTGTTTTGCTTAATGTGCAGCAGTCACCATACCAACTCTCGTTTTGAAGTCTTATACTCAAACATTGTTTATATATAAAGCAACGACAGTGGCTGTTATGTGACAGGCACCGACCTTTTGTTTTGAGATATAGAGTAATAATTTTGCATTACTCCATATTCATTAATTAATGCAAATTTACTTGACTCCCCACCCGATTTACAAACAGAATCACACGATTCCCCTTGTTTACCAACCACAACATTAATACCAATTAACCAGACCATTATTTGTGTATTACTAATTCCAACCAAATTATTGGATGGCGGTGCAAAACAATGATGAAATTCACTTAAATAAGTGTTTTCATGAACTTCAGTCTTGGATGGTGGTTTAAAACAATGATGTGTTACTGATTTAGTTGTTTTCACCTTTAATGTTTGATTTTAAAAAATTCATATGAATTGCGGCATTGTGAAACAAGATTGCAGCTTTGTCAGCTGTATTGGTCTCTTTTTTACACGACAACAGTGTGATTTAGGATCAAGTGATAAGGCATCACATAAGTAACCAGTATAATCAGTAATTAAATATCTCCCTTAAACGGTTATGTAGATTTGTATTTCTTGAAAACTAATATCCTTCCTAATTGCAAATGTTCTTAAAATTTAATGTATAAAAAAATGTGATGGGTTTGCATTGTGATGTTAAATCAATTATATTCTAAACTCTTAGATGTACAAACTATAGCCTATTAACAATAAGCTAGCCGTAATTACAAAGCTTAAACTAAGTATTTGTTTGTAACTCTTGCTTTCTACTTTGCCCAAAATTGCTTCCACGCTTCATCTGTATGTTGTTTTAGGCTTTTTGTTTGGTTTTCGGTGGGGGGTTAGGTTTCATTTCATGAGTAATGATTTGAATAGAAGGTTTGTTCGTTGCAATTTTGGATTTTGAAATGTGAACTGTTATAAGGCCGCTACTCCGATTTCACCCCTTGAATCAGTCAAATTTCACGTGATCATCCTTTAATTTTCTTAGAATTTTTGGTTGTATGTGAACTCTTATTGCATGCATGTATTTATTATGTATGCAAATTGATAAAATGAGTCATTTTTGTAACATTGAAGCAAAAAATGGTACTATGCTCCTCTGAGAAAACCCTTGGTCTCTGATAACTGATTCTTATTATTAATTTCTAATCCATTGGATCTAAAAGTCAAAAACCACAAAGGTCAAAAACCAAAACAGGAGTTCATACAAGTTGATTCCATAACAGTTACAAAGGTCAAAAACCAAAACAGGAGTTCAAAAGCCGAAACAGGAGTTCATATTGGATTGCATACGACTTACATAAAAACCAAAATAAGAGTTCATTCAAATTCACTCGGACTGAAAAGAATACATTTTGTTCTTTTTCTTGAGCCTCTCCTACATTTAGGTTCATTCTTTCTTTTCTTGGGCCTGGCAAATGATAATGTAAAACAAACGTGATTTGAAAATAAAGATGTTGTTCAGAAAGTCAAACCATTAGAGTGGTTTAGTTTATCATCAAATCGTTTTATGATACCAAGTAAATACTTTATTTTGAGTACAACTTTGTTTCCAACAAAATTTATAACGGAATGTCAGGGAAAAATCAAGCTAAACTACTTGCTTGAGTTTTTAGAAAAAAGGTTATAAATGTAAATTACGAAAGAAGTATCAACTAATCAATAAATTAATGTATGTTCTAAAAAAAGAAAAAAATAATTATTAAAGAAAATGGCAAAGGAAATATATGGTTTTAAAAAAGAAAAAAATTAAAAGTATGTTATTAAAAGTAAATATAATAATAAACTATTATAACTAGAATTGCGAGCCGCCGCAATGCGGCGGAGATTCTTTAGTTAAAACTAAGTCGATCTAGGACCCGCACGTCATGTTAAACCTGTTAAACGGGAAAAAATAGACGATGTAAAAACGTTCACCCACACGTGCACGTTGCGTCGTGTTAACTCGCAAAATTTAGAACGAAACGTAAAAACGTTAAACCAAAGACACACGTGCGATATATTAAGTCACAAAATTTTGAACCAAACATAAAGCGAAAAATTTGCAGAAAATGAAAACTATAAAAGATCAAAGTTGAAAGTAAAAAAGTTGTGAGGATAGATTGCAAAAGATAAAAAGTTTTGGGTTAAAAGTAAAAAAAACAAATAGTTCTGGGTTAAAATTAATTTATAAAATACTTTTGGGTGAAATGTAAAAAAAATCAATTTCTTTTGGAAAACCCCCAAAGCCAATGTTACAACAACCATATGCATAACCATTTTTTCTTTGAGAAACTCTCAAAAAACACCCCGCGTTGCGGCGGGGCGTAAAATGATGTCAAATAGTACTAATGTCACACAACCGTCATCGACCACAGACACTGACTCGACCTAGGATCTGTGTGTTGCGACGAACCTGTCAAATAATGAAAAGTTTTGGGTTAAAGTTAAAAAAACAAATTATGTAAGGTTAAAATTGCAAAAAGGTAAAAACCTTTGAATTAAAAGTAAAAAATCAAATTTTTTTTAAAAAGTCGCAAAGCACAAGGTACAAGTTGTATTGCGTATTTTTGTTGCTTATTTATAGTAATAAAATAAAATATATCAAATAGAAAAAATAATAAAAAGCTATATATTAATAAACGAATTGAAATGAATAGTGATTTTAATAGTATAATAATATATAATATTAAATTATAAAAATAAAGTTACTATTCATCATCTTTACCAACAATAATTATATAATACTATATTTATGATAAAGATATAGTAATAGCTAATAACTAGAGATCTTATAAGTTTTTATGAGTTTGTTTAAACAAACTTGTTATAGCATCTATAATGTAAAGTTTTAAAAACACCCGTCTATAAGGTAATTACATTTTAGGCATCGAGTGTTGTTAGTTTGTTAAAAAAAATACACGTTGAATTTCTAAATAGAGTAAACTGCCATTTCGATCTCTGTGGTTTGGTCACTTTTGCCACTTTAGTCCAAAACTCAAACTTTTTGCATCTGAGTCCCTGTGGTTTCAGTTTTATTGCCATTTTGGTCCAAAAATGAAATAAGGTCATATTTGTTTTATAAAATCCTGCTATTTTGTCATTTTCCGCAGGGGCAAAATGATTATTTCTTTTTTATAAATAAATACCATATTTTATAAGACAAATATGACCTGATTTGCCCCTGAGAAAAATGACAAAATTGCAGGATTTTATAAGACAAGTATGACCTGGTTTTATTTTTGGACCAAAATGGCAATAAAACTGAAACCACAGGGACTCAGATATAAAAGGTTTGAATTTTGGACTAAAGTAGCAAAAGTAACCAAACCTCAGGGACCAAAATGGCAGTTTACTCTTCTAAATATTATATAACTACTTAAAACACCCGTCAAGAAGAAAAATTCAATAAATTTTAACCGCACCTAGCGTAATTATCATTGTAAACTGTCTTTATTTAACTACTAATTGAAACTATGAAAACGAAAAAAAAAACACCCCAATAACAATTCTTATGAAAACCAATATCACATATGTAAGAAAAAAACATAACTAAATCATGTATTTATCCTCTACATGAGTTACAACAAATCATGAAACCAAATCCCACACAATTACAAGTTAAATTCTTCAAACACATTCCTTCTACACTCTAAATCAAACACCAACAATAATATACTAGTAAGTAATACTGTCATTGGGCATATGACAAAACAACAATAAAATGCCCCTTCGCTTCAATAACATAAAGTTCCTCATGTTCTTTTATCCACAACTCAAACGCGAATCCAATGGTTTAATTGTCTGACGCCTTGGGATTCCAATCTCGCATGAATTTACCCTTGCAGCAAAACGTAGGGAGCATAACGACTCGCCAACTGATGATGGATCGGGTGAAACGTTTACAAACATAAGAGTCTTTGAATCTCCACCCAAACACGGCTACAAGTTAATTAAAAAAATGAATACATGTTAGACCATATTTTGAATGAAAAAATAATATCAAATAAAGATACCATAAAAATGCATACAACTAATTATTTCACATAATTTAACCAGAAATATAACAATTATTGAAAATCAAATTCTTTTTTTTTTGCCAAGAAAAACTGATATCATTTCACATACTTTAAACATAAATTTTACAATTACTGAAAACTGATATCTTTTTTGATATAAAGATCAAACAAAAAGAAAATGCTGCTATTAAGAGATATTACCTGGAGAAGATAGGTAAGCTTAGAGTTTCGAAACGGAACATGATCTTCTTTCTTCGCCAAAGCAAAAATAACATCACTCAACGAGGATAAACTTTTGTTGATTGCCTGAAAATGAAATTAAAAATAAAAATAAAAAATCAAACTTTTGTTTTTGTATAGAAAACTACACGTATAACAGTTTCAAGGTCGTCGGGTCAGACCTGAGTTTCCTTGAGACGTTCTCCTGTTGCCCCGCTTCTTGACAAACGTTCGCTCCCAGCTAAATCAATTAGATTTAAGACACCTTGCACTTGTTGTTCGGTGCTCTATCAACATAAAAAGATTTGTCAAGAATGTTTGATTTAATTAAAAAAAAGCTCTAAGTAGCTTGACTTAATAATATTTACCTCGTTTACACCATAAATCCTTAACGTGAATACAAGATGACTTCTTGATGAATGTTCGTTCATGTCCGTTTTGCCAACAGACCTGAAAGAAAGAAAACAGAACATGTCATAAAAACAAAGTCTGAACAAAGCGAAAAACAGTTGTGAAAGTTATACACACGCACACACACACACACACCTGTTGTGTGCAGCCTGCTGAAGAAGACTGGAAACCTCCCTGATGCTGCAAACATCAACAATCGTAAGATCAGAGACAAACGTGTTGCCGTCAGCATCATGTCTGATGGTATACTGTTTCCCTGCACCACCACCACCTTCAGCTCCTCCGGTAATTTGTCGTGGTGACAACAGATCACGAATCGTTTCATTGTAAATTTCCAGCATGGAAGCCTAAACATGTTTAGTACATAAAAGTGTCATATTGTGAGACAAAAGATAAACAACTGAAAGAAAAAAAAAAAAAAAAGATGAATAACCTGCATTTTATATTTCCACCCTTGAACAGCTAAAGCTTGACTAGTTTGAAACACTTGTTCTAACGAGCGTGGTATTAAACCCTTTTGAAGAGGTGCATCAGGACGGCCCATCATCGTGTATGTTTTACCGGACCCCGTTTGACCATATGCAAATATGCACACCTGTAATAGAGACATGTATTTGAGTTTATTTGATAATGCAAGAGAAACATCAATGTAGAAACAAGCACATGGTATAATGATTTTATATACTTATAAGAAACAAGCACCGATTTCAATCATTCTCTTTTAAGATACTATTTATTTAAGTTTACCCATAGTTGTTAATAGCGATGATAGCGAGCAATACAGCGAACAGCGTAGCGTAACGCTGGATCATCGCTATCTGATGTTTAGTGCTCGATAGTGTGAATAGCGACAATTAGGGTTTTTTTCTTTTCTTTTTTTAAATATTAAAAACCAAATTTTTAGCCATTTTATTCAACCAAACAGCCATAATTTTCACTAAATGCATCAAAAACCTTAAATTTGTGAAAAGCCCTTTTATTTTTTTAATATATAAAATACGTTATCGCTAAACATCAATAGTGCTCGCTATCGCTACGTAGCGTATAGGTAGCTTGTCACTATTTACCGCTATTTGCTATTAACAACTATGAGTTAACCTAACATGTTATATGTATGGCGCAAACTGAATCATCATGTCTTTAAAATAAATAACCAAAATTATTACTTGTGATGTTAACAACCTAGTTTTTATTACGTCTGCTAAACAAAAACACATATACCTTATATCCATCGAGTGCACTCTGCACTAGCTGTGATATCTCCATGAAGACCTCTTGTTGAGTTGCACTATGATCAAACACTTTGTCAAATGTGAAAGGATATTTTTGACCTGCAGAATAGAATAAAGAAATTATTTTCCAACAAAAGACTTATACAATAAGAACAAAAAAACTGTATTGGCTATGTAAAAAAACTCATACCACTTTGATAAAGCTCGATCCCTCGGCCAGCTAATTCAAGGGCACTCGGAAACGAGACGGTAGCTTCCGTTGTAGGACCATCATCAGGCAACAAAGGCCTAACTCTACAAAATACTCTAATATTACCCTTTAACTCCTGCAAGTAGAAACCATATGGCAAAACACGTCAATTTATGTACATGCATACATCTCTGGTCATGTAGACCTAAAACATTTTTTTATTCACAATAGCAATCTTAATATTTAAGGTTAATATTAGGTGAGAAAGAGTCATACCAAAATGGTATTGTGAAGTTTCTTCCTCAAATTCTCCCCTTCTAAAAGTTTCGTCTCCGCATCCTTTAAACGATCTTGTAAGTCAGATACTATTCGTTTTTGCTCCTCATACTCGGTCCTTATTTCCGATGAGGACATATCAGCCATCTAACATTAATAACATAGTTACATTGATCAGTTACTGTTTTTAAACATTAATAACATAGTTACATATACAAATACAATAAATATGTACCATTGTACCTTAAGCTTTTGGGTAGCTGCAGCCAATTGACTTTGGAGTAGAGATATTTGTTCTCTTTGAGAGGAACAGGTATCCTACAAATAGAGTAAGAAACATAAGTTATTATAACCACCTGACACGTAAACCAGTTAATCTGTCAAATAAGTGTGAAACTAACCTCTAAAGCAGATGATTTTAGTATCAGGTTATCAATCTCTGCAACAGTGCGCCCAGTATATTCTTTACATGTTTTAAGTTCAGATGTTAACTCTTGAACTCGTAGTAACTGTTTCTCACGATCTTCCCTAACTTGTTGCAGTTCTCCTCTAAGGATATCTACTTCTCTCTTTGCAGCTTCTTTTTGTTTCACTGCGTCATCTCGAGACTCCTGTTACAACATAGATTCACAAACAGATTCAAATTGCAGCCAAAAGATCAACTATGAAGTTTAAGCTAATTTCAATAAAATTCATGTGTAAATGTGATCACAGTTGTTTAAAAAAAAAAAAAGCAAATGTAATCAAAAAGGCTTACTTTGGCAGAAGTAAACTCCTTTTGTAACATGCTATAATGACCCCTTAAGGTGGTGTGGTTCTCAAGTATTGCAGATTTCTCTTTTTCTAGGTGTTTGTTTGCATCAGTTGCTACTTTAACTTCATTTTGAAGTTTAGTATTGTACTGTTGCAGACTAGTGTTGTACTCCTGCAGCCTCTTATACATGTCTTCTTGTGTTTTCACCTGAAAACAACATGGAGAAAACCATATAAGTATATAACTAAACAGATTTTCTGCGATAACACACTAGATTAAATTTTATAGTACCTTCTCATTAGCAGTCAATAAATTCTGCTCAGCCCTTCCAAGTTCTTCCCTTAAAGAATCTTGCGTTTTTTCTGAAGCCATCCTAGCTTCTTTTTCTCTCTTGTGAGAATCAAGTGCATCCTAATAACGTATAAAAAATAAAAATAAAGAAATAAATAGAAGAACTAAACTGATAATAAGCAGCTTTTTGGTTGAAGAATTTACTAGTTTCTCAGATTCCTCCTTTGCCAAACTTTCGTTTAAACAGGAAACCTTGGTTTCCAGTTTTGATATTATAGCATTCAGTTCTTCTTCCTTGTTTTTCATTGCAGCCTCTGTAAACACGTACAATTGATCGTTAAGATGTTAACATAAAGTTAACTCTTGTTTATTAAAGTAGCATTCTTTAGAATCCATTAGAACAAGACGAACCTGTTTCCAAACATTTTTTTTCTGATGAATCGAGTGTCTCGCGCAACTTATCCTTCTCCTCCGCAAGCTCTTGTAAACCCTTTTGAAACCACTTTATACACACTTTCAGCTTTTTGATGTACTCTGTCATCCACTCCTGTTTGGCCTGAAAATACAAACGATGACCAGCAAATAGTTATATTTTTTATTAAAGGTACGAGTTAAACCTTTGTATCAAACCACGAATAAGAAGGTACGAGTTAAACCTTTGTATCAAACTTTGTTTTCGGTTTAAACCTCTCATTCAATAGTGCTTCCACCTCTTCCTTTGTAAATTCGATAATTTCAGTCTCTGTCGCTTCAGTTTCAGAGGGTGCAACGGGAACGTCTTTTTGGTTATTCATTGGGGCTAGTGCTTGTCTGCCTCTACTTGAAGATGTTGCAGCCGTAAGCCTATCTGTGCCGACTCTCCTACGTTTATCTAACGGACCATCATCGGTCGCTCGATTTTTCTGCAAGTTCATCACCATTTAACATCAGTGACTGACAAATTAAAAAAACACACAAACAGTACATATCAAATTGTTCAGCTAAATTCACCAGTTTATTCTATGGGTCCGAGTTCCTTAATGTGAAATTAAATATGCAACACAAACCGGTTGTTGTTCATAACAAAAATATCCAGCACCACCGTTTAACACTGATGCGGACAATCGCACAGGCTATCAATCTAGACTACTGAATAACTAGTTTCTCATAGCATCATTTATGCATAAAGTAAATTCTAAACAATACATGATTAAATTCAACTGAAAGCACTTCACTTTAACAGGCTACTACTCGGTCGAATTCAAAACATTAAGACAAAACTACATTCAATACATTAACAAAGTACAGATTAGAATCAGACCACCTAACCTAAACACAAACAAAAACAGACGTAAAGAAGTGAGCTTAGTACTGCATTGAAGATAAATTAAAATCCCCAACACAAACCGATTGTTATTCATAACCAAAATATCTCCTTTTCCACCACTTCATTGATACATAAAAGTAAATTTTAATCGCACGAGTTATCAATCTAGCCAACTGAATAACTTTTTTTCTCACAGCATCATCCATACATAAACTAAATTCAAACAAAACATGATTAAATTCAATTAAAATCACCTAACTTTAACAAGCTAGTTCTCAGTCAAATTCAAAACAACAAAACACAAATTCAATTCAATATGAAATCAGATTTTCTAACCTAATCGCAAACAAAAACAGTTATTCATAACAAAAACAACGCACAAGCTATATCAATCTAGGCTACTGAATAATTAATTTCTCACAACATCATCTATACATAAAGTAATTATAAACAATACATGATTGAATCCAATACATTAATAAAACACAAATTAAATCCAATTTAGAATCGAAACAACTCACGGTTACAGGATTGCGTGGAACAGGAGGCTTGTTTTGGTTGCGAGAAGCCATGGATTCAATGTCTTCCACCGAAACCAGACAACGATGGAAGAATTTGAGCAGTTACAGTTGAAATTAGACCAGATTTGGAGTGAAATTAAACGATACGAACGTTGTGGAGAAGATGAATGGTAGAAATTGGAATGATTTGGTGCTAAATTTGGGGAAAAATCAGAACGTTAGTCGAGTTAGGGTTAGAGAGAGAGAAACGTTGAGGCTCCCCAAATTTTCAAATTTCGAATTGAGATCTAACCGCTCTTCGAATTTTGGCTTTAAGTTAACTTATTCTTATTGGGCCCGGGTCATGTTTATTTTGTTGGGCCGGGTTTTAGTGGGCCATAAGAACATATCCATTATCCATATTATATTTGTAAAAGATGGTGACCATACGTATACAACCAATGAAACAAAAGAGAAAAGGTTAATGGTCATCTTATTATCAAGCTTATATGGCTAAGAGGTGGTTGTTCTTGTTCAAACCATGGGTTTGATTGGGTTACCATGGTCTTCTCGAGTTGAGTTAGAAGGCGGCCTACGGTTTAGTGGCTCGGCTTGTTCGTCTTTTATGGCCGGAAACACTTGTGGCAACATGAGGCGTGTTGGATTTGCTATCAAAGCGGGATTTAAACATGATGAAAATAAGATGAGTCGGAGAGTTGTGTTAAATCTTGTTATCGGTAATATTGGTTTCAACTCTGCTCAAATGTTGGTTTTTGATATGAAGTCGACTCATGTTAGTCCATCTTCTCTGTCTAATGAAGTTGTTAAGTATGTGGTGACTTCTTTCCATCCATCTTCGAATTATTCTTATTTTTTTGTACCTATTTTCTTTGTTAAGTAGGCATAATTCGATTGTTCTTTTTATTTAGCATTGTATTTTTTTATTTTTTGTTTTTTTGAACGGTGAAACTCTATGATAATAGAATAGGACCAGCATGTGCTGTAAACCCCGAAAAATAGTACAGCAAAATAAAATTAAAAATAAAAAACATACACCCCCCCCCCAAAAAAAAATAATCTTTTTTACACTACAATATCTCTAACGTTAAAGTCCACCCATCTATCCCACACTATCTTGTTAAGTTTCGATCTGCATTTTAACCATATGAACGCGACCACTTTAATATCTTCCACCACTTTGCTCCTAACAAGATGTATGTCGTTAAATGCTTTGTTGTTCCTCGCCTTCCATATGTGCCAAAAAGTGATGTGAAACACCAGTTTTATAACATGTTTCCAAGTTACGAAACCTCTTTGGTGACCAATGAACTCCAGCGCTTCAATGGGTGTCGAACAACTCACCATAGTGGGCAGCTTGAGCCATACACAAATGTCTTCCCAGATCGATGTTGATGATATGCACCTAGATAATAAATGCTCCGCAGACTCCTCGTGGTTGCTGCATAGGATGCACAAGTGAGTATATATGATAACGTCGTGCTTTCTCAACTCCACTCTTACCGGTATTTTGCCCATAGTTGCCCTCCAAACGAAGTAGTTCACCTTCGGCGGCACCCATTGATTCCAAAACTTCTTCAATGAGATTGTATTTATTTGTAATTAAAATTAGAGTTAATTACACCGTTAGTCCCTGTGGTTTACGGAAAGTAACAACCTTAGGTACTAATAGTTTAAAGTAACAATCTAAGGTTTTAACTTTTGATTTTGTAACATCCTAGGACCTTAAGGCTAACGGGTGTTAGATACTAACTGCAAATTTAGGGTATTTTTGTCAATTAAGAACTTAGTACCCAACCTTGTTACTTTGGAGAAACCACAGGGACTAACCCCGCAACTAACTCTGATAGTGTTTAAAACACAAATTTTATTTTTTTTCTCATTTTCTTTAACTAAGTTTTTTTATTATTTAAATAAAAAATATAAAAAATAAGGACAAACCAAAGCACACTAATTTATAAAATCCAAAATGGTCAATACGAGTTATAAAAAAACTTCTCGAAACCATGGAATAAGTCACTTTTAATTCTAAGCGTTTTTACACATAATTCAATTTTAGTAAAGAAAAAAATTAAAGTTTATATCCATCAAGAACTAAATTCAACTTTATTAAAAAAGCTGCACATAGCTAATCAATATGAAGTTTAGTTTGAATGTAGTCATCAAAGAATAAAGCAAATATAAAGTTTATATCCATCATATACCCATCCATTCAACACAATTTAGTATGAAATGGTGGTCACCAAAAAAATGGTTGGATGGTTCCACGGCACGATGTCGATGGTGGTTCCACGACACGGTGTCGGTGGTGGTTCCACGGTACGGTGGTGGTACGGCATGATGATGCGACGATGTTGGGTGGTGCAACAATTTGGTGGTGCGAGGTTGGATGCTACGTTGGGTGACGATTGGGTGGTGCGATGGTTCGATGGCACGGTGGTGGTTCAACTGTTAGGTGGTGGTGCGACAGTACTGAATGATCACAATGTGTATCTATTTTTTATTTTATTAACTTTATTTTTCTCTTTTATTAAATAAATTATGTCAACATATTTAATAAAAATAAAAAATAAATGCCACCTAAGATAGTTTGCCTCCCATTTAGGTTAATTATATAGGATTAGCAAATAAAATAAACTTTAACGAGTTAATTAGAACATTTTTTTATAAGTGACCTAACTGAAACACTCCTAAAACTTGGTTATCATTTTGTGAAATATTTCTGTTACTTTACTTGTAAGCTAATTACTAAAGTGGCTTCAAATTAGCTTTAATACGTTAATTACGTATATTTATTTAAATGGTTTACATACATAATTAAAAGGGTTTAATTAGATAATAAGAGAAAAAAAGAAAAATTGTGTTTTATATATTACAAGAGTTAATTTTGTGGTTAGTCCCTGTGGTTTCTCGAAAGTTAAGGTTGGGTACTAAGTTCTCAGATATTTTTTTACGGTCGTTAGTCTTAAGGCTCTAGGATGTTACCAAATCAAAAGTTAAAACATTAGATTGTTACTTTGAACTATTAGTACCTGAGGTTGTTACCTTTTATAAACTACAAGGACTAACGGTGTAATTAACTCTCAAAATTAAGTATGCAAAATTCAATTATTATTTTTATATGGCATTGTATTTATTTGTAATTAAATTATCTATGATAAATGGGACTGGGCAAAGCAAAGGAGCAAGCACAAGAACAATTTGATAGCTCTTTATATGTCCTTTTAGTGTGACTTTCTTTTTACCAACTAAAAACATGTTTTAAATCATTATAAAAGATGATTTTGTAGGATGAATGTCAGAAAGTAGTTTTCACTAGGATAGTAGGATGAGTAGATGGTATCAAATAGCGAAACCGAATCGGTATTGTATTGTATCAGTACCACAATGGAATTTACCGTATCAATTCGGTATCTATTTTTTGACGTTTTCGGGGTTGGTACTTTTGGTTCTGTACGACACCAGTATTTTACTAATTTTATCTTCAAACATCACACTGTACTAGTACCAATTTTGACGAGTTTAGGGATCAGTACTTTTAATACCGGTATGATATCGAGCTCATCCCTGGTTTTCACCTCCTTTTATTATTGTATATTGATTTTTCCCTTGTATGGTTAAAAATATTGCACAATACCAAAGTAAAGTGTTTCAAAATTGAACCAATGTGTGCTTCATAAAGAGAACTAGGATTTAACTCCCGTGTTGCTAGGTGGTAAAACTGTGGTAATTAGTAAGCAAACGACAATCAAAACTGATAAAAACCTTAACGAAAAAAACAAGAGTTTGTACCGCCACATGACTTAAAAGGCAGCCAAAGACACAAGCAACCTTATAACGCGGCCTGGCATAAAGCTTAGACAAACTCAAACTTATACTTATACGTATTATAAAGTCGAGTGGGTCAAGGTGATACTTCTAAGTATTTTTTTACAGTTTTTAGAAAGCGAGGACAAAACACGTGTTGCGGTGGCAGATAGCAAGCCAACAATGACCAAAACGGAGAAAATCATAAAACAAAAACGCAACGGAAACGACTCAGATTTTAGCAAAGAGAACATGGCCGGAAAAATCTAAGATTGCAAAAAAAAAAAAAAAAAAAAGTTGAAAGCACGGACCAATAAAATTGTGACACGTAGCGGTGCATGTTAGCACCACCACACTATACCCAAGATCCTATCGCGTTTTTTTTTTTTTTTTTTTTTGGAACTATAAATTTCTTTTTAATTATGTCGTTTGTGGGATTTAAATCCAAGACTCATTCTTCCTCTCCTCCCAATGTGTTTAAAGGCTTTATCTTACCGTAGTTGTTATTAAATACTAATATACACAAGGCATATTCAGCTTTATTGTGTTATGTTTCTTCTATAATGCTAAAATAATAAACATGATATTGTACAACTTCCAATATATAGTTATTAGACCGTGTGTAGTGGTGAACCAACATAATGCCCCCACCATGGGGTATTATCCGACACGTGGCATCCTAGTCAGCGTTGGGGCATTATAACAAAAGTGGTGTAGTGGGAAAATGTCCAAATAATGCCTCTTCCAATCATTAAACAAAAAAAAAAACTAACTAAATGATCATTGGCTGGTCAAATCAACTCCTTCTCTCATTGGCTACATGCAAGAATGGAATGGAGGATGCAGCGTTTTAATAATAACGCCAAACTCAAAATTCAGATTTTTTTTTTAAATAACGCCTAGTGTAATGGTGGGGGGGGGCGTTTTAAGGCGTTTATTTTTCAAATTTTTTTTTAAATCACGCCCCACTACGGGTGGTCTTAGATCATTTCTGATTTCTAATGGTCAACAAAGGCTAAAAATAATCAAAAATTCATATTTTACTTTTAATAAAAATCATTAAATTTCTATGCACTAAAGACAAATTTTTATTTTATTATAGTAATAACTAGTTTAAGAACCCGCGAGGTTCGCGGGTGGACTAAAACACAAATGATCATCCATTTTGCTACCAAACGAACAAATTAATAACCAAATCACCTTGACCCGTTCAAGGATGAAAGCGAGGTAATTAATGAAACTGGGGAACTAAAAGTGGTAATTACACAGATCTGTCATGAAATCATACAAACACATATTTTAGAAACTCAATTGTAATCATTTTGACTATCAACATGTAGTTCTTTGAATAGTTACAGTAAATTGCAACAAGTAAGCACCATTAGGAAACTTTCAGTTGACCATTTGCAAATCAAATAACAACAACAACCATACCCAGTAAATCCCACAAATAGCAAGCTACTTCTAGGGTCCGGGAAGGGTGGGATGTAGACAGACCTTACCTCTATCCATAAGGATAGAGAGGCTGCCATTTGCAAATCAAATAAAAATTAAATATCAAAATTGGAAATAAGAGGCTTCAATAAATACCAATGTATCAAACCTTTGTAACAGATCAATATATGTGAAAATGAAACCTGTAAAGTAAGGGGTAATGCTAATTAGATGGAAAACTAAGGATAATTCTTGACTTGAGACTCTGATATGATTCGACTAATGAGAGTATGTTCTAGAGAAAGAAGAATGTGACCTGAGTAGAAATGGGTGGGTCTTTAGAGCAGCTCCATAGATTATTCTGGGAGCCCCTATTGACCCGTTCAACTTTAGTGGCTAGTGGGGAGTTAGCAATAGTTAATTAATTTAGTAATGGCAACTTTAATTTCAGGTTTTTTGTCATTTGGTTTTCTGTTGTTGTTTTTTGTTATTTGAAACCTTTTTATCGGAGAGTTACGCCCCTCTCGAATTGGGCTTATTAATTCCGGCAAGCTATCATTTTCATTCGATAATTACCTTGTTCTTACCAAACTCCCCAAATTATAGAATGATAATTGGCTCGAGATACTTCACACAGAATATTCACATTCATGATTCAATATGCATACCCGACCCCTCGTGAGCCGAGACACCTCACGCATAATATTCGCAGTCCATCTGATGACCATATGAAGACATCTTGATCCTAAAATTCAACATTCACACCAGATATATAAGATCAGTATAATTATATATTATAAGTAATATTACAAAAGACTTAAATCTCACTTACAATTATCTAAATGTATCATAACAGTAACATAAAAGTTTACCCAACTTACGTTCAAGTAAATCCAGGTGGATCCGGATTTGATCTCTGAAATTCTTCTACATGTCGATGTACCATTCCTGTTACAAACTGCAACCAAAAGAGTGTTAGCAAATTATTTTCGTAGTAGAAAATGACCCAACATGAGCTTGCTTTCATAAGCTTTTTGTTCTAGACCACAGACTTTGCAAACCGAGGGGCGGAGCTCGTAACGTACCTTCGCAATCGTAATTGCTTTCCATGAACACTTAACTTTCGAAAAAACGCGCAAATTAAACTCCTTAAATATAAAGTTCTCATTATAAATATAATTAGTTACATATTAATGCATTATTATATAATATTATGATCATATAAGAATACATATAACTAACAAACTCACTTTAGAAAAAAAAATTAAAAGCTCGTCCCTCAGTACATGGGAACTTTGCTCAGACATTGCTCAATGCTCATAGCTTCCTCAAATGTTCCAGCTAAATCCTTGAGGTTAAGGATCCAAAGGGGAAATGCACGTTATGGATTAAGTTGTTTCATCTCTCATGTTCCACGATTTCTACGTATACTGGCCGCCTAAGTAGAAATGTTGAAAATCTAGCAAGATCAGTAATTGTATTGTAATTCATGTGATTACTTCATACACTACAACCTATCAGTACATCAAATTATGTTCTCAAACATGAAAAGAATAGCTCAACTGGATGTTATACGTGTCATTTTTCAAAAGCAAAAGGTATTTGGGGATATTGTACCTTTGCCAGCAGCTTTGGCTTATTCCAAGCTCTTCTCATCATCACAACCTTCAAAAGTAAATTAACAAACCAAACTTGAAAACAGTAACTTGGTGACTCTTTAAAGGTAAAATTAAATGTGTCACGAATCAACCCACTCTAGGTAAATGGGTTACATTGCCACGTCTAACATATGATAAAAAATGAGTACATAATTTATAGATGTTTACCGTGACAATAGTATATCGGAGAGAGAGATTAAATGATAGTTGTACACCAAAAGCACCTGAAGTTGTTGAAAACTAAACTTTTTCACCTATCGATAAAAAAACTTCTTACTCCCTGCATTGTCAATTTGGAATCTAAACATTCTTTTATATGCAAATTTTCTCAAATAGAAAGTGCTAACTTAAATCTGCCGGTGTTGATCCTTGAATCCCCGGCTGACAACTTCATGTACAGACTCACTAAATCATTAACAAAAATATAAAGTTGCTGGTGAGAAAAAAATAAAAAAATATATCAAAACATGTACTAAGACACGATCTCATGTCTACCTTGAATGAAGCTATTCCAAATCACAATCGAATGAACCATAAAGCAAATTGAACCCATATTTACAAAACATGAACCATCAAATTAAAAAAGAATTCAACTGCTACATACTATAAACTAATAATCTGCCACAAATTTCAATTCCTTATAAATTAAATTCATTACATAAAAAGCTTGCCTGAGTGGATCAGTTAAGTAAGGCATATCTTCAAGCACATAACCTGCTTCCCTGTAAAAATTAGACAAAAAAATTGTTTAGAAATCGGCAAATCAATTATGGTTACATAAGCATTCAATGTCATCAACTACAGCAAATAAAATGGAAAAAAATGATGATCGACCATTCAAGTAAGGTTAAATAAGCGTTCAAATCATCGATTAAAGTAAATCAAATGAAAGGAATCTACATACTAAGAAAACTAAATTAGGATTTTCTGTTTTATATTCAGACACACAATTCACACCATATAAACCACTCCAACAACACCAACTAAAAAAGGATTAATGATGAAATTAGAGAATAGAACAACAATCAAAAAATGGGAAAATTTTAAACAAAAAATCAACAATATATGTTAAAGAACAAACAAATCTGCATCGTACCTAATGAATGATCTCTACCTACCTAATTGCAATACAGATCTGAATTTCACCTAAATTGTGAAAGAAAAAAATAACCCTAACTTGTAAATTGAACAAACAGACACCCTAGATTCCCAAATCAAATAAAACCAACACACAAACAAAAATAACAATTCAAACACACATAGTACAATTCACAATCGAAGAAAAAGATGGATGTAGGAATCATGAATTAACATTAAACACGATTCTTCGGTCGCTAGGGTACATTAAACGTACATTAGCCCTAGAACTCTTCAGGTCAAGAAGATGAAGAGAAAGTTACCTGGGTTGTTTGGTTTGTTCAATAGCCATCATCTAGGGTTTATTCAATAGCCATCATCGCTGACATGAACAAAGAACAATCAATTCGAGCCCAAGACCAATCAAAGAACAATCAATTCGAGCTCTACATCAAGCCTCAACAAAGAACAATCAATTCTAGGGTTTGAAGAAAACAACAGAAGAGAACCAACAGAAAGATTGATGGTGAAATCAGCTTTGATTAGGGTTTTTTATTGGAATTAAGAAGGAAAGAAAGCTGATTTCAAATTTATGGAAAGTGTGTATCGTAAGGAAAGAGATGAACACTAAAAGAAGGAAAAAGAGAGTTACCTATTTTGCGATAATGAAAGAAGATTGTAGGAGAAGGAAGCCATCTACGCGTATTTTGGTTTAGGGTTTTAGTTGCCGCCCAAAGAAGAAATCTGTGTACTATTAAGTTGACAGGTGGCAAAAAATGGTTTAAGGAAATGCCAAGTGACCAAAATTGTTTTGTTTTAATATAAGTAATAGATGTTCTAACTTTTTAAAACACATTTTCAATACTACGTACGTTTTACTAAAAAAAAGTTACAGTATATTTTTTGTAAAAAGTTGAATGTTGTAGTTATAGAGTATAGTCGTGTCAAATGAGCCAGGGGCGGATTTAGAGCCAAAAAGGGGGTTCCTAGGAAACTCGTTTATCGCAATTTATAGCATTATGTTATATAGAAAATTTTCAAGGAACCTTGTAGGGGAACCTTGTAACTAAATGTATGAGTGGTCTATTGGTTAATACATGCGCTTCTTATGCTTGACGTCCCAAGCTCAAGTCCGGTTACGGCCACTTTTTTTGCTTTTTTTGAACTCAAAACTCAAAAGCGAATTATGGTTTAATGATTCATGCTTGTCGCCCTTTCCTGTTTACCCTCAAACACAAACACACACGGAATAGAACACAGCCGACCACTCATCTTCTCGTCTCCAGCCACCATCCCTCCACACGCTGTCACCGTCACACAGCCTCTCGCCAGAGCTACTCCAGCCTCCACACACAGCTCCTTCCCGTATTTGTTTACTCTCTTAAGCCCTTCAGGTTCGTTTAAACCTTATAAGTTGTTGATTTTAACTTTGAATTTGTTGATTTACATGTTTGTTTAGACATTCAATTTGATTTCTAGACATTCAATTTACATAGGCTAGTTAGTATGAATAGGTTGCCTCATTGGGCTCATTGTAGATGTTTTCGTTTCACTTCATCTTAACTGTTTTACGGGGGGAGGTTATTCAGATAAGTCTGTGACAACCATTGTTAAGTATGGTGGAATAAGATAGGAATAATGGATTTTAATAATCCAAACTTTTAGTCGTTGGCCGGCAACGGTCCCAACTTCAAAAATAACTGGTGGTAGTCCCAACTTTTCACATATTGTAAACAAATGGACTTTTACTAAAAAGAACCTTAATTTCTTTTTGTATATTTATCCTTTTCGGTTTAGTAAGGGTGTAAGGGGTGCTCACCTAAGAGGTGAGTCCCCTCTCTTACGCCCAACCAATCCTCGTGTGCCACGTCAACTCCCCTCTTAAACTCCCCTAACACCCTAAATTGATGGCGGCACTCCCCTCTTAGGTGACTTGGTTTTTATTAAATAAAAAAAAAAAAAAAGCATTGATTGGTCAAGCTCTCCCTCTCTCCTCCCTCTCTCTTCGGTGAGCCGCCACCGGTTTTACCCCCTCTCTCTAACTCACCGCAGTGATGGCGGTGCATCCCCGCTCGGCAAAACACCTCCCCGCATGGGTTTTCGGTGGGCACCCCGATCTCCCTAAAGGTCCATTGGTTTACATTATACGAAAAAGTTTCCGAAAAGGATAAGGAGACAAAAAGAAATTAAGATTTTTTTTAGTAAAAGTCCATTGGTTTACAATATATGAAAAGTTGGGACCACCACCGGTTATTTTTGAAGTTGAGACCGTTTCCGGCCAATGACTAAAAGTTTGGATTATTAAAATCCATTATTCCAATAAGATATTACTAGCAAATCGCTCACTGCATATGATTTTGTTTTGCTTTATGTGTGTTCCCTTTTAGTCGCTTTTGCAAGATTGCGTAGAGGCTGAATGTAGTTTGCGGTGAGTGGTGGTCAATGTTTAGTATGCTGGAATTAGGGAAGAACTAGGATTGGTTCATTCCATTGGAATGGAAGCAGAACTGTTTGTTTTGATTAGTGTAATGTAATGGTCCATTCCAGTGATTTTATTAACTTGTTGATTTTTTTTAGATCGTTCACTTCATTCCATGTTTTTTTATTTAACATTGTATTTATTTGTAATTAAATTATGTATGATAAATGGGACTAGGCAAAGCAAAGGAGCAAGCACATTGAACAATTTGATAGCTCTTTTTACGTCCTTTTAGTGTGACTTTCTTTTTACCAACTAAAACCATGTTTTAAATCATTATAAAAGATGATTTTGTAGGATGAATGTCAGAAAGTAGTTTTCACTAGGATGAGTAAATGGTATCAAACAGTGAAACAGAATCGGTATTGTATCAGTACCACAATGGAATTTACCGTACCAATTCCGTACCTATTTTTTGACGTTTTCGGGATTGGTACTTTTGGTTCTGTACGGCACCAGTATTTTACTAATTTTTATCTTCATTGTGACAAGTGTTTAAAAAGGACAAGTGTTTAAAAAGGAATCAAGTAGGAAGGGTATCACAATGTATAGAAACCCAAATTTAGCACCATCTTCATTGTGTCATTTATATGGCCGAATTGCTCTTCTAGTTCATAGATCTGCATATAAAATGACTGAATTGCCCTTCTCGTTAACGAAAAAAAATGGATGAAGTTAACCCAGTGGACTAAAATGGCAACGGCGAAACCCTTTTGGACCCATAGACGAAAAATGAAACCTTTAGACTAAACTGGAAAAATGGCCCAAACAACAGGGACTAAAATGACATTTAACTCTTTGTTTATAACTTCACAACATCGAATATGTTTAAATTGTTTGAGTAGTTTTACAAAGGTTCATTGTTGGAGGTTAAGAAAGATCTCCATGGTATCATATTTTAAACATGGCACCTGTCCTAAAATGATATAATATTTTTTTCCCGTAATTTATTCAAATTTCTTTTGGCAACTTTAAATAGAAAAAATAATGCATTCCTCGCAAGAAGATGATTAATTAAGCTATAAATTTAAAAGAATAGAAAACTTCTTTTTATAACAAAATACCATTTTAAACTTTTTTGTCAATCACATGAAAATTGAGAGTAAGCTTGATATCCTACATACTATAATATAGTGGCACTTAAATATGTAACTTCAATTTCATGACATTTTGATGTATGAGGATATATGTAGGGAGATTTCGTCAAACTTGGTTTGGATCTTTCATGAAAATCCGTTGTTATCAACATGAGCTGTGTTTATACAACAAAATAACAAATGCCTCATAAATATGATTCATTTTTTTTTTGGTATTCACCATACGAGGAGAGATATTTTGACAATATAAAATGCGAGTAAAAAAACTAAAGAGATGTAATCAAAGATAATATACTTTTTAAATAAATAACAAAGTACTGAACTTAGAATTACTTACATCGATAGAAATATAAATTACTTTAAACAATTATATATTCATGACTACTCTCTCAAAAGAGTAGCCAATTTAGTGTTGTTGATCATGTTCGGGTAAATGTGAACCCCATAACCAATTTTTCCTTAATTATTTCCTTCGGATAAAACTCAATCCAATCCTTAGATTTTAAGCCATAAGTTCCTACAACTTGATTGAACTGTTGAAGAACGTATTCGTTCTTCTTGTTTAACTTAAGCATTGAATTAAAAGTGCGTCCATTTGTATTTGTATCATTGACCAATTCAACTTCAATTCCATTAGAAACACTATTCTTCAAATCACCAATAAATGGAAATAAGATGTTTTCAACACCATCCTTGGGCAATCCTACTCCACTATGATTGCGTGTGTCACTTTCAATAAGCTCTTTGCGTATCCTATCGTCCTCAGACATTTACTTTACTTGGTAAAATATGTTTATGTATGAATAAATATTCAGGCGAATCTTGGTTATTTGTAGTACACAGGGAGTAGAGTCTACATACAATATATTTCATATTTATTATTGTAAATTATCAAATATTAACAAATATTGCATTTTATATAAATGGATATTCAACAATAAATGCAGGATATAAAACAACTAACCTATGGGCTGTTGTGGTTGCCCTTTTGTTGGTGTTGCGAATGTTGTGGCGACTAAAGTTGTAAAGGGCGTCTGAGAAGTGATGTTTGGAATTACGGTTGGATTAAAACCTAGTATCTTATTGTTCTCGGATATTTACTTTACTTCGTAATATATGTGCATAGAGAGCGGATCATGAAAAACTACTTATATGTGAGAAAACTAAAAAACTCACTCAAACCCACTAAAGAGGAGGAGGGGACTTTAATGAAGGAGTGGCAAAATTAGAAAAATTATATATAACTTTTCAAGCATTTCTATCTTCTTCATATGTTATTATTTTTTTTAAAATGCGTCATAAGATCACAATTTTTTTAATCTTTCGTTCGAGTATATATTCGAGCATATTTTTGCGACATACAAAAAAGATTTAACGTGACGTCTTTTTTTCAGTACTACTATTATAATTAGGGGGTGCAAAAAACCGAAGTAACCGAACCATAACCGAATTAACCGACAAAATCGAACCGAAAAAAACCTAACCAAATAAAAGACCGGTGGGTCGGTTAATGTTTTTTTTTGAAAACGGAAAGTAGTGGGTCGATTATGGTTATCAATGTTTCCATAACCACCATAACCGAACCGAATCGACATGTAATAAATCTTTGTAGGATTTAGAACTTTTCACCAGTTTTTTAATATTTAATATTTTGATTAAAAAAATCGTATTTATTGGTTATTTCATATCATTTTGCGGGTTTGGATGAATGTTTATTTGAATTTATGGAATATATCAAATCACTTATTTGAATATTCGGTATTAATATTGTAGATTGTATGTATTTTTTAATACCATGTAATATACTAGTATCTACAAATATGTAATAACAATTTATTGCATGTTAAAAAACATTAAGCTATTGTTAGCTAGGCTAAATACACGGTTAACCACCCACAACCGACCCGCTATAACCATCAAATCCGATTAACCATAACCGCCATAACCGATCGGTTACGGTTATGGTTATCCATTAACCGATACCGCGGTTATGGTTATGGTTTTAGGCTAAAATCGATCCAAATCGACCCATGCACACCCCTACCGACATCCACAATATTTCCAAGCATATTTCAAGTCCCCTATGCTATAACATCCTTATAAAACCTGAATTTGAGGTTAACGGGGGTTATACGCGTCAAAAACCATCAAAACATGTTGTAGGGACTGAAACTGTCAAAACAGAAACTTTTGACAGAACAACTCGCCTTCACGCCACGCGAGGCCCCCTTGGTGTTTTGGCGCGCCACGCGAGGCCCCTTTGGTGTTTTAGAACTTTCCATTTCAGTAGCAGCCTTTGTTTTCCAAGTTAGTTTTTGAAACTTGTGGGCTATAAGTGTGATCTCCAAGCATAGAATCAGATCTTGGACACTTGTTGTGATCATACACTTCCTTGGGCATTACACAATCCACTTGGCATCATCTTATGGCTTCTCAAAAACTATAAATACCCCCTCAAAATTGCCCATAAGACTTGCTCATTTGCTTTTCCCATCTTAAACACTCTAAGTGGAGTTGCTACCTTATTAGGAGGCCTCCCATCTGAGTTTTCTAGTTCATCTTTCATCCTAGAAAACTAGTGAGTGTTCTTCCTAGTCTTATTATTTATTCTCAGCAATTACAAGCTGAAAGTCAAACAGTTTGACTACCGTTTGACTTTCGGTTTTGACCATGAAATGGTCAAGTCAAAGTTCAATCGAACTTTGCAATGTGATCGTAATCACGATGGTTATAATCCCTTGCGATTATACCTATTGATTACCACGTTTACTAGTCGAAGTGACGAGTCAAAGTTTCGGTCAAAATGCATGTTTATGTGCATTTTACGATGAAACTATTTTCGGGTATCAAAACACTTTGTTTTGATATCAAATCGGCTTTTCAACTTAGTTAAACATGTTTAACTCGTCACTTCTAGTTTAGTGCTTATTTAGGGTCGTAAGTCGAGCAGTTTGACCACCGCTTTGACTTTCGAATCCGATCCATTTGGTCGATCATTAGGATCCGGCCAAACACATATTTATGACCATAGTTGTATAGGGAATAACCTCCTGAGGTTATACCTTATGGTCACTTCATTTGGTTAGTTGTATGATAGGTAGTTTATATGCCTTTAGAAAAGGACCAAAATGCCCTTTTACGCATAAATTCAATTTAAGCATATGTAACCTAAATTTCGACACTTAAACTGATATTACAACATTATTAAGCATGTTTAGGCATATAAGACTTATCATAGGACTAGTTTGACCATCCGAACGCGCATTTGCGCAAATGACACGTTAAAGTAGCGTAAACTACCTTAACGAGTCATAACGGGTCAAAAGCACTTAGGAATACTTTCAAATCAGAATGTAGACTTTGTTAAACCATTTCATATGAGTTCCAACACTCATTTGGTTTACTAGACCTCATTCTACCTGATTCCTTCGATCATGTACCGTTACTTTAACATACTTACTCGATGTTAGGACACATTAGGACACGTACGAGGCTTTGTTATCTCACTTGATTCAAGGATACTTTGCAATCCCAAGTGAGTACATAGACCCCTCTTTTTACGCTTTCCAAATGTTCTGAGGTAACTATGTGAGTACATAGTCCCCTCTTTTACGTTTTGCAAATGTTTTGGGGTGATTCATATGTGCCTATTCACTATTTTCATGATTTCAAGCTATATGATTTTACATGCATAATACATATCCTTTGACAAATTGAAACTGTTATCCATGGCTTAAATACTGTTTTTCAAAGTTTGTAAGACTATTTGTTGGTGCATATTTATACTTATACATTCATTAACAATGATTAAGCCGATTGGTAGTACGATATAGCGCTATAGGACTTGATACCCCATTCCTGTTGTACGGAATGTTAGAAACCAAAGTTTAAACCAAATAGATTTTGCCTTTGTGGTAAATCTATAGTCATCAAAGTGTAGTTTGATAGGTTTGAATGTATTACCAAGCGTCCACAATGTGCTTTTACAAAGGTTTTCTAACTAAGCCATAAAACTGATCTTTTGTTAATTTTCTAAACCAAAGCATAGTTTGATATGCTATTATTAAACCAAAGCATAGTTTGATATGCTATTTTCTAAACCAAAGTATAGTTTGATATACTACCAAATCATAAGTTTAAGTATATTTCGATATACTTCCAAAGCATAGTTTGATATGCTACCAATGTGATATTGTTTACCAAAGCATAGTTTGATATGCTATTTTCAAACCAAAGCATAGTTTGATATGCTATTTTCAAGCCAAAGTACATTTTGATATACTACCGATGTTTTCATTCTTAAACCAAGGTATATTTTTGATATACTACCAAATCTATTACTTCATGAACTAAAGTATATTTTGATATACTATCAATTCAATTATTTCAAAACCAAAGTATATTTGACATACTACTTATCCTATTATTTCAAAACTAAAGTATATTTTATATATACTACAAACCTTTTTATCAAAGCAAAGTGTTTTAGAAACCAAACTTTTATCAATGATTCATGGCTATTTTTGTAAACATATAATCTTTTCTAATGGTATCCAAAGCCATGAATCTAATTCACAAAAACCTATGTTACTCACAGGCATTTTTATGGTGACGTTTTATTTTCACAATGTTTCAGGTTCTATTATGTGACGACTGTTGATTGCTTGCTTCACATAGGATGGACGCGGGCCTTAGTGACTTTAAAATTTGAAAGACAATTATTTGTACTTATTTGGTTTGTTTTAAAACAATGAATCTATTAATGGAATAAAACAAAACTTCAAATACCATGTGTTGTAAAACAATGATTCTGTGACATGACTCCCCGATGTTTCCGCTGCGGTTTGTTGTATTACGCGGTTGGGGTGTTACAAGATGGTAACAAGCTGACCCTCAACATCTTGAACTACAGTAAGAGGTTTTGGATTAGGGATAGAACCTGGTGTCGACAAGTCTTCAAATTCAATAAAGTCTTTAGTTAGATCGGGAGCAACAAAGTTGTGAGCACAAGAATTTCTCCCTCACTGACAGCATCAAAAGACAAAGTAGCACCAGCTCCGGTCAACAAAATCTCATAAAAACCTTCTCTCGTTGAACGCATGACAAGCGCGCAAGTAAGATTATGAAGACTTGTATATATATCGTGTCTTAAATTGTTATGTTTGGTGTTTTACTTTTCAAAACAACATGTCTAAGTCCAAGATATGATGCATGCATTTCAATTCCTATGCCTTATCACACTTCTCACGAAAAATGTCCTTTTTACAGGAACCTTTATATATAGGTAAAACGTGTGTATACCTTCACCTTTAACTAACATCATAGGCTTGCGGTCTTCTCTTTCCCATATCAGACTCATGCCTACCCATACCAAAGTCTCTTCGGGTATGGCGCGTATATCTATTGGACGTTCAGTCAGAAGTTTGTAAAATTGGGGATTTTTGAACTTCTTGGCAGTAGGGACAACATCAACAAGATATTCAATAAGTGATCGAAACTACATGCACACCGGAATCACACCTGCCCTGTTATAAATGAACTTTTCTTTATAGGTGTAAAAACTAACCGGTGGTTTACCAGACTGAGCAACAACTCCTCCTCGTTTCTTGAACGAAACCAACATTCTTTTGTTTTCATCTTGTAAAAAACGTTAAACATGCTCACCAAAGGTTCTATTCCTAGCACACGACAACAGAACTCAAAATGTTTCAGACGACTCATCCCTATAGGATGAATTTGGGTGATGTCTCACTTATAAAACTCAAGGATCTTGACTATAAATTGGGTAATACGAAGACGAAAAATGACAAGAGTAGAAAAAATCGGCATACGAAGTTATCTTACCCTTTGGAGGGTTAGCAACAGTTCATCTCTGGGTATTCAACACCCCATTTATCTTTAAAGCACAATTTCTGGAACTCTTTTCTCGACCATCTGATGACAATAGTCTCTAGCGGCGAAGAAATAACTCCCTCTTTGTATTTACTAGAAGACGCAATCAGAAAGGAAAGTACAAATTTTCTAAGAAGGGAATAAAAAGGCAAGAAAACGAAAAGGTTAAGTGAAGAATGTTGGAGATCGCCTGGTAATTATAGGCCAAACATTTGTTACGATCTGATCGGAAACCCTAACGATTTCTAGGGCGACAAACAAATTGCTATACGCGCAAGACATGTCAGCAAAAAGACAGGCATGGCAACCTGCCGCCTGATGATATACCAAGTTGTCGACTGTCTCCTCACCAATCCGCCTGCAAATGTCAGAAAAAATGCGACAGAGACACGGCGTCTGGTCTACTAAAAAGTAGACGTCAAATCCACAACCAAAAATGGGCAAGCCATACTTGTAACCGCCATACCTAAAAGATGGTTTCGTACCATATTATGTCACGGAAATGTGTTACACGCCAAACGAGAGAACTCAACCCAAAATACTAGTCTGGTGGGTGAGAGAGCCCATTTGGTATATAAACCCCACATCGGTTGCCCATACAAACGATGTGAGACAAGTCCCATACCTTGCAATGGTATTAGTCCATAACAAAACGACAAAAAAACATTTACTGTATTTACCTTTGGCACGTGCCAACGCTCATGAAACACTCATATCTCAACAGTCTTGGCCTGCACACACAAATTTGCGTACACGAACCAAGACGAGGGGGACTTGTATAGGAATGTACCAAATCGCACCATTAAGCTCACACCAGAGACACATGGCATGAAGACATTCGATACAAGGTCATAAAATTCTATCTTATGGTGGACTCGCGTGTAGCTGATTATTGCCCATGCACACCGTGTGGATGCCCTTTCAACCAATCAGAGCAAATATGGCGTCAGCACACTCATGCACATCATTGGTATGGAATGTTCCCCACCGGTAAAAGCGTGACAAGTGTCGTTGAATCCGTTAGGGCTGTAAGGACCACCACACCTGAAGGAAAACGACGTCTAACCAAATCTACTATAAAATAGAAGAAGATTTACATCTCACAAATTGGAGCTCTCTCCATATATATTCTACAAAGCCCTAAGTACCTAAACAGGTACTTACTCTCACACTCGAGGGTGGTCACATGGAGGATTCCCGACCTGTGGCGAGCCTAGCGGTGTTGTTGTTTTGTAGGAGTTGACGTTGAACGAAGCTTGCAATCTCTCTTAGAAAGATCCTACTGGTGGAACTGATCTCAGCCATACGGGGCTAAAATTTGATTCTTCATAGTAGTTAAGACTCTTATGAACTTTTGGTTATTTTTGTTTCACCAAATAGTTTCCTAAATATGTGATATTTATCGTGTCCTTAGATAGGTTTCTTAACTGGTTGGTTTGTGTTGACCCGTTTCTATACAAGTCATGTTTTTGTTTGGAAAAAAAAAATGACACAATAAGTTACTATGCCGTGGTCGTATCTAGCATCTCTGATCATCATGTCTTATCATATTGTGTCTGGTCTATTATGCCAACCGTATATGATTATGTTCTTACCTTTTCATAAACGATATGCCTACATCACATAATTGTGTCATTGTTTTTAATTAAAAGTTTAACAAAAAAAGAATACTTTTGTTAGTTTTGTTGGATCTAGACGCTGATGTATTTGCGTAGCTGTGTTAATGTGTGTACACATGAAAATAGGAATGGTGGATCTTTGTTGTAAATAAAACATTATTATAGCTCTTTATTTTAATTAGGGATGGTAATCGAACTCGAACCCGATGAGTAAACTCAAAACCCGACACATTTGAGGGGGTTTATGGTCGGGTTAATTGAGTTAGGATTAGTTTTTATTTTTTTCGTGTGTTTGGAACGGGCTTAGGATTTGGTGATATACCCGTTTACCCAACCCGATTACCCAATAAAGTACACCTGTTTACCCGATTGTATACCCGATATAATTTCTTTTATATTTTTAAATATGTATATATATGATATATCCATTTTTTATACATATAGGAATTTTATGCCATATACATTGTAGTGATTTAATATATTTTTTAGTGATAATACTAAATGTAACTGATTAATCGTTACCCAATAGATACCCGATAGGTTTTTAAGTCGGATATATCCAACGGGTATTTTTTTTTTAAATTAATGGGTTTACCCCAAACTCGCGGGTATACCCGATACCCGATGGTCATTTACCCGCTATAAACCCGACGAGTTTGGGACAAACTTACCTAACCGAGTTTGGGGTTGGGATTACCTAAACCCGTCCCAAATCCGACTCATTGTCATCCCTAATTTTACTGCATCTATTAGAAGCTTTAATTCTGGATCATGCTGACGACATGCACATTTATCCATTATAAATTTATCAATTATAAATTATCAACATGTTGATGCATAGAGTAGTTGTACTCTATGCTTAGGGAGATTTTTAAAAAAAATTGATATAATTACACTTTTAACCTAAAACTATTTTGGTTTTTTACTTTTAACCGCAAAGCTTTTTATCTTTGTCAATTTAACCTAAGAACTTTTTTACTTTCAACTTTGGTACCCTATACTTTTCATATTTCACAAAATTTCGTTTTACGTTTTGTTCTAAATTTTGCGAGTTAACACGACGCAACGTTCATGTGTGGTTCAATGTTTTTACGTTTTGTTTTACGCGTCGTTTTAAATTTTGCGAGTTAACTTTACGCAACGTGCGTGTGCGGTTCAACGTTTTTATGGTCGTCTATTTTTTCCCGTTTGATATGTTCATCGTGACGCGCGGGTCCTAAATAAACTTAGTTATTATTTTCTATGTTTTATGTTTCGATCTAATTTTCTCCGCATTAACACATCGCAACTTCAGTGTTGGTGGTAGCTAGCGGTGATGTGGCCTTGGTGCTATTTGTCACGGTTTTACGCCCCCACCGCAACGCGGGTGGCTTAATACTAGTTACATTTTATTATGTAAACTGGTTTATGCCCCGCCCGCGTTGCGGGACGCTATACCGAATATTTCTCCGTTTGGTGACATGTTGGCTTCTTTTTTCAGTTACTTATATATATATACTACTCATAACACGATCTCAATAAAAATTGCATTAAGATATAGATAAAAATACGTTTATTTTTATTAATGTTTAGGAAATATAGAGTAAACTTACTAAAGTCGGAGAGTAGCAGCGTAGTAAACTGACTTAAAATGGCTAGGTCTAGAACCCGGGTCTGTTGACATTGTTTAGTCATATATCAAAGAGTAAAATGCACGGATAGTCCCTGTGGTTTTGTAAAATAACACCTATAGTCCCCAACTTTTGAAAATTACACCAGTGCTCCCTGTGGTTTGACAGTTTGTTACTCGGATAGTCCCTGGAGTGATTGTCCGTTAGTTTTCTCCGTTAAATCCATGTAAAATGACCAACATGCCCTTAGTATTAAATTAAAACACTAAAATACATATATTAAAATGAAAGGTGGGACCCTCCACCCCTATCTTCTTTGCAAACCAACCCCTGCAACGAACCTTCTTCTCAAACAGATCGGAGGATAATTTGAAAGTGCTTACACGTAAATAACATATATTACTCATGTGAATTGATGAAATACTTAAACAATACATACCTGCATACGTTTATCAATCGGAATAACGTCGAAGATTTGAGTCTTTTCAGATTCCGACAATCGATCATTAGCGGTGGTTTAATCTAATTGCCATTTGAACTACAGGGTGAACGACATCTGAATCGACGACAGTTACAGATTCATTTGAAGCATTATATTCAATGTCTGAATCGGTATTCATAAAGTGAAAAGGACTTTCAACAAACACTTGGTGTGTATCGAACCAAGAAACTCAAGAACAGCATTCGAAGTCGAAACCGTATCAAAGTTCCAGTTAACTGTAACCATCAGTATCCGATTTCGGTTTCCATTGCAGTTCTGAAGCGTAACGAACATCGATTTTGGGGGTTTCGTTGAGGCGTTTGGGGATAGTAATAAGGATTTGTTTAGATCGCCTCTTGAAACGATTTTCCGACGGTGCAGTTGTGGTGGTCACAAGTGGTTCTCAAGAGGGTTTTAAATTGTGGGGTGGTTTAGTGACGGAGAAGATGAAGTGGTGGACCCCACTTTAATTCTGAAATATTACTTATATTTCTTTTACATTATTAATTATTAATTATTATATATTTTAATAGTAAGGGTATTTTTGTCATTTCAGCCCACTTAACTGAGAAAACTAACTATCATCTAGTGTAGGGACTATCTGAGTAACAACTTGTCAAATCACAGAGAGCAAGAGTGTAATTTTAAAAAGCTGGGGACTAAAGATGAAATTTTAGCAAACCACAGGGACTATCCGGGCATTTTACTCTATATCAAACATCAAAAATCACTGTACCACATACAGTTTTCATAAACAAACATGTGCTCAATTAAAATTATACTAACTTAAAAATTAAAAAAAGGAAAAAAACTAATTATAAAGAGGGCAGCTGCCCTTTTCCACCATTAAAATTGCGGAACTACTGCCGCCCGTAATTTTTGTACAGGGAGGCAATTGTGGATTTATATATCAACCACCAAGAAGATCTTTAATACTAGACATTTCAAACGTTTACAAACATGGATTAGAATCAAAAGATCTAATTGTAAGAAGGGTATAAAGGTTCCTAAAAAAACCTATTATAAAAAAAAAAGAAAAAAAAACTTAAACATCCACCACCATCAAAAACCTAAACCCTCGTTTGGAAAAAACCGGTTAAAAACCGGTCCCAACCGGTTATACCGGTTATTGTTTTGGACCTCAAAAACCGGTTAGTAACCGGAACCGGTTATAAAAAAAACCGGTTTTTTTTTTAAACCGGTTTTTTAATAACCGATTAACCGATGTGGTGGTGGTGGTGGGAGTGTGTGTTTAATTTTTTTTTAGATTTTTTTTTGGGGGGTGGGAGGTTAGGCTTTTTTAGGTTTTTGGAGAGTGGGGGTGGGGGTTAGGTTTTTTAGGGTTTTTTTTGGTGAGGTATAGTTTTTTTTTTTTTTTTTTTTTTTGCCGGGGGGGGGGGGGGGGGGGTGGCTTTAGGTTTTTGGGTGGTGGGGAGGGGGGAGGGTTTAGGTTTTTGGGTGGTGGTGGGGTGAGGGTGGGGATGAGTGTTTAGGTTTTCGGTGGTGATGTAGTGTGTTTAATTTTAGGTTATTGGACACTTGTCACTCTATAAATCCTTCTTACACTTCTTACAATTAGGAGTCTTTGTAGAATAAGTTGACCCTTACAAACATATCATCTTAGATACTATCTTAAATTTCTTTGAAACGAATTTCATTAGAATAGACTAGCAAAAAGCTAGCAAGAAAACACAACATCCGTAATTACAAATCAAGAATACAACAATCTTTCCAAGAAAGCTATTTAATTGGTGAACTAACTACTTTTAATCCAAAGATAAGCTAAAGATTTATTTTTTTCCACGACTTAGTAACGCTTGCCTTCTAGCCTACGAAACTAACTTCGTTTCTCTCCTCCCAGATACACCAACTTGCGGAAAGAATAATCCCATGAACCACCTCTTTTTCAAACTTCCAAATTGAGATAGTTGTGAATCAAACACAGATCTCGAACTTCAAAAGTATAGATAAATGGTATCCATCACCATGTACTCACCCCTTGCCAGACCCGAGATGCAAAATAACATGAAGTCAACAAATGATCTATCGGTTTCTCGCTTTCCCCATGTAAACTACACATTCTAGACAGTAGACTCTACATGAACATTTCTTTGCAACAAGCATCTAGAGTAGGAATTCTCTTCTTCTCGAAACCTTCTAAATACCCTAAGACATTCATTTCTCTTTCAAACACCATTAAAAAATTATATAACTAATATGCCACTGAGCCAACTCAAGCCCGACGGTAAAGCTCGTATTCAAGCTCGTTAATGAAACAAACTTATATTTAAGGCTCGAGCTCGTTAAACTTAATCCGATTCAATACTGATAACCGATCTCAAATATCTCACGATCGATTAACACACACACACCCCCCCCCCTCCCCCCCCCCCCCCCCCCCCAACAGCTTACACATCTAGTAAGTTTTGGGCATTTTAAGGCTTCCCATTTGGATGATGCCACACTATTTTACCTCATCTATTGTCGATCTTGTTACCCCTTTTGGATCATTTTTGACCCATCATCGGAATCACCCACTAATTTCTCCACTACACAAACCCTAAATTCCCCACAAACAACCTCAATTACACCCCTTTCTCTCTCACCAACAATGGCCGGATCGGAGAACGAACCCACCAATTCATCTTCCGGTGAAGAAGAAGAAGAAGTTTCATCACAAGGATCCGAATCAGAATCGGAGACCCAACACACCCTTGAAAAAAACCCTCAATTACCCGACCCGAATATCAACAAACCCAGATCCAAAAACCCTATTTCTCCCCTCACACACCCCACCGGAAAACGACCGGTGCCGGAAGCTGAAACCGAAACTGAAAGCAGTGATTTGAAAAGGGTTAAGACGATGACGTCACCGGATGCGAATAACGGTGGTGAAAAGAAGCAGCTTTTTCAGAGGCTGTGGAGTGAAGACAATGAAATTGAGTTGATTCAAGGTATGATTAGCTATGTAGATGAAAAGGGTAAAGACCCTGTTGCAGATGTGAATGATTTTCATGAGTTTGTGAAGAAATCACTTCATGTTGATGTGAATGATCGACAAATGTTGGCTAAAGCTAGAAGGTTAAAGAAAAAGTTTGAAAACAATGTAGCTAGAGTTGTGAAGAATGGGAAAGTTAGGTCGTTTTCGAATCCGCACGAGAAGAGAATGTACGAATTGTCGAAAAATCTATGGGGCGACGAGAGTAACAAGAAAGCGGTTATGAGTTCTTGCAGCAAGAAAGTCAAGGTTAAAGTCAATGCGATGCCGAAGACGAACAAGAGTTGTAAACCGTTGGGTTCGGGTTCGGGTTCGGGTTCAGGTTCGGGCAATGGGGATGTAGGGATTGAGGTGGGCCCGAATGAGGTTGAAGTGAAAGTGGTGCAGCCTCTGCGGTCGGTTGGTGGGTTTGAACCGTTGGATGATATACCGATTACAGATGAGGCGATAATGAACAAGGGGTTGGAGTTGGTAGCGGGTCCGAAGAAAGCTGAGATGGAGGAGAAGTGGAAGAGTCTTAAGGTGCTTGAACTCGAGCATTTTATGAAGAAGATGGATGTTTTGAAAGAGCAAGCGGCGGTTGTGTTGAATGCGATTGCGAATTCTGTTGCCAAATAAGGTACATTCTGATTGTGTGTGTTTAGGAGTTGTTATGCAGGTGCGTAAAGACGTAAAGACGTAAAGGTTAGATTTTGTTATGCGTGTAATATGTTTGTTTGGTATGTTTATGAGCTAGTTTGGTAACGTGAATAATTAACTGTGTCGTGTATGTTTCTGTTAATGAGTATGTATCGTTAACTATCTCCATGCTTGTTTGTGATTAGAGACGCTTGATGACTTTCTATCTACAAGTTCGTAACTTCGATGCCTTCTATACGTTTATCGTTCTAGATCTTCTCTAGTTACTTTAGTTTTTTTATTCGAAAAAGGATAGATAATTAGATCTAGGGCTCACTTTTGGTGTTAGCAAGGGCGAAGGATATAAGGGGCGGGGAGGGGCGCCCGACCCCCCGAACTTTTCGCTCAGCAGTGTTATATATGTGGTTTTCGTATAGAAATTTTTGGGCATATACGTTTTTGACCCCCCGGTTTTATAGAAATTTTTGGGTATATACGTTTTCGACCCCCCCGTCATTCAGGTCAAGCTTCGCCACTGGGTGTTAGGATCAATAACCGTTACACAATAATAGGCGCACGTGACGAAAATCACGTATGTGGTTCAACATTCTTGCTATATAAAGTTTTTGAATTTCGTCTAAATGAAATAACATCCGATACCTGAGAATCAGGTGAAAGGTTTTGAACAAATCATGCTTTTCGACTGATAGAAAACACACAAAAAAAAAAAAAAAAAAATAGATGTAGAAAACTGAAGATATCTAGATGACTGGATCAGGTTAAATTTATGTTTTAAGCAGGTGCCGATGGTGCGGGCTGTTGCATCGGCAACCCTTGTGGGTTCATCACCGGACCATGTGGGTTCAACTTCTTTTCTTCTTTCACAACAGCGGTGGCGGAAATGTAATAAGAAACCGCGAACATGCCATGAATGATGCACGCGATGCCTCCAATGGACAAGTAACGATGGTTTGAAACACCGCATGATTTTCTTGAACTCGAGTTAGCCAAGACTCCAGCAATTAGCATCCAGAATCCAATGATTAGGGTAATCCTGGTACAAAGCTTAATGCATTAGGTACAAGTGATTTATGCAAGTAGTACGTTGTAGTATTAGTATGTGAAATGTGTACCATGAGAGGATGAGTGAAGCCATCGCTAATTGCTTGTTAGAACTGGCACGGTCCATTTCTGGTTTCGACCATACAACGTGGCAGCCGCCAAACAAGTTTGCAATGGCATGCGCAAACGTCAAGAGCACTAAAGCCGCAAACCCTAGTTTAAACGCTTCATAACTTGGATCCCGACACTCAATGATCCATACTCTTAGATTTTGTACCTGCAAAGAACAACACGCACAAGCATTCAATACATATACACGAGAGTTCTTGTGTGACAAGTGTGGTTATTATTTATTAGAGTAAACTTCCGTTTTGCTCCCTGTGGTTTGGTCACTTTAATGGTTTTGCCCCAAACCTTTAAAAATAGCCATTTTACTCCCTGATGTTTTGGTTTTGCTGCCAGTTTGCTCCCTGAGGGGAGCAAAATGGAAAAACAAACAATACGGATGGAGTTAGAGGCGGGGAGCAAACTGGCAAAAAAACCGAAACATCAGGGAGTAAAATGGATATTTTTAAAGGTTTAGAGCAAAACCGTTAAAGTGACCAAATCACAGGGAGCAAAACGGAAGTTTACTCTATTTATTATTAACAAACATACCTTGTTTTGAGCAACCTCACCCTGGATACCAAGAATTCCCGCGGTGAGGTCCATGACTATGATCAACAAACAGACAAATGGTACGATGTATTGACCCGGATGTTGACCATACATTTGAGCGTGAGTGTTCACCGCCATTTTATGCTTGTTGGTAAGGTTAGAAAAGATGGAGGATAGACAAATAGGTTGTGGGCTTTTATAAACATGGATTAAAAGATGAAGAGAAAGAGGGAATAATGAATAAAGTGAATGCAAGGAATAGTGAATGAGGTTGAAGTGCATATGATATGATATGAACATGTTGTAAGCTTAGCTTGTATTCCTTCCATGGCTGAAAAGGAAAGAAGGGTATCTTTTCACCTTCTCCTACCATAAAAAAGTTATTACTTAACCTATTTATACTTTTATAATTATATATATATATATATATATATATATATATATATATATATCCTTTGTTTAGTTTTTATTTAATTTCAATCAAATTATCTTGTTTTGGTGTTACATAATAAAAACTCATTAGTAATTAGTTCATATCTATTATAGCTTTTGTTTAAAACAAATACAACTATTTTCTTTGTAGATTCTATAAGGAAATCCAAAAATAAATGCATATGTTTTCTACTTTTTATAATCCAATCTATCTGTTTTTCGCTTAAATTAGCCATTATAGAATGTTTGTCTTTGTAATAATGTGTGAGAGACGAAGGCGGCGACGACGATAGTAATAGCGTGGACGCCGTACGTAAGGTGTGAGCTTCACGTCTTTTCTCGCAAAGGACTCAGGCGAATCGGTCATGGAATGTTTCATGAATCATCTTTGGTATATAATTTCTTTAGTGAGTATTGTATGATAAGCAAATATATATAAACTCATCTTTAACGTTTGAAAACCCTTAAAAGGTTTTAACTTGAGATTTGGTTTATGAATATGATAAAAAGGAATGTAAAAAATTGAAAACAAAAAGGATACTTGTATCATAGTTTGGATTACCTGTGATCAATGATCATGAATGTCAATCCAAGCTGGTTTTGGTGTACAAATATTCTGCTATGGATTTAGATTTGTCTACGTTGTTTGCTGTCACAGAATTTTCTTACTATTTACGTTTTACATAGTCCTTTCCTTTTCTTTTTCGGGATTGTATGTTATTTTTATACCTTTATTGTTTTTTCCTCTCTACTATGAGAGATCGAATTTCTCCTGCTCTGACTGCAGGAGAGTATTAGGACGTCTGGTATACTCTAACCTCAATAGGTGTTGATCTTAGTTGGCATTTGTTAACGCCCTCATACCGCTCCTAGGGGGTGTTAAGAGGCATTAAAAGTTTCACGTGTTAAGGAGTTAACTAGGAGAGATTTGCACACACATACAACATGCTATATATATGTATTTTAATTAATTTAAGGGACGTTAATGGGAGTTAAATCATTTCCTTGGTGTGAGGTGAAATCAAAGGGGGTAAACTGGGTGACGTGTCGCCTACGTGTAGTTAAGGGGCGTGAAAGTATACCTCATGGCCTTAGAGAGAGTATATTAGTTGAGTTTGTCGTAACACTATGTGTTGTGGGCTTGACTCCAACCACATCCGCATTCAACATCACTAGCCGCGAACACCTTTATGGGAGAGCTCGAAAGGGGTGCACAACACAAGACGTGGTTAGGCTTGAGGGCAACGGGCACCTTTTGTACTTTTTTTAATATGCACCCAATTATATTTGCTTCTCTCAACCTAATACTACAACTCTAATACCCCCCCCCCCCCCCCCTCTTCTTATGGAGAGCAAGTAGAAACTATCGATATGTCATCAATTCACAAATGTGGGTTCAAACACTCCTCTAACTCTGTTATGCTTGTTACAATTGATGGCACTTTAATATTAATTTTCCAATTATTTATTTATTGCTTCCATTTAAAATGATTCCATGGAAATGTGACCAACCTAATGGTGTGGGTGAGGGCGAGGGTGAGAATCGGTGATTAATAGCGCCACAAAAAGCAAGAAAAGTGCAAGAATGCGAAAAAAATGTAATAAGCATTTTTCAGGCTCCTGTAGCGACGAGGGGACGAGCTTGAGTCCTCTACTATACCATCATATTTCCAAGACAAAATGTTGGATGCAAATAAATATATCGTCGAAAATGTTGTCCTCGTGTAACTAAATATATCGTCGAAAATGTTATGCAAATAAGCAACATCTTAGGATATGTGTAATCATGTAACCTGGTAAAATAAAAGAAGCAAGAATACATATCATCAAAGTGTAAGCTTACGAGAAATGAACATACTAAGACTAAATTAGATTATATTTTAATGGATTAGGATCAAATACAAAGGCTCCTAATTGTAAGAAGGGTACAAAGTCTCCTAAAAAAACCCACTACACAAAAAAAAAAAAAAAAAAAAAACTTAAACATTCACCACCACCACCCAAAAACCGAAACCCCCACCCCTCCCCCATCACCCACCAAAAAAAAAAAAAATTCCGAGGGGGTGGGGGTTTAGGTGTTTGGGTGTTGGTGGGTGTTTAGTTTTTTTCTTTTAGGTTTTTGGGGTGGGGGGGGTTATTTTTTTTTTTTTTGGGGTTTTTTTGGTGAGGTATAGTTTTTTTTTTTTTTTTTTTTTTTTTTTTTTTTTTGGGGGGGGGGGGGGGGGGGGAGAGGGTTAGGTTTTTGGGTGGTGGTGGGGTGGGGGTGGATGTTTAGGTTTTGAATGGTGATGTAGTGGGTTTAATTTTAGCCTTTTAGGTTATTGGACACACTTGTCATTCTATAAATCATTCTTACACTTCTTACAATTAGGAGCATTTGTAAAATAACTTGACCCATATTTTAATATATCCAATAATCACAACAAACATGTATTCCAAATTATACAATCTTTATAAATACAATTATTCCATATATTAATAATCAACTTATATATGCATCATAACTTGTACCTTGAGCTTACGGAGTGTTTCAAAAAAAAAAAAAATAGGATTTTCACTTTTAACCCAAACATTTCATATTTTATATTTTAACCCCTTTTCATTTTTTACTTTTAACCCAACGTTTTCTATCTTTTAAAATTTAACACAACACTTTATTATTTACAACTTTCGTACCCCATACTTTTTATCTTTCGCAAGTTTTTCGTTTTACGTTTCGTTCTAAATTTTGCGAGTTAACATGTCGTAGCGTGCATGTGAGGTTCAACGTTTTTGCTCTATTTTTTCATATTTGACAGACAAGTCGCAACGTGTCCATTTTCCACTTTTGAAAAGTTCGCCGCAACAGGCGGGTCGTAGAATTGACTAAGTTATTATTTTCTACGTTTTATGTTTCTGGTTAGCTTCTTCGTATTAAGACCTTGTAACGGCTGTGTGTGGTTCAACGATTTTAGTCAGCTTTTTGTTCAGTGTAATTTTTACCATTTTATCTATTTTATTTTTACGATGTTGAGAGTCGATGCGATTGTGGCATTAGTGCTACTTGGCACGGTTTTACGAACGTTTTTAACCCATTAAATTTTTTACTAATTTTTTGTTTCGGTTTACCCCTATACTTCCTTTACTTAAAAACTATTTTTTACGTGCTTATTTTATGTACGGGTATGTGTAAATATGATTTCTTCTACATTCCGATGTAAACTTTTTATAGACGAGTCAGGTCAAATCAAATACGTTTTCGTTTAAAGAAACCATTTTTACGTGCATATTTCTATGTACGTTTTCGTATAAATTCAAGTTGTTCTACGTTTTGACGTAAACTTTTTTGGAAAATGATTCAGGTCAAATATAATATGTTTTCGTGTTTATTTTATGTACGTTTCGTAAAGTTTGTTTCGAACCGAGTGGAGTCAAATTATGGTTTCTTTTTCTCCCATTTTTTCGAAAGCTCTAATTAATCCCTTTCGATTACATGTGCATATTTTCCTTCATACCCGTTACGTTTTCTTTGTATATGTTGGGTCACATATAGTACGTTATGATTGTTCGATATGAATTCCATTTACTTTATGTTTGATCCAATCACAATGCTTATACAAGTAACACTGAGTTCAACTGGATACGTTGAAATGTGTGTTTTCATATGGTTAATGCATCATATAACGTCTGGACTAATCCATTCAATGTTTATCTAGGACTCGCACGTTATGTTAAACCTGTCAAACGGGAAAATAGATGATGTAAAAACATTCACCCACACATGCATGTTGCGTCATGTTAACTCGCAAAATTTAGAACGAAACGTAAAAAAGTTAAACAAAAGACGCACGTTGCGATGTGTTAAGGCACAAAATTTAGAACCAAGCATAAAGCGAAAAATTTGTGGAAAATGAAAACTGTAAAGGACCAAAGTTGAAAGTAAAAAAATTGTGAGGATAAATTGCAAAAGATAAAAAGTTTTGTGTTAAAAGTAAAAAAACAAATAGTTTTAGGCTAAAAGTAATTTATGAAATACTTTTGGGTGAAAAGTAAAAAAAATCAACTTTTTTTTGGAAACCCCCAAAGCCAAGGTTACGACAACCCGATGACGATTGTGTGACATTAGTACTATTTGACACCGTTTTACGCCCCGCCGCAACGCGGGGTGTACTTTGGAGGGTTTTCAAAGAAGAAATGGTTATGCATATGGTTGTTGTAACCTTGGCTTTGGGGGTTTTCCAAAAAAAATGTTTTTTTTCACTTTTCACCCAAAAGTATTTCATAAATTACTTTTAACCCAAAACTATTTGTTTTTTACTTTTAACCCAAAATTTTTTATCTTTTACAATCTATCCTCACAACTTTTTCTACTTTCAACTTGTCCTTTTTAGTTTTCATTTTCCGCAAATTTTTCTCTTTATGCTTGGTTCTAAATTTTGTGACTTAACACATCGCATCGTGCATCTTTGGTTTAACGTTTTTACGTTTCGTTCTAAATTTTGCGAGTTAATACAATGCAGCGTGCGTGTGTAGGTGAACGTTTTTACATCATCTATTTTTTTTAGAAAAACGTGTTAATATAGGAACATAATATTTAACCCGAAATCTTTTGATGTCTTTCAGGGCAAACAAAGGGTAGGGTTATTTACTTATTTTATTTACTAGTAGGATGTCCGTGTAATGGGGCGGGGACGACACTTTAATAAAGTGCTTTCATTAACCTTTTACCTTCTCCGTAATTTTAATAATCCAATATAACGCGTTATAAGATTATGAATATATTGTTGCAAAATGTTTTATACTATCCATGTTTTGATAAAAGTTTTGTTAATAATCGAACGGGCAAAATAAAAATGATTTTTTTTCTTAACTGTGATGAACCGAACTGATAGGTCCGAATAGGTAAATTATGAATTAATGTACTAGTATTCTTTTTGCAGGTTTCTCGACTTTCAAATATAAATTCTGTAAACGAAACTGTATTCTCAATGTAGAACTCTTTCAGTATTGTACGCTATATCAAGCGCCAGTTTTGGCCGATACCTTACAACTGAACCAATATCGTCAGAACAACATCGGTTTCCGTATTCGTTTTTATGGTTTTCGATCAATCATTGCCATCACCTCTTTGGTGGGGTGGTAGAGGTTTTGTGCTTCTTGGGGAGAGACCATGGTTCAATTCCCGACATGGGGTAAATTTGGTGTAATTTAGAAGTAGGGATTATGTAAACTTTTCCGTTCACAAAAAATTGCTACACGATTGCCGAGGTTGTACCGATGGTATGACAATCTAATTGATACCTGACCTAAAGCCCACTTTGTAAATCACTAGCCCATTAGGCTATGTGTAGTTGTAACACTACATAACCCCCTTTTGTGGGGGTTATGTGACAAATGACAAAAAAATGCAAGAGAGGGTTATGAGGGATTATATCACTACGGTGGGTAGTGGTAACACCACATACTCATCATTACTCAATTATTATTTTTTATTTCTCATTTAATATCTAAATTTTTAAAATTATGTATAACCGTTATTTATTTTATAAAATTATATATAACCTTTTACTCATCCGAAATCAGTTCCTAAAAACATTGGACCGTGAACCGGCGTAGGAACGAAACAGTCTTTTATTAAACGTTCATTTGTGGCTTCATGGTCACGCACAACATATTCCCTCCTCAAGAACGGGCGCGGAGGAGAACGATTAACCTGTTGCATGGCTTGAATCGTAAGGGCACATACTCATAATCGCTTCTTCTTCCTCCACGGTTTCATCATAGGAGAGATCGATGAACGAATCTTCCGATGGAGGCGAATACATTGCAAAGAGTATTTTTTGTGAGATTGTTGGATGTAGGAGGATGGATTTTATGTGAGGTTTTTTTTGTTTAAATTAATAAAGAGTATGTGTGTGTATATATAGATTTAGGAAATTAATTTTTTTTGTTCTATTTGACCATTTCAATGGTCAAAAATATTGGAACCATCAAAATTTTCACATTATAACTTTCGCAAAGTTGTAGGGGTATAGCGTCTATCGGGGCGGTGTTTGGTGGCGCCATAAGGTACTATAGAGGCCTTTGGCGTTATATCACCTTCCACTACGGAAGCAATTGACACGTACGGTAAGTTTAACAAGTAGTTGTTAAAAAATGTAAAAAAAACATCTTACCTGTTTATCTATGAAACTGACTTCTACTTAATTTAGAAAAATATTCAGAAAGAAAAAAACTAAAAATTGATGATCATGTCTTCTAACATTTACTTAAGAGTTAACTTTTATTTTGCTCCCTATGGTTTAGTAATTTTAACGGTTTTACTCCAATACTTTAAAAATAGTCATTTTACTCCCTGATCTTTCGAGTTTGTCGCCAGTTTGCTCCCTGGCTCTAACTCAGTTAAAACGCTCAATTAAGTAGGGGTATTTCGGTAGTTTACTCCCTAGCTCTAACTCAATTAAAACGTTTAGTTAAAACTCGTGGTAGTTGTGGTCGGCAGGTGGTGGTGGATGGTTGTGGCCGGCAGGTGGTGGTGGATGGTTGTGGCCGGTAGAAAGAATGGTTGGAAAGATGAGGATCAGAAAAAAAAAATTACTTATATACATGTAAATAAACAAGTTTATAGGTTTATTTAGGTGAAAAGACTTACATGTCCTTGCTTTTATCTATAAAATTACCAAAATACCCTTCTAGTTAATGGATTTTTTGGATGGAGTTAGAGGCGAGAGCAAAATGACGATAAATTAGAAAAATCAAAGAAAAAAATAGTTATTTTTAAATTATTTGGGCAAAACCGTTAAAATGACTAAGTCACATAGAGCAAAATCAAAATTAACTCTTTAAAAAGAAAAAAAACTAAGAATTGATGATCATTTCTTCTTCTAACATTTTCTAGAACCCGCTTCCCAGCTTTTTCTACCTGCTTCTATCCATCATCATCGTGAATATTCAGCTGAAGGTGATCGATCATGGCGGTTTACCGATGGAAAACCTTCGCAGAGGACGAAGACCGACCCGATAAACCTCGCAGGTTCGGTGTAACGGAGATCCGCGGCCCAAATCACACCTCCCTCTTCTCTCACACCTTGCTTCAGGTCTCCATTTCATCATTCATTTTTCCTTCCATTAAATTTAATCATTTCTGTCTTTCGTGCATAAATTTATTATTTATTTACAGTCAGATCACGATAACTAGCTCCATTTCAATATCCTTTTCGTCATTAATTATTTGTTTAGCTGAATAAATCGTAATTATTTTGTTAGTAACAGTAACGGTATGGTCTGGTACTGTTAAAAGTTACGATGTAGTACCGATGAAATTGAGCTAAATTCAAAACCGAATACAGTACCGAATATGTTTGGTCGGTACTGGTATGGTACGGTACCCGTATGCCTGAAATTTATCATCCTGTATTAATTCTTGTGAAGAGTTAATTACTGTTTTTAAAAATTGCGATTTCAGTCCCTGTGGTTTCACTTTCGTAACCATTTCAGTCCCTGTACTAACAAAATAAATGGATTGAAATGGTTACGAAAGTGAAACCACAGGGACTGAAATCGCAATTTTTAAACTAATGGATTGCAATAGTGATTTTTGACAAACCACAGGGATGAAAATAGTAATTAACTCTTCTTGTGAATGAATAAACTTGATTACAAGGCCTTGGTATTTAAAGACTAAACATCCTAGACTCCTTCGAATTCTCTTGCTCAAATACTAAACAATACTTATCTAAACAATTGTGGTTTATCAAAATTTTGGATTTAGTTTTTAGCTTTCTAAAACTACATAGATGGTCCCTGTGGTTTGCACCTTTTAACGCATTTAGTTCCTAGCTTTTTCAAAAAATACATGGATGGTCCCTGTAGTTTGCACTTTGTAACGCATTTAGTCCCTAACTTAGACATGCTAAAACCTTTAGATTTGTTGGCTGAGGACTAAATTTGTTACAAAGTGCAAACCACAGGGACCATCCGTGTACTTCTGGAAAGTAGGAACCAAATCAAAATTTTGGAAAACCATAGGGACCATCCATGTACTTTACTCAAACAAATAATAATAAAACTAATACTTATAGATAATTCAATTAATAATTAAATACCTTTAATTATTATCTTACTCGTTTAGTAATTCGACTTTAGATCTCCTCCTCTAGACCTCCCCCTGAGATCGTCCGTACCTCCCTTGTTGATGCTGTAATTTTATCACATCTCTGGTAGGGTTTTTATAACTATACTAGATAATAGATTGAGCTCCTTGAAGCTCTTTTTATAACATGATGCGTGATTTAAATTTTAGAGTTAAATGCCATTTTAGTCCCTGTGGTTTGGGCCATTTTGCCAGTTTAGTCCAAAGGTTTCATTTTTCGTCTGTGGGTCCAAAAAGGTTTCATCGTTGCCATATTAGTCCATTGGGTTAACTTCATCCATTTTTTTGTTAACGAGAAGGGCAATCCGGTCATTTTATATGGCCGAATTGCCCTTCTAGTTAACAGAATTACATATAAAATGACCAAATTGCCCTTCTCGTTAACAGAAAAAATGGATGAAGTTAACTCAGTGGACTAAAATGGCAACGGTGAAACCTTTTTGGACCCACATGCGAAAAATGAAACCTTTGGACTAAACTGACAAAATGGCCCAAACCACAGGGACTAAAATGGCATTTAACTCTAAAATTTAATACTGTTTCTCTAAGAAATACTTGTTTCACTGGTGGGAACAGGATATGATGGAGTCAATGGGTCAGTTTGTTGATGGTCTAAAGTTTACAGGAGGCTCTGAAAGTTTAATGCCAAAATCATTCATTAAAGAAGCAACAAAATTGGCCCATGAACATGATATATATGTTAGCACTGGTGATTGGGCTGAACACTTGTTACAAAAAGGTTCATCTTCTTTTATAGAGTATATAGAGGTAAGTAAGTTACTAGGGTCAAAAGTGTCTTTTCACTTAGTGGATTTATCCATTTGAGTCCTTGTGTTTTAGTGGTTTTAACCATTTGAGTCCAAAATCAAAATGTGTAACGCCCTGATTCCCTAGACGCTTTTTTTATAGCCATTTGAGTCCTTTTGAGTCCAATTTTTTTTTTTAATAAAATTGGACTCAAACCGTTATAAAATGAACAAAATTGGACTCAAAACGTTATAAAATAAAGAGTTAATTACTGTTTTCGTCCCCGTGGTTTGTCAAAAATCACTATTTCAGTCCATTAGTTTAAAAATTGTGATTTCAGTCCCCGTGGTTTCACTTTCGTAACCATTTCAGTCCCTGTGGTTTCACTTTCGTAACCATTTCAATCCATTATTCTGTTAAGTACAGGGACTGAAATGGTTACAAGGTGGACTGAAATGGTTACGAAAGTGAAACCACAGGGACTGAAATCGCAATTTTTAAACTAATGGACTGAAATAGTGATTTTTGACAAACCACAGGGACGAAAACAGTAATTAACTCTAAAATAAATGACTGGGGACTCAGGGCGTTAAACTTTTTGATTTTGGACTCAAGTGGTTAAAACCACTAAAACACAGGGACTCAAAAAGTAATTTACTCATAATTTAATGTCTTAAATAAGTTGTATTGCTGTTATAGGAATGTAAGCAGCTGGGATTTGATACAGTTGAGCTAAATACGGGCTCGCTCGAGCTGCCTGAAGAAACTCTGTTGAGATACATACGGTTGATTAAGAGCCACGGGCTTAAAGCCAAGCCTCAATTTGCTGTGAAGTTTAATAAGGCTGATATTCCTCCAACGCGTGCAAGAGCGTATGGTGCTTATGTTGTTCCAACGCCTCGAACGTCTGGTACGAGTCTAATTCGTTCCCATGTTTTAATTTACTGTTATGTTCTATACTCGCGAGAAATGAATTAACGCAAAGATTAATACGTTGGAAATGTACTTAAAATGCAGAACGTGTAGAAGACGTTGATTTATTGATCAGAAAGGCTGAAAGATGTTTGGAAGCTGGAGCGGATATGATAGTAATCGACGCTGAAGATGTTTGTAAGTACGCTGATTCGGTTAGGGCCGATATTATAGCGAAGGTGATTGGGCGTTTAGGAATCGAAAAGACCATGTTTGAAGCTTCAAATGCCAAAACATCTGAGTGGTTCATTAAGCAATATGGTCCCAATGTACTTACTTTCCCTTCAAATTGCAATCTCTTTAGATTACATTTATAGAAAAAGTGTATCGTACAAAATGCCTTAACGTACGAGTGTACGCTATGGCAAGTTCGCACGTTATAACCCTAGAAAGGAAATCTCGCATGTTGTAAAAAAACCAAAGATCGCATGTTATAAAAAAAAGTTCGCATGTTAAAAAAAAAGAGTTAAATGCCATTTTAGTCCCTGTGGTTTGAGCCATTTTGCCAGTTTAGTCCAAAGGTTTCATTTTTAACCTGTGGGTCCAAAAAGGTTTCACAGTTGCCATTTTAGTCCACTTGGTTAACTTTATCCATTTTTTCTGTTAACGAGAAAGCCAATTCGATCATTTTGTATGTAATTCTGTTAACTAAAAGGGCAATTCAGCCATATAAAATGACTGAATTGGCCTTCTCGTTAACAGAAAAAATGGATGAAATTAACCCAGTGGACTAAAATGGCAACTGTGAAACCTTTTTGGACCCACAGGTTAAAAATGAAACCTTTGGACTAAACTGGCAAAATGGCCCAAACCACAGGGACTAAAATGGCATTTAACTCTAAAAAAAAATAAAATTCGCATGTTCAAAAAAAAATCGCATGTTGATACTGCATCTTGTGTGCAGCGTATGTTAAGGCAATTTGTACAATAACCGGCCTCTACATTTAGAACTGTATGGTTGCTGATATATATCTTTTTCTTTTCTAATTTATTTACAGGTTAATCTTTTTGTAGATCATTCTCAAGTGCTGGACTTGGAGTGTCTCCGAGGGCGTAACCTGGGAAAGAACCATAAATCGGTTCTTGATTCCTGGTTTTTATAGTTAAAAAGTTTGTCAACATGTGGTGGTTATGGTTGTGAAACTGTTGTTTTTGTATTTCTGTCCAATGTGTCATGTGTGTGTGCTAAGAACAGTTAATAACAGAACATGGATTTTCCTTGTCTCATTTTGTTTTTTTAGGCTGTCAACATGTCATAGCAAAAAAAGCTCACCTCTTTAATATCCGTTTTTTTTTTTTCACAATAATTGTACAGTTTTTTATCTGTAACGGGTCAAATGTGTTAAGTCAGAAGAATTAACTATACATTAAACGGGATATACATTAAACGGGTCATATGGATAGTTTTTTTATCTGTAACGGGTCAAATGAGTTAGAAGATTTAACTAAATGGGATATACATTAAACGGGTCATATGGATCGGATGGTGTTGATAGACATAGCCTCAATCCCTAATTATTGCGTCTACGATGGACTCGTGAATTCTAGTGAATAAGAAATTGACACGTGTCATCATCATCCTTAGGAGGTTTTTATACTTTTCCACCACGATTTTTAAACGGACATAAATTTTTCGTACGTTAATATTGTTTTTAAAAAGTTTACACCAAATTAAAGAGAATTTTATTATCTTTAATTTGGTGTATTTTTTATTAAAAAAAATACTATCGTATGAAAAAGTTATGCTCGTTTAAAAATCGTGGTGGAAAAGAAAAAAAAAAGTAGGCGCGAAAACCTATGGTACGACCTCGGACGCAAACTTTGAATCTTAGACGCAATAGTAAGGGACTGAGGCTACCACAGACGCGAAGCATGTTCATTTTCGCAAATTTGACTGGTGAATGTCCATTTTCGTGATTTTCCCTTTTTATAAACTTCTGGTTTTATGTATTGATGTTATATTATATATATTGGTGTAACGGTTTTCTTCTTGTAGACTGTCCCACATACAAGGGAGTCAGTTCTTGGAAACGTGAATTCGTCGGTTCATGGTTTAGCTGGATCAGAGGATGCCCATCAGGCATCTGAGCAACCAAGATTGAACTTAAAGCCATGGTCACAGCCCCTTCATCGGTTCTTGGAAACGTGACTTCATCGGTTCATGGTTTAGCTGGAGTCGATGATGTTGCTGTTAATCATGACCTTATCCGGTCTCCTAATAGGTACATATTTATCTATTAAAGTACGTCCCCGTAACCGTTATCATTGTTAAATAAGTTAATGGTGTTAACTTCAACTATACTGTAATTTGTTTATTATATTAGGGTGAAAAAGGACATTACTAGGGCCGGTAACCAACCCGTGTACCACCAAAACGGTAAACCCGACCCATTCGACCATCATAGAACCGGGAAGACAATTGAGAAACGAGATGCAAAAAAATCAGATGCTCAACGAAGAAGCAACTGGAGAAACGATAACCGCAAGAGCAGCAGAGACCTTGAGCAGCAACAGGAAAGACCTCCTCCACCTGAAACGTGGCGCAAACCTGTGGACCCTCCACTAGCGGTTGGAACCTGTTACGGAAAAGCAGCTTCTGCAGTTAAACTAGCCCAAGCCTTCTCAAAATCGGTCTTTGATCCAAAGGTGGTAACCACTGATCGTTTCTCTAGCTAGAGAGGGGTTCCGTTTTCTCGGCTAACCAGCCAACCCACTACTATACCTCAGAATCTCAGATCAATGGACACTGATTGTTATACAATGTGTTTGATTCTTGAATCTACTCCATAGCGTCGGGCCACACCACCCCCTAGGCACTATGGGCTGGATTTTTCGATTCCCGCGATGAGTATAACGGCAACAATGTCGAGAGTTTCGGTATTTTAAACCGTTGATAGGGGGTTATGGGGCTTCATCCACTATACACACGTGTTATCAAAATTCAACATTGATGCTTAAATCCGGTTCTTTAATAAATTTCCTATTTCAACTTGTTTATACAAAAGTGTGTATATTACAACAGGTGTGTCCCCCCTCGTTGGGCTAAGGGACCACGAGTTTGTGGCGGGACAGGCGATAACCAAGGCAGAGGCGGGCAAAGTAGCTAAACACGAAAAAGCTTGCATCGAGAATCAGCACGTGCTCGTCCCGTTCGCTTTCGATACATTTGGCGCTCTCGCCCCTGACGCGGTGCGGTTCCTAAAGCGGGTTCAACAGGTGGTAAGCAGTAACACCGCACATGTTAAGGGCAGAATTTTGTGTTTAGCAGGGTAGGGTTTGCTATTCAGAAAGGGGTAGCGGCGCAACTTGTTGCTCGTCTACCTGCCATTAGTTTGTAATCGTATTGAGTTTGTTTATAATTTAGTCATCACTTGCACACCAAAAAAAAAAAAAAAATCTCATATTTAATTTTTTATTATTTTTATTATTATTATAAGTAATGTGAAGACTGGCCTCTAGTTTTGATTTGGAATTAGACTCGGACTCATTTAAGCTCAAATCAATTCATACTTTTCAAGAGCTGACCTCGAGTTGTTCACATGACCCAGTTTATTTTCAGCTTAACTCCGGTAATTGGTTTTATCAATACGAATGTATTCGCGATCAAGTAAAGCTTATAAATATACATACCACTATTTACCGTAATACCAAAATCATCCATCCGTACATGACAATAGGAATAAACAACAATGATAAGAGTTCGTAAAATATATAATTTAGAATAAAAATGATGATGGGACCGGTGACACCATGTTCCATGAATCTCGTAGCCTGAAAACAAGAAAATAAAATTTAAAACCACACTCATATTTAAGATATGACGAAAATGTCAAAATAGTCCCTGAGTTTAAGTTATTTTTGCCACTTCAGTTTAAAGAATGAAACATTTTATATCTTGGTTCCTAAGGTTTCATTTTTGTTGTCATTTTCATTCAATTGGCAAACTGGGTTAGAATTTTTTGTTAACTTTTCTTTTTGTCGTTTTCTTTTAATTAAGAGTTAAATGCCATTTTAGCCCCTGTGGTTTGGCCGTTGTGTCAGTTTAGTCTAAATGTTTCATTTTTCGCTTGTGGGTCCAAAAAGGTTTCACCTTTGCCATTTCTTCGTCCATTTTTTCTGCTAATGAGAAGGGTAATTCGGTCATTTTATATGGCCGAATTACTCTTCTAGTTAACAGAGTTACATATTAACAAAAAATATGGATGAAGTTAACCCAGTGGACTAAAATGACAATGGTGAAACCTTTTTGGACCCACAGGCGAAATATAAAACATTTAGACTAAACTGATAAAATGGCCCAAACCACAGGGACTAAAATGACATTTAGCTCTCTAATTAAAATACATTATGACATAAAATGACGATTATACCCTTCATTTAAATGAGGAAAACGAGAAAAGGGGAAGAAGTTAACACAAAATTCTAACACAGTTTGCCAACTGGATGAAAATGACAACAAAAATAAAACATTAGCGACCCAGATACAAAATGTTCCATTTTTAGATTGAAGTGGTAAAGGTGATCTAAGCTTAGGGACTACTTTAGCATTTTACTCTTAAGATAAAGTAAATTTACATAATAACCAAAAAAGAAAAATTACTTACACAAATTCTTTCTTGTGTTCATATGGTTTAAAGTTATGCCTCGACATTCTTGTACTCTTCTTACCTTTATTACATGGCATCACATACAATTGTATCATCTCCGTCTTAATTACATCTTCCTCGGAGATTGTGCATAACGACGGTCGCCATTGAACCGCCTGGCGCCCGCTTCTCCTGCCCATCGTGTCGCTGCCACCAACCCTGTTTTCGCGAACCAAACCGACAATAAGAGTGGAGCTATCCGTCCTAGATACCGACGACGTCGGTGTCGGTGTAGGTGTGGTTGATGAGCCACAACAAGCAACAAGAGTTGACAACAAACTCATTTTGGTTTGCCTTGTCCTCTCTCAGTTGATGTGTGTTTTTAAGAAAGAAGTAGCCAATAAGGTGGTATAAATATATTATTATATATTGTTTTTTTTTATATATATTTCATTTTATTTTTGAAGCCGTCGGGTTTAGATTGGGACGTGTTCCCGCAATTAAAGCATTTGTTAAATTATTTTGATTAAAAAGTAGATAGCGTGGATTATGATAATGATTCGAAAGTGATATATAATATTTAATAAAACCCAGTTAAATTATAATTTGATTGACTTAACTTTCATTCACAAAAGCAGCCCCTAGACCTATGTTTTTACCAAATAAACCTTAAACACATAATGTTACCAATAATACCGGTTCACAGAGGCCTCTTTGTTATTGAATATCTTATCGTTTCTAGCTCTCCACACGCACCAGTGTGCCGTTATCAAGATACCATGTAGGATATCAACTTTCCGTTAATCCATATTTAACATGTCTAATTCAATCTAGCTAAATTAACCTCATTAGCTCAGGTTAAAATAACCAGTTGTTCGAGTTAGAATAAGTTATTTCCATGATAAGTACCACTTAAATCAAGTCAGTTAATATCAGGGGCGGATGTACCATATAAGAAGGGGTAGCCTCCGCTACCCCTTGGCGATCCGGCGGTAGTGTAAATTTTGAAAAAATTTGACATTTTTTTAACGTTTTTTCGATTTCGTTACCCCTTTCTTTTAAGACGTTACCCCTATGAAAGTTTTCTAGATCCGCCACTGGTTAATATGTTCTAACCTAAAGGGACTTAGGCTAGACGAGTCATTTAAGAAAAGACAAATTTCATAATCAATTCACTTAGTATATTATCACATGAAATTATAGTCTAGTGATATTTTAGAGGTTGGATAAGACTTTGTGACCATTAGGTCCTGGGTTTGATTCCCGCAATGGGGGTTTTTTCAGATTTATTGGGTTTCCTTCTGAATTGGTAAGCATTATAGCCTAATGGAGATGGATTTGATCAGGTGGTTCCGCTGATAACACGATAATACTACAGTAGTCTGTTAGTTATCCAAATTTATCGTTTAGAAAAAAACTCAGTTACTGTATTTTATATTTTTTAGGACTATACTAGTGACAACGGTAAAGGTGCCCATGTAAAATGAGTATAAAAAAGAATAAAAATTAGACTAAGGAGAAGAGTTGTTTAGCTATATACTTTTTTTATTATTATATTGACTTAAACCTAAGATCATCAAGTTAGTTTAATAATGCTTATTTCAAATCTTATATCTTTTTTTATATCAAAGAAAAAGAGCACTAAAAGTGATGAATAACAAAAGCACTAGGCATCCCATGTGACATGCTTAGTGAATTAGTGTATTTTACATTGGTGAGGACAATAAGTACATTTTTCCTTTGTCTTCTTAAAAAATGTTGTTTTTAATTTTTATACAGAATGTCTTCTTAAAAATGTTGTTTTTAATTTTTTATATAGAAAAATGGGCTAATTCCTAATGTATTATTATATTAATAAAATGATCCAATATCAATCCAAAAAACTTCGCTTCGGATTCAGTTATAGGCCGGGAGGGTTCATTTGGGAACATTAAAAAGTGGGGAACCGGGGAACACTCGTAAAAATTATACTTAACATGTTAAAAATTAGTTTTTTTCTAATTTTTTTTTCGACGTTTTTTTCTTATAAATACATGTAGAAACATTTTAAACTAAAAATATAAAAAAATGTTTTAAAAAATATATATCTTATAAAATTAACTTAACATGTTAAAAATCATTTTTTTTAAATTTTCAGCGCTTTTTCTTATAAAAAATGGGTAGAAACTATTCAAATAAAAAATAATTTTTTGTAAAAAAAAATTAGTCTTTTTTTAATTGTTTTTTTATATTTTTAGTTTTTGATTTTTTTATTAAAAATGCTTCTACAAGCATTTATAAGAAGAAGCGTCGAAAAAAATTTAAAAACAATGATTTTTAACATGTTAAGTTAAATTTTTAAGAGTGTTCCCCGGTTTCTCACTTTTTTAGTGTTCTCCAATGAACCTCACGGTAGTTCAACTATATTGAAAGGTTTATAACTTTTATATTTTTTATTTAATACATTGAGTTAATATTTTGATAACATAAATTCTGTAACCAATCATATTTAATACATTAATTCTTATATAGCATATAGTATAAAATAAATAAAATGTTGTTAAGTGTCAAAGTTACGGACAAGACCTTAGCGACGTTAACGTTTTGTTCATTTCTTATAACTTATGTTATGTTATGTTAGGTGTTACTTGTTAGTAAACTTAGTATAAGTTATTTCAGTTTGATTTGGCTTAAAATGAATTTCAAATTGTTTTAGATTTTTCTAATATGTTGGTGACAGCTAAAAATGATTCGGCCAATTCAGTTATCGATTAATACGGTTAACCTTTGGATGTGCATGAAGTAAAATTAATTTCAATCAATCCAGTTATGTTATTTATAAAAAAATAACAACTCTATAAAAGTTGATTTTAATGACGGTTAAATCAGTTATTCGTTTACATATGTACATATAACCATAACCAAACCAAATAAATCAGTTATTCGGTTCTATTGGTTTTAATTATTCGATTCTTCTCACCTCTATGTTATCTATAACACACTTTGAACCTAGATATACCCGAAAAGAACTTGTATTTGTGTTAAATAGTTGTTGTAAAACATATTAAACATGGCCACGTACCTATTGGCACACCAATGTGCCTATATGCACATGAAAAAGTGTTTTTTTGTCATATATGCACACCCTGCAGTGTCGAGCTGTGACCAAAGTGCGGCGATTTGGTCCGGTCAACCAGACAAAGACTGACGGTTCTGTTGACAGGACCAAAACGCCGAGCTTTGGCCACGTTTTGGTCCTGTCAACCAGACAAAAGATTGACCGGGTGTCTGTTGACAGGACCAAAACGCGGCCAAAGCTCGACGTTTTGGTCCGGTCAACAGACCTGTCAGTCTTTGTCTGGTTGACCGGACCAAAACGTCGCGTTTTAGCCACAGCTCGACGCTGCAGGGTGTGCATATAGGACAAAAAAACACTTTTGGGGATGGCTATCTACACACCAAGTGTGTAGATAGTTTGAGCCTTAAAGGGACATATAGTATTTGAGCTGACAACTGTTATTATTATTATTTTTTTTTTAACTTTATGAAAGAAAACACGCTGCGCCGCTACCTTTTTTTGAATAGTAAAATTAAGTCTTTTAAAAACTACGTCTATATATCTCGGGGTCATAACATTACTATGCATGACCCTTTGAACACGATTAAGTAGGTCCACAGCCTCTGGCGTCAGGAAACTAAAAGTATCAAAAGCAAATGGGATAAAAACGTGCTGGTTGTCAATACCCGTTTTCTCGTGTTTGGTCACTTTGCCCGAAGAAGCCTTTAAAACAACCTGACCCACCGTGAAAGTACTACCCCCTAAGCCTACAGAAACCCCTGTTAGATCCACACATTCGTCTTTTTCTGCCACCCATTCAGAGACCAAAATGACGGCTGGTGAATTGATAATTATGAATTTAGGATTTAACGTTAACGACATGTATAGTTTACTTATGTATCTTTTTAAGTAATTTTCATTTAGTATATTTGTTTATAAAATAAAGTAGTTCAAAAACCTTTCCTTTTTATCACTGTATGTAGGCCATTGCCGTCTTTTGCTTTTTGACATTATCGTAACAAAATGTATATAGTATGGTCTTGATTCGATAATGGTTGTAAAGATATGATACTTTTGATGGTCTTATTCTAAGGCCACAGGGGGTCGTGCGTTATAGCATCACGGAAACCATTTTCAACGCATGATAGGATGTTTTTTTCACCCCACAACAAAGTTCCACGCGTTATATTTTCCATGAAATCAATTTTCGTTATTTTCTTCACGCGTTATTGTTTTGTTTTGTGAGTGTAATTGTTGGTTGGGGGGAAATTGTTGGGTGTGGTGGTGAGTGATGACCACCCCCACTAAAAAAGGTTGTGAGTGATGGAAAAATGGTTGCTGACATGACGGAACATGATTGTATATTGTGAGTGATAGAAAAATGGTCACTAGTGACCACCCCCTCCCCTAATGAAAGTTATAGCAGAAATGATAATTTGGATTTGTTTATTATCATATTACTGAATTAAAAAAAATTAAGGCTTAATTTAAATGCCATCAAAGCTATAATGACAATGATTTATCACATAAGCAACAAATTCAATATAGAATATCATATTTTATTGGTTAATAACGGTGCATATTATAGAAAAAACATATGAACGTGTAATAACCATGTTATTAGCTTAAGAAAAGTAATTTGTTATTTTGTGAACCTTTATAAAATGTTTAGAAAGGTGTTTATATAAACATGTTTAAATAGTGCTACATTCTCCCGAAACTCAACTTTGTTACAACTCTTTATATAAAATGAAATTCTTTTAAAGTTCCAAAAAGAAGGCAAAGATGTTTGTACCGGCCACCATTATACCATATACCATGCATTTGGCATTGATTTGATATACATGTGCATTATTTGTACGATCTTGATGACTCAATGGCCATTGCCATGAGTGGACCTAGCACCTCTTTGTTTTATTTTTCGTTTCGGCACTATAATCTTTTATAGAATACTAGGCTATCACCCGGGAACATCCCGGGATAGGAAAATTTATATTTGAATTAAAAAATAATACATAAGTAATATTTATAAACTAATGAGTGGATTCTTTCCCTTACTAACAAATATTTTTTATTCGGTTTGAATAATATTCCAAATTGGCGTCCATGTGTGTTTAAAGGTTTCACGTAGAATTATTAACTTTTTACATGGAGTAACGACATGCGGAAAGTTTGTCCGATTTGTTATTATTTTGAAAGGCCTTTAGTGCAGGAAGTTTACAAAAATAAGTTAAAAATAATGGGTCAATTAAATTGTTTGGTGAATGTTTTTTTTTTTTTTCTATTGGATCAATTTGGGCAATCATATCTTGGGCTCCAATTGATTATTTTGAAACGTTCTACAGGCAAAATTAAAAAGTGTTTTCCTAATGGCCCAACTTCCCTTTGACCCACACAAAAAATGTTATGCATTTTATGTTACTTTGTGATAGTTATGTATTAGTGAAATAACTTAACACAATAAATACAAACAATAAGAAATCGTTTAAAAAAATACTATACTCTTATGAATATGTGAAATGGTATTCAAGTAGTGATTCAACAAAATTATAAGTCACTGAGGTTACTTACTTTTAATAAACCACCATAATATGGTGATATGATAAAAAACAAATAATAACAACCATTCTAGTAATATCAACAATTCAAGTAATTTTTATTACAGTTATTAGAATGAAAATTCAATTCAGACACATATCATAAGTGTGTGAACACTTCTTTGTAAACCACATTAGTTGTTGTGTTGGTAGGTTTGCCATCCTTATCAAGAATTAACATCTTCACGCCTTCCCTTGATTTAACTCTTGATAATGCTACATATAGCTGGCCATGTGTAAAAACGGGCTCTTTTAAAAACAATCCAACCTTAGATAAAGATTGGCCTTGACTCTTGTTGATCGTCATAGCAAAACACACAGCAACAGGAAACTGTCGTCTTTGAAAAGCAAAAGGAATTTTTTTGTCGGAGGGAATCATGCTAATTCTTGGTATGAATGTTCTGGTTCCGACATTAGCACCTGATATAATTTCAGCTTCTATAACCCTCTTTCCAAGAAATGTAACCTGTAACCTTGTACCATTACACAAACCATTTTGCTGATCAATGTTCCTAAGAAGCATAATTGGAACTCCAGGTTTTAAAACCAAACGATGATTAGGTAAACCAGATATCTTTAAACCATTAAGGACATCAGGTGAATACAACTCTTGTTGGAATGAATCGATACCTTTCTCCGTCGCACATATACTATCAGAACTCAGGTACTCTGTTGGTTCACCAGGAAACAATTCTAGTAGTCGATCATTTATTTCATGTACCACCTCGTTTTTTGGTGTCAGAATCGCCCTTTCAGAAAAATAATCTCGATCCTTATATCTTTCAAGAACAGATGGATATACAAATTGAATTAAAATTTCGATGGGATCCAAAGAATCTGTGATTAACAAATCAGATGGTATTTCTACAGTTGCTACACCATCATTGTCCCCTCCAACTTTACCCTCGCCAATATCAAGAAGCCATTCGGAAAATCTCTTTGTCGACTCGACTGTAGATGGTAAAACACCAACAGTCAATCTCATGTTTTTGGTCAAAGTAAGTAACTTGCAATGGGGCCATATATAGGATGAACTCAACGAAGCGTTAACAATTTCTTGCCTACTTCCGTTTGGAATAACAGGAAGAATTTGTCTAAAATCACCACCAAAAACGATAACCTTACCTCCAAACAAAACATCCGACTGATGATTGCTTTTATCGACAAAAATATCTTTTAATTTTCTATCTAAAGCTTCAAACGCATGTCTATGTACCATGGGTGCTTCGTCCCATATAATCAACCTAGTTTGTTTAAGCAGATAAGCTACATCACCATCGGGCCTTATGTGACACATAGAACTCTCATCTAAATTTATGGGGATGTGAAATCTAGAATGAGCCGTTCTACCTCTTGACATTAGAAGTGAAGCAATACCACTTGAAGCCACATTTAAAACAATCTGCTCTCTCGACCTAACGGTTAAGGCTAACGTCTTCCACAAAAACGTCTTCCCCGTTCCTCCATATCCGTAAACAAAAAATACACCTCCTTTGTCGCCTTCAACGGTTGTCATTATCTGATTATAAACATATAGTTGTTCGTCAGTCAATGAAGATTTTAGACTATCTAACTCGCTCTGTACCTGAGGAACATTAAAAGACAGTTCTTCGTCAACCAGACGATTGTTTCCAACAGCAAACGAATCGTAATCAGGATAAGGAATTGTTGGCCATCGTGTCAAAGAGGACCCATTTCGAATGAGGTACTTCTCAATCTCCACCAATGTCTTGTTCTTCAATCTCTCATCTGACATTACAAGATCTGTACAGCAAAAAGTAAAGCCATTTAAAAAATGTGGAAAAAATTAAATGTGAATACTACTATGCGTAATAAATCAAAAACAAACCTTTGTTCTTTGTTTCTTTTCTCGTATTGTATAAAATGTCATCCCCCAAGTATTTCCATGTTTGTTCGAAAACAAATTCAGGTCTTGATAATGTGTTTGACAACAGCAAAGTAACAAACAATGCACGAATATAACGACCATCTCCCGTAAAACTCGCTTCTTTAATAGCTTCGATGTATTCCATGTCATCGTCTAACAAACCCATAGCATAACATGCATCCCTGAAGGTTGGAAACAACTGGCCATCAACAGTTCTAATTTCTTCAAAGGATCTTGGTCCTTTGACTTTGTTTAAAAGAATTCTAAGAAAATATGGTTCACCCAAAGCAGGGGAAACAGAATGAATGCGTCCAATCTGTAATAATTTTCTTTTACGTTCTGCCCAATTTCTATCTTTTAGTTTCCAACAGAATTTTGTAGGAAACTCAACATACGTAAGCTTCCGTGCTTCCTCATTATTTTCGTTCATCTCCATCCACTTTAAAAAAATGGATGAAGAGACTGATGGCTTGTCCAACACTTCTTCAATATCGTCTTCGGCACCAAACACAACATTTTGTTGACCTTCCATATGAAAAGGAAGCCTCATAACTGGAGGAAACCTATAGTGAACTTCATTAGCAAATATTCTCCAAGAAGCTTCACAAGCGGAAACGTACCTACAATCATAATAAGCTTTGATCTCATCCTTTGCTGTTTGTTCGTTATCTGTACCGTCTCCATTTGTCACCACAAGCGATGCTTTGTCTGGACCTTTATTAATGTACTTAAACAAATATTTGATAGAACCCGCTTGATTGCACCATTCTACATTAATGTGAGCTTGGTATCTTTTCAAAAGAAGCGGATTATATGGAACGACACTTCTGTTGTCCAATTGAACTTTGGACTTGATAATGGTGTTTCCATTATCTCTTCTTCTGTATACAGGGAAACCTTCAGCATCGGTAATTGTTTCATTAATGAATTTTTTCGGAAATTTTTTTGAACATCTATTATCAACCATACAAGGACAATTGGGATTTGCATTTCCACATGGACCATGAATCATAAACTCGGATACAAGAGCATAAAGAGCGGGATCTTGAATCTTATCTGGTATCTCAGCAGATATGAATTTGTCTACGTGATCAACGGAAAGAAGCTTGGATTCAGGTTTCAAAAAAATACAAATGTGAGCATGTGGCAATCCACGCTTTTGAAATTCAACAGTATAAACCGCTACAAAAAAAAATAATAATATTAGAGTAACTGTAAAAAATTCATACAAAAATTATTAATAATATAATAACAATAATAATAATAATAAGAAAATTTAAATTGTATTTATACCTGCACTTAGTGCTCCAAACACTTTCTTGTCCTTCAAATCCTTTATAATTGAATCCAGTTTCATCTTAAACAAACGACACATAATATCTGGTCTGTCCTCTTGCTTAATTGAAGTATTTCGAAGGTATCGGATAATCTCTGGCCACTTAGGATTACATGTCACCGTAATGAAAAAATCAGGATACCCGAACCATTTGCAAATAGCCATAGCATCTAGATAATTTTGCTGCATATACCGAGACCCACCAGTAAAAGATGATGGTAGTACTAACCGTACCCCAGTATTAGATAGATCCTCTTTTCCTTCATTCTTAAATTTCTGAAGATTTGTGTATGACTCAGACCTAAGATGTTTTTGTTGAAAACGGATATAATTAAGTCTTTCACTCTCGATCATGGTATATGCATCAACCAAAAAATGCTGGAACAATCTGCGGGCATTTAATATTAGCGAAAATGAAGTTGATCGATCTTGGATTCTATAAGCAAAGAATTCTCTCATTGTACACTTGGGACTAATTTTCTTTAAAGTACTTATACCATCCCTATGAGGAATGTCTATTCTATATCCGTCATCACCATTGGGAAAAGAATTGGATACTGAAGTGCAAGATATGATGGATGAAGTTCACTTATTCGTTGAAGACCTTCCGTGTGAGACTCAACAACAATATCACGATGGTCAACTATTTGTTGGATACCACCAACAATCAATGCAGCAACTTCAGAAGATGAAGGCAAGTTGTAAGTACGACCATCAAGATCTCTTTTGTAAATGATACGAAGTTTGAAGTTCTCATTAGGATTATCATTGAAGTGGTTTCTTGCTATTCTGTAACTTTTAACCAACTGATTATTATTATCCAGGAAGTCTTTTAAAAACTTTATGAGATGAAGATCTATTTGCTTTAAATGCAAGTCGGACTTATTTGTGGAATCACTGTGAAATAAGAAAAACGTGTTAACTAAATTTAGCACATAACATAACATCTATGTATACGGTAAATAAAATAAAACTAAAAAGAATAATAGTTGGTATGAAATACCTGAACAACTTATTTCGATTTGAAACTTCATTCTCAGTGTCATAAATATAAAGCTGGGAGAACTTTGGCTGTTTTCCAGGTGCAGGTACCAAACCACCTAATGAATGAAAATTCTGTCCACTTATACGAAATACATAAGGTGCCCTGCCACTATTGATGCTTGAATCTACTTTTCCACCCATGGATGTGAATGCGAACATAGAATTATATCGACGGATATTCTTTAGAAAATACTTGCTGTTTTCATTAGAATTTGCAAATAGATCCTTGTATATTGAAGAAGGTTCTTTCAAATCCGGAAGCTCCACTTTTCCATAACCACAACATAAGCTATAGGTTAACTTACCCAATGTAACTCTCCCTTTACCACCTTCGTCAGTCCATAACAATGAGTCACACATCTCACATTTAAGGCTTTGATTACCGTGATCCAAATAATCTAACATAAAACAAATTGATCACTAAGTAATGAATAAATTAACGAATACAGTTTATTTAACTAATAAATAAACAACTAATACTCAGAATTATTATAACCTGTCGAGACACCCTTACAAGGGTCTTGAATGGGAGCAAAGTCTACATTCTCATCATCAGAAGTAAGATCTAACATTGGAATAGGATCAATACGGCGTTTCTTAGGTAAAAGCTTTTGTTTACCGGAATTCAACTTTGTTAACGTTGACGACGATTGACTAATGGAGTTACTGCTTTGTGTAACAATGTTTGAAACAATAGAAAACCGAGTACTTGTAGAAGGGTTAAATTCGTTATTCAAAGGAAGACCACCTATTGAATAAAAAAAAAGTAGGTAGTGAGATATATATAACAATACATTCACTATAAAAATTTATAGACTATAATGAGAAATAAAAATTTATGCGAAAACATACCGGTCGTGATGGTACTTGATGATGCTGTTGTGGTTACATATTTCAAGTTCCGCACTGTGTGAAAAATATTGGATGATGAAGAAATATTTGGATTATAATTCTCTTTGTCGATGACCTGAGAACGATTATCGACTTTTGAGCATCCTCTACTAAAAGGACCAGTACTTTGTTTCTTTGAATTCGATCGTTTGCTATCAAGATAGAGCTTGCGCATTTTTCTTCTTTCTTTAGCAAGTAATCCTGAAATATTCAATTTGATAATACTATATATATTATACCCTATTCGTGTAACAAACTAATATAACAACGTAAGAAGTGTATTCAATGAGATAACACATATTAAGTTACATTAAGATAGGACATACCATTTGAGTTGTAAGTTAATGAAACTGAATCATTTGTACCTAATAAATTAAGTATATAAAAAATCAATAAGCACAACATACGATATGAAATCGTTAAATAACTGAAAATAATGAAATATATAACATACCAATAACTGTTTGAGGTGTATGAGCGAATGATATACCTAGATTAGTGGTTAAAAATTACCCACAAATTAGAAATATATTTATATTGTACAATATATAAATATAAATTGATCCAATAATAAATAAATACTTGTAATATGTCAAATTTACCATTGGAAATATTGGACAACGGTGTTCTTGGAAGCGTACCTACACAAATAGTTTGTAACGTGTGAGTATATATAGAGATTACTAATATCAAATGGAATACATGTAATTGTAATTGTTAACAAAATCAATTGTACTAAAATAACTTACTGTTATATGATTCCCCAACTAAAGTATTATCAATCAACGGTGTATTTTTAAATCTTCTCTTACTTGCCATTTGCTGTATTCATAAGTCAAAACAGACAACATACGTTAAATTCATAATAAAAAGATATAAAGGAATAGCGTATGTTAAACATTATTTTCATAGAAGCACCGCCTTTTACATTATAATACTATTAAACATATGGTAATGATAATATAGTAGTTGTTTAAGAATCACCAAAATATGTTCACCTAAAAGAATATCAATAATCATTACTGTATATTTATTTAAAGTATTTAGTATATAAATAACGTCTATAATGATGTTAATGCAGGTTGTACGATTTCTAGTTGTTACGCACAAAACTTCATTCATGGAAGACAAATAATTTGGATGGGAAAATGATGGTTAACCAAATCAAAATATAAAAAAATGTTAAATAGGTCGGTTACGAAATTGTTAAAAGCCCTAAAATGATGCATAACCAAATCGTCTGAAGTATGATTACATTCTTTACTTCACGTTTGTTACTTGAAAACAGTTGCTGATATAAGACATGTGGATCGAACCTAATAAAATTGACAATAAGAAGGTAATAGGTGAGTCAATTGGTTTAGTGTCATGCAGTAAGGTTATGGTTAATCTGTGATATGAATAAATCTGCATACAAACATGTTAGTAGTACTTACGTAACCGTGTGTTTTGCTAATATGGAATGATTGGATGATGTAAGGTGATGATCAGGAATCTGTATTGCATTGAACTTAAAATAACAATATTACGCGCATCGGATATTATAATTTAACAATGTTTAAAACATGAACATATAACATAATAAGAGTTTTGCAGATACCTGAGAAATGAGGTTATGTAGAATCCTTGTTATGACAACGAATAAAAGAGAAAGGATAGCTAAACATGTAAGAAAGATAGTGTTCGATGCTTTGACAAGGAATTCAAGTAACTGGTTGATGAATATAAAAAATGATTACTACATTTATTCACACAATGAAGTTATTTATATAAAGTATGTAGGATAACTAATAATTACAATTCAATAATATATAAGGAAGTAAATTAAAATACTTAATATTAAAATATAAGTTACTTTAAAAAAAATATAGGTGATCTTTAATTAGAATTTTTTATTGAAAAAAATTATTAAATACTTGTATTTACAATTAGTATAAAATAATAGATGTCAATTTTTAAATTAAATAAGGTTTTGCATTCTTTCCATAGAATGGTCCATTTTCTATATATAACTCATAGGGTAGGTTGACTAATATTGTAGAAACAAAAAAGTCGATTCCAAATCCACTTGTGAAGTGATTTTATATATTTTTAATATTAATAAAATAATGCAAAAGAATATGTAAAATTTATAGTTCATCAAGTTTAGAAACTTAAGTTCACATAATATGTAAATTAATTTGACTGGTGAGTGTGTTTGTTTTTTTTTCTAATAGAACAAATGGGTCTATTTACATAAGTTGGGCTATGGTTGATTATGTATAAATGTTATGTAGCCAAAAATAGTGTTTTCATAATGGCCCAACTTTCTTTTGAACTACACCATTTTTTTATGCACTATTTGTTACTTTCCGATAAAAAAGTTAGAACATATCTGAAATATAAATCCGATATAAGAAATCCATCACATTGAATTAAGATACTGAAAACATAAAACACCGAACATTGTGCAAACCTAAATGAAAGAAATCCAATACGATATTATCCATAAATATAAAAAACAGATATTTATTGAAAAACCCAGAACACAATTCGACACAAAATACGGCCCCCTCATATTATCAGATGAGAGATGAGAAACGGATCAGGATGGATGCCTTCTTCAAGAAGCTTTTCCTGTTACAAATATCGAAAATAGTGTGACAATTACTACAAGGAGTGTTAAATATAAATATGAATTTAATTTCATTCGATTTATTATATGGAAAAAAATATATTACCAATCTATTATTAACGCGGGTGCAATGCTTCATCAGAAATTCAAAACTTCTTAGTGCTTCATTCCAATCTTTACATACAGTTCTGAACCGAACAACTGATTTGAGAGGGAGCCTAAAAAAAATTTCCATTAGCACCAAATCGAATGGCATATTCTCCATGATACAAGCAAACCTAGCAAAAAAAAAAAAAATACACATATAATAACCAAACTAAATTACTTCGTTATCATAAATCAAAAGAGAGTAGGTATTACAAAAGATATTTCGATAGTACCTTATAGAAGAAACACAAAAAAAGTATAGAACTTGATATGTATTGAATGAAAACATTCTTGTTAATTTATATGAAAAAAAAATTATAAAAGGAATCTACATATATATCATTGATTACACGATTTTACAAAATATGTAGACGATATAATTTGGATAGATATATGATAGGCATATGTGAGATGAGACATTAATTATTATGTTTATTATAAATCTTTAATATGTTAATAATATGTTTGGAAAGTATTGAAAAGTAGGTTTCGAATTTGTCATAATTGTTGAGGAAAAGATTAGTTTGATCATAATTATTTTCATCAATCAGTAAATTAATTTACCGAATTTTAAAACATTCCAAAAATGAGAACAATAATTTTATAATTATAATTAAACTTGGCAGATATATTCGCATAAATTTAATTTTGGAAAATAATGGAAAATCTATATTATATCATTAAACTTTATAAATATATATTACTTATGTGTATTAACATTAATTTTAAATGTACACCTTGAATTCGTCATTTAATTAAGTGTATATATAGATTTTAAAAAAAGGCCATAAAAAATATAGCAACCTAAATTTAACCGGGAATCACTGTAGACTTTAGAAAATTTTGGATGTCTTATAAGTTTACAACATTGGTTGTTGATTGATAGATAATTAATTAGAATCTTACAATATTTACAATATGATAGTAAGTTTGACAACCTAGCAAACGTCCGAACAGTTATAATTCATAAGATCATGATTGAAACATTCCAAATCAGTAACGTTAAAAGATTTACAAAAGATGATTGAGAAAGTTGGTAAGCGAAGATACTAAAACATGTACATAACATGCAAAAGTAACTGACTGAACATGTCGTTAGTGAATCTAAAGTAGCAGACCAACAAACACGGCTATTGTACTAATCAGTAGACACAAAAGGATAAGAATACTGTTTTTAACCACCAACACATCCGATCTAGCACCACCACGTCAACGGTAAATCAACATACCTTTACTTTTGACATAAACCATATGAAACTCGGAACCTTTGACTAACTGTTTGTCTCGAACAAAATTCTTCATACCAGTCACGTTATAGCGCGGATATCCTTCAGAGTGCTCGACACCAATGGACACGTCCCAAGTCAAACCAGCATAGTCCTTAATAATCAAATCCCTCTTACGATCCAAACCGTGCAATCGTGCCCACTTCTTTTTTAGCCGCTACGAATACCAATAAAATAATTAAATATTTAAATTGGTTATTATAGGGGTCATCAAATTATAATGAATACAAAACAACACATGCATTAGCAGTATGAATATGTAAATTTCAAAAACTTACATAATGATTGTCCACGCGAAATACAACCGGTACTTCATCGTCCGTATTTTCTTCGACACCAACTAACGGAATGGGATTAGGCAAATCATCATCAGAAATATCAATCACCTCATTTCTAGGTTCTTCTTTGACAACACAAAGTTCTGGTGGTAGAGTTAATAGGGTGGGTTTGCAACAGAAAACACTCATCTCAAATGTATGCAAATCAAGCATTTCAAAAACGACCAAATGATGATCAGTAATAGACATCTCCTTCTTGATTCGATTCCAACCAGTTGTAATATAGATATCATTGTCAAAAATATCCATACGAACGAACCATTTACGATTACCAGAGGAACGTACCACAACAAGATAATACGGACAAGTTGAAAGCATCTTGTGATCAACAAACAACCTACTCACATACTACACGTGATATGCAAACATATATAAGTTCAGACGTTCAAAACAAATAGTCACTTCAAAATTTTAAACAGATAGAATTTAAAATGGGATAAGTACCATGCAATTATCACGGTCCCAAGGATTTCCAGGTTGGTAGTTGAAATACTCAGACGGCGCAATATTTATGTCTTGATAAAAGTAGATGAGACGAAATGAAGATAAAGCTTCTTCATATTGGAAAACCACCCAGGCAGATGACGGTAACTTCAAAGAAGTGACCATATCAAGCCACCCGTTATACAGAAAGTAGTCGCCTGCAATCTTAATAATTTTTACTTTAAAAATCATCCCATCGACAGTGCGGATGACAACATTCTTATCCGGGTAGTTGAATGTTTTAATCCAGTCGCCATATAATGCGGGAAGTTTCTATAAAGAAACACAGTATGTAATGTTAATGTTAATTATAACATGAATAATCAACGACCATTCATTAAAAAATGAATTATGTTGGTCCAAAATTTTATAAGATTAAAACTAACCAACGATTTTCTGTCCTTGTTATGGACACGAGCAGCAAATCCATAAACCATTTCAGATTCCTACGTATGCCTTCAACATGACACCATTAGTTTAATATTTATACAATCAAAACATAATAGTAAAATTTTAATACTTCAAACAGGATGTTCAAAAAATATTTAAAAAAAAGACATTAACAAAATAGAAAATATTTATATAAAATCACCAAATCTAACCATTAACAGTATACCTAATCAAAACAAAATCCATTAATAAAAACACGAAATCTTCAAATAAGTTTATGTCAAACCCAATACTTTCGATCACTGTACCATAACAATATAAACAAAATTCCATTGTACAAGATTGAAGACATAGATTATTACACTCCAGACCAAAAAATCTCGAGTATTGTTTTGGTTTCCGGTTTACTAAGAGATTATTACCCTAAAGAACAAATAGTTTCGAGTAAAAAAGATGAAAAAAATACACCAATCGGAGATGGAATCAAACATTTAACCAGAAATAATAGATGAAGACAAACAAAAGATCCAGGTATGCGATTGCATGTATAGATACATAATCGGAGATGGAAAGCTTTACATTTAAAGTAAATAAGATGAAAACAATACACCAAAAACATCTTAGGTATGAAATATGTAAGATATTACCGATGAAGATTTTGAGGTTTTCTTGATGAAGTTGTTGAAGATGAAAGATGCCTTGGTTCTCGTGTTGAAGATTTAGAAATAAGTGAGATATTGTGTTTATCATTACTAAAAAATCTCTTATAAACGGTCCGGATACACATGGATCGGCGGGTCGGGTATGTTGCATATCTCGTGGATATATCTTTTAGGTTTGTAAGTTTTATTTTAAAAATATATAATGTATTGAAAGTGACTAATATTGGTATCCCTGTACAATAAATATTTTAAATTTGAAAATACAAACTTATTCAATATGAAATTTAGGTTTATATCTATATATATATAATGTATTTAAAGTGACTACGGGAGATCTTTGAGAGTTAGGTTCATTCGTTTGGCTGTAGTGTCATGTTTTTGTAGGGATAACCAATATCAAGACCCTTATGGTGATGCGATCTCATTATCCAAGGCCACTTAAACATGACACATCATACCTTATCAAAAATTTAGAAGTTACCGATTAAGAATTTCTTGAAGATTGGAAGTAGCGGTTGTAGAGCAAAGGGTTTCTTGGATGTAGCGCAGGATAAAGCTATAGAACAAACCATATGAACTTTATATCAGTTTAAATGGGTCGGATCTTTGAATAACCCATAGGAATTATATTGAAAAAAAAAAGAAAATTGTAAAAGTGGCTTGACAAGATAGTGTAGGGGTACTGATCAGTTTACCAAATAATATAGCATATTTTACTTCAAATTTTAATCTATATATATATGTATAGTAAATCAAATAATATAGCATATTTTAATTAAAATTCAAATCTATATATATATGTATAGTAAATCAGAAAACAAAAAATAAGTGTTGGCCGAATGTATTATCTTATATGAGTAATAATTAAAAATCTTTCAAAAAAATATATTTATTGTTAACGATAATTGTGGTGTTAGAAAATAATATCTATATTTATAAACATAAAATATATATAGATTATACTATACAACTTTTGTATTTTTTTTGGAATGATTTAATTTCAATTAGGGTATTTGGTAATAAAGAAGGCATATTACCACAATGTATGTTAAAATATGTAATTTAATACACCAATTTTTTTTACATAAATAAACATGAAACGTAATACACTTAATTCTTTTAATATTAAACTAAGCAAAAGATAAAACACAAGACACTTGAAACAAATTACATAGTTCGATAAACAAAACATGAAATAGTATCAATTTAATTAGATTTTTCTAACGGAAAGGCGAAACGATTGTCTCCAAAAATAATGCGCCTTTAGGTCCGTTAAAGCTGTCAACATGTTGAATGTAGTTAAAAGACTCGTTGCACAGTAGAACTTCAACAGTATCTCCCCAAATACTTGTTATCAACCACTTATTCTCTTGAATTATATTCGTCCTTTGATGCGGCTCCAATTGTTGAACTATGCGAGCATTGCTGAAAGAAATTACCGTTATCCAATCATCATGTTCATATTTGACCAATTCTGCAGTTAGTTCATCAGAATATCGAACAACAATGCCATGGAGCTTGTTCAAAATTGTTAGAAAATGCACTTGGCAAGGATTGACTTGAATACGTTCGGGAAAACGAAGAATACTGAACGATTCAGATATAACATCAAAAGCAACAATGTTACGTTCACCAGGTGGAATCCAGTAATTGGAAACAGTGAAATACATTGTTTTGCCGGAATAAATTCCGGGAGACCATGAATAAAAGTTTGAACCGAACATACATCCTTTCAAGAAACTCAACCTTCTCCATGAGTCATTATGTCGTGAATATACACGAGCAGTAACTGCACCAGCGAAACAGTTAATATGAAGCACTTTCAGATCGTTGTGCTCGTCAACGTACATCCCACCCGTATCGTCATGTCGACCAAAATAACGACTAAAATAGTCGTCCGATATCAACTTAAAACGCCTAGTCGTTGGATTCCAAAGGACGAGATCATTGGCATCAGTCCTCCTAATGCAAAGTAAAATCAGACCGTTAAACGAACCTATAATGATTAATAAGGATGGCTCGACATCGTATGGAAAAGTGACGATTTTTCTGGTATCGACTTCCAAGTTGCCAGATACTATGTCGTCAACGACAATGGTATTTTCATTCAAAGAGAGCAGCTTCTTTTGTAGTAAGTTTGAAACTCGTCGAGTATGTATTGAAACAAACTTTGGTGTAGATAACTCATAACACCATTGTTTGCAAACACACTTGAATTGACAAACTACCTTTGCAGGTAGTCTCGATAAGATCTCTTCAAACATCATGTCATCACCAATACGTTCCATGATCCTTAATACTCTGAAAACAAAAAAAAAAAAATAAACAAAAAACGATTGTATAAAAACTTATTGTATAAACACTTGAGAACTATCAATATAATCTCAAATATTTTATAATAGTAAAATTTTATACAATAACCATAATAGAAAATTTTTAATACTTCAAACAGGATGTTCAAAAAATATACAAAAAAAAGACATTAAAAAATAGAAAATATTTATATAAAATCACCAAATCTAACCATTAACAGTAAACCTAATCAAAACAAAATCCATTAATAGAAACACAAAATCTTCAAATAAGTTTATGTCAAACCCAATACTTTCGATCACTGTACCATAACAATATAAACAAAATTCCATTGTACAAGATTGAAGACATAAATTATTACACTCCAGACGAAAACATCTCGAGTAATGTTTTGGTTTCCGGTTTAATCAGAGATAAAACATAAACAAACACATACCATCCAAGTATATGATTGAAGATAATCTTATACAAAATACTTGTATAAGATTGAAGACATAGATTATTACCCTAAAGAACAAATAATTTCGAGTAAAAAAGATGAAAAAAATACACCAATCGGAGATGGAATCAAACATTTAACCAGAAATAATAGATGAAGACAAACAAAAGATCCAGGTATGCGATTGCATGTATAGATACATAATCGGAGATGAAAAGCTTTACATCTAAAGTAAATAAGATGAACACAATACACCAAAAACATTTTAGGTATGAAATATGTATGTTATTACCGATGAAGATTTTGAGGTTTTTTGATGAACTTGTTGAAGATCAAAGGCTTCCTTGGTTCTCGTGATGAAGCAATACAAATAAGTGAGATATTGTGTGAGAGATATTACTAAAATATCTCCTATATATAGTCCGGATTCCCATGGATGGGCGGGTCGGGTTTCTTGCATATCTCGTGGAGTTATGTTATAAGTTTGTAAGACAAATTTTAAAACTATATAATGTATTGAAAGTGACTAATATTAGTATGACTGTTCTGTAAATATTTTAAATTTGAAAATACAAACTTATACAATATGAAATTTATATATCTAAAGTGACTACGGGAGATCTTTAAGAGTTAGGTTCATTCGTTAGGCTGTAGTGCCATCCTTTTTGTAGGGATAACCAATATCAAGACCCTTATGCTGATGCCATCTCATTATCCAAGGCCACTTAAACATGACACATCATTCCTTATTTAGCATGTCTATTATATATAACTTTATTAAGTTGAGAGACGGGGTCAGTTTATGGTGAGAGTTATCGAGTTGAAATACAAAATTAGTTTATCATAATTATATAAGGTGTTAAAAATAGTCTTCTCATAATGGCGCAACTTCCTTGTGACTCACACGAAATTGGTTATCCATTATTTCATAGTTTATGATAATTATGTATTAGTGAAATAACTTTAGACAACAAATAGAAACATAAAAAAATTGGTTTAAACAAATTCTATACTTTTACGAATATGTGAAATGGTATCCAAGTAGTGATTATTAAAAAGTCTCATTGAATCAACAAAATTTTAAGTGATTGAGGTTAATCAACGTTAATCAACTCGAAAGTATGAATATAAGGTGATATTCAAAACACCTATGATAGTACATTTTTTAACGAAAATCAGTAAATGTTAAAGCATATAATATTACCAAATGCCAATATAAAAAACCTTAATTAATTCCAAAAAAAGTCAAAGTAAATCCCATAAAACCATCAATAGCATATAATGCCTTATTCCAACACATAAGTCTTAAAAATATGTAAAATGGAAATTCATATCGAGACCATGGGCAGATTCATTCATTTCTCTAACTTTGGAGTGATGAAGTCAAACTTGATAGCATCTTTTATTTCAACATCACCCGGAATGTTCGGACATTTAGTAGATGAGCTGTCAACAGCATCAACATCATAAAGTTCTTGAAGGTTACGTTTGACGTTTTCCAACTTTGACTGACCATGATCGGTAACATCAACATGTTCTGGTGTAACATTGTCACCAATTACAGATTGTGATTCCTGCAGAATAAATAAAATAATAACTTTCAAATTTATTTTTCATTGTTATTGTTGTATTAAGAAAAGTGACACTGTGCAAAATTAAAATGTTACCTTAGATATGAATTTCACATTACTGACCGAATCAGACAGTGATTGAACATTTGACTCAGACTGATCAAGCTACACAAAAAACCAAATATATACACAAAGTTGTATATTAAGAATAATGGTGATGGGATCACCCGCGGGGAGGGTGATCGGTGGTTGGATAAGATGTTTACATTAGAAATATTTTTTGGGTACTACTAAATTACCTCATTAATTTTCCATTTTTTCTCTAGCGCTGAGAGTATGTCATCATCAGAAGATAACATAGAAATTCCATAGTTTTCCGACTGGTTAGCAATGTTATAACTGGAAACTTTGATTTGAAAAGCAAACTTTCTGTTGATCAGCGTATCAAACTCAGTTGGAAGTGTTTGAAAGCCTCCTTCTGTGGAACTGTCAACCTATTTAAAACAATGAATTTTGCCTCAGATGTATGAATTGAATACATTTTAACCACAAACCTAATAAAATTTAGGATAATTAGGTAAAAGGTGTACCTTTGTATAAACATCCAGGAGTTGTTTGGCGGTTTTCTTAAAAAGCTTAATAGCTTCATAATCAAACAACGTACAAGACACAGTCCCTGTCGAATCCTGAACCCTTAGAGGTATCTTGTATCTAGTAGGCAGCAATAAACAACAAAATCCAAACATGCAATTAGATTATATGTTATGGATGAATACAATAACCATTAAATAAAAAATATATATTATACCGATGAATAGGGGTAATGTCAACAGCCTCGCAATCACCGTTTGTACACTCAATGATATTCTGATCTAAAACGTCAAAGCTGCCGTCCTCTTTTTCAACCAGCTGAGATCTCTCTTCAATTTGTTTCTTACAATGATTGCATGCTAAATAGTACCAAGGCTTATGATTTGATATTGCAATAACAGTACCAACGATGACAACCTTCTTTTCCTATTATAATAAAGTATTAGAATATAAGCCACAATTAACAAAAAAATACATTATGTAGGAAATGTACCACTTCAATGGAAGAAATGAAAGCATTTAACACAAAGTCACCAGCATTTAGAAACTGTTCTTCAACATTGGATATCACTTGAGAACATGAGTGTTTACTGGAAGACGACTGAGAAAACTCCTTCTCCACATACCTAGAAGAGGAGTAATGTATTTAAAAAAAAAACAGTTTAACTTTAATTTCAAAATTAGTCAGAAATACCTGTCTTTGAACTCTCTTATCTCATCAATATCAGAATTAATGAATAGACGACTTGCTTCAAACATATTGGTAAGGCCAATTTTTTCTGAATAATGTTATACAAATTGAAAAAAAAACATACATAGCATATTTATTAATCTACATATATATAAGAAAATAAAATAGCTGAACTTTATTATGTTTCTTCATTAAATATATTTGAAATGAGTACCTTGATAGATGTTTACCGTGCCAAAATGCACAAGAAGAACCACATGATCTTCGCGGTCCTTACCATTCATGTAATCGGACATCTCGATTGCATACTTTTCCCATAATGTAAGACTAATCTTGGTATCACTGTACAATAAATTGTTTACATTTTAAGAATACAAACTTATACAATATGAAATCTATATATCTATATATATGTATATATATATATGTAATGTATTTAAAGTGACTACTGGATATCTTTGAGAGTTAGGTTCATTCGTTTGGCTTTAGTGCCATCCTTTTTATCCACATCCTCAATAGGATAAGACACAACCACGTATCCAAGAAAATCTACCAAACAGAACAATGTGTTAGTTTAATATACGTTTCACTATTGTATAAAAAGTATTAACATATTTTTGATAAAAATATAGAACAGTTAAATATAACTGGTGAATAATCCATACCTATAGGAGTATTAGCTGGAACTTTTTTGGTCAACACAGATTTAAAATCAGTGAAACGAAAATAGTAGCGAGGCCCAGACCAATTCTCTATTTTCAGAACAGAACTGAATGGATACAAAGATAGCTTCTGATCTTTTCCCGTAACCTTTATCTTTGTAGTATCTTTCGCAAGAGATGGTTTGTAAATCAATAAACAGTCATCAACAACCAAATGCTTGAGGAACCGTTTGAAAAGCTTGTTCAAACAGCTACATTGCATAAATGAACCCTGAAATCAATAATACATAATGTATTTAAGTTCATCAACATGCATAACCAATAATCTATAACAAACTATTAGGAAGTTTCATAAAATAAAATAAAAAACGTAACCTCCTCATCCATCAACAACATATCAACTCGATATATTTGCTTTTCATCACCATTCATTTTTTTATGCCACAATGATATGATCTTGGCCTTGATGGTGTAGTTAGTTAAGTGAGCATCGAGTGACCGGAACATAGTAATCTTATTGTTCTCCATTGAAGTGGTATACAATTATTAGCTCTAAATCCGTAAACTAATTTATAAACTACATAACGTTAATCTTTTGGAATGATTGTTAACTATTTTTGGAAGTTTCAAAAAGACCATCAATCAAGTTTATTTTAAGAAATGATTGTCGGTTACATTTCAAATTTAGAAGATTCAATTTCCTAGTTTTTTACGTTTTGAATTTTTTTAAAAATCATGCCATTAATAAAAGATATACATTCTATTTATAATGCCAATTTTTTCTGTATAATTACAAAATTCAAAAAAACATACATAGAAGATTTATTAAATCTCTATAATATGTGTATTGAAAAAATATATTTGATTAATATATTTTAATTGAGTACATGAATAGATGTTTACCCTGAAAAAAATGCACAAGAAGAACCACATGAACTTCGAGGTTCTTACCATTCATGTAATCGGACTGCAAAAATTGAAAATAACATTTCAAATTAAAAATTGGGAACACATAAACACTCACAACTTGTAGAATTGCACCTCTGATACTATCTACGGATTAACGAACAGATGTAAACACAACGTAATACACAAATCTATACTAATCTATACTAATAAGTCACATAACAGGTTTTACTGATACGTATCTATACCTGGAGGATAAACAACACGATTCTTTGTGATTTATAAATAAATAAAACATAGACTTCAACAAAATCCTTCAAACATAAGCATGAATCAGCGGATGTAAAACCTAAATACATTAAAAGGAACAATTAGTGGTGAATATATGGTCTAGGATATGCTCAATAAGAATAGGAGAAATCATAAGTGAACTAAAATACGAAACATACAAAGCTTGAATTACATCCGATGATCAAGAATCAACGGATGTAAACCCTAAATACATTAATCATCGGATGTAAACCCTAAAAATAGGAGAAATCATAAGTGAATCCAAATATAAAGAATACAAACCTTGAATCATATAGGATGATCATGAATCAACGAATAGAAGATTGAAGATTGTGTGAGCTGGAGTAGAACCACCGGATGCGGCCGATCTAGATGGGAGAATTGATAGGTTTCATTGAGTTAGGGTTTTTGTTTCATTCTTTATATACTCGGGTCACCAAACTTCATACGGATACCCAACACGGGATCCGAATGCGGATATGTAATTGTTCCCTATTGTTTCCCGCCCAAATGATCTATTTAGTTGCACGATGTAGGGACACGTGTCCCACATCTAATTCATTTATTATATATATAGATGAGTGTGTTAAACGTTATGTATAAGAAAAGCTATTTACCAATGTTATATATATTAAGCTTATATGTAATTTAACTATTCTCCGTATCTTTAAATATATATGAGTGGTTTTCCCCAAGTTTCTTATGATTTTCCTCTGTATATGTGTTTGATGTCTTGCAAAAACATCTTATTTTCCATGTATTTTGTATACATTTTAGCTTAGTTTCGAGGCGTTTTCTATCATTTATAGTTTGTACTTAGAAAAATTGGTGTTTTGTTGGTAAAAGTGTGCTAAGGGAGTTTAAACGGACAAGAATGGAGCTAAACCGAGTACACAGGCGAAAGCGGGTTGTTATAAAATTAATTTTCTGACCAAAAGGGCCCTAGGCATGTCGCAATGTATGGGTAGTGTGTCTCTTGCGAGTCACCTATGATTGATGAGCGTTTCAAGTTATTACGAAAATGCCATCACGCATGGTTGTCGTGGTTTTGGTTTCCAAGCGTGGCACGAGCCACATTCCCCCACGTCTCGCGACGCATGAGACGTTTTAAGTCAGCAAAAACGCGAAAAGATGTATTTGAGTCATATAAGAACATGTATTCACCCTAGGTGTAACACCCCGTGTTTTCGAATGTCAAAGTCAAAGTCAAAGTCCAAGTCAACTTTGACTTTCTTTGACTGTAGATAGTCTATGTTATGTTTTAGTTGTATTATGTGGAGTAAGTGTTATAATCAGCAAGAATCGAAGTAATCGAATGTTTAACGCGAACCGATCTACGACTGTGAATGATAGGAAGTAACAATGCGATAAAGTTAACTAATCAGTAATCAAACCGATCTAACAATCATCGAACTCGAGACTCGAATTATGCGAATTTTGGTATTATTATACGTGTATGTGTGCCTTATGTGTTACTTGTGCGTGTTTACTTTATGTTTGGTGTGGTATTCAAGCAAATTAATCGAAAATCGAATCGAAACTCGAAAAGGCAATCGAACTCAATCGTAACCGACATCGAAACGTGACTTATAGAAGATTGTATGTTAGATATAGTGATTGGAACTGAAAGTAATTTGACTAGGAACTCTATCGTAATTCGTATCATCGTCCATCGAAATCGAACCGTCGAAAATCATCGCAAAATACTCAAAGTGTGTCGCGGATCGAACAGGAGGCATCCTGATCAAACAGGCCAGCTGATCGGCTAGCATCTTCCCAGCCGATCGAGCAGCCCACTCGATCGGAGCTCCTGGCCGATCGGCTGCCACTTTCCCCTTTTGGAAGCCTATAAATAGGGTTGTCCTTGTCTTCATTTCCACTTTTGGAAAGTTCTGACCGGCCAGCTCCTATTCTTCATCTTTTCTCAGATTTCTCTCAATCCCGGTAAGTTTTCACTCTAATTCTTGTACGTTCTTGATCATTACTTGATTCTACACCTTTCTATCTTTCAAAATTTGGATTCTAACTGTGAAATCACCAAGATCTAAGTGTTCTTGGGTGATGTCATCATGGTGTTCTTGAAGAACATCAAACTTTGGCCTCATTCAACCATGAATAGCTTAGATCTAACCGATTTCCACATAAACAAGTTAAGATCTATCAAAGATCTAAACATTCACATGTTGTGAAGGATTGAAAGAAGGAATCCCAACTTTCTTTCAACTCTTTTACACTCAATGCCTTCAAAACGTTAGAAACGGAGCTTGAACCGGCTAACTAATCATTCTAACAGTTAAAAGGTTTAAGATTCGGATTCTATATACAAGGTTCACCGACAATGGGTTAAACTCTAAACCAACGTTCCGAACCGTTCACCGGCCGGACTTGGGTGATTCCTGTCCGAGCCAAAGAAGCGGGTAGGAACGGAAGGTATCATAGTTCAACTCGTTGTCAAGATACCTCGAAAGAATGACAAACAATTAAACAGCCAAGTGTTAGACGGAAGGCCGACCAGGTCAGAAATGCTGGCCGAACGGCTATGCTGTTCGAACAGCCCAGCCGATCGGACATACCAGCCGATCGACCGGGCCAGCCGATCGGCTAGCACATGGTCCCACACTTTTAAAATTTCAGGAAGCATAGTATTGAGGAAGAGATGTTCGATCGAACTGCGTTTGGTGAACATTACTCTTCGGATCATGAAATACTATACTTCAACACTTGATCGATTTTACAACTCGTTCGTAGTTTGGAATGCCACCCGATCGAAAATGTTGTCCGATCGAGTGACATTCAGTTGAGGACTAATTCTGAGGTTCCTAGCCGATCGAGTGAGCTAGCCGATCGAACGAATAGTTCGATCGATCGACTTGAAAGGTAAGAACACTTCAGTGCTCTCAAATGCTGCAACGAAAACTTCAAAAGTTCTAATCCTCAAACACAAACACACCAGAGGAAGAAACAATCCACTCGAATGGCCCAGCCGATCGGGCCTACCGGCCGATCGAACAGGACTGTCCAACCGAACATACCAGCCGACCGAACAGCCCGTTCGATCGAACCTGCCGTTCGATCGACCAGTCCATTCGATCCACCCACACTTGTTTACATTCTCGTGTTACTTATCGTTATGCTATCAAACTATTCAGGCTAATCTTACTCTCAGCGCTCCCTTCAATCCACAATCAATCACTGTGAGTATACTCGATCCCTTTTTGCTTTTAGCACTTTTGGGTGTTACATACGTTACCTATCAAATCACAATTAAACACAAACTATTTGAACGCTAACCATTTGCATGTGCTACTTGACTAAATGAATGTTGTTTATTATGTTTACACGTGGAGTGCTATCTACCTGCCTTAGCAACATAGTATTATAGTTTGGACTCAGCACCCGTTCACACGGGGGTTGTTAAGGACAATTACTTGCATGGATTACGGTGGTAATCATGTATTGCGAACCGTCTCGGACGGTCAACCCGCAGTCGTTGGTACCGATGGTCCCATGTCGATAATTAACATGCTTCGTTTTCCTCTGTGTACGTGCCTGGTTATGCGTAAACTATTCGAACTTTATATGCTATTATCAAACTTGTGTGCTCACCTTTACATTTTATGTATTGACTTTATTTTAACGTATGTGATAGGTGCTTAAGTTGCTAGGATGCTTAGGCGCGTGGTGATGAAATCGAGGCTAGGGAGTCTAGTAATAATAAACAATTGTCTGTAATAATAATTGAATCTGAGTTGTCGGAACGGAATTATTTGCCTAGTTGCTTTCTATGATAACTTGTTTATTTATTTGGGATACGGTATGAGACGTATCATTTAACTGAATTTGTAATAATAGTTGTTGTGGAAACTTCTGGACAATCTGTTTCGCTCAGTGCCGCGCCCCGATGATTCCGCCATCGGTTGTGGTGTGACACGAGGTCCCTCATAACCTGTTGATATACGAACTCATAGCTGATAAAAGGTGATTTTGGTTGGTTTAGAGCTGAGAGGAAGCATTAGAGTGAAGGTAATTAGCAAAAGTTATTAGCTTTTTCAGTTAGGCATTGATCTATTGTTTTCGGTTTTGATCAAACTCAACACTATGACTTTGTTTACTGCTTTGTTTGACCTTGAACTTATGTTTACTTGTGTTTTGAACATGAATAGCTAAGCTCGCTCCGCTTAGCTATCTAAGCTATTGATAATTGTTGACTTTATATACGGTTTGGATAACTTGTGTTTTGTTTTTTTTTTATGATAAAAAGTATTTTAATCATGGTTCTAATGTGCATGTGTGTTTGCTAACTAAAATATTATTAAATGTCCCGCCTTATTATAGTTAAAATTGATTGAGTATTAATTGAATCTAGGGTTTGGTGATTTCAAAGACTTTGTGTTTTCGATAACATCATGTGGTTGCTAGACATAGTAAACCATAGGAACAAGTAACTAAACTATTTGGTAATTTAACATTCTACCATCTTTGAGACCAAGAGGAGATTAGATGTCAGGTTGTCTTTGTCATTAGACGGTTTAGGTGTTAACTGCATGAGACTGAGTTACCCTTTTTATCTTGTGATTTTTAGCATCCCTTGTTAGAACATTGTTAGAACTACTACATCATACATCCCTTACACTTCCACTAAACATTGCTGCTAGACTAGGACTCGATAAAGGTTCAGTATCAAGAGTCGCGCCATTATATCCTTGGATTGATCCCGGTGTTACCAACTTGACTGCATTACGCCCGATACACTTGATGATTATGTGTAATTAAGTCAGTCTAACCATTTAATTTGTTGTTTTAATTAATATAAACAATATTTTAAATATATTATTTTATGTATTTGAGAGTTCATACATTCTTTTATATCATTTGCCACGGCAATACGTATTTAAACGTTTGATTAATAAATGGTTGTTTGCCAAAAAGCCATATATAATAAAGTAATTTTCCAAAGTTACCTAAAAACTAATACTCGTCACACTAAAGTGGTATTTTAGAACAAGTCATAGATTTGAAATTTTGAAATAAAGTTTCAGATTTGGGATCTTTGTCTTTATGTTCTTATCGTATAGGTTAATATATTAGGTTGACTCACACACCCAACGACATTTTAGACATGTAGTGCAAGATCATAACTTGTTTTGTTCGATTTGGAATCTTTCATTAGTGTTGTTACGAATTTGATTATCACTTTGTTCAATTCCAACTAAAAGTTACTATCTTGGAATTCCAAATTTCATATATCGAATTTGCACTTCTATTCAAGTATGAGGTTTGACCTACTACCCTCGTAACAGTCGTCTTGGTTTGGTTTCTCTTTGCTTTACTCTCCAGTAAAGGGCATATATGACATTTACTAAGAACATTTGGAATTTTTAGCAGTGTCACGTCATGTCATATCATATCAATTTTTAAGTAAAGAAACATACTATTATGATCGTTTGCTTTGTATCATGCATACGTTTTAACCAAAGCCATATAAATACATATTTCTTTTGAGTAATGTCTTTCGAATTTGAGCATCCTTGAGGAAAGATGAAGAAAGATACAAACATACCGCAAAACTCTAAATAACCCTTTATTCTTTTTAAGGACACCGCCTTATTTTCACGTTCATCCTTGAAGCCCTATTGTGGTTTTGCAAAGTTCAATACTATGATAATAATTTTGATATTCAAAGTTTTCCGACGAATTACTACATAAGAATTCTACATTGATTCATGTAAACTTGTAACTTTAAATCATAATTTATACTAGGTTAGAACCCCGTGTATTACACGGGTTGAATAAATGCAATTTTATATACCAAATAATAAAAAGAATATATCTTTAAAAATCTCGTTTATACATTAGTTGAATAAATGTAATTTTATATATTAAATAATAAAAAAAGTTTACATCTTTAAGGACCCCGTGTGCATTGTACGGGTTGAGTAAATTTAATTTTATATATTAAATAATAAAAAAGTAACATTTTTAAGAACCTCGTCGAGCTGAGAAGCGAGACTAAGTTCGACCGTTAGGGAGACTAAAGCGGAAGGTTGTGTTATACGGGTTGAACACATGTAATTTTATATACCAAACAATAAAAAGTTATATCTTTATAAATCCTATGTATTATATGTATTGAATAAATCTAATTTTATATACTACATAATAAAAAAAGTTATATTTTTAAAACTCCGAGTATTACACGAGTTGCATAAATGTAATTTTGTATAGTAAAAAATAAAAATGTTATATCTTTAAAAAACTCGTTTATTACACGGGTTGAATGAATCTAATAAAAATTTATATCTTAAAAAAACTAACGGATATACTCGATATACGATTGATGGGGTGATTACGGTGATTGTTCTTATAAATGTCACGTAAACATAGTGATTACCGTATTTGAGTTGAGAATTGAACACAAAAATATAAGTATAGAACCAATAAACACATTTTAAACATTTTTGAAATAGGTTCTACCCTTAACCATTTTAGTTTAATAAAATAAATAAATCATTTAAATTAACTGGGTTAGGGCTAAAGGATATAACTTGCAAGGGTTTGCAAACATCGAGTATGTTTTCTGTAATTATTGAAGACAAAGGACACAGTTTGCAATAAGTGACATACATAAAGGACGGTTTTTGTAATTTACTCTATTTTAAAATATTATATATATATATATATATATTATCTCCTATATGAATTGTTTAAATTTATATTAAATTTAATTGTATAATTATTTTTTAATTGATATTAATTATCTATAAAAATAGATGGCTTCAATGAATGACACGTGTCCAAAACTTGTGTTAAAATAAGTTATGGCAATATGTTAATTCATGTTGCTACATTGTGCGGTTGATATTGTTGTTTGGACTGTTTTAACCGTGTAACAACTTATGGGAAAGTTATGTGCAAGTTATATTGTTCAAGGGGTATAAGTGTAACATTTAGTGTTAAAGTGGTATATGGTTAAAACTTGAAGGGTTAAGGTGAAAGATTGCTTTTGGCTGGATATAAAAGCAAGTTCAACAGTTGTAGAGATCAGTTGTTCCGGAAGCATCTTCTGCATCTTCTCTCTCTCTCTCTCATCAGACACTCAGGCGATTAGGGTTTGAGCTTTTGTTACAGATCGTTTGTGATCTGTGGTTTATTGTTTGATCTCGTGTGAGATCCTGTTGTATTGTTCTGTATAGATCAACTGATATTCATCAGTTGATCATATTCTTTCTTGTATTTGTTAAAGATCTCACTATTGGTGAGATCTAGGGTTTCTGGTGGGTGTTTTTCTGGTTTGGGTAAATAATAAAAGTTTTGTCACCGTTTTGTCGCTATTTCCTTGTTGTTCTTGAGTTTTTTTGATTATCATACCATTTTTACATGGTATCAGAGCTAGATCTAGCTCTTGTCTACTGATTTTTGTTGTTCCGCTGTGTGTTAGGGCTTCTTTCAGGTTTTTTCTCCGGTTATCAAAGGAGAGAGAAGATCTTGGGAAGTGTGCCCTTCAGATCTGTTGGTTTCTGGTATTCCAAAGTGTACAAGGTGCTTGGTTAAAGGCGTAGATCGTCTGGATCTTGTTGATCGAAGGCTGTGTTGGTCTTTGAAATCCTAGAAGATTTCAAAGCAAACTGACCAGTATTTTTCTTGATATTTGCTTTTTCTGTATGATCTGTAACCCTAGAAGGTTACAGAGTCATACTTGCTTGGATCGCAAAACCTGTAAGATCGTTTCATTCTATCTTTAGTTTCTTGTTGTTGTTGATTAGTTGAAGTCGGGGTAGTGAGGACCGGCACTTTTGATTGCTATTCTTGTTTTGTATTATCTGTTTCTTTGTGTGTTGTGTTTGCTTCTGGTCATTGGTTGTGGCTTTTGAGTTAAGACATGTCCAGGCACCTGTGAGTGATGAACCTGGAATCTTGACACTGACTCAGTTTCGCCTGTTGTTGTGTGTGTCATTGTTTGCTTGTTTCATATCTGTTATCTTTTTGATAACTCTCTTGATCTGTTCTTGTTTGTTGTGATATTGTTCTATCTGTTGGTTAAAAATGGGTGATACTGGTGATACTAGTAGTTCATCTCAGACATTAATTAGTAAGCTTGATATAGGTGATCCTTTGTATTTGCATCCGAGTGATTCTAGTGCTTTGACTATTGTTAGTGTGAAATTAAAAGGTACAGAAAATTATTCTGTATGGTCTAGTGCTATGAAGTTGGCATTAGAAGCCAAAAATAAACATGGTTTTATTGATGGTAAATGTGTGCGTTCTGAGAGTGATGTTGTGTTGGCTAGTCAGTGGGACAGGTGCAATTCTGTGGTTCTTACTTGGTTGTTGAATTCTGTTTCTGAGGAAATTTTCTTAGGTCAGGTTTTTTCTAAGCTAGCGTCTGAGGTTTGGACTGACCTCAAAGAGTCTTTTTACAGAGTGGATGGTTCAATTGTTTATGATTTGTATAAGAAAATTAATTGTGTTTCTCAAAATGGTTCATCTGTTGCTGAATATTATAATAAGCTTACAACAATGTGGAAGCAGTTTGATGCAATGCTTCATCTGCCAACATGTTCTTGTCAAGCTGCAAAGGATTATAATGATTTTTCAACCTTAATAAAATTGATGCAGTTTTTAATGGGACTGGATGATGTGTATCAGTCAGTTAGAACAAATCTATTAACAAGGGAACCATTACCCACTATAAAAGTGGCTTTCTCTATAATTTCTAGAGAAGAGTCACACAGGTTGTCTAGTAGTGGGTCAAAAACTCAGAGTGTGTCTTTTGTTTCTAAGACAAATCAGGTGTTTGATCAAAGAAAGAAAAATAATAGAGGTTCTAATTCTACTTTGAAGTGTACACACTGTAACATGCTAGGGTATACTGTTGATAGATGCTTTGAGATTATTGGGTATCCTCCTGGGTTCAGAAGAAGGGGTAATAGTTCAAGTCAGTCAAATAAAGTAAACCTAGCTAATAATAATAATAAAACTAATTCTGTAAATGGTGCATCTTCTTCTATTGGGATTTCTGGTTTACCTTTTACTTCTGAGCAGATTGCTAAATTGTTGAGTTTAGTAGGGGAAAAAGTTGGATCAGATGCTCAGAACCAGAATGTAGGAGGTGAGGATTTCAATGTGTCTAATTTCGTTAGTTGTTCTAGTTCTGTCAGTTTTAGTATGAATGGGTGGATTGTTGACTCTGGAGCTAGTCAACGTATGGTTAGAACTGATAAGAACTTGATGAATGTTGTTGATGTGTCTGAGTTTAATATCACTGTTGGTCATCCTAATGGAACAAGTGTTAAGGTTTTAAAGATAGGTGATTTAAAGTTAACTGATGAGATAATTTTAAAAGATGTTTTCTATGTTCCAGGATATAGTGTTAACTTGTTGTCTGTGTATAGGTTGTCTAAAGATAACAATGTGAATGTTGTGTTTAATGAAACAAGTTGTGTGTTTCAGGATTCCAGTTCAAAGAGAATCCTGATGAGTGGTAGTCAAGATTGTGGTCTGTATTTTGTAGGCAATTCTGGTAATTTGATTAATGCTTGCTTTAATAGTTCTGTAAAGACTTTTACTTGGCATAGTAGATTGGGTCACCCTTCAGACCAGGTTTTAGCAGTATTAAAAGAAAGGCTTAAAATTCAGTCAAGTGAACATGATCCCTGTGATGTTTGTCATAGGGCTAAGCAAGTTAGGGTACCTTTTCCTTTGAGTGAACACAAGTCAAAATCTGTTGGGGATCTCATACATTTAGATGTATGGGGTCCTTATAGGGTAACAAGTTATGATGGTTATAAATATTTTTTAACTGTGGTTGATGATTTTTCTACAGCTGTATGGTGTTATTTCATGTCTAGCAAAAGTGAAGTTTTTGAAAATTTTAAAATGTTTTATGAACTTGTATTAACTCAGTTTAAAAGGAAAATTAAGGTTATAAGAAGTGATAATGGAACAGAATTTGTTAATAATCAAATGGATAACTTTTGTAAAACTAAGGGAATTTTACATCAAACCTCATGTTCCTATACACCACAACAAAATGGTGTGGTTGAAAGGAAACATAGGCATTTGTTGAATACTGCTAGAGCCTTGATGTTTCAGGGTGGCCTACCTTTAAGATTTTGGTCAGATTGTGTGTTGACTGCTGTTTATCTTATTAACAGGTTGCCTTCTTATGTGTTGAATGGTAAGAGTCCCTTTGAGATGATGTTTGAATTTAAACCCTCATTGTCACATCTTAGAAACTTTGGGTGCTTATGTTTTAGTACAATTTTGCATGATTCTGATAAGTTTTCATATAATGCTGAAAAATGTGTGTTTCTTGGTTATTCAAGCTTTAAAAAGGGGTATAAGTTGTGGAGTTTGGACAGTAAAAAGATTTTTTTCTCAAGAGATGTAAAATTCTATGAGAGTGTATATCCTTTTAAAATTAAAGTCTTTGATAATCAAGAGTCTGTGGTTGATAAACAACTGAATCATGCAAATTTCTTTGATGTTGGTATACCTGAAGTTTCTAACATGCCCAATGATGAAGAGGGTACTAATGGTGCACAAGATCTTCATGGTGATGATCAGCAACCATTGTTTCCCTCTACATCAGCCCCTGATTCAGGAGTTGAGGTGGCTCAACACACTGAACAGGTGAGCAGTAGTAGACAGGGTTCAAATGAGAGGGCAGAGGACACCATGAGATCAGATGTTGATCCTATCCAATCTAAGGGCAATGTAGATGTTAGGAAGTCTTCCAGGAATACTTCTATGCCTAAAAGTTTTGATGATTTTGTTGTTGAGGGTAAAGTTAGATATGGTATAGAGAAGGTCATTAACTATGCTAACTTGTCATATGAGAACAAATGCTTTGTTGCTTCTTTAAATAAAATTTTAGAACCAACCTGTTATAGTGAAGCTTCTAGTGATGATAAGTGGGTAGAAGCTATGAATAATGAGATGGAAGCTTTGTATAGAAATAACACTTGGGTCTTGGTAGATCTCCCAAAAGGCAGAAAGCCTATAGGGTGTAAATGGGTGTATAAGGTAAAATACAAAGCTAATGGTGAGGTTGAAAGATATAAGGCCAGATTAGTGGCTAAGGGTTTTAATCAGAGAGAAGGGATTGATTTTGGTGAGACTTTTTCACCAGTTGTCAAAATGGTAACTGTTAGAGTTGTGTTGAAACTTGCTGTTAATAATAATTGGCCACTTTATCAAATGGACATTAATAATGCTTTTTTGTATGGAACATTGTGTGAGGATGTTTATATGACACAACCTCAGGGTTTTAGTTCAAATGATAATAAGGTGTGTAAATTGATAAAATCTTTATATGGCCTTAAGCAAGCCCCAAGGCAATGGAATGAAAAGTTAACAACAGTGTTAACTACTATGGGTTTTGTACAAAGTGTTTGTGATTATTCTTTGTTTGTGATGTCTAAGCAGGATGTGTTTATTATACTACTTGTATATGAAGATGATATAGTTATAACAGGAAATGATAAAGTTGAGATTGAAAAAATTAAAAGAAATTTAAGAGAAAGTTTTCAAATTAAAGATCTTGGGTTACTTAGATATTTTTTAGGAATTGAGGTACTGTACTCTGATGGTTGTATATGTTTGTCTCAGAGAAAATATTGCCTTGAATTGTTGCATGAATTTGGGTTATTGGGCTGTAAACCTGTTACAACACCAATTGAGCAAAGTTTTTTAGTTTCTAGTAAGTGCGAGAAAAACACAACTGTTCTAGAAAATGTGAATGGTTTTCAAAGATTGGTGGGCAAACTGTTATATTTGTCTTTGACCAGACCTGATATTAGTTATGCTGTTCAGTTTTTGAGTCAATATATGCATAGTCCTTGTCTGTCCCATCTTGACATTGCTTTAAGATTGCTGAGATATTTAAAGCTTTCTCCTGGAAAAGGAATTAGCTTTAATAAGTCCAGTGACTTAAAAGTTTCTGGGTTTGTGGACTCAGACTGGGGTAAGTGTCTTAAGACCAGAAGGTCTGTTACTGGTTATGGTATATTTTTGGGAGAAACACTTGTTTCTTGGAAAAGCAAGAAACAAAGTGTTGTGTCTAGGTCAACTGCGGAAGCTGAGTATAGAGCAATGTGCTCAGCTACCTGTGAGATAATGTGGATTAGAAATGTTTTGTCTGAGTTGAAAGTTACTTGTCAATTGCCTGTTAAATTGTACTGTGATAGTAAGTCTGCTATTTCAATTTCTCAAAATCCTGTGTTCCATGAAAGAACTAAGCATTTTGAAATGGACTTGCATTTTTTGAGGGAAAAAATAGCAGCAGGAATTATAGATCCTGAAAAAATTAGTACAGATTTGCAGGTAGCTGACATTTTTACAAAGGGTTTGAATGCTAAGCAACATCAAACTCTTTGCGAAAAACTGGGTCTTTATAACATGTTTGCTACATGAATTATGGGGGCATGTTAAAATAAGTTATGGCAATATGTTAATTCATGTTGCTACATTGTGCGGTTGATATTGTTGTTTGGACTGTTTTAACCGTGTAACAACTTATGGGAAAGTTATGTGCAGGTTATATTGTTCAAGGGGTATAAGTGTAACATTTAGTGTTAAAGTGGTATATGGTTAAAACTTGAAGGGTTAAGGTGAAAGATTGCTTTTGGCTGGATATAAAAGCAAGTTCAACAGTTGTAGAGACCAGTAGTTCCGGAAGCATCTTCTGCATCTTCTCTCTCTCTCTCTCATCAGACACTCAGGCGATTAGGGTTTGAGCTTTTGTTACAGATCGTTTGTGATATGTGGTTTATTGTTTGATCTCGTGTGAGATCCTGTTGTATTGTTCTGTATAGATCAACTGATATTCATCAGTTGATCATATTCTTTCTTGTATTTGTTAAAGATCTCACTATTGGTGAGATCTAGGGTTTCTGGTGGGTGTTTTTCTGGTTTGGGTAAATAATAAAAGTTTTGTCACCGTTTTGTCGCTATTTCCTTGTTGTTCTTGAGTTTGTTTGATTATCATACCATTTTTACAACTTGGTTTCTTTTATTATAGTATAGAGATAGAGATTTGAGTAGATTTTTGAATTTGTGAATTAAATTTACATTTTGTGACCAAAATCAAATTATTGAATAATATGAAATCATGATCCAATAAAAAGAATCTTTATGTATAAATTGACGAACTAAAGTTATAGATCCATGAAACCAATACTTTTTTTTTTTTATGTTTCTCGTTATAGAAAATGACTTCTTTTTTAATCATTGTACATACGTGTGTGGTTTTTGTTTCCTTTTTCACTTTTATATTTTTTTTGAACGGCTTTTCACTTTTATATTATGGGGTTTGTTGATCAACCTTATCTAGTTGTCTACCATGAGTTTTTTTATGAGAGATCAATAGTAAGATTTTGATGTTTTCTGTTCTTAATAGCTATAAAATAATTATTATTCATGTTATTATTATTATTATTGAACAATTCGAATTAAAGCTTTTTTTTTCCTTTAATAAAGTTAAACTAAAAAATTAAATGTTACCTAAACCCAAATTTCATGTTTGTCTTCATAATGTTATTATAAAAACATGTGATACCAAGATAAAGAATGCTCATAACCAATTGGGCAATTGGCACCCGGACAGGTACTTATGTTATGCAACTCTTATGACGAACAATTGAAAAATTTTATTTTGGTAAACATACCATGCTAATTGTGTTATAACGAGTTAACGTTAACCCGCGCGTTGCGGCGGGAAGTTGATTATTTCTTTAGTATCACTACATGAGTAACGAAAATTTTTATTTGTCTTTTGTTTTGTTTTTTTTACTGTTATTATTATACAAAAAAGCTTGATTTCCAAACAAATGAATGCACTGTATATTTTGAAGTCCTTTCTGTTGATTTTTTTTGCCAATGAAAAAATATTAAATCCATGTCTTGTTTAAGAAAAATAAATAAATGATGACAACATGTATAAGAGTTGCTTACCCACCAAACCCGAAAATAAATGATGAAACACGTATAAGAGTTGCTTACCGGCCCAGCAAACCCGAATTCAAGATCAATGGACCGGAACAAAAAGACATTATCCGATACTAATTTCCTTCAAGTCCGGTATAATTGAATTCCTCACCCTACAGCCGTCAAAGTCGTTTGACGTTTAAAGTTTGAATCGCTATTTACTCTAAATAAAGCGATGACGTTCGCGATCATCACCTCTTCTTAAGCCTTTGTGACCTCGCATTTTAACTTCTCAATTGGCTTCTAATTTGTTCGCCTATTCAAGCTACACCACCAGCATCTCCTCTGTTTCGACTGCGCTGTTCTGTCGCACAACACCATTGTTGATCACCTTTTCAATAACCGTGTAATCGCCGTTGTGGTTCAGCCTTCACCAACAATTGGTTGCAAATCGTCAATGCGTAGTTGTGAATCCGATCGAGGTAAACCAACTTGGCAAAGTAAAAATAAAAAAAAACTATACATAAATCATCATAAAATTCGTACCTTTTTATCAACGGAATTCAGACCTAGACCTTGTATTAAGTTACCAAATAAAGTGAAAGAATCTCTAAAAAGGAAAATCATCAACACATTTATAAGCGAACATTGGTGATACTTCATACTTCTAATGTAAACAAAGACATGTTTTAAATACAAAGGAGGGAGTCCATGCAACTTTCCAGCAAGAGGCATAACATTTGAATATTTTACACGTCGATTAGTACCCGTAGTACGAACAATAAAACAGATAATGTAATTGTATTTTGTTGAATATATCATTATGTATTCAATTATATGCCTTTTTCTAGAAAATGTTAAATTACACCTAAAATGTTACAAAATGTTAACACAAAAGAAAAAAATAGAAGAAATCTTGGTAACTTCGTAACCCAAATAATCATGTCTGATATTTCCGCTAGAATCATATAAGAAATTAAGAGCATGAAACAATCAAGTTTTCTAAGAGGAAACAATAAGTATCCAAAATAATGATATCAAATTCAAACATTTTGAATTAAAAAGTTAAGAAAAGCATACCTTTGCACCAAAACGTCAATGGCCATTTCTTTCTCTGTCGGTCTTGCTGTCTCTCAAAATGCAAAATACCTTGTAAATATAGGCATATTTATCTCGCTATACGTCTAACGGTCAAAAATATGTTATAATATGTAATTGCAAAATCACTTTGTATGGGAAATTCGGGAAGGATGCAATAACTAAAGAATCCCTACCATCGTCGCAGTCGTCGTTAATCGTTAATGACCGAAAAAAGTATGTCAGAAAAGATGATGGTGTTGGATGGTTGCCGAACAGAAATTTTATCGGATAGATGTGCCAATCGGTGAGAACCACAACGTTTGACGAAACAAAATACAAATTGCCAGAGACGAAGGGGCGTCGGTTTTGAATAGTCGGAGACGAAGTAGCGGCGGTTACGAATCGCCGAAGTTGAAGAGGTGACGTTTACGGATCGTTTTGCACAATGTTTTTTCTTTTCAAAACACAAACAAATCAATGTTCTAGATTTTTGTAACGAAGAATCACCGACCCCACAACATCACTTAGGGGATTTTGGGTGTTTCAGTTCAATAAAGGATTTTATGAATCAATCACTTCAAAATAGTTTTTGCAGAAGGATAAAGAAGACAAACATGGAAATTGTTTACGAATTGCTTTGGTTTTTTTTCGTATGGAATTTGTAGGATTAAGAATGGATTTTGGGGTTGTTTAAGATGATTTGGGTTAAGAAAATACGCCCTCTCCGCGTTTCCGTAATGAATTCAGATTTTTTAAGTTATTTAATAGGTTATATATTATTTTATTTAAAACAAACATGAAAGGAAACATAGAAAATTGTTTCTAAATGACGGTTAGTCACAATCGGAAATATGAAATGGTGTCTTTGTATGGACACGCCCATAAGCTAAGCTGGTGGTGCCCCATTTGTTAATCAAGAAGCGTGAATAGAAGAAGTTATATTTTCTAATAATCAAGAGTTAATCAAAGGGGTGTGTGTTAAACAAAGGGGTATGTGTTAATTAAAGGTGTGTGTGTTAAATAAAGGGGTGCATGTTGCTTTTTGTATAAGAGATATAATGTAAATTACTTTTGGCCTCACCCATCACTACATCTTCACATTACATTTTCTAGAATATCATCCAAATAATCTTTATCTTTGTTGTATTGTCCAAACAATTTAATCTTTAATGAGTCATTTCTTAGAGCATTCACAATATGAGGATGAATTGGTCAAGTCCGGAACCTCAGACCACCCCTCCCCTCAAACCAAATTGTATTGCATTGTAGGTCAAGCCCGTTCCCCAAGTCAGGAACTTCGGTTCTTGTTTGCAGACCTTCCATGGTTCAATGCCCCCCCCCAACACACACACAAACACACGCGTGCGCGTTGTGGGAGAAAAATAGAGGTTTCGAGTTAGATTGTTTATGGAGTTTTGCATTGTGAATGCTCTTAGCCGTTATTATCTTTCTTCATCCTTATTATTGCCTTTACTTTAATCAATTTAGAGCATATATTTTTAATTGTGTATTAGTTATGATCACAATCTAGTGTATCTACTATATAGATTTAATCATGCAACAATATAGGGTTTCTAGTAACCATATCAATTAAAATATGTCAAATCCCGTTAGTCTCGACCAAAGTTACTACAGATATTCATCAAGAAGAGATCCAGATTGTTGTAGCGGTTAAGGAGATGGACCGGTCAGACTTTGTCTTATTTTCCAGTATGAGATAGTCTAACTACCTCATGCTAGATTCATCATTCGTTACCCCATGGGTTTTCCTCATTGTATCATAAATATGGTCCATGTTTGCCCGTGCACTTAAAAGTATAATTAATCCGTCGGTAGTTAGGGTCACACACTTGTAATGCGCAACTATGTCTCTTAGTTCAGAACACCCAACTATGTTGGTGCATAACTTATTTTTTGGGGTCACTATGGTTTACTGGAGTCTCCATGTGCATTAAAGAATAACTTTTATTTTAGGACTGCTTATTATATGGGATTGCTCAAGTTTGATGGGATCCAATTACCTATTACCTATTAAAACTAGAAGTTTTTAATTATTATTATTATTTATTTATTTATATATATTAAAACTAGAACTTAATGAATAGTAACATCACCTAGGGATGAGAAAATAGTACCGGGTACCAGTACTGAACTTACCAAACCGGATACATTTTCGGTACCGATTCGGTACTGATTTTTGACGTTTTTGGTACCGGTTCGGTATCTGTATTTACCAGTTTTTACCCTCAAATACAGGGACTGTATCGTACTGGGTATTCGGTACCGATACCAACTTTTGGGGATTTCGGTAGCGGTATATTTCGTTATTGTGAAAATACTACCTTATAAATATATGAAAAAACTATAATTATTTTTCATTATTATGTTTAAGCACAATTTAATGGGCCGGACCAAGCCCATTAAGCCTGTGATGAAATGGGCTTTATCCCCAATTAGCAGCCCAAATTTTCTCATGTGTTGATCCATCAACAACAAAGAGTCTAATTTACTCATCAAATTCATCGACGACTTGGATCCAAATCCCCCTTTTCGTGTCAACATTTCTTCAAACCAAATCGAAATTGCAAGTTTCAATCGATAAAAAGATGTTGGAGAAGATCGGATTGCCTCCGAAACCATCGCTGAGAGGAAACAATTGGGTGATCGATGCCAGTCATTGTCAAGGATGTTCTTCTCAGTTCACTTTCATCAATCGCAAGGTACTTTACCTAATTTCACGATTTCAGTTGCTCTTTTTAGGGTTCTTTAAATCTCTGTTCTGATTTATTGTTGAAGGTTGCTTGAACTTGATGGAATTTGAAATTGATGCTTTGTAAACCCTTATTTGACTTATTAAAGTCAATTGATTACGATTCACATAGTTTTTTAGGCTTAGTTATTACGGTTAACATCGATGATCATGTTATTAGTATTAGGTGGACTGGGATTAAAAGTGGGCTTACAACTTATTAGATCATTTGGTAATTATATGCTATATTGCTATGCAGTTAATGCGGTAAAATATCGGATATCGGTCCAAGGGCCGATATTTGAGATATAGGTTATTGAAGAAACACTAACCTTCACGGTAGTATCCAACGAGGACTTCAACACCTGGCTATCCGAACAGCTTAACTGCAAAACAGAACACCGTTAGGACTCGTTACAGGAATGGGGTTATTCCTGTAACCACCCTCCGGCGTGAGAATAAGTCTCGGTTTTGGGAGTGAAAGAATATGTGTAGAGAGAGAAATTGTATGAGAGTAAGATGATCTATACCTTAGATGTTTACCTCTATTTATAGTTTACTATTAGGGTTTCCCTTAACTTAGGATGGGCTCCGATAAGTTAGGGATTTGCATAATCTTCCCAAAAAGTTGGAGATTTGGTTGCGTGACCTATCTATGCAAGACGGAATATTCTAGAATAAACGTTTATAATTATTTGTTTATAATAAAATAATAGGTAATGACCGGGGTCGGGTTAGCCGATTCGGGTTATACCTCGTCAGTTATCTCGGTGAGATATCGATGGGATATCGGTAATTTTAATATAATGCAGAATTTATATATATAGCAATTTAACACTGATAATTCAGTGATATATCGGTTTTATCGGTCAAATATCGGTGAGATATCGGTTATACCGGTCAAATATCGGTGATATATCAGTTATATCGGTCAAATGTCGGTCAATATAGCCGATATTATCGGTACCGATATTTTGACTGATATTTGAGACCGATATTTTACCAGGGGACCAATATAACCGATATATCACCGATATTAACTGCATAGATTATATGACCTGTTTGGGAACTATAGACTCTCCTTACTAGGGCTGTAAACGAACCAAACGAACCGCGATCGTTCGTTAAGGAATGAGTCTGTTCACGAACGCTTACCAAACGAAATTTCTTGTTTGTGTTCGTGTTCGTGTTCATAAACTGTTGACAAACACTTATCAAACGCGAATGAACTCAAACAAATGTTCGTAGACATAAATGAACACAAATAACGTTTATGAACGAACACAAATGAATACACACGGACATATGTTCATTTTATAATAAAATCTCCATTCTTCATATCAAAGATCACGAAGAATCCACTAAAAAATATATAAGCACCTAACATAATTATCCGAACACAGTTGACATAGTTATCAGAAATACGATTAACACAAAATTTAGAAGTTTGTCAAGCTTTAACACAAACTAAAATTGAAATGCCCAAATGAGGGATGTTGGGGGAGGCATAAAGTATAACTAGGGTTTCAAGTTTTTAAAAACTGAGCGAACATAAATGAACACATTACCGAACGTTCACGGACATAAACGAACGAACGCAACCTCTGTTCATGTTCGTTCGTTTAACTTAAAGAACGAAATTTCTTGTTCACGTTCATTCATTTATTAAACGAACGAACATAAACGAACTTCCCGCCGAACGGTTCACAAACTGTTCGCTGTACGTTCAGTTCGTTTACAGCCCTACTCCTTACAAAGTCAAACACATTACATAACAGTAGACGCGATTAATAAGTTCGCAGTTGTTTTTTTTACTTTGGCAAAACTTTGTTATCTTCTAACTGCTGTACCCATTGCTGGTTTTTTTTTTTTTCTTTTTTATGATAAATTGTATATATATGTGGCTTTGCAGCATCATTGCCGAAGATGCGGAGGCTTGTTTTGTGGCAGCTGTACCCAGCAAAGAATGTACTTACGAGGACAGGGCGAATCACCCGTTCGTATTTGTGACCCCTGTAAAACTTTAGAGGAAGCAGCACGCTTTGAAATGCGATACGGTCACAAGAATAAATCCAGAAAAGGTGAAGGTTAATATTTACACAGGTTCTCTTCGGCATTTTTTTTAAACATAAAAAGTTATAACTATATTTTGCTACATTTGCAGGGGGTTCAAAACTTACATCTGATAATGAGGATGATGTCAGCGTTAACGGGTCAGTTTCATCAGATAAGGAGTCGGTTCCAAGTGCGTCAGTTTCTAACAGTGACATGGAGTTTGACCTGGAGTCAACTACTCCTGAAGAACTGAGGCAACGGGCCGTAGAGGAAAAAAACAAGTATAAAGTTTTGAAAGCTGAAAAGAAGCCTGAAGAAGCGTTAAGAGCTTTCAAAAGAGGAAAAGAACTTGAAAGACAAGCTGCAGCGTTAGAGATCGAACTGAGAAAAAACCGGAAGAAAGCGGTTTCATCCGCCAGTGCGAACGAGAACTCAAAAGCTGCAGATGAGAAAAAACCGAAAGACAAAGATGATCTTGTTAGTGAACTCAGAGAACTTGGATGGTCAGATCATGATCTTAACGATGCTGATAAAAAGCCCGTAAGTATGACTTTAGAGGGCGAATTATCATCTCTGCTTAAAGAAGTTTCACAAAAGAGTAATAAACCTGAAAAGGGTAATGTTGGAATTGACCGATCGGAAGTTGTTGCTATTAAGAAAAACGCACTCGCGCTTAAACGTGAAGGGAAGCTTACCGAAGCGAAAGAAGAGTTAAAGCGAGCTAAAATACTTGAAAAGCAAATTGAAGAGCGAGAATTGTTAGGTGATGATGAAGATTCAGATGACGAATTCGCTTCGTTGATTCGTAGCATGGATATCGATAAACAAGATATTCTAGCACACGGGAATGATCGGAATCCTAACCTTGACTTTGATCATCTTCTTCGCATGGACGATGGGCCCCACCTCGATGGTAACTTTGACGTAACCGAAGAAGATATGGACGACCCTGAAATGTCGGCTGCTTTGCAATCTTTAGGGTGGACTGAAGATCATGATGCTGTTGATAAAGAGTCGCGTTTAAGTGAAATACAGTCGTTAAAACGAGAAGCGCTTGATAAAAAACGAGCTGGTAATACCGCAGAGGCACTTGCCTTGCTCAAACAGGCGAAACTGCTTGAAGCTGAGGCTGGTGGGACCCATGACACTCGAGAAAACGATGATGCGTCGGTTTCAAAATCGAAACCTGATTTCGACCATAAATTGGCATCAAAAAGCAAGTTGGAAATTCAACGAGAGCTTCTTGCTTTGAAGAAAAAAGCACTTGCTTTAAGGAGAGAAGGGAAAGTGGATGAAGCGGATCAAGAATTAGCGAAAGGGAAAGCTCTCGAGCAGCGACTTGAGGAATTGGAAAACGGTTCGAAAGTTAACATGCCTAAAGTCAAACCCGCAAGCATGAAGCACGCTGACTTTTCCGCACCAATAATGGACGCTGTTGAAGATCAAGGAGAAGATGTGACCGACACAGATATGAACGATCCATCGTATCTTGCACTTCTCGAGAATTTAGGTTGGCAAGATGACGTGGCGGTAGAGGCCGCACCACCAAAACAACAAAAAGTGGCACCGAAGAAAAGTAAAGCCGAGATTCAACGGGAACTTTTAGCGTTAAAAAGAAAGTCATTGGCTTTGAGACGCCAAGGGAATGTCGATGAAGCCGAAGAGGTGTTACAAGCTACGAAAGATTTAGAAGCCCAATTGGAAGAACTTGATACACCAAGTCAACAAACGACGTTGACCAGCAGTTTACCTGAAAAACCAGTTGTTAGTGAGGTTTTTGTACTTGAAAAACCTCGAACGGGAATCAAGGAAGAATCTTCTGGATCAATGAGTACCGAAAAACCTCAAGTTCCGGTAACTGAGTCAAACTCGGTCCAACAGCAAATCTTGGCTCACAAAAGAAAAGCGGTTAGTTTGAAAAGGGAAGGGAAGTTAGCGGAAGCTAAGGAGGAGTTAAAGCAGGCGAAACTTCTAGAAAAAGAGAGTATGGATGTGCATAATAAGTCACCGGACGTGCATACAGAGGATACAAACAAAACCCCGGTTCCGAGCACTAGTAAAGTGACAAAGAAGGAAGAAACCGATGATACTCCTCCACCTAAACTGTCATCGCGTGAACGTTTTAAGTTACAGCAACAATCTTTAACCCACAAGAGGCAAGCGCTAAAGCTGAGAAGGGAAGGTAGACACGAGGAAGCAGAGGCAGAGTTTGAATTGGCCAAGAATCTTGAAAGTCAACTAGAAGCCGCTAATGAGTTGACCAAACCGGCAGAACCTGTTGACGATGTCGGTATTGAGGATCTTCTCGATCCGCAACTTTTATCTGCTCTTAGAGAAGTAGGAATAGAAGGCCCTCTTGCTCAGTCTTCACCTGAGAAGACCGAGCCGGTTAGGACTAGACCCGTGGTCAACAAGACTCAGGCTGAGCCCGTCAAAGCTAAACTGGTGGTCAACAAGAGTGAGACAGCAGAGCTGGAAGAACAGATCAAGGCCGAGAAGGTTAAGGCTTTAAATTTGAAACGTGCGGGAAAGCAAGCGGAGGCTTTGGATGCTCTTAGACGCGCTAAAGTGCTTGAAAAGAAGCTAAATTCTTTAGCTTAAACTTAATGTTGAGAATATATGAAGATATTCACCTTGTATGTTATTCTGGTAACAATATATTTTTTTAAACTGATGTCGTTTTTTATTCGAAAACGTACTTATTGTTCCTACATCTTTCGGGTAAATAAAATTTGCATACAGTTCGTAAGAATCGCTAGGCGCTAGTTAGCCAGTGGGGTCCGACTAGCGATTGATCGAGATTAATAGGGATTAATCGGATTGGGATTTATATGTAATTTTCAGTTTTATAAGTATATACACACATTCTTATTGTAATTTTTCTAAGTAGACATGTTTTAACACCTTCTATGACCCATATATTGAAGTAGATAGGATTAATTGCCGAAATTTACAAATTTTGGCCGGAATTTACAGGTTTTGGGCGGATATAGCTAGTCTGCTACCTGTGTTTGGTTGATTAGAACCGTATTTGGCGATTGTTGACCACCTAGCGATTAATCGAAGGCTTGTCGGGATTTTTACAACCATGGTATACTGTATACACAATCACATCACAAAACTATTGTATTCAAGATCTTCACATGGCCAAAAAGAACCATAAAACCCTAATACAGAATCAAAAAGAAGCAAATAAGCTCAAAGATACAACATTTGTTTGGCAACCCAAATACAGTTCCATTTTTATGAAAACAAGAACATCCCTGATAAGAAATCCCAACGACAAAACGAACTAAAAACCATAATCTTTCGATCAATGATCATCATAATCTTGAAACGTCTAAAAAACAAGAATCGAAGTTAACACATTACTCCTCCGCAAGGATGGTCAGATTGTAGCGTCTAAACTTATTCGAGTTTCCAATCTCCACAAGTTCCTTAGCTTCTTCAGTTCTCGACGCCTTAACCAATCCATCGACCACAAGTTGCAACACATTCGGATCCACCAGACACTTATGTTCAAAAGTTCGGTTAAAAAGCTCCACAGCCCAATCAAAATCAGACAGTTTACAAGCAAATGGAATCAGAGTTGTGAACGTTGCTTTATTAGGAGCAGAATCGCTTTGCACCAGTTTAGCATACCACTTCTTTGCTTCTTGTAAGTTGCCATCGTTGCAGAAACCGTTGATCACAGCGTTATAGGTAAACATGTCTGGTTTGAGGTTTTTAGAACATAATTCGTTAAACAGTTCAACCGCTACGACCATTTTCTTCTCGGAAGCCAATCCAATCAACCGGGCATTATAAGTTCTGATATCAGGCGAAACGCTAGCGTTCATCATCTTGGCCCAAAACTTCTCCCCATCAACAAACCTCCCGTTGCTATACAACCCAAAGAGCAAAGTATTGAAAGTAATCAAATCAGGCTCACACCCATTCTTTCCAATTTCACCAAACACAGAATCAACCGAATCAAACGAACCCATCTCACACAACGCCTTGATCATTATATTGTAAGAAACAATATTCGGACTCACACCCATCTTCCCAGTCAACTCTCTAAAAATCTCATCAACCTTATCAAACTTCTTGGCATTAACACAAGCACCAAGAAGTGCATTAAAAGACTTAACAGTCTGCTCACATTTTCTCTCAGGCATTTCGTCGAACACCTTGGATGCATGATCAAACATGGCAGCTTTCCCATACAAAGATATCAATCTGGCTGCAAACCCTTCTTTGGAAATCTCATTGTATTGCTTCTGGTCCTCTAGAATCTCTTCGACCCATTTGTGTTTCTTGGCGGAGGCTAAACGGCGGACTGTTTGGTCGTACACGTTGGCTTGTTTGCGGAATGAAGGGGATTGTGAAAAGTTTTTGAATTTGTGAACGAGCCTTTTGAGGTTTCGTTCATGGTAGAGGTCGTCGTAGATCGATTTAGCCGGTGGTGCGGCGGTGGATGTAGAGAAGGTGCGGATGATGCGATTAATGGTGGACATTTTTGTTTCAGGGTTTGAAGAAGAAGTGAGATGTGAACTTAAAACCCTAGTTTAAACAATATGTACTTTCTTTTAACGTGCAATGAATTCCGGCCACGGGTAAAAGACCACCCACGCTTGCAATTACTGACGTATTTGAGAATTAACGGACCCTGTTTGAGCTCGAAAAATGTGCCCATATGCTTTAACGATAAACAATATAATTACGAAAATCACAAAAATATAGTACTCCGTATTTGATAAACAATGCAATTACATAATGACAAAATCATAGTATTCTAATGAGTTACATATCGGATTAGGCGCCAAAAACTTTTATATAGCACCGGCTTGAGACTTCACCAATTCTTCCGCTCATTTCCTTTTTTGACGTTTTTACCATCCGATGCTTGTTTAGGAGTCATTAACGCCTAAAAATAATAACCGATGTTCACTTAACAAGATACGGGTTCAATCAACAATTAACAATCACAAAAATTAACAACAATTAACCGACTAACAACAATCAACAATCTGAATATGATGTTAACAAACAATTAACAATCACAACAATATCATCAAGTATCAGAATCTGATGACAAATAACAATAACAACAATTATCGGACCTTTTAACTTTATGATGAAAACAACCAGCAAATCAAACAGTGAAACACGTACCGAATTACGCACTGTGCCGTCGAGTTCTGAACTACGATGTTCGTTCTGTCTTCTCACTCCTGTGTTGTCGTTCAATGAGTCAGTGGCAGCCCTGCAGTTCCTTCTGTCGTTCGGTGTTTCCAAATCCAATTGTCGTTTCAGTTTCCGTGTTTTATTTATTTTTTATGTTTTAAAATCTTATTAGTATTGAGTTGGACCCAATAAACCTAATGTATTTCGGCTAAATTATAAAACATAAAAAGGTATTTGATAATGGGCCTCTATATTGGATTTGTTATGTATTTACAATTTTTTTTAAATAACATATATATATCGAATTTTGTTTAAAAATGCCGTGCCCCTTGAAATCGTGGGCCTTGTGTGGAAGTCCTCCTCGCACACCCTAAGAGCCGCCCCTGCTTGCAATCGGAGACTGACCAATTAATTCTTGAGGAAACCCACCGTCCGAAGATCCACTGTGGTAAAACCTCTGGCTCATGCATGACATTTTGTCACGAACAAGAAACCAACTGACGACTTCCCATAAAAAAAATCACCGGGTTATCGCTAAAGCACTGACACTGCCGCTTTGGTAAATAAAAAAAAGACATGGATAATTCTAAGATGACAATCGGAAGGTTTTGTGAGTATTTTTGTTATAATCTTAGTGTTATACATGATTGTAAAATCATATTTTAAATCAGAGAGTTAAATGTCATTTTAGTTCTTATGGTTTGGGTCATTTTTATCAGTTTAGTCTAAAGGTTTCATTTTTCGTATATGGGTTTAAAAAGGTTTCATCGTTGCCATTTTAGCCCACTGGGTTAACTTCATTCATTTTTTATGTTAACGAAAAGGGCAATTCGGTCGTTTTATATGTAATTCTGTTTACTAGAAGGGCAACTCGGCCATATAAAACAATCGAATTGTCTTTTCGTTAACAAAAAAAAAAAAAAATGGATGAAGTTAACACAATGGACTAAAATGGCAACGGTGAAACCTTTTTGGACCTATAGACGAAAAATGAAACATTTACACTAAATTGACATAATAACCCAAACCACAGAGACTAAAATGACATTTAACCCTAAATCTGAAATAGTATCGGTTGAGTATTCGATTACTCATTAGTGTGCGAGTAAGAAGTTATGAACTTATATGGTTAGAAACCACCCATTGGACTCTAATTGCGTAATACTCGATCCTAAACTCACCAGAAAAAAGAGACTTAAAATACATGTATTTAAGTACGATTTACATAATATAAATTTACAAGTTGAGGCATTGGATGTTGTACCCCATGTTTTGGGGGTTTTCAAAAAAAAAAAAAAAAAAAAAAAAGATAAAATTAACAAAAAATGAGTGTCATGTTCTAGTTCTAACAATTTTATATTTTTGATAGTTTCAAATTTCTAACGAATTCAAAATATCACTTAGTATTATTTTTAAAGTAATATAAATTTACAACAAGTTGAGGCATTGGGTGTTGTACTCCATGTTTTAGGGTTTTTCAAAAGAAAAAATGATAAAGTTATTTCTTACAATTTTATATTTTTGATAGTTTCAAATTTCTAACGACTTCAAAATATCACTTAGTATTATTTTTAAAGTTATATAAAGTATTAACACAGTCAGTTTCAATATGGGTAAACGAGTATGGGATCAGTTTTGTTTAATTAGGCGAGTATAACTTAATACCCCAAACCCGTATACATTATTATGTTCACTTTATAAAATCTGGCTTTTGTAATATGTTTTCTATATTCATTATTATAGTGGAATTCCTCCGTGTACGCGCTGGAAATTCGATCGGTATCGATTCGTTACACTACCAACACTCGCTATACCGACCGAAAAAACCCAAAAAATACACTCGTGTTCCCAAAAGGATATCGATACGACGACACGTGTTTTACATCGATAAAAACCATAAAAATGAGTTTCACGTGTATATCAATCTTAACACTTATATATATATATATATATATATATATTTGCAACTATATGGTGATGCTTGAGTTTATTAAAGGTCAACCTGGGTCAAAATATTGGAAAAAAGTCACCAAAAGGAGTGTTTTTAGCTACTTGTTGGAGGATTTGGAAGGCTAGAAATGACAAAAAATTTGAACACAAGGCCACACCGCCGATTCGGAAGATCATAGAGATGGTAAAGGAAGACGCTTTTGTTTAAGTGAAAAATAGTCCATGTTGCATGTTTTGAATTGGAAGAAGTCGTGTTAGCTTAACGCTAGAGTAATGATATCTTCATCTTTTGAATTGGAAGAAATCGTCAAGGTTCAAACTCTGGCATGTGGTAGACGATGAACACTAGCAATTTATGGCTTTTGCCTCTCGGAGTGAGAGTAGAATAAAATTCGTCGTTCAAAGAAAGTTAAAGAATTTTGTTTCATTACAGTTTTCATTTCTCAGTGATGTGGATATTATTATTTTTTCTTCATTTCAAAATATTCATAAAACTATAATAGACCGATACTATGGGTTATAGGCGAGTGAACAACTGAGACGATTGTAAGCTACTCGAGATGCATTTGCTACGAGCTTAAACAAGGCTAACAACCTTCATATATCGAGTTTGACTAGACTCATGTACGTAAACAAGCCTATTATAATATCTCCATCATATTTACCCGGATCTACTTTGTATTTGTGAATATAAGTTAAGGGATGGGAAAATAGGAAATTTGACTAGATAAAACCCATGTTTCGTTTATAAATTTTAAAAATAACTAATGTAAAAACATAATTGTAACAGTTATATTATTAAAGTGATAATATAGCTTTTTAATAAACCGTAAGGAGGGGTGGTTTTTGAATTTATCAACTCACGGTTCTATATTCTATACTGTAATCATACAATTTTAACATTATTTTTACCTTGCTTATAATTATAAAAAAATAGATTAAACATACTTTAATCATACATCAAGTTAATGTAGAATATTGTTTAATCTTATATGAACATTTCCTTGGTCGTAAGTGTACTTGAATAATCAAATATTGCCTCCTTTGTGAAATGATAGTACAGACTACACACCAATCTAACAACCAATAACAAAGAAGACATAAAAGTTAATTCTTTTTAAATTTTAACATTACAAAAATATTTATATCATAGACCGTATTAGCTGTGCAGGGTCGGCTCAAGCCCAAGTATTTTGAGGCTTGAGCTTTAGGTCTCCAAATCAATAGGGCCTTCAACTTAAAAAAAAATTATATATAATATTTGGGTTGGGTTGAAGTTATCTTTACGTATACAAAAAATATATAAAAATACAAAAAAATTAAGTTAACTTCGCCAACATTAAACCTTTTAGTTTATTTTGCTGGTCCCAAGCCCGAGTAAAAGAGTGTTTTTTCTCAAATAGTGTTTTTTTGGAAAAAGGCCTCGAGTTTTTGAATTTGCTTTAGACCACCAAAATGGTTGAGCCGGCACTGTATCTAGGCAAACTAGCATGTCATTATTAAAGGGTTAGGTTTATTTGTGAACAACCTCTTTGATTGTGAACACTAATGAACTAATCCTAGCCCTTGATTATCAATACACAATTGTAAACACAAGTGTAAATCAATGACCATGATTTGATGATAAAAATAAACTAGTGTATTTTACGATTTGATGATGTAAATCAATGGCTATGATTTGTTCACTCAGTTCACAAATACACTAGTGTTCACTCCAGAACCCCACCCTATTATTAAAATACTAATTGCGTGTATAACGATAAAAATGTTACATTTTAACATGAAAACAACTTAAACAGAGAAAACTTATATGATCAAATGATAATTTACAATGTGTTTGAAAAAAATCCATATCATTTTGATCCATTTTGACCACTCACCCACTATTCATGAGGGCAAGATTTGAGCTCCCCAACATCCCACAAAATTTTGACCAATAACAAGAAGATTCCCCATACCCCCACCCCACCCCACCCCCATGCCAATGTTACTCTTGTGAACTTCTGTTGCTTAACAAATTTTCCTCATCAAATTCTTGCATAATATCCCTATAAAAATGCACCCTTGGCCACCCTTCATTTTTCTACCATGGAGTTTTCTAATATTTTCGAGGATTATTCGTCTGTGGTCGAAGAAACCGACAGTTGTCACGAGAGTGTTTGCAGAAACAGGAGGCAACATTATGATGAAAATGGTGATGATAATGATCATGATCATGATGGAAAATACAAGTCCAAGAACCTCAATGCCGAAAGAAAGAGGCGCGAAAAGCTCAAATCCAGGATGCTCGAATTGCGATCTGTAGTTCCCAAGATAACAAATGCAATGATCATAACAATAATCTCTAGTTTTGTTTGTTTGAATATTATTATACATGTTTTTCAAGTCGTTTATATAAGATGTTTTTTTTTTTTTTTTTTCAGATGAACAAAGAAACGATCATAACCGATGCTATTGATTACATCAAGGAGCTTAAAATTTCTGTCACAAATCTAAGTAATGAACTTCTTGAAATGGAAGCACAAACGGCAAAGGAACCATCTTTTGATGTGATCCAAATCCATCCTGTGGAAAACATGAAAAAATGGGGCATAGAGGTTACATTTCTAATTAAAATTATAATTATAATTCACGGGTTGTAATTTATCAGTCAATAGTCGTATATTGCAAATTAATGTACCACTATTGATGAAAAAAATTCAGCCCGTGAATTATTTATTGTTTCTTAACTTAAAGCATGATTTATGACAAGACTTGTTTTCTTGATATAGTCGGAAGTAATAGTGACTCGTATTGATGAGAATAAGTTGTGGATGAAGATAGTTTTCGAGAAGAAAATAGGAGGGTTTACAAAACTAATCGAGGCAATGAGTTTGCACGGGATTGAACTTATTAATACAAACGTTATCACCACGAAAGGGGCTGTTCTTGTTACTTCATGCATTGAGGTATATCTTTTGCCTTATAGTTTTTCATTTTATATATATAGATTGGTTATTGATATGAAATATATATGTTTATGTATTTTAACAGGGGACTCATGGTAGAATGCTTGTTGCTGAGCATGTTCAAGAAGTACTAGCTAATGTTATCAAATTGATATAGACCACATGACATTAATCATGTTATCTATGTAAGAGTAATTAGTACTCATGTTATTTTAAAGTATTTTATAGAAGATATATATGATAAAGCTATGTTATCTAGGGTTTTACATGTGAAACATATAACCTTTTATATTTCTATTAGTAAAAAAAATTAGTTGATGAGGTTCATAGATGATGTTACTATATGCAATAATGAAAAACCATAGATGTTACTATATGCAATAATGGAAATCGAAACACATCAATTTTTTAAAGAAAACATTGCTAAATTTCAGATAATTATGGCATTACATCAAAATATACTATTTTATATTGGGAAAACTAAATTTGGTAAGTATTGCTAGAGTTTGAAATGAGAGCAATAGGTCCTTCCTTTTGGTTTGAGTTTTCGTATATCTCTTCTTCTGTTGAAACAAGAATGCTATAAGATCATGTAAATTCATATTCCCTAGTCTAGTTATTGTTAGACTTCTCCATTCCCTTGGCAAGGCATCTAGAAACTTTACATTTCTTTCATCATTTGGTTTCTCAATACCAAAATTTTTAAGATCATTTAAAAGTTTTGTGAACCTATTGTATGTTTCAAAATGACTCTCATTTTGAAGACTTTTGAATCTGTCACAAGAAGAGACACAGTTTGTTCATTTGTTTCTCTTCATTCTTTCTCCTCCTTCACAAAGATTTTCCAACTGATGTCATATTTCCTTAGCAGACGCACAAGCATCTACTTGGGAAAATATGTCATTAGGAAGTGCCATAATCAAAAGTGATTTGGCCCTTTCATCACCTTCCACCTTATCCTTATCTTCTTTGCTCCAATGTATTTATTGTTTTGGAGCCAAAGATATAGGTATTTCTGGTGTATGCTCAGTTGTTGGAACAGCTGGGATTTCAATAGTGGGTGTATGTGGACCTCCCTCAATGGATTGAAACATAGCTCGATTATGTCCATTTAGGAAATTTATCATCCTGATTCTCCATTGGGGGTATTTCTCTCTAACCAGAGTCGAAGGTTTCGACATAGATCCAATATTGAAAGCATTGTTCCATGTTTGAAAGTTTGTCATATTCAGTTAAAAAGATTGTTATAAAAAATGAGCAAATGATCTTTTGAAAAAACTAGAGCCCTCGCGGCCCGCGACCAACCTAAATGACTGCAAAAGTGTGCTGGTTGTTAAAATGCAGCTGCAAACTCGTTTAGACATGTTTTAAGCGCTATATGACTAACTCATTTCATGTTTTATGAAATGTAGGTACTAATTGAGTTACCGAAGGACGATCAAGCTCAACGAAGAACCGAACACATAAAGAACAAAGCTTCCGCGAAATGATTCGTCGTCACGTTTTAAACGACGAATGTTTTATAAAACATGGAAATGTTTTATTTCTTAAAATGTTTTGACGAACCTGTATTTTTAGTGTATGGTTAACCGTAAATACACTATTATAGTCGAATTTATATAATAATCGTATAATTGGACTAAAGGTCTTACAGTTTTATTTTCAGAAACACGTTCAGCATATTCAGATTTTGAAACTCAGCTCTCAAACATCGGTTGTCGAAAATAAAGCATAAATCAAAATATATATTTTTTTTTTGCATTTTTCTGAAACATAAAGCAGTAAAAAAATATTTACAAACATATTTACAGACAATGTTTTTGTTTGAGTTTGCGTCAGAGGATCATATCAGTTTATGACAAATCACTAGCACCATTGAGCTTTAAACACTTTAAGTTCTAAACGATTCACTTAGATTGTCAGTATACTGATCTTCTTAAATTTTCACACAAAGTTCAATTGATTCGAGATACGAATTTAGTGTTTTAAGAACTTAACTTATTCGCGTGTCCCACCTCAGAATATACTCACGTATCAAAATTCCCTAGATTCAGTCTTACAGGTGAGTATACCAATTTGATATCTGTTATCTGGGTTAGTGCGAGACCTTGAGAGCTCAGGTATGAACTACCGTTCAGTCAAAGAGATGAAGGCTAGACTTTAGGTGTGTTCCCTTTAGAGAATCTTTTCTTCAACTGCAGTTGATTCATATCTTTCGATATTTTTCAATTTTTATGCAGAGGGTAAGCTTTTACAGCGCGTAATAGGCCATTGCTTCCGCAATATCAAAAGACTAGGTATAATACCCCAGATATCAAACAGTATAAAGAACTAGTATCTCAGAATCAGGCAATCTCTCAAACAAGATTTCGGGGGTTACCCATATATCCGAGAGATGTTCCCCACGAGATAAGTAAGTAGATATTTAGGTTTATATCTCGAAAACAATCTACTAAGCGCGTAAAAACCTACTGGCATATCATCAGTGAGACCGTTTATCACATTTTAACATTCCAATTCTTTAGCGTACTGTGATTGTCTAACTGATGTACTATCATTTCCTCTTTTTACACAAAACTCATTTTTGAATTTTATCATGTTTTTGGCTTTTTCAAATTTTCTAATGTTTTTGGATTTTCTGACAATGCATCTTATTCCCCCTAAAATTCAAAACATTTAAAGAAAATTTGATAAACGATGTAGATAGCTTTGTCTCGCCATCCATTTTCTACATCTCATGCTCTGTTTTGTAGAAAATATAACATGTAAAGCAGTAAGTACCCCCATGATTTACAACACATTGATATTTGACTGTATGAAAACCGTTTTTCAATCTTGTGAAATTAATCATGTTTGTACAGCGTGAGAGTTTCGGCATATTCAAGTAACATATTTTTGAAATTTTTGATTTTTGACAAAATTTAAAAACAAACATATTTTTGATTTTTCAAATTGTTTGACAAAATGAAAACATATTTTTGTTTTTTAAATTTTCAATTTTTAGGGTTTTTGAAATATGGTTTACTTATGTATAGAAATGAACAAACTCCCTGTTTTAGTTGCAGGGACCAACAGCCTCCTCTTCTCGTGCCAGGCTGCTCCGACACTCCTCTAGATGACATTCAGTTGTCTTTTGGAGCACCTGCACATTCAAACTATTCAATTATTTGAACAAATTAGCCCAGGTCTGTTTGACCTTAGGCATTTCGACACAATATGATTCATTCAACTTTGGAAAATTATCATCGTTTTGAGCAAACAACTTTTAATCTTTTACTTCATCCTTTTTTATTGAATCAGATTTCTGTTCAGAAACAGGTTGTGTCTTAACCACCCAACTTTGTCCTTTTGAAGCACTTCTCTTGTAAAAACGTGACTCATTTTGAACATTTTGATTTTGAACAACAACTTTTGTTTTCCAAAACTGGTTTGGTTTCGTTGCATCAACAGTTGTTTTCCAACTTTGTGTTGTTCTAAATCTGGGTGTGTGAGAATTACAGGTTTGTCTTGAATCGAACCTATTCGGGTTTGATTTCCAAGTTTGATTCGAAGTAAACTTGTTTGTATTATACCTCCAAGTTTGTTTTGAATCAAATCGGGTTGAACTTTGTGTTACATCCTCAGATTTCTGTTTTTCAACATCAGACTTCTTTGTCTCAACATCAACAGGTTTCGGATTTGGACACTTGTGAGCAAGATGTCCAGTTTGATCACATTTAAAACATGTTCTCTTGGACACATCTTTGACCTGTTGTTGTTGCTTTTTCTGAGCATAGAACTCTTCATTAGACTGTCGTCTAAATTGGAGTTCTTTCTCTTCTTCGGAACTTGTTCCGTGAACAAAATTCATCTTTTTCTGATAATTTGGAGTTTCATTTCTTTTCCAATTCTGTTTCTTTTTATAACCCAAACCAACCTTCATGTTTTTCCTTTTGTAACCAGATTCGTTATAAAAATTTTTGTGACTCTTTCCAGCAAACTTTGAAATCTCGGATTTTTCAATTTCTATCATCTTGGAAACTTTGTAAATCTTTTCTGAGATCACATTCTGAATCGGGACTTCATGATCTGAGAATAATTTATCCGATCCAATCATGGTATAAACCAATCCTTTTGAATCATCATTCACATTTTTCTCAGATTTTGAGTTTTTCAGATAACCTTCATGAAAACTACCTTCCTTTTCATCCTGTGATTCAGATTTACCTGTTTCAACCGACTCTTCTTTCAACACACTTTCAATGACCTTACCTACCACCTCTGGATCACTAGAATCATCAGATTAGGAATAGGTTATGTCAATGTTATCTGGCAATTGATCAACCATGTTGAAAGCTTTTTCCACCTTTTCGTCATCATAGAATGTGAACTTTTCCTCAAACGGTGGTGGAACCTGATGATATTCCGAGCCAATTCCTTTCTTGTTTTGCTCAGAATCTTTACCATCCGGATTTAGATTGAAAATACGTTCAAGAACATATGATGAAGCGTGATAACTGTGCAACTTGTTGTTATCTTGTTCTAAATCAGCTATTTTACGCTTTAGCTTAGCAACATCTTTAATGTAAGAATTTACAACGTGTTGCTTAATTTTATACTATCGTTTAAGCGTATAAGATGTTTCAGAAAAATATTTCAATCTCAATTGAACAAGTTTCATTTGACTCTTCACGTCTTCATATGATTCTTTTGTGATATGATATGCAAGTTTTATTGAATCATACTCCTTTTTCATTTCTTGAAAAGAATTTTCTTTTTGCAAACATTTTTCTGTCATTTTTTGAAACCTTTTCTTTCAAAATTTCATTTTCTTTTTCTAAATTCTTGCATTTTTGTGTTATCTTTTCGTCATTATCTTTCAAAACCTTTTCGTTTCTGACATCTCTTTGCATTTATTTTTGAAAACTTCTTCGATTTTAGTGAATTCAATGTCTCTTATTCTGATTTTTTCATCTTTTTCAGTACAAGCACTGCACGTTTCCATGCATTTCTTGCACTGTTCAACAATTTTATTATCAGAGTTTTCATCGATTTTAGTATCATTATCTATCAATTCATTTTTGTTGAGTAACTTAGATGATTCAGTTTGAATTTTTTCTGTTATCCCACTTTCTTCTGTCGTCTTATTTACTTTCTCATCACTTTGTTGTTTTTCAGCAACAACTTCGTTTGTTGGCCTCTCCAGTTTCTTATCAGCTTTTTTCTGATCTTCATCACCAGCTTCTTCTTCTTTCTTCACCTCTTCATTTTTCTGTTGAACTTTACCATCATCTTTACCTGGTGTTTCTTTTAACTCTACTACCATCTTCTCGACACTTTTCTTTAACCTCTCCTCATCTCTCTTTCTTAAACTGGCTGTCATAACATCCCTGATTATCTTGTCCAACTTTTTATCATAATTTTTATCTTTACCAACATTTGAATAATATTCTCCAGACAAAGGGATTACAACAAGAACATCATTATAGACCACTTCTTTTGGATGAACAACTGGTTCACCTTTGCTGTTGACATAACACTCTCGCTTCTTGTCATATCTTCCATAACTCCTTGCTTCTTCATATTCTTTCTCCATCTCTTCAGTTCTATAACCAACAATACATCTTTCCCTGTATGTTTTCTCTTTTAGAATCTCTTCTTTCGTTCTCACTTTCATTTCAGCCATGATTTTTTATTCTTCGTTTTTCTCCTCCGTGTATGGCTCCTAATTTTGCACCTCGTTTTTCACAATGAATCACCAGCAAAGGAACAAACAAACAATCAGTTTAAAACAAACAGTCAGTTGAATCGGATGTGTATCCGATCGGACGGGGTCAACGAAAGTCAATCGGATGACTTTGGATCGGATCACTTGGATCGGACGACAATGGATCAGATGGCAATCCGTGCGAATCGCGCTTCAATCGGATGACTTGCCCTTCGATCGAACGTGGTCAACACAAGTCAACTGTCACCTAATAATATCTCCTTCGATCGGATGTAGATCCGGTCGAATGGCCGTTCGATGATTATACATCGTTCGATCGGATCACCTTTTCAAATGTTTGATATCGCTCGGATTGTCGTTCAATCGAACGACAATTTGTTATTCTGCACAAGCAATCAAATTTTATTAAAATGAAAACAAAGTCACGTGAATATTATCAAATTAAATGGATCGGATGAGTTTTGTAAAATGGATCAGATGAGTATTGTTGGATCGAGTGGCAACTCGATCGGATGACAATCCGATAGTTGACAACTCCCTTTTTAAAACTGATATATAGGGCCTGACACTTATTGTAACACCCCCAAAAATATCACAAGCGGAAGCACCGCGGGAGGTGCGACACATCAGAGTACGAGCCACCAATCATATTGAACCACACACGTATTTAAATAAACATGACATTAATTAACCAAGCAAGTCCAATTCCAACGTTAAATCCAAAAGGTATGTTTAGCGGAAGCATAAGTGAAATAATATCCAATTGTTTAAAGTTTCAAAACCACCAAGTCAACTGTTTAATCAAAAGCCACGATCCATGACCACTCCGGCACTCCCAGATAGCAAGTCCATGTCTCCAACCCTAACGACCTGCAAGCATGCAGACAAGTGTGTCAGACGACGCTGGTGAGTTCAAGTTTTGTTATCGTGTTTTGTTACCAGATGTATGTTAAGCCGATTCAACGTTGTGATACGATGTTGCTTATAACATGCTAGATACCCTAGGGAGTGTGCCCATATGTATCCGGGGAGTGTGCCCCTTAATAACCTGGAAGTGTGTCCAGTCCCCAATGCCCCTAACCAAGCATTGGTAACGATGCCCAGATAATTAGTTCACGCCCGTCCTTACGACCCAGTGTGAGGTGTCAAACCTAATAGCGCTATCAACTAATTACCCCATTGCCCTACAGGCAATCCGATAATGATTGATTCCATGTTCGATAACCAAAACCCAATTTAACTGTTTACCCAAGATTCCCTTCCAAATGTTTACTAGTTGTCCCAAACCACCGGGACGCATGCTTGAGAAATGCAGTGAACTCACCTGGGGTTGCTCGGTATGATACACAACAGTTCAATTAAGCTATAAAGTGATCAACTACGTCCTAGCACAGTTATCATACCAATCAGATTCGTACGCTAGTATTGCACGTATGTTCCACACATATAGTAACAAGTTGTGTACAAGCATTGATCATCATGTTCACGTATAAGCATGGCAGTTCTACAGTAACTTCACATAAGTAAAGTCCAAATACGCGGCCCAATCAATTGGGCTGGTAACAGTGGGCCAGTCCAATAACAGGGTGTGCATGTTCTCGGTCTCGAGTCGAGACTAGCAATCTCGAGTCGAGACTAGTCGGTCTCGGGTTATATTGATTTCGAAGTCTCGAGTCGCAACAGGGAGTTCTCGAGTTGTCATGTTCTAGTCGAGACTACACGGTCTCGAGTCGTAATCGGACCCGCAACCGTGGTTTCGGTTCATGCTGTTTTGTGTTGCTAATGTGGTCTCGAGTCGAGACTAGAAGTTCTCGATTCGAAATCTCTTGTCGAGACAAGGTGTGTAACTGACTTCCTGATTTGTAGTCCATGATTTCCGTAACAAGTTGTAAACAGATTTGGCAGTTTCAAATCAAATCAATTAACAGTTTTTGCTATAATCCAAACGAATCAAACAACAGTTTTTATCCAGAATCATGCATGTTCATATCGTTATCAAAAACCAAAAATCCCGAAATCAACCAAACATTCGATCAGACCATTAACATCTAACTCATGGTTATCAATCTATCATGCAATCGTTAATAATATCAGCAGACTAATCACCCTATCGAAACCGTGCATATCATACACATACAGTCGGTTATATTTATTCCTTCGGTACTAATCATGCAATCCCATTAATAATCATATCAACACATAATCATTCATACCAACACATAATCATTCATACCAACACATAATCATTCATATCCACATGTAAGCCAGATAACAATGAAAACACTAACCGGTTGGTAGAATAGTTTCGAAGGAACAAGAGCTTCGAGAGAGAGGAGTGTTCGGCTGCCTATAGTTTCGATCGAGAAAGACTGTGTGTGTTCCTTGTTGCACAAATGAGAAGCCAAACCCTAAAGGTGTATGCTTGTAACCGTATAAGAAGGGAGTGGGCCGAATCCCTGCTTGGGCCGCCCCAGGGTCTCGAGTCCAACAATCATGGACCGAATGGGTTGCGTAGGCAAGTGGGTTGTGTACTCGGGTTATGTAACATATAAACATTCATGCACATTTTCACACAAAACTCGGATAACATGTTATTCAAATAAAATTCGCATAATCACGTAACGTTACACAAGGACAGGTTCGAAATACGAGTTGTCACATCATCCCCAACTTGAAAGAAATTTCGTCCCGAAATTTGATAAGCACACCACAAACAGAAGTAAATCACAAAACGGTGCGATGCTAAATCAAGATGGCTGTGCATTTTCCGTGGGTGTCACATCATCCCCAACTTGAATGGGAATTTCGTCCCGAAATTCACTAGTTGCATTAACATTAGATTCGCTAGGTTTTGTCTTGTCTTTGGGGAACAAATGTGGATACTTAAGCTCCATCTGGTCCTCGCGTTCCCACGTGAACTCTGGTCCACATCGCGAGTTCCAACAGACCCTCACAATTGGGATACGACTATGCTTACGAACTTTAACTTCCCGATCCATAATCTCAACTGGTTCTTTGACAAACTGTAACTTGTCGTCTATCTTCAGCTCTTGAAATGGTACAACCAGTGTTTCGTCAGCCAAACACTTCTTTAACTGCGACACGTGAAACACATCATGGACATTACCCAACTCAGCAGGTAATTCCAACCTGTAGGCCACCTTTCCAATTCGTTCCATAGTTTTGAATGGTCCCACATAACGAGGGTTTAGTTTGCCGCGTTTCCCAAAACGCACCACACCCTTCCAGGGTGAGACCTTTAACATAACGCGATCATTAACTTCGAATTCCAACGGTTTACTACGCTTGTCAGCGTAGCTTTTCTGGCGATCGCGAGCTGCGGCCATACGGTTTCGGATCTGCACAATGTTTTCTGATGTCTCAAGCACGAGCTCAGGGCCTGTTATCTGACTATCACCCACCTCAAGCCAACAGAGAGGTGAACGGCATTTTCGTCCGTACAGTGCTTCGAATGGAGCTGCCTGTATACTAGTGTGGTAGCTGTTGTTGTAGGAGAATTCTATCAACGGTAAGTGCTTCTCCCATCCTTTCCCAAAATCGATTACACATGCCCGTAGCATATCTTCAAGTGTCTGGATGGTGCACTCGCTTTGACCATCCGTCTGCGGGTGATAAGCGGTACTCATGTCGAGTCGTGAACCGAACGACTTATGCATTGCTTGCCAAAGATCAGAAGTGAAACGCGGATCTCGATCTGAAATGATAGAAGTTGGTACCCCATGTCTAGAAACTACTTCCTTAAGGTAGATCGCTGCCAGTTGCGAAAACTTGTCTGTTTCTTTGATTGCCAGAAAATGCGCTGATTTCGTGAGACGGTCGACAAACACCCAAATGGTATCGTTCCCAGCCTGAGTTCGAGGTAACCCTGTCACGAAATCCATGACGATCTGTTCCCACTTCCATGTGGGTATCTCTGGTTGCTGCAGTAGACCTGAGGGCTTTTGATGTTCCGCTTTGACTTTAGCACAAGTCAAACATTTGCTGACGTAGGTTGCTATGTGGGCTTTCATGCTAGGCCACCAGTATGTAGTTTTCAAGTCGTGGTACATCTTATCTGATCCAGGATGTACGGAGTAACGTGACTTATGTGCCTCCTCCATTACAAGTTCTCGTAAGTTGCCATAGAGTGGGACCCAGATGCGTCCGGTTACGTAGTAAGCACCGTCTCCCTTTCATTCTAATCGTTGCCTTGAGCCGCGTAAAGCTTCAACTCGAACGTTCTCTGGTTTCAACGCTTCTAACTGGGCGTCTCGTATCTGGGAAGGAAGATTGGACTGGATCGTGAGTTGCAATGCTCGCACACGCCTAGGTGCATTATCCTTTCTACTGAGGGCGTCAGCTACGACGTTCGCCTTGCCCGGATGATACTTGATGGCACATTCATAATCATTTAACAGTTCAACCCATCGTCATTGCCGCATATTCAATTCTTTCTGGTCGAAGATATGCTGAAGACTCCTATGGTCGGTGTAGATGGTGCATTTGGTACCGTACAGATAGTGCCTCCAGATCTTCAACGCAAATACCACCACTCCTAATTCCAAGTCGTGAGTCGTATAGTTCTTCTCGTGTATCTTCAACTGACGAGAAGCATAAGCTATCACCTTCTCGCGTTGCATCAACACGCAACCGAGACCCTGAATCGAAGCGTCACAATAAACCACAAAATCTTCGGTACCCTCTGGTAACGACAAGATCAGTGCACTGCAAAGTTTTGTTTTAACAACTGGAAGGCCTCTTCCTGCTTCGTTCCCCAAGAGTATACCTTGTTCTTCTGTGTCAACGAGGTGAGAGGTTGTGCGATTTTTGAGAAATCTCTAATAAACCTCCGATAATATCCAGCAAGACCAAGAAATTGGAGCACCTCAGAGGGAGTCTTTGGCGCCGCCCAATTCTTAACCGCATCTACTTTTGCAGGATCCACATGTATCCCTTTTTTATTAACAACGTGGCCAAGGAAATGTATTTCTCGAATCCAAAAATCGCACTTAGAAAACTTCGCATACAGTTGTTCCCTTCTCAAAAGTTCCAAGATAAGACGTAGGTGACGCTCGTGATCCTCCCTGTTCTTTGAATAAACCAAGATGTCGTCAATAAACACTATAACAAACTCGTCGAGATATGGCTTAGATACGCGGTTCATGAGATCCATGAAGACCGCTGGTGCATTTGTCAACCCAAACGGCATAACCAAAAACTCGTAGTGTCCGTAGCGCGTTCGAAAAGCCGTCTTGGGAACATCCTCCTCTCTAACCCTTACGTGGTGATAACCCGATCTCAAGTCGATCTTCGAATAGAAACTTGACCCTTGCAACTGGTCAAACAAGTCGTCGATTCGTGGTAACGGATAGCGGTTCTTAATGGTTACCTTGTTGAGTTCTCGATAGTCGATACACATACGGAATGACCCGTCTTTCTTCTTCACAAACAGAACTGGAGCTCCCCAAGGCGAAGAACTGGGTCGGATGAAACCCCTATCCAACAACTCCTGTAGCTGATTAGACAGCTCCTGTAACTCTCCAGGTGCTAGCCGGTAAGGAGCTCGAGCAATTGGAGCCGCTCCCGACGCAAGATCAATCTGAAATTCTACTTGACGGTGAGGAGGTAACCCTGGTAGCTCCTCTCGAAACATATCGGCGAAGTCTCGCCCCACTGGTAGGTCTTCGATCTTTCTCTCCTCAGACTGAGCGTTAGTAACTAACGCTAACATTGCAGGATACCCCTTTTGTAGATACTTCTGCGCATGCATGGCCGAGATAATACCAACCATCGTCCCACTACGATGTCCTTGAACTGTTAACGACTCTCCATCGGGGAGAGGAATACGCACAACTTTTTCCTTACACAAAATATCCGCTTGGTGCTTTGACAACCAATCCATGCCTACCACTATGTCAAAACTACCGAGCGTAACGGGAAGAAGATCGATGTCAAATACCTGACCCACGAGATCTAGTTTACACCCGAAAAGAACATTCGAAGCTTCTATCGTCTTACCATCTGCTAGTTCTACTACTTGCTTAACTTCTAAGGGTGTTGGGGTTATCCCTAATCGTTGACTAAATTCTAGGGACACATAACTCCAATCGGCACCGGAATCAAATAATACAGAAGCAATACGATTGTTTACAGGAAACGTACCAGTTACAACGTTGCCGTCATTCCTGGCATCCCCTGCTCCAAGCTGGAACACTCTGCCTCGAGCACCATTTCCCCCATTGTTGCCATTGTTGTTATTGTTGTTCCCAGCATTGTTGTTATTCGGGCGGTCGATGTTGTTGTTAGCGTTTTGATTCAACTGAGGGCAATCCCGCTTAAAATGACCCTCATCCCCACACTGATAGCATCCCTTCCTGAAACCCTGGTTCTGCTGGGGTGGTTGTCCCTGTTGTCTCTGGTTCTGCTGGTTCTGTTGCTGCTGGTGTTTGGGCTGTGGGGCCCTACAATCCCTGGCCTCATGGCCCGCTTTGCCACACCTGTTACACATCCGACCACACGACCCGAAATGATGATAGCCACACTTGTTACACCGTGGCTTCCTCCCCGCATACTGACCCTGACTTTGGCTACCCCCTTGGCCTTGATTGACAGAAGACGACTGGCTGATGCCGCGGTTGTTGTTATTATCTGGTCTTTTCTGTGTCTGACTCGCGCTAGAGGCTTTATCATAGTCACTCCACTTCCTTTTGTTATCATTAGCGGACGCAGTGGCAGTGGGTGCAGCAGCTGTAGTGGTTGAAACACGCGGTGGTAACGAGTTACTCTCTACCTCTTGATCCATAATCTTGTGCGTCAAACGAACAATCTGTGTCAAATCATTGAGATGGGCTACAGTGACCAAACTCTTCACACGCGGAGGAAGCCCCTTGATGAATAACTCAATCCTCCGGGTCATAGGCCGGGACAAGTTCGGGCACATGTCGGCCAATTCATACGATCGCTTCACATACGCTTCGACTTCAGATCCAACCATCTTCAAGTCATAGTACTCGTTTTCCAACTTCTGGACCTCATCTCGAGGACAATATTCCTCCCTGATCAGTTCTTTAAAGTTATCCCAAGTTGTGGCATTCGCTGCCTCGATGCCCAACAATTGCACCTAGGCATTTGATGTGTGTAAAATGCAACATATAAAACACATCAATTAAGGCATAAAACTAACCCTTTTTAAGTACTAATGTTGGAAAAAGAGTGTTTTTGTCTTTCTTTTGTATTTTCAGGATGAAATGAGCTCAAAATCACAAAAGAAGCAAAAAGACCACTAATTCTACCATAAATACAAGAAAAGGAACAAAAGTAAACTGCCCGGACCCTCAACGGCACCTCCCAAGACAAAGAGAAGAGAACAGAAGTCTGAACACGCCCCGTGTCCAGTGAACACGGGGGCGTGCCCAGGAAGCAGCAGAAAAGACAAACCAGTAGAAGCTTCCATTGCTCACCACGGGGCCGTGCCCAGCGGACACGGGGGCGTGTTGAAAGTACAGCAGGCGCATTAATTGTAATTCGCAATTACAATTAATGAAGAGAGAGAATGTCAGACGGGCACGGGGCCGTGTCCAGCGGACACGGGGCCGTGTCCAGCGTTCTGTTCAGCCTATAAATAGAGGAGCTTGGTTTCATTCTCTCTCATCCCTTGACACACCACCTCTCTCACACTTCATCCACCACCCATCATCACCATAACACCATCATCCACCACCATCATCCATTGTCCATCATAGAGTGTGTGAGTCGTCTCGGGATCCAAGATTGATCGTAAGAGTTCTTGACAATCAAGGCCATGTTTGCCTAAGTCTCTTACATCACTTGGTGAAGACAAGTGTTTAGTATAATACTTTTTATTTTTAATCTTTTGCACTTTTTATTTGGTTTTGTATTAATGACTTTAATAACTAGTTACTTATGTTGAAGGTGATCTTTCCTTATCGTTTGTCCGTGGTGTCTTGGCATTATTTTACTGTCTATATAAAATAAAAGATTTTCACCATTCATATCTCCACGGTCTATATGGAGGTATGTTGGCTACCTGGTCGGGGGTTAAGGGAACGGTTTGGTAAAGGTCTTGCCCTTGTTCAGCGTTTAGAGGTCCTGCTTGGGACCTGGGTCAAATTTAGTAGGATATCCTTCAATGCCCATAGGTATTGGATGGCGGGGATCCAAACTCTTTGACCCCCTCATAAGCTAACTACTATTAATACTATAACCCGGCTATTTAGGACTGTATCCCTGCTGACTCAGACTACTTAGCCGAGGGTAACGTCACCGCCAAAAGCGGGGCCTACCATAATTTGCATTAATAACTTAATTCATTATCTTTCAATAATCCGACCCTTTAGGATTGTATCCTTGCTGACTCAAACTACTGGGTTGAGGGTAACGTCGCCTTCAAAAGAGGGGCCTACTACAATAACTAAGATAATCTCTTAAACAAGTGCAAAAGTGCGAAAATAATCAAAGGTTATACTAATACACGTGTCGGATCCAAGTGATTCATCTTGTCTATCTGTTTTTATTTATTTTATTTTTCAGCATTTAGTTAGTTTTTATTTTTTTTAGTTTAAAACATTTTTCTAACTTTTTGATTTGATTAGACGTTGAGGATAAACCGGTATTAAAAGCTCTTGTGTCCTTGGACGACCTCGGTATCTTACCAACACTATACTACGTCCACGATGGGTGCACTTGCCCATATGTGTGCTTAGTGTTAGTGAATATCGTGTTTTATAAATTTAAAACTTGGCTAAAAGTGTAAAAAGGGCTTAAATAAACATCTAAAAACATATATACACTAACACGCATCAAGTTTTTGGCGCCGTTGCCGGGGACACAAGGATTTTAAGAAAGTTAGGAATCAACGGCCTAATCATCTTTTTATTTTTCTTTAATTTTTAGGATTTTTTTTTAGATTTTTCAGCTTCTGCAGAGCTCAGCACGGGGCCGTGCCCGCTGAACACGCCCCCGTGCCCAATCATTGGAACTGGCAATCCTGTTTTATATCAGACAGTAGGCTGAACACGGGGCCGTGTCCACTCAACACGCCCCCGTGCCCAAGATTCAGTTACTGAAAACAGAACCGTTTGATCCCGGCGGTTGGTAACTTCTGATACAAACATGAGTAATAGTGATTCTTTTTACTTTCGGCACTCTTATGGTTTGTGGTGTCAAATATGTGGAGGCGAACACGAGGAATTAAAATGTTTCTTCCTCACTTATAGGCCACACTATATAGACCCACCAATTCCTTGTAGCCTTAAGAGGGGCGAAAGTAAAAATAAACATTATTTCTCCCTCGAATGCGCCCAACCGGATATTCTAGGAGATATGCTCCTTGACGAGCTATTTCAACTAGAAGAACTACTTCTAAATTGGTCAAAAGAACTTAGGAAGGATTTCTTAGATCCATCCCAGGATGATGACCATGAGGAAATGTTGGAACCGCATTCTGACAACCTCGTTGCTCCCAAAAATACCCTTCTTCCTAGACAAGACGTGGACGATAGTCGTCCCTGTGCCGATTGTGCCGTGAAGGACTCCCCATCGACCTCGTTCGGTGCATACATAGACCTGAGCGATTCGGCATACACCTTCTTTAACGAGAGCCCGGGAAAGGGTTGGACTTGTCCACCTAGAATGAAAATAGGAATTACCCTCACCGACAACCTCTTGCGTTCTCGCCTTAGTATAGGACAATTAAGGTATCTTAGGCACTTTGGGGTTGTTCCAACAAGTCAGGAGCCACCCGATACAAGTTAGCTCCTTAGAAAAGACAAAACTCCATAAGACAGCCCTCCGACACGGGGCCGTGTTCGGTCACCACGACCCCGTGTTCGCTCAGAAGATTTTCTGCTGATTCTGTCAGAATACGGACAAAATGTGTCAGGATTTTTTCTGCACACGGGGCCGTGTCCGGCGGACACGGGGCCATGTTCAGTGTGCTGTCGTTTTCTTTAAATGCAGCCTGAATCCTGCTCATTTTTGACCACTCCACAAAGCAGAGATCCCTGGAATCTTCACATATACCATCCTAGGTAAGTACCAAAAGAAGGTTCCTAAGGACCATCTTGTCTTTTCCACTTTTGTTCATTTCCTCTTCTTCCAAAATTTTTTTCAAACCCTACCTCCATGGAAGCTTGGAAACCCATGATTCCAACCTTCTATGCAAGGTTTGTAGGAATTTTCGCTATGGATTCTTGTCTAAAGTTAGTTCTATAACTTTGTTTTTAATTATCTAAGCTCATAACACGACGAAAGTATATAGAAATAATTTAAAAACCTAGAACCATTAGACAAAAAAAAAAAAAAAATTCCTGCAGACAGTTGAACACGGGGCCGTGCTCACTGAGCACGGGGCCGTGTTCGAGGTACTGTTTTGCAAAAATTTAGTTATCCTCGGCTTATTTCGCAGAAAATGGCCAGCCGAAACAGCGGAGCATCTTCAAGGAATAACCGAAATGGAAGGAGATCGTCCACCGCAGAGGATTCCCTAGTAAACTACGTTTACGCTTTAAGGGAAGCCGTGGACGAATTGACAAGTGTAGAAGAAGCTTTAGTGGACCGCGTTAATCATCTGACGATAGGTTTGGAGGGCTGCCTGCAAGAAGTAAACCTTCTGCACCAAAGGTTAAACCTTCTTGCTTCCCCGCCTTTGGTTCCGGTGATTACACACAGGGCGTGGAATGTGGTACCCGAAGTTATCATCCCAGCAGAATGGCACGCCTTGCACCAAGTACCGCAACCAAGGGTAGTGCAAGGAATCCCGGTAAGCGCTCCTCCTCAAGATACCGACGAGAATGAGGCTACCTTCTACCTCCCAAGGGAGATAGAAGAATGGCTTTGAGTGAAAACCTAGGAGCCATGGGCTGAAGAATGTTTCTACATCGGGAAGCTATTTCCGAAATTTTCATAAATAAGTAGAACCTTTATGATAACCTTATGTACCCCTTAGTTAATTAACTATATTTATGTAATCTCTCTATTAGCAATGTTATGATGGTTTTTATGATTTATGGACTCGTGGTGGTAATGGATGAAAAAGGGAACGAGAAAAAATGGAACCATGCAGAAGAACAGAACAAACCGACAAAAATCTCCATAACAGAAGGCTCCACACGGGCCGTGCCCAACCAACACGGCCCCGTGCTGAGCCCCCTGCAGGAAATCACCCAGTTCAGGTAACTGGACACGGGCCGTGTTCAGCGAACACGCCCCCGTGTCCAGGCTTCTGTTTCACTTCTATAATTTTTGTTACTGGCACTTGACCACGGGGCCGTGCCCGGTCAACACGGGGCCGTGTCCAGAGCGCCAGTAACACAAATCTTTGTTTTTAAACACACTTTTACATATTCTAATCAACCAAAAACTTTATTTTGGACACATTGAGGACAATGTGTAATTTAAGTGTGGGGGGATGCTAAAACCTTGGAATTTTGCAAAATCCTAAAACAAGCCTTACACAAAACTCTATTGGAACCGCTAAACACCCCAAATTTTTTCAAAAACTTTTTCATTTTTTTTTATTTACTTGTCTTAGTTTAAGTTAGGAATAACAAGTTATAAAAGGGTTATATTTTTACAAACTTACAACCGATAGCGTCGTGATAAAAAGAACTAACATAAGAAAATTATGAACCGGTATAACAAGTCTAGCTAAAATTCGATTATATATGCTTGGTCACATTAAAAACCCATTCCCACAAAAAGTGAGTTTTGAGCCTTTATTGAGCATAAAAATACACATATTTAGATTAAATGCTCATTTTTCGTTTCTTGTGTGAATAGCCGCTCGGTCTTTACAAATCTAGAACTTGCCACGACGATACATTCCCGGTCCTTACCAACTTAAACCCAAGTAAGTAAATGATGGAGGCATTAGGACTAACTATTTTCTTTCAAAACCATTATTTTTCAATTTTTTTTTTACCTACCCAAAACCCCCTAGAAAACCCCTTTGAGCCTAAACTTTTCATTTCATTACCCCCAAAACAATTTTTTTTTTACCCACCAAAAACCTTTTTCATTTTTTCACCTTTATTTTAGTAACAAACTCGGTTTTTCATAAACATACCCTTTACGTGAAAAAAAAAAAATGAATAAAGTCAAAAACAAACATAAGCTACAAAAAGCTTGTTTGGAGAAATACTTCAAAAATAAATGTCACCAAAAATAAGGTATTTCACGAAAACCGACACTTGTTACGATTTTCGCCCTTTTTACTAACCACTAACCAACCACCCACCTTTAAACCCAAGCCTTCACCCCAAAAGACCTCTTGATATTTACAAAGGTAAAAAGTTAAAAAGGAGGAGGATTGATCGCTTGGCAAGCATATGGAGAATGTAAATCCGTGCCGCTCTCGAGCGATTCACTTAAATATACACCTTCGGCCGAGTGATTGAGTGATCTCCCGTGAGGTATGTGAACTTGTATATAAATGGAATTTTAATAAGGCATGCTATGCCCAAATAAGTAGTTTATCTTATGAAAAGTTCAAAATAAACCATGACGAATAAGATTGTAAATAAAATAAAAATAGAACCTATACAAACCTTGGATTCCCGACACTCTAGGACAAGTTAAAAAACTTCTCTTCTACCTATTCCATTTGGGAGTGTAAGCCACATTAAAAGAGTTTTGCTTGAGGACAAGCAAAAGTTCAAGTGTGGGGGTATTTGATGTGTGTAAAATGCAACATATAAAACACATCAATTAAGGCATAAAACTAACCCTTTTTAAGTACTAATGTTGGAAAAAGAGTGTTTTTGTCTTTCTTTTGTATTTTCAGGATGAAATGAGCTCAAAATCACAAAAGAAGCAAAAAGACCACTAATTCTACCATAAATACAAGAAAAGGAACAAAAGTAAACTGCCCGGACCCTCAACGGCACCTCCCAAGACAAAGAGAAGAGAACAGAAGTCTGAACACGCCCCGTGTCCAGTGAACACGGGGGCGTGCCCAGGAAGCAGCAGAAAAGACAAACCAGTAGAAGCTTCCATTGCTCACCACGGGGCCGTGCCCAGCGGACACGGGGGCGTGTTGAAAGTACAGCAGGCGCATTAATTGTAATTCGCAATTACAATTAATGAAGAGAGAGAATGTCAGACGGGCACGGGGCCGTGTCCAGCGGACACGGGGCCGTGTCCAGCGTTCTGTTCAGCCTATAAATAGAGGAGCTTGGTTTCATTCTCTCTCATCCCTTGGCACACCACCTCTCTCACACTTCATCCACCACCCATCATCACCATAACACCATCATCCACCACCATCATCCATTGTCCATCATAGAGTGTGTGAGTCGTCTCGGGATCCAAGATTGATCGTAAGAGTTCTTGACAATCAAGGCCATGTTTGCCTAAGTCTCTTACATCACTTGGTGAAGACAAGTGTTTAGTATAATACTTTTTATTTTTAATCTTTTGCACTTTTTATTTGGTTTTGTATTAATGACTTTAATAACTAGTTACTTATGTTGAAGGTGATCTTTCCTTATCGTTTGTCCGTGGTGTCTTGGCATTATTTTACTGTCTATATAAAATAAAAGATTTTCACCATTCATATCTCCACGGTCTATATGGAGGTATGTTGGCTACCTGGTCGGGGGTTAAGGGAACGGTTTGGTAAAGGTCTTGCCCTTGTTCAGCGTTTAGAGGTCCTGCTTGGGACCTGGGTCAAATTTAGTAGGATCTCCTTTAATGCCCATAGGTATTGGATGGCGGGGATCCAAACTCTTTGACCCCCTCATAAGCTAACTACTATTAATACTATAACCCGGCTATTTAGGACTGTATCCCTGCTGACTCAGACTACTTAGCCGAGGGTAACGTCACCGCCAAAAGCGGGGCCTACCATAATTTGCATTAATAACTTAATTCATTATCTTTCAATAATCCGACCCTTTAGGATTGTATCCTTGCTGACTCAAACTACTGGGTTGAGGGTAACGTCGCCTTCAAAAGAGGGGCCTACTACAATAACTAAGATAATCTCTTAAACAAGTGCAAAAGTGCGAAAATAATCAAAGGTTATACTAATACACGTGTCGGATCCAAGTGATTCATCTTGTCTATCTGTTTTTATTTATTTTATTTTTCAGCATTTAGTTAGTTTTTATTTTTTTTAGTTTAAAACATTTTTCTAACTTTTTGATTTGATTAGACGTTGAGGATAAACCGGTATTAAAAGCTCTTGTGTCCTTGGACGACCTCGGTATCTTACCAACACTATACTACGTCCACGATGGGTGCACTTGCCCATATGTGTGCTTAGTGTTAGTAAATATCGTGTTTTATAAATTTAAAACTTGGCTAAAAGTGTAAAAAGGGCTTAAATAAACATCTAAAAACATATATACACTAACACGCATCAGCATTCCACCACGTTAGGGCACCATCCGCCAAGGTACCCGCAGCATATTTCACCCTGTCCCCAGCGGGACAGTTACAAATAGCAAACACGGACTCTGCTTTCTCGAACCATCTCAAGAGTCCCACAGCCCCTTCAGTTCCGGTGAAGGTCTGTGGCTTACAGTCCATGAACATTTTGAATGTACAAGCAGGTTGGTTGGGTTGGGGTTGCGCGTGCTGACCTAAATGACGAAAGGAAACACATTATAGGGGTGAAAGGACGTGTACGCGGTATAAGAGTAAAGAGTACTTGGTACATTCCGTACCAGCTTGATAGGCTACTAAGGCCTCAGCCACACGGGTATTGATTAAGTCAGTCAACTCAGCCTGAGTCATGTTGATGTTGCCACGTCCGTGTCCTCGTCCACTCATGATTCTATATATAGAGATGAACCGACTCAGGAAATCGAAACGAGATGGAAATCAAGTATCGTGTCGATATCTATGTACTACCAAGTTCACACATTATAAGGCAGAACCCTTCTCACGCTCGATAAGCCTCACTGGGACTTGCATGCACCCCACGTTATTATTAAGTGTGCACCCATAATAATAAGGCGATTTGCATATTCATCTCAGAGCCTCTTAGCTTGCGCTCGAAGTTTCCCCCGTTCAATCTACACACAAGTGGTATTACAAGGCTACAATTCATATGATTCAAAGAGTAGTGTCACACTATCAAGTCACCATAGTATCTAACGTTTCATTCCATGCTAGTTGTGAGTGTGTGATTGCTAAACAAGTGATGCACAAAGTAAGAGAGACGAACCTTGCAATCTGGAGCTGAGTGTCATGATCGATTTTCGAAGGTGTTCGGTTATAGTCTGGTTTTACAAAAACGTTTTAAAACCTAGTTCACTATAACCAGTGGCTCTGATACCAAACTGTAACACCCCCAAAAATATCACAAGCGGAAGCACCGCGGGAGGTGCGACACATCAGAGTACGAGCCACTAATCACATTGAACCACACAAGTATTTAAATAAACATGACATTAATTAACCAAGCAAGTCCAATTCCAACGTTAAATCCAAAAGGTATGTTTAGCGGAAGCATAAGTGAAATAATATCCAATTGTTTAAAGTTTCAAAACCACCAAGTCAATTGTTTAATCAAAAGCCACGATCCATGACCACTCCGGCACTCCCAGATAGCAAGTCCATGTCTCCAACCCTAACGACCTGCAAGCATGCAGACAAGTGTGTCAGACGACGCTGGTGAGTTCAAGTTTTGTTATCGTGTTTTGTTACCAGATGTATGTTAAGCCGATTCAACGTTGTGATACGATGTTGCTTATAACATGCTAGATACCCTAGGGAGTGTGCCCATATGTATCCGGGGAGTGTGCCCCTTAATAACCTGGAAGTGTGTCCAGTCCCCAATGCCCCTAACCAAGCATTGGTAACGATGCCCAGATAATTAGTTCACGCCCGTCCTTACGACCCAGTGTGAGGTGTCAAACCTAATAGCGCTATCAACTAATTACCCCATTGCCCTACAGGCAATCCGATAATGATTGATTCCATGTTCGATAACCAAAACCCAATTTAACTGTTTACCCAAGATTCCCTTCCAAATGTTTACTAGTTGTCCCAAACCACCGGGACGCATGCTTGAGAAATGCAGTGAACTCACCTGGGGTTGCTCGGTATGATACACAACAGTTCAATTAAGCTATAAAGTGATCAACCACGTCCTAGCACAGTTATCATACCAATCAGATTCGTACGCTAGTATTGCACGTATGTTCCACACATATAATAACAAGTTGTGTACAAGCATTGATCATCATGTTCATGTATAAGCATGGCAGTTCTACAGTAAATTCACATAAGTAAAGTCCAAATACGCGGCCCAATCAATTGGGCTGGTAACAGTGGGCCAGTCCAATAACAGGGTGTGCATGTTCTCGGTCTCGAGTCGAGACTAGCAATATCGAGTCGAGACTAGTCGGTCTCGGGTTATATTGATTTCGAAGTCTCGAGTCGCAACAGGGAGTTCTCGAGTTGTCATGTTCTAGTCGAGACTACACGGTCTCGAGTCGTAATCGGACCCGCAACCGTGGTTTCGGTTCATGCTGTTTTGTGTTGCTAATGTGGTCTCGAGTCGAGACTAGAAGTTCTCGATTCGAAATCTCTTGTCGAGACAAGGTGTGTAACTGACTTCCTGATTTGTAGTCCATGATTTCCGTAACAAGTTGTAAACAGATTTGGCAGTTTCAAATCAAATCAATTAACAGTTTTTGCTATAATCCAAACGAATCAAACAACAGTTTTTATCCAGAATCATGCATGTTCATATCGTTATCAAAAACCAAAAATCCCGAAATCAACCAAACATTCGATCAGACCATTAACATCTAACTCATGGTTATCAATCTATCATGCAATTGTTAATAATATCAGCAGACTAATCACCCTATCGAAACCGTGCATATCATACACATACAGTCGGTTATATTTATTCCTTCGGTACTAATCATGCAATCCCATTAATAATCATATCAACACATAATCATTCATACCAACACATAATCATTCATACCAACACATAATCATTCATACCAACACATAATCATTCATATCCACATGTAAGCCAGATAACAATGAAAACACTAACCGGTTGGTAGAATAGTTTCGAAGGAACAAGAGCTTCGAGAGAGAGGAATGTTCGGCTGCCTATAGTTTCGATCGAGAGAGATTGTGTGTGTTCCTTGTTGCACAAATGAGAAGCCAAACCCTAAAGGTGTATGCTTGTAACCGTATAAGAAGGGAGTGGGCCGAATCCCTGCTTGGGTCGCCCCAGGGTCTCGAGTCCAACAATCATGGACCGAATGGGTTGCGTAGGCAAGTGGGTTGTGTACTCGGGTTATGTAACATATAAACATTCATGCACATTTTCACACAAAACTCGGATAACATATTATTCAAATAAAATTCGCATAATCACGTAACGTTACACAAGGACAGGTTCGAAATACGAGTTGTCACACTTATTGCATTAACAGTTCACATGGGTTAAGATTTTATTTACTGAATTTTCACATGCAATGAACCGACATACTTTGAAATCACATGCTGTTACCTGAAATTGATTGGACCAAGGTTTGACTTTATGTAGAATTTAATAGGCCGACAACATTGAAATCAAATAGATTTTAATTGGGCCAAAACTATAGATGACAATTATGAACAATTTATAATTGGACCAAAAGTTTAATGTTCAGATGTTATGAATTGGTTTTGATGACTTTTGAAAAATTATTTTGGATCGGATGTAGATCCGATCGAAGTGGGTCAATGAAAATCAAATGTCATGGATCGGATGTAGATCCGATCGAAGTGGTCAATGATTGTCAAAGGTTAATGGGCTGCAGAGGATTGGATGGCAATCCGTTCGAAGTGTCATTCGATACTTGGACCTCAAATCAATTGTACAAGCTGCCGTGGATCGGATGTCAATCCGTTCGAAGTGCTGTTCGAGACTTGGACCTCAAATCAATTGAACAAGCTGCCGTGGATCGGATGTCAATCCGTTCGAAGTGCCGTTCGAGAGCTGACAACAAATGAATCACTTTAATGTTGTTTTTGGATCGGATGTAGATCCTATAATCGAATTGCCTTTCGTTGATTGCTAACAAATGAATCACTTTAGTGGTGTATTTCGATTAGATGTAGATCCGATCGAAGTGCCTTCCGTTGATTGGACTTTCACTTTTTATGCACAAGCAATGAGCATTATCAGACAATCACATGCAATTCAATATCATGACACATAAATGGCTGACATCTCTATTTCAAAGCATAATCCTATTGGGCCGCCATTCTTTATTGGACAGAGTACAATCAGCACATGGGCCGTTAGTAATGAATCAATTATACAATCACGTGATCTTCTAATTTATTTAATAAAGGTGCCGTCAATTTAAATCATCAATTTAATTCAATTGGGCCGCATACATTGAATTTAATAAATGGGCCAATGACAGTCACCGATCGGATGAGTTGAGATGTAATATTGAACGGATTGAAGTCTGGATCAGATGGTCATCCATCCGATCGGTGAACATCATGAACAACAACAGCTAACATCTTTAACGAATTCGGACAGAAAAGTCTCGATTTCTCTCAAACCGCTTGGAATTAAGTTCTGAAAATTTGTAGGCTTATAAAATAATGATTTTCGCACACATTATCAAAAAATCAGCCAATTTTATCCGTAAAAACCTTATTAATTTTGCGTTTTTCTGTCAAAAACGCGAAGAAGAAGAGTAGAGTAAGAAATTTGACAAATCTGATGCAATTTTGACTATGAATCTGATGAATTCTTGTGCGATTTTGCGTGTTTGATCCGTGCAATCGAGCTCCTGCTCTGATACCACTTGTAGGATCGGTTTTTGACTCCCGAACGATTGCGTATGACACGTGTGACGTGCGGAATCCGTACACGTGCATGGACCGAACACACGAACCGTATATAATCTGTGATTCGATTAGAAGATCTGAAAACGTACAAGAAACATGAATCACCTTTTGCCTTTCTCTCTCTACTTTCTCTCCACTACGTCAAAACTAGGCTTTAGCCACACTTTTTCCAAAACAGGCTTGCCACAATTTTGATTAAATGTGTGGCTGAAGGTCATTAATACACTTTTAGCCACACATTTTATTATTAACATGGCCATTGTATAACAACTCAAAACCTTTAACCACACATTTTATTATTAATGTGACCATTGTATAACAGATCAAAACCTTTAGCCACACTTTTAGAAAAAACTGTGACATCTACTTGCCACAACTACAAAAGTGTAGCCAAATGTAGCCTATTGCCACTTTATTTGTTTGGTTTGTTGATTTATGTGACGAAAACATATCTCTTCGAAACCTTTAGTCACACCTTTAATAAAAAAATGTGACAGCTACTAGTCACAGTAGAAAAGTGTGACCATCTGTAACTATCTGCCACATCTGATTTTTAATGTTGAAACTAAAAGATAATACATATAGCCATTGACAAATTCGTATGACTAAATGAGACCTAGTATCATGGTATTTCATGATAAAACATGTTTTTGTGACTAAAGTTACTAAATGGACACAGGAAAATTTACGTGACTAATCATTTCATTCTTCCCCAAAATTCCCTACCTCCACAAAACCTAAATTAACCCCCACCAAGTTCAGGAGATCTCCACCGTGTCTCCGCCACGACCATGACCACCGCCAATTCCAACTTCCACAAAACCCTAACTAGTTTTATCTACCACTTATCATCAACGCTATCCTCTCATCTACTCTCCTCCGTAGCACAAGTTAAACGTATGATTCAGTTTGAAGCAAGCTATAATGAGATTACTCCGATCGATGTAAGTTTACAGAGAGTCAATAATTGATCATTGTCCTTTTAAGTATAAATAAAACTATATTTCCAATTACATGCAGTAAATGCTGCCGGAGCTTTTTTACATGGGCTGGAGGATGAATATTATAAGGTATTACTGATGCACTGCATTTCCTATATTAATTATTATCCATATACTTAGGAACGGGTCTATTTGGGCTATATTTAATCTAAAATGGGAAAATTTAAACACATTATTCATAAATGAATCAATTTAAATGCGCCTAACAACTAGATATTAATTTTCATTTCTTTTACTGATATTTAAGTGATGCAAGTCCTCTATAATTAACTTATTTGAATCGCCATGCATATTAGTTTTGTTGAGGCGATGTATATATGAAAATGATGATGAGGTCAGTGGTACACTTAGTTTTTTCATTTCTCTAAATAAAGGAAGGAAGTAACTAACAAACCGACCCAAGCCACGCTTGAAACTAACCCATTGACATTATGTCACATGGCTACAACATATATAAATTTAATTGTAGGTGATGGTCCGTTGATGGGCTAAAAGGCATTAGAACTGGCCACTAGTTACAAGTTTACTCACTACCACAACACGAGCAAGGTGGCCACCAGTCCATGAATGCAAATTTGCAGCACTTTGAAGTCCAAAAGCAGTGACTATATATGGACTCGAAGAAGGCAGTCTAGAAACAGCTCTTAGATTTTGTGTACATTTATTTTCCTTTGCAACTTTTGTAGATAGGTTTTGATTAGAAGTTATGTGTTTCATTGGTATTTAAATTGAAAAGTTATGTATGGATTTTTGGTTATTATTGTTAATATCATTTGTTTATAAATTATTTTATGTTTACTACCTTTTTATTGTACAAAAAAATGAAAATAAAATGGGTAATTACACGAAAATGGCCACATAGAACCGTAATAAATACATGTGACCAAATGTTAGACAATAGTCACTATTAAACTTACAAAATTTCGTGTGGCTATAAATAACCATTAGCCACGTCATGGTTACTTTTTTTTTATTGTGTAACAAATTGATACCAAACGCCACAGGAACAGAAAATTATGTGTGACTAAAGATTAGACAATAGTCACACTTAAAATTATGTGTGACTATAAATAACCATTAGCCACGCTATAGTTACTTTGTTATTTGTTGTGTGACGGAATGATACCAAATGTCATGGGAAAAGAAAATTATATGTGACTAAAGGTTAGACAAGAGCCACACTTAAAATTACAAAGTTTAACGTGACCATACATAACCATTAGCCACACTTTCGTCACTTTGTTTTTTGTTTGTGTGGCGGAATGATAGCAAATGTCATGGGAAAAACAAATACGTGTGACCAAATGTTAGACGATAGCCACAACATCATAACTTTGTTTTTATTGTGTGACGAGATGATTACAAATGTCATAGGAAAAACAATTATGTGTGACCAAAGGTTAGACAATAGTCACACTTAAACTTACAAAACTATATGTGACTTTACATAACCATTAGCCACACTATGTCACTTTGTTTTTTGTTTTATTTTTTGTGTGACAGAATAATAGGAAATGTCATTAGGAAAAAAAAATATGTGTGACAAAAGGTTAGATAATAGTCACATATAAAATTACAAAATTGTTTTGTGTGTCTAGAAATAGTTTTTAGCCACACTCTTAGTAAACTCACGCGGCTAAATCATAAAACAGTCACACTTACAGTGAATTCATGTGGCTTTTGCTACCCTTTAGTCACACTTAATGGATTAAATGCTTGATTCCAACAACCCTTTTTGCCACGTTTTGTTTTAATTGATGTAACTAAAACAAACTTTTATGTGACTATATAATATAAACAACCACACTTACGGTAAATTCATGTAGTCGTTGCTATCCTTTAGCCACACTTAATGTAAATGATGAATTCAGCAAGAAATAATGGTACCCTTTAGCCACACTTTTAAGTTTATAAGGCCACTAAATGTGAATGTGGCCGTATGATACCTACGATGACTAGACCTTTGGTCACACTTGAGCTGGAAAAAATAAGTGTGGCGAAAGACGTATGGCCACACTTTTCTAGTGTGGCTGTAGGCCTTTTTTGACGTAGTGCTCTCTAGCTTCTATGCTCCTCAAATGTCTCAAATGGCAAAAGTTGGCAAAAGTTCTTAATCTAAGACATTACTCTCCTATTTATAGGCAGGCTTATAAGAGATTTCCCTTGATTTACAATATTGCCATCTTGACTTTTTCCCTAAATATTACATTATAATGCCTTGTTTTCTTCTGTATTCTGCTACGGACTGATTGACGGAGACTATAGACATTACTGCACTAACAATTGTTGAAATTGTTACTCACCTCGTCCAATATGATTTTGTTTATAAGTAATTAAAAACCTCAGAGAATGCTTAATATTTTATAAGAAAATAGTTTTTTAGATAAAACAATGATGAGTTAAATAAATCATTATAAAGATTAGATTATTTTTTTAGATGAATTTGCATTTTATGAAATTATAGGGTTAACTAGTAACCCTGTTGAACCGGTCGGTATAACCTGTTTCAACCGGTTAAATGATTTTAGAGTCAACCCCGGCATGATTTAAAAACCGGTTTTTAAAACATTCGAAAATAATAATTAAAATGGCAAGAACTATATACTTCGCTTACTCTAAACGCGCGCCCACTTATGGAAAGATTCTAGAATCCGATACTCTGGTAGTGCACTACAAAACCCAAAAACCTGGTACGGTGAGAACATTCATATTCAGGTGGATACAAATTCGATCAGAATGAGTAATTTGAATCATGTAATCAGTGATCTGCCGATTTTCAAAGCTGCATTGCATGACGATTGGGTTTCCGTTAGTGAACTCTTCGAACAAGATCCAGAGCTGATGACGAAACCGATAACATACTGGTGGGAGACTCCGTTAATCATCGCAGTCGACGTTTCGTGGAGAAGCTTGTGGAACGCATTGTTGCGGTCGATGCAGAGGATAAGCTGTTTTTGACGAGTCATGGCGGAAACAACTCGCTCCATTCAGGGGCGGACCCACATTGGTGCCACCGGGGTCCCCGGACCCCAATCTTTAAAAAAAATTAGTAGATTCGGTATATTAAATTGTATATGGACCCCATAAATACAATTCGGTGGACACCATAGAAATAAAAAGAAAGTTGGTGTAGTGGTAAATCTCCCTCTTTTCCACCAAGAGGTCATGGGTTCAATCCTTAATAAGCCCATTTTTCTTATTTTTTTTAGAAAATCTAGTTCAAACCTCACTCTAACTCGACCCGAACGAGGACCGACCCGAAAATGGACCCCATTGAAATAAAATCCTGAGTCCGCCACTGGCTCCATTATGCTGCTAAGGTTGGAAACACGACTGCTGCCAAGCTTTTGGTGGAGCACAACTCTGAAATGACGCAAGTTGCGAATGTCTATGGTAATACGCCGTTGAAATTGGCGGCCTTGCATGGAAATAAGGAGACGCTTGTTGACGGTGACTCCAGATGTATCTCCCGGAGAGGAAGGAAGTAGTCCGTACACCGGCGGAGATCTCATTACTCTCACACTTACGGCTGGATTCTATGGTAGTCCGATATTCGGATTTTGCCCTACGACAATTTGATAGTTTACGTAGACAGAATCTTCCATGTTTAGTCTTTCCTTACAAATCCAGTGTTGAATTTGGTGATGCAGAGGTGGCTTCAGAAATAATCGATTTGCACCCAGACATCGTGTTGGAAAATGACAGGAACGGCGAAACGGCTTTGCAAATATTAGCAAAAAAAACCCGATCTTTTTCCAAGTGGAAGCAGGCTTGGATTGTGGGGACGTCTTATCTATTCATGTAATTCTTTCTCTTAAACTATCTCTATTTTACAAATTGCATAAAATGGTAACATAAAATTAATCTAATAATACGAACAATGAATATTATAAAGGCATAGGAGCAACAAAAGTAATCAGTTTTGAACCAAACATCAAGTTCGAGACTTTTATTAAAAGCTCACAAAATTCTATCGTAAATATATAAACCTTTACACGACCATACCTTAGAGAACAAATACTAAACCAAATAAACTCTCCTAACAATATAATTAAACCTTACCAAATACTAGAATAGAAGTAAATAATAAATAATAAAACAATCTAAACTTTAAACAATTATCTTCTCTTTTTCTAATTTTTACTTCCTTAAAATCGGCTCCTCTTTTTCGAATCTTTGTCTCCTCGAAATCATTTCGTCTTTATACTTTTGGGGAGTGAAGACACATGTCCGAGGCCGGACATGATCCATGGGACGAACAAGACTCCACTTGGACGGACATCCGAAACGTGTCCGTTCCATATCAAGAACCTCCGAAGACGAACTTCCATTCAAGTGCGTCTGGACGGATGATGTCATCTCAGTTGACTACTATAAATACCCCATCAAGTACAAAGCCAAGTACGATTTTCTGAACCTTCGTCCTTACTTTCTCTCTCTACCAATACTTATCCTCACGCCGGAGGGTGGTCGCAGAGGGGCCCTCCCATCTCTGCGGCGAGCCTAACGGTTTTCTGTTTTGCAGGACCGTTCCCCAAGTTCTCTCACAAGATCCAAACCCTCGTTTACAGGCTCCGGCCTAATTACGATTCTTTGGTTCTTCAATTGGCGCCATCCGATCTCAAAGCTCTTAGTCCTTCACTCTGGTGAATTTCTTGAGCAAAGAACTGACAAATGGCGGCCTCAGGTTCTGTGAATCTGGGATCTACAACTGTTAGTACACAAACTACAGCACCAGCAAGTACCGTTTCCATAACCTCAGCTGCTTTAAGCTCAGGGCCGGGAACAACCTTGCCATTTGTTCTAATCCCTACTTCGCAAACATCTGAGTTTGATGCAGAGTTTCTCTCAAAAAATGCAAGTCTTTTGCGATGATTGAAAGCACAACAGGCTAGAGATAAACAAATCCTCGGTTTACGAACCAGGTTGTTTCAAGAAGAAGCCCCCGTAAGGACCATGGGTCCTACAATGTTTACCCCTCCTACTTTTTCCACAGTTGTCACCTCGGAAATTTACACTGGGTACGTCCAGGGTTCGTCCGGACCCTCGCCAGCAATGGCAATACGAAATGAAGCACAGATGGACGTAGTTAATGATCCGGAACTCACCAAACCGTATCACCCAGTTTCCATGACTGCCAAGTCAAAGTTTAGCGCTCGCATCACACATGCCAAGCTTCCTCCGAAGCTCAAAATGCCAACTACAGTAAAAAAGTATGATGGTACAACTGATCCAGATGATCATATGTTCGATTTCGACGGAGCCGCACGAGTAGAACAGTGGCCGATGCCAGCGTGGTGTTTCATGTTCGCGCAAACATTAACCGGAGCTGCTCGAGTGTGGTTTGATGCGCTGAATGAGGGTGAGATCAACGATTTTGAAGAGTTCCGAAGATTATTTCTCCAAAATTTTAGCCAGCAAAGGCACTACTCCAAAGAAATCACCGAAGTTCACAACATTCGGAGAAAGGACGGAGAATCTTTGGATAGTTTTATTGACCGGTTTAACCGGGAGAGTATGCAGATCAGTGGAGTAGTTGATCAGCTGAGGATCTCCGGATTCTGTCACGGAGTCCGGAACAATCAGTTGGTTGAAAAACTACACGAAAATCTCCCAAAGACAATGGAGGTACTCATGGAGCGAGCTAGAGCTTTTGCTCGAGGAAAAAACGCATGTAACCCAGCTCCGGAGTCAAATCACAAGATGTCTTCTTGGAAGAAAAACGGTGGGTCGGTGTTCGATAAAACCCCATCTGGAAATAGGGGACGATCGCATCCCTACAGCAGGAATGACAGACCTCCACGCGGAAGAAGTTCCGGGTCAAGGTTTTACAACTTATCAGATCTTTCCAAAACTCCCAGTGAAATTCTCAGTGCGGAAGGGGCAGACTTCCCTGCTCCACCAAAACTCCAAAACCCGGGTGATAAGAATTCCAAGAAGTACTGTGATTACCATCATGCTCGAGGTCACAACACAGATGATTGTTGGTCCCTGAAACAAGAAATAGAAAAAGCAGTGCGGTCCGGAAAGTTGTCACATCTAGTGAAAGAAGTAAAGGAAGGAAAATCTTCGGGAAATTCGGGAGATAATCCGAACAACCAACCAGCGATCTGTATGATCAGAAGAGCAGAAAATCAAGGCATCAAGCGATCCAGTCATCACATGGCCGCTTGGATGCAGCAACCCATCGCTTTTCCTCCTATCAATCCGGAAGAAATCAAGGATGGACCAATCATAGTGTCTGCAATCATAGCAGGTCACAAGGTCCGGAGGATTTATGTCGACAGCGGAAGTGCCACCGAAATCATGTACAAGCAGTGTTTTCAACAACTAGCTCCACAGACCAAGGCAAAATTGATCCAAGTTTCAATGCCGCTGGTAAGCTTCTCCGGAGAGGTAGTACAGCCCATAGGGCAAATCACTTTGCCAACAACGTTAGGGTACGGAAGTTTGGCCCGAACAGTCAGCTTGACGTATCTGGTAGTAGAAGCAAGGTCCGTCCATAATGTTATTCTAGGGAGGCCCGGTATGTGTGCCTTTGGTATCACCAGTTCTACCATTCACGGATCGCTAAAATTCCCCACCGATGCAGGAGTGGCAACTCTGCACTCCGAATCAACGATCTGCGTAGCCGAAATACGACAAAGCAAGGGTACTGACAAGCCTCCGAATCTTCTCACAGAAGAATGGGCCATTCATCCGCAATTCCCAGAGCAAAAAATTGCAGTCGGAGCTCAGCTTCCTGAGCGTACTAAAAAGAAGTTGTGGAAACTTTTATCTAATTCTCTCGATGTATTTGCCTGGCAAACCTCTGATATGGTGGGAGTTCCTCGGTGTTTGGCTGAACATAAGTTGAAAGTGTCGCATTCGGCAAAACCGGTAGCTCAAAGAAAAAGAAACATGGCTCCAGCCCGAAACAAAGCAATCTCCGAAGATATGCGAAAATTGTTAAGTGCCGGAATCATCCGAGAAGTACGCTACCAGACCTGGGTTTCTAACCCAGTGATGGTAACCAAGAAAGATAAAACCTGGAGAATGTGCGTAGATTTTTCCGATTTAAACAACGCATGTCCGAAGGATTGTTACCCCTTACCAGAGATCGATCTAAAGATTGATTCCCTTTCCAGCTTCCGTTTTAAATGCTTCTTGGATGCATACAAAGGCTATCATCAGATACAGATGGCTTTGGAAGACGAGGATAAGACAGCGTTCGTAACCAATGAAGGGCTTTTTTGTTATACCAAAATGCCGTTTGGATTAAAAAACGCCGGAGCCACGTATCAGAGGTTGATGGATAAGGCATTCAAGGACCACATTAGAAGGAATTTGGAAATTTATGTGGACGATCTGGTCATAAAAAGTCAGGCCAAAGATAACATGATTGACGACATACTCGAAACCTTCACCAGGCTTCGGAGTATCAATCTTAAACTTAATCCCAAAAAATGCTCCTTCGGTTTAGAAGAAGGGAAGTTTCTCGGTGTATGGATAACCCAGTCCGGAATCAAAGCACATCTAGACAAAATCAAAGCGGTAGTCTCCATGCAACCTCCTAAAACTGTCAAAGAAATTCAGTCATTAAACGGAAAGCTCGTTGCTCTTCATCGTTTTGTTTCAAAAGCGGCTGATTGCTCTATTCCCTTCATGAATGTGTTGAAAAAACGAACGGGAAAAGGCCAAATAGAATGGACACCGGAAGCCGATTCGGCATTTCAAGAGCTGAAAGTTTGTCTTGGATCCTTGCCCACCCTAACCGCTCCAATTACCGGAGAAACTGTCACGGTATACCTCTCCGCCTCTTATTTTGCTATAAGTGCAGTACTCGTAGTGCATCGGAATCAAGCACAAATCCCGGTCTACTATGTAAGCCGCATCCTGAAAGATTATGAAACCCGGTACCCGATGATCGAACAGTTAGCACTTGCTTTGGTACATGCCTCTAGACGCCTCCGAAGATACTTCCAAGCTTTCAATATAGAAGTACAGACCGATCTACAGATCCAACAAATTCTTAGAAAGCCAGAGGTCTCCGGACGTCTCACTAAGTGGGCAATTGAACTCAGCGCTTTCGATATCACCTATCGTACCAGAGGACCGGTGAAAGGCCAGGCGGTGGCAGATTTCCTCACGGAGGTTCCGACCGGAGAAAGCACCAAAGAAAAATCCGCCCTACCAAGGGTATGGAACTTATATACGGATGGAGCCTCCGGTAAAGTAGGATCGGGGGCAGGGTTAATCCTCATAGATCCAGAAGGGATAGAGTACACTTATGCTTTACGATTCGAGTTTAAAACTTCAAACAATGAAGCAGAGTACGAGGCTCTCCTGGCAGGTCTCCAAACCGCGGCCAAAGCCGGCGCAACCTCCGTATTAGCACATGTTGATTCATTGTTGGTAGCTAATCAAGTCAGCGGAGAGTACGAAGCTCGAGAGGAATCCAAGCTAGAATGCAAACCGGTAGTTTATATGAGAACACAAGCTACAAAGAGAAAGGTAGACACACGAGATATCAAAGTTTTCTCTTGTATTTCAGTGGACACGGTTACAGCCCTTGACGAAACTGAAAATACGCTCTCTACAAGACTAAGTTCACTCACATACTGAAGTGAACACTTTACATGAGTATATATACCCATCACAGATTGTCTGGTCGAAGGATCAGATAGACTGATCGAAAGATCATCTGTCAAACTGAAACCTATCGAAGGACCACATATACCTCGAAGGATGATATCCTTCGAGGTCCATCCATATCCATCGAAGGCTTATCCTTCGAGCTCATCGAAGGATATAAACAATCCTTCGATGACTCATCCTTCGACACAAACATATTACAAACATTTTCTAACTGTTTGGCCAAGTCAAACCAGGAGGATGGTTGACTTGGTCAAACTTACATCAAACACACATATTTACCAACATAAGACGTAAACAAGACTAACAAAAGACATCGTTTTATATCATGACAGAATACAGACAAAGTACAGACACAAGTGCACCAACAGTTACAAAATATATATTATCCAAACAAACTCATTTAAACTAAAACAAGACTCTTAACCTAGCTTGATTATATAACTAAGTTGAAACTTGAAACATGGGAATTAAAAACTATACCTGATCTGTTGAAAATCCAGACATCTCTTTAACTTTTCTGAATGCTATGATGAAACATAAATAGATCACTCTTTGAACAAGTAAATTTATGCAGCTCTTTGAATAGCTTTCTCAAGTATATGAAGCGAATGCACTGAAGTTCCCAATTTTGGAGGAAACTGGTGATATTTTGGAGGAAATATCAACTATTTAATATCACCACATAGAACTTGCAGCAATAATAGCACGGCTCATATGAGCTTTTTGTGTTCATTATTATACTTGCTACGATAGCACCAATAATATGATCATCTTTTTAGGTAAAAATAATATGATCATGTCTTCATTATTGTTTGTTGTTTGGATTTAATATCACCACGAGATAGTTGTACACCAATAATTTGAGCACTAAAAAGGTAAAAAAAAGTAAAAAGAACTAATAATTTGAAACCACCACCACGTTTTTTTATCAATTTTAATAATAATAATAATAATAATAATAATAATAATAATAATAATTCATTACTAATAGTAAATAATAATAATAATAATAATAATAACAAAAATATAAAAAAGACAATAAAATAAAATAAAAAAGACAACAAAAAGACAAAAAAAGACTAAAAACAAAAACCAAATGATTGATGGATGTGATGTTTTTATAGGGGGGGGGTGTAATAAGGAATTAGGGGGGGTGTGTATAGTATCACCCTAGCCAAAATGGATACAGGGTTATTTAAAAAGGGTTTTTTTTTTCTTAATATAAATTAGTTTATAATAATGTATAATGACAATTCTGCCCTTATGAGAAATGAGGATAAAGACAAACGCCAGTAAAAAATTTGACAAAATTTGACTTTTTTGAAATTTGGACTAAAATGGCAACAAAATGCAAACCTCAGGGACCCAGATTTAAAAAATTTGGATTTTGGACTAAAGTGACAAAAGTGAGCAAACCTCAGGGACCATTTTGGCTATTAACTCTATTAATTAATTAATATATACTTTATTAATTATTTTATAATACCTAAATTATAATATTTATGTACTTATTTAGTTGTTTTCAACACAATTTTTATATATAAATTTAAGTATAATATAAATATATATTTAATATATTAATACATAAAAAGTATATAAATAATAGGCTAGTTTAGACTCGCGAGTCAACACGACCGTAAAGCTTAGACTCGGAATTGTTTAGACAAGCTTATTTTTAGCCATGAAGTTTGTTTCGAGCTCGCATAAACTCAGCTTGGTTCTAGCTTTTAGCAAGCTAACCTTGAGTAGCTCATGAGCGACTTTGCTTGTTTACACCAGTAACTAGAAATCGACACCCAAATTTTATGAAAAGTAATCCGGACCCCCTAAGTTTTCCATGTTGGAGAGCTAAGGTCTTCACAATGTACCGCGGTCTTTGGAAGTGCTAGATTAACTCATACAATAAGTAAAATGCCTTTTAAGGGATGTTTGAGATAGATCACTTATTTAAAATAGTTATCTACTAATTACTGTATTGATACATCGATAAGTTACTTTGTGGCCAATTAGGGGTGTGGTTCAATTGATAAGCTGTTTCAAATCATTTGTAAATTTTGACATACCTTTATAATTGCAGCTCCAGCAATCAAGAATATCCGTGTTATCAAAGCATATGATAGCCTACTTGTAGAGCGTATTTGCAAAATTGTTATGGGAAAGGTCGAGCACGACATAGCTTGGAAAATTTTGGGATCGATCATCAATAACTACAGCTGTGAGAAGTGGGGCTTATGAGCTTATTGAAGAATGCATATTAGCTTACCCATGCATAATCTAGTATGATGTTGGTGGGTTTAGTTTGTTCCTTGAAGCCATCAAACTACGTACGCCAAGAACGAGTATACAATCTTGTGTACCAAGTGTCTTGCCACGGAGTATTTTTAATAACACAACTTGATTATGTAGAAAATGAAAATGCATTACATATAGCTGCTAAGTTGGGCAGGGGCGGACTTATTAAGAAAGATCGGTTCCCAGGAACCCATTCGGTTTTTTATTTTTAGTGTAAATATATGTAACAAACTGAAAAGGAACCCATAAGTAAAATATATAGGGAACCCATAAACAAAAAGTATTTGGTAGTGCACTGGTTAATCGTTGTTCATTCACGCTTGATACCCGGGTTCGAATCTTGTATGGTAGAATTTTTAAATTTTGTTCCCTTTTTTTAATTTTCTATTTTTATTTTTTTCCTTTAAAACCCATTTAGGGTTACAACACCCATAACAAAAAAACAACAGCAGGCTGGCTACCTACGGACTGAAAAACAACAGCGACGCCTCCACCCTCACCCTGTCTCCTCCAGCCGACAACCGTCCTCCTCCGGCCGTTGTTCACAGGTGTGTTAACTGATGTTAATTTGACTTATTGTTGATAATTTGATGTTAATTTTTTGATTATCTGATGTTAAATTGTTATGTTATCCAGAAGAATATTTCTAGAACTTAGAATGATAATATTTGAAATTCATAGGCTAATTGCATAAAGTTTGTGTTTTTAAACTGACCAATTTAGAATTTACTGCATAAAGTCCCAATCAAAACTTGTTCTAATCGCCAAGTAATTAATGTTTAGATTAACTAGTGGGCGACCCGATTTTTAACATTAAATTGAAACGTGGATGCGATGATAAAAATACTGTTAATAGCGGGCCGGAATCCGTTGGAAACCGTTGCTGAAGCAAAACTGGTAACAAATCAATTAGAGTTAATTGTGGTTTGGGCCATTTTACCAATTTAATCCAAAGGTTTCATTTTATGCTTGTGGGTCCAAAAAGGTTTCACCGTTGTCATTTTCGTCCACTCATCCATTTTGTCTGTTAACGAGGAGGGCAAATTGGTCATTTTATATGTAATTTTGTTAACTAGAAGGGCAATTCGGTAGCATAAAATGACTGAATTTCACTTCTCGTTAACAGAAAAAATGGATGAAGCTAACCCAGTTGACTAAAATGACAACGGTGAAACCTTTTGGACCCACAGACGAAAAATGAAACCTTTGGACTAAACTGGCAAAATGACCCAGGAACTGAAATGACATCTAACTCAATCAATTATGTAAGAACCCTTAAAAGATGCCCTATATTCAGTTACAATCAAGGCCTCTTATCCACACCTTTTGCCAGATTCTTAGTCCTCCTTTTTGTTGTTTAAAACCATAAGATAATCATGTGATTACAACAAAAGCCGATGAGGTTCGTATAAGTAATTCCGTGGTTGTTAAGTTTTCCAAGTTTATTATCATCCGGTGTTTTGTATTTGAATCACATCAGGCTAAAACACACAACGACCCTTGTCTTTCGAAAAGCGAAAAATATGTTAAACGCAGTTACACAAGAGTTAAACTTATGATAACACGTTCTACTTTGTATAAGTTATAAACTTATTAGTTCCACTTATGTGTATAAATTGAAATGCATAAAAAGCACTATTCAAAGTTAAATGTCTTTAGCGTTTAGGCTATCCGGCAAAAGTTAACTACTACCAAAATTATATGTTTGCCTGCACATTAATGAACAAACAATGTCTAACTAAACTAAAGGTTGAAGTTTTTACTTATTTTCATTATGTGATGAACCTTACCCAACCCGAATCGTCGAACTGACCCAATTTTTTTTATGTTCGGACATATGAAATTGGAACACTTAAAAAAACTTAACCCCTTGAAAAAAATTCTGGATCTGCCACTGAATACAATATCTGGCAACGTGGAATGGCACATGTTTTAGCTCAACAAAACACTGGATGTTGGAAGTTCGTTATACGATTTTCAATGGTTCATAAATCACGATGACATTTAATTTACTTTACTTTTATTTTCTACGTATGACAATAAAAACAAATATACATTAGGCTACATCTTTAGTTTAGGTTGATGATTATTAATATTTATTTTTAATACTAATTTGATCGTTTTAACTCGTTTACTTATTCAACCTACAAAATTTAAAAACCGATTAAAATAGTATATTTTCTAATAGTATCGATACATTTTTATTATAATTAATATCAACAAGAGTATACCAAAGAAATAGTATTATCTCTGTACCTTGGCCAAAACACAAGTTTTTAAACCCTAGTAAAAAAAGTCTTGGTTCTCCAAAAATCTTTTGGCCAAAACCCTAGCGGCCAATAAAAAAACTAGTTCTTTGACAGTCTAACTGAGACCGGGTAACTACACGGATCAAAAATAATAATCAAAAAATGTCTAGCCCTGGGCGTTTTCTCGGCTTTTGGTTGCCGACAAACAAGCAGCCCTAATCGATTTCAATTAGGTGTTGACCTTCATTTTACGTTCTACCTAACTTGGGTAATACTGACCTCCGTTCTTCTTTTCCTTTTATCGGATTTCCCGATAGTATTCAATTACTAATTAGCGATCTTCAAAAAAAAAAAAAAAAATCGAGGCCCGAGTAATAGGGGAAAACAAATAGTAATCACGAGCCTAAAGCTTTAATACCAATTGTTAGGATTTGGCCTCTTAAACAACACACACAAACACGAATATATATTACTGTAAGAGAGAAATTATACATACAAAGATCATGCGAGATTTACGTGGTTCAGTTAGTTAACTTATGTCCACAGGCAACAACCATTGTAATGTAATTTTTTTTATTGCTCTGCCTTACTCATGAGAAATTAGAAGTACAAGATTTTTCATATTATACCCTTATACAATTAGTAACTTGGGTTATTTAACATTTGTTTAAAAGTCACACCTTTAGTAACTTGGGTCATGCCTCTTTGTTTAAAAATCATATCCTTTAAATTAAAATATCCTTCATGTGTCGTTTCAAGAAAAAAAAATGAAAAGAGCGTTTTACGTTTTGATATCTCATATGGTATGTCGCATCACTATCTAAATGAATATATATTATTATTATTTAAATTAAATTTAATTGTAATTGGAGAATTTAAATATTTAGAAAATGACAAAGAAATAATAATTTATACATAAACACATAAATTGAAAATATGATAAATTTATTTTAATAATAAATATATTACAAAGATGTTTTGCATTTTAGCCGTTTTCCATCAATCAAAAGATTAATATATTATTAGTATTCAATTGTATTTGAAGTATTTAAATAATTACAGAAATAATAATAATAATAACGTTAGTATAGCCTTGGTTTAAAAAAGCGCGCTTGAAGCGCGCTTGAGGCGATGAAGCGATGAAGCGATCGGAAAAACGCTTTTTTGGCTCTGAAGCGCTGCATTACATGAAGCGAGCTTTAAGCGGTGAAGCGTTGAAGCTGTGAAGCGACGCTCCAGCCAATCAGATCACTATTTGGGCCATTTTTTAATATTTGGGCCATTTTTTAAGCGACAAATTCCGGCGACGGAGTTGCTTTCAGCCGGAAACCAGGAAGAAGGGGGAAGAAGAAGAAGAGAGATGCTGACGAGTATATGTCTTTTAGGCTTTTAGGGTTTTTATAAGTTAAGGTTTTTAAACATTTAACCCCTCTATCTTTCATTAGTTTACATTCAGTCCCTAAAACTTCTAACTTTTTACTTAAAAAGTGTAAAGATAGTTTGTCTATTTAAACATTTAACCCCCTCTATCTTCAGTAGTTACATTTGGTCCTTAAACTTTTTAATTTATGCATAAAAGTACAAAATTAACATTATAAAATACATATATATAATATGGATAGCTATTTTTATACATATATATAAAATTAACATTATATATAATTATATATAATATGGAGCGCTTCGTATACGTGAAGCTCTCGCTTCGCGCTTGAAGCTTCGCTTAAAGCTTTTGGAACCAAAACGCTTCGGAGCGCTTCGCGCTTTTTTAAACCAAGAGTATAGCAGACTAATTGTTACTACTTCTGAACTGTTAATATAGAGAATGCACAATAGAAATCGCATCCATGCAATAAATATTAAAGGCTTTGAGTAGCTCTAAGAATTTTAACGTCGCAAGTCATACTAAGAGATATTCACAGTCAACATCCCGCTGCAACGCGCGGGCCAGAGTCATCTCGTTTATAATACAAAATCAAAGTTTACTGCTTAATCTCCAAAAAAAAAAAACTAATTATAGGCTAAATAAAGAAAACACAAACGGGCCAACCAGTGTCGTCAATTCGCTGCAACTTTAATTGTTTTCTAACCCGGGCTCTATTAGTAAATCGAGCCTCCATAAACCCAACAATACATAGCTAAGGCAACTCTTTTTTTTTCTACCTTATTCACAAAATGCAATGTTTAACTTAAAATATATTCAATTCGAATAATTATATGCTTGCAACTAGGAGTGTGAATTTCAAATACGATCGGAAAACATGATACGAACCTAACATAAAATTCATGGGTTAGCTTTAGTCTAAATGGGTTCGGATCGGGTTTGTGTCAACCCAATCGGGTTGGTGGGATGACCCGTTTAACCCATTTTTATTATATTTTAAATATGTTATGCCCATGCCCGATTATGACATGTTTAGGGACTTAGGGTGTTAAACTTTTTTTTATTTTGGATTCAGATGGTTAAAACCAGACTCAAAAAATAATTCAATTTCAAACACAATTCCAATAAATCATCATTTTAAATAATTGAGTTAATTACTGTTTTCTTACATATGGTTTATCAAAAATCACTATTTTAATTAATTAGTTTAAAAATTGCAATTTCAGTCCATGTGTTTCACTAAATAATTAGCTCTAAATAATTTAAACAAGTCGTTGGGCCCAAAAAGTTTTGGGCCGAAACAAGAAACAAAACTACGTTCTTTTTACGCATTACTATATTCAATTATCATCCGATTATCGACGCCGCTGCCGCCGTTCGTCGCCGTCACATTCTGAGGAATTACATATGGGAACTAACTGATTTATGTAGGGATGGAATTCTGCCCAACATGTGGGATGTTGTTGAAGTATGAATTGCCACACATGTCTCGTCCTGCCCGATTTTTCTGCCCCACGTGTCCGTATGTTAGCCAGATTGAACCCAAGGTAACTTAGATTTAAAGGTTACACAATAATGTTCCTTTAATTGAATTGTTGTTCTTTTTTGTTATGTTTAATCCGTGCGTAGGTCAAGATCAAAAGAAAGCAGCGGTTGGTTAAAAAAGCTGTAGATCCGATTATCACGAAAGATGACATGAGTAATGCACCAAAAACGGATCAAGGTATCTATGTCTCTCAGTTTGTTAAGACAGACAGTTATGTTTACAACTCCGGTTTAAGGTTTTAAACTGTCGGCCAATTGTTTCTTTCAGCACATTGTCCAAATTGTGGTCACAACAAGGCTGCATATATCCAGTTTCAAACAAGGTCAGCTGATGAGCCCATGACAATAAACTTCACGTGTGAGAAATGTAGCCATTGTTGGCGCGAGGACTAGCTTTCATCTCCTTTCATGCAAATTCAACATCGGATGGTTATTTTGAATTCCTGTTTTTTCTAACATGGACCTACAGTGCTTATATATAAATATGGCTTAACAGCTCAATTCTATTTATGAACTTTTTCAAGTTTTAATTGATTTAACTCTATTTGAATCCTAAAAAGTTGAACGCGTGTTAACTTCGTATAACTTATATTTGAGAAAAGAACAATATCTTTGAAATTGTTCTTAGACCACCCGTAGTGGTGAACAAAAATAATGCCCCCACCATGGGGCATTATCCGACACATGGCATCCTAGTCAGCGTTGGGCATTATAGCGAAAGTGGCGTAGTGGGGCATTATTCCAATAACGTCCCTTCCAATTATTAAAAAAAAAAGGGAAACAAATGGTGAGGCTGGTCAAACACATGGTCTAAAAGGATTGGCTGGTCACATGCAAGATGAGCGTTTTAAAAACCACGCCAACAACAAATTTGAACAAAAAAAACGCCCGGAAACGCCGGGCGTAATGGGCTCCGGGGCGTTTTCCGGCGTTTTTTTTGAATTTTTCCTTAAAAAAACGCCCCACTACGGGCAGACTTACGGGTAAGTGTATTTCGGGCTGCCACATTCTGCGATAAAAGGTACATCATTAACTGCCACATTCAGTTAATGACTACCAACCAGTCTAGTCTGTGAGTTGCATGTTCAAAGAAGCGGATTATCGTTTTTGGTGGTCTTTTAAGTCAGCACTTGATTTCTTGGTGTGACTGGCTGGAGGATCCCAATTTCACTGTTTTAGATTCTTTTGTGCAAGAAATGGACTTTCTAGAAGCTGCCTAACCGATAGTTGGTTTGCTTGAACCAAATACTAGCGTATGATTGTGAACTCTATTGAGTTTGGGATGACTCACCTTGTCAAGAGAAGTGGGTTTGATGCATTGTTGATCAATCCGGCACTTAAGGATTCGATAATTTTTCGTCTATTAACTAACATGATGATGAAAGAAGTTAAATTGTAACCCCAAAGGAAGCTTTCTTGTGGATCTGAGCTGGATTTTGGCATTCGCTGTGCGAACAGTAACAGATTTCGAAACTTTTTATTCATCATGTTTAGGTTTTCGGATGTCCGTAGCTTTTTTTTCATCGAGATTAGAATACTGAAATTAACAAAATGTCAAAAATGACTTATATAGTACGATCAAGGAAAAAAAACACATCGCAGCAAACAATGTCTCGATCAAACTATGCTAAAAAATCAAACAGTTGATGATGCTATTGTGTGTCAGTGATTTAAGATGAACTTGTAAATACAACTTTTCGAAATCATCTGGAAAAGAAACATTGGGTGGTAATCATGTCGGGTTGAGGGTCAATATATACATGAACGTATTAAAGCGGTGAACAAGAACCCAATAACATAACCCGTTTACTTAAATGAGAGGATTGACCAGTTTATCATACATGGTGTCAAAAAATAAGATAAGAATACAAAGACTTAACTAAAACTTGTTGGGTACAATGTTGGCTTCTGTCAAAAGAATCATCCCCAAAAAAAATTGTTCTTTTTTACAAAAGAACAATGAATGTGGTGAACGTGGATCGAACACGTGACCTTCAGATCTTCAGTCTGACGCTCTCCTAACTGAGCTATCCCCGCAATTTTGTTAGGTCTTTAACTTTTTGACTGATTACATGTTGACACGTTAAACGCTTAAGCTCTTTTGGTTCTTCTCTTTTTGGTCACAAATTAGCTAATTTACAATGAAATGTTGGATAACAAACAAATTTTGTACATGCTCTTAAAAAGTAGTATATGACATTTGTTCAGTTATGTTGATGAGGTGTATATATTGTATATTACCAGATAATCTCAATTAAATATACAACATCTCAGACATAGTCAAAAGAGAGAATTACATATGTCCCAAAACTCTAAAACTAAGGTGGTGCTTGTGTTTTGGGCAAAAGCTCTTCTGAGCACTTATGTATGCGTCGCGCAGATGCGTGCAGACCTTTGGATTCTGCAGCTTGTTTGTTTTCTTGAAGAGTTTCTCACTAAAAACATCTTCCCCACCTCTTCCCCACGCAGATATCAACCCAAGTCTCCAAACCTCTTCTCCATCCAGCCGACACCACCTCCTTTGTCACCACCTCCACCTTCGACACCACCTCCTCCGCCGCCCACCTCCACTCCACTCCGCCACCGCCTCCACCTCCGACACCCATCTCCTCTGACACACCACCTCCTCCGACACCCATCTCCTCCACCTCCACCCCCACTCTGAACTGACCTGAACCATCTCCCTCCACCTCCGCCGCCACAATCGTCGAGTGTCGCCACCAAGGAGTGGTGGTCGGCTTTGTTTCTCTCTCCTGCGTCTCTCTCTCTCTCTCTCATGTGTCTCTCTCTCCGACGTCTCCCTCTCTCTGTCGATCTCTCTCCGACATCTCCCTCTCTATGTCGATCTCTCTCTCCGACATCTCCGATGGCTTGATTTTGAGAGAGAGCAGAGGTGGGTTCTTGGAGTGGGGGCTAGGGTTTGCGGTGGTGCTTGGCTTCGCGGCAGGTGTTGACGGTGCTTGTTGGTTGTGGTGGTGGCAGGTGGACGGTGGAGGAGGTGGTGGCGGATGGTTGTGGTGGTGGTGGTAGATGAAGCCAGAGAGAGAGAGAGGTGTTGTGTTGTGTGTGCTGTGAGAAGAGAACAAGGGTTTTTGTAAAAGTAAAAAAAGCAAACAGTCTTCTCCTTGCAGACTGCAGACCTTTGGTCCACCTCTTCTCCTGCAGATGTTTGCAGATGTGATCCGCAGACGGCAGACATTTTACCTCTTTTAAAAACATACAGCACCTAAGTGTGTTTGAAACTAAAATCTTGAGGAATAATTAAAATTAAAAGACTATGATATATTATGTATCACTAATCAGTTGTAGATCAAGGATAATTACAAAGAAAATTTAATCTAATCATGTCTTATAATAAATAGACTTTAATTAAATGTCAAGGTGGTGAAGAGGGGAGGTAGAGGTGGGGATCGGTGACTATGGTGGCCGAGGGTGGAGGTGGTGGCAAGTATCGTCAAGGTGTAGAGAGGGAGTGAGTGAGAATGTAAGGGGAGATTGAGAGGGAGAAAGTGCGCTATAGTGATATGTATTTCAAATAAACTTATCAAATAATCAACCAAATTATGGGGTTATTATGAGTAGAGCTCAATCCGAGCCAATATCAATTTGGGCTTGAGCTCGAACTCAGCTCTATTACAACTTGAACTCAAAAACCTCTACTGGCTTAAAAAACTCATCTAAAGATAAAATAAAATCACTTACCATCGCTTTCAACCAAATTTGAGATATATATAATTCTCAAATGGATTAAAATCCTTATGACCTCAACCGGTCCACACACGAGTCACTTCTCATATCCTTATCTTCAAAATCACTCAGTAACACGTTGAACCTACATATTTTTAATTCACAACATATAATATTTTGATTATCTAACTATTATAACATTGAAAATCAAACGTCATTTTTTCCGGTAGATGATCCCATTTTTATTACCCTAATTACTACGTCTAGATTCCAAAAAACTTCTTAAACTTACCGATCAAATTCTTAGCATTCGGCTGCTCCAAAACATACCATTGTTTTTATGGTTCTTAGTTATTACGATATATACACAACGTATCTGAGTGAATATCATATGTAATTACATTAAGGAATACAGCCATACAGGTTAAAAACTAAAGGACTCTTTGTAGCTGGTTTTCTGATGTGAAGAAGCTGGGAATCATGTTTAAGGTGTCTTGAAAACATTTCATAAATGAATTTGAGTTAAAAAAAACCAATTACCTTTAATAATAAAAATTAAATGCGGTGAACGTGGATCGAAAACGTGACCTTCAGATCTTCAGTCTGACGCTCTCCCAACTGAGCTATCCCCGCATCGTTGACGTATCTACTAATTATAATTTCTTCCCTCCTTTAGGTGCTTTAATTTTGCGACACAAGCTAATGAAGTATTAGCAATCACCATTTAAGTTAACTTGTTTTGTTCGTAGCTTATTTCGTGGTTACATAACACTTATTCATTTTATTTTGATGAGATGGTATGCTATAGAATTCATTTAAATCAAACTAATTACAAAAATCATAGAACTATTAGAATAATTCATTTTAATTAAGTTACAAAAGAAATTATATACAGTTATGAAAATCACCCCTGTTTATTAGAAAAAAATACTTAGAAGATTGATAATATTCAAACCTAGCATTATTTAAATCCCTAAAATAGGAAGTACCTATGATATGTAGGGACGGATCTAGCGTACATTTGTGGGTTCGCAAGAAACTAGTGCGTTTGGAAAAAATAGTGAGAACCTTATATAATTTAGAAAAAAAATAGTGACAATTAAAGAGAATTTACCAAAAGAAACCCATTAGAAAAAAATCATGAATCCGTCATTAGTGATATGCGAACCACTAGAGAGTAAAGCGTTGATTCATTTATAATATTCTAATTCATTGAGAGTGAAGTCTTTCAATATGGGTGAAAAGATGAACTTATATAACCCATGATATGTATATGACTTTAGGAAGCCAACGGGTCAAATCAAGAAATCAAGATGACAAAATTCCTAAGCAAAAATGCGAGTGTCTTGTAACTATAAATAGGAAGGCATTTGTTTAACATTTATATTAGCGCAAGTAATTTTGATTATTGCTTGGTTGGATGTGTTTTGTTGAATGTCAATTTGGTAATGTGGTTTATGTATATGTTGTGAATGGTAAGGTCATTTTGGGTGTGTGTCATTTAGAGGCTAAGGAGTCACAAAGTGACCAGTGTTGAAACATGATTCACAAGATTGTAATGTGATAGTGTTAAATGTTGTAAAACCACTAGTGAAAAGCTGGAAATGGAGTTATAATGTTGTCATGTGACCTAATAAGTTGATTTGTTGGTTGTATGATCTAAGATGCTTATGTTCCTTGCTTAACATAATGGTCAAAAGCTTGGAGGATATACAAAAGTAATAGATAATGATGTTGGTAACTTATCTTATGTTGGAAACACAGTTAAAAGTGGGAAATTGACAAAATGTTGTTGTAGATGGCGTTTAAAACGTTTGTTTGAAAGCGTATACGCCCTTCCCTACTGCCATACGCCGACTATTATTGGTGGCCGGTGGGAAGAAAAATGGGGCAGTGTATGATACATTGATGCTTGATTTTCTTTGTATTTTGATGATGTAATTTGGGGCTTGTATACCGTGTTTAGCTTTGAATTTTCAATTAGCAATGGTAATATTGTGAAGTTACATACACTTCAGATATAGAACACGAAACAAGAGGTGGATCATGATCAACATACCATAGGAATCTTTTGTATTCCATGTTTTATAGTTTGACTTGAAATAGTAGTATATCTTCTGTAAATTGATCGAAGTCATATGGAGTCTGGATTTAAATTTGACATATGGGCAACCTTTTGGAAGTTGAAAAGTTGGGACCTAAACTCTACATTTATTTACGATATTGAGTCCTATAAACATGGGTGTTTGATGTGTTACAAAACACATATGTTTTTAGTTGTTTTATTAGTAGTTTTATTTGTTTTTAGCGTTTATTTATTTATATACTAGGTTAGAACCTCGTGTATTACACGGGTTAAATAAATGTAATTTTATATACTAAATAAAAAACAATATATTTATAAAAACCTATTTTATTACACGTGTTGAGTAATATAATTTTATATATTAAATGATAAAAAATTATATATTTAAAAAACTCGTGTATAAGTGTATTGTGCGGTTTGAATAAATGTAATTTTATATATCAAATAATAAAAAAAATTATATTTTTAAAAAACCCTGTGTATTCAAGAGTGGAAGAAATGTAATTTTATATAATAATAATAAAAGTAGTTATATTTAAAAAAAACTCCGTGTATTGTACGGGTTGAATAAATATAATTTTATATAGCAAATATTAAAAAAAAGTTATATCTTAAAAAAAGTTATATTTTTAAAAATCCTGTGTATTTTTAGACTAGGTTAATACTATTTTAAATTCTTGGTTTGATTAATAAGTTGTTTAATATATTTTCTCATAGTTAACAATAAAGATATAACTTTTTATTATTTGGTATATAAAATTACATTTATTCAACCCGTACAATATGGTTTTTATAGATATAACTATTTATTATTTAATATATAAAACACAATTTATTATATATCCAACCCGTGTAATACACGAGATTTTAACCTAGTCTATCTACTATAATAAAAGAAACCAACTTTTGAACGCATGTCATTCATTGAAGGTATCCTTAAATATGTACTTATCTTATATTAACTAAATAAATAATAAATTAATATTAAATCTTATCATACTTTAATAAAATATTATCCTCAAATCTAAATTGTTAATTTAATATATTTTTAAAACAAATACCTCTCTTTCATACTTAACTTATATTAAATATATAAATAATAAATTAATATTAAATGTTATCATAATTTATTAAAAATAATTTTCTTATTATTTGGTATACAAAATTATATTTATTCAACACGTGTAAAACGCGAGGTTTTAAAAAATTTATTTTTTTATTATTTACTATACAAAGTTACATTTATATAACTCGTGTAATACATGAAGTTTTTAAAGATATAACTTTTTATCATTTGCTATGTAAAATTAGATTTATTCAACACGTGTAATACACGGGGTTTTTAAGGATAAAAATTTTATTATTATTTGGTAGATTTTTCAACCCAACTATACACGGGCTTTTTAAAGATACGACGTTTTTAGTATTTAATATACAAAAGTACATTTATTTAATCTGTGTAATACACATGGTTTTTAAATATATAACTCTTTTTTAGATCTATTCAACATGTGTAATATATGGGTTTTAAGGATGTAATTTTTTTTTATCATTTGGTAGATTTATTCAACCCGATTATACACGAGTTTTTTTAAAGGTACAATATTTTTAGTACTTAGTATACAAAATTACATATATTTAATCTGTGTAATATACATGGTTTTTAAAGATATAACTTTTTTTATTATTTGATATATAAAATTACATTTATTTAACCCGTACAATATACGCGTTTCATAAAGATATAAATTTTTATTATTTAATATATAAAATTTCATTTATTCAACCCGTGTAATACATGGGGTTCTAACCTAGTAAAACCATAAAGAAATCAAATACACAAAATATAAAATATAAAATAACCTAATACACAAAGAAATCAGATCAAATAAACGGAATATAGAAAAACCTAAAAAACTAATGCTAAAATAAACAAACAGTAGTAATTTCTAAAATAATAAAATAGATTTATGTTGGGCTTATTCAAATGGGCCTAAAAGACTTTACGATTTGATAATAACTAGGGTTAAGACCCGCCCGCGTTGCGGCGGGGGTACATCGTAAACATTGAATGGATTAGTCCAAACGTTATATTATGCATTAACCATATGAAAACACACATTTCGACGTATCCAGATGAACTCAGTTGTCACACCCCGATTTCCACGTGTCACCGGTGGGCCCGGTGGGGGAGTATCGTGACGTGGTTGGCAACATACTAGTCAAACAACACAAAAATCAATATGCACAGCGGAAGCAATTTAAAAATATGATACAACCGAATTTAATATTGTAATTTCAAATGTCACAATATTCGAAAGTTTATCCACAGATGGATCGGAAACAAAATATAATCAATAGTTCAACAGACTTCAGGCATCTTAAGCTTGCGAGACTTCTAATGATGCTAAGGAGAAATCCCAGCCAATTACGCATAGTACCTGCATTTAATATTTTTGGGAAAATACGTCAGTTTACACTGGTAAATACAATCAACTGACTCATTTTGGAAAATGATTGAAAATTGGTTTGGATGCACGTGGCATAAACATTTTATTTAACTTGGGAGAATTATTTAAATATATAATCTTGTGAACGAATTACATGTTCCTTGTGCGTTCAGTAGCCCGGATCTTGTCCGGGTTAAAGATCAATAGACACACCACAATGTTCTTTTATGCACTGACGGGTGTACGCCTACACCCCGCGCTTAAGTCGTGGTCATTTCGTAAAATGATGCCATGGATATCCGGGACATGGTCATTAACCCCCCAAAGGCTTTAAGTAACAAGACTGTTTAAACGAGCCGATCAAATTAGTCAATTACCCACTCAACGGTGGAGGATTTGATGCTCGATCAAGCGGTATGCTATATACCGTAACCCAAGCCCGTATAGGGAAAATAAGTTAAAAGTATTTACCTGAGTAATGTATAAATCACAATAAGCAAAATGCACGTAGCTTTTACTGGTCCTCCTAATCTGGAACGAAGGTTTTATAATAACCTATTAGAATCCTAACGGGTCTTTAATTAAGCTTAAGCTTAGACCGGCTAGTTTCAAAGATACGGTTCGTACGCACGATTAAGCGAAGACCGGATAGAACGTGATTTAGACCCGACAAGTTTGAAGACTTGTTTAACATGGGTTTATTATTCACATTCTGGATTTTGAGATAAAACCGTTAAGGTTTGACCCGTTTCGGCTAATTTATGTAAACTTGTTACATAAACCGAACCGTACGCATAATAAGCGTGACGGGTATTCATGAGAGCTATATACAGGTTTCCTAAGTTAATTTATGCCTCAAATATGTTGTGACATCAGTAAGATGTCTTTCATTATGCCCGAAACGTGTTTAAACACAAACTAGGCCCCGTAGGGGTAGTTTGGTCATTTAAAAGTTTATAAAAGAGTTTAAGTAACAAGCTGAGTTACAGGTCTGATGTAATCAGCAAATATACTCAATTTACTAAGTTATATGTGTAGGATAAAATGTATATGTGAAATTTATCAATTATAACCAAACTATGCCCCGTAGGGGTATTTTGGTAATTTCACATAAGCCGAAAAGCTCAAAACTGAAGTCTGAGTTAATCAACTTTTGCTTACTGTTAACATATCATAATTTGCCTATAATATCAGTAGGTATCAACCCGGGTATGTTTAATATAGTTTTTTAATACATACTATGCGTTATAAACGCTTAATAAGGCGATTAAGAGCCGTTTACGGGTTTGATACATAAAGCTGATATTTTTATACTTCCAGAAGGCTTAAAACAATTTATTTAACATATCTAATCAGTAGCAAAAGGTTTGGAGTCGTTTAGATATGTAAAACTCATTTTATGGCCCGTAAGGGCAAAACCGACAATTACCGGACTAAGCCTACGACTACTAGTTATGCTCAGCCTAAAATTAATTAAAAATCTTTAAAAAATCCCCAAATAATATATTACATCAGTGGGTAAAAGATTTGATATCAAAAAGTATGTTTAAATAGGCTATACGCTAATTACGTCATTTTATTAACATAAAGCTTTCAATTTGCGATAATGAGCATAACTCTCAATCTACACCTCAAACTGATCTCAAATTTTGCATACAAGTTTATATATCAGTATGTAAGGTTTCTACTCTTTCACATTTCCAAAAATCATGTTTTAAGGTAATAAGGGCATAATGGTCAACATATGAGCAATTAACGGAATCATGCGTATTAATTGGATAACTAATGATCCGAGGTGTATAATCACAGAGGGTTATACTAGCATGTAACCTGGTCCTAATAAAGATCTAAGGCATTTCTAAAACATGCTTAAACGGGTCAGAACTGAAAGTCAAAGTATAAGTCAAACTATGCGACTTTCGGTTCCGAACCGAGTCTAAACAGGAAATTATCGGGTTGAACATGTTTAGACATGTCCTTACACTAATTACCAAGTTATATTAATGATCAAATAGGTTATAAGTGTTCTACATTGTTAATCATGCATAAATCGCATTTTAAACTTTCTGTTGACTTTTTAATTACACGTTTGACCCGACATTTAACCTAGTTAGAGTGGGAATCAGGGGAAACCCTTTTAAGGTTTTATTACCCACATAATTACCTCCTTAAAGGTACTTTTGATTCAACTAATCACTGGACCATTAGTGATTAATCTTAAAGTCAACCGTTAATTACGACGGTTTGACTTTTAAGCTAAAACTAGGCTAAAACTTAATTAAGAAATGTTAAGCCAACTTACAAAGGTCCTATGCACGAAATGTGAACACTTGAGGGCAGCCTTGAGCTCCAGAAATGACCAGATAGCTTGAAGAAGATGTGAAGAACAATGGTGCAAGTTCAAGCCTTTTTATAGTGAATTTCTCACCATAAATCCTTGACACATGAGTCTACAACCCACCACAACTGATCAACACTTGTTCCTAGTGTTTAGGGGGTGCTTTAGGGGTCAAGAGATGTGGAAAATCGGTTAAAGGTCGCGCAAAATAGGCCATGGCAGACATCAACCATTTTTCTCGGTACTGGGAGTCCCTCGCGTGGCGCGAGGGACCCTCGCGTGGCGCGACGGCATGCAGCAATCAGCATTCTTGATCTTTTGCGATTTGGTCCTTGGCTCTTCAAAATTCGATTAGGCACTTGTTTCTTGCATTTTAAACCCTCATAATTGATCTATAAAGGCTTTAAAACATATACCCACTTTGCTAAGTCCCCGGTTAACTTTATTGTTACCCGAAAAGTCCTAACTTTCAACGTTTACGCTTTAACTCTTTGCACACGAATTTGATCATCTCATACGACAACGAAACTTTACGAAATTTATATCGTGCATTCTAGTGAGCGTAATTAACAGTTACAAAGCTTCGGGTTTGTCAAAAGGTCACTCAGAGGTATAATTTAAACATGTTGACACATTTAGTCCCTGTAGTTTGAAATCTCTCACTTTTGGCTTCGTATGATCCATGATTTATTCGTTTGAAGGTATGAGCATCATGTAGGGTTAATGTACATTATATTTATTCACAGTTGACACTTAGAATACGTGTATTCACATACTTTCCATGTTTGTCAACTTTAGTCCTTCTATAATATTCTTTCACACGTTTTTAAACATATGACACGTGTCAACACATTATAGGACGTGAATTTTCGAGGTGTTACATCAGTGTAACCTGTATAAGCATTGTGATTGGATCAAACTGATGTGCACAAAGTAGTTCAATAAAAACAACTAAAATTAACCCTAATTTAGACACTCTAAGCTTTAAATTTATAAACTAAGACTTGATCTAAAACCCTAAACCACACAACCGGCAAGTGTACCGATCAGTGTAGTAAAGCTAAAGTAAGTCCGAGTATCGAACCCACGAGACTCTAAGGATCACGCTAAGACTCTATAAAGACTAAGACTGACACGACTCAAACTATTTGGTTATTAATTGGGGGGGGGGGGTTTCTAAAAATCCTAAGAATGCAAATAATGATGAACTAGATTAGCTAAGTAACTAACACGAATTCTAACGGAGACTTTGACCAGTGATGGATGGAGACTACCTAGGCTAGACGTAAAATAAACTCAGAATGGATCTCTACTCGATAATTTTGTGGTGTGGAACCGGGATCTTGGAATACTAAACCTATTAAGACACCACTAAGCCCCTCAAACACGCTCGAGGCGATTCTTATGGCACTACCTAGGATGTTATGCTCACCGGTTTTCTAGATTTCTTTTCCGTCCTCTAGTTTCTTGAAAGTGCCTATATAAGACGCTCTACCTTTCAGCGCGAACGTCTAAAGCGACAACGGGTTTTAATCTTGGTTTAATAGACTATGGAATGTTAAGGACTTATAACCAAACCTAGACCTATTAATACCCTTGAGCCTTTCCGCGACAAGTTTAGCAGCACATTTGATTTTATTAAATTACCGAATATTACTTCTAAGGTTACTTACTAGATTTTCACCCTAAAGGATCAAAGATTTATTATGTGATATAGACACTCACCAAAACCTAAAACCCTAGCCCGACTCTATTCCGTGATAAAGACCGTCACCAAGAATCGAACGAAGCAGTAAACAATAATAAAACAATAGTCAAACACACATATGCACCAAGGTAAAATCCCGAAGCTTTTACAGTACAAGAAATACCCACAACCACGACAAGAATGAGTAAAGATTCAAACTTTATTTAGTTATAGTCATTAGCCTAGGTAGTTAACGGAATTTAGCCGGAAAACATGTCTAAAAACAAAGTATCAATCATTGTATAAACTGAATTCATCATGCAACAAGGTTCAAACAAACGAAAACGAAAGAATAAGGATGATTAAACCCGAATCTTCACTCCCGAATGCTCCAAGATGTTACCCGATGATTCCTGGCCTTCCAAATGCTTCAAAATCGCTCCAAACAGCCGTCCAAGAACTCCAAGAACTCCAAGTTTTGTTGTTGTTCCGGCTGTCTTTTTTCGAACCTCTGATGTCGACTCTCAATAATAGCCGCCTTCTCTTTATAATTTGTACGGGCCAGCCCACTTACGTCTGATGTTGATTCCGTGCGTCCCACGTTGTTTCACGCCTATCTCTGTACCAAACCTTGTAACAGTGGTGTCCAACTATATTAATATTTCATAGGGCTTTGAATTAATGCATATGTATGTTAAAAACCCAAAACACATTGGTTCATGAATTCTGTTGGGCGTTTGATGTTTTCACGGCCCACACCAAATCTTGCAAAGATGGCCTTTTCAATTTTGTCTTCTGTGTGTATATCCCTTTATAATATGACTTCAACAAATATATATATGATATGCCTTTCCTTTTGTTTTCTTGGTGTCGTCCACCATTCTTTATTCTATAGAGATAGCGGGCTTGGCTCAATCACGGAAAATAGCTGAAATTTTACTTCGGTCCCTGGCACGCCATTATGTCCAACTGGCTGGTTATTTAAATATTACTCATTTTCGCTCCATTTGCATCAGGACCTGCCAAAACACAATATAATATAATATAATACTAAAACTAAATAAAAACAAATAAAACCTATACAAAAATTATACATTTTACACGGAACAAATATGTGTATTTTACCCCACATCACAAACGTAAAGTAAAACAATCATAACGTATTATATGTGACCCAACTTATACAAAGAAAACGTAACGGGTATGAAGGAAAATATGCACATGTAATCGAAAGGGATTAATTAGAACTTTCGAAAAAAAATGGAGAAAAAGAAACCATAATTTGACTCCACTCAGTTCGAAACAAACTTTACGAAACATACATAAAATAAACATGATAACACATTATATTTGACCTGAATCATTTCCCAACAAAGTTTACGTCGAAACGTAGAACAACTTGAATTTATACTAAAACGTACATAGAAATATGCACGTAAAAATGATTTCTTTAAACGAAAACGTATTATATTTGATCTGACTCGTCTATAAAAAAAGATTACGTCGGAATGTAAAAGAAATCATATTTACACATACCCGTACATAAAATATGCACGTAAAAAATAGTTTTTAAGTAAAGGAAGTATAGGGGTAAATTGAAACAAAATATTAGTAAAAAATTTAATAGGTTAAAAACGTTCATAAAACCGTGCCAAGTAGCACCAATGCCACAACCACATCGAATCTCAACATCGTAAAAATAAAATAGATAAAATGGTAAAAATTACACTGAACGAAAATCAGACTAAAATCGTTGAACCACACACACCCGTTATAGTGTCTTAATGCGAAGAAATTAACCAGAAACGTAAAACGTAGAAAATAACGACTAGTCGATCTACGACACGCCTGTTGCGGCGAACTTTTCAAAAGGGGAAAAATGGACGCGTTGCGACGGGTCTGTCAAATATGAAAAAGTATAGCAAAAACGTTGAACCTCACATGCACGCTACGACATGTTAACTCGCAAAATTTAGAACGAAACGTAAAACGAAAAACTTGCGAAAAATAAAAAGTATGGGGTACGAAAGTTGTAAATAATAAAGTGTTGTGTTAAATTATAAAAGATGAAAAACTTTGGGTTAAAAGTAAAAAAAAAAATAAAAGGGGCTAAAATGTAAAATATGAAATGTTTGGGTTAAATGTGAAAAACGTAGTTTTTTTTTAAACATTCCGCAAGCACAAAGTACAAGTCATGATGCATATATTAGTTGCTTATTTATATATATATATAATAATAAAGACTTTCTGCCAATAATTTAGAGTTAGATAACATTTGTATTAATTTAATTAATATTTAATAATTTAAATTAAATAATTACAATCAATAATTAAGGATGGTCTAGAATAATTACAAGTGTCCATCTAATGGTTTCTTTTATTATATAGTATAGATATAGATGTTTACTTAATCCTTGGAGAATGATTTATGATATAAGGTTTTATAAACACTTTTATTTCTTATTATATCTTTTCTTATTACTTTGATGTTCAGAGCATAGCTATGACGCAAATAAAATTAACACATTCAGATATCATTTTGTTTAATTTTACAAATTTATTTATCGGTTGTCATGTTGCGTAATACGTAGCCAACCACGTTCCGACACAACACACGAATTACTAAACGTCCCGTCGCAACACACAGGCTACTAGAACCCTAGTTATTTAAAACAAATAATATAATCATCAATTCAAAAAAATTATCAAATAATTACCATAATAATTTAAATCGGTTAATTTACAGCTTATCATTTCCAATCTACTACCACATGTTTACATAACATTTTTTGGGTGACAAGAAGATTTCGCAAAATTCCATCCCATTTTCAAACTTAATCGTTGAATCAATTTGGTAAAAATCCAGCGATCTTTATCCCAATCAGCAATCTCGGTGAAGCTAATAATCAGAAAAGATGATGTACGTGAAGGCAAGACCGACAACGGATCTGAATCGAAACACCGATTTGTTTTCAGTTGTAATATATGACTGGTTTGTTTCAATTGGTAGATGATCCATGCCCTAAAAGTGTTTAATTTCTTCGTTTTGAGTTTTCTAAATCTGATATGGTGGGTTCCTAGTTGTCAATATCGATCGCTATAGCGCGCTATGTAGCGGCGTATAGGTATAGCGTCGCTATTAGGATTGTAGCGATGGATAGCAACACCTTATTTTATTTTTATTTTTGTAATATAAATAGCAATTAAATATAGCTATAAAATAGATGGATTTTAGGTTTTGTTAAATATACATGTATAATAATAGCATATATACCAGGGTATTTTGATATAATATACATATAATTTTTTTTTTAAATTTGTTTCTAGTGTATAGCTATTTATAAAATAGCGCCCACTATTTATCGCTATTCGCCATTAACAACTATGGTTGGGTTGATGATTGATGCCCTAAAAGTGTTCAATTTCTTAGGTTTAGGGTTTCTTAAATCTCAAATTTGATTTCATTGTCTTTGTTGTTAGGTGGTGACTTATCACTTTTTTCATTGGATGAAAGGGACTCCGTTTGCTGACGATCAAGGGATATATAACAGACTGACATGGTGGGAGCAGATCGACAATGGCAAGCAGCTCACCAGAAACCGAAAGTTTCTAACCGTTGTACCTGTACGTAGACTTATATAGATTCTTGAAGCTAAAAGCATATAATAGATTATGTTTCATAGTCAACATTTTCTTGTTTAAATTGCAGGTACTTCACACTACTGATTATCAACATCCAATGATATTCTTCAATACAGTTGCTGTAATTGTGCTTGTTATCGCAAAGTTTCCAAATATGCATAAAGTTAGAATTTTTGGTATTAACGGCGATATGTGAGAGTTTGGATCTCTGTATTGAACCCTTTAGATCACACTTCAATATTCTCAAGTGCATTTTGCACTGCCTCCGTGATCCTTTAGATCAGGGTGGTTGAGTACCTCTTGACTAACTACATACTCGACGGAACGACTGCTATTGGAAGACACTAATTCAATACACCAAGGTCCATGCTACTAATGTCCATTTTGACAATGTCGATGGAGCGTAGCAAGCATATTTGGATAAATATGTCCACTTCGTCTCTAACTATAGGCGAGTTACAGGTTCTTCGTTATCCATCCGAATCATAATATGCTAATATCCTCATTAAAATCATCAACTTTTATTTTAGTAAAATGTCCGACTTCTTCGAATCTATCTAGTGTTAACGCACTAGTTGACCCATTAACACTTGAAGTTTTGAACACAAATTTTAGTGTTTTTAAGGCTATATATCTTTTCCTAAGAAGATCAAATAATACAAACCTTGAAGAGTATTTAAGTACCTATAGGAATTTAACAGGTTTAGTTTGTAAAGTTCAGTATATTTTTACTGAAAGGGATTTAACATTTTTAAGTTAGTAAAGTTCATTATTTTGAAAACCGGACTGATCAAAAAATAAATAATTTAATAATAAAAAAGGTATCAAGAAATACAACATAACTAAACTAAAGAATGCTAACAACATTTTGAAGTTTATGGGAAATAAAAGAGTTAATTGCCCGGATAGTCCCTGTGGTTTACTATTTTTTGACCTTTAGTCTCAAAATTTCTAAAATTACATGTATGCTCCCTGTCTCAAATAGTCCCTAGACTGTTAGTTTTCCAGTTAAGTCAATGTAAAATGACAAATTACCCTTTTTATAAAAAAACAATAACTAAAACATCAAAATAAAGTTAATTAATACTTAAAAATTTAGTCAAGTTATTTTCTTAATCTCTTGATTATGATTTCGACTTTTCTGGATTCACGGGAACAATTTCGAATAAACGGGTTGTAGGTCCCTTTTCTCGGAGGATCGAGAACAAACCTAAACCTTGTTATACTAACCCACTAGCGAGTGCGGAATCCAAGCTAGCGGGCAAACCGGGATGATGCAAGAACAAACACAAGAACACACAAAGTTCACCGATTAACACCACTGTATTAATACGTATGAAGGTTTACGGTTACAAGCACAATGTTTACAATCTTGTTTGCAAACTCTCTAAAGTGTGTGTGTGTGTGTGTTTTCCAGCAGAGTTTCACTAACTCTCCAAATGTGCATCTCTCTCAACACTAACACACTGCATGGGTATTTATACCCATACATAACAGGTCTTGGTCGAAGGATCGATAGATGGTCCGAAGGATCATCTGTCGATGACAATGTGTCCGAAAGATCAGCATGGACATCGAAGGATCATCCTTCGATGCCTAATGGTCGAACCATGGTCGAACCATATCTTTCGAGCACCTCGAAGGATCAGTTGTATCCTTCGAGGCTATCCTTCGATCCAGACAACATCATGTTGTCCAAGTCAAACTAGGAGGATAGTTGACTTGGTCAACTTACAGACTGATTTAGGACATCGTTTACATACAGACCGAATACAGACAAAGTACAGACACAAGTGCACCAACAAACTCCCCCTTGGCTGTAGCTTTGTCTTTATCTTGTCTTTATCTTCTGTAGATGTAGACTTGTCTCGAACTTCGACAGTCTTTGGTCTTCGAGTTTCCAAAACTCTGATGTCCTTTCAAGTCTTCATGGTCGGAGGATCTTCAAAGTCTTCACGTCTTGAAAGCAGAGAGTGTATCAACAAACTACCCGTATCATGTAGGCAGTGTGTTAACAAACTCCCCCTTAACATAAGCTCCCCCTTGAGTTATGCTCGTGAAATACTTTAACTTTATGAAGTGAGATCCTTGTGGTGTTGATGATAGCCAGCGGCAACTCGATCATCTTCATCTTTTGAGTGCCTTCTCGTCGTGTCTTCATTCCAAAGCTTGTCATCGACCATGTTCTCCTAGCCTTTAGAATCTGCACATGCAAGAAATCTAAACGCGTAATGAGAATAACTGCTTGGAATATAGTATAAACAAATGACACACGAATGACCATGTCATAATCAAACACCGTCCGACAGTTTGAAAGTTTAATAAATTTGTCAATTTAAGTCTTTAACTTTCAAAACTTGCAAATTTCGACCGTTTATGAAGATTTAGTCAGTTTGGTTTTCGTTCAGGTTTCAGGCAACGAAGACTTGAGCTCCAACATCGTACGATCGAAAATAAAGTAGAAATAAAATCTTTTTGGCTTTTATAAAATTTATATTAAAACACTCCTAAAATCTTTTTGGTATTTTTGAAAGTAAAAGACAACAATTTAAAATCCTTTGAGTGTTATCAAACGACATCACCGCTAATGTCATGCTGATATGCACCAAACGACGAAACTGTTTAAAAAGAAAAACAATAAAAGTTAAGCAGAAAATAAATAAATATATACAAACATTCTTTTTGCGAGTTTCGAGGGTAAGAGAATCATATCAGTGTACGGTCATGCCAAAACACTCTTGTTGTTCAGTTAGTTAACATTAAGATAAGCATCCTATAACAATTATCGGTATTGTTGTCCACTTAAGCTCAACTTATCAGATGTAATCATGGCGAGAGGATACGTTAAGGTATGATTTATACTTACCAACCGGTGTTCATCCACATCACGACACATTCCCGTATCAAGGTATGCACGAGAGTTCATCTTACCGGTGAGTATACCGATTATCATCTGTTTGACCGTATAAAATTGTGAGATACTCACTTATTTTGATTTGAAAACAAGTCCTTTGTGATATAATCACTTATTGATGAGGAACTTGAATTTCATGTGCATGAGGGCACAGGTGCAAGTCCGTGAACAGGTCAGTACTTCCGTACAGCAGAGAGACGAACTTGACACCCGGATAAATGTGATATTTTATCACTTATTTGAGTTGGACATGTGATTGTTTATCACTTATTGAGGTCGAATGCAGTATGCAATATGTACACGTATGTATAGTATCATGGAAGATCTAGACTTGCGTCCCCGTTATTTTTCGGTAAAAGATACAACCATGATACCCAGATGATAAGCAGCATAAAGACCGAATATCTCAGAACCTCGGCAATCTATCAAACGAAATTTCGGTACTAAGACCATATGCCAATGAATGGTTCCCACCTGGTCTTCAGTCGATTAAGATTTATATCACCCTGCACACTTTAAAATGATTGTGAGCCTACCGATACATCTTATATAGAGCTGCTTATCGTTTTGCATTTAAGGTTTAAAGAGGTTTGGATAGACCACTGATGTACTATCATTTTCTCTTTTGTTCTCCAGGAAACTCATTTTTGATTTTCTATTGTTTTTGTGTTTTTGAAATTTTTCGATGTTTTTGTATTTTCCGATTTTTGGATTTACTCCCCCTAAAATCAACAAACTAAGATAAATTTAAAAACACACAAAGATATTTACAAAAATGATTTTCCGATGTTGGTTTTACTCTTGTGCTTGACCTTAATGCCGTTTACCAAAATTAAGTTTTATCAGAAAAGATTTAACAAATTTTGGAAAAATGAGTTGGCATGTCGGTAAGCGGTGCGGACCATGACAACATTGATGAGTTTCATATTGAAACAATCACGTGTAAGGTGATATCCGAGATCAACGTGTCATGTCAAAGAGTGATGTACGAGATAATAACAATTCACAAAGCAGCTAAAATATCGACAAGTATAGGAGAGATTAAGAATTTAAAGGCGTATCCTGCAACTGTTCCGTGCATTGCAAGGAATCTAAGCACTCTCCCAACTGGATATCCACCCGGTGTGGACTTCAAAGTCGAATTTGCAACTACTGAAAAATCTCTTGACAGCAACAAGCTCATAAACCTCCGGGTCCGGCTGGTCTTCCACATTGTACCAGCGAAGGTCTTTGACTTTCTCTTTCAGAAATGGTGTGCGGATGTTCAATCCATGCAAAGGCATCGGCACACATTTCACTTCATTCGTTCCTGAGGACCCGATCAAAAACCATAATGACCAAATTTTGGCATGTTCTTCATTTGGTCGAATTATGCACCATCATTCAACCACATTTTCTTTTTCTTTTCTTTCTCTCCATCAAAGGCAACAATTTCTTCTGTCGCCTATCTTGTGCACGGACATTCCACTATCAATAATCCTATGACTATCGATAGTTCCTCCTGGAACTTCCTGCACACTCACTCAGAGATTAGTTGGAGAGGGGGACCCAAGCCTTCATAGACTTGGGTTGCCCCTGAGAATCAAAAAATGTAATTTCAACCTCTTGATAATTTTCAAGCACAACACCTCCCCTTGAACCTTTACCTGTTTTAGGTTTCCAAGTTTGTTTTTGTTTACCAGAGTGTGTATTATGTACATTTTCTGGTTTTAATGGTTGTGACAAACTAGGTTTCCTTTTAACAGTTTCCGGTTTTAAGGCCTTTTCGATCACCTTTACATTTTTACGTCGTTGTTTTGTTTCTTGCTCTTGAATAGTGCGTTTATCATGTTTTGGAGAAACAGTACGACGTTGTGAGTGACCTTGTTCAGAGGGGGTTCTTTCAACAAAATTTGGTTTGGGCAAGTTTGTGCAATCTTTAATGATGTGCCCAGACTTCCCACATTTGAAACAAGTTCTCCTTTCAACAAACTTAGGAGAATTTGTTCGACTGGCAGATGTTGAACCTGTAGAACCTGAGGTACTTGCTCGTTCATCACACCCGTTTGTGTGTTGGGTGTAATTGTTATCACTGTTACGCTTCAAAATCTTGACTTTTTGTACAAAATCGGTGTTTGATTTGTTTTCGAAAGTCTCAATTTTATCGGTACCCTTTGATGCTACAAATTTAACATCTTTGCCCTTCTTCTGATTACGAGCTCCCTTTGTTTCAACCTTAGCCTTTGGCTTTGGAGCTAGTTGATGTTGTTTACCCTTAAAAGCAATCGGTTGTTGCTTTGTCGGTGATTTCTGTTTTCCAAATTGTTTTCTGATTTCAGCTTTTGGAATTGGATCACATTGAGTTACAGTAACTCCAGGGATCGTCTTTCCCAAAAACTTGCTTGTGTTATCTTCAAAAACTTTATCAATCAGGGATGGATTGACATTTTTAATTGGAAAATCATTGTTTGAATAAATCTTAACATCTCCGACCAAGGTGTACAACAAATCATTGCTTTTAACAGCAAACACACTTTCTTTGTCATTCTTGACATCTTTGACAGGATTTATCACTTTCTTGGCAACAGGTTGCACGACAGGAGTAGGAGGATCACAAAGAATATGATTCTCAATTGGAATTTCTACTCCTTTCGCCTCATCAAGTGATTCATCCTGGTCATTCACATCTGATTCATCATCTGAAGAATCACAGTCCTCAATAGTTGGAGGACTTTGATTTGAAGCACATGATGACTTTTCTTTGTTATCAGATGAGCCCTCCGATGAATTGTCCGGTTTGAACCCTAGCCCAGTAGCAAATTCTTCAACGTTAAGAGGCACACTGGGTTCATACCGGGGCATTTCCTCTTCATCGGGCATTTTGGTATAGTTGTTCATCAAAGGGGGCGGACATTTCTTATATCCTATCCCCTTCTGATTTCCTTTCGGTTGTTGAACCTCGATGATGTGATCAAGCACAAATTGGGAGTTAGAATAACTATCCAATTTTTGTTTGATCGCATCATGCTCGCATTGGGCAATGGCTAATTGCTTTTTGGTTTCCTCAACAAGGTTGATATAGTCATTAATACTAACTTGTTTATGATACACAACTTTGTTCAATTCGGAAACACTTTTCTTTAGAGTTTCAATCACAGTTTTAAACTCCTTTTCGTTTTGAGTTAACGCCATGTTTGCCTCTTTGCACTTGGCCAGTTCAATTACCAAACTTTGATTGTGACTATGAACCGTTTCAGATTCACGTCTCAATTCAACACATTCATGCTTCATTTTAGCACATTCACTACATATGCTAGGAGTTTCAACCTTTACCTGACTTGAAGAAGCTGTGACATTAGTCATAGAGACAGGTTGAGAAGAGAAAGATCCATCTTCAGTGAGAATCTTCTCCATTTCTTTCGATGTAGTATCAGCTTTCTCGATCAAGTCAGATTTCTTGTCAGCCTCATTCGACAAATTATCAGCTTCAGAATCAATTCTTTCATTTAGATTAGATTCTTCATCTGAACTGCCACTATATCCTGAACTGTTATCATCTTCCGAAGATTGACCATCATTGACATTCTTGACAATCTCAGCGTAAAATGCAGTTCTTGTTTGGTCACTGTTTCCCAACTGTATATTCGTACCACAATCGACGCTTTGCTCAAATTGAGGTTTTGTTGTGGAAACTTGAGGTTGTGGTTGTGGCTGTGTTGGGACAGGAATGTACGACCTCGGATCGAATTGAGGTTGTGGAGCAGCTATTGACTGAGGAAATGAAAAGGAACTCGTATTGGACACAAAGGCAGTTTGAAGCTTCGGTTGCTGAACAGGACTAGAACTAGCTGAAGGACCAAAACCAGGCAAATACATTTCTGTATTCTGAGGAGCTGGAGCACGCCTTGCTTTCCTAATTTCTTCATCATTTTTATGTTCCAGCTTCTGAATGAACTCGTAGATGTTGATTTCATCTAGAGCTTTAGTATGCTTCAACAACTCAATAAACGAACTCCATTTTGGGGGTAGGGAGTCAGCAAACCTATTCACCATGTCTTGTTGAGTAGCTGCCACCCCATAAGCACACATTTCACTAATCAAATGATAGAAACGTGTGGTCATATCATTCAGAGTCTCGTTTTCCAAAAACTGAAAGGATTCAAACTCTTTCTTCAACAAATCATGCCGAGATTTTCGAGCAGCTGCATTGCCTTCTCCTCTAGCAACTAAGGCATCCCACAATGCTTTCGTGGTCTTGCAATACGAAAACTGATGGTAGATGTCTTTGTTGAGTGCTTGAGTAAGTGTGGCATAGGCCTTTTTCTCCAATTCATAAGCCTTCTTGTCATTTTCAAGCATGTTGGCGTAACCTTCTGAAGAGGATGCTCTACTTTCAAGACTTTCATTGAATGCATTGACAAAACACATCCAAAGGTCGGTGCTTTGTCCTTGAACATATGTGTGAAAGCGGCCTTTCCATGACGGAAAATCGTTCATGTGGTTCAGCTTTGGTGGACGATTGCTACTGCCTGCTTCACTCTCACTAATCAGAAGGTTCTGAAGACTTTGACTTTGATTGGATACCAAAGCCCATTGACATGAACTTATTGATTGTTGTTGTTTAGGAATGGCTCTCGTCATATATTCAGCCATCGACATCTGTTTCAGATCTGGTTGTGGATCCGTACTCCAATCCCAAGGACTTGTGCAACTCATTTTGATCAAAAATTAACAAGTAACCTACACACCACAAACTGTTAACAACAAACAGACAACAATTGAAAGATACAATCTGATCGAAAGATCAAGACTTGTTCGAAGGATCAACAGTGATCGAAAGATTACTGTTGAGTTTCGAGCAATAGTCTTCGAAAGATTCTCAATGAAAGATCCTTATCTTTCGACTGATTATCACGAAAGATTCAATGTTCGAAAGATTTATATCTTTCGAATACTGATCTCGAAGGATTCACAATGAAAGATCCTTATCTTTCGAGATGTATCCTTATCTTTCGGACAATCAACTTTCGAAAAGATTCCAACTACGAAGGATAACCCTTAGACTTCGAAAGACTACTCGAAGGATGCTTATCTTTCGAGCTGCCTTTGATCGAAAGATGTCGAAGGATATCTTTCGATGTCGAAGGATATCTTTCGACAGCTCTGACACACTGACACAAAGTACGACGGGTTGGTGAAAAAGGTGATGTGTTGATGTACCAACTTTCGGCAGAAAGGATGGTTCTGCAACAACTTTTCACCAAACAATTGACTTTCAAAAATTTTTGCCAAAATAAGCAACCTTATCTTCAAGAACTGGTCACCGGAAACACACCGGAGATATGGCCGGAAAAATCAAGGTTTCACAAAAACGATTTTTATGTTACCCAAACCGACCCCGAACACTCCCGATAGGTTTAGTACGCGTTTTTATGCAGAAAAACTACCAAAAACGGGTGCTAAACCAAGTGTCCAAACACACCAAGAACTTGAACAAACCGGTTTTAAACAAGGTAAAGAGCGAGGCTCTGATACCACTTGTAGGTCCCTTTTCTCGGAGGATCGAGAACAAACCTAAACCTTGTTATACTAACCCACTAGCGAGTGCGGAATCCAAGCTAGCGGGCAAACCGGGATGATGCAAGAACAAACACAAGAACACACAAAGTTCACCGATTAACACCACTGTATTAATACGTATGAAGGTTTACGGTTACAAGCACAATGTTTACAATCTTGTTTGCAAACTCTCTAAAGTGTGTGTGTGTGTGTGTTTTCCAGCAGAGTTTCACTAACTCTCCAAATGTGCATCTCTCTCAACACTAACACACTGCATGGGTATTTATACCCATACATAACAGGTCTTGGTCGAAGGATCGATAGATGGTCCGAAGGATCATCTGTCGATGACAATGTGTCCGAAAGATCAGCATGGACATCGAAGGATCATCCTTCGATGCCTAATGGTCGAACCATGGTCGAACCATATCTTTCGAGCACCTCGAAGGATCAGTTGTATCCTTCGAGGCTATCCTTCGATCCAGACAACATCATGTTGTCCAAGTCAAACTAGGAGGATAGTTGACTTGGTCAACTTACAGACTGATTTAGGACATCGTTTACATACAGACCGAATACAGACAAAGTACAGACACAAGTGCACCAACACGGGTCCGTCCGTTGACATCATTAAAATTGGATCAAAAACCCTGATCCCATGAAACTTCAGGTAGCCTTAATTAGATTATTTGTTTCTGCTTTGGTTAACGTTATTGAATTTCTTCCATGATTAAAGGGTTGCTAAACGTACTTTGTATTGGTATTTTGTATAGCTTTCACTGTTCTCACACACCTAAATCTTATTTTAATTTCTTTTCATTATATCTCTCTATATATATCTATGTATGTATAGAAAGAGATAGAGGGAAGGAGTGTTTGAAGTATTGGTATGATTAACACACCCCTCACATAAAAAAAGTTATTGGTAGGGGAGGGGTGGGATGGAGTCATTTGGTTGGATTTTTTTTTATGTCCAAGTATTAGATATAGCACTTAAGGTGCATAGGTCTTGTGTGGGGTCCAGATGCAAAAAAACGAGGGCATGAAAAAAAACGCACTTAAATGTAAAAAATATTATGTATTAAAAAACAATCCTTTCTTCAAATGAAATAAACAAAACTTGAATTCCATAATTTTCAAAGTAAAGTCCCAAAATATTCAAATTGCGAAATGTTCAAAAGTTGTCACATTTATCATTTAAAAAAACGGATTAACTAATAATAACCGCGCATGAGAATCACTTTAATTACCATAAGCGCGTTTAATGTGTTTCCCCTAGAATTCTCGCTTAGGCGCAAGAGGCGCTCAACTTTAATAACTATGGTATTAGATGTAATGGGATTGGAATTGGAATTTGTGATGAATTTAATTGCCACAATAATCTTGTTTGGTTTGCAAATTACACAGGTTAGGAATGGAATTTAAATTCTAATTCCAGCGAACGTCCCTTAAAATCAAGGATACATAATGTTTCCATATAATTTTTTTCTGTATCGAGATCGTGACAGTAAACTTGGACACATTTTTAAACATTTTTTGTACAAGGTTAAGAAAATGTGTTTGTTCTTTATATATGGTCCTTGAAATCTATAAAGCAGCAAAGAGTGCAAGCTTGGTTTCTTAGTTCACCAAAGTATAGCCCTTCTGCAGCCTTGATCAACCCAGGTGCCGACGCCATTTGACCCTTCTGCAGCCTTTTGCTTGATGGTACTAGACCCAGATCAAGAATCAAGAATCTTTACTTCAGACAAGATCACAACCGTCCATTTCCATGATCACCCGTATGACGTAATTAGCAGCGAGGCAAATCCGCTGGCGGGTGAGGAAGTGTCTCCAGCGGTCCTTGCCCGTTCTTCACTATCAATGCAACTGAGAGTCCCCAAGTCAAGTGTATCAATGCATAAACCAAACCCCTAAAACATTTCAAAATCAACATTAAAGTTAATAAATAATCATCATAATTTAGTTTAGTGATGTGTTTAAACTTTAATGTACCTGGATGGATTATCAGCAACAAATTTGATTGCAGCCCATCCACCTACAACAGGTACACCGATCGTGTTCATGTAAGGTGGATCCACCAGATTAAAAGTTGCGGTTTCCCGCTACCATATCCAACCACATAGAAACTATACCCATGTGTTGGTTCAGGCCCCTAAAACACACACTCAGAAAAGCTCACGAAACAAGATGAACAAAACTTTCTACTTGCAAACTTTCTTTACTTGAAATTGAGTGTGTACAAAATACCGTTGCTGCTATCCTATTTATAAGAAAACAAATAAAGCACGTGCAAAAGAAACATTCAACCCATTCTCTATTATTCAGCAACTACTTCCAGCGACCCCAACGTCCATTATCTAATTTGTTTCCCACAAATTCGGTCAACCTATGACCAGTTCTAAAACCGTAACCCGTTGCCGACTTGACCCGTATCTGACCCGATCAAGATTATTCCAACATTCACCCCCTTAATCTTGATGTCGATCTTGCTAGCTATCTTTCCCGCGTCTCGCTTTAACCGGTTTTTCTTGTCCAATGCGAACCATTCTTGCTTGCTTGCTTCAAATCTTCTTGCTAACTTGCTATTCGAACCACAAAGATTCCGTCTTGCTACTTGCTATCAGCCACGCATGACTCGGTTCTTGCAACACGAACACACGGGTCCGATCACTTGCTCTTCGAATACCTGAAATGGTCTTTCTATCTTATCGGACTTCCTTTTTCAGCTAATTTGGATCAGCTTTTCTTTCTCTCGGTCTTTCATTCTTCTTTCTTTAACTTGCTTTGCTTTAACACTTTCTTTTCTGGCAAAAACCAGAATCTGTTTTCTTGCTAAATGAACCACATGGGTTCGATTACATGCTTCAACGTCTTCCTGTTGATAAAAAATGCTCAACTCTTGCTTTCACTTTCTTTTTACAACTTTTTGATCGACTCTTTCTTTCTTTCTAGTCGATTTCTTCTCTATTTCCCACCGGAACTCAATTTCCGGCAGCGGTCTTCGGTCTTTGTCTCCCATAAGAACAACTTTCCGACAGCGGTCTTCTGATCACCAGTTCTTCTTATCCGGTGACGACGGTCTATATCGGTCTTCACGGTCTTGTCACCCGCGAGTTCTTCGGTCTTTCTTTCAAGCCGTTCTGTCTACTACGGCTTCGGTCTCTTCTCGCCGGTCTTTCTTTCTTACGCCGGTACGGTCATTTTCCGGCGACGGTCTCTTTCTTCGGTCTTTTCTGCTGTAGCAGCCGGTCTTCACACTCCTTTACACAAAGCTAACAGCCACGGAACACAATGTTTATCACCGGTCACCCCGTCGTCTCAAACGGTACGTCTACCACAACAACGGTCGACCGAAACATGCTAACGCCTCTGTCTTCTGCTGTTAAACAGACACGAAACAACACCTGCTGTTCCGAACACTTCTTTCACCTTCGGACCTTCGGTTTGCTCCGTTTCTTGCTGCTGCGTTTGCCCTGCAGCCAAGGGCTACACCCTTTCTCGAACCGACTCTCAAACCCGCTTATTTAACCCGAGCGCTCTGATACCAAATGTTGGTTCAGGCCCCTAAAACACACACTCAGAAAAGCTCACGAAACAAGATGAACAAAACTTTCTACTTGCAAACTTTCTTTACTTGAAATTGAGTGTGTACAAAATACCGTTGCTGCTATCCTATTTATAAGAAAACAAATAAAGCACGTGCAAAAGAAACATTCAACCCATTCTCTATTATTCAGCAACTACTTCCAGCGACCCCAACGTCCATTATCTAATTTGTTTCCCACAAATTCGGTCAACCTATGACCAGTTCTAAAACCGTAACCCGTTGCCGACTTGACCCGTATCTGACCCGATCAAGATTATTCCAACATTGAAGATGAATCGGGTGGTTTTCAGTTGTCACGGTTCCTGTGTCCTGCAATATGAGTTGAACCCTATTCGATAACTTTGGTCCTAGTTCCGTTGGTTGACCCCGTGTTATTAGGTGCTCCGTTAACAAAATCATAAAACTTAAGTGGTGATCCTGGGAAATCCTCAGTGAACCACACTTGTTGACATTATTCATCGAAGCCGCCATCACACCACCGTTAACACCTTGACAGTTCTGGTTTGGTGTTTTTGAACCACACTTGTTGACATTAGTAAAGAAAAGATTCATGTCTATTTCTTTCGGGACTTGTCCGATTTCTAGGCTTTTTAACCCGTCCATAACCGCTAGATTATCGTTAAACCTAGGTAGTAAAGAAGCTGGTATAGCTACACTATTTGGGGTCGCACCAATGTATTGAAAATATGCAATTGATGTTATATTTTGAAAGGAGACATTTTGGGCCGACATGGAGTATCTACCTATCTTCTGATCGGCTGTGACTAGGACGTTAAGAGTTTGACCTGGTCCAAGCATCACACGGTCAGTGGTGAACGCTTTCGTGTACTCTGCATCGGCTTCAACTTGTGGTTAGCTATTGAAAAGAAGCTTTCCATATTCAAAAGCGCGCCAATTAGCCTTATCATGTATGTTTTTCCAGGTACCACATTAATCTTTTTGAAAATTGAATTGAATAGTTAATATTCGTTTAAGATTGCACCCAATTTTTTTATTTAAAAAAACGGCCCGTTTGACCCAAAGCCGGTATGACCCGACACCCCCCGTTTTGTGGGGTGTAATGCATTGTAACAAAATACTATATGCAAAAGATATTTATTGACTTTGATATATTGATAGTTCAAAAACACAAAAAGCGTAATAAACTTATCATATATACCAGTGAATTGTGGCATTGTAGGGTGTCTCATTAGTGAGTTTGACGATAACTCGGTCATCTTCTTGGGCATACACAACTGGTTGATGGTCACAATGCTTCTGGTGTTGCAAAGCTTGTTGACTTGCAGCATTATTTGGACTTTAAACTCATAGAACCTTGTTGAACCACCCTTAGGCCATTGTGCTATGGCTTGAACTGTGTTATGAGTACATAGAAATAGTAAGCTTGTTAAGACATACGTGAATAAACTGACCATTTTTTAGTGAGATTCTGCATGTGTGAAGAAGGAAGTGAGAGCATAATGGCATGCAGTTTTAAATAGAGAAATCATCCCATTTTTATATTTAAATAAAAAGTAGGAATTAGAAAAGTGATTTATGAAGATGTATTATGTTTGTCAGCTTTCGTGATTGATTCCGGTTACATCCATTTATAATAATGAGTTGTTGGAAGCTGTTTGCTCTATCAAGATCAAGTCATTTGACTCAACAGCTGCTTCAATTACATCACATTATGACTATGTGTAGAAATTAAGATACATAGAGAGCATCTATGAAGAGGTTTCTTTTTTTTACTTTGCAGTGATTAATTGGGAGTAAAAAGGTGAGTTAATTGGTTGGCTTTAATTGGACATTCTCCTTCTAGAATGATTCATAAGACATTGATGCATGTTCAAGTAGGGTCTCCTTTATAATCATGTTGTTTTACTAAACCTTCGGATTCTCCAAACAATACTAGGATCTTAACTAGAGGTTCTCATTTTGGATTTGAAGTTTAGTAGTGATTAACAAATCACCTCCGTTTGAAGGAAAACTTTAAGATTTTGAGCGATACATATGTTTAGGGATGTAAATGAATCAAATGAATACGAACAACGGCTTGTTTGGGTTTATTCGTTTAAGTTTATTCAAACAAATGAAGAAATACAAACACTTAACGAACTGATTTTCTTGTTTGTGTTCATTCGAGAAAAATTATGTTTGTTCCTGTTCATTCATCTAGCAGATAAACAATATATATATATATATATATATATATATATATATATATATATATATATATATATATATATATATATATGGTAGGATAGTGTACATTAATTCAAAAGTGTGAGAAGTGTATTATAACACCGTATAACACCATATAAACACCGTATAACACTATGTAACACCATATAACACTATATAACAATATATAACACTATACATCTATCATAGACATGCTATCAGACAAAATATAGTGTTATATTTGGTTATATTTGTTATATAATGTTATATAGTGTTACATAGTGTTATATGGTGTTATATGGTGTTACATAGTGTTATACGGTGTTATATATAGTGTTATAATACACTTCTCACACTTCTGGATTAATGTACATGATCCTCTACCTATACATACATATATAGAAACGAGATCAGGAGAAAACGGCAAAAAGTGTGAGAACGGTGAGAGCATCTTGGCCGAACACGTGGCGTGGGGCATGATCAGGGTCCAAGGGTTTTTTTTGTCTTTTTAGTATTCTTCTCCTTTCATGATTTTCGCGTTTGACATGCTTCTTTATTTTTTGCGTGCAAGATAATTTTGGCGTTTTGTAGATTTATTAATTATTTGGCGTTATATTGTTTTTTCTGAGATTTCTCCTCTTTGAGTTAATTCTTTTTGTGTCAGATAGTTAATATTTTGGCGTTATGGCTTTTTCCATGTCATTTTTGGCGTTTTGTATCTTTTTGTTAATAATTCATTACCATATATTAATATTTTAAAAAATTACAATAACTCGAAAATCCAAATAATCTAATAGTCTTACGTAGGTGGGATTACATCAGAGATGTACCCATCGCTTTGTTCTTTACTTTCTTCAGATTCTTCATCATCAAATTTCATTTTTGCGTATAACGTCATTAGCTCGTCTCTTCTTTGCTGCATCATATTTTTGAATATCACTGCATCCTTGGATTTTGGATCTTTTGAAGGTGTTAAATCACAGAGTTGTTCAACGATAGATAGCAACCCTGTCTTCAACATTTCTTCCATTGGTCTTGAATATTGCACCCCGTTTTTATACGTTACTTCAAGTGTCCCTTCTTTCTCATTCAATACCCAACTGCTAAGTTTTGGTATTTGTGTATCTTCAATATCATCATCATCTTCTGCTGGAAACTTTCTCTCTAGTCTTTTCATTACAGTTCTAGTTCTTTCACAATCGTTGTCTATTGGAACCCCAAGGGCCAGGATATCCTTCTGAACATTTTCATTCATTCCCATTATGGCTTTTATTGTTCTTACCTTTACTCTTCTCCTGTCAGCTAACTTTATGATGAATCTTTTTTCTTTCCTTTCAAACATCCATGCAATAACCTTAGCCATTTTTTTAAATTTTTTGGCGTTTTGGAGAATATGTGGCGTTTTAGTTTTTTCTAGCGTGTTTGAGCTTGCTTCTGATGGTCTTCTTTTATATTGACTTTTTTCCCCGCATATGTCAGGTAATTATGGCGTTTTTAAAAGAATAAATAAATTTAATATAATAAATGTTAGTAATTATGTTTTCCGTCGTTTCATTTTACTGTTTTTTGCAGTTTATCGTGTTTTGTGTTTTGTGTTTGTGACTCAACTGTTTTAATGGTGTAACACGTCAAATCTTTTTTTACGGCTGTAATTATGGCGTTTTGTTTTCCAATGGCGGTTAGATAACTATTGGACTTCTTTTTGTTTTATATTCTTTGCACATTGTTTCACTCTTTTTTTTTTATAATATTAGTTGTTCAAATTAATTTTATTATAGTTTGGTAGTTTTTTGGGGGCTTTTTTATGGCATTATGGCGTTTTACACGTATTTGCTAATTTTGGCGTTTTATTATATTTTTCATTATAGCATTAATATTATTTTTGTTGTTTATTAACTAACATTACAGAACAAACAATAGGCAAAGAAAATTAAAAAAAAAGTAAAAAAACAAAACAAAGCAGAAGCAATTTATGATTTTAAATCTTCAGTGTCATCAATCTCTTTTTTCTTTTGAAACTACAAGAAATGTGACAAATAAATGACGTTTTGGTCAAAAACGAATGAAAAAACCACAAGAACATAGTAAAAAACAATTCAAATTCAAGATTTCTTTTTACACTTATCATTATTATTCGAATACAATGTTATAAATTAAATTTACACGTTTAAATTTACGTGAATTCGTAAATAACGAAAATTTACATACGTGTAAGTTTGTCATTTACAAATGTGTAAATTTGTTATATTTACACATGCGTAAAAAATCTAGTAAGAGTGGTTTTGAGAGGAAAAATGAATTATTTGATGTTGTGAATTATTTTTTGATGTTGTATTTTAATTAGAATGAGGTTTGTATTAAAAAAATCGGTTTTAATTGGTTTTTTCATTCGTTCTCACGGTTCTCGCAATATTTAGCGTTCTCAAGATAACCCTCCCCTATATATATATATATATATATATATATATATATAGGAACAGGATCAAGAGAAAACGCCTCAAAGTGTGAGAACGATTCTCAGCCACAAGATCTTAGTCGTTTGTGGCTGAGATTGATACGGTGACATTTTTGTAAATACTAGGGGCCTTTTAACTACCAGTAGGGGTAAAATAGGAAGATCCAAACAAGGATGCACATTTCCCCGATCATATTTAAACGCCAATAACTTTTTTATACGCAATTATTTTACAAAAAGATCACATCATAAAATTAAGCGTTTTTATCTTTTCAACGAGTATAGTATTGATATAATTTTCAAAAAAAAATGAAGTCGGTTTTTTTTGGAGTTTTAAACTTTGTTTTTACGGCGTTTTCAACTGGGTTTTTATGACGTTTTTCTGAAGTGGGTATTTTTATGGCGTTTCCAACTGCGTATTTTCATAGTGTTTTTTTTTGAACCGGGTGTTTTTATGGCATTTTCAACTGAGTTTTTATGGTGTTTTTCTGAACTGTGTGTTTTTATGGCGTTTTCAACTGGGTATTTTTCATGACGTTTTTCTGAACTGGGTGTTTGTGGCGTTTTTATTTGAACACCCAGTTCATGTTATTTTTTTTTAATTTCAAAAGTATAGCAATAGTACACTCATTAGAAAGAGAATAAAACACTTGATTTTATGGTGTATTTTAAAAAAATAATCACGCATAAAAAAGTTACGAGAGTTTAAAAAAGATGGTGGAATATGCATGTGAATGTCATGTGCATGGTCTTTGATATGTGAGTGGCATGTGCTTGGGTTTTTTGACAATATTACCCTTAGTGTAAGTTAGCACCAACGTCACATGTCAACACAAAAATCGTTCTCACCGTTCTCACACTTTTAGGCGTTTTCTCTAAATCCTGACCACACACACGCACATACACACACACACACACACACATATATATATATATAGGGTAGGTTTCTAGAGTAAACACTAGGTTAAGAGTGAACTGTGTGAACTAATCTAAGCCATTAGATTACATAATCTAGAGATTTTTAAACAATGACAAGATTATAATTATGATGTTGTAACTTCCCTTTAAAATAAATGACTTAAGGGTATTTGGGTCTTTTGTAAATTGCATTTATTAAACAATATAATCAAAATCTCTAAAATCTCGTCAGTTTCCATATATACAAGATACACAGATGTTAGTGTATACATATGTGTACAATCTCGCTAGTATCAGTTTATACAAGATACACATATGTTAGTTTATATACATGTGTACAGTCTTGAAAACTATCAGTAACAACTGTTATTTTATACACATATGTACAGTCTCAATAACTATCAGTTTATACAAGATACAAAACTGTTAGTTTATACACATGTGTACAAACTTTTATACGTCTGTGTATTATATTCAGAAATGGTTACATATGTGTATAGTAACAACATATAGTATATTATGCATGCACACGAGTAGATTCATATAAAAATTATGAATTTAATTAAAACGAAACAAGTCACATGTATGCTAAAATAAATAACTTTATCACATATTCAAAAAAAAATTAATGCCCAAAAATGATTACAATCTCAATATCAGAGAAAATTTTCAATATTTATTGAAAATTATAAAAAGTTAAAAACAATATATTATGACATCTATGTGTACATATAATAAAAGAAAAACAATATTTAAGTTAAAATTAAAAAAAATATGGATTAAGAAATGAGTGCTACGGATATTTGAAAATTAAATAATTTTTAAACAGAATATTACAAAAAAAAAACATTTGAAAAAAATAATAGTTTTGTCTTTATCATCTTCTTGAGTGATAAGAATACTTGCAATATTCATTAATCAACTTCAACATAACATATGAGCTGAAGATGTAGAATGATAATGTCGTAATCCATGATGGTCTACCAAAATTTAAAGCTCTTCAATTTTTGATAATTAAAATAATGGAGAAATAATGAAAAAAGAGAGAAAGAGTGAGAGAGAGAGAGAGAGAGAGAGAGAGAGAGAGAGAGAGAGAGAGATATGGAGAAAGATAGTAAGGAGATGAGAAAATTAAGGGATTTTAATTAAATATATTTGGCTAATGTCAATCTTACCATTTTTAATCTAAAAAATATCAAAAGTCAAGATTAGTTCACTCAGTTTACTATTAAGAAGTTGTTCACTGTTGAACCTAATCATATATATATATATTTGGTTAATGTACAATTTGTGTTAACGTACGATGCGTACGAGATTGAGTTACAACATGCGAGTTTTTCTTTATAATGTGCGATTCTTTTTTTACATAACATGCGATTTGCACATTATCTGTGATTTTTTTGTGATATAACATGCAATTTGTGTTCTGATACAACATGCGACTTTTTATTTATAACATGCGATTGAAGTTTATAACGTGCAACCTTCAAATCTCGTACGATAAGGCATATTGTACATTACACTTTCACTAATCCTGGCCATACATGTGACAACCGGTAATTTACGCCCTTAATTACGCGATTATCAGGAGATTAACGCAATAATAAATAGTGATTACAGCGTAAATCAACTTAATCAGGCCTTTGGAGTGCCTAGAAACGCCCGACCGACTTTACAGTACGCGCATGACAGTCCACGGAGAACCTGCTAAACGATAAACGATAACGATCTGAAACCGTACAAAACACTGACGACACCGACAATTATGGAGGTTACACGAATATATTTGTGCTTATGAGTTTGGGTTGCGATAGCGGGTCCCGTAGAAATTACGGACCACTTACACATGAGATGGGCTTGTGGGCTCTGGGCCCAAGCCCAAAATCCACAAACCTAAACCTGCACATAATCAGATCTATTTCTTAAAAATCTTAACAAAATCTGAGTTATCTCATCAAGATCTAATGAAATCAACAATAAATCTCTACAAGAGATTTTAAGTCATTGGATAAAACATGTTACCATGTAAAATGTTTGACCTGAATGTAACTTGAATATATAATAGACATAAAAGTCATTTTGGTCTATAAATGAAAACCCAGACACCCTTTACATACACACTCGAGACCCACTGCCAAACCATCCCCACTCCCTCTATACAAAGCAAACACAGAGATTTCATTATCTCCATTCAAAATCAAACAACACACACATAACTCACAAGCCAAACACCCTCTCTTGTGCTCCTTTCCCCCCTTCGTTCTTGACTGTCGGCGATCGGAGAAACTCCGGCCGGTGGCGGCGGTTCTCCGATGACTCACACACCCATCGCAGCCCCCCTCTTCCTTCCTTTCTCCGGTCAAACAGCAACCAACCACCCCCATCCCCCCTTTCTCGTTCTGAAACGAACAACCACCACCGTTTGGTGATGGTGGTGCGGCGGCGACCAAACAGAAGAGAGAGAGAGAGGCGGCGAGAAGAGAGAGAGCCGAGAAGAGAGGAAGAACCGGCGGTCAAAGGTTCGGACCGCCGGTCGATTTGTTTATCCGCTGGTCAGCAGCTCCGATTCGGTTCAGGTCTCGGGTACGGGGTCTCGGGTTCGAGTCACAGCTGTGGTTCAGGTTCCGGGTGGTCACCGGCAAGACACGACGGTGGTGGTGTATTGGTCCGACCATGTCACGGTAAACTCTCCATTTTCTTGCTGTGAAGATCGATGATGATGATGATGTTGCTGTTGTTGTTAATGTTGATGATTTGGTTCAGAATGGTTCGTCTCTGGATCAGGTTTTCCGTTCGGGTTCTCGGTTCAGCAGGTGTGGTTCAGCTCGGTTCTGGTTCGGGTCAAACGCAGTTGACTCGGTCAACACCCGAGTCAACTCGGGTCAACAGCAAGATAAGCGTGGTCAACAGCAGTTTCGGTTCAGGTCTCGCGATTCGGTCAGACGGTTCGGTTCGGTTGACTCGGTCAAAGCAAGTCGACTCAGCGAGTCAACTCAGCTGACTCGTCATCTCAGTCAGCGTATCGACACGCGAAAGATTTGGTAAAGCTAACGACGCGTATAGTGTGACAACCCGAGTTTCCAAGGCTTCTACTTGACTTGGTACTTGTTCACTAGATGTCGGTTCTATATACATGATGTGCCTTATATGTGTGTCTTATATATATATATATATACTTGATGTGCATCATTGGTGTATGTTTATTATATGGTGGTGTTAAATTATGTTGTATACATAAAACAAAAGATGGACTCCTAGCCAAAATACCCACACCCGAATCACCCACCTGCATTGATGTGGAATTTATAATAATAATGTATGTGTTAGTTAATAAATGTTGACCATCACCTCTAGCCAAAAACCCCACCCACGAAAACGTGTTTCCGTCCACCATGGGTCCAATGAAAACAAGAGTGGGCCTTTGGCCCAGTAGCGATCGGGTTATTTATTCTTGTACAAACCCTTACGTGAATGTTTAATCGGTAAACCCTACCTATCCCAAGTTGTGTGCGGCAGTGGACCCCCACCATCGAAGACACCATCCTTGTTTGAGCCAACCGTTGGTTAGTATATTCACTATGATGTTAATGGTTTCTTTATTTGATGATGTTATGTGAATAACGTATGGAACCTGTTGTGTGTAAATTGTATTCTAGCATAAGAAATAGCATAGAGGGTTATATGTCCTAGAATCACTAATGAATTTAAGGTAGATCACAGATAGATTACTGATGTTGTGATGGATTGTGATTATTGGATGAATGGTTGGCTAGTTTAGGGGTCCAATAAACATCAAAAGGTAATATCATATTGTCAGATAAAATGATTTGAGTTATCATGTGGTTAATTGGAATTATTTGGAATGATGTGTGTGTGGGTGCCCCATTAGACCAAATATTGGTCCAATGACACCAAGAGGTGCTCATGCATATTGCCGCCCATATTGTACACATGAGTTCACCGATTTCCTCTTTAATATTGTCGGCCACTTTATGTAGAGGATGATCAAAATAGTTTCAATAAAATATTCATGTTCATAGTTGGTCCAATGGCCTTTTGAGGTGGGATAGAAATGTCGGCTGATTATATTCTAAATTAAGTTTAGTTTTGTTTTTTTGTAAACCCCAACAAAGGAAAATGGGCGGCTAGTAGGTGTTAGATCAAGGTCAGTGGGTTGCAAGAAGGTTTGTGATTTTTGGGCGGCTAACCAAAAGTCATTGGTTGTGGGAATCGGCCAGTTAGTGCTAGGAACCAACTCATAAAAGTCATAAAAGTGGCGGCTTATTACATAAAGGAAATATATAAAAAAAAAATAAATAAAACATGTCAGTAAGAGTCCTAGGGATTTGGGGTGAGCAAGATTCTTTTGTCAAAGGAGAGGTCATCTCCGATTGGTGGGATTGGCGGCCATTAATGGCCATTGGCTGATTTTTAACGGCCCACTAACACATGATATGCCAACCGAATTGCTTAGGAATTTACTTTGTTGCTGTGCGTGTTAGCTCAGTTAAGTCCAGAAGGTTGACACCGTTAGTTGTTAACTCTATTAAGTGGTTAACCCTGTTAAGTAGTAACTGAGTTAAGTATGCCTTATAGGTTATGAAGGTTAACTGGGTTACATTAATCATATTAACTATGATAAACTCGTTATGTATGATAACTCTTTTATGGCACAGTGTTTATGTTAAGTGTGTTAACTCAAATTTTGGCATGTTAGTTTTGTTAATCTTGGTTAACGCCAGTACCGCAATTAAGTTTCCAAGACTGTTAAGGAATAACTAAGTTAAAATAAACTGAGGAAGCCTATAAGGTAAAGCTTGAATTGCATGAATTGATTAACTGCTTATGTGTTACCTGACGTAAACTGTCAAATACACCTTGTGACATAGAGTATATGTGAAACTTTACCAACATGTACTGACTGTGAATACGTGCATACTTTAGGACGTGACTGGTTTACTGTGAGCACTTAACTTAACATACCGAGCAAACCAAGGTGAGTTCACACAGCCAAGGCATGGGGTTCCCAGGGTGGGAATGGGATTTGATTATTTACTGGTACTTGTCTATAATGGAACGTAGTGATGTTATGGGATGAACTATGGTACATACTCCACGGTTAGAACTACTGCTAGACTAGTAACACTTATTGAACTGATCTTCGCACACCTGCCAAGGGTTGGCCGCGATATTATGACTGACTTCGCACACCTGCCTTTGGAAGGCCGCGAACTGTAACTTTCTAAACTTCGCACACCTGCCTGGTAGGCCGCGATACAAATAAACCTAGTCTAGAATACTCGGGATGAACATCCCCTAATATCTTCGCATACCTGCCTGGGAGGCCGCGATGGAAAACTAATACGATACATGACATAACGAACGAACATACTACTACTCACACTGTACTACTACTGAACTGTTAACTGTGAACTCGCTCAACTAGTTGTTGATCCTCTGTTACATGCCTTGCAGGTCGTTAGATACTTTTGGAGCTTGCACAGGGAGGAGCAGGTCGTTGTGGAGCACGGATTATGTTTTGAAACTTATTGAACTTATGTTATACTTTTGGGTTTCGTACTTATGCTTCCGCTATACTTATAAACTATGGTTATGTTTTAAACACCTATCGTATTGAATGATTGGTTTACATTTATTATATCTGATATAAATTACAGGTTCGATATGATTGGTGGCTTGATCCAGGTCAGTCACGCTCCCAAGCGGTGATACTCCGCAGGTGGATTTTGGGGGTGTGACAGATTGGTATCAGAGCCATTGGTTATAGAGAACTTGGTTTTAATATGGGAAAACGTTTTTATTAAAACCAGACTATAACCAGAACAGTGCTCTCAACGATCCACAACGACGCTTCGCTCCACGTGCAAGACTCGACATCCTAGGTAATAAGGTTTATATTTATTGCCTGTTTGCTAGAACTGCTTAGAACTTTGCCCGCAATACGCTTAGATACACATGCCTCTGTTATATGAGAACGCCTATATGCCTACACTTTTCTGTCATCGCCTTACCCGCGAACCATTCTTACATATGCTACTTTTACTATGAAGATCATGTCTGGAAGAATTAGCATGACACAAGCCCAGCTAGAGGCTTTCGTTCAAGCTCAAGTTGCTGCGGCGGTTGCAGCAGCTCAAGCAGGTAGTATATCCTGCAGTATAGGCACACACTAGGATCTCTAGATCCTACGTTAACTCTCATATTTAACTTCGTCCTATTCGTACACAATAGGTCAACACGCGCAGCAGCCTGTCTGCACATTCAAGAACTTCATGGACTGTCGTCCAAATTCCTTCAGTGGCACCGAGGGGGCAGTGGGACTCCTCCATTGGTTTGAAAAGCTAGAATCAGTATTCGAAATGTGCGAGTGCCCTGAGGCTCGCAAGGTCAAGTATGCGACTGGCACCCTGGAAGGAATAGCACTAACTTGGTGGAACGCCCAAGTTCAAATTCTGGGGTTGGCAGCTGCTAACGCCACACCCTGGAATGATTTCAAGGAACTTATCAAGCGTGAGTATTGCACGCGTGAGGATATTCATAAGTTGGAGGATGAGCTCTATAATTTGAAGATGGTTGGATCGGAAATCGAAGCGTATACTAAGCGGTCGAATGAGCTGGCCGTGCTGTGTCCAACTATGGTGGACCCTCCCTACAAGCGCATCGAGATGTATCTCAAGGGATTGGCGCCAGAGATCCAGAGCCATGTCACATCAGCTAATCTCGATAACATCCAGGAAATTCAGCGTCTCGCTCATTGTATCACCGACCAGGCAGTGGATCAGAATAAACTGCCTAAGCGTGTCAACACTACTGCTGCAGTCACTCCTTCAGCTACTCCAGCTGCTACTCCTGCTACTCACAGCGACAACAAAAGAAAGTGGGATGGGGATTCCAGCAAGGGATCGGTCTCTGTTCAGTCTCAGCAGCGCAAGACAAATGACTACCAGAATTCGAGTCAGCAATCATCTGGCAGTCAGGGGCAGGGTGGATATCGGGGAATTCACCCACTGTGTAATAAGTGCAACAGACACCACAGCGGAAGATGTCGCAGGGAACGTTGTCAAAGATGCCTCAAGATGGGTCATGAGGCAAAGGATTGTAGAAGCTCTCGGCCAGCAAATCAGAACCAGCAACTCCCACCGCCAGCTCCACAGAACCAGCAACAGCAACCACAGCGTGGAAACCGGGGATGTTTCCAGTGTGGGGCAGAAGGTCATTACAAACGCGATTGTCCTCAGTTGAACCAGAACCAGAACCACAACAATAACCAGGGCAACGGGAACAACAACAACAACAGGGGAAACAACAACAACAACGGCAACGAGGCAAGAGGTCAAGCTTTCGTGCTAGGACGAGGAGACGCAATGAACGATATTTGAACTTATAACTTATTTTGGGTTTTCATTATTATGTTTCCGCTACTCAAACAAAGTTTGGTTTGAACATCAATTGTATTGGGTTTTACGAATTATTTTGACTACTATACTTTATGTTTGATATGATGGATGGTTTGATATCATTGAGCGCATCTGCCGCATTTATGGACCTTATGAACAGGGTGTGCAAACCCTATCTTGACAAGTTCGTCGTTGTCTTCATCGACGACATTCTGCTCTACCCCGAGAGTCAGAAGGAGCACGAGCAGCAATTACGTTTTATCTTGGAACTTCTTCGAAAGGAGCAACTGTACGCAAAATTTTCAAAATGCGACTTCTGGCTTCGTGAAGTCCACTTCCTAGGCCATGTGGTGAACAGGGATGGGAACTACAGGATAAGGTATATTGCTTACGCTTCGCGGCAACTCAAGATTTATGAACGGAACTACACGACGCACGATTTAGAGCTGGGAGCTGTTGTTTTCACGCTTAAGATATGGCGGTACTACCTGTACGGTACCAGGTGCACGATTTACACCGATCACGGGAGTCTCGAGCATATTCTTAAGCAAAAGGAATTTGAACATGCGTCAACGAAGATGGGTTGAACTACTGAACGACTACGAATGTGCCATCAAGTATCATCCAGGCAAGGCCAACGTTGTGGCTGACGCCCTCAGTCGAAGGGACACCCTACTTAAGCGCGTGCGAGCGCTACAACACACTATTCAGTCCAGTCTTCCTGCGCAGATACGAGCTGCTTGGATAGAAGCATTGAAACCCGAAAACGTCATGGCTGAAGCCTTACGCGGTTCAAGGTAACGAATGGAACAAAAGGAAGACGGCGCCTACTATGTAACGAGGCGTATTTGGGCCCCACTATATGGCGGCTTACGAGAACTTGTGATGGATGAAACTTATAAGTCTCGCTACTCGGTACATCCAGGTTCGGATAAAATGTACCCCGATATCAGAACTACATATTGGTGGCCTAGCATGGAGGCCCGCATTGCAACTTACGTCGGCAAATGTTCGACTTGTGCAATAGTCAAGGTTGAATATAAAAAACTTGCAGGCCTACTTCAACAGCCTAAGATACCTCAATGGAAATGGGAAGAAATTTCCATGGATTTCGTTACAGGCCTACCTAGATCCCAGCGTGGGAATGATACTATATGGGTGATCGTGGATCGACTCACCAAGTCTGCACACTTCCTGGCTATAAAGGAAACGGATAAGTTCTCCACTCTCGCAGACATCTATCTTAAAGGAGTTGTTTCGAGGCACGGGGTGCCCACCTCCATCATTTCGGATCGGGATGCACGATTCACGTCAGAGCTATGGCAAGCGATGCACAAAGCGTTTGGCTCTCGTTTAGACATGAGCACAGCATATCACCCTCAGACGGATGGGCAGTCTGAGCGCACGATTCAAACTCTAGAAGACATGCTTCGAGCGTGTGTTATCGATTTCGGCAACGGCTGGGAAAAGCACCTCCCTTTAGTGGAGTTTTCATACAATAACAGTTACCACACCAACATCCAAGCCGCTCCATTCGAAGCGTTGTACGGACGTAAATGCCGGGCACCTCTCTGTTGGGCAGAGGTGGGGGATAGTCAGATTACGGGTCCAGAGATTTTAGTGGACGCCACAGAAAAGATTGCACAGATACGACAACGCATGGCGGCAGCACGCGACCGTCAGAAAGCCTACGCGGATAAGCGTAAGAGGCCATTGGAATTTCAGGTCGGGGACCGGGTTTTACTTAAAGTCTCACCCTGGAAGGGCGTGGTTCGTTTTGGCAAACGAGGCAAACTCAATCCGCGGTATGTCGGACCATTCGAGATCATAGAAAGAATAGGCCCAGTAGCCTACAGATTGAACCTACCAGCTGAACTCGGTACAGTTCACAACGTATTCCACATGTCGAATCTGAAGAAGTGCCTGTCAGATGAGACCCTCACCATTTCTTTTAAGGAACTAACTATCGACGAGCGGTTGCAGTTCGTCGAGGAACCTGTAGAAATCACGGACCGGGATGTTAAGGTCCTCAAAAGCAAGAGAATCCCTCTTGTTCGAGTTCGTTGGAACTCCCGACGTGGCCCAGAGTACACCTGGGAACGCGAAGACCAAATGAAAGAAAAGTACCCCCAGTTATTCGAAACCAATACAACCACTGCTGAGGCTGAAGCTACTACTACTGAATTTCGGGACGAAATACCAAATCAACGGGGGGATGATGTGACACCCCAGGAAAACCAGTGAACAATACAGCTTACCTAGCTTCCTCAGTGAGTGCGTACCAAATTTCGGGACGAAATTTCTTTTAAGTTTGGGATAATGTGACAACCCGAGTTTCCAAGGCTTCTACTTGACTTGGTACTTGTTCACTAGATGTCGGTTCTATATACATGATGTGCCTTATATGTGTGTCTTATATATATATATATACTTGATGTGCATCATTGGTGTATGTTTATTATATGGTGGTGTTAAATTATGTTGTATACATAAAACAAAAGATGGACTCCTAGCCAAAATACCCACACCCGAATCACCCACCTGCATTGATGTGGAATTTATAATAATAATGTATGTGTTAGTTAATAAATGTTGACCATCACCTCTAGCCAAAAACCCCACCCACGAAAACGTGTTTCCGTCCACCATCGGTCCAATGAAAACAAGAGTGGGCCTTTGGCCCAGTAGCGATCGGGTTATTTATTCTTGTACAAACCCTTACGTGAATGTTTAATCGGTAAACCCTACCTATCCCAAGTTGTGTGCGGCAGTGGACCCCCACCATCGAAGACACCATCCTTGTTTGAGCCAACCGTTGGTTAGTATATTCACTATGATGTTAATGGTTTCTTTATTTGATGATGTTATGTGAATAACGTATGGAACCTGTTGTGTGTAAATTGTATTCTAGCATAAGAAATAGCATAGAGGGTTATATGTCCTAGAATCACTAATGAATTTAAGGTAGATCACAGATAGATTACTGATGTTGTGATGGATTGTGATTATTGGATGAATGGTTGGCTAGTTTAGGGGTCCAATAAACATCAAAAGGTAATATCATATTGTCAGATAAAATGATTTGAGTTATCATGTGGTTAATTGGAATTATTTGGAATGATGTGTGTGTGGGTGCCCCATTAGACCAAATATTGGTCCAATGACACCAAGAGGTGCTCATGCATATTGCCGCCCATATTGTACACATGAGTTCACCGATTTCCTCTTTAATATTGTCGGCCACTTTATGTAGAGGATGATCAAAATAGTTTCAATAAAATATTCATGTTCATAGTTGGTCCAATGGCCTTTTGAGGTGGGATAGAAATGTCGGCTGATTATATTCTAAATTAAGTTTAGTTTTGTTTTTTTGTAAACCCCAACAAAGGAAAATGGGCGGCTAGTAGGTGTTAGATCAAGGTCAGTGGGTTGCAAGAAGGTTTGTGATTTTTGGGCGGCTAACCAAAAGTCATTGGTTGTGGGAATCGGCCAGTTAGTGCTAGGAACCAACTCATAAAAGTCATAAAAGTGGCGGCTTATTACATAAAGGAAATATATAAAAAAAAATAAATAAAACATGTCAGTAAGAGTCCTAGGGATTTGGGGTGAGCAAGATTCTTTTGTCAAAGGAGAGGTCATCTCCGATTGGTGGGATTGGCGGCCATTAATGGCCATTGGCTGATTTTTAACGGCCCACTAACACATGATATGCCAACCGAATTGCTTAGGAATTTACTTTGTTGCTGTGCGTGTTAGCTCAGTTAAGTCCAGAAGGTTGACACCGTTAGTTGTTAACTCTATTAAGTGGTTAACCCTGTTAAGTAGTAACTGAGTTAAGTATGCCTTATAGGTTATGAAGGTTAACTGGGTTACATTAATCATATTAACTATGATAAACTCGTTATGTATGATAACTCTTTTATGGCACAGTGTTTATGTTAAGTGTGTTAACTCAAATTTTGGCATGTTAGTTTTGTTAATCTTGGTTAACGCCAGTACCGCAATTAAGTTTCCAAGACTGTTAAGGAATAACTAAGTTAAAATAAACTGAGGAAGCCTATAAGGTAAAGCTTGAATTGCATGAATTGATTAACTGCTTATGTGTTACCTGACGTAAACTGTCAAATACACCTTGTGACATAGAGTATATGTGAAACTTTACCAACATGTACTGACTGTGAATACGTGCATACTTTAGGACGTGACTGGTTTACTGTGAGCACTTAACTTAACATACCGAGCAAACCAAGGTGAGTTCACACAGCCAAGGCATGGGGTTCCCAGGGTGGGAATGGGATTTGATTATTTACTGGTACTTGTCTATAATGGAACGTAGTGATGTTATGGGATGAACTATGGTACATACTCCACGGTTAGAACTACTGCTAGACTAGTAACACTTATTGAACTGATCTTCGCACACCTGCCAAGGGTTGGCCGCGATATTATGACTGACTTCGCACACCTGCCTTTGGAAGGCCGCGAACTGTAACTTTCTAAACTTCGCACACCTGCCTGGTAGGCCGCGATACAAATAAACCTAGTCTAGAATACTCGGGATGAACATCCCCTAATATCTTCGCATACCTGCCTGGGAGGCCGCGATGGAAAACTAATACGATACATGACATAACGAACGAACATACTACTACTCACACTGTACTACTACTGAACTGTTAACTGTGAACTCGCTCAACTAGTTGTTGATCCTCTGTTACATGCCTTGCAGGTCGTTAGATACTTTTGGAGCTTGCACAGGGAGGAGCAGGTCGTTGTGGAGCACGGATTATGTTTTGAAACTTATTGAACTTATGTTATACTTTTGGGTTTCGTACTTATGCTTCCGCTATACTTATAAACTATGGTTATGTTTTAAACACCTATCGTATTGAATGATTGGTTTACATTTATTATATCTGATATAAATTACAGGTTCGATATGATTGGTGGCTTGATCCAGGTCAGTCACGCTCCCAAGCGGTGATACTCCGCAGGTGGATTTTGGGGGTGTGACATATAGTATTTATATATATATATATATTTTTTTATATAGTTTAATCGTACGTGACAAACAAGCTCGAACCGGTTAATTATAGTTATGTTTATTATATTTGACGACTTACACTATATTGATTGAATATTGTTGGAGTTTTATAAAAATAACGACACTTTAGTTGTCGGGGCCGTCCAAAAACAGAGGAAACTCTGCCCGTTTTTCTAGAAAATCCGTAAAACGAAACACGTTTTTTTTAATATAAAGACACTTTATATACAAGTGTATAATATTTTCGACGACACTTTGCAAACATACGAAAACGACAATTCTTTTATAAAATAAATATATTTTATATATTTATTTCAAGCGTCAAACAACTCGTATTCGTTTTACAAAATAAATAAAGTTATTATATTTATTTTTAGACTTCAAAAACTCGACGAATTATTTTACGAAAGTAAATATAGTTCACTTCAAACGTCAAACAAAAACAACGCTATGGAATTTATTTCGACAACAAGAATAAATATAGTTATTATTATATTTATTCCAAACGAACTCGAATCCTTTTATAAATAAATATAGTTATATATTTATTTTCCAATACAAGTCGACGATTCTTTTACAAAATAAATATAACTGTTATATTTATTTTATACGCCTAGACGACACATACGTATATTTTTTTGGCAAATATACACAAGACGCAAAATATATAATACGAGTTTATTATATATTACTTTCATACGAATATTCCTTCATATCAACATACAACTTCTTAAAACGAGCTGACCAGTATAACTTCTTCGCTTATTTTAAGTTGACAATTTACCGTCATATCGTTCGGTCAACGATTCGGTAGAGCTCGATTACACGTAGTTAGTTACTGCGTTTATTTAGAGACTTATTAGATATTCCGTGTTAGGAATACTGTAGAATGCACGCTAGCAAGTCGAGCCTTGGAAACGACATCAAGAAGTCGTAAATTAGCTAGCTTTGCACAGGAATATTCAGGTGAGTTCATAACCCCACATTTTTACAATTTTATAAATGTTTTCGGGGTGGAAAGACATGCACTTTTTGCAAAGCATACAAGAATTATATATTTTTAAACCATGTTACAAAGAACACAAATGGTTTACGAAAAGCTTATGATTTATACCGGTTTTCCAAACAAGCGTATTTTTTTGAAAATACAAAGACAAGAGTTTAAAAATACATGAGTTATGGTATGAAAATATAAAAAGCACACTTGGTGAGAACGAGTACCAAGTGTGTTGCGATATAAGAATACAAGAAAACACACTTGGTGAGAAACGAGTACCGAGTGTGATGTGATATAAGAATACGGGAAGCGCGCTTGGTGAGAAACGAGAACCAAGTAGGATGCGCTATGAAAAAATGATGCGAGAAATCGTGTCACGAATAGGGTACAGAAGCACCATTAATCAACAATATACCTAGACCGCAGAACAAAAGGTTAGATCTAACGGGTGCCGGGCAGCCACACTCTCGGTGAGGGCGAGTATCGAGTAGTGCTTTTGTGTCTCAGAATATACCAATTAAATGCCTAAGGTTTGGTGACTTCCTATGTCGTGCCACGTGTTAATGGCCTTGCAACCCATTAACAATCCTGAAATTTACAGGAATACTTTAATTACATGAAATTCATACCATACTAAAACTTGAAATATACTTGAAGTACGTGGGGTACTCAAGAAGATTAGAATTATACATAGAGTACTTGGTGTACACATGAATACTTGAATTATACATGAAAACTTGATTTATACGTGACACAAACTATGTTTTCATTCAGAGTTTCAAGTAACTCGATAAGAAAATGATTTTAAATACATTTTCTCAACAAAACATCAAAAACCGGTTATTCAAAAAGATTTACTTCAAATCTTTTACAAACAAACAATGAACTCGCTCAACTTTATGTTGACTTTTTCGCATGTTCTTTCTCAGGTTGCATTTCTAAGACAAGGCACGGTTGGAATAGGAGGACCATGAAGAGTCGAGTACTTAGTGGGCGTTCAACTTCTAAAAGACTTAGATTGTTTGCTTCCGCTGTGCAATGAAGATACCAGTCCAGTCACGCCAATGCTCTGATAATTTCGGGGTGTGACAATACACGTGTGTAAATTAATGACCATGATTTGATGATGAAATTCTAGCCATACACGTGTGTAAATCAATGGCCAGAATTTGTTCATTCAGTTCGCAAATACACTAGTGTTTATATATATATAGGGTTAAATGCCATTTTAGTCCCTGTGGTTTGGGCCATTTTGCCAGTTTAGTCCAAAGGTTTCATTTTTAACCTGTGGGTCCAAAAAGGTTTCACAGTTGCCATTTTAGTCCACTTGGTTAACTTCATCCATTTTTTCTGTTAACGAGAATGCCAATTTGGTCATTTTGTATGTAATTCTGTTAACTAAAAGAGCAATTCAGCCATATAAAATGATCGAAATGGCCTTCTGGTTAACAGAAAAAATGGATGAAGTTAACCCAGTGGACTAAAATGGCAACTGTGAAATCTTTTTGGACCCACAGGTTAAAAATGAAACCTTTGGACTAAACTGGCAAAATGACCCAAACCACAGGGACTAAAATGGCATTTAACTCTCTCTCTCTCTATATATATATATAGGGTAAGGTTCATGCGAGAACCGCAAGAAACAATGTGAACACAACCTAAAATAGCTAAAAAACCCTAACCCCCCCCCCCAAAAAAAAAAAAACCCTAACCCCCCCCCCCAAGCTAAATGCTAAAAACTAAACCCCCCCAAAACCTAAAAAAAACCTAACCCCCCTAAAACCTAACCCCCCCCCCCCCAAAGCTAAAATGCTAAAACCTAAACCCCCAAAAAACTTAAAAAAATAAAAAAAAATCTAATTTTTTTTTAATTTTTTTTATGTTAAAATCGCTAGTTTTAGTAGCAAAAAAAAAAAAAATTTTTTGGCTACTAAAAGTAGAGATTTTAGAATAAAAAATATTAAATTTTTTTTTTTTTGTGTTTTTAGCTATTTTTAGGCATTTTTGCTTGTGTTCACATTGGTTCTCGCGGTTCTCGCAATAAGGGTGGTTCCTAACGGATCTTTGTCCTATATATATATAATATATAATATATATATATATATATATATATATATATATATATATATATATATATATATATATATGTAGTGAAAGTGTAAAATACAATATTGCTTAACGTATGAGCGTACGCTGTGAAATTACACACGTAAAACTCAAAACCCTAATCAAGCATGTTGAAAAAACCATAGTCACGCATGTTATACTTATGTAATGAAGCATGTTATGGTTTTCAACATGCGTGATTATGGTTTCACAACATGCGTGATTAGAGTTTTGAGTTTTACAATGTGCGTAATTTCACACGGTACGCTCGTACGTTAAGCAATATTGTATATTAACTGGCCCCTCTCTCTCTCTCTATATATATATATATATATATATATATATATATATATATATATATATATTTATTTGCTAAAAGAATATAGCCTATCTTAAAGAATTTAAGTTAAAACACAGTAACACACATAATATTCATTATCTTATATGATTATTCATATCGTTCCTGTAGATACAAATATCTTATAAAAAAAGTTTGCTCCTCTTTATTCATTTAATTAAACGAATATAAAATCCCATTCATGTTTATTTTTTTGAAACTACATTCATGTTTATTCGTTTAGTGATTAAAAGAACTTCCCTACGATTAATGAACAGTTCATTAAATGTTTATTTACAGCCCTACATATAGTTAAAGCAAGTGAATGATTTGAAATTCGAGTTATTTTATTTCATGGAATAACACTCGTAGCTCTTGATTGGATATTAACTTGCACAGTACGAGCAAACGTAATCATTTACGGACTGTATTAATTTAAATTGCTTATAATATGATTACATTGGAGATCAAGGGCATGGCCATGAATGCATGCGTAGAAGATGATGATTCCCTGTTTGTGTTCTAATTTTTATTATCTTTTTTGCAGGTTTTATAAAATAATGTTTTCAAGGTGTAGTTTTTCAAAGGAAGCAGTTACATACATACGTATCCAAGATAGTTGAGGTTCCAGTTTTTGTTTTAATTATTTCTTTTTGGTTTCCAGATCTAGTATTATGAATAATGAAATAGAATCTTTGGTGGGTTTGGTGAAATATAATAGCAAACTAAAACTGACTCATGTTTGCTACCCTCATCCTTCATGTCTTAACATTTTAAAATCTGAATGTCAACTAATTGCAGACAATCTTTTGCTTATTCTCTTATTTTTATCAGAATTAATTTTGTATTTTAATATATTATGTCTTTGCACTTTATTGTATACCGGTTAGCTAGAGTGAAAAAAATAGAAGTTTTCAATTGAGGGGTCACAAGTAGTATGTTCTACATTTCCTTCAAGTATCCATCCAGTGGCGTCTCTGAGAATTCACATACCCTGTTCGAGCTCGAAAAACATGCCTATATGCTTTAACGATAAACAATATAACTACGAAAATGACAAAAAATTGTAGTATTTGACAAAAATTGAAGTGACGATGTTCGACTGTTCGTTACTCTGATGAGATTGTTCGTCTCGTCCTTTCAGATTCCAAGATTCCATGAAATTGCCGCCGGGTGTTATAATTTTTATTAAAATCATATTAGTATTGGGTCAATAAACCTTATGTGTAGTTGGCTAAATTATAAACCATTAAAAAATATTTGATAATGGGCCTATTTTGGAATTGGTATGTGTTTACAATTTTTTTTAAATAACATATATATTGTTGGATAATGATATCGATAGCTGCATCCTTATCTCTAATTTTATCACCTATTATTAGCTGTAGTTTGTTTTAGTTAGTTCCTGTTTTCTGCTGGTTTATTCCTCATATATGTATGATCGATCTTATTTAACTAATAAAAAAAAAAGGATACAGAGTTGCAGCTCTTTGATTACCAAATTCTACATGGTATCAGAGCAGGCACAACAAATTTAAGATCATTAATTACGGTCCCATGGCGGGAGACAAGCAGGGATCATCCGGTGATGATGTCGACACCATTGACACCAATTCACCATTCTATCTACACCCCTCTGACTATCCAAAATAGATGCAGGTTAAGGAGAGTCTTACAGACAATAACTTCAACGACTGAATTCAGGAGATGACAAACTTCTTATTCGCCAAGAATAAGATAGGGTTCGTGGATGGATCCATAAAGAAGCCGGAGAAAACCGATAACAAATATATGAATTGGATGCGGTGTGACGCCATGATAAATGGGCAATGGAAAAGGAGATAAGAGCAAGTGTTAAATATGCAAACACAGCCGCAGAAATTTGGAAAGATCTACAAGAGAGGTTTGGTAAAGAGAGTGCGCCAAGGTCGTACGAGATCAGACAGTCGATCACCATGACCCGCCAAGAAGGGTCCACTGTATCGGCCTATTTCACAAAGTTACGTGGATTGTGGGATGAAATAGATACAATGTTACCAGCCCCTCGATGCGAGTGTGAAGGATGCAAGTGTGATGTTGGAAAAAGGCTCGTAGAATTGAAAGAAAAGGAGAGATTATATGAATTTTTAATGGAACTAAATGCTGACTTCACGGTGATTAGAACACAGATCCTTGCCATGAAGCCCACACCAACGCTTGGTATTGCCTACCACTTGGTCGCTGAAGATGAACAACAAAGAAACATCACGGCTGGAAAGAAGACTGTGTCGGAATCGATAGCTTTTCAAGCTGCACAACAAGGAAAATGAGACGAACAGATTCAAAGGAAGCCGTGGCAAAGGAACGAGAAAACACAGCCGAATAACAAAGGAGAACATTGTACATTTTGAGGAAGAGACGGGCATGTTCGTGAAGGATGTTTCAAAGTGATTGGATACCCAGATTGGTGGCCTGGAAAGGGAAAGAAAGAGATCCTGAAACCGAAGGCAGCAGTTGCAGAAACAACATCGAGTCCTGTACCGGGCCTTAATGATGAGCAATACGGGATGTTTCTCAAGTTTTTCCGCAAGAAAGATGAACAAAAAGAGAATAACAACAACCTTCCAGCAGCAAATATGGCAGGTAGAATTGATAAAAATGATAACTGGATCATGGATTCAGGGGCAACCGATTCCATGACCCACGTACGGGGATTGCTCGATAATCTCACAACCAATACCAACGAATTACCTGTTGTGATACCCAATGGACAAACTGTTCCTGTAAAAGGGAATGGCAAGGTCCTTTTTAAGGGAGGCGTTAGAGTAAAAGACGTGCTTTTTGTACCAAATTTTAAATGCAATCTTGTCACACCCCCAAAATCCACAAGCGGAGTATCACCGCAGGGAGCGTGACATGACCAAGATCAAGCCACCAATCATATTGAACAATGTATTAAAGTAAATATAAAACCAACCACAATATAATTGGTGTCCAAAAGAAATTAACCAAGTTCAAGTTATCAGCGAAAGCATAAAGTTTAAAACCAAAACATAAGTTTAGAAGTTCAAATGTTAACATGGAACTCAACAGTCCATGTCCCATAACGACCCTGTCCTCCTGTGCAAGCTCCATCTAAGCACCTAACGACCTGCAAGGCATATAGTAACGAATCAACAACAAAGTTGAGCGAGTTCACAGTTGGGCGTTCGTTCTAAGTTGTTTAAAAAACATAGGTTTCCTTTTAGCTGGCTTACTTGCCGTGGGGGTTAACCCATAGTTGAAAAACATGATTAACCCTTTCCTTTTACTCTGGCTCCCAGCCGTGGGGGCTACCCCATGAATATCCCACTAGACCCGTTACCATATCGACTACTGACTGAGAAAGTTGGGTGCCCTAAGTCAATGTCTATCATCATTGACGTGCCCAGATCCATTAGTCCACTCCCGTCCTCTGCGGCATGGTGTGGGGCTTGTCAAACCTAATAGCGCTATTTAACTAATGACCCGTTTTCCATTGGCCCGACAATTAAGTCGATATAAAAATGAGGGACTTAATGATAGAGTTTTTGGTCTAGCATCAATGTTGTCACCCTTCAGTTAAGAGGGTGGAGGTACGTGTCCTATATAAGGAGATCACGCAGGTTCCAATGTTGTCACCCTTCAATTAAGAGGGTGGAGGTACGTATTCTAACCAAGAAGAATACGCAGGTTTCCTTTCAATCATTTACCCATTCCCAACCACCGGGAATCCCATGCCTTGTCGAAAGTGTGCACTTACCTTAGGTTAGCTCGGCAGATACACAAAAAGGTCACTTGAGCTATTTGTGGTCAACCACGTCCTAACATGGTTACCATACAAGTCAGGTCTAGGTTCAAGTATTGCACGTAGGTTTACATATAAGCTAACAGGTTACGAACACGTAATGATCATGGAAACCACGTAGAACACGTTAACAGTCAAGTACACACATAATGTCCAACTTGTGAGACTCAGATGATTGAGTCGTTGAGCTTGTGTGAGCCCAATCATCTTGTGCGATCCAATATTAAAGCCCAATAACAACCGGCCCAACCTATTGTGTGTCCAGCACAACCTTGTGCGACTCACGACGGGTTGTGCGATTGAAAACACCCCGGCCCATTACATCCTAAGCCCAACAGCTTGTACAGCCCAACAATTAAACAAACACTTTGACTTGTGCGGTCCAGATGGACTTGTGCGACTACGGGTGACTTGTGCGATTGGAGTTTTGGGCTGTTCGGCCCAACAGCCTATCATAACTAAATCTATATGCAGCCCAACATCTTGTGCGATCAGCACAACCTTGTGCTATTCACAAGATGTTGTGCGCTTGTGCTTTAGGGAGTTGTACAACATGTTTAAACAGTTGCACCCTATGGCTTGTGCGATTGGCTTGTGCGACTAGGCACTTGTGCGATTAGTTATCTACTTCCTTAAATCATGCAATCAGTTACAACAATTTGAACAATTCTTGTTTTACAATTATTCGACCAAATCAAGCATTAAATTGGTCAACAATCAACAGTTTCCAATCTTGTGTCAATCGATCAAATCAAAGGTTTAACTGTTAATTCTTTTGACACTAATCAACATTCAATCATAAGCATAATCAGATCAAACGGTTTAGCTTTCTTAATTTCATATGAACATCAACACTAATCTTATACCAACCGAAACATTCATTCATATCACTATCATCATCCGGTTCGGTTCTTTTAATAATCATCACGACCCTATCATGCAGTTCTGATTACTTATGTATCATCACAACTCCAAGATCATACCAAAGCTTACATCAAACATACACATATTCCAAATCCCTATGATTAAACCTTCTAACATAAACAAACCTAGTTACCACAAACAATCATAGCAGGACAATCATACGAGTATACAATGATGGAAAACTAACCGATAGAAAGGTAGAATGAGATTGTTTCGAACAAGAAAGTCTTCGAGGAAGAGGGTGTTGCCGTCGGTCTTTGAAGGAGAGAAAGAGAGAGAGTAGGGTTTGTGTGTTTGAGTGTTTTTGCAAGATATGAGAAACAAAACTCCACCATAGGTTCTTGTTTGTGTATTAAGGGGAGTGGGCCAAACCCGTACATGGGCTGCCTTTGGTTCCGAGTTCAAAGGGTGTGGGCGGAGAGTGGTGTGCCTAAAGGGCTTCTACGATTAGATAGTCTTGTGCAATCGAGGGTTATTAATTATTCGTGCTTGTAATACAATCACACATAACACGTAGCATACAACTTATAATCATTCATTAAAACAAATATATCAATCAGTCACAAAGAGTTCATACAGGTTACATCAAGCACAAAAATAGGTTCGGAAATACAAGTTGTCACATCATCCCCAAGTTGAAAGAAATTTCGTCCTGAAATTTAGCACGTAGTTACTAAGGAAGCTAGTTAGGTTGCGTGGTTTCCTGGTTTTCCTGGGGTGTCACATCCTTCCCCCGTTGGTTTGGAATTTCGTCCCGAAATTCCGCAATAGCTTCAGCCTCAGTAGTGGTTTCCCTTTTCTCGAACAATTGGGGATACTTGTGTTTCATTTGGTCTTCTCGTTCCCAAGTAAACTCTGGGCCACGACGGGAGTTCCAACGAACTCGAATAATGGGTATCCTAGTACGTTTGAGAACCTTAACATCTCGGTCCGTAATTTCTACTGGTTCTTCAACGAATCGCAGCTGATCATCGATGGTGAGTTCCTTGAGAGGAACTATGAGGGTCTCATCTGACAGATACTTCTTCAAATTTGACACATGGAATACGTTGTGAACTCCACTGAGTTCTTCAGGTAGATTCAGTCTATAGGCCACCTTGCCAATTCTCTCAGTGATTTCAAAAGGTCCAACATAATGTGGATTCAGCTTGCCTCGCTTGCCAAAACGAACCACACCCTTCAAAGGTGAGACTTTTAGTAGTACTTGATCCCCAACCTGGAATTCGAGCGGTTTCCTGCGCTTCTCTGCATAGCTTTTCTGACGGTCACGAGCTGCCGCCATTCGTTGTCGTATTTGGGCAATCTTTTCTGTCGTGTCGACGACGAGTTCTAGGCCAGTGATTTGGCTGTCACCAACTTCTGCCCAGCATAAGGGTGATCGGCATTTCCGTCCATACAAAGCCTCGAACGGAGTAGCATGGATGCTAGTGTGGTACCTATTGTTATGTGAAAACTCTACCAAAGGTAGATGTCTTTCCTAGCCGTTGCCAAAGTTGATTACACATGCTCGAAGCATGTCTTCAAGAGTTTGAATGGTGCATTCAGTCTGCCCATCCGTCTGTGGATGATATGCTGTGCTCATGTCTAGATGCGAGCCAAAGGATTTGTGCATCACTTGCCACAAATCAGAGGTAAAACATGGATCTCGATCAGAAATGATGGAAGTTGGCACCCCGTGCCTCGAGACTACTTCCTTCAGGTAGATGTCTCCTAAAGTAGAGAACTTATCCGTTTCTTTGATAGCCAGGAAGTGTGCAGACTTGGTTAGTCGATCCACCATCACCCAAATGGTATCGTTTCGTCATTGAGATCTTGGTAAGCCAGTAACGAAGTCCATGGAAATTTGCTCCCATTTCCATGTCGGGATCTCTGGTTGTTGAAGTAGGCCTGATGGCTTCTGGTATTCGACCTTGACTCTTTCACAAGTCAAACATTTACTAACATAGGTCGCTATGTTAGCTTTCATGTGGGGCCACCAGTATGTAGCTTTGAGATCGTGGTACATCTTATCAGAACCAGGATATACTGAGTAACGAGACTTGTGTGCTTCATCCATCACAAGCTCACGTAGATTACCATAAAATGAAACCCAGATGCGCCCTGCCAGGTAGTAAGCACCATCTTCCTTTAGTTCTAACCGTTTCTCCAATCCTTGCAGGGACTCAGCCCTGATGTTCTCTTCTTTCAATGCTTCGACCTGAGCATCACGAATTTGGGCAGGAAGACTAGAGTGAATGGTAAGCTGTAACACACGTACACGCTTAGGTATGGTTTCCTTTCGACTGAGGGCGTTAGCCACCACATTGGCTTTGCCTGGATGGTACTTGATTGCACATTCGTAGTCGTTAAGGAGTTCGACCCATCGACGCTGTCGCATGTTCAACTCCTTCTGATCGAAGATATGCTGGACACTCTTGTGACCAGTGTAAATGGTGTACTTGGTACTGTCCAAGTAATTTCTCCATATCTTGTGTGCAAACACTACTACCCCCAACTCCCAGTCGTAGGTATCGTAGTTCCTTTCGTGAACTTTAAGTTGGCGTGATGCGTAAGCAATGACTTTCTCACGTTGCATCAGCTCACAACTAAGTCCTTGGATTGACGCGTCAGAGTAAACCACAAAATCGTCTGTGCCTTCAGGCAATGAGAGAATAGGTGCGCTACAAAGCTTCGACTTCAGCTGCTGAAATGCAGATTCCTGAGCATCACCCCCAACAGTAGGTGACACCCTTCTGAGTAAGAACGGTAAGAGGCTGTGCAATCTTTGAGAAATCCTTGATAAACCTTCTGTAGTAACCTTCCAATCCCAAGAATTGACGGATTTCCGTTCGTGTTCGAGGTACAGGCCAGTTCTTGATCGAGTCATCCTTGGATGGATCAATGTGAATCCCATCCTTATTAACCACGTGGCCTAAGAAATGGACTTTACGAAGCCAAAAGTCGCATTTCGAAAACTTAGCATAAAGTTGTTCTGCTTGAAGAAGTTCCAAAATAAGTCCCAAATGACGCTCATGTTCCTCCTGACTCTTGGAATAGATCAGGATGTCATCGATGAAAACAAGTGACATATTCGTCAGGTTAGACTAGGTTCGAATGTCGCGTCTGAGAATCCATATTGGTTGTATCAAGTTCAAAGAACAGTACCTGTGGTATCATCATATTCATGGCCCAATGCTCATCGAGTAATGTTCGTAGTGTGTAACTTGTCCAAGCGAGTGTCCGCGGGGGTTCTTATTAGGATCACAGAATCCCAAAAGTATATCATGTATGGATATGGAAACATAAGAAAGAGTAGTCGCAATTGATGAGTAAGCGTTTAAGAATCCACATCAGGGGTTTGCCTGATGTTGAAGGTACAGCTGGTTGTACGCAAGTTGGGGTATGGTTAAGATTAAGTATGTCGTTGATCAAATGTAGCTGTCACGGGGTTAAATCAATCAGAACAAGATTTCAACATAGTAGCATGATTGTCGTACAAGTGTGTAGTGTTAAGGTTTACTGAGACTTCCATCAAAAGTCGTTGGACTTGCCCACATGCGAAGGAGGAACAGTTCACCTGAATCCATGAACTTAGGTGTGTGTGATTCATCAAGTAAGCAACCAAGTTAGGGGAAGTTCCTTTGGTCGTGCGAATGAACCCAAATTACATCTGCGTAGTCGTGAGGTTCCAAAGGAAAGACGCGAAAACGTGTTCAAGGGAGTATGATCGTATTAACAATACATCACCACCCTCAAGGTTTCAAGGAGTGATCACCAATGATCGAAAGTCGAGCCTTCCAAATTCTGTAACGCCCCAAAAATCAGAATGTAAATATTTGTCGTGTGTTCATATATGGCACGTTATGAAATTAATAACTAGGCTATTTAACCTAGTTAAGGGTATGGTCAAAAGTATTAAATGATGAAGGTGGTGTCGGTTATGTTTTAAAGGCAAACCCGAGGGCTTAAAGTGGAACAAGATGGAAGTTGTGTTATTAAAAGAAAATTACAACACACACAAACACACCTTCGTGTGTGTTCTAGATCGATCAGGAGACTCCCATGGAGTCTCAAACCCTAAACATGAAAGATCATCAAATTGGAAGGCTAAATGATGCTTAAACTCATAACCGAGCATGGATTAATGATCACCAACACGAGGGGATCATAAGGTATGTCTTAAATCTAAGATTGATGATCATGGGTGAAGTGGGTTATGCTCTAATCCGTGAGATAATATGAAATTGATTATGTATAAGGGTTAGAAACATCATATAGAACATGGGTTATGTAAGGTTTGTGTTAATTTGAAGTTTAGATGTGAAACCCGTTTGCTATGGTGAGGATGATGACTTGAATCACCATTTATGTTTAATTCTTGTTGAAAGAATGATGTATTATGTGGGTATGATGAAAGCTTGTTAGATGAATTAGGAGAAATATGATGATGCTATGTTTGATGTTTAATTGGAAAGGAAACATGATGATTAGTAGTAGGTTTTGATGGGTTATGTATGAAATTAGAAGATGCATGTATGAATTAGTTGTACGTTATGCTTAAAAGGTGGTACACGCACATCAAGTGTATGATAAAATGTATATAGTGTTGTCCGTATAGTCGATTATGATGTTACTAGTATATGATGATAAATCGATAGTTAAATATGGTTAATAGTTGACTTTGAAAGTCAACTAAGTATAAGAATCATGATTTGAATCGTTATCGTAAAGGTAGGATTATAAGAAGTCGTATGATACATGTTATAGCAATCCCGCGTTAAATGTAATGACATGATGAGTTACATGAATTTAAGCGTATATGGAAATGATTATATGAGTTATGTTGGTTAAGAATGAATAATGAAAGTTAAGTATGAAAGATGCGATTTACATGATGGTTAACATGCACAAATGAGTATGCTAATAAGAGCGTGATTTTGATGAAATGAAAGTATAGGAATCACGTCGAGACGGGCGCAAGCATGAGATGTTAACGGGTCAATAAGAGGCAAGGAATCGGATGCGAGCACGGACGCATAAGGTAAGTGATTTCCGTAATCACTTCTTAGTTCAAGTAAGTAATAAAGTGTTGTGATTAATTAAACATGATGCTTGAGGTCAAATGTGTGTTAAAGCCTTTCGTCGTAAATGATGGGATTAAAGTTGACCAAAATGCCCTCGATGGGTATTTTGGGGTAAACGATCTTAAAAGTAGTTTAGGAATAAGTTATTCGATTAGTTTAATGTTTTGGACAAGTATGGATGTAGGGATGATGATTTGGTTAGTCATAGACCAATTAATGCGCGAATACCTTTAACGGGTCAAAACAAGCATATGAACATTAATGTGTTAAGAGGATGTAAGACATCCAAAAATTTAGTAATTTATGATAGACGTCACTGATATTAATATGTTTACAAGAGGTTATGGTAAAACAAACAAGTTATGATGATGTATGCATGAACGGGTCAAATAGTTAGAAAATAGTAATAAGTCGAATGTATGTAAGTTAAGAATTTCCTTAATCCGGAGGTAAGATTTTAAGTCCATATGGTAGAATGTGAATTGACAAGCATGTGGGAAGAAACGGGAGGTTAAACGGGTAAACGGTTCGAAAGTTACGCAAGTTTTAGCGTTTTCGGACATTGAAACGGATCTGCAGCGAAATGGCGCATGGTCATGCGCTTGGCCGCATGGTCGTGCGCTTGGCCGCATGGTCGTGCGCTTGGCCGCATGGTCGTGCGATTTCGAGCAAATCATTGCACTAGCTTGTGCACTGCCAGTGCCCCCATCGTCGTAGGAACTGCACGGTCGTGCGGTTGGATGCATGGCCGTGCATCAGTTGCCGTTGCACGGTCGTGCGGTTGGACGCATGGCCGTGCATCAGCTGCCAGTTCAGTATAATGTGCAGAATTCGTACAGAACAGTCCCGTAACCGAAAAGGAGTCCCGAATCGTATTCTAAACTTATTATAGAATGTTTATGGGATGCGATACGCGTGTATGTATATATACATGGAGCGAAATAAGTAGAAAGGCATAGGTAAATATATAGGTGGGTGGCTGCTTGGCGAAAACTGTTCGTTTGCTCTGTTTTGTATCGTGAACTCGTTTTAAACGCGTTTCAAGTTACGTACGACTAATTTAACCCACGTTTTTATAAGTTTAAGTGTATGAACATGCGTAGTTAGGTATGTATGTATGCTTATAAGTATGCGAGCAAGTACGTGGACCTATGATGGTATGTATAGGAGTAGGTATGTAAAAGCTTGGTATGATGCAAGTAGGAAAGGTATGTACGTATGTAGATGTGTATGTATGTATAAAGGTATGTACGAGTGTATGCATGTGTGTAAAGATGTAGGAAAGGTATGTACGTATGTAGATGTGTATGTATGTATGTATAAAGGTATGTACGAGTGTATGCATGTATGTAAAGATGTAGGAAAGGTATGTACGTATGTAGATGTGTATGTACGTATGTATAAAGATATGTATGAGTGTATGCATGTATGTAAAGATGTAGGAAAGGTATGTATGTATGTATGTATGTGTAAAGACATGTATGAGTGTATGCATGTATGTAAAGTTGTAGGAAAGATATGTATGTATGTAGATGTGAATGTATGTTTGTATGTAAGTACGTATGTAAGCATGATTTAGACACGTTGAGTGTTAACGTTTTTAATGATGTACCTTGAGAATGAAAAGTAATGCAGGTACATTACTGAAGCCTCACCAGGAAATGGATACGCAGATGAAATGCTTAAAGTTTAAAAAAAATGACGAATAGTGAAGTGTTCGTGAATGAATCTTGTTTATATAATGTGTGCTAATGTATGAATGAATGTGGTGAGTGCAGGTTGTACGAATCACGGATTAACCTCACAAGGAGTAGCGATCGAAGACCGAGTCACAAGATAGATTGTATGGGAATGATTACATATGTAACTTAGTGATGATAAGTTATTTTATCTTTATATTTTAAAGTGGACTTTCAAGTAAGACAAAACGTTTATAATGAATGAAATTTTAGGGTACGTATTTCCGCTGCGACTTATGGTTAAATGTGATTTAGGGTCTTACAAGTTGGTATCAGAGCCCTGGTTTGAGGGAATCAAGTACGAGAAAGTAAGTACTTGAACTCAAACTTGTGTGCTCTTGAGATAAGAAACCCGTACAATCTAAGACTCGATCAAGATCCAAAGATAGAAGCTAATGTAAGTATGTACTTATGTATACGTATGAAGAAACTGACGGTTTTGTATGTGCAAGGTAAGCATAAGTGTTTCAAGAGGATGATCCGTGAAAGCAGTTTAAGATGAATAACTAGAACCGTCAAGTGACAAATAGGCAAATGAGCCCCAGGTACGTGAATTTAATATGTGGGTATATGTAATGGTAAAACTCAGTAAAGGAAGGAAAATTTTGAATGAAAGACAAGGATTGTATGTAATGAAGTATTGAAAGTGATACACGCGCCGAAACCTAAGTCTACGGACATAAGGTGGCAATTGCATGAAGGCACGAAACTACTATGTGTATTGTGTACCTGGCCAGTACACGAGAAACGTACGACGTTCGTGAGATCATGATAATTGTTACAGGTATGTCCGGTAGAGTTGGGTAGCAGGCGGGCGTGTGGGTGAAATGGGAAGTAAGACTCTCGGGAAAATGAGAGTACTATGTAAGAATGAAAAAAAAAACATGCCTGTTAAGAATGAAGAATGTTGAATCCGTAAGAAAGTGCGGATCAACAAGGTATGAATGAAATGTTTGAATCCACGAGACGGATTCAAGCAATGAAATGTATGAATGAAATGATTGAATCCGCCAGATGGATTCAAGGAAGGAAAGGTATGAATGCAATGTTTGAATCCGCAAGACGGATTCAAGGTATGAAAGGCATGAATGGGATGTTTGAATCCGTGAGACGAATTCAAGGTATGAAAGGCATGAATGGGATGTTTGAATCCGCGAGACGGATTCAAAGTATGAAATACATGAAGGGAATGTTTGAAACCGCTAGTCGGATTCAAAACATAGAAATAATGAAAGGTAGGGATGCTACGATTGTGTACGCAGGACGAGCTTAAAATATAGAAATGATGAAAATAGCCCACATCGCGATGTGTCAATGGTTTGACCATGGTTGTGTCAAACGAATCATGTGAGTAAATGTAAAGTAACTGGATGAAAGAATGACCAGGATTGGCACGCAAACCTAAATTTTAAATTTTAAAATGAAAGAAAGAAGTTTTGAATAAGTTATGTGTTAAAAGTGCTGGTAATCGACTACTAGGAGTCAAAATGAATGACGGGCTAATACCCGGACAATGATATAAGTACGCACAAGAAGGAACCTAGAGGTGATGAAACCCATCGATTTGGTGGAGGTTGTGCACGAGTGAAGGCACATTGCACGAATGAATGAAATCTAGTCTAGTACGGCTAGTACACGTGAAGAAGGTGGACAGGTCTGATTTACGGATCGCTGAAGTATGGAAGGAAATCGAGGTAAGTAAAATGCTTTAATTTATGTCAGATAAGTATGAATTTGTAAGTTGAAAACGCCCTACAAAATGTATGGTGGAATGAGTATGGTATAGTACAGAATGTTCCATTCCTAACAGTGGACCTAAGAAGAAGATTATGTCGTTAAGGAATGAATCTCAAAGGTTTGAAGTGAAAATTTCGAGAATTCGCTAAACTCTCGTATAATGATTTTGCGTGACATGTGGGCTTATGTAAACGAAATCATGCATGAAATAAGAGGAATAGTAATGTAGAATGAACAAGGTGAATGGAAGATAGCGTAAGAGTATGTATGGTACAAGTAGTTATAGAAAAGATAGAATGATGTTAACTTTGAAGTGAAGCGCGTATATGTGATCATGAAATAGTAGTTTTGTGTGGTAACAAAACAAGAACTAAATGCTAAATAATATATGTATAGAATGTAATCTTAAGAGATAGGATGATTGTAGTGGATCCATTGGGAACGGATCATACGAATGTATGTATGATTACAGATTGAGGAAGTATGTATATAGACCCGTTATTGACAGGTCAAGGAAATGAAAATGATATGCGAAAGTATGATAAGGAAGGTATGGAATTGTTAGGAAGAAGTCAATGATATGAATGATGAAATAAACACGAAAGAAACATTAATAAGAATTCTGGGATGGATTCTTGAAGTTGGATGATAGTCATGGTGATGAGCTCGTGGTTATGTCGAGTGGACGTAGAGAAGGAATAATTAGTGTTAAATAAAGGTAAGAAAGGTTTCAGGGACGAAACCTCATTTAAGGGTGGTAGACTTGTAACGCCCCAAAAATCAGAATGTAAATATTTGTCGTGTGTTCATATATGACACGTTATGAAATTAATAACTAGGCTATTTAACCTAGTTAAGGGTATGGTCAAAAGTATTAAATGATGAAGGTGGTGTCGGTTATGTTTTAAAGGCAAACCCGAGGGCTTAAAGTGGAACAAGATGGAAGTTGTGTTATTAAAAGAAAATTACAACACACACAAACACACCTTCGTGTGTGTTCTAGATCGATCAGGAGACTCCCATGGAGTCTCAAACCCTAAACATGAAAGATCATCAAATTGGAAGGCTAAATGATGCTTAAACTCATAACCGAGCATGGATTAATGATCACCAACACGAGGGGATCATAAGGTATGTCTTAAATCTAAGATTGATGATCATGGGTGAAGTGGGTTATGCTCTAATCCGTGAGATAATATGAAATTGATTATGTATAAGGGTTAGAAACATCATATAGAACATGGGTTATGTAAGGTTTGTGTTAATTTGAAGTTTAGATGTGAAACCCGTTTGCTATGGTGAGGATGATGACTTGAATCACCATTTATGTTTAATTCTTGTTGAAAGAATGATGTATTATGTGGGTATGATGAAAGCTTGTTAGATGAATTAGGAGAAATATGATGATGCTATGTTTGATGTTTAATTGGAAAGGAAACATGATGATTAGTAGTAGGTTTTGATGGGTTATGTATGAAATTAGAAGATGCATGTATGAATTAGTTGTACGTTATGCTTAAAAGGTGGTACACGCACATCAAGTGTATGATAAAATGTATATAGTGTTGTCTGTATAGTCGATTATGATGTTACTAGTATATGATGATAAATCGATAGTTAAATATGGTTAATAGTTGACTTTGAAAGTCAACTAAGTATAAGAATCATGATTTGAATCGTTATCGTAAAGGTAGGATTATAAGAAGTCGTATGATACATGTTATAGCAATCCCGCGTTAAATGTAATGACATGATGAGTTACATGAATTTAAGCGTATATGGAAATGATTATATGAGTTATGTTGGTTAAGAATGAATAATGAAAGTTAAGTATGAAAGATGCGATTTACATGATGGTTAACATGCACAAATGAGTATGCTAATAAGAGCGTGATTTTGATGAAATGAAAGTATAGGAATCACGTCGAGACGGGCGCAAGCATGAGATGTTAACGGGTCAATAAGAGGCAAGGAATCGGATGCGAGCACGGACGCATAAGGTAAGTGATTTCCGTAATCACTTCTTAGTTCAAGTAAGTAATAAAGTGTTGTGATTAATTAAACATGATGCTTGAGGTCAAATGTGTGTTAAAGCCTTTCGTCGTAAATGATGGGATTAAAGTTGACCAAAATGCCCTCGATGGGTATTTTGGGGTAAACGATCTTAAAAGTAGTTTAGGAATAAGTTATTCGATTAGTTTAATGTTTTGGACAAGTATGGATGTAGGGATGATGATTTGGTTAGTCATAGACCAATTAATGCGCGAATACCTTTAACGGGTCAAAACAAGCATATGAACATTAATGTGTTAAGAGGATGTAAGACATCCAAAAATTTAGTAATTTATGATAGACGTCACTGATATTAATATGTTTACAAGAGGTTATGGTAAAACAAACAAGTTATGATGATGTATGCATGAACGGGTCAAATAGTTAGAAAATAGTAATAAGTCGAATGTATGTAAGTTAAGAATTTCCTTAATCCGGAGGTAAGATTTTAAGTCCATATGGTAGAATGTGAATTTACAAGCATGTGGGAAGAAACGGGAGGTTAAACGGGTAAACGGTTCGAAAGTTACGCAAGTTTTAGCGTTTTCGGACATTGAAACGGATCTGCAGCGAAATGGCGCATGGTCATGCGCTTGGCCGCATGGTCGTGCGCTTAGCCGCATGGTCGTGCGCTTGGCCGCATGGTCGTGCGATTTCGAGCAAATCATTGCACTAGCTTGTGCACTGCCAGTGCCCCCATCGTCGTAGGAACTGCACGGTCGTGCGGTTGGATGCATGGCCGTGCATCAGTTGCCGCTGCACGGTCGTGCGGTTGGACGCATGGCCGTGCATCAGCTGCCAGTTCAGTATAATGTGCAGAATTCGTACAGAACAGTCCCTTAACCGAAAAGGAGTCCTGAATCGTATTCTAAACTTATTATAGAATGTTTATGGGATGCGATGCGCGTGTATGTATATATACATGGAGCGAAATAAGTAGAAAGGCATAGGTAAATATATAGGTGGGTGGCTGCTTGGCGAAAACTGTTCGTTTGCTCCGTTTTGTATTGTGAACTCGTTTTAAACGCGTTTCAAGTTACGTACGACTAATTTAACCCACGTTTTTATAAGTTTAAGTGTATGAACATGCGTAGTTAGGTATGTATGTATGCTTATAAGTATGCGAGCAAGTACGTGGACCTATGATGGTATGTATAGGAGTAGGTATGTAAAAGCTTGGTATGATGCAAGTAGGAAAGGTATGTACGTATGTAGATGTGTATGTATGTATGTATAAAGGTATGTACGAGTGTATGCATGTGTGTAAAGATGTAGGAAAGGTATGTACGTATGTAGATGTGTATGTATGTATGTAGATGTGTATGTACGTATGTATAAAGATATGTATGAGTGTATGCATGTATGTAAAGATGTAGGAAAGGTATATATGTATGTATGTATGTATGTAATTGTGTATGTATGTATGTGTAAAGACATGTATGAGTGTATGCATGTATGTAAAGTTGTAGGAAAGATATGTATGTATGTAGATGTGAATGTATGTTTGTATGTAAGTACGTATGTAAGCATGATTTAGACACGTTGAGTGTTAATGTTTTTAATGATGTACCTTGAGAATGAAAAGTAATGCAGGTACATTACTGAAGCCTCACCAGGAAATGGATACGCAGATGAAATGCTTAAAGTTTAAAAAAAATGACGAATAGTGAAGTGTTCGTGAATGAATCTTGTTTATATAATGTGTGCTAATGTATGAATGAATGTGGTGAGTGCAGGTTGTACGAATCACGGATTAACCTCACAAGGAGTAGCGATCGAAGACCGAGTCACAAGATAGATTGTACGGGAATGATTACATATGTAACTTAGTGATGATATGTTATGTTTTTTTTTATATTTTAAAGTGGCCTTTCAAGTAAGACAAAACGTTTATAATGAATGAAATTTTAGGGTACGTATTTCCGCTGCGACTTATGGTCAAATGTGATTTAGGGTCTTACAAATTCTCTAAGCTGGAGCGTGTTCGTTTCAGTATCTCAACATGGAGTAGCGAGAACGTAATGTCACTGTGGTAAGAGAGTGATGGTTTGGTCTAAGCCAATGGTAGAAATTAGATATACCATTAATCAATAATCATGTGTCGGTGCAAGAGCTAGGGCAAAGATTCCGCATATTTAAGAAAAACTATCATGAAATTAAAGTACATCTCTTGTGGCGTAAGGTGGGTCAGGTAAACGTATAAATTATTGCGTTCGCCGGTGGGTTGAGTGATCCATATCTCCGTCTCCAAATGTCCTGAAGACTATTTCACCAATAATGGCATTCATTCGCTAAGTTGGGTATACGAGAGAGCTAATCAAGTAGTATAAGAATAAACCATCCAACAGGGTAATCAGGTAGTCTTGTGATCTGTGAAAATCGTGGTATGGTTGTTGGAGTTTCATTAAATTGGTTGCCAATTGAAGAAACATGGAATTAAATGAGGTTCATACAAAGAATCGAATGAAAACAGGGGTCCAACAATAACCGAAGAATTCAACCAAGTAATCCGTTGCTTAGAGGCAATTCTAATAGTGAGGTTTGGCGGCACGACACAAAAAGGGAAGTTCGTTGCATCACGGTCACGGAAGTATATCACTTGTCTAAAACAGAATTTGGTTGGTAGGGTTGCGAGTTGCAAAACGACAAACGCGTGTAACTGAGGCTGTTTCGTTTCTGGTAACGACGACCAGTGGAAATGATGAGGTTCGTCAACAGGGATGCGTGGGTATTGTTCTCCTAAATCCGAGTTCGTTTGAGCCAGGTCTGGTCTTCGTGAATGTTGACGTGCAAACCGAATATACGGAGGGTCAAATGGTGACGTCATGTCGAGATAAGCGTATGAATAGATAGAACACATATACGATTGTCGTAGCAGGGTGATGAGAAATCAGAAAGGGGTTTGACCACCACTTGCCAAATAGTTATTCAATTGTGTGTCATAAAGAACGTAGTAGGGCTAACAGGCAGCATGCTACTACTCTAAATAAACATACCATAAACATCACATTACACAAAAGTAATCTAGCAAATAGGAAATATAAACTTAAATCATACCACCTAGTGTGTTGAGCCTTGCATGTGGAGCGAAGCGTCGTTGTGAATCGTTGAGCACTGTACATGTTATAGTCTGGTTTAGTCAAAAAGCTTTTTCCCTTTTTTTAAACCAAGTTCACTATAACCAATGGCTCTGATACCAATTTGTCACACCCCAAAATCCACAAGCTGAGTATCAACGCAGGGAGCGTGACATGACCAGGATCAAGCCACCAATCATATTGAATAATGTATTAAAGTAAATATAAAACCAACCACAATATAATTGGTGTCCAAAAGAAATTAACCAAGTTCAAGTTATCAGCAGAAGAATAAAGTTTAAAACCAAAACATAAGTTTAGAAGTTCAAATGTTAACATGGAACTCAACAGTCCATGTCCCACAACGACCCTGTCCTCCTGTGCAAGCTCTATCTAAGCACCTAACGACCTGCAAGGCATATAGTAACGAATCAACAACAAAGTTGATGCGGGCCCAAGTGTGGAGGAGCGGGCCATCTTGTATTTGGAGGCCCAAGATCGCGTAACAAAAGGGGCTTGACTAAAATGGCTCTAACTTGGGCTACGGAGGTCTGTTTTGGGCGTGCGACCATGCGAAACGAACGTGAGAAAAAGCTCCATCTTGCTGCAAACGCCTATGGTGGTTTGGGTCATCGTCCGGGAAAAAAAAACGCTTATTTCCATTAGTTATTTGCATTTTTATGTTTTTTAAGTATTTTGGGCATTTTGTTTTTGGGCTTGTGTTTGGCCCGTTATCTTTTTTAGGCCCATTTCGAATTTCTGTTCTTATTTATATGTCCCTTTAGTCATTTGAACAATCATAATTGAATTTTGAAACTATCGAATTTTTCACTTCAAATTCCGTGGCCTTTGGGTTGCAATTTGGGGGTTGGGGAAGAACTACACGGGTATTCGTAGAATCAACGTGTTGATCTTCATTTTCCGTAACACACGCTACATCAAAAGTTGAGCGAGTTCACAGTTAGGCATTCGTTTTAAGTTATTTCAAAAACATAGGTTTCCTTTTAGCTGGCTTACTTGCCGTGGGGGTTACCCCATAGTTGAAAAACATGATTAACCCTTTCCTTTTACTCTGGCTCCCAGTCGTGGGGGCTACCCCATGAATATCCCACTAGACCCATTACCATATCGACTACTGACTGAGAAAGTTGGGTGCCCTAAGTTAATGTCTATCATCATTGACGTGCCCAGATCCATTAGTCAATTCCCCTCCTCTACGGCACGGTGTGAGGCTTGTCAAACCTAATAGCGCTATTTAACTAATGACCCATTTGCCATTGGCCCGGCGATTAAGTCGCTATAAAAATGAGGGACTTAATGATAGAGTTTTTGGTCTAGCATCAATGTTGTCACCCTTCAGTTAGGAGGGTGGAGGTACGTGTCCCATATAAGGAGATCACGTAGGTTCCAATGTTGTCACCCTTCAATTAAGAGGGTGGAGGTACGTATTCTAACCAAGAAGAATACGTAAGTTTCCTTTCAATCATTTACCCATTCCCAACCACCGGGAATCCCATGCCTTGTCGAAAGCGTGAACTCACCTTAAGTAAGCTCGGCAGATACACAAAAAGGTCACATGAGCTATTTGTGGTCAACCACGTCCTAACATCGTTACCATACAAGTCAGGTCTAGGTTCAAGTATTGCACGTAGGTTTACATATAAGCTAACAGGTTACGAACACGTAATGATTATGGCAACCACGTAGAACACGTTAACAGTCAAGTACACACATAATGTCCAACTTGTGAGACTCAGATGATTGGGCCGTTGAGCTTGTGCGATCCAATATTAAATCCCAATAACAACCGGCCCAACCTGTTGTGCGTCCAGCACAACCTTGTGCGACTCACGACGGGTTGTGCGATTGAAAACACCCCGGCCCATTACATCCTAAGCCCAACAGCTTGTACGGCCCAACAATTAAACAAACACTTTGACTTGTGCGGTCTAGATGGACTTGTGTGACTACGGGTGACTTGTGCGATTGGAGTTTTGGGCTGTTCGGCCCAACAGCCTATCATAACTAAATCTATATGCAGCCCAACGTCTTGTGCGATCAGCACAACCTTGTGCGATTCACAAGATGTTTTTCGCTTGTGCTTTAGGGAGTTGTACAACATCTTTAAACAGTTGCACCCTATGGCTTGTGCGACTAGGCACTTGTGCGATTAGTTATCTACTTCCTTAAATCATGCAATCAGTTACCACAATTTGAACAGTTCTTGTTTTACAATTATTCGGTCAAATCAAGCATTTAATCGGTCAACAATCAACAGTTTCCAATCTTGTGTCAATCGATCAAATCAAAGGTTTAACAGTTAATTCTTTTGACACTAATCAACATTCAATCATAAGCATAATCAGATCAAACGGTTTAGCTTTCTTAATTTCATATGAACGTCAACACTAATCTTACACCAACCGAAACATTCATTCATATCACTATCATCATCCGGTTCGGTTCTGTTAATAATCATCACGGCCCTATCATGCAGTTCTAATTACTTATGTATCATCACAACACCAAGATCATACCAAAGCTTACATCAAACATACACATATTCCGAATCCCAATGATTAAACCTTCTAACATAAGCAATCCTAGTTACCACAAACAATCATAGCAGGACAATCATACAAGTATAAAATGATGGAAAACTAACCGATAGAAAGGTAGAATGAGATTGTTTCGAATAAGAAAGTCTTCGAGGAAGAGGGTGTTGCCGCCGGTCTTCGAAGGAGAGAAAGAGAGAGAGTAGGGTTTGTGTGTTTGAGTGTTTTTGCAAGATATGAAAAACCAAACCCCACCATAGGTGCTTGTATGTGTATATAAGGGGCGTGGGCTAAACCCATACATGGGCTACCCTTGGTTCCGAGTTCAAAGGGTGTGGGCCGAGAGTGGTGTGCCCAAAGGGCTTGTATGATTAGATAGTCTTGTGCGATCAAGGGTTATTAATTATTCGTGCTTGTAATACAATAACACATAACACATAGCATACAACTTATAATCATTCATTAAAACAAACATATCAATCAGTCACATAGAGTTCATACAAGTTACATCAAGCACAAAAATAGGTTCGAAAATACTAGTTGTCACAAATATTTTGTCCGTTCGATGATTAACACGTGATTTACAATGCGCTATCACTTTTTTCCCGGATTTCTTTGTCATGCAGGGCTTGAGGACGAGGAGCTTGGTTGGAGTGGGTAGGTGCAGTGGTGGTCTTTACAGAATGGAAACAATGCAAAGGAATCTAAAGGCTATGACTGCTGAAGCAACAAATGTGTGGCACAAGAGACTTGGTCACCCATCTAGTATCAAACTCTCTCATATTACTTTTTTAAAGGATATTGTTTTTGATTCAGAAAAGGAACTTTGTGACTCTTGTGTTAAAGCAAAGTTAACTAGATTGCCATTTTCAACCAGTTCAATAAAAACAACCGAATGTTTTGACATGATGCATTGTGATATTTGGGGGAGTTATAGAACACTTTAACTTTCGAGTGGGAGTTATTTTCTCACCTTGGTTGATGATTTTAGTAGGGCAGTATGGGTATATATGCTCAAGCACAAACATGAAGCAAGTGATTGTTTAATTAATTTTCATAATATGGTTGAAACTCAATTTGAAAAGAAAATAAAACGTGTCCGTTGTGACAACGGGGGGGGGGGGGGGGGAGTTCACTTCAAACAAAATGAAAGAGTTCTATAATGACCATGGGATTGTGCTAAAAAAACGTGCCCCCACACCCCACAACAAAATGGGGTGGTGGAACGAAAGCTTAGACACCTACTAGAGGTCGCTAGAGCTTTAAGGTTTGAAGCAAATTTGCCGGTCAAGTTCTGGGCAGAATGTATATTGACGGTCACGTACATTATTAATAGGCTCCCATCCAAAGTTATAAAACAAAAAGCGCCTTACGAGGTCATGTTTGGAACGGAGCCGATGTATAATCACATGAGAGTTTTTGGGTGCTTGGCGTATTTTCGAAATACTGATACTAAAGGTGATAAATTCGAACCAAGGGCAAAGGCCGGAGTCTTCTTAGGTTACCCTTTTGCTACCAAGGGATACAAATTTTATGATTTAGAAAAGAAAAAGGTTATCATCTCAAGAGATGTATTTTTCTTTGAAACTGTTTTCCCGTTTTCTATTAATAGGCCTCCTACAACTAAAAGGGACAAAGAAATTGTTGATGAATATCAAGCTTATTTTGAAACAAATACTAGAATAAGCCAAGAATTGTCAGGTAATGAAGATGAAGTGAACAAAACCCAAGGACCCATAATGGCTGATGAGTCATCTGGTAATGAACCCGCAGTGGGTACACCTCCACGTAACTCCTCCTCCATGCATGAGGTTGAGAATAATACTCATGTACCAACCTTTTCCATGCAAGATGAATTACATACTGACCATGAAACACATGAGCACAACAATAATAATCAGCAAGAATCTAATGACACAGAAAAAGAACGACATCGAAGGGTCAAAACGCAAACTCAACACTTGAAAGATTACCATGTGAAGCTTCCACCGTCTGTCGACGACGCACACCCGTCTTCCAATCAAGCATCCTCCACGGTACCTCCTCTAGCTAATTATATCTCTAATGATAAATTTAGTGTTGCTCACAAAACTTTTCTTGCGGCCATCACAAGCCATGATGAGCCGAAGATTTTTTACCAAGCTTCACAGGATGAGCGTTGGATGGAAGCGAGATAAAAGCACTCGAACAAAATGAGACATGGTCACTTGAACCGTTGCCTCTTGGAAAGAAAGCGATTGACTCGAAATGGGTATACAAGATCAAGTATAAACCTGATGGGAGTATTGAACAGTTCAAGGCGAGATTAGTTGCCAAAGGTTTCACCCAAATGGAAGGGGTGGATTATCATGAAACATTTGCGCCGGTTGCGAAGTTAGTTACAATGAGAACTCTACTTTCTTTGGCAACAAAGCGGAACTGGATTATCCATTAGTTGGATGTTAACAACGCATTTTTGCATGGAGACCTAGAAGAAGAAGTCTATATGAAAATTCCTCAAGGGTTCTTGGAAGAAAATGAGACTAGAGTTTGTCGATTAAGAAAGTCTATCTATGGGCTCAAGCAAGCTTCGCGCAAGCAAGCTTCGCGCAACTGGTATCACAAGTTCACTACCGTTCTATTAGAGATGGGTTTTATCCAATCCAAAGCTGATCATTCACTGTTTCTTTATAAGGCTGGAACAATTTTTGTGGCGGCGTTAATATATTTTGATGATGTACTTATAGTTGGAAACAACATGCAAACAATACAACGTACAAAATCACAGCTTCATGAACTTTTTAGTATCAAAGATCTCAGACCGTTAAAATATTTTTTGGGGATTGAGGTAGCCCGAACAAAAGTAGGTATTGTGTTAAGTCAACGAAAATATACACTCGATATTTTACAAGATACTGGGTTACTTGGATGTAAACCCAGTCCTTTTCCCATGGAATCAACCTTGAAGCTTGGTAAGGGGGAGAAAGAACATAAAACTGATGCAAACAAATATCGGCGTTTAGTAGGGAAATTACTATACTTGCAAGCAACTCGGCCAGATTTTACGTATTCCGTTAATATATTGAGTCAATTTGTTTCTGATCCTCGTCAAAGTCATATGGAAGCAGCCATTAGGGTGTTGAGGTATCTCAAAGTGACTCCAGGTCAAGGGATTCTGCTACCAAAAGAAGGAGGAACTAGACTCATTTCTTATTGTGATGCCGATTGGCTTGGTTGTCCTCTATCGAGACGCTCAAGGACCGGATATCTGTTATTGCTAGGAGGAGCGCCAATTTCATGGAAGTCAAAGAAACAATCCGTTGTTTCTCGTTCCTTGGCAGAAGCAGAGTATAGGGCTATGGCAACAACAGTTAGTGAGATTTTGTGGGTTCGTTGGTTGCTGACAGAACTTGGTGAGCCGCAACATGGTGGTACTATTTTATTTTGTGACAACGAAGCTGCTCGACACATAGCTAATAACCCGGTGTTTCACGAAAGAACAAAGCACGTGGAAATGGATTGTTATTTCGTTCGTGAACGAGTTGAATCAAAGGAAGTAGAACCAAGGTACGCTGAGACAAGACTTCAAATCGCTGACCTACTTACTAAGCCGCTTGGGAATAGAAGCTTCAAGATTTACTTGTCAAGTTGGGAATGAAAGACTTACACGCTCCAATTTGAGGGGGAGTGTTGGATAATGATATTGATAGCTACATCCTTATCTCTAATTTTATCATCTATTATTAGATGTAGTTTGTTCTAGTTAGTTCCTGTTTTCTGCTGGTTTATTCCTCATATATGTATGATCGATCTTATTTAATTAATAAAAAAAGGATACAGAGTTGCAGCTCTCTGATTACCAAATTCTACATATATATCGAAAATTTTTAAAAAATCCCATGCTCCTCGAAATCACGGGCCTTGTGCGAAAGTCCTCCCCACACACCATCATAGCCGGCCATGTATCCTGCCTACTATCGACAATTTGAGGCTCAGAAAATAAGACAGTGACGACGTTGGACACCCTATTAATAGAAATGTTTTTTTGGTGGTTGGAGGGTCAACAGACACCCCTCGCCACACCAAATCTTCTTTAGTCTCACCCGTGCAACTACTCGTTTATATGATTAACCATGATGAGCTTAAACTTCTTCTATTTTCACTAGTTAAAGATCTCATTATGAAAAAAATATATGATGTTATTGTTTAGCTAGGTGGATTGAAGTCTAAATGATCACTCCTTGATTGATTATATTTCTTGACTTATCTGTTTTACTAGTTAAAGAGTTTCTTTTAGTTTAAACTAGGTTATAACCCCGTGTATTACACGGGTTAAATAAATGAATTTTATATACTAAATAATAAAACAATATATCTTTAAAAACCACCTTTATTGCACGAGTTGAATAAATGTAATTTTATATATTAAATAATAAAAATTATATCTATAGGAACCATATTGTATGGGTTACATAAATGCAATTTTATATACCAAATAATAAGAAAGTTATATCTTTAAAACCACGTGTATTACACGGGTTGAATAAAGTAATATTGTTTATCAAATAATAAAAAAAGTTATATCTTTAAAAACCTTCTTGTATTACACGGCTTGAATAAAAATGATTTTATATACCAAATAATAAGAAAATTATATTTAAAAAAACTATTGGATATACTCGGTACGCAATAGATATGGTAATTGCGGAGATGATTATTGAAAAGAAAATATATTGGTTAAACATATTATTCAAGAAGCAAATAACCAACCATTTGAGTGATAAAATATAAATTATATTAAAAAAAAACCAGTAATAAATCTAATTTAAAAAATTATGACTTTGCTATTATTAGTAAAATCAATGATTTTATATTTGTAATTTTGTTTGGTATTATTTTATTAAAAAGTGCATATTATACATATAATTATATTATGTTTTAAGTTATTGATGTCATCCAAAATGTTTTTTGATTTTATGTCTAGCATTATATATACTATGGTAAAGGTTTAAAGTTTATTAGAGATAATTACATCATTGAAAAGAAAAAGTGTAAATTTGTATATTACATATAAAAAGTAGGTGTCTGTCTTATGATATATAAAATCAAATAAATAATATTATAAATAAGAAGTATACATTAAAAAAATAATATTTAGATAACTTATTTAATTTAATTTCTTCTACTTAATTATAGATAACTCTTCTACTAAATATTATTTTGTTTAATTGTTGGGCCGTACAAGAACCATATTGCACGGGTTGAATAAATATAATTTTATATATTAAATAATAAAACGTTACATCTATAAGAACCATATTGTACGGGTTGAATAAATGTAATTTTATATACCAAATAAAAAAGTTATATCTTTAAAACCACGTATATTACACGGGTTGAATAAATGTAATTTTATATACCAAATAATAAAAAAAATTACATCTTTAAAAATATGCGCATTATACGGTTTGAATATATGTAATTTTCTATCCTAAATAATAAAAAATATATATCATTAAAAAACCCCGTGTATTGTACGAATTGAATAAATCTAATTTTGTGTATCAAATAATAAAAAGTTATATCTTAAAAAACCTCATGTATTACATGGGTCGAGTAAATGTAATTTTGTATAGTGAAAATAAAAAAATATTTAATATATTAATACAAAGTTTGATTTTCGTGATAAAAATAGATTATCATGTTGTTGCAAAATTTGTTAACGAGGTCTCAATAGATTTAACCCTTTATTTAAAACTCCGTAAATGTATAAATGTATAAATGATAAATAATATTAGTTATTTTTTTTAAGTTTCGTAAAATCTATTTGATACCAAACTAAACAAAACGTTCAATAATTAATTCAAATAAATAATATTATAAATGAGAAGGAGATTAAACTAAATAATAATTATCTATAAGATATTAAACTAATAATATTTAGTAGGTTATTTATAATTAATTAGAAGAGATTAAATTAAAATAATAATTATCTATAAGAGATGGTCTAATATGATGACAAATGTCCCTAAAGTGGTTTCTTTTATTATATATAAAGATATGAATAAATATATGCCTGCAAAATATAAAAAAGTTAAAAACAACTTTGTTTACGCATAGAAAATGTGTAGTGGTTTGGGTGAATAATGCACCCATCCTTGGGCGTTTTCTGTCATGTAGCAGCCCAGTCAGCAAGGGGCATTATTGGGCGTTTTTACAAAAGGGGCGTAGTGGAATAATGCCCAATAACGCCCCATCCAATCATTACACAATTATTAAATTTTTTAAATTAAAAACTAAAATACTTCATTAAATAAAAAAAGATTACAATACTCAAATAAAAAAAACGACTGAACTTAAAAAAAATGGAAATAAAAAAACGACTAAACTTAAAAAAAAAGATGATAATCTAAAGGCTGTATTTTTCCCGAAGTTTTTGGCGGTTCATTTGCGCAACGATCAACGCGTCGCCTTGGAGGTGATCGATCGATATGGACAAAAACTCTATGTGCTTTTCCGTTTGCCTTGCTGCTTGCATCTCATTAAATTTTTTTGTTTTCGGAGACTCGTTCTTGCATAGTCTCCCAACGCTTGTGACCGAGGTCTCGAACGTCTTGGAGACGTCAGTTCATCTTCTCGAAATCTCCCTTCAACTCGAGATTATCGAAAGACGACTGTACCGGTTTTTTTCCTTTTCTTCTACCGGGAGGTCGGGACAACTCTTCATCTTCCTTGTCATCGTCCAAAACAACATTTAAGTCGACGGTGCGCGCATCGGAAGTTGGTGTTTCTGGGTCAACCGAGGATGATGTTTTCGACCGTTTAGCTTTACGTCTACTACTAGACGTTATGGTCGTTACGCTAACCCACTTTGGACTATTTTATAGAAGCTCCCAACATCTATAGTACGTGAAAACGCCTCTAGTTTTCTCGCACTCATCCATAGCCCTCGTTAAAATTTCGACGTCACCTCCTCCGCTCGGCCAGTTATCTTTGTTTCGTTGATAAACTTCTTGGAATTGGTGAAATTTGTTGTTGAGATCGGTCCATTTGCTAGAGATGGAATCTTTGTCACGATATTAATCTTTTCCCATCGCATTAAAAAAAGCTCACGAATTTTGTTCCAAAATTCTGGACCGGTTTGAAAATTTGCTACAAAAAATAAAAAAATAAGTGATACGTTAAGAAAAATAATAAATTCGACGAGTAGTTTTATAACACTTACCCACTTTGGTGTCCTCCGAAACATTGAGCCACGCCCGAGCCAATGCGTATTCCTCGTCCTTCATCCAAACAACGTAACTATGCTTACGACGAGGAGCGTTCACGTCCTTTTTTCTGTGACCTTCTACCGCGTTTGGATGTCTCGCGATCCGGTTCGGGTTGCGGCTCCGGCACCGTATCCACCTCGGGTTCGGCTTGCTCTTGGGATGGTTGTGAAGCGCCCAATGGGGTAAAGCTGTAAGGGGTTGGAATGAAGGGATTAGAGCCGCTCAAGTAAGCTGTGTACGAAAACACATTCGGGTCCATGTCATGAAAGTTAAAGTTTTGTTGCGGTTGGGTGGTATTTGTGACAACTGTCAAAATTTCATGTATCCGTACATAATTAAACAGTAATTAGTAACATAATGATTATGCTGATTTAAATTAATGACATGAATGCTTTTTGATTATTGTCATATACATACATGTGTATCACATATTGCATAATGTCATATCATTATTGCATGCAACACTTTATTGATTCAAATGTTGCACGAAACAAAGTAAGCACAGTTATCAGAAAAATCAGAAATACTGACGGGAGTTCAGTACTTAGACAGACATGGTATTGAGACACAGAATGGGCCAGAAACCAAGAGTTACACTAGTATAGTGTTTAGGAAAGTAAGGATCATAAAACTGCTTTCCTAGAGATAGTTTAAGTGCCGGAAAGTGCCTAAAACTCACATAAACTGCAAAATTCTGCTGAATTCAGCAAAAATCAGCTTTTAGACAACTTAATATTATGCAGAATTATGGTTAAACGGTCCAGAATGCTTTCCTAAGTGTCGAGAATCAAAACTGTCACAAAAGGTAACATAAAGCACCCTCAACTGCATAATTTAGCACCTTAACCAACCAGTAACCAACCGAACAACCGGACACTACCTGAAACATCAAATTTTCACTAGAAGCATTGTTTTTATCAATTCCAAGCTAGTTATGGTCCCCGGACATCATAACACCTATTATAACATCATAACAACTTATACACTAATAAACCCTTAGATTTCAACCAACTAACTTAACTACCCATTACAAACCAACTTATACCCCCCGGTCAACTTACGGTTACAATGGGTGTGGCCCACCAATGATTTTTGTCTAATTGTTTAATAGATTATGTTAGATCTTTAGTAAACATTCGAACCATTGGTCTAAATGATGTTGGAGATTATTTAAGTTAACCAAGAGACCATAACTCTCATTTCCTTCACAACACACCAACACTTCACTTTTCTTCTCCTCTCCTCTAGTCTCGGCCGAGAGCAAGACCCACCACCACCACCACCATTTTCACCTCATCTTCATTCATTCTCTAGTGATCACAAGGTGTAAGAAGCTTGGTAAAGAAGCTAGGAGCCATTGGAAGGTGAAGGACCTCTCTCACAAGCTATTAGCCACCAAGTTCATCATCATCTTCTTCTTGAATCTCATCCCTAGCCTTGTGCTAGTAGTAAGATCCTCCTAATCCCATTTTACATCATGTTATGTTGGTTAAAAGATGATATAAGTAACTAATCATGAAGAACACTAAAGATCAAGAACATAATCACTAACATAAAGCTCTAAATCATCATGATCTATGTTGTTTAAGTGTTTATATGCTTCTTGATTGTTGATTGTTTGTGTTTATGATGTTAAACATCATATGAAACTTGCTAGATTGTGATTAAACACATGATCTAGCAAGATGAGAGGATGATCTTGTGAAAAACCAAGATGATCATACTTTATGTAAGCATGAACTTGAAGTATGAAGTGTTTTTTTTTTTTTTTTGAATGATGATGATCAAAGTATAATATAAATGATGTAAGTGAATGATTTCAAAACTAGTTTTCTCAAGAAACTAAGTTAAATTACAAGATTTACATAAACAAGAGTTTTAAAGAAACTAATCACATTTTTAGTGATTAATCAAGTGTAGAAACATGTTACTAACAAGAAAAATTCAAAAAGAAATATTTTAAAAAAAATATTTTACAAGTTGTAAAGATCTATAATCTTCTAGAATGATGTTTTTAAACAAATAACCACACTTTAAAGGGTAACTACGCTTACTAAACACTCTACTAAGTTACTACCAATTTTTATAAATTTTCAAGTTCGTAGTGTAAATGGCTTGATTTTGGCACTCGGTCTTGCGTGCCTTCCGTTTTCCTAGTGCTTGTACCTTCTTCCTTCACGCCTACATTACAACATTCATTCATTCATTTAGTTCATCTACTTCATTCTACCATTTTCCAAGTTACTCATAAATTCATCTCTTAGGCATTTCATCAAACACTTGGTAGGCATCATAATTAAGGTATAAGGTACAAGTCTCTAAAGCACATCTTTACTAGTTCATCGTCACCCAACATTCATATTTATTCTAATTTTGCATAATTATTTCCTCCTACATCAATTTATCTAACATTCAAGCATTACAAAGTAGATCATATATCAAGGTAACATACAATCACAATCATTATGATCTTCTTAATCATAACACAATTTCACAAAGTGGGTTTTCACTACAATCTTTCATGCAACCTAAAATCAAACGTGATTCTTGTTCTAGGAGGAAATTCTAACTCAGATTTCCCATATATGGTACAAGAAATCGAGATTGGTTGAACCCCTCATTCTACAATTCGTGATTTCAGAAAAATTAAGCTTACCACTTCAATAATCGAGTTTAGATGAGTGTAAATCGGAGTTCATGCATTGGATTATCCTTGAATTTCCACTTCAATTTGCTGAATTTGGAGAACAAGGGTTTCACCTTGTTCCCCTCCTGTTTGATCGATCCAAACCACGCACAGAGTGTGTGTTTGTGGGTTTACCCATTATAAATCCTTTATTATTAGAACTTTACACATTACCCTCTTCTAAGTTGATAAGTATTTAATTCAAGCATTATTTCAATTTTTTAACTTATTTCTTATCATAACCCATCAACTAGGTTACTTTTTGTTCATTTTCATTTATTTTAATTAATAACCGGTTTTTGGGGCGTTACATTAACGAACCAGTAACCAACCGAACAACCGGACACTACCTGAAACATCAAATTTTAACTAGAAGCATTGTTTTATCATTTCCAAGCTAGTTATGGTCCCCGAACATCATAACACCTATTATAACTTCATAACAACTTATACACTAACTAAACCCTTAGATTTCAACCAACTAACTTTACTACTGTTGATACATATTTTGTGGACGCGACTCGGCTCGGTTCGACTTGACTCGGTTCGACCCGGTTAGGTTCGGCTTAAGCCCGACGTCACGACATTCCTCCGTCGTGCGCCCCAGAGATCGACACACGAAGCACTGAGAGCCGCTGACCTGTCCCGCCGACACATCACCATGACATCTCCGTAGTGATGTCATGATGATGTCAAATGAAAATCTCAAACTCATATTGGACGAAATCTATGTTTTCGTTAAAATGGATATGGCGAAATCACTCCTTTTGTTTTCGTCATTTTGTGTGTGGCGAAATCCCTGATTTCGTCACACATGGTTTTCGTCCAAAGGGTTTTCGCCGTTGGTCAGTATAAATAGCTAAGTTGTTAGTCAGTTTAGTCATGAGTTCATGAGACCACTGTGAAACTCCATGAGTGAGAGTCTGTAAACATAGTTTGTATATGTTTGTGGTTGTACTCATCCCTAATCAACAGATATTGAATCTTTGGTTACGCGTGTGTTCTACTTTGTGTTTGGTTTGCACCGTCATGGGGATTCCGCACCCGCGATCGTGTTTGTGATAAACAGGGAATAGGTTACGTATCGGATCCACCGAGAAAAACGGACCTACAACTACCCATTACAAAGCAACTTATACCCCCCCCCCCTCAACTTACGGTTACAATGGGTGTGGCCCACCCAAGATTTTTTATCTTATTGTTTAATAGATTATGTTAGATCTTTAGTAAACATTGGAACCATTGGTCTAAATGATGTTGGAGATTATTTAAGTTAACCAAGAGACCATAACTCTCATTTCCTTCACAACACACCAACACTTCACTCTTCCTCTCCTCTCCTCTAGTCTCAGCCGAGAACAAGACCCACCACCACCACCATTTTCACCTCATCTTCATCCATTCTCTAGTGATCACAAGGTGTAAGAAGCTTGGTAAAGAAGCTAGCAGCCATTGGAAGGTGAAGGACCTCTCTCACAAGCTATTAACCACCAAGTTCATCATCATCTTCTTCTTGAATCTCATCCCTAGCCTTGTGCTAGTAGTAAGATCCTCCTAATCCTATTTTACATCTTGTTATGTTGGTTAAAAGATGATATAAGTAACTAATCATGAAGAACACTAATCACTAACATAAAGCTCTAAATCATCATGATCTATGTTGTTTAAGTGTTTATATGCTTCTTGATTGTTGATTGTTTGTGTTTATGATGTTAGACATCATATGAAACTTGCTAGATTGTGATTAAACACATGATCTAGCAAGATGAGAGGATGATCTTGTGAAAAACCAAGATGATCATACTTTATGTAAGCATGAACTTGAAGTATGAAGTGTTTTTCTTGAATGATGATGATCAAAGTGTAATATAAATCATGTAAGTGAATGATTTCAAAACTAGTTTTCTCAAGAAACTAAATTAAATTACAAGATTTACATAAACAAGAGTTTTAAAGAAACTAATCACATTTTTAGTGATTAATCAAGTGTAGAAACATGTTACTAACAAGAAAAATTCAAAAAGAAATATTTTCAGAAAATCATTTTACAAGTTGTAAAGATCTAAAATCTTCAAGAATGATGTTTTTAAACAAATAACCACACTTTAAAGGGTAACTAAGCTTACTAAACACTCTACTAAGTTACTACCAATTTTTATAAATTTTCAAGTTCATGAAGTAGTGTAAATGGCTTGATTTTGGGACTTGGTAAGTATTGTTTGAATTGTTGATGAATTGTGATGATTTTTAAAAGAAAATGATATACTTTGAAAGCATGGAAACCTCCATTTTTAAGGGGAAACTATGGCAAAATTTTTCTAGAAATTAAACACTTAGAAAAATATATTCAAACAAGTATTTACAAGTGAATTTTAACCATGATTTTTCCTATCAAGTTTGCCATAATTTTTGTTACAAGAATTACAAATATTGGAGGTTGGTTTTTGATAATAAAAGTACTAAATATGTATTTAAGAAAATATGTAGATGTCACCATGTGTGTGATTACTTGTATATTATGTGTATTAGTTATATTATTTTAGGACTTGAAATAATACAACTCACCAAAATACCAAGAAATATAACACAAAATATTACCAAAATCCCAATATAATAAATATATAATTTATACCAAAAAATTGGAGAAACCGAACAAGGAATATAACATACATAAATGTTCCAGAATTAAATCCATAAGTATATTTTGATAAACAGTATTTTGGAAACCAAGAGAACGAAAATATGATTTCTACAAGTGTTACAAAAATATATAGTATTTTTGACAAGAAGGAAATGTATTATTTTTAAGTACAGAAATATATATATATATATATATACTAGTCATTTACCCGCGCGATGCGGCGGGAAACATATCAGTTAGGTTGGTTTGTTTAGGGCTATGTACGGGGCGGTTCGGTTTTGAGCCATAACCAAAACCAAATTCACGATGCAACGGAAAACACAATACTTGTTAGTAATTCTAAGGGTGTGCATGAGAAGGTTCAGTTCAGTTGGGTCATAACTAAAATCTAAATTTTTTTGCCTTAAAGAATGGGGTCAAACAAGCTACATGTCATTTATTTTTATTAGGGGTGTGAATTTCTGACACGACTCGAAAATACGACATGAATCTAACACGAAATCCATGGGTTTAGGTTTAGTCTAAACGGGTTCGGGTCAATTTCAGGTTGAACTCGTTTAACACCCCCTAATTTTTATGCACATAGCTTTTATTCAAAAATAATGTTATTGTAAGGATAATTTTATAATAATCAAATTTTACAATAATAATCAAATTTCATGGTAATATCTATTTAATCCTAAGGGGATGGGTCAACCTGACATGTACCAAAACTAACATGTTTCAACCCAAACCTATTTTGACCACCTCTACTTTTATGTCCCATCATAATCTAGAGCATGAAGATAACATAGTAGAATAGCTTTACAAAGAGTAGAGCGACTATAGTTCATGTGTCCCAATATCGAGTGGCACTTTTACATCATTTGTATTTCTAATCCATAAATGGCTTACAAAATTCATTCTTATCATTTCAAAATAATCAAAACCTAAAACTTAAGTAGCACGATACAACAAATCGGATGTCACATAGTCAATGCTTGAGTAGTCGTTAATCTTTTCCTAGGTTATTTGTTTGATAAACATTTAACAAAATACTTTAGACTCAAAAGGATAACGTAGGCCACGGTATTTCATTAAAACTTGAATGGATTTTTAAAACAACCCGAAAAATCTGGCACTTAGTTCGGGCCCAAAAGGGCCTTCTCCCACATAAAAGAATATATGCTATAAAACCAATACTCCATTCAACAGCCACCGTACTGTATGAAGCGTATATAGTGTATATTGCTTGGCTCGGCTACTTTTTGAAGCAAAAAAGTTCAATCTCATTGATGGTTGCATCATACCCTGCTGTAATTCTCACCAAACTGATCCAACCACATTTGAAGCTTAGGTTTCCTTTGTTGAACCTTCTTTTGTCAGCTGCACTATCTTATTCAGCATAGATTCTTTCCACGTCTTCTTTGCCTGTCACATAGCACTCGTAGTTAAGATTATTTTCGAATACGGGGCCCACAATTCATACATACAGAGAGATTAAAATAGTTGAGAAGCAAATACCTTGAGAATCATCATACCGTCTATATTTCTTGCGCCACCAGGAATGTTGTCACCGACATCACATTCTACTGGTTTCACTTCACCGGCCAAATGCTCAATTGTGAATATCAGAGGGGCACACAATTCAGCATAGATTCTTTCCACGTCTTCTTTGCCTGTCACATAGCACTCGTAGTTAAGATTATTTTCGAATACAGGGCCCACAATTCATACATACAGAGAGATTAAAATAGTTGAGAAGCAAATACCTTGAGAATCATCATACCGTCTATATTTCTTGCGCCACCAGGAATGTTGTCACCGACATCACATTCTACTGGTTTCACTTCACCGGCCAAATGCTCAATTGTGAATATCAGAGGGGCACAAAACAGGTTTTTTTTTAGAATTGGTACCGGGTAGGTACTGGTTCCGAGTAGGAACAGGTTCCGGCATGTTCGAGTTTTTGGCCAGTTCAGGTCCGGGTTTTGACCGGGTATAGGTGGATCCGGTTCGGTTCTTTTTTCTTCGGCCGGTTCTGAAACTGGTTTGTACCTGTGGTTCGGGTAAGGTGGGAACCGGGTCGGTATTGCAGGTCCATGTGGTTAATAAAATTTGTTATGTGTAACACATTTAAAGAAAAATGTTACATAGTGGAAAGAGTCCCTCTACACGAAAAAGACCAAAAAAATCGACATATCTATTAACAATCGATATCAATACCAAATTAGACCAAAAAATGTGGAACACGTGTAAACAAAATTTGTTATTTATATCTATTATTTTTTTTAGAAAATGTATCTGCACAATATCATGAACTATCTTTATCGAAACGTCAAAACAAACCGCTTTTGCCAATCCAGTTGACCCAGCAAATCTAGTCAATTGTATTGTTGTTTTTTTTAAACTGTAGGTAGGTTTTTTTGACTGGATTTTATTTTGTCAAAATCAGTCACATTCAACTGGTCTAATTTGGTTGGTTGTTGGTTTGGGCCCAAATCAAGAACGTTTTTTACAAATCTCTTGAGGCGCAGCCTGCCTGAACAGAGCGGATAGTGATTGGATACAACTGTTTGTCCACCAATGATAGCTCGAGGACGCGCCTGAACCTTAAATTCACAAACAAGAGGACAAATTGTTTTTCTATTCATGTGTGATTCCAAAAGATTTCCAAAAAATGTAATGTCATCAAATACCTTAAGTCTTTTCACTGAAGGTATATCACAATATTTAAATCAGATATCCACCTTCTGAACATCGTTTTTCTCCTTTTGACTGTCATTCGCAGTTGACACACAAAGGTTTAGATCCAGATTATCACCAATCCATGAAAACAATTAACACAAATCAGAATCGACGCATAAGAAAGACATAACAACTTATACGTATACCTTGATTCATGGCTTCCATACTTATATCTGCCTGTAGATGCACCGGCAGATTCTGCAACGCCTGAGCAGGCTCCGGAACCTTCAGATTCAACCAGTGTGATCCTAACAACGACATTCCAACTTGAGAATCTTCTTCTACACAAACCACACTAAACTAACAAATAACCACATGATTATATATCTATACATCAAGAAACACAAAGCCCATCTCAGATGTACAAAAGCACACACAAACACATAGTAAAAAAGTGTACTTGGAGGTGCTGCAGAACTCATAAAGCTTCCCATGGTTGGAGAAGATAATAAGAGCCACCTCAGCATCACAAAGTACAGAGAGTTCATATGCTTTCTTTAGCAGTCCATTTCTTCTTTTTGCAAAAGTCACTTGCCTGTTTATCTTGTTTTCAATCCTCTTAAGCTCAACTCTCCCCCTACCCATAATTTGACCAAAATAAAAAAAAGTAAAAAAAAATTCTTATCACCACCCACTTGAATCAGATCAATAGGTTAAAAAAAGAACCCAACTGTTGTAATTCTAACTTCCGCACACTAATAACAGACTTAGATCTAGATAAGCATCACTGAAAATCAAGTTCTAAATCAAAAAAGGGTATTAGTGAAAAACAGAAACACATACCTTTCCATCAGATTCATGTCTTATTGTCAACAACTCATTCCTTTTATGAGATCCAACCACCAATCATGCGTTTCTTCTCCACATAGAAACCCTAATTCCCAAAATGTAGATAGATGAAGACGTACAACAATGGATTCGTATTAGTTGTGTTAAACTAAGTTGGAACACATTACCTGGAATAACATCTGAGCGAATCCACTCAAACTGAAGATTTCGAGAGGTGTATTAACTCACAGATTCACGGTGCCCTTCTGAACTGTCTTCATCATCGCCAGCTTATTCAACCATTCTCCTCCACGAAAGTTCTCCGGCTGTAACTAAGAAAAGTTCTAGACATTTAATTACGGTTAAATTCTGGTCGGTAAAGGCCAGTTAGGTCTTCTCTAACATTTTTAGCAAATAAAGTTAACAAACAAAAATCCACATCAAAACTAAAGAAACTGATCATTTAAACAACAAAATACAAACTTTACTGACTTCTAATGTACCAACAATCATGAATAAAAAACCAAACTTTTTTTAACATAATCAAAATTCAAAACAGTAAGAGCTTACATCAAGAACATGAAGAAGTTCATCAACATAATCATGAGGAAGCGATAACTGTTTCCCTGTCTCCTTAAGCAGTCGCTCCAGCTCAGCATCTGCAGACGCCATAACCTCGCACTGTTCGAAACCCTAGCAAAAAAACCACAGTCAAAGAAACCGAAAACCAAACCAAATCTCCCTAAAAAAACACATAAAAAAGCCTATAAATTTAAACAAAAATCAAGAAATCTTGTAAATAAACCCTAGGTATTCTCGCTTCAAATGACCTAATCGCGTTCATTACAACAACAAATTTCAATAAAAACATGAATTCAACTTCTAAAAAGCAGATCTGAAGTGTTTCACTGATATTTAGGCACCGTAACGACTAAATTACACACAGATGTCACAATACACATCGAAAAGCTAGGGTTTGTGCACGAAAGCGTTGAATAAATCAAGTAGTTGAAATTGAAAACGAAATATTGATGTCGGAGAAGAATAAAGAAAGTAGTTTACCTCAACCAAGTGCAATCACGAACTATAGATCTGTCATCCTAATCAGTTTAATCCAGACATGAAATTAAATCCTAGATCTGCAAGTTTAGAGCAAACACAAACATGGGATTCAACAACTGAAGGGCGTGACCTAGACAAATCAGAAGGATGTCGGACTTACCTTGGGTTTTCGGAACTTGGATGTGAGTTGGATGGATCTTTGTTCATCCAAATCGTTGAATAATTCCGGGGTGATTTTGATAAAATGAGAAGTCGATTTTGTTGAGAATGAGAAGTAATTGGAATCTACAAAATCTGACTTCATTTGTGTTTTAGGGTTTCTCTGGGAGAAGAAAGAATAGGAACAGAAAAGCATGTGAAGAGTATGCGTATGATAAGTGTCTTGGGATTGGGATGAGTAAGGGATTCAAAATTTGAATCCACATCTCAGCTGCCCAAAATTTGTTTGGCCGCCCAAATGAGATGAGCGGGATTCCAGATGATGTTAAAAGAACTTTTCAACACATTTATGCTTTAAAGGTTGTATAATATGTTTAAAATGGTTGTACAATGGCAAATGACCATTCTTGCCCTTCCTATATGCTTATTAAAGTAATATAGATATATATACACTTACTTGATAAATTAGAAAATATAATATTTTTGGAGAAAATATAATATTTTTGGAGAAAATATATATTTTCTTAAACAAGATTTAGAATATGTTATTTTTGGGTGAAATAAATATTTTCTAAGATAATCTTGAAAATATATTATTTTTGAGGTTTATATGAAAATATAAATATTTTTGCCAAGTAAGAAATATAAATAATTTTCTATACAAGTTTTCTTAAAATATTTATATATTTTAAGAATATATGTACATTGGTGATTTTTATTGAAAATAATATTCCGGAAAAAGAAATACAAAATTAAGTATAAGAATACTTAATAAATACGATAAAAATACGTATTCTTGTACGTATGAATACACACCGGAATATGCCACCAATACTTGACAAAAATACACAAGGTTAAGAATACATGTATAAGTATACCCATCCTTGGGGAAAATATTCTTTGATGGATTATAAAACAAACAAGTTAAAATATATTATTTTAACAAATATTCCAATAATTAATGAATATAATTTAAGTTAAAATATTTAATATTTCAACAAATAATTATGGAGTAATATTATGACACCAAGAAATGTAACTCAAATATACTAAATAAGACAAAAGTTAAGGCACGGCCCATCCGTCTAATTAACCATAGCGCGTGTGTAGGTAGTCGTGAGACCGAAGGAAAGCTTTGAGTTACCGAGTTACGAGATGCAAGACTGTGAGTTCATGTCCCCCTTTTCTTTTAACTGTTTTCGGTTTTATAACTTTGGGGGTGAAATACATGTTACAAATGATACAATGATTACAAATGGTATGGTTAGCTAAGGAAAATACTGTTAGATCATGTGAATGGGTAGGCGTTAACTTGAGACCATTAATCCTTGTTTAAGGACCGAGGGGAATGAGTGATAGATCTATTTGGGTGTTGCGAGCCCCACCCATGGGTCCACGAGTTGGCCGCATGTGGTGACTATGTCGTCCCAGCTGGAGGCCCGGTATGAAATATGCAAAGGATTGAGCCTTCCTACACCGTTGCACACATATTAATGACCTTGCAAATCATTAATTGATCTGTTCCTTGTTGCTTTCATACTGAGGTTTACAAATACATACATACTATGGTTACAAAGTTTATTACGAGCTCACATACAAAACACATGAACTCGCTCAACTTTTGTTGATGTTTTCAAACTTCATGTATTTCAGGTAATTGATCATGGATCGGGCGGGAGTTCAAGAATTTAAAGTTGTGTCTCCAAATAAATGATGTCATCCAGTACAGAAGGGTTTGAATCGTGTGTTTTATCCTTGATGGGATACATGGTTCAAAGCCTCGTTTTATTAGAGTCTTTTGTGTCAAGTCCTTATGGAACTTTAAACAATTTGAATGGTTTGTATTATTAAACTTGTAGTCTTGGATTATTTTAAGCAATGTTGGTTGTAACATTTTGAAACTTAATTATGGATGAACATCATGGTTTCTATCATCTAGTTGTTTGGTATAATTGAATGCAATGATATTAAGCAAGTCACACGTAATCACGCTTCTGCAAAAGTCAGGGTGTGACAGTTTGGCATCAGAGCTTCGATTGTAGCGAACTAGGATTCTTTCTTGAGTCTAGACTACAATCATTAGGGCTCTCTCATGAAAATGTTTTTACAACATTTTTTCATTGCATACACAAAACGCCCAGATCCATGGAACAAACGTTTTACAGAAGGAAAGACAAGAAACACGATTGCAAGTTTACAATGGTGGTTTAGTCTGCATGGGGTAGACTAGGAAAGATAGGAAAGTTTTATGAAGGATAACGTGAATACATGTCTAAGTGATGATTGTTTTGTTTGTATGTACTATGTGATAGTGGTTAATATATGTGCACATGTTACGATTGATGTGTTACAGGCACACATGCCATCCTCAGAGAGTGGGTTGTTTGATGCCCATGACCTGATGGCAGTCGTTTCGGACGACGAGATTTTGCCTGAGCCAGAGATATATACGTCGGACACTGAGAGTGATCCTGACATGCTGTCCGAGGATGAGGACGACTTCCAGCCATTCGCTCTACCAGATTTTGGTGATGATTTACCTATTGCTGATGGTTTCCCTATCGAGGATCCTTTTAACATTCCTACTCCAGTCCATGATCACCTCATCATTGGTCACCATGATGGTGAGCACATTGTGGCTCTGATCCTCGATGTCGTTCCTTTTGTGGTCATCCCTCCCGAGGATTGGCCATTCGATGACTTGTTTGATGACGACATCGATTTGTTTGTAGACGGTTCCCCAGCTGATGCCCAAGGGGACGGGGAGATCGATGAGGATGTTGTTTATATAACACTTCCTGCTGTTCCTGTCATTGAGATATCTTCTGATTCCAGTTTGCATTCGGTTTCAGACTCATTTGAGTCTGTGACTTCTTCAGCGTTACGGGTGGCCAGATTGCAGCTTTTTGCTACTAACTCTGATGACGACACTGCTAGGTCTGTTACACCATCTCCTGCTCGTGACCCCACACCTCCACACGACCCCGAGCCTGGTCCGAGCTAGATCTTGTTCCTTTTGGTTAGCCTGATTTTGCACCTATTGATCCTGACCCGATTCCTGATCTTGACCATGTTCCGTTTGGATTACCAGATATTGCACCCTTATTCCTGACTTGGTTCCTGCACCACCCGAGTTTCCACCTGTTGAGCCATTCATTCCTCCACCCCCACCCGCTGATGTTGCTTCTCTCCTTGCTGTAGAGTCTGATGTTCACCTCACTGATTTGCCGATTGTTTTCTTACACGACATCCCTGCACCCCGTCCAGGGGAAGGTACTTCGGGCCAGCCCCTAGTTACGATCCTTTTGCTTCAGCAGCTTTTCCTCCGATTCCGCAGACGACACCATTCACTCCTTTCACATCAGCACCGTTTAAAGAGCCATTCCGATGGTTCCCACCATACACTATGCCGATCTCAGACCCTTATCATCCCTCCCATTTTGTTGGATACACACTGGATGAGTTGCTTTTGTCGCTGCAGTTGCAGTTTGAGGTTTTGAGTCTTAGAGTTTTGGAGCTTGAGCTAACTCCTCCAAGTCCTACACCTTGTCCCTGTTAGTCTACTTTTGTTCCTCCACATTTATCGTCATCTCCTTTTGCACATCCACCTGCTGCTCCTGCTCCTTTTCCGGGTTTTGATGCCCGTTCTCTTACTGTCGAGCAGCAGATTAGCTTTTTTGCTTCGCCGTGTGTATGAGCTCGAGGAGGAGCTCGCACATGTCATAGTATGCTTTTCTTCCCTCCTCCTCCTCCACCATCAGCACAATAGGTTTTTGGTCTTATGCAGATGCATTACTTTTGGTGAGAGCACTACTATTGAGCCGAGATTGTGAAGACTTTTGAAGACCACTTTTGACCATGTGATTTTTGTATATTGACAGACTTATTAGACAAGGGATAGTGTGACCCTATGTCCCTTTTGATGTGATACACTTTGTGAACAATGTAACTGTGGTCGGTAATTAATGAAAGCTCAATCGTCATGTTCTCACTAAACAATTTGTAGATTTACATGTTTGTGCTATGATTATTTTGCTGCATGGTTGCTTGCTATGATGATTGCTTATATATATGTACTTATGACCTCTAGACAATTATTTATTTAACGAATAAGACCTGGCCTATCTGACCTTCTTCTTAGAAGAAAGATGCCGCCGCGAAGGAACACCGATACCAATAATCCTCTGCCCACGACAGAGGCGGAATTACAAGAGCGCATCTCACAGGCCATCGCACAACACGAGGCCCTTCGCTCCAAACACATCGTGGGTACCTCAGGTAATAACTGACCCAACGGTAATGTTTAGTCATATAAGACACATTACAATACGTTTGGATATTTCCGAGTGTGCTTTGCTAATGCTTTCTGTGAATAATGTTGCTTATGTTGCAGGCTGCACCTACAAGCAGTTTTTGGACTGCAAGCCCCTGAATTTCGACGGCACTGGGGGTGCCGTAGCCTTTGTGCGCTGGGTTGAGAAGACGGATTCTGTTTTAAGGATGAGTAAATGTGCTCCAGAGCATCAAGTCACGTACATTTCTAGACTGTTTCTAGACGGGGCTTTGTCATGGTGGAACCTTCAGGTTCAGACGTTGGGTGAGGCGGCTGCGTATGCTTTGACATGGAATGAATTGAAGGAGTTGATGCGTAATAAGGTATTGTTCTCGTGCAGAAATCCAGAAGTTGGAAACTGAATTCTGGAACTTGAAAATGGATGGTCCGAAGGTGGCTGAGTATGTGCAGAGGTTTCATGACTTTTCAAGAGTGGTTCCTTATTTGGCGGAGCCAGAGTTTAAGAGTATCGAACGTTTCATCTAGGGTTTGGCACCTCAGATTCTGAGCATGGTGACAGCTTCTAAGCCTCCAACCATTTTCGAGGCTATTGACTTGAGCATAGCACTTACTGAAGAAGCGATCAGGTTGGGAAAGTTTTCGATTTCCAAAGCAAAGAAGAAAGAGACTCACGTGGAGTCATCTGGGGAAAACAAAAGGAAGTTCACTAACTTCAAGAAGGGCACTCAAGCGAGCAACAATAACAACAGTGCCAACAAGAGCAGGGATACCAGCCAGTCAGCTGAGGTCAGGACTGGCGCTGCAAACACTGAGCCCAAAGGGGAAGGGTACATGGGCACTCTGCCCAAGTGTGATATTAGTTAGCATCATCACACCAGACAATGTAGGTATGGGAGATGTGAAAACTGTGGCAAAGTGGGGCATGCCAGGGAGGCGTGCTGGTATGGTGCTAGATGAAGGAATGGAAGATCTGGTGGTAATGGTAATGGTAATGGTAATGGAAACCATGGTGGTAATGGGAATCAGACTGGGAATCGAAATCAAGGAGGAAATGGTAATTTTGGTGGAAACGAAAATCGTTGTGGTTATGGAAACCAAGCTGGTAACGGAAACCGAGGTGGAAACAATAACAACAACCAAGGTGGTAATGACAATGGACGCGGTCAAGGTTGTTTTGGTTGTGGTGAAATGGGGCACTTTAAGCGGGATTTCCCAAAGAATAATCAGGTACGTGGAAGGGTGTTTAACATTGGAGCTAGGGAAGCCCGCCAGGATCTGAACGTGGTTACTGGTACGTTCCCTATTAATCAACATTATGCATCTGTGCTGTTTGATACTGGTGCTGATTATAGCTTCTTATCTCTAGAATTTAAGAATATACTTGGCTTAGTTGCAAGTAAGTTAAAAGTCCCGTACTCAACAGAACTGGCTAATGGAAAGCTAGTAGAAGCCAATGAAGTTATTAGAGGTTGTGTTATAGAACTTAGAGAGCGTGAGTTCTCGATAGCTCTTCTGCCAGTTGACTTGGGAAGCTTCGACGTCGTAGTTGGGATGGATTGGCTGTCTAGCAATCATGCGGAGATTGTGTGCCATGGGAAGACTATTCGCATTCCAATGGCGAATGAAGAGACGATCGTGATTCACGGACGATACGCCCCTGTGGATTATTAGTTGTTTGAAGGCACGAAAGTTTTTGCGTAAAGGATGTGTTGCATTCTTGGCTCATGTTGTCGATAAGAAAGCCGAAGAGCCGAAGCTCGAAGATATCCCTATGGTAAGGGAATATCCTGAAGTCTTCCCCGAAGACTTGCCAGGACTACCTCCTCAACGACAAGTCGAATTCCACATTGACTTGGTTCCAGGCGCCGCGCCTCTAGCCAAGGCACCTTATCGATTTGCGCCTTCAAAGATGCAAGAGTTATCCATGCAGCTTCAGGAGTTAATAGACAAGGGATTCATAAGGCCGAGCTTCTCGCCTTGGGGAGCTCCAGTGTTGTTTGTCAAGAAGAAGGATGGTAGCTTTCGAATGTGCATCGACTACCGGGAGCTGAACAAGCTAACCATTAAGAATCTGTATCCCTTGCCGAGGATTGATGATTTATTCAACCAACTGCCAGGATCGAGCTACTATTCCAAGATCGACGTTCGATCAGGTTATCATCAGCTGCGGATTCAAGAGGAAAGTATATCGAAGACTTCCTGCAGAACTCGTTATGGACATTACGAGTTTCTAGTGATGCCATTTGGGTTGACTAATGCATCGGCAGTATTTATGGATTTGATGAATCGGGTTTGCAAGCCCTATCTCGATAATTTCGTGATCGTATTTATCGATGATATTTTTATTTGTTCGCGGACGAAAGAAGGTCATGAGCAACACCACAGAGCCATCCTAGAGCTGCTAAAGAAGGAAAAGCTCTACGCTAAGTTCTCGAAGTACCAGTTTTGGATACGTGAGGTACAGTTCCTCGGTCACGTGGTAAACGAGAATGGTATTCATGTGGATCCCACAAAGATCGAGGCAATCAAGAACTGGGAAACTCCGAAGACGCGGACCGAGATCCGACAGTTTCTGGGTTTAGCAGGGTATTATCGCAGGTTTATTGAGAATTTCTCCAAGATAGCTCAACCGTTGACCTCCCTTACTCAGAAGGATAAGAAGTACGAATGGGGAGACAAGCAAAAAGAAGCCTTTCAGCTGCTCAATAATAAGCTATGCTATGTACCTATATTATCCCTACCCGAAGGCCCCGACGACTTCATGGTATATTGTGATGCTTCGCGCCAGGGATTGGGTTGTGTGCTAATGCAACGACAAAAGGTTATCGCTAATGCTTCTCGCCAACTGAAGGTCCATGAGAAGAACTACACCACGCATGATTTGGAGCTAGGCGCAGTGGTGTTTGCTTTAAAGATCTGACGACACTATCTGTATGGTACTCGATGTATTATATTCACAGACGACAAGAGGCTTCAGCACATATTCGATCAGAAAGAGCTTAATATGAGACAGCGACGATGGGTTGAGTTGTTAAACGATTATGGCTGCGAGATCAAGTATCAACCAGGAAAGGCGAATGTGGTGGCAGATGCCTTAAGTCGAAAAGAAAGGATTAAGCCCATAAGGGTTCGGGCTTTAGAAATGATTATTCAGACGGATCTCACTTTGCGTATACGTGCTGCACAAAGAGAAGCTCTTAAGAAAGAGAACATTAAGGCTGAATATCTCCGAGGAATGAAGAAAAAGTTGGAGCTTAACGAGGAAGGAACCTCGTATTTCATGGTACGTATATGGGTTCCGCTTTATGGTGGTATTAGAGAGGTTATTTTCGGTGAAGCTCATAAGTCGAGGTACTCGATCCATCTAGGATCGGACAAGATGTACCAAGATCTGAAGGATTACTATTGGTGGCCAAGACTTAAGAGTGATGTTGCCATTTATGTTGGGAAGTGCTTAACTTGTGCCAAGGTAAAGGCCGAGTACCAGAAACCCTCAGGTCTTCTGCAATAGCCTGAGATACCCATGTGGAAGTGGGAACAAATTTCTATGGACTTCGTAACAAAGTTACCCAGAACCCATAGAGGACATGACAGGATTTGGGTAATAGTGGACCGATTGACAAAGTCTGTGCACTTCTTACCGATTCGAGAAAAGGATAGCATTGGTAAGCTAGCTGAGCTTTACCTCAGGGAGATAGTAGCACGTCATGGAGTGCCTATCTCGATAATATATGATAGAGATGGACGGTTCGTATCAATGATTTGGCAATCCTTCCAGGAAGCTTTTGGTTCTCAGTTAAATCTGAGTACAGCCTTCCACCCGTAAACTGACAGACAGAGCGAAAGAACTATTCAGACGTTGGAATATATGCTCCGTGCTTGTGTAATGGATTTATGTGGTAGTTGGGATACTAATCTACCTCTGGTTGAGTTTTCCTATAACAACAGCTACCATACAAGCATCCAAGCTGCACCGTTCGAGGCACTCTACAGACGTAAATGCCGCTCACCATTATGTTGGGCAGATGCAGGTGATAGACAGATGGTTGGGCCCGAACTGGTCCAAGAAACGACTGATAAGATAATGCAGACCCGAGAGCGCATCAAGGCGGCTCCTGATCAACAAAAGAGTTATGCGGACCATTTGACACTTGTGCTCCGTAAACACCACATGATGTAGGAAAAAATATTTTATCAAAGAAACAATGTGTTTTGGTCTCAAAATTTGTTTATTTTTGTTTTACAATTTCACGTTTTTATTCTGGTTCGATTTCAATCTTTAAATCGCTTTCTGGAAAGTTATACGCGAACTGATGTGTAAACGTAATCAGTTTAATGCGGCAAACACTCCGGAGCAATGACATAGGCTTAACATACCTTAAATAACTTTTATATAACTTAGAAATAAGTTTTGAAGGCTTTGGTGTGTCAAAAACAAGTTTATTCACTCTCAGGGACTATATGCGTCAAACTGCGAAAGTCTGCTGATTCGTATAGTAACGAACATTCCGGAACTTGATCATAAGCTAAACGTACCCTAAATATCCTTTACATAGCTTAGAAATAGGCTTTGAGGGGTTCGTTATGCGAAAATATGCTTATTTGATCAATAGGGACTAAAAGCGTCAAAAAGTGCATAAGTTTGCATTTACGAGCATATCTTACGTTCTGAACGTACCTGGACATCCAAAATTTTTTTGTAATCATTAAAATATTTTATTTTAGTGATTGGAATGCAAAAATACCATTCGTCGCGTAATTTGGATCGATTTCGCGTCCGTTACGACTTCCGTCGTAATTAACCAAATAACGCAATCGTACGACCAAAAGAACCAACATCCGAGATGTTTTTGAGCATATTTTAAGTTCCCTATACTTTAACTTCATGATAGAGCCTTGAAATGGGGTTAACGGGGCTTAAACGTGTCAAAAATGCATCAAAAACCAAGTTTTGGGCTTGCAGGGACTAAAACTGACAATCTGTCAAAGATGGCTTAGGAGGGGGGCGTAAAACTATGTATATGTCTACGCGGCCTGCGACAACCCGCCAGACAGAAACATTGAATTTGGTCATTTCAGCTGAATTTGATGGTTTTGATCCCTGATTTTGAATACTATGGATTGGTTTTGATATTCCCAGTGTATCATAAACCATGGGCCACACATGTAAGGTCTAGAGTAAAGCACGAATTTCGAGGAACGATCTTAACGGTTGTCGAAAAACTATATATACCCACTTGATTTCACTTCACTCTTCACACTTGATCTCATTTTCTGCTCTAAGTTGAAGCCTTAGCTTCATACCTGAGTAATTTGAGATCAAATCATCATTACTTGGATCTTTTGTAAGTTTCTTTCATGCTTGTTATTGTTTTTCAAGCGTGAAAGTCAAACAGTGTTTAACTTTCTACTTTGACCAGTCTTTGGTCAACATAAAGTTCGTTTGAACTTTGCAACGTGTGCGTAATCACGATTGTTATAGTTCCTTGTGACTATACCTACTGATTACCACGTTAATTAGGCGTAGTGACGAGTCATAGTTTCGATCAAAATACGTGCTTATGGGTATTTTGCAACCAAACTATTCTTGGGTATCAAAACCGTTTATTTTTTATATCAATCTTGGTTTCTAACTTAGTTAAACATGTTTTATCATGTTTAACTCGTCACTTTAAGTTTAGTGCTTATATAGGGTCGGAAGATAAGCGGTCTAAACAACCGCTTAGACTTTCGAACCTGACCCGTTTTTTGACCATAGTTGTATAGGGAATAACCTTCCGAGGTTATACCTTATGGTCACTTCATTTAGTTAGTTGTATGATAGGTAGTTTATATGCCTTAGGAAAATGACCAAAATGCCGTTTTTGCGCATAATTTCATTTTAAGCATATGTAACACATGTTTTGACATCTACACTGATTATATAACATAATTAGATATGTTAAGGCATATAATACTTGTCATAGGACTAGTTAGGCGGTCCGAACGTGCTTTTACGCGAACGACGCGTTAAAGTAGCATAAGCTACCTTAATGGGTCGTAATGGGTCGTAAGCACTTAGGATAGGTTCCGATTTAGAATGTAGGCTTTGTTAAACCATATCACATGAGTTCCAATACATATTTGGTTTACGAGACCTCATTCTACCCGATCTTCTGATTTAGGTGTCGATTCACTAACATAGTATCCGTTACACTAGGAACCGCTTCAACACTTGAACTCTTGGTCTTTTGAGCTTTGTTATACCTTTTGAACAAGAACTATATGCAATCCCAGGCGAGCACATAGTTCCCCTCTTTTACCATTTTCAAATGTTTTGGGGTGATTCATATGTGTAACCAATTTTTTTCGAAATGTATGGCATATATGTGTTCTGTCTTTGATCTTCCTATCTTCATAGTAAGGTTTTTAAGAAATACTTTACGACTCGATGGTTGGTTTATGTGTAGATTATTGGTTACTTAGATAACGAAACTAGAGTAATACAATAAGCACATGGTGGATACGCCGCTGGTACTTCCTATATATAAGTGTGCTTATTATATTACCCTTCGTGGCGTTATCCCAAATCACTATTAGGATTTAGGCTGTCGTGATATGATGATTCAATACGAGAGAAATGAAATCCTTTTATCATCAACCTATCTTCATAGATTGATTTTTCTAGGATGTTTAGAGTACTAATAATGGAATCTTGGTTAGGATTCATTGTGTACTTTAATGCGTATGTAACGAGACGATGTGACGAGAACCTGATCCCTGTAGTACCTACCTATCTTCATAGCTAGACATATATGGGATGTTTAGAGTACTAATATTGTAGTCCCTATTTGGATTCATTGTGTACTTTAATGCATGGTTACGAGCCGGAACAAGTTGACGATTATGTGTTTACATGGTAGTTGTGATTTAGATAACGAAACGGGTGTAATAAAATAAGAACATGGTGGATACGCCGTTGGTACTTCCTATATATAAGTGTTCTTATTTTATTATTCTTGTAGCGTTATCTGGATCACTTTAGGATGTGTGTACAATTGTTTCAATGTTCAAATTATCGAAATCCTCGTAGAATCTTCCATATCTTTATATGTTAGATTCTTAGAAGGATATCTAAAGTATTATCATGAATCATTGATTTGATTAACATAATACTCACACAGGTTTTGATTAATTTCAAAACTGTTATTATAAATCCTTAATTGAATTTCTAATAACATATTATCGAGTTTTACAGTGGTTTAAACGAGATTACGATGTAATGCATAAAAATGACTTAGTAATAATCATATTGCCATATACAAAACTATTTGTCACGAGTTTTCACAATCAAGATTATGTATTGCAATACTAAACTTTTGCCATTCTTTGGCTTCAAGATTTATTTACAATTGACTACTCTCGTAGCTGTTAAAGTATTGCAATACCAAATGTTTTGCCAAATAATTGGCTAACAAAACCTATGTATTCGCCGGCATTTTTATGCTGACCGATTTTCACATATGTTTCAAGTTATCAATTATTCAAGCATGCAATGTATAGGACTGCATTCAGGGCCTTAGACTTCTTAATCAAAAGACAATTACATGTATTTCTTTGTTTGTAAAACGATGTTAATAATTATGAAACAATTTAGTACCAGTAGTTGTGAGCAATTTGTAACGTGACTCCCCGATATTTCCGCCGCGTGTTGTTGTATTACGCGATTGGGGTGTTACAGATTGGTATCAGAGCACTGGTTATAGGGAATTAGGTTATTAGCATGCCTTAAACCTAGTCTATAACCTTCCTAGGACCCAAACGTGAATAGACTTAGGAACTCTTTCCTAAATCCTCATCCTTATTCGTGCCACAACTACTCTATGATTTACAAATCATCTAGCCCTAGATGATTTATTCTGAACCTTAGGCTTCATTCCTTAAGGTATTCCTCAAAATGTTTTCTTAAAAAATTTTCATTGAAATATTTCGCAAACGTTTTCGTCAAAATATTTCGCAAACATGTTTTATCTTAGACGATTTATATCAAAAGATTTCTTAAATGTTTTCCTCAAATGTTTTTCATCGAAATCTTGGGTTTTAATAATGTGAACACATGCAATCTGGAAGGGTGGATGCCTGTACCCCGAGTTTTCTATCTAAGGCTAGAGTGTTCGTACAAATCCGCATTATCGAACCAGTCACTCTTACCTGGGAACTCTTAGGGTGAGTGTCCACTAATAGGCTAAAGCATGTCTTCGTGAAGCATTATAAAAACCTGCCCATCCTGACCATGTCGAACGATTTCTAAAACGACCTTTGTAACACTACTCATTCATATTACCCTCGGCAATATGTTTACTCTTCATGACAATCGAAACATCTTTCCTTTCTCAATACTATTTCGCCATATTACCTTCGGTGATATGTTTGATTCGATACAGTTGAAATGAATTTCATTTCATTTCATTTCACGACACTACGAGATTCTATTTCATTTTCAAAACACTACCTTTGTTTTTCAAAATTTCAAATTTTTACCATTTGGATGAGAATTTTCAAAATTTCAAACACAAAGTTCCTTTATTATAAAAACTAAAATTTAAAACATTTTATCATAAAAACAATAAATTTTTAAATAGTAAAGGATTTATAACGCAAACCATTAACTTGGTTTGTATTCTCTCATCCAGAAATATTACAAAAGTTTATTTTTCAAACAACTCTTGTTTCAAAACAAAATCCACAACACTGTATTTTCTAAATACAAGAACTAGACCTATGAACGAGATTTTACTAGATCAAATTTTTCACAATACAATGATGTTACAAACTCATAACAATTTGATAAATCTAACTTATTTGGTTTTCACTATAGCTATACTTTCAAGATGCCTCCTCACCGCGACGCCACTCGGAACACTGAATTAGCAACAATGATTTCTCAGCAGCTAAACACCTTACTCCCTGGCATTGTGACTCAAGTCAACCAAATCCAAAACAATAACAACAATGTTTTATCGCCATGTAACTATAAACAATTCAACTCGGCTAAACCACTCAGGTTTAATGGGTCTGAAGGAGCAACTGCACTCCTACAATGGTTTGAAAGTATAGAAAGCACATTCCGCCATGTTCAGTGTCCAAATGAGCGCAAGGTAGATTTTGCTTCGAGTGTCTTTCAAAGGAGAGCACTCACTTGGTGGAATGGTATTATGAGAGACCGAGGTGCCGATGTAGCAATGGAACTGACGTGGGAAGAATTTAAAGATCTTATGAAGAAAGATTCTACCCACGAAGCGAAATAAGGACACTTGAAAACGAGTTCTATTATCTAAAACAAGATAGTGGGGAAAACCGTGCCTACACTAACCGATTTGAACAGCTAAGCCTACTTTGCCCCACTATGGTCACACCTTTGGATCGGGCCATTAAGAAATACATTGATGGCCTACCTGATCTTGTCCAAGACATTGTCACTGGCAGCCAACCTGCAACACTTAGGGTGGCTAAGGAACTAGCCGCTATCTTAATCAATTCCCAGGTTAGAAAATGTAAACTATTTCGAAAAGGAGATAAGAAACAAAACACTGAATCTGTTAACGAGAATTCGAAAAGAACAAAAGCCGAATCTTCTAAAAGTTCTAGGAAGCGCAAGGCTTCAAAGAATTTTGCAATTCCTGCACCTCTTCCACTAAAATCAGTACCCTGTAAAGGATTTTATCATGGAAAGCAACCTCGGTGCAATCATTGCAACTATCACCATGCATCAAATTCCCATTGTCGCCAGTGTACAATTTGTGGTTTATTTGGATATCTAGCTGTGACCTGTCGTATCCAGAACCGAGCAGCCCCTACTCAGACTCGCCCGAGAGCATGTTTCAGTTGTGGTGATTTAAATCATTTCAAGCGAAACTGCCCCAAGCTTGCCAATGCTAATGGTCGAGTATTTAACGTCAACGAGGCTCAAGCTAATGATCAAGCACTTATGATCATCTGAACCTCTTTATTTTCTGTTTATTTTCGAAAACAATGTACATATTTTAACTATGTTTGTAATGACAATATAAATTTGAAAAAGTTTATCTTCATCCTTGTTATTCATTTCCAAATTTCAAACTCTAATGATTTACACTATGTGTGATTACAATTACATGATGACTTTGAGGATTCCGTTCTCTAGGAACAAAATCTTGTAAATAAGCATACCGTGATTGCACTCTAGTGCAATCATACGAACTTGGTAACACGATCGATACGAATACTATGAACAAGTTAATACTATTTGTGATCAAAACATTACATACATGATTTAATTATTTAATATGTATAGTACAAGATTATTTGCTTTGTATGTTGATTTAACGTACTTAGTACATTATTTTCAAGTACATTTTGCTTAGTGTGTTAACTTAGCATACCTAGCGCATGATTTGAAAACATTTTCTCGATATGCTTACAATATGATGACAATGCATTATTAGTATATGTTGCACTTTACCTGTTTGGTTAATATGAAACATATATATATATATATATATATATATATAAACATTCGTACTAGAATAGAATACCTACTACTAAATTTGTTGTATGCAAAATAAGTAGTTTATCATTGCTAGTATGAAATACGATTCGATTTGACAGATATTATGTTGTGACGATGTTTATTTGATTTAGACGATAGTTCGACCTTATTATTTGTTTACCCTCGCTTAACAAGAGAAGCTATGTGGACCATGCGACGAAACGAGTAATTATGGGTGCACACTTAATTATGAGATTCGACGCATGAGAATCATAGTAAGCCTTGTTAAGTATGGTGGCATAAAATCTAGAGTGATTAAGGTAACGGGAGAAGTATGATGCGATAAGAACACGGTGGATATGCCGATGGTACTTCCTATACATAAGTGTTCTTATTGTGTTATTCTTCAGAACGTTGCTGAGATCACTTGGTGATTTTATATTATCTTGGACCATTATGTGGATATGTGCTTATTTGTTATTTGTGTGGTTATTTTCAATAAACAAAAACAAGTACATTCATTAACTCAAATCGAGCCGACCGGGAGTATATTATGGTGTTAAAGATGACGATCTTGATGCCATAAGGTATGTTGACCCGTCTCCTATGCATGAGATGCTCATGGTGCATTGGATGTACCTCGTGGGACGTTAGAAACCGTGTACGTGTAGGTCTTGAATGTACACCCCTTTGTTTGATAGGAAATTACACTAAGAACTTAGTATAACATAGTGCCATACTCAAACGATTTTTGAACACTGGTCAACTTTTTCTTTAAATTCACAAGTTTCAAAGGGTTAAATACCTTGAGATACTTTGAAAATCCCAAATCACATTTTGAATCCCCTAATATTTCCAACACCAAATGATGCTCCGCATCTTTGGGATCTAGCAATTTGCTTATCCATCAGTTGTTTCAATTTCACTCTACAGTCTCCATCGAATAAATTTCGGAAATTTCAAAAAGTAGGGAGACTGTGACACTTATGCTCCGTAAACACCACACGATGTAGGACAAACTCTTTTGTCAAAGAAACAATGTGTTTTGGTCTCAAAATTTGTTTATTTTTGTTTTACAATTTCACGTTTTGATTCTGGTTCGATTTCAAGCTTTAAATCGCTTTCTAGAAATTTATACGCGAACTGATGCATAAACGTAATCATTTTAATGCGATAAACACTCCGGAACAGTGCCATAGGCTTAACATACCTTAAATATCTTTTATATAACTTAGAAATAAGTTTTGAAGGCTTTGGTGTGTCAAAAACAAGTTTATTCACTCTAAGGGACTATTTGCGTCAAACTGCGAAAGTCTGCTGATTCATATAGTAAGGAACATTCCGGAGCTTGATCATAAGCTAAATGTACCCTAAATATCCTTTACATAGCTTAGAAATAGGCTTTGAGGGGTTCGTTATGCGAAAATATGCTTATTTGAACAATAGGGACTAAAAGCATCAAAAAGTGCATAAGTTTGCATTTACGCGCATATCTTACGTTCTGAACGTACCTGGACATCCAAAAATTTTTGTAATCAGTAAAATAATTTGTTTTAGTGATTGGAATGCAAAAATACCGTTCGTCGCGTAATTTGGATCGATTTCGCGTCCGTTACGACTTCCGTCGTAATTAACCGAATAACGCAATCGTACGACCAAACGAACCGACATCCAAGATGTTTTTGAGCATATTTTAAGTTCCCTATACTTTAACTTCATTATAGAGCCTTGAAATGGGGTTAACGGGGCTTAAACATGTCAAAAATGCATCAAAAACCAAGTTTTGGGCTTGCAGGGACTAAAACTGACAATCTGTCAAAGATGGCTTAGGAGGGGCGCGTAAGACTATGTATATGTCTACGCGGCCCACGACAACCTGCCAGACAGAAACATTGAATTTGGTCATTTCAGCTGAATTTGATGGTTTTGATCCCTGATTTTGAATACTATGGATTGGTTTTGATATTCCCATTGTATCATAAACCATGGGCCACACATGTAAGGTCTAGATTAAAGCACGAATTTTGAGGAATGATCTTAACGGTTTTCGAAAAACTATATATACCCACTTGATTTCATTTCACTCTTCACACTTGATCTCATTTTCTGCTCTAAGTTGAAGCCTTAGCTTCATACCTGAGTAATTTGAGATCAAATCATCATTGCTTGGACCTTTTCTAAGTTTCTTTCATGCTTGTTATCGTTTTCAAGCGTGAAAGTCAAACAATGTTTGACTTTCTGCTTTGACCAGTCTTTGGTCAACACAAAGTTCGTTTGAACTTTGCAACGTGAGCGTAATCACGATGGTTATAGTCCCTTGTGACTATACCTACTGATTACCACGTTAATTAGGCGTAGTGACGAGTCATAGTTTCGGTCAAAATACATGCTTATGCGTATTTTGCAACCAAACTATTATTGGGTATCAAAACCGTTTGTTTTGATATCAAACTTGTTTTCTAACTTATTTAAACATGTTTTAACATGTTTAACTCGTCACTTTTAGTTTAGTGCTTATATAGGGTCGTAAGATAAGCGGTATAAACTACCGCTTAGACTTTCGAACCCGACCCGTTTGGTCGATCATTAGGATCCGACCAAACATATTTTGTGACCATAGTTGTACAGGGAATAACCTTCCGAGGTTATACCTTATGGTCACTTTGTTTAGTTAGTTGTATGATAGGTAGTTTATATGCCTTAGGAAAATGACCAAAATGCCCTTTTTGCGCATAATTTCATTTTAAGCATATGTAACACATGTTTTGACATCTAAACTGATTATATAACATAATTAGATATGTTAAGGTATATAATACTTGTCATAGGACTAGTTAGGCGGTCCGAACGCGCTTTTGCGCGAACGACTCGTTAAAGTAGCATAAGCTACCTTAATGGGTCGTAAGCACTTAGGATAGGTTCCGATTTAGAATGTAGGCTTTGTTAAACCATATCACATGAGTTCCAATACTCATTTGGTTTACGAGACCTCATTCTACCCGATCTTCCGATTTAGGTGTCGGTTCACTAACATAGTATCCATTACACTAGGAGCCGCTTCAACACTTGAACTCTTGGTCTTTTGAGCTTTGTTATACCTTTTGAACAAGAACTATACGCAATCCCAGGAGAGCACATAGTTCCCCTCTTTTACCGTTTTCAAATGTTTTGGGGTGATTCATATGTGTAATCAATTTGTTTTCAAAATGTATGACATATATGTGTTCACTAAGTGCTTTTATGTGTATTATTCCGATTATGCAAATACGATGTTTATCTAAATCCTTAAGTGATCTACCTATCTTCATAGTTAGATTCTTATAGGATATTTGAAGTACAGTCTTAGATCTTCCTATCTTCATAGTAAGGTTTTTAAGAAGTACTTTACGACTCGATGGTTGGTTTATGTGTAGATTATTGGTGATTTAGATAACAAAACTGGAGTAATACAATAAGCACATGGTGGATACGCCGCTGGTACTTCCTATATATAAATGTGCTTATTATATTACCCTTCGTGGCATTATCCCAAATCACTATTAGGATTTAGGATGTCGTGATACTATGATTCAATACGAGAGAAACGAAATCCTTTTATCATCAACCTATCTTCATAGATTGATTTTTCTAGGATGTTTAGAGTACTAATAATGGAATCTTGGTTAGGATTCATTGTGTACTTTAATGCGTATGTAACAAGACGATGTGATGAGAACCTGATCCCTGTAGTACCTATCTATCTTCATAGCTAGACATATATGGGATGTTTAGAGTACTAATATTGTAGTCCCTGTTTGGATTCATTGTGTACTTTAATGCATGGTTACGAGCGGGAACAAGTTGACGATTATGTGTTTATGTGGTAGTTGTGATTTAGATAACGAAATGGGTGTAATAAAATAAGAACATGGTGGATACACCGCTGGTACTTCCTATATATAAGTGTTCTTATTTTATTATTCTTGTAGCGTTATCTGGATCACTTTAGGATATGTGTACAATTGTTTCAATGTTCAAATTATCGAAATCCTCGTAGAATCTTCCATATCTTTATATGTTAGATTCTTAGAAGGATATCGAAAGTATTATCCTGAATCATTGATTTGATTTACATAATATTCACATAGGTTTTGATTAATTTCAAAACTGTTATCATAAATCCTTAATTGAATTTCTAATAACATATTAACGAGTTTTACGATGGTTTAAACGAGATTACGATTTAAGGCATCAAAATGACTTAGTAATAATCATATTGCCATATACAAAACTATTTGTCATGAGTTTTCACAATCAAGATTATGTATTGTAAAACTAAACTTTTGTCATTCTTTGGCTTCAAGATTTATTTTCAATTGACAGCTCTCGTAACTGTTAAAGTATTGCAATACCAAATGTTTTGCCAAATAATTGGCTAACAAAGCCTTTGTATTCGCCGGCATTTTTATGCTGACCTATTTTCACATATGTTTCAGGTTATCAATTATTCAAGCATGCAACGCATAGGACTGCATTCAGGGCCTTAGACTTCTTAATCAAAAGACAATTACATGTATTTCTTTGTTTGTAAAATGATCTTAATAATAATGAAACAATTTCGTACCAGTAGTGGTGAGCAATTTGTAATGTGACTCCCCGATATATCTGCCGCGTGTTGTTGTATTACGCGATTGGGGTGTTACAGACCAAAGGCGAAAACCCTTGGAATTTGAAGTAGGTGATATGGTTTTGTTAAAAGTCTCACCTTGGAAAGCTGTAGCATGTTTTGGGAAACATGGCAAGTTAAACCCACGTTATATCGGGCCATTCAAAATACTGGAAAGGGTTGGTACCGTAGCGTACAAGTTGGAGCTACCAGAAGAATTACACAGTGTTCATGATACATTTCATGTATCAAATCTAAAGAACAGTCCAACTCAAGAGACAGTTGTCATCCCTGTGGATGAAGTGCATATAGACGACACACTTCACTTCACCGAAGAACCCGTTGAGGTTACCGATTGGAAAGTTAACAAGACTCGGAGGAGTAGTGTTAAGCTTGTCAAGGTTCGTTGGAACGCACATCACGGCCCAGAGTTTACTTGGGAACTTGAAGATCGTATGAAAGCAAAGTACCCACATTTGTTCCCTAACTCCCCTGCAACCAATAGCGAAGCTTAAAATTTCAGGATGAAATTTTCTTAACGGGGGGAGAATGTGACAACTATCAAAATTTCATGTATCCGTACATAATTAAACAGTAATTAGTGACTTAATGACTCGGTTGATTTAAATTAATGAAATGAATGCTTTCTGATTATTGTCATATACATACATGTGCATCACATATTGCATAATGTCATATCATTATTGCATGCAACACTTTATTGATTCAAATGATGCACGAAACAAAGTAAGCACAATTATCAGAAAACTCAGAAATACTGACGGGAGTTCAGTACTTAGACAGACATGGTATTGAGACACAGAATGGGCCAGAAACCAAGAGTTACACTAGTATAGTGTGTAGGAAAGTAAGGATCATAAAATTGCCTTCCTAGTGATAGTATAAGTACCGGAAAGTGCCTAAAACACACATAAACTGCAAAATTCTGTTGAATTTAGCAAAAATCAGCTTTTAGACAACTTAATATTATGCGGAATTATGGTTAAATGGTCCAGAATGCTTTCCTCAGTGTCGGGAATCAAAACTATCACAAAAGGTAATATAAAGCACCCTAAACTGCATAATTTAGCACCTTAACTGTAAAGACCGCTTATTCGTCTTTATAAAATAACAACTTTACTGGTTTAAAGACTTTACATTTAATAACATTCGTAAAAACTTTTAACAAAATTCGGGCATGACCCGTCCATAAGACAAGCTTACCCCTGTTAAGATTATAATCAAAACTAAATACAACACTACGGTTTGTTCTACAACATGCTACTAAGACCAAAACAACAAGTTTTGAAAAGTATGGCTACTAACAAAGTTATGCAAAATAAACAACTGTTTGACACAAAACATTAAAGCAAACTAGCGGAAGCGATTGGCATGACATATCAAGAACACGTGCTCGCTCCAATTCTCCAAGTCGCCTAAGATGAGGATTTACCTACATTCACAACAAACTTTAAAAAGTTAATCATAATACTTGATTCGCTTGCAACAACATCAATATAATTCCATTCGTTTATGCTCTTTCATTTCTCCTACGCTTACGATTACCCAACTAGATGGATTGGCATATACTCTCGTAATGAGATGCAATGGTACACTTACGACCCGGTAACATCGGGTTGATTGCTTTCAGCATAAATCCTTCGTTCTATCCGTTAAACGGATTGAAATTTATACATTCCTTATTGCATTCATGACCACCCGTTCTAAACGGATGGTACCATATTCTTACTCGACTTGTTCAATTCGAACCGGTCGACTTGCATAGCTTATCGTAACCTTCGTTAGCATAATCAAACCCACAAGGAGTTTGTTATTCATTTACTAATAACCATATTCATTATAACTCAGATTGTTCATCATAATTATTAACAAAATTTAAGTAAGGTTTTGTATGTACAGAACATACCTCGGTCTTGCGTGCCTTCCGTTTTCCTAGTGCTTGTACCTTCCTCCTTCACGCCTACATTACAACATTCATTCATTCATTTAGTTCATCTACTTCATTCTACCATTTTCCAAGTTACTCATAAATTCATCTCTTAGGCATTTCATCAAACACTTGGTAGGCATCATAATTAAAGTATAAGGTACAAGTCTCTAAAGCACATCTTTACTAGTTCATCATCACCCAACATTCATATTTATTCTAATTTTGCATAATTATTTCCTCCTACATCAATTTATCTAACATTCAAGCATTACAAACTAGATCATATATCAAGGTAACATACAATCACAATCATTATGATCTTCTTAATCATAACACAATTTCACAAAGTGGGTTTTCACTACAATCTTTCATGCAACCTAAAATTAAACGTGATTCTTGTTCTAGGAGGAAATTCTAAATCAGATTTCCCATATATGGTACAAGAAATCGAGATTGGTTGAACCCCTCATTCTACAATTCGTGATTTCAGAAAAATTAAGCTTACCACTTCAATAATCGAGTTTAGATGAGTGTAAATCGGAGTTCATGCATTGGATTATCGTTGAATTTCCACTTCAATTTGCTGAATTTGGAGAACAAGGGTTTCACCTTGTTCCCCTCCTGTTTGATCGATCCAAACCACGCACAGAGTGTGTGTTTATGGGTTTACCCATTATAAATCCTTTATTATTAGAACTTTACACATTACCCCCTTCTAAGTTGATAAGTATTTAATTCAAGCATTATTTCAAATTTTTAACTTATTTCTTATCATAACCCATCAACTAGGTTACTTTTTTTTCATTTTCATTTATTTTAATTAATAACCGGTTTTTGGGGCTTTACAAGTCTACCCCCCTTAAAAGAGGTTTCGTCCCCGAAACCTGGGTGCATAACAAATTTAAAGTGCACATACCAAACAGAAAAGGATAGTGCTTCCTCATTTCATCTTCTTCTTCCCATGTGAGTTCTGACCCCTTTCGGTGTTGCCATTGAACCAACACTTGTCTAACAGCTTTGTTGCGGAGATTCTTCACCTTGACGTCTTTAATGGCTATTGGTCTTTCGACATAATTCAACCCCTCTTTCAACTCGATGTCATCGAGAGGTACTAATGCTGTTTCGTCCGCAAGACACTTCCTCAACTGTGACACGTGGAAGGTATTATGAATCCTGTCTAGAGTTGGCGGTAATTCTAATCGATATGCAACCCTTCCAACTCGAGCCAAGATTTTGAACGGTCCAATATATCGATGACCTAATTTGCCCCGTTTGCGAAAACGGATTATACCCTTCCATGGGGACACTTTCAGCAGAACGAAATCTCCGGCTTGAAATTCAATAGGACGCCTTTTCTTGTTTGCGTAAGCTTTTTGCCGATCCTGGGCTGCCTTCAGTCGAGCTCTTACCAATTTTATCTTTTCATTTGTTACTGCTATTAGATCACTTGGCGCAAGCTCTCTTTGCCCCACTTCACCCCAACATACGGGAGTTCTACATTTTCTCCCGTACAGTAATTCATAAGGAGCCATTTGAATGCCACTATGGTAACTATTATTATAAGAGAATTCCACTAGGGGCAGATGGTCACCCAGTTTCCCACAAAGTCTAAGGCACACGCTCTCAACATATCGACAAGTGTTTGAATGGTTCTTTCTGACTGACCGTCAGTCTGAGGGTGGTAGGCGGTGCTTATGTGTAGCTTCATGCCCACACTCTCGTGAACTTTTGCCAATAACGAGAGGTGAATCTAGTATCCCGATCCGAGACGATTGAGACAGGCACTCCGTGTCGAGATATGATCTCATTCATATATATTTCTGCCATTTTCTCGGAAGAGTAAGCCTCTTTGATGGGTAGAAAATGAGCGCTTTTCGTAAGTCGATCTACGATTACCCATATTGTATCGTGCCCCTTTTTCGTTCTAGGAAGCTTGGTTACCAAATCCATCATTAGTTCCTCCCATTTCCATACCGGAATCTCTAAAGGTTGCAACTCCCCGTATGGTTTTTGATGCTCTGCTTTCACTTGGGAACATGTTAAGCATTTCGCGACATACTTAACAATATCACGTTTCATGCCCGGCCACCAATAATTGGTCTTCAAGTCCCGATACATCTTTGTAACCCTGGGGTGAACCGAATACCGTGACTTATGAGCTTCTTCAAGTAACGCTGTCTTGACTTCAAAGAAACGAGGTATCCAAATTCGGCCGAATCTCGTCTTGAGTCCGATCGAATTTTCTTCTAGTTTATCGGTTACACCTTTTAATCTTTCTTTCTTTAAGTCTTCCGCTCCAAGCGACTTTATTTGGGAATCACGTATCGTCTCGAGTAATCGTGGCGTAACTATCATCTTCATGGATTTTACTCGAATGGGAGACGGATACTCTTTTCGGCTTAACGCATCGGCTACCACATTCGCTTTTCCCGGGTGATAAAGGATATCACAATCGTAATCTTTGATAAGTTCTAACCATCTCCGTTGCCTCATATTTAAGTCTTTCTGGTCAAAGAAATATTTAAGGCTTTTGTGATCCAAGTAAATTGTGCATTTCGCGCCATATAGATAATGCCTCCAAATCTATAAGGCAAACACTACCGCTGCCAATTCCAAATCGTGGGTTGGGAAGTTTATTTCATGCAGTTTCAATTGTCGTGAAGCATATGCGATAACCCTTCCCCTTTGCATCAAAACGCAACCTAAACCCTGGTGTGAAGCGTCTGAATAGACCACCAGGTCTTCAGTCCCGTCCGGTAATGTCAAGACCGGGGGACATGATAATTTCTCTTTTAATACTCGGAAGGCTTCCTCCTGTTCTTTACCCCACACAAACTTCTCTTTCTTCCTCGTCAGTTTGGTAAGGGTAAAGCTATCTTCAAAAAATCCTGTATGAACCTTCTGTAATATCCCGCGAGGCCTAGAAAACTTCTTATTTCAGTCGGGTTCTTCGGAGAAACCCATTTCATTACGGTATCAATCTTTGACGGATCCACCAAAACACCTTCAGAAAATGATTATATGGCCTAGAAACTGCACCTCTCTGAGCCAGAAGGCGCACTTTGAGAATTTTGCATAAAGTTTTTCTTTACGGAGAATTTCAAGTACTTCACGCAAGTGTCTTGCATGTTCGGCCTTGCTTCGTGAGTAGACTAGAATATCATCTATGAACACGATCACAGATTTATCTAGCATGGGTCGGCATACCCGATTCATCAGATCCATGAACGCAGCCGGCGCATTCGTCAATCCGAATGACATGACTAAAAATTCATAATGCCCATAACAGGTTCTGAACGCGGTCTTTGGAATATCTTCTCCCCGTACTCTAACTTGATGGTATCCCGAACGCAAATCTATCTTGGAGAACCAACTCGCCCCTTGCAATTGATCAAAAAGATCGTCAATTCTAGGTAAAGGGTAGCGGTTCTTGACGATTAGCTTATTTAATTCTATGTAGTCAATGTACATGCGCATCGACCCGTCTTTCTTCTTAACAAATAAGACAGGCGCTCCCCAAGGTGACACACTCGGACGTATAAAGCCCTTATCTAGCAAATCTTGCAATTGTGTCATTAACTCCCGCATCTCGGTGGGAGCCAGTCTATAGGGAGCCTTCGCAACCGGCTTCGCACCCGGATTCAATTCGATGCGAAACTCTATTTCTCTTTCAGGGGGAAGTCCCGGCAATTCTTCCTGAAATACATCCGGAAATTCATTCACTATCTCCACGTCTTCAAGCTTCAGGAAACCTTGTTGAACATCTACCACGTAAGCTAGGTATGCCCTACCCCCGTTAAGTGTATACTTAGCGGCTTGAACGAGGGTACAAAGTTTCGCTTCCATCCTTCTCTCTCCTTGTATAGTTATTCGTTTTCCACTTGGGGACTGGACATGTACTGTTTTAGTTTCACAATTAATTCCCGCTTGGTGTCGGGTCATCTAATCCATACCCAATATCATTTTGAATTCCCCCAAAACCATAGGTATGAGGTCGATATCGAATTCTTCATCTTCTATAGTAAATTTGCAATTTTTACAAATCTCGTGTAACGTATAAATCTTACTATCGGCTATTTCTACTTCTAAAGGCATCGGCATTCGTTCAATCTTAAATGAAGGATGTTGTATGATTTCATTTGAAATAAACGACATAGTGGCCCCGGTATCAAACAAAACATAAACCGGTATGGAGTTTAATAAAAAGATACCTGAAACCACATTCAGATGGGACTTAGCTTCTTCGGAGGTGATTTGGAACATCCTCCCTTTCGCCTTAGAGCTTTCTTTGTTCTTTCCCTCCTTCTTTGATCCTAGCTGGAGTTTTGGACACTCCGACTTAACATGCCCTTTCTGGAAACAATTGAAACACGTCTTCGGGTTGCTAGGGCATTTGTAGGACGTATGCCCTTCCTCACCACATTTGTAGCACCCCTTCTTACCCAGAAGACATTCCCCAGTATGAAGTTTTCCACATGTCTTGCACGGAGGAATACCACTCTTTGACTTGTCATTCTTCTTGTGGTCTTGAAACTTTGCTTTCTTGGACGGACTTGAGCTTGCCCCCTTTTCATTCGATCTCTTTTCACCTCGTTCTTCTTGCCTTTTAATCTCGATTTCTCTATCCCGTGCCAAATTGATAAGCTCATCAAGGGTTTCACAATTTGAGGGAGTGATGAACTCCCAAAATTCTGCTTTTAATATGCCAGAAAAGCGATTGATCTTCATTCTTTCAGTCTTCACAAAATCCCTACAGAACTTCATCTTATCCATGAAAGTGTTTGATATTTCATTTATTGACTCATTTTTCTGTCTGAGGTGTAAGAAATCCTCCTGAATCTTGTCAATAGCTGACTGAGGACAATGATATCTCATTAAGGGTTCCTTAAATTCTTGCCAAGTCATCTCTTGTAACTTGTCCTCCCCAACTTCCTTACTATGTGCATCCCACCAATCTTTCGCTTGAAGAGTAAGTTGACCAGTAGCAAACATCACCTGGTCTTCCTTATCACACCGACTTAGTATAAACACCGCTTCTATGTTTGAAACCCACCTTTGGCATGCAATCGGATCGATTTTACCATCATACGTCGCGGGATTGCACGCCATGAAGTCTTTGTAAGTGCACCATCATTCTTTGCTTGTGCTTTTAGATCCTTCAATCAGTTACTTTAATTCTTCGATCTTGCTAGTCATCATGGCATCCACAACTCCCAACACCCGACTTTCTACTTCTTGAGCTAATCGTGGAAGATTAGCTTGCATAACCCCTTCCGCCACTTCTGTGACCTTGCTAATAAGTGCTTCTTGTCTAGTAGTATCATCTTCATCCTCATTAACGTTTCTTGTATCAGCCATCTACACATTGTCATGTTTACATTTAGTACGAATCTCAAACCTTCGTTACATCATGGTGTATTAATCCGTGTTTATTTCATTCACATCCTTACATTCTAAGCTTTACTCGTCTTTTAAACTTTCGTCATTCGTTCGTGTCATTCAACACGTTACTTTCGAATTTTTATAATTCTGTCCATCTTATCCACTAATCGTGGTCATATATATCTTACTTGGCCTTGTATAGGCCTTACACGAACATTCATTAGGCTTTGAATAGCTTAGAAACATCAAGACACGAAAATAAGACAAAACAACAAAATTTCAGCGGATTAATTTCCGATAGCCGTCGCCGACGGCTTCATGCCCCGTCGGCGACGGGCTTCATAATTGGGCGTTGCCCACATAAGCCCGTAGGCAGGAAGTTAACCCGTCGACGACGGCTCACAGCCCGTCGGCGATGGCCTTCCCTTAGCAGAAACGCTGGAAAACTATTTTTGGGGTGTTTAGACTATTTCCCGGGTCCGTTTTCAGCTACACGGGTCCCGGAACTTCTTATTTTACTCACCTTACCACTTCATAGCCTGCTCGAAACTTAAAACTTATACCGTAACACACTATGCATTCTCATATTAAACGAATATTTAAAATTTTACCTCATTGGCGAATCTTGGAGTGAGCACACTTTCAAAAAGAGCTGTCGGTTTGAGTTCAAGCATCACATCTTATGCTCGAATCCCTCAAACCTTGGCTCTGATACCAACTTGTAAAGACCGCTTATTCGTCTTTATAAAATAACAACTTTACTGGTTTAAAGACTTTACATTTAATAACATTCGTAAAAACTTTTAACAAAATTCGGGCATGACCCGTCCATAAGACAAGCATACCCCTGTTAAGATTATAATCAAAACTAAATACAACACTACGGTTTGTTCTATAACATGCTACTAAGACCAAAACAACAAGTTTTGAAAAGTATGACTACTAACAAAGTTATGCAAAATAAACAACTGTTTGACACAAAACATTAAAGCAAACTAGCGGAAGCGATTGGCATGACATATCAAGAACACGTGCTCGCTCCAATTCTCCAAGTCGCCTAAGATGAGGATTTACCTACATTCACAACAAACTTTAAAAAGTTAATCATAATACTTGATTCGCTTGCAACAACATCAATATAATTCCATTCGTTTATGCTCTTTCATTTCTCTTACGCTTACGATTACCCAACTAGATGGATTGGCATATACTCTCATCATGAGATGCAATGGTACACTTACGACCCGGTAACATCGGGTTGATTGCTTTCAGCATAAATCCTTCGTTCTATCCGTTAAACGGATTGAACTTCATACATTCCTTATTGCATTCATGACCACCCATTCTAAACGGATGGTACAATATTCTTACTCGACTTGTTCAATTCGAACCGGTCGACTTGCATAGCTTATCGTAACCTTCGTTAGCATAATCAAACCCACAAGGAGTTTGTTATTCATTTACTAATAACCATATTCATTATAACTCGGATTGTTCATCATAATTATTAACAAAATTTAAGTAAGGTTTTGTATGTACAGAACATACCTCGGTCTTGCGTACCTTCCGTTTTCCTAGTGCTTGTACCTTCTTCCTTCACGCCTACATTACAACATTCATTCATTCATTTAGTTCATCTACTTCATTCTACCATTTTCCAAGTTACTCATAAATTCATCTCTTAGGCATTTCATCAAACACTTGGTAGGCATCAAAATTAAGGTATAAGGTACAAGTCTCTAAAGCACATCTTTACTAGTTCATCGTCACCCAACACTCATATTTATTCTAATTTTGCATAATTATTTCCTCCTACATCAATTTATCTAACATTCAAGCATTACAAACTAGATCATATATCAAGGTAACATACAATCACAATCATTATGATCTTCTTAATCATAACACAATTTCACAAAGTGGGTTTTCAGTACAATCTTTCATGCAACCTAAAATCAAACGTGATTCTTGTTCTAGGAGGAAATTCTAACTCAGATTTCCCATATATGGTACAAGAAATCGAGATTGGTTGAACCCCTTATTCTACAATTCGTGATTTCAGAAAAATTAAGCTTACCACTTCAATAATCGAGTTTAGATGAGTGTAAATCGGAGTTCATGCATTGGATTATCCTTGAATTTCCACTTCAATTTGCTGAATTTGGAGAACAAGGGTTTCACCTTGTTCCCCTCCTGTTTGATCGATCCAAACCACGCACAGAGTGTGTGTTTGTGGGTTTACCCATTATAAATCCTTTATTATTAGAACTTTACACATTACCCCCTTCTAAGTTGATAAGTATTTAATTCAAGCATTATTTCAAATTTTTAACTTATTTCTTATCATAACCCATCAACTAGGTTACTTTTTGTTCATTTTCATTTATTTTAATTAATAACCGGTTTTTGGGGCGTTACATTAACGAACCAGTAACCAACCGAACAACCGGACACTACCTGAAACATCAAATTTTAACTAGAAGCATTGTTTTATCATTTCCAAGCTAGTTATGGTCCCCGAACATCATAACACCTATTATAACATCATAACAACTTATACACTAACTAAACCCTTAGATTTCAACCAACTAACTTTACTACTGTTGATACATATTTTGTGGACGCGACTCGGCTCGGTTCGACTTGACTCGGTTCGACCCGGTTAGGTTCGGCTTAAGCCCGACGTCACGACATTCCTCCGTCGTGCGCCCTAGAGATCGACACACGAAGCACGGAGAGCCGCTGACCTGTCCCGCCGACACATCACGATGACATCACCGTAGTGATGTCATGATGATGTCAAATGAAAATCTCAAACTCATATTGGACGAAATCTATGTTTTCGTTAAAATGGATATGGCGAAATCACTCCTTTTGTTTTCGTCATTTTGTGTGTGGCGAAATCCCTGATTTCGTCACACATGGTTTTCGTCCAAAGGGTTTTCGCCGTTGGTCAGTATAAATAGCTAAGTTGTTAGTCAGTTTAGTCATGAGTTCATGAGACCACTGTGAAACTCCATGAGTGAGAGTCTGTAAACATTGTTTGTATATGTTTGTGGTTGTACTTATCCCTAATCAACAGATATTGAATCTTTGGTTACGCGTGTGTTCTACTTTGTGTTTGGTTTGCACCGTCACGTGGATTCCGCACCCGCGATCGTGTTTGTGATAAACAGGGAATAGGTTACGTATCGGATCCACCGAGAAAAAACGGACCTACAACTACCCATTACAAACCAACTTATACCCCCCCCCTCAACTTACGGTTACAATGGGTGTGGCCCACCCAAGATTTTTTATCTTATTGTTTAATAGATTATGTTAGATCTTTAGTAAACATTGGAACCATTGGTCTAAATGATGTTGGAGATTATTTAAGTTAACCAAGAGACCATAACTCTCATTTCCTTCACAACACACCAACACTTCACTCTTCCTCTCCTCTCCTCTAGTCTCAGCCGAGAACAAGACCCACCACCACCACCATTTTCACCTCATCTTCATCCATTCTCTAGTGATCACAAGGTGTAAGAAGCTTGGTAAAGAAGCTAGCAGCCATTGGAAGGTGAAGGACCTCTCTCACAAGCTATTAACCACCAAGTTCATCATCATCTTCTTCTTGAATCTCATCCCTAGCCTTGTGCTAGTAGTAAGATCCTCTTAATCCCATTTTACATCTTGTTATGTTGGTTAAAAGATGATATAAGTAACTAATCATGAAGAACACTAATCACTAATATAAAGCTCTAAATCATCATGATCTATGTTGTTTAAGTGTTTATATGCTTCTTGATTGTTGATTGTTTGTGTTTATGATGTTAAACATCATATGAAACTTGCTAGATTGTGATTAAACACATGATCTAGCAAGATGACAGGATGATCTTGTGAAAAACCAAGATGATCATACTTTATGTAAGCATGAACTTGAAGTATGAAGTGTTTTTTTTTTTTTTTGAATGATGATGATCAAAGTATAATATAAATGATGTAAGTGAATGATTTCAAAACTAGTTTTCTCAAGAAACTAAGTTAAATTACAAGATTTACATAAACAAGAGTTTTAAAGAAACTAATCACATTTTTAGTGATTAATCAAGTGTAGAAACATGTTACTAACAAGAAAAATTCAAAAAGAAATATTTTTAAAAAAATATTTTACATGTGGTAAAGATCTATAATCTTCTAGAATGATGTTTTTAAACAAATAACCACACTTTAAAGGGTAACTACGCTTACTAAACACTCTACTAAGTTACTACCAATTTTTATAAATTTTCAAGTTCATGAAGTAGTGTAAATGGCTTGATTTTGGCACTTGGTAAGTATTGTTTGAATTATTGATGAATTGTGATGATTTTTAAAAGAAAATGATATGCTTTGAAAGCATGGAAACCTTCATTTTTAAGGGGAAACTATGGTAAAATTTTTCTACAAATTAGACACTTAGAAAAATATTTTTAAACAAGTATTTACAAGTGTATTTTAACCATAATTTTTCATATAAAGTTTGTCATAATTTTTGTTACAAGAATTACAAATATTGGAGGTTGGTTTTTGATAATAAAAGTGACTAAATATGTATTTAGGAAAATATATATTTAGATGTCACCATGTGTGTGATTACTTGTATATTATGTGTATTAGTTATATTATTTTAGGACTTCAAATAATAATATAACTCACCAAAACACCAAGAAATATAACACAAAATATTACCAAAATCCCAAGAGAATAAATATATAATTTATACCCAAACATTGGAGAAACCGAACAAGGAATATAACATACATAAATGTTCCTGAATTAAATCCATAAGTATATTTTGATAAACGGTATTTTGGAAACCAAGAGAACGAAAATATGATTTCTACAAGTGCTACAAAAATATATACTATTTTTTACAAGAAAGAAATGTATTATTTTTAGTAAAGAAAAATATATATATTTACTTGATAAATTAGAAAATATAATATTTTTGGAGAAAATATATATTTTCTTAAACAAGATTTAGAATATGTTATTTTTGGGTGAAAAATGGATTTATATTTATTTTCTAAAATAATCTTGAAAATATATTATTTTTGAGGTTTATATGAAAATATAAATATTTTTGACAAAGAAGAAATATAAATAATTTTCTATACAAATTTTCTTAAAATATTTATATATTTTAAGAATATATGTATATTGGTGATTTTTATTGAAAATAATATTCCGGAAGAAGAAATACAAAATTAAGTATAAGAATACTTAATAAATACGAAAAAAATACGTATTCTCGTACGTATGAATACACACCGGAATACGCCACCAATACTTGGCAAAAATACACAAGGTTAAGAATACATGTATAAGTATACCCATCTTTGGGGAAAATATTCTTTGATGGATTATAAAACAAACAAGTTAAAATATATTATTTTAACAAATATTCCAATAATTAATGAATATAATTTATTTTAAAATATTTAATATTTTAACAAATAATTATATTCTTTGGAATAATATTATGACACCAAGAAATGTAACTCAAAGATACTAAATAAGACAAAAGAAGGCACGACCCATCCGTCTAATTAACCATAGCGCGTGTGTAGGTAGTCGTGCGACTGAAGGAAATCTTTGAGTTACCGAGTTACAAGACGTAAGACTGTGAGTTCATGTCCCCCTTTTCTTTTAACTGTTTTTGGTTTTATAACTTCGGGGTGAAATACATGTTACAAATGATACAATTATTACAAATGGTATGGTTAGCTAAGGAAAATATTGTTCGATCATGTGAATGGGTAGGCGGTAACTTGAGACAATTAATCCTTGTTTAAGGACCGAGGGGCATGAGTGATAGATCTATTTGGGTGTTGCGAGCCCCACCCGTGGGTCCCCGAGTTGGCCGCATGTGGTGACTATGTCATCCCAGCCGAGAGGCCCGGTACGAAATACGCAAAGGATTGAGCCTTCCTACACCGTTGCAGACATATTAATGACATTGCAAATCATTAATTGATCTGTTCCTTGTTGCTTTCATACCGGGGTTTACAAATACATACATACATACTATGGTTACAAAGTTTATTACGAGCTCAGATACAAAACACATGAACTCGCTCAACTTTTGTTGATATTTTCAAACTACATGTATTTCAGAAAATTGATTATGGATCGGGCGGGCGTTTAAGAATTTCAAGTTGTGTCTCCAAATAAATGATGTCATCTAGTAGTACTGAAGGGTTTGAATCGTGTGTTTTATCCTTGATGGGATACATGGTTCAAAGCCTCGTTTTATTAGAGTCTTTTGTGTCAAGTCCTTATGGAACTTTAAACAATTTGAATGGTTTGTAAAACTTGTAGTCTTGGATTATGTTAAGCAATGTTGGTTGTAACATTTTGAAACTTAATTATGGATGAACATCATGGTTTCTATCATCTAGTTGTTTGGTATAATTGAATGCAATGATATTAAGCAAGTCACACGTAATCACGCTTTCGTAAAAGTCAGGGTGTGACAGTATTTGGGTTCCCGGGTCTTGGCGGAACACCAAACGGAGGTCGGTATGGATGCATGGTAAATAAGTTTATAAAACTTGGAAGCACTAGAGAAAAATGTAGATAGAAAATGAGATTTTTCTTCTAAAAAGTTGGGTGAAAAGTGAAGTATTTATAGGTTTAAATGGGAATTTCAAAAAAAATATTTATTATTGTTACCGTTTGACAACGGTCAAAAAATCAAAATTTGTGCAAATTTGGCGTGATTAAAAACATCTATACAAGGTTATGATATGACATTTTTTTGCTACAATCCTCATATGTAAAATACTTTTTAAGACGTGATTGATCAAATAAAGTGTTGTAAAAACGCGACTAGGCGGCGACTAGTCGGCGATTAATCGCTAATCAGCTAGTAATTGAGTAATTTTTCGTTAATCTGTCCATTAATCGCTAGTCGGGCCTAGTCGGACCTAGTCGGCAAGCCAAAAATCGGTGATTCCGGCAAAAAACCTGTATATTTCGACCAAAACCTCTAAATTCCGGCCAATTTCCAACAAACCATGTAAATTCTAACAATTAATGTTTTATACTTAAAAATGAGTTGAGTAAAAGTTAAAACCTAGCTACTTAAAATATTTACCGATAAAAATATGTATATGTATACATAAAACTGAAAATTACATATAAAAAACCTGATCCGTTTAATCCCGATTACTCACGAGCTAGTAATCCCGAGTAGTCGCTAATCCCCACCTCACCGGCCAACTAGTGACTAGCGAGTTCTCTAACCTTGATCAAATATATGTATAACTAGAGAGGAATGATCAAATACAAAATGGTCTGAATCTAAAAGCATATTACATAATTTTAACCTTTTGATCACATCACTTTAATGATTGTTAGAAGTATTAACATTACAATTATGATTAAACTTTAGTTATGTTGTTATTATTATTCGAATATGTATGTATTTATGATATGTAATTAGGATATTAACTTATAAGGTTAGGATGATAAGCGAATTAGGGGGATAAGCGGGTTAAACTTTCAAATCAAACTGCCAAGGCAGTTACCCGCCAAAAATAACCGCCAAAATATGTAGTTTATATAGTTATTTGCCGAGAAACATTATCGATTATCAAGACATTTTCTTGTTACCGAAAGTGTCCACTTTATTCGTTTGAATTCTCTGCATTTTTTTTGCATTCGTTTCTTAATCTGCACATTCACATCATCATGTCTGCAATTCATAATAAACCTTCCGCTGCGGGTTGTCCAACATAGTGGTATCAGAGCCACTTCAGGGAATCGATCTGAAATCAAACCAAACTCTACCACTCTTCCTTGCCAACACTGCACCGATGAAATAAATGAAAGAAACAAGCGAATCCCTAGCATAAGACTTTGTTATTATTGTCACTTACCGGGTCATCAAATCTATAACTGCAAGGCCAAAGAAAATGATGAAGCGACGCAACTGTTAAAGCAGGCTATTAACGCCAGGATTAGACGACAAGAAGAAGATGTGCACTGCCAAGATGAAATGATTGTCACCGGCACCGATGGTGGACAATGGGCAGAAATATGGTACGTTAATCCAACGTTTAATCATCACTTTTCGGGCAATATTAATGTTTTCAAAAGGGTGAAACATATGATGGGAGTAGAAACAAGATCTGGTATGAATAATTTTCTATTTATAAGAGGGGTAGGATCGGTGGAAATGAAAACAGGAAATCAAACACTGAACATACAAAGTGTTTTTTATTCACCGGAAATCGACCGGAATGTACTCAGCCTTGATCAGTTAACGTTACAAGGCTTCACGATCAGAAAATCCGGTGATAAATGTAAAATATATCCTATGTTTTCATCTCCGGTGGTGAATTCAAAAAATGAAACAAGTGGGCTAACGAAAGAAGAGGAATTGGGTCTGAATGAAAAACGGAGATTGCAAGATCTAGGAAATGTAGATGATGAATTCAAGGAAGCATATCTGAATTCTTACTTCGAAACCTTAAATGTTTCGAGTGAAGAGGATAATGATTGGAATAGGCTGATTTTAAAATCACTAGAATTCCATGAATTTGCTGATTGTAAGGCTTTGATTAACATGCTCGATGACCGAGAGTATGTATTCAAGTATAAGGTTGAACTTCAAAACAAGTTTGAAGAGATGGTCCGGTGGTTTCTGAATGGATATATGGGAATCACTTCAAGGCCAGTCCCTCCCTACTCTACGGATCAAAGGAAAATAGATCTGTTAAGTTTATATATTCTGGTAGCAAGGGATGGCGGATACCGAGAAGTGACTACTGAAAACACGTGGCCAATCATAGCAAAGGATTTAGGTTTCGAATATGAAGATGGAGATTACATGAGGATCGTCTACGCCATGTACCTTGATGTTCTGGAATATTACTATAAATTCAAAACGGTTCAAGAAGAGGCGCATGTGAAGGAAGTGGTGAATGATGATGCTGGTTCCTCTCGAGGCTGCTGCAGGAGGACAAGAAGTGCAGATAATGTTCGAGAAGATGCTGCAGGTAATGATCATAATGGTGCTGGTTCAACACAATATGCATTGTTTGCTGAGAATGGATGGGCAGACGACTGGAACTTGCACAAGAAGAGGAAAAGGTTCAATTTCAACCACATGAAGAAAGCTGTAGAAGACGCTAACCGAAGTGTCATGCAAAAGGGAACTAACATAACCAAAGTTTAAGGGGGTTGTGTTAGAAGTATTAACGTTACAATTATGATTAAACTTTAGTTATGTTGTTATTATTATTATTCGAATATGTATGTATTTATGATATGTAATTAGGATATTAACTTATAAGGTTAGGATGATAAGCGGATTAGGGGGATAAGCGGGTTAAACTTTCAAATCAAACTGCCAAGGCAGTTACCCGCCAAGAATAACCGCCAAAATATGTAGTTTATATAGTTACTTGCCGGGAAACATTACCGGTTATCAAGACATTCTTGTTACCGAAAGTGTCCACTTTATTCGTTTGAATTCTCTGCATTTTCTTTGCATTCGTTTCTTAATCTGCACATTCACATCATCATGTCTGCAATTCATAATAAACCTTCCGCTGCATATACATCTGATGATGTTTCGGTTGTCCAACAATGATTAAGATTACAACATTAAGTTTTTGATGCCACCCATGTGATCCAAAAAAACCTAGTTAACAACGAGGCATATCTGCTGGTGGATGAGGAAGTGTCTCCATAGGTCCCTGCCCATTCTTCACTATCAATGCAACTCCCAATCCCCAAGTCATATGTACCTCCAAGTGACAATGCATAAACCAAACCCCTAAAACATTTCAAATTCACCATAAATATTAGTATATACATGCATAATCTGATGTTGTGTTTAGTGTCATGAACAATTAGTATACCTGGATTATCAGCAACAAATCTGATTGCAGCCCATCCACCAACCGGTACACCGATTGTGTTCATGTAAGGTGGATCCACCAAATTGAAAGTTGCCGTTTGCGGGTTGTAATTCCCACTACCATATCCAACCACATAGAAACTATAACCATGAAAATGAATCGGGTGGTTTTCTGTTGTCACAGTTCCTGTATCTTGCAATATAAGTTGAACACGACTCCCATATTCGATAACTTTGGTCCTAGTCCCGTTTGTTGACCCTGTGTCATTAGGAGCCGAATTCGGGCCGTTGACAAAATCATAAAACTTAAGTGGAGATCCTGGAAAATCCTCAGTGAAATACCCATTAATATGATCATAATAAGCTTGTAGAAGCGAAATTTTTGGTTTAATGAAACTATTATTATTCATCGAAGCCGCCATCACACCACCGTTAGAACCTTGACAGTTTTGTTTTGGTGTTTTTGAATTACACTTGTTGACATTAAACCCAATAGTAAAGAAAAGATTCGTGTCTATTTCTTTTGGGACATTACCAACTTCAAGACTTTTTAACCCATCCATAACGGTTTTAACGGCTAGATTATCATCAAACCTAGGTAGTAACGAAGCTGGGAAAGCCACACTATGTGGGCTAGCACCAAGATATTGAAAATATGCAATTGCTGTTATATTTTGAATTGTGACATTTTGGCCTGACATATAGGGGCCCATAGCCATGGAGTATCTTCCAATTTTCTGATCAGTTGTGACTAGGACGTTAAGGGTTTGACCTGGCCCAAGCATGACATGGTCAGTGGTCAACGGTTTTGTGTACTCTCCATCGGCTTCAACTATTGTTAACTTGTGGTTAGCTATTGAAAAGAAGCATTCCATGTGTAAAAGTGCGCCAATTAGCCTCAACATGTAGGTTTTTCCGGGTACAACGTTAATCTGGTACACATCTGAAAAATATGATAAGTATTTTAGTATTTTTTGGAACGTCGAATTTCTTGCACTGACTTGAACCCAATACCTAGTGTTTTAAAAGGCTTTCCATTGTCAACTGGACAGGGTTCATTTTTAGGTTTGAATCTGATTAAACCGAACCCGAACCCCTTAAAACTCAATTTACTTACTAAATTGAAGCTGAATTTGCAGTTTAGTTTTCGGTTTCTCTTAGTTCATTTCAAACCATTATCATCATCATACTCACTAAATCCCACCAATAGCATAGTTAATGTAGGGTCTGAGGAGGGTAAGATGTAGACAACCTTACCTCTACCCCGTAGAAATAGAAAGACTGCTTACAATAAGACCCCGGCTCGGTTGTAGTTTTGCATCAAACTTTGGGCATACGTCACATAACACTCAACAATCGGGACAAAGGCCGATCAGTTCATGTACCCTTTTGTCTTTCAGCTATAAACGCCAACACATGATGCATGATTAACAGTCCGCCACTTTTAACGTTGTTTTGATGAAATTAGTAAAATAACATTACCCCCAACCTCGACGTAACATATATGCATTATATGTGCATACCGCAAGTAAGACTTAGTTGAGTTCAAACCAAATAACACAAATAAATCGAACAAAAAATTTGTCATTTTGCTCAATTCAATTACAATTTAAGTCCAATGTTACTTAGCCCAACCCAATAACAAATAACAATAAAAAAATATAAAAAGATATATATAAACAAAAAAGAAAATATTTGATTGATTCGGTCGAAACCAAAAACCTAACCGAATTAGATCCGATTCAGTCTGTAGGTTAGTGAATTCGGCTCGGTTAGGTTTGACTTACCAAATATCGGTTCGGTTAGGGACCAAATAAACTGAATAACCCAAAAGCTGAATCGATGATCACCCCTATTTTAATAAACAATCCCAAACAGGCTATAAAATTTTCCAAAAGCTGAACCGATGATCACCCCTATTTTAATAAACAATCCCAAACAGGCTATAAAATTTTCCATTTTGATATAAAGACGGATACCATTTTCAGAGCAGTTGTAGTTGGGGCCAGGATGACCGTTGATGGTATAAGCTTCTGCAACCGGTGCAGGCCCACCGCTAGCCAAAACATTTCTTTCAAGCTGTACAAGATCTTTGTTCCAATACTCCCCTACAAGAACAAAAGAAAAAAAAAGTATGAAACTTTAAACTTAATATAACTTTTGCATGAAACAGAAAATCAGCTGACCTAATATTATTGTATGCTCTTCATAAGGGTACCATAAACACTAGCTCTAAGCCATGAAAAATGAGCATGCCAGAAAAGGGTCCCTTTTTGTTTGATTAAAGTAAACTCATATGTGAACGTTTGACCAGATTGAACCGGGCACTGAGTAATGTAAGAAGGACCATCTGACCAGCAAGATAGAATCTGTCTAACACCATGCCTAATATTTTTACAAAATAAACGAATTAGAAAGAACTTTTATGTGTAAAAGTATATAAAGCGTTAACGACTTATCATACCAGTGAATTGATGCATTATAGGGTGTCTCGTTTGTGAGTTTGATTATAAGTCGGTCATCTTCTTGGGCATAAACGACTGGTCCAGGATACATTTGGTTGATGGTCACAATGTTTCTGGCGTGACAAAGCTTGGTGACTTTTAGCATTTGGACTTTAAAATCATAGAACCTTGTTGAACCACCCTTAGGCCATTTTGCCATGACTTGAAGCATGTCATGAGCACAAAGAAATAGTAAGCTTATGAAGACATGCTTGAATGAATTGATCAAGCTGGCCATTTTAGAGTTTCTGAAGAAGTAAGTGATCAAGTGGGAGCATAATAGCATGGATGGAAGTCTTTTTAAATGCAGAACTTGTCCCATTTTTTATATAAAAATGTTAAGTAAGAAGAAAAGGGATTTGTGAAGGTGTACTATGTTTGTCAGCTTACAGATTCCGTAGCATGAGTTGTATTAATATAATAAGGGGAAAAAGATGACTGGGACTCGGCGGCGGGTGGAGAGATAGAGAGAAGAGGTCTCATTTCGGGGATGATGTATTACCGTGGCCGCCGCCATGAGCGGCGGTTCCGCTCCTTCTCCGCCGTTCTTCCTCTATCTCTCCAATCTCTATCTCCGGCACCACCAAGATTTGTCTATCTCCGATTTGTCTATCTCCGGCACCACCAAGATTTGTCTATCTCTATCTCCGGCACCACCAACTCTCTCCGATCTCTATCTCTCCTCGATTTGTCTCACTGTCTTGGTCGTCATCGGATCTCATCACCGGCACCACCAAGAAATCCCACCACCGCCACCATCGTGACAGGCGGCGGCTCCGCCTGTCGTCGCTGGAGATCGTCGGAGGGGGGCTGCCAGTCGTGTGAAAGAACATGAGGGAAATGGTGAGGTTTGGTAAATATAAAAGATGGCAATTTGTTGCAGGTGGATTTATAGAGAGAGAAAGGGAGTGGGGGTCGGGTTGTAGAGAGAGAAAGGGGAGAGGTGGGTGGATTTGTAGAGAGAGAAAGGGGAGGAAACGTCTTTGAGAAAGTTGACTGACAACAAAAACAAAAAGCAAAAGCTGATTATGATGGGATTGGACGCCGTTTAAAAAAAATGATGGTATTGGACACGTGTCTTTCGGTGGATGGCTGATGAGGAAACGTCTTTGAGACGTGTGGGAATTCGTGAAACGTCTCTATGAGACGTTTCAGTTGGCTAGTTTGGAAAAATTGACCCATTCTTGGCCATTTTGGCTATTTCCCCATATAATAATTGTATATAGAAAGAACTAGGCAAGTGGATCCCAAAAATAACAAAAAAGACATTGATTTTTTACTTTGGTAATCCAAAACAACCAACTTAAAAGGAAAAATAAGTAGAGATGGCTCATTCACAGCAAAACTCTGATAATTCATCACCTTCATAGCCCACGCTCCTATATAGCCGAGTTGCAAGTAATGCAAAATTCAATGCCAATCCGACTCCTGAGCTCCTCCATCAACAACAGTCCCATAATTCCCCTCCTATATAGCCCACACTTCGATAATCTGCCTCGTTCATAGCCGTCACATGTAAAAGTCAATGTCTACTTGCACAAATGTAAAAACTAATGCGTATTTTCTTAGTTTTTGGGGTCTATACGTCTATTTTGTGATTTTCCCTGAAATCAATCAAGAGACGTTTTGCATGCCCATATGTAGATTCTCTTTTACAATCATATGATTTTCCTACACCTTTTGATTCTCCGAACAACATTAGGATCTTAAATACATGTTTCATTTTCGGATTTGAAGAAATTAAGGTTAATTTCTAGGAAATGTTTTGTATAATGCTAAACCTTGTTGCATTTGCATGGTCAGCTTTGGGTCCTAAATCGAATTCTATGAATTCTATATTCGGGGACCTTATTTGTAAAATAATAAAAAAATATTTTTTTAGGATCTTAACACGTGGGAATCTGGTAATATTTATGATTTTCAAAATGCATAAAATCGAACAATTCAAACAAAAAAAAATCAATATCCTAACACGTGGGAATATGATAATGTTGATGCAGATTTTGTGTCCGATGCTGTTCGAATAGATTAGTTTTATTTTTATGCTGATAATGTAATAGTTAGTGAAACGGTCAAACAAATATGTATTGACCCGCTCGTTTGAAGTGGTCAAACGAGAGGGTTATGTGTTTGACCGTGTGTGTTTGAAAGACAAGGGGGTGTGGCTATAAATAGCAACCCCAAGTCATTTCCAACACGTGAAGCTTTAAGAGGTGTTAGACCTCAGAGGGAGAGATCACCACTTGGTCTCTCCTCGGATGTGTACTTCTTTGGTATGGTTCGATTAGCTTGTTAATCGGGCCGGCTTGTTATGTTATGTTCCAAAATCAATACAAGTAAGTATTTCATCCGTCTCTAATCTTCCTGTCTATGAACTAATCACATGATAATCACGGTTTCGGTCCCGAAACACGGTCCTACAATTGGTATCAGAGCCATGGTACCCGATTTAGTAAATCTAATCGTTTGCTAAATCACATGTGCTCTAGATCTGTGATTTTTATGATTTTTGTTCAAGATGTAAAGTTGGGTAAACATGAAGAAAAACCCATATCTGGACCGTAATTTGCGGGTCTAGTTGAAACGGAACTCACAAAAGAGTTGGGTTTTATGTTTCACACCTAAATCAACAAGTTTTCATCATCAAATATCATGTTTTTAAGGTTTTTCGTTAAGATCTACAAGTGAACAGTGGTTGTGTTCTTGAGATGAGTATGGTGGCTGTTGAAGAAACACTAGGGTTTCTTCATATCTGCGTCGACGAAGAATCTCAGTGACGAACAATACCCCCTACGAAGATTCCTCTATGACAAAGACTTAATGTTTTTTACGAAGACTCAAGAGGACGACGAAGAGTATAATTGACCGACGAATACTCAAGATAGTTGACGAAGACTAAAAGGTCGACGAACCCTTTGTTTGACGAACCCTTTGTTTGACGAACCCTCAATTTGGTCGACGAAGATTTAACTTGACTGACGAAGACTCATCTTGTTTGACTTGTTTGACAAAGACTCACTGGGCGACGAACTCTTATGTTATTCGAGGAAACATCTTCAGGTCAGCGAAGAATCACTGGTCTCCGATCAGATGTTAACTGGTCTCCGATCAGATGTTAACAGGTCTCCGTTCAGATGCTAACTGGTCACTGGTGGGTAGTAGACGGTGGTCTTAGGTGGGGTTGTGATGTTCTTGTCGGCTGATGTTTCTTCGTAGAGAGACTTTGAAGATGATGTAAGCTGTACAAAATTGATGAAGGCAATGTTAAATTAATTTGGGGGTTTTGATTGTTTGAAGGTATCGCAGAAAGAGAGAGGATGAGGGAAGATGATGAAGTTGTTTTGAATTGGCAGCTGGGGTCAGTGGAAATATAAGTTGTGCTCCAATATTTTAATGGACCCTCATGTGATTGGACTGAAGTCCTATACGGTGATCAAAGTCAACAAAACAAAAGTAGAAGTTGGGCCATAGTTGTTTCCATTGGGCTGTGATTGATTGTTGTGGGGCATGTTGGGACTATTTGCTTTAACATTTTTTTTTAAATTGGGCTGATGTTAAAGATTGTTTGACAATTTTTAATTGGGCTGATGTTAAAGATTCTACTCAGAGTAATTGGGCTGGCAATTTTTAATTGGGCCATTGTTGAAACCCATAACAATTACTACATTATTGGGTCACCTGCGAAAATGATATGGTCAGGTGTTCACGAAGTTAATTTGAACCGCACTTCTAAATGTCAATATCAAATTCGTACAGGTTCGGGAGCTCGCGGGATGATGAGGCATGATGAAAACTTGATTTTTGTTAAACGTGGGGTAGTCACGGTTACCGATGCAAACATCAAAATTGGTGACTTGACTACTATGGGCCAAAAACCAAAAACGGTATGTTTACTTCCGCACGTCAATCTTTATGTTGTTATCGGTTATTCGTAAATGTTCGAAAGCATTTTGTTTGTTGTCATATTCTCGCATTTGGAAATGATTGAATGAACCTGGAATGCCAATACCGGTCCTAACAAGTTCACAAAGTCTTTGAAGGGATACAAGTCGGATCCTACGGGGTGCTAGGGGACTTTCTTTATCAACTAGAATATGCAAAGAAGAAAGCATTTTGTTTATTGTCATATTCTCGCATTTGATAACGATTGAATGAACCTGGAATGTCAATACCGGTCCTGACGAGTTCATAAAGTCTTTGGAGGGATACAAGTCGGATCCTACGGGGTGCTAGGGGACTTTCCTTTTCAACTAGAATATGCAAAGAAGAAAGTCGTTTTTGTGATTTTTAGAAAAACCGAGAACATTCAGTGAAGATTGACGACAGTTCCGCTCAGTGGAGGGAATTGGTGAACATTTGAAGATAAATTCTACTCAGTGGAGAGAATTTGTTCTGTGAAATTGACGACAGTTCCTTTGAAGTAGAGGGAACCTGTTAAGGTTTAGAGATCTTACCAAAGAAATGGGGGGATAAAAATTTTCTTATGTTGAATTTCTTCGGTAAATTTCTAAACGCAATCACAGGTAGTGAAGTTTGTGATTTTCTGGTGATACTAAAGGTTCTGCGTGGAATGTTTTGCACAGACACATATTTGAGGATTTTAATTAATTCTCCAGCCAGCGTGAAGGGTTTTGCACGGAAACATACAGGTATCTAAAGTCGACAGTAGTTTCAAAGCGTAGTTCACTGAAGACCTGGGGGAATCTTTATGAAAGTTGATAGTTCAAGGATGAAGACTTGCAGGATTCAGTTTTGGGTTTGATGTTTCTTTGGGATTTTACAGGGAGCTGTGGGTAACTCAATTCGTTGAGTTTGCAAACGATGTACTTGGTCAAGCTGACATCCTGAGTACTGATGCTGAAGATCCGTAGTGCTTTACTTGGTCAACTTCACAAAGGCGAGACAATGAGATCTGGATGTAGTTCAACTAAGCGTGCTGTTTGGTTGAGCTTGCAAGGGATATACTCGGTCTAGCTGACTTTCCTGAGTATTGATGCTGAGGATTAAAGTGCATTACTTGGTCGATTCCACAAAGACGGTTTACAGAAGACAGTTCACCAGAAATCTCTACCAATGTAGTATGCTTGAATGAAATAGAGTTCTTATGACAGATCAAGACTTGATGCAGTTCTTAAAGAATGGAACCCTTATCAAATGCCGGTTGGAGTATTGGAAGATCAGCGGAAGATCGGTCAATTGAGCCTTGTGAGGACATTGCACAACACCTAACATGGATACGCGTACTTTAAGGGGGAAATATTATACAAGGAGCGTCAAGATACTACTTACGTGGATCATCGGTCAAGGGGGGAATTTGTTAACTCAGAGAAGATAAATACTTAACTGAATATCGATTGCAGTTGCATTTTCAGCATTCGACAGCAACGGACAAGGGGGAATTTGTTGATGCAGATTTTGTGTCCGTTGTTGTTCGAATAGATTAGTTTTATTTTTATGCTGATAATGTAATAGTTAGTGAAACGGTCAAACGAATGTGTATTGACCCGCTCGTTTGAAGTGGTCAAACGAGAGGGTTATGTGTTTGACCGTGTGTGTTTGAAAGACAAGGGGGTGTGGCTATAAATAGCAACCCCAAGTCATTTCCAACACTTGAAGCTTTAGGAGGTGTTAGACCTCAGAGGGAGAGATCACCACTTGGTCTCTCCCCGGATGTGTACTCCTTTGGTATGGTTCGGTTAGCTTGTTAATCCGGCCGGCTTGTTATGTTATGTTCCAAAATCAATACAAGTGAGTATTTCATCCGTCTCTAATCTTTCCTTCTATGAACTAATCACATGATAATCACAGTTTCGGTCCCGAAACACGGTCCTACAGATAACATGTTTTTTTTTTGTATATGGTTCTTAAAAGGCATAAAATCACACAATTCAAACAAAAAAAATCGATAGAGAGCTGAGAGAGTTTTAATGAAAGAGGAAGAATCAAATGAGAATATAACATACTCAAGCCCTAAAATATTGAGTACCTAAGTTCTGGCTATTCTTTTTACAAATTCAAGTGATCGAGCTGCCCCTGTTTATTCTTATCCGTAGATTGTGCTTTTGAGCATATGCATTATGGTTTAACACTAGTTATACTGGTGTAAAATCATCGCGATTAACCTTTTCTATTTATAAAAACACTAAAACTTTGAGGGAAACATATGTTTCTTTAACTGATAAAAAAAAATCAACTTAAACTGCACAAACAGACTCAGTCATCTACTAGAAATCAAGGGCGGCACGGCGATGCATGAATTCGTAGAAGATGATGTGTAAGATTAAATATATATTATGTTTAATATTTAATCTATAGCCATTATAATCATTTACATAATATAGATCAAAATATATAATAACCTATTAAATAATTAGTTGGTAATTGTTGATGGACGATATTACCCTTATTAACTAATTAGGTTTCCTCCTGGGTGCTTATATAAGGAGAATTATGTGGAGGTTAAAGGGTTACTCAGTTACACAATTAGACACAACCCATTAGCCATAACATCAATTTTCGACCTCCTCTCCTAATCGAATCCGCTATTCGATTTCTAAGTCCCCATCATCAGTCAGCACCCTAAGGAGGAACCAGATCAAGATGACAAGCATGTCGAACTCCATTACTGGATTCTCCACTGCACTATCTGCTGTAACAGGTATGTTTACTGTTTTCCCTCATGATTAAACAGAACTGGACCAACATGTGGTATCAGAGCATATGTTGATTAGTCAGTTCTGTTTTCGTATCCATAATTCTGGGATTGAAACTTGGAAAACGGATTTTTTTTGAAATCTTATGAATTAACAGCCGGTTTCGAATGGGTATATGTTCGAAATCCCTGTTTTCGGAAAATATTAATCATATGTTTGCTCGAAATCTAATGGGTTATGTTTTTATGACCGAAATCTGTTTTAGAAAAACCTTAAAATTCAGGTTTCGGGTTCCAGAATTCATGTTTTAATTTTTAGGGTTCATCATGTTCTTAGTTAAAATTCGAAATATCCTTTATGCTTCGGAGTATGATTTGAATTGTTATATGTTTTTCCTGATTTTGATCTATTTTTCTAATAAGGATTTTTCGAAATCTGTTAAAAGGATAAGCAGATCATTATTTCGAAATTTTATGATAAAAATAGATCAACATTATAATAGGAAACTGTATCACAATTCATAAATTTCGAATTTTCAGTTGTTATAACCATAAAAAAAAACAACTGGATCGCACAAGATCACATAAGAGATGATCTGATCGCATAAGATAATCGCACAAGATCAGATCACATAAGAGATGATCTGATCGCATAAGATAATCGCACAAAACTTATGGATCGCACAAGGCCTTAATGATCGCACAAGTTTACTTTGGGCCTTATGGATCGCACAAGTCTTGGGCCTTATGGATCGCACAAGTCTTGGGCCTTATGGATCGCACAAGTTTTGGGCATAATGGATCGCACAAGTCTTGGGCCTTATGGATCGCACAAGTTTTGGGCATAATGGATCGCACAAGTCTTGGGCCTTATGGATCGCACAAGTTTTGGGCATAATGGATCGCACAAGTTCGATCCGCGCCAACGGGTGGTTTGCTATTAAATAAATGGTTTTGTAATTTACTTAGTTAATTAATCAGAATCAGATAATGTTTTGCAAAACCAGAATAGCTTAACTTGAATGAGCTTTTGATATATCATTTCTGGCCAAAGCTGACTTGATACATCTACTTATCGTTCAAGTATTACGAAAGCTATGTTGTGTGTGCATCATAAGATTGAATGTCTTAATTTCTGGCCAAAGCTGATTTAATTCATTCATAGATGGCATACTCAACAAGTGCATAACTAAAGTGATTGTTTCAATTTCTGGCCAAAGCTGATTTGTTACAAACACTTTGCACATATGCTTAAATGATTACACTTCTGGCCAAAGTTGTTTTGTCTTCGTTTAAGTAGAACTTTTTAGCTAAGTCTATTATTTTGATGTTAGTAATAGACAATATCACAGCTTCATAATATAAAATGGTCATTATTTATGCCTGCCTTAGTTTAACGTGCCCTTAGATCACATTAGGATTTCTTCATTAGTATCATAACTTGCTCATCTTATTTCCACTATCAGCGCCCAATTGCGGGATTCCACCTTTAACTGGTGATAACTTTGCTGCATGGAAGGTTGCTCTCATGCTTACTCTTGGGCTGCTGGACTTTGATTATGCTCTAAGAGAGAATAAGCCAGCGGACCTTACTGCCACAAGTACTGCTGCTGAGCAGTTAACTCATGATAAGTGGACTAGGTGTAACCGCATGTCTCTCATGTTTATGAAGCAGTCCATCAGCAATGCAATCAGAGGAGCTATTCCTGATTCTGAAGATGCTAAAACCTACTTGGAACATGTGGAGGCTCAGTTCAAGGGGACGTCTAAAGCACACGCTAGTACTCTTATTCTCAAGCTGGTGACAACTAAGTATGATGGGAGGAGCGGCATTCGCGAGCACATCATGATGATGAATGACATGGCCAATAAGCTGAAGGGGCTGGAAATGGAAATCAGTGATGGTTTCCTTGTTCATTTTATCATCACTTCGCTTCCTTCGTCCTTTGAAGCATTCAAGATCAATTACAACACTCAGAAGGACAAATGGACGATGAGTGAGCTGGTCGCTATGTGCGTACAGGAGGAAGAGCGTATGAGGATGGATCGCCATACTGATGTTGCAAACTTCACTACCTCCAACTCTAAGAAGAGGAAGAACAATTATCAGAGGAAGGATGCTTCAAAAGTCCAAAGGCCTAATCCTAATTCTAATACAAGTGCACCCTCCAGCTCTAAGAACTCCTTAGGCAGTATCCGCTGCAAGTTCTGTAAGAAGACAGGACACATGCAGAAGGAGTGCCCTGATTTTAAGGAGTGGCTGGCTAAGAAAGGTAACGATTATTTTATGATACTTGAGTCCTATAATTTAAGTGTTCTTGCCAATTCTTGGTGGTTTGATTCTGGTTCTATGGTTCATGTTACCAATTCTACTCAGGGATTCCTTTCAATCCGGAAGCTGGAAAGAAACCAAAGAACGCTTAAGGTTGGTGATGATCGAGAATTAGAAGTGAAGGCCATTGGAACATTACAATTAGTTATGAAAACTGGTTTATGTATTAAACTTTATGATACCTTATATGTTCCTGAGGTAACTCGGAACCTTGTATCAGGACCAAAGTTAGACATGGACGGTTTTATTGTTTCCCATGGTCATCGCAAACTTTCTATCCTTTATGATTCTGTTCTTTATGGTACTGGTATTCTGGATGGTGGTCTCTATAGATTAGAACTAGAAGATAACTTTTCCAAATCTTTGTTGTCATATAACATTAATGAATCACTCACAAAGATGGAAGAGAAACGAGACTTAGAAACTTCATCCATGTTGTGGCATCAGCGTTTAGGCCACATTTCAAAAGAACGATTAAATCGTCTCGTAAAGGATGAAGTCTTACCTCCTCTCGATTTCTCTGATTTTGGAACATGTGTCAAATGTCTTAAAGGTAAAATGACATTAGCGAATAAGAAAGGTGCCACTAGGAGCTCTAATTTATTAGAACTCATTCACACTGACATTAGTGGTCCCTACCAAATCGCTGGCATAACAGGACATACTTCATTTATCACTTTTATTGATGATTATTCTCGTTACATGTACTTGTATCTTATTAAGGAGAAATCTGAATCTCTTACAACTTTTAAAGATTATAAGGCTGAAGTTGAAAAGCAATTAGATCGTCAGATTAAAGTTGTGAGATCAGATAGAGGCGGTGAATATTATGGAAGACATACTGATGTGGGTCAAGCTCCTGGTCCATTTTATGAGTTTTGTAAGGGCCAGGGGATTGTGAACCAATACACCATGCCTGGTACACCTCAGCAGAACGGTGTCGCTGAAAGAAGAAATCGTACCCTTATGAACATGGTGCGCAGTATGTTAGCCAACACTAATTTACCATTATTCCTCTGGACTGAAGCATTAAAAGCAGCTGTTCATATACTCAATAGAGTTCCTTCTAAGTCTGTCCCTAAAACTCCTTATGAACTTTGGACAGGAAGGAAACCGAGTCGTAAATATATGAAAGTATGGGGCTGCATTGCTGAAGCAAAACTTTATAATCCTTTCCTAAGGAAACTTGACCCTAAAACAGTTACCTGTTTCTTTATCGGGTATCCTGAGAACTCTAAGGTTTATCGTTTCTATTGTCCTTCTCATGTCACCCGTATTGTTGAAACCAAGCATGCCGCGTTCCTGGAGGATTTCAAGGTCAGTGGGAGCAGTACCAACCCTTACGAAGAATTGCAAGAAGTACAAGACGCGGGGGGAGAGACTCGTCGCTTACCATTACTCCGATTACTCCTCTTGTACCCAATACAACTACTGTACCTGAAGCTACTGCACCAACTCCAAATTCACCTTTACAATCAGAACCCATTATACCTCATAACGAAGGCACATCAAACGCTCAAAACCAAGACAACGCTGAACCCGATAATCCACTCAGGAGGTCATCTAGGCAAAGAAGGCCTACTAATTGGGATGATTATGTTACCTACCTGACTGAAATGGATGCTGGAAAGCTCAATGATCCTATCTCTTACAATGAAGCCATTAGCAGTGATCAGTCTTCTGAATGGAATAAAGCGACGATTGATGAGCTTGAATCCATGAAGAAAAAATACGTTTGGGATTTGGTAGAATTACCCAACGGAGCCAAACCCGTAGGATGTAAATGGGTATTCAAAACAAAACTGGATCCGAATGGGAACGTTGAACGCTACAAAGCGAGATTGGTTGCAAAGGGCTACACTCAGAAAGAGGGAATTGATTATCAAGAGACGTTTTAACCTGTCGCTCGTAAAGATTCATTAAGGATCGTCATGGCCCTAGTAGCTCATTTTGATTTAGAGCTGCATCAGATGGACGTTAAAACCGCTTTCCTTAACGGAGATTTGGACGAAGATGTTTACATGAAACAACCTGAAGGCTTTAAACCTGAAGGTCAGGAGCATCTAGTCTGTAAGCTGAAGAAATCCATTTACGGGTTAAAACAAGCATCACGTCAGTGGTACCTCAAGTTTGATGAAGTCATGAAGAAGCAAGGTTTTATGAAGAATCAAGTGGATCAATGCACCTACCTCAAGATGAGTGGGAGCAACTTTACTATACTTGTCCTTTACGTAGATGATATTCTATTGGCAAGTAATAGTTTAGACATGTTGCATGAGTCGAAGCGGTTACTTTCGCATAACTTCGACATGAAGGATCTCGGAGAGGCTTCTTACGTCATTGGCATCGAAATTCACCGAGATAGACACAAAGGGATCTTAGGATTGTCCCAAAAGGCTTACATAGATCGTGTCCTTACACGATATAACAAGCAACAGTGCAAACCCTCCGTCGCTCCAGTAGTTAAGGGAGATGTTTTCGGTTCATTCCAGTGTCCGACAACAGAGGTTGAGAAAGAGCAAATGAGCCAGATACCTTACGCGTCAGTAGTCGGGAGCTTGATGTATGCTCAAGTCTGTACTCGCCCAGATATCGCTTATATTGCTGGAATGTTAGGCCGTTATCAGACTAATCCTGGCCTAGATCACTGGAAAGCAGCTAAGAAGGTACTTCGATATCTGCAAGGGACGAAAGACTATAAACTGACTTATAGAAGAAGTGATCATTTAGAAGTGGTGGGCTATTCTGATTCTGACTTTGCAAAGTGCAAAGATGACAAGAAATCCACTTCGGGCTATATCTTTATGTTAGCAGGCGGCCCTATCTCATGGAAGAGTCATAAACAACAGTTGACCACAACTTCCACAATGATGGCAGACTACATTGCTGTTTATAACGCAACCTGTCATGGAATGTTGCTTAGAAATCTGATCACTGGACACAAAATTGTTAATTCCATTTCTAGACCATTGAAGCTTTATTGTGATAATTCAGCTGCCGTTAGTTTCTCGAACAGTAACAGTTCGACTGGAGCTGGTTTATATCTCGATACAAAATATTTGTTCGTACGTGAACGAGTTGAGGAAAATAATCTTTGTATCGAGTATATTAGTACTAAGGATATGCTTGCGGATCCGATGACTAAAGGTCTCCCTCCTAAGGTTTATGAAGAACATGTTCGTAATATGGGATTTTGTAAAGACCTTATTTGAGCATATTGTACTAGCTTATGTTTTATGTTAATGAAATTTCCTCAATTTGATTTTGTATGTCTCTTAGAATATGTTCAACCGGTATAATGGCATATTGACAAATAAAGTTACAAATCAAACAAAGGGCTTACGCGTATTTTGATCATAACGATTAGGTTTTAAATTAAGGCTATAGTATGATTAATGGGGGTCCTGGGTCGCATAATGATTCAACGGCTGTATTTCTCTACTATAGTACTTGCTTAAGGCTAAAATGAGTATTAACTCCTGATCAGGCTTATCTAATACTCATAGTAGATGATTACTCGGCTAAGTGGGAGAATGTAAGATTAAATATATATTATGTTTAATATTTAATCTATAGCCATTATAATCATTTACATAATATAGATCAAAATATATAATAACCTATTAAATAATTAGTTGGTAATTGTTGATGGACCATATTACCCTTATTAACTAATTAGCTTTCCTCCTGGGTGCTTATATAAGGAGAATTATGTGGAGGTTAAAGGGTTACTCAGTTACACAATTAGACACAACCCATTAGCCATAACATCAATTTTCGACCTCCTCTCCTAATCGAATCCCCTATTCGATTTCTAAGTCCCCATCATCAGTCAGCACCCTAAGGAGGAACCAGATCAAGATGACAAGCATGTCGAACTCCATTACTGGATTCTCCACTGCACTATCTGCTGTAACAGGTATGTTTACTGTTTTCCCTCATGATTAAACAGAACTAGACCAACATGATGACTATTATTTATAAAACAAGGCAAGAAAGCAACAGGCTTCCCTGTTTGTGTTTTGTACCTTTTGTTATCTTTCTACAGGTTCTTTAAAATATGTTTTTCAAAGGAAGTAGTTACATACATACATACGTAGTATTTTTTAAGTTCCAATTTGAGTTTTAATTACTTATTTTTGGTTCTTTTTTCTGTTGTCATGAATAAAGATTTGACTGAGTGTGCAAACTGGCATATTATTTTAGTGGGTTTGGTGAAAGATAATAAGAATTGACTCATGTTGCTCATTCTTCATTTCTTCATGTTCTAAGATCTGAATGCTATATGGAAACTAATAGCAAACAATCTTTTGCTTCTTCTCTTATTTATTTATGTATAATATTTGTACTATTTTCCAGTTTATTAACCAATTTCAGTGGGAGTGTTGCCGTGTTGGACGTAAATTGGATCTGTTTCTGTTCGGGAAAAAATGAATTGGCCGGTTCATATTTGAAAGAAAAATAAAGAACAATGAAAGTGATAAATATAGATTGTATTTTAATTAGTTTTATTTAATCCGATTTCCGATTTATTAGTTCAGTTATTTTAATTATATATATATATTAAACCCATTAAGTCTAACTGCTTTGCAAATCAATATTCACCGTCAGATCATGCTGAGATGAAATCTCAGCCGTTTAAACTCCCAAAAATAACCGCTCTAATAGCAGTTCAAAGCAGTTTTTTACGGTTTTCCTAGGTGGTGGTTACCTCCACATTTTGCTGCCCACTATCTCCACAACTCAACCACCTAAAATATCTTATTTAACCATATAAACTCATCTTCTTTTAATCATGTCAGTCTAAACTAAGAAAAAAAAACTGCTTTCTTGGTAGTTTATGGAGGTTACACACTCTCTCTCCAAAAATAAGGAAGTTACGAACGGTTTCAGGGTTGATATCTCCCACGTCCCCTCCCCACGTTTCTTGTAACTTCCATATACCCTTCCTTTTAATAGGGATCCCAGACCTGTGTTTTTGCCCCATTCCCCTCCATCCCTATCTATCAAAATCCATTATGCTTTGAAAAGTAAAAGTGAAGCATCATTTCGTCGCAAGACCGATTCCAAACATCTCTGTCATCGCAACATCAAAGTTGTCGATTTAGAGCACCGGTTCCTCGAATCTCTCAATTGCACTCCGATAATTGAAGCACCCAGTGTAATCGCTCATGAAATCAAGGTATGTTGTATGTTAATTGTTGTAAAGCATTTGTGAATTTGATCTTCTTTGTGTGTGTTGTAGAAGTTTTGCTCTGCATCTTCTTCACCTTCCACTAGGTTCACCTAGCTCCGTAAGTACATAATTTGTCAGGTTATTTTCAGTTTTTTGTTTTTTTGAAATTTGTTATTGATGTATTTGTAAGGTTTTCTTCGTATATGGCGGTGGATTTTGAGTAATTTGCAGATCTTATTTCTCTTTTCATCCGAACTTTTAGCATTAGTATTCATAGTTTAGGGTTTAGGTTGAGTTATTTCTAACAACCGACACCTGTTTGATGAAATGTCTTGGATATCAATAGAAACTTGGTAAAGTCGAGAGATTTTGACTAATAAAACCGTCGTGGATATATCAACACAGTTCATTCCCTCGGTTATTTAATTTTGTTTTGCAATTTTGGGCATAACTTTGCTGGTTGTATCAAAATGGGTACTTTATAGTCTTTGGTTGGTTTGTAGAGTTTCATTACTTATTCATGTTTTAAATATCAGCAAAGTTTTATATTTACATATTAATTTAAGTTTATAAGAAAATGATTTATGAAGATGTATGTATAAAAATACACTTTTGATGGCTTTCAACTTTCTAACCAGTGTCAACTTTCAAATAAAACTTCTTATTTGAACTATTTTACCCGCTTGAGATAACTACTTTTTTCACATGAAGCAACATTTGTGTTTATCAGGTGAAAGGGCTTTTAAAAGAGCGAAAACTATAAATGCTTGTGGACCCTGATCTAGAGACAAATTACATCGATTCAGAAGTTGCGCAGCTGATCCAGGTGGCATTGCTGTGCACCCAAGGCTCACCAATGGACCGACCCAAAATGTCTGATGTGGTCAGAATGCTGGAAGTTGACGGGTTGGCCGAAAGATGGGACGAGTGGTAGAAAGTGGAGGTTACTCGACAGGAAATCGATCTTGCACCACATCCTAATTCTGATTGGATTCTTGATTCGACTGAGAATTTGCATGCTATTGTGTAGTCGGGGCCGAGGTAACTTGAAATGGGTTCAAAGTTTCGTCGTTTGGTAATTTATTTTGTTATGATTAATTAAACTGCCTATCGTTAATCGAACAATCAATGCCAACACTTTGAGCAAAGTTATTCCCAAAAGTGGAGGTTACTCGCCAGGAAATTTATTTTGTTTTGCAAATTTGGGCATAACTTTGCTGGATATGAAAGATGACATAGTGGAATTCCTATTGCAATGACAACATTTTCCTCTATCACAGGGGCAATTGGTTCTCATTGTTTATCTCAGCAGGTTGATTGAATATTCTTTGTGATTTTGTTGTTTCATGAGCTTTTGTGCCACTTATCTACATCACTGCATGAAACTATCACAAATAGAATGACACCAATAGAAGAAATGGTAGGCATGGATGTTCTTTGCAGTGACAAAACTGGAACTTCGACACTGAACAAGCTTTTTGTTGACAAAGATCTTATAAAGGTTACTTAATCATTTGAACACTGGGCATGATATGATCAGACATGAAGCGTGGTTAAGATTGAAGAAATTATGATTCTGTTGTACATAGTGGATATGATTTTGTTTTTTGCTGCGTGATTTGTAAGTTTTTTTCTTTGAATCGATCGATTTCGTTCTTTTGGAGTTATTTGTTTGTTAATTTGTATATGTTTACTGTTTTTTTGCATAGTTTGAGATTGGAAGCTTGGTGTTGAACACGCAATGAAGTAACAGAAGGGAATTATGTTCAGTTCTAGCAACCGTAGGTTTCGTTTATCTTCATTTTGAATCTGATACTTATTGTTGTTAAATTGATCGGTTTCGTTCGTTTCCAGATAGAGATAATGTTGTGGGCAAAATGATTTCATCGTATCTTTCCAACCAATCGCAGTTTGATGATCACACAATCCATCTTCTTTTTAGTGCAAATCGTTGGGAGAAAAGGTTCGTTAGGCCTTTTTATTAATGTCTTTTTTGTTGCAAACTATATAAGTAGTTAAGTATGTAGTCAAAACTGAAAACCATACACTTCATCATTATAAGCTTTTAAATAAGTTCTTATAGACCATTCCACCGGTTATTTGCAGACATGTTATTTGCAGATCATTGATTCTGTTGGGGTATTTTGGGTATACCATGAGGTTGCTGTTAAGGTTATCCCCAAATCCAAGGTTAGATTTCAGCTAATTTATTCCATCATTTATTATGTTGAGGTATTGTTTATAAATAACATTTAGAAGTGCTAATCTGTTATAGTTCATATTCCAGTCATATATTATATTTTTCCGGCTTTTAACGGTCTCGTCGCAACCACAAAAACAGAAAATAGGACATTTATCCGTCGTCTAATTTTTGGCTGAAGCATCATGACTCTTCATATGGTAGTTATTTATTTCGGGTGCATTTTCAAAGATTCAGTCGCCCATTGAAATTTACAGCAGTAAAATTCATCCAGAAGGTCTCTTAAACAAAAGAAATAGTACAGTTAATGTCTAAGTTAGTTTGGCAGCAATTTTAGAACTTTCCCTGTATCAAATCTTTCACATTTCAGAATATATCAGTTTGTAAAGTGTGTTTTTGTATGTAATGCAGAAAATACCCTCCATCAACAGTTAAATGTTTGTACAGAAAGAAAACTCACTTGATGTACGATTCGATAACTAACTTATCGATCCCCGCGACATCAAACTCAAATGACTTTGGGAAGAAGAAGACTGAACGTCTTTATCTTATTTCTTGCTTATTTTTCAGATATAAAGAAATGTCTTAGTTTATTCTTCTCCGAGAATGTTTATTATTGTTTTCCCTTTTGTTGTTATTCCTATTTTGACCTAGATGTGTGCATCTTTGTGGGGTTTGGTTAACTTATGAATAGGACAGAACTGGGGTTAGGTGATTTTGGACAATTGAGAAGGAGATGATGTTGATTGTTACGGTGGTGGATGTTGGGACTTGATTGTTGCACGAATGCTTAAGATTGTTATGGCGAATAGACGATGAATTCGGATGTTAGTAGGACCGGAGGGCAAGTTGAAAGGGACATTGAGCAAGTAACTTGATTTTAATGTACTTTGAGGTTTGGATATTATTGTAGGTTATGATATTATTGTGTTTTATCAGTTTATGTGATGTTATGGACTATTAGTTCGTTACCACTTACCTGGTACCAACCAAACTTCCACCAGTTAACCCTTCAGCAAAACCAGTTAATTGATTTTCGGGTAGTTTGTATATTAAAGTTGGTCATTTTTTTTTTAATTTGAAAAAGTTGCTCTTTGTAGTTTAAGAGACTTTTACTTTCTCTAGAAGAAGAATTTTGAGGAGGGGGGTTCTCATTGGCAAGCTTTGTTGAAAAATAATTTAATCAAACAGTTAATTTATTAATTACTGAGTTATCAGCCAAATCAGTTTGTTCCAACTTGAGCAAACTGATTAAAGAAAGGTAGAAGGAGACTGTCCCGTTGTCGGACGAATTTAAAGAACATGCAAAATTAAAACCAACCTGGCGTTTGAGATCGAAGATTCTTAAACGAAAAACTTGAACTACACGGATGACTCCTGTCCTTAAAGGATTTTACGCGCTCGTATTGCTGTGAGCTGCAGCGTAAACTCCCAGGATTTAATGCAGAACTGATCTGGTATTCCAACAGCAATGGAAACCAGAAAACGCAGAAGCTGGAACGAAAACAGAATCACACAATAGAGAGAGAGAGAGAGCTGCGAATTTGATGTGTGTAGAATAGGTTTCAGGAAGCTTTTATTTATAGTTTTAGTTATACCAGAGAATGAGAAAATTAGGGAGTGAGATAACAATCCATAACCAATTCGAATTACCTATCTCATACGAATTCGGTTACTAGATAATTATCCTTATACGAATTCGATTTACTATGGGATAAGCCCCACTGTTTTCGAATCCATCCCTATCTCCTTCTTATCTCATCTCATTCGGTTTACAGATCTGACCCACCTGAAACCGAACCTTAGCTAAAAATAAAAGCTCCTCAGCTCCTAGCGACGATGCGAAGTGCAAAGTGCGCCTCAAACGCGCCCATTCGCGCCTCAAACGCGACCATTCGCGAGCTCGCGGCTCGGCTCGGCTCGGCGCACGTGTGGGCTTCACCCACTTCTCAACCCATTTAACACTATGGAAGCCCATAAGGGGTAATCCCTTATAAACCACTTAAACTTCACTCACTCCACCGATGTGGGATGGAGGAAACATACCAACTTGTATGTTTACCTCTTTAATATTTCCAACAATCCCCCACCAAGTTGGAATGTTTCCTTTCACTTAGACTAATGATGTCACTAGGTGTCACGAAGATTAAACCCAGTTTATGTTGATAAACAAGAAGAGACAGATTAGATGGTGTCCTATGGAATTAAACCATTAACCTGATAGCCCCCTTCGGTTTACCCCCACACATCACCAGCTGACTTTGCGTTCTCACTGAGCGCGAATATGGCCGTGCGCTATAAATCCTTTTCATGACCCTTTAGAAGATAAACCACTAATCTTCACTCGAGGCGGCACCACCCCTAGATCATATAGGCAAAGTTTTACATCATCCACGTTGCTTGGATGCCTCCAAAACTTTGTTAAGAGCATAAGCTCACCCTTGTTCTCGGCAACGACGTACTATCATACCTCACATGGATCTATCAAATTTGATAGTACCTTCTATCGTTAAGTGACTTCGTTTTTACCCATTAAACTTGAGAAATAGGAGCACTAAGTTCAAGTTGGGTTTCCATCACTAACGATTCTATTGTGGTTTTAGACCCATGTCTCTCGCGGTATTCACAACCAAATCTCTCGTCAGAGGTTTAGTAAACGGATCTGCCAAGTTCTTACTTGTCTTGACATAGACAACCTTGATGGTACCACTTTCAAGCAGTTGTCTCACATAATTGTGCCGAAGACCTATGTGTCTTGACCTCCCATTATACACTGCGTTGTATACTTTAGATAGTGTGGCCTCACTATCACAATACATGGGAATAGACGGCATTGGAACATCCCACAGACGGATGTCAATAAGTAGATCTCTAATCCACTCCGCTTCTTTGCCAGCGCAGCTAGCGCTATGAACTCAGCTTCCATAGTTGAGTGGGCAATACACGTCTGTTTCTTGCTCGCCCAAGAAATTGCTCCTCCTGCTAGAGTGTAAATCCACCCACTTGTAGATTTTGAATCATTGGTGCGATCAATCCAGCTTGCATCAGAATAACCTTCAAGTATTCTGGAAGAAGACGTGTATGTCAGTTCTAAGTTACTGGTCCTTTTCAGGTATCCAAGTACTCTACCCACTGCCTTCCAGTGTTCTGTCCCTGGATTAACAGTATACTGACTCAGTTTGCTTACAGCAAAAGCAATGTCAGGACGAGTGCAATGTGTTGCATACATCATACTTCCAATAGCACTCGCATACTCCAGTTGAGCCACTGCTCTTCCAGGGTTCACATTAAGTTTCACACTTGGATCAAATGGAGTATTAAACTCTTTAATATTTAAGTGTTGAAACTTAGTCAGAATTTTGTCTATGTAATGAGATTGACTTAGAGAAATCTGACTTCCAGTTCTCTTCACCTTGATCCCAAGAATGGTATCAACTTCTCCTAGATCTTTCATCTTAAAGTTCGAGGACAAATATTTCTTAGTTTCAGAAATACCTTCAAGGTGAGTGCTAATGATCAACATATCATCAACATAAAGACAAATCACGACTGTATAACTGGGTTCGCATTTAGTATAAATACATCTATCAGCACTGTTGTGTCGAAACCCTAAAGCAGTCACAGTGGTGTAAAATCTCTCATGCCACTGTTTAGGAGCTTGCTTCAAACCATACAGAGATTTAATAAGTCTACACACTTTGTTCTCTTGTCCAGGCATCACAAACCCTTCTGGTTGCTCCAAATAAATCTCCTCATTTAGATACCCATTTAGAAATGCTGTCTTTACATCCATTTCATGAATGTACAGCCCTTTAAAGCAGACACCGCTATTAGAGTTCTAATAGAACTTATTCTAGCCACAGGTGCATAGGTATCAAAATAGTCGATCCCTTCTCTCTGCCTATACCCTTTAGCAACTAATCTCGCTTTATAGGCAGAGATGGATCCATCTGGATGATACTTCCTTTTGAAAATCCATTTGGATCCAATAGGTTTCTTTCCCTTGGGTAGATCAGCTAACTCCCAAGTTCCATTTCCCATAATGGAATCCATTTCATCATTGACTGCCTCCTTCCACAAAGGGGCATCTCTAGATGACATTGCTTCACTGAAAGTTTTAGGATCATCATCCAAATTTACAGCAAAAATGACCTCTCTCGTCACTTTCTTTTGAGTTCCTTCAAACAGGTAAGAAAAGAAATCATCTCCATAACTTTTCTCTTTTCTAACTCTAGTACTTTTCCTTGGTTCTTCAACTATTGGTGAGGGTTGAACCCTTTTCTCAGAAGTACTAGAAGTTGTGGTGCCATTTGAGTTTTCATCATCTCTAGAAAACTTGTTCTCAAAGAACTCCACATCTCTGGATTCTACAACTATACCTGATTCGTCATCCAACAATCGGTAAGATTTACTATGCGAAGCATATCCAATGAATACACTCTTGAAAGCTCTTTCTCCCAGTTTGAGTGTCTTTGGATCAGGTACGCGATAGTAGGCAAGACACCCCCAAACCCTCAAATGCTCTAGGTTTGGTTTTCTTCCTTTCCACAACTCATATGGACTCGTAGGTATCACACGACTAGTGATCCTATTGTGAACATAACATGCGGTTAACACAGCTTCCCCCCACATATTACGAGGTAGACCCGATTGGTTTAACATACAGTTAGCCATCTCTACCAAGGTTCGGTTCTTTCTCTCAGCCAAACCATTTTGTTGGGGAGTATAAGGTGCAGTTCTCTCATGTATGATGCCTTCTTCTTCGCAGAATGCATCAAACTTTCGGTTAAAGTATTCTCCGCCTCTGTCCGAGCGAAGAATTTTAATGCGTTTCTCCTTTTGTTTTTCAACCTCAGCCTTATATATTTTGAATGCCTCAAAAGCTTCATCTTTTGAATGCAACAAATAAACATATAAGTATCGGCTCGAGTCATCGCAGAAAGTGATAAAGTATCTCTTACCCCCACGAGTAAGAACTCCATTCAGTTCACAAATATCTGAATGAATTAGTTCTAGTAGTGATGTATTGCGTTTATGGACACTTGGAAAGGTTTCTTTGTGAATTTTGATTTAACACATGTTTCGCATTTTTCAAAATCTTTATCTTTCAATTTTAATAAACCTTTAGTTTGCATTTTTTCAATGTTTTTAATATTTGTATGAGCTAAACGTTTATGCCATAAAGAAATTGAACAAGCGATATAATCAGAAGACATAATTTCATTCAAATCAAAACCAATTGCATTACATTCACCAATACTAGAACTAACACCACCACCACTATCACTATCACTTTCATTCCCAAACCCATCAATCACTGAAACACCCCCTTCATCCGAATCTTCTTCATCAATCCCATCTTCAGCTAAGTCAAGACGATACATTCCACCCGTGTTCTGTGCTTGACCCACATAGATGTCATTTAGAGAAAACTTCACACGAAGATTCTTGATAACCAGCTTGTAACCATTCCGATCAAATTTATCAGCAGAAACCAGACCCTTGGTGATACCAGGAACATGCAACACGTCCTGAAGGGTAACCACTTGACCATCTCTAAAGTTTAGTCGCACCGTGCCTTTACCATGTACTTCTACACGATGTCCATCAGCACACACCACCACTGTTCCTTGAGGAACAGGAGCATAAGTAAGAAATGAGTCACGATTCCCACAAACATGAACAGTGGCTCCAGAATCCAAGAACCATCCTCTACATGCTACAATGCGTGTATATTGAGAAAGCATATTAACTTCACCAAGACCCACACTGGCCACTAGATTGGTGACTTTCTCAACATCAACAGCACTTGTAGAACCAACCGTAGATCCAGATTTCCTCTGAGAGCACTCTCGTGCATAATGCCCTATTTCTCCACAAACATGGCATTTACCAGACCTCTTTGGTTGATGGTTGTTAGTGTGTCGTGTCTTCTTGAATTCTTTTTTCTTTGGTGCGGTAAACTTCTTATTCTTTGATGATGCCCCTTTTCCCTTTTGACCAGATCCGCCAGCAACATGATTGACACTCGATCCGACTTTACCTCTTTTGTCCCTGTTGCGCGTTTCCTCCTCAATTCGAAGGTGCTTCAACAGTTCATCCAAAGAGTAGTCCTCAGACTTGTGCATCATTCTCTTTGAGAAATCTTTCCAATTAGGAGGCAATTTTGCAATAATGACCCCTACTTGAAATATTTCTGGCAGCGGAATAGAAAGTGCAGTCAATTTGTTAACAAGAACTTGGAGTTCATGCACTTGCTCCAGGATTGACTTGTCATCGACCATTTGGAAGTCTAAGTACTTGGCAATAAAGTATTTGTTAGTACCTTCTTCATGAGCCTTATACTTATCTTCCAAAGCTTTCCACAATTCTCTAGCATTTTTTACCGGTGCGTACAAGTCATAGAGACGATCCGAAAGAGAATTTTTTATGTGGCCCAACTAAAGATCTTCAGCTTCCTTACGGACAAGTCTTTGCCTTGCCAAATCTGCATCTGGTAGCTCTCCTGCCTCACGAGGAGGGTCATCAGGAATTGCGGGCAAATCAGGATCAAGGATATAGTAAAGTTTCAGCACAACTAGCATGAACTTAACCTTGTCCGCCCAGCGGGTATAGTTCTGACCATCGAATCTGTCCAACTTGACAAACTCTTGATTCATGAATCTCAGATTGGCTGTTGGTAGTTCAGCGTCCATTTGTTCTGGCGTTTGATTAAAACACAAAAATAAAATCCTTTAAGAATGTTGAAAAATAATTTAATCAAACAGTTAATTTATTAATTACTGAGTTATCAGCCAAATCAGTTTGTTCCAACTTGAGCAAACTGATTAAAGAAAGGTAGAAGGAGACTGTCCCGTTGTCGGACGAATTTAAAGAACATGCAAAATTAAAACCAACCTGGCGTTTGAGATCGAAGATTCTTAAACGAAAAACTTGAACTGCACGGATGACTCCTGTCCTTAAAGGATTTTACGCGCTCGTATTGCTGTGAGCTGCAGCGTAAACTCCCAGGATTTAATGCAGAACTGATCTGGTATTCCAACAGCAATGGAAACCAGAAAACACAGAAGCTGGAACGAAAACAGAATCACACAATAGAGAGAGAGAGAGCTGCGAATTTGATGTGTGTAGAATAGGTTTCAGGAAGCTTTTATTTATAGTTTTAGTTATACCAGAGAAGAGAATGAGAAAATTAGGGAGTGAGATAACAATCCATAACCAATTCGAATTACCTATCTCATACGAATTCGGTTACTAGATAATTATCCTTATACGAATTCGATTTACTATGGGATAACCCCCACTGTTTTCGAATCCATCCCTATCTCCTTCTTATCTCATCTCATTCGGTTTACAGATCTGACCCACCTGAAACCGAACCTTAGCTAAAAATAAAAGCTCCTAGCGACGATGCGAAGTGCAAAGTGCGCCTCAAACGCGCGACCATTCGCGAGCTCGCGGCTCGGCGCGCGTGTGGGCTTCACCCACTTCTCAACCCATTTAACACTATGGAAGCCCATAAGGGGTAATCCCTTATAAACCACTTAAACTTCACTCACTCCACCGATGTGGGATGGAGGAAACATACCAACTTGTATGTTTACCTCTTTAATATTTCCAACAAGCTTAAGGTAAGAATGAATTCAACTTTGTTTTATAAGGGAGTTGTTCATTGTTGAGTTCATATATGAATTTTGTAATTTTTTTGGAATCTCATTGGCAAGCAATAAGCACATCTGACTCAGAAGTAGTTGGTCTTATATCCTTTTTAAACTTGACAATAAAATCTCTAAAATAATCAATGTATCAGCTTGCTGGAACTAACATATCCAGAAGGAACATCTTATTAGACAATTTCTGGAAAGTTTTATCGGAACATCTTATAATCGGTAGTGAAAGGAATAGCTGATGCATATTGAGGATTCAATGGTGGTAACTAATTTCTTTTGACATAGTTTTGTTCTTTTCTTTATTTTTTAATGAAGAACGTGTTTAATTTTGATATTTTTAGTGTATGTTGTGCAGGACCGAGATTTAAGCCCAATTTCTGATAAACTATGGAAGAACTTTTAAATGCTATACTTTAGGTCCAAATGTACCAGTGTTGTAGTTGAAAAGATGAAAGAAAAGAAAGTTCGTTTAAATGGAGACCATAGAAGATTTGAGACTCAGTTAAAAATTGGGGATGATTGCAGATGAAGTTCATAATTTAATAACATGACATTTATGTTTAATAATCATGAACTTGGACTTGTAGAATTGAATTTTTAATTACTAAGTTGTCCTTCCATAAGCATTTTAGAATACATGGTGAAATTGGTAATGTTGGATTACAGAGGATCAAGTTGGTAAATTTGGATCAGAATCAGTTTCTAAATTAAAATGTTTTGAATTGGTTAATGTAGATTAAGTTGTGTAAGACGTCGGGGAAAGTTGGTTAATCCTATGAGAATCACTTGAGTGTGGATGAATGTTGTTTATTTGTGTTAATATGTTTATTATTTCATTTTTATCTAAGCAAAATGTTTTTTTATCAATATGATTAGATGGAGTGTTGACACTATGATGCTAAAATTCTCGTCCACCGGATGGGTAAAGTATGGAGGGAGAGAGAGAGAGAGAGAGAGCCTTGCCGATGCCGATGCCGCACTCCGCAACCTAATACATCAACGTAACCCGTCCAACGAACGGGTATTAAACTAGTTATATTTGGGTTATAATAGTTTTGGGTTTTCATTAATTAGTTTAAATAGAGATTTTGTAAACAAGTTTTCACTATTAGAAAGTGCTCGATTTTCATATGTTAATTTCCTAGGAAAAAATGGTCCAAATTGCGACCAAAAACCAACACCAATGAAAACCCCTAAATTTGTGACTAAATACTGACCAAATATTATCAGAAGTCATTTTTGACTGATTAGTGAAAATGATAATGATAAACCAACTCTATTATTAACCATGTGCAAGTAAGAGTAGTTTTCATGTAGGAAACAAGGGTTAGGGAGAACGGTACAGAGTCATTTTTTTCACAGTTTGTGAGTTAACCTGGGTCTGAATAGTATGTAGAGCATGGAGAAGAGTTTGAAAATATTGAGAAAAATGCCGGGATATTCATGTGGTTTGCCCATTTTTCACCTTTAGTCCATAACTTTCTAAAATTACAGCTATAGTCCCCCAACTTTTGCAATTTCGTTCTCGGATAGTCCCTGGCGCGGATAGGAGTTAGTTTTTGGTGTTAAGTGGATGTGAAATTATCTTCTTCTCCCCCATCTCTATCTTTAACCCACCACCACCACATCCACCATCACCACCACCTCCTCCACCACCACCTTCATCCCTCATTATTGCCTTCTAATAAACACATCTATACATATCTTATCTTCCAATTTGAAATTATTACATCTACTTAACAAAATACCAGCTCTTACAATAAATTAGATCATCTAAGTAGGAGCACGTATTTGAAGGATATAATGGTCATAAATAAACCCAAACCCACAAGTGCTGCTGCAAATCTATTGCTTGCCTGTGGAAATAACATTACCATCTTGGACTAGCTCTTCAGCTTGAGAAATTGCATTTTGAACAACCAAAAGCTGTTCCATTTTGTTCATCGGTGGAGACTGTGACCTTAAGTTCACTGATTGGATTTCCTCCACTAAAATGTAGTGCAAGCTTTATATTAATTGCAAAAAAGTATGAATAGAAATGCAAATACATAAGCCAGCCAGCCATCCATCCACAATAAATGATGTCTACAAATATGAAATAGAATACTACGGATTTTGCAGGTTCTTCCCAGTACAATAGTGCGAGAATCCATCGAGTCATGAAACAGATCAAAAAAACAAATCAAAGGTTAAGTAGACATTACTAAATCAGATGAACATTATGCAGATTAATACTATTGATTAACATCTTACAACTCGTTCATACAATGACTACACAATTTTTTTTAATGTCGCTTGCAACAAAAAGCAAAAGAAAAAAAACCAAAACCAAATAATCTGCTATCAAATTAGAGATGAAGGAATGGTACCAAATACTGAAAACAAGACTTGACGGTGGAGGTGGAGGTGGAGGTGGAGGTGGAGGTGGAGGTGGAGGTGGAGGAGGTTGTGGTGGTGGTGGGTTAGAGAGATAGATGGGGAGAAGAAGATGAGGAGCGGCCATCTCTTAACAAGGGCATTTTAGTAATTTCACATCCACTTAACACCAAAAACTAACACCCATCTGCGCCAGGGACTATCCGGGAACAAAATTGCAAAAGTTGGGGACTATAGCTGTAATTTTAGAAAGTTAGGGACTAAAGGTGAAAAATGGGCAAACCACAGGGACTATCCGAGCATTTTTCTCGAAAATATTAGTGTGTATATCTATGTATAAATAGTTAAGTTTGTTATAGTTAGTTAGTGATAGCTTGTGGTTGACTAGCTCCTCCCTCTGAAATGTGGAAAAAAATAGAGACTCGTTCAATCAACAAGTCTTCGCCAAACCGAACCAATAGCGGACTCAATATCATCTTTTAAAACAAAATTCGAAGCCAAGAAAAAGAAATAGTTGATTGTTGATTATAGGCTTTTCGTGCTTAATGTTGAAAATTGTGATGTTAGGCCCAATTTTCATCAGTTACATGTAGTGGCGAAACTTGAAAAAAAATTTCGTGGGGTCGGAAAGTAACGGACCTAAAAAAAATTTTCTATCACCCTAAATTTCAAACTCTAATTTCTATCTAAATCAAATCACAATAAGATTAAGATTAGACAAAGAAAATTAGACATAGTTTCAGAAAGATTCAACAAGTTTATGGTAAAAATTTCGGACCAATTTCACCCATAATTTCAACCTAAATCACATAAATTGCAGCCCTAAATTAAACCGAAACATAAAAAACACATACCTTTAACCTTATAAAGATTGAAGAAGTCGAGCAAGAGTACAAGACCACAACAACGAGCAGTGTTTTGGCTTTTGTTCTCGAACAAGAAGCTGAAATCGAACAGTTTTGGAACATGCGTCCCCCCCCCCCCCTTCTGCAGTTCTGGCTTGTGGCTTCTGTTCTTCTGGTCGATGTCGCAAATTAAACGAATTTGGGTTTTTTTTTATATGGTGGGCTTTTAAGTTGGGCTATATAATGATTTGATTTGGGTTATATAATATGCATTCTAGTATTCTACCAAATATAATGATTTGGGCTATAATATTTGGACTAACTAAATATTTTATTTGGGCTACGTAAATTAAAAAAAATTAAAACCGTGGGGTCGAAAACGTATATACCTATTTTTTTTTATAAAACCGGGGGTTCGAAAACGTATATACCTACAAAATTCTATACGAAACGTACATATATAACACTACTGATCCAAAAGTTCGGGGGCGGGCGCCCCTCCCCACCCCTTAAATCCTTCGCCCCCGGTTACATGTAAAACTTTTAACGCATGAGGACATGAGGGTCGTTTATTACAATTTTCATATTCTTCATGTAACAACCCTTATCCTCGTTGACGAGAGAAGGGTATTTTAGTAACGCGCATTTATTAATATCGGTACTATTATTAACATTATTATTTACGATATAATGATAATAATCCGTGACGAGAAGTTTATTCGTTTTTTTTTATTTATTTATTTAATTACCTTTACATTTAATAAAATCAGGTCTGTTCATTTAAATCCGATATACGACACCTAACGGGCACAGACACTTGGGTCAGGCCTAACCCAAAACCCTGGCACCTAAACCCTAGTCCATAAATAGAAACTTAAACCCTCACCTCTCTCATTTCACAAACCTCAAAAACCCTAATGGGCTGTTTGGCAACATCTGAATGGTTAAGTGCTGAACCAGTAAGAGGTCTGAACCATTAAGTACTGAATCAGTAAGAGGTCTGAACCATTAAGAGCATGTATAATGTTTAACCGTCCAGAGGCAAATGTCTGACCAATTCAGATTAGATGTCTTAACCATTCAGACGCTGTATAAATCTTAACCATTCAAAGGCAGATGTTTGAACCATTCAGACACTGCTCGTTAAACAAACAGTCTGAACCATTAAGTGTCTGAACCATTAAAAACCTCATTAAGAGGTAAACAAACAGCCCTAAGCTTTTATGTCAGCACCCTCTACCTCTACCTCTACCCTCTACCCCTGCCCCCCACCTCTCACTCTCGTTCAGATCCTTCCGACGGCCGGAGGACGAATTCCGGCAATCAACTCCGGCCACATCACAGGCCAAACAACACACACCTCTTTCCTCATCTTGTTCCCCTCCCGCACACCTTCTTTTCTAATATAAGCGCACCCACTGATGTTCTACATAACAAAGAGAGAGAGAAAGTATCGACGAGAGGAGAGAGAGAAACCCGAGACGGGAAGAGGGAGAAGACGGCGATGGAGGTTACCGTCCGTTTATGGCGACAACCTGCCGGCGGCGGTAGTGCTTCGTTCTTCCCGACGAGTTGTTACGCTGATGGTGACTCGAAGCTTCGGCGTCGACGACGAAGACAGCGGCTGCAGCGGTGACCGCCGGAACCCCAGTTCACAGTCTCTCGATCAGTAGGTGTGTACCTTTGTTTTCTCACATTTTGTCTAAGGTGTTTGGTTACATGTATAGTTGTTAACTTTAAATTCTTGTGAACGTGTTTGTTTGCAAAAAGAAAGTGTAAATATGTTGTTGATTTGTTGATCTTTGAAATAAGGATGTTGTATATATGATTTAAACAGGGAATAAAGATATTGCTGTAGTTAGGACCTACACTTGTGTTTTGCTGAATTGGTAATTATTGTTAGGTATGTGGCTTCTCCTTGTGTATATGATGGTTCTTGATTCATGTTAACTATTTGTCTAGATGAATGTAAGAGTTAAAAATTGTCAAGAACATACTTTCAAAACCACGTCTATGTGAATCTGCTTACTCAAGCTTCCCGTCAACGACTTCCCACTTGCCACCAGATGACCAGAGCAAACCAAAAATCTAACTGCCATATGAAAAGAAAAAAAAATATGAAGATATTAACAGTAAAAGTTGGAGATCAACTTTTGTAAAAATTTTTGAGTAATGGTCCCTACAACCCAAAAAACGAGTAATACACAAAATAAATAAAAAGGAAATCTGCTTTTTTCGTTAAAGCGTCATAAGACTCCTCACAAGAGTCAATATTCGTTCTAGAGCGTCAAATTGTACTTTTCTGATAAGCATACATCACCGACGTATGTAATGCGTCTGAAGAGGTCTTCGATACTGGCGGCGGACGCGTCGGTTGACGCTTGCCAAGCGTCACCATGAGGCCTTCTCAAACTGACTCGTGAAGCGTCTCTTGACGCATAAGAAGACGCGTCGGAATTGACGCATAAGAAAACGAGTCAGACGCCTTCCAAAGCTGACACGGGAAGCGTCAGGCTGGACACATTAGAAGCAGCGTGAGACGCCTTCCAAAAGTTGACACGGGAAGCGTATTTGGACGCATTAGAAGACTCTGAAGAGGCCTTCGATACCTGACACGTGATGCCTTGGCAGACGCATCCGAAGAGTCTCATAGACGCGTCGGAGAATGGTTTGAGCCAGACGCATCACACTAAGCCAGAGGCAAGCAAAAGTGGATGCGTCTCGTAGCCGCCTTCGAATCGTCCTTACTTTTGATTCCCAATCATTGTGACACATGTCACTTGAATATTGGCGGACGCATCATTCACCCCTGCAGACGCATAAGCTCTCTCGTAATCTGTGATGCCCTGCTCCAAGGAAGCATGTGCTGGCCATTTTGGTAAATCAACAATTTTCCTAGCTATTTTCGTAATTTTCTCAAAAGAAAAAATGTACAACTTTTTATTTACCTTTATATACAACAAATAAAACAAATAAAAAATAAAGCAAAATAAACTAACAAAAATTTACGGACTAAACAAGATATTTTTAAGCGGTAACACAATGTGATTCATAAAGCTCGGTCTCCAATTCCTCCACAAAGCTCGGTCTCCAATTCCTCTTTGTTTTTGAATAATTTGGCGGCATAGGAGGACCGGTAGAGGACGTGGACGGGGAATCCGATAACACGAAGTGATCCAACGTGCCCTTTGTAGATGAGTTCTTCGAATTTCTTCGTTAAACCACCTCTCTTAAATGGCAAACCGGATCACTTCCGTCACTAGTTGCAAGTACCGTCACCCATAAACACTAGGGCTTTTAAAGCTCAGGAAAACGTCATCTTCAACACATGTAAACAACTTCATTTCTATTTGGAGGCTATCGAAAGGCGGATAGATTGGCATTGGCATTTTACAAAATTGGTTGCATATATTGGGGAAAAAAAATTAAAATTTTATATTTGGAGACAAAATGTTAAAAATAACCTCAACAAAACTGATTTTCGTAGCATTATATAGTAGATGGGGAAAAAATTTTCAATTAGTCCCAAAATGTTAAAAATGATGTGAAAAAAATATTTATAATTACGTATACCGAGACCACCTGATGCGTCATATATCTCCTACAAACGAGCCACTCAACGAGCCACAACCAGCCAGCCAAGCGCCTCGGGATGCAGCTGAGCCAAACGCATCCACATACTTTTTGGACCGGATGCGCTGGCGGCGGACGCATCTGCTTACTTTTTGCCACGTGGCAATACGGCACTGGCGGACGCATAAGATGTCAGATGCCCTGCTCCAAGAACGCATGAGTTGGCCATTTTGGTAAGTCAACCATTTTCCTGGCTATTTTCGTAATTTTCTCGGTATGTTATTGTATTGGTTATTGTTGTTCTTATTGATTTGATAGTTTAAAGAGAGCACATACCCATCCAAAGTGAAGATGACCATGGAATTACAAGGTCTACCATGAATTGAAGATGTGGGGTTAAGGGGATCAGGATCCAATTTAGAGCGGAGATTGTTGGCTTAATTTGATCGGTTCAAAACGAGATGGATATTTAGAGTTTATATTAAATAGTTAATTTTGTATTTAAATTGTTTTGGTTTATTGTCACACCCCCAAAATCCACAAGCGGAGTATCATCGCAGGAGGCGTGACTGACCAGGATCCAGCCACCAATCATATTGAACAATGTAATTAAATAAATAAAAGTCCAACCACACAATATAATTAGTGTTCAAAACAAGTTAATCAAATTCAAGTTATCAGCGGAAGCATAAAGTTTAAAACCAAAGTATAAGTTTAAAAGTCATAAAGGTTAACATGGAACTCAACAGTCCATGTCCCACAACTACCTCTCCTCCTCGAGCAAACTCCATCTACGCACCTAACGACCTGCAAGGCATGTAACAACGAGTCAACAACAAAGTTGAGCGAGTTCACAATTGGTTGTCCATTTTAAAGTTGTTCCAAAAACCATAAGTTCTTTCGAAAACCATGTGTTAACCAATTCCTTGTTTCCCAAACCATAACCAGTGAGGGCTACCCCATGTTAATCACTAGACCCGTTACCATATCGACAACTGACTGGAGTATGTTGTGCCCTACGTCAATGTCTATCATCATTGACTAAGTTGTGACAACCCGGATAATTAAGGTTAGCGTTACTTGAAATCCCACAACTTGAAGCGTGTGCCTCTATGTTTATCTGCCTATCTCATACACTATACATGATTACGTATGTTTAACTGATCAATTAAGCATGATGTTGTTAAACGCTTTTGTGTGTCGTGCAATTTAATTAGAGAGCCAACTTGTTTGGGCCGCGAACTATTCTACACAAGTGGGCCGCAAAACTCACTTAACACACACACTCTTGTTACCCCTTATATGTACTCGGCCCACACTAGTGTCAAACCTGATTCACACAAGCCCAAGTCATCACATGTGTTATTTAAGCCCAAACATAGGTATGAGAAGCCCATTCAGGTTATAAACCAACACATATGGGTTCGGCCCACTTTGTCCCGATTTGTTATAAGCGTATATTCATACACCTTCTCTATTATCACAAGAACTCTAAAACCCTACTTCCCTTTCTCTCCATCTCGAAGTCGGCAGCCTCCATAACTCCTGTTCGAAGTCTTCTAGTGCGGAGCGTACTCGTTTTAATCATCCAACTCGGTTAGTGTTTCGCCATATCTTATCCTTTGCTGATCGATGTTTGAAGTGTATGTTCGATCGGGTTAGCATATGATGTATGTTAGATCGTTTCTTGCATGATGATTAATAACCAGTGATGTATGTAATAATATTCCTGATATATATATCATGCGTTAACTTGGCTGAACTAGATGGTTGAGGTTTATTATGAGTGATACTTATTATGTCACGTGAACAATCTCAGGGTGTATGATAGAAAATATGATTAATAATGAGGGCTTGATGACAGAAAGTTCCTGTTAGGTCCGATTGGTATTGGTTGCATGGATTTGGATGATCTTGAATAAATAAATGGCAGCCATGTGATCTCCCTTGTGCACATTCTAAAAGTCAATGGCGGCCATGTGACCCTATTAATGTTTAGTGATAGTTACTAGTGCTATGTTATTTAATAAATTGTGATGATAATGATTAACTATTGGAAAGGTCATGTGGTCGGTTTGCTGTGAACCAGAATCACATGATTCCCATTATATCAGATTAGTATATGTAGATATGCAGGAGATAGGAGACATGATAGTGGGTTAATAAAATTGGTTAGTGTGAATGCATGAATTGATACTCATAAACTCGATCAGGATTGGTAGTGATGAATCATTAGATCCATGTTAAACAATGGCCGTGATTTGTCTGGTAACTAGAAATAGGAGATTTAAAACTAAGCTTTGTGTTGAACGATTGTTAATGGCTATTATTTAGAAAAGAAAAGAACGACATGTTGATTAATTATGTATTGCGGATTTGGCTATGGATAGCGAGGTGTTTGCTGACATGTTATTAGTGTAGTGTGAACTAAAGTCGCGTGATTGATATGATATTATGTGACCCCAAAACCGTAATTGTAAACGTGATAGTATGAACTATGCTTGTTATGAAATACACGATGATTATCTGTTTGGTTATTTATTGCTTGAGCAATACGTGTGATTAGATACGTGAATTGTGAATTCATTAAACTGATTGTTGCTGGTAAACCATGGTAGGACGCATTTAATCAACTGTTAAACAAGTAACATAATCTACCGAGCAATCAAAGGTGAGTTCACTACATTCGAGCATGCGTCCCAGTGGTTGGGGACAGTCAGTGGGTATCCCGTGGAGGGATAAGTGACTGGAGTATGTTGTGCCCTACGTCAATGTCTATCATCATTGACTAAGTGCCCAGATCTATTAGTCCACTCCCGTCCTCAACGGCACGGTGTGAGGCTTGTCAAACCTAATAACGCTATTTAACTAATGACTCGCTCGCTATTGGCCCGGCGATTAAGTCGATATAAAAATGAGGGACTTTTTGTCTAGAAAGTTATATGTTGTCGTCCTTCCTATGGAGGACGGAGGTACGTAATCTACCCAAGGAGAATACGCAGTTTTAATGTTGTTATCCTTCCCAACGAGGATGGAGGTACATATTCCACCCAAGGAGAATATGCAGGTTCTGTTTTAGTTTTTTAACCCATTCCCAAACCACCGGGAATCCAATACATATTCTACATTTGGTTGCTCGGTTGAACTATTAAAATAGTTAACGGTCAGGGTTGGTCAATCGTGTCCTAATATGATTACCATTTAGTTTGTTAATGGTTTTAAATAAAACACAAAGTTCCTACACGCATCTATCACATAACATGCACTCACGTTAACAGTTCACGCCCATATAAACATCCCAACTATAACCATTCAACAGCAAACATACGATATTGCACATAACACTTTCATTGACATATAACACGTTGGATCATTCTCAGATAACCTACCCGACATTTAGACACGCAAATTACTACTTATGTCGTTTCAGCTTTAACATTCAAAAATGGGCTATTTTCGGGCATTTTAATAAAATAGTTAACTCATTCCAAAAATTCCCAAATTTTTACAGAATGTTTCAAACGATCCAAGGATTATTGTGTAAAAATATAGGGATCCAATTCATTGCCAATATTTAAAAAAAAATTATTTTCCGGGCTACAATCAGATTCATCACTTTCTGACTGCAGTCCACCGAAAATTCATTTAAAATTCATCGTAAGTCCGATTGATGAAATTCCAGTTGAAGAATTACAACGACATCAGTGGTCATCTTCAGTATAAATTTCATGAGCTAATTCTATACAGATTTCAAGTTATGACGAAAAACATAACACACATTTTCTGCAGTAAAAACGCAGCTTTTGCTGCTATACAAAACGGACCTTGAAAAATAGTAAACAACCTCGAAAAAATATGATTCCAGTGCCATTTGAAGCGTATTTTGAAATATCACATTATAGACTCAAGAAAACCCTGTTTTCATTAAATTATGACCCGGTTACAGCCGATTAAAGTCGGCTGAAACTGTCGGATAGCTTGCGGTTTTTCGCATATACATTACTAAAACGAGTTCCCGGGTTTCTTTACCGTGTTTTACCATCACATAACACCTTCACAATATTCATGGCAGGTCATATGTTGTTTTATATCAGATCCATCATACTTAACATCAAGATCATCGAGAACATGAAACCCGAATCCATATCTAATGTCTACACACGCATAATCAAGAATACTAAGCATCAAACTTGACTAATATGATTCCTATACCACAAGATCCAGCAATTACACCCAAAACGCAGCCATGTTTCTAGAGTATCAACTACCGAAAATATGAATAAACGTTTAGAATTATAAATAAATGAAATCAAGAGGCGATACCTAGCGATTTATGGAGATTAGATCTAGTTTTGAAGTCGAATCTTGACGTCCCTAGAACTCTTGTTGTCGTCAAAAGTGGAGTAGGGTAGGAAAAGTCGCACTCTGTGATTTATTTTTGTTAGGGTTTGAGAAGTTATCAAAAACAATACATGCAAGTTACGTAATATAACAATAGTGGGCGGTTGGGCTTGGAGGGAGTTAAGCTTTGGGCCAATTGGAACAACTAAGGGAACATGATGTTCCAACATTACGAACAGGGGCATGGACATCATAATGACTTCTATTTTTTTTTCTAACTCAATATATAGATACACTTGCATACGTAGGCTGAGATCAAGGGAATTGTTATCACAATAATTATTATTGTTATAATCAACTAATTATTTACAATTCTACTAATTTGATTCAGACCATGATATTTTTTTTATTATATTTGGTAGAACCAATGTTTTAAAAACCGGTTTTTAAATCATACCGGGATAACCTTAAAAATGGTTCAACCGGTAGAACCGGGTGGTTCAACCGGATGAACTAGCTAACTCTATAATTTCATAGAGATACATACATACATACATACATACATACATACATACATACATACATACATACATACATACATACATACATACATACATACATACATACATACATACATACATACATACATACATACATACATACATACATACATACATACATACATACATACATACATACATACATACATACATACATACATGGATTATACAATATAATATAACTATTATCACCTCCTCTTTCTTTTTTAAGTTTCAAAATACAATCTTTCACATAACATTGCTTTACACATATAGACATACATACATATGTATATGGAGATATATATATATATATATATATATATATATATATATATATATATAGAATTGCTTCAAGTCTTTCACTTTTTGACCCACTTGTGGATCTATTTACTCTCATATTATTTTACTGATAAGTAAAACTACCGATAAAGATGGAACTGGAAGCATGATGAAGATGGAGTGATGAACCGATGAAGATGGGGCTGAATCTTGTGGATGATGTGATGAACAGTAAGTGATGATAATTTTAAATGATGATCGATGGTATATGTATCTGATGAAACTCTAGAATATTAAAAACCCAAACCAAAATAACTATGGGCCGGTACCGGTATTACGGTTCAAACCGGTATACCGGATTTTACCGCCGGTACGAATCTTATACCGTTTCACTTATTTACCAGGATGTTTCGTACCGGATTTGCATCCGGTACCGATAATACCGGTATAACCGGCCGGTATTTACCGGTTTTTAAAACACTGGGTAGAACTATTATATACAAACAAATTAATGGCATAGATGGCTATTTTTTAAAGCACATACTCAACTAATAAAAAGAAAATACAATTAACCAACTAATATAGATGTATACAATTAATATAGATGCTATGGTTCGGGTCTCGTAAGTTTCAAGTTACGCGAGTGGGTTGAATCGACATGCGATACAAGTGTTTTGGTTCAAACGGTTTGGGTCGGTTCAACACGATATGGATTTGGTTTCTATAAATTAAATAAGTATAAAATAAATTCTTCGAATAAGATAAGTATATATTTATTTTGTAAAAACGAAACGAACGATTTTTACCTCGAAGTTACGAGTTGTCACATTTATCTAGTTTGTTTTTAAGTAGTTTATTCAATTGATTTAAGTTAGAAGAGGTTTACATAATGTTTAGGGGCTGTTTGGCTAAGCTTATTTTAGTCACTTATTTACTTATTGACTTTTTGAAAAAGTAAATAAGTCAGAATGGAATGACTTATTTACTTATTCCTCTCACATAATAAGCTAACCCAAACACATTTTAACTTTTCAAAAAGACAATAAGTAAATAAGTGATTAAAATAAGCTTAGCCAAACAGCCCCTTAGTTTAAATAGGGCATTGTACACCCGTTTATTAGGTGTGGCGAGATTTAGGCTAGAGGGTGTGGAATAACCCCCCTTGGGCTTTATAAGGACACCTCAGCGCCACGTAGGCGCCACGTTAGCTAGGGGGCTTTATAACGCCCCCTTTTAACTTGCACGGTGTGGGATGGAGCCCTCTATTAAACAAAAAAAAAATTTTGATTGGATGACACTCGAGTGGGCCCCACCTGAACAGCCCCTTCTTCTCGTTAACATGATGGCGAGCTCACCTATAGCGCCCCTCTTGATTGGCTGGGTGTGGGGGTATAGCGCCGGCGGCGCCATAGGTGGTGACGAGGCGGTGGTGCCCCCCACACCCTCCGGCCTTATAGTTGATCAAAGTTTTATCAGTTTATTGTTTATGAGTTCCTTCATTGGGTTAGGGTTATCTTTTTTTTTTTTTTTTGAAAAGCAAAAAAAAAAAAAATCCCGGTTTGATAACATTACCATCACCAAAATATGAAATATATAATTTAAGAAATACTATTTACACAATGAGTTACTGTCACTTTAGGACATGCCATGATGAGTCACTCATTTGCATTCACATGTTCATACATACATACATATATACACACAGATAAGAGCATGATAGTTTCATCTTCGAGGATGGTTATTCGTGTGGATTCTTAAGCATGAATGCTGGTTCATACATGACATCCTTCACGGTATTAAGAATGTTTTCTCCAGAGAACCCATCATCTGTTGCATAAAAGAATTTACCCGAACAACATGTCTTCCAGAATACATCTTTGCATGCATTGGGAACAATACTTTCCTTTGTTTCCAGAACCATTTCCATCAGCTTTTTCTCCAGATCATCAATTAACATCTTAATCTCGTGTACAATTTCTTCTTCCTCAATTCCACTATTTCTATATTTTTTGTGCAATGTCACACCATTGAGTTTACCGTCCTTCAATTCCCTCTGCATAAACACAACCAATTAGTTTTCATAGATGTTATCACTAGCTAATATTCGGTGTTCAAGCTATCTATCAATTTAATTACATATTTTACGGTTCAGTTTCATTCAGACCAGGTTGCGCCAGGCAGACTTCTTTATTTTGATTGTATTTGTTTGGCTTTTAATTTTCGACAAAATGCACTTTACATCAATATCACAGGTAAGCGAGCAACAAGTTGTGCCGCTACCCCTTTCTGGATAGCAAACCCTAGCCTATTAAAAACAAACCCATGCCCCCCTGTTGATGAGCCACTGTTGTGGACAACCTGTTGGACCCTAGTCAGCAAACGGATAGCTTCTGGAGCCAGGGATCCAAAGGTGTCGAAGGCGAAGGGGACAAATGCATGTTGGTTATCAGCACATGCTTTAGCGTGTTTGTCCACCTTTTTAGATTCTGCTTTCTTTACCGCTTGTCCTGCTACAAACCCATTTTCCCTTAACCCATCTAAGGGAGAGACTCTTGTGAGATCTATACAAGCATGTTTCCCTCCCGCCCAGCCAAAGACGAGCAGGTCCGCTGGTCTCAATGTAGATCTCCCTTCCATGGGGTCTGTAAGGAAATTCACATGGGCCTCCTTCTTGGCAGAAATCCCCGCTCTCCTCAAGATGTCCCTAAAATATCCCTCACCCAGTCATGCCGGTATTTGAAACCAGGGAGCTCCTTGCAATGAACAACATGCTCCCCGTATTTATCCATGCAGGTTTTACGGCAGATTGGGCAGGTTTCGTCTTCTGGATACATAGGGATCATCAGCCGGTATTTGAGGATAACCCTGTACTCAACAGCCGACATGCATTGCCCCAGCCCCTCGATCGGGATAACAGTCAAAAAGTCTTGCTCATGGGGGCCTTTCAAGCACTCAATCACCGCCTTCTGGCGGGGAGACAGATCAAGTGTTTCTCCCAGATTTCGAGTGATTTTTTCAAATAGAGCATTCGCCAAAGTTTTTTGTGGCTTTGTGGGGGGGGGGGGCGGTGTCCATATTAGAGAAACCGCCAATGTCAAAGTCTGGAAGAGAGACACTTAAATACTCGAGAGCCTGTTGGTAGTCTACGTCAAGCTTATCAACCCTACTGTTCCGAAGGATGTGGTATTGCAATACACACGACTGAGCTCTAGACGCCACAAAAGCATAAACTCCAACATCCCGAGCTGAGAGGAGGCCCAAACCACCCAGGCGCATCGGCAAAGATGTCAAACGCCACTGAAGTTCACCAAAGTAAGGCCCCCCACAAACAACAATGTCTTCAATAGCCTTTCGGAGACCATCGTCAAAACAGGATACCGCATTTGCCATCAAGTGAGGTTGGCAGGTCCGCAGCCCAAACAGTAACTTAGCTACCCCCATGCATGACCTTAAAAGAAGAAGCTCGCACTGGGGGTCCTGTAAGCAGGGCAAGAGTTTCATAAGGTCAACCGCTGTCGATGCCCGCCGCCCTGCTAATTCCCCAATAAAAGCAGAGTCTCGGCTAACCGCCCCCCCAAGGAGCTTAACCCCCCTCACAGGTCTACCTATCCCTCTCGGGAAAAGGCCGTCCTGCACCTTGAGACCGTCACAAGATGGCCAGTACACTTCCGTTTTCTTAATATTGAGATGGAGCCCTATGGATGGTCCCTCCGTGTTGATGATGTCCAAGGCTTTAGCAACTTCCATTGCATTACCTATGATCGTGCCATCATCCAAATACCAAGCATGAAGGGGGAGGTTACAGTGCTCCTGTACACGGAGAATAAGGGGTTGTAAGGCTAGGGCAAAGAGGAGGGGCCCCAAGGGATCTCCCTGTTGCACTCCAGTGGTGGCCCCAATACACTCGCTGCCAACATACAACCGAGCGGGTTGGGCGTACAGGAACTGGACCCACCGATAGATAGATGGGCAGCATTGGTGGACCTGCTGGAGGAACGCTGAACGGTCAACCATGTTGAAAGCATTGGTGAAGTCTACCGTAAGTAAGGCCATGGACCCATCTTCATGAAAGGAGTTAACGAACCTGTTCGCACTATGAAGCACCGCCTCTGCCCCATTTGGTGTACCAACCCCAAATTGAAAATCCCCCAAATACTGGGCCATGTCCTTCCCAACCTTCTTCATAGCCACCTTAGAGACCAACCTACGCCAGATGCCACCCACTACGATAGGCCTAATACCATTATCAGGTTTTAATAAGGGGGTTAGGGGGGCTGAGGCCACAAACTCTGCCAACTCTTTAGGGCAAAGCCCTTCAAGCCATAGGTTGACGACTCTAGTAATCGCTGTGAGCAGACCCGAGGAACTTACCGACCCCACGCAACCAATAGCGTCCAACAAGTGTTGGGCCCGCATCCCATCTCTGCCACAAGATGTCCCTCTAGGGAAGGATTGGATACATTTAAGCATGCAATCCTCTACTGTAATAATAGTGGGTTGGACAATGGGGTTGGAAGGCCGTGATGGGGGTGGCATCACCGGGTGTTTATCAATAAGAGCTTTCATGGTTGATTCTCCAAAGGGGGCAACCCAACTAGAACATACAACTTTGACCGCCGTCGTAAAATGCCCATCCCTGACCTTCCGCAGGCATTGCTTGATATTGGGATCCTTTTTATTGTCTTCGCCCTTTCCGGAAACCCTTCTAGGCACCTCAGAGTCCCCCTCACAGCTCAAGAGAGAAGAGACCAGATCTGGAAAACCAGACCCATCTTTCCACAATGCAAGCGCCTGCAAGATGCTGCTGCACTGCAGGGATTTTCTATTTCCTGATCTCCGCTCTTGCCTGGAAGAAGGCCTTACAACCCTCAGTGTACAACCCGGCAACAAAAGCAACTGAACCCAATTTTCAACCGAGCCTGGAGACGCCACCACTTTACGTAAAGCACCCATTAAAACCTGAGCGAACGTCATTCGACAACTCGGAGGGATGCATTTGACAGTTTGAAAACGGAGTGAAAAAACACGCTCGAGAAGGGCAACATCGGTTACCACCCCTTCTGGGGAGAGTGTTTGAGGGTCGGCAACCACTTGGCATGGCTTCCTAATCCCAACAATGAAATCGTCCACGTCTCCCGAGATTTGAGTAAAAGACACCAACAATGTCATTTAAAAAAAATTGTAATGTGGTTTATATTTTTACATGATAATAACCTGACTTTGTAAAATCTAAGATAAATAATATCATATGGGTAAGAAATCATGAACTAATTCGAAATCTCAACTATTTATAAAATCATTATATGTTAGTAACAGTAAGTAGTTATATTTGGATATGCCGTAAAAACTAAAAAGTAATAATAGTATAAAAGTCAATAACTAAAGGAAAATCAAGTTGGTTTAAAAATTAGTGAATTAAATAAAATAACACATAAGATTAGAATATATTTGAAAAGAATATAAACAGAATGGTTAGTAAATAGTAAGCCAATGGACTTGAAACAGAAGAACAAATACGTATATAACTTAAATTTAGGCATTGTGAAAGTTGAAGTCCAGAAACATCTACCTTGAAGGTCCTGATATCATTGAGAAGGCGACCATGAGTGCTCATTAGCTTATATAAGTTTCGATATTCATGACTTTGAACAACATCCTCGGACAATTTTGGCCCAATGAAGTAAAGAGCAGGGAGTACTACAGTGCCCAATGCGAATGATACCAAAGCATTTTCTATATACTCGTTCATCGTTGGCACTGTACCATCTCTCGCCCATGTAGCTTCGGTTAGCATACTATTCATCATATTCAACCACTGCCAAAACGTATTAATAAATGAATACCATTACACACTATCTGAAAAGAATGTTATTAAGTAGAATAGGGTCAGATGCTAGGAAGGATTTTATCATACACATTGAATAACATGACTTGTTACGTCTCGTTCTTGCCATTTAAAGCCGGTGTCGCCTATCCAAGACACTACATCTTTTATCGCTAAAAAGAGAATGTGAACTTCCTCTGAACAACAATCATTGTCAACATTTACACTCCATCTGTGGTTGATAATCCGTTAAAATAACTTTATTATTTCCTAGGTGGGCTAGGAAAATCATAAGTGTTCTAAGAGGTTTATGAATATGTTTTGGTTTCTAGGGAGTCCTTTAGTAAGAAGAGCCGTCTCTTTTTTTTTTTCCAGTTTTGCCATGTCAGCATATTCGAGGAGTTCACTTGCCATGAGAATCTCTGGTTTCAGGTGAACTCCCTAGAGACCAAAACACTTTCAAAAACCTCCCTAAACACTTATCAGTTTGCTAGACCACGTATAAGGAAAAAAAACATTAAAAATAACTACGAATCAAGATAATCGAAGGTAAATATATATATTCAAACCAATCCGATGGATGTTTAAGTGCTGCCTACGATTGAAACCAATCCGATGGATGTTTAAGTGCTGCCCACATTAGGGCTATACTTTGTGATTCGTCGTAAATTCGATGGATGTTTAAGTGTTGCACTTTGTCATTCGACGTGAGGCTTTCGATCTCGTGAGTTATCGTAAATGTTGTATTGAGTTACTGACCTAATTCGTGTGCATTGTTATTTAAATTAGGTTACAAGGCTTATCAGTAGGCTAAAACTCTGCCCGTTTAAATCTGCAAAGTGAGTCATTCTCTTTTTCTTAAAATGCTTTACAAAACTCTACTTGTTTTCAAAGTTATAATTACATGGATTAATTCTTTGTAATCTTCAATTACTGCCGGTATGTGGGATTTTGTATACATTACTTGATACCCATCACCATTAGACAACAGGATAGCCAATGGGTGATCTGACCATAGTCACAGATACAGTCGAGTGACAAATACCGATTTGGGGTAATTGGTAGATAGAAACAATGTAATCACCTTTAATACTGTATATTATAACAATGTGTCGTTTTGTGCAACTTGAGTGACTCGCTAGTATTTCCCTGCTGATAAAACTTTTTAAAACATGTTTCAGGTGATCTGCTGTGATCCAGGAAAAGTATCGTGTAGCACTACAAGCTTGAGGAAGTGGCTCAATAAAATAAAGAAACATGTTTTTTTGTAAAAACATGGATTTCCCAGTAAAATCACCTTATTGTAAATTATGGGTGTTATCCCCAAATTATGAAATAAAATAATTGGGCATTTTCAAGTATAAATGTTAGACTTCCGCTGTCAATTCAAATAATAAATACCACGGGTTCCTGTCCCGCGGCTCCTGGACCGGGTAAAACTGGGACGGGGGCCGTGACAACTATTTTGGCCAAGTTTAATTAATAATGAATAAAATGGTCTTAATAGTTTTGTTTAGTTTAGGCATGAAATACTCACGGTATAAAACTAAAAAAAACAAAGGAAATTAGTATAATTGAACATTCACATAGATTCTGTCTCAATTTTGATTTTACTTTGACTTAACCTCACAATTAGAAAGGTTTTAGTGATTGGAATATTTCAAATAGGTAAGTATGTAATATATCAGTAACATACCTAAATTAATTTACTAACTTTGTTGTTTTATTTGTCAATGTAGCACAACCAAAGAAAACACGTTCAAAGACAAGTTAACCAACAATTGGAACAATTGCAAGAAGAGATGCAGCGACAATTCAACCAACAATTGGTACAAATTCCAAGTACTTTTAAAAGAAAGGATCAAGTTATAAATAGATAATTTCGACTTCTACCTGGTAATCGTGGTGATAGTAGTCTTAGGCGTGATTATAGGGGTGATAGTAGCGATAGTCGTGATGGTAGTGGTAGTCGTGAAGATGATGGTTAGCTACTTAGTTTAGTTTGTGTTATGTTGGTATGTGCTTTAGATTACTTTGTTTTGTAATGCATGTTTATTTATGATATTTAGGTGTGTAGTTTTGTTTAACATTTAACAGGTTTAAATTTGTTTATTATTGGTATTTTTTTGTTTAAAAACCTGGAAAAACAAAATTTTTAATATTTTTTATTTTTTATTTTTTTAAGACTTATAGAGAGGACATGTCGTCTCTATAGCTAAAAACAATATTTGACATTTTTTCAAAGAAAATCTTACAGAGATTACATGTTGTCTCTATAAGTGAAAATTTTAAATTATTTTATTTAAAAAAATATCCTATAGAAACGAAAAGTCGTCTCTATAGATGAAATGATTAAATTGTTTTATTTAAAAGGAAATGCTATAGAGACGACAAGTCGTTTCTATTGGTGAAAAATGTGAAATTATTTTATCTATACTAAAATCCTACAGAGACAACAAGTCGTCTCTATAGGTGAAAATCTGTTTTTTTATTTTTTATAAAGAAAAACCTATAGAAAGAATAAGTCGTCTCTATATGGCTTATATGATTTTATTTTTATTTTTTAAAGATAACCTATAGAGACGACAACAGGTGAAAATATATTTTTTATTTTTTATAAAGAAAAACCTATAGAGAGGACAAGTTGTCTCTATAGGACTAAAATGTTTTTTTTTTTAATTTTTTAAAGAGAACATATAGAGACGACATATCGTCTCTATAGGGTTTAAAAAAATATTAGAATAAACATTTCTTTTATTTAGTAAATATTAAGTTTGATTTCTAATTTTTTTTTTTTTTGCACAAACTTGTAGGGACGACATGTCGTCTCTACATACTATTCTATAGCAAGGACACCTATAGAGACGACTTTTGTAACCTACAGGGAGGGACGAGGCTGTAGAGACAAATTTTATAGAGACGATATGTCGTCTCTATAGGTTAAAAAGGCCTATAAAGACAACATGTCCTCCCTATAAACTGAAAAAAATGTTGTCCCTATAAAGTTTTTTTTCTTGTAGTGATACTTTTCTAACACACTGAATCATGTTCGCCAATTCATCCACAGAGCCTTCAACATCAATAAAGTCATCCATAACGGTAACAAGGAGGCAAGATTTGGTCCATGCAATCCGGGCATCTGATAGTTCTGGAGAAGAAAGAATTGAAGCAACTGAGAAGTAACAGTAGGTGATCTTTTGCCTAGAATTAAACTTGTCCAAGTTATTATCTACCACCCATCTGCCCACATAAAGAGTAACATCATCATTCCCCTATGAATGAAAACATAAATTTATCAAGCACAAATACAATAACTTTTTTTTATATATAGGCATTTATGTTGGTGATTTCTAGAACAAATTGTAAGAGCTAGATAAATCGAAGAGTGGGAGCGACTTCATATTCTCCTTTATCGGTATTTCATTAAAAATATAACTTGATATTCTCTAAATACATAGTTTCCTTTAGTTTTATTGTCTGTGTTTCGATGTAAAATTTAATGAAAACCGAGTTGTACAAATACTAAAGTTTTTTGGGTTAGAAATAAGTCAATACTTAATTTTAAATACAACTCAGTTTAAATTAGAATGCGGTAAAAGAAATTGGAGTTGTTTGTTTACCTCTTAATCAGGCTTTTAATGTTTCAGACCTCTTACTGGTTTAGCACTTAATGGTTCTGTTTATTTTGCGAGCAGAGATGTCTGAATGGTTCAGACATTTGCCTCTGAATGGTTAAGCATTATAGTGAATGAGATGTGCAAAATGCAACATATAAATTATATCGAATAAGGTATAAAATCCTTTTATGTATATACTTTTGATTTTCAGGATTAAAAGAGCTTAAATGTACAAAAGGAACAAACTAACGACGGAAACCAACATAAATACAAAAGAAGAGAAGTTGACACTTCATACCGACCCTCCGAGCTTCATCCCAAGACCAAAAACAACAAATCAGAAGATAAGCACGGGGTCGTGCCACCAAGGCATGGGGCCGTGCCCCACTCCAGAGTCTATGAATAAAAGACAAACAGAAGCAGACAAGAGAGACGAGGCCGTGTCCCATGGACACGGGCCGTGGTCAACTCTCATATATGCAAAATCTCCTATAGTACAGCAAGTACAAGACCACGGGACCGTGCCTCTAACACACGGGGTCGTGTGTGCATACGGACTGACACAACTCATTAAATGAAGACAGAGAAGAAGAAGACATGGGGCCGTGCCCTTCGGGCACGGAGCCGTGAGAAAGGTCTGTTTCCAGCTATAAATATGGGTGTTTGGTTTAATTGCTATACATTCCTTAGCAAACCACTTCTCTCACACATGTCACCACGATGTCACCATCATCCGCCACATTCCTCCATCATCCATCTTTAGAGTATGTGTAGTAGTCTCGGGATCCAAGATTGATTATAAGAGTTTTTGTCAAACAAAAGCCATGTTTGGCTAATCTCTTATATCATTTGGTGAAAACAAATATTTTATCTCTTATATCATTTGGTGAAAACAAATATTTTAGGTATTACTTATGTATTAATGACTTTAATAACTAGTTTTTTATATTGAAAGTGGACTTTATTCTATCATCTCTTTATGTTTTGTTGATTCACTCATTCGTGTCTTTACGGTCTATATAAAGCACGTTAACTGCCTAGGAAGGGGGTTAGAAGAGTGGTTTGGGTAAGGTTATTGACTCGTTCAGTGTATAGATCTTGCGAGGACTTGATTCAAGCTTATTTGGACTTCTCTTAAGGCAGATAACATCAAACCGGGGGAAGTAAGTGTTGGCCCCAAAATGGATCTTTGATCTCTAGACAATCAAATAACTTGAATAGATAAACCGAATATCTGAATACATTAATTGAATTACAGTTGAAATCTAAAGCCCTATTTATAGTTTCTAATGGGTGTGATCCAATAGACATGTATCTTTACGAACGGGTGCGTCTCTTAAATACGTGGATGTAATTAAACATGAAGGGGTGTGTCTCTAGAATCAAAAGTCGCGTCTCCTCCTTTGTATATGGCTGCCAAAATCGAACAGGTGCCTCTCCAAGGGATTTCGCCACCTTTAGGGTGGTGGTTACCAAGTTCTGTTTTGTCACAAATAGCCCTCAACTTTGTAACCGTCAATCTTTATACTAATTACCATATAACCCTTGAACTTAAGGATGTATAAGGATTATAACTTTCATTCACCCCCTAATCACGAAGATCCTTGAGTTGTTGTATATCTTAAACTCCGAGTAGCTTTATCTTCACGAATCTCCTCGGTATCCAACACTTCACATGTATCTTCTTATTCACGAACCTTGCTCCTCACGAACCTTGTTTCACCCGAACTCGCTTCACACGAACTTGCTTCACACGAATATTTTGCTTCACGCTTGTCTTGACCGCACTTGATTTGTATCACACGAACCTTTTCTTGTGTACTTGTCACAACACGAACTCTAACGGTGTTGATTAACTTCCCCACCATCATATCACATGACTTGAATCCATATCGCATAGATTTTAGACATTCTACCTCACTCAGATCTCTAGTGGTTGCGTCACACAACAATTCTTTCTTCTGGCCTAGTCATAGGATTACTTGTTTACTTCACACGCGTGCCTTCTTCTTGGTCTATCAAAGATTTAGTCTCGTCATCACGGTTGTCTCTCACAATGGGTTCTTCATCATTGATAGCTTCCCTCACGGATTCTTCACTTTTTCCTGATCCACTCACTGAATTGTTTTGTTTTACCTTTCACATGTTATCTCTCTCTCCGCATCACATGGTTCTTCCCTTTGATCGTTTCACATGACCAAATTCCATGTTTCTACTGCTCTTCATCGTTTAGGCACAACAGAAGTGCCGGTTCATCATCATCTTCCATTTCGACCAAGAGTGTCTCATTTTCCTTGGTTTTCTTGGTTGTGCATTCGTAGGCATAGTGCCCAAGTTTCTCACATCTATACAAGTGATTTTTGACTTATCTCTGATAGTCGGTGTCTCTTGCTTGCTATCATTCCTTTGTGGTTTGTCGGTTCCTTCCGACTGGTAAGAGGTGTGTCCTTCACCCCTATGTTGATAATTGCTTCTCCCTCGGCCTCGTGACGAACTGAATCTCCCTCGTCCACTATTTCCAATATGTTGTCCATGACTTGCATACAAGAGTTCTTCTAGATTGTTCACGAGGCTTTCCTTTTTCTTCAACTTTAACCTTTCTTCATACGTTTTTAATCTAGCTTCGTCTAGTGTCATTGTGTCTAGATCGTGTTGATGCATTATTTTGGTGTCTGTAACTTGTCTTATTTAACGATGTATTTTATACGGTCTTTTAATGTTTATCGAGTCTGTAATGCGCCGTCGACCAAGTCGGATATCCTCCTATCCTACTTGTGTCCGACAAAGTTTGTCTCATCCGTTATGTAAGTTAAATGACAATGCATGTTGCATAATGGTTTGTTATGTATGTTTGTATGTTTATAAGTTTGCTGCAAACTATTAACAGTTTGCAGCACATCATAAGTTGCAGCCTTCGACGAACCCCAGGTTTCGTGAGACCATGATGACGAAACCCCCAAATGGTCAAAAGCCCAAGGTTTTTCCGTGAACAGTGACGAAACTCCTAGAGTTTCGTCGTCTGTAAGGTTTCGTCAGGCCCAAATGTAGTTTCGTCGAGCCCATCAAAGTTTCGTCGAGTTATGGGCCTGGGCTGCTATATAAACACCTCATAGTTTCACTTTGAAACGATGAGAGCATAACCTTCTGAGAGTTTTACTTCAAACTGTGTGTGTATCTGTTTGAACCTTTGTTCTCATCCTGTTAATCAATTGACTGTGATTCATTGGTTATATGGTGTTATTACTATCTATGTTTGGTTTGGCATAGTCACGGGGATTCCGCACTCGTGACCGTGTTTGTTATAAACAAGGATTCGGTTTTCGTATTCGATCCTCAGAATTCGGGAACTACAAGTGGTATCAAAGCAGTGGATCTTATCCTTGTTTAAAATCAAACATAGTTCGGTTTTCATCAAGTATTAAAACTGGTTATTGTTGTTTTTCTGAAAAATTGTTCCTGAAAAGTTCATACATTTCTGGAAAAGTTTTCATAAAAACTGGTGTTGATCTTGTTGTTTGCTAAAATTTTTTTATCAAAAACCTTATTAAATTGATTGTTCACGTGATAAACCGGGTTTTTAGTGAAAGTTTTAAGCAATTTTATGTTTCGGAAAGTTATTCAGTGACCGGAAAGTTCATAAAATCTGGGATTGTTCTTCATCTCTTCAAGTTTGTTCATCTGTTCTTCATGTGTTCTTGAGATCTTCATTGAATTTAAAATTAAATTAGAAATTGAAAAAGGATTAAAATGGATTAAAATATTGTACACCATACCTTTTTTGGTAAGATGAGTATGTTGTGAGTTGATTTCGAGTGTCCTGTGTCAGTAAACAGATAAGAATTGATTTGAAAAATCTCACCAACTTTCACCAACAGTCTGTGAACCTTATCTTGACGAAAGTTCCAATCGACGAAACCCCTGAGTTTCGCCATAAGAAACTTCGACGAAACCCCTAAAGTTTCGTCAAAGGCACCTCGACGAAACCCCTAGAGTTTCGTCAAAGATTCATCGACGAATCCTATTGAGTTTCATGGAGAGAGTTTCGTCGAGATCATTATCATTTTTAAACAGAGGATTCTTAAAAGTGTTTTAACAGTTTGTTTTCAAGTATTTGATCAGGTACTATCTTTCATACATCAATCAAAAGTAGTACGAGTCCATGGGATTGGAGTATGGACCCAAGACCAGGTGAAGATCAGACTTATGCAGCCGTTTGGTTAAGGAATGTGATGCCTCAGCAATCTATTAGTGCAAGCCAATGGGCATTCGTTACGAACCAGAATCAAAGTATTCAAAATTTATTGATATGTAAAAGTGAAACGGGTAGCAACAACCACCCGCCAAAGTTGAATCACATGAACGAATATCCGACATGGAAAGGTCGTTTCCACACGTATGTTCTATGGCAAAATACGAAGTTATGGACGTGCTTCATTTCGCCATATAACATCGCTCTTGAAGAAGCAGGATCAAATGCCGCAACCTTTAGGAATATGCAAGAAGCAGAAAAGAAGGCATATGATCTTGAGAAGAAGGCGTTTTCTATTCTCACACAAGCACTCCACAAAGACATCTATCATCAATTCGGTTATTGCACGAGCACGAAAGCTTTATGGGATGCTTTGGTAGCAAGAGGAGAAGGGAATGCGGCTACAAGAAAGACACGACATGATTTGTTGAAAAAGGAATTTGAATCATTTCAATTCATGGATAACGAAACACTAAATGATATGACCACTCATTTTTATCATTTAATCAGTGAGATGTATTCTTATGGTGTTACTGCAACTCAACAGGAAATGGTTGCAAGGTTTTCTGATGCTCTACCTCCAAAGTGGAGTTCATTCATTGAATTGTTGAAACATACGGGTACTCTGGACACTGTTAGTATCTATGAATTCATTCAGAAGTTGGAACACAAGAATGATGAAGAAATCCGGAAAGCAAAATGGATTCCAGTTCCTCAAAATACTGACATGTACCTCTGTGGTTTTAATCCTGCAGCTAGTTCCAGTTCCGTTCAGCAACCTAAGCTACAAACGGCGTTTGTGTCTAATACGAACTCGTTTCCCTTTCCACAGTCAGTTCCTCCACCGGTTTTCGATCCAAGCACGTATCTTCTGCCAGCGCATGTCATTACCCAAGCTCATGCTTTTTCAAAACCTCACTTTGATGCAAGTGCATGGCTACCTAAACCCCAACCTCCACCTCAAGTTTCCACTACTCAACGTCAGTTCGATCCAAGTGCTTATCTTCCTCAATCTCAACCTCAAGCCCAACCACAACCACAACAGCAAGCACATTATACGAACAATCCTCCACCTCAAAACACCAACACAGTCAGAGTTGATACTTCAAACCTCTCGAAAGTTAGCATTGAAGTAGCGAAGGAACACATGGAACTCATCAATACTATGGTCAGTGCCTACTGTGGTTTGGTCGCAGGTCAAATTGGAAACATTAATTTGACCAACGAAGATTATCAACAAATCAACCGTGATGAAATGGAGTTGATGGATATAATGTGGGCGTTCACAAGTGCTGTTAGAAGGGCGAAGGATTACATGAGTCAAACGGGAAGAACTTCGTTGGAAAGTAAGAAGGATACGAAGTACGGATTTGATAAGGATGTGGTTACATGCTTCAATTGTGGCAAAAAGGGTCACTTCAAACGTGAGTGCACCCAACCAAGCAAACATGGCAATCAGAATCCATTCCGTAATCAGACGAGTACTTCCAATGCCAATCAAGACAATCGTGAACTAAGGATGGTAGCGGTGAACAACAATCAGAACCAGAATCAGGCTGGACCTTCAAACACCACCAGAGCATTAGTTGTCCAAGCTGATGAAGGGTGTAACTGGTCTGTACAACTTGGGGATGATGATCAAGAAGGAGGAGGAACAGCGTGTTATGCAAAGATCATCAATCACATCAAGCACGTTCACAAAGAAGAATTTTCTGAAAGTGACGATAGCTTCGGTTATAGCTGGAGTTCGGATGAAGAAAGTTCAAATTTTGGTGATTGTAATTCTGAATCGGATGTGAAGGAAGAAGGGAATTCTGATGTTGATGATTTATTGACTGAAGCATAGGAGTTGAAGTGTCAGAAATCTGTTCTGACCAAGAAGGCTGATGTTGTATCTAAGGAAATGGAGAAGTTTTTCTCTGAAGATGGATCTTTTTCTTATCAGACTGCCTTTATGGCAAATGTCTCAGCCTCTACGAGTCAGGTAAAATCTGAAACTCCTGCTCCTAGTGTTTTTAATGTATGTGTAGATTTGAAGGTTGAATTGGAAAAGGTTCATAGTCATAATCAAAGTTTGGTTATTGAACTGTCTAAGTGCAAGGAGGCAAATATGGCTTTAGCTTGAAATGAAAAAGATTTCAAAGAAGTAATCGAAACTTCAAAGAAAAATGTTTCCGAACTAACAAAAACTGTTTTTAATAAACAAATTGGTATTAACAATTACATTAATATCATCGAGGAAACCAAAAAGGAGCTAGTCGTTGCCAAATGCGAGCATGATGCAATCAAGCTCAAATTGGAGAGTTATTCTAACTCCCGATATGTGCTCGATCACATCATAGACGTTCAACAACTGAAGGGTAACAAGAAAGGCGTAGGGTATAAGAAGTGTCCTCCCCCTTTGAGACACAATTATACTCGAATGCCCGATGAAGAAGAAATGCCACGTTTTGAACCCAGTGTGCCTCTTGATTATGAGGAAGTTACTACTGGCCTAGGGTTCAAATCGGACAGTTCTTCAAGTACCTCATCTGAGCAAACAGAAACTTCAACATCTACGAAACAAAGTCCTCCAATCATTGAGGACTATGAGTCGTCTGATGATGAATCTGAATCAGATATGAGTAATCAGGATAAATCACTTGACAAGATGAAGGGAGTACAAATTCCAATTGAGAATCATATTCTTTGTGATCCTCCTACTCCTGTTGTTCAACCAGTTATCAAACAAGTGATAGATCCTGTCAAGAATGACAAGAAATTTGTGTCTGCCGTTAAGAGTAATAATATGTTGTACACTTTGGTTGGTGATTCTAAAATCTATTTAGATAACGATTTTCCAACTAAAAATGTCAATCCATCTTCGGTTGATAAAGTCTTTCAAGATAACACAAACAAGTTTTTGGGAAAGACAATTCCGGGAGTCATTGTAACTCAATGTAACCCAATTCCAAAGGCTGAAATCAGGAAACAATTTGGAAATCAAAAATCACCAACAAAGCAACAACCTATTGCTTCTAAGGGTAAACAACCAGAAAGGCGAGCTCAAAAGCCTAAAGTTTCTCAATCCAAATTTGAAACAAAAGGAGCTCGTTATCAAAAGAAAAGCAGCGATGTCAAGTTTGTAGCACCGAACGGTACTGATAAAGTTGAGACTTTTGAAAACAAATCAAACACCAATTTTGTCCAACAAGTCAAGATTTTAAAACTAAATAGTCAAAACAATTACACTCAACACACAAATGGGTGTGATGAAAAAGCAAGTACCTCAGGTTCTACAGGTTCGACATCTGTTCGTCGATCAGATTCTCCTAAGTTTGTTGAAAGGAGAAGGTGTTTTAAATATGGGGAGTTTGGGCATATCATTAAGAACTGCTCAAACACTCTAAAAGAAAAATTTGTTGAGAAAGCACCACCTGAAAAGGTTCACCCACAACGTCGTCCTGTTTCGCCAAAACATGATAAAAGAACCATTAAGGAACAAGAAACAAAACAACGACGTCAAAATGTTAAAGCAGTTGAAAAGGCTTTAAAATCTGAAGTCAAGTCTGTGAATAGGGAACCAAGTTCTTCAAAATCATTAAAACCAGAAGTTTCAGAATCTTTTCATAAAACTAAATCTGGTAAATCAAATCAAACTTGGAGACCTAAGATGGGTGAAAGTTCAGGGGAGGTGTTGTGTTAGAAAATCATCAAGAAATTGAGATCACATTTCGTGATGCTCAGGGACGACCCAAGACCACTAAGGCTTGGGTCCTCATCCTCAACTAATCATTGATGATATGTGCAGGGTGTTCTAGGAGGAACTATTAATTGTCATTGGATTGTTGATAGTGGAGCATCTAGGCACATGACAGGCGACTTACGGCTTTTGTATGATGTGAAAAATCTTCGAGGAGGCTATGTCGCGTTTGCTGGAGACAAAGGCCGATACATCACTGGAGAGGGAATGATCTCCAATGGTGTTGTATGTTTCGATAAGATCAATTATGTTCGTCAAATTGATCATAATCTTCTCAGTGTTTCGCAAATCTGCGATAAGAAGTTCACCATGAATTTTGATGATGCCGGTTGTTATGTGCTGAAACCTGGTTTCAAAATTCCAAGAGAATGGATTCTCTTATCGGCTCCAAGAGTTAATGATCTTTATATTCTTGATATGAGCCAAGCAATTACGACATCTACGCAAGTCACTTGTCTTGTCTCAAAAGCCACGGAGAAGGAGTCTATATCTTGGCACAGAAGAATGGGGCACATTCACTTTAGGAAAATGAACCATTTGGTGAAAAACAACCTTGTGAATGGTGTGCCTGTGAGAAGTTTTCATTTACAAGATATCTGTGTATCGTGCCAGAAAGGGAAGCAAACGAAGAAGTCTCACCCTCTGAAGAAAATCAACACTGTTAGCATGCCTCCCGAACGTCTTCATATAGACCTCTTTGGACCTATGAAACACAAGACAACATTTGGGGATGCTTATTGTCTAGTTGTTACTGATGATTATTCTAGATTTTCTTGGGTAGCTTTTATGGCACACAAGAGTGACACTCCTGGACTCCTCAAGGATATTCTTACTATGCTTGAAAATTTGTACACTTTGAAAGTGAAGAGGATCAGAAGCGACAATGGAACTGAGTTCAAAAACCGTGTGATGGATGAGTTCTATACTTCTAAGGGCATTCTTCATGAATACAGTTCTCGCTACACTCCACAACAAAACGGTGTCGCTGAGAGGAAGAATCGGACGATAATTGAAATTGCAAGAACTATGTTAGTAGAGTCAGAGTTTCCTGTTCAGTTCTGGGGGGAGGCTTTGTCGACTGCTTGCTATACACTAAACAGAGTTCTTACAGTTAAGAGGCACGGCAAAACTTATTTCGAACTTCTACAGAAAAGGAAACCGGATCTTTCTTACCTAGAACCTTTTGGCGGTCCATGTACCATGATTGAGCTGGGCGAAAAGTTTGGCACGAAAGCTATCGAGGGTTTCTTCCTTGGATATGCTACTCCGAATTTTCGCGTATGGAATCTGGCTACCAAAAAGATTGAGCTATGGAGTGAAGTAAGGGTTCAAAGGTATACAAATCCTGTTAGAGCTCCTGGGGATCCTTGGATGTTCGATTATGAAGGACTATTTGACTCCTTTAATCTGCCAACCTTTGACGAAGCATCTGCAGCTGCTCGAATGTTATTTGATACTGGCAACGCTGCTGGCTCGCCATTGGTTAGACCTGTTATTGTTAACCCCCAAGGTTCTAATTCAGTTACCAACACGGTACAAAATGAGGAATACGAAGATGCTACTGAATACAATGATTCATCGGAAGATGATGAATATCATGATGCGAATGAAGGCACTTCAGCTCCGGTTGCTCCTGTTCAAGGTGCTTCTGAAGAAACTCCTCATGTGCAAAATGTTGATACTGCTGAAGGGAATGCACCCACTTCTACGCCTATTCCAGGTGTAGAGTTGGTTGTTGATCTTAATATTAACAATTTGGGTATTAATAATCGTGTTCCTGAAAATCCTGAAATGGGGATACACGATACCCATCCGTAGCAGAACATTATAGGAGATGTCCAACGCAGGGTGCAGACGCGTAGTCAGCTGAGAAACAACCAGAATGCTGGTTTGTATTCAGCTATCAGAGAATCTGGTCTTCAAAATGATTGGTCCTTCGCGTGTTACGTTTTACAAGAAGAACCGAAATCTTGGAAAGAAGCCTTACAGGATAATTCTTGGGTTGAAGCCATGCAGGATGAACTGCAGCAATTTCAAAAGCTAGGTGTTTGGAAGCTTGTTGAAAGGCCGGAGAACTACAAGAAAATTGGCACACGCTGGGTTTATAAATGCAAGAAGGACGATCGTGGAGTAGTCATTCGCAACAAGGCGAGATTGGTTGTTCAGGGATTTCGCCAGATCGAAGGCATTGACTACAACGAAGTTTATGCACCTGTTGCACGTCTAGAAGCTATTCGGATCTATCTAGCTTATGCTTCATTCAAAGGATTCAAAGCCTGCCAGATGGATGTCAAATGTGCTTTCCTTCACGGTGTGGTTAAAGAAGAGGTGCACGTTGAACAACCTCCGGGTTTTGAAGATCCTATTCACCCCGATCGGGTTTGGTTGCTCAACAAAGCTCTTTATGGTTTACATCAAGCACCTAGGGCTTGGTATGCAACCCTATCCAACTATCTTCTGGAGAATGGATTTCGACGAGGTCTTATTGATTGCAGTCTCTTTATCAAGGAACAAGATGGAGATCTTCTACTGGTGCAGGTATACGTTGACGATATAATTTTTGGTTCAACTAATGATACTTTGTGCAGGGAATTCGAGTGTGTGATGCAGGAAAAGTTTGAAATGAGCGCAATGGGGGAAATGAATTTCTTTTTGGGCCTACAAGTTCAACAAACAGAGTCTGGGATATTCATCCATCAGACTAAATATGTTGGTGACATCTTGAGCCGATTCCAGATGTCTGATGCAACGCCCATTGGTACCCCACTTCCGTAGAATCACAGGATTACTCCGGATTTGAAGGGTGAAAGCATTAACTCTTCATACTATCACGCTATGATCGGATCTCTCATGTATCTTATAGCCTCGAGGCCCGACATCAAGTATCCAACGTGCCTGCTTGCAAGATATCAAGCCAACCCGAAGGCCTCGCATCTTTCTGCTGTCAAAAGGATTTTTCGCTATTTGAAGGGATGCCCGGACACCAGTCTTTGGTACCCTAGGGATGATAGCTTCGACTTGATTGTATACAGTGATTCTGATTTTGTTGGTTGCAAAATTGATGGCAAATCAACAACAATGGGATGTCAATTCTTAGGAAATCGCCTGGTCACGTGGCAGTGCAAGAAGCAAACGTGTGTTGCTACATCAACCTGTGAAGCAGAATACATTGTTGCCTCTAGTTGTTGCTCTGAAGTCTTATGGATACAACAACAAATGCGCGACTACGGTTTTGAATTCCTATCTACTCCTATTTTTGTTGATAATAATGCTGCCTTACAGATCACTAGAAATCATGTGCAGCATTCCAAGACCAAACACATCGAGATTAAATATCACTTCATACGTGATTGTTTTGACAAAATATTAATCGATGTTGTTAAAGTTCACACCGATCACCAACGTGCCGACCTGTTAACAAAAGCTTTTGATAAATCACGTTTTGATTATATACTTTTGGTCAATGGCATTAAGGTGATACCCGAGTAACTTCTTTGGCTGATCGTTTTTGTAAATATTTTCTTTAATCTCTAAAAATTCAAAAAGATTTTCACGTTTTAGCATTTTAGGAGGAGTAAATTCAAGAAAATAGAAAAACATCTGAAAATTTCAAAAATTCAAAAATATGTCTTTACTTTCTGTCTTTTCGTTTGAAAAATGCAAAAATTCAAAAAAAATTAGTAAACCCAAAAATGAGTTTCTTGGATTAAGGAAGATGATGATATTCACTGGTGTGGTCGGTCAACGTGTTCAAAATGTAATACAAAAAATTGAGAAATGATAAGTATCTTTACTAACGATGTATCGTTTGATAGATTTACGAGGTTCTGAGATATTCGGTCTTTATGCTACTTATCATCTGGGTGTCATGGTCGTATCTTTTACCGGAAAAATAACGGAGACGAAGTCTAGATCTTCCATGATACTATACATACATGTACATATTGCATTCAACCTCAATAAGTGATCAACAATCACATGTCCAAACAAAATAAGTGATAATATATCACATTTATCCGGGAGTCAAGTTCGTCTCTCTGCTGTACATTGTACTGACCTGTTCACAGACTTGCTCTTGTGCCCTCATGCATATGAAAATCAAGTTCCTCATCAATAAGTGATTCTATCACATAGGGCTTGTTTTCAATAAAAAATAAGTGAGTATCTCGCATTCTTTTATACGGTCAAACAAATGATAAATGGTATACTCACCGGTAAGATGAATCTCGTGCATACCTTGATACGGGAATGTGTCGTGAGTGGAAGAACATCGACTTGTAAGTATAATTCTTACCGTAAATCGTATCTCCTAATTATGATTAAATCTGATCAGTTTGAGCTTATGTGGAGAACAAATACCGATAACCGAGGTAGTATACTTAACCAGAGTTTTAAACAGAAATCAAAATCATGTTGACTAAGACGGTAAGCTGGTATGATTCCTTTTCCTTGAAATTCGCAAAAAGATTGCTCTTGTACATTTGTTTACTGCTTTTTGTAGCTTTTCGATTAGTTTACCGCACTTTAAATTCTTTTTTTAGTATAGATGTAAAGTTCATTTTTAAGTTAGCTGAAGTTGTAACTTGGTGTTTTCTACCGGAAGCCTGAAACCTACTTCATAAAATGTCCTTGCATTTGGTAAACTCATTTAAATCAAAATCTGTTCAGTGTGCAAAATTTTCAAGACTTAGTGAATTTGTGGAAAAAGGTGTCGATGAAACTCCTTTGAGGTCGACGAAACCCTTTTATGTCGACGAAACCCCTTGGTCAAAGTCAACCTTTTCAAACTTGGTCAACTTTGGTCAAAACTAATTTGGTTCACGACGAAACCCCAAGTTTCGTCGAGGTCACGACGAAACCCCACTGGCCCTTTTATGTTTCGTCATGGGCTAACTGTTTGAGCCCAAATCCAAGCCCAAATGAGGTTTCGTCGAAGCCCACATAAGGTTTCGTCGAGATAGAGGTTTCGCCGAGGTATGTCGGTATTTAAAGGGGTCCCAGGTCAATCAGTTTATCACTTTTTCAAACCTTCTCACTGTTCTTCTTCCCAAACAAGCAAATACCGATACCCTTTCTCACCAAATCAAAACCTTTCTTTTTCTTTAACATTTTCTGAAAATCAAAGGTTTACTCATGATTGTTCAAATGTTTCAAACCTTAAGGAACTTGCTCTTTGCCTGAAACATGTTAACAAACCCTTGAAAACCCTTTTTGTTCGATTTCATCGTATATAACACTGGTTTCTGTGATTGTTTGTTAATAAAAACTGCAAATAAGTGTTTGTATGTTTTTTTATTAATGATTTGGGTTAGGATTTGGATAACTAAAACAGGGGAATTGGGTTTTGATGAATGTTTAACCCCTTTAATGTGAAAACCCCCAAACGGCGAAACCCTAACTGTTCAAAACCCCCAAATCGACGAAACCTAAGTTTCTTCATACCGTACACGACGTAACTCCTCTACGACGTAACTCCTCTCGACGAAACTCATCTGGTCAACGGTCAACGCTGACTTTGTTTGACCAAGGAGGTTTCGTCGTGAGGAAGGGAGTTTCGTCGAGATGACGAAGTTTCGTCGTCCATGCCTTAGAAAAATTTCAAATTTTGGTGCCCTTTTACAGAATACATATGTATACATGTTCAATGTCTCTTTTCACCTAAACATGTTTATACATTTGTTCAATACATCTATTGTGACATTTTGACCTATTGTGGATGTTTGCATTGCAGATGGCACCGAAAGAGAAAAAGCGTAAGGCACCGACAAAGAAGGATAACAAATCAGAGGAGGAAGTGATGTCCGAGAAGCGTCACAACCAGATAGCCTTTCTGGATCCGGAAGAAAAGATATCCGAATTGAAAGAGATTACGCGGTGGATTAGAGAGTCGAGAATTAATAGAGCTGTCACGTTTTCAACGCCTGTTTACAAATCACTCATTAAAGCTTTCTGGAATACCGCAAGCGTCGTACAAATTGATGGTACTAAAGCCATTCAAGGAAGAGTGAATGATCTGGATGTGATTGTATCTCCAGAAATATTGAACGCTGTCTTAGAGCTGCAAGACAATCCGGATGCTCCGTCCTCTATACCGATCATGTGTACGCGTGGCTGCTTATTACGGATTAAGTGTGTTGGCGACATCTTCAGCACTCAGATTAACAAGGGAGATCTGCCTTTGCGGTACAAGTTTTTATTATATGTACTTATTCAATGTCTTAGCAACAGGCGAGCTGGCTATGACATGGCAGGCAACGATCTCGTTGGTCTTATGGTGGCATTGGTGCTAAACAAACCATTCAGCATCTCAAAATACATTTTCGCCAATATGAAAGAAAACATGACGAGAACTGGCAGTAGAATAACCGGGAACAAATTCTGGATGTATCCTCGGTTTCTTCAAATGATCATGAATGTTCAGCATCCTAATCTTCCTAAAGCCGACGACGACATCCTGAAGATAGAACCTATGATCTTGCAATCTTTAAGGATAATCAAGAGCCTTGCAACCAAGAGATATAAAGAAAGCGATCCTCCTAGGAAGTTGATAGGTGCTCTTGGAAAACCAGACTACGTTGCTCCTGCAAATGACAAATGGCGTCATGATGACAGTCAATCTGATAACGAAGAGCCGGAGTTAAAAAAAAGGATGGCTGAAAAGTTTGGTCCAGTGGTTTCTGATTCGTCTGTTAGTGATAGTGATGATGATGAAGCTGGTGATGGTGGTAATGCAGGTGCTGGTGCCGTTGGTATTTCTGATGCTGGTGCATCGTCTGCTGGTGCAGCTGGTGGCACTTCAGCTGGTAACGACGAAGAGGATTCTGAGTCTGATGACAATCCTCCTGAGCCTGGTTACGAGTATTATCTCGATGAACTTGGTGTGAAGAAGGTTAGGAAGATTAGACGGGAGGTTGATGATGATGATGATGAATACGTTCCTTCGGATACCGAAGCGGAACGGTCAAAGAGAAAGGAAACGGTTATCAAACGAAAGAAGAAGGCTAGAAAGTACATTGGTACTAGATCTGTGGAGCAATCCGATTCTCAAGAACCTACACAAGAAGCGGCAATGGATCCAAATCTTGGATTCATGGCCACTAAAGCTTCTACAATGGTTCCTTCACCTCCGAGGTCTACAGAACCAACTCCTGTAGCGACTTCAACTCCTGAAGCTCCTACAGCGACTCCTCAGGCACCAACGCACTCTATTACATCATACATTTGTGCTACGACCTCGCAGCCTTCCGCAGAATGCAAACAAAGTCTATTCGAACAGATGCAGCTGGATGAGAAGGTAGATTTCTTATTTTCTGAATTACAAGCTGCTGCAGGTCAAATCACTCGACAAACAGACGTGATCAAAGGTACAAGAGCCGATATGATCAAGCAACAGGTGGAAATTAACACATTGAATGCCACTGTTGGGCGACAAGCAGCAGAGATCACTCGTCAGCAGGCTGAAATTGATCAATTGAAAGCTGAAAATGCTAACTTGAAAGCTGCAGATGAAATTAGAGAGCGACAACCACAACAGATGTATGCGGCAGACAATACATGCGGTATTGTAATGAACCGCATGAAAGAAAGTAGCTCGGCACTTCAGAGATTGGCTGATGCCCTCAAAGAAAGACATGACAACATGAAACAGTGGTACGGTTCTCGGAACACCACTATAGTTGATGGGGTCAAGAAGATCAATGAAGGGTATGAGTTGCTTCGAAAGCGCGTCAATACTCTATGGAACGATAGATGTAAGCAACAAGAGGTGATGAAGAAAAAGGATGATGATCCGGAAGATCAAGGGAACCCCGATCCCTCTGCTAAATCAGAACAACCACCGGCAACTTCTTCTACACAATTAGTGGTCTTCAAGCCTGCGCAACTAGGATCTGCGCAAGGAACCTCCAGTGGAACAGTTGAAGAAGTACAACCGATTGAATCTTTGCCTGGTACATCTTCTGTTCCTAGCACTGCTGATCTTGCATTGCAGGTTGTACATCCGATCACTGGAGAATTACTTGAAGAAGGGGAGATTATCTTGGATCTTTCATATGAGCAGTTGTTAGCTCTGAATGCAATGAAAGAGATTGACGATGCTGAAATTGATAAAATGCCGAGTGAGCCTGAGACTGCTGATACGGAAAACATCGACGAAATAGTGTTTGAAGGCGAATCTGGTAAATCAACATATGTTCGTGCTGACAGAACGGAGTTTGATCCATTTGATGAAGAATGGATGCAAGAGAATCAGGAAGACATTAATGAATAATTGAAGAATCGTACGTCTTCTGATAATCTGGCTGATGCATTCCAAGAATGGAGAAGATGTTTCTTGTCAAGAGTTGAAAAGCCTACACCGCCGGAAGCACAGGTTGATTTCCTACAATTTGAGAAAGTGAAGCCGCATGGAAGAATTCTCTGTTGGATGTTCGTAAAGGAAATACATTGCGTCGCCATCAAACGGGAATTCGGTATTCAATATTTCCGATCATTGATGAGCATATTATCTTTACCTTTTTACGATGTTGCAGCTTTGACGAAGCTTGAGCTCATTAATCGCTCAAACTTCGAAGGAGCTACATTGTTCGCGTGAAGGATACAGTGTAACAAAAAGTCAGGCTGGAAAGATGAGTCGTACAAGCCTCAGTTTCTGATTTATCAGCAGATTAAGTTCACTCTAGAACCAGCGACCAACACGGCGCGCTACAAGCTTGTGTATCAGACCGCTAAAGTCATGGACAAGATCCCTTTAATGCCGATGAATGACGGGTGGTCCGTAGGACAACCCTTAAGTGCTTTAAATAGAATAAAATTCCATACTTTGCCCGGTTAATTGCTCGAACTTGGTAACCACTCTACGTTTGATTATGCAGGTGCTAAGTGCTCAAAATACGGGTTTTAGGAGGCACGAATGGATGCTAGAAGTTGAGGAGTCAAAGTGTTGAAGAAATCAAGTTTTGATAAAGAAACAAGAAGAATTACCATGCTCAGCACCGTAACCTACGGCTAATTTGCCGTAGGTTACGACCCTGAGCTGATTTGCATGACCTCAATGCCAGCCGTAACCTACGGCTGGGAGCCGTAGGTTACGGCTCCGACTGATGCTTTCTTGTAACTTCTCATTTAATGCTGATTTCAAGATAATTTATGGGGACCTATCATTGCTAATCGGTTACTATCTGATTGTGGACGAAATTGGGAGCTTCTTGGAGACTTTTTTTTTTTGGGGGGGGGGGGAAGAACAAGAGTTAATCATTAGTTTTTATGTTGGTGATCCCTTTGAACATTGGAAAACTTGTTATGATGTTGATTCGAGCCATGTGTGGCTAAACACTTTATGATCATCCTGGATTGAAGGTTTGCTTGAGACATTTTGTGTTTGATTTCCTAATTTCTAGAATAACAATCCTTATCTTTATGGTTGGTTTGTTATGGTGTGTGATTGTTTGTTAGTAGCTTGTTAATTCTTATATTAATCTAGGTTGAAACCATACGTTCTTGGTGCCGTTGGCAATCGAGATATCATGGGTAGAATTAGAATTGGGTAAGGGTTGATTGATCATCGGGTAACAACCTCACGTTCTAGGAATCTGAGTACTTAGTTCCCTTTCATCACTGCAAGTAATCACACATGAGCTATGTCTATGTAGTTCTTTCTAGTGGAATGATAATATGAATGTCGAAACAAACCGGAAATCTAGGATGGTCATTTGTCACTAATTTGCTTACAACCAAACTTTTCTCTTGCAATTTAATTAGTTTAATTTAGTCTAAAACCAATTCACTCACATAAACTCTTGAATTTTATTTCTCTTGCAATTAGATTAATTTAGTTAAATTAGATAAACTTTCAAATAACACATATTCCACAAACTCCCTGTGTTCGATACCCACTTGCCATTATCTATATAGTTGTTATTGGGATTAAATTTGATTGTGACCACGACATCACGTCAAATTTTGGCGCCGTTGCCGGGGAGTAGTGCGCAACGTGTGTTATTTTCTTTCTTTTTAAGTTTGTTAGTTTTCTGGTTTACGCTGGGTGTGTTAGTGTGCAGGTATTGACAGGTGCATGCGTACTAGGAGCTCTCACAAGCTATCACCTTTGGCATTTGATCCGGAAATTGAGTGAACGTTAAGAGGAAACAGAATTTTGCTAAGAGAAAACAGAATCAGCGGTTCACCAACAACACCCACTACACCAATCACACCAATTCGATACATGGATCCACCACAACCACCACCCACTACGGGTGAACTCATACCACTATTCATACCATCATCCACTCAACCTTCACCAAACACTACTATTCCAAACACCACTACCAATCCTACTCAACCTCCCAATGTTACACCAACCCATACCACTCAACCTATTACCACTCAAGAAGAACCTTCACTTTCCTTTAGCCCTTCAACTACGATTCCACCACTCACTCATTTTTTCCCAGTTTCAGGGCAATCATCTTCAACCTATACAGCACCACAAGGTTCAACTGTTGTCCATACTACCTCTACATTTAGACCATCAAACCAGTCGGGTTTTCAATACTCGACCATTCCATTTGGGCAAACTTCGGGTATAGGGGGAGATGAATATGAGGAGGGATATGAGGATTTTGAAGGTTATGATGAAGACGGGTATGCTTATGTTTATGGGGGTGATGGTGATCAAGGGGAGTTTGCTTATGTGCAAGGTCAATCTCAAGGAATGTCAAATGTTGGTGGAATGCCACAACAACAACAACTCATACCACAACACATTAGACCAAGGCCACAAGGGCCACCAATGCAACGCTCTATACCATTGCAACAAGTTCGGCCACAAAATGTTCAACCACAATTTCCAAGGCCAATTCAACACCCACCGATGCCGCAACAACAATTTCAACAACCATTGGCACCACAAGGGCGTATGCCGAGACCAATGGGTCCTATGCGTCCAAGGGGTCGTGTGGGTGTACCAAGAAGGCATCTTAGAGATCATGCAAGAGGTATTGAAGCGCATTTCAGGCCAGTGATTACTCATAATCCTTCACCGGTAGTTATTCCTCACAATGATCAAGGGAGGACATTCGAAGTTCGAACCAATTCGTTACAAAGTTTGCCAAAGTATAAAGGTTTAGCAACAGAAGAGCCTTATTTTCATTTAGAGGCCTATGACTCAATTTGTAACACTCTTGGGAGTCAAGGTTTTTCGGCTGATGATGTAAAGCTGGTTTTGTTTCAATTCTCTTTGGAAGATAATGCAAAGAAGTGGTTTTACACTTTGCCTTCAGCATCTATTTACACTTGGGGGGAAATGCAACAAACTTTCTTAGATGAATTTTATACCGCCCAAAAGACCAATGATGCTAGGAAAGGGTTGAGAAGTTTCCAACAACAACAAGGCGAAATGTTCCATGAAGCCTTTGAGCGCTTAAACATGATGATTAAAAATTGTCCACACCATGGGATTGAGCTTTGGGAGTTGATGAACGCCTTTCATGAAGGGTTGTGTGCCGAGGATGCACGTGATTTAATGTCCATCACAAATGGGACTTTTGGCACAAATTATGAAGATGAGGATTGGGAGTTCTTGGAACAAATGGCCATTACCTCAATGTGGAAAGCTCAAGCATCAAAGAGAGCACGACCGGCTGTCACGAGATCGCAAGTTCATGCAGTTGACGATGGTAATGTTCAAACTACTAATCAAATTTATGATGTTTGTGCTTTGTGTAATGAAATAGGTCATGCGGCTGAAAATTGCCAAGGATTGGTGGAAGGGCAATATGAAGAAGTTCATGCGGTTTAAGGTCAAGGAGGGGGTGGTAGAAATTACAACAACATGAATTCTAACACTTACCACCCCGGGTTGAGGAACCACCCAAACTTTCGCTATGGGAACCCTTCAAATCAAGCAAACCCGAATTTCCAAGGTAACCAAGGTAACTATGGTTCGCGCCAACCGTACAATAACCAAAGTGGATATAGAAGTGGGAATAACCAAGGGTACCAAAGGCAATATCACACGGGTCAAGAACAAGGGGAGTCTTCGGGTGGAAATGAGATGATGGATATGTTGAAGAGCATGCAAGCAGAGATGCAAAAGAGAAACCAAATGGATGATGCTCGTATACAAAAGGATGAGGCCCGAGATAAGGCAATTCAAACTTTGACCACCCAAATGGGTCAACTTGCAACCGAAGTGTCAGAATTGAAGAAAAATAAAGGTCAACTACCAAGCGACACTAAGGTAAACCCATCTCATGGTACTTCAAGAGGTAATAATGTTAACATTCACCATGTAAGTGTTTTGAGAAGTGGGAAAGAGTATAAAACCAATCCTTCACCGGATTTGGTTGATGGGGTGGTTGAAGATATAACGGGTCAAGATAGTGAGGAAGAAGATGAACCACCTATTATTTCTTCTAAAAAAACCCAATTTTGAAAAAACCGAAATTAATAAAGAAAATGAAAAGAAAGATGAGGGTGAGGGATGTAGTCAAGTACCATTTCCCTCGGCTTTATTAGATCCGGGTAAGAAAAATTTCATTTCAAAACGGGGGCCTCAAAAAGAGGAAATGTGGGACGTTTTGAAACAAGTAAAAATTAATCTTCCTTTACTTGAAGCGATCAAACAGGTACCCGCTTACGCCAAGTTTTTAAAAGAATTGTGTACTCAAAAGAGGCAACAAAAAGTGCCTAAATTGGTTGACTTGACGGAGCGGGTAAGCGCGGTTTTGAAAGGAGATCTTCTCCTAAGCTACAAGATCCGGGAACGCCTCTTATAAATATTCAAGTTGGAAATTTTCAAACCGCAAGGGCGTTATTGGATCTTGGAGCCGGAGTAAGTATCTTACCGGGGGGGTTGTACGACCAATACGATTTTGGTCCATTGAAACGGGTTGAGACAACGGTGGTATTAGCCGATTTGTCTCATAAACTTCCTCGGGGTATTGTTCGGGATGTTATAGTTAAGGTTGATGAGTTTTACTATCCCGTGGACTTTCTTGTGCTAGACTACTCATCCGTGGACCCAATTCAACAACAAAATGTTATTTTGGGTCGGCCGTTTTTAAACACCGCACATGCCGTTATTGATTGTCGATATGGTACGGTCGACATGACATTCGGTAATAGAAAGATGAGATTAAATGTTTTTACTAACGGTACTAATGTTTATGGTGATGAGTGTTTTGTAGCAAACTTCATAGATGAATATGACCCAAAGGAGTTCGAGGAAGAGATTTTGGGTTCTTGTGTTCGTGGGGTGTCTTTGCAGGTGCACGCATGTGATTTGGAAAATGAAGAGAAAGAGCAAGAGGCTCTTGCGGTGAAGGAAGGAAGACCGCCATGGACCCACCAAATGGACACTTTACCGGTGGGAATTGATTCGGGTACAAAGCCTTCTTTGGAATGTCCACCAAGCGTGGAATTGAAAGAGTTACCGAAGCATTTGAAGTATGTATTCTTGGGGGAGAATGACACCTTACCGGTGATCATTGCTTCTAATTTGGCGGTAGCTCAAGAAGAGGATTTGATACGGGTGTTGAAGACTCACAAGGCGGCAATTGGGTGGACGATAGCCGATTTAAAGGGTATTAGTCCTTCCATTGTAATGCATAAAATTATTACAAGTGAGGATGCAAAGCCGACCCGTGAAACATAAAGAAGGTTGAACCCGAATCTGAGAGAGGTGGTCAAGAAGGAAGTTATCAAGTGGTTAGATGCGGGGATCATTTATCCCATTTCGGACAGTGCGTGGGTAAGTCCGACTCAGGTAGTGCCTAAAAAGTCGGGCATTCAGGTAATTAAAGATGAGCAAGGTGAGCAAATCGCCACCCGCCCGGTAACCGGGTGGCGAGTTTGTATTGATTATAGGAAATTGAACGCCGCTACCTCCAAAGACCATTTCCCGTTACCCTTCTTTGACCAAATCATTGAAAAACTTTCCGGTCAAAAATATTATTGTTTTTTGGATGGGTACTCGGGATATAATCAAATTGTTATTCACCCGGACGACCAACACAAAACCATGTTTACATGCCCATATGGTACATTTGCTTTTCGGCGAATGCCATTTGGACTATGTAAAGCCCCCGCCACGTTCCAAAGATGTATGATGAGTATATTTTCGGACATGGTTGGGGAGTCTCTTGAAGTGTTTATGGATGATTTTTCCATTTTTGGGCCAAGTTTTGACTCTTGTCTTGATGAGTTAGAAAAAGTTTTGAAAAGGTGTGTGGAGACAAACTTGGTCCTAAGTTGGGAAAAGAGCCATTTTATGGTTCAAGAGGGTATTGTGTTGGGGCATGTGATTTCGGACCGGGGAATGGAGGTAGATAAAGCAAAAATTCGGGTAATTTCATCTCTACCCCCACCAAAGAATGTTAAGGGGGTAAGATCATTTTTGGGACATGCGGGGTTTTATAGAAGGTTTATTAAAGGTTTTAGTGTAATTACAAAACCTTTATGTAACTTATTGTTGAAAGATGTTCCCTTTGATTTTACTGACGAATGTTTGCAAGCGTTTCATGTGTTGAAGGAACAGTTGGTGAAGGCTCCTATCTTGCAACCACCGGATTGGTCGAAGCCGTTTGAAATTATGTGTGATGCTAGTGATACGACCATTGGAGCGGTTTTGGGTCAAAGAGTTGATAAGAAGCCGGTGGTAATCTACTATGCAAGTAAAACTTTGTCCGAGCCGCAACTGAATTACACCACAACCGAGAAAGAATTATTAGCGGTGGTGTATGCCTTGGACAAGTTTAGAGCTTACATTTGGGGGAGCAAGGTGATTGTGTATTCGGATCATAGTGCGGTCCGATATCTAATGGAAAAGAAGGATGCAAAACCCCGGTTGATTCGTTGGGTGCTTCTGTTGCAAGAATTCGATTTGGAGATCCGGGACAAAAAGGGGTGTGAAAATGTTGTTGCGGATCATTTGTCCCGGATCCCGTTGGAAGGTGTTGATGACCCAAGCGAGATTAATGAACGGTTTCCCGATGAACAATTGTTAGCCGTTTCTACTTTCGTTGCACCTTGGTATGCCCATTATGTGAATTATTTGGCTAAGGGTACAATTCCGAATCATTGGACGAAGAAGAGGCGACAACAATTTCTTAGTCAAGTAAAGCAATATATATGGGATGAACCGGACTTGTTCAAAATCGGACCCGATCAAGTGATACGAAGATGTGTTCCCGAAACTGAAGTTTTAGAGATTTTGACCCATGCTCATTCATTGGCATGTGGAGGCCATTTTAGTGGGAACAAGACTGGTTATCGGGTATTATCTAGTGGGTTTTATTGGCCCTCGATTTTCAAGGATTCCTGTGAATATGCCCGAAACTGTATCAATTGTCAAAGAGTGGGAAGTATTTCGAAACGGGATGAAATGCCGTTACAACCGATTTTGGTAGTGTAGGTATTTGACGTTTGGGGAATAGACTTCATGGGTCCTTTTCCAAACTCAAATGGGTTTTTGTACATATTGGTTGCGGTTGACTACGTTTCGAAATGGATTGAAGCTATCGCTACTAGGACCAACGATCACTCCGTTGTATGCAAGTTTGTACAATCCAATATTTTTGCTCGATTCGGTGTGCCTAGAGTAATAATAAGTGATGGTGGGTCACATTTCAAGAACTTAAATTTTGGGAAACTGTTAAAAAGATACAATGTGAACCACCGTGTTGCTACACTGTACCATCCGCAAACGAGCGGTCAAGTGGAAGTGTCTAACCGGCAAATTAAAAAAATTCTAATGAAGACGGTGAGAACGGATCGGAAAGATTGGTCAAGCAAGCTTGATGATGCGTTGTGGGCCTATCGAACGGCCTACAAAACTCCACTTGATACCACTCCTTATCGAATGGTGTACGGAAAAGGATGTCATTTGCCTATGGAGTTAGCACATCGGGCATATTGGGCGATTAAAACGGTGAATGCAAATTATGACGAAGCGTGTCGGGCGAGAAAGCTACAATTGAATGAAATTGAGGAAATAAGGGATCAAGCTTATTAATGTGCATCCGCATATAAAGACAAATTGAAGAAAGTTCATGATGCGAAGATAAAGAAAAAGAACTTTGAAGTGGGTCAAAAAGTGTGGTTGTACAATTCAAGATTGAAGATGTTCGCGGGGAAACTCAAAAGCAAGTGGATGGGTCCTTACGTTGTCCGAAGAGTGGGAAGATTTGGTGATGTTGACATTCAAGACGAACAAACAAATAAGCAACAAACGGTGAACGGACATCGGCTCAAACCGTACTTGGAAGGTAATGACATCAACAATCTTGAGCTCGACAAAGTGGGTTACATTTTACGCCCGGTGGATGACGAGGAAACTTGAAAGAGGCCCAGTTTTGGTGTTTTGTACATATTGTAGCTTAGTTTCGTGTTTTGAATAAAGCCCCGTTTAGAACCGGTGTTTGAAACAAGTGTGGGGACATTCGTACGAATTTCCCGAACATATTGTTGAGGACAACACGGGTTTTTAATGGGGGTAGGGTGATAATTTTCAGGTTTCCAATAAATCATAAAAACATATAAAAATTACAAATTATAAAAGCTAAAAAAAATATTTCATTTTTGAAACTCTAATAAAATGTCGGTTCAGATGTGCCCAGCGAGAGCCGTAACCTACGGCATATAGCCGTAGCTTACGGCTAGCATCCAACAAAAAAAAGAACCTTACGCCGGATAGCCCCTGTTTTACGGTAAGGATTTTGTGACCAGGTCTAGCCGTAGCCTACGGCAAGGAGCCGTAGGTTACGGCACGTACTGAAACAGTTAAGGTCCTCCTTTTGTCGGCATTACACATATAAAAAAACCCGGAAATAATAATAATCATAAGCATTTTAGTGGTGTGTAGGTTAGGTGGTGGTATGTTGGCATCATGGTTTTGAAAGTTATATAGTCGATACCTTAATAAATGACTCTATTGCATTGATATTTTTGGTACTGTTTTATTAACTTTTCAATAATTTACATTCTTAATACTACTAACAATTTGTTCTTATTTTGTAGTGGCTGCCTCAATACATTGGATTTTTCGTTGGTTTACACAATAATTTTAAAATAATTATAAAGATGGTTGGTGGATCTGAATGGGAATTGAAAATATGTACAGAAGAAGGGTTTTCAAAACTACAAGGTTTGTGATCTATTTATAATATACAATAGTTTGTAATCTATTTATAATATATTATTTTTGTTTTTTTATATCTATATTTATTAATTGTTGTTTGTTACAGGTATAATGTTGTTGGGTTGAATGATTTGGTAAAGTCTGAGGGACTTCCATGGGCTAGATGGGTACTTTTAAATGGTCAACGAGCCAAAGAAAACTTTTGCTTCCAACAGATCATGACCTTTAATATTTCATAAAATCGTGTTTATCAAAATCACCTTCGCATAACATTATTTTTTTTATATTCACTATTGTGCTTTTATTTGTTGGTTGAAATTGTTGAACATTATCATTTGTCTTTTTTTAATCATAAGTCATTAGTACGATTTTAACATTGTGCTACATGTTCAAAACCCATATTTAGTTATACCAAAACTTTAAAATTCGTTTATAGATAACTTATTATATTATTTTAAATACGATGTTACTTATAAAATTAGCACATAAAAAACTTTCTTGAGCCTGGGAAGCAGTCCCTGATGATAATCTAGTATGAAGATATATAAAATCGTTCTTGATGAAGAGCTCAAGTACAAACGATATGAAAAAGTGACAGATTTCTGAATAAGAAGAATCGCATCAACCTTTTATTGTGAAAATCCAAATTTGAAGTATTTCTAAATTTTGAGAAATGATGATAATAATTAAAATTAAATAACTAAATAGATGCGTGAATAGATTTTTTTGGACGACCATTTACGTTTTTTTAACTACAACTACTTTACTTATTATCAAAAAGTCGAATATAGAGGCCACCAGGGAATCCCAAACAAACAAAAAACATTACATAATAAAATCACGAATGTTAAAATTAGGTGACCTCTCCTAATCAAGACTCGCATAAAGGGCCTATTTTTTAACCACATGAAAGACTCCTTTTTAATCCTATCAACGATGTGATTCATCCGATGAAAGACTCCTTTTTAATCCTATCAACGATCTGATTCATATCCTATCAACGATGTGATTCATCCGATGAAAGACTCCTTTTTAATCCTATCAACGATCTGATTCATCCGATCATGCTTCCCCTCAAAGATTCTATCATTCCTTGACTTCCAAATAATCCACAAAACCAGAAACCGGATAACAAATAAAACTTTCTTCCATTTACCTTTCAAATTATGAACCCATTCCAACAATCCAAAACCGAAGATTTATGGAGTAATACTCTAAATATTTGGAAACCTTCAACTTGGAAATGTATCCAACAATCATTCAACCTATTTGTCAATTGGAAGGGTTTATGGATAGGGTTAGTTACCGAAAATCCTAATTTCCCCTTATGCAATGTTAAGGTCTTGTCTGACTAGGCCTTTTAAGGGCATACCAAGGCCTAGATGTGTGGATAGATGACATCCATAGCTCACCCCTTTTATAATTGAAACAAAATCAAGGCTCTAGATGAAAAAAAAAATCGGCCTAACTGTCAAGCAAACCGCCTCTGATGTTTGTTACAATGCCGACCTATTATGTCAACTTTGTCCACAATCTATGGTCTACAATCTGTCATAGACTGAAACCATTACAAGGTATGGGACTTGTCTCATATCGGTTGTATAGACAATAAATGTGGGGTTTATATAACAAATGAGTTCTCTCTCTCATCAGACTAATATTTTAAGTTGAGTTCTCTTGTTTAGTATGTACCACAAGCACCGTGTTTCCAAATATGTTTTCACAGTCTGTTTCCCGCCACGGGGCACAAGGATTCCCACTTAAACAAAAGTTATAGTGAACTTTAAAACACGACTAAAAATAGTACACAATAGTTTATTTGGTTTTGGCCAATCTAAGGCCTATATACAACCTCCCCAAGTTAAATTTTTCCGACTCATATTTCTTTGGAAGCTTTCACAAGTCACTTTCAACAGTCAAACGTAAAAGACACATAGTCCTACCAACCTTTGAATATTAAGCACACACCACAAGACCTAGAGACCCATCGCCTCTTTTATAAATGACACCACTAAGGACGAAACTACATTCAAATATTTCACATATTTGATATGGGTAGTGTAAAGCATCTTCTTTTCATTACAACATTGGTTATTCTCTTAACAAACATCAATGCAACAAGCCGCTTAGAGCGTGGGTTCGTTCATCTGGCTGTCGGGCCAAGCCAACCGCCAGATTCATCGCTTTCTGGCGCTCATTCAAATCTGGATACAATGAGAAACGAAGGAGCACCTTATCCCGGAACCCATGGGCATCATAAAACAAACAAGTCGAAAGCTGGTGGCGATGTTATAATCGCGGGATATGTAATGGCTTTTGTTGTTGTTGTTCTATTGTACATTCGGGTCACAAGAAAAACAACTAACGTGCATTCTTAAGTTGTATTGTTTTTCTTGGTTACCAAGGCCTAGTAAATTGTAGTTGTGAGTTTAGGATGTTTAGAAATTATTTTATAAATATTGGTGAGATGTTATGATTCATTTGATAAACTTTGGTTAACAACTTTAAATATTCTATGAACTAAAGAAATCAAAATGTTTATGTAGTAAATAAACAATTGATATTTGCGTCGTTCATACCTATTTGTAATTTACATTTTTGTTCTACAAGTCTACAACTAGCTACTAAATGTATTACCTTGTATCAAATGGATTTAAATTATGGGAAGTCATGGGTCGGAGTGGTAGCCTTCTGACTTTCCAAATGGTAGGTAATCCCGGTTGGAGTCTCGTCTAAGATAAATTTTGATCCGGGCTGAGTCAGGGGATTTGTTCACTCAGTTCACAAATACAGTAGTATTTACTCGAAAACCCCACCCTATATGTATATGCACACACACTAGTAAGGAAATCCGCGTGATACAACAGTGTCGACAATAAACAATAAAGTATTTAGGGATGAGCATTTGATACTGGTACTAAATTCCCGTATCAAATTATTTTCACTACCCGCTTTTGGCATTTTCGGTACTGGTACTTTAGAATATGTACGGTGCCAGTATTTTACCGAATTTTACCTTCAAATACTGGTATCGTATCGTACCAAGCATTTTTAATACTGGTACCCATATTTGGCGATTTTTAGTATCGATACCGATCTCATTCCTATCAGTACTTATTTTTATGTTAGTTTATCAATTATATGTCTTATAAAATTTTAATTTATGTAATAGAAAACTAAATAAGTCAGTATGTTATAATTAAAAGGTAGATTTGATAAAGGAGACCATGTCTTATCTTTTATGTTAAACTAGTATTAAGCCCTTCGCGTTGCGGTGGGGGCGTAAAACCGTAACAAATAGCATCAATGTGACAACACCGTCAACAACCACCAACACTGAAGTTGCGACGTGTTAATGCGGAAAATTAGACCGAAATATAAAACACAGAAAATAATAACTAAGTCGATTTAGGACCCGCGCGTTACGATGAACCTATCAAACGGGAAAAAAATGACGACATAAAAAGTTTAATCTAACACACACACACACACACACACGTTGCGTCATGTTAACTCGCAAAATTAAGAACGAAGCGTAAAACAAAACATAAAAACGTTGAACCACACATGAACGTTGCGCCGTGTTAACTCGCAAAATTTAGAACAAAACGTAAAACGAATATTTTGCAAAACATGAAAAGTATATGATACTAAAGTTGAAACTAAAAAAATTGTGAGTTTAAATTAGCAAATATAGAAAGCTTTTGGGTTAAAAGTGTAACATCAATTTTTATTTTTTGAAAACCAACCTAAACATAGAATACAACTTCTTTATGCACCAAAATGTTGCTAATTTATAATAGGTAAATTTTGTTAGCAATGAATAAAGAATAATACTATTAAAATATATATATATAGGCCGGTTATAGTACAAATTGTCTTAACGTATGAAACGTACGAGATTCAATATCAACATGCGAAAAAATGTTTATAACATGCGATTTTGGTATTTTTGAGTAACATGCGATTTTGGTATTTTTGATAACATGCGAAACTTTTTTTTATAAACATGCGATTTTTTTTAACATGCGATCTTCTGTTTTTACATGTGACCTTTTGTTATAACGTGCGAATTTAACATTGCGTACGCTCGTACGTTAATGCAGAATGTATGATACACTTTCACTGTATATTTGAAATATATAAACTTAAAAATAAAAGCCAAAAAATGTTGGCTCAAAACCTGACCTATTCATAAATAAATGGGTTAATTCATTTTTTAGTATGCCCACTTTTTAGTACTTTTTTTTTTATATAAACTTTTAACTTGGGCCAAAGCGACTACCATAGGTCCATAACCCAAAATGTTGGTCCTCATTTCAAGAAAAACAAAATACAAGTCTTTTAAACTTGTAACTTGGGCCGAAGCAACTACGGTCTATAAAGATTATAATAGGATAGGTAATAGGTTGATCGTCTATTCAGAAGTTTTTATAATATATTTTTATTGCTATATTTAATATAAAAATATTCAGAAGTTTTTATAACATTTTTTATTGCTATATTTAATACTAGGTTAGAACCCCGTGTATTACACGGGTTTATTAAATGTAATTTTATATATTAAATAGTAAAAAAGGTTATATCTTTACAATTGTGTGGGCTGAATAAATATAATTTTATACACAAATTAAAAAAATTATATGTATAAAAACCATTTATTACACGAGTTTAATAATTATAATTTTGTATTATAAAAAATGTAAACGTTATATATCTTTAAAAAAACTTGTATATTATACGGGTTGAATAAAATCTAATTTTATATACCAAATAATGAAAAGGTTATACCTTTAAAAACGCCGTGTATTACACATGTTGAATAAATGTCATTTGTATACTAAATAATAAAAAAAGATATACAAATGAGTCGTGTATTATTTTCTACGGCATCCAGGTGAAAAGCGAATACCGGTGGCGCCAGTTCGACTTGAATGGGAGGCGAGGTTTTACCGATTATTCCACTATCGTGCCTTCGGGCGGGTGGAGGTCGGGTTTCCGGGCATTTAGGAAGAGCCAAGGGATGGCGATGGTCGAGTAGTCGACCTTTGCCAAAGCGCCCGATATCATGGTGATTGACACATCGTTCAATGTATAATTAAGTCAATTTCTATACACATATGTGCATTAATCTATTCACATCCTCATGAAATATATTGTTCTCATAATTTAATTTCTATACAGGAATACTAAATAAAAAATATCACCATAATGCTATCTAATTTTTTTCTTTTTTAACAGCCAAAAAACTCAATCCCAAGCACTCTCGGGGTATTCACTGGACCAACGGAGTACTCCGAGAGTAACCCGAGTCCATCACCAATTCTGGAGAAAACCCGGTAACCCACCGTTTGGCTCAAGGATCCAACCCAGGTTTCCCTGGGTCTCCTATCATTGCCTACCAGTGCCTCACTCTGCACCAAGTGGGAGTCGAACCTGCATCTCTCAAGAGAAATGCAAGCCCTCCACCACTTGATCTAGAGATCGTTGGCGCTATCTATTCTTCTATACTATATAATAAAAGAAAACCACTTTAGGGGCACTTGTCATCATATTAGAACCCCGTGTATTACACGGGGTTGAATAAATAAATTTTATATACTAAGTAATAAAAAATTATATCTTTAAAAACCTCATTTATTGTACGAGTTGAATAAATCTAATTTTATATATTAAATAATAAAAAATTATATCTATAAGAACCATATTGTACGAGTTGAATAAATATAATTTTATATACCAAATAAAAAAGTTATATCTTTAAAACCACGTATATTACACGAGTTGAATAAATGTAATTTTCTGTACTAAATAATAAAAAAATATATATTCTTAAAATAACCCCGTGTATTGTACGAATTGAATAAATCTAATTTTATATATCAAATAATAAAAAGTTATATTTTAAAAAACCTCCTATATTACATGGGTCAAGTAAATGTAATTTTGTATAGTGAAAATAAAAACATTTAATATATTAATAAAAATTTTGGTTTTCATGATAAAAATAGATTACTCTGTTGTTGCAAAATTTGTTAACAAAATCTCAATAAATTTAACTCTTTATTTAAAACTCCTTAAATATATCCCTAAAGTGGTTTCTTTTATTATATAGTATTCTCAATAAATTTAACCCTTTATTTAAAACTCCGTAAAGCGTTATTTTATTTTGTGTTACATATTTGTTACAAATACATTAAGAGACGTGTTTCTCTTAAAGTTATTAATTAGTAATAGAATACCTTTCTTTTATTATTTTATAATAACCCCGTGTATTATACGGGTTAAGTAAATAAAAAATCAAATAGTTAATAACTAAGATTTACAATTAGAAAATGATATTTTTAAGACGCGTTTCTGATATCCAATTTTTTTTTTGTGTCATGTATGAACAAAACGTGTGATGTTTGTCAAGTTTACAAATATGAAAGCATTTGAACCATCGATTAGAAGACCACCTAATATTATTTATCATTTATACATTTACAGAGTTTTAAATAAAGGGTTAGATTTATTGAGACTTCGTTAACAAATTTTGCAATAACAGAATAATCTATTTTTATCACGAAAGCCAAACTTTGTATTAATATATTAAATATTTTTATTTTCACTATACAAAATTACATTTACTCGACCTATGTAATACATGAGGTTTTTTAGATATAATTTTTATTATTTGATATATAAAATTAGATTTATTGAATTCGTATAATACACGGAGTTTTTTAAGGATATATTTTTTTTTATTATTTAGTACGGAAAATTACACTTATTCAAACCGTGTAATGCGCATATTATAAAGATATAATTTTTTTTATTATTTGGTAAACAATATTACATTTATTCAACCCGTGTAATACAAGTGGTTTTAAAGATATAACTTTTTATTTGGTATATAAAACTACATTTATTCTACTCGTACAACATGGTTCTTATAGATATAACTTTTTATTATTTAATATAAAAAATCATATTTATTCAACCCGTGCAATAAATGAGGTTTTTAAAGATATATTATTTTATTATTTACTATATAAAATTTATTTATTCAGCCCGTGTAATACACGGGGTTATAAATGTAATTTTATATATTAAATAGTAAAAAAGGTTATATCTTTACAATTGTGTGGGCTGAATAAATATAATTTTATACACAAATTAAAAAAATTATATGTATAAAAACCATTTATTACACGAGTTTAATAATTATAATTTTGTATTATAAAAAATGTAAACGTTATATATCTTTAAAAAAACTTGTATATTATACGGGTTGAATAAAATCTAATTTTATATACCAAATAATGAAAAGGTTATACCTTTAAAAACGCCGTGTATTACACATGTTGAATAAATGTCATTTGTATACTAAATAATAAAAAAAAGATATACAAATGAGTCGTGTATTATTTTCTACGGCATCCAGGTGAAAAGCGAATACCGGTGGCGCCAGTTCGACTTGAATGGGAGGCGAGGTTTTACCGATTATTCCACTATCGTGCCTTCGGGCGGGTGGAGGTCGGGTTTCCGGGCATTTAGGAAGAGCCAAGGGATGGCGATGGTCGAGTAGTCGACCTTTGCCAAAGCGCCCGATATCATGGTGATTGACACATCGTTCAATGTCGTTAAAAAAAAGATAGATATAGATATTACACATTAAGTTAAGTGAATTATATAAAAAAAATAATATATACTACTATTTTCAATTAGGTAACCAAATAATGGATAGAGAATACATAATTTTTGTATAGATTAATAATTTGAATAGATATAGATTGTATTGCTTTTAATAGATTGTATAATGTTATCTTGTAACAAAGATAAGCATTTTTTAATTAAAAAAATAAAAATAAATATAGTATAGATAAAATTTAATATTAATTTATCATTTATTTAATTAATATAATATAGTATTAGATTAAATTTGATTAAATATTATTAATAATAAGAATTTGTATTAGATTAGATTAAATATTATTATTATTATTATTATTATTATTAAATTTAATCAATTAAATGAGAGAATGACAAGTGTCCCTCAAATGGTTTCTTTTATTATATAGTATAGATATAAATATAGATATCAAGAGACTTCCATTCTAATTTAAATTTTCTACCGACAAAACATGTCTTATTTTGTAGGGGCAGGTTAAAGTGTTAAGTTTCAAGATCGAGTGATTTAAATTTGTTTTGTTAAGGTTATATGCTTAATTTTGTGTAAATATATGACTGATGACCTCGACTGATCATTGAACCTGAAAAAAAAAATTATGTGTCCATTCTCATGCTTCCAAAACCTCATAATACTCTTACATTTATTTGATAAACCATACCACTATTAAAGTCAATGCTATATGATAATAAGAATATTTTCACAACTTAGTAAAAAATTGATGAGGTAGTAAATTAAAAAGTTTTTTTTTATGTTTATAATGTTTTTAATTTCTTATATGTATTAATGTAACATTGTACTATTATAGACAAATTATATATAATTTATTAGGTGAGAATAATATCAAGATTAGGTTAATAGTCTTATACCTAATAAACTAGTGCAAATTGTAAACTACTCCTTATGAAATATAAGAAAATCAATACGTGCATATATGTTAAGTAAACTGATTTTTAAAAAGGATAGGATGTTTATAATAGAACTTATTCTAAATAAACTATAGTAAAACTTTATCTTTCATTTATTTGTACGTAGTATATGCCAGATATAATTAAAGTCAGAAAAAGAGTGAGAAACGATTTTAACCACTTCATATTTTACGTTTATAGTAAAACATAAAAGTGTTTACATGGTTTCATAGCCAGATATAATTGAAGTCAGAAATAGAGTGAGAAACGATTACAACCACTTTATATTTTACATTTTTAGTAAAACATAGAAGTGTTTACATGGTTTCATAGTTACCAATTTAAAAGTAGTTTTATACCGAATACGGTGAATAGGCACAATAATTATTATACAATCAGTTTTCATGTATAAAAATTAGAGAATGGAAAAATTTAGGGATTTTATCATTTACTACATAATATAAAATGATCCAAAGAATGTAAAATATAAGTGATACGAATTATTATATGCTTTAAAGTACATTTATATATCCTTTCTACACGATCCTCAATGTGGATATATATAATCATTAAAGTATTAACAATTTATAATATATGAGTCTGTCTCTAAGTCATAGATTTTGGCATGAGGTTTCTTGGAGGTTTGCAACATTGTCTCCTGTTGTGTTTGTTAATCTCAGGATATTACATCATAAGTTTCTTAGAGTCAAAAAATACATATAATAATTAATATATATTATTCTGTCTTATATACTGAAAATAAGTTTGTAGGGGCTCACACTATTATAAAAAGTATCAGTAGTTACAAACAACTTATTCATTGTTATTTTTAAGGCAAATATAGGACAAGTTAGTTTCCATACTAACAGTAAAGTCTTTAATAGTTTTTTATAAGTTTTAATAGTGATTTAATCTTCAAACTATTAACTATTTGACAATTTAAACACACGAAAAACTAGTTCATATAATTTTTTAGGGGAAGGTTCAAATGAAAACCACTAGTTATTATGAAAACTCGAAAACTAATTAAAAAAGCCCAAAAAAACATACAAAAAATTTTTTTTTTAATTTTTTTTTGCAATCCAAATTTCGCAGGTTTTTTAATATAAAAAAAATTTAAAAAAAAAAAAAATTTGTGTAGTGCACATGTGTAATACTGCACATATGTATGTGTACTACACATGTGTATTATTACACATGTGCACTACACAATTTTTTTTTTTTTTTGAAAAAAAGTTTTTTTATATATAAAAACTAGCGATTTTTATAAAAAAAAAGTTGAAAAAAAAATTGTGTGTTTTTTAGGCTTTTTTTAGTTAGTTTTCGAGTTTTCACAATAAAAGTGGTTTTCATTTGAACCATCCCCTAATTTTTTATCCTTAACTTTTATTTCGTAGTGTTAAGGATAACTTTTTTTTAGCCTTAACCTAAATAAATTTTTAATTATGACCAGCTGCTTCTCTTCTAATTTTTTCGGTTTTAATATACATTAACTTGTAATAAATTTGTATATACTATTTTAAATTTATGTTACTTTTTATAAAAACTATGGGTTCTCCATTCTCACATGAAAATGACGATTGTATATACTATTTAAAATTTATTTTACTTTTTATAATAATAATAATAATAATAATAATATTAATAATAATAATAGAAAAACGGTACAAAACGTGAGGTAAAAATTTTATAGAGTAATTACAATATTAGTCCTTATGGTTTATGGAAAATAATCAGGTGCTGATAGTTTAAAATCACATTCTAAGGTTATAACAAATAACCAGGGCCGGCCATAAGCATGTGCGGGGTGGGCGACGGCTCAGGGCCAAAAACGTAGAAGGGCCCGTACGTTTTTTAGAAGCATAAATATAAAGATCTGAAGGGAACCCATAAATATAATTAGAGATGAAGCCACTTTCAAAAAATAATTACAGCCTAGTGGAAAGGTCCCTTGTTTCCAACCAGATGGTGGCTGGTTCGAGTCCCTTTTGTATATGTTTTTTAAGATTAATGGAGTTTGTTCATGGAAGTTCCAATGAACTTGGTGTATTAGGAATTAATTGTAACAGATTATACGCACTTATGCCTTTCTTATTAGGAATTAACTATAACAACTCATGTATCAATGTTTTTGTTTTCTTATTTTTTGTTTATCATTGCTTTTAATTAATAATTATATTATATTTTAGATCAAATAAAGAATTGTACAAGTTCAAGCAAGATTGTATTTGTAAAGCAGATAAGTGTGAATTAAAGGCTATCTCGGCACCAACCATAGTTGAACCGGTTGCCGACTCCCCTTCTAAAGTTCAGGTGTTGGGTTCGAGTGTACGTGCTAGGCGTTTTTTCTGTTTAGTGGGCTTACTTTGTTTCTCGTTATTTCCTTATTTACTGCAAAAGGTTAGGTCAGGCCCGGTTTTTTAATCTCGCTCAGGGCCCAAAATCTTTTTAGCATTTTCGGAGACGGCCCTGCAAATAACCTAGAGTATTAACACTAACTTTTGTTAAATTTTTTGTTAACATAAAATTACTAAAGTACACTTTTCAACTAAAAGGGTCATTTATGTAATTACTTTATTTTTAATCCAGGGGTCATTTGTGTAATTACTCTACAAGGGCCATTGTGTAAAATTGCATTTCAAATCTACTATTGAAAACAAACTCAATTGCATTTCAAAACAATGTATCGAACTTAAACAAGAAATTAACCACACCTATATATACAAACAAATGTGAATTGTGTAAAATTTTAAATAACATGTGTGCAGATAAACCACACGCATCACTTGATATCAAATCACATCAAATCCATTGTTGAAAACAAACTCAATTCAAGATGGATATTCATATGATATAGTTGCTTAAATCTGCATATCAAATCATCACTGCAAAATGGTAAAAAATAATAATAATAATAATAAAAAACAAAGTGGCTCATGTTAAAAATTCAACCATTTTATATCTTTTACTTCATTGCTCTTAGAAGCGTGGATAAACCAATTAAGTCACTGCCGATTGGAATAACTAATTTTATGAAAATTTTTATTTTTTAAATTACTTAAAAATAATGTTATGTAAATAAGCTAATAAAACTAAAAAAATATGAAAAACAATTTTGTGATGTTATTTAACTCAGTAACTTGCTAAGAGTCCTATATATTATTTTGTTTTTGAATAAAAACCTCATTGGCCAGTTAAAAACAAACAAAGAAAAGAAAAAAAAAACAAACTTAACTGCGTTTCATAACATTATTTTGAACCTAAACAATAAACTAATCGCAAAATCGATCAAGACTACCTGCATGGAATCTTGGAACAAACACTATAACTGCTTCCTTTAGCAAAAGAATTCTGAAACACACACTCTTGAGCTTGAGCCAACATCAACCTCTCCAACATCCTCGTACACTCCACCGAAGTAGTTTTGAAGAGTATGCTTGTGGTGAGGTTGTTGGTCGTCCATGTTGTATGAGAGGAACCGGGTAGTTGAAAAGGGTACTTTAGTAATTTAATTCTAACTTAACAGAAAATTTAACAAAAGTTAGTGTTAAAACCCTTGGTTGTTACAAAATGAAATGTTAGAACCTCAAAATGTTATTTTAAACTATTAGTACCTGACATTGTTACTTTCCATAAAGCACAAGGACTAGCGGTATACATAACTCAATTTTATATAAAATGTTGTTGGATCGTCGTGTGACCCTAAACAGTCATTCTGAGTAGTTCATCATCAGATACAAAGGCGGAATCAATGTAAAAGATGTCAACACAGCTTGTTCCTTTTCAATCTTTAGCTATTACTGATTTCCTGAGCTTTTACAATACAATTCTGACAAAATTTTGGCAGCACCTCAGCTCTCAAACAGTAATTCCGTATGAAATGAACATATCAGGACCAGTATATATAGGGCAAGTAATTCCGCATGAAACCGCTTGAAACGAAATCACCTGTTCATGCGGAATCATCTAATTCCGTGCGGAATTAGTGATTTCGTATGAAACTTCTAATTTCGCATGAAATGATACAATGCTCATTTCAAGCGGAATTACCCTAAACAACTGTTTTCTCATTTTTCGTGCCCTGGTCTAAACTATACAATACAAGACTCTATAAAGACGAAGTTAACAGACATCAATGCACCAACAGACTCCTCCTTGGATGTTGACGAAGTCTTTAGCATCCTGTCTTTAGTCTTTAGTCTTGATTAATCTTTCTCTGCCTTAAATTGTCTTGAACTTGTAAAGCATCCTTCAATCTTCAATCTTCAAACTCTAACCTTCAATCTCCCCTTTGAGTATTGATTCCAGAATTCTGACTCCCCCTTTCGCAGACTCCTCCTCTCGATATGCTGGGACATGAATTCTGGTTCAAACTTTAACATTTTCATTGCCGTGGGGATTTTGATTCCTGTTACTCAAACATATAACATTACAATCTATTCACATTTTAACTTTTAATAACTGTTCATCAGTTTTAGAAATCCACTTAAGTATTCAGGTCCAAGTTAAGACCCTGATTACTCAATTTATCTACCAAGTCCAACTTAATGACCTTGGTTGATCTATGACAAAACAAACTGATTTCTGTTCAACATTTTCAAACAATTTATGAAAATTACAAGTTTCAAGTTAATGAATTTGTTTTGACTTTGCAATTTCTCAGTTAACATATGAAGCTCCAAACTCATCATCCAGCTAGAATCTTTCTGCATCTGCTCCAAACTTCCGAATCTGAAGATCAACTCTCCACTTTGGTTTGTCGGAAAATAAAGCAGAAATGAAAAATCTTTTTGAATTTTTAATAAAGTTTCTAAACTAGAAAAAATGAATTGCAGAAATTAAATGCAGAATGTAATGAAAATAAATTATTTACAAACATATTTTTGGTGAGCGTGTTAGGGAATCATATAAGCTAAATGACAAGTTACTAGCACCGTTAAGCTTGATAACATACTAAGTCTTAAACAATTCACTTAGATTGTCAATATGCTGATCCTCTTAAATTTTCATACAAACTTCAATCTGTTCAGGATACGATTTAGGTGGATTAAAGAACTTAAACTTATATGTGTGTCCCACCTCTTGAATATACTCCCGTATCCAGATCCGAATATTCAGTCTTACAGGTGAGTATACCACAGATGATATCTGTAAGGGGTTAATTGCGAGGGCCGTGAGAGCTCAGGTCAGAACTTCCGTTCAGCAGAGAGATGACGGCTTCGACTTTTCGTGTGTCCCCTTTAGAGGATCTTTTATTTCAACAGCACATGATTAGCATTTTTCAATGTTTCATCATTTTTTATGCTGAGGGAGAGCTATATTTCAAGCAATGCAGAAAGTATTATGCGGGGACTAGGCCATTGCTTCCGCAAAATCAGAAGTCCCGGGATAATACCCCAGATATCACTGAGTATAAAGACCTAGTATCTCAGAAAGTGGGACCTTTCAAACAAGATTTCAGGGGTTACCTATATATTCAAGATTTGTTCCCCACAAAATAAGCAAGTTTGAATTTTAGGTTTATATCCCAAACAAAATTTACTGAATGTATAAAAACCTATCGACATATCATCAGCAAGACTGTTTAAAAACTTTAGACTTTACAAATATTTAGCGTACTGTAACTGTCAAGCCCATGTACTATCATTTTCCCTTTTTACACAAGCTCTTTTTTTGTTTTCTATTGTTTTTGGATTTTGAAATTTTCTCATGTTTTTGGATTTTTTGGATTTTTACTGTTTTTGTATTTTCTGAAAAAATAATACTCCCCCTAAATACCAAAACAAGTAAAAAATCGACAAACCATTGCAGATTGTTTCTCAACATCATCATCCATAATGTTATCCTCATCAACGCCAAAAATTTCATCCGACACCGAAAGAAGCTTCATACCGTTTAGTTTTAAAAGATATTTAAAACGAGTTTTATCAAATGCTTTGGTATGTAAATCAGCTTTCTGTTCGTCAGTGTGGATTTTCTCAATTCGTATCAACTTCTTCTCGAAGCAATCTCGGATGAAGCGATGACGAATTTCGATATGTTTCGTTTTAGCGTGATGAACATGATTTTTCGTTATACTTATTGCGGCCTCATTATCAACAAAGATAGGGGTGTTAAGAAATTGCAAACCATAGTCGCGCATCTGTTGCTGGATCCACAAGATCTGAGAGTAGCAACTGCAAGCAGATACATACTCAGTTTCACATGTGGATAAAGCCACATAGGTCTGCTTCTTACATTGCCAGGTGACCAAACGTGGTCCAAAAAACTGACAACCCGCTGTTGTTGATTTTGCATTAACTTTGCACCTTCCGTAGTCGGAATCAGAATATCCTTTGAGCATGAAATCGTCTGTTTTTGGATACCACAACCCCAATGATGGAGTTCCTTTCAGGTAGCGTAATATCCGTTTCACAATCACCATATGCGAAGCTCTGGGACTTGACTGAAACCATTCTGCGAGGCACGTTGGATACATGATATCGGGTCTTGAAGCAGTTAAGTACATCAACGATCCGATCATGGAACGATACGTCGTTTCATCTACCATGTCTCCGGTGAGATCTGGGTTTATCCCATGATTAGTTGCTAGAGGGGTTGAAGCTGCAGTAGAACTTGACATCCCAAATTTCTCTAAGATATCATGAACATACTTCGTCTGATGTATGAAAATTCCCTCGGGTAGTTGATCAACCTGAAGTCCCAAGAAGAATTTCATCTCCCCCATCGATGACATTTCAAACTTTTACTTCATAACTGATTCAAAACCTTTGCACGGTTTTTCATTCGTTGACCCAAATATTATGTCGTCCACGTATATCTGAACTATCAGAAGATGTCCGTCGACCTCTTTGGTGAAGAGAGTGGCATCCACTTTTCCTCGGATAAAGTTGTTGGCTAGCAGGTGTTGAGACAAAGTCTCGTACCAAGCTCTCAAGGCCTGGTGTAAAGCATACAGCGCTTTATCCAGCAAGTAAACCTGGTTTTTGTGGATTGGATCGGTGAAGCCCGGCGGCTGTCTGACATATACCTCCTCTTTAACCTTCCCGTAAAGAAACGCCGATTTAACATCTAACTGAAACACTTTGAAATTTTTCCATGATGCAAATGCTAGAAAGATCCTAATCGCTTCTAGTCGAGCCACGGGAGCATAAACTTTTGTGAAATCAATACCCTCCTGTTGACTAAAACCCTGGACTACAAGTCGAGCTTTGTTTCGAACAACAACTCCTCGATCATCTCTCTTGCATTTAAATACCCATTTTGTGTTAATTTTCCTGTGACCATCAGGAAAATCTACTAACTTCCACACTCCTAACTTCTCGAACTGGCTTAGTTCCTCCTGCATAGCGTTGACCCAAGAATCTTCAGTAAGCGCCTCTTTATAAGTCCTCGGTTCAATCTGCGAAATAAAACAACTAAGTGAAAACTCAGTTTGTAACGAAGCAGTTGTAGTATAAAAACAAGTAAGCCCTTGATCAATTTGTCGTCTAGTGCGGACGCCTGATTGCAATTCTACGATAATTAGCTATTCTGGATGGTATGAAAGTGTTCTTCGCATCACCTCAACTGGAACATCTACCTCGCCTTCCAGATTTGTAATATTCTGATCTGCACTTTGTTCACTGACAGGAATAGTTTGACTTGAAATCTGAATTTGCTCCCCCTTAGAATCTGAATCACCATGATCAAATACTGGTCTGTTCTCAGATTCTTGATTATCATTCTCTACCGACTGATTATCTTGAGCAACTTCATTTTGTTGAATATCATCATGTTCTCCAGCATTGCTTGGACCTGCTTCATCGTCATTTGAAGTATGCCTTTGACGCCTTGAAGACTCAGCTGAGAACCTTTCCTGCGATGGCTCTACTCTCTCAGAATATCCAACTCGTCAAATAAATCTTCTTCTTCTTCCTCTTCTCTTTCCATGTCAAACGAATCCCACAAAGTATCATAATGATAACGCCATGAATCTCCTGGATTTTGTGGTGGCATTGTGTAAACTTGACACTCAACATTTGATGCTTCAATAATCCGCTTCAAGCTGGGAACATAGAATCCTCTCAAAGGACTTGCGTAACCAACAAATATTCCTTCAATGCTCTTTGCATCAAACTTCTCAAAAGGCTCTAGAACTGTGCAGGGAGACCCAAACGGTTCTAAATACTTCAGGTTCGGTTTGCGGTTATTGATCAGCTCAAAACATGTCTTGTTGAATTTATTTACAATAAGAACCCGGTTGAGTGTATAGCATGCGGCGGATACTGCTTCTGCCCAAAAATTAACTGGTAGCTTGGAATAAGCAAGCATTGTCCTGGCCGTTTCAATTAGCGTCCTGTTCTTTCTTTCAGCTACTCCATTCTGTTGCGGAGTGTAAGGAGCACTAAATTCATGCAATATACCTCTTTCATCACAATACTCTTCCATCTTACTATTCTTGAACTCAGTACCATTGTCATTTCTGATTCTTTTGATTCGTGTTTGGTACAAGTTTTCCATCTTCTTGAAAAGCGTCATCAAACGATCAACGTCTCATCTTTTGACTTCAGAAATAATACCCAAGAAAATCTTGAATAATCGTCTGTGACTACAAGACAATAGAGATCCCCAGTAATGCTTTTGACGTTCACTGGACCAAACAAACCCATATGTAGTCTCTCTAAAGGTCTTGAGATAGAATTTTCTTTCTTCCCGGGGTGTGATTTCTTCTTTTGTTTTCCTTTGATGCAGCTAATGCACTCCCCTTCAAGATGAAAACCTTTCACATGTACACCAGTAACCAAATCATTGTGCACCAGGTGATTCATTTTTCGCAAATGTATATGACCCATTTTTCTGTGCCACAACTGTTATTCTTTCTCTGTTGCTCTAGACATAAAACAATGAGCCTGACCCGTGGTTGTAGTTGCTACACTCATATCCAACACATACAGATCATTGACTCTTGGTGCTCTCATGATAATCCATTCTTCGGGGATAACAAATCCTGGTTTCAAGATCAAACATTCTTTGTCTGTGAAGTGCGTTGTATACATCCTATCACAGATCTGGGAACTACTCAGCAAATTGTTCTCAAGCTCAGCAATGTAGTTAACTCTTTCAAACGTTACAATGCCATTGCTTAACGTTCCTTCTCCAATTATCCTACCTCCTTGATTTCCTGCGAAACCCACATAACCTCCATTAAAACCACGAATCATCGTACAACAGGGTCTTCTTCCCTGTCATGTGCCTAGAAGCTCCACTATCCATAATCCATCGTGAAACAGACCTTGGAAGCTCCTGCACATTTCAAAAACACTTAGTTAGATTTTGATGCTACCCAAGCCTCTTTGGACTCAGGTAACTGAACATCAATGACGGTTCTTTTGGTGATCAATGGTGGAAAATTCTTATCATTCATTTTCAAGCTTTCTTCAGATCCAATCTCAACCTTTTTGTATAAGAAAAACTCATCTTTCTTAGGTTGACCAGATGATTGATCTTTCTTTTGAACATCTTTCTTCTCAGAATTTTGCATTTCTTTCTCAAGTTTCTCATAAAAATCCAAAGGAACATTCATCTTTACCGGTGTGGTAGACGATGATTCTTTTTCTAACTCTGAAACCTTTGGTTTTAGAGAACTTGTTTTCTTTTCAACAACTTTTGGCTTCCATGTTTGTTGAGATGATGCAACCCGTTTGTAAAACTTGTCATTTTTAGTTACCACATTGTTAACAGGTTTAGTTTTGACTTTGGTGTTGTCATTTTTCAAATCTTATTCTCAACAACCAATGGAGCTTTTCCTTTCCCATCAACTTTCTTCTTCTAAATCTCGACAGCTTCAGTCTTAGGCTTCAAGTTGGTACACTTTCGTGCAATATGTCCAACTTGATTGCATTTGAAGCATGTTCGGGTGTCAGTTACCCGATTTGTGCCTTCAGACTGAGGCTGTGAGGCCTTCTTCTCAAAGAACTCTTTGTTTGATTTTGAAAAGATTTTGGATTCTTCATCAGAAAGTGAACTAGAACTCAAACTTTTCACAAACACTTTTTTCTCAACAAACCTTCTGTTTTGAACAATCTTTTTCTGATAACTCTTACCACCCTGATATCCACCCGACCAAATGTTTCGATTGTTGTTATAATAACGAGGTGGAACAACAGGCTTCTTGTAGTAAGCTTTATCTTTTTCAAAATTCATTTGCCTTTTTGTTTGATTTAAACTGTTCACTTCTGACAGATCAACTTCAATCACTTTGAACACGTTTGTCAGTTTAGCAACATTAACATTCTCCAATGGAAACTCAGAATCCGAATACAACTTATCCGATCCCAACATCTTGTACATGACAAGATTAGGTTCTTCATTTAAGTTGTTTTTGGACGTTGGTTTCGGAATGTATTTATCCAAGAAACATTCATCTTCCTCAGTAGTGTCACTTTCAGATTTTAAAACCTTCTCAACCACACTTTTCACAACTTCAGTTTGGACACTATCTTCATCGGAAGATGAAGTGAATGTGACATCAATTGTGTCCGGAAGTTTCACTTCATGATCGTCTTCATCATTAACCAACCCTGATTGTTTCTTTGAATAATTGTTTAAAATTGGTGGTGGAACTTGATGATACCCCACCCCTGTTCCATCAAAGAATACATCTTCGCCTGCTTTGTTTTTCCCGATGGGTTTGGGAACAATGTGTTGCAAAACAAAGCTTGCAGAGTTGTAACTTTTCAGTTTCAACTGGATTCACTCATTTTCAATTTTAGCTTCTTGAAATTGAAGCTTCAATTTTGCAATTTCATCCAGTTGCTGGTTGATTAACTCCTCTTTCACTCTAAGAACACCGGTCAGTTGAAGATTTTCTTTGTCGGTCTTACCATTTCTCTCATCAGAATCTTTAACCGTGCGTTTTGGCTTTTCAAAATTTTCTGAGATTTGACGTTTTTCAAGAATCAATTTTTAATTTTCTTCCCTAATTCTTTCTACGTCATTTTTATCATTTTTTATTTTCTCAGTTAATTCTTTCAATTTTTCATTCGAAGCTTTCAACAGTTTATCACGGTTCAAGATCTGATCTTCAACACTTCTGACTCTACTAGTCAGCTCTTCAACCTTCTTACCACTAAGGTAAGCAACTGTACTACAAACTTTGCACTCTTTCATGCAATTTTTGCAGTTGTTCTTAGATTGAGCTTTCTTACCTGACACATGTGTATCATTTGAACTGACCTCGTTTTTGGACTCAGTTCCAGAACCAGAAACTACCTCTAGTTCTTTAGCAGCAAGAACCTTGTCAGCCATCTTCTTGAAGTTTTCAGCTGTGAAATCTTGTGATGTGTCAATGATTCCATCATCAATCTTCTTTGGCTCCGGTTCTTTTTCTATCTCTTTCTCTTTTTCTTTCTCAACGGCTTCTCCTCCTCCCCACCATTTTCTCTGTCTGGCTTCTTCTTCATCAGCAATTTGTTTGGTGAGAACTTCAAGATCAACAGTATCTGGATCCACAGCTATGTTACCATTAGGATCAAGATAACATTCTCTATCAGGATCCCATCGCCTTGCCTTCTTTGCTTCCATCTAGATACGATAGATTTTGGCTTTCATGAATCGAGCTATAACCTTCCTGTTCACATACTTCACTTCTTCAGATCTTTTATCTTTAAATGGAACAAACTTTGTTGCTGCAAAAGCATAACCAATTGCGTCTTCCTCAGGCAAAGCATCACTCCAGTCATAACCTTCAGCGTCATGAAAAACTGCAAGTGCCCTGGATTTCTCTTTGGGTGCCTCCTCCATCTGCTTCATCCTGGGAGGTTCTTCTTTATTCTGATGATAGATCACTCTCTTGTAATAATCCTCTCGAAAAGGATTTGCAGTCTCATCAGTGTAAGCATTTCTGCACTCACGCCTAAAGTGACATTTCTGTTTACACTTGAAACACGTCACTTTTGACTTGTCAAAGCCTAATTGGTAGAAGGTCCACCAATAGACTGTCTTCCTGTAATCTCCATGAAACGTTGCGCTCTTCTCACTTCACTGGCCATACACCACCTTATATCGATTAATTCCATCTCCTCAGGATCGATCTGATCGTAGTCTTCCTTTGTTAGGTTGGTGTTGCCTATCTTTCCTGCAACTAGACTTTCGTACGATTCTAACACAGACGCTAAGAACACCATCTGTTGTTTAGTAGACTCTTCACTGAAATTCTGACCATTTTTCAGATCAACAGCAATGTTGCGTTGAAAGAGATTCTTTGATGCAGATTGATTTGAAGTATCTGACGAAGAACCACCATGGTAGCCACTGCTGGGAGTTTCTTGATTCTTTGTGTTTGAGCTTTCCGCTGAAAAGGCTGTTTTTGGAGATGCAGTCTTTGGGAGCATACTGCCTCTGTAATACAACTCCACATTCTGCTGATAAGATGTGTTATTGACTTTATTGGATTTTTTGATCTCCAATTCATGGCTTTCAAGTCTTTCTATAAACAGATCAACCTTCAAATCAGCAGGCTTTATCGTATTCTTCAGCATCAATGCAAAATATTGCCAGTCTTGCTCATTCGGTAGAGCATCAAACAATTTGTCTACCAGCTCTTCTTGACTATAAATGATGTCATGTCTAGCAAGCTCCATTTTCAGATGCCCAAATCTTTCGATCATCTTGGAAACAGACTTGTTCTTTAAACAACCAAATAAATCAAACTCTTTTCGCAACAATTTCTTTTTGTTCTTCACTATTTCAGCACTACCAATACATTTAATTTTTAATTTTTCCCAAAGGTCTCTCGAATCTTTGTATTCGATCAGTGCGATAATGTCATCTCGGACAGATTGGTGAAGTAGAGCAATACACTTCAGTTCAGCAACGTATTTTTCAATCTGATTTTCCTCTAAGTTCTCATAATTATCTCTCCCCATATCAAATCCATTTTTCAAACTTCTCCAACTGGGATACGCAAACGCTTTAAGCCATTCTTCGAATCTGGTAGCCCACCTGTTGTAATCTTCAATAACCATCAACTTGGGCGGCTTGTTGTTTGTTCCGTATGCACTATCTACGCTCATAGCATCCTGAAGAATTTTCTTCGCACTCGGTGTTGGTGTAGTCTCATTCGTGTTGTTTGAAGTGCCATCTCCCGAACCACCGGTAAATGCAAACACGTCACAGAACGGATTCAAGAACAAATCATCCATCTTCTAGAACCTGAAACAGTCAACAAACACTTAGAAAATTTTTTGGAATTTTGGAAAGATGAGTTTCAAACGAAATTAGTTCACACGGAATTGTGAACTTCAAACGAAATTAGCCTTCAAACGAGATTACTTTCACACGATATTAAGCTTTCACACAAAATTACCAAATGATGTGTAATTCCGTACGGAATTAGATCAATCTCAAACGAAATTAAGTCACTTGGTGCGAAAGTAGTAATTCCGTTTGAATGATTCAAGCGGAACTAAATCCTGTGTGAAATTTTCAAGCGAAATTAGAACAATATGGTTAATTCTGTGCGGAATTAATGATTCAGTTCAAACGAAATTATAGTGACATCAGCATATTCGATTTTTCGTTCAAACGGAATTAGTAATCTTATCAGTTTTTGATTGATTTTAAGTCCAATACTTTCAAGGATTAGTTAAATGTATGTTTCGCTTGATATATGAGAATTTCAGGCCATTTTGTCCGATAAATCTCGTTCAATTCAGAAAAGAATGAGTAGACATGAGAGAATCCGATGAAATCAAGCTGAATTGGTATGAACTCCTCGTCCTGAGCTCTGATACCACTTGTTGGATCGTCGTGTGACCCTAAACAATCATTCTGAGTAGTTCATCATCAGATACAAAGGCGGAATCAATGTAAAAGATGTCAACACGGCTTGTTCCTTTTCAATCTTTATCTATTACTGATTTCCTGAGCTTTTACAATACAATTCTGACAAAATTTTGGCAGCACCTCAGCTCTCAAACAGTAATTCCGTATGAAATGAACACATCAGGACCAGTATAAATAGGGCAAGTAATTCCGCATGAAACTGCTTGAAACGGAATCACCTGTTCATGCGGAATCATCTAATTCCGTGCGGAATTAGTGATTTCATATGAAACTTCTAATTTCGCATGAAATGATACAATGCTCATTTCAAGCAGAATTACCCTAAACAACTGTTTTCTCGTTTTTCATGCCATGATCTAAACTATACAATACAAGACTCTATAAAGACGAAGTTAACAGACATCAGTGCACCAACAAATGTGGTATAAGAATTGTTAAAAATATATTGTATACATATTTATATAAAAGTCAGTAGACAAATTTATCTTTAAATAAGTTTATGGATTATTTTTTTTAAGGATTAACCTGTAGTATAATAGTTTAAGGGTAAAATTGTTACATTTACATGTAACTCACTAGACCTTTAATAGTGAGTGCAAAGATTTAGAATATGTGTAGTGGTAATGTGAAATGGGCGTGTTATTGCCATTTCACGCCCCAAAACACCATATAAATCACTCCCGTAGGCGTGATTCGTCCAAAATTTCGAATGGCGTGTTTGTAGAAATGCCCGGATTATTTTGGTTTGTCCAATAGAATTCTTTTTGCTTTTGTTTTTTTTTTATTTTTCTAAAAAATAATAATAATTGGGTAATCATTGCAAGGACATTATAAGACATTAAACCACTACACCCCTTTTTAATTTCACATTCCACAAGGGCCCGAGTGCCACGTGTCGATTCATGTCCAAAAGACGGGCGTTATGATAATGCCCCATTACATATGGTCTTACAAGAGATGTATGTGGTTCAAGATCGAACCCTATCAGTGTTAGCCCCGATTCGATCGATAACTGGATTATACAAAATTAGACATTATTCTTTTACTATTTGGAAACGAAACTTGAATTATAGAAAATATGTCTGGTAAATACGCTTGCATTATGTTTAAGAATACACAACACAATGGTTGTTCCTTTATTTGAAAATTTTGATGAAAAAAAAAAAAAAAAAGCCAAAGGGTCTATCAATTTATTGGATAAAATTTTATCTTTTCAAAATGGCAAGGATTTAACCAAACGTACTGGAGCGTGATTGGCCCATTCCATGCACCATATCACGCCAGTACACATGAATCACGTGTGGAGGGGTATGATCGAAACCAATGAGGTGAGGTAATACTCTTTCAACCATTCCATGCCAATGTAATAAAATAAAAGTTGAAATGAAAAACGGTGAACTATCACACCCTTTTGTGATTAAAATGGTATGCTGACGTGGACACCACATGACAGAAAACGCCCTAAAAAATGGTGAATCACTCACCACACATGGTCTTAATCCTTGTGATATAAAAAATATATAATATATTTAAGAGGAGATTAAAAAGTGTATGCTATAACTTTCAATAATTTAAGATGATGACGGCAATAATCCAAAAGAAAATATAGCTTAAATTTAGAATACACTTTGTATATAGTACATGAACATTGTTATCACTACAATGAAGACCAGGACAAGAAAAGCAAAAGTTGGTCCAACCCATCTCTCAACTCCATCATCTCTTCCTTCTTCAAACCTAAACCAAACAACGCCACATGTATATCCTACCTTTTTATTTTATTTTCATTTTTGACGTAATAATGATGTCATGTTATTTGATGTGTGTATGTGGCAAGGACATAAGGGACTATGAAAATTCAAGATAAGCGAGTTAAGAAATGATAGAGGATAACTACTTTTTAAAGGCACATTTACTCCTTTTTCGCTATCTTTAATTCATAGAATCACACGTTAAGACTATCAAAAGTTACAAACATACATGGATGATTTGTGAAATAAAAGGTTATAGAAATCAAAGAAACAAAAATGATGAAGGATCATAAGTTGTGGCGCCTTCTTCACCGTTTTGTTGCGAGATCTACTGGTGTTGAAGACCGATGACCGTAAAAACGAGTGTGTTGAGAATAGGTTAGAATATGTTTGTGTTTGTGTGTGTGAAATTGTTAGAGAAATAGAGAGAGTAATTAAATTGTAGCTAATAAATACCCTCACTAGTTTGTTTATTTTTTATTATTTAATTTCATTCTATCTGATCGTAACTGAAGCAATAGGTAGAAAGCTTATTACTTAAAGTCGATTATATATTAAACGGGCTTATATACAATTTTTTTTTTAATTTCATTCTATCTGATCGTAAAGTCAATTATATATTAAACGGGCTTATATACAATTTTTTTTTTTATTTCATTCTATCTGATCGTAACTGAAGCAATAGGTAGAAGACTGATTACTTAAAGTCAATTATATATTAAACGGGCTTATATACATATAATGGGAACTATTAAATATTTATGCAATATTTAACTCAGTTATTAATATATGTATTTTTTGACGAGTATAATATATTTGAAATACGTATGAAGTATAGTATATTCTTTATTAAATACACATGTATTAATTGATGAATTAATATACTATTTTTTTATTATTATTGTAATTCATTAATTAATAAATCCACATATTCTAACAAAAAAGATTAATTTCTTAAATTTTATGATTGATCGGTTTATACATTCACACGCACGCTTGTGTAAATATATTTTATGGTTGAATTTTGTCTTACATAATCATGAAATGTGGGGCATGACGATGACTCAAAGGGTATTTAATCAACAAAAAGTCAATTTTCTATGTCTAAGGAAAACTTTAACTTTTAACGAGTATATATTTATTCAAAGTCCATTGGATCAATGATTAAAGGATTTTACATTCTTTACAATGTATAGAATAGGAGTCTTGTTGTAGTGGTGGAACCATTTCACAACTTCAATAATCGACACCTAATACAAGTCAACTCTTTAAATAGTATTTGAGTTGGTTCGTTAACATAACTAATCCTATCCAACTAATCATATATAACTAAATATGTATATATCAATTTATATCATATATTTGGTATTGTTCGATATGTTAACAATAGCATGTTAGTGTTACATGGAATAGAATTCCAAGAGCATGTTACATATGATATATAACTAAAATGTATATATCAATTTATAGTATTGTTCGATATGTTAGCAAGAGCATGTTACATATCAGTAAACACACACATACACACACACACATATATATATATATATATATATATATAGGGTAAGGATAGTGTACATTAATTCAGAAGTGTGAGAACTGTATTATAATATTATATATAACACCATATAAACACCGTATAACACAATGTAACACCATGTAACACTATATAACACTATATAACAATATATAACATTATACATCTATCATAGACGTGCTATCAGACAAAATATAGTGTTATATTTGTTATATAGTGTTATATGGTGTTACATAGTGTTATACGGTGTTTATATGGTGTTATACAGTGTTATATATAATGTTATAATACACTTCTCATACTTCTGGATTAATGTACAGGATCCTCTACTTATATATATATATATATATATATATATATATATATATATATATATATATATATATATATATATATACAGGGGATGGTTCAAATGAAAACCACTTTTATTGTGAAAACTAACTAAAAAAAGTCTAAAAAACACACAAATTTTTTTTTTCAATTTTTTTAATAAAAATCACTGGTTTTTATATATAAAAAAAAATTTCAAAAAAAAAAAATTGTTAGTGCACATGTGTAATACTACACATGTGTATAATACACATGTGCACTACACAAAAAAAATTTTTTTTTTTTTTTGAATTTTTTTTATATAAAAAAACCTGCGAAATTTGGTTTGCAAAAAAAAAAAAATTGTATGTTTTTTTGGCTTTTTTTAATTAGTTTTCGAGTTTTCACAATAACTAGTGGTTTTCATTTGAACCTTCCCCTATATATATATCAGTTAAAGGTAGAGATCCTAAGAGAAGTCCACCATATTTAAGAAACTTGAGAAGCATTCAGGACCACATATTACCTTAAACTTTTTGTAATATACACATATCTATAGTTTAAAATTGAGTATATACATATATGTGCATTGTCAAATCTTGAATTATACACATTTGTGTATAGTCAATTTTAAACTATACATATGTGTATATTACGAAAAAGTCAGGAAAAATGTGTGGTTTAGAATGCTTCCTGAGTTTCTCAATTAGATTAGTATTTCTCACACGATACTAACCCTATCAGTTTATATCATATAATAATCATGTTTGATATGTTAGCAAAAGCATGTTATTATAAAATTCCAAGAGCATGTTACATGACTTATGTATATTAATTAAGATGATTTTCCTTTATAGCCAAAACATATGATGTATAAATCTCCTCCCTGGTTAACAAAGACCGTCAAATATATATAATTTATATCATAACATAATAGTATAATACACATGTTTCATTGCAAAGTAATTGATTGGTAAGTTGGGCTATTGTCCAATAGATTAGACATTATAATGAAAAAAATGAAATAATAAGAGTGAGAATTATGTGATCTTGATAATCTATATCTATATATATAATAAACAAAATCATTGGGGGACACTTGTCACCCTATGGTTTAAGACAACTCAGCAGCCATGTGGCAGTACATGTGGCATAGGTGATAGTTGAGGACTGAATGTATTTTATTTGGTAAGTTTAATCTCTTTCTCTCTCATCAATCATTCCACAACCGTTTACCTCTAAAAAAGCCCTAAACGGCGATTTGGTTATCGTTTCTTGATTCAAGCTTCTTCGTCGGCGATTGTTCTTATCAGTGTTTCAATATTCCTCCTCTACATCTTTTATCAATCTGAAGAACTTCATCAGTGATAATCGTCGGTAAGAATTGCGATAATCTATTATTTTCCGATTGATTTAAACAATAATTTTGGTTTCGTTATTTTTTGATTCAGACACTTAATGTTAGTTAAAGATTCATGTTTGATTTGTCTGTTTGGTTTTGTTTGTTAGGCAAAAGTTTTCTGTTTGGTTTGATTGTATGATTTTGCTTCCATCTTTTGATGAATACAACCCCTGTTTGTATATATTCTTTAAATTAGACCGTGATTGAAAATCTTTTTGTAAAGTGTTTTGGTAATTTTTGTATTATTGATTGATGATGATTATATTTAGTGTTTTAATTGACGATATTAGGGTTAAATATTAATTTTGTGATTAAATTTTAGTTAAATATTCAATATATGTTGTCTGTTTGGGATTGTTTTTTTGCACAAAAAATCGTTTGGTTTGATTTTATGTTTTTTGATCCAAGTTTTGATTAACACAGCCCGTGTTTGAAGTTATTGTTGACAATTAAATCTCGATTTATGTTGTTTTTTGTTTACAACAGCACTTTGGTTTCGTTATTTTTTGATTCAGGCACTTAATGTTAGTTAATCATTCATGTTTGATCTGTCTGTTTGGTGTTGTTTGTTAGGCAAAAGTTTTCGGTTTGGTTTGATTGTATGATTTTGCTTCCATCTTTTGATGAATACAACCCCTGTATGTATATATTCTTTAAATTAGACCACGATTGAAAATCATTTTGTAAACTGTTTTGGTAATTTTTGTATTATTGATTGATGATGATTATATTTAGTGTTTTAATTGACGATATTAGGGTTAAATTTTAATTTAGTGATTAAATTTTAGTCAAATATTCAATTTATGTTGTCTGTTTGGGATTGTTTTTTTTTTTTGCACAAAAAATTGTTTGGTTTGATTTTATGTTTTTTGATCCAAGTTTTGATTAACAGAGCCCCTGTTTGAAGTTATTGTTGACAATTAATCCTCGATTTATGTTGTTTTTTGTTTACAACAGGAATCTTATTTGAAAAGTATATTCATATGGATTGTTATCTTTTAATAATTAATTTTTATTTTATCATTTACTGTACAACTTTTGTAGGCGAGATGGTGTATGGATTTGCTGCCCGTGTGTGGAAGAGCGACAGAAAATCGTTGGTTAGTATACTCATTATAAGCATGCATAGATTCACCCATATTATAATTGCCATTAACGAGTTTGCATTATCATTTTACAGACACTTCCTGCGGGTTATGGTGACTGGATTAAGAAGTTTGGGTATCCAGAGAAGAATGCAATCATCAGTACTCTTGATGGGAGGACCTTTGAAGTCAAAGTGTTCAACCTTGTAGGCGACTATTTCTTTTACAATGGCTGGTTTGATGTTGTCACGTCATTGAAATTACCGGACGATTCGTGGGTTGTTTGTCAGTATGAAGAAGCTTTATCTTCGGTCCGGCTATTCCACTTTTATCAAGACATTTCTCCAGCGCCATCTAACTACTTCTACTACAAACCTAAAAATGATTTTAAAGACCGAGACGACTGCATGGTACTTGAACATTTTTAAATTTTTTATCCTTGTATTCATACATTTTTTTTTGTATTTTGTGTATACCATCGATCCTGATATTGTTTGCTTCTTTGTGTAGTATGTGAACAGGTTGTTTGTGCATCACTCGATGCTGAATATCTGTCCTTCAGATCCGGTTTTGGTTCGTTCTGCTGGAAATCGTAAATGGGTTGTTCGGATGGAAATTATAGACCATGAGATTTATATTACCACAGGTTGGAGTCGAATCAAGGAGGAGATGTCGTTAACCGATGATCATTTGTTGGTTTTTGAAATGCTTGATAAACATACGTTTGATTTGAGTGTTTTTAGTTGTAAGCCTGCCCTTCTAACTTACCCGCCTGAACTTTGTGTTATCAAAAAAGAACCAAGTGATGAGTTAATTGAGGTTTCTGATGATGAGGTGCCTAATGCGGTTGCTGCACCTGGAGTTGAACAGAGTGTTGATGACGAAGTACCGGTTACTTTTGTTGTTGACAATCATTATGTAAGTTTTTATTATTTAATTCTTCATACCATTAATGTATGTTTAGTGAATCCAGTTGAAATCATTAGTTGTAGGAAAACCAGTTTTAATTGTATGTATTATTAACATTTATATTATGAGTTGTAGCGTCTTAAGAAGAAGTGGGCACAAACTCATGGCTTGGATCGAAAGATGGATTTGACCATCAAGGACAGCGCTGGGCGAACTTGGGATGTAGCTATTGGTAAGGAGTTCTCGCAAGGCTGTCCGCGATTCAATGTTACCGGTATGAGAGAATTCGTTAGAGACAAACGGTTGGTATATGGTTCTTCGTTTCAGATGGTATTTGTTAAAAGTAAAGGTATGTTGCTTTATAACTGAGTTGCTGAAGGAACATGGTATGTTTTGGTAGTATTTTTTTGGTGTGGTCGGTAGAATACATTTAAAGGTATGTTTTTTGGTGTGGTTGTTACGTTGAACATATGTGATGGTACATGTTGCTGATCCTTTTTTGGGCCGTTTATATGTGTGGCCGAAGCACTTAGTTTTTGAACATATTTGATGATATATTATTAGACGTTGATGTTACAGTTTTTGCTACGTGCTTGTGCTTAATATTTTATGTTTTTGTGAAATAATTAGTGCTTCGAAATTGTATGTATCTTACTTTAAGAATCAAGTAAAGTATCTATATATATAATAAACAAAACCATTGGGGGACACATGTCACCCATTGGTTTAAGCCAACTCAGCTGCACATGTGGCAGTACACTTGGCATAGCTCTAAGGCCAGGATTGGAATAGCTTCTTTTGTACGATTCATTAAACTCTCTCACTCTCAATCTTTCAATCATCATTCCTTTTCTCATTCAAAACCCTAAATCATCGTTTCTTCTCTCTCGAAAACCCTAGATCAAAATTCCTCTGCGTCTTCATCTCTCTCAATCCTGTCCAACAACCTTCGATCGATCTTGAAGACGCAATACTCCTCTCTCTGAAGATCATCTACGAATCATCAATCATCGGCTTTGAAGCCTTTCACCCGGAATCGACGATTTGATGATCTGCCCTAACATCTTCGTTTTTGGTAATAACAAATTCAACATCGGGTATTAAAAACTTCGATTCTAAAATAAGTGTTTGATTGATGTTGATTGTTTCGTTTTTTCATCTAATGTTCTTTCTATTCGTATTAACTTTAGATCTAAGCCTTTATGGAATCGTACAACCATCGTTGCAATTGTTGTTTTTGTGTTTGCAGGTTCTTTCGTCTCCATGGATGCTTTGTTGATGGGTTTAATTTGTAGACTGGTGTGACATATTAGCCATGAAGATTATTTATTTACTCATTGATGATTCACAGATGGAGCAAAAGCTAAAAGAGATTCCACATGTATGATTATTCACCATCACTTTAATGGATGTAACTGACTGAGTATTATGATTTTGTTGTTATGGACGAACTCTTTAGATGTTTTTTATGAGATTCGATAACATTTGGTGCAATATCTAATCTCAATACATTTGGTGGATGATGAGTAATCTGCTTCTAATAGGTTCATGGTCATTTATTAAAAGCAATTTAGCTATATATTAACAATAGCATAAGTTCATATCTATTTTGTCATTCATCTATATTGATGTTTTTTTTATCACAACAGCTTTTAGAAAAGTGGCTTCAAGGTTAAGGAATATGAACTTTTGGGATGTCACCGGCTGCTTTGGTTTTGGTATCAAGATCTCCTGAAGTTGATTGGATGAGGATTTCTATGTTTGCTATATGGACCAGGTTGAATCAAAATTGCTATTTTATTTTTTCTTTGGTCTATAAAAAAATAATATTTGATTGGATTTTAATTTGAACACTCATATGTTGTAGCCAATTGTAATAAAAGAGATATGGATTCAATCAGACCAGTGTTTTAAATCTCTAAAGAAATCTGGTAACCTAAGAATAGTCTTTCCCTAAGATCATAACTATAGCAATGTTTGTTGTGATTCTAATTTACCATATTGGAAATTCGACCAATCAAAATTTTTTATTCTAATTTACCATACTTGAAATTCAATCGTCTTTTGTAGAGATTTGAAAGCAACGGATGTGGTAGCGAAATAAAAGAGTGATTCATATGAAGATTTTAGGGCTTCAATAGTGGAATTTTCTTCTTCAATATACTGATGTTGCTCCATTAATCTTTTTTTTTCATTGGGTTTACTTTTTTATTGTGGTTACTTTTTTTCATATTCATCGATCAATTTTAAGAGTTAACCCTAATCTTTTTCCTTTTCATAAATTTGTTATCCTTTTGTTTGATTTGCAGGATGGTATAGTCGATTAAACGATTAACATGGGTATTTGTGGTAAGACTTCAGTTAACTAAACAAATAATCACTGGAGATCGATTATCATATTCGTGAAGTCCATCTCTGGTTCGATATTATTAGGATATGGTTAATATGGGATTAGGGTTCTTACAAGTTATTTTCTATTGTTTGTTTAAATTGATATTGATCTGGTGCCTTTGAATCTTTTTATACGATTGTTGATTTCTCTTAGGCTATCATCCAATTAACTTGAGGTAGTATTACGTATCTAATTGTATTAGTGTCGATTTCTTTTTGTGTTGTTACTGATCTTTAATATATATATATATATATATATATATATATATATATATTGTATTTAATTAAATTATTGTTGAATAATTGGCAATTGCATATAGGTTGATCCAATATCTTCTGCGAGTTCGTGAACTTTAGCGCTGTTATGCTTAGACTGTGTGAGCCGTTTTTGGATGCAAATTCAACAAAGCAAGACATAATTGTCCCTAGATACATATTTTATGGTTCTCGATTGGATTTCAAGTAAGATACTCTATCGGCAGCATAATTATATGTGATTTTTTATATCATTAACATTATATTGACCGTCAGTCTCAACTCGACACAGAGAATTAACTGCCCTTCATGCATCTTCGGAGGAAGTTACTGAATGGTTAAACAAAAATAACCCAAACAACGGGAGCAGTGGAGAAAACAGGTTGCTTCATTCCCAAGAAACTTCAAGTTCTGGTCTGCTACAAAATAAAAATCATGTTCCAAGTCAATGTGAATCTACAAACTATTCGTTTATTTGTGAATGCTTCTTTATGACTGCACGGGTTCTTAATTTAGGGCTACTGAAAGCTTTTTCAGACTTCAAGAAACTTGTGCAGGTAATACATATTATAAGTGGTCATTATTTAGTATACATTCTGTCCTTTTATTAACAATTTATCGAAACAATGTTATTACCATGCAAGAACAAACATCTTTAATTCGACTAGCACAGGACATTGCTCGACTCGAGAACGAAATCAAATCATTTACGCAAGAGAAGCTATGTTACGAAGCTCAGATATTAAGGGTAAAACAGTCTTTTCATTCGTCTTAATTTCTTTAAAAGCTAATCTAATGTATCTACACTTGTGATATATATTTTTTAGGACAGAGATCTTCTTCAACAGGCGTTATCTTTCTATCAGTTAATGGTGGTTTGGTTGGTACATCGTATAGGCGGTTTTAAAATGCCTTTACCACAAACTTGCTGTCACACCCCGATTTCCACGTGTCTCACCGGTGGGCCCGGTGGGGGATTACCGTGACGATGTTGGCAACAATATAGTCAAACCACACAATTATATAATGCACAGCGGAAGCATAAGATAAATATATAATTTCAACCTCTGATTGTAATATCAAAATGTATTACAGAAGTTGAATATCCACAGTGGATCGTAAATACAGATAAAGTATTGTTCCATTAGATACTGCAATCAAGCTTGCGAGGCTTATCCCGACGCTAGGGAGCTAATACCAGCCAATTACGTTTAGGTACCTGCACTTAATCTTTTTGGGGAAAATACGTCAGTTTACACTGGTAAATACATTCAACTGACACATTTGAAAATGTTTATTAAAATTGATTTGAATGCACAGGGCACAAACTCTTTTATAACTTGGGAAAATTCATAATGATCTTGTGAACGTTTTACATGTTCTTTTATGCGTTCAGTAGCCCGGGTCGTGCCGGGTTAAAGATTTATAGACACACCACGTTTGCGTAAAACCGTAGTACAGAAACCAACGGCTACGTCTTTTAGTTTTAATGTCGACACTTTATACCGGGTGTACGCCTACACCGGGATGTCGATGGTCGTGGCCATTTCGTAAAATGATGCCAAGGATATCCGGGACAACGGTCATTAAACCCCCCAAAGGCTTATAAGCAACAAAACTGTTTAAATGAGCCGATCATATTTAATCAATTAACCACCTAAGCGATGGAAGTATATAATGCTCAATCAAGCGGTATTAATATACCGTAACCCAAGCCCATATAGGGGAAATAAGTCAATAGTATTTACCTTTGCAAGTATTAATCCTTAATTTAGATCAAGTCACCGATAGCTTTTACTGGGGCTCCTAATCTGGAACGAAGGTTTTAATTAACCTCTTAGAATCCTAACGGTCCTTATATTAGCCGTAGCTTAAACCGGTTGATTCCGATATATAGATATGGTTAATTCGCACGAAAAGGCGAAAACCGAGAATGGAGTATGATTTGGACCCGACAAGTTCAGAGACTTGTTTTATATGGGTTTATAGTTCATACTCTGGATTTTGGGGTTCAAATAGTATACTTTGACCCATATCGGCTATTGCACGAAAACTAGTTCCGTGGGCCGTACCGTGTGCGCAAATAGGCGAAACGGTTAACCATAAGAGTTATACGCTTATTTCCTAAGTCAATATGCCTTAAAAGTATTTTGGTATCAGTAGGATACCTTCCGTAATGCCCGTAATGAGTTTAAGTTGGTAATATGCCCCGTAGGGGCTTTTTGGTCATTTTAAAGACTTTAAAAGGGATTTTCGAGTTCTACAAGAAATCTGAGTTTCCCGAACAGCTTATAAAGCTTAAAATACTTTATTTATTATTTAAAACCAGTAGCAACTGGAATCGGGTCAAAAGACCTTGTAGAACTCCCGTTTTGGCCAAAAAGGGCATATTCGGTATTTACCGAACCGTAGCCATAACCGCAGGTTATGAGCAAGGTAAAAATTATTAAAAATCTTTAAAATTCCCAAAATATTATTTTACCACAGTGGGTAAAAGTTTTGGTGACGAAAACTTGGGTTAGATGGGCGTTATGCTAATTGCGCCGTTAATTACAAAACTTTCTTAAAAGTGCGCCTTTTAGCATAACTCTCATTCTAGACCTCGGATTGACGTGAAACTTTAAGGACATGCTTATAATTCAACAAGCAAGGTTTTGGTCCGTTCACGTGTCCGAAATACTCGTTTTAATTTTAAAAGGCCGTTACGGTCAACTTTTAGGCGAATGACGGAAATGCGCTAAAGACTCGGATAACTCATGAACCGACCACAGAGGCTTATACCCACATGTGACCTGGTCCTAAGAGAGTCCTAGGGTATATTTATACCTCACTAAAACGGGTCAGAACTGAAGTCAAAGCAAAAGTCAAACTTTTGCGACATTCGGCTCCGAACCGGTTCTTTATAGCAAATGATCGATTCAAACGAGCGCAAACATGTTTATATACTTATTATCATGTTTTATGATTGTCAAAACAGGTTCCATAACATATATATTACAGATTATGCTTAAATCGCTAAAATAGCTTTCTGTTGACTTTTTAACCGCACGTTTGACTCGATATTTGACATAGTTAGAATGGTGATCAGGGGGAACCATTTTAGAGGTTTAATACCCACATAAATACCAACTCATAACCACTTTTGATTCGTCATAAGACTGAGTCGTTTGCAAGATATTGCAATGACAACCGTTAGTTACGACGGTTGCGTTTATAGGCTATAACTATTGAAATGTGAAACCACAATGGTTATGAATGACTTACAGAAGTTGCTTCTTGACTATAGAGCAGAAGAAAAGCTAGAGAGCTCCTTAGAATGATCAGATTGTGTGTTTTGAGTGTGATGAAGGTTATGAGCACAATGGTGCTATTTATAGTCACACAAGACCCTCAAGATCATTACACAACATGCTATAACTGATCATGGATCATGGGCAGGTGTCCCTAAGGGGAATGGGTCGTGTAGGGGTCACCCATGCTGCCATAATTGATCAAATGATCGTTCAAGAGCTCAAAAGTCAAGAAGTTACAACCATTCTGCATCTGGGCGTCGTACGCGACCCGCATGGACATTCCATGCGTCTTTTACGCGGGTCGCCTGGGATCAGAAGATCAGACGCGTAATAGAGGGAGCTCGCGGCCCGCCTCAACTTATGTTGAAACCTTACGCGGGTCGCGTGGGGTTATATTTTCAGAATTTTTCAAATCTTTTATAATCATTACAGAATCGGGCCATTAATAACGAAATCTTTTGTAATGATTCACCTGGCCTTTCGGTTCCGAAGGGGTAACTTTGCGGTTTGGCCCTCGGTTATTTACCGATAGGGGCCTCGTGTTAATTACCCGCATTATTAAGTCCCCGGTTTATTTATTAATTATATTGGAAAGCCTTAACTTTCACTGTTGACGCTTTTAACCCTTCTTCTACGAATTCGATCGTAACTTTCTCGTTTCATATCGAAACTTCGCGAAATTCATATATATTATTTTAGTGAGGGTATAATACCGTTACAAAGTCTTGGGAACGTTAAAGGGTCACTCAGAGGTATTATTAAACATGTTGACACAGTTAACCCCTGTAGTTTGTAATCTCTCACTTTCTTCCGCGTTTTATTTTTGTACGATCTATAATTTATTTGTTTGAAGGTTTAAGCATTATTTAGGGATACTATACAGTATATTTACCCTTGTTGACATTTATAACCCTCGAATTTACATACTTTCAAGGTTTGTCAAAATTAGTCCTTTATTTATTATAGATGCCACGTGTAAACAAATGACACGTGTTAACACATCATTGGACACAAAAATTCGAGGTGTTACATCCTCACCCCCTTAAAATAAATCTCGACCCGAGATTTACTCAAATAAATAGGGGTATTTTTCTTTCATCGTAGCTTCGACTTCCCACGTATATTCAGGACCTCTTCGAGAATCCCATTTGACTTTTACAATCGGTACGTGCTTTCTGCGAAGCTTCTTCACCTGTCGATCTTCAATCGACAAGGGTTTTTCTATAAACTTTAAGCTCTCATCTATATGCACATCTGTGTGTGGAATCACCAACGACTCGTCAGCGAAACACTTTTTGAGATTACAGATGTGGAACACATTGTGAATTCCATTGAGCTCTTCAGGCAAGTTTAGTTTATAGGCAACTGATCCGACTCGTTCAATGACCTCAAAAGGCCCTATGTATCTCGGACTCAGCTTGCCTTTCTTGCCGAAACGCATCACCCCCTTCCAGGGTGACACCTTAAGTAATACCTTTTCACCCACTTCGAAGTGAAAATCTTTACGCTTTGGATCAGCGTAGCTCTTCTGCCTATCGCGGGCAGCCTTGAGACGTTCCCGGATCTGGACAATCTTGTCCGTTGTCTGGAAAACAATCTCTGGTCCCGATAATTGGACCTCTCCTACTTCCGCCCAACAAACAGGCGATCTACATTTCCTACCATATAATGCCTCAAAAGGCGCAGCCTTTATGCTGGTGTGGTAGCTATTATTGTAGGAGAATTCGATCAGGGGTAGGTTTTTATCCCAGTTACCACCTAAATCGATCGCACATGCACGAAGCATGTCTTCTAGCGTTTGGATAGTACGCTCACTTTGACCGTCCGTCTGTGGATGGTAAGCCGTACTAAAATTTAAACGCGTGCCCAAAGATTGCTGGAAACTCTTCCAGAAGTGAGATGTGTATCTAGTATCCCTGTCGGAGATAATAGACACAGGTATGCCGTGTAAGGCTACAATCTTATCAACGTAAAGTTGGGCTAGCATATCGGAGCTATACGTCTCCTTGATGGGTAGAAAATGAGCTGATTTAGTCAGCCTATCGACTATAACCCATATTGTATCATTTCCTTTCCTGGTCTTGGGTAACTTGGTTATGAAGTCCATAGTTACGCATTCCCACTTCCACTCGGGAAGTTCAAGCTGTTGTAGCAAGCCAGACGGCTTTTGGTGCTCGGCTTTGACTTGAGCACAAGTCAAGCACTTTGCTACATGGGCGGCTACAGACTTTTTCAAGCCTATCCACCAATAATTTGCCTTTAAGTCTTGGTACATCTTATCAGCACCAGGATGGACTGAGTATTTGGAACTATGGGCTTCCTGGAGAACAACATCTCGTAGTCCCCCATAAATCGGAACCCATATGCGTCCGTTTAGTCTAAGAATTCCATCCTTGCTAAGAGTCAACTGCTCTTCAGTTACTCCCAGCTTTTCATTAGGATAATTGGCTTCCAACACAGCCTCTCGCTGTGCAGCCAAAATCCTTTCTATCAAATTATTCTTAACCTCAATGCTCTTGGCATTGATTCGAATGGGTTTTACCCTTTCTTTTCTGCTCAATGCATCGGCGACTACATTCGCCTTGCCGGGATGGTACCTGATTTCACAGTCATAATCATTCAGGGTTTCCATCCAGCGGCGTTGCCTCATGTTCAACTCCTTCTGGTTGAACAGGTGCTGGAGGCTTTTGTGATCAGAATAAATCACAAACTTAATGCCATAAAGGTAGTGCCTCCACAACTTAAGTGCAAATACAACGGCACCCAACTCCAAATCATGGGTGGTGTAATTCTTTTCATGCACCTTTAATTGTCTTGAAGCATAGGCAATCACCTTGCCCTTTTGCATAAGAACACACCCCATGCCTGTGTGTGATGCATCGCAGTAAACTACGAATTCATCTGTACCTTCCGGTAATGTCAACACAGGTGCGTTGCTTAGCTTCTGCTTCAGTATTTCAAAGGACTCTTGCTGCTTCGGGCCCCAAATGTACTTTTCTTTCTTCTTGGTCAAGGAAGTCAAGGGCGCAGCAATCCTTGAAAAATTTTCAATAAATCTTCGGTAGTATCCTGCTAAACCCAGGAAGCTACGAATTTCGGTGGGCGTCTTTGGCTCTTGCCAGTTCATGATTGCCTCTACCTTAGCGGGATCCACTTGGATACCACGCTCACTCACAACGTGTCCTAAAAGCTGAACTTCTCGTAGCCAGAATTCACATTTCGAGAATTTGGCGTAGAGTTTCTCACGTTGTAGTAATTCGAGAATGCAACGGAGGTGCTTCTCGTGGTCATCTTGGGTTTTAGAATAGATCAGGATATCGTCAATGAAGACTATGACGAATTTGTCCAAGTACGGCTTGCAAACGCGATTCATGAGATCCATGAACGCAGCCGGTGCATTTGTGAGCCCAAAAGGCATCACTAGGAACTCGTAATGACCATAGCGAGTCCTAAATGCAGTCTTGTGTACATCTTCATCTCTGACCCTTAGTTGATGATAGCCCGACCTTAAGTCGATCTTGGAGAAGTAGCTTGCTCCTTGCAGCTGGTCGAACAGATCATCGATCCTTGGTAAAGGATATCTGTTCTTTATGGTAACTTTATTCAGCTCTCTATAGTCGATGCACAACCGCATCGATCCGTCCTTCTTCTTTACAAATAGGACAGGAGCTCCCCAGGGAGATGAACTAGGTCTGATAAAACCTTTCGCCAGCAGTTCATCCAACTGGGTCCTCAGTTCTTTCATTTCCGTTGGCGCTAATCTGTAAGGTGCTCTTGCTATCGGAGCTGCTCCAGGAATGATGTCAATTCTGAACTCCACTTGTCTATCTGGTGGCAAACCAGGTAGTTCTTCGGGAAAAACCTCGGGGTATTCAGAAATGACAGGAAGATCCTCGATCTTCGGCTTTGGTTCTTCAATTATCACCTGAGCCATGTAAATTACACAGCCTCTGTTCAAACACCTAGAAGCTTTCAGCATAGATACGTCTTCGGGCAACCCGTACTGCGTATCCCCTCGAATGGTAAGAGATTCACCATTCGGAGTCTTTAAAACTATTTGCCTCTTGCCGCAAATGATTTGGGCCTGGTTATGGGATAACCAGTCCATGCCTAGCACGATGTCAAAACCCACAAGTTTGAAAGGAAGTAGAGATAAGGGAAAAGAATGGTTCCTAATGGATATTTCACATCCTTCTAGAACGGTAGAGACGGTTTCTATCGTGCCGTCTGCCAACTCTACTTCGTAATTTAGGTCTAGGGTTTTGATTGGCATATTTAGTAGTTGGCAAAATTTCTGGTCTACAAAGGACTTGTCAGCGCCAGAATCGAACAGTACTCTTGCAAATATATTATTTACGAGAAAAGTACCTGTAAGCACATTGTCGTCCTTGACCGCTTCCTTTGCATCCAAGCGAAAAACTCTCGCATTTGTCTTCTTAGTCTCTTCTGCCTTCTTGGCATACTTTGGGCAATTACTCTTTATGTGCCCCTTTTCATTACAATTATAGCAGGTTGCGTCCTTTATCTTTTTGCACTCCACTGTCTTATGCTCCTTGGACTTGCATAGCCCACAGGGTGGAGTCCTTTGTTGCGACTGTGAACCAGACGCAAACCTACACTTCCCGGAGTGAGGTTTCTTGCAGACCTTACAGTGAGGTCTTCCATCAGCTTGCCCCTCCTTCCTTGCCTCCGACCCTTTCTTGCCCTCACCGTTTCCACGGTGCTTTTTACCGGACTTTCGTGAGGTATCATCCTCACGCTTTCGCTTTTCAGCCTCCTTGCTCCTTTGTGCCCTCAGACGGACAGCATCAAGTGTAAGAGACAAGGAGAGGTCAGTAACTGACCTGAAGGTCGTCGGCCTGGAGGCCTTCACGCTGGCCTTGATCGCCGGCTCTAAGCCCCCAATGAATCGGGCAATTCTTCTTGGTTCTGGTGTCACAAGATATGGCACCAGGCGTGACATAGTGTTAAAGCTTGTCAGATAAGCTTGACAATCCAGGTTTGTCATCACCAGTGAGACAAAATCAGCCTCAATCTTCTCAACCTCGTGCTGAGGGCAGTAGTTTTCTTTTATGAGGGTAATAAACTCCCCCCACGACATCTTGTACAAGGCAGACTTACCTGAAGCCTGCACCAGAGCTCTCCACCATGCCAGGGCCTCGCCCTTGAATGACTGGGACACAAACTTAACCACGTCCCTCTCAGCGCACCCGCTGATGTCCACAATCGTGTCCATCTCGTCCAGCCAGGTGATACAATCAACCGCACCCTTTTCCCCTGTAAATTCACGGGGCTTACATGATACAAAGTATTTGTAGGTGCAACCCTTAGCACTGGACGCATCAGTATATTCTCTATCGCGGTGAACGCTATGCTCAGTAGACGAATGCTTGTCGTCATCTTTCTTGGGTTCAGAGGGTGGTTTGGAGTGTGTCTTTGGTTTAGAGGGTGGTTTTGACACAGATCTGCCTTGAGACTCAGTATTTTGACGATCAATAGCTGCCTGGACAGCATTGTTGATCAGAGCCTTTAGTTGTGCGCCTGTCAAATATACTGACGCATTGTCATAGTCATCTTCATTCGTGTGGCTGTTCTCACCATTGGGATCCGCCATTTGTAACTTGAATCTGTTACAGAAGATAACAAAATTTTAATTTAGGAGATTATTACATGATTGTCTTTTATGACAATTTGTCAACCATGGTACAGAGACCATATTTGGTTAACTCATTAATTCATTATATATTAGGATTTGAATATCTCCTATTTCAACTATATAAATAGTATTGGCGGCATAAAGCCTAATCATGATGATGTTTTATAATATTAGCCGAGATTTCATAGAATCAAAGGCATAGAGAATTGAACCGTAGTTCTTTATCTCTTTTCGACAGGGAGTCATAGACCACCACTGTCTTTTGTCGTTATAAGACAATTATTATGGCCCATAGGCACTACACCTCTAATGGATGTCTTAATATGGTTGGCCCGTAGGCACTACATCACTAATGGATGTTTTAATAATATTGGCCCGTAGGCACTACATCGCCAATGGATGTTTTAATAATTCTGGCCCGTAGGCACTGCATCACTAATGGATGTTTTTATAATATTGGCCCGTAGGCACTGCATCACTAATGGATGTCTTTATAATACTGGCCCGTAGGCATTGCATCACTAAATGGATGTCTTTATAATACTGGCCCGTAGGCATTGCATCACTAAATGGATGTCTTTATAGTACTGGCCCGTAGGCGTTGCATCACTAAATGGATGTCTTTATAGTACTGGCCCGTAGGCATTGCATCACTAAATGGATGTCTTTATAATATTGATCACCTTCATTGGTGATTTAACCCACGATCTATATATCATTTAGTTGGGTTTTGAAATCCTCAAAGGATTGTTGTATAAGAATGACGTGCGTGATTATAACGAATCACATCTGCCATGAATGTTAACATGAGTACAGAGGTTAACAGGGAATCAGAATCTTTTCAGCTAGGTCGTACCATCTTGACTGATCTTAAAAGACCCCAAGCTAGGTTTCACCCCCTTAAGATTCCTTATTAGGCAGATCAATATAAAAGGAATGGTTTTGATTTATTTTTATATCTATTAAAACAAAACTCATAACATACATTCCAAAATCCCAAATACAATTACATATTGCCCTAAACGGGTCTTTCAAATAATACATACCTCCATAGAGGTTTTAAAATAAGTGACAAGTCCACGCAGGGACTAATACAAGATAGGTGTCCATGCAAGGACTAAAGATATGTCCACGTAGGGACTGAAATACGATAAGTTGTCCACATAGGGACTTATTTCAAAATAGAAATTACATTCGTATTACTATTAAGGGCTAGTGGTCACGTTTCTTCTTTTTGCCCTTTAGTAGATTCGCCAAGCCCTTGAGAAATCCTCGGTGGCTTTTCTTTTCTTCCTCGAACTCTCTCTCCACACGATCTAGTCGATGGAGTATTTCTTCCTGTTCAGGAGGAGAGAATCGTGGTTGTGGCGCTTGATGCGGAACTGGAGGTCTGGGAGGTATTGGATACCCATGAGCTGAGTAATCCGGTGGTCCCATGTTTCCATGTGCTCCGTCAGGGTAGCGCGCATTATATCTAGCCGACACCACATATGGGTCGCGCTCATAGCCGTAGTTGTATTGTGCTTGTGACGGTTCAAACGGGTTGTAAGCCGTTGGACCTGTGTAAGCTGGTATGGGTTGGTCATACCCAAATGGTGGCGAATTTCGTGCAGTAGGTGCGGAGTTCGCTTCTTGTATAGGACTTGAAGGTCCTTCTTCATGTAGCGGCGGATAGTGGCTGCTACTTGAATGTCGAGGAGTGCTGAAGTGGTTACCTCCTCCTCCTCGTGTAGACATACGAGCATTGGTCCTCCTACGCCTCGGCGGATCAGGTATAACTGGTTGTGCCGGTGGCGGAGGTGGTGGCGTAACTGCCTCAAAGCGTGAATCCTCAGAGGGATCCTGTGGATGTCTCGGTTGTTGTGTCTGATGAGATGGTGTGTTGTACCACTCATGTCGGTCAAACAAGGCCATAAAGCTGTCTGGGCCTTGATACTGTGGACCATGATATGAAGATCCATCAGATACTTCTATCGGATGCGTGGGCGTACCACGAGCTGGTTCAGTTGGATCCTCATCTTCCTCCATGGGATCTTCAGAAAAATGGTCTTGTGGCCCTAGTGGAACAAAACCTGAAGGTTCCTGTATGTAGTCAGCCGGATTAAACTGAGCTACGTAGTATGGACTAGGGTCGTCGTAGTTCCGGTGCGAAACCGAACGTTGTAGAGGTATGAAGGAAGGTTGTGGGTTGTTGGGATTATTTTCTGAATCTGGTCCAAAGGAGTGCCGGTAGGATGGCGTCGAGCTGTGCGAAGTGGAATGCCTTGCTGGTTCGTAAAGATCTCTTCGTCGTTGTGGCTCTTCGCTTCGTGTCATCGAAGGATGTCTTGTACCAGATGGTCCAGCTTCTTGATCGTGATGTGTCACGATTTCTCCTCGGCCTCTTCGTCCCCTTCCTCTTCCTCGGAATATAACAGGTGGCATTTTCCTGCTCCAAAACTTATTAAAAATCAAATCGAAAAATAAAGACAAAAAGGAGTATAAATCCGAATTTGTCCTAAGTTCTTGTCTAGACTCAAGTATGTGCAATTGTGTCACTGAGATTAAACACAATAGGGTAGTGTTTAATTCACTCAATGTTGGCTCTGATACCAACCTGTCACACCCCGATTTCCACGTGTCTCACCGGTGGGCCCGGTGGGGGATTACCGTGACGATGTTGGCAACAATATAGTCAAACCACACAATTATATAATGCACAGCGGAAGCATAAGATAAATATATAATTTCAACCTCTGATTGTAATATCAAAATGTATTACAGAAGTTGAATATCCACAGTGGATCGTAAATACAGATAAAGTATTGTTCCATTAGATACTGCAATCAAGCTTGCGAGGCTTATCCCGACGCTAGGGAGCTAATACCAGCCAATTACGTTTAGGTACCTGCACTTAATCTTTTTGGGGAAAATACGTCAGTTTACACTGGTAAATACATTCAACTGACACATTTGAAAATGTTTATTAAAATTGATTTGAATGCACAGGGCACAAACTCTTTTATAACTTGGGAAAATTCATAATGATCTTGTGAACGTTTTACATGTTCTTTTATGCGTTCAGTAGCCCGGGTCGTGCCGGGTTAAAGATTTATAGACACACCACGTTTGCGTAAAACCGTAGTACAGAAACCAACGGCTACGTCTTTTAGTTTTAATGTCGACACTTTATACCGGGTGTACGCCTACACCGGGATGTCGATGGTCGTGGCCATTTCGTAAAATGATGCCAAGGATATCCGGGACAACGGTCATTAAACCCCCCAAAGGCTTATAAGCAACAAAACTGTTTAAATGAGCCGATCATATTTAATCAATTAACCACCTAAGTGATGGAAGTATATAATGCTCAATCAAGCGGTATTAATATACCGTAACCCAAGCCCATATAGGGGAAATAAGTCAAAAGTATTTACCTTTGCAAGTATTAATCCTTAATTTAGATCAAGTCACCGATAGCTTTTACTGAGGCTCCTAATCTGGAACGAAGGTTTTAATTAACCTCTTAGAATCCTAACGGTCCTTATATTAGCCGTAGCTTAAACCGGTTGATTCCGATATATAGATATGGTTAATTCGCACGAAAAGGCGAAAACCGAGAATGGAGTATGATTTGGACCCGACAAGTTCAGAGACTTGTTTTATATGGGTTTATAGTTCATACTCTGGATTTTGGGGTTCAAATAGTATACTTTGACCCATATCGGCTATTGCACGAAAACTAGTTCCGTGGGCCGTACCGTGTGCGCAAATAGGCGAAACGGTTAACCATAAGAGTTATACGCTTATTTCCTAAGTCAATATGCCTTAAAAGTATTTTGGTATCAGTAGGATACCTTCCGTAATGCCCGTAATGAGTTTAAGTTGGTAATATGCCCCGTAGGGGCTTTTTGGTCATTTTAAAGACTTTAAAAGGGATTTTCGAGTTCTACAAGAAATCTGAGTTTCCCGAACAGCTTATAAAGCTTAAAATACTTTATTTATTATTTAAAACCAGTAGCAACTGGAATCGGGTCAAAAGACCTTGTAGAACTCCCGTTTTGGCCAAAAAGGGCATATTCGGTATTTACCGAACCGTAGCCATAACCGCAGGTTATGAGCAAGGTAAAAATTATTAAAAATCTTTAAAATTCCCAAAATATTATTTTACCACAGTGGGTAAAAGTTTTGGTGACGAAAACTTGGGTTAGATGGGCGTTATGCTAATTGCGCCGTTAATTACAAAACTTTCTTAAAAGTGCGCCTTTTAGCATAACTCTCATTCTAGACCTCGGATTGACGTGAAACTTTAAGGACATGCTTATAATTCAACAAGCAAGGTTTTGGTCCGTTCACGTGTCCGAAATACTCGTTTTAATTTTAAAAGGCCGTTACGGTCAACTTTTAGGCGAATGACGGAAATGCGCTAAAGACTCGGATAACTCATGAACCGACCACAGAGGCTTATACCCACATGTGACCTGGTCCTAAGAGAGTCCTAGGGTATATTTATACCTCACTAAAACGGGTCAGAACTGAAGTCAAAGCAAAAGTCAAACTTTTGCGACATTCGGCTCCGAACCGGTTCTTTATAGCAAATGATCGATTCAAACGAGCGCAAACATGTTTATATACTTATTATCATGTTTTATGATTGTCAAAACAGGTTCCATAACATATATATTACAGATTATGCTTAAATCGCTAAAATAGCTTTCTGTTGACTTTTTAACCGCACGTTTGACTCGATATTTGACATAGTTAGAATGGTGATCAGGGGGAACCATTTTAGAGGTTTAATACCCACATAAATACCAACTCATAACCACTTTTGATTCGTCATAAGACTGAGTCGTTTGCAAGATATTGCAATGACAACCGTTAGTTACGACGGTTGCGTTTATAGGCTATAACTATTGAAATGTGAAACCACAATGGTTATGAATGACTTACAGAAGTTGCTTCTTGACTATAGAGCAGAAGAAAAGCTAGAGAGCTCCTTAGAATGATCAGATTGTGTGTTTTGAGTGTGATGAAGGTTATGAGCACAATGGTGCTATTTATAGTCACACAAGACCCTCAAGATCATTACACAACATGCTATAACTGATCATGGATCATGGGCAGGTGTCCCTAAGGGGAATGGGTCGTGTAGGGGTCACCCATGCTGCCATAATTGATCAAATGATCGTTCAAGAGCTCAAAAGTCAAGAAGTTACAACCATTCTGCATCTGGGCGTCGTACGCGACCCGCATGGACATTCCATGCGTCTTTTACGCGGGTCGCCTGGGATCAGAAGATCAGACGCGTAATAGAGGGAGCTCGCGGCCCGCCTCAACTTATGTTGAAACCTTACGCGGGTCGCGTGGGGTTATATTTTCAGAATTTTTCAAATCTTTTATAATCATTACAGAATCGGGCCATTAATAACGAAATCTTTTGTAATGATTCACCTGGCCTTTCGGTTCCGAAGGGGTAACTTTGCGGTTTGGCCCTCGGTTATTTACCGATAGGGGCCTCGTGTTAATTACCCGCATTATTAAGTCCCCGGTTTATTTATTAATTATATTGGAAAGCCTTAACTTTCACTGTTGACGCTTTTAACCCTTCTTCTACGAATTCGATCGTAACTTTCTCGTTTCATATCGAAACTTCGCGAAATTCATATATATTATTTTAGTGAGGGTATAATACCGTTACAAAGTCTTGGGAACGTTAAAGGGTCACTCAGAGGTATTATTAAACATGTTGACACAGTTAACCCCTGTAGTTTGTAATCTCTCACTTTCTTCCGCGTTTTATTTTTGTACGATCTATAATTTATTTGTTTGAAGGTTTAAGCATTATTTAGGGATACTATACAGTATATTTACCCTTGTTGACATTTATAACCCTCGAATTTACATACTTTCAAGGTTTGTCAAAATTAGTCCTTTATTTATTATAGATGCCACGTGTAAACAAATGACACGTGTTAACACATCATTGGACACAAAAATTCGAGGTGTTACACTTGCCCTACAGATTTTGCCTGTATGCCCGAACATTTTGTCGAAGACGTTATGGAATTACTTATTTCGCTTCTAGGATTCCACGAGCTTTGGACAGTGTAAAGCTGGTAAAAAAGTGTAAGTTATTCAGTTTTTGTTTTGCCTCTTTGCTGCACCGTATTTCTGTTGCTTTATGCAGTTTTATCCGTCTGTATTTGGTAGATGATTTTATGAATTTCATTATTATGTTCATGGCATGTCCAGAGTATATAAGAAATCCGTATTTAAGAGCAAAAATGGTTGAAGTACTCAATTGTTGGATGCCTCGTAGGAGGTAGCTTTATACTCATAATCTTTTGTTTTGTGCCCAAAATTTGTACTTTTTTATACTTATGGTTTTTTACGACATTGTGTCTGCAGTGGTACATTGTCTGTCACAAGTACACATTTTGAGGGGGCACCAACTATCTGTTCAGTATCTTGCCAGAAATCTTCAGAAACTTTATGTTGATATCGAATTCACAGGATCCCACACTCAGGTGATTTTTCCTTTAAAGTTGGCATCTCGGTTCATGATATTTGCCAACGAGTAATTTACACTTTTCTGACTATTGTGCAATTCTATGACAAACTTAACATACGACATAATATTGCCGAACTTCTAGAGTATCTTTGGTAGGTTCCTCTACACCTGAATGCTTGGAAACAGGTAATTCAATGTACGATTGCTACATATGTGTACTTTTACCTACTTTGTAATGACTTATGTAGATCATTCGAATTTGTTTCAGATTGCTAAGGAAGAGGAAAAGGGTGTTTACTTAAATTTTCTTGATTTCCTGATAAACGACAGTATCTTTCTTCTTGATGAAAGTCTGAATAAAATTCTTGAACTCAAGGAGCTGGAAGCTGAGATGTCTAACACAACCGAATGGGAACAAAGACCCGCACAAGAGAGGCAGGAGAGAACTAGACTTTTCCACTAAGCATGTTTGTTTACACTTTATAGTTTTCTGTTTGTTTCTTCCAATGTATGCGTTTGTACAAAATATTACATTTCAAAGTAAATAATATTGTTTTTGTTGAAGCCCGCGTATTACGCGGGCATTAACCTAGTATTAAATAACGAAATAACTCATAAGGTAAAGTAACGATAAGGGCGGAAATAAAATGTCTCTTTTCTATCAAACCGTTCATAATCACCGGCTAACCGCGTCATCCACATCTTTTATTAGGGCAGTCGGTGTGGAGACGTTCCCGCCATGTCCAGGCCAGGCACCGTCCCATCCTCCCATTTTCCCTGCTTCGTCGGCATCCTCTTCGTCCTGCTGCTGCCGCTCAAGCCGCTCCACCCCCTTCTTACACACACATATACATACAACACATATATATACATATATAGGCTCATCTTTCATTTCCCTTGGTCCATCTTTGGAGGAGCATCCTCCCTGGATGTTGACGTGACGCTGACATGGAGGGGCATCCTTCAAAGACTTGTCTTCTTCACACCTAATAGCATTAAACAAAAATCAAATTATTTTTATTTAATTAAAATTAAACTACGATTACTCTCTTACACTAACAAACCATGCAAGATGTTAAATTAAAGGCCATTCACCCACTACAACTAATTTGAGAACTCTCTCTATATTTTTCTCCAAATTCATGTAGACATATAAAAAATTAAATACAACTTTGTTTTACTTTATAAACGATTTGTTAACGTATACTTAAAGTGTGTTAAGTTTAGGTGTAAAACCACAAACCACTTTCTTTATATTTGACGTAGGAATGTGTAATATTCCGGTAATAACTTGAAAATCAAAGTCTTTCATATCATATTATAAATGCTTTCTTTAAATGTTTTGATTGTGAATTTGTTGATGATGTTTTAGAACCAAAGATATGAAGAGATGATTATCTATATTTGACATCCTAAATCACATTTTTGTGTCGTATCTTTATCAAAATAGTAAGTGTACTTTTAGCATTAAATATTTAAACTATCGGTGTCAAAGTTTAAAGACCATGCGTAGTGGTTGAATCCTTTTTATGGCGTTTTTCGTCATACAAAAACCACATCAGCAGGGTCATTTTAATAGAAAAAGTTTGCGATGGCTCAAGCCCTTCACCTAATTATTATTTTTTAAGAAAAAATATAAGTCAATAGTAAGGGAGATAGAGAGATTGTGAAGGCTTTAGTTAAACCAAGGTGTGGGAGGGTGTACAAAATGATCCATGAATTGAATCACGCTTGGAACGAGACCATGGGGGCGGTGTATAGGGGTGTTTTGGGGAGTGAACGGGCCACTTCACGCCCCATTATGTATGGTCTAAGACCCTATCAAAACATTTTTAATTAATTCTCAGTTATAATACCGTTTTAGTATTGAAGTTATACTTATTCATCAATATAATACGTGATGAGAGTAGTTAGTCATGGACATTGATAATATTTTAATTATCATGCGACCATTTATGTCCAATTACCATTACCAATTAATTAGAAAATGGTGGCGTGAAACAAGGAAACGTGGGCGGTGACTCGTGGAGTACATTGAGTATTTTATTGACATTGACAACTAGGAACAAAGTGTAAAATAGCAATATTTTTTCGACCTTCACTCGATCAGTCTCCCACTCACCATCGTTTTCTCTTTGATCACAAAACATCATGTTATGTTAGATACGTTGTTTTTAACGGCAGAAGATTCTACGATATATTAAACAGGGTCAGCGATGTTGTAGAACCCAAAAGTTATGTTAAATACATGTATGTAGAAGGTGGCCTAGAATGACGTCGGTGGAGCCAATCACGGCAAATTCTGTGTGTACATAAGGTGCAGTGGCAGCTTTGATGGTGTGCAGGGGGACCTCCGCACAAGGCTCGTGATTTCGAGGGGCACACGATTTAAAAAAACCATAAATATATATGTTATTTTTTAAAATAGTAAACACATATCAATTCCAATATAGACTCATTTAGAAATCATTTTTTATGGTTTAGAATTTTGCCCACTTGCCATTAGGTTTATTGAGGCCAATATTAATTTGATTTTTTTTAAATAATAATAAAACATTACGGAAGGGCGCATCTTTTTGAGCTCGAACAAGGTACATGAATTTTTAAAGACACCTCTAATAAGGTGGTTGATTTGATCGTGGTTTGGGCTTCCTTACGTTGGTTCGGGGATTAGGTTGTGGAGGGTGGATGAAGATGTTGGATGTGATAGATGTTTGTGCATGAGATTTGTAAGTAGAGTCGTAGATTAACTTTGAATCGTGATAAATACATATTAAAAAGTATGTTTTCGGCACAAGTGTACATTATTACACGGAATTTGCAGTAATGTAATTCAAAGTCGCACTTAAGTTTTAGAAAACGTCTCGCTTGCGGTGTGCACATATAATGTATATATATGTGGGCTCTTAGGGGGCAAAAGTGAAGTTGCACTAATTTTAGCGTTATTTTAAAAGCGGCGGACGGTTAATCACACATCATATGGTGGCATTGATAGCCGAAAGACAAAAGGGTACATGCACTAATCGGCCTTTGTCCCGATTATTGAGTGTTGTGTGTCTTATGTCCAAGGCTTGATGTAAAACTACTATCAAGTCGGGGGTCTTACTGGAAACAACCTCTCTATTCCTACGGGGTAGAGCTAAGGTTGTCTACATCTTACCCTCCTCAGACCCTACCTTAGTTTTGCTATTGATGGGATCAACTGCGTATGATGATGATGATGATGATGATGATGATGATGATGATGATGATGATGATGATGATGATGATGATGATGATGATGATGATGATGAATACGACGACTTAAGTTTTAGACACTAAATCAAAGCAAAACAACTAGGAGATTTTCAATGTGATATTGTATGAACGGAAAGCGAAATACATAAACACTAAACAAAGTCGATCGGAGGTACTAATTTACTGATGATGGTCAAGTCAGCTGGCGGCAAAAATTGTTGGTAATAAAAGGGTTGTTTGGCAACCCCTGAACCAATAAGTGTTGAACTAGTAAGAGGTCTAACCAAGTAAGAAGCTTTGAACTAATAAATGTTGAGTCAGTAAGTGTTGTTTGGCTAAAGCTCTGAATAAGTGTGTAAGATGACATCAATGGGGTTGTGGTTCATTGGCAAAGACAAGGCCTTTAAAAAGAACTAGGTTGGGAAGGGAAGGGAAGGTCTTGGGTTCAAGTCCCACAGACGACCGAAGATTAAAGAAATTAGTCGTTCAAAAAAGGGTGTAAAATGACTATTTTACCTCTCTGAACTATTTTGTTCTAAATAAAATATATTTGATGGTTAGCGGGCGGTGATGGCGGTTGTTGGTGGTGGCGGGTTGTGGTGGCGTTAGTGGTTAGCGGTGTTGTTGGTGGGTGGTGGTGTTGGTTGGTGGTGACGGGTGGTAGTGGTGGTGGTTGACGATGGTAGTGGGTGGTTATCGTGGTGGCAGGTGGTGGATGGCGCTGGTGGTTGGCGGTGTTGTTGGTGGGTGGTAGTGTTGGTGGTGCTTCGGTGACGAGTGGTGGTGGTGGTGGTTGACGATGGTGGCAGTGTTGGTGTGGTGGTTGGCTGAGGCAGGTGGTGGTTGGTGGTGGCTGAAGTTTTAGGGTTAAATAGTTTATTAGAGCTAGGGTAAATCTATCTCTTAATTCTTAATCATTTAGCATGATCTGTATTACTTAATCATTAATAGATCAATTGAACCATTAAGAGATGTTATTTTGTGAACTAAACACCTTTTAAAAGGCTACCAAACAACCCCAAGGTACTATACATGCCATTTTAGGGTGCTCCCCCTTGAACCCATAGAGCAACAAACCCCATTGACCATGTCGTTCACTGGGTCTACAATCGAATCAACTTAAACAAGTGTGCCTTCGAACATTCTAACCAATATTATAACTTCACTTAAATTCCTTTTAACCTCAGTGTATCTTAGTTGTTACATAAATTAACACTAAAACACGCACTCGATATTTAAAGGTGGTTTATAAGGTTAAGAAAAAAATGTTGTGTATTATCTATACTATATTATAATGCATGAGGGAGGGGTATTTTAAGATACCTAAAAAATAAGAACTTTTCCCCCTCTTTATTTATAAATAGACCCCTAAAATGAGGGCAATTTGGTCTTTTAAACACTATTTATTTTTTTACCCCCTAAACCTATTACACTTAAATCCCTGAGTTTTAACAAAATTATAGATAATTAGTTACACTTTCCCCCCCTCCACAACAAACTTATAATTCTTTTACCTATTCTTTTCATAAACTATGATGTATTAAAAACATTGAAGATACCATGACGACCTTCTAATTTTTTTCAACGTTTTGATGTTTGCCGTGGTCAGTATTGACGTACGGATTAAAATGTACAGATTGATGGTGCCTTAGTGTACAAGTGATTAAAGCCCAACGTACTTTTAGTCGTCGTCAGAAGTAAAATATATATTAAAAAGGTAAAAGCGTTATCAATTTAAAACTAAAACCATTGTTGAATAATTGATTAAAAATTTCCTTTACATTTTAGTCAAATTTTAACAGAACTTTCTACTTTAAAGGGGTGACAAAATTTTATTGTTAACCAAGCGGGAAAATTTTTAAAATTTAAACTTTAAATTGCAGTACTAAAGTTTATCCTCTAATCTATATCTATACTATTTTATAAATCGTATTCGAAGGTTAAATTGGCTTTTTCCACAAATCTATTAAAATTGAACAATTTACAATATCTACGCGTATCCGAGGGAGATTCAAAATTCAAAATTAAGATTCACAATAACCTCAATATCCATTCACGTATCCGAGTGAGATTCAAAATTTAAAAACCAGATCTACAAATCTCATTATCTCTCAACAAACTTTTTTTGTTTTTTGTTTTTTTTTCACTCAGAGATCAAGTCCCAAATCCGTTCCAGATGTCGATGGCGAAGACAAAGGGAAATCGGAGGTGATAAAGGTCTCAACATTAGGGTTAGGGTTCCGCCATATCAGCAACGGTTTGAGATGTCGCCTTACGAAGGGTAATGGTTGTGAGCTCCTGAATTGAACCAACATCTACATGTCTTAGATCTGGTCAGATCATCAATCTCTAAGACCAATCCGACGATTAGGTATGTTTCACTTGCTCCGGTTGTTTTCTGTTCGTTATGATTCCGGTGATCTGGAACATTGTTTTTGGTCTATTAATGTTTGTATATAGATATATTTTTGTACATTAGAATGAGGATATAATGTTGTGAGAAGCTATTGATACATACACCAACAGGTGATATGTCATAAGGTAAAACTCCTGTACTTTTTACTCATCTTTCATTGATTTTTTTTCTAATTAGTTAGTTAGTTTAGTTCTGATAGTTGAAATTCAAAACTTGCAATGGGCAGACGCTCTATTTGCAGATGCTTTTTCATCATTTTTGAGGATGTTGGGTTAAATGCTGATAAGGTATGATTGTGTTTATAACAATTTACCTAACAACTTCATTCTTACTCTCCTTTTAAATAACTCCGTTAAGGAAGAAAATATAGAAAAGGAATTGAATAACTGTCTTTTAAAAATAACACAAACTAAGAACTGAGTTTTATAAACTCAAGAAATGATAAATGAAGCGTATGTAACCGGTTTATTGTTGAAACTACACACTATACATGCACCAAAAAGTCATGTCAAGACACTTGAACCTGAACACAAGTGAATTTCGCGGGTTAACACGAAAATGACCCGTTCAATCAGAATATTTTATTTTATTTACTGAATATTAATGTTGTTAAGTCATATATCAAGTCATTTTACTCATAACTTTGTGATTTGAAATGCAGTTTTTTATCGAATTATGAGGGCCTGAACCCTGTCCTGAGCCCCTGTTGAAGCACAATGGCTTTTTACAGACAACTACATGAACATCCAGTGGAATACTACACATATATAGTGTTAGCTTAGCGATAGGAGGTTCAAACATAGTGGAAGTTACGCAGCGATAAGTAACATAGAAGGGGGTATATTAAAATATGAATTGGATGACAAATTGTGATACGATGCCACATTTGTTTATGTGTAGCTGCCAACTTATACTTATTTTATTTATATCTAACGTTAATCATGTGTACGTAGTTTTCTATGAAATTATCTTAGTATTGCACTCGTTGGACCAAGATGCGCTAAAGGGGCTAACACCATCAAACTGAGAGCAAAAGCAGCTAAATTTGCCAAAGCAACAATGAAGGCGCTAATGACATCATTCAAGGTCTGTTTAAAATTTGCATCCACATAACTGAAAGAGAGTTACATTTCTTTATGTTTAGGTCACAGTTTCACTTAGTTACTTGTGAAATGATATGTTTCAGGGGCATATTCGAGTTGTTATTTCTTCGGTCAATGGTGGTGTTCATCTATTGTAATTATTACGAATCGATATAACATTAAAATAGCTTCCCTTTCTGTCAACAGAGATTTGGAGTATGGGCTGACTGGGACAACCTTTATCTCACTCTTGATCAGAGGCTACTCAGGTAACTAAGCTAAATCAGTATCACCTATAGGTTTTTTTTTATTTGACCAGTAATTATATTTTTTAGTATCTTATTCTTTTGGCATTTTAGATTAGAGTGTTTGGGCAAATGGTTTTTAAAGGGTGAGAAAGCCAGTTCACTAGAGTCTTTCATCCTGCACTAGGTATGATTTCCGTTCTACCTGACCTCTATTACTGTTTGGGAAAAATCCGGTTCACTAGGGTACTTCATCCCTTAATTCACTTGATAAATAAAGTAGAGAAAATGATAATAAGAACATTAAAATTCATGCTACTAAGAAATATTACAGGCATGGGCTAAATTTCCTCAAAAGTAGAGACTTTTAAAAAGTTATGATGACCCAGTTTAAATCTTAAAGCTCATGCGTCTTAATATTTAAACCTCATATGAATTTAGTGCGATTTATATCGACTTTTTATTTCCGTTTTTTTTTGTGTTAATAACTTTGAAGTGTGTATTTAACTATTTATTTTGTTATGTTGCAATAATTGTGACGTGGGACTAGAAGGTGAATGGACTTAAAGTGTGTATTTATTTTGTTATGTTGTCATTAATGTAGTTGTGCTGTTAGAAGCATGAATTATCCTACGAACAGTTTTATTACAGCTGATTATATAGTTATGGTTATTTTGATTATATAGTTTAAGTGCATCTGCTTTCATAATTTTCTCATGCATAAACAAGTTGATTCATTTCTCCTTTTGATAGCTTGTATGGAGTGGTGACTATCCCTGCTAAAAAAGGCTTGACATGTGGGGTATACAGAGAATTTTGGCCTATTTACTTAAAAACTGGTCGATTCAGGTCATGTTTGTTCTCTTAAGAGTTGTATGAAGAAAACAACTAAAAACGAAACATGTTAAACGAGTCGGATTTTGTCCAAGTGTACATTGTTTTCCATATGTTAAAGAGAATCCGTATTAGTGCATGAAAGCTTTTTTGATTTTGTTGACAGGCTTGTGAAGAAGGAATTAGCTGCAAAATAAAGTCATAATTCATTATTTGGAGACCCATCCCTCAACACCTTAAAAACCTTAAGGTATTGGCCATTGGGTATTCTAACCATAAGAAATATGAGACCAAGAAACAAAGACATGTTGCAATCTTTGATGCTCCAAAATTTCCACTTTGACACTGGGTATGTACATATTCATAATAAATATAAAGCTTTAAGAGTAAATGTTTGGAGGTCAAATATGTTTTTTCTTTTTCCATTTATTTCATTATAAATCCCTACCATCATTTTGCTAACACCTACTTTTAACAAAATTAGGTTGGTGTGAAATATGATTACAAAAAAGTGTATTATTTTTAGAAAGTAATGTCTTTTTATAAGTAAACGATATAGTAGAAGTTCCATTCTTTCTATTTGTGCTATTCATGCAATCTATTAGAGATGAAACATAAATTGTATCGTCCCACTAATGCTCTTACCTTTTTATTCAACCGGGCAATCATGATATCATAAGATCGAGAACTAGACAAATCTTCATAGTAAATACCCCAAAAAATAAAAAGAAACAAAAACTCTTCAACTTAAAAAATCCCTTATTTTGTTTCTCGAATGTTCATTTACGGATGGCCAATACAAAGATCAAATACCATGTGGAAACAATGCAACGGATATGAAATGAATTATACAAAAAAAGTATTATCCATACGACTTCACTACCAGAAACGAGTGCCGTAATACAAAGTGTCACCCCCGCCGCATCGCGCGGGCACCTTACTAGTAAATTTATAATATTAGATAAACTCGTTACCGATTATAGATGGCAACACATATAATTTGGAACAAAATGATCTTGGCAACCCTTGTAATACCAAATATTTGGTATCTTTATAGCATGACAAACTATTTGGTTTATTACTTGGGACATTAATTCGCATTGTTAAGGTCAAATTTGTAATTTCCATACCAAAACATACCAAATACTAAGTTTAAACACGATTTGGTCTCGGCTTATTTATCAGACATGTTATACGAATAATTAGGTCTTTATAGACTCGCAAATCTATTGAAGTTCGTTTATTAAATAAGTTTTAACAAATCTAGACTCGAGCTTATTAAAATTCAATTCGATTAGTTTCAATTATTGATCTAATCTCATATAGATGCTCGACTTGTTAGTGTCATTGATTTTAATATGAATTATATATGATCAGATTATAATATCAGAATATAATATTAATTTTTTTGGCAAATTGGAAATAAATAATCCCACCTAACTCTATTTGGCCGATAATAATCCCAAGTCAATTATTAGCCGATACTAATCCGAACTGTTCAATTTTTTTTTGTAAAATAGTCAGCCGTTAAAATAGCTTAACGAAGTTAAGTTTTTTTCCGAATTACAAACCAGTGTTTTAGGGCTTTTGATCAGAACAATGATACAAGTCGATTGATGTAAAACTTACCTTGAAATAACGCCCTAACCCACGAAAACGGTGCTTCAATTCGTGTGTTTAAACTTCCAATTAACAATAATCAAGCCATTTCGAGCACAATTTCGATGTAAGTTTTACATCAATCGACTCGTATCCTCGTTCTGATCAAAAGCCTTAAAACATCGGTTTGTAATTCGAAAAAAAACTTAACTCCGTTAAACTATTTTAACGGTGGACTATTTTACAAAAAAATTGACCGGCTCGGATTATTATCGGCCAATTGAGTTAGATCGGATTATCTATTTCCAATTCGCCTATTTTTTTCAATAAATAATAAATCACATTAAGTAGGGTTTTTTTACTTAATAATTACGTGGATTTACATCGAGATAGATGGTAAATGGGCAACAAGCTGCGTTGTTACCCCTTTTTTAATAGCAAAGGTTAAGTTGATTGTCAAAAATAAGTAAATGACTAAACTACCCTTTGATGATGATCTGATGTGGTTCCCCTTAAGGGCCTATGGTTAGGGTTTTAAGAAGCTCATAATTCATGTTGTTGATTTGAAGAGATTTAAGTGAATAATCCGGCAATTGATGTAGGGGAGAAGCTAAAGTGAATAGAAGAGGAGAATTAGGGTTAATTTGAGTTTTTTAGTGAAGAAGCCGAGTGAATTACTTATTTGCCTTTGAAGAAAACGGATAAACAAACGTTTGACTGACTGAGGGTGTCAAAGTACAATGAAATATCATCACAAGGTTTCATTTGACAAAAACCGAAAGGTATGATGTCATATTGCAATATGAATAAACCACCGAATGACAAATTGCACTTTACTCGTTTTATGTGGTTTAAGCATAGGGCCAAGAAAGGTAAGTTTAGTTGGGGAGATTGGTGTAAATTTGTGAATATATAGTGTTTGTTTGTTTCGTCCGTCCCGGTTTTTCGGGTTCGGTGTTGCGTTAAGGAAGTTCTTGTTTCAAAAAACAAATCTAATAATAACTCCACGTATCATACAAAGAAAACAATATTATGGTGATCGATCTATCCATAAGTCTTATCTTTCATTCACAATTCCATGTGTAATTATGTGAGAACATTTTCTTTTGTCTTTTTCTTAAAGCATCCAAATTTAGGAGAACAACATATTAAATCAGCTTTTTACGAAACATTATATCGACTTTAATAAAGAAAATATGGTTTGACTATACAGTTACATGAGATTTATTCCAGTTTTCATTTAAATTTATTAAACATTAAATATAACTACTTTAATTCCAACCGAAGGATTTAATAAAGACAAAAGATATATTATTCGACCAAAAATTATGATGACGTGGCACTTGTATATTTATATCCCTTTGTTTGTAAGCAACTTGAATTTATCAGCCTTTTTTATTATATAAAGAAATGAAAAGGTGATAATAAAAGAAATACTTTATTATACTTATTAAAGTAGGTTTAAGTTAACTAAACTAATACAACAAAATTCTATCCAAAATTCCCCTACTTTATTTTAATTATTCAGATAATACCAACTCATTTAATTATTTAATTCGATCAACATAAAGCTACTTGTGGAATATAGTTATTATAATTGGATATTACAAATAAAAATTCCAAACAAAATACCATCTTGAAATTAGTTATTTAAATATGATTACTAAGATACCAATCTTTGAAATTTTAGATAAAATATCAATTTTATTTTGACTTAATTACAACTTTTAAATGTCAACTAAATTCCAGAATTAGGTTTACTCTATTTCACATACAACTTGGTAAATAACATATGTACATGTATATATATAACTCAACTCACTTTCTTCCAAGTGTTCAATTGCACACAAGAACAAAACTTCAAGAAAGACATATTAGTGAATATATAAGCTCTATGGCAGAAGAATTTCAGGCGGAGGTCTGCGGCGGAAGCTTGTGGAGTTCACCGCGAGCTATCTTTAACACAAACTCGTCGTTTTTGAGCACCTATGGAGGCTGCTGGCAAAATGATTTGATAAATATGAAAACAAGGTCAACCGACGAGTCTTCCGGCTGTTGTGCCACCGCTATCTTGCCGGATACCGCCTGTCAGATGATGGGGTCATCACCATCTACAACCACCAATTGGTATCAAGCTTTATTAGTGTAAGTATACAATGACTTTTGTGTTTCTTTTACTTTGTTTTTACAATAATTGAATCAACTTTTGTTTCCACTAAAATATGGTCCATAGATGTCTTTTATAATTACATGAAGCATAAAAAGAATCTGATCTCATTTGGGATTTTTATTAGTGATGGAAGAACTGGAGAGAGTTATAGGCAAACCCTACCAGAAATCTTGAACAATTTACCATCAAATTTTGGTATGGACCAAGATCAAGCTTCAAACTTCATCACAAACTCGGGTGATTGCACCGGAAACTTTGGTAGTATGAATGATTACCCTTCAAGTTTGCTACAAACTTTATTTGATGGTGAATCATCACCACCAGCAGCCGCAACAGTTTATGATGTTCAAACGAACTTAAACAACTTTGATCCGGTTTCAAGTGTAACGTTTTTTAGTAACACGTCCGCTTTGGATATAAACGATAATCAAGCAGGTTTTTTCGCATCAAATCAGGCATATGAAGAGAAACCCAAATGCTCTAACATTAAGGTAACTAAATTTTTTTGAGTTTTACTTGTTTATATTCATGTTCACAAGATTAGGGTTTCCTCAAGAACTTTTTTTAATTATTTATTTTAGACGCGAAATGAAGATTTCCTGGACGATATGGGATCATCAGTGAAGAAAAGTTCGAGTGAATCTACTACATATAAGCGACCTCGTCTTGAAACGCCATCGCCATTGCCAACATTTAAGGTACACATAATATTCATAAACTTTTTTCTCAATCTTCTCAAAAAATGAATCAAATGAATATATGTAAATATAAACCCTAATCTTCATACACCTTTTGCTTAGTCTCTCTAGACCCTGTATGAGTGGGATTTTACTAGGCACGTTTGTTTATTTTAAACCCTAATGAAGTCATTGTTGGCTTTACAGGTTCGAAAAGAGAAGCTAGGCGATCGAGTCACTGCGCTTCAACAATTAGTTTCGCCTTTCGGAAAGGTATTAATTCTCGACCTTAATGTTCTATTAAACTTATTGTATTTAAAAAACTCGTTACTGTTTTATATATCTTCTTGAAAAATTGGATTATGTTGTAACTTATAACAATAAATTGAATTTACAGACTGATACGGCATCGGTTCTCCATGAAGCCATTGAATACATCAAGCTCCTTCATGATCAAGTCAATGTAGGCTTTAGTTTATTTGTACATTTTTCCACAATATAATTATTTCATATATATACATCAGTTTATAGTTCATTAATTAATTTCCATATGTTTTCTTCAGGTTCTAAGTAACCCCTATATGAAAAATGGAGCTACTATGCAAGTGCAACAGGTGAGCTTATACTTTTTATTCATGTGTTTTTCTAAATATTTCAAATTAAACTTTATTCATTAACAAAAAAATTATATTATCTTTAGATAAGCGACAAAGCGGAAGACAACAATGAAGGAGCTAAACAAGATTTAAGGAGCCGAGGCCTTTGCCTTGTACCGGTATCTAGTACCTTCCCGGTCACTGCAGAGACCACACCCGATTATTGGACATCATGTTTCCGGGGTACATTTTAACTCGGCACAACGTTAAAGTTCAAGACTCAAAGCTTCATAAACTTACATAGGCTAGCTAATGGTCGGGTCGGTTGTTCACTTGTTCTTCTCAAAAGATTAGCTGGAGCAAGTTCGTTTCTTAAGTTTTTTCGTTATTTTGATTAAAATGAATTATTCAAAATAACGAAAAAAGTTAAAAGAACTAGAAATATGTTGCTTAATGATGAATATAAGCCACATATTGGAGTAGTGTAGTAGAAGTACAATGAACAAAAGTTGGAAAAGGAAAGGGAAAAAGGAGGATATGAGAAAAAATAAAGCTACAAAGTGACCCTTGAAGGAAGGACAACCAATGCCAGTATGATGTAGGGCAAGCAAATGATTAGGGTTCTATTTAGAGAAACAAATAAATATCTTTTTTTTTTTTTTTTTTTTTGTATTTGGTTGTATCTATAGTATTTTACTAGAAAGTTTTTTTGTGTTAGTTTGATTATTGCAACTTTTAGATGTTAACTTTGAGTGAGTAATGTTGTGAATTTTTTCTTTCAAATTATGCTCGTGTAACTAGCTAGGATTAATGCACAAGACAGTGTCTATGCCATGCAAACTCAAAACCTAAATGTATAAAATGATAAAACAACGATCACTTGGATAAGTATACCTGAAACTCTGAAAATACAAAATGTATGAAAGTTACCTTATGGATTATTTGACACGTAATTTTATCTAGTCAATATGTATGTTTTTCATTTATGTTTCTAAAAAGATTCATCAATAACTAGTCCTTTCTATTTTTATTAATGGTTAATTAACTCACAAACTCCCTAATTCGAGTGTTAAATCTACATCTTCCGTCCATTATAAAACTAGATTCCCCAACCTCATGAGGTTGAATACATTTTCCAACACCTTGGTTTGTTTGTTTTTTTTTTTTTTTTTTTTAATTAACTTTCATTAGACCCAAAACACCGCACAAACTATCACCAAGACGGAGATAGAAGCCGAAAGCCACAAGAACAAAAGCGGTTACATTACATCAAAGTTACTCCATCTATCCCAGTCTACAACCTCTCCTTTAAATCTATGCTTATACCAAAGAAAACCTATAGCCTTGACGTCCGAGATCAGATCCACCACATGCGATTCCTTGCCATTGAAAATTTTCTCGTTCCTAGCTTTCCAAAGCCGCCAACACGCAAGAGTAACTAACCCATGAATAATCACTTTCTTGTTCCCAGACGCTCCACAAAGCTCGTGCATATTAACCAAGTATTGAACCTGAAACGCATATATATCTGGAATTCGAAACCAATTAGATAAGCCGTTCCACATCCCAGCCGAAATCACACAACCTGTAAGAATGTGCTCCATCGTTTCTTCTATGCAATCACACCATGCGCATAAACTGTTAGCCACTTGAATGCCACGCCTAGCCAAAGCAACTCTGGTAGGCAATCTATCCAAACTCACCCTCCACATAAAAATATTACATTTAATCGGAAGCCACTTACTCCATTTAAAACGAGAGAATCATCATCCATCGTCAAACCCGCCATCCACTTTTTAGCCGACGAAACCGTAAACCCAACATTCTTCCCATCGGACCATTCCCACTTATCTTGACTATCCTCCATAACTACCCCATGTAACAATTGTTCAAACTGATACCTGCTTTGGTTTTCTTCGGCAGAAGAAGGGAGCCGGCTCCACTCCCAATTAATAATATGCTCAATACCGTCTACCTTAAGCCGATTCTGAATGCAAACCTTCTTATTCTTTTCCAGCAAAAACACAGACGGGAACTTATCCTTCAATTGTTCTAAACAAAGCCAAGTGTCTAACCAAAACCGGATTTGACTACCATTCCCTACGACACCACGAAGCACAGCATTTAACCCAAAACCATCAACCTTTAGCTTGTTCCAACAATTCACATGAGTCTTCCACACCCCTGTTAAAGCATTATTGACCGGAGCCAACCCCAAGACCGAGATGTACCATGAATCGCAGAAATCACCTTTCTCCACATCGCTTCCTGCTCATTATAAAATCGCCACAACCATTTACAATTCAACGCTAAATTGTTCAACTCCAATTTAGCAATACCCAGCCCTCCTTTGTCTTTGGGCTTCGTAACCACCTCCCACGAAACCCACGACATTTTCCTAACATCATCGGACCCTCCCCATAAAAAACGCCTAATCAAAACTTCAAGCACGTTTATTATCTTCCTCAGCGCCTTAAATAAAGAGAAATAATAAGACGGTAGACAATCCAATACCGATTTAATTAACGTCACACGACCACCAATAGACAACGTATTGGCTTTCCACTTAGATAACCTTCTCTTGAAAGTGTTAACTACCGGGTCCCAGTTCGCCACTCTGTTCATGTTCGCACTCACCTGAATACCCAAATACAAAAACGGAATAATCCCTGCTTTACATCCTAAGGCGTCTGCTTGCAACTTCAACTCTTCACTATCTACTCCCACACCAAATAAAACGGATTTATGAAGATTAATTTTTAAACCAGAGCATAAAAAAAATTCGCAAAATCCTTTTCATATTATTAAAGTTGAAGTTAGACCAACCCCCCCATTAACATAGCGTCGTCCGCGTATAATAAATGTGTTAAAACTGGCCCTTCACCAGTAATACGAACCCCATCAAACGCTCCCGTGTCACTAGCTTTTTTCATTAAACCAGAAAACGCCTCCATTAATAGAATAAATAAAAAAGGTGATATGGGATCACCTTGGCGGATACCTTTCTGACAACCAAACTCAAAGGTCGGCGACCCATTAACCAAAACTGCGGAGCGAGCCGAAGCCAGAATACCACGAATCCACTCACACCACAATCGCGGAAACTCCATTTGGTCTAAGATCGATAATAGAAACTCCCAATTGACGTTGTCATAAGCTTTGTCAAAATCAATTTTAAACAAGAACATTTTTTCCCCGTTTCCTCGCCCACCCCAAAATCTCATTTGCCATTAACGGACCATCTAAAATATATCTTCGTGTCAAGAACGCCGATTGATTCTCGATTCTCTGAAACAACTTTACTCATCACCATCTTTAACCGGTTCATCAACACCTTCGACACCACTTTACTAATGCACCCTATAAGATTAATCGGTCTATAATCTTTCAACTCTGCCGGGTCACCAACCTTCGGAATAAGAGTGATAAAAGACGAACCCACCCCCGAACTAAACCTGCCAACTGAATGAAAGTGCCGCATGATATCCAGAAAATCTTTCTCAAACACCTCCCAAAACGTCCTTATGAATCTGAAATTAAACCCGTCAGGACCAGGGGCCTTATCCGCCCCACACCCGAAAACCGCTTCTTTAACCTCTTGCATCGAAAACTGCTTTATCAATCCTTCAGCATCTTCTCGTCCCAATTTCTTCAACCCGTAACAAATAAGATTCGGACGACTATCCATACCTTCCTTGAACTTCAACCGAAAAAAGTTCAACACCTCACGTTTTTTGACATTAGGCTTCGTTTCCCATCTCCCTCTAACCATCAACCCCGGAAGGATATTTGCAGCTTTACGTTTATTAATACGCCAGTGAAAAAACTTCGTATTATCATCTCCGTCTGTTGCCCATCTAATTCTCGCTTTCTGTTTAAGATCTTTTTTATGAAGATAATCTATCTCTCTTAACCGCCTTTTACTCTCTACCATCACCCAATCTTCCTCTTCCGAAAGGTTACTTTGTTCCAACTTATCATCCAAAACCGCAAGCTCCTTTTCCAACACAGATTTCTCCTCTACCTCCTTTGCGTAACATTCGGCTGCCCAATCCGATAAATGTGACCGAAGACACCTAAACTTCATCATCAATCGCGTATCTGGGTCACCAACAAAAACCCCATCCTCCAGCGTCTTTCGAACCACAACCCCAAAATCGTCACGACTAATCCAAGAGTTAAAAAATTTAAAAGGCTTCAGACCGAAGTTCCTAGAAACGATTTTTAACACCAAAGGGGAATGGTCCGATTTCTTCCTCTCCAATGCCAAGTACTCCGCATTTGGCCATTGCATGAAAAAATTCCAATTCACCAAAATTCTATCAATCCGACACAACTTGTTACCTGTCGCAAAAGTAAACCTTTTCCCTTTTAGCGAGTACTCGTGAAGATTGGCTTCATCAATGAAATTATTAAACTCGTTCGCCTCTGAATAATTAAAAAAAGAATTACGCCTTTCTTCTTCGTATCTAACTGCATTAAAATCCCCCGCCATCGTCCATAACCCGTCTCCAACCCCCACCAACCCACTAATCTCTGACCATAAGAGACGTTTAGCCGCCAGAGCCTGAGGAGCGTACACATTCAACAAATGACAATTGAAACCAGTACCTTTCACCTTACCCGAAACAAGCATAGAACTAGAAAACTTCACAACATCCTCCATATTAAAAATCATCGGGTCCCACATAGAGAGCAAACCACCAGATCTTCCCAACGACGGAACCCATTCATAACGAAAATCCCCTCTCCCCCAGAATCTCCCCAAATCCACTGAATCCACCACCGAAAACTGAGTCTCTTGAAACATAATAAAACCAACTTCATGCTTAACACAAAGGCCCCGAACCCAATCCGCTTTGTTTACCCTCCCCAGCCCCCGAATATTAACTGACAATAAATTCATCGCTCAACCGCTTGATAACCTTCATTAGCGATCGCCTCATGTATTTGAGGAACAAAAGTCTCAATATCATTAGCTCCCAAGGATTTTCCAAGCTTCACAGTTTCATCCACTTCGTGTGAAATAAACTCTACTCCATTCGGCTCATCCACCTTAATAACTACTCTTCCCACTTCATGATTTTCCTTATTGCTTACATGCACAATTACCTTTGAACTTCTGTTTAAATCTGGAGTTACGAACACATCGCTCGGCACTTCCTCTTCCTCGTTAACCTGCCTCGGATTGTCGTTCAAAATACCGATTAGCTTATCTAGACCAAATAAATCATTGTCATCCCGTAAACGCTTCCTTGGTCTTTCTAACGATCCACTTGACTCTCCCCGATTTTTGAATAAGGATTTCCTTCGAAATTTCTTTTTGGTAACTGAGGTATTGGCCTTCGGGTTCTCTTCATTACTTGCCGATACGCAGCCAGAACCGTCCCCAGTCTCATTCTGAAAACCCAACCCATCTCCCGTCACATCCACCGCGGATGTATCCTCACCATTACCATTACCACGAATTTCTCCCATCTCAAAATCTCCATCAATAATAGGTGTCGACTTATGACTTTCATTACTGACCACCTCCTTTTCTATAACACAATTTCCTGCCACATTTTCAATACCATCTATAGACCCCATATCAAAATCCTCGACGCAATCGGGAACCCATTCTCCGGCGTCTTCATCGATCCACACATTATAAACGCAACCCCTCCACCTAATGTCGAACCGATCCACAATCCTCCCCCGAGATTTACAAAGCACACCTATATAAGCATAAGAAAAGTTGTTATCCGAAGTCGTCATCCGAGCCGGTTGAACCACTTCACCATAACGAGCACCCACCAAATCAAATACTTCATCAATAGCAAGATGAATTGGAATCCCATGAACTTGAAGCCATGCAGTTCTTTCATTCACCACCATGGAGCTACCATCCCAAATAACAAGGCTGTTAAAGATCCTCGACCACCACCCTTTATCCGCATAAAACCGCTCACAATCCGCTATACTTCTAAACACCAACAACACAACATAACCACTGGCATACTTGATATCTACGGAGCCCCACCCTCCCGAATTCAAACATCCCTTCAATGAAGTTAGAGCTTTGAAATCTACTACCTTACCCATTAAAGAACAGCCATTCCACTCAGAAAAACCCCGAACGTTATCATCAACATTGATCACTTCAACCGTGTTCTTGTTAAGCACCGAATCAAGATAAGTTCTACCCCCTCCATTATCGACCCGTGAAGGCCTCGAAACATTGGAGTTTACAGGAATGTATGTCGACGACCCTACCTTAGGGTTTGCATGGGTAGCATTCTCCTTCATAATACTTTTACCTTTTGGCTCCTGCTTGTCCTTGTATCTAGTCTCCCCATCTACAAATCTCGCCAAAACCACAAACAATTTATATGAGCCCATCCAAACATCCCCCATCTCCCCTTCCATTCTTTTCGCATCGATCACATCCCTGAATGATAAAAACGCAAACTGTTTCCCCCACCTATCCAACTTACGAGCAATATACGAACCCTCTAACGTACCGAAAGTCCCGAAAAACTCCTTGAGATCCAAAGACGAACACTTCGGTGGAAGATTGGAAACGAAAAATTTAGTGATTACCTTGCTGTTAATGTCACCCTGCTGAGATCCCTTCCTTCCTTTCCTTGAGACGACATCCTGCCAATCCTCCGTTGAGTCGCCCGCCATTCTCGGAGCGGCTAGGGTTTGTATTCTCCAACACCTTGGTTAATCATATTCAATTTTCTTAGAATTAATCAATACATAATTAAACAAGATAGTGTTAACAATGCTTTATGCTTTAACTTAGTTATTCATATTCAAACTTGGTCAATCATATTCATGGTTTTTTTTTTTAAGTTAATTGTCAAAATCGTCCCTGAGGTTTGGGCAAGTTTGCCATTTTCGTCTAAAATGACACTTTTGTATCAAATTGCCCCTAACGTTTGTAACTTTTTGCCATTTTCATCCAAACCGGCCACTAATTAACTTAGTTTATTTTTTCTGTTAAGTTGAGGATATTTGAATGAGATTGGCAAATATAAAACCACAGGGACGATTTTGGCAATTTACTCAAACTCTTTTAAATTTCTTTTATTTAATTAATTTTGTTACATATATAATAAAAAAATATACATGCAATTTTTATATGAAAAAAATAATAACTTTGTCACATAATTTTTATAAATTTTCATCCAACCACTGACTAAGTTAATTTTTCTATAAAGGCGAAGGATGTTTATAAACTAAGACATAAATTAATTTCTAATTTTTTATATAGATCAGTTTTATAAAAATAAAATCTACTTAAATATCTAAATTTTATAAAACTAAAATGTTGGTGACCTTATTGAAAAATGTCAAATAAAAAAAAAATTTATCATATGTACCAAGTTTGTAATTCATCTTCTACTCTTTTAAATTCGCTCCTAAGGAAAAACAGAAGCCATTGCCCCCCCCCCCCCAATCAAACAACGTATCGTTACAAACCTTAAAATTACCCACCAAATTGTAATTATAATGCTATGAACCAAAAGTTTCTTTACTCAAGCCACTCAGAATAAGTATTAGTTAGTTACCCTCATAATCTTAATTAAATAAATATTTTATTTCTACCAACATATTTCCTAGGTGCTCAACACATTTAAAAAATATGTAACGTTTTACAATTTTTTTATATCTCTACAACTGATAAATACTAAATGTTGCAATCAATTGTTATGTGTTGCACACCAATGACGTTTTCGACATTTATAAAACTGATTTATATAAAGAAACTGTAAATTAATTTATGTCTTAATTAATAAAATTTAAAACATCCTTCATCTTAACAGAAAAAATAAACTGAGTTTGTGATTTGGATGAAAATTTATAAAAATTATGTGACAAAACTATAATTTTTTTTTCTAAAAACTCCATGTATATTCTTTTTTATTATATATGTAACAAAATTAATTAAATAAAAGAAATTAAAAAGGGTTTGAGTAAATTGCCAAAATCATCCCTGTGGTTTTATATTTGTCAGTTTCATCCAAATATCCTCAACTTAACAGAAAAAATAGACTAAGTTAGTGGTTTGGATGAAAATGGCAAAAAGTTACAAACGTTGGGGGCAATTTGGTACAAAAGTGTCATTTTGGACGAAAATGGCAAACGTGCCCAAACCTCAGGGACGATTTTGGCAATTAACTCTTTTTTTTTGAACGGCGGATTTGTTTTATTCCATGTCGTCTATTGGACATGAACCCAAAACCTCTATTTCCCAAAGTGTTTAAAGTTTTTGCTTTTACCAATGGAGGAACACCCCATTGGTATATTCATGGTTTGTTAATTGTTATCATTTATGGCCAGCCATATTAAAACTTGATCTTTTAAGTCAAATTCAGTCAATCATGGTCAAACATGCTTAGTCACATATGTTATATTGTATAGTGTATAATTATATATAGGGGTAAGCATTCATGGGTATATGTAATATGTATTAACAGGGGTGGACTCACATAGAGTGGGTTGGGGTCATCGGACCACAGTGTTTAAAAAAAAAATAGTAAAACCGGTTTTTAAAATTTTCTAAGAATCCTATAAAAATAATTGGTTGGACACCATAATATCAAAAGCAAGGCTAGTGTAGTGGCAAATCTGTTTGTTTACGAGTTAAAGGTCTCGGGTTTGAGCCTAATATATTTGGGTTTTTTTTTTCAAATCCTAAAGTAGAAACAAGCAGGCGCAGTCACAGACCCACAACTCAACTTCTATTTTGCACTTTCAAGTAACATACTTGAGCAAAATTGGTTAAAGATAATATTTAATTGAGTAACTGAATTTGATTTTATGTGTTCTAATCGTCTCCAAAGTCCAAATTAAATCATGCTACTAGTTGTAGCCGTCAATTATCTCTAAATGGTTCATGTTCTAAATATATTTCTTTCAACAGGTCTTAAATAGTTCATGTTCATCATGAAATCAATCTCTGAAATCTTAAGAGTTCATCAAGTAACACATTTAGATAAAAAGCGGTAGCAAAGCCTTAAAGTACCGAAAATCCAGTATCGATACAGGTACTATACCGACAGATTCAGGACGGAATTTGGTACCCACTTCTTCTCAAATTCGGTATCGGTATGTTTTATACTTGTTGCCTAGGAAAAGCAAAGTAAAAAACAGAATAAAAATAACGAGCATTGACCCGACCTGAATGAAACCGACCCGAAAAGTCAACATTTGGTTGTGAAAAATCTTAACACTAGAAAAAGGATTCGACAAATCAACCTTATATTTATATTTTGCTAACTTGTTAACATGCAAGCACTAAAATTATTTTTATTACCATTTTTTTAATCTAACACACATTCTCTTATATCATGAGTTTAAAATGTCATTTTAGTCTTTGTGGTTTGGGCCATTTTGCCAGTTTAGTCCAAATGTTTGAAACGTTGCCATTATAGTCCAAATAGTTTGAAACGTTGCCATTTTAGTCAACTGGATTAACTTCATCCCATTTTCTGAAGGGCAATTCAGTCATTTTATATGGCAGAATTGCCCTTCTAGTTACAGAATTACATAAAAAATGACTGAATTGCCCTTCTAGTTAACAGAAAAAAATGGATGAAGCAAATCCAGTGGACTAAAATGACAACGTTTGAAACTATTTGGACTAAAATGGCAACATTTCAAACCTTTGAATCAAACTTGCAAAATGGCCCAAAACACAGGAACTAAAATGACATTTAACTCTTATATTATTATGCGAAGGGTTAGTTATGATGATGTAGATGGTTCAAACCACAAGGACTAAAATGGCATTTAACTCTTATATTATTATGCGAGTTAATTGCTCGGATGGTCCCTGTGGTTTCAAGTTTTTTCACGTTTAGTCCCCACCTTTTGAAAATAGCAGGTATGCTCCCTATGGTTTGTCATTTTGTTACTCGGATAGTCCCCAGAGTAAATGTTGGGGGACTATCTGGGTAACAAAATGACAAACCACAGGGAGTATACATGCTATTTTTAAAAGGTGGGGACTAAACGTGAAAAAAAGTGAAACCACAGGGACCATCCGAGCAATTAACTCTTATTATGCGAAGGGTTTAGTTATGATGAGGTAGATATTTTTTTTCCTACAACACTCGAGGATAATATTGGGTTGGGCCAAAAAAAACATCAATTCCATGCCCATGGGTTTAAATATGATCTTATGGGCCAATCCCACTAGCATAAGAAGTTGCAGGCCTTCCTAACGAAGTAACCTTGTTTCCTTCCTAACAACGAGTGTCTAAATTGTGAATTCCACCCCGTGAGCCACTGTTTTAATTTTCTTGTAGGGACAAACAATAATAATTCATATTTAGATGCTAGCGTGATTTGTGACAGAAATAGAGATTGCAAAATGACCAAATCAGCCTAGGTAAGAAGAGGTCAAATTGGTAAATTAATATTGTTTAGTAATCATAAGTAGGTACTTAAAAGAACATGTTTCGCTTTTTTTAACAATCTAATCTAGTTACATCATTGTGTAGAGGATATAGCAGAATTCGAACCCTCAACCTCATGGGGAGGGACACCAGTCTACACATCATGTAGTAGCAGATCCCTAAACTTTTTTCCAGGGGGGGTCCTTTTGGTATATTCTCATTAATTTTTTCGAAATCATACAAGATTTCCATTAACTTTTTCCATTTTTCTTTTTCCAAACCGAGAGGGTTCCTGGGAACCCCTTGGATCCACCACTGACACCATGATACCGCTAGGCTAAAGGCCCTTTGATAACGACCCTCGACCCGTTACCAACTCACTCAACTCACCCATCTTTCCATCTATAGCCATGGTCCGCTTAATATTAACCAAGACTCGCCCCAAACTTTGGACCATGCCACTCATCTACTTTGTCGGGGGTCAGCTTGCGCGCATGGTTCTTAAGTTTGTTTGTTTTTTTTTTTTTTTTTTTTTTTTTTGTAACACTAAATTAAAAACACTCTTCTAAGCTACGAGAAGAGGTTAAAAAACCGCATAGATGAAATCATCTATTAGATGCTAACAAAGTCATTAATCATGTGATTATATTCGTAAAAATTGTCGCTTTCATAGGCCAGCAGGCAAGCAAGCTTAATTGGTTCATCCAAATCGGTCAAGACATGTTTGAAGATCCTTTTTGTATTCGATTTCTATGGATAAAAAACAGACCTCGAACGTTTGACTTTAGTATTTGACCATCTTCACGCATCGCTTGATCCAACCACACAGAATACATAGTTGTTGAACAGATTTGAGCTGCAATGAATATTAAAATGAAATGGAAGCAGACAGATGAACTAAACTTAACAAGTCAAACAGTTGACTTACAGAAGTTGATGATCTTTGGTTCTTTACCTGCATCAAATCTTGTCCTTCATGAATTCAATACCGGACAACACGCAGTACAGGAGGTACAATTTGTTCATCGTTTACCTTTGCGATCAGAGGCGATGCTTTGAAGGGGCCGGGAGGGGCGCCCGACCCCCCGAACTTTTCGGCTAGTAGTGTTATATATGTAGTTTTCGTATAGAAATTTTTGGGTATATATGTTTTCGACCCCCCGGTTCTATAGAAATTTTTGGGTATATACGTTTTCGACCCCCCGTAAAAAAAATTCAAGCTTCGCCACTGTTTGCGATCACGCATAGTACAACAAACTACTGCATCACAATGGCTCAAGATCACCGAAAGAACGCTACTTGCAAAAGGAGATCATGTCATGCCTACCACCCGATTAATCGGATCATATCGTGCAACAGGGGCGCAGCTTAGGCATAGCTCGAGGGGGCGCCCGTCCCCCCGAACTTTTCGATGCGTAGTGTTATGAATAGTACTTTCGTATAGAAATTGGTTTCGGAAAAAAAAAAAAAATTTTTGGGGGGGGGGAGCTTCGCCAATGTCGTGCAAGATTCATCGATACCAAAGATAAAGAAACTAAAAAAAGTTTTCATTTTTGTTTACATTCAGGATTCTTGCTTTGCTACCATGTAAATTTATATAAAGATTGCAAATTTTTATATAAACATTGATTTAATGTTAATATAATATGATATAAATACCATAATTAGTGTGTTTTGATGTTAAATAAGTGCAAAGAAATGAAATAAAAAGATACAATAATGAACAAAATTTGAACTTTCTATTGACATGTTACAACAAGGAACTTACTATTTTTGGCCAAATTTATTGCAAAATGTACAATATATCAATTGACAACATCATTTCAACCAAAATCTAAACTTGTGTTTCCTTTCTTTTCCTGAACAAATTTTTTTTTTTTTAAAACATAGAATTAGAACCCAACTGACCTCCTATGGATTGCGCCCTGCACCACCGAAAACCTTGATCAAACTCGACGCATTCCTTCTAACCTTTTCGTTATCATCTTCCAAAAACCTCAAACACATTTCAAACACGCCTTCCTTCAACGCCTCCATACAAACCGTTTCACTACTCGAACAAAGCGAATTCAACGTCAAAAGCGCATACTGCACCCCCCTTGAAGTTCCACTACTCATCACATGAATCAAAATCTTCACCAACCCATTGAACCTTGTCATCTCTTCCCTCCCTCTTTTACATTTAGCTAATAAGCCCAATACTTCAACCGCCCGTTCAAGCCCCGAACTCAACGAATTCACCAAAATCTCCACCGCCCCGCACTCCACCGCGCGCCTACGGTTATCCGGAAACGAACAAAGCGCGTAAAGCGCAGTAGCCGCTTCCTTCCTCTCCCTCCCACCCCCTTCTCTCAAAAGCCCAATTAACCCTCTAATCGCAAACGGGTACGCCCCGATTGTCGCTTTGTTAACCTCCACAACCGCAAGACTCGTCAACACCGTCGCGGCAGTCGCCCGACAATCCGCAGACTCCCCATTACATAACACATCAACCACATTACTAATCGCACCTTCAGCCACCAAACCCACCTTATTATCATCATCCAAACTCAAATTCAACAACAATTTCAAAGCTTTCTCAACCAACTGAACAAAATCCTTCATCCCCACACAGTTCAACACAGCCGCCACAGCTCCAGACTCCGTCAACCGCTTACGGAGCTCAAAATCCCGCTTTGAAACAACACAAAGCTGCTCGATTGAGACCAGTTTGACCTCCGGCGAAGACTTTTTGGAAGTCAGGTTTGAAATTAGGGTTTCGGAGTCTTGACGATTTTGAAGGGATTTGGGGAAATTGGAAGCGGTGTAATTGGAGATAAGGCTGCGAAGGGCGTGGTTGGGGATTAAAGAGGGGTTGTCGGAGAGGGGTAGTTTGGTAATTGGGCAAGTACGGTGGCCTTTGTCGAGCCAGCGTTGGATGGAGGAGCGGTCGAAGGTGTGGCCGGAGGAGAGGATGACGGGGTCGGACATGATTTCGAGGGAAATAGGGCATTTGAAGTCGTCGGGAAAGATGGTGGTGGTGGTGGTGGACATGGTGGTGGTGGTGGTGGTGGTGGTGGTGGTGGGTTTCTCTCTCTAGAATCTAAAGAAGTGAGGGGTGGGGGTGGGGGTGGGGTGGGTGTTTCTATCTCTAGAAATGTTGTTTAGATTTGAATAAATCCATGAAGTTGAGACAAAAGGTTTATGAGGTTTAGCTTCATCTACTTGTGAGGTGGAGAACCTATTATAAGTTTCTTCCAAAATTATTAACTTTTTTTTAGTTAAATGTAATTTTAGTTCCACTGGTTTGACTATTTTGTCGGTTTAGTTTAAAGGTTTTATTTTTTGTCTGTGAGTTTAAAAAGTTTTCATTATTGCCATTTTAGTCCACTGGGTTAACATAATCCATTTTTTCTATTAACGAGAAAGGCAATTCGGTCATTTTATATGTAATTCTGTTAACTAAAAGGACAATTCGGCCATATATAAGGATCGAATTGCCCTTCCCATTAATTAAAAAATATATGAAGTTAACCCAGTGTACTAAAATGGCAACAGTGAAACCCTTTTGGACCCACAGGCGAAAAATGAAATCTTTGAACTAAACTGACAAAATGGCTCAAAGCACAGGGACAAAAATAGCATTTAACTCTTTTTTTTTTTACTTTCTTTCCCTTTTTGAGTTTTTTTATTTAATAATTTTGGAAGAAACTTATAATTTGAGATTTGTATCATTTTCGTCTCTAACATTTTTTAAACATGCTATGCCAGTTTAATCTAAAAAGTTAACGATCGTTAACTTTGACTGTTAAATGTGAGGTAAAAAGCTAATTTTTTATTTTTATTTTCTTTTTCTATTTTTTACACTTCTTTAAAACAATATATACAGATAAAACAAAGTAGAAAAAAATGGAATTAGCTTTTTACCCCTCATAAAAAGGGTCAATGTTAATGATCGTTAACTTTTTGGATTAAACTGGCATGTTTCAAGAATGTTAAAGACAGAATTGGTACAAATTTGAAATTTGGTCAGAAGTGGACAAACCATAAATATGAATTATATTGTATGATTTTAAGTTTTTGAGTATTTTTATTAAACATAACATGAATGTGATATGTATAAAGATGGTAAAATATTAGTTGAAAGAATTTCAGTGGAATAGACTACTTATATGTGCAAATCAGGTGATAATATAAATACACAAGCATGTTTAACAAAATGATTGATAACTAGAAGTTTAGAACATGTTAATATTAGAATAATTCCAAATTTTAATAAATAAGGAATTAGTTAGAGATTTCCTTTAATTAAATATGAAAAACATTTTGTTATGTATATAGGAAAGGTAAAAACAAGTCATGTTTATCGTACCAATGGGTGGTGTTCCATTGGTAAAGGCAAAACCTTTAAACACCTTGCGATAGGGAGGTCTTGGGTTGAAGTCCCACAAACGACACGAATAAAAGAAATTTACCGATAAAAAAAAGTCATGTTTATCGTAACCTTTAAAGCTAGTTTTTTAATAGAATTATTTAATACGAATTTATTTATATATTATATCCTAATTTACTTAGGAATTTATTTTCGCTCATCATTGTAGAAAATTTTGATGATAACATGAAATTTAGAGCATAATATGACAAGTATTGGATCTTGCATAATTTTTCAACTTCTCATGTGACTCACCTATGAAATTGTTGAGAGAAACTATCAAACGTTATACTACAACAACAGTCGTACATACTAAATAAACAATCCGTTCAATGTCACACGATGATGGTGTAGCCACTAGCTATATATACAATAGTATTTTAGTAACATCATGTCATAAGAAAATCCTGATCCTAATGAACTCTTCAAACCTATAAAGTTCCATATGTCACAAGTCACATAAGAGTCTTGATAGCCAATGCGTTAAACTCAGGGGCGGACCTAGAGGTTACCGGGGGTAACCTCCGCTACGGCTTGGCTCGGAAAAATTTGACGTTTTTAGTGTAAATTTTGGAAAAATTTGATGTTTTTTCGATTTCGTTACGGCTTATTTATAAAACGTTACGGCTTGGCGTGAATCCTAGATCCGCCACTGGTTAAACTATCCATAAACAATAAAGACCCACATTTAATTTGGTCCTAAATCTTATGAATGTGTTATTCTAAGATACTCACTTGATAACAAATATTATATGGTCCTAAATAAACACACCGTCCATCAAAAAATTTATATACTGATTTTGTTTGTTAGGCTCAAACTATCTACACATTTGGTGTGTAGATAGCCACCTTAAAAAGTGGTTTTTTTTGTCTTATATGCACACTTTGCAGTGTTGAGTTGTGGTCAAAGCGTAACGTTTTGATCCGGTTAACCAGGCAAAGACTAACGGGTCTGTTGACCGGACCAAAACGCCGAGCTTTGGCCGCGTTTTGGTCCGGTCAACCAGACAAAAGACTGACCGGGTGTCTGGTTGACAGAACCAAAACGCGGCCAAAGCTCGGCGTTTTGGTCCGGTCAACAGACCCGTCAGTCTTTTGTCTGGTTGACCGGACCAAAACGCCGCGATTTGGCCACAGCTCGACACTACAGGGTGTGCATATAGGACAAAAAACTATTTTTTGATGTGCATATAGGCACATTGGTGTGCCAATAGGTACACCATGTTGTTATTTAAATATCAGAATCTTTCTGAAAACCTTTTTATGTATGTGCTATCATTTTACATCGACGTGAGAAAAAAATATAGAAAAATACCAAAATGTTATATGATTGATCACTTTTATCACTTCAATATAAAAATGAAATTTTTTATATATGGATGCCTTTAATTTTATTTTTGTTGTCATTTCTATCTAATTGATAAACTGGGTTAGAAATTTCTGTCATTTTTGTTCTTTTCCTCAGTTAAATGGTCATCGTTTTCCTCATTTATGCCTGAACTTCATCATTTAAATGAGGAAAACGACAAAAAGAGCATAAATTTCTAACTCAGTTTGCTAATTGGATGGAAATGACAACAAAGATGAAAACTTAGGGACCTAGACACAAAAGATTTTATTTTTGGATTGAAGTGTCAAAAGTGACCTAAACTCAGGGACCATTTTGGTATTTTACACGGTGCTCAAAAAGTGATAAGGCTATAGCACTATCAGGAGATCGGTTGACCCGACCCGGCCCGGAAATGAGAAAGTGTGATGATAGCATTTATCACGTGGTTAACTTTAACCATGTTTGTTAGGTATAGTGTCGGTTGCTTTGCCGGAAACGGAGGGGAAACAGAGGGAGTGTTTTTTCGCTTTTCCAAAGTCATGCATGCGTTTATTAAAATAAAGCTACTCATGTTTTCCCTTACATGTTTCACTAAACCCCCCCTTTGAATCACATGTTGTCGATAATGGTCCTAAACTTACAAACATATATATATATTTTTAACGGCAAACGTTAGTAACATTTTACTAAATAAACTAATAAGAAGCCAGATACACCTGAATAAAACACCAATTCAAAAACACTAAACCATAAATATCAATGCTCAAAGAACTTGATTAAGATTTTGTAAGCTTTTACCAATCCAAAAAGACTAAATCATAAATATCAATGCTCAAAGAACTTGATTAAGATTTTGTAAGCTTTTTCGTTACATCTATGTGTTTTTGGTTGAAATTTAACTAAACGTGTTTGTAGATTCGTGTCTATATATATATATATATATATATATATATATATGGTGGGGTTCTAGAGTGAACACTAATGTATTTGCGAACTGAATGAACAACTTTTGGCCATTGATCTACACACATGTATGGCCAGGATCTCATCATCAAATCGTAAAATACACTAGTGTATTTCAACATCAAATCCTGGCCATTGATCTACACACGTGTATGGCCAAGATTAGTTCACTCAGTTCGCAAGCTACACTAGTGTTCACTCTTGAACCTAATCCTATATATATATATATATATATATATATATATAGGGTAAGGTTCATGCGAGAACCACCCTTATTGCGAGAACCGCGAGAACCAATGTGAACAAGTGGCAATTTTGTAAATACCAAATAACTTTTAAAAAACACGCTTACCTACTTTACTATATCGGACTTCAAGCAAAAATTAAACTACATTTAATACAAACTTTCATGTCCACTCTCCAAAATTCTGAGTACATCCAGGTCTCTCAACAGGTCTCTCAACGATTATCAGCCTGAATCTATCAACAATTCGTCGATTATAATCGATTTCATCATCGTCTCGAATACATCATCACTTCACCGTCATCAGTTCACCATATCGAAGCATCTGAAGCATCTGGATTGAGATTTTATCTCAGATTTGAGATTTTACCAGCAGTTATTTCATATTTCGTCATATAATCGAGGTTAGTTCCCAAAATTCGTTCAGTGATTATAAGAATAGGCGATTCAATGAGTATGTCCCTAAGACGGTATCGCCGGAATTAATCGCCGTCGAAATCGCCGCCGCCAACGAAATCATTGACGGATTGGTAATATAGATAGGGTCATATTAATCGAGACACCGTTTGCAAGTTTATACAATTCGTTTATATTGTTATATGATAGATAATTTGTCGTTTGTACTTTTATATGATAGATTATTTGCCGATTCAAGATTCGTTTTGTATTGTGTGATATATAGCTATGCACATGTGTTTATTTTGACATCACAGGTTTAACAGAATTGGCTATTAAGGTAATTCTTGTGTAATATGTGGTTACGCACATGTGCATAGATTGTAATAATAAGTCAATATGCACATGTGTATAGTGTGCAGTAACATGTGAATAAGGTAGTTAATGTTGATGTAGGTGACATTAGATAAGGTATTTAGTTGTATTTTGGTGTGATGTATAGTTATGCACATTTGTATTTAATGTTAGATTATGTTAATAAGGTAGTGTTACGTGATATATCGATATGCACATGTGCATATCTTGACAAAATATGTTAATATGCACATATGCATAATTTGCCATAATTTGTATTTAATGTTAGATTATGTTAATAAGTCTATGGGATTTTGTCGCTGAATGGTGCAAGTTGGGATCAATATTCGTGCTAGATCTGAAGGATTTTGTGTATCTGCATCAGCGATACTGCGGATCTAAAAAATGGAAACAGGTTATGCTCTCAATCATTCAGATTATGCTATTGTTTATATGGAGAAACATGAATGATGTTTTTAATAGGAAGCAAACGGATCTGACACGTCTGAAGGAGGAAGTTAACACGCTTGGGTTTCTTTGGATTAAAAATAGGGCAAAGTGCAACGCTTTAAGTATCTGTTTTTTTATCAGTAACACTCACACTCGGTAAGGATCTGATTATTACCAATAGATATATATATTGTTATTTAGGTATCTGTTTTTTATCAGTAATTTTGAAGTAATTCTGATTTCCATCAATGATTTATATGAATGTGATTCAACTCGTTGATCTGTTAACTGTGCTTGTTATGTTATCGCACAGATCTTATACAGTGCCATAGCCGACCTAGTATGTATATGTGAACCAAATAAAGCTAATAATATCATTCATGTGCATAGTGAGTTTGAGCAGATTTGTTTAGGATACGTGTATATGATTGTGGGTAATTAGAAAATGCTGGTGTTGTTGTTTTAGGTAATGCACATGTGCATAGTGAACTTGAGAAGTTTTGTGTAAGATACGTGGTTTTGTGTAATTAGGATATGATGGTGTTATTGTGATTTTGTGTAATTAGGATATGATGGTGTTATTGTTTCATGTGATTCACATGTGCATAGCAAACATGAGCAGCTTTGTTTAATATATGTGTATATGATTCTGTGTAATTAGATTTTGTTGATGTTGTTGTTTAAATTAATGCATATTTGCATATTGAATTTGAGCACATAACATTAAACTTTACATATGGATTGATTTTAAGCATCATTATAAGAATATGTGATGCACATGTGCATATAGATGCACAAATTCATATCGTTACAGTGATGAAAAAGGTTGTTTAATGCACATACTAATTGAAATTGCATGTTTGATTATATTATGTTTCAATTATTATTGTAGGAAAAAAATGGAAAAAAGCGAAGAAAATAACACTTTTGTTGAGATCGAATGACAAAGGAGCAAAAAAAAAAATGCCAGATGATAAGGAAGGTGAATACAAAAGTGTTAAGTGAAAAGCCAAACAAGGTTGGTTATCAATAGATGATGCAGTTGGTAATATATGCACATGTGCATCCAATTGTTACTTTCTGTTGAACGTTTTTCTTTGATGTCACGTGCAGTTATGGCAGGATAAAGAAATACAAGGAATATGACAAGTAGACGAATGCGCGATGTGATGGATCTTATGTGATGGATGATAAGGGCGACAAGACAGTGGAAAACATCAATGAAAGAAAGTTGGATAGAACGATGTTATATTGAAAATCATGGTTGTTTTTTATATGATGGTTTATATGTTCGTTATTTTCTTTTAACGATAATTTATATTTGTTTATTGGACGATGACAACTATGTGATCGTTAATTACATAATTTGATGTAATATGGTATAGTATATGTTGGAAATGCACATGTGCATAAGGTAAATTAGTATGAACAGTGGTGATATATGATGTGTTACGAATGATTATATTCAATTTACAGCGTTTTCAAATGTTTTATGGTGGTTGATATAGTATATGTTAGAAATACACAGGTGTGTAATATTGTGACGTAAATGATTGTGTTGCCTATGCACATGTGCATATTTATATATTATGATGCATAGTGGTAATTCATGATGGGTTTGGTATAGGATATGTAGTTTACAATGTTGAATGGTTTATGGTATAATATATGTTGGAAATGCCCAGGCACATATTGATGTGATATAATGTGTGGCATAAATTATGTTGGCAATGCACATGTGCATAACGTAAAGGTGGTAATGTTTAATGGTGTTTGACATAGTATATGGTGGCAATGCACATGTGCATAATGTATACGTTGCAATGTATAATATGTGGATTGAAAATGGAGTACACGCACTTAAAACATAATGACATTAGAAACAGTGAATCGGCAAGTTTAGATGCTACGGTTTCAATGTTAAAAATGCACGCGTTGGGTAATGCACATGTGCATGTGTTGAAACAGTGGACATATTGGTAATTTATGTTAAATGGACATGAATAAAACAATGAATATTACACTGTCAAGTAGATAAACAGTAAGTATAAACAATGAATGTAAAGAAAAACAAGTGATAATCAATATATAAGTAGTTGCGTGTGGAAAATCCAGTTGTTGTATAATACGTGTTGTACATCATCACAATGTCCTCCTAGTGATTAAACGTTCTATTTTGAGTAGGGAATTCAACATCAACATCAGTGCCAACCCCACCCATCTTGACCCGTCTTCACTCTGGTGTTTCTCAGCACGCCATAAGATGTATAAACTCCACCCATGCCTCCCCGGTTGTCGGCTTGTTCTTCCATTTTTTGTAGTTTCAGCCACCCAATACCCTTTGTTTAATGCCATTCTGTACATAATTGGATAGTCATTCATAAGGCACCTGTTCAGAATCCATACATAAACAGAATCCATACATCAACGACATGGTATAATTTTCAACATAATGCACATGTGCATATAAGTTAATACAATATCATTTACAATCAACATGCACATGTGCATATACAATTCTCTCAATCTAAAATAAGCTTTTCAAGACAACGATTTAGCTCATCAATTTCTATTACATAAAGATAATATAATGAATTATATAGGTAAGATGAAAACCAATCATAGATAATTCCCAATACCAACATCACTGTAATACCTCTCCTTTTGTGACCAGCTCTAAGGTTTTTATTTTGTTAAGTCCTATTTTGACATTGAAATTGACTTGTAAGATAGCTTATGTTTCAGTTTAATACTTATAACAATAATAGATTTAACAAGCCTTAAAATTGACCAATTAACATATAACTTTAACAAAATACCAACTTAATGCATACTTAAATAACAACTACAAGTAAAAACTAAAGTGAATGTAAACATAAATTACAAACTATACCATCTATTGACAAATTAAAGATTTATATATAAACCTTTTACCTGAGAAGACACCACTTGGCTAAAAAATCACCATCACTTCTGACCTGCAACTACCACCAAACACCAAACAATAATGCCTAATTTATTTGGGATTCGAATAGAATAAAACCTGTTGGAGTATGCTATATGTAAAATTGAATTACTTACAGCAGCCATCGTCATGTCATTGCAACTTGTTTCGATTCCAGAACAACCAAATAATCTTTCAAAAACGAGATTCGAATCAAGGGAAAATCATAAATTGAAATCATAGCATAAACATCTGAATTGGTTTCGAAAACTAAAACCTTCAGATGCCGTAGGTTCAACTCCAACACGAGATGAGTCAGACGAAGCCATGTGTAGCCGAAATCAGTATCCCAACGCCGTAATCAGTATCCCAATCGAATCCCCTGTAAGATCGTCGCCGTGAAACTCACCGCCGTAGATCTCCGTCGCCGATTAAGCAAAATCTCCAGCGGAACCCTAGATTGTGAATGACGATGGTGAACAGGGGCTGAAATAAGAGGAGAGCAGGGGCTGAAATAAGAGGAGAGCGTGTTTTTTTATTAAATGTCACTTAATTACAAATTTGCCATGTGTTCACATTGGTTCTCGCGGTTCTCGCAATAAGGGGTGGTTCCTAACGGATCTTTGTCCTATATATATATATATATATATATATATATATATATATAAAGTAGATCGTATATTACGGTTTAACGTACTTCACGTACAACAACGTGCGTGATTTGTTCTATAACATGTGTGATTAATGTTTTCAATATGCGTGATTATTGTGTTTCAACATGCGTGATTTTGGATTTTTGAATTATAACGTGCGTGATTTTAAAATGAACGTGCGTATTTACCCGTCGTAGGTGATGTACGTTAAGCCGTAATGTACGTTAACTTTTCTCTCTCTCTCTCTCTCTCTCTATATATATATATATATATATATATATATATTCTAAACCATGTTACTTTAGTGATGAAAATTTTTGAGTGATTTTTAATGTAAGTTTTAATTTTTTTTTTCAAAACAAGCTAAACCTTATATCAAAGATATCATTCATATCAAATCAAATTCAAGTGTAACTTGACATTATTTCCAGGGGTGTCTCAACTTGCTAAATTAACAGGTTATGATTTAGTCTTAAAAGAAGAAGGTCGTTAAGTTTTCTAAATTGTTATTTGTTTGTGGCCTAATTATGAGATCGATAGTGTTAGATATGAAGGTAATCAAGAGATATTCATGAAAGGTGAAGACCGAAGGTCATGCGACACTTCCCAAGATCATGAGACCGACTATGACATTTCAAGTAGGTTTCAATTATAAAGTCCTTTCAATGTTCTAGCTGAGGAGACCAATATATCTTTTTAACAACATTTTCTACACCTAAATACCACCTAGTATTGCGTTTGTAAGGAATTGTATTTGGAAATTGTTGGAAAATTTGAATAATGTGAATGGAAATTAATTTAGTGATAATTAATGGACTCTTCATGGTGAGTAACTCTTTCGTGACTAACTCTTGAGTAGAGTTTCTATGTCACTTGATTAGCTTTTATTAGAGTTTTTATGTCTCTAATTAATCACTAATTAAGTGAAACTTTATTAGAGTTTTATATCTCTAATAAATCACCAACTAAGTGTAACTCTTCACTACCTACATCTATTGTAAAAGTGGTAGGCTATGTGCCTTATTGGGGATGATGAGAAAACTACAAGGAAAAAATATGCATGAAGAACTCTTACAGAAGTGGTGAAGACTTGAAGACCCATGTGTTGGGTACTTAGAGAGATATGTTTTCTCTGTTCATTTTCATCACCTTCATATTATTATTTTCCACAAGTTGTAACACTATAATTTTATCCGGTGTAACCTCGGGCGCGTGGCCATTTCCGGCAGTACATACTGCTTCGGCTGTTGTACCCTGGGAAACAGACGCGTCATCTTTATTAGAGGCGCGAAATCTGTTTTAAGGGAAGCGTGTTGAACATGTGCCTCAGCCACAACCATCAACATCAGTTTGTTCATTTTTGCAGCCAAGAAGGATCGTAAAAGGAGACGCGGTTCAAGTTCTCGTAGCAGAAATTGTACAAGAAGACGCTTCTCAAGCTCTTGTCAAAGACAACAATTTGAATCGATTTATTTAAATATGTTGTATTTCATATTCAATTTTGTATGGATTTGTACACGGTACGGGTACTACAATTTCCTAAAAATTATGTAAAGAGAGTATCTTTACAATTTTATATTTATTTATATAATTTTTATTATAATTGTGACCCATTTCCTACAAACTTAAAACAGATTTCCTGAGATTGTGGCTACAATCTTAAAACCTTATTTATAAGGATTTTGGGTTCACGAAAAAATTTATAATAAAAAAATATTTTTTAGAGATTATGATCTTATATTTTTTTTTTTTTGGGAAATATGTTAGTAGTTCAACTTGTTGTGCTTGGATTTATTGAGATTGAGATACAATCTTAAATCCTATACCGTGGTACAAAACGAATAGTTTTGGTTCAAACGTTTGGTTTTGAAACGATTTTGGAAATCGTTAATTTTTCTAACTTTGTGTTAGATGGGGTTTAATAGTGTAAACCATACGTTTTTTTGTAAACGTTAATTTCTCTAACGTGTGCGTTAGACCGGCTTTATTTTTATAAGCAATACGTTTTTTGTAAACGTTTCATGTTCTAACATGCTTGTTAGAAATGATCATATTATTTATATAATATGGTTTAAAAAATGAGTGTTAAAACTAAGTTTATTTTATATAAACTAGTAAGCCTTATAATGATTTTTGAAATCATTTATTTCTACACGAGCGTGTTAGAATTGGGTTATTTATACAAACTAATAAGTTTTATGACGGTTTTTGTAATCGTTTTATGACGGTTTTTGTAATCGTTTATTTCTAACGAGCTTGCTATAACTTATTTATTGATAAGCTTTATAACAATTTTTGTAATTGTTTACTTCTAACAAAAGTGTTAGAAACGGTTTATAAAACTGTTATATTTGAAAATGATTTTTGTAATCATTTGTATTCTAACATGTGTGTTAGAAACATTCATGGAAAGTGTTAGTTTGGACAATTTTTTAATTGTTTATTTTCTAACGTGTGTATTGGAAATGACTTATTTATTTGAACCATATATGTGTTTATAGCAAGTCGAATTAACATTTTGTGGAAATGTTAATATTTCTAACGTGCGCGTTAGAATTTCTTTCATTTTAACATGATTGTTAAAAATGGTTAATTAGAAATGCTTTGAAATGTTTTATGTAATCATTTGATATAAGTAATTTGTTGTAGCATTGATTTTAATGAATATAAACACTTATATTATTCTTTGTATGGTTTAGAAACAAAAGGTCATACATTGAAGTTGATGTTTGATTGGCTTCAAGATTCAAATCACCATAAAGTGATGGTGTAGTTGTGTGAGATTTATCACTAACCTTAATTTGTGATTTCTAAATTCATTTGAGTGAAATTTTAATTACTAATTAAACTCTTCATATGGTGAAACTCTTGAGTAGAGTTTTAATGATGGCATTTGATGAGTTTTATTAGAGTTTAAGTCTATAATTATTGAGACTCTTAACTCTTCATATGGTGAAACTCTTGAGTAGAGTTTTAATGATGACATTTGATGAGTTTTATTAGAGTTTAAGTCTATAATTATTAAGACTCTTAACTCTTCATATGTGAAACTCTTGAGTAGAGTTTTATTGATGACATTTGATGAGTTTTAATGATGACATGTAATGCCTTAATTTGGTCATGTTTTGTATATATAAAATGACTTAAATTTTCTAAAACGTGTGTTAGAAAATGTGTATCACGAACACGAGGTTAGAGATTGTTCATAATGAACAAAAATGTTTTATGTAAACATTTAATTGCCTATATGTGCATTAAAAATGATGAGAAATGGTTTATTTTATAAACTATATCTTTGAAAACGTTTTATGTAAACGTCTGATTCTATAATGTGCTTGTTATAACATTTTTTGTCTAACATGCTTGTTAGAAAATGTTATTTGGTGAAAAACAACTTGGTGTTGTTGTGAACAAATTTAATTATTCAAGTTTACTACTTAAATGTAGTATTTGTAACAACTTGGTGTTGTTTTGAGCATAATTGTCCAAGTTTAAAGTTTTAAGATGAAATGGGGAACTTGTACTTACAAGTGCATGGAGTCTTATTGAGGGAGTACCTCATGACATGCCATGGGACGATATTGTTGAGAAGATTTCAGTCAGATTACAAAATGTTGAAGATAAAGGCCCTTTGCTATTCGATATCTACATATTGTCTATGTTTCCGTTTAAATTTCAAAAGTGATTGACACTTATGATTTAGTTTCCAATGTATTTTATTGTTTTGCGTTCAATATCTTCGGATAACACATGCAATTTTTTACAAAGAAATAAATCATTAATGGTTGTGACGTATAAATTATTTTTGTGGAAAATAATTATAACATCGGTAATACATTGTTTAAAAGAATATGGTTCTTAAACGGATAGTACATGAAAATACTTGGGCATAAACAACTTGAGAGTTGTTACATTGACTAAAAGTCAAAGACGAAACATCAAATGTATAACCACATCATGAATGAATAATAAAAGAACGTGGTGAGTGTATTGAGATAAAATACACTAACGACATTCATGTCGACATACTTCATTAGAAGTCATTGGAAAATTCACAAGTGTGAATTCTAAAATATGAAAGTAAAAGTACTATACGTTGTTGTATACCTTTAATAAATCTTGTGAGATTTATAAGTAGATGCGTCTACCACTTGATTATTGTTAGAACTATATGGAGATTTTACCTTCGTTTGGGAGAGCATCCTAAATATACATATCTCCTAATGAATAACAATAATTGTGTGCAAATCACTTATGGCAAAATTATGAATGTCATGTTGTTGAGTGTCGATCTAGTTGACTTTATCTCACACATAATAGTGACTGTAGACGAGAAACATTTATCTTGTTGTTGATGAATGTGTTCACCAAGTGACTTGGATTAAGACTTATGTTTAAGTACTTATGAGTCAATGGTAGATTGTGGTAGATCAAAGGTAAACAAGTTATGTTCCTTAAATGAATGATGAAATTTAGCTATGTGCTATATACAATAATTTGTGAGACCTTCCTAAATATTGATGTTTTAGGATTATGAATAAGTCTCATTATTTTGTCTAAACAAGGGATGAATGTTGCAAAGTGATATTATGATATCCTTACGGCTGTGAAGAATCAGAATGATGCATCTTCTGTTCACATGCTAAAGTATTGTAGTCTAAAGCATGCTAGACTAGTACTTGGTTAATTATGGGTCTTGACAGAGACTAATTAACTCTAAACATTCAAATGTGTATGAACAAAAAAAAAATTTGTGTATAGACAAAATTGAGGAAGAAATTTCATTCATTATAAGGAAAAGACATGTAACTTTTTAAGAGTTTGTTCGAAAAGCTAATGAGGAGAACTCATTGTCTAAGCTTATTCTAGATGTTAAATTAGAATTATTCTAAGTTGGTGACAAACTTATGCCAATGGCATGTATTGCTTTGGTCAGCTCGGAAGCTTATGTAAGTTAATACAATATGAGTTGAATTCACTGATACAATGAGGTTGATCTTGTTCAATCATATGTGTATAAATGTCGCCATAAGTGGTGTTACGGAAGTGTTGATCAAATGGCAAGAAATGTGGGAGAGGATCCATTTAAGAAACAACCCTATAAGGGTATCTAGAAATGGTTCTCATTAACCCATCTAGATGTTATCCAATAACACTTCAATGTGGGGGTGTCTTGCATTTGTTTTGGCAATAATGATTTTGTAATCCAATCTAACTTTGCAAATAGACGACTAAGTGGAGGACACAAATGTCGTAGTGCATAATGGAGATGTGTTTGCCTTAAATGATAAATGTATCATTCTAAGACAAATATTATAACCAGATTCAGGTGGCCACTGAGGTTATAGTCTTAGAAGTTGAAAATAGGCAATGTTAACTTTCGAGTTACGAACACGTCATGACAATTGATCTCAACTGTAAAGTTATCTTTAGTGACTTGTCAAAGACAAAGATAATGTTATGGATCCAACAACCTAAGGGTTTATTAGAGATCAAGTTGTGGAATGAGACTAAAGCCCATGGAAAAAGGGTGTGTGAAGGAAACCTACCTTAGTTGACTGGAGATCCCAAGATCTCAGTTCAATAGGACAACGAATTCATATGCCTAAGGGTGGTCACTATGGGGGCATAGCTGATATGCATAAGATAGTATATATGGTTATATATACTCCCTAAATGATAAAAGGGTGTTTAAATACGTCCTAGTTCATTTCTATGAAATTCAGTGACAAATTATGAGGTTAAGCATATTATGTGGTAAATGATTTTGCGTAATCATGATAACCACGATGCTTTTAATGATTTAAGGAGAATCACCTATGTTAGAGAGAAGTGGGGTCGCTTCGAATGGAATTGGGGGCACAATTCCTAGAGCTCTCGCAGAACCAGGAAAGTGTTCCACGACCATTATTGGACACGACTATGAGGGGATGACCCGGCTAAGGAGAGTATTGTGTGAAGTGTATTGTCGTCTACACAAATGGGGGTTTGTTCAAGGACATCGTGTCTACAAACTGCTAGGAGGCTAAGTATGCTTCACAACGGAAAGTTCAAAGGGACACCTACTTATCCGACAATACTCAACTGTCGAGGTTCCGTTGGAAACTTTGTGTGTTTTGATCAATCTCCATTCATGTGGGGATTGTTGGAAAATTTGAATAATGTGAATGGAAATTAATTTAGTGATAATTAATGGACTCTTCATGGTGAGTAACTCTTTGGTGACTAACTCTTGAGTAGAGTTTTTATGTCACTTGATTAGCTTTTATTAGAGTTTTTATGTCTCTAATTAATCACTAATTAAGTGAAACTTTATTAGAGTTTTATATCTCTAATAAATCACCAACTAAGTGTAACTCTTCACTACCTACATCTATTGTAAAAGTGGTAGGCAATGTGCCTTATTGGGGATGATGAGAAAACTACAAGGAAAAAATATGCATGAAGAACTCTTACAGAAGTGGTGAAGACTTGAAGACCCATGTGTTGGGTACTTAGAGAGATATGTTTTCTCTATTCATTTTCATCACCTTCATATTATTATTTTCCACAAGTTGTAACACTATAATTTTATCCGGTGTAACCTCGGGCGTGTGGCCATTTCCGGCAGTACATACTGCTTCGGCTGTTGTACCCTGGGAAACAGACGCGTCATCTTTAGTAGAGGCGCGAAATCTGTTTTAAGGGAAGCGTGTTGAACACGTGCCTCAGCCACAACCATCATTATCAGTTTGTTCATTTTTGCAGCCAAGAAGGATCGTAAAAGGAGACGCGGTTCAAGTTCTCGTAGCAGAAATTGTACAAGAAGACGCTTCTCAAGCTCTTGTCAAAGACAACAATTTGAATGGATTTATTTAAATATGTTGTATTTCATATTCAATTTTGTATGGATTTGTACACGGTACGGGTACTACAATTTCCCAAAAATTATGTAAAGAGAGTATCTTTACAATTTTATATTTATTTATATAATTTTTATTATAATTGTGACCCATTTCCTACAGAAATATTCTATTCAAAATTTTATTTAGTTGCACATTAGAATGGGAAAAAAATCTTTAAGTTCTTTTATTTGAAGGCATTTAAAAATCCTTCAAGTTGCACAAGAAAAAAATTCATTTTAATGGAATGTATGAGAAATGATAATAATATTCCTTAATAACAAAATAATATACATTTTTTCTTAATTAAAACCAATGCTTCCCAACAATCAAATGCTTGCTTAATTCCTTTATCCTTTATTGAAGCAAAAAATTAAAACAATGATCCATGAGGCAAATGATTGCTGAAGACGAAACATGGATCTCATAATTTTCTTTGGTTTGAGGCTCAAAAATAGCATTGTTCAAAAATTCCTGGCCCATTCGATTGCGTAAATCCGTCTTGACAAGTTTCATTTTCGAAAAACGTCTTTCAACGGTTGCGGTTGCAACCGGTAAAAGCAAAGCTAGCTTCGCTACCCGATAAACTGAAGAACAAGAACTATGTGTTCCCGTTTCAACCATAACACGCGCAAGATCACTTATTCCATTCAAGTTTGCAAATTTATCATCATCGCTTATAGTGTGACGAAATGGGCAATTGGGATTTGGGCTTATTATTTTCAATTGATTGGTATCCTCGTAGTTGTGCCGTGCATTAAAACTTCAGGGCAATTTGACAATTATTTACAATCTTTTATTATTTTGGGCTAACGTATTGGGCAATTGGCTTATTGTTTACAATCTTCAATTGATTTGCGTTAACATATTAGGCAATTGGGATTTGGGCTTATTATTTTCAATTGATTTGGGCTTGCAGACTTTTTTTAGGGTTGTCCTCGTAGTTGTTCAGGGGTATCTTTGGTATAAAAACCGAAAAAAGAAAAAAAAAATTACACTACCGATAAAAAGTTGAGCCGTAGCCCGTGCCACAGCTTTTTATATATAAGTTCCGCCCCTGGTTTGAGCTAATTTTGTGTTTTAGGCTTTTCAAATTATGGTTTGAGCTAATTTTGTGTTTTAGGCTTTTCAACATTTCAATTTTATTAAAAGAAATAAGTACCAAACATGTTAAGATTTTTCAAAGGATTCTATTTAAATTTCAATATAAATTTCATTACAAAGGTGTTTAGCTTTTTGAAATGTTAATGTTCTTAATTATCCAGTCATTAATTATGTTTTTATATAAAACTACTTAATTTAGAAATTCACTTTAAGCCTCAAGGAAGGTTGAGTCAACCAGACTTTCTAGTTAAACTTGAGCTTCACATGACTCATTTGCAATTGTTGCTCATTACTCAGTAGCTTCAAGACTTGTAAAAATAAAGAAGCTTAGGATCTCATGTACTTTATATTTATTATACACAAGCATGATAGTATATATATACACACATATAAATATAGGTGAGAATTAGATAACTCACATATTTTGTAGGGTTATTGGATTTTAATAATCCTAAGTTTTACCAGTTGACCGATAATAATCCCAACTTTAAAAATTCCCTCCAAGGAAAATTGGTTTTTAATAAACCAACATTTGTCCCGTTGGTAAATAATAATCTTACCTACGTAATTGGTATACAATAATCCTACTTATCAACATGTTGATACTCAATGAACTTCCGTTAATTTTTTTTAACTGGAGTTAATTTTTAAGTTTTATTTATTACACAAAAAGTCCCTGTAGTTGTAATTTACTAGTTTTAACTATTTTATAAAACAAAAAACCTCAAGGGACTGTAATTTACTAGTTTTAAAATAGTTAAAACTAGTAAATTACAACTACAGAGACTGTTTGTGTAATAAATAAAACTTAAAAACTAACTTCAGTTAAAAAAATTAACGGAAGTTCATTAAGTACCAACATGTTGATAGGAAGGATTATTGTATACCAATTACATAGGTAACATTATTATTTACCAACGGGACAAATGTTGGTTTATTAAAAACCAATTTTCCTCCCTCCAATAATCCCAACTTGTAAAAGTTTGGCCGCCATTGATCCTTTTCAAACATATAAGAATTTGGTCTCCTCAATAGATTCAATTACACATAGAGACTCCTTAATTGATTTAAGTGATCTATGTAAGAAAATGTTAGAAAAGGATCAATGACGGCCAAACTTTTACAAGTTGGGATTATTGGAGGGAATTTTTAAAGTTGGGATTATTATCGGCCAACTGGTGAAACTTAGGATTATTAAAATCCAATAATCCTATTTTGTATGAATCATTTACACATCTGTAAAAAAGTTGTTAACGCCATGCGTAATGGAGCATTATAGGGGCGTGAAGTGGTTTAATAACGTCCCCAACACTGGACCATTGGGCGTTATAAGGGCATGAAGAAGGAGAAATGTTTCTAGTATAATGCCTAATGGAGAGAACAAAGTGGAAAGTAATGATTGAAAAACATTAAGGGGTGTTAACCATTACACATTTATTAAAGGGTGTTATGATAATGATGTGGCGCAAAATGCCCCTTAGGGGGTATTAACTGTTACGGATGTTCTAAGAGTAATCTAGAGATGAGTGATGAATTAACTGAAGAATCGATTTTTTAATGTTGTATTTTAGTAATAATGATGGTATAAAAAACTTGATTTCAACTTTAGGGAGGAAAACACTCAAGGGTAAGTACCATAGCCCCGATTAACCATCACCCGTCACGTCAAATTTGGCTCAAATTACCCATTAGCTAGTAAATACCGGTGACACTTACCCATGCCATAAACTTAATTTTTTTTATTTAAATAAAGTCTCAAAATTAATAAAACTTAACATTACATAAAAATAAAACCTAAAACTTAAAATCATACATTAAAGTAAAACATAATACTGAAAACATTACATAACATAAAACTTAAAGCATTACATAAAATTAAAAAATAAAACTTAAACATAGCTCTTAATAATTTGCCACGCCGAAACATGCTCAAAGTCCTCGTCGTAGGCGTGTTTGTAGTCCACAAGGGCCACTTGAATAACTTCCACCTGCGAGAGCTCGTTGTGGGGATTTTCCACATTCAAGAACCTTCTATGGAATGTTGAACACTTCAAACGGACAAATGAGAAACATGACTTGATCCACGGTTCTGGTGGTCTCACCAACGTGGCTACAAAATTAGTGGAATAACCGGTTTCAAGAAGTAGCCTTCCACTAGGGGGTGAGCGTTTGTGATGGATTGCAACATAAGACATCGCCAACGCGATGTCTTCCCCTTCAGTCCACGGAATCCTTGCCATTTTGAGATGAGATTTTTGAAGATAGGAATATAAAATTTAGAGAGGTTTTGGTAGATGGAAATATAAAATTGAGAGAGTTTTATGGATGGGGAAGATGAATAATGAAATGGGTTGGTTAAATAAAAAAAGGTAATAAATTATTTAAAATTTATTTTTTTAAATTGTAAACTGTCAAATATGGGGTCCAGCAGTCAAAAAAGCATCGAACAAAACAAACCTCATGCGAGTACCCGTGGTAGCCAGCCAAACCCGCCAATCCTACCCGAGGGATGGCAGCAGTGTGCTGGCCCGGGTTCGAAGTGGAAGACAACTACCCGTTGAGTGCCCCGGGTGGCCTTTTAGAGAGAGATATCTTTCTATCACAACTGACATCACCAGGATACAAGCCCTTTGATAAACATTTAACTTTTAACAATAGTTGAACATAAGTCATAACTTTTAACTAGGGCTGGCATATCGTGTATACCCGTACACGATAAGACACGACACGATAAGACACGATACACGAAATCCCATGCACGAACACGACACGATAACTTCTCGTGTCCTTTTTTTAAACACGAACACGAACACGACACGATATACACGAAAATTACCTGTTAATACCTGTTAACACGACTGTTCGAGTGTTATACACGAAAATTACCTGTTAATACCTATTAACACGAACAAAAACACGAATACAACATGCTATCTGAGAGTTACAGAGGGATTTTAGGATTTTTTTTTTTGAATTGAATGAGGAATGAAAATAGAAAGGAATTAAGGAACCCACACGCACATGGCTGATGAGTTTTATTTAATTTAATTTCCTATCGTGTACTAACGGGTATTAACAGGTAAACAGGTATTTAACCTATTTATACACGAAAATTAACATGTAATCTCATGTCTACCTGTTTGGTACACGATACCTGTTAAGGCCATACACGATACCTGTAAACTTCGTGTAGGTTCGTGTCGTATATTCGTGTAAAATTGCCAGCCCTACTTTTAATATTTAACCTTTTGTCTACTTTCAGCATTAACACTTACAGCCCCTTAACTTGTTATAAACTTAGTAAAATGTCATTTTTACTCACTAGAGTCTCACGTGCTTTCTTTTATGTATAAATACAAGTTTGGTTACATTTCAACATAAGTTTTTACTCCTTGGAGTTTCACATGCTTCGGTATAAATACAAATCGGTTTATATTTCGATGTAAATTATTTCCTGAAATGTGTCGGATCAATTATAATACGTTTTATCCTTATCATTAGGTACATTTTCAGTTGGTCACTTGGTTTTATAAATTCATGTTTATGTTTTACGGTTTTCTCCGGTTTCTGTCATCGTTTGGTTAGCATGATTTTATGTCTCGGGACGCAACGCAGGGGCTTAAGACTAGATTACAATGAAATATATACAGACTTGTAGAGGGACTAAACACGGTAACATCTTATCATGAGGGGGCGTTATGCATATTTAAAGTTCAGTTATATCGCTTAAAAGCAGACACGGAATGATACAATTTTGGTAGGTATCGCGTGGGTCCTATTCCTGAGGCATCCAAGACCACTAGATAAAACGGATATATTCATTGTGTTTTTTATTTTTCAATATTTATTAGTCATATATTTAAAAATTACATCAAATACAGTTTTGTCAGTTTTATAGTATTATGACATAGATAGTCTATTTGAGGAAAAACGAAAAAGGTTTAGCGAGTTTCAATATAACTTGCTAAACTTATATTAGTTAACTTACAATTGCATGGTTTAGTTAATGTACAATTGCTTTTAACGTACGAAGCCCCGCGATTAGAAATCGTATGATTTAACAAACCCGGACATAAATAATCGTATATAACAAAATAACATGTATAATAACATATATAAAACTAGGATTAGACGTTCTTAATTAATTTGACGTTTCATATCAAACATATATAAAGTAGAGTTAGACGTTTATAACTAGCTTGATGTTTAATGATAATTCATTTGATTTTCAAATTTTTTAACAATTTAATCTAATAATAAATAGAAAAACAAAGTAAAATGTTATAATAAGTAAATAGTATATCAAAGTCCAATTTTTAAATTTATACCTTGATAACTGTATATTTTAACCGATTACATTATATTTATTCATCCTTGTAAAATAGAGGTTAATTCAACTCGTGTAATACACATGTTTTTTTTAAGATATAATTTTTTATTACTTAGTATATAAATTACTTTTATTTAATCTGTGTAATACACGGGGTTCTAACCTAGTAACTATATAAAAAAGATGAATGAATAAATAAATAATTCATAATCTAGTTATTACTGATATTCTTATTATATGTGTGTCTAAATACATAAATAGAGAAAAAGATAACTAAGTTCTGAAACTTTTATTTATAATTAGGGGAAAAGATCAAATAGATAGTTTAGTTTGGGTGGAAAGCATAGAATGTAATAAGAGGATGACACGTGGCAAAGTTGAAAAAACATAAGGAGGGACATTTTAGTCAAAACTCACCATATTCAAAAAAATCCAGCATCTGCAATTCATTTCTTTTCCCCATATACTCAAATCCACAATTTTCAAAATCATAAACTACCACATCACAACCAACACCACCACCTACGATCGCCACCATTTTGCCAAAAACTAGATCTGAAACCATCACCTTCAACCACCTGTTGGGTTTTTTTCAGATCTGAAACCACTATTCCACCATCCACCGCCCACCGCCACCGCAACAAGTTTCACCACGGCGTGTCAGAGTTCTTTCTACGTCCACCATCATTAATCGGGGTTCTTTTGTAAGTTGTGTTATTTTTTCTTCATTGCGTTTTATGTTATCAAACCTCAATCGTGTTTTTCACCTCATTATGTTTTAGTTAGAGTTTTTTTCATTTTTGTTCTTCTGGATGTTAAAGCAGAGGCATGACCATGCTAAAATAGAAGCATGATCATGTTGGAACAAATGCATGACCACGTTAAAACCCATTGCATTTTAGAACCTCCGGTGCAAAGAACATGATCATGCTAAGACAAAAGTATGATCATGTTGGAACTAAGGCATACCCATGTTAAAACTACATTGCTTTTTAGAACCTATGTTAAAACTGCATCGCTTTTTAGAACCTTCATTGCAAAATATTGATTTTGGGTTTCATTGTGTCCTACAAGCAAAGAACATGATCATGCTAAAATAGAAGCATGGTCATGTTGGAATAAAAACATGACCATGTTAAAACTCCATTGCTAAAATAGTGAGTTCAAGATTTAAAATCTCATGGTTCGTTACTCAATTGAGACCGGAATGACAGGGTCAATTGGCCGCATGGGCGGAGGATTATAGTGGCCCTAGGGTCCCCCACTGATTTTTCGTTCGTAGTTAATTCTATCGAAAATTTTTGAAGTCCGGCCCTCACAGATTTTGATTTTGAGAGTCTGACCCCCACTGATTTTTCGTTCAAACTTCGCCACTGATTAGACGGGTTATTGTTGCTAATACCATTTTAACACATACATACTTTAGATCTGAAACGTTAAACATATACTTAACAATCCAGGCCAAGATACACAAATCACATAATACAAGATACAAGAAGCATTTTAGTATTTGATTTGTGAGCATATATATAAGTCACAATGTTGATTCTATATATTTGTAATTTTCATACTAAGAGCAGGCGGGGTGGTCCGTGATACCACCCCATCACGCGTTAATCGACCACGGAACACCTGTGACACCTGTGTCACCGCGACCATCAAAGAAATACCAAGCCGATGAAATATTGTATTTCATACTTGGGATCTTGTATAAATATGTGTATGTTTTGCACATGTCAATTATTGTTCAATTTCAAACTCTACATTGCTTTCTAGAGCATTATACGCAAACTGGTGCGTAAACGTACTCAGTTTAATGCGACAAATACTCCGGAACATCAACACATACTCAACATACCTTAAATAACCTTTACATAACTTAGAAATAAGTTTTGAAGGCTTTGGTATAGCAAAAACAAGTTAATTCGCTTACAGGGACTAAACTTGACAAACTGCGAAAGTATGCCAATTTGAACTGTAACGAACATTCTGGAACATGTCCATAAGTTACACATACCATAAATATCCTTTACATAGCTTAGAAATAGGCTTTGAGGGGTTTGGTATGCTAAAACAAACTTTTGGATCATTCAGGGGCTAAAAGTGTCAAAAAGTGCACAAGTTTGCACTTTCGCGCATAACTTACGTTCTGAATACATCCGGACATCCAAAATTTATGTAAGCATCCTAATATTATGCCTTAGTGTTTGGCATGAGAAAAATCCATTCGTCGCGTCATTTGGATCGTCTTTCGCGCTTATGCGCATTCCGTCGTAATTAAGCGAACATCGCAATCGTACGGCCAAACGAACCGACATCTGGAATATTTTTGAGCATATTTCATGTCCCCTACACTTTAACTTCATCTTAGAGCCTTGAAATGAGGTTAACGGGGCTTAAACGTGCCAAAAATGGGCCAAAATACGTGTTTCTGAAGTGCAGGGACCAAAATTGTAAATTCTGATCTGGGAACCTTAGGCGGGGCGCGTAAGGATTTACCAAATCTTTACGCGGGGCGCGTGAGACTGTCAGACAGATTCAATGTATCTATTTAATGCAGTTGGCCTTTCGTTCGATCAAGAGGCAATGCCCTTTCACCTAATCAAGAGCCAAGGGGCAATTTCTGACTTACCACAAGAATTTGACAAGTGTACGCTCGAGATCGCGGCATGATATTCGATAAACGATCCTAACGGTTCCACTTTTCCTATAAATACCCCCCCCTTTTGTGTAAAAACCCACAAGAATCAGATCTAAAGCTCTAAGTTGGAACCATTGTTTCATACCTGAGCTATTTGATCTAGATTAGCACTCGGGGACCCTCCGTAAGTCTTCTTTCGCTCTTTTATTCGCTTTTCGAGTCCGAAAGTCAACGTTTTGTTGACTTTCTGCATTGACCAGCTTATGGTCGATGCGAAGTTCATGGAACTTCATAACGTGAGCGTGATCACGATGGTTATAGTCCGTAGTGACTATACCTACTGATCACCACGTTATCTAGGCTCAGTGACGAGTCGTAGTTTCGGCCAAAATGCGCATTCTCGCGTATTTTGTAACCAAACTACTCGTGAGCATCAAAGCCGTTTGTTTTGATGCCAAACCTGTTTTCTAAACTTAGTTAAGCATGTTCTAACATGCTTAGCTCGTCACTTTTAGTATAGTGCTTATATAGGGTCGTAAGGTAAGCGATCTAAACCATCGCTTATACTTTCGAACCCGACCCATTTGGTCGATCATTTTGATCCGACCAAACGCATTAGGTGACCATAGCTATAACCTTCTGAGGTTATACCTTGTAGTCACGTTGTTAGGCATTCCAGACGCGTTCTACGCGAACGACGCGTTAGGGTAGCATAAGCTACCTAAACGGGTCGTGATGGACCGTAAGCATTTAGGTTAAGTTTCATTTTAGTATGTAGGCTTTGTTAAACCATATTACACGAGTCTCCATACTCGTTTGGTTTACGAACCCGCGTACTATCCGATCCTTCCGATTTAGTCCGGTATATTAACATAGCTACCTATTAGGTGCCGTTTGATATCCTGTGATCTTTAGCATTATCTGGTTATTATACAAGAACTCCAAAGCAATCTCAGGTGAGTACATTGAACCCCTCTTTTACTATTTTCTAAACTGTTTTGGGGTGAAACACATGTGCCTATCTGTTACTTTCATGCTTTCCTGTTTTCACATCATATACTTGCTATGTTCGATAGTACATATATAGTACATGATTTCATTGTGTTTATGCTATGTATGTCCATCGTGTGCATACTTAGCACAACACTTTACATTACATTTTCATGCTATGTATGCCCATTGTGTGCGTACTTAGTACATCGTTTTACATCACATGCTATGTATGCCCATTGTGTGCGTACTTAGTACATCGTTTTACATCACATGCTATGTATGCCCATTGTGTGCGTACTTAGTACATCGCTTTACATTTCATGTTATGTATGCCCATCGTGTGCGTACTTAGTACATCGCTTTACATTTCATGCTATGTATGCCCATTGTGTGCGTACTTAGTACATCGTCTTACATTACATGCTATGTATGCCCATTGTGTGCGTACTTAGTACATTGTTTTACACGACATGCTATGTATGCCCATTGTGTGCATACTTAGTACATTGTTTTACATTGTATTTCTGTTGCATATGCTCATCCAGCATATGAAGACATTATGCTACATTTTGAACCATTGTGACCATTTGACTATGTGAACCGTCTAAACCCGTTTGATTATATTAACCGTTTGTAACCATTGAACCGTGTGAACTGTTGTATCCGTTGACATGATTTACATTTGACAATAGACATTTGACTATACATAAACATTTCATCTTGATGGTTTGGTTTGAGTAAGTGATTAAGTAACGAGGCGTGTGTAATATGATACAAGCATGGTGGATACGCCGCTGGTACGTCCTATATATAAGTGTTTGTATGGTATTGCATATCGTAGCATTATTTGAATCATTTCAATTTGAGACATATGACATTTTATACAAATAACACACTTTTCATGAGACATTGTTTTACAAACTCATTTTACATGGTTATCCGTTCAACCATACAGTGTTCTCTTATTTATACATATCATCTGATCTTATCGTTTTTCAAATGATTTACAAGACAAAGCAAATTACAAAGTTCATGACTAAACATTTTCTCAAACATAAGTCATGAATCCCGTTTTCACAAAACCAATGTATCTCACAGGCATTTTTATGCTGACGTACCTATTTTCACATGTGTTTTCAGGAGATGATGCATAGGACTTATCAAGACATACTTAGGCGGACCTGTGCCTTAGTGACTTAAAACGAGACAAGAACTAGTTAAATTATGTTATGTATTCTTTGGTTCTTGTTTAAAGCAATGTAAACTTTCATGTTTGATTAATAAAACGAAACTTCATTTACCATCGATTTGAACAATTGATTCTGTTACAACACTCCCCGATGTTTCCGCCACGATTTGTGTGTTCTTCGTGGTTGGGGTGTGACAGAAAAGATGGTATCAGAGCCAATGGTTATAGGGAATTAGGTTATTAGTAATGCTTTGACCTAGTCTATAACCTTCCTAGGACCCTAACGCGAGTTTACTTGCGTTTAGTCATAAAACAATACCGTCACCTATCCTTAGGCGACGACCACAACAAGAACATAAATTTCAAAACCGCCTTGAAAACTAATCATCTGTTCTAGGATGATTGATTACTAGGTTTTGAACCCTCTGTTATAAGGTTTTGAACCCCTTTGAATTTTCAAAACTCCCGTCAAAGTTTTGGGTCCTAAATAGTGTGAACACGTGCAAACTGGAAGAGTGAATGCCTGTACCCTGGGTTTTCTGTCTAAGGTTAGAGTGTTCGTACAAATCCACATAATCGGACCAGTCACTCTTACCTGGGAACTCTTGGGGTGAGTGTCCACTTATAGGCGAGCATGTCTTCGCGATACACTATGAGGATCTATTTGCTTTGATTCAGCCTTGGTGTTGTTTGTTTGCTTCATGATTCAAACAAATGACCATCAACCGTGATTATGGCCAGTGATTGTAACATCCTATTCTTACCCAATACCATTTTATTTGTTTCCTTTCATGTTTTCCTCTTTTAGAATGCCTCCTCGACGCGAACACCAGATAGCAACTGCCGAGCTGGCAGAAATTATTGCGCAGCAGATGGCTGCTCAATTCCCAAATCTCTTTGCTCAATGGAACCAAGCCAACAACAACAATGGTACATGCAATTTCAAGAACTTTAACTCGGCTAAACCACTCAAGTTTAGTGGTTCTGAGGGAGCAACTGGGCTTCTTCAATGGTTCGAGAGCATCGAGAATACTTTTCGCCATGTGCAGTGTCCGGATAATCGCAAGGTCGAGTTTTCTTCGAGTGTGCTTCAGAAGAGGGCTCTTACATGGTGGAACGGGGTAATGAGAGACCGTGGTGCAGATGTTGCTCTAGCACAGACATGGGCTGAACTGAGAGCTCTTATGATGAGAGAGTTTTGTCCTCGTCATGAACAACGAGCGTTGGAGAAGGAGTTTGATGATTTGAAACAAGATAGTGGCGAACACAGGGCATATACTGATAGGTTTGAGGAGTTGAGTCTACTTTGCCCGACAATGGTCGCCCCACTCGACAAGGCTATCGAAAGGTACATCGACGGCCTGCCTGACTCGATACAAGACATTGTCACTGGTAGCAACCCTACCACACTCCGTCAAGCCATTGAGCTATCTGCAACCTTGACTGAATCGCAGATCAGAAAGCATAAACTTTTTCGAAAGGGTGACAAGAAGCCAATCGAGGAATCAAAGACCATGGATGAACAGGCTGAATCTCCTAAGAAGTCAAAGAAGCGAAAGGCTTCTCAGAACTTCGCCGTGGTCGCTCACAATGGTCAAGCCGTCCCCAACCAACCAGCTCAACCCCCTGCTAGAAAACCATACAATGGAACTGCACCTTTGTGCAACCAATGTGGTCTCCATCATCACGCCAATGTGCAGTGCCGCAAATGCCAAACTTGTGGGCTTATAGGCCACACAGCAAGAGTCTGCCCAACTGCAGCTGCGCCAAACCAAGCTGGCAACAATCCTGCTCAAGGCCGTCTTCTACCAGGCTCTTGTTTCAACTGTGGCGAGATGGGTCATTTCCGAAGAAATTGCCCAAAGCTTGCTAATGCAAATCCAGCACAGGGATGAGCGTCTGACTAACTAGAAGACAACATCGTTTAGAAATAATCAAGTCTTATGTATTAGTTTCTTTTGTTGTCAAGACCCAAGGAACAGTTGATATCATTGTTTATAAATAAATCTTTCATTTACATTACGATGTAATTGTGTGGTTACATATATAAACGACATATCCCTTACAATACCGACAATCAGGAAAACCGTATTCCTTGAAGAACAAACTACCCCCAAAATTCTCCCATTCTATGACCTCTTGCGTCTTCCACAAAATTCCGTAGTACCCGTTTATTCTAAAGGAAACGAAGAACAAAGCGCAAGTTACAACATGAGACGAATACCCAAAGTACCACTATAAATCCTTAATAGGGTACCTAAGGATTTCCCGTAAGTCTTTAATTGTTGTTTACCTTAATTCGAATGTGGTGATTCCTTGTAATCAAAAATCAAATTTTGGGAGATCTTTCTATCTTCTCAGATAGATCCCAGTGAACATTGAGACCCGTCGATTGGTTTCCATATCCGTATTCAATCAATAACAAGTTAATAACAAATTATAATCAAGTTAAACAACTATGTGACTTTGTGCTTATGTGTTGTTGTGAGATCCAAATTATGTTATCCAAATCCTCGTAGAATCTTACATATCCTTGTACAAGAGATTCATAGTAGGATACCCAAAGGTATTACTTAAAATCCTCAATGGACTTCTATGTTATAGTTAAGTCCCTCGGATTATAAAGTCCTACTTCATAATTAGACCCTTGAGTGGTCTAGTTAAACAGATTCATCCAAAAATCTGGATAAGGATATCATGTGATGATATAGCTGAAAGGACTCTTTGGTGGCCTAACTAAGAAGATCCCCTGTCGATCTAATTAAAAGGAACCGATGGAAGCCTAGTCACCCTCATCACAAGTTTGATATCCTTCCCAAAACATTACAAAACAAACTGTGCGGACTGTGCAAGGGATTACGTAATTATGGATGCATACATAATTATGGAATTTAGTGCACAGAAACCACAACAAGTTCTGTCATGTGTCTAAAGTTAACTCTATTCATTTCCAACTCTGAGGAAGCAACCGTTGAAAATGACTCCGTTAGTTCATTTTCGTTTCTGAAGATTTACCCGTTGAGGAAATGAATATCCATTGTGAAATCCTTCATTTCCAACTCTGAGGAAGCAACCGTTGAAAATGACTCCGTTAATTCATTTTCGTTTCTGACGATTTATCCGTTGGGGAAATGAATATCCATTGTGTAATCCTTCATTTCCAGCTCTGAGGAAGCAACCGTTGAAAATGACTCCGTTAATTCATTTTCGTTTCTGACGATTTATCCGTTGGGGAAATGAATATCCGTTGTGTAATCCTTCATTTCCAGCTCTGAGGAAGCAGCCGTTGAAAATGACTCCGTTAGTTCATTTTCGTTTCTGAAGATTTACCCGTTGAGGAAATGAATATCCGTTGTGTAATCCTTCATTTCCAACACTGATGAAGCAACCGTTGAAAATGACTCCGTTAGTTCATTTTCGTTTCTGAAAATTTATCCGTTGGGGAAATGAATATCCGTTGTGTAATCCTTCATTTCCACTTCTGATGAAGCAACCATTGAAAATGACCCCGTCTGTTCATTTCCTTTCTGAAGAATGACCATTAAGGAAATAACAGGACATTACTTTGCATATCGCTGATGGTTATTTGGCAGAGTCACAAATAGACTCCTACGAATAAATTTCGGGACGAAATTTCCTAAAGTAGGGGAGACTGTGACACCTGTGTCACCGCGACCATCAAAGAAATACCAAGCCGATGAAATATTGTATTTCATACTTGGGATCTTGTATAAATATGTGTATGTTTTGCACATGTCAATTATTGTTCAATTTCAAACTCTACATTGCTTTCTAGAGCATTATACGCAAACTGGTGCGTAAACGTACTCAGTTTAATGCGACAAATACTCCGGAACATCAACACATACTCAACATACCTTAAATAACCTTTACATAACTTAGAAATAAGTTTTGAAGGCTTTGGTATAGCAAAAACAAGTTAATTCGCTTACAGGGACTAAACTTGACAAACTGCGAAAGTATGCCAATTTGAACTGTAACGAACATTCTGGAACATGTCCATAAGTTACACATACCATAAATATCCTTTACATAGCTTAGAAATAGGCTTTGAGGGGTTTGGTATGCTAAAACAAACTTTTGGATCATTCAGGGGCTAAAAGTGTCAAAAAGTGCACAAGTTTGCACTTTCGCGCATAACTTACGTTCTGAATACATCCGGACATCCAAAATTTATGTAAGCATCCTAATATTATGCCTTAGTGTTTGGCATGAGAAAAATCCATTCGTCGCGTCATTTGGATCGTCTTTCGCGCTTATGCGCATTCCGTCGTAATTAAGCGAACATCGCAATCGTACGGCCAAACGAACCGACATCCGGAATATTTTTGAGCATATTTCATGTCCCCTACACTTTAACTTCATCTTAGAGCCTTGAAATGAGGTTAACGGGGCTTAAACGTGCCAAAAATGGGCCAAAATACGTGTTTCTGAAGTGCAGGGACCAAAATTGTAAATTCTGATCTGGGAACCTTAGGCGGGGCGCGTGAGACTGTCAAACAGATTCAATGTATCTATTTAATGCAGTTGGCCTTTCGTTCGATCAAGAGGCAATGCCCTTTCACCTAATCAAGAGCCAAGGGGCAATTTCTGACTTACCACAAGAATTTGACAAGTGTACGCTCGAGATCGCGGCACGATATTCGATAAACGATCCTAACGGTTCCACTTTTCCTATAAATACCCCCCCTTTTGTGTAAAAACCCACAAGAATCAGATCTAAAGCTCTAAGTTGGAACCATTGTTTCATACCTGAGCTATTTGATCTAGATTAGCACTCGGGGACCCTCCGTAAGTCTTCTTTCGCTCTTTTATTCGCTTTTCGAGTCCGAAAGTCAACGTTTTGTTGACTTTCTGCATTGACCAGCTTATGGTCGATGCGAAGTTCATGGAACTTCATAACGTGAGCGTGATCACGATGGTTATAGTCCGTAGTGACTATACCTACTGATCACCACGTTATCTAGGCTCAGTGACGAGTCGTAGTTTCGGCCAAAATGCGCATTCTCGCGTATTTTGTAACCAAACTACTCGTGAGCATCAAAGCCGTTTGTTTTGATGCCAAACCTGTTTTCTAAACTTAGTTAAGCATGTTCTAACATGCTTAGCTCGTCACTTTTAGTATAGTGCTTATATAGGGTCGTAAGGTAAGCGATGTAAACCATCGCTTATACTTTCGAACCCGACCCATTTGGTCGATCATTTTGATCCGACCAAACGCATTAGGTGACCATAGCTATAACCTTCTGAGGTTATACCTTGTAGTCACGATGTTAGGCATTCCAGACGCGTTCTACGCGAACGACGCGTTAGGGTAGCATAAGCTACCTAAACGGGTCGTGATGGACCGTAAGCATTTAGGTTAAGTTTCATTTTAGTATGTAGGCTTTGTTAAACCATATTACACGAGTCTCCATACTCGTTTGGTTTACGAACCCGCGTACTATCCGATCCTTCCGATTTAGTCCGGTATATTAACATAGCTACCTATTAGGTGCCGTTTGATATCCCGTGATCTTTAGCATTATCTGGTTATTATACAAGAACTCTAAAGCAATCTCAGGTGAGTACATTGAACCCCTCTTTTACTATTTTCTAAACTGTTTTGGGGTGAAACACATGTGCCTATCTGTTACTTTCATGCTTTCCTGTTTTCACATCATATACTTGCTATGTTCGATAGTACATATATAGTACATGATTTCATTGTGTTTATGCTATGTATGTCCATCGTGTGCATACTTAGCACAACACTTTACATTACATTTTCATGCTATGTATGCCCATTGTGTGCGTACTTAGTACATCGTTTTACATCACATGCTATGTATGCCCATTGTGTGCGTACTTAGTACATCGTTTTACATCACATGCTATGTATGCCCATTGTGTGCGTACTTAGTACATCGCTTTACATTTCATGTTATGTATGCCCATCGTGTGCGTACTTAGTACATCGCTTTACATTTCATGCTATGTATGCCCATTGTGTGCGTACTTAGTACATCGTCTTACATTACATGCTATGTATGCCCATTGTGTGCGTACTTAGTACATTGTTTTACACGACATGCTATGTATGCCCATTGTGTGCATACTTAGTACATTGTTTTACATTGTATTTCTGTTGCATATGCTCATCCAGCATATGAAGACATTATGCTACATTTTGAACCATTGTGACCATTTGACTATGTGAACCGTCTAAACCCGTTTGATTATATGAACCGTTTGTAACCATTGAACCGTGTGAACTGTTGTATCCGTTGACATGATTTACATTTGACAATAGACATTTGACTATACATAAACATTTCATCTTGATGGTTTGGTTTGAGTAAGTGATTAAGTAACGAGGCGTGTGTAATATGATACAAGCATGGTGGATACGCCGCTGGTACGTCCTATATATAAGTGTTTGTATGGTATTGCATATCGTAGCATTATTTGAATCATTTCAATTTGAGACATATGACATTTTATACAAATAACACACTTTTCATGAGACATTGTTTTACAAACTCATTTTACATGGTTATCCGTTTAACCATACAATGTTCTCTTATTTATACATATCATCTGATCTTATCGTTTTTCAAATGATTTACAAGACAAAGCAAATTACAAAGTTCATGACTAAACATTTTCTCAAACATAAGTCATGAATCCCGTTTTCACAAAACCAATGTATCTCACAGGCATTTTTATGCTGACGTACCTATTTTCACATGTGTTTTCAGGAGATGATGCATAGGACTTATCAAGACATACTTAGGCGGACCTGTGCCTTAGTGACTTAAAACGAGACAAGAACTAGTTAAATTATGTTATGTATTCTTTGGTTCTTGTTTAAAGCAATGTAAACTTTCATGTTTGATTAATAAAACGAAACTTCATTTACCATCGATTTGAACAATTGATTCTGTTACAACACTCCCCGATGTTTCCGCCACGATTTGTGTGTTCTTCGTGGTCGGGGTGTGACAACACCGCCGCCGCCCACCCCATCACGAGTTCTTTTTGTAACGCATTGATTGTATAACGCGTTGAAATTGGATAAGGCTCTGCAATGTTGCATGTAAGGGGCATCTCTCACTACGACACGTGTACATATTCATGAATATGGAAGAAAATGGGAGCACCCCCACTACAACACGTGTACATATTCATGATTGTGGCAGAATTCTATAAAAATAAAAATTATAAAAATTTGGGAATGATAGAAGTCTATCACTAGTGACCACTCCCACTACACTTCTATCACTAATGATAGAATATTGAGCGATGACATGGCACGAGTTGATTGGATAATGGGAGTGACAGAATTCTATCACTAGTAACCAGCTTTCCCCTAAGGTATAAAGATAAAAATAATAATTTGGGGCCTACATTCTGTTGAATTGTGTCTATTCTTTTCTACTGACTTTGTAATAATATTGTTTGAAAAAAGAATTGGATATTAGATATTTAGCATTCACATCCATTTCACCATATTTTCACCCTAAATTACACTAAAAAACACTACATTTTCTCTCTCTCTTTTTCAATTAAATAATATTTTTTATACATTTATTATTACCTTTTTCTCTCTCCTTCACTCACAATCACTTTCAAAATATATTAAAAAATTATAGGGGGTGATTCGGTGAACAGTGTCCCTCCAAATATACAGATGAACAGTAACATTTTCTCTCTCCTCTACTCACAACCACTTTTTATACTCTTTAAAAACTTCATACACACAATTTGATGGATTGAATGTGAATGCTCGATGGATCAAAGTACGGTCTTGCAAACGTCACAAGATACAAGAAGTATTTTAGTATTTCATTTGTAAGCATATATATAAGCACAATGTTGATTCTATATATTTTGTAATTTTCGTACTGAAGTATAAATATAAAAATAATGATTTTGGGCTGACATTCTGTTGAATTTTGTCTACTCTTTTCTACTAACTTTGTAATAATATTGTTTGAAAAAATATTACATACGTCCAGCTTGCGGTATGCACATATAAAGGATATATGTGTGGACGATTGAGGGGCAAAAGTGAAAGTGTACTATTTTTAACGTTATTTTAAATAATTTCGTGAAAATAACGTTAAAGACCGAGGACGGTTAATCATGCATCATGTGGTGGCGTTGATAGCTGAAAGACAAAATGGTACATGCACTAATCGGTCTTTGTCCTGATTGCTGAGTGTTATGTGCTTTATGTCTAATGCTTGATGTAAAACTACTATCGAGCCGGGGGTCTCACTTGAAGCAGCCTCTCTATTCCTACGGGGTAGAGGTAAGACTGTCTACATCTTATCCTTCTCATACCCTACCTTTGCTTTCCTATTGGTAGGATTACTGAGTATGATGATGATGATATTTACTAGGGATGGGGCAAAGTATGGTTTTACAAAAGTCACATAATACAAGATACAAGAAGCATTTTAGTATTTGATTTGGGAGCATATATATAAGACACAATGTTGATTTTATATATTTGTAATTTTCAATTTGTAAGTATAAAGATAAAACTAATGATTTTGAGCCGACATTCTGTTGAATTGTGTCTATTCTTTTCTACTGACTTTGTAATAATATTGTTTGGAAAAAGGATTGCATATTAGATATTTACTAGGGATGGAGCAAAGTACGGTCTTGCAAAAAAAAAAAAAAAAGGAATAAAGCATATCGAGTTTAGGTAGGACCGGGGAGGGGCTCCTTTGCGTGCCAGCCATCACTCCAAAACTAATTTCCATATAGCTGCATTCATTTTGGTGGTTATTAATATTGTTTTTTAGTTGCACAAATGATGTATGGAGTTTTGTTTTTAAGCTCAAAACTCAAAAGTGATGTGTATATCTTTTATATAAAGAAGAGATTTGACAAAGTACATTTTAGCAAATAAACAAAAGTGATAAAATCTTAAAATAATAACTGAGTTTTAATATACTATTTTAATAAAGTCGTGAACTACAAAAACCATTCATGGTTGTATTATTTTTTTTTTATAAATGTTAATTTTCTAAAGGGTTATTGTATTATATCACTCTCAACTATTGGATATTGGTTGCTACCACTCTCAACTATTACTTTGATTCCCACCATTCCTAACTTAACATTTTGTGTGTTGTGTCACTCCGGTTGAGTGGTTTTTGGCTCTCATATTGTCTTTTAGGAGCAGATTCACCTGCAGTTATTAGTAATTCACAAAGTGTTAGCCTAATATCACCAATAACATAACACAAGTTAAACACTAAGAAATGTTCACCTGCGAAGTGACACAACACACATACTGTTAAGTTGGGAGTGGTGGGAGTCAAAGTGATATTTGAAAGTGGTAGAGACCAATACCCAATAATTAGAAGTGATAAAATGGATTAACCCTTTTCTAAAACTATGTGACTTATAAGGGAATAAACATGAGTAGCGATTACCATATAGCGCTTATTTTTAATTAAGCTTACTTTAATGAAATACCTAGATTATAACCTCGTGTATTACACGGGTTGAATAAATGAATTTTATATGCCAAATAATAAAACATTATCTTTTTAAAAACCTCCTTTATTGCACGGGTTAAAGATATGTAATTTTATATATTAAATAATAAAATAAGTTATATCTATAAAAACCATATGTATTGTACGGGTTGAATAAATGTAATATTATATACCAAATAATAAAAAAAATTATATCTTTAAAACAATTGTATTACACGGGTTGAATAAATGTAATATTGTTTACTAAATAATAAAAAATATATTTTTAAAAACCCCCGTGTATTACATGGGTTGAATAAATATGATTTTATATACCAAATAAAAAAAATATATTTAAAAAAACTAACGGATTTTTTTATATTTAAAGTAGGATAAGATTGAATATTAATCTGAACTAACGGATTTTTTTTTTTTATATTTAAAGTAGGATAAGATTGAATATTAATCTTTATTTATTTATTTAATATAAGATTGAAAAATCATATGATTGAATAGGTGGGAGGTTGTATGATGATAAATCGGTTAACTGTACTGAATGATAAAGATAATAATGATTGTTGAACAAATTAATTATTCGAATTTAACAGAAACATTTGTGATGTTAGATGGATTTTTTTAGTTATTTGAAAGTTAATATCAACTTTCATAAAAAATGTAATTTTTTCAACTTGTCGATAATTTAAGCTTCCGGTCAACCCATAATACTTAACCAATCGGAATATTTAAGATTATATAGATAATTAACTATGAATTCTTATTAGATTTGATTAAATTCTTATTAGATTTGATTAAATTTTATTGATAATAAAAATTTGTATTAGATTAAATTTTAGATTTGATTAAATATTATTAATAATAAAAATTTGTTTTTAATTTAGATTAAATATTAGAGTAAATTACGTTTTTGGCCACTGTGGTTATATCACTTTTACTATATTAGCCCAAAATAAGATTTTTTTAACATATGTGCCCTCATGATCTCTATAACTAACTATTTTGGCCCCTGAGTCTAACTCAACCTCTTACCCTGGTTAATTATTTGTCACATACAAGGGTATTTTTGTCCTTCCCTTTAAATCTAATTTCTATTTCTAACCCAGATTTGAGAAAGAAACCCAGATTTCAAGAATATCCAAAATCAGATTTTACAAAAAGTATTGTCCTTAAAATAGAAGAATCAAGAATCTTCTCCATGTTTCCTAATCCACCATTGACCTCACGTTGACTTTTTCAATGGAAGAAATCTTCATCCACATGTAGCACTAGACTCATGTGCATCATTTCCTCTTGAATTTCTTTCACTCGCTCAGTTCCCAACTCAATTTCACACACAAACTTTCATTCACTTCAATTCAACAATCCCACTCAAGTCTCATAACCTTTTCGGCTTCAACTGCATCATCCACCATAAAAAGGTTCGTTATAATCTTTCATTTCAGTTAAAAATCAGATACCCTTTATTCATTACTTCAATTCGGACATGGGTTTTGCTTTGCTTGTAATAAAGTTTAGATTTTTAGGGTTTCTTTTCGTAATTCATGTTGTTTCTATGTTTCTTGTTATTTTGAGTTTTTTCGGTATTAATTTCTTGATTTTTTTTTGCTTGTTTCTTGATTTTAATCATAAATTATTGTTTGTTTATTTAAATTCTTGATATCTTTTAGCCAATTTTCAAGTTGGAATTGATTATGCTGTTATTCTATTTGTTCTTGATTCTTCTATTTTGAGGACAATACTTTTTTTAAAATCTGATTTTGGATATTCTTGAAATCGGGGTTAGAAATAGAAATTAGATTTAAAGAGGATGAGAAATTACAAAAATACCCTTGTATGTGACAAATAATTAACCATGGTAAAGGGTTGAGTTAGACTTAGGGACCAAAATAGTTAGTTATAGAGACCATGAGGGCACATAGTTAGTTATGACTTCATCAGATAAGATTTTATCGCGAAGGTTTTCATTCACCTCTTTGATGTTAGCAAAAGCAATAATGCAATTGTCAGAACACAGTTTTTCAAGAACTTGAGGTGATACCTTTGCAGCAGCCATCATTGCACAATCACATTTAGGATTTTCCTCATCTTCAGCTCTCTCTTCTATCTCACCTGTCTTTTCTTTTTCGGACCATGGATCTGTCAGTGGTTCAATCAGGGTGCTTGAACTTTCTTCCAATAGTAGTTCATTTGCCACAGCAGTAACCACTTCTTCAATCACCTCATCCACTGTTTCAGAGGCCAGCTGTTCCTCTTCAGATTCAACCCCCTCCTGTATTGACTCTAATGCCATCAAACAAAATTCATCATGAGAAGAAACATTAGAAGCATAGAGTGCAAAATTTTCATCACTGAGGTCTTCAGGCATACTGCTCCAGTCAACAAATTCTTGAGTAAAGAAACTTTGTTGATCTGGTTGTTTTGCTACTGGAGCAGTGGTTTGTGGTGCAGGTTGCACTTGTGCCTGGGGAGCAGGGGTTTGAACATATTGGATCTGTGGAGCAGCTGTTTGGACATAATGCACTGGCACAGGAGCAACAGCATAGTGAGCAGTGTTCACATGTGCTGCTGAGGCATATTGGGCATAGTGCACAGTGTTTTGATTTTGAGGTCTAGGATTTGAACTAGGGTGAGTGATTATGGGACCAGTTGTTTGACTCCTACACTCTCTAGCAAAATGTCCTAACCTATTACACTTATAAAACTTGATTTTCGATTTATCCAACCCAACCCTTAGATTCCCATGCAACCCTGGGAATTTTCGCCCTGTTCTTTTATAAAACTTGCTAGTTCTAACACTTAGCAAGGCCAGTTGGTGCAGGATGTCCATTTCCTCTAGATCAGTGGGGTCGAAATGCTGTAGATCATTGAGTTCAAAGCTTAAATTTTCTGGCATCTGGTTTTCATTTGCAGTGAATGCATAACCTGTAGAGTGAGGATCAGGGTTGTTAAAATTTGCACCAGCAGTTATGTCAATGAAGTGATCATAACCCTGATCCTTACCACTAACACCAGATTCTTCTTGACCCAGAAGAGCAGTGTTACCGAATGAATAATCATCAACGGTTTTCCCTGACTCTTGTAACTTCCTTTTCAGGTTCAACTCCCTTTCGTAGGTCAGGAGTCGACCATGGAGTTGGGTCAAGGTCAGATCCTTGAACTCAGGTGAATTTCGGGTGACAAAAGCTATTGTGTCCCATTTTTCTGGCAGTGACCTGAGGAACCTGCTGTTTTGAGTTGAGTTTGTAAAAGTGGTTTTAACAAGCCTCAGTTCACTGATGAGACAACTGAAACGCTCAAATTGTTGCGTCAGTGATTCACCTTTAACATGACAAAATGTTTCATACTGTTGGTTCAGGATTTCCCTATTGTTTTCTATGACTTCTTCGGTACCTCCAAACTGTTCCTTAAGCGCGTCCCACGACTCTTTGGCATTGTCACAATGTAACAATCCAGCATATATTTCGTTGGGCAGCGCTGATGCTATGATACTAAACGCTTTAGCATCTAGTTCAAATTTTTGATAATCCGTTTCAGTATAATTTTCAACAGGTTTTGGAACTTGTTTTTTAGCATCTTCAGCGCTTGGCACTGTAGGAACATGAGGACCAAAGATGACAGACTTCCAACAACCTGTGCTTTGTTGAGCGAGGATGTGACCCATCCTCCTCTGCCAGATGTTGTACTCATTTCTTTTTAGCATAGGTGGTTTAAAAAGAGAACCAATGTTGTTTTTATCGCCCTGAGATTGTGACGTCATTCTTGTTGTTTTACAGGTACTGAGAAATCAACTTTAATGGTGATTAATCCTTACTCTGTTTTTCAACGACGAACAAACGATCAGTATCAACTGTTTTGAGCTGAACTATTTACGTCAAAATGATTGTTAAATCAAATTTGACTGTCCAAGCTCTGATACCAATTGTTGGATCTGAGTTTGATTTTGATTGTATTTTATGTTTGTAAATAAGATGAAAATGGACGAGTGTGCAGCGGAAATTATAATGAACACAAACTTTGCATACAATCAAACGAGAGTAATACTTTTATCAAACATCTTTACACAATGAACCGAAAGATTGAATTTATTTCAAACACGATTACAATGATTGATGAATGATTGCAAACTCCCCCTCAGCCAGAGCTCAGTAGTTTGTTCGTGCAAAGAAGACGAATGATGCAAAGAGCTGATAGAACAGTACAAAGTACTGAACTATTTATAGGCACTTGCAAACTACTGAGCATCTTAGCTGACGTCACCATGAAAGTGACATCTAACCTCCTAACAAACTCTAACCTCTGATCTATACAGACACTGCTTGTGTTAACTACTGCTAATACATTCTATTACAAAACAGACTTTAGAACAGCTGCTGCAACCTTCTACTGCTGTGAACCCAGCAGCACTTGTCCGGATCAGCAGTGCTTGACTCAAGGCAGTAGATTGAATCAGCAGGACTTTAGTCTTCCATCAGATCTTTAGTTGAGCAGCAGTTATGGGTCAGCAGTTTAGCAAGATCAGCAGATAGGAGGTCATCAGTAGTTGTAATCACTTTCAAGGGGAGAGATTTGTATATCAACATCTGCTTATTCAAGATCCACTGCTCTGATCCGGTTTTGGCTTTAATTATCTGTTCCTCTGATAGGGTTCAATCCCAACAGACCCAGATGCAAAAAGTTTGAGTTTTGGACTAAAGTGGCAAAATTGACCAAACCACAGGGACCAAAATGGTAGTTTACTCTTATTGTTAGTATTATTAATAATTTTAAGAGTAAACTGCCATTTTGGTCCCTGTGGTTTGGCCAGTTTTGCCACTTTAGTCCAAATCTCAAACTTATTACATCTGGGTCCCTGTGGTTTGCATTTTGTTGCCATTTTAGTCCAAAATTCAAAAACCCCATTTTTTTGACTGTTACAACCTCCTATTTTGTCCTTTAGTGCAGGGGCATTTTGGTCCATGTTAATTTATTATAACATTTCAATAATTAATAAATTCATCTTCAAGAACATCATCAAACTTCTTCATCAAAACCCAGAAAATCCAGAAAATCAAGAACAACATCTTCAAGAAAATCAAGAACCCAGAACAAAACCAGAAACCATCACAAAAATCAAAATACCTCCAACAACAAATCAAAACAAAAACCGATTTGTAAAAAGAAACGAGGCTCAGATCTGTATCTTCAAGAACATCATCATCAAAACCTAGAAAATCCGGAAAATCAAGAACATCATCTTCAAGAAAATCAAAAACAGATTTGTAAAAAGAAACGAGGCTCAGATCTGTATCTTCAAGAACATCATCAAACATCATCATCAAAACCCAGAAAATCCAGCAAATCAAGAACATCATCTTCAAGAAAATCAAAAACCGATTTGTAAAAAGAAACGAGGCTCCAACAACAAATCAAAACCGCCATGGCTGCAAACAGAGGTTGCAAGCGCACTTGCCCTCCTCCGATTCTGCCACGCCAAGCTGCGGAAAATCTCAAATGTTGACCCAATTTTGACTCGGATTAGCTGAAATCATCACAGCCTCGTGGTGAATAAAAGGAACTAACAAAATCAGAGATCATCATCCTTCACAAAAACTAACAAAATCACAGATCATCTCGATGTGAATAAAAGGAACTAACATATCATCAGCCATCATCTCGATCCCTTAAAACTAATAAAATCACAGATCATCATCCATCACAAAATCACAGATCATCATCCGTCTCCCCTCCACCACCGTACACCCTCCACCACCGTCTCCCCTCCACCACCGTCACCCCTCCACCACCGTCTCCCCTCCACCACCGTCACCGAAACCCTCCACCACCACCGTCTCTAACCACACTGTAAAAGCAGATTATTTACCTGGTTTTCAACAATACTTTTGCTACACCGTCGTAGATCGAACATAGAAGGTTCCAGATCTGCTAAACTTCCGGCGGTTTAGGGTTTCAGTATCGGCTTTAATGGTGACAACGGTGGTGGCGCTTTAGGGTTTCAGTGGTGTCGGTGGTGGAGTTCACAGTGGTGGTGGTGGGAAGGGGGTGGAGGTGGCGGTGGTGCTATAGAGAGAGAGAAGAGAGAGAGAGAGAGGGAGGAGGTGGCGGTTGTGGTGCTATAGAGAGAGAGAGAAGAGATAGAGAACTGATTATGATCATCGTCATCCCCAACATCATCATCCTCAATATATATTAAAAAAACTAAAACAAATGAAATTTAAAAAATGACCAAAATGCCCCTGCACTAAAGGACAAAATAGGAGGTTCACAGATCATCTCGATGTGAATAAAAGGAACTAACATATCATCATCCATCATCTGGATCCCTTAAAACTAACAAAATCACAGATCATCATCCATCACAAAATCACAGATCATCATCCGTCTCCCCTCCACCACCGTACACCCTCCACCACCGTCTCCCCTCCACCACCGTCTCCCCTCCACCACCGTCTCCCCTCCACCACCGTCACCGTAAACCCTCCACCACCACCGTCTCTGACCACACTGTAAAAGCAGATTATTTACCTGGTTTTCAACAATACTTTTGCTACACCGTCGTAGATCGAACATAGAAGGTTCCAGATCTACTAAACTTCCGGCGGTTTAGGGTTTCAGTATCGGCTTTGATGGTGACAGCGGTGGTGGCGCTTTAGGGTTTCAGTGGTGTCGGTGGTGGAGTTCACAGTGGTGGTGGTGGGAAGGGGGTGGAGGTGGCGGTGGTGGTGGTGGTGCTATAGAGAGAGAGAAGAGAGAGAGGGAGGAGGTGGCGGTTGTGGTACTATAGAGAGAGAGAGAGAAGAGAGAGAGAACTGATTATGATCATCATCATCCCCAACATCATCATCCTCAATATATATTAAAAAAAACTAAAACAAATGAAATTTAAAAAATAACCAAAATGCCCCTGCACTAAAGGACAAAATAGGAGGTTGTAACAGTAAAAAAAATAGGGTTTTTGAATTTTGGACTAAAATGGCAACAAAATGCAAACCACAGGGACCCAGATGTAATAAGTTTGAGATTTGGACTAAAGTGGCAAAACTGGCCAAACCACAGGGACCAAAATGGCAGTTTACTCTAATTTTAATCAATTAAATGAGAGAATGACAAGTGTCCCAAAACAGGTTTCTTTTATTATATAGTATAGACTAGGTTGTAACCCCGTGTATTACACGGGTTAAGTAAATAAAAAAATCAAATAGTTAATAACGGAGATTTAACAATTATAAAACGATATTTTAAGACGCTTTTCTGATATCCGAAATTTTTTTTGTGTCAAGCATGATCAAAACTTGTGATGTTTGTCAAGTTTATAAACATGAAAGCATTTAAACCATCGATTAGAAGACAATTTGTATCATTGACTTTCTCACGACGTGAACATACATTTAATAACCTAAGTTTTATTTAAATAATAGTTATCTTAATTTATTAGTTCTAAAAATATTGTTGAAATGTTTAGATTAGGCATATAGCAATTAGCAAATTAGATAAACTATAGCTACAAAATAATATTTAAATTAATTAGATAAGTATAAATTATCGGTAATTATTAAATTATATAACTTTAAAATTTAAATATCTGGATGTGAGTTGCATCTTAAAAGGATGGTTGTTTTTGGATAAATTTATTAGTATGATAAACGTAGTTATTATTTTTCTTGTATTTTAAATATATTAAATAAACAAATAATTTGTTAAGCAAGAAAACCGTTCCCTCCACCCTCGTTATGAAAATGCTCGATATTTGTTTCAATTATTAAGATTTAATTTCTAACCTAGTAATAATATAAATAAATAAATAATAAGATATTTTATAAAACTTTATCCGTAATTTCTTAAATGTTTGAAACATATATTAAATTTAATAATTTAAATTAAATAATAGTTATCTACAATTAAGTAAGAGTAGATAGTCTAGAATAATGACAAACGTCCTTCCATTGGTTTATTTTATTATATAGTAAGTATAGAACATTATGAAACTTTAGTATTATCTAGTGACTTTTTTTCTTTATAATTACCTCAGGGATAATTACAAATAGTAACAAGGTTTCATATATCTTCTATTTTTGTATGTTACTTAACTTCAAAAAATTTAATATTTATAAAGAATCACAAAATTGAAACAATGTTGAAACTTAAGTGGTTTTAGTGTCACAAAATAAACGTAAATAACCTTAGTGAAACAATGAATAAACTTATGATCATATGTGATGAAACACTGGTTAACACCGAAGGTTAACTAGTTAGGTCGTCTCTTATGTGGGTTCAATCTCCTTCTCTACTCGCTTAAGACTGAGGTCCTGCAAAACAGTAACACCGTTAGCTCATTAAGAGGGGAATATGGGGTTTCCCTCTTAACCGGGCTCCGGCGTGAGAATAAGTACTGCTCTGAGGAAGAAATAGTGTGTGTTGTAGGTGAAAAGTGAGGAGAACAGAATGGATATCCTGAATGATGAAGGGTCCTATTTATAGCCGGAGGGTGAAGGAGGGAGGAGCGACCTTGCCAGCTGCTATCGGGCGCCAACTGTCCGACCAAGGGGAATATCCTCTTGATCTCCTCTGCTGTGGTCAGGATAGTGGTACACGTGGCGCGCCTTCGTTGGTCCATGTAGGAGGACTGGTACTGCAGCTGTCGGTCTGCCCCCAGGTAGTGTTGCAGGTCCACATGGTGTCTGGACATTGGTGACACGTGTTGTCCTTCTTGTCTGGAGGAGCATCTTCGGTGCCACCTTGACATTTTACAGAAGCTTCTAGAAGCTTCTGGATTTACTTGCTGATGTAGGTGCGATGTTGGACGGGAAAGGTGATGTGGTCCTTGCCATGTGTGCATGGAATTGGGACCATACCTCTTCAAGTCCCCCCAGTCCAGTGTGCCTTCTAGTTGAGTTGATCGTCTAGGAGGGATTCTGGACTTATAAGGGTACTTGTCTTTGTTGTTTTCCTTTGTAAGGCGCATGACGATGGCCTTACGAAGATGAGTCAGTAATGGCGTACGGTGCATGGTGGATACCTTGCAAAGTTGAGCCAAAGGGGTGCACGACGCATGGTGACAACCTTGCAAAGTTGAGCCAAAAGGATGCACGGCGTATGGTGGTCATCTTGCAAAGTTGAGCCAAAAGGGTGCATGGCGCATGGCGCATGATGGCAACCTTGCAAAGGTGAGCCAAAATGGCGCATGATGGCAACCTTGCAAAGTTGAGCCAAAATGGCACATGGCGCATGATGGCAACCTTGCAAAGTTGAGCCAAAATAGCACATGGCGCAAGATGGAAATCTTGCAAAGTTGAGCCAAAAAAGCGCATGGCGCATGATGGTAACCTTGCAAAGTTGAGCCAAAAAGGCGCATGGCGCATGATGGCAACCTTGCAAAGTTGAGCCAAGAGGACGCACGGCGCATGGTGGCGACCTTTCTTTTTTGCGGTTCCTTCTGAAGGAAGTTTCTTTTCTTGGGATGAAGACAACTGACATGACTGATGTGCCGTCTGATGTTGTTGTCTTTTCGGAGATGAACAGTCGCCTTTTCAGATCCATCAGTTACTTTTTCGCCGGGTGTCAGACGTGTGTGCCGCCCACTTTCCCGAAAAGCAAGGCGACGGTTTATCTCTCTTCTGACGTGTCCTCTCCCCATTAGCTGACCGTCTGTCTTCCTGACGATCCACTACCCATCGCATTAAATGAGATGGGTATAAATAGCTGGCGGTTTCTACTCTTTTTTCACTTTTTGAAATTCAAAGTCTCTTTTCTTCTCATCTTCTTCTCCATATCTCTCCTTTCTTTTATCTCCAAGTCTTTTTTCTTTCTTAATCATGTCTACTGGAGCGAATCCTTTGAGGAAAAGGAAATACCGACCCCGGAATCCCCCTGGTCCGGATCGTGCGAAGATTAATTGGAAGGAGGAAGAATTCCAAAATCTTGTTCCTGATATGGGTTTTCGATCAGAGTGGGGTGCCCAGTTTCCAACCCCTAATTCTACCGCCTTGGATGCTCCACCGGGGTACATAGTGTTATATGCTGCTTACTTCCAGGAAGGTAACTTTCGTCTTCCTATGACGAAGTTCACCGGAGAGGTTTTGACAAACTATGGCTTATACATTTCGCAGATTAACGCCCTAGGGTTACCCCGGATTACTCACTTTGAATTCATATGTAGGGCCAATCGTATTGAACCAACTTTCGAGATGTTTAATGTGTTTTTTTTCGTGAGTTATACTGGTGGTTTCTACTCCTTCAACTCCCGATCCGGTGGGGTTAGTCCTTGCAGTACTAACCCACCAAAGAGTCTTCATGACTGGAAGCAGAAGTTCTTCTACATTCACCGTGGGGTCATTCCCATTGATATGCATTATCGTGAAGAGAGTGAAAGAATTCCTCGTGTGAATGTGTCCATAGATTTTGCTTAGCAAGAGTGGTACAAAGTGTTGACTTGGAAGGTTACTTCTATCACTCAACTTGAGGAGAGGGTACTGGTGGCAGTCGGGATGAGTATGTTATGGGCACCCCAGAAGCCTAGGGGTGTCCCTGTCTATGGCTACCAAGGGAAAGGTATTACTGTTGCTAATTTATTGTTATACTCTTTCTTAATTTGTCATGCGTCTCCTCATGTTGTTGTATTTTACAGTTGAGTATAGCTTAATAAACGTCCTTGATCCTAAAGCCGGTGGTGCTATGGTCGTTGCATATTTGCCCAAATGGAGGCCTGTGTGGTTGGATCAGATAAGAGATCGCTTCTTGCACCCTACCAGTGAAAGCCTTGCTACTTATGCTAACACCGTTTTAGGTGACGATGGTGGGGATGATCTTGACGATGTACTTAGTCCTACTCGAGAGGAGGTTATCGTCCTTTCGAGTGAGGGTTCTGATAGATCGCGTGAAGGTCTAATCCCTCGTTCTCGCGTGCAGGTCCATCACAAGGGGCTGTCAACGAGCCTGTAAATGAGCCTGCTGGTGACGATGTTGATGTTCCTACTGATGCTGCTGAACAACTTGAAACCAGGAAGAAGAAAAAAGTAGATACGTCTGAGAAGAAGAAGAAGTTTGAGGAACCTGTGGCTGGGGCACCTCGTAAGCAACCTTCTAACTTCTCCCTTCTGGACTATTTTGTCGTTTCTGACACGCTCTCTGGTTTAGACGCAGGAGATAAGCGTGCTGAACGTGATCCAGATGATGATGCCACGTTGACAGAAATAGTGAAAAAGAAGAAAGCTTTGGAAGACAAGAAGAAAGAACTTGACGAACAGGCTACTGCTGCTCTTGCGGAGAAAAAATCCAGGTCTCAGAAGGAGACTACTGCTGCACCTTCTGAGTCGGAGGTTGACTTGGGTGTTTTTAGCGCGAAACCTCGTAACCTCTTTGAGAAGATATATAAGTCAGCTTCTGGTTCCCGAGGTACAGTTTTTCCGTTTGTATACGTCTTTTTCTTTGCCTTTCTTTACTGCTTTTGACTATCGTGCTTGCCTTGTAGCAGGTGTTAAATCAGGTAAGAGTGCTCCTAAGGTCGATATTTTCAAGATTACTCCTCCTACTTCTCCACCTTCTAGAATCTTTGGTCTATCTCGTCTGCATGCTGATCCAGGAAAAAGGAAGGAAGATGATGTAAAGGTTGAGCAAGTTGGGGAGGGTGGTGATGGTGGCGATGGTGGGGATGGTGGTGATGGTGGTCGTGGTGGAGGTGTTGATGTTGAAGTGGAATCGAGCGAGACTACTCCCCACCACACCATTTACACCATGGTTGTCCGGGGCTCTGGAGAGGGAGGTGCTTCTGGGACTCACCATAGTCCAGAATATGAACATGTTCAGGGTGAGTCCTGGGATACCCACAATCCTGCCTGCGCTGATCTCCCACATGCCCCCCGATGGAACTTAACTAATGGCTCTCGGATGACCGATCTTGTTAACTGCCGTGAGTTCTTTTCCTTATCTCTCCCCCCTGCTGAGAGATTGTTTCGGAAGAGACACAATCGGATGGATCTCTTGGATGATCATATCCATCCTAGGGTCAACTTTTTCGCTACCTCCTAAGAGATTGCTCGGGAATGGCAGTTGATGGGGGAGGATACGTTGGAATTTGAGGCCGCGAAGAAGGCGTTTGCTAAAAAGAGAGAAAAATTCAATGCTGAGAAAAAAGGTTTGGCGTGGAGGGTTGCTGACGCGGAGGAGAAACTTGCTAAGGAAAAGCAGTTTAACACTAACAAGCAGAAGGAATGGGAGGTTGCTTATGAATGAACCAACAAGGAGATGCAAACCCAGCGTGATACTATTGTCAGATTGTCGGGAGAGAAGACTAAAATAAGCGATGAGGCTGAACAAGAGCGTACTGCGCACCAAAAGAGAGAAAGTGAATATCTCCAACGGATTGCTCAGTTGCAACAGCTTGTTACCGAAAAATCTGCGGAAGTTCGGGCTTCAGAGATTATAGCGGAGGAAGCTAATGTTGACAACAAGTGGTTGCTTGCGCACGGCGTTCCGTTGGTATGTTTTCCTTTGCGTCTCTTGTTTACCTTGCTTTGTTTTTTATTTTGTATGCTCGTTCTATTTCTTCCAGATTGCTGATCGTATCGTGAGGTCTGAGGAGTTAGCTACGTATATGTATGAACTTGGTGAAGCTGCGTAAGATCATGGTCGTAAAGACGGTTATGCCGAAGGAAGATCAGCTGCTGAGGCGAAGGAAGCATTGAAGAGCTTTAACTTATATAAAACTGACTGTGCTGCTCGTTATGCTGAGAAACAGCAGGAGTTCCAGTCTCTCGATTTTGCCATTGTCAAGGCTGCTGGAAAATTATCTCGAAAACCTGACGGAGTCGCGTTGCTGAAGAAAGCTCTTGGTGATGAAGACCATCAAGCTGGGGGTGCTGGTACTAGTCACAAGGATTGAAGGTTTCCGGCTTGCATGCCGCGTATAGGCCTGATGGCCTTGTAATCGTTCGACAATTCCTTTGAATAATTTACCCGTCTTTTATGCTTTGTGAACAATTTATTTTCGGTTGTTATGTTTGTTGGTATTTTGATACACTTGGTGTATTTATGCTAATTCTGGGTATATTTATGCTAATTTGGATACCAAGTGAATTAAAATACCAACAAACATAACAACCGAAAATAAATTGTTCGCAAAGCATAAAAGACAGGTAAATTGTTCAAAGGAATTGTCGAACGATTACAAGGCCATCAGGCCTATACACGGCATGCAAGCCGGAAACCTTCAATCTTGGTGACTAGTACCAGCACCCCCAGCTTCATGGTCTTCATCACCAAGAGCTTTCTTCAGCAACGCGACTCCGTCAAGTTTTCGAGAAAATTTTCCATCAGCCTTGACAATGGCGAAATCGAGAGATTCGAACTCCTGCCACTTCTCAGCATAACGAGCAGCACAATCAGTTTTATATAAGTCAAAGCTCTTCAATGCTTCCTTCGCCTCAGCAGCTGATCTTCCTTCGGCATAACCGTCTTTACGACCATGATCATACGCAGCTTCACCAAGTTCATACATATACGTAGCTAACTCCTCAGACCTCACGATACGATCAGCCATCTGGAAGAAATAGAATGAGCATACAAAACAAAAAAAAAAGCAAGGTAAACAAGAGACGCAAAGAAAAACATACCAACGGAACGCCGCGCGCAAGCAACCACTTGCTGTCGGCATTAGCTTCCTCCGCTATAATCTCGGAAGCCCGGACTTCCGCAGATTTTTCGGTAATAAGCTGTTGCAACTGAGCAATCCGTTGGAGATATTCACTTTCTCTCTTTTGGTGCGCAGCACGCTCTTGTTCAGCCTCATCGCTTATTTTAGCCTTCTCTCCCGACAATCTGACAATAGTATCACGCTGGGTTTGCATCTCCTTGTTGGTTCGTTCACAAACAACCTCCCATTCCTTCTGCTCTTAACCTTGTGGTCGTGGGTTCGAGCCCCACGGTGGGCGCCAATGATGAAACACTGGTTAACACCGAAGGTTAACTAGCTAGGTCGTCTCTTATATGGGTTCAATCTCATTCTCTACTCGCTTAAGACTGAGGTCCTGCAAAACAGTAACACCGTTAGCTCGTTAAGAGGGGAATATGGGGGTTTCCCTCTTAACCGGGCTCCGGCGTGAGAATAAGTACTGCTCTGAGGAAGAAATAGTGTGTGTTGTAGGTGAAAAGTGAGAAGAACATAATGGATAACCTGAATGATGAAGGGTCCTATTTATAGCCGGAGGGTGAAGGAGGGGGGAGCGACCTTGCCAGCTGCTATCGGGCGCCAGTTGTCCGACCAAGGGGAATATCCTCTTGGTCTCCTCTGCTGTGGTCAGGATAGTGGTACACGTGGCGCGCCTTCGTTGGTCCATGTAGGAGGACTGGTACTACAGCTGTCGATCTGCCCCCAGGTAGTGTTGCAGGTCCACATGGCGTCTGGACATTGGTGACACGTGTTGTCCTTCTTGTCTGGAGGAGCATCTTCGGTGCCACCTTGACATCTTCCAGAAGCTTCTAGAAGCTTCTGGATTTACTTGCTGATGTAGGCGCCATGTTGGACGGGAAAAGTGGTGTGGTTCTTGTCATGTGTGCATGGAATTAGGACCATACCTCTTCAATATGAAATATTCCCAAAACAAAACAAAACACTAGAAAAGAAATTTAAAAAAGAAAGAGTTCTTTATAACTACCAGTATTGTTTTGAGTGGTCTATAATGAATACTCATAAGAAGAAATTTTGTTTCTTCTATCCTCCTTATTATTCTCACTTTTTTTGGGTAAAGGGTTACCCTGGTGATTCTATTAAAACAACCGCAAATAAGTACAAGTAGTGAGGATGTGTTCCACACTAGTTCATATATAGGACATGCCCCATATATGTAAAACAAAAAACCAAGGAAAACTATGACACCCCATAACCTAGCCTACTATACATCAGTAGACGAAACAATACAAAAAAAAAAAACAAAAATAAAGTCCTCATCCGCCATCATCAAAAATGAAATTGCCAGAAACCGGCAACCCCTTCGCATGAACCAAAAAAGATCTATCCATTGGAGAATTTTGTAGAAGAGGTGCTAGCCTTTGCTTTCGAAGATGACGAATGTGTACCTGAGGTCATAAATTCACTAGTTTCATTATAGACTTCAACGACCTCGTCCTCATCCGAATCCTGCTTGTTACTTCTAGTCTGCGCAACTTTCTTCTCCACTCGACCCACAGTACTACCTCCCTGATTACCATCATCGTCCTTAAGAATGTCAAACGGGTTTGATGTTGAAACTTGGTTATTCACCAGACTCCTTAAGGACGATTTTGGTTTAGGTTTGACAACTAGCCTGTACACTACCTTCGGCTTCTGATTTTTCATATGGAGGCCTTGATTATTAACTTTCTTTTTCTTAGTACCCACATTCTGAAAATCATCATTATTCTTTCCAGAATCCCCACTTGAAGTAACCTGAGGGTTCTTTGGGCATGAGCAATCGTCATGACCAAACACACAGCAAGAGGAGCACCTCATAGGCTCCCAATCATACTCAATTTTGACCTTTACCTTTGAATAACCATTACCATCCAAGGATGGAATTGCAACAGTAACACTCTTTTTTAACTCAGCCTCTGCCTGAACCTCAATAAGCGCTCTAGCATAGCTGCTTCTTCCCCAAGACTCAGCACATATCGTGGCAGTATACGAATCCAACATCTTAGGATTCCCAATCTTAGAAGCAACCAAGCTAAGACCATCCTCGGTAAATGCCGCTAACGGCACATCATGCATCTTAACCCAAACTGGAACTACTTTAATATCCTCTTTTTCCATCTTTAAAGTAGCCGACCATTCCCTCAAGATTGTCGGTACATTTCAAATCAACCAAGGCCCATCCTCTAACATTCGATTCATCCCTTCCTTAGTACTAAACTTAAAGAAAAAGAACCCGTTTGCATTCATCATTAGCAGTGACAGACCATATTTAACCCAGTTGTTTTTAGCAAAATAATCGACCACAGGAAAAGCCAACCGTTTACCCAGAAAATATCCATACAAAGTGTTAGCATACCTATCATTGACTTGTTGAACCGATGTCAACGGAATTACAACATCAGCACCCTCATCTGTTTCGGTAGATTCCATCGCCCTGAAATTCACCTTAGTATTCTCCTTGGCGTTCTTAACAATGTTAGCAAATGATGTAGGATTTGCAACCCACGTATTTCGTGATTTTCCTTGGGCATCCGACACATTCATTCCATCCAGATCTGATAAAGGCGAATATCCCATATTGGGATAATCCCAACAATGTTCCGATCGTTCAACAGGCGGTTTCGCAAACCTCCCCTGATCGGCCGACAATTCCACTCCCTCGACACCTGTTGATGATGAACCCAGATTATCCAATTGAACCGGTAAGGTGACCTTTGTGAGTTCATCAATGATGTTTATACCACGTCTTGGCTACACAGTATTACCATCAACATCCAGAATTCGATCGGCTATCTGTTTAAACGTCAACGGCGGCCTTCCACCAGATTTCATTCGATCATCCATTACAAAGTTAACAACTCTCTATAACCCCACGAAAAAATAACGCAAGCCCCAAGAAACCACACGAACCAGATGACAACGAACAAAAAGAAAACCGAAACCCTAAACTAGCTGATTCCCTAACCCATGAATCTTACAAATCGGACAGAAAAACTGATAAATCTCGGCTGATCGACCAACAAATTAATCCAATATGCTCGAATCAGGAGTGGAGGCGGTGATTTTAAATAAAACAGAAAACCCTAGCCGACAATCAAAGAATTCCGCAAACCAGATTGAGAATTAGACGTTAGAACCTCTAATCTGTGATCTGATCTTGAAGAATCACGCTGAAGAAACTAGGGTTTCAAGAAGAGAAGAGGTCGCCATAGCTAGAGAGAGAATTAGGGTTCAGATTTTACTAAACTAGGGTTTCAAGGTTTATTCTCACTTCTTTACACTTTAAATGTTGTTTTTTAAACACGTTTTTTATTATTTTTTCAGATACACTTAATATATATTTCTTAACACGCTTTGATCATTTGCAGACCTTTCTAAACAATATCGAGGAAAAAAAGACACAATGAGTGGCAAAAAAAAAAAAAAGACACAATGACGCATATATAGAAAAGACAGAATGTTAAATAAAAAGACATAATGATATAAACAAAAATTCTAAAATCTACAAGCTATAAATCCAAAAGCAAAAACCTAAAATCTCATGTCGTAGACTTCGATGACACACTTCTAATGCTGCTTGAATTAGGTCAATCGGAGTACGTTTGAAACCCTTCTTACGACTTTTTTTAGGAGACTTTTTATTTGATTCTAACCTTTAAATTCATTTATGTATTTGTCTACGTTGCATTTTACATATTTTTTTTTAAACTCATTTACAACCTCAACATTTTTTTAGGTTAAAATAAATGATTGAAGTTTAAACAACTACAAACTACTCGAACCTTTTTTAACTACAAACCACTTAGGTTTCAGTATATTTCCAATCCGTTGATTATTTTAAGAAAAAGTTAAACTAAGTGACTTAAATTGAAAAAAATATGAAACCTGGTTAACATTTAGTTATTTTTTAATTTCATTGTGGAATATGAGTAGCTTAAGAGATATATAACTTAAGAGATATATAACTTAAGAGATATCTGATAGAGCTCAATTGTAGAAAGAAACTAAAAGAGAAGAAGATTTTCCAAAACCAAGCTAACCACTGATTGTTAGCCTTTCTGTTATTATAACTGCCAAACTCAACTAACTCAATACAACATTTACAATACGACCCTATACTATTATTGTTTATAAAAGACCCCCCTGAACTATTAACTACACATATCAATACCCCCCCCCCTTCAATCAAACCTTGTCCTCAAGGTTACCATAACCAAACCACTGTTAAACCACAACTACTGATAGTCCTTAACTACTGGTAAGACTTAACTACTGATAAGCCTCAACCACTGATAGACCTCTCCCGCTGATAAGACACAACCATTGATACGTACAACCACTAACAAGCCTCAACCACTGCTAGAACTGGAAATCAGGGAACCGCAGTTGTAAATCATGTCTATTCTCCCACGTAGCCTCAACTACTGACAATCCTTCCCACTGAATTAAAACCTGATGTACCCCTTTCCTTCCTTTCCTTATCAAACGATGATCCAATACTTTTGCTTGTTGATACAAGAACCTAGCTATTGTTGGGATCGGAACAACAGTGGTTGGTGGACCATTAGCCTGTTTGAGAAGTGATACATGGAAGACTGGATGCAATTGTGATTCCTGAGGCAAATCCAACTGGTAAGTAACTTCTCCAATTCTTTTTATGATCAAATAAGGTCCATAATACTTTGGAGAAAACTTATTAAATGTTGCCATTCTCAAAGACGTCTGAACATAAGGCCCGAGTTTCAAATATACCCAATCACCTTCTTTAAACATTCTATCACTTCCATGCTTATTGGCCTGTTGCTTTAATCTGTTTTGAGCCATCAACAGTGTAGACCTCAGCATTGATATAACTTCTTCTCTAGAGCACATCTCCTCATCCAAACTTGCAACTTTAGTATCCCTATGTATATAAGGTACATGCAAAGGAGGAGCAAACCCATATAAAGCCTGAAATGGAGTGGTTTTTATAGAAGTGTGGTAATTAGTGTTGTACCACCATTCAGCCAAAGACAACCAATGAGCCCAAGACTTCCCATAGTGTAAGATCATACACCTAAGATAAGTTTCCAAACACCTATTTACCACCTCTGTTTGGCCATCTGTTTGAGGATGGTATGCAATTGACATTGCCAACTCAATTCCTTGCAGTCTTGTAAACTCCTGCCAAAACGTACTAAAAAAAACTGCATCTCTGTCTAATACTATAGTTGTAGGCCATCCATGCAATTTATAGACATGATCAATAAAGCACCGAGCCATAGAACTTGCAGAAATAGGATGGGTTAGGCCCATGAAATGAGCATACTTAGTAAGCCTATCTACCACCACAAAAATTACATTTTTACCCTTTGACAAGGGTAGGCCAGTAATGAAATCCATACTTATGTCCGAAAACACACAAGTAGGAATAGGCAATGGCTGAATCAGTCCAGGAGAAGCCACGGTCTCATATTTGGCCTGTTGACAGACGTGACATTGCCTTATGAACCCTCTCACATCTTTAGACTGGCCCCTCCAATAAAATAACCCTTTCAACTTCTGACAAATGGCTTGAACCCCTGAATGACCTCCTACAGTTGACCCATGACACCATTGTAACAGTTCTTTCCTCAACTGAGCATCATTTCCAACTACTAACTTCCCCTTCCTTTTTAACAAATCCGCCTCCCAAGAGAACTGACCCACAACCACTGCCTTCTTCAACTGCTGAATCAGTGTTTGCACATTAACATCTGTTTCCCATGAAGCTTTTATCTTTGACAGTAATAAAGGATCAAAAGATGATACTGCCAAAGTGAAAAGGGAAGAGCTTTGTAATCTTGAAAGAGCATCAACCACTACATTTTCAACCCCTTTTCTATATTGTATCTCAAAATCATAATTCATCAATTTCACCATCCAATAGTGCTGTAGAAGAGTAGTAATCTTTTGATCCAACAGATGTTTCAAGCTCTTATGATCAGTTTTTATGATAAAATGACCAGTGATCAAGTAATAATGCCACTGTTTAACTGCTAGCAGAATTGCTAACAATTCTTTGTCATAAACTGACCAAGTTTGTTGCTTTGGAGACAAGGCCTTGCTGATAAATGCTAAAGGATGGTTGTTTTGCATGAGAACTGCCCCAATACCCAATGAAGATGCATCTGTCTCCACTATAAACTGCTGAGATAGATCAGGCAATGCCAATACAGGTGCTGAACTCAATGCTTGTTTAAGTTGGATAAAAGAGTCCTGAGCACTTTCATTCCATCTGAACCCATCCTTTTTGAGCAATTCAGTTAAAGGTTTAGCTATAACCCCAAACCCCTTGATAAACTTCCTGTAATAACCAGATAAGCCCAAAAACCCTCTCAATTGTTTCACATTTTCAGGCTTAGGCCAATGAACTACTGCCTCAATCTTTGAAGGATCAGTTGATACCCCCTCCTTGGTGATTACATGCCCCAAGTATTCTACCTTCTGCCCACCAAACATGCACTTAGACTTCTTAGCATATAATTGACCTTGTCTCAAGGTTTCCAAGACCTGTTGTAAATGATCTAAGTGCTGTTTCAAACCACTGCTATAAACTAGAATATCATCAAAGAACACTAAGATAAATTTCCTCAAGAAATCTTTAAAAGTGCATTTCATCAATGCTTGAAAAGTGGCTAGGGCTTTTGTAAGGCCAAAGGGCATGACCAGAAATTCGAACAGCCCTTGATGTGTTCTGAAAGCTGTTTTGTGTATGTCAGGCTCATGCATTCTTATCTGATGGTAACCTGATCTGAGGTCCAGTTTAGAAAACACAATAGCTCCCCCCAACTCTTCCAACAGTTCATCAATTAGAGAAATAGGGAATCTATTTTTTACTGTTGCTTCATTGAGTTGCCTGTAATCCATACACATCCTCCAGGATCCATCTTTTTTCTTAACCAACACAACCGGAGCTGCAAAAGAACTTTGGCTACTTCTTATTACTTCTATTTCTAGCAATTCTTGAGTCATCTTCTCAATCACATCCTTTTGCACAGACTGATATCTATAGGACCTCAAATTGATTGGTTTGTTTTCATTATTCAAATTTATCTTATAATCATACTGCCTTCTAGGAGGTAATGCGTTTGGAACTTGAAACACGTCACTATATTCTTCCAATAATGCTTGTAATTCTTTGCTGAACACTGGATCCAATACTGTAGACCCAAACACATCCTGCACTTTAGTCTGCAACAACTGCAGACCAAACATCTGTGATTGAACTACCCCTGCACCTTGGTTCACCAAAATATGCATCTTCTCGGCAGAACATAAACTCATACCATTTGTTTCAATACCCTTCAATGTATAAGTTTTCCCTTACACTTTAAACTGCATGGTCATATCAGCAAAGTTCCAATTAATATTCCCTAATGTGGCCAACCACTGCACTCCTAAAACCATATCATAATTTTCCAGGGGCAATACCAACACTTCTGCATTAAACCACACTCCTTGCATCATCCATTTAAAGTGACAACACTTCTGCCCACACTCCAATTGATTACCATTAGCAACAGTAACCTTCATAGGCTTCATAGGTTGTAAAGGACATTGTAGTCTACTTATTACCTTTGTATCAATGAAATTATGAGTGGACCAGAATCCACCAAAATACTCAGCCTTCTAGTGCCCACTGACCCATTAATCTTCATAGTTGAATAAGAGGGTATGCCTGTGATTGCATGTATAGAAATATGAGGTTCCCCTTCCATCAATTGTTCCTCATCCACTGTCATTTGTTCCTGATCTGTCACCTCTTCCTCATCAACCAACTCTAAATTGTACAACTTTTGTTCCTACAATTATGAGCAGGAGTGAACTTCTCCTTACACCAAAAACACTCTCCCTTTTCTCTCTTCTCAGCCATTTCTTTAGTGGTAAGTCTTCTTGTAGTCTTAACAGGTTAAGCATTCAAGGGTGTTGGTAATAGGGATGGTGTATTGGCATTCATAGTAGGAGGTGGTTTCAGCCCAGTGTTATTGTACTTATGAGCATTATAGGAATTGTAAACATGTTTCTTTTGACTACTAGACCCAAACAGTGTATTATACACAGTTTCTTGCTGTTTGGTTACTGCATATGCTTCTCTCAGTGTTCTTGGTTTAAAAGCCTTTACTAAATGTTAAAAATAATACATCTTATTTCACTTTTATATTTGTTACGTTTATAGTTTATACTTATAACTCATCATGTTTTATGTTTTGTCACATGTTCACAATAATGGGCTTGGTACAAGTTATAAGCTGTGTGTGCAGGGTTCACGTCTGGGCAGGAGACGCATCCTCCAAGTAATACTGGGCTAATCGTGGGCTAGCAGGTTAAGGATTTCATCATGGGCTAGCTGGTTGAAGTCTATATGGGCTTGTGAAGGCTTGTTATGTTCGTGGGCTTGTGAACTTATAACTAATCATGGGCTCATCCTAAGTAAGAGGATGATATAAAAGGGTGGAGTATGGTTCATTTGGGTGATAATCTCAGACTTTTCTTCTCTCTCCTGTATCATTAACTTCTCCAGTATGCACATTTGATTCTAGGGTTTTTAATGTGCAAGTCTGTTAGATTCAGGAGTTTTGTGAGTGTAGATCATCATGTTGGTGGTCTATTTTGAGAGCTTGATTATATTTTGAGAGATTAGTAGTATTCTGAGTTGTAATCTTCAAGATCTGTAACTGAAATCAATATATACCATTGTTTTTTGACATGGTATCAGAGCCATCAGTGTGCTCTGTGGATTACTCCATTCTTCGCTTCCGTTTCTTTTTTCACCGAGTGACATAGTGTGATTCTTCGTTCTAGGGTTTCATATTTTGGGGATTTGTTGTCTTCTTGGAAGGTTGCATAGGTCTTGCAAGATCTGTGTAGTTATTGTCGGTTGAAGAAGATTGATCGAAGTCAGTCTTGGTCACTCGTGTGAAGATTTAAGAGTTCTTGGGTGAATCGGAGTGGTAGAGTAAACTCACAGATTACTCTATGCAACACCATTTCATCGATCATCAGTTAGGGTTTGCAGTTATGGCTGCCCACGGTGAAGAGATAGAGACTACAGACGAATCGCTCGTTGAAAACATCACCGACAAGATTCATCGCGATAATTCTTCTTCGTCGTTGTCAGATTCTGAATCGGAGAAGAAACCGAAGTTTGATGATGATGATGTTAAGAAGCCTCATGATGCTCCGGCTCCAGATTCTTCTCTGAAATCAAAGAGTAACCGGTTGTTCGGCAGGGAGAAACCGGTTCATCAGGTTTTTGGCGGCGGAAAACCTGCTGATGTAATCTTGTGGAGAAACAAGAAGATATCCGCCAGTGTACTCGCTGGAGCCACTGTAATATGGGTGTTATTTGAATTGCTCGAGTACCATCTTGTTACTTTGCTTTGCCACATTTCAATTCTTGTGTTTGCAATTCTCTTCTTATGGTCCAGTGCCTCTAAAATCATAAACAAGTCTCCTCCACCCATACCAGAAGTTAGAATTCCAGAAGACACAGTTCTTCAGTTTGCTTCTGCATTAAGAATTGAAATCAATAATTTTCTTCAAATGTTAGGGGTATTGCGTCCGGGAGAGATCTGAAGAAGTTCCTAGCTGTTATTGCTGGATTGTGGGTGCTCTCTATTGTTGGTAGCTGGTGCAATTTCTTGACTTTGTTTTACATGAGTTTTGTGGTTTTACACACGGTTTCTGTTCTGTACGAGAAGTATGAGGACGAGGTTGATGCATTTACGGAGAAAGCAATGATCGATATGGTTCTTCTGATGGTGATCGTTTTTTGGCTCTAGTGTTTTTGAGATGTTTTTTCTTTATCAGAATTGAAGTTTTGGATTCGAAACCCTAACCTGGGGGTTGTTGGTTCAAACTTGGGTGTTCCAACAAGAAGAATCTGGAATTGAAGAATCTACAACCGAGATTTAGGGTTGCGATCAAAACTCTAACTGTGCTTTTTGGCGAGTTTGTTTTTGGTATTCATATATTCTGAGTATTATCGTCTAAGTTTCACTGTAAGTCTTCCAAACTCGGTTCTGCATGCTGGAGTCTTGTAAGTCTTTTATTCTCTAATATTTTTTTAGTTTGTTGTTGTTGATGAGAGTAAAATGCAACATATAAATTACATCAAATGAGCCATAAAACTAACCCTTTTTAAGTACTAATGCTGGAAAAAGTGTACTTTTGTCTTCCTTTTGTATTTTCAGGGTTAAAAGAGCTTAAATGAACAAAAGAAGCAAAAATGCAGCCAAATCCAACATAAATACAAAGAAAAGGAAGAAACGTGGCATGCCCGACTCCTCGACAGCATCTCCCAAAGCAAAAACAAGAAGAAAGCTGAGCATGGGGTTGTGCCCAGCTGAGCATGGGGCTGTGCCCAGCTGAACACGGGGCTGTGTCCAGCGGACACGGGGCGTGTCCAGCTCAACACGGGGCCGTGCTCAGCGAGCACGGGGCAGTGTCCAGGATGGTCAGCCCTGGCAGAAAAGACAAAGTGATAGAAGCTTCTATTGCCCACCACGGGGCCGTGCCCAGCGGACACGGGGGCGTGGTCAGAGTGCTGCAGGTGCATTTATTGTAATTGCGAATTACAATTAATGAAGAGAGAGAGTGTCAGACGGGCACGGGGCCGTGTCCAGCGGACACGGGGCCGTGCCCAGGCTTCTGTTCAGCCTATAAATAGGAATGCTTGGCTTCATTTCAACTCATCCCTTGGCACACCACCTCTCTCACACTTCATCCACCACCCACCACCACCATAACACCATCATCCACCACCATCATCCATTGTCCATCATAGAGTGTGTGAGTCGTCTCGGGATCCAAGATTGATCGTAAGAGTTCTTGACAATCAAGGCCATGTTTGCCTAAGTCTCTTACATCACTTGGTGAAGACAAGTGTTTAGTATAATACTTTTTATTTTTAATCTTTTGCACTTTTTATTTGGTTTTGTATTAATGACTTTAATAACTAGTTACTTATGTTGAAGGTGATCTTTCCTTATCGTTTGTCCGTGGTGTCTTGGCATTATTTTACCGTCTATATAAAATAAAAGATTTTCACCATTCATATCTCCACGGTCTATATGGAGGTATGTTGGCTACCTGGTCGGGGGTTAAGGGAACGGTTTGGTAAGGGTCTTGCCCTTGTTCAGCGTTTAGAGGTCCTGCTTGGGACCTGGGTCAAATTTAGTAGGATCTCCTTCAATGCCCATAGGTATTGGATGGCGGGGATCCAAACTCTTTGACCCCCTCATAAGTTAACTACTATTAATACTATAACCCGGCTATTTAGGACTGTATCCCTGCTGGCTCAGACTACTTAGCCGAGGGTAACGTCATCGCCAAAAGCGGGGCCTACCACAATTTGCATTAATAACTTAATTCATTATCTTTCAATAATCCGACCCTTTAGGATTGTATCCTTGCTGACTCAAACTACTGGGTTGAGGGTAACGTCGCCTTCAAAAGAGGGGCCTACTACAATAACTAAGATAATCTCTTAAACAAGTGCAAAAGTGCAAAAATAATCAAAGGTTATACTAATACACGTGTCGGATCCAAGTGATTCATCTTGTCTATCTGTTTTTATTTTATTTTATTTTTCAGCATTTAGTTAGTTTTTATTTTTCTTAGTTTAAAACATTTTCTCACTTTTTGATTTGATTAGACGTTGAGGATAAACCGGTACTAAAAGCTCTTGTGTCCTTGGACGACCTCGGTATCTTACCAACACTATACTACGTCCACGATGGGTGCACTTGCCCATATGTGTGTTTAGTGTTAGTGAATATCGTGTTTTATAAATTTAAAACTTGGCTAAAAGTGTAAAAAGGGCTTAAATACTCATCTAATTTATATTACACCTAACGCACATCAAGTTTTTGGCGCCGCTGCCGGGGACACAAGGATTTTAAGAAAGCTTAAAATCAACGGCCTAATCAGTTTTTCAAAACCTTTTTAAAACGCGCGCATTTTTCTACATTTTAGTTTAGTTTTGCATTTACAGTAGCCTGAACACGGGGCCGTGCTCACTGAACACGCCCCCGTGCTGCATATTTTTAGAGTAGATACCCAGATACAGAGTCTGAACACGGGGCCGTGCTCACTGAACACGCCCCCGTGCTCAACGTGACCAGTAACTTTAATTAAAACGCCCAGATACAGACCCTGAACACGGGGCCGTGTTCACCCAACACGGGGCCGTGTCCAGCTTCTGTTTCCGTCTTATTTTTGTTTTCTGGTCCCGAGACTCAGTTGTGGTCCGTTGAGTGATTCTTATGGATCAATACTCAAGAGGTTACAACTACACCTATGATGAGGATGATTATAGGGGTAATTATTGCACTAATTGTCGTAATGCACGCTCGGTTCAATATAATAACTCATATCAACCATCCAATTCATACAACCATTATGAGGAGCCCAGGTACGAGCCATCAACTTCATACACATCCTATGAAGACCAAAGGTATGAACCTACTCCCTCATACTCATATTTTGATGAACCAAGGTATGAGCCTTCATACTCATACTTTGAAGATTCAACATATGAGCCACCACCTTCATACTCTTATTATGAGGAACCATGGCGTGAACAACCCACCTCATATGAGTACTATGAAGAACAAAGTTTCGACCCTTATCCATCATATACTTACAATGAAGAACAATGGTGTGAACCATCTACTTCATATGAGAATTATGAGGAACCAAGGATCGAACAACCGGATTCAAGCTTTGAGGATCCAAATTCTTTTTCTCTCACCGAAGTGACCAATAGGATATTAGAACACATTAAAACTATCGAACGTTACATGAAAGAATCTCGCGCAAGGGAAGAGGAATCCTGCGCAAGAGAAGAATTAAATTGTAATAATAACGTAGCGGTAGTTGAAAATGTAAAAATGGAAGAACAAGAAAGTGAAAAACCGACACATGAGTTAAACAATGAAGAAGGTGAGTCCGATAACGCTAAAATTCAAGAAGAGTCTAATTTTGAAGAAATTAATCTCTTGTCACCTACTTTCGAAAATCATTGTTTAGTAACCACTCATGCTAAGTTTTTAAAAGAGCTAAACACTAGCACTAAAATTGAAGAAATGGTAAGTGTTAAGTTAACTAATGATCAAACCTCGCTAATAAAAGAAGATCCTTTTGAAATTAACATTACACCGGTTCCGTGTTTCTTTCAAAATTCCTTTATTAGTAATATCACCATTGATAAAGATCTTTGTGTTAACATAATGCCTAACTACATTTTCGAAAAATTAAGTATTAGTGATTTTGCTCCACTTCAAATACCCATTTTTCTATCTAATCGGAAAATAATAAAATCAATCGGTGTAGTTGAGGATATCTTGGTTCAAACAAATCAAATGGTAATCCCAACCGACTTTGTCATCCTTGATGACGCTCCTCTAGTGTTGGGACGACCATTTGTAAAAACTCATGAAGCTTTGAAAAACCGGAAGTACAACAATCTACCTCTTCAATTAGGGGCATTCAAAAGGAGCATAGATCTTGAGCGCTCAATGAAATATCCTTTTGGCAATGACGACCCCCTAATTGAAGATGAGCCAGAGCCACCTGATAAGGTGGGTCTAGCCAAGGACCTTTATAAACGTGGCGCACCACGGAGGCATTCCGCGGAACTATCCGTAGTTTAGTTTAGATTAACCTTTATGTTTTCTAGTTTAGTTTTTAATTTTCAGGAATAAAACACACTCGGGATGGTAAAGGAAGCTAAGGGAAGCTTGAACCCACACCCCATGCGCAAAAACAGAGCCTCTCGACAATTTTTCTTCATTACTGCAAGTTCAGCACGGGGCCGTGCTCACCCAACACGCCCCCGTGCCCAAAAATCTGCAGAAATGCCCAGTTCAGGTACCTGGACACGGGGCCGTGCTCACTGAACACGCCCCCGTGCCCAGCCTTCTGTTTACTTTTGGTACTGGCAATCTGGACATGGGGCCGTGTTCAGCCAACACCACCCCGTGTTCAGCTACCCAGTACCATAAAATCTTGTTTTTAACCCACTTTTACACATTTTAATCAACCGAAAAACTTATTTTTGGGACACATTGAGGACAATGTGTAATTTAAGTGTGGGGGGATGCTAAAACATTGAATTTTGCAAGTCCTAATAACAAGCCTTACACAAAACTCTATTGGAACCGCTAATCACCACAAATTTTTTCAAAAACTTTTCATTTTTTTTTACTTGTCTTGGTTTAATTTGGGAATAACGAGTTCTAAAAAGGTTATATTTTTTATAAATTTACAACCGATAGCGTCGTGATAAAAAGAACCAAATAAGAAGATTATGAAACGGCATGACAATCTTAGTTAAAATTTGATTATATATACTTGATCACATAAAAACCCATTCCCACAAAAGTGAGTTTTGAGCCTTTATTGAGCATACAAATATACATCTTTAAACTAAATGTTCATTTTTCGTTTCTTGTGTGAATAGCCGCTTGGTTCTTACGACTCTAGAACTTGCCACGACGATACATTCCCGGTCCTTACCAACTTAAACCCGAGTAAGTAAATGATGGAGGCATTAGGACTAACCCCTTTTTATTTCTACACCATTAATTTTCTTTTTTTACCACCTACCCAAAAATCCCCCTAGTTAACCCCTTTGAGCCTAAACCTTTTCGTTTCTTTCCCCAAAACAAACACCCTTTACCCACCAAAACCTTTTTCATTTTAAACCCTTTATTTTAGTAACAACGCTCGGTTTTCTTGTGACACAAAAAAAAAAAAAAGAAAAAAGAAAAAAAAAGAGATGAAGTTAGCAATAAACAAACAAGCTCATCAAAAGAAACCTTGTTTGAAAAATGCTTTATTAGAATAAAAAAAAGTGAAAAAAAAAGAAGAAGAAAAAAAAAAAAAACAAAGTGTTTTACGAAAACCGACGCTTTTTACGCTTTTCGCCCTTTTACTAACCACCCACCTTTAGCCCAAGCCTAACCTTTCACCCAAAAAGTCCTCTTGATATTTACAAAGGGATAAAGTTAAAAAGGAGGAGGATTGATTGCTTGGCAAGCTTATGGTAGGAATAAGTTCCATGCCGCTCTCGAGTGATTCACTAAAAATACACCTTCGGCCGAGTGTTGAGTGATCCCCCGTGAGGTATGTGAACTTGTATATAAATGAAATTTTAAAAAGGCATGTTATGCCCAAATAAGTAATTTCTCTTATGAAACGTTCTAAATAAATCACAACGAATAGGATTGTAAATAGTATAAAAATAAAACCCAATAAAGATCTTGGATTCCCGACACTCAAGACAAGCCCAAAACCTTCTCTTCTACCCATTCCATTTGGGAGTGTAAGCCACATATTAAAGAGTTTTGCTTGAGGACAAGCAAAGATTCAACTGTGGGGGTATTTGATGTGAGTAAAATGCAACATATAAATTACATCAAATGAGCCATAAAACTAACCCTTTTTAAGTACTAATGCTGGAAAAAGTGTACTTTTGTCTTCCTTTTGTATTTTCAGGGTTAAAAGAGCTTAAATGAACAAAAGAAGCAAAAATGCAGCCAAATCCAACATAAATACAAAGAAAAGGAAGAAACGTGGCATGCCCGACTCCTCGACAGCATCTCCCAAAGCAAAAACAAGAAGAAAGCTGAGCATGGGGTTGTGCCCAGCTGAGCATGGGGCTGTGCCCAGCTGAACACGGGGCTGTGTCCAGCGGACACGGGGCGTGTCCAGCTCAACACGGGGCCGTGCTCAGCGAGCACGGGGCAGTGTCCAGGATGGTCAGCCCTGGCAGAAAAGACAAAGTGATAGAAGCTTCTATTGCCCACCACGGGGCCGTGCCCAGCGGACACGGGGGCGTGGTCAGAGTGCTGCAGGTGCATTTATTGTAATTGCGAATTACAATTAATGAAGAGAGAGAGTGTCAGACGGGCACGGGGCCGTGTCCAGCGGACACGGGGCCGTGCCCAGGCTTCTGTTCAGCCTATAAATAGGAATGCTTGGCTTCATTTCAACTCATCCCTTGGCACACCACCTCTCTCACACTTCATCCACCACCCACCACCACCATAACACCATCATCCACCACCATCATCCATTGTCCATCATAGAGTGTGTGAGTCGTCTCGGGATCCAAGATTGATCGTAAGAGTTCTTGACAATCAAGGCCATGTTTGCCTAAGTCTCTTACATCACTTGGTGAAGACAAGTGTTTAGTATAATACTTTTTATTTTTAATCTTTTGCACTTTTTATTTGGTTTTGTATTAATGACTTTAATAACTAGTTACTTATGTTGAAGGTGATCTTTCCTTATCGTTTGTCCGTGGTGTCTTGGCATTATTTTACCGTCTATATAAAATAAAAGATTTTCACCATTCATATCTCCACGGTCTATATGGAGGTATGTTGGCTACCTGGTCGGGGGTTAAGGGAACGGTTTGGTAAGGGTCTTGCCCTTGTTCAGCGTTTAGAGGTCCTGCTTGGGACCTGGGTCAAATTTAGTAGGATCTCCTTCAATGCCCATAGGTATTGGATGGCGGGGATCCAAACTCTTTGACCCCCTCATAAGTTAACTACTATTAATACTATAACCCGGCTATTTAGGACTGTATCCCTGCTGACTCAGACTACTTAGCCGAGGGTAACGTCATCGCCAAAAGCGGGGCCTACCACAATTTGCATTAATAACTTAATTCATTATCTTTCAATAATCCGACCCTTTAGGATTGTATCCTTGCTGACTCAAACTACTGGGTTGAGGGTAACGTCGCCTTCAAAAGAGGGGCCTACTACAATAACTAAGATAATCTCTTAAACAAGTGCAAAAGTGCAAAAATAATCAAAGGTTATACTAATACACGTGTCGGATCCAAGTGATTCATCTTGTCTATCTGTTTTTATTTTATTTTATTTTTCAGCATTTAGTTAGTTTTTATTTTTCTTAGTTTAAAACATTTTTCTCACTTTTTGATTTGATTAGACGTTGAGGATAAACCGGTACTAAAAGCTCTTGTGTCCTTGGACGACCTCGGTATCTTACCAACACTATACTACGTCCACGATGGGTGCACTTGCCCATATGTGTGTTTAGTGTTAGTGAATATCGTGTTTTATAAATTTAAAACTTGGCTAAAAGTGTAAAAAGGGCTTAAATACTCATCTAATTTATATTACACCTAACGCACATCATTGTCACACCAATTAACCTGTTAGGCATATAGGACCGGGCTAGATAGACCAGTATTATTGTTTGTTTTTGGTGTAGAGACATCTCATCGAGTTTGTTTTACATTATTTATGCGATGCATCTTTTATGTGTTCATTGTTTGTTTTCAGTCATCCAGATCAGAAATATCTTCACTTCTCTCAAAGTGTGTGAAGAACATTGTAGATCTAGGGTGTTTTGTATCACAAACAAGTTAGATCTGGTGTTCTTGTAGACAAATCATTAAGTTAATGATCCTTTGTGTGTATTGGGTCTGATTTCTTAGTTCTTACACCATTCACTGTGTGTGCTTTTGCCACCGGAGAAAATATGAGATCTAGAATTTCTTTATGTAAAATACTTGTTAGATCTTTTAGGTTTTTTTTATATCAAATCATCATGTTTTGATCTGATCCATAGAGGTTGTAAAGTTCTTGTAGTGTTGAATTGTTGTAAGATTTCTGGTCAAATTCTGGTTAATAAAGATTTAGGTGTTCTTCGTTTAAAGTTGTGTTAAAGTTCATCTAAATTGTTGCATATAGTAATGTGCTCTTGACTATTCTGTGATGTCTATTAGTTTAATCTTTTTTTGCGATTTGATTGTGTGTTTGGTATGCATCTAGGATCTGTGGTTCACTTGTGTTGCAACATGTGTAAGTTGTTTCTGATGGGTGTCAAGGTTGTTTTTTGTTCGCATTCAAGGTTATTGTTCATAATTGACTAAAAAAAAGAGAGAGAATTCACCAAAATGTTGGTTGAACTAGGAATGATTGATCTCCTTATTTGATAGAGTAAAAGAGTGAGTTGATCTTATTCTTTCTTATAACACTATTTGTTGAAATTGGATCTCTAAGCTTCTAATCAACATAATCAGAGCTTAGTGTCAATTTCTTGTATTGTAGTCTCTCTTCATCTTGTATTGCAGTATTTTTAATGAATTGAAAAATGTGTTAGTCATGTTTAAATGCTATAGCAGGAAGTTCCAATTGGCAATAGGTTGTGTGTTGTTTCTACTAAATAATTATCTCCGGTTCATGTTTTTGCCGATCTTTATTCTCTTGTTTTGGTTGCTCTCAAAAAGTTCTTCGCATCCAGGGTTTTGTTCTTCATAGAAGAACGTTTAGTTCTGTTAAAGTGTTCTGCAGTATGAGATCTTGAGAGTAGTTTGTTCTTGTGAGGTTTCTGAGATCGGTATTGATTCGAGTTGAACCTACTTTGTATTGACACGATTTGTGTAAATCTTGTTCTCAATCATTGATATCATGTCCTCTCTTCAATACAATTTTTTTTTTGCGACAAATTTTTAATTGTTGTTGTGTTGACTTTGTAGGTTATGCATGCTATCATGAAAACAAAAGATATTACATATATTGTAGTTGAAAATTGTTATTTTTCATACATATGAACTTGTCATATAGGTTTGCATTTATTGTATAATTAGTTTTTTTTAACAAAAATTTGATAGATTTGCTACACTTCTAAAAGTTTGAGGATGGAATGATAGTTTTACGAGATGAATTCATGATGAACTACAAATTTGACATTAGTTGTATTTAAGAAAATGTTAAAGGTTCTTGAGAGGTTTGTTTCTTATGTGTTCGTATTATCACAGTTAGGATGTTACGTTATGCCTTTGTCTCATGTCTTTAAGTGTATTTAGATTAGCCTATTTGTGGTTACACATAATATAGTTCTTCATTTAAGTGTTGTAGGTGTTCTAAAATGGACATGTTATCATATTGGTTGCACCTTGTGTTTTAAATCAAGCTTGTGTTGAGAATAATTTTCTTTTCTTGTATGCCTCTTATGTTTTGTTCGCATGATTGTACAAGCTTATGTTTCGGTCTATAAAGGTTATTTAGACTGAAAGCTTGTGTTCTGGTTAATCGAGCCGTGTGGTTCACATGTTTAATCAGTTGTATTGTCAAGATTATTCTTGAATCTCATTTTACAGCCTTGTATGTCTTCTCTTGTGAGAGTTGTGGTTTTCTCTGATTGCAAAGTGTATATTTTGTGATAATCAAGAGTTGTTATGGTTGTAAATTTGTTATCTGATTTGAGTCATGTGACTATGTTATCAGATTTGTATTTGTATCTGATTTTTTTGAACAATCATGTATTCCTTTGGTTTTTGGAATCGCCGTGTGATTGTTTTTTTGTAAAGGTTATGCCATCTTGAAGTTGTATTCTTTGATAGTTTTTACCTTTATCTCACTGGTCTAGGATTCTAAATGTTTTGAGTCTGACCGTAGTGAGGTTTGTGTAGGTTCACCGTGTTGGTGACCTTATTTGTTTCTTAATCGTCTCTTTGAGACTTCATTGCCGATCGTAATGATTTTATTCACTGGTCTAGGTGATGCTTGTTTTTCCTTCCTCACCGGTCTAGGGTCGTTTGTAGATTCTTCGTGTTGTTGAGTCTAGTCCTGTTAGATCGTAGTGTTGGTTTCTATCAGTTCTCGTGTTGTTGATCTGATTTTATAAAGACTTGTTTGTTACATGATTGAATGTCATGAATCTAGTTTTATCAGGTGTAGTTCTGTTATTTTAATTTTTAAGTCATGTGACTTGTGTTTTAACAGATGTGTCACGTGTTCCTCTAATAATGTTAAAGAGTCTTGTGATTCTTTCTTATTTGATCATATGAATTTGAGTTAGTTATAGATCTGTATGATTCTATATGCTTTTGTATGATTCATTCGTTTTGCCTTGTTGGCTTGAAATACTTTTTGTTGCTGTGAATCTAAAATTCATAGTAAAATGAAGATGGAAGTTGTTTTTTTTACTAGTTGATGTTTTTTAAATGTTATATGGTAAACAAAATGTTGTTCTCTAAAAAGTTGTCGATTGTGTTATACATTGAAAAACTTTTCTTTATGTAACTTGAGTTTGGCTACCAAAGGTAACCTGAGGCAACTAAAGCTAATCAAAGTGATAATTCTGTTTTTTTTAACACTAAACTTCAGCTCTAGGGTTATGATATTTGAGCATGTCTGTATTCTAGGCTTTGAGTTGTTTTTGAAAAAGGTTGGTCAAAAGGAATGTGCAGGATGATTTGAGCTTTGTAAACATTAGTTTAGGTAAAGAAAATGCTATACAGAGTTCAATGAGGTCGGTTGGCTTATGTTTTTGGCGTTTGAGCAACATCATCGTTTAAATGTTCAGGAAAGTTTTTTGAGTTTGCTTTGTTATTATATTTGGTATTTGAAAGGAATCAGTTTTTTTATCTAATATTCATCCAAGTTACTGGTTCATAGTTAACAAGAAAGCTTGATTTTTGTAAATAAATAAAGGTTTTAAATGATAACTTGGTTTTATTAAACATGTTTGATGTTTTTAGTTATAAAAGTGAGGGGGGGGGGTGTTAAAAATAATACATCGTATTTCACTTTTATATTTGTTACGTTTATAATTTATACTTATAACTCATCATGTTTTATGTTTTGTCACATGTTCATAATAATGGGCCTGGTACAAGTTATGGGCTGTGTGTACAGGGTTCACGTCCGGGCAGGACACGGCCCGACGCATTGATGTAGCGCGTGATACGGAAACGAAGATCAAACACGTTGATTCTACGAATACCCGTGTAGTTCTTCCCAACCCCAAAGATTCCACCCAAAAGGCACGGAATTTGAAGTGAAAAATCAATTATTTTATAAAACTCAAAAACTATCCCCCAATACAAATTACATGAGAACTTATATAGAGTTTTTATGATCAACTCAATGGACATAAATTAAAACAAAACTTAGTGAACACTAAATGTTGATTTATTTCATTACATAATTGAGTCGACACTTGATATTCCCGCATCATTCTCCCCACCTTTGGAAAAACTCGACCTCGAGTTTTGTCCCAGGCTAAAGCCACCTGGATCGAAAGGAACATCAATCGGATTCTTTTCGATTATTATCAAGGCCCGCCCAAGTAGTTCTACTTCACGGGTTATCTCATTTGACTCTGAACCTGTACCACCTGGGTCGAACGGAGCATAAGACCATTTCTTGTTCACTATTGTCTTGACCCTCTCAATTAATATAGTTCCAACTAAATAACCATATAGTCGTAAACCATGGACCTCATTGTATTTTTTACAACATACCCATCAAGTTTAACAACTTTTTCTTCATTTTGATCAATATGAGGGGCATCTTTTGACGACATAGCTTCTCCAACCTCCACAGTCTGGCCATCAACCAAATTTTCAAATAGAACCTCGTACCAGATTTTTACAGCATGAGAATTTTGTATACCATGGTTTTCATCATCCAAAATAATTTCCTCAAAACTATTTGTTGGAAAATTACCTTTTAAAATTGTACAAAAGTAAATTTGAGAAGCACCAAAATCTATTGTGTTTCTTAATGCCATCGACTTCATTGCTTTGCTCATGAAATTTTTTTGCAAGCCCTCCATGCTAACAGGTTGAGTTCCAAATGTAGCCACTGGACCACCCGTTACCGTAGTAGGACCATCACCCTTAACGCTATGACTTTTGAAACTTGATTCGTCATCACCGGCTCCCATGATCGTCGACTCTTTTTTGTGGTCATGTCTAATGGTGAGCACACTATTGGTACCACCCGAATCACCGTCGCATGCCCAAGAATACCATTGCTCATCCTCGTATTCATCAAAACATGGTAGAGTGTGGTACAAGCGATAATCCCTCTCACAAGCCATTTTGAGCCAGGAATTTAGCTCTGATACCAACTGATGTAGACTAGGAAATGGGATACGAAATCGGACCTGTTGATTCAAACAGAATACCAGGAACAATTCTTCCAAAATTCGTTGATTCTTGTGGAATACCGAAAATTGGGGGTTTCACACTCAAGACACTCACAAGTGAATTGGGAGAAAAAATGACTTTTCATAAAACTCAAAACTGATTATCTTCCTCCCATTACATCCAAATAAATAACAACGTAAATTCAAAACGGACCTCAAAACACACTTGGGCCAAAAGCTAGACCCAAATAAAAGTCCACGAAAAGCACTAAAAAACATAAAAATATAAATAACTCATAGAAATAAGCGTTTTTGGGCCTGAACGTTGACCCAAACCACCTACGGACACCTGTAGCCCAAGTTAGAGCCATTTTAGTGAAGCCCCTTTTGTCACGCGATCTTGGGCCTCTAAATACAAGATGGCCCGTTCCTCAACACTTGGGCCTGCATCATCAGAAGAATCACCATAATAAGGCACCAGATGCTTCACGTTAAACACATCAGAACAACGAATGTGACTCGGCAACTTCAGACGATACGCATTCGGATTGATCTTCTCCACGATTTCAACTGGGCCAATCTTCTTGGCTGACAACTTATTGTATTCCCCAACTGTAAAACGATCTTTAGTCAAAACAGCCCAAACAAAATCACCTTCCTCAAACCCAACATGCCTACGCTTCTGATCAGCAGCTTGCTTATACTTCAGATTAGCTCGGGTCAAATGATCATACACAGCACTATGAACTTCATGTAAACCCTCTACAAAATCTTGAACTTTCTTTGGGACAGATCCAGAAACAGAAAGAGACATCAAATCAAGTGGTCCCCAAGGCTGAGATGAGTAAACTACCTGAAATGGGCTATACCCGGTGCTCCGATTAACAGCCTGATTATGAGCAAACTCAGCTTGGCATAATTTTTGATCCCATGCCTTCACATGATCACCAACCAAACACCTCAGCAAATTCCCAAGTGACCGATTAACAACTTCAGTTTGGCCATCAGTTTGTGGGTGATAAGCACTACTGAAGTTGAGCTGAGTATTTACCATCTTCCACAAGCTACGCCAAAAATGACTCAGAAATCGGGTATCCCGATCAGACACAATAGAAGAAGGTAGCCCATGCAAACGATACACGTCCCGAAAAAAGAGTTGGGCCACATTAACAGCATCAGTCGTCTTCTTGCAAGGAATAAAATGGACCATCTTAGAAAACCGATCCACCACAACAAAAATAGAATCGTTACCCCTCTGAGTACGAGGTAACCCCAACACGAAATCCATACTAATATCAACCCATGGCTGCGAGGGGACTGGCAAAGGCATATAGAGACCCGCATTGGTAGCCGTGCCCTTTGAAACTTGACAAATACGACACCTCTTCACATAACGATCCACCTCTTTCCTCATAGTAGGCCAATAATAAGAAGCTTGCACCAACTGTAAAGTGCGGTCACGACCAACATGCCCTTCACCATGTAACTCCTTAATAATCTGTAAACGAAGACTAGAATCAGGAATACATAGCTGATTCCCCTTGAACAAAAAGCCATCATGCAAAAGAAAGTCTGACTTCTTCCCAGTTTCCACATCCTGCAAAATAACTGAGAAATAAGGGTCAATGGCTAACTGCTCACGAATGACCTCCAGACCCGGCACATCAACCCTCATAGAAAAACGCAGATTACTCCTCTTGCTCAAGGCATCAGCAACCCTATTTGAAACACCATTCTTGTGCTTGACCACAAAAGTAAACTTCTCAAGAAAAGCCAACCATCGCCCATGCTTATGAGATACCTTGTCTTGAGTACGAATATGCCTTAAGGAATCATGATCCGTAAATAAAACAAACTCCTTTTGAAACAAGTAATGACGCCAATGCTTTACAGGTTGGACCACTGCATAAAACTCTAGATCATAAGTACTGTACCTCAACTTAGGCCTAGTTAACTTCTCACTAAAATAAGCAACAGGTCGACCACCCTGACTAAGAACCCCACCAATTCCAACCTTTGAGGCATCAGTATGAAGTTCAAAAACTTGAGAAAAATCAGGCAATACCAGAATTGGTGCTGTAGTGAGCTTCTCTTTCACAACTTGAAAAGCCAAATCTGCCTCAACTGTCCATACAAACGTCTTCCCCTTGATACAATCTGTCACTGGGGCCATAATAGAACTGAAGTGTGGAATAAACCGTCTATAAAAAGAAGCAAGCCCATGGAAACTACGAACTTCAGTAATGGTAGTAGGAGTTGGCCAATTTTGAACAGCCGCCACTTTGGATTCATCAACCTGTATCCCATCACCAGAAACAACATACCCCAAGAACAACACCTTAGGGGTCATGAACACACACTTCTTGGTGGCTGCATAAAAACGGTCCCTGCATAGTAAGGCCAAAACCTGCCTCACATGCACAACATGGTCGCTGAAAGAAGCACTATAAATAAGAATATCATCAAAGTACACAAACACGAACTTCCCAATAAAAGGTCTAAGTAACTGATTCATCACATGCATTAAAGTACTAGGTGCGTTTGATAAACCAAATGGCATCACCAACCACTCATACAACCCTTCACGAGTCTTGAAGGCAGTTTTCCACTCGTCACCCGGTCTAAGACGAATCTGGTAATACCCACTCTTCAAGTCTAACTTCGTAAAAATAGTAGCACCACTAATCTGATCAAGTAAATCATCAAGTCGAGGAATAGGAAACCTGTACCTCACAGTAGTCTTGTTGATTGCCCGACTGTCAACACACATACGCCAAGTGCCATCTTTCTTTGGAGTCAATAAAGCCGGAACAGCACAAGGGCTCATACTTTCACGAACGTGGCCCTTAGAAATCAATTCCTCAACCTGCCTTCGCAACTCTTCATGCTCACCAGGGCTCATCCTGTAATGTGGTCTATTGGGTAACTGTGACCCAGGCTCCAAATCGATATGATGTTGGATGTCATGCAAAGGTGGCAATCCATCAGGCAATTCATTAGGGAAAACATCAGAAAATTCTTCAAGCAAAGGAACCATAGCATCAGGAATGTTGACCCCATCAACCACTTCCTTACCAATCAACACAAAAACATCATCTCCCACCTCCAATTCATTCTCAAACTGAGAAAGAGTCAACAGGGTACCGGTGGGCTTGGCGGCTACTTCCTTGGGTTTATTAGGCAACAAAGTTATCTTTACATTATCAAACATAAAACTGTATGTATTAGAACGCCCGTTATGCTCTACGCATCGATCATATTCCCAAGGCCTCCCCAACAATAAATGACAAGCGTCCATAGGTACCACATCACACCACACATCATCCTTATATGTTTTACCAACAGAAAAAGAAACAAGGGTACGCTTACTGACTTGTACCTCGCCTCCCTTCTTGAGCCACTGGAGCTTATAAGGTTTACGGTGGTTCTCCGTCTTCAAACCTAGCTTTCTGACAGCCTCCTCAGAAACTAGATTGTCACAACTCCCTGAGTCAACGACAAAGGTACAAACCTTTCCCAACACAGTACAAGTCGAATGGAAGATGTTATGCTTAAGCCAATCATCATCACTGGCCTTTGGTGTATAGCATGAGCGCCTAACCACCAGACTCAACCCCACATCTCTAGCCACCTCCTCTTCTTCATACTCAGGCTCCTCATCATAAACCGGGCCGTCTTCATAAGTCTCACCAACCTCATCATCATCTTCCCATCCATCAGGCCCGTTAAACAAGTGTCTCTTCCCAGCCTTCTTGCACTCTGCCTTGCGATGACCCGTCTCTCCACAATTAAAACATTTCATGTTACTAGTACCGGCCCCTTTAGAACTAGACCCAGCAGCGCCACCACCCGGTTTTGCTTGGTTAGGCACAAAACGAGACGCCACATTGCCCGAACCCGAACTACCTCCTGTCAAGGCAGATGAGGCTGAACCACCACTACGTCGGTTTTGCTTTTCAAAAACCAGGGCACGCTGATGTGCATCAGAAATAGTCAACGGATCAAACAAATTCACAGACTCCATAATCGAAAGCCTTAGACCACCAATGTAACGAGAGACAAGTTCATCTTCAGTCTCTTGAATATCATTTCGACCCACCAACTGATAGAATTCCGTTGTGTAATCTTCAACCGTTTTGGATCCCTGCTTTAAATTCTGTAACCGCTGGTACATTAAACGCTGATAATTATGAGGAATAATGTTGGCCCTCATGCACTTCTTCATCTTCCTCCAGGTTGTGACCTTTGACTTTCCCATCCTTTCACGAGATAGTTTCAGTTGTTTCCACCAAGCCGATGCCCTACCACGTAACCTGGTAGCAATCAAAGGAACCCTTTTGTCTTCGGGTACCTCTTTGAATTCGAACACCTCTTCAACCACAGCAAGCCAATCAATGAAATTTTCTGTATTCAAAGTGTCACCATCAAATTCTGGAATGCTAGTACGCATCCCCGTCTCCCAACGCCGATTACCGTCTCCATGTTCACCCCTTGGTTGCCCCTCCCGTTCGTCTTCGGAAGTCGAATCATCACCAAATGGGTTACTAATTTCAGAACCATACCCGTCATTGGGTCTCTGCCTCCTACGATTGATCAAGTCGGCCATCCGGTCAGTCAACTGATCGACCACTTGGTCCAACCGTTGATCCACCCTCGCCATAAGCCGCTGCTCCAACTCCCGTTCATACACTTCATCGAGAGGCCTGATGTTGTTTCTCCTCGGAGGCATTCTGAGCCAGGAATTTAGCTCTGATACCAACTGATGTAGCGCGTGATACGGAAACAAAGATCAAACACGTTGATTCTACGAATACCCGTGTGGTTCTTCCCAACCCCAAAGATTCCACCCAAAAGGCACGGAATTTGAAGTGAAAAATCAATTATTTTATAAAACTCAAAAACTATCCCCCAATACAAATTACATGAGAACTTATATAGAGTTTTTATGATCAACTCAATGGACATAAATTAAAACAAAACTTAATGAACACTAAATGTGGATTTATTTCATTACATAATTGAGTCGACACTTGATATTCCCGCATCACGCATCCTCCGAGTAATACTGGGCTGATCGTGGGTTAGCAGGTTAAGGATTTCATCATGGGCTAGCTGGTTGAAGTCTATATGGGCTTGTGAAGGCTTGTTATGTTCATGGGCTTGTGAACTTATAACTAATCATGGGCTCAGCCTAAGTAAGAGGATGATATAAAAGGGTGGAGTATGGTTCATTTGGGTGATAATCTCAGACTTTTCTTCTCTCTCCTGTATCATTAACTTCTCCGGTACGCACATCTGATTCTAGTGTTTTTAATGTGCAAGTCTGTTAGATTCAGGAGTTTTGTGAGTGTAGATCATCATGTTGGTGGTCTATTTTGAGAGCTTGATTATATTTTGAGAGATTAGTAGTATTCTGAGTTGTAATCTTCAAGATCTGTAACTGAAATCAATATATACCATTGTTTTTGACACTAAACACCTTATCTCAGGCTTTAACCCCCCCACGAACAAACTTACGAACAAATGATCAATCCCTGTTTTGAATTGAACGGAAATGAAATTGAATCGAACAATTGACCAATTCCGAAGAATCAAAAGAACGCTGTTGAACAATTTCTTTGAATTAGGGCTTGAATCACGAGTTGTGCGAAGATCGAACAACTCTGATACCAATGATAGAGCTCAATTGTAGAAAGAAACTAAAAGAGAAGAAGATTTTCCAAAACCAAGCTAACCACTGATTGTTAGCCTTTCTGTTATTATAACTGCCAAACTCAACTAACTCAATACAACATTTACAATATGACCCTATACTATTATTGTTTACAAAAGACCCCCCCCTCCCCCCCTCCCCCCGAACTATTAAGTACACATATCAATATTTGAGTAACTTTATTAGAACCTGGTTAATATTTAGTTATTTTTTAATTTCATTGTGGAATATGAGTAGCTTAAGAGATATATGAGTAACTTAAGAGATAAGAGTAACTTTACTAGAAACTGGTTAATATTTAGTTAATTTATTTCTTCCATCGTCCTTATTATTCTTTCACTTCTATACACTTTAAATGTTGTTTTTTTAAACATGTTTTTATTATTTTTTTTCCCCGGTTCTTCACTTAGTAAAGTACACTTCATATGTTTTTCTTAACACGTCTTGATAATTTTCAGACCTCTTTAAGCAACATGTATTTCCGGCCGTTGCGGGTGTGAAGGCGTCGAGAAGGTGGAGGAGAATTTGGTTCAGTGGTGAGAGGCTCGATTCTCGCTCGGGCCATTTTCGACGGACATCTGGGTCAAAGGACGGACCAGGGCTTTAATCTCGGGTTCGAACCTGACGGGGGGTGAGGGTTTACGGATTCCATCCGGTTCCCCGCGCATCAGGGGGTACGGTCTTATGGCGATTGAACTATTTAAACAGGATTATGGGGTTTAATTTGTTTTCAAACTTGATTGTTATTTGATATTAAGAAACTATCGATCAAAGCTTCCGACCTGGTGCTTTCGAATGAAATCGCTTGGTTATCGTTCGTGCGTTCTTGATTACCATTTGATTGTGCTTTTGCTTTTTTGATTTTTTTGGCTCAAAACTCTTAAAAACATGTATATTACATGTGTTATTTTTTTCAAAAAAAAAAAAAGTCGGGAGGTTGGGTTTTCTAGGATTTTCTCAAATTTTTAGGGTTTTCTACCTAGCCCTACCCTATATATATATATATATATATATATATATATATATATATATAGGGAGCCGCTAGAATGAGAACCACCTCGAGTTGTAAGAACCGCGAGAACTACACCCCACGGAGCGCCGTTCGCCGCGATTTTTTTTTACAAGTAGATGTGTGCATTATAATCACGGCCGTAAAAAATCACGGCGAACGGCGCTCCGTGGGGTGTACTTTTTTACACCTCAAGTTTGGTGAAAAAAAAAGAAAAAAGAAAGCCGTTCGCCGTGATTTTTTACGGCTGTGTTTATAATATACACATCTACTTGTAAAAAAAAAATCATGGCGAATGGCGCTCCGTGGGGTGTAGTTCTCGCGGTTCTTACAACTCGGGGTGGTTTTCATTCTAGCGGCTCCCTATATATATATATATATATATATATATATTAGTTGAAGTAATGAAGTAATGCGTGTCCTACAAAATCATCTATAAGCATTCAATGGCTGTGTAAAATATGACATGAAGACATGAAGTTCTCTTATCTCATTAAAAAAAACCAAAGAATACACAAAAATACCTTTAAAAAGAGAAAGAAACACAATATACAATCGGTATAAGATGGTGGCTAACCCGGTTTCGGCTACCTACCATCTAGTATCGTAACGGTTACTCCGTTAATGGTTAGAGATTCATCATGTTTGCTCGAAGACTCTATTTCCGAATGTCGTTTTCCAAGACAAAATCCAGGGTATTTCGGTTGTGGCAGGTTCACAGCGTCACTGCTCAACATCAACAACACTTTAGACATATTTGGTCTATCTTCGGCGTGTTCTTGAACACATAATAATCCGATTTGTATACATCTCAATACTTCGTCGTTTGAAAATTCGGCCCCTATCGATTCGTCTAGTAGTTCCAAAGCCTTGCCTTGTGTCCATAAGTTCCATGTCTGGAAAAAAATATTGTTTTGTTAGTAAATGACGCGATAAGTTAAAAGTGTATAATTCATTAGCGTTGATACTTACGTGCCCGAGGAGGTTAAGTTGGTTACTCGCGTAGTAGAATCCTCTATTCTTTTTACCGCTCACTATCTCAAGCACCAAAACCCCAAAACTAAATACATCTGATTTTATTGAGAAAAGACCGTCCATTGCATATTCTGGCGACATATAACCACTAACGAAAGGTAATAGAAAAAGTTAGAAAATAATAAGAAAAAAACGTACCCGTCTAGAAAAAAAATTATGACACTTACTGTGTTCCAACCACTTTCTTTGTTTCCGCTTCGGTTTGATCTCCTCCGAAAATTCTTGCCATACCAAAATCTGATATTTTCGGGGTCATTTCCGTGTCTAGTAAAACATTACTGGCTTTAAGATCTCGATGAATAATTCTCAGTCTTGAATCTTGATGAAGATAAAGAAGTCCTCGAGCTATCCCAGATATGATATCGAATCGTTTTTGCCAATTAAGCCATGCGCTTTTCTCTTTATCTGCAATGATTTAAAAAAAACATGTTAAAATTTCGACTAGGAAGAATAAGAAAATAAAAAAAAGAACCGTCAAGAGACTTACCGAAAAGAATCGTATTGAGACTTTTGTGTTCCATGTACTCATAAACCAACAACTTTTCTTCGACCTCAATACAACAACCTAGTAGTCGAACGAGGTTTCTATGTTGAAGTTTTGCGATTAATAGAACCTCATTTTTAAGTTCTTCGATACCTTGGCCCGAAGTTCTTGAAAGCCTTTTAACAGCTATGATTTCACCTTCCATTAAAATACCCTGACATCAACCATAAAAAAATGTCACATTGTACATCATATGTTGTTTTAAATGTTTACATAACATGTTACAACATTTACCTTGTAAACGCAGCCGAACCCACCTTGCCCGAGTTTATTTTCATCAGAAAAATTGTTTGTGGCGATAGCCAAAGTCGAAAAGTCAAACAAGGGTAATTCAAGGTCATCAGCGATCTTCGTTTCACCAGAATATTCCTTTTTACTTTGCACAATAATCCGCTCGCTCATCAAGTAATCTTGGCTTCTTTCATATTGACCTGTATCAAGAGTATGTGAAATTGTGAACCATGATCACTTCTATTTTGACTTATTGTTTGACTCTCGAAAGTCAAAATTACCTTTTCTATGTATGCTTGAATTCCTCAACCTTTGTATTTTCTTCCTCCTTAGGTAAAGGACTACGAGTAAAATAATTATAACTGCACATGTACTAACAGTAATGCCGACGATTTTTCCAACATTGCTGCTCGAGCCACTTGTAGAAGTTCCGGTAGTTGGTGATTGATCTGCAATAAGAGAACACATACTAATTCATGATCATTGATGATTGATCTTAGTTTTAGAAATTAAATATTTTGTGTTGCAATGATGCTATGGAAGATTCGGATCGTGTGATGTTGGGTTGTTTTTATGCACAATAGGTGTGGAACAAAATCCGGATTTGGTGTAATCAAGAAAGTTTGTAGGCGATAATGTTGACAACCTTATGGGAGATTTGGAAAGCCAGAAACGAAAGAATATTCAACAATATTCGATCGCACCCAGATAAAGCGGTAGAAATTATCAAAGCGATGATTGGTGCCTGTTCAATATATAGTGTTTATGAAATTTGTATCTTTTTTGGTATCTTACTAGTTATAAATGTTATTCCTCAGTGTATAATAGTAACCAAAGTTTGATTATTGTTTCAATTAGGTATAGCTTTTATTTTTAATTATTTCATTTTATTTATTTGCATATTTTCAAAAATTTAAACTATAAACTTTAAAGTTTATAAAAAAGTCCTGCTATTCTCATGGTTACTCACGAGGTTCAAACCCTAAAGAACATTGTTTGTAGTGTATTTATCTAAGAAAATCAACTCTAAGATCATGTGTAGTGTGAGGGGGAAGACTCTTGGGCGTTTTGTGTCATGTGACGGTCCAGTCAGCAAGGGGCTTTATGGGGCATTGTCTTAAAATGGGTGTAGTGGTAAATGGGGTATATTTAAAAGTGAAATAAAAAAATTCTATCCAACCATTTTTAAGTTTGCTGATGTTGGCAACAGGCCAAAGAAAACAAGGAGAGGCGTGGATTAAAGAACGCTGCCCACCAATTTTGCCTCAACAACGCCGAGGGGCGGTCATAGGGGCATTTGGGGGCATTATTTTGAAGAAAAACACCCAAATTTTTGTCCACTACGGGTGGTCTAAGAATTGTTTTTTAACAAAAAAAAAAAAAAGAAAAGAAAAAAAAACTCATGGTTACTCAATTATTGTAGGAGAATTTTGTGAAAGTTAGGTGCTTGACGGACGGAGCCCAAACGTCAACGAGATTGTTTGTACTTTGGACGGTCAAGTAAATGGGCCCAAGGTTTCAACGTGTTCAAAAGGTATTTGTTATTTGACTCTTTTAAACTTGTTAGTTGTTAACAACAATTATTGAAATATTTTTATTGTATAAAATACATTTTAAAATGAAAAAGGCAAACCTTCAAAAAACTTTTTTTTATCTTTTGAAGTATTTTTATTGTAAAAAATATATTTAAAATGAAAAAGGCAAACCTTTAATAAAAACTTTTTTTATCTTTTGATGTAAGTCTAAAGTAAAGTAAATAATAAAGGTCAAAACTTTTGTATGTGAATTCATCTTAAACAAGCCTTTTTTATCTTTTTGATGCTTTTCACAACAAAAGCATTTTTTTTCTTTATTAAATCTTTTTATGACAAGATAAAGTGTTGAAAATTATATATCTAGTCCAAAAATTATATATCTAGTCCAAAATTACAAATTTTTATCTTGGGTTACTTTTGACTAGATATATAATTTTCTAACACTTTATCTTGTATGAAAAAAAAATTTCTTTATTAAATCTTTTCATGACAAGATAAAGCGTTGAAAATTATATATCTAGTCTAAAATCACAAACTTTTATCTTTTATCTTGAAGTCAAGATAAAAGTTTGTGATTTTAGACTACATATATAATTTTCAACACTTTATCTTATATGAAAAGATCTTTTGTGAAAAGTTTTTTTTTTCTTTATTAAATCTTTTATGGCGAAGCTTGACAATGAAGACGGGGAGTCGAAAACGTATAAACCAAAAATTTTTTATAGAACCGGTGGGTCGAAAATGTATAAAATTTCTATAAAAAACTACATATATGACATTATTAAGCGAAAAGTTAGGAGGAGGGAGTAACTCAAGATAAAAGTTTGCGATTTTGGACCAGATATATAATTTTCTAACGCTTTATCTTGTCATGTAAAGATTTAATAAAAAAAATAGATTTTGTTGTCAAAGGCATCACGCAATCATTCACGGACAAAATGGCAGGCTTTTTTAAGATGAATTCACATGCAAAATACGCGGTCGTAAATTAGTCAAGAGATATATGTATGTTACATTCTACTTGTACCTTATGCATTGTAGATTGTACATCCCTAAGTGGAACACACATCACTAAATTATTTTATTGTGAACGTTTGGTGTTGGATACGTGTTTCTTTACCTGTTTTTTCAGTTTATCTGTTGATATATATATTGCTATAGTTATTTGTTAAGTTTTCTAAATTGTAAATATTTTTTTTTGGTATTTCCCATAATTCATAATTTCTGCTTTTAAAAAAATTTGGTTGACTTTTAATCACAAGACCAGTTTCCACCATTCATTTTCACACTTTTGTCAATCATTTTGGGTGATCTTCGTTATAAATCAAATTTAATTAGATATCTCTAAAAACTATATATACTTATAACTTTTGCTTTAACAGTGATACGTAACACAATTATGTAACCACTTATGTCAAACATTATATATAAACGTATTATGTGGTTTTCGTGGTTTTCTATTTAAAATTGTTTACGCGTTAAATACCGGAAAAAGTTTGTAACAAATACAAAAGAAATTGGCTTTTTTTTTTTGTATAGAAACAAATTAAAGAGGAGTTTGAAGTATGAACATACCTACAATACAAACAAAAAAAAAAGGTTGTACTTCCTTTGAACATTCTCGTTGAAACATATTACAGTCTTATTTTTAAAAATAAAGATACTAATTTTAAATTCAATTATTTGGTTACCAAATTGGAATATTTTAAAAGAATTTCCAACCCCAAGTCACATCATTCCCGTGTTACTTGTCTTTTTTATTTCATTTTCTGACCATAAACAAAATTCCAAAACGTTTTAAGTCTTTAACACTAAGGGGCGGAAACTTTTAAATGGTTAAGTGTTGAACCAGTAAGAGTTCTAAACCATTAAGAGCCAGTATAATGGTTAACCGTTCAGAGCCAAATATCAGACCAATTCAGATTAGAGGTCTTAACAATTCAGACTTAGTATAATGTTTAGCCAATCAGAGGCAAATGTCTGAACCATTCAGACATCTGCTCACGAAACTAACAGTCTAAACTATTAAGTGACTAAACAGTAAGAGGTCTGAACTCTGAACTATTAATTAAGAGCCCATTAAGAACTAAACAAACAACCCCAAAACAAGAGGACAAATCAATATTTTTTATATGTTAATTTTTTTACAAAAGTTCGATAATAACATTACCGACTTGTACCTTACAAGTTATTAATGCATGTGTAATCAATGTTTTAAATTCTGGTTTTTATACCGTACCGAATTTGACTCAGAAACAGTTCAATCGGGTGTATCGGACGATTTAATCGGTTCTATCGGACGGTTCAACCAACCGGTTTTTAAAACATTGTGTGTAACTACAAAAATTTTAGTTTAGAAACGTACCTAAATCAGAAGCTGCAACTCTGACGTAAAGATCTTGTCCACCTTCAGAATCAGCATACTGTCTCATATCCAAAAGATCCACGGCCCATATCACACAACCCGACCCGCCTTCAGTAATATCCATACTAGCATAAGCTGCACAAGAACAATTTCTCTTGCAACTTGCAGCACAAGAACTCAAATTCATTGACCGGTCAACAACCGCTTTCGAACTCTCCGGCAATTTCATGTTCTTCAGTAACGAAAACTCATCCGACCCGCAATCCAACACGGAGGTCCGCCCACACCCGTCCGACCCGTCTCGTAAATCCCACGCCTGTTGGTTTTTCGGCCGAAACCCCTTCATACATTCGCAAACTGGCGAGGCGTTTGCATTGCAAACGCCAAACGGCCCACATTTTTTATAATCATCACACACGTCACGTGGAGCGAACCAGTATTCGGTCCACGTGCCAGATGATTCAATCCACGTGAATCTCTCGAGCTTACCCGAGGCACTCATAACCAACCTCGAATAAACCGAATGATTCGACATCTCAAACGAGTATAAAACCTCGTCAGAGTTGTTCTGAAACTCGAACACGATTTCGCTCACGCCTTTCATCTCGGGTACACCGCTGAACCTTCTCCCATTCCATGGCCCACTACGGTACACAGTCCTTTTCCCCGAGGTTAAATAAACCTCGGGGAAACCATCTATATTCATTTTAAATGAATAATCACCAGAACCGGGATCAGTATTCGTTTTCCACGACCGCAAAAACCGATTCACCCCGGTTTTCCGGTCCCACCCGAGTTTCATCCCGGGTAACAAAGTATCCGTCGGGTCATCAAAACTTTGCCACATATAATTCTCTACATCCTCATCACCTTCCATTCTCAAAACAAAGTTACCAGAATCCAAAAGCTGAGCCACCACTTTCGCATTCGAAACCGACGAGTTCGACGACCAGACCAAACCGGCTTCGTTAACTAGTACGATGTTGTGGTTTTCGCCGATTGTTAACTTTCCGTACGATGAAGTAATGGGTGTGTCTCTGTTTGCTACCCAAACATATGTTCTCTTCTGAATTTGCTTGTACCAAATGCCTATGTATAGATTATTGTCGCCCAGATCAAAAAAGCCCAATTCAAAAACCTCACTTTTTGAAACTAGTGTTTGATTTATGTTAAGGGGTTTTGTTGATGTGATTGTATCAGTTGCTAGAATAAAAGTGATGGAGAAGAAGATAGATAATATGAAGATAGTGGTTTTCATGTTTTTGAGAGAATTATGAACATGAATTCAATTCTTTTTAATTGTTGAAGTGTTGAAATATGAATATATGAATATGAATATGAACATGATATGGGGTTTTTGGGTTTTGTTTTTGACCCATGTGGTTTTGTACTTCTGTTTCCCACCGATTTTTTTTTTTTTTTTTTGTTAAATGTTGTTTTAGTCTATGTGGTTTGGGTTTTTGTCAGTTTAGTTCAAAGATTTCATTTTTCGTTTGTGGGTTTAAAAAGGTTTCACTGTTAGCATTTTATTCCACTGGGTTAACTTTATCAATTTTTTTGTTAACGAGAAGGGCAGTTCGGTTATTTTATATGGCCAAATTGCCCTTCTAGTTAACAGAATTACATATAAAATGATCGAATTGCCCTTTGTTAACAAAAAATGAATGAAGTTAACCCAGTGGACTAAAGTGACAACGGTGAAAACTTTTTGGTCTCATAGGCGAAAAATAAACATTTGGACTAAACTGACAAAATAACTCAAATCACAAGGACTAAAATGACATTTAACTTTTTTTTTTCTGAGTTAAATGCCGTTTTAGTCCCTATGGTTTGGATCATTTTGCCAGTTTAGTCCAAAGGTTTCAATTTTCGCCTGTGTGTCCAAAAAGGTTTCACTGTTACTATTATAGCCCACTAGGTTAACTTCATTCATTTTTCTGTTAACAAGAAGGGCAATTCGGTCATTTTATATGGCCAAATTGCTCTTTTAGTTAACAGAATTATATACAAAATGACTGAATTGCCCTTCTCATTAACAAAAAAAAAAAAGATAAAATTAACGGAATGTACTAAAATGGCAACGATGAAATCTTTTTGAAATCAACAAAAATAAAACATTTAGTCTAAAATCACATTTAACTTTTTTTTTTTAAGGAATGGAATAATTTATAGTTAAATTGACCATATATTTCTCGGTTTTTTGTTGGGTAGGTCTAGATTTGGTTTCCGTGAATAAAATATAGTTATTAAGTTTGAAAATTTAGAAGATTTCGAGAGGTTTTATGTGAGAAAGCGACGTGAAAAAAGTATTAATTTACGTGTGAAAAACGATGTCGTCGTGAAAATGGTTTTTGAACCAAAATATGTAAACATCTTTGAATGGCTTTATTGGTTACGAAGATCATTACATTCTCTTTTGTAAAACACACAAAGTATTAATTTATTAAATTAGTTTTAAAAGTTTTCTTTATTGGTAATCCTTATTCAACATTTATTTTATATAATCTTCTTGTGGGAAAAAAAGCAACTACTATTTTAGATTTGATGATAAGTAATTAAGTATATAATATTATTAAGATAAACTAAATAATGTAGTTTTTTTTATTTTTGTTTGTGATTTTATGTCCTATTTTATGGCTTAATAAAATAGCACTTGTTTGAAAAAAAAAAAATTAAATATGTGTATTATTGGAATAATGTTGGTAGAATTTTCTATGTATGCCATCTTAACTATTATATGTAAATTGATTAATGTATTAAAAGGCTAATTTCATTATAGCAATATTAGATGATTCAGTAACTTATATTCGAACCTTCAATATTACCGTTATAATTAGTACTTTTCAACCAATTAAACTATAAGCCTCTAGGGATCTTTATATGCTATTCAATCACTTCTAAACGAGCGAACGGAAAGAGAATACTTTAGCTCTATTTCGAGAAAATTCAACCGTTAAAACCAAAACCCAAACAAAAAGCAAAACAAAATAAAAAAGGCAAATTGGAAATAAATAATCCCAACTCACTGTTATTGGCCAATAATAATCCCAACTCATTTAATCACCAATAATAATCCTAACTATTCACTTTTGTTTGTAAAATACTCCCACATTAAAAAAACACTAACTAGGTTAAAATATTGCTGATGTGGCTTAACATGTGTGGACTGACGTGGCTGGTTAACATCTTACCTGTGTATAAAATGATTATCAGCCTCATTTGCACACACAATCGCACTCTCCTTCAAAACCCTAATTCTACAAATTGGGCAAATTCAGTCGATTGTGTATGCAAATGAGGTTGATAATCATTTTATACACAGGTAAGATGTTAACCAGCCACGTCAGTCCACACATGTTAAGCCACATCAGCAATATTTTAACCTAGTTAGTGTTTTTTTAACATGGGAGTATTTTACAAACAAAAGTGAATAGTTCGGATTATTATTGGTGATTAAATGAGTTGGGATTATTATTGGCCAATAACAGTGAGTTTGAATTATTTATTTCCAATTTGCCAATAAAAAAAGGAAATTTATGGTGAGGAGGAACTTTTGTGGAGGTTTACCATTAATATTATAAAATTGGGGTATTGGATTTTAATAATCTCAGGTTTCACTAATTGGCCGATAATAATCCTAACTTCAAAAATTGCCTACAACAGTCCCAACTTGTAAGATTTTGGCCACCAATGATCCTTGTCTAACTGGGTTATAACCTTGTTGGGCTGGTGACCTGCAACTTATTCCGGCGACCCGTTTTACCCCTGAAACCACCAAACGAGACCACCACCAATCATCTCCGACCTCCTGTAATCTTCTCTGCTTCTCAAAAGTTTAAAATTTCCACCATCTACGCAACTCCGGTGACTTGCAACTTATTCTGACGACCTTCTTTACCCTTGAAACCACCAAAGGAGACCACCACTTGTCATCTCCAACCTCTAGTGACTTTCTCCGCCGCTCAAAACTTCAAAAAACTAACTGGGTTATAACCCAGTTAGAAGAGGATCATTGGTGGCCAAAATCTTACAAGTTGGGACTGTTGTAGGCAATTTTTGAAGTTGAGATTATTATCGGCCAATTAGTGAAACTTGGATTATTAAAATCCAATACCCCTATAAAATTATAAATAATAGCATGATAACAATTTTGTAAATAAACTTAAAAGGAGTGAAGTTTTGTGTAACGTAGTTTGTGATGTAATTTAATATATAGTATCTAACTTATAATAAAAGACTCCAAATAATGTCACATGACATTCTCTACTTCAACCTCATAAATTTTATTTATATTTGTTTAATAAATTTCTTTTAATATTAATATTAATTAATAACCAATATATAGATATCACTTATTTTTGTCCTTATCTTTATCTAAAATTAATAAATAACTTCAATTTTGTAATTTAAACCCATTGTTTTTTTACTTTTAACCCAAAATTTTTCATTTTTTGCAATTTAATCCCAACTCTTTTTTTTATTTTCAATTTTGGTCCACCATACTTTCATCTTTGCCAAGTTTTTCGTTTCGTTCTAAATTTTGTGAGTTAACACACCGCAAAGTGCGTGCGGGGTTCAACATTTTTTCGTATATTTTTCCCGTTTGACTGACCCATCGCGTCACATCTATTTTTCTGCGTTTGACAAGTTCGTCCAACAAGCGGGTCCTGGATGGACTTAGTTACTTTTTTCTATGTTTTATGTTTCGGTTTAATTTCTCAGCAACGAGCGTGCGTGATTCAAAGATTTTACGTCTGCTTTTCGCTCCACGTTATTTTTTTCCCGTTTTTATTTATTTTGTTTTTACGAGCTTTCCCGGTGTTGGTGGTCGTTGACAATGGTATAATATTGCTGCTACTTAACACAGTTTTATGACAACGCTGTAACACAGGGGCTTAATACTAGTAATATATATATGCTACACATAAAATAAAGTGTGTATTATGCTAAGTATAAAATAAAAAGTGTGAAAATTTTTAATTTTAATAATTTAGATAATTCACTGGAATTTAGGATTGTCAAGGAAAGCATGGAGACACATGTCTTATTATTGAATAGAACATGTCAACTTTGACTATGCAGACGTGACTTGAGGTTCTATTTCTTTTATGACCTTTGAACATGTTCTATTGTAAACAACATATAAGGAAATAAATAAATATATATCTAAAAATAATACCCGCATCGAAAGTTCTTAAATAAGTATTCAAGACTAATGTTTGGTGAAAGGCCCAATTTCTTACTCGACGCATTTTCTGGTTCTTTCATAATTTCTTCAACATTTTATCTTATTCCATTGCATTTTCTGGAAAGTGCTGTAATTGTGGGTTAGGCAATTCATATGGGCAGGGACATCCTTGTCATCACGACCGTGAAATTGGCACGAGTTGGTGATGGCGATCACGACGTATGACGGGATTTGCCAAGATTTTTCGTTATTGATGGCGGGTAGGGTGATGGGTGAATTTACATTGGTGAAACCGGTGTTGGATTGTTGGTGTAGGGTACGACGGTCGGCCATATTTAGGGCGACGGGTGGCGGACTCAGAGGACGTGTGGGTGGTGAGGAATTATGGGGTGATGACTTTGGTGTAAAGTCAAAGTTTGGTAGTATAGATTGGGGAGTAGAGTCAGAAGGGGCGGAAGATGAGAAAGAAGTTTTACTAACCTTTAGAGTAGAAGAGGAGAAGGAAAGAGTTTCTGATAGCGGCTTTGGCGGCGGTCCTTACCAACGCGTGTGGGGCATCCACTGCAAAACCGACAAAAAACAAGTAACTAGACTCAAACAAACGACTCAATAAAAAAAAACGAAAAGTATTTAGACTCATACGACTCAAACAAACAATTAGCACGTATGATCAAGTAAGTCCAAACAAAGTAGTTAACGTAGTTGCACAAAGAGTCCCCGACAACGGTGTCAAAAACTTGATGTGCTAAAAGTAGTTTAATAAAAACGACCTAAATTAACCTAATTTAGACACTAAGTAATACTATAGACTTTCTAAACTCGACTAAACTACTAACCGGCAAGCGAACCGATTGACTCTAGTAAAGCTAAGTAAGTCCGGAAATTAAACCCACAGGACTCAATTTAACTGACACTGACACGACACTAACTGTTTTTATGTTTGGGGTGGGGGGGGGTTTCTAAATATCCTAAATTTGCGAATTAATTAAATTAATTAACTAAGTTAACTAGACATGAATTATGACTCGAGTTTACCCAGGTGATGGTGAAAGACTACCTAGACTGGAATCCTGGATTGTACTAGTGATGATTTTATTAGGATGTTTGTTACTATGGAACCAGGATCTTTTAATGCTAAACTTGTCGAGACACCGAACAAGACCCCCAACCCTTCTCAGGAAGACACCTATGGAGCTCTAAAGGCTGTTATGGTTACCGGTTGGTCTAGACTTCCTCATGGGTTATCTACGTGGTTTATGAAAGTACCCTAATTTTATCTACTCCCTCTCGGGTTATAAACCTAAGATAAACTTGGGTTCTCGACTCGACTTGATAGACAACAGTCGATAGGGAAACTAGTTCAGACGCCTCACGAAGACCTTATCTAGAAATTTATCAACTTAGACCTAACAATAACATTGCGCCTCTCAACTATTGAGATTAGTAGAACACCTAGACCTACTTAATTATCAATTACCGCTTATAAGGTATATTGGCCAATTAACCAAATAAATCAATATAAAATTATAATCTAGCATGACCCTATTATGTGAAAGACATCCGCTAAGAATCACACGAAGCAATAAACGACAATTAAATAAAACTGAACATGAATACTGTAACAACTCTCACTATAATCAATACTTATTATGCTAATGTCTAGTAAGGAAACCCTAATTGAGAAACCCAAGCAATTCTGCATAAACCCTAAAATTTTTAGAACAATCGGAAGCAGGATTAGAGCCCCTAAAACTCAGGGGGGGTAAACCCCAATTGATAATTATCTTCCGAAAACGCTGTCTAAATTGAAATTCATCGTACAAGCAACTCAGCAAGGCTATGCAGGTGACAGGGCTACCCTACCCTACTTTGTCACCCCAGGCGATACGCGGCACAGGCCACGTATTCTTCCGCGACACGCGGGAGATGCAAAAATCCAGTATAAATAGAGGGCCTTGGGACTTGAATTCTGACACTGAAACGACGTAAAAATTCCAAACGTACGCTGAGTTATCGTAGGAACAGTCCAACAACACACACGATTCACGAATCGCTACCGCAATTAGGGTAATAACTCGATCGCTATTACGATTCAACGTCCGATCGATTGAAACTATCCAACGATTGTTTGAGTGTTGCTCAAATTGAGCTTATACTTTGTTAGTCATCGTGATTTCGACTTGAATGTTTGAGTGCTGTCTGAAATCGGGCTATACTCTGTCATTCGTTGTGAATCAACTGAATTGTTAAGTATTGCACTTTGTTAATCGTTGTGAGGGTTTGATCTCGTGAATTGACGTAACTGCTGTATTAGTTACTAACCCCATTTGCGTGTATTGTGAATTAAATTAGGTTAATCAAGGCTAATCAGTAGTCTTATACTCTGCTCGTTAAATCTGCAATGTGAGTCATTCTCTTTTTATCAACTGTTTTACAATACTCCAAATTATTTTCAAAAGTTATAATTACAGGGACTAAGTCGTGGACATCTTGAATCACTGGCTAGTGGGGTATTGTGCACATTACTAATTATCTCCCAGTTAGGTTCATTGACCTACTAGGGATAATCATCACTATTTGGGTTCATTGACCTAATAGTGGTATGACCATCGTCACCATTGTGACATGTCACCATTGTGACATGGTGCCAGATAAATATAAGATATAAACCATTGTAATCGCTCTTAGGCTGTAATTTATAACTAAGGGTCATTTTATAAAAACCTGAATGAACTCACTCAGTATTTCCCGCTGACAAAACCTTTTTCAAACATGTTTCAGGTGATCTGTTATGATCCAGGAAAGGGGCCGTGAAGCACTACAAGCTTAAGAAAGTGGCTCATGATAAAATAAAGAAACATGTTATGTAAAATAAAAGATTTCCAGTGAAATCAAATGATTGTAAATTACCGGGGTTTTATTAAATTATGTAAACGGACAGTTTTAAATATTGAAAGATCCTGTTTTAAAAGACTTCCGTTGTCGCCTAAATTAAATACCACGGGATTTCTGTCCCGCGGCTCCTGAAACGGGTCAAACCGGGTCGGGGGCCGTGACAGAAAAAGGTGGTATGAGAGCCACTGATTAAGCCACTAATTTAAGCCAATTAAGTATTTAGAAAATACTTGATTTTTATTAATTGCTATTTTGTGATTATGTGTTTTATTATCTGACTAATTGTGTACAGTATGGGCAGATCTTTATAGCAATTAATGCAAATCCTTAAATAATTTGACCCAAGTTTTAGTACCTTTATTATCTACAGTCTAGAAGCCTTATTCAGTAAATAAATAAATTTACAAATAAAACTTAGTGTGTTTTAAATTTCCGTTGTTTTAGTAGTTACCCAGTATGAAATAATATTTAAAAGTTTTACTACAAAATTTTGTTATGAATTTTAACTTAGTAATTGTATGTATTTTGCTAAACAGCATGAGTAACTTGTCTGACGCCCTTCAGAATTTAAATCTCTACCCAGTAAGAATAGAGGTTTCCAGAGATTTCAATAGGTACATACCAGACATAGAAGAACCTATAGAATTCAACGCTTTACCTTTCGAGAAACCCAAACCTAAGAAAATGGAAATTGGGGAAAGTTCTAGGCAAATTGAAAGGTTACCATCTCAGGAAGAGCTAGATTTTATATTGGCAAGCTATAATACTATTAAGCCTGTTAGTGAAAATGTTTTTATTCTCTTTCTTGAAACACAACTACCAATGAACTTAGAACCAGCTATTCCAAACCCTTCAATCCACTCGCAAATAGACGAATGGTTAACTAATGAAATACAGTTCCAAAACAATCCTTATAAACTTTTTCCTCAGTTCAATCCAGAACCTTTACCAAATCCACCAATGAGTAACGAGAATATGGCTGAACTCCGCCACTTTGGCAAAGAACTAATGGATACTGGGAATAGGATCCAAGAGATTGGGGGACAGATCTCCTGGAAATACAAGGAGAGGGAACGCCATTACTAGAATATCATCTGACAAAGGATAGGGGAGTTATGGAACTGTGGTTGTATAATAGTAGTAGTGAAAATTAGTCTGTAAAATAACCTAAAATAAAACTTTGTAAGATAATGGTGTGTATTGATGCATGCTATTAAATATAAATGGAAATCAAGAAATCAATAAGTTTGGCTATATGCGTATTGTGAAATTAATATAATTATTTTATGTATAATTGTTATTATTAATACTAATAAATATATTATCAGATGGAAAATGCTAATAATGAACCAGTTAATGAGGTTAATCAATCTGAGCAACAACCGGGGGATCAATATATGACTAGGCAGGATATAGAAAATATTGTTGCTCAAGGGATAGCCAACGCTATTCCAGCAATAGTTGCTCAAGGGATAGCCAACGCTATTCCAGCAATCGTTGCTGTTGTTAAAAATCCAATAGAACCGCAACAAATCGTTCCTAATAAACGTATTTCTGAAGATAACTTCAGTAATAGCGTAAACGAAGGCAATAATCATACTAATCATGAGAATGAACCACGGCAAGCTCCTCCCCCTAAGAAATTGAAAGCTGCAACACCTGGATGCACTTACAAAGAATTTCTTGCTTGTAAACCCACTGAGTTTGCAGGCAATGAAGGAGCGACTGCGGCACTGCGTTGGTTAGAGAAAACCGAGGCAGTAATTGCCATAAGTAAATGTGCTCAGGATGATCAGGTCATGTAGGCGTCAAACCTTTTCAAAGAAGGGGCACTAGAATGGTGGAATACGCTATGAACTGGGAAGAATTTAAGAGCTGCCCCGAATATGAAAAGGAACAAATGACAAATAAATTTTTAACCCACCGGATGGTGGATGTAGAATGTCGAAGGTATACTTCGACATTCTTCGAGTATGCTCGAGTAGTACCAACACTGGCTTCACCAGAGCCGGTACTTATTTCTCGTTATATTTGGGGATTGATTGCTGAAATCCGTAATATCGTCAAGGCTGTGAAACCTCGCACGATTGATGATGCGGTGGATTTAGCCAATACTCTGACTGACGAACTAGTACGGACAAGAGAAGAAAATAGAAGGAAGGAAGTAGCCCAAAAGATTACCCAAGGATTCCGTCCGAGTAACCATAACAATTTCAAGAAAGGAGGGAATGGGCAATCTTCCACTAGCCCATTTTGCAATTCTTGCAAAAGAAATCATTTTGGAAGATGCAAAGGATATTGCAATTTTTGCAAAATTCCGGGGCATCAAGAAGAAGACTGCAGGAGGAAGAGATTTTCAGTCTGCTACAACTGTGGAGAAGCTGGACATCTTAGGCCAGATTGTCCAAAACTGAACGAACTATCTAACAATAAAGCCAAACCTGCAGAAGAAGCAAAAAGGAATGTAAAAGCCTTCCAACTAACTGCTCAGGAAGCAGAGCTTATTCTAGATGTGATAGCTGGTACGTTCTTAGTTTACAACGTTTACTCAAAAGTATTATGTGACTCTGGTGCAAACCAAAGTTTTATAAAAATTTCATTCTGCCAAACTCTTAACTTCTCTTTAACCAGCATTAGGCAAATTTCTACAGTAGAAACGGCAGATGGAAATTCAGATAAAATAAATAAGGTTCTGCAAAACATAGAAATAGAACTTTGAAGTCATAAATTTCTGCAACCCCATTATCTATGAAGTTAGTTGAATTTGATGATGTGTTAGGAATGGATTGATTAGTAAACAACCATGCTTAAATTATCTCTGATAAGAATTTCATAGAAATTTGTGCACCCACTGGAGAAATAATAATGATTACAGGAGATAAGCCATGTAAACCCATAAAGTTCATATCAGTAATGAAAGTTGCTAATTATGAACAAAAGCAAGGAATAGTTTCAGTAATCATTGATATTAAAGATAAAGAACTTAAGGAAATTTCTGTAGTTTCAGAATACTCAGATGTATTCCCAGAAGAATTACCAGGATTACCACCAGATAGGAAGATAGAATTTAGGATTCATCTAATTTCAGAAACTATACCAATAGCCAAGGCACCTTATCGGTTAGCACCCACATAAATATTAAAACTGAATTATTAAGTAAAGGTTTCATACAACCTAGTTTATCCCCGTGAGAGGGGGCACCCGTGTTGTTTTTTAAGAAAAAGGATGGTCCGATAAGAATGCGTATTGATTATAGAGAATTGAATAAGGTTACAATTAAGAATCAATACCCATTACCTAGGATTGATGATCTTTTCGATCAACTTCAAGGAGCTAGATATTTTTCTAAAATATACCTACGTTCCGGATATCATCAATTGAAAGTACAAGAGGAAGACTTACCTAAAACTGCTTTCAGAACTAGGTATGGTCATTACAAGTTTACAGTCATGCCCTTCGGATTAACAAATGCACTTGCAACATTCATGGACAAAATGAATAGGATCTGTAAACCATATTTGGATAAATTTGTAATTATCTTCATCGACGGTATACTTATTTATGCCAAAAGTCAGGAAAAACATTATCAGCACTTGCATGCACTCTTAACTTTGTTAAGAAAAGAGAAGCTTTTCGCCAAATTCTCGAAGTGTGAATTTTGGTTGCCAGAAGTACAATTTCTAGGTCATATGGTGAATCATGAAGGTATTCACGTAGATCCTGATAATATAGCAGCAATTACCAAATGGAAGGTTCCGCAATCCGCAATGGAAATTAGGAGTTTTGTAGGTTTAGCCAGATACTATAGACGGTTTATTAAGGATTTTTCCAAGATAGCTATATCATTAACTAAGCTAACCTGTAAAACAGTTAAGTTTGAATGAGGACCTAAACAAGAAAAAGCCTTTAGGATCTTAAAGCATAAATTAACAAATGCCCCAATCCTAGCCTTATCAGAAGGAACAGAAGATTTTAAAGTATACGGTGATGCTTCAAAGCTAGGATTTGGATGTGTGTTAATGCAACGCAAAAAGGTAATTGCGTATGCATCAAGGTAATTGAAAAAGCACAAAGAAAACTATACCACTCAGGACTTAGAATTAGGAACCATAATTTTGCCCTTAAAATTTGGAGACATTATCTGTATGGAAGTAAGTTTACTGTCTATAAGGGTCATAAGAATTTAAGATATATTTGAGCAAAAAGAATTAAACATGAGGCAAAGGAGATGGATGAAAATCCTAAGTGACTACGACTATGATATTCAGTATCACGAAGAAAAGGCTGAAGACGGCTAGAGATCGCCAGAAGAGTTATACAGATAATAGACGAAAGCCGTTGAAGTTTCAAGTTGGAGACAAAATGCTATTGAAAATATCTCCTTGGAAAGGAGTTGTTAGATTCGGTAAGAAAGGAAAGCTAAAGTCCAAGGTACGTAGGACCATTTCCAGTGATCCAACGTATAGGACCAGTTGCTTATCGTTTACAACTACCAGAAGAGTTAGCTAGAGTACATGAGGTATTTCATGTATCCAATCTTAAGAAATATTTATCAGACGAATCCCTGGTAGTACCTCTTCAAGATGTAGAGGTAAATAAAAAAGCTGAAATTGTAGAGAAACCACTAAAATCAATACTTATTATGCTAATTGTCTAGTAAGGAAACCCTAATTGAGAAACCCAAACAATTCTGCATAAACCCTAAAATTTTTAGAACAATCGGAAGCAGGATTAGAGCCCCTAAAACTCAGGGGGGTAAACCCCAATTGATAATTATCTTCCGAAAACGCTGTCTAAATTGAAATTCATCGTACAAGCAATCTCAGCAAGGCTATGCAGGTGACAGGGCTACCCTACCCTACTTTGTCACCCCAGGCGATACGCGGCACAGGCCACGTATTCTTCCGTGACACGCGGGAGATGCAAAAATCCAGTATAAATAGAGGGCCTTGGGACTTGAATTCTGACACTGAAACGACGTAAAAATTCCAAACGTACGCTGAGTTATCGTAGGAACAGTCCAACAACACACACGATTCACGAATCGCTGCCGCAATCAGGGTAATAACTCGATCGCTATTACGATTCAACGTCCGATCGATTGAAACTATCCAACGATTGTTTGAGTGCTGCTCAAATTGAGCTTATACTTTGTTATTCATCGTGATTTCGACTTGAATGTTTGAGTGCTGTCCGAAATCGGGCTATACTCTGTCATTCGTTGTGAATCAACTGAATTGTTAAGTATTGCACTTTGTTAATCGTTGTGAGGGTTTGATCTCGTGAATTGACGTAACTGCTGTATTAGTTACTAACCCCATTTGCGTGTATTGTGAATTAAATTAGGTTAATCAAGGCTAATCAGTAGGCTTATACTCTGCTCGTTAAATCTGCAATGTGAGTCATTCTCTTTTTATCAACTGTTTTACAATACTCCAAATTATTTTAAAAAGTTATAATTACAGGGACTAAGTCGTGGATATCTTGAATCACTGGCTAGTGGGGTATTGTGCACATTACTAATTTTCTCCCAGTTAGGTTCATTGACCTACTAGGGATAATCATCACTATTTGGGTTCATTGACCTAATAGTGGTATGACCATCGTCACCATTGTGACATGGCGCCAGATAAATATAGGATATAAACCATTGTAATCGCTCTTAGGCTGTAATTTATAACTAAGGGTCATTTTATAAAAACCTGAATGAACTCACTCAGTATTTCCCGCTGACAAAACCTTTTTCAAACATGTTTCAGGTGATCTGTTATGATCCAGGAAAGGTGCCGTGAAGCACTACAAGCTTAAGAAAGTGGCTCATGATAAAATAAAGAAACATGTTTTGTAAAATAAAAGATTTCCAGTGAAATCAAATGATTGTAAATTACCGGGGTTTTATCCCTAAATTATGTAAACGGGCAGTTTTAAATATTGAAAGATCCTGTTTTAAAATACTTCCGCTGTCGCCTAAATTAAATACCACGGGATTTCTGTCCCGCGGCTCCTGAAACGGGTCAAACCAGGTCGGGGGCCGTGACAAATACACATCGAATCGATAATCAAGTCGACTACTTTCATAAATAATCCATAAATAATCAAACATCCATAATAAAAATCAAAACTTTACTAATCCATTCAACCTAGTCTAGGTAGTTTAAAGGTTTTAGCTTGACATACTGAAAATCAAACACAAAACAAGAATATAAACGAAAGAATGAAACATGATCAAGATTAAAACGAAGAACAATTGAACCTGGATAGTAAAAGCACGGCCCAGATTATTCCTCTTGCTTTAAACCTTCAACCGATACCTTCAAGCTCTAGAAAACGCTCCAAAAGCTTCCAACTTTTTGCTGAAGATCTATCTAATTAGTAGTTAGGGTTAGAGTTGTTTATAATTAAGTTTATATAGGTTTCTATGCATCTACCCAGCTCCAACCCCGTAACATTCTGCGAAAATAAGGCCTCCGCATGGCAAAGTAACTTCATCGTCCCGCTAGGCGGCGCTATCTTTCATCTTTATTATATTTAGGCCATGTTTGGCTTAGCTTTTCAAAACAATTTATAACTTTTTGGAAAAGTTAATAAGTCACAATGGAGTGACTTATTGACTTTTCCCCTCACAAAATAGTTTCACCCAAACACTTTTTAACTTTTCAAAAAGTCAATAAACTAATAAGTCACTAAAATAAGCACTCCCAAACACCCCTTTAATGCCGTCGCATCACGCGAAGGCTTTGGTGTTTTATGGTGTCGTGACGTGGCGTCAACTTTTTCCAGCATTCCTTTGTTGTTTCAGTTTCCGTTTAACCGCGTCTCGTCCGGATCTTGGTAATTCTTCTCGCTTAGCATGTTTTCTAAATTTTCAGCAACTCTAGCGCTTGAGACCTGAAATTAACGAACCTATAAGTAGTAATCAATTCTAACCCTAAAAACGACACAAAATGGCTCGAAATATGTACAAACTTTACATGATAAATAGATGTATTTTGCAATACATCATGCACATTATTTTTTCTGGATCTTGCCATGTCTACACGTCCGGATTTGGTGACAATATCCACGAAAAATTCTAGGCTACTGTCATCAAACAAATAGAACTCATCGGGGGAAGATATAAATTGTTATACTTATTGTGGTGTAAAAAGATTTGGTTGAATATTTGGATAGAAGAATTTAAGAAATTGAGAAAAAGTTATGGTGTAAAGGGAGAATTTGAGTTAAAAAATGTGAAAGAATGAAGTCAATATATAGATTTTATTTTATTTCTTTTTTTTTAAAAGTTCCCCAATCATCCTTAGATTTTCTTATTTAAAAGTTTTGCTTGTTAATCTAACTAGGTTTTTTAGCCCGCGCCGCGTTGCGGCGCCTGTCAAACAGCCAAAAGCGGCGCCTGTCAAACAGCCAAAAAATCTAACCGAAAATGAAACATATATATACAAACACACATGATTCAGTGTTGAAGCAAACGTATCCTGAACAAAACAAAAGGCCAAACTTAAAACCTTACAAATTACTCTACAAAGAAGTGACTCACTATTTCTATAGCATCCAGTTAAGTTTGGCCATGCAAACCTTTCTCCAGCCAACAACATGAACTAAGGCGGCTCATCACCATCCTATCCAACCAAATCCTGGTATATTAAAGATCGATGCAATGATATATACATAACTACAAATTTACAATATAAGACAAATTCATAGTCAGCACACAACATAAAAACGTGAGACGTTAAATTCTTCATTTGTACTACTGAAAGGAAGAAGCTCATTTGAAAGTAATAAACTAATAAACACCAAGAAAAACTCAGATAATTGTTGTGTTGTCTTAGTTTTTTTTTTATGTTCTTTTAATGAGAAACCATTTAATTGGGAAAAGGAATTAGAGATTTACTTATCCTACACATCCAAATAATTGCGGGTGAGTTACTCTATGATGAACTCTTATGGGGCAGTTTGTGCCCATATCCTACCATATAAGTCATCTTCATTGACCCATCTCCTAATATATAGTCAACCTGCAACAAATATACAAATTGATAAGTTTTCTCAATGAGTTTACCTGCCAAGATGTTTAAAAAAGAACAACAAAAATCAAGAAAGATACCTGTTCCTTGCAAGACTTATTAGGGTAGAAAATTAAGAAAGCAATCATTTTTTGTGGGCTATATGTCTGCACAAAACCTCAATTCAGCGAGTATTAAGTATTGAAAGTGATTAATGATTAGAAATAGGGTGTAACTGTATTTTTTGGTGTCCTAACTCAATCAGATGTCTTAGATATACATTAAAATTGTACTGTAGCAAGTAGCCAAGTATACGAACATAGTATTGTTCATGTGCAATGCATTCTTCTTATCTATTCTTGTCCGAGAAACAACCATAAACTTAAATTTATCTGGGCGTCTAGCTCATATGTACTAAATAGAGTAAACAATATATCATCATTTGGGATAGCCAGATAGGTGTTTGAATATTAATTCAATATAATCTATTGAAGAAGTTTTGCACTGGTTTGAACAATGAATATGATCTTATGCTGCAAAAAAGGCAGATATAGAAGTGATTCGTTCTGCTTCAAAAGCCAAAAAAACCCTCTCCAGTTTATAACATCATCTATTCCATTTTTTAATGATAAAAAATGATAAGAGACTCCTATTACACAGTATGCTTCAGCAAGTACTTACCTAATAATGAGTTTCTTCTTGTAGGATAGATGTATGGGGACTAATACAAATCTTATACCTAATGAGAAGGGTTGTATTAATAATATACATTCCAGTATACTGTACAATTTAAAGGCGTATATTTGTAGGGAGACATATTTCGATGTCAATCTAAAAAGATTACCATGCGAATATGTCTTAACTGTAAGATAGTCAAAAGCATTATTATGCCAATATGGGAAGTCTGTACATAGCACCACAACACCAACAATGATCTGTATGATATATTATCTCATGAGATAACTTAAAAGGAGTGTACTAATTTACCCAAGCATGTTTTCAGTACTCAAAAAAAGCTCCTATTATCATAAATTCATAATGAAAACAACAATATAATATATTTCAAAAAAACACACATACCCTGTTGGATGAATACCAAAGAGGCAAAACAAAATCAAAAGATTAAAGCTTACCAAACATATCGCCTTCTTAATCGTTGGTACCTTCAACTCTCTGAACTATAAGGTGACCGAAATGCGTCCCCCTATTTTGAGCGGAGCCGACCGTCCATATGTTCCACACGACCATTGTTTGACACCATCTATCGCCTGAAACCTAACCCTCATCGTCTCCGTCATCACCTTCGAGTCATGAACCTTAGTTGTCGACTATATGAGGTTTCAATTGACCCACCACTGTTTTGTAATTAGACAAAAGATCATCATCATGAGCCTCAACGTGCTCTAAGCTTCGATTCATAGGGTTGACACGCCAATACAATCAACGCAACTTCCCCAGAGTTCACTTTTCTATCACCGGCTCCCTCTTTCTATCTCTTATACTTTCTTGAAAGAAGACTATAACACATGAATTATTTGATCAAACTACTCCAGATTATAGGATGAGTAGTCTCAGCCAAGGAATATCTATCAAAACTATATTTATACCACTGTTCTGAGATATATGAAGATGGATCCTGTCAATGAAAAAAAAATACATTAGACATCAAAATGATAAAATAATCAAAATTTCAAACCAATTGTAACATGGCTTCCACAACTATCATAAAACTAATACTCATCACAACCGCAACTGCACCAAAAGTTATATAAAAATACAATGCCTAGTTCCATTTGGAATGATTTAGTAATTTTTTATTCATTATAATACTTCTGTTACAATAAGTGTGCCAAGGGTTGCAATTTTCCATAATAATGATTTGAGTTTTAAAGCTTTGTGACGAATAAGTTGTTTTAGAATCAGCTCCAAAGTACTGTGAACCCAAGATTTTACCACCTACTATCCAAGTCCATGTATTATCTTCTCCAAATCAATTATTTATATAAGTAATAGCTGCTCTACCAAAAGTGTGAATTAATCATTTTGTTTTCTTTATATCAGCAACAGCAAACACACCAATTCTCAATCACATGCATAAAATCCAAAAGAAACCCTAGCTCAGAAACAGTTAGTCGAACGCAAATTTAATACATAAATTCAGCACCAACCAACAATCCTAGAAAGCATCAGTCACATGGTTAATTAAAAAAAAACCCTAGATCGAAAAGGATTTCAAATGATTACCTCCAAGATAGCATATTATTACGAAAAAACATATCAGAAAACGAAAAAGGGTAACTTTTAACCATAAACTATGTTGAATCGTGTAGTTCATACCTTTTCCAGCATCGACCTATTCAAGGCGGCGGCGGAAAGAGGGTGGATGCGTGGGAGGGATCGGCAGAGGGTTGAGGTAGGATTTTTAAGGGTTTTGAAAAACTGGTTTGAGAATGATGAAATCAAAATGGGAGAGAAAGCAGCAGGTGGCACGCGTAAAGAAAAGGCGGTCCAAACTAAAACGTACACTTGTCCAGCACTACGACCTAAGGTAAAAAAAGTAAAAAAGAGGGAAAAACTTATACTCACCAAAGAATCGAACCGCTACCAAATGAATTAACATTGACATAACCAACCAATTTACCAACACCTATAACACATTCTAAATTCAAAATCAGTTATATTTAAACACTATCAGAACGCAGAAGGAAAGAAGAAGCAAATCATGAAATGACATGTGGCTATAGTTACTGTTCATAAGCTTTGTTTTTTAATAGATTTATAATTTATAATTATAATTATAATTTATAATTATAATTATAATAATCATGTCAGATGCTAAAACACATCAATATTATTAAAGTGTGTTATGGTAGTTTAATGTTTGTTATGAGTTGTTCCTTAACAGAACATCATTTAATTTGATAAAGTGTCTGATGTTCAAAGTTATTAGTAGAGTTAAATACATGGTTGGTCCTTGTGGTTTTCAGAAATTTCACACTTGGTCCTAGTGGTTTGATAATTACACTCGTGGTCCCAAAACTTGTAAAAAGTGCACTCTCTTGGTCCCCAGCCCAAACTTCAGTTAACTTTCTCTGTTAAGTCCATGTTAAATGACCTGAATACCCTTGCTTATTAATCCCTACCATCTCACCCACCCCTGATTCCCTCTGCTCTTCTTCGATGACAGCCACACACCCATCTTCAGGTCTCTCTCTTCTCAAACAAGAAGCACAGCCGCCACCATCTCACCCACCACCACCATCTCACCTTCGCCACTTCTCACCTCCATCCCCACATTGTCAGACTCTGCACCGGAAATCCGCCACCATCTCACCTCCGCCGTGCACAAAAATGACGCCTCAAAGCCTAGGTATCGGTTTCTGTTTACGAATAGTCAACGTTTCTTCGTTTGTGTTGAATTTACGGTTCGAAATTGATAGTTTTTGGTCGATTTATGTGAGTTTTTATGAAAAATGTTGCAAAACGAATGCATAACCGGTGAAATTTGACGTTTCTGAGTTGGATTTAGATCGAAGTTGCAGATTGTTGCTTTTTGTTAGATCTTAATTGCTACTTTCAGCTCGATTTTGTGTATTTTGCAATGTATATTTTCTGTATTTATGAAAAATGTTACAAAAATGAGCTCAAATCTAGTGAAATTTGACATTTCATAGCTGAGATGGTGGTGGTGGGTGAGATGGTACCTTGAAGAAGGTTAGCTGCATTTTTTTAGTGATTTAATGGACCAATTGACACCCAAACAGGGCGGATGGTCCGATCGACGCTGTGAATCCGACAAAGCACACACCCATCTCCTCTCTCTCGATCTTTCCTGGGTCCGATCGACGTTGGTCGTCTTTCCGGCGACCCGCCGCTGATGAAATGACGATGATGATGATGATTAACGCGATCAGGAAGATGATGGACGCTGATTTTGATGTTTTTGTTGTTGATTAACGCGGTGATGAAATGGTGGCGGAGGTGGGTGAGATGGTGGTGGGTTAAACATAGCAGTAAGAAGATGAAGATGATGATGGTGACGAAGATGATTATAAAGTCAGAAAGGTGTTGAAATCCTTTTGTTAATGAGCAAGGGTGTTTTGGTCATTTAACATGGACTTAACTGAGATATTTAACTGATGTTGGGGCTGGGGACCAACCGAGTGTATTTTTGACAACTTTTGGGACCAAGCGTGTAATTAGTAAACCACTAGGACCAAATCTGCAATTTTTGAAAACCACAGGGACAAACCAAGCATTTAACTCTTATTAGTAGGAGTGAAAACATGTTTAACATGAAATTTACGGGTGGGTTTAGTTTGGTATAGACAGGTTTGGGTAGGTGTCAGGTCGAACTCACGACCCCATTTAACTAACAGGTTGTGTTCATGTGTTAAGTCGAACTCACAAACCGATACTATAATCACCCAAACTGATATACTACAACGACCCAAACTGATACTGATAGAAACCCCGATGCGGAGTGTGGGGAATCCCTCTAGTTTAAAGAGAAATTAAAATGGGTTATTTGTTGTAAAAATATAAATTTAGGACCAAATAGGCGAAGAAAAAATCATGCTTGAGTCAACTCGTAAAATTTCGTGACTTGTTCGGGTTGTTATGTCTTACACGATTTTCTAAGTTCAACTTAATGTTCGAGTTGGTATCAAATTTTGGGAAAGCCATGGAGGAAGCAACAATAAGTATTGGTGCTCGCTTTAACAAGTAAAATAATAAATACTTGTATCTTCTGATGATATAAATACGACTGTATGTTTCATAAGCAACAATACTTTATTATTGCGCGGGAAAGCCATGGATGAATCAAATGTTGGTGCTCGCTTTATAATGCTATGCAGTTGTATGTTATTTGCTTACAAAATATTTATGTTAGGGTTTATAATTGCTTTCCAATCTACAAGAATTCATCTTAAATGACTAATATGATGTGAATTACTATTAGATAAATATACTTATATATGATTATTAACCTAGATAGTGTGACAAATGTTATTAGTATTAATATAGACTAAGTATGCAGCGGTTTTAATACCCGGCTGCAAGTATATGTAATAAACATCCTGTATATTTTTCATTTTTATCAATTCATAACCGTATGAACATAATCTTCATTCTCTCAAAACTCCATAAACCCTAGAAACGCTAACAAAGTGGTATCAGAGCCACACGAATCGATCAATCATACACTTTCGAATACAGATCTCTGTTTCTGACTATATTCCGACCATGAATCTTGCAACCGGTATTCAATCGCAAATTCCAAAACTTTCTGGGCAGAATTACTATCACTGGCATATCCAGATGAGGGTTTTACTGGAATCTCAAGACTCATGGAACATAGTAGAAGATGGGTTTCAAGCATTAGCAACGAATCCGTCAGAAGAAGCGATCGCTGCACATCGGGAATCAACAAAGAAAGACAGAAGGGCTCTACATATTATATTCCAGTCGGTAAATGAAACGGTGTTTGAACGTATCGCCATGGCAAAGACATCAAAAGACGCATGGATCACGCTGCACAAATCTTACAGGGGTGAAAATCGCGTCAAAACGGTAAAATTACAAACTTTAAGATGTAGTTTTGATACGTTAAAAATGAAAGAGGGTGAAACCGTAGAAGATTATTTTAATAGAACAACCTTAATTGTAAATCAATTAAGAATGAATGAAGAACAAATAAGTGAACAGCGTGTAGTAGAAAAGATACTACGTAGTCTGACTCGGAATTTCGAATCTGTGGTCATTACCGTGGAAGAAACAAAAGATTTGGAGAGTATGTCCACCGAAGAACTCATGGGCATACTCCAATCTCACGAACTACGGATGAAACTGTATGAAGATGTTCCCATGGAACATGCATTTCAGATGCAAAACTTAAACACAGACAGATCCGGACAGAATGTGAAGGGACGCGGCAAGAGTAAAAGTAGATCTTGGGGCTCTATAAGATGTTTTAATTGTCAGAAACTTGGTCATACGGCCAAGTTTTGTCCGAAAAAGGATGTAAACGAAAGATCTGACAATGCTCTAATTCATAAGGAAGATGAATTAGACGAGCAACAAGATGACACCATGTTTATGATCTTAAACATGGAAGAGACGATTAAGGAAGATTGCTGGTACTTAGACAGCGGGTGCAGCAATCATATGACAGGTAACAAAGGCCTGTTTGTAAAATTAGACGAATCACTTCAAAAGGAAGTGAGAACGGGGGACGATAAACGATTAGAAGTTCAAGGAATCGGAGAAGTAATGATATCTATAAAAGGCCAGAAAAAGAAGGTTCAAAATGTATTCTATGTGAAGGGACTAAAACACAACTTATTAAGTGTGGGTCAATTGCTACATAAAGGTTACAAAGTAGAGTTTATGAAGGAAAGGTGCACCATCAAGGATACGAATGATCGTACAATAGGAATCATTAAAATGACAAACAATAAAATGTTTCCTTTGAACCCTGAAAATGATATATCACTAGCACTATCGATGACTACAACTGATTACTCTACTCTGTGGCATGAACGATTTGGACATGTAAACTATGACACCTTGGTTGAAATGGGAAATAAAGGACTAGTACGAGGCATACCAAGAATCACAAAAGGCTCAACTATTTGTGAAGGGTGTGTTTCGGGCAAACAGGCTAGAAAGCCATTTCCAAAGAAGTCAACTTGGCAAACAGATAAACCTTTGCAGATAATTCATACCGATATATGTGGCCCTATGAAAACGGAGTCTATTGGTGGATGTAAGTACTTTATTACATTTATTGATGATTTCACACGGAAAACATGGGTTTACTTCCTCAAGTTAAAATCAGAAGCTCTAAGTTACTTCAAACAATTTAGAGCACTAGTGGAAAAGCAATCGGATCTTAACATAAAAACTCTAAGATCTGATCGGGGAGGTGAATACTGTAGTATAGCATTCCAAGATTATTTAAAGACGAATGGAATACATCACCAACTAACGAATAGCTATACCCCTCAACAAAACGGGGTAGCGGAACGGAAGAATAGAACTTTGATGGAACTTAGTCGAAGTATGATAAATATGAAGGGTTTACAAAATAAGTATTGGGCAGAAGCTGTAGCTTGTTCCACTTATATTTTGAACAGAACAGTAACGAAAACTCGACCTAGTGTGACTCCATACGAAGCCTGGAATGGACGGAAACCGAATGTGGAACACTTCAGAGTGTTTGGATGCTTGGCGTATGTTCATGTACCGAAACAACTTCGAAGCAAGCTAGATATCAAGACCGAAAGAACTGTATTTGTAGGTTATAGCACAAATACAAAAGGGTATAAGTTATATAATCCTTCAACTAATAAGATTATAATTAGCCGAGATGTAATTTTTGACGAAAATAAAGCCTGGACATCTGAATCCGAACCAACATCAACTCCGTTTTTGATGGACAATGGTGAAAATTCAACTACAACGTCTCCGTTAACTCCAGAACCTATGAAGGTAAGTTCTGATAGACACAATGACACTGTCGGAAATTCTGAAATAGAAGTAATAGGTGAAAACTCTACGGAAGGACAAGCGTCAAGTTCAGCCCATGAAATTCAACATAATGATGAATCATCTACCGACTCAGAAAACGAAGTGATCAATACTCGAAGTATAGGAAGCATCTACAGAAACTCACGAGAACTTACTGAAGAAGAGGTGTCACAAAAGTATGCTAGAAATCAAACGGTCAATTTCGTTCTGTATACTAACACAGACCCACTATCATATGAAGAAGCAAGTAAAGAGGTTAAATGGCAAGAAGCAATGGACAAAGAAATGGAATCCATATACAAAAATCAAACGTGGGAATTAGTAAATCCTCCGATGAATAAAAAACCGATAGGTGTAAAATGGATTTATAAGACTAAGTTTGATGAGCATGGAAACGTAGACAAATACAAAGCAAGATTAGTAGTAAAAGGGTATAACCAAAAATATGGAATAGACTATCAGGAAGTCTTCGCTCCTGTGATTCGGTTTGAAACGGTCAGACTAGTTCTAGCTCTAGCTGCAAGGAATGACTGGTATCTACACCAAATGGATGTAAAAACGGCCTTTCTTAACGGAAACTTAAGTGAACAAGTATATGTAGAACAACCCAAGGGATATGTCATGAAAGGAGAAGAAGAAAAAGTATGTCTTCTCAAACGTGCACTGTATGGACTAAAACAAGCTCCTAGAGCGTGGTACAGTCGAATCGACAACTACTTTAAGTTACACGGATTCAAAAGATGTACATACGAACATACCTTATACTTAAAGGATACCAATGAAGGAAAATTGGTAATATGTTTGTATGTGGATGATTTAATCATAGCCAGCAACTCTATGAACCTGATTAACTCCTTCAAAAGTATGATGAAGAAAGAATTTGAGATGACTGATATGGGAAAACTACATTATTTTCTTGGTATGGAAGTTACTTATGAAAATGGAAACATAATTCTTTCCCAAAGAAAATACATGCGAAACTTATTAGACAAGTATAGAATGACAAATTGTAATTCAGTCTCCACTCCCATGGAATATGGAATAAAATTGTCGAAAGATGATTCGGAAGTATTTACTGATGAAGGAACATATCGAAGTCTTGTTGGAAGTCTCATGTATCTCACCAACACCAGACCAGATATAACATACGCGGTAACAAAAATCAGTAGGTTCATGGAACATCCAAAGAAAAGCCACTGGGAAGCAGGAAAGCGAATACTCAAGTACATTAAAGGAACAATAAATCAAGGTGTCACCTATTCGAAGGGTGGACAAGGAAAATTAATGGGTTTTAGTGACAGTGATTATGCAGGAAATGTAGATGACAGTAAAAGCACCTCTGGTCATGTATTTCTTCTAGGGTCAAGTCCGATTTCCTGGCAATCTAAGAAACAGAAAGTTGTGGCGTTATCATCAACAGAAGCAGAATATATGGCTTTGTCTTTAGCCGGATGTCAAGCTATCTGGATAAAAGGTATTCTTGATGAAATTCAAGGAAAAACAGAATATCCAATACCTATTTATTGTGACAACAAGTCCACATATGTCTTGCAAAAGATCCAGTTTACCATGGCAAGAGCAAACACATTAGAGTTAAGTATCATTTTATTCGAGACTTAATCAAGAAAGAAGAAGTAGAAGTGTTGTTCTGTGCTACGAAAGATCAAACTGCAGATATCATGACTAAAGCACTGCAAAATAAAGATTTCTCCAGACTGAAGGCTCGTCTCAATATGGAAACTATCTAGCTTACGGGAGGGTATTAGATAAATATACTTATATATGATTATTAACCTAGATAGTGTGACAAATGTTATTAGTATTAATATAGACTAAGTATGCAGCGGTTTTAATACCCGGCTGCAAGTATATGTAATAAACATCCTGTATATTTTTCATTTTTATCAATTCATAACCGTATGAACATAATCTTCATTCTCTCAAAACTCCATAAACCCTAGAAACGCTAACAATTACAACTATGAGAAATCTGAATTCACAATATCAGCTGTATAAGTGTTTAGGATTGAAGATTTAATGGCTAACCACTAACCTAGGTAACCTGGAGAACTGAGAATTGAAGAACAACTTTCTAGTTAGAAGCCAAAATACACAGATTAGAGAACTTAGAGAGAAGAGAGTAGCTATCGTTTAACATCAATCTCAACATCAGTCTGGGTTACATCGCCTTCACTATTTACGGTCTGAAGGAAACACATTAACATGTTCCAGTTTCTTATGTTCTCCAGGATACATACACTAAGTCATAGAAGCTAATTAAAAATTAGGAAGGGACATTGCTTTCGTTAACTGTTTCCGTGATAAGCACTTCAAATCATTATTTGTTGATCCTGCTACGCCATTCTCAATCGGTCAAATTTCCATTGTGTTCTTCCAAAGTAGCCAGCCATTGGATTCCCAAAACATTCGGTAAAAGCATTACATTTGATTCAAAAGTTTCTCTTAGCAGCTTCCAAATAATTCTATTACATTCATAGGCGATAGGCCTAGAATTTTCATCTGCTAGAGAAACTGTCGAAGGACAAGTGTTTCTGATGTGGCATCCCAACCTCTTTGCTAGTGCAAGGTCTAAAAATTGCGTAATACCACTGTCAGTTAGGATATGAATTACTTGGTTATTAACGTGCCATCTCACAACAAAGCATCTCGTGAGATCAGCCTCCGGGCGTGTAGTTTAGTTGGTTCCATAACTGGGGTTTGGATGTATACATGATAGTTGGGTTCGAGTCCAAAGATTGGCAAGAGGGAACCTCGCATAGTGCGAAAAATCTCTTGTTAGGCTTAGGGAGTACTTGGCCTAACCAATGTGGTGTCACTACTAGAAAACTGCTACTATTCCTACCAAAATTTCCTACGCATTTTCTATGAATGAAAATGCCGACACTTTTCCTACGAAACTCCGACGTATAAGAAAGGGTCTTAGTTTTGTGACAAAAAAGTGACAGATGGATTTGCGTAGGAGAAGTGTCGGAAAATTCCGACAGATTTCCGACGAAATTCGTTTTCATTTTAACCATTAGTTGGAAATTCGTAGGAATTGGTGTGCGTGGGAAAAGTGTCGGCAATTTCCGATAAAATTGTTGATGCAATTGTGTCTGTACTTTGTCTGTATTCGGTCACGATGTAAACGATGTCCTGATTAGTGTTGTAAGTTGACCAAGTCAACCATCCTCCGGTTTGACTTGGACAACAGTTGGTAAATGTTGAAAGATGTTCTGTCTCGAAGGATAAGAGATCGAAGGATGATGTGGATCCTTCGATCTCATCGAAAGATATGCTTCGAATGATTAGACCTCGAAAGGTGATCTTTCGAGGTCCCTGCTGATCGTTCGAGTGACTTGTCATCGATAGATGATCCTTCGGACCATCTATCTGATCCTTCGGACCAGACATCATGGGCTGGGTATAAATACCCATGCAGTGTGTTGAGTTCAAAAAAAAGACAGACACTTAGACAGATTCACACAGAGACTTTCGAGAGAGCTTTGAAAGCATTCTGTCCAGAAAACACACACACACACTTTGAGAGTTTGCAAGTTAGATTTGTAAACATTGTGCTTGTAACCGAAACCTTCATTTGCATTAATACAAGTTGTGTTAATCGGTGAACCCTTGTGTGTTTGTGTTGATACTTGCTTCATCCCGGTTTGCTTGCTAGCTTGGATTCCGCACTCGCTAGTGGGTTAGTATAACAAGGTTTAGGTTTATTCTCGATCCTCCGAGAGGGACCTACAAGTGGTATCAGAGCTTGGCTCTTTACCTTGTTTAAAACCGGGTTATTCAAGTTCTTGGTGTGTGTTTGAACACTTGGTTTAACACCCGTTTTTGTTGGTTTTTCTACACTTTTAAACTGGAAAACGTGTTTTAAACTTACCGGGAGTGTTCATAAGTGGGTTGGGTAACTTGAAAACTTGTTTTAAGTGACTTTGTGTTTTCCGACCATATTTCCGGTCAAGGATTCCGGTGACTGGTTTGGGGATAAGATTATCCATTTTGGGAAATTTTTCAAAGTTGGTGGGAAAGGTACAGCCTGCACATCCTTTCTGCCGAAAGTTGACTTTCCTACCCATCACCTTTTCACCAACCTGTCATATCAGCGTCAGTTGTGTCAGAAGGTCTCGAAAGATATCTTTCGACATCGAAAGATATCTTTCGACATCGAAAGATCATCCTTCGACTATCTTTCGATCAAGGAAGGCTCGAAAGATTATTATCCTTCGATCCATCCTTCGAAGTCTGAAACATATCTTTCGATAAAGGAATCTATTCGAAAGATAAGTGTCCGAAAGATAGGGATTTAACTCGAAAGATAAGGATCTTTCAAAAGGGAATCCTTCGAGTTCTTGAATCTTTCGAAATTATTGTTCGAGATTCAACAGTAATCTTTCGAGTACTGTTGATCCTTCGAACAATAGTTGATCTTTCGATTGTGGTCAGTTTATTGTTAACAAGTTTCTGTGATTTAAGATCTTTCAGAACAGGATCCTTCGGCTGTGTTATCTTTCGGAATTCTTACTTAGCATTTATTTTGCTTATCAATCATGAATCCGAATTGGTGGAATCCGGCCCCAGACAGTGGTAAATATACAAGTTCAGGTGTCACTCCCTCATGGTGGGGCACACCGACGCCAGACAGTGGAAAATACACGTCTACAAGTCTATCGCCTTCATGGGCCGAGTCTCCGGTATCGACATCTTCTCAGGGAAATCAGTGGGCGTTAGTCTCGAATCAAACTCCTAGTATCCAAAGTATCTTACTGAGCGAAAGCGAAACAGGAAGTTTGAATCGACCTCCGAAGCTGATGCATTTAAACGAGTATCCGGGTTGGGCTGATAGATTCCGTACATATGTTTTGGGTCAAAATACAGAGCTGTGGATACGTTTCACCACAGACTTTGATCAAGCTATCGAGGTCGCTGCTTCAACAACTGCTAGTTTTGCAGATCTTCCAGAAGATCTAAAGAAAATATATGATCTGGAAAAGAAAGCCTACGCCATTCTCACTCAGGCGTTAAGCAAAGACATTTATCATCAGTTTGTCAGCTTCAAGACTACAAAGAAGCTGTGGGACGGTTTGAAAACCAGAGGAGTAGGGAATGAAGCGACACGTCAATTGCGTCATGATCTGCTCAAGAAAGAATTCGACTGTTTCACATGTTTAGATAAGGAGTCTTTGGGAGACATGACAAGTCGGTTTTATCATTTGCTTACTGAGCTGAATAATTTTGGTGTGACGACAACTCAAGCAGAGGTGGTGAAAAAGTTTGCTGATGCTTTGCCTCCCCAATGGAGTAGTTTCTTGGAAATCCTGAAGTATAACGGAGTGTTGAAAACTACAAATATCAACGACTTCGTCCAGCTTCTGGAAAACAAGGATCAGGAGGAAACATTAAAGGCGAAGAGAGTTCCATTGCCACAAAATCCAGAAATGTATTGTGGAACTTCCAATACTTCGTCTACAAGAACAGGTCCACATGCTCCCCTGCAAACGGCTTTTGTCACAAGTACAGATATGTATGGCAATCCGGTGCAAGTTCCTGTAAAGCCACCTCCTACCACAGATATGTATGGAAATCCAATACAACCACCTCCACCTCCGCCTCCTGCTCAACAACAACGTGCATGTTATGGAGGAACATCATCTGCAGGTCAACAATCAAAGCCAAGTACTGTACAGCTCGACACTTCAAGCTTTTCTAAAGTCAGTGTAGAAATAGCTAAGGAACACATGGAGCTACTTAACACTGTAGTGAGCGCGTACTGTGGGTTGATAGAAGGTCAGATTGGCAATATTAATCTGACACAAGAAGACTACCGGCAGATTGACAAAGAAGAGATGGACTTGATGGATATCAAGTGGGCCTTTGCGAGTGCCGTGAGAAGAGCAAAGGATTGGATGGAAAGTACTGGAAGAACCAGCTTGGAAAGTAAGAGAGACACCAAGTATGGGTTCGATAAACAAGCTGTTAAGTGCTTCAACTGTGGTGAACGGGGTCACTTTAAAAGGGAGTGCACAAAGCCAACTCAACACGGGAATCAAAACCCCTTCAGAAACCAAGGCAACCAGCAGAACAGAAACAATGAGCGTACATTGGTGCCTGTCAACAACCAAACCAATCCGGCACTTGCAGTTCAGGTGGATGAAGGTTGTGACTGGTCAATCCAGTTGGGTGGTGATGCTCCCGATGGAACAGCATGTTTTGCTCAGATTGTGAAGGAGCTAGTTCACACCAGTGGTGGAGAATCTTCTGCCAGTGGTGGTGAATCGTCTGAAGATGAAGACTCTTCTGGGTACAGCAGGAGTGTCGATGAAGAATCATCCAATTCTGGTGATGATCATGTGGGTGAGACATCTAATGTTTCGGATGATGCTGACTTTGATGAACTTTTGGAGGAAGCTGCAGCAGAAACTCAAAGAAGATCTATTCTGGTGGATCAAGCTGCTTATACTTCGTCTTCTCTCCATTCAGCCTTTATGGCTAATGTCGACGGTTCATCAAGTCAGGTATGTGTCGATGAACCCACTGCTGTTAATTGTGATGAATGTGCTAGGTTGCATGCTAGGTGTGCTGACTTAGAAGGAAACATGTCTGAGTTGCAAGCCAAACATGATGCCTTACAAGCTAGTTTGTTTGACTTGCAAGACAAACATAGTTCCTTGAGTGCTGAGTGGTGTGACTTGCAAAGCAAGCATGAGGCTTTGCAAGAGAAATATGATGTGACATTCATCCACAATCAGAAATTGACTGTGGACCTTTCCAAATGCACAGAAGCCAACATGTTTTACGAAAACCATGAAAAAGAATTTAAGTCAATGATTGAGACATTAAAGAAAGATAAAACTGAATTGACAAAAATGGTTTCAAGAAAACAGACGGACATCAATTTGTATATATCTCGCCTGGAGATTATGCAAAAAGAGATGGCTTGTGTGAAAACAGAAAGCGATGCAATCCAGCTTAAGCTAGACAGTTATTTGAGCTCTAGCTATGTGTTGGATCACATCATTGATGTTCAGAAGGAAAAGAGGGATGTCACATGCATTGGCTACAAGAAATGTCCACCACCGGTTAGACACAATTATGATGCCATGCCAGATGAGGAGGACAGAGTAGTATTTGAACCTTCTGTGCCTCTAGATGTTAAGGAGTTTGCTGCAGGACTCGGATACCAAAAGGAAGTATCCTCAGATTCAGATGTGTCAGCAGATACATTTGTAAGTGCTGAACAGAATCAAGATCCTCCAGTTGTGATTGAGGATGCTGATTCTTCTGATGATGAATCTGATGATACTGTCCCAACAAAGTCTGATGCGGTAGCCAAAAATGAGGACATACCTCTTGAGAATCACATTCTATGTGATCCCCCTGTACAACCCGCTAAGACTGTTGCAACTGAGTCCTCATCTGCAGAAGAGCCGGAGAGTGTGAATTTGCTGTACACTCTAGTTGGTGATGATAAAATTTACTCAGACAAAGATTTTCCCATTAAGAATGTTAATCAATCCTTAATCTGTAAAGTCTTTGAAAATTCGACAAGTAAGTTTTTGGGAAAGACAGGACCACGCGTTACAGTTACACAGTGTCCTCCTATTCCAAAGGCTGAAATTCGAAAACAATTTGGCAACAAGAAATTACCAACAGTGCCAAAACAGGAAAATCACACCAAGCCCAAAGGAAAATCACCGGCTCAAGTCCAAAAGAAGCCGAACCAAAAGAAGAAGAAAAATGTTAACTTTGTGAAATCGACGGGAACAGACAAAATTGAAAAGTTTGAAAATCAATCTAACTTAGATTTTGTCAAGAAAGCTACGGTTTTGAAAAGAAATGAACAAGACAGTTCAAAGCCTAGTACCTCGGGTTCACAGAGTTCAACATCATCGGCTAAGAGATCACATGATACTTCGGGGTTTGTAGAACGAAGATCATGTTTTGAATGTGGAACCATTGGACATATTATTCGTAATTGTCCATATCTTCATAAGCAAAAAGAAAAGGTTGATGATCCCCGTGGCAAAACTGACCGTAAGCCATCTGTTTCCACAAAACAAGATCCCCGACTTGTAAAAGAAAGGGAAAAGAAACAGAAACGTCAACAGGTCAAGAAGATTGAAAAAGCAATTAAAACTGATGTGGTTCAAAAACAATCTGTTGCTGTAAAACCAGAAAATTCTACAACTTCAAACAATTCAGAAGTTAAAATTTTAAAGAAAGACACTGGTAAAACAAAACAGACCTGGAAACCTAAATCGGTTACTGAATCAGGGGGATCATCACAATTCACCAACCATCAAAGACAAGAAGTTATTGTCATTGATGAAAATGGAAGACCCAAGACCACAATGGCTTGGGTCCCCATCTCCAACTAATTGATTGAGTTCATGTGCAGGGTGCTTCAGGAGGAACTATCAGTAGTCATTGGATTGTTGATAGTGGGGCATCCAGGCACATGACAGGCGACATGAAGCTTCTCTACGACGTTAAATCTATTAGAGGAGGTTATGTTGCTTTTGCTGGAGATAAAGGTGGATATATAACGGGAGAAGGAATGATATCTAACGGGATTGTCAGCTTTGACAAGATCAATTTTGTGCAACAACTTGATCACAATCTTCTTAGTGTTTCTCAAATCTGTGACAAACAGTTCTCAGTACACTTTGATGCTAATGGATGTTATGTGCTGAAACCCGGCTTCAAAATTCTAAAAGAATGGATTCTCTTGTCGGCTCCAAGGATAAATGATTTGTATGTCCTTGACATGAGCCAAGCTATTACAACGTCTGCACAAGCAACTTGTTTCGTTTCCAAAGCCACAGAAAAAGACACTATCTCTTGGCACAGACGAATGGGTCACATTCACTTACGCAAAATGAATCATTTGGTTTCAAATGAATTGGTGAATGGTGTTCCCCTCAAAAATTTCCATCTTCAAGACGTCTGTGTTTCGTGCCAGAAAGGAAAGCAAACAAAGAAGAAGCACCCTACAAAGAAGATCAACACAGTGGCAGTTCCTCTTGAACGTTTGCACATGGATTTGTTCGGTCCTGTCAAGCACAAGAGTATTCGGGGTGATCAATACTGTCTCGTGGTTACTGATGATTATTCAAGATTTTCGTGGGTAGCTTTCATGGCACACAAGAGTGAAACCTTTGGCATTATCAAAAACTTGATCATTCAGATTGAGAATTTGTATAAGTTGAAGGTTAGGCGGATACGTAGCGACAATGGTACTGAATTTAAAAATCATTCCATGACGGAGTTTTGCACTTCAAAGGGTATTCTTCATGAGTTTAGTGCAGCCTATACTCCTCAACAGAATGGTGTCGCTGAACGTAAGAACCGCACATTGATCGAGATTGCTAGGACAATGTTGGTAGAGTCGCAGCTACCCATTCCATTCTGGACTGAAGCTGTGGCCTCTGCATGTTATACATTGAACCGAGTCCTTACAGTCAAAAGGCACAACAAGACCTGCTTTGAGCTTCTTCAAAAACGGAAACCAGATTTGTCTTATCTAGAACCGTTTGGAGCTCCATGCACAATCATCGATCCTAATGGAAAGTTTGGGGCAAAAGCAATTGATGGATACTTTCTTGGGTATGCCACCCCTAACTTACGAGTCTGGAATCTAGAGACTAAAAGGGTCGAGGAATGGTCTGAGGTCAGAGTACAAAGGCACACCTTGCTAGTCAAAAATCCGGGTCAACCTTGGATGTTTGAGTACGATGATTTCTTCAATTCGATCAATGTTGAAGCCGTTGAAGAAAATGCTGCGGCTAGGATGTTTTTCGAGAGTGACAATGCAACAGTTTCACCGGTGGTTCGTCCAATTCTTGTTAATCAAGAACCATCTTCTTCGGTGAACAATAATACTTTCAACAATGAGGATTTTCATGATGCAAACGAATTGAACGAATCTTCAGAGGATGATGAATTTCTAGATGCAGATCAGGAAGCTCCTACAACAGCAGTTCATGGTACTTCAGAGGGTACTCCTCCAGTGGATGCCCATAGAACAGCTGAGGCTACTGCATCATCCTCTTCGTCAATTCCGGGCCTTGATTTGGTTGTTGATCTTAATCTTAACAACCTGGGTATAAATGTTCCAGTTCCAGATAATCCAGAAACAAGGATTCATAATACCCATCCTCAACAAAACATCATTGGAAATGTGCAAAGTGGCGTTCAAACAAGAAACATGTTGCGAAACAACAACAATGCAGGCTTGTATGCAGCTATTCGAGAGTCCGGGAAACAAAACGATTGGTCCTTCGCGTGTTATGTCTCACAAGAAGAACCAAGAACATGGAAAGAAGCCTTGAAAGATAACGCTTGGGTTGAAGCAATGCAGGAAGAACTGCAACAATTCCAGAAGCTGGGTGTCTGGAAACTCGTAGAGAAACCTGCTGGATACAAGAAGATTGGTACCCGTTGGGTTTTCAAATGCAAAAAGGATGACCGCGGAGTTGTTATCCGAAACAAAGCACGTTTAGTCGTTCAAGGTTTTCGTCAGATTGAAGGGATCGACTACAACGAAGTCTATGCACCAGTGGCACGTCTCGAAGCAATTCGAATCTTTCTAGCCTATGCGTCCTTCAAAGGATTCAAGGTTTATCAAATGGACGTGAAAAGTGCATTTTTACATGGTGTGGTTGAAGAAGAGGTATACGTCGAACAGCCTCCAGGCTTTGAAGATCCTATCCACCCCGATCGGGTTTGGTTGCTCAACAAAGCTCTTTATGGTCTTCATCAAGCACCGCGAGCTTGGTATGCAACCTTATCTCACTATCTGCTGGAGAACGGTTTTCGAAGAGGTCTTATCGACTGTACTCTCTTCATCAAAGAACAAGATGGAGATCTTCTTCTGGTACAGGTATATGTTGATGATATTATTTTTGGTTCTACTAATGATGTCTTGTGTAGGGAATTCGAGCGCGTTATGCAGGATAAATTCGAGATGAGTGCTATGGGGGAAATGACTTTCTTTTTGGGCCTACAAGTACAACAAACAGAGTCTGGGATATTCATCCATCAGACTAAATATGTTGGTGACATCTTGAGCCGGTTCCAGATGTCTGATGCAACGCCCATTGGTACCCCATTGCCAACTAATCACGGAATTACTCCAGATTTGAAGGGAGAAGCTGTTAGTCCTTCAAACTACCGCACTATGATCGGATCTCTTATGTACCTCACAGCATCAAGGCCAGACATAATGTACCCAACGTGCCTGCTTGCCAGATATCAAGTTAATCCGAAGGCCTCACATCTTGCAGCTGTTAAAAGGATTTTTCGTTATTTGAAGGCGTACCCTGACACCGGTCTGTGGTACCCTAAGGATAATAACTTTGAATTGGTAGCATTCAGTGATTCTGATTTTGGCGGATGCAAAATCGACGGTAAATCCACAACGGCTGGATGTCAGTTCTTAGGAAATCGCCTAGTCACATGGCAGTGCAAGAAGCAGACGTGTGTCGCTACATCAACATGCGAAGCTGAATACATTGCTGCCTCAAGTTGTTGTTCCCAAGTTCTTTGGATCCAACAACAAATGCGGGACTACGGTTTTGAATTCCTAACTACTCCTATTTACGTTGATAATTCTGCTGCTTTAGATATCACTAGAAATCCTGTGCAGCATTCAAAGACCAAACACATCGAAATCAAATATCACTTCATACGTGATTGCTTTGAGAAAAGGCTAATCGATGTTGTTAAGGTCCACACCGATGACCAACGTGCCGACTTATTTACCAAAGCATTTGACAAATCAAGATTTGACTTTTTATTATTGGTAAACGGCATTAAGGTCAAGCAAGAGTAAAACCAACATCGGAAAATCATTTTTGTAAATACCTTTGTGTGTTTTTAAATTTATCTTAGTTTATTGATTTTAGGGGGAGTAAATCCAAAAATCTGAAAATCCAAAAACATCGAAAAATTCAAAAACACAAAAACAATAGAAAAACAAAAAATGAGTTTCCTGGCGAGCAAAAGAGAAAATGATAGTACATCAGTGGTCTATCCAAACCTCTTTAAACCTTAAATGAAAAACGATAAGCAACTCTATATAAGATGTATCGGTAGGCTCACAATCATTTTAAAGTGTGCAGGGTGATATAAATCTTAATCGACTGAAGACCAGGTGGGAACCATTCATTGGCATATGGTCTTAGTACCGAAATTTCGTTTGATAGATTGCCGAGGTTCTGAGATATTCGGTCTTTATGCTGCTTATCATCTGGGTATCATGGTTGTATCTTTTACCGAAAAATAACGGGGACGCAAGTCTAGATCTTCCATGATACTATACATACGTGTACATATTATATACTGCATATTGCATTCGACCTCAATAAGTGATAAACAATCACATGTCCAAATCAATAAGTGATAAAATATCACATTTATCCGGGTGTCAAGTTCGTCTCTCTGCTGTACGGAAGTACTGACCTGTTCACGGACTTGCACCTGTGCCCTCATGCATATGAAAATCAAGTTCCTCATCAATAAGTGATTATATCACATAGGACTTGTTTTCAAATCAAAATAAGTGAGTATCTCACAATTTATACGGTCAAACAGATGATAATCGGTATACTCACCGGTAAGATGAACTCTCGTGCATACCTTGATACGGGAATGTGTCGTGATGTGGATGAACACCGGTCGGTAAGTATAAATCATACCTTAATGTATCCCCTCGCCATGATTACATCTGATAAGTTGAGCTTAAGTGGACAACAATACCGATAATTGTTATAGGATGCTTATTTTAATGTTAACTAACTGAACAACAAGAGTGTTTTGGCATGATCGTACACTGATATGATTCTCTTACCCTCGAAACTCGCAAAAAGAATGTCTGTATATATATTTGTTTACTGCTTAACTTTTATTGTTTTCTTTTAAACAGTTTCGTCGTTTGGTGCATATCAGCACGACATTAGCGGTGATGTCGTTTGATAACACTCAAAGGATTTTAAATTGTTGTCTTTTAAATTCAAAAATACCAAAAAGATTTTAGGTGTGTTTTAATATAAACTTTGTAAAAGCCAAAAAGATTTTATTTCTACTTTATTTTCGATCGTACGATGTTGGAGCTCGAGTCTTCGTTACCTGAAACCTGAACGAAAACAGAACTGACTAAATCTTCATAACGGTCGAAATTTGCATGTTTTGAAAGTTAGAAATTGAAATTGATAAATCTGTAAAACTTTCAAACTGTCGGACGGTGTTTGATTACGACATGGTCATTCGTGTGGCATTTGGTTATACTAACTATTCCAAGCAGTTGTTCTCATTACGTGTTTAGATTTCTTGCATGTGCAGATTCTAAAGGCTAGGAGAACATGGTCGATGACACGCTTTGGAATGAAGACACGACGAGAAGGCGCTCAAAAGATGAAGATGATCGAGTTGCCGCTGGCCATCATCAACACCACAAGGATCTCACTTCATAAAGATCAAGTTATTCACGAGCATAACTCAAGGGGGAGCTTATGTTAAGGGGGAGTTTGTCAACACACTTCCTACATGATACGGGTAGTTTGTTGATACACTCTCTGCTTTCAAGACGTGAAGACTTTGAAGATCCTCCGACTTTGAAGACTTGAAAGGACATCCGAGTTTTGAGAACTCGAAGACCAAAGACCGTCGAAGTTCGAGACGAGTCTACAACTATAGAAGATAAAGACAAAGCTACAGCCAAGGGGGAGTTTGTTGATGCACTTGTGTCTGTACTTTGTCTGTATTCGGTCACGATGTAAACGATGTCCTGATTAGTGTTGTAAGTTGACCAAGTCAACCATCCTCCGGTTTGACTTGGACAACAGTTGGTAAATGTTGAAAGATGTTCTGTCTCGAAGGATAAGAGATCGAAGGATGATGTGGATCCTTCGATCTCATCGAAAGATATGCTTCGAATGATTAGACCTCGAAAGGTGATCTTTCGAGGTCCCTGCTGATCGTTCGAGTGACTTGTCATCGATAGATGATCCTTCGGACCATCTATCTGATCCTTCGGACCAGACATCATGGGCTGGGTATAAATACCCATGCAGTGTGTTGAGTTCAAAAAAAAAGACAGACACTTAGACAGATTCACACAGAGACTTTCGAGAGAGCTTTGAAAGCATTCTGTCCAGAAAACACACACACACACTTTGAGAGTTTGCAAGTTAGATTTGTAAACATTGTGCTTGTAACCGAAACCTTCATTTGCATTAATACAAGTTGTGTTAATCGGTGAACCCTTGTGTGTTTGTGTTGATACTTGCTTCATCCCGGTTTGCTTGCTAGCTTGGATTCCGCACTCGCTAGTGGGTTAGTATAACAAGGTTTAGGTTTATTCTCGATCCTCCGAGAGGGACCTACAAAAATTCCGAGGGAATTCGTTTTCATTTTAAGTATTAGTAGGTAATGCGTAGGAATCCAATTTATTATAAATAATATTCATAATAAAATGAAATTAATGATATTAAAATATGAAGTTTTATTATTTATAAAAATATATGTTATTTTTAAATTGATTTTTTACTATCCGTAGGAAGTGTGTCGGAAAATGCTGACTAATTACTCATGAAATGGTTTTTTAATTAATATCCGTAGGAAATGTGTAGCAAAATATCGACGCAATTCCTACAAAATATGTTTCATTTTAACAATTCGTCAAAAATTCATAGGAAAATAATAAATTTAATAGTTCCGTAGAAAACTGTAGGAATCCATAATACAAGCCTTAATACGATCTATTAGAACATGTATTACTTATAATTCTATGTTTGATATAATAACACTCAATACAACGTGATATAACCCTTCAACATATCGAATGTTATATAATAAAGGCCTTAATGGGCCATTAAGATATATCAAGACTTAACACGTTCTATTAGGCATGTATGACTTGTAATTCTCTATAACGATATAATAAAACTGAGTACAACGTGATGTAACCCTTCAACATCGAACGCTACATAATAAAGGCCTTAACGATCCATTAAGATATATCAAGCCTTAACACAGTCTACTAGGGCATGTATGACTTGTACTTGTTCATTACAATATAATATCACTTAGTACAACGTGATGTAGCCTTTCAACATCGAATGCTACATAATAAAGGCCTTAATGAGCCGTTAAGATATATCAAGGCCCAATCAATGGCCGGTTAAGGGTTGCTGGAACTAAACCCTTTTGAACAATTTAGAGAGATCAGAAGAGGAGCAGATAAATCATGGCTATCACTATGTTCCTGCAATCTTTCTAGTTCATCGCATTGATCAAAATTTTATCTGCTAAAAACATTAAGTGCTCGATGATATGGTATATCTCAAAAGTTCAAGAGAACAATGGCCGAAGCCCCATATTAAACACAGATTAAAAATTATTCTAAAGGCAATAATTCTACTTGTATTTCTACAAAAATCAGAGTTTCCGAGCCAAAGTCGAGGCTCTGATATCAATTGTTATTGTTAGTTTTCCATATTTAGTTATTGAGTTAAAAAACAATCCAATTATCCAGCATCTCTTCACAAGAAAGATAGAGTGAAGACAAAGGGGATAGGGTTTGTTTTATCCTTGCATAACAATATATAATTGAGAAAGATCCATTTTTTATTCTAAATGAAAGGAAGAAACAAGAAAATAGAATTCTAACTACTATTCCCACCCATGAGTTAAGACCTTTTAATTGATCTACTTATACACCTGTAGCTCGTGCGACATAATTGGACCCACAAGAATTAGATATCATTCATGTTAAAAGTTTACTTGTTATAATGCTTAATTACGTAGATCACTGTCTCATGCTAAATTATTAAGAAACCTTGTGATGCTATGTGGTTATGTGTTACTTGTATAATGTTAGGGCTTATAAAAGCATTTCGGTTTATGGGATTACATATAGACCCTTTTGCAGATCAAGTGTTTAAAATTTGGAATCACATTCTATGGATCCCTCAACTTTCTGTTTTGCTTGATATTCAATTTCAAAATGATGAACAAGTCATCCCTCCTGTAATGAATCAACTTAGATAATAAGGATAAAGTGGTATTTTATTGCTGATTGTGGGAGAATTGGAGATGGGAAACAGAATTACCAAGAAGAAGGAGATGAGAAAGGATCAATGAGATCTAACAACATGCCTACCTCATGATCGATTCATAATTACATTAAATAGAATGAGTAACCATATTCTGTTAGGGTAATGCTGATGTGGCACCCATTATGTGGTCTTGGAATCTCTTGGGTTGCATTTTAGTTCGATCACTTTTCCTTTGCTGAACTGGGCCAATCTTTGCTGCTGGACTATTGACTGGCTGACCCAATGGATTTGTGACAATACCACCCCCATTCGGACTCACCTTGTCCTCAAGGTGGAAATAAGGAAACAGTTGTTTCATGTGTGCATTATCCTCCCAGGTGGCCTCAGCTTCAGTAAGACTTTCCCATTGGATTAAGCTCTGAGACACAAGTTGAGTACCCTTGTAAATAGTTCTGGACTGTAGGACCTTTCGGGGTTGAAGAATGATAGTAGAAGTCGAATCCACGAGGTGTAAAGGAGTGATTTGATGAACCGGCTTGCCAATACACTTTCGAAGGAGAGAAACGTGAAAAACAGGATGAATCTTTGTCATCTCCGGTAAATCTAAATTATAGGCCACAACACCAATTTTAGCAATGACCCGGTACGGTCCGAAATACCGATGGCCCAATTTGTGGTGGTGTTGCAAACCGAGGGAACCTTGTCGGTACGGGTGTAGTTTCACAAAAACCCAATCATCAATTTCAAAGTGTACATCCCGCCGATGTTTATCAGCTGCAAGTTTCATGCGGGATTGCACTTTCAAGAGATTACTCTTTAACAAAGTTAGAACGTTATCCCTTTCTAGAAACTGTTCTTCCAAGGTAGGGTTGGCTGTTGAGTCTCGAAGGTAACGGTTGAGAGTTGGCGGTTTGCGACCATATAGAATTTCGAGAGGAGTCATCTGGGACGAAGTTTGGTAAGAAATGTTATACCAATATTCGGCCCACGGTAGAAATTGTAGCCACTTTTGCGGGTGATCCGCCACAAAACACCGGAGGTACATTTCGACACATCGGTTGAGTGCCTCGGATTGGCCATCCGTTTGTGCATGGTACACAGTACTAAATTTGAGCGTAGTACCATTGACAAAACACCGGAGGTACATTTCGACACATCGGTTGAGTGCCTCGGATTGGCCATCCGTTTGTGCATGGTACACAGTACTAAATTTGAGCGTAGTACCATTGAGCCGATGCAAATCTTTCCAGAATGCCATCATAAAACGAGCGTCTCTATCGGTGACAATAGATAATGGTACCCCATGTAACTGGACAATTTCGTTAATAAAGGTTGTTGCCACGGTGAAGCTATTGAAAGAAGAGGATAAAGCGATAAAGTGGCCATATTTTGATAGCCGATCGACCACAACCATAATAACCGATTTACCTTGCGAAACTGGTAAGCATGTGATAAAATCCATGGCAATATCTTCAAATACCGATTGAGGAATCGGAAGTGGTTGAAGCAATCCACCCGGCGATAGAAAGGAAGGTTTTGTTTGTTGACATATTTGACATTGAGCAACAAATTGTTTGACAGCCAAACGCATTTGCTTCCAATAAAAAGTCGAAGACAGCCGCTGAAAAGTCCGAGTCACCCCGGAGTGCCCCCCAAACGCGGAAGAGTGAAACTCGGTAAGGATCTGCTGACGTATCTCGGGATTGTTAGGAACCATGATGCGACCTTTGAATAATAAAAACCCATCTTTAACTGTATAATCAGGAAAAAGAGATGGATCAGCCTTGTAGTTGTTAAGTAAGATGGACAACTCAGTGTCAGATTGAACAGCAGCGGATAAGTCATGCAAGAAAGTTGGAATAGGGGTCGAAATAGCCATAAGATGACCAACGGGAACCCGGGAAAGCGCGTCAGCGGCACTATTTTGGGAACCTGGCCGATAGAAAATATCGAAGTCATACCCAAGAAGTTTACCCAACCATTTTTGCTGCTCCGGCGTCTGAATTACCTGATCTTGGAGCCGCTTCAATGATTGTTGGTCTGTGATAATAGTAAATTTATGGCCCAGCAATTATTGTCGCCACTTCGCTATAGCTTGCGTTATTGCATACATTTCCCGATGATAAGTAGAAGCTTGCTGCATATGAGGGCATAACTTTTTACTGAAATAAGCCAACGGGTGATTTTCTTGTGACAAGACAGCTCCAATTCCTGTACCGGATGCGTCCGTTTCAACAGTAAATGGTTTGGAAAAATCAGGCAGACGTAAGATAGGTGTGGAACTAAGGAGGGATTTAAGCCAAGTAAAGGCTTGAATAGTGAGAGGAGTCCAACAGAAAGCATCCTTGCGTAAAATATCGGTGAGCGGTCCGGCAATGGAAGCATAATTTTTTATGAAGCACTGGTAATACCCGGCAAGCCCCAAGAAACTCCGAATATCCTTGACATTTTTGGGTGTCGGCCATTTTTGTATAGCGAGGATTTTATCCGGATCCACCGCAACTCCGAGAGAAGAAATAACATGTCCCAAGTAAGCCACCTGAGACTGACCAAAAGTGCACTTAGACAATTTGGCTACTAACTGGTTATCCAATAATAATTGCAAGGTAAGAGTAAGATGATGCAAATGATCCTCCCAAGTCTTACTATAAATCAATATATCGTGGAAGAAAACCAAGATAAAATGACGAAGAAACGGACGAAACACATCATTCATGAGCCATTGGAAAGTAGATGGGGCATTGGTAAGCCCGAAGGATATAACTAAAAATTCATAGTGACCGTCATAAGTGCGAAAGGCTGTTTTTAATGCATCCCCATTTGCAATTCTAATTTGGTGATAACCGGCTAAGAGATCGAGTTTAGAAAAATAACGAGCCTCATGTAATTCGTCAAATAATTCATCAATGGATGGAATAGGAAAACGATCTCGGATTGTAATGGCGTTCAAGGCTCGGTAATCCACACAAAATCGCCACGTTCCATCCTTTTTGCGGACCAAAAGAACTGGTGAAGAAAACGCACTTGTACTCGGCCGAATAAGACCTTGTTGAAGCATGTCGTTTACCAAACGCTCGATTTCGTGTTTCTGAAAATGGGGATATCGATAAGGCCGTACCGATACCGGTTTACTAGCCGGAAGTAATTCAATATGATGATCTTGTGAACGTATAGGAGGTAACCCTTGTGGAGCTCTGAACACATCAGCAAAGTGATCCAAAATGGAACGTAAGTCGGAAGGGTAAGTCGGGGTTGGGGAATCAGGTGGTAAAAGGGTTAAGTGGAAAAGTTGGCCGATCCCTTCAGAGTTCAACAAATGCCGAAGACCATTGAATTGGATTGCCTGAGCAACAGTAACATCACCCTGCCATTTTACCCGTTTGCCGTGTAACGAAAACTCAAACATAGACGTTGAATAATCAGTGACAACCGGCCCTAGTGTAGCTAGCCACGAGACCCCGAGAACCATATCCCATCCTTGTAACGGTAACACATAAAAATCAACAACAATAGGCTGACCTTGAATCACTAATTCCACATTTCTAGCCAAACTGGAGCACGGAAGTCGTTCCCCACTACCAACTAAAACCGAAAATGGTGCAATAGATTCAATAGCAAAATTAAGGAACTGAGCAATACGTGGTTGCACAAAGCAGTGAGTGCTACCTCCATCAAGTAACTCCTGGACCTCTTTCCCTTGTATAGACCCAGTGAACCGTAAAGTGGTGGAAGAACATCCACCCGATAAAGCATTATACGAAATTGCGGAGTGGGTTTTTACCTCATCGAGTTGAAGCTTTTCGGCCAATAATGAATCAGTACCCTCAGACGAAGGAGTATCTGGAGAGCCTCCCGGATCTGGTAACCCCTGTGCACGTTTCTGGGAAATCTCTGTTGGAGTCAGCCGTCGGAATCCAACTTTGGGAACTGTGAGAGCAGAAGGGAAGGGTTTGGTAGAAGGAGAAGCAGGAGTTAGAGTTGCAGTCGGAGGGAATTTTGGTGTAGGTAATAAAGGTTTAGACGAGCCTAAATACGTACGGCCCAACACGTTTTCGAATTGGATCCGTTTCTCATGCAACTGGGCCTTATCCATTTCATCTTCTAGTGTAGTGGGCTGGTGACAAATCACTGATTGTTTAATATCCGACCGAAGACCCGAGATCCAGCAACTAATGAGAAAAGCGATTGGTAACGGCATGGTTCTGTTGGAAATTGCCTCAAATCTGGAGTGGTAATCAGCCACAGACGACGTTTGGTGAAGTTTCGCAAGCAACCCTTCCAGTTCTTCGAGATCGGTGGAACGGAAATGTTTAGCCAATGCGGTAGCGAACGCTGTCCACGTAGCGACCTGCTGATGGCGTTGAAGCCAATCGTACCAGTCGGCAGCGGCGTCGTCCAGATAGAACGAAGCGATGGTTAACCGGTCGCCGTCCGGAATCGCATAAAATCAAAATAACGCGTCGCCTGAGCGAGCCACCGTTCGGAGTGCTCGCCATTAAAGCGAGCTAAATACACCGGCGCCGGTTTATGGCGGCCAAGGACACTTGAACCATGCTCGTCGGAAAAACTGGAATACTTTGAACGGGGCAATTTCTTTGAATCACTGGTACTTCCATCAGAGCGTTTAATCAGCTCATTGATTGATTGCTGGAGTGAACCAATCGCAGTGACCACAGCATCCAGTTCAGAACGCATCGTTTGTTGATCCTCCAGAACAACTTTCAACGTATCGTCTAAAACTCGAGATCTGGTACCGTCTACCATCGATGCAGATGGGTAATGAAAGCACCAATTTGTAATGAATCAACTTAGATAATAAGGATAAAGTGGTATTTTATTGCTGATTGTGGGAGAATTGGAGATGGGAAACAGAATTACCAAGAAGAAGGAGATGAGAAAGGATCAGTGAGATCTAACAACATGCCTACCTCATGATCGATTCATAATTACATTAAATAGAATGAGTAACCATATTCTGTTAGGGTAATGCTGATGTGGCACCCATTATGTGGTCCTGGAATCTCTTGGGTTGCATTTTAGTTCGATCACTTTTCCTTTGCTGAACTGGGCCAATCTTTGCTGCTGGACTATTGACTGGCTGACCCAATGGATTTGTGACACCTCCGTATTGTGATATTTCTGAATTCTGAGTACTTGCAAATAATAATATAATCTCATAAAGAAAACAAATCTAACCAGTTTGATAGCTATATTTCTCTAATTTGATGTCAACAATTATATAAAAAAGGCTCTAACTATCTGCACACCCCGTTTGCCTATCTGCACACTTAGGGTTTACCTACGCTGCGTATAGACCTCTACTCAGCGTATATAAACCATTGATTTCAGAGCCTTATCAGCAATCATTGCACAGAAAACAAGGGTTTATATACGCTACGTAGGGACCTATACGCAGCGTATATAAAGCTCAATTTTGTGTATTTTTTATGTATTCCTTAGTTTATTTATAAAAAAAAGAAAATTATTTATAAAAAAACAATATTATTGGTAAATAATACAAATATAAATTATAAAAATGAAAAACAATACAAATATTATGAATTATAAAAATTAAAAAAGAAAATTATTTATAAAAAACAATATTATTGGTAAATAATACAAATATAAATTATAAAAATTAAAAATTAAAAATAATACAACTACTATTAATTATAAAAATTTAAAAAGAAAATTATTTATAAAAAACAATATTATTGGTAAATAATACAAATATAAATTATAAAAATTAAAAATAATACAACTATTATGAATTATAAAAATTAAAAAAGAAAATTATTTATAAAAAAACAATATTATTGGTAAATAATACAAATATATTACACGATACGATGCAACACGATACGCTACTACACTATACGATACGATGCAACACGATACGCTACTATACGATACGATATAACACCCGTATATGTCTATAGGCATATAGGTGTGGTTGAGGTCCTGTGTAGGCCTATAGGCATATACATCACCTATACGAGATTTATACTATACATTATACGATACGATGCAACACGATACGCTACTATACGATACGATATAACACTCGTATAGGTCTATAGGTGTATATATGTCCCGTATAGGCCTATAGGTGTGGTTTAGGTCCCGTCTAGGCCTATAGGCGTATACAAGACCTACATGGAACCTATACAAGACCTACATGGAACCTTTACAAGACCTACATGGAACCTATATGCTACTACACTATACAATACGATGCAACACGATATGCTACTATACGATACGATATAACACCCGTATAGGTCTATAGGTGTATATATGTCCCGTATAGGCCTATAGGTGTGGTTTAGGTCCCGTGTAGGCCTATAGGCATATACAAGACCTACATGGAACCTATACGAGACTTATACTATACACTATACGATACGATGCAACACGATACGCTACTATACGATACCATATAACACCCGTATAGGTCTATAGGTGTATATATGTCCCGTATAGGCCTATCGGTGTGGTTTAGGTCCCGTGTAGGCGTATAGGCATATACAAGACCTACATGGAACCTATACAAGACTTATACTATACACTATACGATACGATAATATACACTATACGATACGATACGATACAACACAATACGATACGACACTATAATATAGGTCACGTATAGGCCTATAGGCAGATACAAGACATATATGAGACTTATACGAGACTTATACTATACGATACGATACTTAAAAATGTTTTTTTTTTTAAATTCACCCTTTATATACGCTGTGTATAGACCTATAGGTGTGGTTTAGGTCCCGTGTAGGCCTATAGGTGTGGTTTAGGTCCCGTGTAGGCTTATAAGAGGTCAATACGGGACCTAAACCACGCCTATAGGCCTATACGGGTGTTATATCGTATCGTATCGTATAGTGTATAGTGTAAGTCTCGTATAGGTTCTCTGTAGGTCTTGTAATTCATAATATTTGTATTATTTTTTATTTTTATAATTCATAATATTTGTATTATTTTTAATTTTTATAATTCATAATATTTGTATTATTTTTAATATTTATAATTTATATTTGTATTACCAATAATATTGTTTTTTATAAATAATTTTCTTTTTTTATAAATAAACAAAGAAATACACAAAAAAATATAAAAATGGAGCTTTATATATGCTGCGTATAGATCCCTACGCAGCGTATGAGACAAAAATGACACAACTACCCTTGTATTTGGCTTCGTATAGCCTCAACATAAGGGTATAAAGGACATTTTCAGACCTTTATATACGTTGCGTATAGGTCTCTACACAGCGTATATAAACCTTGTGAAAAACTGATGCTTCAAACCTACAAAAATGACCCCAAATTTTTAGATGGTTTATATACACTGCTTAGAGACCTATACGCAACGTATATAAACCTTGTTTTCTGTGCAATGATTGGTTATTAGGCACTGAGATCCATGGTTTATATACGCAGCGTATAGGTCAATACGCAGCGTAAAGGATTAACCCTATACGCTGCGTATATAAACCCTAATTTTGCTAGTGTTTGGTGTGCCAATAGGCACATTAGTGTGCCAATAGGCACACCCATAAAAAAACAATGATTTGGCCGTACAAACTACCAGGGGATAGGATTGAAATAATCATAGGTTCAGTCAAAATCACATAAAGTCAATGTGATGAATTTAAATGTATGTGATGGTTCACTAGGAAATATAAGAGTGATCACAACATTAGGTTTCACAACATGTTTTCATTGACTGAAAAAATGACTCTAATTAGGAACCAATAAATCAAGGGTTTGGCGAAATGCTCATTTCTTACATGATGTTGTAGGTCCCTCGGAGGATGAGGTCAAACCTTAACCTTGTTATGTGAAACACACTAGCAAGTGCGGAATCCAAGCTAGAGTGCAAACCGAGAAGAAACAAGCACAAACACAAGACACACAATATTCACCGATTAACACCACTTATATTAATACGTATGAAAGGTTCGGTTACAAGCTCAATGTTTACAAATCTGTTTTGCAAACTCTCTAAGTGTGTGTGTGTTCACAGAAGTGTCTCTCCAAGTTTCTGTCTCTCTTGTGTCTAACTTATGAAGTGAACACACTACATGGGTATTTATACCCATAACAGATGATCTGGTCGAAGGATCAGGATTACTGATCGAAACATCATCTATCGATCATACTGCCATCGAAGGATTCACATATACTTCGAAGGATGGTATATCCTTCGAGGTCCATCAGTATCCTTCGTGGGATATCTATCGAGCTCATCGAAGGATAGAAACAATCCTTCGATGACCCAACCTTCGACACAGACAATTTACAACCATATTATAACTGTTTGGCCAAGTCAAACCAGGAGGATGGTTGACTTGGTCAAACTTACATGACTAACAAAGACATCATTTTACATCATGACCGAATACAGACAAAGTACAGACACAAGTGCACCAACAAACTCCCCCTTGGCTGTAGCTTTGTCTCGATCTTGATCATCTTTGATCTTCGTGTCTTCAAGACTCTGATGTCCTTTCAAGTCTTCAATGTCGGAGGATCTTCAAAGTTTTCACGTCTTGAAAGCAGAGAGTGTATCAACAAACTACCCGTATCATGTAGAAAGTGTGCTGACAAACTCCCCCTTAACATAAGCTCCCCCTTGAGTTATGCTCGTGAAAGACTTGATCATTAATACTTGAGATCCTTGTGGTGTTGATGATGGTCAGCGGCAACTCGATCATTTTCATCACTTGAGAGCCTTCACGTCGTGTCTTCATTCCGAAGCTTTGTCATCGACCATGTTCTCCTTGCCTTTAGAATCTACACATGCAAGAAATCTAAACGCGTAATGAGAACAACTGCTTGGAATACAGTTAGTATAAACAAATGACACACGAATGACCTTGTTTCAATCAAACACCGTCCGACAGTTTGAAAGTTTAATAAATTTGTCAGTTTTAGATTCTAACTTTCAAAGCTTGCAAATTTCGACCGTTTATGAAGATTTAGTCAATTCGGTTTTCAGTCAGGTTTCAGGTAACGAAGACTCAAGCTCCAACATCGTACGATCGAAAATAAAATAGAAATAAAATCTTTTTGGCTTTTATAAAATTTATATTAAAAGACAACAATTTTAATATCCTTTGAGTGTTATCAAACGACATCACCGCTAATGTCGTGCTAATATGCACCAGACGACAAAACTGTTTAAAATAAGACAATAAAAGTTTAGCAGTAAATAAAGATATACAGACATTCTTTTTGCGAGTTTCGAGGGTAAGAGAATCATATCAGTGTACGGTCATGCCAAAACGCTCTTGTTGTTCAGTTAGTTAACATTAAGATAAGCATCCTATAACAATTATCGGTATTGTTGTCCACTTAAGCTCAAGTTATCAGATGTAATCATGGCGAAGAGATACGTTAAGGTATGATTTATACTTACCGACCGGTGTTCATCCACATCACGACACATTCCCGTATCAAGGTATGCACGAGAGTTCATCTTACCGGTGAGTATACCGATTATCATCTGTTTGACCGTATATGATGTGAGATTCTCACTTATTTTGATTTGAAAACAAGCCCTATGTGATAAAATCACTTATTGATGAGGAACTTGATTTTCATATGCATGAGGGCACAGGAGCAAGTCCGTGAACAGGTCAGTACTTCCGTACAGCAGAGAAACGAACTTGACTCCCGGATAAATGTGATATTTTATCACTTATTTGATATGGACATGTGATTGTTTATCACTTATTGAGGTCGAATGCAATATGAGATATGTACACGTATGTATAGTATCATGGAAGATCTAGACTTGCGTCCCCGTTATTTTTCGGTAAAAGATACAACCATGATACCCAGATGATAAGCAGCATAAAGACCGAATATCTCAGAACCTCGGCAATCTATCAAACGAAATTTCGGTACTAAGACCATATGCCAATGAATGGTTCCCACCTGGTCTTCAGTCGATTAAGATTTATATCACCTTGCACACTTTAAAATGATTGTGAGCCTACCGATACATCTTATATAGAGCTGCTTATCGTTTTTCATTTAAGGTTTAAAGAGGTTTGGATAGACCACTGATGTACTATCATTTTCTCTTTTGCTCGCCAGGAAACTCATTTTTGTTTTTCTATTGTTTTTGTGTTTTTGAAATTTTTCGATGTTTTTGGATTTTCAGATTTTTGGATTTACTCCCCCTAAAATCAATAAACTAAGATAAAATTTAAAAACACAAAGGTATTTACAAAAATGATTTTCCGATGTTGGTTTACTCTTGCTTGACCTTAATGCCGTTTACCAATAATAAAAAGTCAAATCTTGATTTGTCAAATGCTTTGGTAAAAAGGTCGGCACGTTGGTCATCGGTGTGGACCTTAACAACATCGATTAGCCTTTTCTCAAAGCAATCACGTATGAAGTGATATTTGATTTCGATGTGTTTGGTCTTTGAGTGCTCCACAGGATTTCTAGTGATCTGTAAAGCAGCAGAATTATCAACGTAAATAGGAGTAGTTAGGAATTCAAAACCGTAGTCCCGCAGTTGTTGTTGGATCCACAGAACTTGGGAGCAACAACTTGAGGCAGCAATGTATTCAGCTTCGCATGTTGATGTAGCGACACAAGTCTGCTTCTTGCACTGCCATGTGACTAGGCGATTTCCTAAAAACTGACATCCAGCCGTTGTGGATTTGCCGTCGATTTTGCACCCGCCAAAATCAGAATCACTGAATGCGATCAAGTCAAAGTTATTATCCCTAGGGTACCATAGACCGGTGTCAGGGTAACCCTTCAAATAACGAAAAATCCTTTTGACAGCTGCAAGATGTGAGGCCTTCGGGTTAACTTGATATCTGGCAAGCAGGCACATTGGGTACATTATGTCTGGCCTTGATGCTGTGAGGTACATAAGAGATCCGATCATTGCGCGGTAGTATGAGGGGCTAACAGCTTCACCCTTCAAGTCTGGAGTAATTCCGTGATTTTGTGGCAGTGGGGGTACCAATGGGCGTTGCATCAGACATCTGGAACTGGCTCAAGATGTCACCAACATATTTAGTCTGATGAATAAATATCCCAGACTTAGTTTGTTGCACTTGTAGGCCCAAGAAGAATGTCATTTCCCCCATAGCACTCATCTCGAATTTATCCTGCATAATGCGCTCGAAATTCCTACACAAGACATCATTAGTAGAACCAAAAATAATATCATCAACGTATACCTGTACCAGAAGAAGATCTCCATCTTGTTCTTTGATGAAAAGAGTGCAGTCGATAAGACCTCTTCGAAAACCGTTCTCCAGCAGATAGTTAGATAAGGTTGCATACCAAGCTCGCGGTGCTTGATGAAGACCATAGAGAGCTTTGTTGAGCAACCAAACCCGATCGGGATGGATAGGATCTTCAAAACCTGGAGGCTGTTCGACGTACACCTCTTCTTCAACCACACCATGTAAGAATGCACTTTTGACGTCCATCTGGTAAACCTTGAATCCTTTGAATGAGGCATAAGCCAGAAAGATCCGAATTGCTTCCAGACGTGCAACAGGTGCAGAGACTTCGTTGTAGTCGATTCCCTCTATCTGACGAAAACCTTGAACGACTAAACGTGCTTTGTTCCGGATAACAACTCCGCGGTCATCCTTTTTGCATTTGAAAACCCAACGGGTACCAATCTTCTTGTAACCAACAGGTTTCTCTACGAGTTTCCAGACACCAAGCTTCTAGAATTGTTGCAGTTCTTCCTGCATTGCTTCAACCCAAGAGTTATCTTTCATGGCTTCTTTCCAAGTTCTTGGCTCTTCCTGTGAAACATAACACGCGAAAGACCAATCGTTTTGTTGCCCGGATTCTCGAATAGCTGCATACAGGCCTGCATTGTTGTTGTTTCGCAACATGTTTCTTGTTTGAATGCCACTTTGCACATTTCTGATGATGTTTTGTTGAGGATGGGTATTATGAATCCTTGTTTCTGGATTATCTGGAACTGAAATATTTATACCCAGGTTGTTGAGATTGAGATCAACAACTAAGTCAATGCCCGGAATTAACGAAGAGGATGATGCAGTAGCTTCAGCTGTTCTATGGGCATCCACTGGAGGAGTACCCTCTGAAGTACCATGAACTGCTGTTGTTGGAGCTTCTTGATCTGCATCTAGAAATTCATCATCCTCTGAAGATTCGTTCAATTCGGCTGCATCATGAAAATCCTCATTGTCGAGAGTATTATTGTTCACCGAAGATGGTTCTTGATTGACAAGAATTGGACGAACCACCGGTGAAACTGTTGCATTGTCACTCTCGAAAAACATCCTTGCCGCAGCACTTTCTTCAACGACTTCAACATTGATCGAATTGAAAAAGTCATCGTACTTGACGTGATGTCGTGGTCACGCAAATTTAATCCCAAAAACAACTATGTAAATAGTGGTAAGCGGGTATCGAACACAGGGAGTTTGTGGAAAATGTGTTATTTGAAAGTTATCTACGTTAACTAAAATTAAACTAAATTGCAAGAAAAATAAAATTCACGAGTTATTTTGATTTGATTGGTTTTAAAAACTAAGATTAATTAACTAATTTGCGAAATGAAACTTGAAGTTGTAAACAATTGAGAAATAAACGACTATCTTGTGTATCCGGTTTGCTTCAACTTTTGTGTTAATCATTTAACTAGAAAGAACTACATAGACATAGTTCATGTATAAACAATTGCAGTGATGAAAGGGGACGAAGTACTCAGATTCCGAGAACGTGAGGTTATCACCCGATGATCAATCAACCCTTACCCAAACCTAACTATACCCATGATATCCCGATTGCCAACGGCACCAAGAACGTATGGTTTCTAATTAGTTTAAAATAAGAATCAACCTGTTACTAACAATTGATTATACACCATAACAATCAATTTAAATGAAAAGAGATTGATATTCTAGAAATGCAAATAAGAACACAAAAGTCTAAACAAACCTTCACCACAAGATAGTCATTAAAGTACCTAGCCACTCATGGCTTTAACTAACATCATCCCAAAATAGAAAAGAAATATTGTTCACAAACTTTTCCCAACAAGAACTAATGAAGCTAGATGATTTTAGGTGAAAGATGGTTTTCAAGATGTGTTTCTTAGCTTCCAAGTGCTCTTCATATACTTCCCAACTCGTTCTAGCCAAGTAGTAACCGAAATTGCATGATTAGGCATCATAAATCTCCTTAAAATGGCCAATAAATGCATATGTTACAAGATGGGATCAGTCGGCGCCGTAAGCTACGGCAGACCAGAGTAGCTTACGGCAGGCAGCAGGTCAACAAGTCAGCTAGGAGCCGTAAGCTACGGCAGACCACCGTAGCTTACGGCAGTCAGTGTTCCTTTACGCCAGGTTGCTCCTGTCTTACGGCAGGTCATTTTGGCATTGGATGGGGGCCGTAAGCTACGGCCTGGTGGCGTAGCTTACGGTCCTGAGCTTTATTTCCTTCCATGACTTCTCCATCTTTCCATTCTTTTGCTCTTTTTAAGTCCCGCAACTTCTAGTATCCATCCGTGCCTCCTAAAACCCTCCTTTTGAGCACTTTAGCACCTGCATAACCCAACACAAAGTGGTTATCTATTTCAAGCAATTAACCGAATAAAGTGTAGAATATGCGTTGTATTAAGTCTTTTAAGGGTTGTCCTATGGACCACCCGTCACATCCCCACACTTACCCGTTGCTTGTCCCAAGCAACCACTTCACAAACTATTTTTAACCATAAGCGACCAATTGTGCGAACCAAACTAAAGTGCCGTCCTTTTTACTAACTTTTTATCATACCACAAAACACACCCCTCACAAAAACTCTCGGTGACAAGAAAAATTAGCACGTTATGCTAAACCACTCAATGCGTATGTGTGTGTGTGCGACAATAAGCTTGTATGAAAATCAAGTTTCCTCCTAACCAATATCTAGCATGCTTTTGAATTAAAGGAACTTATGGGTTGTAATGGGGCTAGGTGCAAAGGTAGGAAAATGATGGAACATATATATAAGAGCTAATTTGATTTGACCCGGTTTTATTTCCAAAGCAAACGACTATGTACCAAAATATCATAAACTTCTAACTGCTATTGCACTAATGACTTCTTTTTGTATTTTTATCATATTTTTTCTTTTTCTTTTTTTTCTTTTTTTTTTTTTTTTTTTTTATATAACACATAAAACTCAACAATATATACAAAGACATCACAATCACAACTAAATTCCTAAACCGGGTCATCTCAATAGGGTATAATTTATATGGGAAGTAGGCTTTGGGTTTCAATCGAATGGCTTAAGGCTCAAATATAGCTTTCTATGGACCAAACCCCCACCCCTCACAATACCAAGCTCATATATGTAACGTATGAGGTCCAACCCACCAATTCCCGCACTCTCACACATCTAGACGAGGCATCCTAAAAGTCCCTTATCATCTTCAAAAGCATGCCAACTCTAGGATTTAACAAGCATTCACACACAAGTTCTATTTACACACTACACACATCGCCACTCAAGCAAAGAATTAACTCTCATATGTGGTTCAATTCTCACCAAGAAAAAGCTAAGAACGGGTGTCGGTGTGTTAAATGGTACAATATCAAGTTTTCAAATTTTTACACGTTTCGCTTGGATTTGCAAAAATTTTTGAATTTCTCAAAAATTTCCCCCATCCCCACACTTGGGATACATTGTCCCAATGTATGGTTTTGAGGGAAAGGTCGCATTCAACAAGAACACCCACAATTGTTTTTTTTTTTTTTTTTTTTTTTTTTTTTTTTTTAATTTCTAAAAACACCACCAACTTTCACAACCCAACAAACACATCAACATCAAAACACCACCCTACCTCCCAACCATAAACAAAAGCAAACAACTAACTACCAATATTTCCAAGCTAAAGAACACAACAAGACTAAGGAAAGAGTACATCGACCTGGTGAAGTTTGATACAACAAATGTTGTAGAAAACCTGACTTCCTCTCACTACCTTCACACCGATCTCCGCACATCTTCCCCACACTTGAGTGTTACCATGGCCCTGAAACATAGAAAAATAAAAATAACAAGATCAATATAAAACCCCGGGTTGCCTCCCGAGCAGCGCTAAGTTTCGAGGTCTTCAGCCAGACCGTGCCACCCCCATTTATGGTGGCTCAAAGAACCGGTTCCCATCACTTCCATCACTTCCATGTGCCATTGAGCAAAATGCATCCATCTTATTTTGACTCGGTGGGTAATCAAATATGCTCTTGCTTGGCCCCATATGTGTTTCTTCACGGTCCGGTGGTTGCTTTCTTCTCATTCTTTGAAACACGTTTTTCATACAAACACTAGACTCACCACTCTTTCCCTCAATGGACTCATAGCTAATCACTTTAGTTTGAACATCAAAAGACAACTTACGGTTCTTTTCGGTCATGGTAATAATCTCGTCTCTACAATTAATTTGCGCATTTGCCGTGTATAGAAACGGTCGACCTAAAATTACCCTTTGTTGTGATGCCATGTTGGTAGAAGCATAGTCCAAAACTAGGAAATCCACCGGGTATTCAAACTCTCCCAACTGAATCATAACATTCTTAATTATTCCTCGTGGACGCCTCCAACTCTCATCCGCCAAGCTCACCATGGTGTCTACATCTTCAAGCGGACCGAAATCATACATGTCATATAGATCGCTTGGTAGCACACTCATGCTTGCCCCGTAGTCCAACAATGCGTGAGGGATTTTTAATTTTCCCACGCGGATAGGCACGATTGGCACTCCATATTCTTTGTCCATTTCAACTTCGGCATCCTTTTTCAAACCTGCATTTATTTGACACGAAGAGGTTAGACATTTCTCATTAAATTCGGTACTAGGAACGGTGCTTACCACATTGATATTAACGCTTTTTATATTCTTGGGATTTGTCACCGTATCACTTGGTAGTTGGCCTTTTGCTTTCTTCAAAATTGCCACTTCACTAGCAAGTTGACCCATTTGAGTAGTCAAAGTTTGAATAGCTTTATCACGGGCCTCGTCCTTTTGCATCCGAACCTCATCACGTTGATTCATTCGTTGCATTTCAACTTGCATCGCTTTCAACATCTCCATCACTTCATTACCACCCGAAGAGCTTTGACCCGTTTGATGTTGCCTTTGAAATCCTTGGTTTCCTTGGAAATTCGGGTTAGCTTGATTTGACGGGTTCCCATACCGAAAGTTTGGGTGGTTTCTCAACCCGGGGTGGTAAGTGTTAGAATTCATATTATAGTTTCTACCACCCCCTCCTTGACCTTGCACAACATGAACCTCTTCATATTGCCCATCACCTCCTTGGCAATTTTCAGCCGCATGACCTATTTCATTACACAATGCACAAACATCATAAATTTTATTAGAAGTTTGTATGTTACCATCATCAACCGCATGCACTTGTGTTCGAGTAACGGCCGGTCGTGCTCTCCTTGACGCTTGGGCTTTCCTCTTTGAGGTAATGGCCATTTGTTCCAAGAACTCCCAATCCTCATCTTCATAATTTGTGCCAAAAGTCCCATTTGTGATGGACATTAGATCACGTGCATCCTCGGCACACAACCCCTCATGGAAGGCGTTCATTAACTCCCAAAGCTCAATCCCATGGTGTGGACAATTTTTAATCATCATATTAAAGCGCTCGAAGGCTTCATGGAACATTTCGCCTTGTTGTTGTTGGAAACTCCTCAACCCCTTCCTAGCATCATTGGTCTTTTGGGCGGTATAAAACTCGTCTAGGAAAATTTGTTGCATTTCCGCCCAAGTATAAATAGATGCCGAAGGCAAAGTGTAGAACCACTTCTTTGCCTTGTCCTCCAAAGAAAATTGAAATAATACCAACTTGATATCATCGGCCGAAAAACCTTGACTCCCAAGAGTATTGCAAATCGAGTCATATGCCTCCAAATGGAAATAAGGCTCCTCCGTTGCTAGCCCCTTGTATTTCGGCAAACTTTGTAAAGAATTGGTTCTTACTTCGAAAGTTCTCCCTTGGTTGTTATGAGGAATAACCACCGGTGAAGGATTGTGAGTAATCACCGGTCTAAAATGCGCTTCTATACCTCTCGCATTTTCTCTAAGATGCCTCCTTGGTACACCAAACCGACCTCGTGGACGAACTTGACCCATTGGTCTTTGCCTAGGCCCTTGTGGTGCCATTGGTTGTTGAATTGGCCTTTGAATTTGCGGTTGCACCTGTTGTGGTCGAACTTGTTGCAAAGGAACCGGGCGTTGCATTTGCGGCCCTTGTGGCCTTGGCCTAATATGTTGAGGTATGAGTTGTTGTTGAACCCCACCAACATTTGGAATCACTTGTACTTGGCCTTGCGTATAACCGTACTCCCCTTGCTCTCCATCACCCCCATAACCGTATCCTTCTTCATCAAAACCTTCAAATTCCTCATAACCTTCATCATACCCATCTCCTTGAATTCCCGATGATTGCCCAAATGGAATAGTCGAGTATTGGAAACCCGATTGATTTGGTGGTCGATACGGTGTAGCATGGACAATAGACGAAATTGGTGCCATAGTATGGCTCGAATATGACGGACCCGCACCCGGGAAAAAATGGGATAATGGTGGTATAGTAGTGGAAGGGTTAAAGGTGACGGTTAGTTCTTCTTGGGTAGTAATGGGCTGTGTGGTGTTGGTTGGTGTAACCTGTTGAGGTATGGTGGGTTCGGTAGTATTTGGTGGAATGGTAGTGTTAGGTGAAGGTTGAGTGGATGTTGGCATGAATGATGAGGTAAATTCACCCGTAGTGGGTGGTGGTGGTGATGGATCCATGTATCGAATAGGTGTAACTGGTGTTGTTGGTGAACTATTGATTGTATTTTCCCTTAGCAAAATTCTGTTTGCTCGCAAAGTTCGCTCGATTTCCGGATCAAACGCCAATGGTGATAGCTTGTGAGAGCTCCTAGTACGCATGCACCTGTAAATACCTGCACACTAACACACCTCGCGTAAACCAGAAAAATAACAAACTTAAAGCAAAAACAAAAATAACACACGTTGCGCACTACTCCCCGGCAACGGCGCCAAAATTTGACGTGATGTCGTGGTCACGCAAATTTAATCCCAAAAACAACTATGTAAATAGTGGTAAGCGGGTATCGAACACAGGGAGTTTGTGGAAAATGTGTTATTTGAAAGTTATCTACGTTAACTAAAATTAAACTAAATTGCAAGAAAAATAAAATTCACGAGTTATTTTGATTTGATTGGTTTTAAAAACTAAGATTAATTAACTAATTTGCGAAATGAAACTTGAAGTTGTAAACAATTGAGAAATAAACGACTATCTTGTGTATCCGGTTTGCTTCAACTTTTGTGTTAATCATTTAACTAGAAAGAACTACATAGACATAGTTCATGTATAAACAATTGCAGTGATGAAAGGGGACGAAGTACTCAGATTCCGAGAACGTGAGGTTATCACCCGATGATCAATCAACCCTTACCCAAACCTAACTATACCCATGATATCCCGATTGCCAACGGCACCAAGAACGTATGGTTTCTAATTAGTTTAAAATAAGAATCAACCTGTTACTAACAATTGATTATACACCATAACAATCAATTTAAATGAAAAGAGATTGATATTCTAGAAATGCAAATAAGAACACAAAAGTCTAAACAAACCTTCACCACAAGATAGTCATTAAAGTACCTAGCCACTCATGGCTTTAACTAACATCATCCCAAAATAGAAAAGAAATATTGTTCACAAACTTTTCCCAACAAGAACTAATGAAGCTAGATGATTTTAGGTGAAAGATGGTTTTCAAGATGTGTTTCTTAGCTTCCAAGTGCTCTTCATATACTTCCCAACTCGTTCTAGCCAAGTAGTAACCGAAATTGCATGATTAGGCATCATAAATCTCCTTAAAATGGCCAATAAATGCATATGTTACAAGATGGGATCAGTCGGCGCCGTAAGCTACGGCAGACCAGAGTAGCTTACGGCAGGCAGCAGGTCAACAAGTCAGCTAGGAGCCGTAAGCTACGGCAGACCACCGTAGCTTACGGCAGTCAGTGTTCCTTTACGCCAGGTTGCTCCTGTCTTACGGCAGGTCATTTTGGCATTGGATGGGGGCCGTAAGCTACGGCCTGGTGGCGTAGCTTACGGTCCTGAGCTTTATTTCCTTCCATGACTTCTCCATCTTTCCATTCTTTTGCTCTTTTTAAGTCCCGCAACTTCTAGTATCCATCCGTGCCTCCTAAAACCCTCCTTTTGAGCACTTTAGCACCTGCATAACCCAACACAAAGTGGTTATCTATTTCAAGCAATTAACCGAATAAAGTGTAGAATATGCGTTGTATTAAGTCTTTTAAGGGTTGTCCTATGGACCACCCGTCAGTACTCAAACATCCAAGGCTGACCAGGACATTTGACTGGCAAGGTGTGCCTTTGTACTCTGACCTCAGACCATTCCTCGACCCTTTTAGTCTCTAGATTCCAGACTCGTAAGTTAGGGGTGGCATACCCAAGAAAGTATCCGTCAATTGCTTTTGCCCCAAACTTTCTATTAGGATCGATGATTGTACATGGAGCTCCAAACGGTTCAAGATAAGACAAATCTGGTTTCCGTTTTTGAAGAAGCTCAAAGCAGGTCTTATTGTGCCTTTTGACTGTAAGGACTCGGTTCAATGCGTAACATGCAGAGGCCACAGCTTCAGTCCAGAATGGAATGGGCAACTGCGACTCTACCAACATTGTCCTAGAAGTCTCGATCAATGTGCGGTTCTTACGTTCAGCGACGCCATTCTGTTGAGGAGTATAGGCTGCACTAAACTCATGAAGAATACCCTTTGAAGTGCAAAACTCCGCCATGGCATGATTTTTAAATTCAGTACCATTGTCGCTACGTATCCGCCTAACCTTTAACTTATACAAATTCTCAATCTGAATGATCAAGTTTTTGATAATACCAAAGGTTTCACTCTTGTGTGCCATGAACGCCACCCAAGAAAATCTTGAATAATCATCAGTAACCACGAGACAGTATTGATCATTTCGAATACTCTTGTGCTTGACAGGACCGAACAAATCCATGTGCAAACGTTCAAGAGGAACTGCCACCGTGTTGATCTTCTTAGTAGGGTGCTTCTTCTTTGTTTGCTTTCCTTTCTGGCACGAAACACAGACGTCTTGAAGATGGAAGTTTTTAAGAGGAACACCATTCACCAATTCATTTGAAACCAAATGATTCATTTTGCGTAAGTGAATGTGACCCATTCGTCTGTGCCAAGAGATAGAGTCTTTTTCTGTGGCTTTGGAAACGAAACAAGTTGCTTGTGCAGACGTAGTAATAGCTTGGCTCATATCAAGGACGTACAAATAATTTATCCTTGGAGCTGACAAGAGAATCCATTCTTTTGGAATTTTGAACCCGGGTTTCAGCACATAACATCCATTAGCATCATAGTGTACTGAGAATTGCTTGTCACAAATTTGAGAAACACTAAGAAGATTGTGATCAAGTTGTTGCACAAAGTTGATCTTGTCAAAGCTGACAATCCCGTTGGATATCATTCCTTCACCCGTAATATAACCTCCCTTATCTCCAGCAAAAGCAACATAACCTCCTCTAATAGATTTGACGTCGTAGAGAAGCTTCATGTCGCCTGTCATGTGCCTGGATGCCCCACTATCAACAATCCAATGACTACTGATAGTTCCTCCTGGAACACCCTGCACATGAACTTAATCGATTAGTTGGAGATGGGGACCCAAGCCATTGTGGTCTTGGGTCTTCCACTTTCATCAATAACAATAACTTCTTATCTTTGATGATTGGTAAATTGTGATGGTCCCCCTGATTCATTAACCGTTTTTGGTTTCCAGGTCTGTTTTGTTTTACCAGTGTCATTCTTTAAAATTTTAACTTCATGGTTGTCTGAAGTTTTTGAATTGTCTGGTTTTACAGAAACAGATGGTTTATTAACCACATCGGTTTTAATCGCCTTTTCAATTTTCTTGACCTATTGGCGTTTTTGTTTCTTTTCCCTTTCTTTTATAAGGCGGGGATCTTGTTTTATAGAAACAGATCGCTTACGGTCAGTTTCGTCACGGGGAACATCAACTTTTCCTTTTTGTTTATGAAGATATGGACAATTTCGAATTATATGTCCAATTGTTCCACACTCAAAACATGATCTTCGTTCAACAAACCCCGAAGTATCATGTGATCGCTTAGCCGATGATGTTGAGCTTTGTGAACCCGAGGTATTAGGCTTTGAACTGGTTTGTTCATTTCTTTTCAGAACAGTAGCTTTCTTGACAAAATCTAAGTTAGATTTATTTTCAAACGTTTCAATTTGTCCGTTCCCGTCGATTTCACAAAGTTTACATTCTTGTTTTTCTTCCGATTCGGCTTCTTTTGAGTTTGAGCCGGTGATTTTGCTTTTGGCTTGGTGTGATTTTGCTGTTTCTGCACTGTTGGTAATTTCTTGTTGCCAAATTGTTTTCGAATTTCGGCCTTTGGAATAGGAGGACACTGTGTAACTGTAACACGTGGTCCTGTCTTTCCCAAAAACTTACTTGTCGAGTTTTCAAAAACTTTGCTGATTAAGGATTGATTCACATTCTTAATGGGAAAGTCTTTGTCTGAATAGATTTTATCATCACCAATAAGAGTGTACAGCAAGTTCACACTCTCCGACTCTTTTGCAGACGAGGACTCAATTGCAACAGTCTTAGCGGGTTTTGCAGGAGGATCACATAGAATGTGATTCTCGAGAGGTATGTCCTCATTTTGACTACCGCATCAGACTTTGCTGGGACAGCATCATCAGATTCATCATCAGAAGAATCAGCATCCTCAGTAATGACTGGAGGATCCTGATTCAGTTCAGCAGAAGACACACATGTATCTGCTGATACATCCGAACCTGATGATACTTCCTTTGTATATCCGAGCCCTGCTGCAAATTCTTTCACATCTAGAGGCACAGATGGTTCAAAGAACACTCTGTCCTCCTCATCCGGCATGGCATCATAATTATGTCTCACTGGTGGTGGACAATTCTTATAGCCTATGCACGTGACGTCCCTTTTCTCCTTTTGGACATCAATGATGTGATCCAACACATAGCTTGAACTCAAATAACTATCTAACTTGAGTTGGATTGCCTCACTTTCCGTTTTTACACAAGCCATCTCTTTTTGCATTGTCTCAAGGCGAGATATATACAAATTAATGTCAGTTTGTTTTCTGGAAACCATTTTAGTTAACTCGGTTTTATCTTTCTTTAACTTTTCGATTACCGATTTAAACTCCTTTTCATGATTTTCATAAAACATATTGGCTTCTGTACATTCGGAAAGGTCCACAGTCAATTTCTAATTGTGAATAAAAGTCACATCATACTTTTCTTGCAAAGCTTCATGCTTACTTTGCAAGTCACACAAATTCTCATTCACTGTAGTATGTTTGTCTTGCAAGTCAAACAAACTAGCTTGTAAAGCATCATGTTTGCCTTGCAACTCAGACATACTTTTCTCTACATCAGCACATCTAGCACGCAACCTATCACATTCATCACAATTTACAGCAGTGGGTTCATCGACACATACCTGACTTGACGAACCGTCGACATTAGCCATAAAGGCTGAATGGAGAGAAGACGAAGAATAAGCAGCTTGATCCACCAGAATAGATCTTCTATCACTCAGTGCTGCAGCTTCCTCCAAGAGCTCATCAATGTCAGCATCAACCGAAACATTTGTTGTCTCACCCACATGATCATCACCTGAACTGGATGATTCTTCATCAACACTCCTGCTGTACCCAGAAGAGTCTTCATCTTCAGAAGATTCACCACTACTGGCGGAAGATTCTCCACCACTGGTGTGAACTGCCTCCTCCACAATTCTAGCAAAACAAGCTGTACCATCCTGAGCATCACCACTCAACTAGATTGACCAGTCACAACCTTCATCCACTTGAACCACAAGTGCCCGGTTGGCATTTGATGTTCCAGCTTGGCTCTGGTTGTTGACAGGTATCAATGTACGCTCATTGTTTCTGTTCTGGTTCTGCTGGTTGCCTTGGTTTCTGAAGGGGTTCTGGTTCCCGTGCTGTGCTGGCTTTGTACATTCCCTTTTAAAATGACCCCGTTCACCACAATTGAAGCACTTTACTGCCTGTTTATCGAACCCATACTTGGTGTCTTTCTTGCTTTCCAAGCTGGTTCTGCCAGTACTTTCCATGAAATCCTTTGCCCTTCTTACAGCACTAGCAAAGGCCCACTTGATATCCATCAAGTCCATCTCTTCCTTATCAATCTGCCGATAGTCTTCTTGTGTCAGATTAATGTTGCCAATCTGACCTTCCACTAACCCACAGTACGCGCTCACTACAGTGTTAAGCAGCTCCATGTGTTCCCTTGCTACTTCCACACTGACCTTAGAGAGGCTTGAAGTGTCGAGCTGTACTGTATTTGGCTTTGATTACTGACCAGCAGATGATGTTCCTCCATAACACGCATGTTGTTGTTGAGCAGGAGGAGGAGGAGGTGGTTGTATTGGATTTCCATACATGTCTGTGGTGGGAGCTGGCTTAACAGGAACTTGCACTGGATTGCCATACATATCCGTGCTTGTGACAAACGCCGTTTGTAGTGGAGCATGTGGACCGGTTCTTGCAGACGAAGAACTGGAAGTTCCATAATACATTTCTGGATTTTGTGGCAATGGAACTCTTTTTGCCTTTAATGTTTCCTCCTGATCCCTGTTTTCCAAAAGCTGCACGAAGTCGTTGATATTTGTAGTTCTCAACACTCCGTTATACTTCAGGATTTCCAAGAAACTACTCCATTGGGGAGGCAAAGCATCAGCAAACTTCTTCACCACTTCTGCTGTAGTTGTTGCTACTCCAAAATTGTTCAACTCTGTAAGCAAGTGATAAAACCGGCTTGTCATGTCTCCCAAAGACTCCTTATCCATGCACGTGAAACAGTCAAATTCTTTCTTGAGAAGATCATGACGCAATTGACGAGTTGCTTCATTCCCTACTCCTCTGGTTTTCAACCCGTCCCACAGCTTCTTAGTTGTCTTGAAACTGACAAACTGGTGGTAGATATCTTTGCTTAACGCCTGAGTGAGAATGGCGTATGCTTTCTTTTCCAGATCATACGTTTTCTTTTGATCTTCAGGAAGATCGGCAAACGTAGCAGTATCTGAAGCAGCAACCTCTATAGCTTGATCGAAATCTGTAGTGAAACGTATCCACAGTTCGGTATTTTGACCAAGAACGTATGTACGAAATCTATCAACCCAGCCCGGATATTCGTTTAAGTGCATCAACTTTGGAGGTCGATTCAAACTTCCGGTTTCGCTTTCGCTCAATAAGATACTTTGAATGCTAGGAGTTTGATTTGATACTAATGCCCATTGACTTGACGATATGGCATTGGCTTGCGAAGATGTCGACACTGGAGACTCGGCCCATGAAGGAGATAGACTTGTATTTGTGTACTTTCCACTATCTGGAGCCGGTGTACCCCACCATGAGGGAGTGGAACCTGTACTTGTGTATTTTCCACTATCTGGAGCCGGAGTTCCCCACCAACTCGGATTCATGTTTGATAAGAAAAATAAATTCTATATGAATATCTCGAATGATAACAGCCAGCCGAAGGATCCAATCCTGCTCGAAAGACAAGACAAAGACAAACACAAACTGTTAAATCTAAACAGACCACGATCGAAGGATCAACACTTGTTCGAAGGATCAACACTTGTTCGAAGGATCAACAGTGTTCGAAAGATCACTGTTGAATTTCGAACAATTGATTTCGAAAGATTCTCCAACGCGAAGGATCCTTATCTTTCGAAAAATAACTGTAGCTCGAACAATATATCCTTCGGAAAGATTCCTTGGCTCGAAAGATAAATCACAGACTTCGAAGGATGTTCGAAGGATCAATATCTGTCGAACCTCCCTTGATCGAAAGATGATCTTTCGACTTCGAAGGATATCCTTCGAATGGATCTGACACAGCTGACACAAAGTTGACAGGTTGGTGAAAAGGTGATGGGTTGGTAGAGATCTTTCGGCAGAAAGGTATGGTCAGACCATACTTTTTGTACCAAACCCGATTTGACCAATAAAATATGCTTAAAATGGAAGGTCCTTTTCCAGAAACCGGTCACCGGAATTATGACCGGAATTTGGCCGGAAATCACCAAATTTCTTAAAAAACAAGTTTTTAAGTTACCCAACCCGTCCTTGAACACACCCGGTTAGTTTAGAACACGTTTTTATGTCAATATATCCAAGAAAAACACTAAAAACGGGTGCTAAACCAAGTGTCCAAACACACCAAGATCTTGTACAAACTCGGTTTTAACAAGGAAAAGAGCCTTGGCTCTGATACCACTTGTAGGTCCCTCGGAGGATGAGGTCAAACCTTAACCTTGTTATGTGAAACACACTAGCAAGTGCGGAATCCAAGCTAGAGTGCAAACCGAGAAGAAACAAGCACAAACACAAGACACACAATATTCACCGATTAACACCACTTGTATTAATACGTATGAAAGGTTCGGTTACAAGCTCAATGTTTACAAATCTGTTTTGCAAACTCTCTAAGTGTGTGTGTGTTCACAGAAGTGTCTCTCCAAGTTTCTGTCTCTCTTGTGTCTAACTTATGAAGTGAACACACTACATGGGTATTTATACCCATAACAGATGATCTGGTCGAAGGATCAGGATTACTGATCGAAACATCATCTATCGATCATACTGCCATCGAAGGATTCACATATACCTCGAAGGATGGTATATCCTTCGAGGTCCATCAGTATCCTTCGTGGGATATCTATCGAGCTCATCGAAGGATAGAAACAATCCTTCGATGACCCAACCTTCGACACAGACAATTTACAACCATATTATAACTGTTTGGCCAAGTCAAACCAGGAGGATGGTTGACTTGGTCAAACTTACATGACTAACAAAGACATCATTTTACATCATGACCGAATACAGACAAAGTACAGACACAAGTGCACCAACAAATGTTCGAAAGATCACTGTTGAATTTCGAACAATTGATTTCGAAAGATTCTCCAACGCGAAGGATCCTTATCTTTCGAAAAATAACTGTAGCTCGAACAATATATCCTTCGGAAAGATTCCTTGGCTCGAAAGATAAATCACAGACTTCGAAGGATGTTCGAAGGATCAATATCTGTCGAACCTCCCTTGATCGAAAGATGATCTTTCGACTTCGAAGGATATCCTTCGAATGGATCTGACACAGCTGACACAAAGTTGACAGGTTGGTGAAAAGGTGATGGGTTGGTAGAGATCTTTCGGCAGAAAGGTATGGTCAGACCATACTTTTTGTACCAAACCCGATTTGACCAATAAAATATGCTTAAAATGGAAGGTCCTTTTCCAGAAACCGGTCACCGGAATTATGACCGGAATTTGGCCGGAAATCACCAAATTTCTTAAAAAACAAGTTTTTAAGTTACCCAACCCGTCCTTGAACACACCCGGTTAGTTTAGAACACGTTTTTATGTCAATATATCCAAGAAAAACACTAAAAACGGGTGCTAAACCAAGTGTCCAAACACACCAAGATCTTGTACAAACTCGGTTTTAACAAGGAAAAGAGCCTTGGCTCTGATACCACTTGTAGGTCCCTCGGAGGATGAGGTCAAACCTTAACCTTGTTATGTGAAACACACTAGCAAGTGCGGAATCCAAGCTAGAGTGCAAACCGAGAAGAAACAAGCACAAACACAAGACACACAATATTCACCGATTAACACCACTTGTATTAATACGTATGAAAGGTTCGGTTACAAGCTCAATGTTTACAAATCTGTTTTGCAAACTCTCTAAGTGTGTGTGTGTTCACAGAAGTGTCTCTCCAAGTTTCTGTCTCTCTTGTGTCTAACTTATGAAGTGAACACACTACATGGGTATTTATACCCATAACAGATGATCTGGTCGAAGGATCAGGATTACTGATCGAAACATCATCTATCGATCATACTGCCATCGAAGGATTCACATATACCTCGAAGGATGGTATATCCTTCGAGGTCCATCAGTATCCTTCGTGGGATATCTATCGAGCTCATCGAAGGATAGAAACAATCCTTCGATGACCCAACCTTCGACACAGACAATTTACAACCATATTATAACTGTTTGGCCAAGTCAAACCAGGAGGATGGTTGACTTGGTCAAACTTACATGACTAACAAAGACATCATTTTACATCATGACCGAATACAGACAAAGTACAGACACAAGTGCACCAACAAATGTTCGAAAGATCACTGTTGAATTTCGAACAATTGATTTCGAAAGATTCTCCAACGCGAAGGATCCTTATCTTTCGAAAAATAACTGTAGCTCGAACAATATATCCTTCGGAAAGATTCCTTGGCTCGAAAGATAAATCACAGACTTCGAAGGATGTTCGAAGGATCAATATCTGTCGAACCTCCCTTGATCGAAAGATGATCTTTCGACTTCGAAGGATATCCTTCGAATGGATCTGACACAGCTGACACAAAGTTGACAGGTTGGTGAAAAGGTGATGGGTTGGTAGAGATCTTTCGGCAGAAAGGTATGGTCAGACCATACTTTTTGTACCAAACCCGATTTGACCAATAAAATATGCTTAAAATGGAAGGTCCTTTTCCAGAAACCGGTCACCGGAATTATGACCGGAATTTGGCCGGAAATCACCAAATTTCTTAAAAAACAAGTTTTTAAGTTACCCAACCCGTCCTTGAACACACCCGGTTAGTTTAGAACACGTTTTTATGTCAATATATCCAAGAAAAACACTAAAAACGGGTGCTAAACCAAGTGTCCAAACACACCAAGATCTTGTACAAACTCGGTTTTAACAAGGAAAAGAGCCTTGGCTCTGATACCACTTGTAGGTCCCTCGGAGGATGAGGTCAAACCTTAACCTTGTTATGTGAAACACACTAGCAAGTGCGGAATCCAAGCTAGAGTGCAAACCGAGAAGAAACAAGCACAAACACAAGACACACAATATTCACCGATTAACACCACTTGTATTAATACGTATGAAAGGTTCGGTTACAAGCTCAATGTTTACAAATCTGTTTTGCAAACTCTCTAAGTGTGTGTGTGTTCACAGAAGTGTCTCTCCAAGTTTCTGTCTCTCTTGTGTCTAACTTATGAAGTGAACACACTACATGGGTATTTATACCCATAACAGATGATCTGGTCGAAGGATCAGGATTACTGATCGAAACATCATCTATCGATCATACTGCCATCGAAGGATTCACATATACCTCGAAGGATGGTATATCCTTCGAGGTCCATCAGTATCCTTCGTGGGATATCTATCGAGCTCATCGAAGGATAGAAACAATCCTTCGATGACCCAACCTTCGACACAGACAATTTACAACCATATTATAACTGTTTGGCCAAGTCAAACCAGGAGGATGGTTGACTTGGTCAAACTTACATGACTAACAAAGACATCATTTTACATCATGACCGAATACAGACAAAGTACAGACACAAGTGCACCAACAAATGTTCGAAAGATCACTGTTGAATTTCGAACAATTGATTTCGAAAGATTCTCCAACGCGAAGGATCCTTATCTTTCGAAAAATAACTGTAGCTCGAACAATATATCCTTCGGAAAGATTCCTTGGCTCGAAAGATAAATCACAGACTTCGAAGGATGTTCGAAGGATCAATATCTGTCGAACCTCCCTTGATCGAAAGATGATCTTTCGACTTCGAAGGATATCCTTCGAATGGATCTGACACAGCTGACACAAAGTTGACAGGTTGGTGAAAAGGTGATGGGTTGGTAGAGATCTTTCGGCAGAAAGGTATGGTCAGACCATACTTTTTGTACCAAACCCGATTTGACCAATAAAATATGCTTAAAATGGAAGGTCCTTTTCCAGAAACCGGTCACCGGAATTATGACCGGAATTTGGCCGGAAATCACCAAATTTCTTAAAAAACAAGTTTTTAAGTTACCCAACCCGTCCTTGAACACACCCGGTTAGTTTAGAACACGTTTTTATGTCAATATATCCAAGAAAAACACTAAAAACGGGTGCTAAACCAAGTGTCCAAACACACCAAGATCTTGTACAAACTCGGTTTTAACAAGGAAAAGAGCCTTGGCTCTGATACCACTTGTAGGTCCCTCGGAGGATGAGGTCAAACCTTAACCTTGTTATGTGAAACACACTAGCAAGTGCGGAATCCAAGCTAGAGTGCAAACCGAGAAGAAACAAGCACAAACACAAGACACACAATATTCACCGATTAACACCACTTGTATTAATACGTATGAAAGGTTCGGTTACAAGCTCAATGTTTACAAATCTGTTTTGCAAACTCTCTAAGTGTGTGTGTGTTCACAGAAGTGTCTCTCCAAGTTTCTGTCTCTCTTGTGTCTAACTTATGAAGTGAACACACTACATGGGTATTTATACCCATAACAGATGATCTGGTCGAAGGATCAGGATTACTGATCGAAACATCATCTATCGATCATACTGCCATCGAAGGATTCACATATACCTCGAAGGATGGTATATCCTTCGAGGTCCATCAGTATCCTTCGTGGGATATCTATCGAGCTCATCGAAGGATAGAAACAATCCTTCGATGACCCAACCTTCGACACAGACAATTTACAACCATATTATAACTGTTTGGCCAAGTCAAACCAGGAGGATGGTTGACTTGGTCAAACTTACATGACTAACAAAGACATCATTTTACATCTGACCGAATACAGAAAAAGTACAGACACAAGTGCACCAACAGATGTAAAGCCATAGTTGCTTTGTAAAGCCATTTTACCAAAGACACACCCTCCCGTAGTCGCATGGGACTAGGACATGTTAAAGTTAATAATTATTGTACGCGTATCTTACATCTATAAATACAAAGAACAAATTGAAGGATATTTTTTATAAAATTATAATTACCCTCTACTCATTAGCGCCCTTCAATCATGGATATAGTGACTGCATTTATAGAACACAAGTTTATATATTCCTGTCTAGTGCTGTTACCAGACAGCCTTTGCAAAGTAAATAAGGGCTCCTTTGGCTCTGGGAGTTGAGTTTCACTGCATAGCATAGAAACTACTTCTGTCATTGTTGGCCTATCTTTAGGCAGGTCCTGGGCACAAAGAAGTGCCACATGTATGCATCTCAAACCCTCTGATACACAAGTTGACCCTCCCAGTTCTTGATCCATCAACTCTATTCCTCTCCCTTCTTTCCATGATTTCCATGCCTGGAATACATATTTTTAAATCAAAGGCATCCATTAAAAACCTGCATCTAAGTGAGATGAATCCATATAATGTATATATGTGTTGGCACTTGGGGACCAAAAGTGAAATTGCACTAATTTTAACGTTATTTTACTAATTTCGTGAAAATAACGTTAAAAGCGGCGGACGATTAATTATGCATCATTTGGTGACGTTAATAGCCGAAAGACACGGGAGTACATGCACCTTAGGTCTAAAGCTTAATGCAAAACTACTATTGAGCCCGTCCTTAGACCCTACCTTAGCTTTGCTATTGGAGGGATTTACTGATTATGATGATGATGATGATCTAAGTTAGATGAATTTATGTGGCAAGGTTTTCTGAGTAGAGTGGTATACTTACGTGCGCGAGAGGATAGATTTGTTCCTGATGTATAAATTCTGTATTCCTTTTGCCACTCATAATCTCTAACAGCATTACCCCATAACTAAATACATCTGATTTCTCTGAAATTACTCCTCCCATGGCGTATTCAGGAGACATATATCCACTTCATTTCATCATAAAAGGTTTATAGTTAGCGAATGCACAAGCAAAACAATGTGCCATCATATTCAGGAAAATGTATAATAAATTCTCACTATGTTCCAACAATTCGGCGAGTATTCGCCAACTCTTGTGTGATTTGAAAACTTCGAGCCAATCCAAAGTCTGATATTTTGGGATTCATTTTCTCATCCAGAAGAATATTGCTGCACTTTAAATCTCTGTGTATGATCCTTAAACAAGAATCTCGATGGAGATAAACAAGTCCTCGACCAATCCCTTGAATAATGTTGAAGCGTGTTGCCCAATCAAGTTGGCGGCGTTTCTTTGGATCTAGGCATCAAGAAACTAAGTTATCAGTAGCTTTGAAACACACACACACACACACACACATATATAATGTGATATATGACAAAAGATAAGACAAAGAAATCAAGTCAGACTGACCAAAGAGAAAAGTGTCTAAGCTTTTGTTCGGCATGTACTCGTAAATCAATAATCTCTCTTTTCCTTCAACGCAACAACCCAATAGTTTAACAAGATTCCTGTGTTGGAGCTTGGAGATCAACATGATTTCATTCTTAAACTCTTCAATTCCTTGCCCAGAGTTACCTGACAACCTCTTCACTGCTACTTGTTGTCCATCATCTAGCATTCCCTATATTAATGTATTGTGTTTAGTTTTTAGTGTGACAAATTGAAAAATTATATAACATAGTTAAGCTGTGAACGTGAGTTCTTAAGTACCTTATATACCGCCCCGAATCCTCCCTCACCAAGTTTGTTTTTGTAGCTGAAGTGGTCAGTGACAGCTATTATTTGTTTAAACTCGAATATAGGTAATTCAGAAGAGTCCTGCCTAAGCACATCTTCTTGTAGGGTGTCCCTCAAAACAAGTCCATCCTCTGAATTCAAGTGATATAAGTTTGTTTCCCTTCCTAGAGAGAGAAATTTAGACATATGGATCTTGGCATGTAAAAGCAGTTGAGATTTAAAGTTAGCTCATCACAAAATATAATTTTGTTGGCATAGAATATTTCATGCCCTGTTATAGACGGTTAGGATAGTGTAGATTCATAAAATAGGAAATAATGTTAAATTTAGACTATGTTTTGATATGTATCTGGATTTACTTAAAATGTTTAGTATTAACCTCCTTTCCTTTTCTTTTGTATAAATATAGGTCACTACCTCTTCATAGACTAAGGGGCTGTTAGGCAACTTCTGAATGGTTAAGTGCTGAACCAGTAAGAGGTCCGAACCATTAACTGCTGAACCAGTAAGAGGTCTGAACCATTAAAAGCCAGTGTAATGGTTAACCGTTCAGAGGCAAATGTCTGACCAATTCAGATTAGAGGTCTTATTGATCCAGACTCAATACAATGCTTAACCATTCAGAGGTGAATGTCTGCCATTCAGACATTTGCTCGGGAAACAAATTAAACAGTCTGAACCATTAAGTGTTGAGCGATCTTCTTTTGTTCCTTGCGTTAATAAGTGTATGTAAATGATTATAAGGTATATGTTCTTACCTTTCTTATTTGATGTCCACCTGTATAAGCAAAACACAAAGGCGCCCAAAAGGAGCACAACCCCTATGGTTATGAGACTGATGCGTAATGCTGGTCCATTTGGTTTTTCGCCTAAATTTGTGTTAGGATCTTACACCCAAATAAAAAGATGTCAGGAATATGAGAACTAGAAAAATTTGAACTTACGGGAGTTTGCATTTACCTGAATCCACATAAGAAAGGCGCAAGGACAGATTCTGCCCTCCATATGAGAACTGTTCAATATCCACGAGCTCTTCTGTCCAAACCATACAGTAAATCCCTTGCACGTACGCATACGCCTTACAAGAACAGTTACCCATACACCATTGCTGGCATTCATCAGTATCCATGTACGGAAAATATTGATGATGATCTGGCAGCTTGATCCCTCTTAGCACGTGAAACTGATCGGGTTTAGTGTTACTAGAAGCTAAACTAGTTTCATTCTTCTCACAAAAAAGTTCACTTCTCCTTACACAACCCCTGGTCCAATTACCTTTCGCCCATTCGTCTTTCATCTGTGGTACAAACCCTCTCAAACAGGCACAAATAGGAGACGTTGTGTATGTACAAATTGCAAAAGCACCACAAGCTCCATAAACATCACATGGATTAAGTGGTACTTCCCAACTAGTACCCCATGTGTCATTAACACGATACCGGGATTTCATCTGAAACACACCATCAGGTTGTAAATACAACCAATTGATATCAAACGAGTTTAAAAGGTTAACAACGAGATACGCTCCCTCTCGTGAGTTCCCTGGTATGAGAGTTACTAATTCCGAGTACCCAGCATCCTGCTCCGGTATACCTATGAACTTCCCTCCATCCCAGTGCCCACCTCTCCAGGTTGGCTTAGAATTACGCCATACGAAAATTTGTGGCGGCTGCTCTGCCGAAAGTCCAGCTACAAAATCTCCAGGCGTTGGATCATCTTCGCTTTTCCATGACGACAGTAAATGTTTACCTTGTGTATTCCCTTTTGTTCCCAGCTTCATGCCTGGTAATAGACTGTTACCAGGATAATCAAAACTCTCCCACAAAATCGATCCGGAAGCGGTATCATTAATACAAAAATTTCCCATATCTGTAAGCTGTGCAATTGTTTCATTGAACTGGCCTCGTACGTTTGTTGACCAGAGAGTTTTTTGATCACCATCTAGGATTCTCAGATTCCCATCATTGGCAATGGTTAGGCTAGACCTGTTGTCGGAAACTGAGAGTGGATTTTCTCTGTTTGCGACCCATATAATTTTCTTTGCCGTAATGTTTTTGAACCATATACCAAGATATCGGTTTGTGGAATTACCTGGATTGAAGAAGCCTAGCTCATAAACTTGATTGGAAGAGACAAGAGTTTGTGTCAAGGAGATGGGACTATCGTTAAGTAATGTGTCGGCTGCCGTGCAGTATCGTAAGGAAATGATCAAGACATACAAGAATGTCATGCAAATGTGGTTTTCTTCAATGGATCTTCCAATACCCATACCAATCTTTTTTTCTCTAGAGATAATTTGTAAACTAATAATCTGTAAAACTTGGGGTCACAATGAATGGATCAAGTTAAAATAATTTGGATAATAAAGTCTGTTCATATTGTGAGATACAATTGACTTTTCTCTATGACAACAATGGTGATATCATCTTGTTAAAAAAAATAAAAAAAAAATAAAAAAAAAAAAACCTCACCAACACCTGATAGTTCTAGTTTCTCTTCTTTAATGTCAACCACAATAAAGACTAAAATGGGGTGCAACTTCCATGAAGTTCTAACTTGGAACCAGTTGGTCAATGGTTTGACAAGTACTCTCTTCTTACAGGAACAAAAAAATTTAATATGCCTTTTACTTTATGTCTAACCTTCTGTACTTGTGTTCAATAATGATTTGGCTGCACTTCATCCTGATACTGATTTTTAAATTTTTGATCAAAATCATAAATCAGACTGTAAGATTACATGGTGGTTGACAATGAATATAGTATGATTGTGTTTCTTTAATCAGATTGGACGTAGTAATGTTATGACCCCGTGATCTATGGAGTTTTTAAAAGGCTTAGTTTTGCTATTCAAAAAGGGGTAGTGGCGCAGCTTGTAGCCCGTTTACCAACTATCTCGATGTAAATTGGACATCTTTTGGGTACTCTTGACATCATCATCATCATCATACTCAGTAAATCCCACCAATAGCAAAGCAAAGGTAGGGTCTGAGGAGGGTAAGATGTAGACAGCCTTACCTCTACCCTGTAGGAATAGAGAGGCTGCTTCCAGTTAGACCCCCGGCTCGACAGTAGTTTGCATCAAGCTTTGAACATAAGGCACATAACACTCAGCACTCGGGACAAAGAACGATTAGTGAATGTTCCCTTTTGTTTTTCAGCTATCAACGTCACCACATGATGCATGATTAACCGTTTTAACGTTATTTTCACGGAATTAGTAAAATAACGTTAAAATTAGTGCACTTTCACTTTTGCCCCCGATGGCCCACACATATATACATTATATGTGCATACCCCGATGGCCCTCTTGACAGGAAGCTTATATTCCCCAAGAACCTGAGAGTTACAACAAGACTATTAGAGTTGACTTTTCTGATCAAATATCCAAGAACTTGCAAGTAGTGATGTCATTTCTTGTGTAAAGAATCCAACACTAACATTGTGATAGCTATAGTTTCTCTACCATAATGTCAACCACAAAATAAGGATACCGATTTTGCCCATGCTGTGGTATAGTAGTAAAATAATCATTGATCCAGTCAAAACCACATAAAGTCAACATGATAATGTTGGTATCATCGTCATCGGAAACCCAGGACCATTCGGAACGGATGGTGTTGTGACCACACACACAATCTTTTTCAAACAACCCACAACAATCACAGTACTTCATAATGAATCGAACGAAAACAAAACTTGTGAATGATAACTAACCGAATACAACTTGAATGAATTAGAACTTGAATAATAATAACTTGATTCTTCACAAACTTGAACACGATAACCGACCGGAGAACAAGGGTATGTGCAGCGGCTTTATAGCGATGAACAGGTATGTTCCAACAGTCACGTCGTTTCAAAACTAAGGGATATGACGTTCCAGAGATAACCGCTCATGCGGTTATTTTGCTAATGGACATACCGGTTCATTAAGCTTGGCCCAAACCCACTTGTTCTAACCGATGCATAACATACTGGACTAAGGTTTCGTTCAACCCAAATACATGGCCTACGGCCCAAAACAGAAAAACAATAACATAATAAAGTTTGACCCATAATAACTAAACTAGTAAATATAAACATCACCGGCCCGAGAGGCCCGTTTTCTTGTACTCGGATGAACTTGGTTAATACATCGTTCTTCATTCTCCCCCTTAAGCAAGAACATCTGAGTCTTTCGATCACGATCATTCCTTGCGATTGTTGGTGACCTCGATCTTGACCACCACGTCGTCGTCGCTTGAATCATCGAGCCAACCGCAATTGTTACTTGAGCTTCCAGCCATGTCATCTTTCTTCCTTGCACGCTCCTTCTTGATATAGTCGAAATACCATTCAACCAACTCCAAATAATAGATGTAGGCGACCTTTATCTCGTAAGCGTCATCCGGTTCGTAACCATACTTAACCGAAATAACGTCCCACATGTCTTTCTCCATTATCTCTTTGAACCCACCGTTATGCTTCACGATACGGTGTAGTAGAATGAGACTAAGATCACGTCCATCAATTAACTCTGGCGGCATTGCTTTCTCACATACAATCCCTAGAAAATCCGTGATGAACCAAACCAAAACTTCCTCGAACGGTGCATCGAAGAACCTTGGGTGTTTCTTGATTTCCTCGTGCAATGTGATAAGATCCCCCGGTTCCACACAACTTTCCATAATCAAACCTCTTTCAACGACGTCCTCCTCGAGTTGAGAGAGAATTAATGCCCGTTCCCGAAGCGTTTCTCTTGATTGACGCGGGTTATCTTTCTCGCCTTCAATGTAGATCAATAGTGCCTTTTTCGCTTTCTTGGAGTACACAAATTCTTTCTTCCTAGCGTTTGAATGTTCACCGTACACTTTCTTTTTGTTTTTCGACTTCTCGAATTCCCGTTCATAATAATCCCCCAGACACTCTTGGAATTCCTTTTTCTCCTTCTTGTAGCCATTATCAACCCCAAGATTATCGTAGAATGCATTAAGATAATCTTGTTCCAAATCGACTTCCGACTTGTCTTCGTATATGTCGAACCCTTTCGACCGACAACCAAACATTTTCTTTAACACACACATTTCACCCATGGTGACCGTCTCAATCCCTTGAAACAAGAGTTGCTCTAAACTTAGAACATTCTTGTCTAGACTTGGTGCATAACTTACGCACGGGATCGTCTTATCTTTGCCGTCCACCGGCACTCTCACTTCTCCTATTCCATGTACAAACGAAAAGTCCTTCCTACTTTCGTTCATCACAACCCCGAAGTGTCTCTTAAAACACTTAAACATATTCCGGTTTCCCGTCATATGCGTTTTGAACGTGGGATCAACAACCCAGATTGAATCCCATTTACCCCCGCAAGTATCTTTCACAATATAATTACTTTCAATCGGTAACGGTGATAACTTGATGTACTTACTTGGGCAAATCGATGCGATGTGGCTGAATTCCTTGCACTTGAAACACCGAACCCCCGGTTTTCTCGGCCTACCCACTGGTGCATTAGATTTCTTCCCGGACTTCTTCACGAAACCCTTTTGAAACACTTTCTTTGGAAACTTTTTCGTTGGTGATTTCCCGGTTCGCATGGTTGGCTTCCCCTGCGCGTACTCATCCACTTCCGCCGCCCGGCCGCACTCTCCACTACGAACACAATCCTCCTCACCATAATCGGTTTCCACCGATTTCCCTTTGTTTCCATGAACCCGGTTTCCTTCTTGATCACAACCCCTTCCGCTTCCTGTTAAACCTTTGGCTCTGATACCAATGTTGGTATCATCGTCATCGGAAACCCAGGACCATTCGGAACGGATGGTGTTGTGACCACACACACAATCGTTTTCAAACAACCAACAACAATCACAGTACTTCATAATGAATCGAACGAAAACAAAACTTGTGAATGATAACTAACCGAATACAACTTGAATGAATTAGAACTTGAATAATAATAACTTGATTCTTCACAAACTTGAACACGATAACCGACCGGAGAACAAGGGTATGTGCAGCGGCTTTATAGCGATGAACGGGTATGTTCCAACAGTCACGTCGTTTCAAAACTAAGGGATATGACGTTCCAGAGATAACCGCTCATGCGGTTATTTTGCTAATGGACATACCGGTTCATTAAGCTTGGCCCAAACCCACTTGTTCTAACCGATGCATAACATACTGGACTAAGGTTTCGTTCGACCCAAATACATGGCCTACGGCCCAAAACAGAAAAACATAAACATAATAAAGTTTGATCCATAATAACTAAACTAGTAAATATAAACATCACCGGCCCGAGAGGCCCGTTTTCTTGTACTCGGATGAACTTGGTTAATACATCGTTCTTCAGATAAAAATAAAAATATGCGAGTCTTTATCCAAGAGTTGAAGTTGACCAAAATGGCACAACTTCCTGGAAAATTCCAATAGAGAACCAGTAATCAGTTTCTTACAGGACTTGAACAAATAGCATCAGGTGGCTTGTAGTTTATGTTTGAACTTCTGAATATTGTGTTTAATGGTCAACACTTCAGAGTTCAGTCCATGGTTGTAAAAGTCGCTAGGCGCTCCCTAGTCTATCGGGGAGTTGAGAGTACTCGGCCTAGGCGGAGGGTACAAGGGGAGTACTCGGAGATGCCAAATTATAAAGAAATTAGTTTTCGGAAATTAAATATATGTCAAATAACATAAATTTACTAATATTTATAACAAAATACGTGAAATTGATATTCATTTCTTTAATATGATATGCATAGAAATTATGTTTTACTTTATTTTAAGTCAAACTCGTCTCGAGTTGACCTACTAGATCCGATTTTGGCCAATGCTGACCGCATTTGATCGATGATTCCGAGTAATTAGTCGGAGTTGAAGAAAGTCGGCTCGGCAGCCTACCTTGTAGCGACTACTCGGAGAGTACTCGGCCTTGGAGACCTTGTTTTACAACCATGGTTCAGTCAATCCTAATAGAAAACCAATGACTGAACACAACTTTAGGTTTCACAAAAGATTTTCATTGACCCAAAAAGGGCACGACTTCCTTGAAGTTCTAAATAGGAACCAGTAAATCAAGGGTTTGGCTAAATGATTATTTCTTACATGACTTAAACAAATACAATCAGGCGGCTTGTACTTCATGTTAAACTTACAAGTTTTGTCTTTACTAGTCAAATATTTCTTTACTAATCTTTAATTTTAGGTACGAATCTGAGTTATATTTTAAGATACTGTATGGTGCAAAAAAACACTAAATCTAGCATTAATGCAGGTTTTTTACTTATGTAAGCAGGTTGCTCATTTTCTAATGTCTACCACTGGGCATGGACAGGAAGCTTATATTTGACATATGGTAAAAATTATATGCCATGCTGATTGAGCAGGCCACAAAACTTTGATTTCCTAACAAGTGGCCCATTGAGGAAGACTGTTATTCACTAATAGTTATATCTTAGACCGCGGGGTGTGGGCTTGGGTTGGGAGCGTGGGTAGCCATGTACGCCGCTTTAGCCACACCGGGCCAGCGTGGGTAGCGGCGTTGCCCCGCTGGCATGGCTATGAAGTCTGGCGTGGGGCGGGTTGGGGAGATGATGTGGATGGCTGGGATTGGCTGGGTTCATGTGACCGTTGGGCTAGCCGTTGGCCAACGGCTATTTTATAAAAAAAAAAATTCTTTAACTTTTATTCTATATAAATCAACCTATTCTTACTAAATTTTACTATCCAAATATTCAAAAACCACCTCCCATCACCCAAGAAAATATATACAATGAATTCTTTAAGTTCAAGCGATTCGTCAGATAGTTATGATTCGCTATGACAACATTGAAGACGAAGACGAAGACGATTGATTTTTTTGTGATGTAATGTATTTTTTTTTTTTTGTTGTATTTATTTAATATTAATTTAATAGGGTTTTTAAAATAAATATATTACTAAACTAACACCCTCACATATTTGTATTTAATAATTTTTGTACATGTATCATATGTCCATAGCTCAAATGATCAAATAAAGAGTATTTTAATACAGTTCCAAATTACCCTTTTCTACTCACTATCGCCCTTCAGTCATAGATGTAGTGACTCCATTTATAGAACACATGTTTATAAATTCATGTCCACTAGACAGCCTTTGCAAAGTAAATAATGGCTCTTTTGGCTCGGGGAGTTCATTTTCACTGCATAGCATAGAAACTGCTTCTGTCATTGTTGGCCTATCTGTAGGCAGGTCCTGGACACAAAGAAGCGCGACATGTATACATCTTAAACCCTTTGATACACAAGATGACCTTCCCAATTCTTGATCCATCACCTCTATTCCTCTCCCTTCTTTCCATGACTTCCATGCCTGAAATATATAAATTTTAATGCAAAGGAATTCATTAAAAACCTACAATTAAGTGGGATGAAGTTATGTGGCATGGTTTATTTGAGTAGAGTGGTATCCTTACGTGCGCAAGAGGAAAGATTTGTTCATCATGTATAACTACTGTATTCCTCTTGCCACTCATAATCTCTAACAACATTACTCCATAACTAAATACATCTGATTTCTCTGACATTACTCCATGCATGGCGTATTCAGGAGACATATATCCACTTCATTACATCATAAAAATGTTATTGTTAGCTAATGCCCAAGAATAATAATAGTTTTCCCACTACAAGAAACTACCACTTTTAGCGGCGACACCATTAGCGGCGACCGGCGAAATGTCGCCGCTATTGGTCGATCCGTGTCCCGGAGTCTGAAACCAAATCCCAGCAGTTGATCCTTATCCTGATCTAACGGTTGGGGATTTAAAGGGCATTAGCCGCTAAAGGTGCCCTTTTTTGTAGTGTCCGTCATATTCATTATTCATGAATGTAAATAATAAATTCTCACTATGTTCCAATAATTCGGCAAGTATTCGCCTGTTCTTGTGTGATTTGAAAACATCGTGCCAATCCAAAGTCTGATATTTTGGGATTCATTTTCTCATCGAGAAGAATATTGCTACACTTCAAATCTCTATGTATGATCCTTAAACAAGAATCACGATGGAGATAAACAAGTCCTCGGCCAATTCCCTGAATTATGTTGAAACGTGTTGCCCAATCAAGTTGTTGCCGTTTCTTTGGATCTAGGCATCAAGAAACTAAGTTATCAATAGCCTAGAAACTGTAATGTGTGTGTACACACACACCTATATATATATTGTGTAAGGATCAAATACAAATAGATTTATGATATTTGACAACGGACACGACAAAGAAGTCAAGTCATACTGACCAAAGAGAAACGTATCCAAGCTTTTGTTTGTCATGTACTCGTAAATCAATAATCTCTCTTCCCCTTCAATGCAGCAACCTAAAAGTTTGACAAGATTCCTGTGTTGGAGCTTGGAAATCAACATGATTTCGTTTTTAAACTCTTCAATTCCTTGCCCAGAGTTACCTGACAGCCGCAGCCTCTTCACTGCTATTTGTTGCCCATCGTCTAGCATGCCCTATGTTATTAATTTGTTAAGTAGTTAGTGTTGGCCTCCTTGCATTGACTGATTGGAATATATTACATAGTTAAGTTTGTGAATACAAGTGCTTAAGTACCTTATAAACTTCCCCGAATCCTCCTTCACCAAGTTTGTTTCTGTGGCTGAAGTGGTCGGTGGCACCTATTATTTGTTTGAACTCAAATATAGGCAGTTCACAAGACTCGTGTCTAAGAACATCTTCTTGTAGCGTGTCCCTCGAAACAAGTTCTTCCTCTGAATTGAAGTTATCTATCTTGGTTTTCCTTCCTAGAGAGAGAAATTTAGACACATACAGGTCATTAAATAGGAAAGAATGTTAGAATAAGATATGTTTTGATACAGGGACGGAATCAGCGGGGGGTCAGGAGGGTCCGTTGACCCTCCGGTCACCGGAACTTTGTTAATTTTTATTTACAAATTTGAGTTTTTGAAGAACAAACTTAGAGATGGACCCCCTAATTTGAACCATTATATAATATAAGCTTATGATGACCCCCCTAACTAGATCGTTTCGGTTCCGCCACTGTTTTGATACATATCTGGATTTAGTTAAAATGTTTACGGCTAACGTACTTTCATTTTCTTTTACATCCATTTTATATAAAGATAGGTTATTACCTCATTGTAGACTAAGGGCATCAACCACGTAAGCAATCTTTTTTTCGTTCCTCGCATTAAATAAGTTTATGGAAATGATTGAAAGATATATGTTCTTACCTTTCTTATATGTTGTCCACATGTATAAGCAAAACACGAAGCCACATAAAAGGAGTACACCACCTATGGTTGTGAGACTGATGAGTACCGCGTCTTCATGTGTTCCGTGGCCTATAAAATAGTGTTAGGATCTCACAGCCAAATAAAACCTTGCAGAGCATGAAGAACTAGAAGTTAGCACTTAAAAGGAATTTGCATTTACCTGAATCCGCGTAAGAAAGGCGCAAGAAAAGATTCTCCCCACCGTATGAGAACTGTTCAATATCCATGAGCTCTTCTGTCCAAACCAAACAGTTTATTCCTTGCACATTCGCATATGCCTTACAAGCGCAGTTATCCAAGCACCGTTTCCGGCATTCATCAGTATCCATGTATGGAAAATACTGATAATGATCTGGGAGCTTGATCCCTCTTAGCACCCAAAACTTATCGGGTTTGGCCTTACCAGAAGCTAAACTAGTTTCATTCTTCTCACACAAAAGCTCGCTTCTCCTCACGCAACCACTTGTCCAATTACCTTTGCTCCATTGGTCATTCGACTGCGGTACAAACCCTCTCAAACAATCACAAATAGGATTCTTAGTGTTTGTACAAATTGCAAAAGCACCACATACTCCATAAACATCACATGGATTAGCTGGTACCTCCCAATCCGAATCCCACATGTTACTATCATAAGCCCAGTATTTCGTCATGAACACGCCATCAGGTTGTAAATATAGCATTGGGACAATCGATAAGTTTCTAAGGTTAACAATGAGATATGCTCCTTCTTGTGAGTTCCCTGGCATGAGACTTACTAATTCTGAGTACCCGACACCCTGCTCCGGTATACCGATGAACTTCCCTCCATCCCAGGGCCCACCTCTCCAGGTTGGCTTAGAATTACGCCATACGAAAACTTGTGGCGGCTGCTCTGCCGAAAGTCCAACTACAAAATCTCCAGGTGTTGGATCATCTTCACTTTTCCATGATGACAGTAAATGTTTACCTTGGGTATTCCCCTTTGTTCCCAGCTTCATGCCTGGTAATAGACTGTTACCAGGATAATCAAAACTCTCCCACAAAATCGATCCTGAGGCGGTATCATTAATACAAAAATCCCCCATATCTGTAAGCTGTGCAACTGTTTCATTGAACGGGCCCCGTACGTTTGTTGACCAGACAGTATTTTGAGCACCATCTAGGATTCTCAAGTTCCCATCGTTGCCAATAGTTAGGCTAGACCTGTTGTCAGAAACCGAGAGTGGGTTTTCTCTGTTTGCGACCCACATAATTTTCATTGCATCATTGTTTTTGAACCATATCCCAAGATATCGGTTAGTGGAATTACCTAGAATAAAGAAGCCTAGCTCATACACTTGATTGGAAGAGACAAGCGTTTGTGTTACGGAGATGGGACTGTCTTTACTCAACGTATCAGTTGATGTGCAGTGTCGTGATGAGATAATCAAGACATACAAGCATGCCATGCAAAGGTGGTATGCTGCATTAGCTCTCCCAATAGCCATTATTACCAATCTTTAGAATGTGGAATGACAGTGAATTGATCAAGTTAGGATATTGTGATATGCACTTGACTTTTCTGGTTAAAGCCTGCCTACTTAGTACTTACAAGAGTAATGATATCATCTCTTGGTTTAAAAAAACCTACCTGATAGCTATAGTTTCTCTTCTTTAATGTCAACCACAATATAAAAAGGGGTATTGGTTGTGCAAAGACTTAGTAGTACAGTTAGTTCTAGATCCAGTCAAAACCACATAAAATAATCATAATCAAAGTCAAGTATTGTGAGTCAATATATTATGGAAATTAAGTTTGACCACAACTCTAGTTTGGTGGCGGTGGACATGAAGGTAATCGTGTCGGGTTAGGAGGTTAAATTGAGAAACCCGAACACGACCCTTATATTTATTTGTGTAAAAGAAATCAATCCTAACTCAGGCACGCTTAAATCGTATATAAAGAAAGAAAAACTAGGAAAATAAAAACACAGGTTTTGAATGGATATGCTCCCAATCAATTTTACTAAGAAAATAACTCAAACCTTAGTCATTGGAAATTATAAACCACAACCCGGTTTATATAGGCTAATTATCTCTAACCTATTCCTATTAGAAGTCAAACACTTATAATTATCAAAGATCCTTTTTTTAATAATTATCCATTTGTTTAATTCCTATAAATCAGCCAGATAAACAGCAACTTGTTTTAATCCAGCTGGAATTCCTTGGAAGTTGCCGACTTATGCTTCCAGGAAGGAATTAAGGCGCCAACAATCACCCCCCTAATTTCTGAAGCGTATTAGGGAGGCCTTCCAAACCGAATAGTTCCCGCATTTCTTTGAACTTGATTCTCGCGAGGCCTTTCGTTAAGATGTCTGCTCTTTGTTCGTTTCCGCTAACATGTTGAACCATCACTTGTTCTCTTTCCACACATTCTCTAATAAAATGATATCGGGTATTAATATGCTTACTACGGCCGTGAAAGACTGGATTTTTCATGAGAGCGATAGCCGATGTGTTATCCACTTTCAATACCACCTTCTGTGTCGTCTTTCCTGTAATCTCACTCAATAATTCCTGTAGCCATAGTGCTTGACACGCAGCTGCGGTAGCAGCCATGAACTCCGCTTCACATGACGAAAGAGCAACTGTTGTTTGCTTTTGAGAACACCACGTTACCGGATGGTTTCCGTAATAGAATACATGACCCGTTGTGCTCCTTCCGTCGTCTTGATCCACGTTGTGACTACTATCACTAAACTTGATTAAACTTTTGGATCCACCTCGTCCATATTTGATCCCGTAGTTTATCGTTCCTTTTAAATATCTTAGAATGTGTTTCATGGCCACCATATGAGACTCCTTTGGTTCCTGCATGTAGCGACTAACAACTCCAACCGAATAAGCTAGGTTGGGCCGTGTATGTAATAAATACCTTAGACGTCCTACATAACGCCTAAAACTCGTAGCATCCACATCTTTGCCTTTTTCATCCTTTGAGAGCTTTACACCCGGTTCCGTTGGGCAATGAGCTGGATTACAAGTTAACATGCCTGCCTCCTTTAAAATCCCTGTTGCATACGCTTCCTGCTTGATTGAGATCCCGTCTACACCTTGGAAAACTTCTAATCCCAAGTAATACGACAATTTTCCCAAGTCGCTCATCTCGAACGTGGTTGCCATCTGTTTCTTGAAACCAACAATTTCTTGTAATGAATCTCCAGTTATAATTAAATCATCGACATAAACACCGATGATAAGAACAGATTTTGATGTCGTCTTAATGTAAATTGCTTGATCATGTAAGCAACGAGAAAACTTTAACTTCTTGAGGATTTCATCTAGCTTGGCGTTCTAGGCCCTCGGGGCTTGCTTTAATCCGTATAAAGCTTTCTTTAACTTGTAAACTTTGGATTCTAGACTCGGCTTCTCAACCCGCTTCTGGCTGAAATACATACACTTCTTCCTTCAAGTCTCCGTGTAAGAAAGCCGACTTTACGTCTACATGATGCATCTCCCATCCTTCACTAGCTGCAATAGAAATTAGCAACCGAATTGTTTTGATCCTTGCAACGGGTGCAAACACTTCATCGAAATCTATCCTGTGTTGTTGCACGTAGCCTTTTGCAACAAGACAAGCTTTATATTTATTAATAGAACCGTCTAGATTTCGTTTTACCTTGAACACCTACTTGAGCCCAATAGCTTTAGCATCCTTAGGAAGATCCGTAAGAAACCAAGTCTTGTTCCTTTCAATCGAGTCCATCTCTTGTTTCATTGCTAATACCCATTCTTGATTAGTTTTGGCTTCTTGAAACGACATTGGCTCGTCGTCACAAGCTAACAAAAGATCTTCATCAACGTTTCTGTGAGTAACTCGATCACCAATGATAAAATCATCCAGTTTTCGTGGAACACTTCTGACTCTTGTACCCCTCCTTGGTTCTTCGGCATTGTGTTGATCTTGAACTTGAAGTGGGTAACCTAATTGTTACGAACCACTAGATGAACTGCTGCCCAAAACTTGACTATTCTGAGTTGATTCAACTGTTCCGGGGCTGCCAGATTCAGCCGCGCTGCCAGACCCACCAGTGTTGGCTTCTGAGCTGTTTTGAGGACTGTTACTGGGTTCAGAATCTGGTCCATGAGCTGGTGGGTCATTGCTGGTCTCCTCGAGACTTGATTCAACCACAAACGAGTCGTTTTTTACCTCCATATCCTTACCCGAGTGACCCAACCAATCCCATCCTTTACTTTCATCAAATTCAACACTTCGTCCAAGTATTATTTTCCTTTTCACTGGATCAAATAGTCGATGCGCAATAGTACCTTCACTTGATTCACTACCAAGATACACCAGATTTGTACCTCGATCATCCAACTTCCTAAGCTTGAAGTTAGGTGACTTATTATAAACGATACACCCAAAGATTCTCAGGTGATCTAATTCTGGCTTGCATCCTTTAAGAGCTTTGTAGGGAGTTTTGTTCTTTAATGCCCGTGTCATGACTCGATTTAGAATATAAGTAGCATGCTTTATACCTTCTCCCCACATGTATATGGGAACGTTCTTGGCCTTCATAATTGATTGAGTAGTTCCAAGAATCGTCTGATTTCTTCGTTCCACCACACCGTTTTGCTGCGGTGTGTAGGGAGCGCTGAGTTGCCGTCTAATTCCGTTATTCTTGCAAAACTCCATGAAATTGTGAGAGGTAAATTCCCCTCCTCTATCGGTTCGCGACACCTTTATCTTCTTGCTTGTTTCAGTTTCAATAAGTGCTTTGAAACTTCTAAACGTGCCAAAAACATGATCCTTTGTCTTCAGCATGAATGACCACATGCACCTGTTGTAGTCATCAACAAGAAGAAACATGTATCTATTACCAATTAGAGTAGGAGGAGAAATAGGACCGCATGAATCACCGTGAACTAGTTCGAGTGGCTCCTTTGCTCGAAACTGTGCTTCAGTGGGAAACGATTTACTTGCTTGTTTTCCCAAAAAACATGAGTCATAAATCTGATCGGGTTTATCTATCTTTGGTAAGCCTTGAGCCAACTCTTTGTTCGCTATCTATTTAAGGGAATCAAAATTAACGTGCCCAAGTCTTTTATGCCAAATCCATGCTTCATCATCTAGATTTCAATGCAAACATACCGGTCCTCTTGGTTCTATGCGGATTTTATAAAGACGATTACTCGTCCTTGGTACTTTCATGATCACTTCTCCATCTTGACCATACAGCCATAAAAAGTTGTTTTTCATCCATACTCCACATCCTGCTTTGGTAGCTTGACCAAGACTAAAAATATTGCATTGAAGGTTAGGAATAAAATAGACATCAGTGACTAACCTATGCTCGCCATTCTTGCATTTAAGTATTATTGTTCCTTTGCCCTTTATCTTGACATCAGAACCATCTCCAAACCTTACCCGTCCACCAAGTCTTTCATTTATCTCGATGAAAATATTCCGATCACCCGTCATGTGATTGCTAGCCCCATTATCAAGATACCACATCCCGGATTCTTTGGTGTCTTCTTGATACTTCTTGGGCTTGACATTTTCCTCATTTAAATGAATTTCATCGACTGTTTTGACCATAAAAAGTATTTTCAGTCCTTCTTCATTGGCTTCAACATAGTTTGCCTCGACTTTTTCTTTTCGTTCAGGGCAACCAGATGCGAAGTGACCATACTTGTCACACCGAAAACACTGAATGTTTGACCGATCCTTCGGTTTATTCTTGTCACGTTCATCGGTTCGGTTTTGGGAGGATTGTTTCGAACCATGTGCTTGATTATTACCTCGTCCCCTGCCCCGTCCCCTTCCTTGGCCGTGACTGTTGTTACCACCCCGACCCCTTCCCCTACTATTATCATAACCTTTAGAGGAAGAACTTTCTGTTTTCTGGAATAGTAACTTACCTTGCTCCTCAGATTTGGCTTCTACCCCTTTTAACCTTTCTTCAAACGCCTTAAGTCTTCCAACGGCCTCATGAAACGACATGACATTCAGGTTTGCAAATTGCTCTATTGAAGCAACTAAGGATATGTACTTGGGTGGCGCAGATCCGAGTACCTTACGAACCAACTTCTTCTCTTCAAACGAACAACCAAGTGAAGCAGCTTTTGAAACAAGTTGGCTGATTCTACCTGCAAAATTATCGATTGTCTCTTCATCTTTCATCTTAAGAGCTTCGAATTCTGCTTGTAGTGTTTCAAGTCTTGCCTCCCTAACTCGTTCGGCTCCAATATACCGTGTCTTCAAGGCATCCCATATCTCTTTTGTTGTCTTAAATTGAGAAACTTGGAGAACAAGTTCCTCTGGTACAGCTTGGAAAAGAAGTGCCACCACCATGTGATCCTTCTTCGCTTCAACTTCTGCATTCTCTGTTGGTTCTAATGCCTCAAGTATCCCATGAACTCGGAATACAGCTTTGATTCTAATTGCCCATATATTGTAGTTTGTAGCACTTAGAACCGGGCACTGGAGTGAGGTTATATTGTTCTCTTTGACTGCTGCTACGTTTGAGCTCGGATTTCCAGCATCTCCCATCTTTGATCTTCTTTTATAAACTGAAATCGGGGTTATACCTAATTGATCCAGTCCTTCATATTCCAATCAGTTCCTGCGATCTGTTGGGGAAATTCAAAATTGCTTGGATAAATCTGAAGTCGTGTAATCACTTTCAGATCAAACAATTGGAGTGGATATCAATCTTTGATCGGATAAAATCAGAATTGATTCTAGATTTCTGTATGAGAATTTGGTTGAGAGAATTTTGAGGGATTCTCACGAACTTCAAATTCGTCTAGGGTTTTTTCAAAAAACGTTTGAGAGAGCGTATTTGCAGTTTTCCACAACTGCTTGCAGCTTTCATTTTGAACAAAAACACCTTTAGTCCCTCATGTTTCAAAAGTGCATATTTAGCCCGAAATTTAATTTCTGATACAGCTCGACCCCAGCCAGGGGCTCTGCCCCTTGGACCCTGCTTCTCTCGGGGGCGCTGCCCCCGAACCCTCGCCAAGGGGGCGCTGCCCCCTTGGATCCCCCATTAGTCCCGATGACATTCAAATAAGCGTGCACTCTTATTTGTATGTCACATGCAATCTCAAATTACACTAAAATATCCAACATACCTCCCCCATTTTAGTGTAATCATAGATTAACTAACTTGTTCACAGCAACCAAACAAACTAATGCATAAATGAAATGTCGTGACGATTGAATTTCATGTTAGTATATTACACATTCCAAATATTCGAATTTAAGGGTGTCACTAAGGATTAAACCCTTAATATCCATAATGAATACATGAAGATAATATACACATTAGTTTACATACATAGATCTAACTTGACACTATCTTTTACTAGCCTATGTCCCTATCCTTCATAAGCATATCAAAGCCAAGTCCATGCTTCTTGAAGCAGCTAAACTTCATGCTCATATAGGTAGCTCTTTTACTCTTGCACCTGCAAATGCAATTTTTCAAAAGAGCTATTAAGAAGATATACCTCAACCTTCCTTAACTTGCAGATCTAAACACATACCTTTGGGACAACTTAATGTTCTGTTCCAAACTCTAGATGTTAAGCTTTCCATATTGAATTTTGCACCTAATGTCATATTAGGTGGGAATTGGGTATCTTAATGTAACACCCTGGTTACTGAATTACGATTTTATATGAAAATACCACAATTAGATGTGTAGTTAAGACCACACACATTATATAAATGCGGGTTTATTAAAATTTTTAACAAATCATAAGTTATTCAACATAACGTAATCGAGTTCGTTGTTTAAAATTTACAACGTGGCAATGTGCGGAAACGTGTATCTATTTCGTGTTCGGTTCTTCGTTGAGCTTGATCTTCTTCCGGCATCCACAAAGTACCTACATTTCATAAAAACATGAAATGCTTTAGTCATACGGGATTTAAAACGTATCTAAACAAGTCCGGGAAACAAAATTGATCAAAAATACATTTTGTACAGGGTCCACCGTAAATTACGGCGGACACCGTAATTTACGGTAGCCCTGTTATAACAATTCCCCACCGTAAGGCAGGGGAGAACTGCCGTAAAGAATTCAGCCTCCACCGTAACTTACGGTACCCACCGTAAGTTACGGTGGCCCCTGCATCAGCTTTTTTTCCATTTTGTCGTTTATTGACACGGAATCTTCCGTATCTTTCAAACCGCTTGACAGTTTGACTTACCGTTTCTTCCTGCGTGTTTGTAATTTAACTCTCCACATTATGGAGTTAAAATCTAACATCCGGATTAACGAAACTTAAGACTTTCAAGTCTTCGGCTTATTACCCCTTTTCACCAATTCTTGACCCGTTCGTGATTTTATCCAACAACATGATTGTTTGAACCCGATTTCACATGAACCTTATAATTACAATGTTGTCTATCATATTAGGTTTATAATCCCCGATTTATTACACAAATTAAACCCGTTTTCGTTGGTATGCTTATTTTGACCCGTTAAGGGTATTTATGCGCTAAGGTCCCATAACATCCTTTCTATACTTATCTTAAGGATTTAATCTACCAAATCACCTATTTCCAACAACCTTTAAAGGTCGTTTGCCCGGTTTACCTAACAAGGGTATTTTAGTAAACTTTGGCCCCTCATTTACGACGAAGGGCATTTGCTACTTAATTGACCCTAAAAATGTATGTTCAACCACAATCGTATTTATACGTACCTGGCTCGAGTCAACCTAGTGACCCGTTTCAACACCTTGCTTTTTTTTATTACCGATATTCTATGGCGATGCAATTATCCCAATTACCATTCGCTCCTGTAACACATGACTTGACCACCACATTAGTTGATTTTGTCAAATGACATTATTCCCACCATTTGACCTGTTCGGTCTATATAACTCAACATTTTCATATGTAACAAAAACATGGTTTTTAATTACCAATCACACATCCGAACCATTTCGGGTTTTCCCACTAGATCCTTTTCTTTCTAAAGTCAATTTCCTATATTTTTAACCCATTCGGCTTATGCTATGGGTGTCCTTTGAAACTTATTTTCCTTTAGTCAATACTTTACTAAATTTCCATTTTTACCCATTTTCCATTACTAGTTACGCTATAAGGTAACTTTAAGAAAACTCTTAAACTATTAACCAATTCATGACTAGTTTACCATTTTGCCTCTTTCACCATTAATCATGGTTTAAGACGTTTCTAATTCGTTCCAACCCAATTCGTTTCATGTTGGAACCCATAATTCGAACCAAATCCTTTGTTGTATTTATCGCCCATAAAATAAACACGTATACTACAAGTAGGTGTAAGTTTTACTTACCTCGTATCCAAGCTACACTTTTCTTTTCCTTCTTGATTCGGTTGACCCGCTTTCTCCCCAAGCTCCACCTAGCTTGTTAAGCGCCAACTATTATTCGTCATTCACAAGGTGGTTAGTTTAATCATGACTTAGTACGATTATTCCACCTTACAAATTTCATATCAAAAATTACCATTTATCGGATTATAGGTCAGTTTGACTTTTTAAAAGTCAAATGCCCATTAGTATACTAATTGCATATTCGAGTTCATCAACTAGTTTTAGCATTCTTTAATTACCCGGTAGGTGTTATCTTTAGACCACCGTTTTAACCAAAGTTCTATCCGCGTTCATCATATTTAGAACTCTTTTTAATCACATGTATAATAGCCAAAACATCACAATTAAGTGTTTTAACTACAAAAATTCTAGTTTCGAGCCTTCTTTGAGGCATTTCATCAAACACTTTGAGGGCAGAATTTTACATGTTTAGTTATCAAGTCTCTAGCTTATCTCTTAGCCCTAATTTCACATAAATCAACCATCTTACAAAGTTGTTAACTTCCATAATTTCTGAAATCACTTCAAATTGTCACATTATACTAGATCAACACTCTATTTCCTAGTGTTCATCAAATTTCACATAAACCATCAATCACCTACAATGGTGTTCATAGGTTTCACTACAATTTCACATGATTTTCAACTTGTATTTGTCTAGGGTTTGTCCCTAGACACTATAGTTGTTCCTAGATCATCATAAGACATACATGCAACTATAATTTCAGATTTTCCCAATTACATGAGAATTTCAAGTTGAGAGTTTTTATGAAATTTTACATACCTTGTGATCCTCTTGTGATGAGGATCAGTAATCTATGCTTGATTTTCGATTTTGACTTGGTTTGAGCCCCCAATTTGTGAGTTTTGTGATGAACTAGGTTTTGATAAAGCTTGGGGTCGCACCCCCTGTTCTCTGGTCGATCTCCTGGAGACTCCAATATGGAGTGTTTATGTTTTAATTAAAACATTTTCTAGTTTGCCCATTTTTAGTCCCTCATATTTAGATGTTTTATAAAGAGGGTTAAAATCTTGTTTTCTATTCATTCACTTGATCACACATAATTAACTAGGTTAATTATTCCTAGTTAACTTAGTTGGTTCTGGGGTTATAACCTGTTTCATTCTAAGTCCCGTAAACTCGGGCCTCTCATAACTTTATTTCCTTAGAAACATCTATTCACGTTTTATTTAATATTAGATTTATTTATTTTAAATCCTAATATTTACCGGGTTACCGTTACTGCTAACGGTATTTTACCCGTGTATTAATAATAAGGGGTTTTGATCCCACAGCCGATACTTTCACGAGATCTCTAGTTAACCCTTTGGTTAAATGATCAGCTAAGTTCTGTTGAGTTCTCACATACTCAACCGAAATCACACCATGCATGATGAGCTCACGAACCATGCTGTGTCTCACACCTAAGTGTCTTGACTTGCCATTATACACTTAACTATATGCCTTAGCCAGTGTAGCTTCACTATCACACCTTATATGTAACACCCTTGTATTTATACTAGAATTAATTGCTATTTTATACTAAAAGATGTTAGCTTAACATAAGTTTCAAAAATATTACACACCGTAGTCTACCAAAGACTAAGGTAGAACATACTAAGTCGTTTAAGAATTTGTTTACAACCAAGGAACCACTAATTAACAAGTTCAAAACATAGCGGAAGCTTCGTAGTGGAGTGTTCGGTTCATCATCAAGACACTTGATCGCCATCCATGTGACCCACCTAATTATCTATGATCAACCAATAAATCATTAGCTTTGACATTTATAAATAATAGGATTTCAAGGTTTAACATTGCATTGAAAATAACAAAAATATAAAAGTTTTCCAGGCTCCACCGTAACTTACGGTGCCACCGTAAGTTACGGTGAGTGCTGGAAATTCTTGGATCTACCGTAAGTCAGTAGAAAACCACCGTAGAACATTAATCTCTACCGTAAATTACGGTGACACCGTAATTTACGGTAGCACCTGGGAATTCATGTTATTGTTTGGTTTAAGCATTACAACCAAAATCCCAACTCTCGGATTTCAGTATTCTGCATTATCAATGTAATAAAAGTCTGATATTTCTAGCACGTCACAATATAACCAACTACATACAACAATCTATTATATTCCGAGTTGAAGATCATGATTTACTTGATTATTTGACCCGTTTGGCTTGTCTATGGAATTCCTTCCTTTATGACAACTACCAACGAGTTTAATTCATTATTCACCCAAGTATTCAACGCAACAATGCCATCGCTTCAATTCATAATAACTAGTAATTTTGATAATCACTACAATGATCTAATTTCACATAATGTAACGAGTCATGTTACATACCTTAGCGCACGCCCTTCAAACGAGAATCACCACCGGCTTGCCCGCTCGACGTCCCGGTATCTTGTCCTATAGAGTTCATTTACAAGACATGTTTAGAACCCTCTTTAGACATCATTTCGCATAATATACCGAATCATCTTAATTAGGCGTTAAAGCTTCAAATTTCTATTTATCAGCCTTCTTTGAGGCATTTCTACAAACACCTTGAGGGCAGAATTTTTATATCATTATATTTCAAGTTCTTAGCTCACTTTTTGGCTAACTCACCATCAACGAAACTCTCATAAAGCATGTATATATCCTACTCTTACTGGAGTTTATCTTCTATGATCAATTTACACTAGGATAGCCATCTAAACCCTAGTGTTCATCATCACCATGTAAAACCCATAACCCACCTTCAAGGTGTTCATGGAATTTTCCTGAATTTGGTCATGGTTTAGCATGAAATCAGTTAGGTTTCACTTCTAATCACCTTATCAATTCTAATTAAACCCAATAACACACATGCAACATCAATTTTTCAGATTTTCTAAAATCATGAGAATTTCAAACAAAGAATTAACACGAGTTTTTACATACCTTGGAATCCTCTCGTGATGAGGATCACTAATCTATGTTTAGATTTCGTTTTTGATCAGATTTGAGCTTTCAATTTGATGGTTTTGTGAGTTTAGGGTTTTGGAATGGGGTGTCGCCCCCTGCTGCTTTCTGATCGACCAACACTCCAATTTTGGAGTGTTTGGTTACTAATTGTGATTTAATTTTAATTTTTGACAATTCAGGCCCCTCTACTTTGTTCTACACATTATTTAGTAGGCTTTAACCCTTCATGAGCTATTTCTAGTCTATCAACTAACTAGGTTAGAAGTTTCTAGTTAGTAAACTTCCGTTTATTTATAATTTATAATTTTAACATAAAGTTTTATATTTTCGGGGTGTTACATTATAGAAATGGGAGATATTGGTTTTGGCCACAATGGAATCTCATAAATCAAGTTTCTTAGCCACTCAGCTTCCTTACTAGCTGCCGCTAAGGCTACAAACTCAGATTCCATAGTTGAGTCAGTTATGCAAGTCTGTTTCTTTGAAGCCCAAGAAATAGCACCTCCCCCAAGTAGGAATACCCAACCACTTGTGGAAGAATGATCTTCCTTATTGTTTATCCAACTTGCATCTGAATATCCTTCAATCACTGAAGGAAATCCAATGTAAGTCAGACCATAGTCAATGGTTCCTTTCAAGTATTTGAATACTCAACCTAATGCCAGTGATGAGTACTAGGATTGCTAGTAAATCTACTAAGCTTTACAACAGCATACGCTATATCTGGTCTGGTACAGATCATAGCGTACATAAGTGATCCAATTGCTCTTGAGTACTCAAGTGGAGATACTGCAATACCTTTATTAGGTAATAGCTTCAAACTAGGATCAACAGGAGTACTTGCGGGAGAACAATCCTTGAAATTAAACTTGTTCAAGATCTTCTCAATATAGTGGGATTGAGAGATTGAAATGCCCCTGTTCTCACGTTTGATTTTAGTACCTAAAATCACCTCAGCCTCCCCCATATCCTTCATAGCAAACTTAGATGATAAAAGTTCATTTGTTCTATCAACTTGATCTTGGTTAGTACCAAAAATCAACATATCATCTACGTATAAACAGATCATGACTCCGTTTCCAGAAGCATCAAACTTGCTATAAACACATTTATCTGCTTGGTTTAAAACAAAACCATTAGACAATACAATCTCATCAAACTTTTGATGCCACTGTTTAGGTGCTTGCTTCAAGCCATAAAGAGATTTAATTAGTTTACACACCTTGTTTTCACTTCCAGGCATAACAAACCCTTCTGGTTGTTTCATGTAAATCTCCTCATCTAATTCACCATTTAAAAATGCAGTTTTCACATCCATTTGGTGAATTTTAAAATTATGTATAGCAGCAAGTGCTAATAATCTAATGGTAGATATCCTTGCTACAGGAGCATATGTATCAAAGAAGTCAATACCCTCCTTTTTTCTAAACCCTTGGATTACTAATCTGGCTTTGAACTTATCAATAGTACCATCCACCTTCATCTTCCTCTTGAAGATCCATTTACTTCCCAATGGTTTACAACCAAGAGGTAAATCCACCAATTTCCAAGTGTTATTTTGCAAGATAGAATCCATTTCATCTTGGATGGCTTCTTTCCAAAAAGAAACATCCCTTGAAGCCATTGCTTCACTATATGTCTTTGGATCCTCATCAATATTGAAACAATATTGATATTGAAAATTAATATCAACACTAGATCCTTCAACTAAGTACAATTGAAAATCGTCACCATAAGACTTGGCCTTTCTTTCTCTCGAACTCCTTTTTGGTTCAGTGCTAGTTGAAGGCATAATTTCTTTTCCACTAGAAATCTTTAAAGAAGGATTCATATCCTTTGGCCTAGGTATAGATGAGAATCTCTCTTCATCATATTCTACATTTCCACTTCTTGCCTCAATGACCGTATGGACTGACACGTGGTCATTTGGTTCTATTACATAGAACCTGTGAGCAAATGAATGCTCCGCATATCCAATAAAAATGCATTCTGTACCTCTTTCCCCTAAGTTTCTTATCTTAGGATCATTGAGCCTTACCACGGCTCTACAACCCCAAACTCTCAGTTTTTGCAACTCGGGTGGCTTTTTATACCAAAGCTCAAAAGGGGTTGTTTTGTTCCTTTATTAGGAACCCGGTTTAACAAATAGCAAGCTGTCAACATAGCCTCTCCCCAAAACCCATTATTTAGACCCGAATGGGACAACATGGTATTAACAATCTCTTTTAGTGTCCTATTCTTCCTTTCCGCCACACCATTTTGTTCCGGTGTGTAAGAAGCTGTGGTATGGTGTATTATTCTAGTTGATTGGAAATATACCGGATCAAAATACTCACCACCTCTATCGGTATGTAGAGTTTTGATCAATTCACTTTGATGAAGCTCTACTTCTTGTTTTTAGATTTTAAACTTTTCCAGAGCTTCGTCTTTTGCATGTAACAAGTAAACATAACAAAATCTAGTAGCATCATCTATAAAGGTTACAACATACTTTTTGTTACCTAATGATGGTGTACCATGAAAATCACATAGATTACTATGTATCAAATCTAACACTTTACTTTCTCTAGTAACATGTTGCATAAAGGGTTTTCTAGTTATTTTATTCAACTTATAGATATGGCATTTTTCATTAGTTAAATTTACTGACGGAATTAAGCTCATTTTAGACATTTCCATAAGTCGTTTATAGTGTACATGTCCTAATCTAGCATTCCATAATTCAGATTTAGACGAATTTACACTAGATACAGAATCAATCATACAAACAGAATCATCACTAAATGGCACTTCTAGATTTAACATAATCATACCATTACATAAATAACCAAATCCGATAAAAGAACCATGCCTTGACAAGATATACATGTCACATTCTAACACTTGTTTGTACCAGCGATTATTTAATACAATACTGGGTAACAAGTTTTTCCGAATGCCAGGTACATACAATACATTACTTAAACTTAGAGTTTTTCCAGAAGTAAATACTAGTACTACACTTCCAATTCCGTGGATTGGCTCGGTTGCAACATTTCCCAATTTTAAAACAGATCCATCTTCAATTAATGTAAGGTCCTTGAACCATCTTCGATCCTTACATACGTGACTTGTTGCTCCCGAGTCATACCACCAAGCAACATAATCATCCTGCACATAAAATGCTTCAGAAATTAGTGAAACATAATTCACATCCGAATTATAATTAAAGTTTAATTTCTGACCTTGTTGCTTTGGATCCTTAGAGGATCCACTAGTACCAGATTCGTTCTTGGCTTTACCGACACGACAATCTCTCTTGAAGTGTCCTGGTTTACCACACTTCCAACAGCCTTCATCCTTAGTCTGTTTTGAATGCTTCACAGCCTTGTTCTTCTTGTTAGGCCCACTTTGAAACTTCCTTTTGTTGTTTCCCTTGTTAGAATTTTTGAAACTAGGACCACTTTCTTCCACCATGTTAACAGAAGACCCACCAACGTGTTTATCTTTGTTAACATTTTCCATGGCCCGACAAGACTCCTCAATTCGAAAACAACTTCCAAGTTCAACCAGATTCATTTCCTCCTTCTTATGTTTTAAAGTATGTTTAAAATCTTTCCAAGAAGGATGAAGTTTATCAATGATAGATGGAACAGAAATTGCTTCATCCATCTTTAAACCATGTTGTTCGAATTGACCCAGAATTCTTAGACATTCATTATATTGTTCCATGATGGATCTATCATCAACCATTTTATAATTCATAAAATCACTGACTAAGAATTTCTTACTAGATGTGTCTTCAGCCATGTATTTGGCCTCTAGTAATTCCCATAGTTCTTTTGCAGATTCAACATTTTGATATATATCAAAAAGAGAGTCACACATACCATTCAGAATATGCCCACGACAGATGTAGTTATCATTCAGCCACTTTCCATGCTTCTTAGTTAGTTCCAGCGGCTCATTCATCACTTCCTCGGGCATCGGGGTACTCAGAACGTACACCACTTTCAAAGTCGTCAACAGGAAATGCATCTTCTTTTGCTAACGACGGAAGTCTTGCCCTTTAAACTTGTCCAATTTCGCAAATTTGTTCGTCATAGCCTTCGCAGATTCACCACCGCTTGTCATCTTCACTGAATTGTTTGATCTTTGTTGGGGAAATTCGAAATTGCTTGGATAAATCTGAAGTCGTGTAATCACTTTCAGATCAAACAATTGGAGTGGATACCAATCTTTGATCGGATAAAATCATAATTGATTCTAGATTTCTGTATGAGAATTTGGTTGAGAGAATTTTGAGGGATTATCACGAACTGCAAATTCGTCTAGGGTTTTTTCAAAAAAACGTTTGAGAGAGCGTATTTGCAGTTTTCATTTTGAACAAAAACACCTTTAGTCCCTCATGTTTCAAAAGTGCATATTTAGCCCGAAATTTAATTTCTGATGCAGCTCGACCCCAGCCAGGGGCTTTGCCCCTTGGACCCCGCTTCTCTCGGGGGCGCTGCCCCCGAACCCCCGCCAAGGGGCGCTGCCCCATTGGATCCCTCGTTAGTCCCGATGACATTCAAATAAGCGTGCACTCTTATTTGTATGTCACACGCAATCTCAAATTACACTAAAATATCCAACACGATCACCTTCTTGTAATCATAGGTAGTAGCTTGCTGCTGGAGTCGGGTAATCAAGAGCCGTTCTGGCTCTGATACCAATTAAAGAAAGAAAAACTGGGAAAATAAAAACACAGGTTTTGAATGGATATGCTCCCAATCAATTTTACTAAGAAAATAACTCAAAACTTAGTCATTGGAAATTATAAACCACAACCTGGTTTATATAGGCTAATTATCTCTAACCTATTCCTATTAGAAATCAAACACTTATAATTATCAAAGATCCTTTTTTTAACAATTATCCCTTTGTTTAATTCCTATAAATCAGCCAGATAAGATAAACAGGAACTTGTTTTAATCCAGCTGGGATTCCTTGGAAGTTGCCGACTTATGCTTCCAGGAATTAAGGCGCCAACAGTATAATCCAAACACGACTGATCTGACTCACTTATCTAAATGAGTTGACAGGTTGTAAACGGATTGACGTTGTAAATGAGTTGTAATTAAGTTCTAAATAGGTTGACCTTATGTCCTTATTCTAGTTTTAAATGGGTTCACTGGTTAACCTGCTTAGTTAAATGGGTTAAACATGTTTACTCAAATATGACACATTCAGACACTACTTGTTACTACACATGACAACCCAAAATTTAATTATTTTTATGTCAAAAAATTGTGGCGGCTTATGGAATGAATATTGCATTCTTTCTTAAAAAGAATCTTGGGGAATTTATTCATTTCCAATTAGCTTTATTGTCCAACTTATACCATTGACTTCTAGAATTGTAGACTCTTTTCTCACAGGAATAAATAAATTCAGGTTGCTTGTTTATGTCTAGTCTAACTTGTTTGGAAACTAAATATTAAATTCAGTCTTAATATAGCAGTTTTGCTGAACCTAATCCTGCTAGTGGTTTTTAATTTTCAAATGGTTCAGATTTCAAGATTACTGTTAGACATGAATATTTATTTATATGCTAGATATTATAACTTTTATTTTATTATGTTATTATTATTAGATATAGATATAGCGGTTATCGGTAATATATGTATGTATATATACTCTGTATCATGTTCCGATTTATTCATCAATTCATTTTATGAGCATTTAACTCTCATTCATCGAAACCCTAAGTCAGATTTCCAACAAAGTGGTATCAGAGCCAAATCGATCATACCCCTGGAATCACAGTTATCGATCAAAACATGAATCAGACACAAGGAATTCAAACTCAAATCCCCAAACTCACTGGACAAAATTATTATCACTGGCATATTTAGATCAAAGTTCTATTCGAGTCACAAGAATTATGGAATATTGTTGAAGAAGGAATTCGAGATCTGGGAACGAACCCCACAGAGGAAGCGACTGCAACTTATAAAGAGTCCATCAAGAAAGACAAACGAGCACTGCATATCATTTTTCAATTAGTGAATGATACAATATTCGAAAGAATTGCTCTTGCAAAATCATCAAAAGAAGCATGGAGCATTTTGCACAAGTCGTACAGAGGAGAAAACCGGGTAAAAACAATTAAACTTCAAACTCTTCGTTGTGAATTTGATGCACTGAAAATGAAAGAGGGTGAATCTATTGAAGATTATTTCAATAGAATGGTCCTTATTGTTAATTAGTTACGAATGAATGAAGAGAAAATTAGCGAACAGCAAATTGTAGAAAAGATTCTACGAAGTTTGACTCGAAACTTTGAGTCAGTGGTAATCGCTTAGAGGAAACGGAAAATTTAGAGGATGTTTCGACCGAAGAATTAATGGGAATTCTTCAATCTCATGAATTGAGATTGAAAAGATATGAAAACACGCCTGTAGAGCATGCCTTCTAAATGCAGAACGTTATTCAAGACAAATCCAAATTGTCTCAGAATGATACAAGAGGACGCGGTAAAGTTAGAGGACGAAACATGAATTCAGTTCGGTGTTATAATTGTCAACGACTTGGCCACATAGCCCAAGTTCTGTCAACGGAAGGATGACGGTGATAAACCTGATAATATGTTAATTCATAAAGAAGATAAAACCGATGAACAAGATGAAACGATGTTCATGATTTTTAACATGGAAGAAACAGTCAAAGAAGACTGTTGGTACTTGGACAGCGGTTGCAGCAACCATATGACTGGAAACAGGGACTTGTTTATTAGACTGGATGAATCATTGAAGAAAGAAGTGAGGACAGGTGATGACAAGAGATTGGAAGTGCAAGGTAGCGCAGACGTATCGATCGCAATCAGAGGACAAGTCAAGAAGATACCGAGTGTTTTTTATGTAAAAGGTTTGAAACACAACCTTTTGAGTGTGGGACAACTCATTCAAAAGGGCTATACGGTTCTGTTTCAAAGAAATCGGTGCATTATCAAGGATGCAAGTAATGAAGTTATGGGCGATATCAAGATGACAAGCAACAAAATGTTTCCTTTACGTCCCGGAAGTGATCTAAATTTTGCTATGACCATGACAACAAAAGATATGTCAGTCCTATGGCATAAACAATATGGTCATGTGAATATGGATACACTAATCAATATGGGAAATAAGGAACTAGTACACGGACTACCGAAGATTATGAAAAATGAGAACCTATGTGAAGGATGCATTTCAGGAAAACAAATGAGAAAAACTTTCCCAAAGAAAACAATGTGGCAGGCCAGTGAACCTCTACAACTGGTTCATTCAGATATATGTGGTCCCATGAGAACTGAATCGATTGGAGGATGTAGGTATTTCATTACCTTTATCGATGATTATTCGAGAAAAACCTGGGTATACTTTCTCAAATACAAATCGGAAGCATTGAATTATTTCAAGATATTTAAAGCCTTGAATGAAAAACAATCCAATCATTCAGTTAAAATGCTAAGAACTGATCGAGGAGGAGAGTATTGCAGTAAAGCTTTCCAAGATTTTCTGAAATCAAATGGAATACGTCATCAACTGACAAACAGTTATTCTCCCCAACAGGATGGGGTAGCAGAAAGGAAGAATAGAACGTTAATGGAGTTAAGTAGAAGCATGATGAATATCAAACAATTACCGAATTGTTATTGGGCGGAAGCAATAGCATGTACCACGTACATTTTAAATAGAACAGTTACAAAAACGAGACCCAATATAACTCCTTACGAAGCATGGAATGGCAGGAAACCCAATGTAGAACACTTCAAAGTATTCGGCTGTTTAGCTTATGCTCATGTCCCTAAACAACATCGAGATAAGCTAAACAAGAAAACTGAAAAAAAACAGTTTTTATTGGGTATAGTGAAAATAGCAAAGGGTACAAGTTGTATAATCCACAAACCAACAAGATTATTATCAGCCGTGATGTGATATTTGATGAGAACGAGAGGTGGGTCATGGATCCGAAAGAGTCTGATGTCCTGTTTGTTATCTCTAATAACGACGAACCAAGTAATGCTCAAAGGGAAATAGAAGTGAGTGAAACTCAAGAAGAAACACCAACTGATCAAGAGCAAACAGCGGAGAACTTCGAATCATCAGGACATGGAGCTGAAAATCAAGAAGCAGATCAGTCACAGTCACATGTAAATGACTCATCGTCAATGGACTCGGAGAACGAAGTGATCAACACAAGAAGTATAGACAGTTTATACAGGGACACGAGGGCTCTCACTGAAGCAGAAGTTTTACAAAAGTATAATGAAAATCAAGTAGTAAACTTTGTTCTCTATGCAACTAGTGCTGACCCGACAACATATGAAGAAGCTAGTAATGATCCGAGATGGATAGAAGCAATGAACAAAGAAATAGAGTCTATTCATAAAGAAAGATGATCCTGAAGAGGGTATAGATGAGGGTGTATATCGTAGTCTAGTAGGAAGTCTGATGTATCTAACAAACACTAGGCCAGACATTATGTTTGCAGTAAGTAAGATCAGTAGATTCATGGAATGTCCAAAGAGGAGTCACTGGGAGGCAGCAAAACGCATACTAAAATACATCAAAGGAACTTTGGATCAGGGTATCACTTACTCTAAAGGTGGAAAAGGAAAACTCACAGTAAGTAAGATCAGTAGATTCATGGAATGTCCAAAGAGGAGTCACTGGAAGCAGCAAAACGCATACTAAAATACATCAAAGGTACTTTGGATCAGGGTATCACTTATTCTAAAGGTGGAAAAGGAAAACTCACAGGTTACAGTGATAGTGATTATGCAGGAGACATAGATGATAGCAAGAGTACGTCCGGATATATCTTCCATCTGGGATCTGGACCCATATCTTGGCAATCAAAGAAGCAAAAAGTAGTTGCACTATCCTCAACAGAAGCAGAATACATGGCTTTAACCTTAGCCGGTTGTCAAGCAGTATGGATAAAAGGAATTCTGGATGAACTGCAAGGAAAAGAAGATTATGCTATACCTATATTTTGCGATAATAAATCCACCATTTGCTTAGCAAGAGACCCAGTATACCATGGAAAGAGCAAACATATAAGAGTCAAGTATCATTATATTAGAGATCTAATCAAGAAGGAAGAGGTTGCAGTAATCTTTTGTGCTACCAAGGATCAAATGGCTGACATAATGACAAAGGCCCTGCAACCGAAAGACTTCACTCGTCTCAAACATCTGCTGCACATGATGCTACAATAATCTAGCTTACGGGAGGGTGTTAGACATGAATATTTATTTATAAGCTAGATATTATAACTTTTATTTTATTATGTTATTATTATTAGATATAGATATAGCGGTTATCGGTAATATATGTATGTATATATACTCTGTATCATGTTCCGATTAATTCATCAATTCATTTTATGAACATTTAACTCTCATTCATCGAAACCCTAAGTCAGCTTTCCAACAATTACATGGTGGATGCCACTAAATCTAGTATTAATGTATGTTATTTAAGCAGCTTTGATATCTTATGTTGTGTAACCTTGACAGGAAGCTTAAAGAACCTGGGACTAACAACTTAACTACCCATGTCTGATCAACAACTTAAGCTTTAGTATAAATAATGTAAATTAGATTCAGTATTAGAGTGATTTTAAAGAACAAAAAAATTAATAATTGAGTTTAATGTTCCACTTAGAGTTGTTGGTTTAAAAGCGGATGACGATAAGCAGACTGATTCAAAGGTCAAACATATTGTAAAACCTCATATTTTCCAAGACAGATATAAAATGGCCCTTGTATGTTTAGCCATTGGATTTGATTACACTCATCTTTGTTCTTCTCCCCGAACCGAACCACATAATAAACATGTTAGTAGCCAAAGCTTCGCCTTCACGGCACATGTTATATATTATCAATTTGTAACATTGTTATGTTTACAGTTGTTAAGCTATGCATTAAAGGTTTTACATGCTATTCTTTATTGTAGGTTCTTATGTTTTGTTTGTACTTTGACATAAGGCTTAGGATTTGTACATGTATAATTGTACATGTCATATTTGTAACATTGTTATGCTTATAGTTGTTAAGCTATGCATTAAAGGTTTTACATGCTATTCTTTATTGTAGGTTCTTATGTTTTGTTTGTACTTTGACATAAGGCTTAGGATTTGTACATGTATAATTGTACATGTCATATAAGGTTTTGTGTTGTGTAATTGGGTAAATTGGGCGGTGATCCTGTTCGGTATCGGCACATGAAGTTAAAAACCGGTACCAGCTTGTACAGAAAACGCCAAAAGTCGGTACCGAGTTGATATTGAAAATCTTTTAGTTCGGAAAATTCGATGCTGCTACCTGGTACCATTTGCTCATCCCTGATCACGGGTACTGTACTGACAATGGTATCGTACAACATTTTTATGTTGATTTTCTTCAACTTTTAATGATTTCTTTTTTTAGTTTCAGGGGTAGGGATGAGCTCGGTGCCAACCGATACCGAATCGGTACTGGTACCGAAAATACCGGTTACAGTACTGGTATATGAAGGTAAAAACCGGTAGCGAACCGGTACCAAGAACGCCAAAAGTCGGTACCGAATTGGTACTTATGATCTTTCGGTTCGGGAAATTCGGTACCGACACCCAGTACCATTTGCTCATATCTGACCACGGATTTCATACAAACAATATCATTACCATAAATTTTTTTTTGTTGGTTTTCTTTCGGTTATCTTTTAGTGTTTTTTTTTTCTACATTTTCTTTTTTTGTTCTTCTCAGCTCCCATGCGCAACGCGCACGGAAGTATAGAGCTAGTTTTCAAGTTATTTAACAACCATAACTTGCACATATCAATATTCCCTAATCCCTCTTAAAAGAGTTATTCATCTTCTGCATTCTCCCATGTAGCGTCTTTTGATAGGATAGATTTCCAGTGAACATACATCCTGTTGAAGTTGTGGATGGTATTGGACCATAAACTTTTTTCTCAGTAGTAAGACATGCACAGCAGGGTAAATAGTGGCATTAGCAGGCAAATGTACATGTGTAAAGCTAGTTTTGACACCCAACCCAACTTGTCCATTTTGCCAGGCTGCCAAATCCCATTGGCGGATCTTGAACTTAGTTTTCGGGAAAATCAGGAGGGGTGGACTCGATGCATATAGAGTTTTTCAGAAATTTTCGATAAAATTTACACTACTAAACGAAAAAACAAGGGGGTCAGGGACCCCAGGCCCAAGCTAAGCTCTGCCCGTGCCAAAACGTGATTATTTTTTACGTCGGGTCAAAATAGTATTTAAAGTGGCGTCAACTTGTCAAGAATTACCAAATAAATAATTACCAAATAAATAATGAGTTTCTTTTCCTTAAATCATCTTGCTCATTATGAACACCCCTTTGATTGATAGATTAAATTTTATCTTCCTAATGTATTTTATTCTTATGGTTACTATAATAAATTTTTTCAAATAAACTCAAAACTGTAATATTATAAAAATATATATACATATTAAATAAAGTTGGCCTTTTGAATTAGAAATATTCAACATAGGCCTCTTACAAATAGCTGTTTTACAATTCACAATCAAATATACATAGAGTTTATGTAGCAAACATCTCCATGAATTTGACCTACTAAAAGTCAACAAAGAAATAAAACAAAAAAATAATACTTATACCAGAAACATATCAAACATAAGCCCATATAGAAATACCCATTTATTCATCATTGTGGAGCCCGGCCCATTTTTCCTTCAGGCCCGGGTTGCTTCATTTCTTCCGCGCCTTGCATAACCATACCAGGAGGTCCAGGATAACCCGGAACTCCAACATATCTTGGCCCATAATAAGCGGGCTGGACCGGCCCACCGCCACTTCTACCCGGCATATCATATGCCTCCCCACCCGAAGCGGGCCTCATTCCGGGGTACATTTGGCCCATATTCGATACTTGAGGGTGAAGCATGTGACCCGGAGGCGCCATAAACTGTTGACCATATTGGGCCCGTATCTGCATCGGTTGAACCGGAATATTTTCTTGAGGCATTGAACCCGGGGGATGCATATAATAAACCGGCATCTCTTGAACCGGGGCTGGTGATGGTGATGACGTCCTCCGTATATAATACACGTGCTGACCCGTATAATCCGTTTGTTTCATAATTATCGGGTCATTAGCCTCGGCAAAACGTTCAGTAACTGTTTCTTTCGGTTCGCTAACAACCGGGGCCGGGTTATCCAGTTTAGTTTTAACGGGTCGGAGGTTCGGGACCGGGGCAGTTACCGTGGGGCCCAATGATGATGAAGTCGAGCAATACGGAGACATCCGTGGAGCGGGCGACCCAGGATCCGAAACCGAAACATTATCATTAACCGCGGGTTTTGTTTTGGGTTTCGGGTCATCCGGGTGGTCCAACCCGAATAAATAATCGGGTACTTCTGACAACATTGATGAGACTTCGGATCGCCCACGATCCAGGCTGGCGCCCCCGTTAAGCGCGTCGAGAAACCAGTGTTCGCGCTTAACGGAGCCGTCTAGCAGCGAGCTGATGCTGCTGGCTCGTGAGAGTGACTGGTCTGTTGGAAACAAGAAGATCCGAAGCCGAGCCGTTTTGTTGTTGTGAGCCAAGCGATCATACTCGTCCATCATGTTTTCCACGTCCTCATCACTCGTGACGGTGATCAAGGCGTCCAAGTCTTCGTTTGGTAACTGGTACTTTACGCATATATCGGTTGTACCTAGAGGTGTACAAAAAAACCGGTTTTAGAACCGTAACCAGAAAAAAAAACTGAAACCGGTTTTTTTAACTGGTTTTAGAACCGAACCAAACCGGCGGTTTGTGACCGTTTACTGTTCTTGATCTGAAAAACCGGTTAATAATCGAAACCGGTATTAAAAAATCGATTAAAACTGGTTTTTTAACAAAAACCGGTTAAAAACCGATCCTAACCGGTTATACCGTTTACTGTTTTAGGCTTGAAAAACCGGTTAGTAACCGAAACCGGTTATTAAAAAAAACCGGTTCGGTTAAAAACCAGACCGGTTTTTCAAAAAAAAAAAAACGATTAGTACACCTCTAGTTGTACCTGTTGAATATTAATATTTCGAGTTAAATTAATTGTGACTTTTTAAATGGTATTTAGCTGTAAAAAGTTTTAATTAAAAAAACTACTAGTTAGTATAGTTATTAATTTGCATACAAAATAATTACTTTTTAAGTTTCAGTTTCATTATTTTATAGTAGTAGTAACTTTCATATAAATTATTATCTTCTAAGTTTCAGTTTCATTATTTTACCTTAAATAGTATAAGCATACACATCTTTTAATTTTCTTCTAGATATTTTAATATAAACTTTATTGAAAATGATGTTGTATTAAAATCTACACCGGATACTGGATAGTGGTACCGGTACCGTGAAACCAATACTGACAGAACTGAATTCCAGATGCTATCACATCAAATTTATCTTATAATTTCACTAAAAATAAATATATTTTCTCTTTCTTTAATTAAATATAGAGATGAATAGTTACATTTTACAATATAAAATTCTCTCTCACAAAATTTAGTGTACGGGTTGTGAATGATCTTATGTCTCTAGTTTTGATTAATTACAAATAATTATCCAATATCAATTATTAAGCCAAAAACAGTATTGTTTACCAGAAAGCTTGGATAGTTTACTGAGAAGGGAGGCATAGGTGGTGCTGTGGCGGAGTACGGTGACGATGCGGGTGTCGCCACCAACATACCGGAGTTGGTTATCATGAGGACGTGGTAATATCTTCCCACCAAAACTGCACATGAATCGGACACGTGCTTGCGCCGTGGTATCGTCGTATCCACCGACGGACAGGCTGTCCGATCGCGGCGACGAAACCACGGAGTCGACGGTGGCAGAGGCTTGCTCCGCCGTGTAGTGGGTGGTTGCCATTGCTGTGACCAAACGCAGAGTGTGGTTGTTAGATTCCATGGTTTATATAAGATAAAAGGTTAGGTGGTGGGGTGTGTATATAATATATAATGAGTATTTATATTTATATTATAATGTGTTTTTGTTTTATTTGACTTTAGGAAATTCATATTAACAAAAAAAAATAAGATTGTCGTTATTAATGTTATTATTATTATTGTTGTTGTTTCAATATTTTCTGACGCTTTGGATTGTACTAGTTGGCACCGTCCAAACACTTCCGGTGGGGCCCAGCAGAAATACTATGGTCCAAAGATCAACGGTTTGATTTTGTTGTTTGGCTTCCAACATATCCAAACGGCAAACATAATAATCCACTCCAATTCACTTGCCAATTCTACCAATTCATCATTATTTCATTTACCTTAAAATAAAAGGTCGATTTTCTTTTTTTATTTCTTTTAAAATTATGACAAAAAATCAAATACAAATAATTTTAACATACAAAACGTACGAATAGAAGGTTTTGCTGAAAAAACACGGTGACATTTTCGTATTTATCAAAATTACTCAAGAAATGATCTTGTAGAGTAATTTTTATCCTTGTAGAGTAATTTTGTAAAATGTTCTTGTAGAGTAATTTTGATCTTGTAGAGTAATTATCAAAATTACTCTAAAAGTGTATCAAAATTACTTTACAAGTGAATCAAAATTACACTACAACTTTATCAAACAACATACAATTCAAAATTACTCTACAAATGATCCTGTAGAGTAATTTTGATCTTGTAGAGTAATTTTGTAAAATGATCATGTAGAATAATTTTATAAAAAAAAATAGCATTTAGTTATGGGGTTTAACTTTATGGTTTAGTTTTTACCATTTAGTTTGGGTGGGGGGTTAGGTTTTTTTTGGGTTTTGGGGGGGGGGGGGGTAGTATTTTTTTTTTTTTTTTTTTGTTATGTATAATTTTTTATCAAAATTACTCTACAAGAACATTTTACAAACTTATTCTACAAGATCAAAGTTGCTCTACAGGATCATTTGTAGAATAATTTTGATAATTACCCTACAAGCAAATATTTACGAAAATATCACCGCGTTTTTTTGTCTTTTTCATGCTTTTCGTACGTTTAGTACGTTAAAATTATTTGTACGAGAACTTTACTCTTAAAATTATTAGCCCTTTTTTTAAATAACTAGTGTTATCGGCTCAATTGGTTATGGTATTGATACTGGTACAGTACATGCATACGGTATGACAACCGAAAAAAAAAACAAAAGAAAAAAAAAATGAAGTCATTATATTAGCTAACATGATATCTACACCTATTCTTTTGTTAAACATCAAAATGTAACGACAAAAAAAGTTATGCCAAAATTAAAAAAGGCCGTGACATAAGTCCTGCAACACGGATATAATTAAATTTTATAATATTTTTTGGGAAAAAAAGAAACAAATAAAAATTATTAAAAAACTAGTATGATGTCGGCATGTGTGCGATTAATAGCAACGGAAGGTTGGTATTACGATTTAAAAAACTAGTATGATGTCGGCATGTGTGCGATTAATAGCAACGGAAGGTTGGTATTACGATACGATTAATTGTATCATAACGGTAAACAAAATTTACAATAATTACACTTCGATATCCTACGTAATAACTATAAAGTGAGAACTAATCTAGTTGTTCGATTTCCTTTTCCGCTTCCAAACGCACATATAGCACGTCAATTGAAGCCTACAACTCCAATTGGGTTTAATGAATAGGCTCAGTCAATTTTTAGGTAATGCACTGATCGTATGTGATGACCTCGTCAACCAATTTTTGTAAACGTGCGAGAAGCTGGGTCTCATTTGCACTTGCCAAGTTGCCATGTTGAACACTATAAATATACCCACTAAAAGGTCTTAGAAAAACGAAGGATTAGTAATTTTTATTTTCCCAAAACATACATGGCTCAGATAACATCATTTCCAACATGAAATGAAATTGAAATGTTACTGATAGGTCTAAACGAATCTCTTCCGTAGCTGCAATAGATTGTCAAGCCAGGTAAAGACATCACGATTTATAGTTTCGTTTAATCCTAACATCATGCTCATAAAATGTATGTTATTGTGGTCGTGAACGAAACATTCGCCATGCCATAACAATAACCACCAAACATCTTTCACCATCATGGTCGTAAAACCTCTTGTTAATCAAACATTGCCTACATAATGTAGTTTGCAATTTAAAACGATTGGTTGTACTAAAGACCACATAATAATATGCCTATCTCTAACCAATTTAAAGATCAGAGATCCTGTTAACTAAAATGTGTGTCAACAATGAAGCCCACGAACAAACACGTGGAGGTCGAGCCATCAAAACAAACAAATAAACCCATTTCACAAACAACACAGCCAGGTGTACAACAATAGATTGCACAGAAAACCAACAATTCACAAGGTACAACAACCTAATGCATACATAGGTTGATTATTGATATTATACAAAGTTACGCACGAAAGTTACAATGCAAAATGTACAACAACCTCATGCACACAAAGGTTTAATATTTATATAAACTAGAATTACCACCCGCCGCAATGCGGTGGGGATTCATTAGTTATATATCATATTAGATGAAAGTCAAATGCTTCCTACATGATCGTGAACCTGTTTGTAAAACATTAGAAAAGAAGTTGATCTCTGACTCGCGCATTGCCACAAACCTATCAAACGGGGGAAAATAGACGCGCTGCGGCAGGCCTGTCAAATGGGAAATAAATAGATGAAAAAAGTTGAACCTCACACACACGTTGTGACGTGTAACTCGGAAAATTTAGAATGAAATGTTAAACGGAAAATTTGCGAAAGACGAAAAGTATAAGGTACCAAAGTTGAAAGTTAAAAAGTGTTGGGGTTAAATTGCAAGTGATGAAAAGCTTTGGGTTAAAAGTAAAAAAATCAAAGGGGTTAAATTGTAAAAGATAGAAACTTTAGAATTATAAGTGAAAAATCAAACTAATCAAGGGGTTTAAGTAACCAAAGAATGAAACTTTGGACTTAACTTGCCAAACAATGAAACTTTAGGGTTAGAAAGGAAAAATACAATTTTTTTTTGAAAAACTCCCAAAACCAATAGTACAACTACTATATGCACATACATATTGCTTATTTATAGTTTATAATTATAATATCAACTCTCAACATTTGTATATACTGTAAGTGTAGGCTTAGACTCAAGGAGGCGTGGTTGCTTTTCGAAAGCCATCATAGCCACCTACCTAAAAATGGTCATCATCAAGGCCTAAACTTAGGTAAATTCATCCAAAAAGGCTAACTTCCCAAACACAATTAATAGCACCAAAGTTAGGAATACATTTTCTGATGCCATCTAAGCCGCCAATCTAACCGTACGTGATGAACATCTCACATGCAAATTTTACACCTAACACATGTATGCGATAAACATCTCAGGCAAACATGAATGCCATTGAGGCTCAGCCAACCATCACAACCTCATTATTTTCAAACTCACCAATGATAGCCAAAATAAGCAATCCAGATGTAAACATAGACAACAACAAAACCCATGCAATATGAGGCTTATGTTCATAATAATTATAGTTATGAAGGTCCTATTAGAGTGTTTTATACAACACATCATATACACGGCTCACGTATGGGTCATCGCCAATAATGAATCCAAATGTAAACATATGCAACAACAAAAACCCCACATGGCTCACCTACGGTTCGTCACCAATAATGAATCCATATGTAAGCATAAGTAACAACAACACCTAAGCAATCTAAGGTAAATAGACACAACAATGACATACTCAAACGCCCCATCATAAGCAACAAAAAAACCCAAGCAATCTGAGGTAAAAACAGACAACAATCACATATCCAAACGCCCCATAAAAGGATTTTTTTTTTCTAACATATCATATACATGGCTCACCAATGGCTCATCGCCTATTCATTTTGAAAACGAAATCAGATTCAACCAAAAGAAACATCAAAATAACCATCCCAAAAGCAAGGCTTTAAAGAAACCCCCAAAAAAACATATTCGTAGCCTAAAATGCGGATATATATACTAAAAATCGAGCAAAGATGACAGAGACAATAATCACCTGATAATGATTGGAAACAACGATCTAAGACAATGATCGGCGATAGAGAACAAACAACCCAGCGGCATGTTCTATAGAGAGAGAGAACATGATCTATAGAGAGAGAGAGACATGCTTTGATTTAAAAGAAACCTGATGCATTCGGTTTACTAAAACGTGTCGCAACAAGAAAGGCCACATATGTACACATGGAGGTCGGGCCAAGAGCCCAACCAAATAAAACCATTAAACAAACAACACAGCCTAGCATAAAAATATGTTGTGAAGAAAACCAATAATGCAAAGGGTAAAACTACCTAATGCATATCAATGTTGATAATTTATATTATATAAATCAGCAAAAAAGTATTTGCAAAAAAAAAAGAGACAAGAAAACATAGGAAAACAGAGTGGTGAAAAATTCAATCCATTGACCTAGTGGTTAACTATAAAGCACATAACCATTCCAACAGCTTCTTCTTTTTTGTTTCTAATATGTTTGCTTATATATTTATAAAAAAAAAGGTGTTAATGGTTATGGCACAAAAGTCTCATTAACCACTATTCATATTGATATATTATGTAGCTTTGTTTCCCTTATATGAGTTAGTTATATATTCATTAACCTTTGTTTTTTTACAGAAGGATTGAATATCATTAAGTAATCAAATTGTATTAGCCTATTAGGGATACATCAATACTATGATATATCTTGATACATAAGTGATAGTTGATAAAACTGGATCCTTGAGATCCCTCCTCTCTATTTCGAATATATATATAGGGTAAAATACAATCTCCTATTTTGAGGATAGATTACAATTGATTTTTTCTAAGGCTACAATATATTTACTATTACACCCCTGCAGTCGAAGCGGGAGGAGACTGGACGCTGAGACTGGACCGAAAGTCTTCAAACAAAAGTCGAGGGAGCCCTTTGGTAAAGATGTCCGCGATCTGGTATCTGGAAGAAACATGAAGAATGCGCAATTGCCCACGCTGAACTTGCTCACGCACAAAGTGGATGTCCAATTCAATATGCTTGGTGCGTTGATGTTGAACAGGATTACCGAAGAGATAAATGGCACTGACATTATCACAGTATACCAAGGTGGCACTAGTCAGCGGACCATGTAGTTCGAGGAGGAGATTCCGAAGCTAGCAGATTTCAGCAACTACATTAGCGATGCCGCGATATTCAGCCTCGGCACTGGAACGAGAGATAGTGGGCTGCCGCTTTGAGGACCAAGAAATTAGGTTATCACCAAAATAAACACATTAACCTCTAGTGGAACGCCGAGTGTCGGGGCAGCCTGCCCAGTCGGCATTTGTGTATGCGAGAAGACTGGGAGTAGAAACCAGCCCGAGAATTAAGCCAAAAGAAGGTGTCCCTTTAATGTAACGAATGATCCGCTTTAAGGCATTCCAGTGATCCATTTTCAGAGCATGCATGTGAATACATATCTGTTGAACTCATAAGAGATATCTGGTCTAGTAAATGTGAGGTATTGTAAAGCCCCAGCCAAACTCCGATATAAGGTCGGATCAGGAAAGTCGTCACCTGCAGTGGACCCAAGTTTTGATTTGGCGTCAACCGGGGTAGATACGGGGTTGCAAGATTGCATATCTGCTCGCTCGATGATATCCTGTGCGAATGCCTGCTGAGAGAGAAACATGGTATCTTTGGTGCGGGTGACGGAGATCCCGAGAAAGAAACTAAGAAGGCCAAGATCTTCCATGGCAAATTCAGTTGCAAGATGAGCCATGAGATTATGTCTGAGCTGATTAGAAGAAGTAACCAATAAGATGTCATCGACATATAGAAGAAGAAATGCCACATCCTTGCCCTGGTGAAGAGTGAACAAAGAAGCGTCACATTGACTTTGACGAAACCCCAAAGCATGAACAAAATCGGTGAACCTTTGGTACCAAGCCCGCGGTGCCTGTTTTAAACCGTAAAACGACTTTTTAAGGCGACACACATGATTTGGTAAATCCTTATGTCGAAAACCCATAGGTTGATGCATGTACACGGTTTCATTTAATTTACCATGTAAGAAAGCATTGGTGACATCAAGTTGGTGAATCGACCATGACTGTGAGAGAGCGAGCGATAAAACGGTACGAATGGTGGCGGGCTTGACCATGGGACTAAACATTTCACCACAATCGATACCCACCTGTTGAGATCTTCCATCACATACTAACCGAGCCTTGTAGTGCTCTAACGTGCCATCTGACTTAAACTTGTGTTTAAACAACCACATACATCTGATGATATTCATGTGCGGCTCATGTAACGCCCATATTTCTTAATCCGAAAAGTAATATTACCATACTATTTGTGACACTCTAGGTTTTTCCGAACGAACACCTTGTAATATTTTGTGTATATAAATATTATTAAATGGAAACGTGATCTTTATTTGCTTAATGTGTGTTGAATGTACGTATTATATATAAATGTACGTGAGTCGAGACCATGACTCGCAACCGGGCGGTTGCGAGTGGGCCTTTGGGCCGTAACCGGTTTGGGCCGAAACCCCAAGCCCAACCCGAAACCCCCCCCCCTGTATAAATCCCAACCTTTCCCCACCTTCCCTCATTTTACACACACAAACACTTCTACTCTTTCTCTCAACTAGAAACCCTCAACAACACACCCCAATCCCTTCCAATTTTCGGTTCAAGCAAGGATCCCGGACAAGAAACTCGGTCAAGACTATCACTCGGACATTCCATCTTCTCGGTTCCTTTCCTTTGTTTCGGCTCCTTCTCCTTCTTCTTAACCGGTTAGTGTGTAATAAATGCCTTGTATTCTTGCTTGAATGATATGTATATGAACTAGAAAAATGTTTGGTTAGTAGTTTTATGCATGATCATTAGGTTGTTTTGTAAAGATTGGAAATATATGATAACATGTTTAAAATGACTTGATAATGGTAGTTTACAAGTGTTCATAGCCAACTATGCTATGCTTTAAAGTTTCTTGCAAAAATGATGTTGTTAAACATAAGTTTCGGCTACAAAATACATGTTTCTAGTTCTTGCATGACAATCTTGTTGTAATATGTGATTTTCGGTTCAAAAGGTATGGTTTTGTTTAAGCATGAAAACCCTAGAAACTATGAACATTTGATGAACTAGTTGAAGATGGTTTGAAGATTTAAAATGGCAAAGTTTGATCCAAATTTTATTATAGGCAGATTAGGAAAAGTGTTTGTAGAAACCTTATTGGTAGTTTCCTAATCTGGGTCTGATTTCATATGTACAATTTGGACTGTCATATCTGCATCATCACGTGTACATGAAAGTGACAGCATTCCGACTCGCAACTGCGTCGTTGCGACTCGCAACCAAGGCATTCCGACTCGAGACCACGCAGTTGCGACTCGCAACCAAAGCGTGACAACTCGAAACCACGAGATTACGACTCGAGACTACGACCGTTGCGACTCGCAACCACAGCGTGATGACTCGAGACCACGCGGTTGCGACTCGCAACCATAACGTGACAAGCCGAAACCACCTGGTTGCGACTCGAGACCAGCTGGTTGCGACTGGGCCGTCCACTTTGGTTATTGGGCCATTTTGTGTTAACTTGGACTATCTGTTAAATAGACTATGTGTTGCTGTGTTCTGTTTGACTGTGTTACTGTTAGGGCCGGCTCAATAACCCCATGACTATTTACTTGTATGCATGTTACGTGCCAGTATATGTTCTTACGTGATTACTTGTACACCGAACCTGACCTATACCGGTAACCATGTTAGGACGTGGTGACCAGCATGTTTGACCAAGTAATCTAAACCTACCGAGCAACCCAAGGTGAGTTCACAACTTAAAAGCATGCGTCCCGGTGGTTTGGGACACGAGACTAAAACAATCCTATCCCTTGGTAAAAGGGGATACCATTTACATACCTTCCCTAGTTATGGGAACAAAACTTACTTTTCCTTCCCTGGTATTGGGAAACCTTTTGGTTAATTACTGTTTATACGGATTGCAACTAACGGCACTAAACGAAACTCTATCACTCAAGTCCCTACTACAAATACCGATTAGTCGCCGGGATCAGGCGAACGGGTTATTAGTTGATAGCGCTATTTAGGTGTTTACCAGCCTCACACCGTGCCCTGGTTTGGGATCGGTCGTGAACTAATGTACTCAGATATCCGTCAATGATGATAGAACATTGACATCGGGGCATCCTGCGGATACGCAACGGTTACTTAGTGTTCGGTATTGGAAAAACAGTTTAGTCGCTAACTTTTGGGGTAGCTCCCCATGGCATGTATAAACGGATAAATTAACCGGTGAAACAAGTTTTTGGTAATTAAAACTGGACAACTAGTGAACTCACTCAGCATTATTGTTGACCCCTTACTGCATGCTTTGCAGGTAACCCGTGACGAAGGAGCTTGCTGCTTGGGAACGTGTAGTGTCTGTTCACCCTCGTGTTGGGTGTTACCTTATTTTGAATTATGAACTTTGTTTAAACTACTTTACTTATGCTTCCGCTACTTATTAACTGTTTGAACTTAAAACCTTAAACTCTGAACTTGATATTTGCTAATCTTATGGTTAGTAAGTATTACTTTTGTTATCAACTTAATTATTCAGTGTAATTGATGGCTGGATCCTGGTCAGTCACGCCCTCGAAGCGGGTGTTATCCGCAGGTGGATTTTGGGGGTGTGACAGATTGGTATCAGAGCCATTGGTTATAGTGAACTTGGTTTTAAAAAGGGGAAAATCTTTTTGGAGAAAACCAGACTATAACCCGTGACTCGCGACGACACTACACTCCAAGTGCAAGGCTCAACACCTTTGACCTCATAGCTCGGACCAGTGTTTACTTGTTTGCTTACTTTATGTTTCCTGTTATGCTATACGTACTAGTGTGCCTAAACTAGATAGATACACCTCTCTCTTCTATCTCATTCTCGCTACCTTACGGCATCACACTCATACTGTGTTTTCTGGTTATGAAGACAATGAGTGGACGCGGAAGAGGAAACATTAACATGACACAGGCTCAGTTCACTAACCTACTCAACACAGTGGCTGCAGCTTTCGCAGCTCACCCTATAGGTCAGCATGCACCTGCGCAACCACCCGTGTGTACCTTCAAAACTTTCATGGATTGCAAGCCCCTCCCTTTCAACGGCACTGAGGGTGCCATAGGTCTTCTGCATTGGATTGAGAAAATTGAAGCTGTCTTTGCTGTCTGTGAGTGTCCCCCTGCAAATTGGGTGAAATTTGCTACTGCTACGCTTGAAGGAAGCGCGCTTTCTTGGTGGAAGGCGCAGATTCAGATATTTGGATTGGAAACTGCAAATGCTACTGCGTGGGAGGATTTCAAGGATATGATTAAGGATGAATACTGTCACCGGGATGACATCCACAAGCTTGAGAATGAGTACTATGAGCTCAAGATGGTTGGGTCGGAAATTGAAACTTACACCAAGCTGTCTAATGACTATGCTGCTCTTTGCCCAAACATGTCTCGACCTATGTATCGAAGAATCGAACTGTACATCAAGGGTTTGGCTCCAGAAATTCGAAGCCATGTAACTTCAGCCAACCACACTACCATTCAGCCGATCGTTCGACTTGCTCACAAACTTACTGATCAGGCCGTGGAAGAGGGCAGGTTGCCCAAAAGGATCAATGCTACTGTCGGAACTTCTAGTGACAGCAAGCGTAAGTGGGAAGGAAGTCAAAGCAAGGATGCTAACCCCACTCAGGCCCCAGCACAGCAAAGGAAAACTGACAACAACAAGGGCACTCAGCAACAGGGTGGCTACCGGGGAAGCTACCCAAAGTGCAACAAGTGTAACAGACACCACAATGGGGCATGTAACAAGGGCCAGTGTCAGCGATGCCACAAGATGGGGCACGAAGCCAAGGATTGTAGAAGCCAGTTCCCAGCAAGACAGAGTCAGCAACAACCTCAACAGCAACAGCAGCAAGGAAACAACCGGGCATGTTTTAAGTGTGGAGCTGAGGGGCACTTTAAGAAGGATTGCCCTGAACTGAATCAGAACCGCAACAATAATCAGGGAGCTGGGAACAACAATCAGAACAACAATGCTGGGAATGGTGCTAGAGGAAGGGCTTTCGTGATTGGAGCTGGTGAAGCAAGGAATGACCCCAATGTCGTGGCGGGTAAGTTCCTACTCGATGATCGTTATGTTTCTGTGTTATTTGATTCCGGTGCCGATGCTAGTTATGTATCCCTACGTATTAGTAAGAAGCTTAAGCGTCCGCTTTCGTTACTAAGTTCTCCTCACATCGTCGAGTTAGCTAATGGTAGTAACATCGAGGCCTCACATGTTGTCAAAGGCTGCAAACTAGAGTTGTCCGGTCAGACATTTAGTATCGACCTTTTCCCTGTTACTCTTGGAAGCTTCGACGTCGTTATTGGTATGGATTGGTTATCCAAGCATCGCGCTGAGATCCTCTGTCAAGAGAAAGCAGTTCGTATTCCTCGCCGTTCTGGCAAACCCCTCATTGTACAAGGTGGCAAAGGTGGAGAAATCTCCGGCGTTATCTCGTTCTTGAAGGCGCAGAAGTGTTTACGAAAAGGGCACACCGCTATCTTAGCACTTGTTACCAACACGCAGGAAAAGGAAAAGAGGATTGAAGACTTTCCAGTAGTGCGTGACTACCCTGAGGTATTTCCTGAGGAATTACCTGGACTCCCTCCCCATCGTCAGGTCGAATTCCAAATCGAGCTAGCTCCCGGAGCAGCGCCTATAGCTCGTGCGCCTTATCGTCTAGCCCCCGCGGAATTGAAGGAACTCTCTACTCAACTACAGGAACTATTGGACAAAGGATTTATCCGTCCTAGTTCGTCACCCTGGGGAGCACCAGTACTCTTTGTCAAAAAGAAAGATGGCACGTTCCGAATGTGCATCGACTATCGTGAGCTGAACAAGGTTACCATCAAGAACCGTTACCCTCTCCCGCGAATCGACGACCTATTCGATCAGCTGCAAGGATCGAGCTACTATTCCAAGATTGACCTGCGATCAGGCTACCATCAGTTAAGGGTCCGCAATGAAGACATTTCCAAAACTGCATTCAGAACTCGTTATGGTCATTATGAATTCCTCGTTATGCCCTTTGGAATGACCAACGCGCCTGCGGTATTCATGGATCTCATGAACCGAGTGTGCAAACCCTACCTCGACAAATTCGTGATCGTGTTTATAGACGACATCTTGATCTACTCGAAAAGTCAGGAAGAGCATGAACAGCACCTACGCCTTATCCTCGAACTCCTTCGCAACGAGCAACTGTATGCCAAGTTCTCGAAATGCGACTTCTGGCTTCGAGAAGTCCATTTCCTTGGGCACGTGGTTAACAAGGATGGAATCCACGTCGACCCAGCTAAGATCGACTCTATAAAGAATTGGCCTACCCCTAAGACTCCGACCGAAGTCCGCCAATTCTTGGGACTGGCGGGATACTATCGAAGATTTATCATGGGATTTTCAAAGATCGCTCAGCCTCTCACGGCTCTTACTCAGAAGGGTATGGTTTATAAGTGGGGTGAAGCTCAGGAAACCGCGTTTCAGAAACTAAAGGATAACCTCTGTAGTGCTCCTATTCTCTCGTTACCTGAAGGAACGGACGACTTTGTGGTTTACTGCGATGCGTCTATTCATGGCTCGGTTGCGTGTTGATGCAACGCGAGAAAGTTATTGCCTATGCATCCCGACAACTCAAGACACACGAAAGGAACTACACAACGCATGACTTGGAACTAGGAGCGGTGATATTTGCGCTTAAGATATGGAGACATTACCTGTACGGTACCAAGTGCACCATTTACACCGATCACAGGAGTCTCGAGCATATCTTCAAACAAAAGGAATTAAACATGCGACAACGTCGATGGGTTGAACTTCTAAATGACTACGAATGCGCCATTAAGTATCATCCGGGCAAGGCCAATGTCGTGGCAGACGCCCTCAGTCGAAAGGACACTATACCAAAGCGCGTGCGAGCGTTACAACTTACCATCCAGTCTAGTCTCCCTACCCAGATTCGAAATGCTCAGATTGAAGCTCTGAAACCGGAAAACATCAGGGCTGAGTCCCTGTGAGGATCGAGGCAGCAACTAGAACAGAAAGAAGACGGCGCCTACTATGTGGCAGGGCGCATTTGGGTCCCACTTTACGGGGATTTACGAGAGCTTGTGATGGACGAAGCCCATAAGTCCCGTTATTCAGTACATCCTGGTTCAGATAAGATGTACCACGACTTAAGAACCACATACTGGTGGCCTGGCATGAAAGCCCACATAGCAGCCTACGTTGGCAAATGTTTGACCTGCGCAAGAGTCAAGATCGAGTATCAGAAACCAGCAGGCCTACTGCAGCAACCGGAAATCCCGAAGTGGAAATGGGAACAGATTTCCATGGATTTCGTTACAGGACTACCTAGATCCCAACGCGGGAATGACACTATTTGGGTGATAGTAGATCGATTGACTAAGTCTTCACACTTTCTGGCCATTAAGGAAACAGACAAGTTTTCTACCTTAGCAGAAATCTATTTGAAGGAAGTAGTCTCCAGGCACGGGGTGCCAACTTCTATTATTTCCGACCGAGACGCTCGTTTTACTTCCGAGTTGTGGCAAGCTATGCACAAATCCTTTGGCTCACGTTTGGACATGAGCACCGCTTATCACCCGCAAACGGATGGGCAGTCGGAACGCACCATCCAAACCCTGGAAGACATGCTTAGGGCATGTGTGATCGATTTTGGCAAGAACTGGGAGAAGCATCTACCGCTGGTGGAATTCTCCTACAATAACAGCTACCACACTAGCATTCAGGCGGCACCTTTTGAGGCATCGTACGGTCGTAAATGCCGATCACCTCTTTGCTGGGCGGAAGTCGGTGATAGTCAACTCACAGGCCCAGAACTAGTGGTAGATACAACGGAAAAGATTTCACAGATCAGGCAACGCATGGCGGCAGCTCGTGACCGTCAGAAGAGCTACGCTGACAAGCGTAGGAAACCGCTAGAATTCCAGGTCGGGGACCGGGTTCTACTTAAAGTCTCACCCTGGAAGGGTGTGGTTCGTTTTGGTAAACGAGGCAAGCTGAATCCACGATATGTTGGACCATTCGAAATTACCGAGAAAATCGGTAAGGTTGCTTATAGATTAAACCTGCCTGCAGAGCTGAGCGCGGTACACAACGTATTTCACATATCTAACCTGAAGAAGTGTTTGTCGGATGAAACACTTGTGATTCCTTTCAAGGAACTGACGATTGATGAACAGCTACACTTTACTGAGGAACCGATTGAGATCATGGATCGAGAGATCAAAACCCTCAAACGTAGCCAGATACCCCTTGTGCGAGTTCGTTGGAACTCACGACGCGGCCCAGAGTTTACCTGGGAGCGGGAGGACCAGATGAAGTCCAAGTATCCCCAGTTGTTCCCAAACGAAAACCCCAGCACTGAAGCTACAACCGAATTTCGGGACGAAATTCCAAACTAACGGGGGGATGATGTGACACCCCGTTGAAACACACTAGCTTGACAGTGGCTGCCTTAACTTTCGGGACGAAAGTTCTTAAAACTTGGGGATAATGTGACACTCTAGGTTTTTCCGAACGAACACCTTGTAATATTTTGTGTATATAAATATTATTAAATGGAAACGTGATCTTTATTTGCTTAATGTGTGTTGAATGTACGTATTATATATAAATGTACGTGAGTCGAGACCATGACTCGCAACCGGGCGGTTGCGAGTGGGCCTTTGGGCCGTAACCGGTTTGGGCCGAAACCCCAAGCCCAACCCGAAACCCCCCCCCCTTGTATAAATCCCAACCTTTCCCCACCTTCCCTCATTTTACACACACAAACACTTCTACTCTTTCTCTCAACTAGAAACCCTCAACAACACACCCCAATCCCTTCCAATTTTCGGTTCAAGCAAGGATCCCGGACAAGAAACTCGGTCAAGACTATCACTCGGACATTCCATCTTCTCGGTTCCTTTCCTTTGTTTCGGCTCCTTCTCCTTCTTCTTAACCGGTTAGTGTGTAATAAATGCCTTGTATTCTTGCTTGAATGATATGTATATGAACTAGAAAAATGTTTGGTTAGTAGTTTTATGCATGATCATTAGGTTGTTTTGTAAAGATTGGAAATATATGATAACATGTTTAAAATGACTTGATAATGGTAGTTTACAAGTGTTCATAGCCAACTATGCTATGCTTTAAAGTTTCTTGCAAAAATGATGTTGTTAAACATAAGTTTCGGCTACAAAATACATGTTTCTAGTTCTTGCATGACAATCTTGTTGTAATATGTGATTTTCGGTTCAAAAGGTATGGTTTTGTTTAAGCATGAAAACCCTAGAAACTATGAACATTTGATGAACTAGTTGAAGATGGTTTGAAGATTTAAAATGGCAAAGTTTGATCCAAATTTTATTATAGGCAGATTAGGAAAAGTGTTTGTAGAAACCTTATTGGTAGTTTCCTAATCTGGGTCTGATTTCATATGTACAATTTGGACTGTCATATCTGCATCATCACGTGTACATGAAAGTGACAGCATTCCGACTCGCAACCAAGGCATTCCGACTCGAGACCACGCAGTTGCGACTCGCAACCAAAGCGTGACAACTCGAAACCACGAGATTACGACTCGAGACTACGACCGTTGCGACTCGCAACCACAGCGTGATGACTCGAGACCACGCGGTTGCGACTCGCAACCATAACGTGACAAGCCGAAACCACCTGGTTGCGACTCGAGACCAGCTGGTTGCGACTGGGCCGTCCACTTTGGTTATTGGGCCATTTTGTGTTAACTTGGACTATCTGTTAAATAGACTATGTGTTGCTGTGTTCTGTTTGACTGTGTTACTGTTAGGGCCGGCTCAATAACCCCATGACTATTTACTTGTATGCATGTTACGTGCCAGTATATGTTCTTACGTGATTACTTGTACACCGAACCTGACCTATACCGGTAACCATGTTAGGACGTGGTGACCAGCATGTTTGACCAAGTAATCTAAACCTACCGAGCAACCCAAGGTGAGTTCACAACTTAAAAGCATGCGTCCCGGTGGTTTGGGACACGAGACTAAAACAATCCTATCCCTTGGTAAAAGGGGATACCATTTACATACCTTCCCTAGTTATGGGAACAAAACTTACTTTTCCTTCCCTGGTATTGGGAAACCTTTTGGTTAATTACTGTTTATACGGATTGCAACTAACGGCACTAAACGAAACTCTATCACTCAAGTCCCTACTACAAATACCGATTAGTCGCCGGGATCAGGCGAACGGGTTATTAGTTGATAGCGCTATTTAGGTGTTTACCAGCCTCACACCGTGCCCTGGTTTGGGATCGGTCGTGAACTAATGTACTCAGATATCCGTCAATGATGATAGAACATTGACATCGGGGCATCCTGCGGATACGCAACGGTTACTTAGTGTTCGGTATTGGAAAAACAGTTTAGTCGCTAACTTTTGGGGTAGCTCCCCATGGCATGTATAAACGGATAAATTAACCGGTGAAACAAGTTTTTGGTAATTAAAACTGGACAACTAGTGAACTCACTCAGCATTATTGTTGACCCCTTACTGCATGCTTTGCAGGTAACCCGTGACGAAGGAGCTTGCTGCTTGGGAACGTGTAGTGTCTGTTCACCCTCGTGTTGGGTGTTACCTTATTTTGAATTATGAACTTTGTTTAAACTACTTTACTTATGCTTCCGCTACTTATTAACTGTTTGAACTTAAAACCTTAAACTCTAAACTTGATATTTGCTAATCTTATGGTTAGTAAGTATTACTTTTGTTATCAACTTAATTATTCAGTGTAATTGATGGCTGGATCCTGGTCAGTCACGCCCTCGAAGCGGGTGTTATCCGCAGGTGGATTTTGGGGGTGTGACACTATTATTTAAGAAAAATTCGGGCATGACCCGTTCGTAATAAGAACGATTCCCTGTACGATCATCGTGTAAGAACTTAAAGATAACGCAGCGGAAAAATAGCTTTAAAAATTTCTTTACGATCTTAAAACAATACACACATTCAAGAAGAAGCTTACAAAATTCACTTCCCTTTTTACAAATTAATACGTTACAAAATTAAGACTACATAACCGTTCTTTCCGTACAATCCTTGTTATTCGACTCGATCTATGCCCGCTTATCTTCGATAGTAGTAGAAGAAATCCGTGTAGTACCTGTGGACATCACATACAACTTAACCATTAGTCATTGACAACATCGTACAACAATAATCTGGTACAATTAAAAATCATATAACATTCAACAACATAAACTTTGATTCATTCGACTATCCTCTCGGATTCCTTTGTTTCGAGTTCGGCTTCTAGGTTCGGCTTCAATTCTACAAGAGTCTGACATTCTCATTCCTGCATTACATTCCAATCTCAAGCACATCATTAGTAACGTCCATACTCAAACGTATTGAAACCATGTATACATGCATACCTGTCCTATTCTTTTCATAGGCAATAAATCCTACTACGTGCATTCGTATATTCATACGTCTAATCATACGCACCTACATATCCACACATCTACTTACCTATATACATAACTACATGCTTACATAATCATGTCTACACATACTTACTTACATTCAATTCTTGATTAACTTATTCGCATTCACTTATCATACTCGTACATTAATTATGGAGTGCTTAGACTTGGATTTATGATCCAAAACATCAAGGAAACATTCAAAATTATGTTTGGGAAGCCCGTCGTAGACCACGGTTAATATACCGAAGCTTACGTTCAACATTTTAAACATGTGGAGGCCGTCGGCGACGGCCCTATAGGGCGTCGGCGACGGCTATTAGTTTTTCGCGTAGCCAGAAACCTCCGTAGACAGGAAAATTAGGCGTCGGAGAAAACTGAAAATACACAAGGCGTCGGCGACGGCCCATAGGGGCGTCGGCGACGGCCTCTAGTTTTGCCATTTTTCTGCTATGTGGTTTTCGTCGTTCGCACGCACAAAACTTGCATAGCTTTTAAACCGTTTACCCGATTAACCTCCCGTTTCTTCCTACATGATTGTAAGCTAACATTCTATTATGTGAACTTAAAATCCAACATCCGGGTTAAGGAAATTCTTAACTTATACATTTTCGGCTTATTATTCATTACGAATTATTCGACCCGTCATGCATTTATCAACAACTCATATGTTTACACTTAAGGCTCACATAATGTTAATGTTATAACACCTTACACTAATCGGGCACATGAAATACTATCGACATTACTTGTACAAACGTTCCGTGCTAAAGTATACCTTCACTTTGACCCATTAACCTAAGTCCCCATTCTCGGTTGGTGCACTTATGTGCAATTTTACCCATTACCCGATTACATACCGTAGCCATTACTTAGACATTATTCGTCATATCATTACAACTTTATATTGTCCCATTCGGTCTACTAAGCTAAAATTACCAATTTCATACGACCAAAACCATATGAAACTTCAAACATCATCATGCTTAATCAACTAACGCTACTTTACTTAAATAAAATAAGAAGTGATTACAGAAATCACTTACCTCGTGCGTCCGAGTTCATGCATAGCTTCCGTATTTAGCTTTGACCCATTGCCCTTCTATGCTCGTGTCCATGTTGAAATGGCTCCTACGCTTTCAGGTTATCATCAACACATTCTTGTTAGCATACATCATTGTACTTGATAAGGAGCATACATTTGCATAATTTCATATTCAACTTGCATTGATCATTCATTAACATGTATAGCTTATTTCACTGAAAATATGCTGTTTGGGGACGTCCGTTTACTATACTTACGAGCTTGCAAAAATTACAATATTTTTATGAGACGTGCCCCTCGGAGGGGTTATCCTTGTGTTAAATTTTTAGAGTCCAACTCTCTACCAAAATTTTATAAAAATTCATTTACTATGCTGCAATCAGATTCGTCACTTCTGACTGCAGCTTACGGAAAAATTCATTAAAAATTCCTCTTTTATCCGATTGACGAAATTCCAATTGGCGATTCTTCCAATCGCTTAAAACTATCTACAGTAATAATTTGAGACCATAACTAAATTACTAAATTGAGTTATGACATTCGTAATGGGCTGCAAATTCTGCCAGAAAACACAGCCTGAACCTTTGATACGGAAAAATTCATAAAACGCTCAGTTTTCGTCGAAAAAATGCGATTCCAGTGGGGTTTTAAAGATATTTCCTGGAATTACCTTTTAGACTCAAGAAACACACGTTTTTATCATGTTTTGTTCAGGTTACAGCCAATACAAGTCGGCTGTAAATTCTGATCAGGAGCTGTTTGAATTCAGCTTTCAATTTAAGCATGTTCTTGACATCATAACACTAATTTTTAGCAATCAAAACCCTAAAAACATCTCATACATGAATTTAATATCAACAAAAATCTGAATCTACTTGAGCTAAGCATGATTTTAACATATACTTGTCTAGGGTTTACTCCTAGACACTACTATGTTCCTATTTCATCCATATAACAATCATGCATAAAAAATTTCTAAATTCTCCAAGTTCATCAGAATTTCAAGTAGAGATTTTCTATCAAATTTCACATACCTTATGACCCCCTTGCAATGGAGATCACCAATCTAGGCTCGGATTTCGTTTTGGAATTGATCTTGACCTTCAATTTGTGAATTTTTGGGTGAGTTAGGGTTTTGGAGAAACCTGATCGCCCCCCCCCCCCTCTACGTTCTGGTCGATCCACACACCAGTGTGTGTGTTGGATTTTTATTTTAATTTGTATTTAATAAAACTTGTTTCATACTTGGCACTTTTAACCCTCCTACTTTCATGAGGTTTTTATTTTGAGTGTTTCTAACACTCTAATTTATTATCACTAAACTCTTATCTAACTAGGTTAGTTTTATCACTAGTTAGTTTATCTCGTTAATATCAACGTCGGATTTATAATAAAAGGATTTATGTTTTAGGGTGTTACATACACCCCGTTACCTCGGGTCTTTTATAAGCTTTATTTCCTCCAAAGCTTTGATTCACTTTTTAGTTAATATTAGGCTTACTTATTTAGATCCTAATATTTACTGGGTTTATTTTTATCACTACCGTATTTTACCCGTTTATTTTCAGTTACTTTATTATAATTAATAAACCCGTTTTTGGGGTGTTACAGCTCACGAGGCACCAATTCCCAAGTCTCGTTTTTAATAAGAGCATGATACTCAGTGGTCATGGCATCGTACCAAACCGGTATGGACAAGGCATCACGGGGGTTTTTGGGAACATGAATTATAGAGGAGGTGTAGAGGTTAAGATGGCGTTTAGGTTTTCTAATCCCGTCCTTGGCGCGTGTGCGCATTGTATGGGTGGGGACTTGGGGAATTTGAGAGGTGGTTTGAGAAGTGTGGTCGGATACAGTAGGGTCAGTTTCGCTTGGGGTGGTGGCTGAGGTAAGAGGTGAGTGGGTAGGAAGAGGAGGTGAGTTATTGGGCTGGTGTGTTTGGGCCATGGTATTAGAGGGTGGCGGACTGGAGGGTAGTGGGTTATGACTAGGAGAGGAATTTGTGGAAGGATGGTAAGAAGTAGTTTGGGCTGTTGATGGGAGGTGGGCCGGTACAGGCATAGAGATAGGACTGGATTGGGACGAAAAGGGGCTGGATTGGGTCAGCGGGCTATGGGGTGGTGATTGTTGGGTTTGGGCCGACTTGGTGGATTGGGCTTGGATGCATGGCCACAGGGTAGGGGAAACGGAGAGTCAAGGAAGTTGTAGGAGGGGGTGGGTGTGAGTGTGTTTGCGAACGGGAATGTGGTTTCGTCGAAAACCACATGACGTGATATGATAATTTGTTTAGTTTGAGATTAAAGCATTTGTAACCACAATGTGTGGAGGGGTAGCCAAGGAAGACACAAAGAGAGGACCGTTGATCTAACTTGTGGATAGAAGTGGATGGCGTGAGGGGATAACATAGACACCCAAAAACCCGTAGATGGTCATAAGATGGGGTCCGAAGGTATAGAAGTTCAGTGGGCGTGTTGTTATTATATTGTTTGCTAGGAAGAATATTTAGAAGATAAGTGGAAGTTTCAAGGGCATGGTGCCAAAATGTGTTGGGGAGAGAGGCATGAGCTAAAAGTGTTCGGATCATGTTGTTGATGGTCCAAATCTTACGTTCAGCTTTACCGTTTTGTGAGGAAGTGTGGGGGCACGATAAGCGAAACATCATGTCATGTTGGTTAAAGAAATGGTGAAAGGAGGAATTAACGTATTCTTTGCCGTTATCACATTGTAAGCTCTTTATTTGCTTGTTGAATTGAGTGTTAATAAGCGTGTAAAAGTTGCAAAAAATTGAGTATACTTGTGATTTTTTAGAGATGGGAAAAGTCCATAGGAAGTTGGTTAGGTCATCTAGAAATAGGATATAATAACGATGTCCCTCCGCACTCAAGATCAGGGACGTCCATAGATCACTATGAATGATATCGAATGGTGAAAAAATTGAAGTGTTAGAACTACCAAATGGTAAACGTACACTTTTACCAAACACACAAGATTGACAAACATGTTTATTCAGTTTCCCAAGTCAATAAAACACGATTGTTTAAGGGAATGTAATAAATGTTGTCCTGGGTGTCCAAGACGTTGGTGCCATAAATCAGATGAGATAGCAGCAAAGGTGGAAGGTGTGGTGGTGGTGCTTCCAGATCCGAGAAAAAGAGGGTATAAGTCACCGCTGCTGTTGCACCGGAGGATAGGGATCCGGGTCTTGTAATCCTTCACAAGAAAACCAAACGAGTCAAATTCAACAGATACAGAGTTGTCGGTAGTGAACCGACAGACAGAGATCAAATTTTTTATAAGTTTAGGGGCATAAAGGACGTTTTTGAGCATAAGGGGTGGGAAGGGTGGTGGTAAGGTTTGGGTGCCTTGTCCAATAACCGGTATGGCGGAGCCATTTCCAACAATAATATTCTGAGGCATGTTATTATTAAAAAAAGATTGGAAATTAGTGAAGTTGTTGGTCATGTTACCTGTCGCCCCGGTGTCCATGTAGAGAGTCGGGTCTTGTTGATTTAGAGACATGGTGTGGAGCGCCTGGTCAATGTCGGTGGGTGTGTAGGCAGTATAGTGAGCTTGATTGGGTCGCGAGCCGAGAATACCCTGTCCGCTAGTATTAGTGTTGGGCCGAGGGGAGGTAGTGGGATAAGGGCACAGTGGTGGAGCAGCCCATGAGTTCCACTGTGGTGGGGCGGCCCACTGCTGATTGGCAGCCCAATTATTGTTGAAGTTGTTGTTGGCAGCCCACTGGTGATTTCCAGCCCATGTGTTAGGAGGCCAGCCCTGTCCTGGTGCACCGGTAGGGTATCCTAACGACCCGGACGCACCCCTGACGCGGTTAGACTGTCGTCCTCTGTCGCATCCGCGACCACGACCACGGCCGCGCTCCGCGTCTGAGTGGGTTTGGTTCGAGGGCCTGGAAGTGTTTGTTGTTAAGGGTCGTGCCCGTAGTTTGAGCCATATTTAACGCCTGCTCTGCTTTCCGACTTTCAACCAAGACTAATTTTGAACGAGCTTCATAAAAAGTTGGGAGAGGATCTTGTTGCTGAAGTATGGTTGTGATCCCCTCATATTGCTCGTTTAAACCGGATATAAGTTGAAGTACCAGCCTGTCGTTTTCAACCGGAGAACCCACATTAGCTAACTGATCTGCTATCATCGTCAACTGTTGACAGTAGGCGGAAACGTTCGAAAACCCGTCGAGATGAGTGTTTGAGAATTTATGAAGAAGATGGATGGCACGAGAGCTCTTGTTGTCTTGGAAAATTCCTTCAAGGGTGGTCCATGCATCGTAAGCGGTGGTATTTGGTTTGAGAATCGTGTGTAAAAGATCATTAGAGAACGTAGCGTAGATCCATTGTAGCACAATCGCATCTAGCCGATCCCATTGATCATCGAAAGGGGTAGTAACCTTGTCTTTGTCTTTGTCTGTGTCTTTGGAACTAGAGGCAGCAGGAGCAGGTGGTTTAGGTGATAGTTGATCAATCACGAGAAATGCCCGGCACTGAATCTTGAAGAGTTCAGACCATGACGCATATTGCCCGGTCTCCATCTCCAAAGTTATGGGGATGAAACCTTTAATGTTCGATACAGTGGAAGCAGGATGGAGTTTTGTAGATTCCATGATAAAGGTAAGGTAATAGAGGGAAGGAAAAAAAACAAAGAGAAGAGAGATCTGTGATATGAGGCAGCAGTAGGGTTCGAACCCTCTGTAACAACCTATCGTAACCGCACCATGATATTGTCCGCTTTGGCGGCCAGCACGCCCTCGGCGTCCGCCTCTCACAGTTTTCAAAACGCGTCATGATGGTGAAGGTATCCAGCCCCTTATAAGGAAGCCTTTGTTCTCCTTCACAACCGATGTGGGATGTCACAATCCACCCCCCTTAAGGGGTCCAGCGTCCTCGCAGGACCTAGCACCACCGGTCCGGCCCTGTCTCTGATACCATGATAGTTGATAAAAGTGGATCCTTGAGATCCCTCCTCTCTATTTCGAATATATATATATATATATATATATATATATATATATATATAGGGTAAAATACAATCTCCTATTTTGAGGATAGATTACAATTGATTTTATCTAAAGCTACAATATATTTACTATTAATAAGTAACCTATTCAAGTGAATAACTTATCTATATCCCGATTTGTTATTATTTGATAACTTTGTTATCATTATCGATAAATAAAATAATTTTTAACTTGAGTTTTATTGAAGATTTTACTAGTATTTGATTTTTCATTATATGAGGAAAATGATGTAGGTGTTAATGAAATAAATTAACTAATTTTCATATTAAGATTAAAGAGAAAAATGCCCGGATAGTCCCTGTGGTTTCGCCTTTTTTCACCTATAGTCCTCAACTTTCTAAAACTACCTGAATAGTCCCCAAGTTTTCATTTTTTGTTCCCGGATAGTCCCTAGGTCTAACTTCAGTTACTTTTCTCTGTTAAAATGATGTGAAATGACAAAAATACCCTTTCCTTAAAAGGCCAAACTATAGGGACTATCCGGGCATCTTCTTCATTTTTATTTATAAAACTCCACCACCACACTTCATCTTCAACCTCCACCCACCATCACCCTCCTCCACCCTCCACCATCACCGCCACAATTGCATATAGATTTTTGACCACTATATTCATCCGTGTAACCACAATTGCAAAATAAGAGTGTTAATCAAACGGATGAAGTCATGAAACGCAAGCTTAAAGCAGATTCACGTGTGATGTCCGTACAAACAACAATAATGACCTCACCCAATACGCCGGCGATTATACCGGAAAACTGTCGATCAGGTTAAAACTGCAAATCTAAAGCAATTCAATACCAAAAAAATGGCCTGAAAATCCACAAAATGAGATTACAACTTGAGGAAAACGTTGCGAAACAACAATAGAAGGAATTACAATGAAAATTTCTCTAAATGTTGCAAAAAGTAACACAGATCCGATCAAAACTATTTACAGTCATCGACGTTGACGATAACGTTTCAGATAAACGAAACTAACAGATCTTGCCGCTAAACTATCTTCCGGTAATGTAATCAATTACTAATTTGAAGAGATTCATGATTTCACATCGGAGATTGAAACTACGCCGTTTCAGCTGGTGGCGGAAGGTTGAGATCAATCGCTATGCGTTTCATCACCGGCTTCAGCTCTACAACTGACGAGGAGTTCGAGTCGTCGCTCAATGATTGCCGGAAAATAGCGCCGAAGTTTTGGTGAATAGGAACTTGACCGGAGAAGAAGATTCCGTCGTAGTAAAACATCTGTTTCGACTGCGGCGAGTAAAATCCGGTCGCCGGAGGAAAACCGTACATCGTTTAAAGAAGATGCTGGGATAGTCCCTATGGTTTGGTCTTTTAAGGAAAGGGTATTTTTGTCATTTCACATCATTTTAACAGAGAAAAGTAACTGAAGTTAGACCCCGGGACTATCCGGGAACAAAAAATGAAAACTTGGGGACTATTCAGGTAGTTTTAGAAAGTTGGGGACTATAGGTGAAAAAAGGCGAAACCACAGGGACTATCCGGGCATTTTTCTCAAGATTAAAAAATAGTTAAAGCTTTAAGAGTATCACAATAACATTCATGTCAAATCCTATAAATTTATTTTAGTTTTGGTACATTACATATTTGAGTTTTAGGATATGTAAAGGAGAAAGGGGGCAGTTCTAAACTTCTAATACTTGCACCTTGCAAGTGTAAAGACTGAAAGCTCAAGGAGGAGGTTGTAACTTGTAAATTCAAATAATTAAGTTGTTAAGATTAGGTAGTCACTAGATATAAGAAGAAGAGTAGTTTGTACATTAGTGAGAGCAAATCCATCAATTGAGTGTGTTTCTTCTTCTTTCGTGCGTTTCTAACTTTCCATGTGTTTGTGTGTGTATGGATTAAATATTGCAAAACTCTATTATGGTATTGAGCTATCATGACGATAAATAACCAACTCAATATTTTAATTTGAGTCATTTTCATAGCTAAAGAATTTATTAGTTTAAGAGTAAATTGTCAAAATCGGCCCTGAAGTTTGGGTATGTTTGTCATTTTCATCCAAAACAAATTTTTTGTACAATATAGTCCATCACTTTTGGGATTTTGTGTCATTTTCATCCAAACATCTAATTTACTTTATTTTTTCTATCAAACATTTAGATGAAAATGGTAAAAAATCCCAAATCTCAGGCACGATTTTGGTATAAAAGTTAGACGTTTGGATGAAAATGGCAAAAAATCCCAAAAGTGAAGGACTATATATATATATATATATATATATAGGTAGAGGATCCTGTAAAAAGTGCCCAAAGTGTGAGAAGTGTATTATAACACTATATATAATAATATATAACACCATATAAACACCGTATAACAATATGTAACACCATATAATACCATATAACACCATGTAACACTATGTAACATTATATAACAAATATAACACTATAGTTTGTCTGATAGCATGTCTATGATAGATGTATAGTGTTATATATTGTTATATAGTGATATATAGTGTTACATAGTGTTATATTGTGTTATATGGTGTTACATAGTGTTATACAGTGTTTATATGGTGTTATATAGTGTTATATATAGTGTTATATAATACACTTCTCACACTTCTCACACTTTAGGCCCTTTTTACACTATCCTTACCCTATATATATATATATATATATATATATATATATATATATATATATATATATATATATATATATATATTTTGAAAAGTAAGTGAAGGACTATATGGTACAAAAAAAAGTTGTTTTGGATGAAAATAGCAAACATGCCCAAACCCCAGGAACGATTTTGGCAATTTACTCTTAGTTTAAAGTTAGTTAACTATTTATTTTTCGAAATACTTAAATAGTTTTTTATTAGTTACTAGATAATTAATAGACTAGTTGAATGATACATTGACATTGTATGTATTTCTATGAGAAGTATGGTTAAACATTAGATTACCAACTTGGGTTTGTTGACAAATTCTTATAGCAGTAGGGCAAATATTACAAGTAGAAGAGTGCATATGTTGATTATACTACTCTTATTTGATTAGGTGATTGGACAATTAAAATACCCGATAGGACATGAGAATTACATGCTCAATTGTGAGGTGTGTTGCACATGTTATCGGGGTATATATTAACGTGTGATTTTACAAATATATAATGCTTGAATATGTAGATAGATACAAGCATAAAATTTGTACTGATGATACTTAAGTAGTGCAGGTTTCCTGTGATTTTACAAATATATAATGCTTGAATACGTAGATAGATACAAGCATAAAATTTGTACCAATGATACTTAAGTAGTGCAGGTTTCCAAATACGTTTGAAATATCCGTGTAAATCCATCTTTACTTATATTACTATTAGCATTGTTTGAATTGGTACATGTATCATTAAACTAATATCCGTTAATAGGCATGGATCAACCTCAAAGAAAATGATGAGCATGAATGGAAAATATGTCATGTTTGCTAGCATTGTTGGTTTTTACTATCGAGGACGCACAATCAAATTTCATGTACTAAAAGGAGCATCCTTCAACGAACACATGTTTCCTTCTCATATTGCTTGGTTTATGCATGAATGATTGAACGATTATGAACAACAAATGTTCGTTTTTATTAATTGTTGTCTTTTTTCTGAATACGTTATCTTTAGTGAACTTGTGCTAACTCATAAGGTATTGTAATTATTAATTAACCATGCATGTAACATAGGGATGAGCATTTGGTATCAAATACCAATTCCGTCCCGATACCATCCCGATCTCGATCTCGAAAATACCATACCGAATTTTTTCGGTACCGGAAACGGTATCCACGTTTTGGCATTTTCGGGATCGGTACCGGTTCGGTACGGTGCCGGTAAAATACCGAATTTTACCTTCAAGTACCGCTACCGTACCGACATATTTTGGTATCGGTATTGGTACCCAGTTTTGGCAAAATTCGGGATCGGTATTTTCGAGATCGGGACGGTATCAAGACAGGATCGGGATTTGCTCATCTCTAATGTAACATGTGTCTTTAGAAAGTGAATATAGCTTAGCCAATTGAAAGGAGTAAAGGTGTGTTGTAAAAAGACTAAAGTGGTAGAAGTGTTTTTGAAGTATAAAGAAAAAGTTCCTAGTTGTCCACCAATATGTTTCATATTTAGACTGAAGAGTTACCTAATTTCAAACATACATATTTACATAATTTAATCAGATATTTTTAATTTTTTAATACCTTCAAAATGAATTCAATACTAACATAATAGAACTATTTTAATTAGACATATTATATTATGAGCTAATGAAGTAATGATGTTAACTACATCCATACAAAATATACAAAATGTAGTTTAGTATACTAGTAATCAAAACTTAATTTAAAATGCCTACTTGCAAACTAAATGACTATAATTGGATTAATAAAAAACACTTACTTGCAAATTAAATAACTATAATTCGATTTAGACGGATACGGTATTTTCCAAAACAATTGCCACCATCCGAAATACAAACTTCAACTTCATCACTTGATGGAAACTGGTTTCCTTTTTTTTTTTTTTTAAGTTAAATGCCATTTTAGTCCATTTGGTTTAGTCCATTTTGACAGTTTAGTTCAAAGATTTCATTTTTCACTTGTGGGTCCAAAAAAGTTTTACTGTTGCCATTTTAGTCCACTGGGTTAACTTCATCCATTATCTCTTTTAACGAGAAGGGCAATTCGGTCATTTTATATGGCTGAATTGTCCTTCTAGTTAATAAAATTACATATAAAATGACCGAATTGCTCTTCTCGTTAATAGTAAAAATGGATTAAGTTAACCCAGTGGACTAAAATGACAATGGTGAAACATTTTTGGACCCACAAGCGAAAAATGAAACCTTTGGACTAAACTGTCAAAATAACCCAAACCATAGGGACTAAAATGGTATTTAACTCTTTTTTATATTTAAAGCTAAGTGATTATGTGGTTACAACTTTATTAATTTTTTTATTAAGGGGCGGCACAAATTTAGCAAAAGCATCATTATCAAGTTGCTTAATTTAAATTTATTTGAATAATAAAGCCAAACAATTACCAAATCATATTTATTTATCAATATACAAAAAAAAAATTATAAGTGAAAATAGATGACCTAAAACTGAGTAAAACCTTTATAATTTTTAATTTTTTTTGTAAATGAATTTTAAAACAGAATAAAAAAGAAAAAGCAATAAAGTGTCACTGAAAAAAAAAATTGACAAGTAGTGTCATTTATGTCATTTCAAGCTTTCCTGCCCGGTAAGCAAAGGCACTGTTTCAAACAAGTGATGACGTGGTCTGTACAAAGGGTATACAATAATTTGGGAAGGCCCACCCACAAATAATTCATAAAAGTAAAAATCATTCGATATCATTGGGCCTGTATGACAAAATAAATTTAAAACTTATAATATAACAATTTATAGTTTTGCTTAAAATATTTGAGATTTTAATTTAATGTGGTTATAGACTTATAGCTTCTAACACTGATGAACGTTAAAGGTAAGGAAATATTAACTATTTTTTACTGTAAAGTAAACTGTCATGTCCCTTCTTTATTTCGTTTTTGGTGGTTAGACTAAATGTTGTCGAAGAGGTGAGCAACCTGCCGCGAGCCACATCAGCAGGCCACCGCTAGCGAACACGACAACAGGATGGTAGCTTGGGCGAGCATGATTGATCAGGTGAGCGTGGTAGCCTGGGTGAGCGGGTGTTTTGGGTGTGGTAGCTTGGGCGAGCAGAGGTTAACCACAACATGCTCAAGTGAGAGGACGCACGAATGAGTAACGTGATAAGTAGGCGTCCTAGTCAGCGCCATGTGTTGCAATATTAGAGGATAAATCTGGGTTGTAAAGTGAGCGACAACAGATAGTCTCATAGCCATGCGACAACCTACAAAAGACTTGGATGACCACTCCAACGTATCGGACTGCCACCTCACCATTGTGCACCTGTTTGTGTCGTTGTTGATTTCTAGTTTTCTACTTTTCTTCATTTCAATGGGCCTCTAACGAGAATTAGGGTAAGTGTTTTGAGAGAGAGAAAAGAATATGAGGAAGACAGTGGAACACGTTAGAAAAATATTTCGCATGAATCACAATATGATTTATGTTATTGTAAAGGATATGAGCTAATGTTTTTGTTCTGTCAATATTGAACAAATTGAGTTGGGGTTGTCATTTTAGGGAGACTCACTAAAATAGATAACATGACCAAGCAAATCATCAAAATAAACATTGACTGCTTATTATGGCTTGGCCGATGTTTTTGTCGGCATAGCCCCCAAATTTTCTGGTTGATTTCGCTTACAAGGAATGTACGCTTTCCTGTTTTGCTCATAATCATCCTAATCAGCAAAATCAAGTAGAAAATTAGAAATTAGGATGTGAGTGGAATTGCCCTTGAAAACAAAATTGAAAATTAGAAGTGTTATTGGTTAGATTGCTAGTTGAATCATACTTTAAATTATTAAAATTTAATCTACTTGATAGTGTAGTATGTACATAAAATCACCTTAATATCCATTGTCATTCATGGCCGGAACTCTAACCCATATATACTATTTTGGGCCTTAAATTTCAGGTGCTTATAGCGATACTTTTTTTTTTTTCTAACACAGCCCTGATTATATATCCATATACACATATATAGATAAGGCTGTAAATGAACCGAATGTTCAGCGAACATTTCGTGAACCGTTTGGCGGAAAGTTCGTTTATGTTCGTTCCTTTAATATACGAACTAACATGAACAAGAAATTTCGTTCGATTAGTTAAATGAACGAACATGAACAGATGTCTCGTTCGTTCAATTGTGTTCGTGAACGTTCGGTAAGGTGTTCGTGAACTTTCGTTCATTTTATATGCGTTCGATTATGTTCGTATGTTTATGTTTTAATTAAAGATTTTTGTACTTTCATATATTTTATCTATACTTTTTATATTGTTAAACTTTTATTTAGTTTATTACCATAACAATTAAACTAGGAAACATTATTTCACTTTGTTTATGTATCATTTCCTTTTCTTTTCTCATTCTTTACATCGATGAATACGATCGACCTCCGTTCCACAATAAGGGATTCAAGTTCCAGTGCTACTCTATAGGCCATCCACCTTTATCCTTCGTTGCGTTGACCAAATTTATTTGTGTTCGTGAACCGTTCGTGAACACTCTCATTTCCTTAATGAACGAACACGAACAAAAAATCTCGTTCGGTAAGTGTTCATGAACCGTTCATGAACACATTTATCTCCTTAACGAACGAACACAAACAAGGCCTTGTTCGTGTTCGTTCGGTTCGTTTACTGCCCTATATATAGAGACATATACAAATATATAGAGACTAGACAATCTCTAAAATATTTGATTTAAGAGCTTTACCAATAAACCACAAATACAAATATATATATAGTTTTTAAAGTTATTTGTGTTGTAAAAGTGTAATCTTATTTTAGGTTTTAGCTATAAGATAATAAATGCAATCAATGAATCAAACTATCTTCAAATTAAACACTTTCAACATTACTAGCCACATAAAACGCTTTCAACATTTTCTTCTCAAGGATGTGACCATCTGTTTTTCTAACCTTTATTATGTTTGTTTCCTTCTAGCAAATAATTATGTGTTTAGAATTATAAAATTCTTTTGTACTATTACATATATTTTTTTTAAATAATACACATATATATGTATAGAGATAGTAAGAGTAAATTGCTAAAATCTTCTCTATTTATTCACATTTGCTAGATCCATTCAGAAAAGGTTTTTTTCTCATAGAAACCACTGAGATTTAAAAAAAGTTGCTAAATCCAATCAAAATGACTAATACTCTAACAATACTAAGTTGATAGAGGGGTAATTTAGTCTTTTTCTTAATTTATTTAACTTAGCCTTTTTTTAACAGGTTATATCTTGTTAATTTAGGGTTAAAATGGGGGCAAGATATAAATATCGTACACAAAGAATATAGTCAACATTCACATGTTGAATATCTAAAGTGTTATTCAAGGTTGCAGTTAACTCGTTAATTTGCGATACTATATAACTCATTTCTACTTAAGAAAATTACAATTTGTTTTTTGATTCTGATCATGGTATCAAGAAAACTTTTTGTGCAATGCTAACCTTGCCTCAAGCAATAAGTTTTCAGTACTCATAAATGTCACAACTTTGTTATAAGCAAATGCTTACCACTACGAAAATTTCTCAGGCAATAACCTTTTTTAAATTTGTTTTTCTGTGGAAAATATGTTTGTGTTCATAATCGACTCATGTATCCATCATTCTTCTACTGGAACTTCATCACTGATCTGCAGCATAACCCCTAAGAATATATATATTGTTCGGTTTTTTTTTCGGGTTTCAGATTTTTTGAGGTTGTTCAGTTTTTTTTTTGCTAGGAAAAATGACCCAATAATTAACCCGTTTAAAGTTTGGGTTGGTCAGGTTCAGCTTAGTTCGGGTTAGGTTGTTTTGCATTTAGGTTTAGATATAAAATAAAAACAAATATTTTTAAAAAATCATCAAAACTCATATTGCTATTAAAAAAATATCATAATTTCAAACATGATGTTATAGTGTTTAAAAATCTCAAAACTTAATGATCCAATTACTAGAGATTCCAAACTAAAATACATCTATAAAAATGGTAAATTAAATAAATTAAAATAATGACTAAATTACCCATCTATCAACTTAGTACGTATTGTTAGAGTATTAGTCATTTTGGATGGATTTAGCAACTTATTTTAAACCTCAATGGTTCCTACGAGAAAAAAACCTTTTTTTTTGGATGGATCTAGCAAATGTGAATAAACGTTAGGGATAGGGGTGTAAACGAGCCGAGTCCGAGTCCGACTAGGCTCGAGCTCGGCTCGCTATGTTTTTATGAAGCTCGAGCTTGAGCTCGGCTTGGTTCGAGCTAAGGCTGGCAAATCGTGTCTTAACAGGTTTAACAGGTTTCTGGCGGGCGCACAACATAAGTTTCAAACATGATTACGACTCGTTTAACTACTTTCTACCTCATGTTTATAAAACAGTTTTATGTTTTATGTACAAAGATGAATAAATGATAGATCCTAACATTGTAATTTTAATTATTTTAAAAATTAAAAAAAGTTATAGGGTGTATTTTTCAATCAAACAGGTCTAATCGTGTCTTAACAGGTACCCAATTGCCAGCCGAGCCTACTTCTCTGAGCTCGAGCTCGGCTCGTTAGTAAAACCCAAAGCTCGAGCTCGGCTCGACTCGGCTCGAGCTTTTTCGAGAACAATCTCAAATGAGCTAGAAGCTCGGCTCGAGCTCATTTCAACAACGATTAAGCGAGCCATAGCTCGGCTCACCAATGTTATCATCATCATTATTATATTATATATATAAAAAACTAAAATTTTGTTTAGGCTCGTTTGGGCTCGCGAGCCTAAACGAGCTTTGTATTTCAGGCTCGAGCTCGGGCTCGTTAAAGCTCGACTCGTTCGAGCTTTTAACCGAGCCGATCACGAGTAGCTCTCGAGCCTCTGGGCTTGTTTACACCCCTAGTTAGGGACAATTTTAGCAATTTAACAAACCACGTGCTTGTTCGAAAGGTATGTTAGTAATGGTTGGTTTTATGAAAAAATTTTGTTAAATATATATATACCATGGGAATATTTGAAATGATATTAGTGTTAGATATTTGATACACCTTTGAGTTAAACTTGAGTAAAAGACCAGTGTAAACATGTTAATATTTGTAAGACAGACAATATTGCCGATAATGGTTTTGCCCCAATAGCTTAAAAAGTGTCATTTTGAATGGAGTTAAGGTCGCGGAGTAGATTAGAGAAAAAGTACAAAGACCAGGAAGGAAAATGACATTTTTAAACTATTGGGAAAAAACTGTTAAAATAATCAAACCGCAGGAAAAGAACTCATACTTAACAACAAGGTGGCTTAACTGCTTAAGGATAAGTTAAACCAAGCCATTGTTTTGGGCTTCACCTCTCTGAGGCCCCCATTTATTTAAAACTCTTATGAGTATACTTATGGAAATTAGGTGATAATGTAAAAGAGAGACCAAATAAGGGATATTCAAGATCATATAAGCCAAATGTACTAAAGTATCATTTAGTTTTATATGTGTAATCCCGCCTAAAATCTCTCTCTATGTTGCAATTGTTATAGGGTCAAAAGTAACTTATTTCTACTTTCACAAAACGGCCACTAGCCTGAGTCGGCCCGGCCTAGCTTATCAATGCTTCACAATGTTAAAAGATATACACATAAATTAAAAATATATGTTTAAGCTTATAACCAACTAGTTCTATACCCGTCCGGTGGACAGGCATTTTAATGGTATAATGACGCAAGAATTTTAGTATAGGTATTCTAAAGAAAACATTATTTGTATAAAACCAAAAATAAAGCGTGAGATTTCTAATCAAAAGAGTCATATGTAGATATATATTATGCCTAAAAACATAGCAAAGTGAGGTTGTTAGCAATTCCAATAAATCAAATTATATCAAGTCTTTAAATTAGCCATTGACTCCCAAAACATAAGATCGTAGATAGGTAGGTGATCGCACAATGTCAAGTAACAATCATGTAAGCTAAATATAAGACATAAAATGTTAAAGTTTCATGTAACAAACTTGTTCTTTATGAAGTAATGTATTGGCTTCCGACGTGATCTCCTAGAACTTAGTCTCTCATGAGATTCATCTACAATAATGTGTTAAATTTCGTGCAACAAATATGTTCTCTACGAAGTAGAGTATTGGCTTCCGACGTGATCTTCTAGGTCTTAGTCTCTCATCAGATTCATCTGCAACATACGCATAAACCAATGTGATGGGAATTTATGATATATTAAAGAATTAAATTGTTTACGAGATTCTAAGAATGTAATAACATAATAGTAACTAGGTAGGTAGAAAAGGTAGTAACTGCTTCAACTTATACCACCCGCACCTCCTCCATGATGCGTCGGCTTGGTAACTGACTTCTTTAGATAACAAATACGAATCTGAATTAGAAAACACATGTTTAATATAGATAAATAAAAAAACTACTTCAATTCCCACTATCCTACATCTTCAATTCGTTGGGTAGTTTGTTGGGTTGAGCAAGTTGTCAATATATAGTAGTAACTATGTTAATTAATAAGTTTTTATTAATACATAAACAGATTCTTAGTTTTTAATTTTTTTAGTTATACTTATTAAAATGACAAATGTAGTTTTAGTATATATATCTATAGGTTGTGTGAAAACATATTCAGTTGTACACAAAGTTTCTATATTTTTCGTCATTAAAACATGAATTAAGAGTTTGTAAATTCATCATCGCCAAAACCGTTTTGTTTTTTAACACATCATAAAGTTTGTTTTAATTAATAAGTGATTTTTTAGATGGTATATTATTGCTATTGAAATTCTTAAAAATCCATAGTCACAATACGTTTAATATGTTGACAACAAAGTCTTTCATGTTTGCCGACAGTCTACAAAGTTACATTGGCAGGCTGCAATTAAGTCTAGGCTTTTTTGACAAATTCAAGTTCGGGTTGCTTTGGGTTAATGCTTCTGTGCGACATAACCAAATAAATGTTTCAAATGTTTAGCATTGTTTATCGAGTTATATGATTACAAAAAATGATCGTTGAACCATACCTTTGGGAGTTTATTCATATGCACGTTCGTCAATGCACCACGTGAAAAGAGAATTCGCAAAATTAGATACAAATTTGCATAACAAATTTTAGAGTGTGAATTAAAATACTTTTTTTTTCGAAAACATAATGCATAAAACCATTTACCTCCTCAGGTTATCATGTCACATTCATTCTAAAAATTGAACAAAACAAATTAGTGATATTTACTTACGAAAACTAAGAAGAAATATACATTAAATTAAGATACTAAGTTTACCTTTTGTGTCGGTTACAAGATGTTTTGGTCGAGGCGTTACCAGATGGTGCGGTATCCCGGATATTTTAGCGTTTGACACTAAAGACTTGGTCGAGGCGTTCAAGAGTTGTGGCCGTGCGCCGGTTTACAAAGAAGCGATTCAAGGTTTTATTATCATTACTTGTTGGCGTATATGGAAGGCCCGGAATGAATTGCTATTTGGAGGTAAAGAAGCAAATATGGCGGAGATAATCTCGGACATAAAGGCGTTTGGTTTTTTATGGTATAAACATAGGCATAAGGATAATTATTGTGATTGGGAATCATGGTGTAAATTCAACTTGATGTAATGGGTGTTTAGAGCCTGCTTGTTCTCCGCCTTGAAGACGAGTTTGTCGGTTTTTAATGAAGTTTAATTTTCAAAAAAATAAAAAAAATGCAATACCAATAAACTATGAGTGACTTTCAACTTATTTAACTTGTGGCATGCGACCCGTTGGCCTTTTGGCTAATTGCTTTTCATTCAACCCGCTTGATAAACCGAAAAACAACCTAAATTGGCCCATTCTTAAAGTAGACATGCCAAATTTCCAACTCTAAGGCTATATGGTACGGAAGGGCTTGAAAATAGGCGTTGTACGACATGTGGACGTCACGTCAACACGCATAAGAAATTGGGCGTGGTGCAAAAACAGGGGGCGTGGGATGGACGTGGTGTGGTGGGCGTTATTGGAGACGTGGCACACATTTTTTGTTATTTTTTATTATTGAGAACTATAAAAAATGTATTTAATTTTCTTAAAATACCTATATAATAGTTAACAATAACAAAAAAGATTACATAATTTAAATAAAAAAAAGATTACCGAAGTGGTGTTCGGTACTTCGCCTCTTTCATAGCGGTTGTTCGGATCGTAGTTGCGGTTGTGTGGATGCATCCGTTTTTATAAAAAGTTGAGAGGTTTAATAAAAATAAAGGTTGAAATGGAATTGGGTAGAAGGGAGGGAGGTGAAAAATGGTAAAAGGGTTGAGTTTTTTACATAGGTGGATTATAATATATTTTTTTAAATTGCGTCGTTCCCTGGCGGCTATAAGTCACACCAATCACCAACGGCGATAAGTCACACCAATCATCAAACGCCACGTTGACCCACACTTTACCTCAACACCGGTGGAAATGTTCAAGCCCAAACAACAACGCCGTAAACGGTGTGGTGTGTGCGGCGTGGAAAGGCATAAAAGCCCTAGATCTACGCTCACACCGTGTGTGATCTAATGTAGATACAGTCATTTAGGAATTGATCCAAAGATGGATTGTATTTGATTATCATAGCCATCGAGTTGGAAGATTGGATCCCATCCAAAGTCCTTTGGTGGTTGAAGGAACAAAATTCCCATGAAAGATTACATTTTGAGTTAACATACCAATCAAGTGACTACAAAAATCATTCATCATCATATGCAAATCACACTTTCAAACAACAAAAGTTTGATCAACCCGTTTGATATAAAGCATACTAGGGTCTTTCCCTCTACTAATCATACGCAAAAGTCAAAAAAAAAAAAAAAAATAAAAAAATAAACTGATAGTCCCATTTTTCTTCTCTTCAATCTTTCCTCTTGATCAAGACACATGCAAAGATCACATCTATATTTTCTCTTTTCCTTTTCCTTTGTTCCTGTCATTCATCCATACAAATGTACTAGTAGGGTGCCCGCGCGATGCGGCGGGGACGTCACTTTGAATTGCGACACTTATTTCCATTTGTGTATCAATCACCTCGGATGTATATATGAAAATGGGTTGAACTAACCGGAAGTCTATTTCTAATTAGGGGTATTCACGGTTCCATTTAGAACATGAAACCACCCAAATCGATCATCATTTTGGTTTCACGATCGTTTTTTTAGCTTTCGATCAGTCGGTTTCAGAAAACTTCAAACCATAGAGAACAGATTGGTTTACAAGTTATACCAAAAACAAATTGTAAAAAACCAAACCAGACCATAACATTTGATTAAATCCCTATCTCACATGTCACATTTTCAAATCTTATTAGGTTTTTCACGCTTAATTTTTTTGAACGGTTCTTCACTGTTTTGTGTTCTAAATATTATAATCCTAAAGAAACTTAATTAGACAAAAAAATCATTATTTTGTATCATCAATGTATCATATTTTATAATGTAAACAACCTTCTTTATTAAAATTTGGACGACTTGTATAGTTTGTATTGCTTGTTTCTAGACAACTTATGTTAAATAATTCTGCAAAATCTTGTTCGCTTTACGTGTACTTGTCATACTTTATTTTGGACATATAGTATAAATCCCTAAATCTCGACGAAACCGTTGGTTTTTTAGAGTTTTACGGTTTGGTTTTGATTTACAAAAAAAAAAGAAAACTGTTACCACGAATTGGTTCACGGTTTGACCTAAAAACAGTGAAAATCGAACCGTTCACACCTTTAATTCTAATTTAATAAACATGGTAAATCAACTTATTCATGTTAGATTATTGAAATAATGTAATTCTTATAATCACAAAAAGCTAAATTTCTTTTGGACAACAGGTGTTTGGATCAACTCGAACATTACCTTTCAAAAAGCCACCTGTGTGACCATTACACTCACATTTTTCCCTTGCAACAATTCACATCCATGTCATGTTTTCTTGTCCCAAAGAACCTCTTCAAGCCACAATTCTACCTGTAAACGATTTATTATAATGTATTATTGGAAAAGGAAATGGGTTGAAAGGGTTAATCAAAATACCTTATCAAGATTAATCTTGTGTGAATCAGAAAGGAGAAATCCATAAATGAAGCCGATTATTTTGCGGGAGCAAATACAAATAATATAACAGTAGAATCATGTACAAGGAAGTGTGTTGCAATAGTGGTGAATTGATAATGTTATAGTGGACCACTATACCACTTGTATCCAATATTCTTAGAACCACCATAATTAGCTTCATGACTGAAACGGATGGTGGTTTTTAGTAGACTAACGTCCATACCTCATAGGGCGATATATAAGGGAAGATTGTTGAAGAAACATACTCATAACCCATCTTCCCAAAATCTAGGCATTACATGATGAAGTAAGATTCTATTTTGCAGGGATGATATGCAAGGGATGAAAAGATTCTATTATGCAGGCATGATACACAAGGGATGATCAAAAAATACTAAAATAGGAGTAGGATAACCCAGCAATGTCATATAATCAAAATTTTTTTTGACACCAACCAGGTATAACCCGTTTAATTAAACCGGCTGTGTTTGTGTGAACTTGTTTAACCCGTGAATTAATCATGTCAACCCGATAGCCCGTTACGACCGGTTTATCATGGGGAAAAAAAAGTAAAATGTAAATGGATTGAGGAATGAGGAATCGGGCTGACCAGTAAAATACGATAACTTTTGGTATTGATTTTGGGTAGGAATCACTAATGTGCTTGATCCCGATTCTGATGAAAATTTTCGACCTCCAACGATGACACAAGTTTCCCATATCGAAGTTAAAAGAAGTATTGCTGACCCAGCTAGTAACCCAACACCAGTTAGAACATACTCTTGAGCTACATCTTTAGTGCCCGACAGTCCAGATACTACAAAAAAGGATATAGACACGTTTAGCATTTTTTTTACCGAAGTTACCAAACCTTTTCGGTTTACAACCTGAGCTGGTTTGGCCAAAAAAAAAAACACGAAATGTACGCCTTTATTATTAAGCACTTAATAAAACAGATGGTAATCTTTTCACTTTTAAAGATCTGATTTTAGAATTGAAGGAATAAATATGTGAAAAAATTCGATAACTACTATGATTAACAACTTTTAACTTTTTATTCAATAAACAGAGGAAATTACGTACCGTTAGGATCTGTGAGCATTGAAATATCCGCTAGTCAAACGATCAATCATGCATGTTCATCGTCGCAAAATAATGAAACCTTCGTGAAAGTTAGCGAAAAGTGGAAGTGGAAAAAGGAAAAAAAAGGTGAAAAGTAAGAAGAAAAAGCTACCATTCATCCAATTTTGGGGAGGTTGAAAGTGGAACGACGTACGGTGAGGCTGCTCCGGCGGAGAAGAAGGAAGTGATTCCGGCGTAAGAGTATTTGATCGGACATGGTGGAAGCCAAGTGTCAGAAATGGTAGAAAGAGAGTGAGAGTGGCAGTTGTCATCATCAATGTAATGCTTTTTTTGAGTTACCCATTTACCCAGCGTAATACCCATTCTGACCTACGAATTATTTTAAATAGATATCATACAACCCATCCTGACCCATCCTTAATTATTTTGTTAACCCATCATGACCCATCCTCATTTTTAAAATGACCCAAAAAACCCAAATGGGTTTTTATTGCCAGGCCTAATTATACCTCTTCTAATGTCCATTGCATTCATACCAGCTTTAACCAATTTGCACCCTTATGAGTATATTGCACGTGTAAGAACTGTTGCGCAAGTAGTACCTGAAACAAAAACCATCAAAACAATTGTGACAAGAGATGAAAGATATATTCAACCTACACCTAGTAAGATGAAAGATATTTTCTGAGTTGAACATGCTAGAACCTTTGATGTTGAACCCTTTTTAGTTAAATCTTCTAGCTTAAACCATTAAAAATGAAACTAAACCCAAATTGACCCATTTTATAAGTAATAAAAAAGATTTGGAAGCTGAGAACATGTTAAAGCATTTACAAAGGTAGAAGATTATAACTGCTACATAAGTCCACAACAATAAAGGAGAGAAAGGCACTGCATGACTAAGAAACTAAACCCCAAAGAAAGATATGACTGGTGAAATAATGTTATCATCCCATTTTCTAAACATAACAAAACTGGAAAATTTGGAAAAACACTACTGCTACATAAGTTCATGAGGTTGTGATACGAGCCCGCTAAAGGTTTATACGAGGAGGAATAAAGGTCGGGTCAAAGCAAGTGAGACGGGTCAGCTTAATTCAGTGTTTGGATATTGGACTGACCCATTGGGTCAAAGCTGTGAAGAGATGGAGTGGTGGGGAGCAGTTAACAAGCCCACTTTCAGGAGTAGTTAATCTCTAGAGATGTTTTAGCAGGCCATTCATTTTCATTTTACATAGTTCATGTTTTTAATCATTTGATTTCTTTTGTATTGGAGACTTTGCCCATCTCGAATCGGGCCGCTTATTTTCAATTCAATCAAAGTGCCTGCTCTTTTTATTTAATTTGTATCAGGTTGGCACCTTTAACTATCACATAAACCATGCTCTCAAGTTTGGGAAAATTTGTGCCAGCTGACACCAATCTACAAACAATTTTACCAATATTCGTTTTCCTTAACTAACCCTTGTTCAAGACCTGAAAGTATTCTCACCTGATATAAGTAAAAGCAAGATGTTACCTTCTAAAACAATTGTAAACCCTAGCTCATCTCCACACCAATATCTGTGAGCACAAAAACGTCATTCATTAATTAATTGATTACCCAACCAACTCCATGTATATTTTTGCAACCTAGATTCACTGACCCGCTAGCAGCCCATATCAAAACCTGAATACCCGAATAACCCGACTCGTAAAACCTAACTCATAAAACCCGACTGACCCAACCCGGTTAAATTACCCAAATAACACCCCTAATTCTGGGTTAAATAGCCAAATGTACCAAGCACCCATGTTGTTACATGAGTTTCTTGACCCACGGGCATTAACTTGGTGAAACCAAATTCTGGTACCTGTGAAAACCATTTAGTTACCAATTTTAAATTGAAGAAAATTATTTATACCTTTGCTTCATAGTCACCACTCAAAACTTCAGAAGAATATTAGTTGATTTGAAGTCTTTATGTACAACATGAATTCCAACTGCAGAACATGAATGCAAATAAGCAAGGCCTTTTGCTACCCCCTCCCCATTGCCACTTTAAGCCTCACAAGTCAATCCATCTTCTTTTCCCCAATTTGTGATCACTTTGTTTGGAAGACAACATGCACCAAATGTTTAACCAACATAAATACTCAGATGACAACATGTATTCATAAACCAGAAACCTGTGCTTTCCGTCTGCACCTCCAAAAAATTCAGTTGTGTTGTCATAATTAGGTTGTAATCACCACAAAACAATCAGCTGTGTTGTCCTAATAAAAATTTTAACACAAAAGAAAAATGATGCAAGAATCAATTAAAGAAAATCATTGCTTACATCATGGACTTTGAATGAATTTCCTGTGCTAACAAGGGTACTGCAATATTTGATTTTAGAAAAGATGGTGGAGTGAAACCCTTCTTGTGTGATTCAACATACTTTTGAAGAATGCCCCTTTATCCTACACTCAATTGCTTACAACAGTAAATGATTAAATATATAAAAAAATCATAGCCATTTTGACCAATTCTCTTGCATAAACATAATAATTTGATCAAAATAAAATTAATTATACAATATACCCACCAATCGTAGCACCACTTGTATGATTACACATGACAGGACAGATGAAGACGTGCAAAGAAATGGTGTGGCCGCACACTATGTTTTAGTGAAACAACTCTGGTTACCTCTACAACAACAACTCCGGAAAGTTGAACATAATCTTAATAAAAATATGAGCATGAAAAGTGTCTGCATATCTGAGGCAACAAAGTGTAAATATGAGCATCAAAAGCATAAGAACGCATAAACTCAAATCAGTAACAGCTAAAATCAATGCCAAATTTCCAGTTAAATTAACCAAGCCATATTAACTTTGCAAGGGCGCTCAAAAAGTTGCTAGAGAAAATTTTAGTAAACGGTTGTACATCCTACAATCCTATTTTCCATGCATAATATTTCAACCAGATTTGCTTTGATGAAAATGATTAAATTATAGCTAAGTCTTTCAGGTCTTGTAGTTTAATGTACAAAGTAAATACTATTATATGCAAAAACATATATAATCAATAATTTATCATCCATTCAGATTCAGAGATGAAGCTATAAAAGAGTAAACTAATTTCGACAATTTCAAATAACAGGTCAAGAAAAGCTTAAATGTAAACGGGTCAGACATTACCTGCAACATTTAACAAGCAAGTGTGGTTGATATGATGTTACCAGCTTCTGCTTCATTCCAATCAACAACAGGAGCCGACCGTTCCTGCAACATTTAACCAGTAATTTAGTCAAACGATAATTTGAAGATAAATGATATTCCCACGATTACAAAATGCAATCATTGGAACCATAATTACAAGCAACTTATCAGTATAAACAATTTAAAATGAATATAAATGAACAATAAAGAAACAAATTAGGTCTAATTTCTCAAAATTGAGGGAGAATCCATATGAACTGAAATCAACACATACAAAAGAGCAAACTCACACACAATTTACAACAATCGACAAATAAATACTCGTACAATTGCAGAAATTCAATCATCAAAACCCTAACTACAAGCAACTTGTCTGTATAAATGATTTAAAACTGAGAAGGGTCACCAAACCAGTAAATTAGAACTTGTTTATCCCCATAGATAAACCGGCTGTGATGTGCCGGAAGTGATGATGAATATGTCAACCCAATGATGATTCTTGAAGGGTGTGTTGTGGGAGAAGCAACGATGAGTCTGGGGTTTTTGGGAGAGAGGAACGGGAATTCAAATATTAGAAAACCTGAGATCCGCATTCTGTTGTAAGGTGCATGAATTTAGCAACTAACTATTATGGATATAATTTTGTTAAAATTGAAGGATTAAAGTGTAATAAGTTTAGGGGCTAAAAAATAAATCTATTAGTTATATTAAAACAAAACAATTTTGGCCACTTGGCATTTCCTTAAACCATTTTTTGCCACCTGTCAACTTAATAGTACACAGATTTCTTCTTTGGGCGGCAACTAAAACCCTAAACCAAAATACGCGTAGATGGCTTCCTTCTCCTACAATCTTCTTTCATTATCGCAAAATAGGTAACTCTTTTTTTCCTTCTTTTAGTGTTCATCTCTTTCCTTACGATACACACTTTCCATAAATTACTTATATTAAAACAAAACAATTTTGGCCACTTGGCATTTCCTTAAACCATTTTTTGCCACCTGTCAACTTAATAGTACACAGATTTCTTCTTTGGGCGGCAACTAAAACCCTAAACCAAAATACGCGTAGATGGCTTCCTTCTCCTACAATCTTCTTTCATTATCGCAAAATAGGTAACTCTTTTTTTCCTTCTTTTAGTGTTCATCTCTTTCCTTACGATACACACTTTCCATAAATTTGAAATCAGCTTTCTTTCCTTCTTAATTCCAATAAAAAACCCTAATCAAAGCTGATTTCACCATCAATCTTTCTGTTGGTTCTCTTCTGTTGTTTTCTTCAAACCCTAGAATTGATTGTTCTTTGTTGAGGCTTGATGTAGAGCTCGAATTGATTGTTCTTTGATTGGTCTTGGGCTCGAATTGATTGTTCTTTGTTCATGTCAGCGATGATGGCTATTGAATAAACCCTAGATGATGGCTATTGAACAAACCAAACAACCCAGGTAACTTTCTCTTCATCTTCTTGACCTGAAGAGTTCTAGGGCTAATGTACGTTTAATGTACCCTAGCGACCGAAGAATCGTGTTTAATGTACGTTTAATGTTAATTCATGATTCCTACATCCATCTTTTTCTTCGATTGTGAATTGTACTATGTGTGTTTGAATTGTTATTTTTGTTTGTGTGTTGGTTTTATTTGATTTGGGAATCTAGGGTGTCTGTTTGTTCAATTTACAAGTTAGGGTTATTTTTTTTCTTTCACAATTTAGGTGAAATTCAGATCTGTATTGCAATTAGGTAGGTAGAGATCATTCATTAGGTACGATGCAGATTTGTTTGTTCTTTAACATATATTGTTGATTTTTTGTTTAAAATTTTCCCATTTTTTGATTGTTGTTCTATTCTCTAATTTCATCATTAATCCTTTTTTAGTTGGTGTTGTTGGAGTGGTTTATATGGTGTGAATTGTGTGTCTGAATATAAAAGAGAAAATCCTAATTTAGTTTTCTTAGTATGTAGATTCCTTTCATTTGATTTACTTTAATCGATGATTTGAACGCTTATTTAACCTTACTTGAATGGCCGATCATCATTTTTTTCCATTTTATTTGCTGTAGTTGATGACATTGAATGCTTATGTAACCATAATTGATTTGCCGATTTCTAAACAATTTTTTTGTCTAATTTTTACAGGGAAGCAGGTTATGTGCTTGAAGATATGCCTTACTTAACTGATCCACTCAGGCAAGCTTTTTATGTAATGAATTTAATTTATAAGGAATTGAAATTTGTGGCAGATTATTAGTTTATAGTATGTAGCAGTTGAATTCTTTTTTAATTTGATGGTTCATGTTTTGTAAATATGGGTTCAATTTGCTTTATGGTTCATTTGATTGTGATTTGGAATAGCTTCATTCAAGGTAGACATGAGATCGTGTCTTAGTACATGTTTTGATATATTTTTTTATTTTTTTCTCACCAGCAACTTTATATTTTTGTTAATGATTTAGTGAGTCTGTACATGAAGTTGTCAGCCGGGGATTCAAGGATCAACACCGGCAGATTTAAGTTAGCACTTTCTATTTGAGAAAATTTGCATATAAAATAATGTTTAGATTCCAAATTGACAATGCAGGGAGTAAGAAGTTTTTTTATCGATAGGTGAAAAAGTTTAGTTTTCAACAACTTCAGGTGCTTTTGGTGTACAACTATCATTTAATCTCTCTCTCCGATATACTACTGTCACGGTAAACATCTATAAATTATGTACTCATTTTTTATCATATGTTAGACGTGGCAATGTAACCCATTTACCTAGAGTGGGTTGATTCGTGACACGTTTAATTTTACCTTTAAAGAGTCACCAAGTTACTGTTTTCAAGTTTGGTTTGTTAATTTACTTTTGAAGGTTGTGATGATGAGAAGAGCTTGGAATAAGCCAAAGCTGCTGGCAAAGGTACAATATCCCCAAATACCTTTTGCTTTTGAAAAATGACACGTATAACATCCACTTGAGCTATTCTTTTCATGTTTGAGAACATAATTTGATGTACTGATAGGTTGTAGTGTATGAAGTAATCACATGAATTACAATACAATTACTGATCTTGCTACATTTTCAACATTTCTACTTAGGCGGCCAGTATACGTAGAAATCGTGGAACATGAGAGATGAAACAACTTAATCCATAACGTGCATTTCCCCTTTGGATCCTTAACCTCAAGGATTTAGCTGGAACATTTGAGGAAGCTATGAGCATTGAGCAATGTCTGAGCAAAGTTCCCATGTACTGAGGGACGAGCTTTTAATTTTTTTTTTCTAAAGTGAGTTTGTTAGTTATATGTATTCTTATATGATCATAATATTATATAATAATGCATTAATATGTTACTAATTATATTTATAATGAGAACTTTATATTTAAGGAGTTTAATTTGCGCGTTTTTTCGAAAGTTAAGTGTTCATGGAAAGCAATTACGATTGCGAAGGTACGTTACGAGCTCCGCCCCTCGGTTTGCAAAGTCTGTGGTCTAGAACAAAAAGCTTATGAAAGCAAGCTCATGTTGGGTCATTTTCTACTACGAAAATAATTTGCTAACACTCTTTTGGTTGCAGTTTGTAACAGGAATGGTACATCGACATGTAGAAGAATTTCAGAGATCAAATCCGGATCCACCTGGATTTACTTGAACGTAAGTTGGGTAAACTTTTATGTTACTGTTATGATACATTTAGATAATTGTAAGTGAGATTTAAGTCTTTTGTAATATTACTTATAATATATAATTATACTGATCTTATATATCTGGTGTGAATGTTGAATTTTAGGATCAAGATGTCTTCATATGGTCATCAGATGGACTGCGAATATTATGCGTGAGGTGTCTCGGCTCACGAGGGGTCGGGTATGCATATTGAATCATGAATGTGAATATTCTGTGTGAAGTATCTCGAGCCAATTATCATTCTATAATTTGGGGAGTTTGGTAAGAACAAGGTAATTATCGAATGAAAATGATAGCTTGCCGGAATTAATAAGCCCAATTCGAGAGGGGCGTAACTCTCCGATAAAAAGGTTTCAAATAACAAAAAACAACAACAGAAAACCAAATGACAAAAAACCTGAAATTAAAGTTGCCATTACTAAATTAATTAACTATTGCTAACTCCCCACTAGCCACTAAAGTTGAACGGGTCAATAGGGGCTCCCAGAATAATCTATGGAGCTGCTCTAAAGACCCACCCATTTCTACTCAGGTCACATTTTTCTTTCTCTAGAACATACTCTCATTAGTCGAATCATATCAGAGTCTCAAGTCAAGAATTATCCTTACTTTAGTTTTCCATCTAATTAGCATTACCCCTTACTTTACAGGTTTCATTTTCACATATATTGATCTGTTACAAAGGTTTGATACATTGGTATTTATTGAAGCCTCTTATTTCCAATTTTGATATTTAATTTTTATTTGATTTGCAAATGGCAGCCTCTCTATCCTTGTGGATAGAGGTAAGGTCTGTCTACATCCCACCCTCCCCGGACCCTAGAAGTAGCTTGCTATTTGTGGGATTTACTGGGTATGGTTGTTGTTGTTATTTGATTTGCAAATGGTCAACTGAAAGTTTCCTAATGGTGCTTACTTGCTGCAATTTACTGTAACTATTCAAAGAACTACATGTTGATAGTCAAAATGATTACAATTGAGTTTCTAAAATATGTGTTTGTATGATTTCATGACAGATCTGTGTAATTACCACTTTTAGTTCCCCAGTTTCATTAATTACCTCGCTTTCATCCTTGAACGGGTCAAGGTGATTTGGTTATTAATTTGTTCGTTTGGTAGCAAAATGGATGATCATTTGTGTTTTAGTCCACCCGCGAACCTCGCGGGTTCTTAAACTAGTAACGTATAAAAGACTAAATTACCCTCGTTTTAGGGGTCTATCTATAAATAAAGAGGGGGAAAAGTTCTTATTTTTTGGGTATCTTAAAATACCCCTCACTCATGCATTATAATATAGTATAGATTATACATGAACTCGAAGCCGCTCCGACCCCGAAAATCATATTATACATATGAACTCAACACGACCCGTTCAACCCGGTTTTTTAATTTTTTTTTGAAACTAATATATTAAAATTTACTTAAAAAACACAAATTTATATAATACAATTATATTTTAATTACAAAATCTTATGATAATTTCTTCTTTTAATTTATAATTATAGGATAAAATACCCTCGTCAGCGAGCCGTGTTTGAGTGTTTGCGAGCCCCCCATGCTCAGGATTTCCTGTCTGTTGTTCCTATCGAAGGTTTAGGGCAATGTATGTCGGCTGTGGAATACCGGGCTATCCTCAAGTACCGTTTAATGATACCCCTTTTCCCGGCTGATGACCCGTGTCCTGTATGTCGGAAGTGTTGCTTGGATTCTTTTGGGGAGCATGCAGTACATTGCAAAGAATTACCGGGCTTTAAGTATCGACATGATTTAGTTCGAGATGTGCTGTATGATATCCTTAAGCGAGCAGGGATCTCGGCAAAAAAGGAAGCTCCGGTGAACTTCTTGACTGATCCATTAGAAGGGAGATCTACGCTACGGCCTGCTGACATTCTTGTTTTTGGATGGGAAGGAGGGAAACACGCGTGTGTCGATTTGACAGGTGTGTCCCCCCTCGTTGGGTTAAGGGACCACGGGTTTGTGGCGGGACATGCGATTACCAAGGCAGAGGCGGGCAAAGTAGCTAAACACGAAAAAGCTTGCATCGAGAATCAACACGTGTTCGTTCCGTTCGCTTTCGATACATTTGGCGCTCTCGCCCCTGACGCGGTGCGGTTCCTTAAGCGGGTTCAACAGGTGGTAAGCAGTAACACCGCACATGTTAAGGGGCAAAATTTTGTGTTTAGCAGGGTAGGGTTTGCTATTCAGAAAGGGGTAGCGGCGCAGCTTGTTGCTCGTCTACCTGCCATTAGTTTGTAATCGTATTGAGTTTATTATTATGAAATAAAAATAAGGTTTAACCTTAAAAAAAAAAATTATAACATAAAATATATTGTAAAAGAATATAATATAATATAAATGTGTTAAATGGGTCAACCTGCTAACCCGACCGGGTTGACCCAAACCCGACCCGTTAACCTAAACGGTTCGTAGGTTCAACCTGAAACTGACCCAAATCCGTTTAGACTAAACCTAACCCGCAAATTTCGTGTTAGGTTCGAGCCGTGTCAAAAATTCACACCCCAAACATCAGGGACAAAAACGACAAGATTTCAAACCTTTCGATCCATATACGAAAAATAAACCCTTGGACGAAAGTCGCAAAAATAATCAAACCTTAGGGACGAAAATAACATATTACTCACAATTGATCAGGTTGATTCACATATTCCCCAAAGACTTCTTTCATTGTCATATCCCGGTCAAACTGCAAAGAGTAAAAGTTAAGTTAAACAAAATTTTGAACCAATTAACCTAGAGAAGTTAAAACATAGACATATATTACCTTAAGCATTGTGCGTTTGAGATAAAACCTTTCAAAGACATTAACCGCTTTGTCCTCCTCCTCCCCTTTAACAAGGTTTAGCACAAAACCTACACCGTGTCGCCCGGCACGACTAATTCTTTTATAATATTGTTCATAAGTCATATCACTCGAAAGATCACCAATTATAACCAAAAAAACCTAATAAATAAAACCAAATGTTAGATAATGATAAAAAAGGCAAGTAATTTAAGCTAAGGTGTTAGACATACTTTTGATTCATCAAATCGCCAATCGATATCTTTGGCGGATGAGAGAAGGATCCTTTGGTTCCCCTTCTTAAAAGAATCAAGATGCTCTTCGCTTTCGTTTGGAAACATTTCAGGGCATGTCGTCCAGTGTCCGCGAGCAGAAAATCTATTATAAGTCTCCTCAAGCTGAGACCAAGCGTAATGGGGCGTTTTTTTTAAAAAAAATTGCCCCAAAACGCCCTAAAACGCCCAACCCCCCACTACAGGGGGCGTTTTCCGGCGTGATTTTCGAAAAAAATCCCGTTCGGCGTTTAAATTATAACGCTGCCACCATCTTTCGACCCCCATCTTTCGACCGTTGCCATCTTTCGACCCCCCATCTGTTGGCCCGAACTTGGATCTTGATCTCTAATGAGCGTGAATAACTTGAATAATAACAACTTTATAACAATCGAATAAGAGTATATACAATGATTTCGAGAGTAATGAACAATTACAAATGAAACTAACTATCTCTATTTATAGTTTCTAAGAGGCACGAATGAATAGACACAACTCTTCGTAAAAGGGTATGTCTCTTGGATTGTGTGGTTGAGATTGATCTTGAAAGGGTATGTTGATTTCCAGCCATTCAATCCGAACCATCGTGTCTCTTGATCCTTTCCTTGGAGTCGGTTCCGTAAGGGTGTGTGTGAGGGACACACCTCTTCGATTAGTGAGGGTAGTTATGAAGTTCCATGTTGTCAACTTTGATCCCTCAATTTAGTAACCGCCTTGTAACCGCTACTTTAATAATAAACTAATACTATCTATCTAAACTAACTAACATGGTGTTAAGAGATTAACTTGGTTTTCATTCACCCCCTTAATCTCGAACATCCATGAGTTGCTTTAAATCTTGAATTCCGAGCAGTTCCCTCATTGTAGCAAACTTGATCCTTGCTAGTGCCTTTGTTAGTATATCTGCCCGTTGTAGTTCTCCACTTATGTGTTCCACAGTGATATCTTCGTTTTCCACGCATTCTCTTATGAAGTGATAGCGTGTGTCAATGTGCTTGCTTCTTCCGTGAAAGACTGGATTTTTCATGAGTGCTATTGCTGAAACGTTATCAACTCTGAGTGTTATCTTTTCTTCCTTCCAGCCTGTGATTTCACTTAACAGTCTTTTAAGCCATAGTGCTTGACATGCTGCTGCAGTGGCTGCCATAAATTCTGATTCGCATGATGAGAGTGCCACTGTTTGTTGCTTTTGTGTACACCAGGTTATAGGTGATTCTCCAAAGTAGAATACCAGACCAGTTGTTCCTTTTCCTTTGTCTGTATTAACTCCAAAACTACTATCGCTATAACCCGTGATCTTACATCCTCCTTGTCTTTTGTAAATGATTCCATGCTCTTTAGTTCCTTTGATGTAACGTAGTATTTGCTTTACTGCTTTCTGGTGTTGCTCCTTTGGTTCTTGCATGAATCTACTAAGTAGACTGACTGGGTAACATAGATCTGGTCTTGTATGCAATAAGTACCTGAGAGATCCTATCAGGCTTCTGTAGTGTGTTGCATTTACTAGATCTCCTTCTTCAGTCTTTGTTAGTTGAGTTCCTGGAGTCATGGGTGTCTTTGTGTCATTGCAGGATAACATATCAGCGTCTTTGAGTATCTTATTGATGTATCCTGTCTGCTTGATGCCTATCTCACCCCCTGCTTGAATTACTTCGATTCCCAGATAGTATGCTAGCAATCCTAGATCGCTCATATCAAACTTGTTCTTCATCTGAGACTTGAAGATGTCTATTTCCTTCTTTGATGTTCCAGTGACTATCAAGTCATCAACGTAGACTCCAACTATTAGTGTAGAGGCTTCATTCGTCCTTGTATAGATTGCGCTTTCTAAAGTGCACTTCTTGAAGTTAAGTGACTTTAGGGTTTGATCTAATTTCGTATTCCAAGCTCTTGGTGCTTGTCTCAATCCATACAGTGCTTTTGATAGTCTGTAAACTTTTCCTTCATCTCCTGGCTTTATAAATCCTTCTGGTTGTGATACATAAACTTCTTCCTTGAGGTTTCCGTGTAAGAATGCAGATTTCACATCTAGATGATGTACCTCCCAACCTTGATATGCTGCTAAAGCCAACATTAGTCGTACCGTCTCCATACGTGCTACTGGTGCAAAGACTTCGTCAAAGTCTATTCCATGTTGCTGAACATATCCCTTTGCAACTAGCCTTGCTTTGTGTCTGACAATATTTCCATTTGCATCTTTCTTATTCTTGAATACCCACTTTAAGCCTATTGCCTTGTGATCTCTTGGCAATTCCGTCAAGCTCCAAGTGTTATTCTTGTTTATCGAGTCTAACTCAGCCTTCATTGCTTCAATCCACTTTCTGTCACTAGATGCTTCCTTGTAATTCCTTGGTTCTTCTTCAGCGAGTAATAATTCATGTGGATCTAACTGAATTTCTTCTGTTTCGTCATACAGTTCTTCGAGACTTCTTAGTCTTACTGGAGTATTGCTGATATTTCCTGTTGTACTTCCAGAAGTGGATGGACCTCCATTTTGTATGTTGCTTGAATTTCCTGCTGAGTTCTGATTGTATGAATATGCTGGCGGGGTTACATAGGAGTCTTGTTCTTCTGTCTGATTTACTCCTGAATCGTCATGATGTGGCCCGCTACTGTCTGGTCCGCTACTGCCTGGACTACTTGGCTCATTTTCTTCTAACTCTGGTGGTAAGTCATCTTCATGAATGACAAAGTTCGTCCATTCGGGATTCCCTGAATCTACCGTTTCCATATAACTATCCCAGTTCCATGGTTGACCCTCCATGAACTTTACATCTCTGCTGACACATATCTTGTTCTTTGCTGGATCATATAATCTATACGCCTTTGATCCTTCTTCTATTCCAAGATAAACCATAGGTGCGCTTCTATCATCTAACTTCTTTTGTTGAAGTGGTAGTACCTTAGCGTAAGCAGTGCAGCCAAAGACTTTCAAATGTTCTAGATTTGGCTTCCTTCCTTTCAGTGCTTCAAATGGTGTCTTATTCACCAGGGCTTTTGTCGGAACCCTGTTTAGTACGTATATCGCGTGTCGTACTGCTTCACCCCAAAAGTTCTGTGGCATGTTCATTGCCTTTAACATACTGCGAGTAGTGGATAACATCGTCCTGTTTCGCCTTTCTACTACTCCATTTTGCTGTGGGGAGTATGGTGCTGTAAGCTGTCTTGCTATGCCATTTGTTTTGCAATACTTGTTGAATTCAGCCGATGTGAATTCACCTCCTCTATCCGTCCTTAGCATTTTTAACTTGGTCTGCGCTTCCTTTTCCACCTTTTCTTTGAACTCCTTGAATGTTTCGAATGCTTGATCCTTGGAAGTTAGTAAATATGCCCACATGTAGCGAGTACAGTCGTCTACAAGTAAGAATATATACTTCTTCCCAGCATGTGTTGGTGGAGTTATAGGACCACACAAATCTCCATAGACTAAGTCCAGAGGTTTTAAGGATCTGAACTTTGCCTGATTTGGAAATGGTGCCCTACTATGCTTTCCTAATAAGCATGCGTCACAGACTTGACTAGCATGACTTATTTGGGGAACTCCATGTACCAAGTTCTTACGAGTCATTTCTTTAATAGCGTCGAAGTGTAAATGGCCTAACCTCGCGTGCCATAACCATGCTATGTCTTCCGTCTTTGATAGTAAGCAGATTGGTTTTCCTGTCTTTAATTTGACTTTGTACAGCCTGTTCTTCAATCTGTTGACTCGCATTAGCAGCTTTCTGTTTCGATCTCGGATAGTAAGTAAATCTCCGTCCATAACCACTTTGCAACCAATTTCTGTAAGTTGTCCAAGGCTCAATATATTGGTCTTCAGACTTGTAATGTAGTACACTTGTGAAACAATCTTTTGTTCTTGATTCATACATTCCAGTAGTATTGAACCTTTGCCTTTAATTTCTACGTGTGACCCATCACCAAAACGTACTTGCCCTGTCACCGTTTCATCTAACTCCTTGAAGTGACTTCGCACTCCTGTCATGTGGTTGCTTGCACCGTTGTCTAAGTACCATAAATTTTCATCTCCTGAGGCATAACTTGTCGGTTTTATCTGTTCCTCGTTTAGCAGAGCCCTTTCTTGAACATTTTCTTCTTGTATTGTCATTAACAATACGGGTGCTTCGTCTTCCTCGACGAGGTTTGAATGCTCTTGCACATCGTCTTTCTCTGAACAATCCTTCTTGTAGTGTCCAAACTTCTGACACTTAAAACATTGGATCTTACTTAAGTCGGTTCTTGCAAACTTCCTCCAGTTTCTTGAATTTCCATTTCTGGGCCTTGATGTAGATCCTTCGTTTCTGGGACTTTGCCTATTTCCGTTGTTTCGCCAATTTCCACGCGTCTGGTTAAACCTACCACGACCGCGGTTTCCAAATTGCCTTCCTCTGTTGTTATCCTGATGTGTAAACATAAGCCTATCTTGGCTTTCTCCTTGACTTCCTTTCTTTAACTTGAGACGTTCTTCATACGTCTTTAATCTTCCGATTGCTTCTTGTAGCGTCATGGTTTCTATATCGGAGTATTGTTCCATAGAGGCAACGATTTGAGTAAACCTATCCGGTACGCCATTTAGGAGTTTGCGTACTAGAGTCGGTTGACTCATAGTCGATCCTACTTCTGTTGCTCGGGTAACGATACTATTGATCTTTGCGGTGAATGAATCAATAGTGTCGTCATCCTTCATTTGCAACATCTCAAATTCTGACATTAGCGTGTGCATACGCGCCTTTTGTACCCGATCTACGCCAACGTGTCTAATCCTTAGATTTTCCCAAATTTCCTTTGCAGTCTTACAACTTGCAACTTGCAATACAACATCCTCTGGTATTGCTTGAAACAGATATGCAATGGCAGACTTATCTTTCTTGGTGTCTACCGTTGCATTTTCTGCCGGTTCAATCGTTTCCCACAAACCATTCGCTTCAAGAATCGTCTTGATACGAATAGCCCAAACCGTATAGTTTGTTGGTTTCAGTATCGGACACTGAAACTGGGAAAGAGAATTTCCATTTATCTGATTTTGCCCGGATGTTCCTGACATATCTTCTTTCCGAATAATCTTCACTTTTACTAAACTTTCCTTTTGGTTTCAATATTGTAGGTCCAGGTTTCGGGACCGAAACCGTGATTTTCATGTTCATGTTCAAAGATGGAAGAGATAAGAGAGATGATAAACAAACAAACTTTGTATTAATCCGGTAGTAAACATTACAAGTCGGCCTGGTTACATGACAACCGAACTAATACCAAAGAAGTATACATCCGGGGAGAAACCAAGTGGTGATTTCTCCCGGTGAGGTCCCAGACCTCCTCACACTCTCTAGCACACACTTGTGCTCTCACTCTTATGTTTTACAAGACAAGGTGTTGGAATTTATACCAAACACAGGTTCCATGGTCGAAGGATAACACTGACTGGTCGATAGATCATCTGTCGACCATCCAGCTTTCGAAAGATACACACATGCCTCGAAGGATACCATATCCTTCGAGGTCCATCTTCAACCTTCGATGGATATCTTTCGAGCTCATCGAAGGATATCAACAATCCTTCGATGCCCTATCCTTCGACACCAACATAAGCAACCATAACTTGTCTAGCAAACACACACGGTCAACCGAATAACCCTCTCGTTTGACCACTTCAAACGAGCGGGTCTATACATGTTCGATAGACCGTTTCACTAACTATTACAAATTCAGCATAAATAAAACTAATCTATTCGACAAGCATCGGACACAAAATCTGCATCAACAAATTCCCCCTTGTCCGTTGCTGTCGAATGCTGAAAATGCAATTGCAATCATCGATCTTCAGTCAAGTAATCATCTTCTGTGTAAACAAATTCCCCCTTGACCGATGATCCAGGTAAGTAGTATCCTGATGCTCATTGTATAAGATTTCCCCCTCAAAGTACGCGTATCCGTGTTGAGTGTTGTGCAATTTCCTCAAAAGGATCAATTGACCGATCTTCCGCTGATCTTCCAATACTCCAACCGGCATATGATAAAGGTTCCATTCTTAAACAACTGCATCAAGTCTTGATCTTCAAGCGTCTGTGCAAAACATTCCACGCAGAACCGTTTGTAACACCAGAAGATCACAAACTCTACCACCTGTGATTGCGTTTAGAATTTTACCGAAGAAATTCAACAAATGAAAAAAATTTTATCCCCCCATTTCTTTGGCAAAATCTCTAAACCTTAACAGATTCTTTCCACTTCAAAGAAACTGTCGTCAAATATTCACCAATTCCCTCCACCAAGCGGAACTGTTGTGTTTGGCCCATAATAGTCACGTTACCATTTTTGCCATTGCATTGGTAACCGTGACTACCCCACAATTTTTCAAACATCAAGTTTTCATCATCTCTTGTGTTCATCATGCTGCATCACCCCGCGTGTTCCCAAAGCCCGTACGAATTTTGATGTTGAAACTTTGAAGCCCGGTTTGAATAATCCTTGCGAACACCCGACCCGACTCCAAGTGAATTAAATGATTAACCCCAACACACTGTCTGAGCTCATAAAATTCCACAACATCTGGATCCTTCGAAACATCTGCATCAAACGAAAGATAAACACCAAGACAGCTTCGAAAGATGATCTTTCGTAAGTCTTTCGAGCGCATGTCACATATCTTTCGAGCATCTTTCGGGCACATGTCACAGATCTTTCGAACACCTTTCGAAGTTGGACATGGCTGATCCTTCGTACACTTCAGAGTTGATCCTTCGAAGTCTTTTTGATCCTTCGAAGAACTGATGATCTTTCGAGCACTCCTGTTCATCTTTCGAATCTCCTTGATCGAAGGATGATCTTTCGAGATCGAAAGTTATCTTTCGATGGTTCTGACACAAGGACAGAAAGTACGACAGGTTGGTGAAAAGTTGATGTGGTAGGTGACCAACTTTCGCAAATTTCGAAGCATGAAAATTGAAATTTGAATTTTGTTTCATCCTTCGAAAACTGATCAATCTTTCGATGGACAAACAACATCTTTCGAAATTTGAAGCTGTCAAGAACATCAAGAACACGGAGGACTGTTCATCTGCAGATCTGACGAAAACACTTTGTATACAGTTTTTGATGATGGAAACTTGAAGATTTAGGAGAAAAACATAAAACCCAACACCCGGTTTAGCACAGATCTGGATATCCGGGTCCAGATCTGGGTTTTTCTCATTTTCACCTTTTTTTTTTTTACATCTTGAACAAAAACCCACAAAAATCACAGATCTAGAGCACATGTGACTTAGTAAACGGTTAGTTTTACTAAATCGGGCACCATGGCTCTGATACCAATTGTAGGTCCAGGTTTCGGGACCGAAACCGTGATTTTCATGTTCATGTTCAAAGATGGAAGAGATAAGAGAGATGATAAACAAACAAACTTTGTATTAATCCGGTAGTAAACATTACAAGTCGGCCCGGTTACATGACAACCGAACTAATACCAAAGAAGTATACATCCGGGGAGAAACCAAGTGGTGATTTCTCCCGGTGAGGTCCCAGACCTCCTCACACTCTCTAGCACACACTTGTGCTCTCACTCTTATGTTTTACAAGACAAGGTGTTGGAATTTATACCAAACACAGGTTCCATGGTCGAAGGATAACACTGACTGGTCGATAGATCATCTGTCGACCATCCAGCTTTCGAAAGATACACACATGCCTCGAAGGATACCATATCCTTCGAGGTCCATCTTCAACCTTCGATGGATATCTTTCGAGCTCATCGAAGGATATCAACAATCCTTCGATGCCCTATCCTTCGACACCAACATAAGCAACCATAACTTGTCTAGCAAACACACACGGTCAACCGAATAACCCTCTCGTTTGACCACTTCAAACGAGCGGGTCTATACATGTTCGATAGACCGTTTCACTAACTATTACAAATTCAGCATAAATAAAACTAATCTATTCGACAAGCATCGGACACAAAATCTGCATCAACAAATATATCTTAACAACCCCGATTCCCCGAATCGTGTAATAACCAAAACAACCAAATCAAACTAATTCGCACTATAACCCCGGAATCAAAAACAAACGAACCCTAGATTCCTAACCGTTCGGTTCAACCGACTTCCTAGAACCGAAAATAAATTCTGAAATTGAAACTTTGCGAATTTAAACGAAACTGAAACCTGATCGCGAATTCCCTGCGATGCCTTGCGATTCCCACGCCTAGAGCCTGATGCTCTGATACCACTTTGTTGGCCCGAACTTGGATCTTGATCTCTAATGAGCGTGAATAACTTGAATAATAACAACTTTATAACAATCGAATAAGAGTATATACAATGATTTCGAGAGTAATGAACAATTACAAATGAAACTAACTATCTCTATTTATAGTTTCTAAGAGGCACGAATGAATAGACACAACTCTTCGTAAAAGGGTATGTCTCTTGGATTGTGTGGTTGAGATTGATCTTGAAAGGGTATGTTGATTTCCAGCCATTCAATCCGAACCATCGTGTCTCTTGATCCTTTCCTTGGAGTCGGTTCCGTAAGGGTGTGTGTGAGGGACACACCTCTTCGATTAGTGAGGGTAGTTATGAAGTTCCATGTTGTCAACTTTGATCCCTCAATTTAGTAACCGCCTTGTAACCGCTACTTTAATAATAAACTAATACTATCTATCTAAACTAACTAACATGGTGTTAAGAGATTAACTTGGTTTTCACCATCTTTCGACCGTTGACATCTTTCGACCCCCCATCTTTCGACCGTTGCCATCTTTCGACCCCCCATCTTTCGACCCCCCATCTTTCGAATGGGGCATTATGGGGCATTATACCCACTACACCATTTTTGCTATAATGCCCCCTTGCTGACTAATATGCCACGTGTCGGATAATGCCCCATGGTGGGGGCATTATACCAACTTACCACTACACATGGTCTGAGTGTCCTTGACAAAAACTATGATTTGACCCCAATCTTTACAAGTAAAAAAGTCCAACACTTTGACAATATAGTTACTTTTTAAAGAAGTGGCTGGCAACGTGATTTTCATGTGCTTGGAATGGTCAATAGCAAATTCGGTCTCGTTTACATACAACCGGTTGCGAGCCTTGCAGTCCAATATTTCGTTGCACTTCTTATTGACTTCCTCGTTCACAGATGATGTGAAAATGAGGATCTGAAAAAACTCTTGTGTGTTTTTCTTAATAAGCTTCATAAGCTCAGATATCCTAAGTCTCCATATACAATCATCAAATACAATGACTTGGAGGGCTTTAGTAGCCAGTCTTTTTGAACGCATCAGGGGTGGAGTCGCTTGAAAAAAGAGGTATGGTCCTGATTGATGATGGGTGTTATTTCTGCAATGAAGGTTTGGATTCGGTGACACATATTTTTACGGTTTGTCCTCTAGCTTTGGGTTTGTGGGAGAAAATCAGTTTTTGGTGCAGGATCCCGAAGTTTTTTATTTTTTCTTTCAGAGACCTGGTCGATATTCATAAGTTCGGAGATAGAAGGTCGGTGGAGCGGAATGCTATCCATGGTATCGTTCTCTCCGCGTGTTGGGTTCTTTGGAAGGCTAGAAATAACTCGAGGTTTAACGGCAAAAGTAGTAGTATTGAAGAAGTGTTTAGCGAGGTTATGGTTGTTAGCTTCTTTTGGTTTAAACATAGGGTGAAGAAAGGTAGTTTTGAGTGGGGAGATTGGTGTAAATTTGTAAATATGTAAGCCTGTTTTTGTTTGTCCGTCCCGGTTTGCGGGTTCGGCGTTGTTAATGAAGTTAGCCTTTCAAAAAAAAAAGATTCACAACAACTGCCGGTGTTCCTATTACCACTTGAGAAGTGATTTCATCTCCTTTTACCTTGTTGTCAGTCACCACTCCCGAAATATCCATGAAAATGCCCATTTCTTGGACTGCTTTTAAAACCTGAAAGATAAGACTAAACATATATTAAAAGATTGTATTTCTTTACTGAAGACAGACCTAGTATAGTAGACCACTTAGCCTAGTATATGTTGCCGAACAATTGATAAAACAAAGAAAACGTTGAACACGGTGATTTGTGGGGGACGAAATCCCAAGACTCTTTTCTGTTTTTTATTAACTCAAATTACTAATTATAAACGTAAATCACCATCTATATATATAGACTCCTTTCTTGCAAAACAAGCCTACCTATTTTGACTCAAACTCTAATTCTTTTGACCGACTCAAAACCAAATCCTAACTAATTTCTATTTCTATTAATTAAAAACTGAAAGCTTAAACTTAGAATATCAACAGTTCATAATTGTTGCTGGATTGCTTTATCTCCCAAGCTAACTTGTAAGCCCAATAAACATCCCGGCCCAACGAGGTTAAGTCCAACAGTATATAAGAGAAATATATATATATATATTAAAAGTGTTTTTTTCTTTATTCAACAAGTTCCCTCGTAAAACCAAATGGAAGCTCCAGCTAAAAAAGTTGTTTGCACCTTTTTAGTTTTACAAAACTTACAACGAATCTAATGAAACTTGCTTAGTTGTTTATAATCGAAACTTGCTTAGAGGACACATAAATACAGGACGAAGATCAATAATTCATTTCTATAAGAATTATGTGGAACGGAGTTGTGAGTATGGGCTGGGATGTATGGTGTGGGTCTGGTGAGGAGGTTGTAGATGGGCCGGTTGAAGGGGACATGGGTATGGGCTGGGATGTATGGTGTGGGCCGGTTGAAGGGGACATGGGCTGTAAGGGAACGATATTGGGCTGTGAGGGAACGGTATTAGGTGGTAAGGGAATTGGGTCAATGTTGGGTGGTAAAGGAACAGGGCCGATGTTAGATGAGGAGGGTATTGGGCCGTGGTGGGTGGTTTGAGGGGAAGGAGTAGGTGGGTCAGTTATGGCATCGTGATTGGCAGGAGGGTGTTTTTGGGATGCAAGATGTTCCCAAACTAGTGGGTGTATGGTAGGGTTGAGAAAGTCATAAGAGGGAGGCTTGGTAGGCGACTGGATGGTGTAAGGAAAGATTGTTTCTTCAAAGTGGACGTGACGAGAAACAACGATTTGATGAGTGGAGAGATCGAGACATTTATACCCTCGATGGTTCGGTGGGTATCCAAGAAATACACACTATCGATAATTAAGTTTGTGGATATTAGTAGAGGGAGTAATGGGATAACAAAGGCACCCGAAAACGCGTAAATGATCATATTCGGGTGTGACATTGTAAAGAAGTGAGGTAGGTGACCGAAAATTGTGATTTTTGCTTGGTAGAATATTGAGTAAGTACGTTGCGGTTTCAAGAGCATGATGCCAAAAATTGGTTGGTAAGGAAGCTTGGGCTAAAAGGGTACGTAGCATATTATTTATGGTGCGGATTTTTCGTTCGGCTTTTCCATTTTGAGATGATGTGTAGGGACATGAAAAACGGAATTGCATACCATTGTGGTGATAAAACGTGTGGAACTTTTTGTTGGCATATTCTTTTCCGTTGTCACACTGAAATTGTTTAATTTTTCGTTCAAATTGTGTAGAGACAAGGTTGTGAAGTTGTGTAAAAATGTTGAAAACTTGGGATTTATGTGTTAGTGGAAAAGTCCATAAAAAATTGGTGAGGTCATCCAAGAAAAGGATGTAATATTTGTGTCCACCCGTACTAAGTATGGGTGATGTCCAAAGGTCGCTATGTATGATGTCAAAGGGCAAACGAGTACAATTAATGGAATCGTAAAACGGTAATCTAAGACTTTCACCAAAAACGCAAGATTGACAAAGAGTCTTATTAAGTTTGCCATAATCAATAAAAGACGACAATTTTAACGATTGCAATAAATTGTTGCCAGGATGACCCAGTCTTTGATGCCAGCGATCTTGAGAGATGGTAGTAAAGGCCTTGTGTTGGTTGAGGTGAAGCGGTAGAGGCTGAGTGAGAGGGTAGAGATCGCCTGTGCTATTGCATCGTAGGATAAGAGCCCGTGTTTTGAGATCCTTCACAAGAAAACCAAATGGGTCAAACTCAACAGAAACTAAATTATCAGTTGTAAGGCGACGAACTGAAATTAGGTTTTTGATAATATTGGGTGCAAATAGGACGTTATTGAGTTTAAGTGGTGGAAAGGGGGGTGGTAGAGTTTGGTTGCCTTGAGCCAAAACAGGGATAGTCATGTCATTACCAACAATGATATTTTTATTAGTGCACGAATTAAAATTAGACGGGGAATATATACATTGCTGGTTGGCCGAGTGTGACGTTGCTCCAGTGTCCATCAACCCGTGATCCGGAGGATTCAGCGACATGGTGTAAAGTGCCTGCTCGATGTCTGTGGGAGTGTAACCGATGTGATGTGCCTGATCCGAACGCGGGCCCAAAATGCCTTGGGAAGAATTGTTGTTGGGCCGAGAGAGATATGGACAGGGGGGTTGGGCTTGTTGGTTGTTCCAGTTTTGGGCTTGGCCGTTCAAAAGACCAGCCCACTGACTTGCTGTCCAATTGGAAGGAAACACAATGTATGGGTGATTATGTTGATTGTAGGATGAACGTCCACGACTGCCATTATTACGCCCCCGACCACGGCCGCGTCTACCACGACCACGACCACGGTCAGATGAGAAGGTAGGGTAGTCGGCTGTGGTAAGGGATGGATTGTTGGCCAGTGGCCGATAACGCAGTGGCTGCCGATTGAGAAGCCCGAGTTACATAACGGTTCTTCTTGGTTTCTTCAAAGGTTAAGCGAGACCGGACCTCGTTGAAGGAGGGCAATGGAGTTTTATTCTGCAAGACAGTGGAAATACCATCATATTGCTCGGTAAGACCGGTTAACACCTTTATCACAAGCGTATGATCATCGACGGGAGCACCTACACTGTTGAGTTGATCGGCAAGATGTTTGGCATGCTGACAATATTCCGACATCGACTGGAAGTTATCGAGGCTGAGATTGGCAAACTCTTGATCGAGAAATATCGCACGGGTAGTCTTGTTGTCAGAGAACTCGTTCTTTACCAACGTCCAGGCTTCGTATGCGGACTGACCCGGTTTGAGAATGATGTGCAGCAGTTATTGAGAAATAGTGGCATAGATCCACTGGAGGATGATTGCATCAATTCGGACCAGTCGGCGTCTTCTTTAGAGTTATCAGCCGATTTTTCCGAGTCCGAGGATGACGATTTAGCAGCAGACGGACGTTGAGCAAGATGATCGTGCACATCATAAATCCGGCAGTGCACTTGAAAGAGAGCCGACCACATGGAGTAGTGTGTTGAGTCCTTTTCCAGAACGATCGGGACATGAGTTTTGATATATGTGACCGTGAGGGCTGGGTGAAGAGAAGTGTCCATGAGGTAGAAGATGAAGGAGACGAAACAGAAGGGAGGAGCAATCGGCAGAGGAGGGCGGCGAAGAGAATATTAGGGTTTAGGATCGGTTATATGGCTGATACCATATAAGAATTATTCAAGATGCTTTTCTCATTCCTTTACGTGTCCCTATATATACAATCAGTAAGTCTCCTAATATATAGGAGATCATAAACAAATCAATTACAATTATTTACCAATATACAAATATTCTATTAATTTCTTAATATAAAAGGCTTTAAAAAAAGTTAAGGATTTAGATTTCTACCTCTTCACCATCCTCCTTACTTGGGACAATACACAATGCTTGTGGTTGTTTCACACTAGTCTTGATGTGAAGTAGAAGGGTGAAGGCGTAGCACCTGATCTTCTCGGAAGTAGGCGGACACTGAACGATCAGAGGGTGAAACAATGGCTCACATGCTAATCCCAGGAAGATAGACTGGAGCCGTGTAGGTCTTTTAAGACCAAGATGTTGTTGCAACCCTTTCAAAAGGTTCAGATTTAGTTCTGGCTGTATTATGTCTTGAAACCTAAAAACGGGGTTGACTTTTTCCCCCGTGGTTGTAACCTGAAATAAAATAACTGTGTTAGAAAGTGAAAAATAGACTAAAGATAAGTATCAACTAAAAATCTCATGTACCGATATCATTTCAGGGTCGTTATCTTGAAGCAAGAATTGACTAAGAGAATAAACTGTCGCCATGATTACCCTGCATAAATTAGAAAACAAAAAACAAAACTCAATATATATATATATATATATGTATGTATATGCTTTATGATCACGGGTTCCAGATCCGGCTCCAGGTCATATTTGCAACGAAACTGGACCATGAGCGAATAGGTCAAATAAGTTTAGTTTTATGAACACCACTCACCCATCCAGAGCCGGTTTATATTTTTTCATTTAAGTTACAATGGGATTCTAAGTTGTAAAAGCTTTAGACGCCAGAAAGAATGGAACGAACCATAATTCGCATAACTATTTTTTAACTTGAAGGATGGTTCAAATCGATGTTCGTTAGTATCCGACGACATAGACTTTTACGACCCATGACTAATTATTTTAATGGGTTAAAAGGGGCTCAAACTTGTACTATATTATACAGTAATAATCATGTTCATCCCAAAAGGAAGTTTAGAATCCCATGGATTTATTAACAAAGAGACATTCTAAAATTACGATGGTAATAAATACAATTACATAACCTTTCAACCACTAAGATATTTGAGCAGATATTATCGTTATACATCTTCAAGACCAGCTGAGCATAAACCATCCCAGTTTCTTATTTATGTAGTTATTATAAAGCCACCGATTCAATTTATATCTATACTAAATCACCATATATGGAAGAAGTAAAATATAAGTGTGCTTAAATAATAAAATAAAAGTTTATGTATCAAACCCTTCGACTCGACTTACCCTCTTCAATTTACAATCACCAAAACAAATATGGGTAGACTATTATACTACCTACCACCAAAAGACTAATGGAGGCGGTTACCAAAAGAAATGCGATTCAAAAAGAGATACGGGTGGACTACATATATGCATGATTTTGTGTACACTAAAAATGCGATTCAAAAAGAGATACGGTTAATGCCTTCTCATAATGTAATGAAAGTAGAGATTACCTCGCCGGAGCAGCGGTGTGAGGCGGCGTATGCGTGAAGACGAACCACCAAAACGGAAATGTGCAGATGATTCAGAAATATGAGCTGAAAGTTGCCAGGGTTACTCAAATAAAATGCAGTGCAAAAGAGACAAAAGAACTTTTGACACTAAAATGACCGGTTTGACCTTAGGTCTTACAAGAAGAATGACCTATGTAGGGCTCCTAATAACACTAAATACATATTTTATTAAATTTTGTGAATTTATTAATTTTATATTTCGTAATGATACTATTTTCAAATACATGTACTCTTCATTTCTAATAAACGAATAAAATATATTCTATATGAGTTGAGTTTTGTATTAATACGAAACAATATAATAATAAAGAAAAATGAAAGTAATAAGAGTTTATTGTTACTTTGTAAATTTTATGACTCTTCTTAAAATTTTGACTCCCTAACCGAGGATAACAACATATTTTCATAAATATACATGTGAAATCTGATAGATTTGTATAACCAATACATGAAGAGTATTTCTTTCCAACGACTTATATACTAGTATTTTGTTTTTATAGTATGTTTCACAAGGATAGACATATTTTTACTATGTTTTTATTTTACCCGACTCGACTTGAAAAATTACAGAGATAGATGGATAAAAACATAATGGTATCAAGTTGTGACTGATGTGTGGGTGCAAACACGTCATATTTTGTATAGTTTTGTGTCGGTTTTAAGTGTGTAATTGTGTTTATTCGTATTGATATGAGTGCTTATCATACGTTCCAGGCTTAACGAGGCGTAAACGAGATACAAAGATTACACAAGCTGGAAAATGGGTTCGACAAGGCAATACGGAGCAAGAAAGTGGTTGTGCTGGAAAACATGCTCCCTCGCGCCACGCGAGGGAACAATAGTGTCCTGGCACGTGGCATGACAGACCCACTTTCAACAAAAGTCAAAACTGACTCCCTCGCGCCACACGAGGGAGTAGGGCGGTTCTGGCGTGTGGCACAACGACCTGAGACGGCGGAATTTTAGTTTTTAACCTATTTTTGCATGAGAACATTCCCCATTCAATTCCCAGCCGTCAAGAACGATACCAGAGCAGTTTTGGGCGATTTTCTCACCAATCTTCCATCTTTTAAGTGATTCCTTCATGTCCAATCAATTCCTAACGATTACTGAAGCTGTGATGACTTCGATGCGCGGGTAAGCCTCTCGTGACTTCTACCCGGATAAACTTTTGCTTTGTTTTGCATTGAACTTTGTTTACGGATTCGTGTAACTGGTACAGCTTGACCACTTGTGTTGGATTATTGGTAAACTTTTCTTGTGTTTGAATTACTTGTTATTTATTAAGCGCATTGGCAACTTTCTTGCGTTGTTAGCGGGTTGGTAAATCGGTGGGTAGTTGATGCAATCAAACAGGTTATTAGGTTGCATAGTGAATCTTAAAAAACTATCCTTATTAACTAATCAAATTCATTAATTCCGATGCCATGTCTATGTGGTGTATTGAATCGGTAAACAGGTTTTTATGTTAAACGGGTAATTGGGATTCCAAGTGGAGGTTACTTTTTCTCATATTGATTACACCTTTATTAATTAGTTCTTTTGTTTTTACAATCAAATTCATCAAACCCCCAAGTTAGATAGCTTAGTTCTTAGATACGACTGCTACATTAACCACAAATTCCCCGTGGATACGATACCCTATGTAGGTCCCTAGAGGAGGATCTAGTAACCTTATCCTTGTTACCGAACACACCCGGTTGTACGGAATCCAAACGGGTATGCAAACCGAGACAAGAAAAACACACACAAGAACAAGATTCAACTTTAAAGCTCACTATTATTGCATTCAGAACAGTTACAGTACAATGATTACAAGACAAATCTCAAACTTTCTGAATACTCTCACTTGTGTTCTGTCTGTGTGCTCTCCCTTATCTGTTTTGGCTGCAAGTTGCTTTTTATAACAAACCTTATCCACATGCCACCGAAGAACCAGCTGGGCCTAATCCAAAGCCCACAAAAGATCAAAGTCCACGAAGAATGATTGATTCTTCATGGAGTATCAGCAGTGAACAACCAGATACAAAGAATGTTCTTCGCATGTACCATTTGAGTGAACACTGTACAGGTTCTTCGTGAGGCTTACATTTGTCTGGTTATTCTTTAGTTGAAGTTCTTCGAGGGTATACTAAAATGGGTTCTTAATAAACAAGGGTTCTTCGTGGATGTTGGATCCTGTATGTTCTTCGTTGACTGATATGGTCTTTGCATGGGCATGTCTTTCGTCTATAACTAAACCAACGAAGAACCACATATGAAGAAGGTTCTTCGTGAATAGGATTCTTCGTAGACATGCTACAAATATGCACAACTTGCAGACACAAATAAACAACAATATGTAGACAACATGCAGATTACAAACAACTAGCAGAAGCACATTCGCAATTGTTCTACAACAAATACGTACAAAGTCGAATACTTTCCGAGTCACAATGAAGGATATCGTGCTTCGGTCTTCACTTCGTAACGTAGACGAACTGAACTGAGTCGCGTCCATATAATATGCATCAACAAACTCCCCCTTGGACGTGGCTCGTGATGGTTCGTTCTTCACACTGTCGGATTTTATAAAGTCTTCACGTGTCACGGACAGGGAGTGTATCAGCAAACTCCCCCTTGAACGTTGCTCGTGAGACATTGATATTCAAATTTTAGATCCTTGTGGTGTCGATGAGTGGTCAGCGGCAACTCGATCATCTTGATCCTTTGATTGCATCCATGATGTATCTTCATTCCGAAGCTTGTTATTGAACATGTTCTCTTTATCTTTAGCTGGTTCGAATGTCGCATCTACACATACAAGAAAGCTAAACGTGTAATGAGAACAACCACTTGGAATATAGTCAACATAAACAAACGACACACATATGACCAACTCTCAATCAAACACCAACCGACAACAGTTTGAAAGTTTAAAAATTTAAACAATTTAGATTTTAACTTTCAAAACTTGTTAATCTTTGACCATTTATGGAGATGCAACTGTTTTAGGTTTCGAACAGGTTTCAGGTGGAAAAGACTCGAGATCCAACATTGGGGAATCAAAAAGAAATTAGAAATAAAATCTTTTTGGCTTTTATAAAGTTTATATTAAAACACACCTAAAATCCTTTTGGTATTTTTGCATATTTCAAATGTAAAGATGGAAAGCAGTAAATAAATATATACAAAGATGCAGAATAGGAGAAATGTAAATAAATATTTACAGACATTCTTTTTATGAGTTTCGAGGGTAAGAGAATCATATTAGTGTACGGTCATGCCAAAATGATCTTGTTGTTCAATTGGTTAATATTAAGATAAGCATCCTATAACAATTATTGGTATTGTTGTCCACTTAAGCTCAACTTATCAAATGTACTCGCAGTTTGGGGATACGTTAAGGTATGATTTATATTTATCGACCGGTGTTCATCCACACATGACACATTCCTGTATCAAGGTATGCACGAGAGTTCATCTTACTGGTGAGTATACCATTTATCATCTGTTTTCAACGTATATAATGTAAGATACTCACTTATTTTGGACGAATACAAGCCCTATGCGATTAAATCACTTATTAATGAGGAACTTTATATTCGATGCATGCAGGGCACAAGAGCAAGTCCGTGAACAGGTTAGTACCATAGTACCGACAAAGAGACGAACTTGACTCCCGCATAAAAGCTGTGATATATTATCACTTATTGATTGGGACATATGATTGTTTATCACTTATTAGGTCGTATGCATCATGTATTATATACATGTTTGTATGATATATACACGTATGTATGGTATCATGGAGGTTCTAGACTTGTGTCCCCGTTGTTTTCGGTAAAAGAGACAACCATGAAATTTCGGTACCAAGACCATATGCCAATGAGTGGTTCTCACATAGTCTTCAGTCGATTTAGGTTTATATCACCCTGCACACTTTAAAATGATTGTGAGCCTACCGATACATCGAATATAGAGCTGCTTATCGTTTTTCATTTTAAGTTCAAAAAGGTTTCGACAGACCACTGATGTATTATCATTTTCTCTTTTGCTCACTAGGAAACTCATTTTTGTTTTTCTATTGTTTTTGTGTTTTTGAAATTTTTTGATGTTTTTGTATTTTTGAAATTTTTCAATGTTTTGGTATTTTTGAATTTACTCCCCCTAAAATGCAAAAAGTACGAGAAATTAGAAAACACAAATAAATATTGTTATAAATGATTTTCCGATGTTGGTTTTACTCTGGCTTGACCTTAATGCCGTTTACCATTAGTAAATAGTCAAATCGTGATTTGTCAAAAGCTTTGGTAAAAAGGTCGGCATGTTGGTCATCGGTGTGGACCTTAACAACATCGATAAGTCTTTTTATCAAAACAATCACGTATGAAGTGACATTTGATCTCGATGTGTTTGGTCTTTGAATGCTGCACAGGATTTCTAGTGATCTGTAAGGCAGCAGAATTATCAACGAAAATAGGAGTAGATAGGAATTCAAAACCATAGTCTCGCATTTGTTGTTGGATCCACAAAACTTGGGAACAACAACCTGAGGCAGCAATGTATTCAGCTTCACAGGTTGATGTAGCGACACAAGTCTGCTTCTTGCACTACCATGTGACCAGGCAATTTCTTAAAAACTGACCTCCAGCTGTTGTGGATTTGCCGTCCATTTTGCAGCCACCAAAGTCAGAATCACTGAACGCGATCAAGTCAAAGCTATCATCCCTAGGGTACCAGAGACCAGTGTCCGGGCAACCCTTCAAATAGCGGAAAATCCTTTTTACAGCTGCTATATGTGAGGCCTTCGGGTTGGCTTGATATCGGGCGAGCAGGCACGTAGGATACATTATGTTGGGCCTCGAGGGTGTGAGATACATAATAGATCCGATCATTGCGCGATAAAATGAAGAGTTAACGCTCTCACCCTTCAAGTCCGAAGTAATCCCCTGATTCTGCGAAAGTGGGGTACCAATAGGCGTCGCTTCGGACATCTGGAATCGGCTCAAGATGTCACTGACATATTTAGTCTGATGGATGAATATCCCAGACTCCGTTTGTTGAACTTGTAGGCCCAAAAAGAAGCTCTTTTCGAATTTCTCCTGCATAACAAGCTCGAAGTCCCTACACAAAACATCGTTAGTTGAACCAAAAATAATATCATCTACGTATACCTGAACCAACAGAAGATCTCCATCCTTTTCTTTGATGAAAAGCATGCAATCGATAAGACCCCGGCGAAAACCATTCTCCAGTAGATAGTTAGATAAGGTTGCATACCAAGCTCTCAGTGCTTGATGTAACCCGTAGAGAGCTTTGTTGAGCAACCAAACCTGATCAGGATGAATAGGATCTTCAAAACCTAGAGGTTGTTCGACATACACCTCTTCTGCAACCACACCATGTAAGATTGCACTTTTCACGTCCATTTGGTAAACCTTGAATCCCTTGAAGGAAGCATAGGCTAGAAAGATCTGAATAGCTTCAAGACGTGCAACCGGTGCATAAACTTCGTTGTAGTCTATCCCTTCAATCTGACGAAAACCTTGAACAACTAATCTCGCCTTGTTTCAGACAACTACTCCACGGTCATCCTTCTTGCATTTGAAAACCCAACGAGTGCCAATCTTCTTATAGTTCTCATGTTTCTCAACCAGTTTCCAGACACCTAGCTTCTGGAATTGTTGCAGTTCCTCCTGCATAGCTTCCACCCAAGAATTATCCTTTAACGCTTCTTTCCAAGACCTTAGTTCTTCTTGTGAGACATAACACGTGAAGGACCAATCATTCTACAAACCCGATTCTCTAATTGCTGCATACAAGCCAGCATTGTTGTTGTTTCTCAACTGATTCCTCGTCTGCAAGCCACTGTGAACATTACCAATGATGTTTTGTTGAGGATGGGTATTATGAATTCTCGTTTCTGGATTATCTGGAACTGGAATATTTATACCTAGATTGTTGAAGTTGAGATCAACAACCAAATCAATACCCTGAACTGGCGAAGAGGATGATGTAGTTGCCTCAGAAGTACCATGCACAACTGTTGCAGGAGCTTCTTGGTATTCATCGAGAAATTCATCATCCTCTGAAGATTCGTTCAGTTCAGCAACATCATGAAAATCCTCAATCTCGAGAGCATTATTGTTAACTAATGATGATTCTTGATTGTTGACAATAATTGGACGAACCAATGGTGAATCTGTTGCGTTGTCACTCTCAAAAAACATATGTGCCACAACATCTACTACTTCTTCTTCAATATTGATCGAATTGAAAAACTCATCGTACTCAAACATCCATGGCTGACCCGAACATGTGACCGGCAATGTGTGCCTCTGTACTCTGACTTCAGACCATTCCTCGATCCTTTTCGTGTCAAGATTCCAAAACTCTTAAAGTTGGGGTGGCATACCCAAGAAAGTATCCCTCAATTGCTTTTGCCCTAAATTTACCATCAGGATCGATCATAGTGCAAGGAGCCCCAACCGGTTCAAGAAATTGTAAATCTGGTTTCCGTTTGTGAAGAAGCTCAAAGCAGGTCTTGTTGTGTCTTTTTACTGTAAGGACTCGGTTCATCGTGTAGCATGTAGAGGCCACAGCTTCACTCCAGCATGAAATGGCAACTGTGACTCTACCAACATAGTCCTTGCAGTTTCGATCAATGTTCTATTCTTACGCTCAGTGACGCCATTTTGTTGAGGAGTGTATCTAGCACTGAATTCATGAAGAATGCCTTTGGATCTACAGAACTCCTCCATAGCATGATTCTTAAATTCAGTTCCATTATCGCTGCGTATACGTCTTACTTTCAAAGTATAAAAATTCTCAATCGTTGTGATCAAGTTTTTGATAATTTCGAAGGTTTCACTCTTGTGTGCCATAAACGCCACCCAAGAAAATCTGGAATAATCATCAGTCACCACGAGGCAGTACTAGTCATTACTGATGCTCTTATGCTTGATAGGACCGAAAAAATCCATGTGCAAACGTTCAAGCGACACTGAAACCGTGTTGATATTCTTTACCGGGTGTGATTTATTACTTTGTTTTCCTTTCTGGCACGAAACACAGACGTCTTGAAGATGAAAGTTTTTGATGGGAACACCAGTTACTAACTCATTCTTCACCAGATGATTCATTTTCCTTAGGTGAATGTGTCCCCTCCACCTGTGCCAAGAGATTGTTTCCTTTTCTATGGCTTTAGAAACAAAGCATGTTACTTGAGCATACGTTTTAATTGCTTGGCTCATATCAAGGACATACAAATCATTAATCCTTGGTGCAGATAAGAGAATCCAGTCTTTGGGGATCTTGAAACCGGGCTTCAGCACATAACATCCATTAGCATCAAAGTTCATAGAAAACTTCTTATCACAGATTTGAGAAACACTTAGAAGATTGTGATCAAGTTGTTGCACAAAGTTGATCTTGTCAAAACTGACAACCCCGTTGGATACCATTCCTTCACCAGTAACATATCCGCCTTTATCTCCAGTAAAAGCAACATAACATCCTCTAATAGATTTGACATCGTAGAGAATTCTCATGTCGCCGGTCATGTGCCTGGATGCCCCACTATCAACAATCCAGAGACCACTGATAGTTCCTCCTGGAACACCCTGCACATATACTCAAATGATCAGTTGGAGATGGGGACCCAAGCCTTCGTGGACTTGGGTCTTCCATTTTCATCGACAAAAGTTATTTCAACTTCACGATGATTTGGAAATGGTGATGCTCCCACTGAGTTTGTAACCAATTTAGGTTTCCAAGTCTGTTGAGTTTTACCAGTTTGATTGTTTGAAATTTTAACTTCGTGATTGTTTGAAGTTTTTGAAAATTTTGAAATATCTGGTTTGACTGAAACAATTTGTTTTTGAACCACATCGATTTTAAGAGCTTTTTCAATTACCTTGATTTGCTTGTGTTTCTGTTTCTTCTCCCTTTCTTTCACAAGACGGGGATCTTGTTTTGAAGAAACAGATCGCTTTTCGTAATGTTGCTCACGGGGAACATCAACTTTAGCCTTTAACTTATGAAGATATGGACAATTTCGAATAATATGTCCAAGTTCACCACACTCAAAACATGATCTTCGTTCAACAAACCCAGAAGTATCATGTTGATGTCTCGTTGATGAACTTTGTGATTTCGAGGTAGTTGGTCCTGAGTTATTTTGACCATCTCTTTTCAAAATTTTAGCTTGTTTAACATAATCCATGTTAGATTTATTTTCAAATGTTTCATTTTTATCAGTTCCCTTCGACTTCACAAAGTTCACCTTTTTGTTCTTTTTCTGGTTCTGCTCCTTTCGACCTTGAGTTGTCCATTTTCCTTTTGGTTTAGTGTGATTTTGCTGACTTTTCTCTGTTGGTAATTTCGTATTTCCATATTGTTTTCGAACTTCGGCTTTTGGAATCAGAGAACATTGTGTCACCACAACTCGTGAACTCGACTCTCCCAAAAACTTACTTGTCGAATCCTCAAAAACTTTACTGATTAAAGATTGATTTACTTTTAGTCGGAAAATATTTGTTTCAGTAAACTTTATCATCACCAACTAGAGTGTATAGCAAATTCACACTCTCAGACGCTTGTGCAGAAGTGGACTCAACCCGAACAGTCTTAGCAGGTTTTGTGGGAGGATCAGATAGAATGTGATTCTCGAGATGTATGTCCTCTACTTTGATAACTGCATCAGACTGTGCAGAGTCAGTATCATCGGATTCATCATCTGAAGAATTAGCATCCTCAACAATGACTGGAGGATCCTGATTTAGTTCAGCAGTTGATACTTTCGTATCTGCTGACACATCCGAATCCAATGATACTTCCTGTTTGTAACCAAGTCCAGCTGCGAATTCCTCAACATCTAAAGGAACAAATGGCTCAAATTGAGGTTTGTCCTCCTCATCAGGCATTGCGGTATACTTGTGTCTAACAGGTGGAGGACACTTCTTATATCCAATGCACGTGACATCATTCTTCTTTTTCTGTATGTCAATGATGTGATCCAGCACATACCTAGAGTTTGAGTAACTATCTAACCTAAGCTGGATCGCCTCATTCTCACACTTTACACAGGCCAACTCTTTTTGTGCTTCCTCGAGCCTAGTGATGTAATTGTTTATAGTAGTTTGTTTTCTTGAAGCTGTTTTTACTAGCTCGGACTTATCTTCCCTTAATGTATCAATTACCTTCTTCTGGAGTTACCGCGACCTTAAAATTACCCATCTCACTCAGCAGATGATAAAATTGACTTGTCATGTCTCCCAGCGACTCCCTTTCCATACACATGAAGTCGTCGAACTCCTTTTTGAGCAGATCATGTCTCAGTTTGTGTGACGACGCATTTCCTTGACCTCTTGCCTTTAGTGCATCCGACGGACTTTTTGTTGTTTTGAATCCCACAAACTGATGATAAATATCTTTGTTCAAGGCTTTAGTTAGAATCGAGAATGCTTTCTTTTCTAAATCATCTGTCTTCTTATCATCGACAGAAAGATCCGCAAATGTCGCAACATTTGAACCGGCTTCTTCAAGTGCTTGATCGAATTCCGTGGTAAAAGACAACCACAACTCTATGTTTTGCCCAAGAATATACGTATAAAATCTCTCTTGCCATCCAGGATACTCGTTCATATGCATGAGCTTTGGTAGGCGGTTGTTACTACCGGTTTCATTTTCGCTCAAAAGAAGACTTTGAGTACTTTGGTTTTGGTTTGTAACAAAAGCTCACTATTTTGCTGTAATTGAACTTGATCGTGCTGATGATGAAGATGTGGGAGTCTGAGCCCATGAAGGGACTGGACTTGAACCTTTACTCGTATACATATCCGCATTAGGATCAGGTTTCCAACCCCACCAATTTGAAGTCATAATGGATTGAAAATAATCAACTCAGCAGGCAATGGTGAAACTTTTGAGAACCCACTGTGAAAGACTACAAGTCCATAAAGAATAGGGTTCTTCGTTGATGATCAAATTAACAAGGAACAGAGATTTTCGTGAGTGTGGGTGAAGAATGTTTTCACTGACTAACAGGTTCTTCACCTAATAAGACAAATGGGCCATGAAGAATGTTCTTCACCTAATAAGATAAAATTTGGTTCTTCACCAAATTGAAAAAAATCAGTAGGTAAGATTTGGTGAAAAGTTGATCTGAAATGATACGAAAAATATTAAACAATAATCACCTTTTTGAAATCTTATCTTATCACCAAGAAAATTCCGGTGAATATTTCGGACAACGCAACACACTGGATGTGACATTTGTGCCTCTCCGACCACCATACAAATACAAATCCGATGAAATCTTGTGTTTCATTATCGGGATTTGTACAATTTCATGTAACATTTACACATACTAATCCTTGTTCGATTTCGAGCTCTTAATCACTTTCTAGAAAGTTATACACAAACTGTTACATTAACATGACCAGTTTAACGCGACAAACACTCTGGAATAGTGACATAAGTTTAACATACCTTCAATAACCTTTACATAACTTAGAAATAAGTTTTGAAGGGTTTGGTGTAGCAACGGACATTCTGGAACAAGATCATAAGCTAAACATACCTTAAATACCCTTAACATAGCTTAGAAATAAGTTTTGAGGGGTTCGGTATGCGAAAATGCGCTTATTTGATAGCAGGGACTAAAAGTGTCAAAAACTGCATAAGTTTGCATTTACGCGCATAACTTACATTCTGACCATATCCGGACATCCAAAAATTTTTGTAATCATTAAAATATTTTATTTTAGTGATGGGAATGCAAAAATACCATTCGTCACGTAATTTGGATCGTTTTCACGTCCGTTCGAGTTTCATCGTAACTAACCGAACAACGCGATTATACGGCCAAACGAACCGACATCCGTGATATTTTCAAGCATATATTAAGTCCCATATGCTTTAACATCCTTGTAGAGCCTTGAAATTGGGTTAACAGAGATTAAACGAGTCGAAAAACAAGTTTAGGACATGCAGGGACCTGTTTTGCCAAAATATGAAACTTCTGACCAGACCAGTACTGGGCGCGAAGGACATAGCTGTCTGGTTCGCGGCCCACGAGGCCTAGAGCTGTCAGATTCAATGAATTAAGCAAAACAGCATGCTGAACCTATTTTTAACCTTAGTTTTTGCATATTGTGGGCTGGTTTATGTGTTCCCCAAGTTGCATAATCAGTGAATAACAAGTGTAAGGTCAAGATCATGCTTTGATCAATTCAAAAACACTTGTATTGATCCAAAGGCACTTGAAAATCTATAAATAGCAAGGGGTTTCAACAATTGTTCCTTGCTCATTTGCTTTTCTTCTCTAATCTGCTCTAAGTGGAGGCAATCACCTTGTTGAAGGCCACCTACCTGAGCATTCTTAGTTCTTTTTCCAAGCTTGGACTCTTGTAAGTGTTCCTTCATGCTTGGTTATGTATTTCAAGCAAGAAAGTCAAACAGTGTTTGACTTTCAGCTTTGACCATGATTTGGTCAAGACAAAGATCGTTGAACTTTGCAACGTAAGCGTAATCACGATGGTTATAGTCCCTTGCGACTATACCTACTGATTACCACGTTGATTAGTCGAAGTGACGAGTCAAAGTTTCGGTCAAAATGCACGATCATGTGCACTTCGTGATGAAACTATTTTCGGGTATCAAAACACTTTGTTTTGATATCAATTCAGTTTTCTAACTTAGTTAAATATGTTTTAACATGTTTAACTCGTCACTTTTAGTTTAGTGCTTGTTTAGGGTCGTAAGTCAAGCGGTCTCGACAACCGCTTTTACTTTCGAAACCGACCCGTTTGGTTGATCATTAGGATCCGACCAAACACACTTTGTGACCATAGTTGTATATAGAATAACCTTCTGAGGTTATACCTTATGGTAACATTAGTTTAATTAATTGTATGATAGGTAGTTTATATGCCTTAGGAAAATGACCAAAATGCCCTTTTCATGCATAATTTGAATTTAAGCATATGTAACTTAAATTTTGACACCTAAACTTATTATGCAACATTATTAAACATGTTAGGGCATATAATACTTGTCATAGGACTAGTTAGGCTATCCGAGTGCGCTTTTGCGCAAATGACGTGTTAAAGTATCATGGACTACCTTAACGGGTCATAACGGGTCATAAGCACTTAGGATAGGTTCCAAATCAGAATGTAGGCTTTGTTAAACCATATCACATGAGTTCCAATACTCATTTGGTTTACGAGACCTCATTCTATCCGACCTCCCGATTTAGGCCTCGATTATTAACATAGTGATTCCACACTAGGTGCCACTTGATTTCTTGACTTCCCGAGCTTTGATAGTTCACTTGATCAAGGATACCTTGCAATCTCAAGTGAGTATATAGTCCCCTCTTTTACTGTTTCAAATATTTTGGGGTGAAACACATGTGCCTACTTGTTACTTTTGACGATCTTAAACAGGATAACGGTGAGCATCGAGCCTACACTGATCGCTATGAGGAATTAAGTCTATTGTGTCCTACCATGGTTACGCCTTTGGATAAGGCAATTGAAAAGTACATTGATGGCCTCCCTGACTCAGTTCAGGACATTGTTACTGGTAGCAACCCTACCACAGTCAGACATGTCATCGAATTATCTGCTTCCCTGACTGAATCTCAGATCAGAAAGGGTAAACTTTTCCGAAAGGGCGACAAGAAAACAACAGATGAGGCAAAACGAAAGGATAAGCAAACAGAGTCCTCTAAGAAGTCAAAGAAGCGTAAGGCTTCACAAAACTTCATTGTAGTTGCTCAAAACGATCAAGCTGCCCCTAACCAACCAGCTCAACCTCCTGCTAAAAAACCATACAATGGAAATGCACCTCTGTGCAACCAATGTAAGCTTCATCATCATGCTAATGTACATTGCCGCAAATGCCTAAATTGTAGACTTGTTGGTTATACAGCTAGGGTTTGCCGAGTTGCGACTACACAAAATCAGGTTGTTAACAACCCTGCTCAAGCTCGTTTTCCACCTGGTTCTTGCTACAACTGTGGCGAGATGGGCCATTTCAGAAACAATTTCCCAAGGCTTAATAATGCAAATCCAGCCCGTGGATGAGCATTTGGCTAATTGGAAGACGATGTTGCTTTGAAACAACTGAACCTTATGTTTTATTTCTTTTGTTATCCAAGACTATGAAACAATTATTTTGGTTTATAAACAAAATTTTATTTGCATTTCGATGTACGAAAACAAATGTGGTTACATGTATGAATGACATACCCCTACGATACCGATACCAAGGAACCGTGTTCCTAGAAATACAAACTACTCTCGTAGTTCTTCCATTTTTATGATCACTCGTGATCTCCATGAAAATCCTAAGTACTCGTTTCTTCTAAGAAACGAAGTACAAGGTACAAGTTACAACTCTGGTCGAACACCCAAAGTATCATATCTTCCTGGCTTCACGATATTTTACACAGCATATGATTTCAAAAGATTATACATATTTTCATAAACCTCATACATGATTTCAAAATCATCTCACATGGTTTTAAAACATTTTATAAACATGTTTACCTAATATACCTAGAATAAGGTTTCGAAACAGTTCTCGCTACACGGATTCCAAATCCTTATAGGATCTTCCTATCTTCATAGTTAGATCCTTGTGGATGTTTAAAGAGCAAAATCAAAGTCCTTAATTGGATTCTTTGTGTGCTTTAATACGTATGTTACGATTCAATGAGGACAAAACCAAATTCTTATGGGATCTTCCTATCTTCATAGTTAGATTCTTGAGGATGTTTAAAGTACTAATTGAGGTCCATTGATCGGATTCCTGGTGTACTTTAAATGCATATGTACAAATCGACGACAAGTTAATAACAAATGATAACAAGATTAATAACAAGTTAATGATCAAGTTGACAATTATGGGACTATGTGATTATGTGCTTACGTGCTTATGTGTTGACCTAATTAAAGAAACTCTACGGTGATCTAGTCAAAGTTATCATAAGGTTGTTCGTTTGATTCTATCCCCTACACATTATAAAATAAATTGTGCGGACTGTGCAAGGAATTACGTAATTATGGATGCATACATAATTATGGAATTCAGTGCACAGAAACTACAGCAAGTTTTGTCATGTGTTAAGTTAAACAAGAAACAGAAGTTATCTATATTCATTTCCGTTTTTGAGGAAGTATCCATTGAGGAAAAATGAACTAGCTACTCATTTTTTGCTTCTGAAAGAGATATCCACTTGGAAATGAATAATCTATTCGAGAAGTATATTCATTTTTGTTTCTGATGAAGTATCCACTGAGGAACATGAACTATGCGTTCATTTTCGCTCCTGAAGAAATATCCACTGAGGAAAATGAATAAATGCATTTCGTTTCTGGTGAACTATCCACTGAGGAAAATAAATTGTTCATTCATTTTCGATTCTAAAGAAATATCCACTTAGGGAATGAATAATTTTGTATCGATTTTGTCATCTTCGTTTCTGATGGAGTATCCACTGAGGAACATGAACTATCCGTTCATTTTCGCTTCTGAAGAAATATCCACTGAGGAAAATGAATAAATTCATTCCGTTTCTGGTGAAGTATCCACTGAGGAAAACGAATTGTACATTCATTTTCGCTTCTAAAGAAATAACCACTGAGGGTATGAATAATTTTGTATCGATTTTGTCATTTTCGTTTCTGATGGAGTATCCACTGAGGAAAATGAACGATCCGTTCATTTTCGCTTCTGAAGAAATATCCACTAAGGAAAATGAATAATCTTGTATTGATTTTGTAATTTTCATTTCCAATGAAGTATCCACTGAGGAAAATGAACTATCCGTTCATTTTCGCTTCTGTAGAAATATCCACTGAGGAAAATGAATAATCCTGTATTGATTCTTTCATTTCCACTTCTGACGAAGTATCCACTGAGGAAAATGAATTATCCATTCATTTTCGCTTTTGAAGAAATATCCATCGGGGAAATGAATATTCATTACAATAATCTTTGATTTCCACTTCTGACGAAGTATCCACTGAGGAAAATGAATTATCCATTCATTTTCGCTTCTGAAGAAATATCCATCGGGGAAATGAATATTCTTTACAATAATCATTCATTTCCACTTTTGACGAAGTATCCACTGAGGAAAATGAATTATCCATTCATTTTCGCTTCTGAAGAAATATCCATCGGGGAAATGAATTATCTATGCAACTATATTTCATTTCCACTTCTGACGAAGTATCCACCGAGGAAAATGAATTATCCATTCATTTTTGCTTCTGAAGAATATCCGTCGGGGAAATGAATAACCTATTCAACAATCTTCATTTCTACTTTTGACGAAGTATCCATTGAGGAAAATGAATTATCCATTCATTTTCGCTTCTGAATAAATAACCATTGAGAAATGAACAACTTATACATTCTTTCATTTCCACCTCTGACGAAGAATCCATTGAGGTTAATGAACTATCCATTCATTTCCGCTTCTGAAGAATATCCACTGGGGAAATGAAATACAATCCTTACAAGATCATTATGTTTTAATATTTCGATTCTTAAAGGATACCCATAGAACTATTGGTTGATTTGGTTTATCATTGATCAAATCCCTCATTCCCACTTCCTGCTTTAATAGAGGAAGTATCTATTAGGGGATGAGCATCATAGGCATAACAGCCAGTTCCCACTTCCTGCAATATTTAAGGAAGCATCTACTAAGGAATGATAAAGTTATGCCCTACGTGGAGATCCTTGATGAGTTATTCTATTCAAATAGATAAAACTCTAGATTCCATGCAAGACAATTGTTTAACACAACTATACAGACAGACTCCTACGAATAAATTTCGGGATGAAATTTCCTAAAGTAGGGGAGACTGTGACATTTGTGCCTCTCCGACCACCATACAAACACAAATCCGATGAAATCTTGTGTTTCATTCTCGGGATTTGTACAATTTCATGTGACATTTACACATATCAATCCTTGTTCGATTTCGAGTTCTTAATCACTTTCTGGAAAGTTATACACAAACTGTTACATCAACGTGATCAGTTTAACGTGACAAACAATCCAGAATAGTTACACAAGCTTAACATACCTTAAATAACCTTTTCATAAGTTAGAAATAAGTTTTGAAGGGTTTGGTGTGGAAAAACAAGTTTATTCGATCACAGGGACTATTTGCGTCAAACTGCAAAAGTTTGTCGATTCGTATAGCAACGGACATTCCAGAACAAGATCATATGCTAAACATACCTTAAATACCCTTAACAAAGCTTAGAACTAAGTTTTGATGGGTTCGGTGTGCGAAAATGCGCTTATTTGATCGCAGGGACTAAAAGCGTCAAAAATTGCATAACTTTGCATTTACGCGCATAACTTACGTTCTGACCATATCCGGACATCCAAAAAAATTAATAATCATTAAATATATTATTTTAGTGATAGGAATGCAAAAATACCATTCGTCGCGTAATTTGGACTGTTTTCACGTCCGTTCGAATTTCGTCGTAATTAACCGAACAACGCGATCGTACGGCCAAAAGAACCGACATCCGTGATATTTTCAAGCATATTTTAAGTCCCCTATGCTTTAACATCCTTGTAGAGCCTTGAAATTGTGTTAACAGGGATTAAACGCATCGAAAAACAGGTTTAGGACATGCAGGGAACTGTTTTGCCAAAATATGAAACTTCTGACCAGACCAGTAGGCTGGGCGTGACAGACTTAGCTGTCTAGTTCGCGGCCCGCGAGGCGTGGATGTCACGACCCCTGACCCGGTGTGACCCGGTCCATAGGCCGCGGGACAGAAACCCGTGATATTGTTTATTTTGGCAGTGGAAATTTTAACAGGATCTTTTTAAAAGTGAAAATGCCCAATTATTTTATTTCACAGTTCGGGACAAACCCCGTAATTTACAATGAGGGTAATTTCACTGGAAAATCCCTGTTTTACAAAAAACATGTTTATTTATTTTACATAGCCACTACTTCAAGCTTGTTCGTGTTCCATAGCACTTTTCCTTGATTCACAGTAGGTCACCTGAAACATGTTTAAAAATATTTTATCAGCGGGGAAATACTGGCGAGTCATTCAGGTTACATAAAATGACACATTAGTTATAAATTACAGCATAAGAGCGATTACAATGGCTACTATCTTATTTTTATCAGGCGCCGTGTCACACCCTGGTGACGATGGTCATACCACTATTAGGTCCTTTCACCCAAGTAGTGATGATTATCACTGTTAGGTTGGTGAACCTAACCGTGAGAAATTAGTAATGTGCACAATACCCCACTTGCCAGTGATTCAAGATAACCACGACTTAATCCCTGTAATTATGACTTTGAAAATAATTGGAGTATTGTAAAACAGTTGATAAAAAGAGAATGACTCACACTGCAAGTTTAGTTGGGCAAAGTTTAGCCTACTGATAAGCCTGATAACCTAATTTAAACAACAATGCACACGAAACTAGGTCAGTAACTTAATACAACATTTACGATAAGCACGAATGACAAAGTATAGCCCTGATTTGGGCAGCACTTACACATCCATCAGACTGGTTTCAATCATTCGGGCATTGTATCGTAGCAGTGATCGAGTTAATACCATGTTTCGTAGCAGCGTCGTGACACTGTAAAACTCGTTTTTAAGCAGAATATGGACGTTTTGATTGAAATTTTGGAACACAGAAGCAACTCCCATCCACAGGCTACTTATAGCAACATTTCAAGTTTTACGCGGCCCGCGTAAGCCTTAACATGGCTTTTACGTGGCCCGCGAGAGCCCCTATCCTATGTGTAGGGCTGGTGTGTCACGAGTAGGGTTGCCACGTGTGCGACACATGGCCCGGAATGCTTATCCGGTCAACTTTAAGTTGACGCGGCCCGCGTAAGTCGAAGCTTATGTTTTACGCGGCCCGCGTGAAACTCAAAATTCTTGTTTTTTTGGTTTTTCATGCACATTAGGGTTTCAGGGGTCCGGGTTTTCACTTACGGGTCATTAATGGACAATTTTGCAGGTCCTTATATCCTCCCCACCTTATTTAAAATCTCGTCCTCGAGATTTACCGAAATAAGTGAGGATATTTTCGCTTCATTTCCAATTCCAGCTCCCAGGTGTACTCAGGTCCTCTTTTTTAATCCACTTGACCTTGACCAGTACTAGTCTTTTGTGTTTGAGAAACTTGACCTTTCTATCTTCTATTTAGAGTGGTTTCTCAGCAAATTTGAGCTTTTTATTCACCTCAATATTCTGAAGAGGTACTACTAGGGATTCGTCAGATAAACATTTCTTGAGGTTGGATACATGAAATACGTCATGTACCCTGGCTAATTCTTCTGGTAGTTGTAAGCGATAGGCAACTGGTCATATTCGCTAGATTACTGGGAATGGTCCTATGTACCTTGGACTTAACTTTCCTTTCTTTCCGAACCGAACTACTCCTTTCCAAGGAGAAACTTTTAAGAGTGCCTTGTCACCAACTTGGAATTCCAGCGGCTTACGTCGATTGTCTGCATAACTTTTCTGGTGATCTCGAGCCGTTTTTAGTCTTTCCTTGATTCAAGTTATTTTGTCGGTGGGTTCTTGTACAATTTCAGGACCTGATAATTGATTTTCTCCTATTGCTGCCCAACAAATGGGAGTTCTACACTTCCGTGCATATAGTGCTTCAAATGGGGCAGCTTCAATGCTTGCATGATAACTATTGTTATTGGAAAATTCAATTAAGGGTAGGTGGTCATCCCAGTTTCCACCAAAATCTATTACACGTGCCCTGAGCATGTCTTCCAGAGTTTGGATCGTCCTTTCACTTTGTCCGTCTGTTTGGGGATGGTATGTAGTGCTTAAGTTCAGTCGGGTTCCCATTGCTTCTTGGAAACTTGTCCAGAAACGTGAAGTGAAACGACTATCTCTATCCGATACAATAGAGAGTGGAACTCCATGTAAGGATACTACTTCGTCTACATATAACTTAGCTAACCTTTCCATGCTGAAAGTTTCCTTCATGGGTAGAAAATGAGCTGATTTGGTTAATCGATCCACAATTACCCAAATTGCGTCGTTACATTTCCTGGTTTTGGGTAATTTAGTAACAAAGTCCATTATTATTAATTCTCATTTCCATACAGGCATTTCTAATTGTTGGAGTAATCCTGAAGGTTTTTGGTGCTCTGCTTTAACTTGTGAACAGGTCAAGCACTTAGATACATATCTAGCTATGTCCTTTTTCATTCCTATCCACCAGAAGTTATTTCTTAAAAATCTTGGTACATCTTGTTGTTTCCAGGGTGCATTGTATACCTAGATTTATGGGCTTCCTCTGAAATTTGATCTCTTAAATTCCCTTGCTTAGGTACCCAAATCCTTTTCATATGGAATCTCCAGATTCCATCGGTGCCTTGCTCTTATTCCTTTATCCTTCCTTTCATTCCTTCAACATCATCCTTGATTGCTATTTCTTGAACATTCTTCAGTTGTTCCATTAAATCTAATGGTAGATTTAATCTAAGAGCACGAACTCGCTTTTGCTTTTCATGATACTTACGACTTAGGGCATCTGCGACTACATTTGCTTTTCCATCGTGATATTGAATATCACAGTCATAATCACTTAGAATTTTCATCTATCTTCGTTATCTCATGTTCAACTCTTTTTGCCCAAATATATACTTTAAGCTTTTGTGGTCTGTATAAATGGTAAACTTACTTCCGTACAGATAATGTCTCCAAATCTTAAGGGCAAAAATTGTCGATCCTAATTCTAAGTCATGAGTCGTATAATTCTCTTCGTGCTTTTTCAATTGCCTTGATGCATATGCAATTACCTTCTTGCGTTGCATTAGCACACATCCTAATCCTAGCTTAGAAGCATCACAGTAAGCTTCAAAATCTTATGTTCCTTCTGGCAAATTGGGGCGTTTGTTAATCTTTGTTTTAAAATCTTAAAACCCTCTTCTTGCCTAGGTCCCCATTCAAATTTCACTGCTTTACAGGTTAGCTTGGTTAAGGGCACTGCTATTTTAGAAAAATCTTTAATGAATCGCCTATAGTATCCAGCTAATCCTAGAAAACTTCTAACTTCCATAGCTGATTGCGGGACCTTCCATTTGGTGATTGCTTCTATTTTGGAGGGGTCTACGTGAATACCTTCGTGATTCATCATGTGTCCTAAAAATTGTACCTCCTGCAGCCAAAATTCACACTTTGAAAATTTGGCGTAAAGCTTTTCGTTTCTTAACAGGGTTAAGTGTGTTTGTAAATGCTCACAATGCTCCTCCTGACTTTTGGAATAAATGAGTATATCGTCGATGAAGACAATTACAAATTTGTCCAAGTACGGTTTACAGAACCTATTCATCATATCCATAAATGCTGCATGAGCATTTGTTAATCCAAATGGCATAACTGTAAACTCGTAGTGACCATACCTAGTTCTGAAAGCGGTTTTAGGTATGTCTTCTTCTTGTACCTTCAACTGATGGTATCCGGAGCGTAAATCTATCTTAGAGAAATATCTAGCTCCCTGAAGTTGATCAAAAAGATCATCAATCCTAGGTAATGGGTATCGATTCTTAATTGTAACGTTATTCAATTCCCTATAATCAATACACATTCACATTGAACCATCTTTCTTCTTTACAAATAATACTGGTGCTCCCTAAGGGGATGAACTAGGTTGTATAAATCCTTTGCTTAATAATTCATCTAACTGCTTTTTCAATTCTAACATTTTGGTGGGTGCTAACCGATAGGGTGCCTTGGCTATCGGTATAGTTTCAGTTAGATGAATTCTAAATTCTACTTCCCTATCGGGTGGTAATCCAGGTAGTTCTTCTGGGAATATATCCGGGTATTCTGATACTACTGGAATGTCCTTGAGTTCTTTACCTTTGGTATTAACAACTACCGAAACCATATATGTTATTCCTTGTTTTCTTGAATAACTGGCCACTTTCATTACTGAAATGAATTTCGTTAGCTTTCGTGGCTTATCTCCTGTAACCATAATTATTCCTCCTGTGGGTGTATGAATTTCTATGGAATTCTTATCACAGAGGATTCGAGCATGGTTGGCTACTAACCAATCCATTCCTAACACAACATCGAATCCAGCTAAATTCATAGGTAACAGGTTTGCAGAAAATTTATGACCTGAAAGTTCTATCTTACCTTCCTGCAAAACTTGATCTATGTTAACAGAGTTACCGTCTGCTGTTTCTACTATATAAATCTGCCTAAGTTTGGTTAAAGGTAGCTTAAGAGCTTGACAAAATGAAGTATTTATAAAACTTTGGTTTGCACCAGAGTCAAATAATACTTTCGCATAAACGTTGTGAACTAGGAACGTACCCGCTATCACATCCGGAATCAGATCTGCTTCTTGTGTAGTCAACTGGAAGGCTCTTGCATTCTTTTTAGTAGTTCCCTCCATAGGTTTAGCCTTATTATCAGCTGGCTTGACCAGTTTAGGGCAGTCTGGACTAAAATGTCCAGCTTCTCCACAGTTGAACCAAACTGTGGATTTCTTTCTTCTGCAATCTTCTTCTTGATGCCCTGGAATTTTACAGAAATTACAGTATCCCTTGCATTTTCCAAATTGCTTTCTTTTACAGATACTGCTAAATGAAGCAGTGGAGGGTTGCCCGATTCCTCTTTTCTTGAAGTTGCTACTACTATTACCCCCTCGAAATCGTTGGGAAATTTTCTGAGCCAATTCCTTCTTTCTGTTTTCTTCTCGCGTACGCACCAGTCCGTCGGTCAAGGTATTGGCTAACTCCAACGCATCGTCAATCGTGCGGGGTCTTGCAGCTTTGACGATATCACAAGTCTCGCTAATCAACCCCCAAATATAGCGAGAAATAAGTACTAGTTCTGGCGAAGCTAGAGTTGGTACAATTCTGGCATACTCGAAGAATTTCGAAGTATACCCTCTACAGTCCACATCTACCATCCGGTAGCTTAGGAATTTATTTTCCATTTGTTCTTTTTCATATTCGGGACATAATTTTCTTTCCACCAATAATCTAAATTTATCCCAATTCATAACATAAGCCATGTCACTTCCCTTGGCTTGCAATACCGTATTCCCCCACTCTAATGCCTCTTCCTTAAAAAGGTGAGAAGCATACATAACTTTGTCTTCCTCTGCGCATTTACTTATTTTAATTACTGCTTCAGTTTTCTCTAACCAACACAGTGCGGCTGTCGCCCCTTCATTGCCTGCAAATTCAGCTGGTTTACAGGCAAGAAATTCCTTGTAAGTGCAACCAGGTGTTGCAACTTTCATTTTCTTGAGTACTGGGGCTTGAACCACATTATTCTCATTAATGCCGCCTCCATTAACAATGTTACTGAAATTATCGTCGCGCGTGCGTTTGCTGGGGTTGGCTTGTGAAGGCTCAACAGGACTTTTAACAGCAGCGACGATTGCCGGGATAGCGTTGGCTATTCCCTAAGCGACGATGTTTTCTATATCTTGCCGATCTAGAAAGTGATCTTCATTATTGTGTTCAGATTGATTAACTTCGTTGACTGGTTGGTTTTCCGCATTTTCCATTTGAATAATAATTAACAATATAATTATAATTTATTGGCACCAAATAATTAACAACCAAACATAATAAAGCAATCACACACATAAACACGTATAGCCAAAATAGTCGACTTTGCGACCGTCATATTTTATATATTTTAGTATGCATCCGTACCCACCAGATATGTTAGAAAAGTTTCATTTTTAGTTATTTTACATGATTATATTTTTATTATTTATTATTATTTTATTATTATTATTATTAAACACATAACCAAACCATCACACAACCACAACCAACTGGCGTCTCAGAAACGACACTCCCTCTCGTCGTATTTCCATGAGATCTGTTCCCCCACTTCTCGGATTCGATTTCCTACATCCACCAGCTCTTTGCCATAGTGGCAGAGTTCAGCCAAGTTCTCAGTGCTCACAGGTGGGTTTGGTTCAGGTTCAGGGTCAAACTTGGGGAAAAAGGTATTAGGGTTATTTAAGAGATTCTGAAATTGCCAATCAGTGGTCCACCATTCTTCCAACTCTCCTTGTAGAGGTCGGGGGTTGACAATGAGATCTGGGATAGCAGGCTCTAGATTAATTGGAAGTTGTGATTCAACTGGGTAATTGAAAAGGTTTTCATCGACAGGTCCGATGAGGTCACTAAGTGCCAGTTTACGATCCAGCTCCTCCCATGATGGCATTTCCTGGGCTTGCCCGGACCCCAATCTCCTTTCCTTTCCCCTTATCTTTCGGATCCTCGGTCTTTATAACGTTCTGTACCGCTGGCTTCTTCCTACGCATACGCCTCCAGCCTACAAGTCTTCTTCTCTTTTTCGTCTTTGGTTTCTCCTGTGGTTGGGCCTGGAACACCATTGGCTCTTCAGTATCAGCCTGGTATCCAGTGAAAACGCCGTTAGTATCCATATCGGTGCTATAAACACAAATTTAAGTTAAGATTTTATTTATTATAAATTAAGTTTTCACAGAATTACAAAATGGCAATCAGAAAAATTAAGTATTTCTAAATACTTAATTGGCTTAAATCAGTGGCTCTGATACCACCTTTTTCTGTCACGGCCCCTGACCTGGTGTGACCCGGTCCAGAAGCCGCGGAACAGAAACCCGTGGTATTGTTTATTTTGGCGGCGGAATTTTAACAGGATCTTTTTAAAACTGAAAATGCCCAATTATTTTATTTCACATTTCGGGACAAACCCCGTAATTTACAATGAGGGTAGTTTCACTGGGAAATCCCTTATTTATTTTACTGAGCCACTACTTCAAGCTTGTTCATGCTCCGTAGCACTTTTCCTTGATTCACAGTAGGTCACCTGAAACATGTTTAAAAATATTTTATCAGCGGGGAAATACTGGCGAGTCATTCAGGTTACATAAAATGACACATTAGTTATAAATTACAGCATAAGAGCAATTACAATGGCTACTATCTTATTTTTATCAGGCGTCGTGTCACACCCTGGTGACGATGGTCATACCACTATTGGGTCCTTTCACCCAAGTAGTGATGATTATCACTGTTAGGTTGGTGAACCTGACCGTGAGAAATTAGTAATGTGCACAATACCCCACTTGCCAGTGATTCAAGATAACCACGACTTAATCCCTGTAATTATGAAAAATAATTGGAGTATTGTAAAACAGTTGATAAAAAGAGAATGACTCACATTGCAAGTTTAGTTGGGCAAAGTTTAGCCTACTAATAAGCCTGATAACCTAATTTAAACAACAATGCACACGAAACTAGGTCAGTAACTTAATACAACATTTACGATAAGCTCACGAAATCAAAACCCTCACGACGAATGACAAAGTATAGCCCTGATTTGGGCAGCACTTAAACATCCATCGGATCGGTTTCAATCGATCGGACATTGTATCGTAGCAGTGATCGAGTTAATACCCTGTATCGTAGCAGCGTCGTGACACTGTAAAACTTGTTTTTAAGCAGAATATGGACGATTTGACTGAAATTTTCGAACAAAGAAGCAAGTCCCATGCACAGGCTACTTATAGCAACATTTCAAGTTTTACGCGACCCGCGTAAGCCTTAACATGGCTTTTACGTGGCCCGCGAGAGCCCTTATCCTACGTGTAGGGCTGGTGTGTCACGAGTAGGGTTGCCACGTGTGCGACACGTGGCCCGGAACGCTTATCCGGTCAACTTTAAGTTGACGCGGCCCGCGTGAAACTTAAAATTCTTGTTTTCTTGGTTTTTCATGCATATTAGGGTTTCAGGGGTCCGGATTTTCACTTACTGGTCATTAATGGACAATTTTGCAGGTCCTTATAGTGGAGCTGGCAGATTCAATGAATTCAGCAAAACAGCGAGTTGAACCTGTATTTAACCTTAGTTTTTGCATATTGTGGGCTGGTTTATGTGTTCCCCAACTTTCCTAATTAGTGAATAACAAGTGTAAGGTCAAGATCATGCCTTGATCAATTCAAAAACACTTGTCATTGATCCAAAGGCACTTGAAAATCTATAAATAGAAAGGGGTTTCAACTATTGTTCCTTGCCCATTTGCTTTTCTTCTCTAATCTGCTCTAATTGGAGGCAATCACCTTGTTGAAGGCCACCTACCTGAGCATTCTTAGTTCTTTTTCCAAGCTTGGACTCTTGTAAGTGTTCCTTCACGCTTGGTTATATCTTTCAAGGAAGAAAGTCAAACAGTGTTTGACTTTCAGCTTTGACCATGATTTGGTCAAGACAAAGTTCATTGAAATTTGCTTCGTGAGCGTAATCACGATGGTTATAGACCCTTGCGACTATACCTACTAATTACCACGTTGATTAGTCGAAGTGACGAGTCAAAGTTTCGCTCATAATGCACGATTATGTGCATTTTGTGATGAAACTATTTTCGGGTATCAAAACACTTTGTTTTGATATCAATTTAGTTTTCTAACTTAGTTAAACATATTTTAACTTGTTTAACTCGTCACTTTTAGTTTAGTGCTTGTTTAGGGTCGTAAGTCAAGCGGTTTCGACAACCACTTAGACTTTCGAACCCGACCCGCTTGGTCGATCATTAGGATCCGACCAAACACATTTTGTGACCATAGTTGTATAGGGAATAACCGTCTGAGGTTATACCTTATGGTCACATTAGTTTAACTAGTTGTATGATAGGTAGTTTATATGCCTTAGGAAAATGACCAAAATGCCCTTTTCATGCATAATTTGAATTTAAGAATATGTAACTTAAATTTTGACACCTAAACTGATTATGCAACATTATTAAGCATGTTAGGGCATATAATACTTGTCATAGGACTATTTAAGCTATCCGAGTGCGCTTTTGCGCAAATGACGCGTTAAAGTAGCATGGACTACCTTAACGGGTCATAACGGGTCATAAGCACTTAGGATACGTTCCAAATCAGAATGTAGGCTTTGTTAAACCATATCACATTAGTTCCAATACTCATTTGGTTTACGAGAACTCATTCTATCCGACCTCCCGATTTAGGCCTCGATTATTAACATAGTGATTCCATACTAGGTGCCACTTGATTCCTTGACTTCCCGAGCTTTGATAATTCACTAGATCAAGGATACCTTGCAATATCAAGTGAGTACAGAGTCCCCTCTTTTACTGTTTCAAATATTTTGGGGTGAAACACTATGCCTACTTGTTACTTTCATATTTTCATGCTTTTCATGACATATACATGCTATGTTCGGCTAGTACACATATAGTACATGATTTCAATTGCTTTTTTGCTATGTATGTTGACTGTGCATGCTAGCTCACTGATTTCAAGGATCCATTTTGCTTAATATGTTGACTTAGCATATCTAGCACCTTGATTTCATGAACATTTCTACTTTGTATGTTTACTTAGCATACTTAGTACATGGTTTTCACATGACATGCTTTTATTGTTTATGACATTTGGTATGTTAAACGAGATTAGATACACTCATTAACATTATTATGTCGACCGGTAGTATGTATGGTTTACCATAGGTTTGATACCTCATTCCCGCTTCCTAGTTTGTTTGGAAGTATCCATCTGGGGAATGACATAACTGATGAACATTGATTACCTCATTCCCGCTTCCTAGTTTGTTTGCAAGTAACCATCTGGGCAATGACAGAGACCGATAAACATTGATAAGCCTTTGTCTTTATGACGGTTATCTGACAGACGACAAGGCTTGAATGTATTTGTTAACAAACCACATAAATGTTCATATCAAATAAAGCATTGGTGTTGCAAAACATACCTTTTGATTTAAACTATGGTTTATTCAAAGACATTGTTTTGAACATAACATTTGATTATACATGACTTTATACCTATGGTTTGAGTAAAGACTTTTTATTCACCATACAAGACACTGGTTGTTATCTGACATTTGATTATACAAGACATGGTTTATACCTGACATTTTGACATTATACATTGTTTATACGTGACATTGACATTGGTTTAACAAGACATTTTTTGTGGTTATTGATAAGTGATTTAAATAACGAGGTGTGTGTAATGTGATAAAAGGATGGTGGATACGCCGCTGGTACTTCCTATACATAAGTGCTTTTATAGTATTATATACAATAGCGTTATCTAAACCACTTCGACAGAAACAAAGACATCATACATTTTATACAAAGACACGACATGTTGTTTACAAGACATTGTTTTACAAATGACATATTTTACACAATTCATTTTTACTTGGTTATTTATTTAACCATGCATCATTCTTTTATATCATCTGATTTTCCTATTGATTTTCGATGATTTTATAAAAGAAAACATTTTACAAGGTTCATGTCTACTTTTCGTTAAAGGTTTATTTTAACTTTCAAGTCATGAATCCTCAAACAACAAAACCTATGTATCTCACAGGCATTTTTATGCTAACGTACATATTTTCACATGTGTTTCAGTAGCTAATGTTTGAGGTTGATCATGCTACACTTAGGCGGACTCGGGCCTTAGTGACTTAAAATGAAGCAAGAACACTTTAATTTATGTTATGTTTCCTTTACTCCCAAGACAATGTAAACAATTTAATTAATAAAACCACACTTTAATTCCATGTGTTATGAAACAGTGATTCTGATACGACACTCCCCGACGTTTCCGCCGCGGTTTGTTGTTTTACGCGGTCGGAGTGTGACACCGGAAAGTTTTCCGAACTAGATTTTTGCAAAAAAAGTTTTTAGAAAAACCCTATGCTAACAGGTCTCCATGTATTTCAAAAAGGTTTTTAAGAAAAAATTAAGCAAACAACAGTGTTTCAAGGACTTAACCCATGTAACTTTCAAAGTACAGAAATTTTACTGAAAAACCTTCAAAAAACACGACACACGGCTCAGTTTTAACAAGGATGATATCCAAAGCTCTGATACCACTTGTAGGTCCCTAGAGGAGGATCTAGTAATCTTATCCTTTTTACCGAACACACCCGGTTGTACAGAATGCAAACGGGTATGCACAGTGAGACAAGTTGCTTTTTATAACAAACCTTATCCATAGGCCACCGAAGAACCAGCTGGGCCTAATCCGAAGCCTACAAAAGATCAAAGTCCACGAAGAATGATTGATTCTTCGTGGAGTATCAGCAGTGAACAACAAGATACGAAGAATGTTCTTCCCATGTACCATTTGAGTGAACACTGTAAAGGTTCTTCGTGAGGCTTACATTTTTCTGGTTATTCGTCAGTTGAAGTTCTTTGCGGGTATACTAAAATGGGGTCTTCATAAACAAGGGTTCTTTGTGGATGTTGATATACTGATATGGTCTTTGCATGTGCATGTCTTTCGTTTATAACTAAACCAACGAAGAACCACATATGTATAAGGTTCTTCGTGAATAGGATTCTTCATAGACATGTTGCAAATATGCACAACTTGCACACACAAATAAACAACAATATGTAGAACAGCACCATGCAGATTACAAACAACTAACAGAAGCACATTCGCAACTGTTTTACAACAAGTACGTACAAAGTCGAATACTTTCCGAGTCACAATGGAGGATATCGTGCTTCGGTCTTCACCCCGTAACGTAGATGGACCGAACTGAGTCGCGTCCGCATAATATGCATCTAACACCCTACTTACGCTATCTACGTAGTTTAAATAGGTTTTTTTATTGACCCTAACGACAGTCATCAAAATGGCGCCATTGCCGGGGAGTTCGTGCGCTTAGTGTTAGTTTAGAATTAGTTGTTTTATTTCTTTTGAAAAAGATTTATTAAAAACCCAAAAATATTTCTTTTTGTTTATTTTTGTTTTGTTCGGTATTACGCGCTTTTTCTTGCCTACTTGTGTGTAGGCGATCTTTTTGCATGCATACTAGGTTTTCAGGAAGATCTTCACCGCTCTTGTTCGATCCTGAAATTGAAAAGACCGCACGCCAAAATCTACTTCTTCGTTCCGCCTTGAAAGGAAAATCAATTTCCACAATGAATCCATTAGAAAACCAATCAACCCCACAAAAGGAGACACCACAACAAACACCAATTACTGAGATGCCACCAATGCCACCACCTCCATTTACATCTGAGCCACAAAATCAAACCCAAACTCAACAAACCCCACCCATTACACCACCATCAAACCCGACCACCCAACCAACATCTGGCTCAACTGGAGAATTTCAAGTTATTGGTGGACCACTTTACTTGTTAGAAAGCAGATTACCACCGCAGCCTAATCCGTTGCGGCCCGTGAATCAACCAAATTTGGTGCCACACCCGAACCGGTCGGGTGTTATGTTTGATCAAGTGGAAAACAGGGCTAGAACCGAGACATGGGATGATGGGTATGGAGATGAAGAGTGGGGGATAAACGAGGGTTATATGGGATATCCAGGTGGTTTTCAAAATCCGGCATTTAACCGTAATCAGACCCCGCCACAGGTTCATTGGGCGCCGGTCGTGCCCCGTCAAAGGCAAAGAGATCCTCGATTACCGGATCCGAATATTCGAGGGGTTGAGAGCCACTTCCGACAACAGATTGCTGAGCATGCATCACCGATAGTGATGCAAATCGTGCCGGGTAATGCGGACCGATCTTTTGAAGCAAAACCACACATTCTGAACATGCTACCTACCTTTCACAGGAAAGGTATTGAGGAGCCATATGCACACATTACGGATTTTGAGGCAGTTTGTAGCATGATTGGTGGACACGGGTTCACTACGGATCAGGTGAAGTTAGTGTTGTTTCAGTTTTCACTAAAAGATGTTGCGAGGGATTGGTTTACATCTTTTCCATATGCTAGTATTCATACATGGCAAGAGTTGCAGCAACAATTCTTGGAAGAATACTATACCCCGCAAAGAACCAAGTCGGGGAGAGCAGCGATTAGAGAGTTCCAACAGTTACCGGCTGAGCTTCTTTATGAGTCTTGGAAACGCTTCAATTAATTGATCCGTAATTGTTGGTGCACTACATCTGCTGATTCCGTCTTGTATCGAGTCATAGACTTAGAATGTTAGATCTGGGCACGAAATATGAAAAGATTGAGTATTGAAAAGAGTAATGAAGAGTTGATCGACAAACTTGCTGATGCGTTGCCATATGAGAGTTGGGGCACATATTTGATGATGCTCAGAAACAAGAAAGGTTTTAGCAATCTGACGCTCAGTAAGTTTATCGAAAAGATTGAAGCTCAAGAAATGGAACAGAGAAAAGTGATTAGAATGAAAGACTTCGATGGTGAACAAGACATCGGGTTATATTATAAATCTGGGGTAAATGAGAAATCATCAAATCTATCTCCAAAGATTGTGACTGGTATGAGTGCCAAAAGTGTATCTGAAAGTCCATCATCTGGATCAAGCAGCAAAACCAGTTTTACTTCATTTCCATCATTTAATCCAAACATCTTAGCAACTAAGAATGGGAGAAAATTACAGTGTAACATTGTATTGAATCTTGGGAATGATCAAGATTATTCTGAGGAAATTGCCAAAAATCATATGTCTTTATTAGGAATGGTTTTGGAATCTTATACTTGTTTTATTGCAGGTCGTATTGGCAATCCAATGTTAACCAAAGAAGACTACGACCAGATAGATGCTGAAGAGATGGAGCTGATGGACATAAAGTGGTGTCTAGCTAGTGTTTTACGGAGAGCTGAGAAGTTTAAACAAATCACGGGGAGAGGTGATCTTCGTGATACGAATGTTTCTACTTTAGGTTTTGACAAATCTAAAGTCACTTGTTTTCGGTGCAGGGAAAAAGGACACTTCAAGAGGGAGTGCACAAACCGAGAAGCAAGTGGAGCTCAAAATCCGTTCAATAACAACAACGATTACTATCGTAAAGCCATCTATCACCAAGTTGGTCAATCATCTCAACAACAAAAACATCAAGCTCAGACTGCACATGGAAGAGATATGACTGAAGATACCGGAAAAAGAGCATGTGTAGTTAATCCAAATCAAAAACAGTCGTTTAACTGGGATAATTACATTCCAGAAAATGGAAAAGCTTGTTTGATTGATCAAGAAGATGAAAAGCTAGCAGAAGGTTTTAGCTGGGAAAACTTCACTTGGGATGATTATATTCCTGATCAAACCACAGCTTACACTGCATTTACAGCAAAGATTGAAGATGATAGCGATGATGATACAGAGTATTGGGCTAGAAAATACAGAGAAGATATAAAGCTGCTTGCTGAGAGTGATAGCGAAGAAGAAAAAGTCAAGAAGAAAAAGAAGAAGATCAAGATGCCGGTGAGTAGTGATGATGAAGAAGTGCCGGTGGTGAAAAGGCAAACTGTGAAAGAAGTGCCTAAGTTCAAGGTTGATGAAGGTGTTGATGCGAAAGAGGTTCCGGTGAAGTGTGAAAACTGTGAGATTGTGAAAAGGCAGAACAGCACGTTGATTTACAACTTAAACAGTCTGAAAGAGTCATATGATGTGCTGAACAAGACAATGAATCAGTACAATCAAACAAGTGAAGAACAAGCAGTTGCTATGAAGACTCTTCAGGGAGCGTTTATGACGAAGCAGAAAGTTGTAAACAACTATATTGAGAAGTGTGCTGCTTTAGAACAGAAGCTTGAGCTGCAACGAATCGAAACGGAGAGAGTTAATTGTTTATTAAAAAGTTACTCATGTACTTCCTATGTGATTGACAGGATTTATCCTACAGTTGAAAGCATGAAGGTCTGGGAAGAAGATGAGATAACTGAAGAAAAAGCAGCTGAAGTTAGTGTTGAAGAAAAGATTGCTGACAAAAAGAAGAATGACAAGAAACAGGATACTGAAAAGACAGCATCTGGTAAGAAGAAAAGTGTCAGTTATAACAAATGTCCACCTCCGCTGGAAAATGGATATTTGCCTAGACATCCTAACGATGAAAGAGTCAAAAAGGCCACGAATCTACAGTGGGAGTCAGAGTCGTCAGTCAATCTTCCAGAAAGTATTGATGTTGTGTTTACATCATCTGACACTGATCAACAGTCTCAATTGATGAAGAAAGTCGTGGATCATGTGTTAGATAGTGATGATAGTGAAGAGTCAAAGTCGGAGTCCGCGTCAGAGTCAAAATCTTAGTCAAAAACTCCGGTGCAAAGAGAAAAACAGGGAAAATTAGTTTATGATAGAAAATTCATGTTATCAAAGTCTAATTTGGATGATGGATTGTTTAAAGTGGCTTACACTTTGAATGATTCTGACAAATTATATTCTGATGATGAATTTCCAATAAGAGGTGTTAAAACTGAACTGATTAAAAAGGTTTTCATACTCTCAGAAATAAATATTTCTGAAATAAAAGGCTTATGTCTTATTGATAAACCTAAACATTACACCTCAAGAGTTCAACAGAGATTAAACAAGAAAAAGAAATACGGTTCTGGTTCAGATTTCCAAAAGAGATCAAACTATAACGGTAATTTCAAAAAGAAAGGATTAGGTTTTACTCCTACAGAAAAACAGAAAAATGAAAAATATGTTTGTGATTTTAAATCCAAAATGTCATTTGTCTCAGGCACATCAACCGATGAAGAAGAAAAGACAAGTTTCTGGAGGGAAACAAACAGTGAATTTTTGAAAAAGAAACAAGTTGTACAAAAGAAAGACTCAAGAACCTGTTTCAAGTGCAACAACGTTGGACAAATCGCCAAAGATTGTTCTCAGTCGATACAATCAAAACAGGGAGTTTTTCGCAAAATCTCAGAAAAGGTGTTTGCTTCGAATCACCACTTGATAGAACAAAACTGTTTAAAGATTCTATTTTTGAGATTGGTGAAAGTTCGAACAAGTTTTACAAAAATTTTATAGTTTACACACTTTTGTATTGCCGCTTCTTACTGCCGTATTTATGTTAATGCACTTCCCAATGAATGTAAAATCTGATAAACAAAAATGGGTTGTGAAGAAGGGTGGTGAAAGCTCTAGCGATGATTCTGATAGGTTGAAATCAGAGGAGCTATCTTCGGGCGATGAAACTGATTCCACAAAGTCAGTTGAGCCACAAGTTGTATCAAAATGTGAAGCTGTTTTAAAAGATGAAAAATCAGTTCTGATTTTGAATGATGAGGAATTTCCATCACTTCGCGCTGAAAATTATAAAAAGAAAATTGGTAAAGTAGAAATTTCTAACCAGTTTTTCAATGACAAACAGGAATTTGATGCTGAGAAGGTCTTTAACCCCAAGGTAAAACATATCTTTGGCAAGATGATCGATCGAAAAGTCAAAGGGGTTAAAGAGTTTTATGAGAAGAAAACAATGAAAGAAAAGATTGAACCATCCCTGGTTTGTGACTGGGATGGTACATATTATGAACAGTAAGTCTCAGGACTTGCCGGAGCTCCCAGGTTGGTAAGCGTGGAGCATGAATCGGCATCTTTCTTAAAGTTTATTCGGTAACATCAATTATACAAACGGCAAAGAGGTTTGTTTTGTGTATTTCTTACAATTGGTACAAGAGATTTCTGAACTGCAAATGGTAAATCAAGGACATTAAGTTGTACTTGTATTTTCCTACATTGGTCGATAGACAAGATGATAAACCACACCCCTGAACATTTGTTGGATATTCTTACAAATGGTAACCTAAAATTGGTAAAATTAATCAAACTTATTTTCCGGAAAAACCATTTTGATTAAAACAAACTTAAGTGTTTTGAAATCTAAATGGGAAAATAGTTTGTTGATAGGGGGAGTTCTGATTGTTTATGCCAAGTGAATGGCGAATTGAGGTGATTCGATATCAGTTGTCATGTTCTGTACAGTTTGTTTTCAATTTTCATTAGATGTATTTGAATTTTAGGGGGAGTAAGAATTTTTAGAAAATCCAAAAACATCAGAAAATTTGAAAAAGACAAAAACATGATAAAACTAAAAAAATGAGTTTTTGTTGCATAAAAGAGGAAATGATAGTACATCAGTAGACTATCACAACACGCTAAAGATATGAAATGTTTAAATGTGATAAACAGTCTTACTGCGGATGTGTCAGTAGATTTTCGTACACTTAGTAAATTGAAACGAGATATAAACCTAAAACAAACTTGCTTGATTTGTGGATAACTATTCTTGGATATATAGGTAACCCCTGAAATCTCGTTTGAAAGGTTTCTTTTTCTGATATACTAGGTTTTTATACTCTGTGATATCTGGGGTATTATCCCGGGACTTCTGCTGAATGGAAGTTCTGACCTAGTCCCTGGATAATACTTGCTGCAAAATGCTTGAAACATAGCATAAAGCCCTCAGCTGATTAGACAATAAAATTGATAATCAGTTGTTGTAGCTAAAAGATCTCCTAAAGGGGACACACCGAAAAGTCGAAGCTGATATCTCTCTGCGCATACGGAAGTATCGACCTGAGATCCCTCAGTCCTCGCATATCCCCTAAATTATATACAGATATCAGTTGTAGTATATTTACCTGTAAATCTGAATATTGAGATCTGGAGACGGGAGTATATTCAAGTGGAGCGATACACAATTAAGTTCAAGTCTACAAAACACTAATATCGTATCTCGAATCAATTGAAATTTGTGTGAAAATTTAAAGTGGACCAATATACTGACAATCTAGGTAAATTGTTTAGAACTGAGAATGTTTAAAGCTTAACGGTGTTAGTGATATGTCTCAAAAACTGATATGATCCTCTTGCACGAGCTCACAAAAATATTGTCTGTTAATATTTCGTTTTTGCATTTCAATTTCCTTTTATTCAAAAATTCAAAAAGATTTTCAGTTTGTTTTAGCATAAATTTTTGAAAAAGTCAAAAAGATTTTCGACAACTAATGTTGAATGGCTAATTTTCAAAATTCCGAGTGCTAAACATGATGAGCAATACTTGAGGGGGAGTGTTTGTGTGAATTTTAAATGTTTTCATAATCTAACCTTTCAAGTGGTTCATCAAAATCTGTGTTTGTTTAAAGGAGAGTTTGAATTGGTGAAGGGTTTTAAATTTGAAATATATATGTGAAAGAAATTTACTTTGAGGTAGAGCTTATGCAGGATAAGATGAGAAGTTGTTAGACGGAAAATCAGACAAAGATCCTGAAGATGTTACTGAAGAACAAAGGAATACCAGTAAATCGAGAGGGGGAGTCTGAAGATAGAGAGAGAGAAGCCCAAAGACTGATCAAGACTGAAGATGTGAAGACACAGCATTGTTGTGACTCGATAGTCGACTCCATCAACATCTGAGGGGGAGTCTGTTGGTGCACTACATCTGCTGATTACGTCTTGTATCGAGTCATAGACTTAGAATGTTAGATCTGGGCACAAAATATGAGAAATTGAGAGATTGTATAGAATTAGGCATGTTGGATCGCTTTTATGGCCCATTAGGGTGTGAACCGCTCGAACGGACATATGTTAGGCCCGCTCGAGTGTCAACAGACTTGAACCGCTCGAATGACAACTATCTGGACCGCTTATTGGGCCTGTCCAATAAGCGATCCCAATGGCCTATATATACCTTTAGAGCGATCTCATTTGTAATGTTGGCTGAATCTCGTACCGAAGTGCTGTCGGATCGAGAACTGGTTGTAATCACTGTTAAATCAATACAAAAGGAGTTTAAAGTGAATCTCAAGCTATTCCTACGTTGATTACTTGTTTTCCGCACCTGTAATTGACAAAAACGCCTCTGATTGACTCGTTTGGGTCAGAATCCGATCCTACAGTAATTGTCCTCACCATGGTATTCAAAGATGGGAATTAATTACTGCATTCCATGATGGGATTTCAAATGAAGATAAATGAGACATTAAGGCAACCATCGGGGGTACCTTTTTGAGGAATCATGTGGATGTGGATTGGGACTACTTGGAGATTTTTGCGGCAGATTCAAAGAGACAAACACAATTGGATAGGAATAAAAAGTATCTGGTTGTGGCACCAACAAGTACGGGAGTTTCCAATGCAAGAGTTGCTCAATTAGAGAGATAGAAGGAGGCGTTGGAATGCCAGTTGGCGAAGTTTAAGGGTCTTGGTAGACAGGATGCATTCTATGCGGCGCAAACCTTTCCGATTTGTGATTCATGTGGCGAGTTGGGTCATACTTTGGATGCATGCCTGGGTCAGTTCGTAGCGGCTGAGGAGGACGTGAACATGGTTTATGGGGAGCAAAAGAATTATCATATGAACTCGAACACATATCATCCAGGTTTGCGTAATCATCCAAATTTTCGGTACAGTAATACTAATCAATTGAATCCTAATTTTCAGGTACCAAATAAAGGAAGTCGGCCGTATCAGAACCGTCAATCGAATTTTAATTCGAATTACAATCAAGGAAATTACAACAAGGGCAATCAAAGAAACTATCAACACCACCAAGAGCAAAGCAAATTAAACAATTCAAACGTTTTGCTACCAGTTTTTGTCACTGTTTTGCTACCGCTATTTTGCCACCTTTTTGCTACCGCTTTTTGTCATTGTTTTGCTACCGCTATTTTTCCACCTTTTTGCTACCGCTTTTTGTCACCGTTTTGCTACCACATTTTGTTTTGTCACCATTTTGTTACCGCTAATTTGCCACCTTTTTGCTACCGCTTTATCACATTTACCACTTTATGGTATTCCATTTGCATTCGGCTATTCCATTTCATAAAAACATAACAATTTATAACTTGTTGCCATTCCATTAAAATGTATAAATTGGGGGTGCCTATAAGGTTGGAGAAGATTTAGGGTAAATTATTAATTAAATTATTTTTGACACCACTAATATGGTAGCAATTCAAATTATTTAGTATTTTGCCATGATTTACCGTCATTTTTACATCTTTTTGCCACAGTCGTTTTTCGGTAGCAAATTTTGGTGGCAATTGCTCTTTTTGTAGTAGTATATACAATATTAGTTTAAAACCAAAAGGTTATTTTGATAATTTACTCTATATATCATTTCCATCTTCATCATCTTCATCTCTCTCATCTCCCATCTCTCTCTCGAATCTTCATCATCTTTCATCTGATGAAAAGAAGACACTCAAATAATGTTCTTACCCCCCATGTTTTCCGATGATGTTCTTACCCCCCGGCTACAGAAGCGGTGGTGGTGGTTGTACGAAGGCACAAGATCACACTACGACCACTGTCTACTCCGCCAACGTCATCGTCTCCTCCGCCACCGTTCACAGCCATTCAACGGAGATAAACCCCTGGACGCCGTCGCCGCCGCACAGGGGTGGGTGTGGTGGCTGAAAGTGTCACACCCCAACCGATGGCGAAAACATCAGAGTGAGACGAAGTAGATTGCTCGAGACATCATAACACTAATAATTGTGACAAGTATTTAAATAATGAATTTCATTCCATTTCTAAAGAATCAATTACAAGGATTTGAAACAAATATAACAACATGAATAATGAAATACAATACAATAGGAATACAAAATTTAAAGTGTGTATATAAGCATCCTACTATATTCCATGCATCACCAACATCATCGCTAAACCTGCAACATGTTTTAAAAAGCGTAGTTCAATACAAAGGTATTGGCGAGTACACAAGTTTTAGACTCGTGTCATGTGTATAAAAAGTATTTTCAATCCAACATAGCATTTGGTACACAAGGTCAAACTATCATGCATAAGAATATGTCAACTCTAGTGTCCACTAGTATTTAGCATCCCTCATCACAAAAGCAAGGAGACCGTTATAGAATAAAGACTTAACAAAACCCCGTCGGGTGGTGTGCTACTCCTATAGCGCTATAATTGTTTAAGCCGAGTTAACAAGTAGTATGTATTCTAGCATGAACCTAAGCATAACAAGGCATGTATACGGATTGAATGAATAAAAAGCATGTTTGTGAATTGTGCGGTTTAACAAGTAAAACATGTTGCACCCAAAGTGTATTTAAAAGGAAAATGGGTCAAGTGTACTCACAAAATTTGCATATGCATTTCGATTATCCAATTGTTGACGAGTAATGAGATTAGGAGGTCGAATGTATGAGGGTTAAAGTTCAAGGTAGCTTTAAGTCGAGATTCGGAATTTAAAAGATATAACATATGAAAGTAACATAGTCTAGGATGATGTAATCTAGTACCTTGACAAGTTATCATAGTCTAGGAAACTCTAAGGAGTTTAAATGTTTTCATGGAATAAGGTTCCATTAGAATCGTGACAAGTTATCATAGTCTAGGATGATGTAATCTAGTACCTTGACATATGAACACTAGTTCATCATCAAAGATTCGATTATTCGGATAATATGTTTATGCATTATATAGATTATATTAATATGTCCAATAGTTCAAGCATGAGGTAGAAGATTAAATCTGCATTTAGGTACCTCTAATGTCATAGAAATCATGTAGGAGGTAGGAAGGACAAGCTTCCATTTAGGTACCTCTAAGTGTTCACCACTACACTTGATAAAAGAACATTCAAGGAGGGTCATGAACTATAAGTAATACAAGAATACAAACAACTACACTATGAGAAATCATCAAGTAATGTGGGGATTTTATGTTGGACAACCCAAGTTAGTCCATAATCACACTTCATCAAGCTTGAAGCTTGAACATCACTTGTGGGTTAAAAACCCTAACTAAAACAGAAAGTTTGTGAGGTTTTAACCTCTGATTTAACATGTCTCAGCCTTGTTTTTAAGCCCAACTAACCATTCATTTGATTATGAGCATTAGGACATAGGTTTGAGATGAGAAAACTCAAGTTTGGTTAAGTTTAACAAAGAATAAATGAAAACAGAAACGAATAGTGGACTTTGGAGCCTTTTTGCCGGAGTTCCAGGGACTTATTTACTGTGAATCACCCATGGAATCGAAGCTAGGGTCAATCCAAGCACATAGGAAAAAGAATGAGGTAAAATGGATTAGAAACGAGTGAGTTATGCTCTCTTTAGTGAAGGTATATGCTTATGTCCGAACTTCCGAATTCAGCTGCGATTTTTGATGTTTTGAGAGTGATTTGGATGAGTTTGTAAAGTGATTTGAGCTTGGATTAGCTTGGTATTTATAGGGGAAGAATTAGGGTTTAAGTGGTTGAGTATTTAATACAATTAGGTGGGGAGATTGGAGCCAAAAAGACAGCCAATGGCTGGGAATTATGTGGGCTGCGCACGGATCAAGATCTGGCCGAAATCCTTGGCCATATACAGCTTCTTTAGTTTGACCAATAGAATCCTAATGTTGATATTGTTATTTTTAATGGTCCACTAGTGTGATTTAAAGTATAATATGGAGATAAAATGCCAAATCCATGGTTGTGTACTTCTAACAGCCGCACACAAGGATTAGTTTTCCTTCTTTTTTTAGTAACATAAGTGAGGTATATTATATACATATTATGTTAGGTTAGTTGCAACATAACTAACCACTAAGATATCAAGTAGTTATGTAATTTAAATACTGAAACAAACAAGGAAGTCAGCCACAAAGGCTTGTCCGATTGGAACTGGTTGTTTCTATATTTTTTGTGCAATACCATAAGCATTTTTGAACATAATATCAACTTACGTTGATATTTAGCATGTTACTATTATATTATTATTATTATTATTATTATTATTATTATTATTATTATTATTATTATTATATTATTATTATTAATATTATTAGAATTAGCCACATATTTAATAGTTAACAAGCATGTATAAGTTATGAGTACCAGTATGTCGAGTATCGGTCACGCGTATGCATTCGAGATTGGTGACGTATAACCCGAGTATTGCAAAACGTATAAGCATGCACGAATATGTAAAGTATATCTTGTATGAAATAACAAATTTTATTATGGTCAAAGTCTCGGATTTACAACGATACAACGAAAAACGATTACAAGGAATACAAGACTTCCAAAAATTGAAATACAAGACACGTTTTCTAGTTAAGGAAAGTTACGAAAAAGCAGGGCGTTACAGTCTCCCCTCCTTTAGGGAATTTCGTCCCGAAATTTATTTAAGAGGAAGACTTTGAAAAAGGAATTTTGGTTAAAAAGAATGATTGACTAAAATTGAGATTTTGAAGTTTGAGACGTGTTGGGAAGGATGTATAAAATCGTTGAGGAACGAAGGGATAGGGTTGTGAAAAGAGTTTGTTCAAAATAAGTTTTGAGACATTAATCAATCATAAGTAAAATGTGTATGTGTGTATAGGCAAAATGGGCTTAAACAAGTTTAAATAATCAAAACCGAGAGGTATTTTAAAATATGCTATCTAAGAAAGAAAACTTTCGTATAAAATGGTATGCAATTTGATGACAAGTGTGGTCGCTTCGTAGGTTGTAAGAACGCTTTAAAAGCAAAAGTATTTTAGGTTCCGAGCGTTTAAACCAATTTCTTGTAAACGAGGTTTGTACAAAAACCAAAGAATAACTGGGAACAACGGAGGTATGGGAGTGAACGAACGATCTAGTAGATGAATACAAGGATAGGAGTGGTATGATTATTGAACACAATGCGAATATGAGTGTTCATGATGAGGTCTCGTCATGGATAATCGGATATAATGCTTTTGTGAGTTGTCTAAAGTTTGTATTAGGTCTAAAAGTTCTGCAAAACACTGAATTTCTCATGGCAATCCTTACAAAAGTTTGGTAACATGATGAAAACACTTATATATAGGAAGTACCAGCAAGGTATCCACCATGTTTTGACCATGTTACGTCCGTATCGTTATTCGGTGCCATGTTATGTTCTGTGTCTTACCATACACAGGAGTACACTCTATGGTTTTCATACGCCTATCACTATAATCCTGTGTGCACCCGCGATTATTTTGATCGTCGCATGATCAGCATGGCTTGTACTAGTTGTGTATGAATCAGGGTATACATAATTTAAAATAAGGACGTGTACGTGTAAGAATATAGCATATAAGCAAGTCCATGCTTAAGTGTGTATGGGACCCACGTAAGCGAATCCCTTGGATTCCTCTTGCGTACGGGTACGAATGTATGAATCATGATTATGAATGAAAGTATGAGCATAAGTATAAGTTTAAGTATGATTATTCACATAAGTATGAGTATAGACATAAAACGTATGAGTAGTATGAGTGTAAGTGTAAGCATAAAACATAAGAATATAAGTATAAGCATATAACGTATGAGTATGAGTGTAGGTACGAATAATAATAATAAAAATTAGTATATAGTGTATGTGTTGAAGCATCACGAATTTGGGCATATAAAACGCTAGAGAAATTTGAATATGTAAAACGAATGATATGCGCGAACTCGTCGTGAGGTAATGATTAAAACGTGTATGGTGACATGTATGTATAGTTGTTTAAGCAACAAGTTGAGTTTATCGCATCAAAATAGAATTGAGTTTGATTGGGAATGTAGGATATAGTTTGTAAATATAAGAGGATGTAAAGTACTCATTGGTTATGCATAACGTATTTTGTAATGATTGAAATGCTACTTTTGTTTAAAAAAGAAGTTTACGTATGTTGAAGATTGTCGGTCCCCATGAAGTCTTCTAGCCCACGTGTTTTGAAATTTGAATGACGAATTAAGCAGTGTAGAAAAGATTTTTTTTTTTTTTTTGAAAATAACGGGTTTGTTTCATTTGCATCAAATCAAGAAATTTTGAACTTTGAAGGTTCTTGTGAAAACGTCGATCTTTAGAAAAGAAATTTAGTAAAAGGACTTAGTGATTGTTTAAAAAAAATATAATTTTAACAAATGATTTGTTGATGTTGGATAGCGTCTTTGGTAAAACGGTCGTATAATATCTATAGTATCCTACAAGTATGTGAGAAGGTTGGTTTGAATTTTGTTTGAGAATGAAAGTCCTTAGTAGGGTGATATAACGTGAGTGTGTGTTTTAGTGGTTAAGTCGAATATAAAGTTCTTGGGCAAGAGATTCATTGGACCGATTAAATTGATATGTAGCATTTCGTAAGGTTTTGAAATTTGGGTAATAAAACGTTTTAAGACATGATTAAGAATCTCGTGTATATGAGTTGAGTGAAAATAGATTGTAGGATGGAAAGTACGCTTGATAAAACAATGTATTTTGAAATCGGTATAAGTAGGTATCTTGAATAATGATAAATGATTTAGGTATAAAACATGATCGGATTTGCATAATAAAACATTTTGAAAGAAAATTTTGGTAGCGATCAGCTAGGTAAGGGAATCACCCCCAACTCATTGGTGAGGTCGTTTTAAGGAAAGAGGGAATGGAATTAATCGTCGAGGTAAGGAAATCACTCCTATCTCGATGATATGTCTCCATTTGTCGTTACAAGGAATATGAATTTAAATTATATGAAATCATGCATATGTATAAGTGTATGGGAAAGATTCAATATGTTGTGTGTGTGAAAAGATAATATCGGAAGTAAATTTAAATTTGAATAAAAATGGCATCGTATAAGATAAATAATAGAAACACATGTTTGATTAAAATTTGGATGGTTCCAAAGCGGAACTTTGACTAACCAAAGTGGTCGAAAAGTCTTTTGAATTTGAGGAGCATGCTTTGGTCTAATAGGTAAAATACTCCCGCCGACAAGTCAGTTAACGTTAATTACCCTTCCGGTTACTACATGTCTCAAATTAATCGAAATTTCGAGACTTGGCGGGATTTATGAAAAAATCAAGGAGTGGAATTAGTCGACAAGGCGCGGGTTTCACCCCTAACTTGACGATTTCGTATCCTAAGTGTGGTGGTACTCGTCGGGGTCAAAATTTAATTTCAACACCTTGACGAGGGTCCACTAGAATTTGAAATTTGAATTTCTCCATCAAGGTGAGGATTTCACTCCTATCTTGATGGTGAATTTCATGTAAAAAGGAAAAGTAGATGGATTGAGAGTTGTTCACCAAATTGTGGGTTTCACGCCTATTTTGGTGAAGTTGTCTCGTTTGTGTATTACGAGTGTTTTTTATTTTAGTATAAGCGAGTAGAAATATGTATGTTCAAAATAATAATAAAAAATATGAGCACAATAAGCATCTCAAGAAATAATACGTAAAAGACATTTCAAGGATAGCACATAAATGATGGAATAATACAACAAGTATTAACAAATAATAAAGCAAGTATTAACACAAAAGTGACATATATGTTTAAAAGGCCAAAAGATAATAAATAAGGAGCAAATAAAGTATCATTCAAGTGGTTCAAGCAAAACATAAGAATAAAGCTCTAGAACTATAGACTAGGTAAAAAGCATGGAAATTTTTCCTAATTCCTTATAGTTATGGCTCTGATACCAATCTGTCACACCCCAACCGATGGCGGAAACATCGGAGTGAGATGAAATAGATTGCTCGAGACATCATAACACTAATAATTTTGACAAGTATTTAAATAATGAATTTCATTCCATTTCTAAAGAATCAATTACAAGGATTTGAAACAAATATAACAACACGAATAATGAAATACAATACAATAGGAATACAAAATTTAAAGTGTGTATCTAAGAATCCTACTATATTCCATGCATCACCAACATCATCGCTAAACCCGCAACATGTTTTAAAAAGCATAGGTCAATACAAAGGTATTGGCGAGTACACAAGTTTTAGACTCGTGTCATGTGTATAAAAAGTATTTTCAATCCAACATAGCATTTGGTACACAAGGTCAAACTATCATGCATAAGAATATGTTAACTCTAGTGTCCACTAGTATTTAGCATCCCTCGTTACAAAAGCAACGAGACCGTTATAGAATAAAGACTTAACAAAACCCCGTCGGGTAGTGTACTACTCCTATAGCGCTATAATTGTTTAAGCCGAGTTAACAAGTAGTATGTATTCTAGCATGAACCTAAGGATAACAAGGCATGTATACGGATTGAATGAATAAAAGCATGTTTGTGAATTGTGCGGTTTAACAAGTAAAACATGTTGCACCCAAAGTGTATTTAAAAGGAAAATGGGTCAAGTGTACTCGCAAAATTTGCATATGCTTTCCGTTTATACAATGGTTGACGAGTAATGAGATTAGGAGGTCGAATGTATGAGGGTTAAAGTTCAAGGTAGCTTTAGAGTCGAGATTCGGAATTTAAAAGATATAACATATGAAAATAATCACCTAGTATATATGATACTTATTCTTGACACTAGGAAACTCTAAGGAGTTTAAATGTTTTCATGGAATAAGGTTCCATTAGAATCGTGACAAGTTATCATAGTCTAGTATGATGTAATCTAGTACCTTGACATATGAACACTAGTTCATCATCAAAGATTCGATTATTCGGATAATATGTTTATGTACTATATAGATTATATTAATATGTCCAATAGTTCAAGCATAAGGTAGAAGATTAAATCTTCATTTAGATACCTCTAATGTCATAGAAATCATGTAGGAGGTAGGAAGGACAAGCTTCCATTTAGGTACCTCTAAGTGTTCACCACTACACTTGATAAAAGAACATTCAAGGAGGGTCATGAACTATAAGTAATACAAGAATACAAACAACTACACTATGAGAAATCATCAAGTAATGTGGATATTTTATGTTGGACAACCCAAGTTAGTCCATAATCACACTTCATCAAGCTTGAAGCTTGAACATCACTTGTGGGTTAAAAACCCTAACTAAAACAGAAAGTTTGTGAGGTTTGAACCTCTGATTTAACATGTCTCAACCTTTTTTAAGCCCAACTAACCATTCATTTGATTATGAGCATTAGGACATAGGTTTGAGATGAGAAAACTCAAGTTTGGTTAAGTTTAATAAAGATTAAATGAAAACAGAAACGAACAGTGGAGTTTGGAGCCTTTTTTCCAGAGTTCTAGGGACTTATTTACTCTGAATCACTCATGGAATCGAAGCTAAGGTCAATCCAAGCACATAGGAAAAAGAATGAGGTAAAATGGATTAGAAACTTGTGAGTTATGCTCTCTTTAGTGAAGGTGTATGCTTATGTCCGAACTTCCGAATTCAGCTGCGATTTTTTATGTTTTGAGAGTGATTTGGATGAGTTTGTAAAGTGATTTGAGCTTGGATTAGCTTGGTATTTATAGGGGAAGGATTAGGGTTTAAGTGGTTGAGTATTTAATACAATTAGGTAGGGAGATTGGAGCAAAAAAGACAGCCAATGGCTGGGAATTATGTGGGCTGCGCACGGATCAAGATCTGGCCGAAATCCTTGGCCATATACAGCTGATATGTTTCTTTAGTTTGACCAATAAATTCCTAATGTTGATATTTTTGTTTTTAGTGGTCCACTAGTGTGATTTAAAGTATAATATGGAGATAAAATGCCAAATCCTTGGCTGTGTACTTCTAACGGCCGCACACAAGGATTAGTTTTCCTTCTTTTTTTAGTAACATAAGTGAGGTATATTATATACATATTATGTTAGGTTAGTTGCAACATAACTAACCACTAAGATATCAAGTAGTTATGTATTTTAAATATTGCAACAAACAAGGTTGTCAGCCACAAAGGCTTGTCCGATTGGAACTGGCTCTTTCTATTTTTTTTTTGTGCAATACCATAAGCATTTTTTAACATAATATCAACTTACGTTGATATTTAGCATGTTACTATTATATTATTATTAGTATTATTATTATTATTATTATTATTATTATTATTATTATTATTATTATTATTATTATTATTATTATTATTATTATTATTAGAATTAGCCACATATTTAATAGTTAACAAGCATGTATAAGTTATGAGTACCCGTATGTCGAGTATCGGTCACGCGTATGCGTTCGAGATTGGTAACGTATAACCCGAGTATTGCAAAACGTATAAGCATGCATGAATATGTAAAGTATATCTTGTATGAAATAACGAATTTTATTACGATCGAAGTCTCGGATTTATAACGATACAACGAAATACGATTTCAAGGAACACAAGACTTCCAAAAATAGAAATACAAGACAGGTTTTCTAGTTAAGGAAAGTTACGAAAAAGCAGGGTGTTACAGAAAGTTTCCCAATTGTACCAGCTGTCGCCACCGCTGGTTCCGATGGCGGGGTAGGTTTTCGTTTCCGGTGGTTGGTGGCTAGAGATCCGCCCATGGTGGTTGGTGGCTAGAGATTCGAAGGCAACATGGTTTCAGGCTTAAAGGAGTTCCGACGGGGGCTAGGGTTTCAGGTAGTTTCTGTTTTATTTTTTTTCATGGCGATGATGGTGTGGAAACCCCACATGAGCCTTGATCTTTAGTTTAAAATTGAAAATTATTGGTTATGTTTTGGTATGGATTCGAAGGATTTTTTGGTGGTGGGTTTCACGGCGACGGAGGTGAAGGGGGGTTGTGGTGGCGGGTTTGACGGCGACGGTGGGTGAAGGGGGCGATGATGTGGTGAAGGGCTGTGGTGAGTTTGGACCCCATCGATGTGTTGGTTTGTAATCAAGGGGTTTTTGTGGCGTATGAGTTTGAGAAACAGGAGATTAAGGAGGTTAGAGAGATGATTGATGTGAATTTGTGTCACACCCCAACCGATAGCGGAAACGTCGGAGTGAGACGAAATAGATTGCTCGAGACATCATAACACTAATAATTGTGACAAGTATTTAAATAACAAATTTCATTTCATTTCTAAAGAATAAATTACAAGAATTTGAAGTAAATACAACATCATGAGTAATGAAATACAATACAATAAGAATACAAATTAAAGTGTGTATCTAAGCATCCTACTAGATTCCATGCATCATCAACCTCATCGCTAAACCTGCAACATGTTTTAAAAAGCATAGTTCAATACAAAGGTATTGGCGAGCACACTAGTTTTAGACTCGTGGCGTATGTATAAAAGTATTTTCAATCCAACATAGCATGTAGTATACGAGGTCAAACTATCATGCATAACAATATGTCAACTCTAGTGTCCACTAGTATTTAGCATCCCTCGTCACAAAAGTAACAAGACCGTTATAGAATAAAGACTCAACAAAACCCCGTCGGGTGGTGTGCTACTCCTATAGCGCTATAATTGTTTAAGCCGAGTTAACAAGTAGTATCTATTTGTCACACCCCGAATTTCCACGTGTCACCGGTGGGCCCGGTGGGGGTAACGTGACGTAGTTGATAACATCATAGTCAAACAACACAATATATAAATGCACAGCGGAAGCAGAAATAGATTCATTTCAACTTTATATAAACGTATTATTTAATATCACAAGTAGTTGAAACGGATCCACAGGCGGATCAAATAAAATAAGATAAATGTTCAACAGACTTTAGACGCCTAGAACTTGCAAGATTCCTTACTAACGCCCTGAGCAGCTTCCAGCCTATTACGTACTAGTACCTGTCACTTAGACTTTGGAAAATACGTCAGTTTTCACTGGTAAATACACTCAACTGACTCATTTGAAAAGAGTTTATGAAAATTGGTTTAGGCGCACAAGGCACAAAACTATTTTGACACTTGATTAAAATGCACAAGGCAATATTAATCTTTTATACTTGGGACAAACTATATCTCATGTTATCAGTTTTACATAACTTGCTCTACATACGGGGCCCGGTCCTATGCCGGTTCAAGATTAACCGACACACCACTATTCCCTTATTGGGAATCCCATATTGGGTATAATCAAATAATAAGCATAAAGCATCTGTCAGGTGTATGCCTACACCCCGTGCTTAGGTCGTGGCCATTTGCAATTAATGAGTCAAGGATATCCAGGACATGGTCGCATTAACCCCCAATGTTTCAGTCAAGCAATACGAATTAAAACAGGTTATTTGAATTTCCCGACACATTGGTCTTCGAATCCCATACCTGACCATGCGGTATTTATATTACCGTATCCCAAGCCCGTAATAGGGAAAATAAGTTAAGAGTATTTACCTGAGCTAGCTCCTGTCTTAAATAGCAAGAATTATAATAACTCAGCCGTATTCACTTAAGTAAGCGTAGGTACAATTTACCGGAAGGCTCTAGTCTGGAACGATGGTATAAATAACCAATTAGAATACTAACGGGTCTTTAATTAAGCATAAGCTTAGACCGGTTAATTTTAAGGAAATATACGGTTCAAGCGCACGATTAAGCGAAGACCGGATAGAACGTGATTTAGACCCGACAAGTTTGAATACTTGTATAATATGGGTATACAAAATACATTCTGGATTTTGAGCCAAAAATGATAACGTTTGACCCGTTTCGGTCAATTTACGCAAACTAGTTACGTAAACCGAACCGAACGCAAAAAGGGCGTTAAGGGTAGTCAAAAGAGTCAAATGCAAGTTTCCTGAGGTAATATGCTTTAAATATGATATAATATCAGTAAGTTATGTTCTATATTGCCCGGAATAATTTTAAACTCAATTTATGCCTTAGAAGGGCATTTTGGTCTTTTTAAAAGATAATAAAAGAGTAAAATCAGAAATCTGAGTTTCGGGTCCGGTTCATACAGTAAATATACTTAATATAACATATTATATCAGTAGGGTATGACCCATATATCAAATTTATCATTTAAAATCAAACTATGCACCGTAGGGGTATTTTAGTAATTTCACAAGGGCTAAAAATGCCAAAAACTGGAAATCTGAGATCATATACTTATACTTACTGTTATTATATGAAAATAGGCTAATTACATCAGTAGGTATAAGTCTTACATGTTTAAAACAAGTATAACGCTTACTATGCGCTTAAAACGCTAAATATGCGATCTAAGGGCGTTTTCGGGTTTTCAAATTAAATCTGAGATTTTTATATTTCCAGAATACTTAAAATAATTTATTCATCATATAAAATCAGTAGAAAAAGGTTTCGGGTCAAAAGGATGTGTAAAACTCATTTTATGGCAAAAACGGTCAAAACCGACATAAGCCGAAATGACTAGGCGATCTAGGATCCGTTCAGCCAAAAATTAATTAAAAATCATCAAAATTCCCAGAATATTATATTACTTCAGTTGGTAAAAAGTTTCGTATCAAAACGTGGCCAGAAACGGGTTCTACGCGAAAAGGACCGTTTATGTAAATTTATAATATAGTTTTACGCTAATGGCCATAACTCACAATCTGGACCACCAACTGATCCGAGATTTTCGGTGCAAGTTCATATATTAGAAATAAAGATTTCTATCCTTTCACTTTTCCAAAAATCACGTTTTAAATCGAAAAGGGCAAAATAGTCAACTTTATGTACAAATCGGGAACATGCATTCGAATAGGCTAAGCATAGACTTAATCAAAGAAAATTCCAGAAAGTTTAACTAAAATAAAAATAGTCAAAAATACTTTCCAATACAGATCTCGAACATGCATGTACGAATCCGAATCGATAGTCTACGGAATAATCGTTTTACAAGACTTTCGGTTCCGATTCGTGGCTATACTATAGATTGTCGAGTTGATGATGATTAAAACACATTCTTATATGTATTACAAGTTATTTATGATGATCAATCAGGTTGCATGTCATCTATATCATTAATCATGTCATTTTTCACAAAAATCGCTTCTGTTGACTTTTTAGAAATAGGTTTGACTCGACATTTATCATGCATGTAGTGGGAATCAGGTAGTACCCTTTAGAGGGTTTGTTTCCCACATAAATACCAATCTATAACAAGTTTCAATTCGAGAAATGACTGAAAGAAATCCGTTTAATCGGAAAGTCAAAGGTTATGAACACCCAGTTTGACTTTTATCAATAATCACAACAAGAATGGATTAAGGAACGAATTGAAAGCTTACAAAGGTTCTATAGGTGTTTAATGAACACTAGAAATCAGCTTTGATGGTCGGATTAGCTCCAGGAAGTCTTGAGAGCCTTTGCAAGTCTTGTGAGTTCTTGTTCCCAATTGTAAGTGATCAAAAATGAGATGAATTCGGATTTAAAGCTGAAATTTTGAGGTTTACTGTTGTAGTAGCCATGCAAGGAATGTTATTGGTTCAATTGGAGGTGCAAATGAGCTGTATGGCACTTGAAATCGGACCCAAATCAACCATTTTCGAATTTCTGCTCGCTGGGCAACCCACGCGGCCCGCTTGGGCTTTCCCAGGCGGGTCGCCTGACCCCTGGTTCAGCCAAACAAGTTTTAAACTTGGCAGAAATGGTCCCTGAGCTTGTATGCGATGTTTCGGCTACTTTTCTCGACCCGTAAACCCCCAAACTTGGTTTTTAAGAACCTTAGGACTTTTACCAACATGGTAATGCCCTCGGATAACTTTGCGCTCAACCGAAAAGCCCTGAAATTCGACGTTGACGCTTTTAGTCCCTTAAGTACGGTTTTGGCCATAACTTTCTCATACGTTGACGAAACTTCATGAAATTTTTACCACATATTCTAGTGAGTATATTTTAGCTATACAAAGCTTCGGGTCTGCCAAAAGTTCACTCAGAGGTATAAATTAAACATGTTGACACTTTTGGCCCCTATAGTTTACAATACTTCACTTTTGTGCAATTTCCGCGTCGTATGATCCATGAACCATCCGTTAAAGGTTATAAACATTATGTGGGGTTATCATAGAGCCTATTTATCCATTGTTGACACTTTGGACCCTTACGTTCCATAGTTTTCACTGTTTGTCACTTTTAGTCCCTCTAAAGTATGTTTTCACATAACGGAACCTTATGACACGTGTCAAGACATTATTGGACGAAATTTTTTCGAGGTGTTACATCCTCACCCCCTTAAAAGAAATCTCGACCCCGAGATTTATTCAAACAAATGGGGATATTTTTCTTTCATCGTGGATTCCACTTTCCACGTGTATTCGGGTCCTCTACGGGCATCCCGCTTGACCTTAACAATAGGCACGTGCTTCCCTCGAAGCTTCTTTACCTGTCGATCCTCAATCGACAAAGGTTTTTCCAAAATTTTTTTTTTAGACTTTCGTCTATGTGTATCTGTGTGCGGTATAACCAGTGATTCGTCAGCGAAACACTTCTTCAAATTACAGATGTGGAACGCATTATGAATAGCGTTAAGTTCTTCAGGCAAGTTTAACTTATAAGCAACTGCCCTGACACGTTCGATGATCTCGAAGGGTCTTATGTACCTCGGGCTTAGCTTTGCCTTTCTTACCAAATCGCATCACCCCCTCCCAGGGTGATACCTTAAGTAACACTTTATCACTTACATCGAAGTGAATATCTTTGCTCTTTGGATCCGCATAACTTTTCTGCCTATCCCTGGCAGCTTTCAAACGATCGCGAATCTGAACGATCTTGTCTGTCGTCTCAAAGACGATATCTGGTCCTGACAATTGGACATCTCCAACTTCTGCCTAACAAATGGGCGATCTATACTTTCTACCGTATAAGGCCTCCAAAGGCGCGGCCCTAATACTAGTATGGTAGCTATTGTTATAGGAGAATTCTATCAAGGGTAGGCGGTTATCCCAACTGCCACCTAAATTAATCACACATGCTCGAAGCATGTCTTCCAATGTTTGGACGGTACGCTCACTCTGTCCGTCCGTCTGCCAACCGTTATGTGATGATGCTCCTTGACTCATTGGGGAAACATATCCTTAAATCCTTAGGGTGTAATACATTGCGAGCTCCACCAAGCTCCTTCAACAGGTTTTAGCTCATAAGTTATTTGATCTTGATATATTCGATTACTTCGAATGATTTCATATATTCAGAGCTTACTAGCCTGACAATTAACAGATTGGCACACCTTTCCAGGGTGATATCTTTTGTTGAACCTTATTTCTTAACAAGAACTTAGGAGGTTTGCTAATTCCATGAATCCTTGATTCTCTGCCGAATACTGGCAACTTATAGATGGTTATGGATTTGCTCAATCTTATTCGTTGTTTCCAAGGCAACTTTTAGATCCTGATAATTGGACTTACCAATTCTCTGCCTAGCAATAGATGTTTAACATCTTATCTTTACAAGGTCTCCCAAAGGAGCAGCGTTGATACTTATACAACAACTATTACCGAAAAGCTTATCTTAAGGCGATATGGTTATTCCAATCACTGCTTGACTAATCTCAAAGAATAGTTGTTCCTTACAGCTAGTCGAATAAATCGACGATCCTGGCAGAAATCTGGGGATTCCTAGTTATTGCCTAAATAGGGTTGCGGTAGTCAATGCATAAGCAAGATGAACCGTCTTTCTCATTTACTAAAAAAAATCGGAGTTCTTAGAACCTTGAGTTTTGGCTTTACGAAACCTTATCCAAAACTTATTTATTTGGCTCTTAGTGCTTCCTATTTCTTTGGTAATAACAGATATAAGATTCTTACAATAACTGCAGCCCTAAGCGGGATGTTTGTCCTAACATCCTCTTGCCTCTCAGAAGGTAACCATGGTAATTCTTATAAGGAAGCTAATTATGACACATAGAGATGTCAGAGATTTCCGCATTCTCAGGCTTTGGCTCATCTATCGCTGTCGGTGTCAGATAAATGACACATTCCTCTTACCATTGCAAGGATGCCCTAAGTAGAGACACTTATAAGGACATTTTTATATTGGATATCTCCTTTGAATACTACTAGTCGACTTTAGTACAATATGACCATTGAAATATCTTCGGGGATCCCATGCATTAAACCTCCATACTGATCAGGCATGGAAGCAATCTATGGGACACACTAGGATACGCAAATCCTCATATGGTACTCTTATCGAACATAGTTTGGCATTCGCAGACGATAGAAAACAATGAGGAAAAATAATAAAATAAAATAATTAGTATATATTGTCGTACTCCTTCTGGGGAAGAGTACTCCAGATTCTTATGAAAGGATTATCTCCGAGGATGGGAGAGAGGTCATTAAAGATTCCATTGGTAAATTATACCTCATATTTAATATATGAAGTCCTTATGAATGTAATCCAGAGTTTGCTAAGCTTATGGTTTGCTAAAGGTTTATTATCCCTTGCATCAATGCAAAAATACTTGGCAGTCATTATCAATGCTAAATGGTATAGGACGTACCTATTGCTATTATCGATGTGCACTGTCGCAGGTATTCAACCGGTAGTCTAGGCGGTTCCTTTCTTATCCTTTCCATACCTAGCTGCTCCTTTCTTGGCAGCCTTAGGGCAATTAGTACTGATGTGCCCCTTTTCACCACAGCTGAAACAGTTTGCATCATTCATGTCCCTACATTCGTGGGATTGGTGGCCAGTTCTTTTACAGATGCCACATTGCTTTATCTTTTGGCTTAATCGACACTGCCCCCAATGTCTTCTTTTACAGGTTTTGCATGTAGGCTTTTTGTTGGAATCCTGTTGGTGATTGTTGAACTTGGATTTGCTCTTCTTAGAATTCTGAGAGCTATCCTCCTCCCTTTGTCTTTTGTCATTAGTTTCATTTATGCACGACTTTTGTCTCACTACATCTAGAGTGAGAGACAAGGATAGATCTACTGCCGATCTATAGTTGGTTGGCCTTGAAGCCTTAACATCCCCTTTTATTTCTGGTGCCAAACCACCGATGAAACGCGCAATGCGTTTTGGTTCCGGGGTGATTAAATAGGGTACTAGTCTAGACAGGGAGTTGAAGTCGGTAACATATTGCCGACAATTTAGGTTTTTCATTGTGAGATTTAGAAAATCTGTCTCCACCTTTTCCACTTCGTGCTGTGGACAGTAGTTCTCTTTGATAAGGTCCGCAAACTTGGACCATCCCATAAGGTATAGGGGAATTTTCCCCGTGGACTGCATCATGGTCTTCCACCATACTAGAGCCTCTCCTTTAAAAGATTGTGAAACGAATTTTACTATGTCCTTATCAGCACAAACGCTGATGTCCACAACCGTTTCCATTTCCTCAAGCCATTCCATAGCATCAATTGCTCCTTTTTCGCCATCGAAATCTCTGGGTTTGCATGAGATGAAATATTTGTAGGTACACCCGCCCTCAGTTGAACGGGGCTTATCATAGAGTACTAACTCCTGAGGTTCGCTCTTTTCATCTGAAGAGTGAACGAAGCTCTCCTTTCGAGCTGATGTATTTGTTTCCGTATGGATCTTTGAGTGAGTGACACTCGGTTCCTTTTTGTTCTCAAGGACCTTTTCCACAACTTCACTAATTGCTGCGCTAATCAAGGCCTGAAGAGTAGTGCCATTAACATTTATATTTATACTTGCATTCTTGTTTTTAGCCGCTGCACTGCTGTGCGCTTCGTCGGAAACCTCCATTCTGGAGCCTTGGTACTAATACCAAAAATAACGTATGCTTAGATGCAAGTTATTATGAGATCATCGTAATGGATGATTTATAAAGTCATGGTATTGCTAAGCCATAATGGCTGTTTGGTTTATAACTTCCTTATAGTATGCTACTAGAAAGTATGTCAATTATATTTAGCCTAGGTCAAAAAGGACCATCAATTGCGTTCATGGTTTGGACCGAGTCCATTACCTTTTGACTGGGGGTCACAATGTCACAACTGTCTTTGTCATAACGACGATCTTTAGATAGTTGGAAGGCTTGTCATGAAGGACATTGATAATCATAGGCCCGAAGGCCTTGTCACAAGGGACATACAAAATATGGCACTTAAGGCATTAATATATAAGCTGCAATCCTATTGGATCAGAGATCTTAAGGTTCGAACATAGTTCTTCACCTTTGGACAGAGAGTCAGAGACTACAACCGTCATCTTGTGGAAGATAATTTATTTGCCACAAAGGCTAGTCAATGTACATCATTCTGACTAACTAGATAATTGTGAGCCCTAGAGGGGGCAGCCATGGTGAAGCCTTGAAGGCCAACTAACCATGAAGAAATAGCTTACTTAATTATAGGGAATTGTCGAACTTGATAATTTAAATAGCCATGGTGCAAACAAACCATATAGGCCAATAGATAGTATTTAGTTTACTTGATCATGTTTTGCCTAGATTTTAAATAAACCATCTTTGGCGTTTAAATGGAATAAATCCTTTATACTTACTAGACAGGGGACATAAGTCACGACTGTCAATGTCATAGCGACATCTTATATAGCACAACGTCTTGTCCCATAGGACTTTTCGATGGCCCAGATGCCTTGTCACTAGGGAAATTTTAAAACATAATCAATGATTCCCTTGGATCGGAAAATTTCATAATTCATTGTCTTGACAAGAAGTTATGAAATAAAACTATCGTTTTCATGTATGCATCTTTGCCCGTAGGTATACATCCCAGGTGGATGTTTAGATGAGTATATCATGTTCGACGTTTATTAGCCATGATTCCTATCGATCGTATAGGCTAATTAAGGAATTTGGAAGTTCCTAATATAGAGGTGACCATCGTGATTTTATCGCATCACTGTTGTCGGGAGTGCTAACACGTTTTCAAGTGTTAATCAGGATCTGAATCTCTTCTAAACAGGTCTTACCATCATAGCCAGGTCCCTAACGACATTCAAGCTAGGTTATACCCCTTTGAGACTCTTTTTAATATAAATACTGGCAGGAAAGAAATGATATTTATTTTATTCAGGATTATAATTATCCCAAATTTATTGAAAATATAACTTTGGCATAAAAGCCTAGTCACGTAGGCAAGTTTAATTTATAACCCATGATTTCTGAGAATCGAGGCATTACAATTTATCCTAGTTATAAAACATTACGGATATTGGGGTGGCACCAAGGCCTAGTCACAAGGACATTTATAAATTATAAGCTAGGATTTCAGAGAATCAAAGCCTTGAGGTTTGAACCTAGTTCATTACCTTTTTCTTGACAGGGAGTCATAGGTTACGACTGTCTTTATTAAAATTTCTGGCCCGTGGGCCTATCAATTAACATCTCGTAAGATGTTAAGACATATAGTCATTGTACTGATGATACGTTCAGCGGTCAAAGTAATGACATGACGCCATGATCTGTGTCATTAATTTAATCAACTGTCGTTCAGTGGTCATAATGATGACATGACGGCAGGATTAGCACTTAATTTAAATCATCTGTCATTCAGCGGTCATAATAATGACATAACGACAGGAATAGTACTTTAATTTGAATCAATTGTCGTTCAGCGGTCATAATATTGACATGACGACCAGATTATCGTCTAGAGGGCTTTTGAGCATAGCTCACCCCCTTAGGACGGGGAATCTCCAAAGATTCACAACTGTCGATGTCGCAATCGGGCAGTGTATTATAGCTCGTGGCACTACATCACTAATGGATGGCTATTTTACTTGCAGGGAATTTTAAACAAATCCCAATTTTCAAATTTATTACCCGTAGGCACTTCATCCTTAAAGGATGGCTATTTTACTTGCAGGGAATTTTAAACAAATCCCAATTTTCAAATTTATTACCCGTAGGCACTTCATCCTTAAAGGATGGCTATTTTACTTGCAGGGAATTTTAAATAAATCCCAATTTTCAAATTTATTACCCGTAGGCATCAAGTCATTATCAGACTTGTATACAGATATAATCTGTAGATAATTTATAAAAAAAAGAGTGGCTTGTGTGATTTTACAGGTCACGCTTAGCCAGGGGTGTTAACATGTTTACATATGTTAACAGAGATTTGAATCTTTTCAACCAGGTTTTACCATATTGGCCAGGCCTTTTATTAAGACATTCAAGCTAGGTTTTACCTTACTAAGATTCTTGTTAAATGGCAAATCAAATAAAAATTGATATTTTCCATTTATTTAATATTCCTTATTTAGAATGGAAGTCCAAACATAATCATTCCATTATATAAAAGTAAAAGTATAAAGTTGCCCTAAGCGGGACTTGAAAGGAATAATGTTGTCCTCGCAGGGACAGAAAGATAAATATGTCCTTATAAGGACTAATAAGGAAACGATCTTCAGTAAAAGGAGCTTCTTCTTCATTTTATTTCTGAATGCTTTCTCCTTGGATATTCATTTCACTTTAGCCGTGGTACGAAGCTCAGCATCTCGGGACTCCGGGTGTGGAGAACTCCTATTACGGCCTCTTCGCTTGGCGACGTATCCAATATAAAAATATTTGGAAGCAGTAAATTCCGGATTAGAATCGGGAGTATTCCTATGTTAAGTCTAGACTCAGAAGGTTACAGAATGTGCTATTGTGTCATTGAGATTAAACACTAAGGGCTAGTGTTTAATTCACTCAATGTTGGCTCTGATACCAACCTGTCACACCCCGAATTTCCACGTGTCACCGGTGGGCCCGGTGGGGGTAACGTGACGTAGTTGATAACATCATAGTCAAACAACACAATATATAAATGCACAGCGGAAGCAGAAATAGATTCATTTCAACTTTATATAAACGTATTATTTAATATCACAAGTAGTTGAAACGGATCCACAGGCGGATCAAATAAAATAAGATAAATGTTCAACAGACTTTAGACGCCTAGAACTTGCAAGATTCCTTACTAACGCCCTGAGCAGCTTCCAGCCTATTACGTACTAGTACCTGTCACTTAGACTTTGGAAAATACGTCAGTTTTCACTGGTAAATACACTCAACTGACTCATTTGAAAAGAGTTTATGAAAATTGGTTTAGGCGCACAAGGCACAAAACTATTTTGACACTTGATTAAAATGCACAAGGCAATATTAATCTTTTATACTTGGGACAAACTATATCTCATGTTATCAGTTTTACATAACTTGCTCTACATACGGGGCCCGGTCCTATGCCGGTTCAAGATTAACCGACACACCACTATTCCCTTATTGGGAATCCCATATTGGGTATAATCAAATAATAAGCATAAAGCATCTGTCAGGTGTATGCCTACACCCCGTGCTTAGGTCGTGGCCATTTGCAATTAATGAGTCAAGGATATCCAGGACACGGTCGCATTAACCCCCAATGTTTCAGTCAAGCAATACGAATTAAAACAGGTTATTTGAATTTCCCGACACATTGGTCTTCGAATCCCATACCTGACCATGCGGTATTTATATTACCGTATCCCAAGCCCGTAATAGGGAAAATAAGTTAAGAGTATTTACCTGAGCTAGCTCCTGTCTTAAATAGCAAGAATTATAATAACTCAGCCGTATTCACTTAAGTAAGCGTAGGTACAATTTACCGGAAGGCTCTAGTCTGGAACGATGGTATAAATAACCAATTAGAATACTAACGGGTCTTTAATTAAGCATAAGCTTAGACCGGTTAATTTTAAGGAAATATACGGTTCAAGCGCACGATTAAGCGAAGACCGGATAGAACGTGATTTAGACCCGACAAGTTTGAATACTTGTATAATATGGGTATACAAAATACATTCTGGATTTTGAGCCAAAAATGATAACGTTTGACCCGTTTCGGTCAATTTACGCAAACTAGTTACGTAAACCGAACCGAACGCAAAAAGGGCGTTAAGGGTAGTCAAAAGAGTCAAATGCAAGTTTCCTGAGGTAATATGCTTTAAATATGATATAATATCAGTAAGTTATGTTCTATATTGCCCGGAATAATTTTAAACTCAATTTATGCCTTAGAAGGGCATTTTGGTCTTTTTAAAAGATAATAAAAGAGTAAAATCAGAAATCTGAGTTTCGGGTCCGGTTCATACAGTAAATATACTTAATATAACATATTATATCAGTAGGGTATGACCCATATATCAAATTTATCATTTAAAATCAAACTATGCACCGTAGGGGTATTTTAGTAATTTCACAAGGGCTAAAAATGCCAAAAACTGGAAATCTGAGATCATATACTTATACTTACTGTTATTATATGAAAATAGGCTAATTACATCAGTAGGTATAAGTCTTACATGTTTAAAACAAGTATAACGCTTACTATGCGCTTAAAACGCTAAATATGCGATCTAAGGGCGTTTTCGGGTTTTCAAATTAAATCTGAGATTTTTATATTTCCAGAATACTTAAAATAATTTATTCATCATATAAAATCAGTAGAAAAAGGTTTCGGGTCAAAAGGATGTGTAAAACTCATTTTATGGCAAAAACGGTCAAAACCGACATAAGCCGAAATGACTAGGCGATCTAGGATCCGTTCAGCCAAAAATTAATTAAAAATCATCAAAATTCCCAGAATATTATATTACTTCAGTTGGTAAAAAGTTTCGTATCAAAACGTGGCCAGAAACGGGTTCTACGCGAAAAGGACCGTTTATGTAAATTTATAATATAGTTTTACGCTAATGGCCATAACTCACAATCTGGACCACCAACTGATCCGAGATTTTCGGTGCAAGTTCATATATTAGAAATAAAGATTTCTATCCTTTCACTTTTCCAAAAATCACGTTTTAAATCGAAAAGGGCAAAATAGTCAACTTTATGTACAAATCGGGAACATGCATTCGAATAGGCTAAGCATAGACTTAATCAAAGAAAATTCCAGAAAGTTTAACTAAAATAAAAATAGTCAAAAATACTTTCCAATACAGATCTCGAACATGCATGTACGAATCCGAATCGATAGTCTACGGAATAATCGTTTTACAAGACTTTCGGTTCCGATTCGTGGCTATACTATAGATTGTCGAGTTGATGATGATTAAAACACATTCTTATATGTATTACAAGTTATTTATGATGATCAATCAGGTTGCATGTCATCTATATCATTAATCATGTCATTTTTCACAAAAATCGCTTCTGTTGACTTTTTAGAAATAGGTTTGACTCGACATTTATCATGCATGTAGTGGGAATCAGGTAGTACCCTTTAGAGGGTTTGTTTCCCACATAAATACCAATCTATAACAAGTTTCAATTCGAGAAATGACTGAAAGAAATCCGTTTAATCGGAAAGTCAAAGGTTATGAACACCCAGTTTGACTTTTATCAATAATCACAACAAGAATGGATTAAGGAACGAATTGAAAGCTTACAAAGGTTCTATAGGTGTTTAATGAACACTAGAAATCAGCTTTGATGGTCGGATTAGCTCCAGGAAGTCTTGAGAGCCTTTGCAAGTCTTGTGAGTTCTTGTTCCCAATTGTAAGTGATCAAAAATGAGATGAATTCGGATTTAAAGCTGAAATTTTGAGGTTTACTGTTGTAGTAGCCATGCAAGGAATGTTATTGGTTCAATTGGAGGTGCAAATGAGCTGTATGGCACTTGAAATCGGACCCAAATCAACCATTTTCGAATTTCTGCTCGCTGGGCAACCCACGCGGCCCGCTTGGGCTTTCCCAGGCGGGTCGCCTGACCCCTGGTTCAGCCAAACAAGTTTTAAACTTGGCAGAAATGGTCCCTGAGCTTGTATGCGATGTTTCGGCTACTTTTCTCGACCCGTAAACCCCCAAACTTGGTTTTTAAGAACCTTAGGACTTTTACCAACATGGTAATGCCCTCGGATAACTTTGCGCTCAACCGAAAAGCCCTGAAATTCGACGTTGACGCTTTTAGTCCCTTAAGTACGGTTTTGGCCATAACTTTCTCATACGTTGACGAAACTTCATGAAATTTTTACCACATATTCTAGTGAGTATATTTTAGCTATACAAAGCTTCGGGTCTGCCAAAAGTTCACTCAGAGGTATAAATTAAACATGTTGACACTTTTGGCCCCTATAGTTTACAATACTTCACTTTTGTGCAATTTCCGCGTCGTATGATCCATGAACCATCCGTTAAAGGTTATAAACATTATGTGGGGTTATCATAGAGCCTATTTATCCATTGTTGACACTTTGGACCCTTACGTTCCATAGTTTTCACTGTTTGTCACTTTTAGTCCCTCTAAAGTATGTTTTCACATAACGGAACCTTATGACACGTGTCAAGACATTATTGGACGAAATTTTTTCGAGGTGTTACACTATTCTAGCATGAACCTAAGCATAACAATGCATATATATGGATTGAATGAATAAAAGCATGTTTGTGAATTGTGCGGTTTAACAAGTAAAACATGTTGCACCCAAAGTGTATTTAAAAGGGAAAAATGGGTCAAGTGTACTCACAAAATTTGCATAGGCTTTCCGATTATCCAATTGTTGACGAGCAATGAGATTAGGAGATCGAATGTATAGGGGTTAAAGTTCAAGGTATGTTTAGAGTCGAGATTCGGAGTTTAAAACATAAGAATATAACATATGAAAGTAATAATATTTTTAACACAAAATACTTGTTTGACACTATGAAACCCCAACTGTCACGGCCCTAGCCCCGGTTAGACCCGGTCCAGAGCCGCGGGACAGGAAACCCGTGGTATTTAATTTAGGCGACAGCGGAAGTCTTTAATATAGGATCTTTTAATACTAAAATGCTCGTTTACTTTATTACATAATTTAGGGATAAAACCCTGTAATTTACAATAAAGTGATTTCACTGGGAAATCCTTATTTCACAAAACATGTTTCTTTATTTATTTCGGCACTTTTCTTGGATCACAACAGATCACCTGAAACATGTTTGAAAAAGGTTTTGTCAGCGGGAAATACTGAGTGAATCATTCTTTTGTTAAAACGACATTTTGTTATAATTTACAGTATTAAGAGCGATTACAATGTTTCTGTTTATCAACCATATACCCACAGTATTTGTCACTCGACCATCCATTGGTAACCTCGGAGTCCAATAGTGTCTGTGACTATGGCCATATCACCCTTTGGCTAACTCGTTGTCCAATGGTGATGGTTATCAAGTAATGTATACAAAACCCCACATACCGGCTGTAATTTTGTGATTACAAAGACTTAATCCCTGTAATTATAACTTTGAAAATAACTTGGAGTTTTGTAAAATAGTTGATAAAAAGAGAATGACTCACCTTGCAGATTTATACGGGCGGAGTTTAATCTACTGATTAGCCTGTTTAACCTACTTTAAATAACAATGCACACGAACTGGGTTAGTAACTAATACAGCATTTACGACAATTCACGAGATTAAATCCTCACAACAAATGACAAAGTGTGATACTTAAACATCCATCGAATTAACGATGAATGACAAAGTATAAACCCAAATTTGAGCAGCACTCGATCGGACGTTGAATCGTAATAGCGATCGAGTTAATACCCGGTATCGTAGTAGCACCTCACTATATGAAATTATAATTTTGGACAGTATATCTTTGTTTTTGGAAAGTTTTGTCGACACAGAATGAAACCCCTGAGCTAGGCTATTTATAGCCTGAATTCGGGTTTTACGCGGCCCGTGTAAACCCACATATACATCTTACGCGGCCCGCGAGGCCGCCTAGTCTAGGCGTAGGGTTGATGGGTCATGGGCTTAGGTTGGACAGTTGGGTTATACGTGGCCCAGATACTTATCCGGTTGAATTTCAAGTTTGACGCGGCCCGCGTAAGCATCCTTTAAGTTTTCCACGGCCCGCCTAGAACCCTAAAACTTATCCGGTTTGATCATTAAGTTGTAGAGGCCCGCGTAAGGTTAAGCTATCCCTTACGCGGCCCGCCTAAAACCCAATTTTCTTGTTTTCTTGGTTTTTCATGCATAGTAGGGTTTCAGGGGTCCGGTTTACATTTATAGGTTGTTCAGGGACATTTTTGAAGGTCCTTACACCAACGGTTAGAATGTTTTCATAGGTAGAACACACATTAGAATCATAACAAGTTTTTGGCCTTAGATGATGTAACACCTCGTAAAAGCACGTCCAATGATATGTTGACACGTGTAATAAACCCTAATAAAGTCAAACCTTGAATTTAAGGGACTAATTTTTCGAAAAATCAAAAAACTTTAATTATAAACAAACAGGAAGTATTAACATAACTTAAATAAGTTTTTAAATAACCTTTTATGGTTTTATATTCACGAATGAGCCACTTATTGATCAAGTATAGCCGTTTGTGTAATTAATTGAAAGTTTGCGCAATAAAGGGTTAAAAGCGTCAACATGTTAATTCTTACCTCTGAGTGACCTTTTAACAAATCAAGAGCTTCATGATATATGATTATACTCTCAGGAATGCCAATCGTTGGCCGTCCAAGGCTTTTGTACCTTTAAGTGACGTTACGCGCAACTTTGTAAATATAAGGGACTAAAAGTGTCAATAAGTTTAATTATACCTCTGAATGACCTTTTAGGGAACCCGAAGTATTGTGGTGTTTAATAATACTCCCAAGAATGCTTAATATGAGTTAAATAAGGCTTCAATGCTATTAATTAATAAAATGCGCAAGTTTGCGCATTAGAGGGGCCTAAAGCGTCAACTTTTGAATGTACGCCTTTTGGTGATCATTTAAGCGATCGAAAGTGTAGAATAATTAAACTCATGTTTGGGAATTCCCATTATAGGTCATGGAAGGCTTGGATATCATTGAACGACATTTCGCGCTACCTTGTGCGATTAAAGGACTATTTGCGTCAAACTGCAAAAGTCTATCGATTCGTATTGTATCGGACCTTCCGGAATATGAACATGAGTTAAACATACCCCATTTATCCTTTATATAGCTTATATATGGGCTTAGAGGTGAACGGTGCGCAAAAATAAACTTTTATGTCATACAAGGACTAAAAGTGTCAAAAAGTGCACACGTTTGCACTTTTGCGCATATCTCGCGTTCTGAATATCCCCGGACACCCAAAAATTTATGTAAGCACTAAAATATTTTATTTTAGTGTGTGGATGATAAAATTCCACTCGTCGCAAAATGTGGACCGTTTTTAGCGTCCGTCCGTGTTTCGTCGTAGTTCGAGGCACAACGTGATCGTACGGCCAAATGAACCGACATCCTACATGTTTTTGAGCATGTTTCATGTCCCCTATGTTTAATCATCCTAGTCGAGCCTTAAAATGAGGTTAACGGGCCTTAGACGTGCCTAAAACAACCTTAAAAGCTCACAGGGACCAAATCTGCCATTTCTGAAACTTAGTTTGCTGGTCAGACTTTCAGGCGGGGCGCGTAAGACCTCTTAGGATCTTACGCGGGGCGCATGAACCTTCCAGACTTGCAAAAAGTTGTTTACAGCTTGTTCCAGCTGGTTCCAAGGTTTGCAAATGGTTCTAACAAATCTACGGGCTTGTTTAAGGGCGCCCATGGTATTCTAAATCAGGGGGTGCACTTGGACGGCTCAGATCAATGCTCGTTTATCGAGGAACGATCTTAACGGTCTTGGAAAAGCTATATAAACCCACAAGCTTTCATTCCAATTCACTCATTGATCTATATTGTTCTAAGTTGAAGCCTTGGTGCTTCATACCTGAACATCCTAGATCAATTCCATCCTTGCTTGGACCCTTTGTAAGTGTCCTTTCGTGCCTAGTTTAAATTTTTAGCGGTTATAGCCGAAAGGTCAAGCGTTTAGATAAACGCTTTGACTTTTAATTGGTTGAGCCATGGCTCGTAACGAACATGGCTACGTGACCGTAATTAGGTAGGTGATTAACCCTTAAAAGGGCGCCTCCTAATTACCATGTTTACTTAGTTTAATTGTCGTGTCAAATTAAAGTCAAACGGGTTAGTTTTAAATAAAATTCATAACTATTAATATAAAAGTTATGAAATCATTTTTGCCACTCTAATAACTTGGAAAATATTAGTTGAACATGTTTAAACATGATTCAACCCGACAATTCTAAGTATAGGCCCGGTTCGGAGCCGAAAGTCGCGAAAGTTGACTTTTGCTTTGACTTTCAGTTCTAACACGAATTAGACTTATTTAGATATGCCTTAGGATTCCTTTAGGATCATGTTATAGGTTAATGTAACCCTCTGAGGTTATACAACCTGAATCCTTAGTTATCCTATTCATTTGCAAGTTTCCGTTATATGCCGAAGTGTTGACTGTTATGCCCTTTGACCTTAAAACGATATTTTTGAAAATGTGAGAGGATAGAAACCTTCACTACTGAATTATAAACTTGTCCATAAAATTTGACATCGGTTTGAGGTCTAGACTAGGAGTTATGCTCAATAGCGTAATTAGAAGCTTCTTTAGTAATTAAATAGCATAAATTGCATATAGCCTATCTAAACCCAAATTTTTATACAAAACTTTGTACCTACTATATTAAAATAATATCTTCAGATTTTTAGAAATTTTTATTTAATTTTAGCCTGAGCATAACTTAGTGTTCTAAGCTTAATTCGGCTAATGCCGGTTTTGCCCTTTTGGGCTATAAAATGAGTTCTATAAATCCGATTGACCCCAAACCTTTTTATACTGATCTAATATGTTAAATAAATTATTTTGAGCCTTCGGGAATTTTAAAAATTTCAGCTTTCTATATAAAACCCGGAAATGGCTCCAAATCGCCTTTTTAGGCGTTTTTAACGCATAAGTATGTGCTAGAACCTATTTAAGCATATGAGGTTGAAACCTACTGATGTATTCAGTAAAATTTTATATTTTAAATAGTAGGAGAATATCTTAAGATCGGAATTCCAGTTTTGACCTTTTAAGCATATGTGAAATTACCAAAACGCCCCTGCGGTGTCTAGAATGATTAAGATTAATAAATTTCACATAGGATTAATACCCTACTGTTATAACTTAGTAAACTAAGTATAATTACTGATTTAATCAGACCTGTAACACAAGTTATTATTTAAACCCATTTACACCCTTTAAAATGACCAAAATGCCCTTATGAGGCATAAATTGGGTCTAAAACCATTTGGGGCATAATGGAAGGTATCATTCTGATATCACAATATATTTAAGGCATATTAACTTAGGAAACTTGTTCATGACTCTTATGGTTACTCGTTACGCATGTTTCGCGTTCGGATCGGTTTATGTAACTAGTTTGCATAAAATAACCGAAACGGGTCAAACCTTATCATTTTCACTTCAAAATCCAGAATGTGTTTAGTTTACCCATATTATACAAGTCTCCAAATTTGTCAAGTCTAAATCACATTCTAATCCGGTCTGCGCTTAATCATGCGTTTTGGACCGTATCCTCCTTTAAAACTAACCGGTCTAAGCATAGGCTTAAATAAGACCCGTTAGGAATCTAATAGGTTAATAAAACCTTCGTTCCAGATTAAGAGCCCCAGTAGAAGTACTTGTGCTTGCTGATTTGATATACGGCTGGGATTGAATTTATATTTAGCTCAGGTAAATACGTTTAACTTATTTCCCTTATACGGGCTTGGGATAGGTATTATAAAAATACCGCTTGGTCGGGTGTAGAAACCTTTTAATCGGAGATGATTAAATTGCATAATCCCATTTTGATTTGTATTGCTTGATAACAAATAACATTGGGGGTTAATGACCGTGTCCTGGATATCCTTGGCTCATTTAAAAAGTGAATGGCCGCAACATAAGCACAAGGTGTAGGCAAAACACCTCCTGTTGCTTATGTAAAACATATACTCACTCGTAAGGGTGTCTTCTTGTGAGATTATATTTGTGGTGTGTCTATTAACTTTGACCGGCTTGTATATGTATAATCACCGACCCTAAATGTTGGACAAAAATGTAAATCAGATACAAGATTTTTATTAATGAAATTGTCCCAAGTTATAAAATGTTTTTGTGCCTTGTGCATTTAAATCAATTTTCCAAACGTTTTCAAAATGAGTCAGTTAAATTGTATTTACCAGTGTAAATTGACGTATTTTCAAAAAAGGTTAAGTGACAGGTACTGTACGAAATTAGCTGGGAGCTCAGGGCGTTAATAAGGAGTCTTGCCAGTCCTAGATGCCTAAAGTCTGTTAAACAGTTTTTATTTTATTTTGATCCGCCTATGGATCTTTTACATACCGTTTGTAATACGTTGATATTTTCATTCGGTTGTAATATAATTATCTTTTGCTTCCGCCGTGCATTTAAATTGTGTGGTTTGACTATGATGATATCAACTACGTCACGATATTCCCCACCAGGCCCACCGGTGACACATGGAAATTTGGGGTGTGACAGATGATGTAATCTAGTACTTTGACGAATGAACACAAGTTCATCATCAAAGGTTCGAATGTATGGATAGTTTATATAAGTATTATTTAGGTTATATAATAGTATGTCCAATGGTAAAGTATGAGGTAGAAGATTAAATCTTCATTTAGGTACCTCTAAGTTTCATAGAAATCATGTAGGAGGTAGGAAGAGAAGTCTTGTCACACCCCCCAAAATACCACATGCGGGATTACCGCGGGACGTGTGATGATCCAAGCCACCACTCACACTGAACTATGCGTAATATTTAATAAGACATTCCATTCATTTCAAAGTATCTATCCAAGACAAAAGTTAAACCAAAACAAGTATTTAGCGGAAGCATAATGTAAATAGTAATTCAAATGTTTCGAATTATATGTTCATAATAAATAAAGCGAGTATCCAAGATTTTCGATCCATGACCACTCTAGTGCTCCCAGATAGCAAGTCCATAGTCAGAAATCTAACGACCTGCAAGCATGCAGACAAGTGTGTCAGACGGCGCTGGTGAGTTCAAAGTTTTGTTAACGCGTTTAGTTACCAGATGTATGTTTAAAGCAGTTCAACGTTTTGTTTTGATGATGTTATTAACTCGATTACCGTATGTGGCTACTAGATGTGTTTGCCCAAACCCCAATGCCTCTATCAAAGCATTGGTCAAGTGGTCAAGGTAATTAGTTCACGCCCGTCCATTCTCGCCTGGTGTGAGGGTGCCAAACCTTATAGCTCTATCAACTAAATACCTCGTTGCCTTCCTGACAACAATCGGTAGATGTAAGGGGTCTTATATAATAGAAACTGAGTAATAACAAACATCCCATTAACCTGACATTCTTCCCTGAAAACGTTACCCGATTTCCCTTCCCGGGATGCATTCACCTCGATTTGCTCGGTTTGATTAATTACTTGCTAACACTAAGACAATAACAGCCTATGATATTCAAGTACTCGTAATCAGTTTACATTCACGTATAGTCATGATGTGCATACAAGTTACTACAGCAATTATACAACTCATATAATCCCATAGTTCATGTATACGTTCCAAAATAATGCTTAACAGTTATGTGTATTACACCAGGTGCAAGAACCAAGTTTTGTCACTTAATCACATGTAAACCTCACTAACAACAACCATTAACCATAGACATTATTATCAATAGGCATCCTCCACAGCAGATATAGTTAAGATCATGTATCATGGTTTTATTATCATAATCATATCCATTCATCAATGTACATACAGATTACACAACCATTGAAACCTACTGTTCAAGTTAAGTCCTTCGACGAAAACCCATACTTCGACGAAATCCCTTGGTGACGAACTTAGATTTCGTCGGGTAGTTATGTGACGAAATCAAAGGGTTTTCGTCGGGACAAGTTGACGAAATCAAAAGTGTTTTCGTCGGTACAGGAGGCGATGAAATCAAGGTGTTTTCGTCGGTACATATCATGCGACGAAATCAAGGTGTTTTCGTTGAAGAACAATTATGCATAACCCTAATCACGTCTTACAGCTGATCACATCATCATTGGCAGTTCGGATTCATCAGTTTCGTTAAATCATTAGTCATTTATTTAATCCTTGCATTAAACCAATACATCTCGTTTTTGATCCGAACCATCGGAAACGATTATCTTCGACGCGATCAACATCAATTATAATCATGATCAATCAGATTCAATACCCCATATAAACAATATCATGTAGTCTATCAGATTCAACATCACACATAATCAGAATCACTCCCACATATAAATGATTCAACATCACATATAAATGATAACACATATAATATTATGTAATCAATCAGGTTCAATACCACATATAATCCATGTCATTCATTTATGAATAACAACATCCAAGGATCACTAATCGAGAGTTTAACCGTACAAGATGCTAACTCGAGTGAGGGGGGTCTGCTACCGAGATCGTGCGCACAGGGGGGAAAAGCTTAAGGGTTTTTGGTTTGTGATCAAGTTTAATCCAACATAACTGCATACTACTTTGGGCAGTTTACTCTAATGGTCGAAGTGGGCTCAAGCCCATTCACTTGGGCTGCCACAAGTAATTAGTGACAAAGTCCAAGTGGTTAATATTATCTACACAGCCCAACTCTAGGGTTCTAATGCAGGTGTTAGGTTGGGCTCCAAGTATACGTGTGTGTGTGTGTATCGGCCCAAATGTATAATCATGTTAATTACCCGAGTTAACAATTAACGAGAAGTTAGTGTCACAAAATCAACGTTACAAACCTTAAAAGTCCGAGCTGTCACATCATCCCCAACTTGAAAGAAATTTCGTCCCGAAATTTGGTAAGAAATCCAAAACGGCACAGTGTTAGGTTAAGCTGACTGAGCATTTTCCGCCGGTGCCACATCATCCCCAACTTGATTGGGAATTTCATCCTGAAATTCACTAGTTGCACCAGACTTAGCTTTAACAGACTTAGACTTGCCATCAGAGAATAAATGTGGGTACTTAAGCTTCATCTGATCCTCGCGTTCCCACGTGAACTCCTGTCCACGTCTTGAGTTCCAACGAACTCTCACAATCAGAATACGGCTGTGTTTATGAACCTTGACTTCTCGATCCATAATTTCTATTTGTTCTTCGATAAACTGCAACTTGTCATCGATCTTCAGCTCTTGAAACGGTACAACCAGTGTCTCATTAGACAAACACTTATTCAGTTGCGATACGTGGAAAACATCATGAACGTTACCCAACTCAGCGGGTAACTCTAACTTATAGGCCACCTTACCAATCCGTTCCAGAATTTTAAATGGCCCTACATAACGAGGGTTTAGCTTACCGCGTTTTCCAAAACGCACCACACCCTTCCAGGGTGAGACCTTCAACATAACACAATCAATGAGTTCGAATTCCAAGGGTTTTCTATGCTTATCAGCGTAGCTTTTCTGGAGGTCGCGCGCTGCTGCCATACGGTTCCTGATCTGCACAATCTTTTCTGAAGTTTCCAACACGAGTTCGGGGCCTGTGACCTGGCTGTCACCCACCTCAGCCCAACATAGAGGCGAACGACATTTTCGTCCATACAATGCTTCAAATGGTGCTGCCTGAATGATGGTATGGTAGCTATTGTTGTAGGAAAACTCCACCAAAGGCAAGTGTTTCTCCCAACCCTTGCCAAAATCGATAACGCATGCCCGCAACATGTCTTCTAGTGTTTGGATGGTTCGTTCACTTTGACCATCCGTCTGCGGGTGATAAGCAGTACTCATGTTGAGTTGTGAACCAAACTATTTGTGCATCGACTGCCATAAATCTGAAACAAAACGCGAGTCACATTCAGAAATAATAGATGTAGGCACCCCGTGTCTAGAAACAACTTCCTTGAGATAGACAGCAGCTAGTTGCGAGAACTTATCCGTTTCCTTGATTGCTAGAAAATGCGCTGACTTTGTGAGGCGATCAACGATCACCCAGATGGTATCGTTTCCGTTTTGAGTTCTCGGTAATCCGGTGACAAAATCCATTGCGATTTGCTCCCATTTCCACATGGGTATCTCTGGTTGTTGTAGTAATCCAGACGGTTTCTGATATTCCACTTTAACTTTCGAGCATGTCAAACACTTACTCACGTAAGTCGCGATGTGAGCTTTCATCTTCGGCCACCAATACATGACTTTGAGGTCCTGATACATCTAATCTGAACCTGGGTGAACGGAGTATCGAGACTTGTGTGCTTCATCCATCACAAGTTCTCTAAGGTTACCGAATACAGGGATCCATACACGCTCCATGAAGTAGTAAATACCATCCGATCTCTTTACAAGTTGTTTTTCCATGCCCCTTAAGTATTCTACTTCGATGTTTTCCTCTTTCAGCGCTTCAGTTTGGGCAGAACGTATCTGATCAGGTAGGTTAGAATGAATAGTGAGCTGCAAAGCGCGAACACGCTTTGGTTTCGATTCCTTTCTACTAAGTGCGTCAGCTACAACGTTGGCCTTTCCTGGATGATACTTGATTGCACAATCATAATCGTTTAAAAGTTCAACCCAACGTCGCTGTCGCATATTCAAATCCTTCTGATCAAAAATATGCTGAAGGCTCCTGTGGTCGGTATAAATAGTGCATTTAGTACCGTACAGGTAATGCCTCCATATTTTGAGCGCAAATACTCAGCTCCCAACTACAAATCGTGTGTCGTATAATTCCTCTCGTGGACCTTTAATTGGCGAGAGGCGTAAGCTATCACCTTGTTGCGTTGCATCAACACGCAGCCGAGACCCTGAATAGATGCATCACAGTATACCGCGAAATCTTCGGTGCCTTCAGGTAGAGACAAAATTGGCGCACTGCAGAGTTTCTGTTTCAATAGTTGAAAAGCCTCTTCTTGTTTCGTTCCCCAAGAATACACAACGCTTTTCTGTGTCAATGAAGTAAGAGGTTGAGCTATCTTCGAGAAATCCTTGATAAATCTTCGATAATACCCAGCAAGACCAAGAAATTGTCGCACCTCTGAAGGATTCTTTGGTGCCGCCCAATTCTTGACAGCATCAATCTTAGCTAGATCCACGTGTATACCCAATTCATTAACAATGTGCCCAAGAAAGTGTACCTCCCGAATCCAGAAGTCACACTTAGAAAACTTCGCATAGAGCGGCTCCTTCCTCAGGAGTTCCAAAATGAGACGCAGATGTTGCTCGTGATCTTCCTTGCTCTTAGAGTAGATCAAAATGTCATCAATGAATACTATAACAAAATCGTCGAGATACGGTTTGCATACGCGGTTCATGAGATCCATGAAGACCACTGGTGCATTCGTCAATCCAAACGGCATAACCAAAAACTCATAGTGCCCATAGAGTGTTCGAAAGGCCATTTTCGGAACATCCTCCTCTCGGACTCTCACCTGATGATAGCCCGATCTTAAGTCGATCTTCGAGTAAAAACTTGACCCTTGCAACTGGTCAAACAAGTCATCGATGCGTGGCAATGGATAACAGTTCTTGATGGTCACCTTGTTGAGTTCCCGATAATCAATGCACATGCGAAAGGACCCGTCTTTCTTCTTTACAAACAAGACTGGGGCTCCCCAAGGCGAAGAACTGGGTCGAATAAAGCCTCTGTCCAATAACTCTTGCAGCTGATTAGACAGCTCCTGTAACTCTCCAGGTGCTAAACGGTAAGGAGCACGAGAAATTGGAGTTGCTCCTGGTGCAAGTTCGATCTGAAATTCCACTTGGCGATGAGGAGGTAAACTAGGAAGCTCCTCAGGAAATACATTGGCGAATTCACGTACCACTGGCAGATCCTCGATCTTCCTTTCTCCTGACGGAGTATCCGTAACAAGTGCCAAAATAGAAGGATACCCCTTTCGTAGACATTTATGCGCTTGCATAGCTGAAATAATACCGGCCATCGCACCAATGCGATGCCCCTGAACCAACAATGGCTCTCCATCAGGGAGAGGGATACGTACAATCGTTTCCTTACACAGAATCTCAGCTTGGTGTTTAGACAACCAATCCATACCAACCACTATATCAAAGCTACCGAGGGTAATAGGAAGGAGGTCAATATCAAACACTTGACCCACGAGATCTAGTTTACACCCATAAAGGACATGCGGAGCTTCTATCATTTTACCATCGGCTAATTCTACTACTTGCTTAATTTCTAAAGGTGTTGGAGTTAACCCTAATCGCTGACTAAACTCTAGGGACACATAACTCCAATCGGCACCGGAATCAAATAACACAAAAGTAATACGATTGTTCAAAGAAAACGTACCAGTCACGACATTGCCGTCGTTCCTAGCATCCCCAGCCCCGATCATGAACACCCTTCCACAAGCACTGTTGCCCCCATTATTGCCATTGTTTTTGTTGCTTCCAGCATTGCTGTTGTTATTCTGGCGGTTGTTGTCATTGGCATTCTGATTCAACTGAGGGCAATCCCACTTAAAGTGGCCCTCATCCCCACACTGATAACACCCTTTCTTAAAGCCTTGATTCTGCTGGGGTTGTTGCCTTTGTTGTCGCTGATACTGCTGATTTTGCTGCTGTTGATATTTTGGCTGCGGGGCGCTACAATCTTTGGCCTCATGGCCCACTTTCTCGCACCTATGGCAAGCCCGGACACACTGCCCATAATGATGATAGCCACACTTGTTGCACTGTGGCTTCTTCCCAACATAAGAACCCTGATTCTGATTACTGCCCTGGCCTTGATTGACTGAAGATGACTAACTGAAACTGCGGTTGTTGCCTATGTCAGGCCTTTTCTGAGACTGGCTGACACTGGTTGTTTTATCAGCTTCGTTCCATTCCTGCTTGTTATCACTAGCAGGTACAGTTGCGGTGGATGTAACAGAAGTGGTGGCAGAAACACGCGGTGGTAAAGAACCACTTTCCACCTTCTGATTGGTAATCTTGTGAGCTAAATGAACAATCTGAGTTATGTTGTTGAGGTTTGCCGTAGTAACCAAGCCCTTCACTCGAGGGGCTAATCCCTTGATGAACAGTTCAATTCTCCGATGCGGAGGTCGGGACATGTTCGGGCACATGATCGCCAACTCATGTGACCGTTTCGCATACGCTTCAATCTCTGATCCCACCATCTTCAGATCATAATACTCATTCTCTAGTTTTTGTATCTCATCACGAGGACAATACTCCTCCCTTATCAGCTCCTTAAAATCATCCCAGGTAGTGGCATTTGTCGCCTCGATGCCCAACAACTGAACCTGGGCATTCCACCATGTCAGGGTACCATCCTCGAGTGTGCCCGTTGCATACTTCACTATGTCCCCAGCAGGACAGTTACACATCGCAAACACTGATTCTGCCTTCTCGAACCATCGAAGGAGTCCCACAGCCCCTTCAGTCCCATTGAAGGTTTGTGGCTTACAATCCATGAACATCTTGAACGTACAAGCAGGTGGATTGTTTTGGTTTTACTGACCTATTGGACGAAAAAAACACATTATAGGGGTAAGAGTTGTGTACGCGACACAAGATTAAAGAATATTTGGCACACTTCGTACCAGCTTGGTAGGCCGCTAAAGCCTCAGCCACACGTGTGTTTATCAAATTCGTCAACTCAACTTGAGTCATGTTGATGTTGCCACGTCCGTGTCCTCGTCCACTCATGATTCTATATATGGAGAGAGAGAACAAATTTAGGAGTCGAGATGAGGTAAGAGTCAAGTATCACATTAAAGTCTACAATTACCAAGTTCACACGCAATAGGGCAGAATCCTTCTCACACTCGTTACGCCTCACTAGGACTTACATGCACCTCATATTATTATTATGTGTGCACCCATAACAATTAAACAATTTGCATGCTCATCTTAGTGCCTCTTAACTTGCGCTAAAAGTTTCCCCGCATTCAAATAGCGAAACAGAAGGTGATACAGGATTACGAATTACAAAAGTCGAAGAGTAGTGTCATGTTATCAAGTCACCATTGTATCTAGTATGTTGTTTCATGCCAGCTGTGAGTGTGTGACTACTAAACAAGTAATGCATAAAGTAAACAGAAGACGAACCTTGCAATCTGGAGCTGGGAGTCATGATCGATTTTCGAAGGTGTTCGGTTATAGTCTGGTTTTACAAAAACGTTTTAAAACCTAATTCACTATAACCAGTGGCTCCGATACCAAACTGTCACACCCCCAAAATACCACATGAGGGATTACCGCGGGACGTGTGACGTACCAGGATCCAAGCCACCAATCACACTGAACTATGCGTAATATTTAATAAGACATTCCATTCATTTCAAAGTATCTATCCAAGACATAAATTAAACCAAAACAAGTATTTAGCGGAAGCATTATGTAAATAGTAATTCAAATGTTTCGAATTATATGTTCATAACAAATAAAGCGAGTATCCAAGAGTTCTGGTCCATGACCACTCCAGTGCTCCCAGATAGCAAGTCCATAGTCAGAAATCTAACGACCTGCAAGCATGCAGACAAGTGTGTCAGACGGCGCTGGTGAGTTCAAAGTTTTGTTAACGCGTTTAGTTACCAGATGTGTGTTTAAAGCAGTCAACGTTTTGTTTTGATGATGTTATTAACTTGATTACCGTATGTGGCTACTAGATGTGTTTGCCCAAACCCCAATGCCTCTATCAAAGGATTGGTCAAGTGGTCAAGGTAATTAGTTCACGCACTTCCATTCCGGCCCGTTGTGAGGGTGCCAAACCTAATATCGCTATCAACTAAATACCTCGTTGCCTTCCCGGCAACAATCGGTAGATGTAAAGGGTCTTATATGATAGAAACTGAGTAATAACAAACATCCCATTAACCTGACATTCTTCCCTGAAAACGTTACCCGATATCCCTTCCCGGGATGCATGCTTGGAAAAGAGCAGTGAACTCACCTCGGTTTGCTCGGTTTGATTAATTACTTGCTAACACTTAGACAATCACAGCCTATGATATTCAAGTACTCGTAATCAGTTTACATTCACGTATAGTCATGATGTGCATACAAGTTACTACAGCAATTATACCACTCATATAATCCCATAGTTCATGTATACGTTCCAAAATGATGCTTAACAGTTATGTGTATTACACCAGGTGCAAGAACCAAGTTTTGTCACTTAATCACAAGTAAACCTCACTAATAGCAACCATTAACCATAGACATTATTATCAATAGTCATCCTCCACAGCAAATATCGTTAACATCATGTATCATGGTTTTATTATCATAATCATAACCATTCATCAATATACATACAGATTACACAACCATTGAAACCTACTGTTCAAGTTAAGTCCTTCGACGAAAACCCATACTTCAACGAAATCCCTTGGTGACGAACTTAGATTTCGTCGGGTAGTTGTGTGACGAAATCAAAGGGTTTTCGTCGGGACAAGTTGACGAAATCAAAAGTCTTTTCGTCGGTACAGGAGGCTACGAAATCAAGGTGTTTTCGTCGGCACATATCATGCGACGAAATCAAGGTGTTTTCGTTGAAGAACGGTTACGCATAACCCTAATCACGTCTTATAGCCGATCACATCATCATTGGCAGTTCGGATTCAGCAGTTTCGTTAAATCATTAGTCATTTATTTAATCCTTGCATTGAACCAATACATCTCGTTTCTGATCCGAACCATCGGAAACGATTATCTTCGACGCGATCAACATCAATTATAATCATGATCAATCAGATTCAATACCCCATATAAACAACATCATGTAGTCTATCGTATTCAACATCACACATAATCAGATTCACTCCCATATATAAATGATTCAACATCACATATAAATGATAACACATATAATATCATGCAATCAATCAGGTTCAATACCACATATATTCCATATCATGCATTTATGAATAACAACAGCCAAGGATCACTAACCGAGAGCTTAACCGTACAAGATGCTAACTCGAGTGAGGGGGGGTCTGCTACCGAGATTGTGCGCACAGGGGGAAAAGCTCAAGGGTTTTTGGTTTGTGATCAAGTTTAATCCAACATAACTGCATACTACTTTGGGCAGATTACTCTAATGGTCGACGTGGGCTCAAGCCCATTCACTTGGGCTGCCACAAGTAATTAGTGACAAAGTCTAAGTGGTTAATATTATCTACATAGCCCAACTCTAGGGTTCTAATGCAGGTGTTGGGTCGGGCTCCAAGTATACGTGTGTGTGTGTATCGGCCCAAATGTATAATCATGTTAATTACCCGAGTTAACAATTAACGAGAAGTTAGTGTCACAAAATCAACGTTACAAACCTTAAAAGTTCGGGCTGTCACAAGTCTTCCATTTAGGCACCTCTAAGTGTTCACCACTATACTTGATGTAAAAACATACAAGGAGGGTCATGAACTACAAGTAATACAAGAATATAAACAACTAATCTATAAGAAATCATCAAGCAATATGGAGATTTTATGTAGAACAACCCAAGTTAATCCTCAATCACACCTTCATCAAGTCTTTGGACTTGAACATCACTTGTGGGTTAAACCCTTGAACAAAACAGAAAGTTTATGAGGATTAATCCTCTGATTTTAAACATCGCAACCTTGTTTTTAAGCCTAACTAACCATAGATGTGGTTATAAGCATAAGGACATAGGTTTGAGATGAGTTTCCTCAAGTTTACACAAGTTTAGCAAAGGTTAAATGAAAACAGAAATGAACAGCCTACTTTGGAGCCTTTTTGGCGACGTTCCAGGCTCTGGATTTCCAGGGAAAACCTCTGGAAATAGGGCTGTAAACGAACCAAACGAACAAGAACAAGGCCATGTTCGTGTTAGTTCGTTAAGGAAATTAACATGTTTGCGAACTGTTCACGGACGCATACTGAACATAAGTTTATGTTCATGTTCGTTCGTTAAGGAAATTCAGTTGTTCACGAACAATTCGTGAACACTGGTCTCGAACGCAAGCAAATAAAAAAAGAACGCAAACGAATATTTAACTTGTAAATTAAAAAAATAAAAGAGTTAATTACATAGTTAGTCCCCTGTGGTTTGCACAAAATAACATACTTAGGTACTAATAGTTTAAAATCACCTTCTAGGGTATTAACTTTTCATTTTGTAATGTTTGGAGGTATTAACTTCTAGGGTATTAACATAGTTAGTCCCTGTGTTTTGCACAAAATAACATACTTAGGTACTAATAGAATGTGATTTTAAACCTAAAAATAACGTTAATACCTCCAAACGTTACAAAATGAAAAGTTAATACCCTAAAATGTGATTTTAAACTATTAGTACCTAAGTATGTTACTTTGTGCAAACCACAGGGACTAACTAGGTAATTAACTCAAAATAAAAATATTGTTATCCTTAAACATTGGATATAATTAGTTAAATACAACCATCAAATGATAAATCAAAACACAAGAAGTCTAACACACCACCAAACGATGAACCAACTTTAACTAACTTAGACATAATTATCCCAAAAAATGTCTTAGCATGTCCAAATTTTAGCTAACTTAGAAAAAACAGGGTTTCAAGTTTTCAATATGTTTAGATAAAAGGTTTATTATTTATTATTTTTAATATAATCAAACGAACATGGACGAACGTAACCGAACATATTACCGAACGTTCACGAACGTAGTCGAACGAACGAGACCTATGTTCGTGTTCGTTCGCTAAGCTAACCGAACGAAAATTTTTGTTCGTGTTCGTTCATTAAGCTAATCGAACGAACATACACGAACTTCCCGCCGAACGGTTCACGAACTGTTCGCTGAACGTTCGGTTCGTTTACAACCCTATTTGGAAACATAGCTAAGATCAATCCAAAAAAGTAGGAAAAAGAATCGAGTGAATCAGATAAGAAATGAGTGAGATATGCTTGTTTTAGCAGTTTGATACGAATTTGTCTTCTCTTCGAATTTCGGCAGATTGAGAGGTGTTTGAAAGTGATTGTGAGGTGTTTGAAAAGTGTAAAATGTTTGGAGAATGTTGGGTTTTTATAGGGAAGAGTTTGGGTAGTTGTTAGGTGAGTAATTAATTGTTAAACCTGTTTAAAACTCAAAAGAATCAACAAATCCCGCTTAAAATCGAGCTGGTAAGGTTTTTCTACGCGCTGGGCTCTTTGGCGGGCTGCATAAGATTGGACTGGGCCTTCGCAGGCCGCCTAGGCTTGTCTGGGCGAGATTTTAAATGAATTAAGGGCACGGGTTAGAACAAAAGAAAAACATAGCTCGGTTGATCAGGCGCGCGTTTTGTTTGGCTGGAGACCCGGTTTCGATCCCTGGGGTCTTCAGCTTTTGTTTCTTTTTTTTATATTTAAACATAACCTTAAACTTTCAGTAATTGCACAATCAATCCCTGCAACTTTTATACTTTCAAAAATTGCATAACTCACCCCTGTATTATTAGATAACCTAGTTATATTAAAAGAAAACTATTATTTTAGTTTAAACTAACTAAGTTAGTTTACTAACTTTAATATCTAACGAGATTAAATAGTTTATTAATAAAAATAAACTTTTAAATAACAAAATTAATTAATTTAATTAAGTTAACAATTGGTAAATAACCGTATTTATAACGAATTAATTAAACAAAAAAGATTTTCGATGATTATAACGAAACGACGAATAAAAGAATACAAAGTTTCAAAAAATAGGAATATGAACAATGGTTTCTAAAGATGGAAAGTTATGAAAACGCAGAGCGTTACAATTTGGTTGGGAGTTTTAATCTAGTTAAGGCTGTGTTGCCTAGGATGAAGAGTAGGAGTGATCTAAAGCCAGTTTCAATTGCGTTTATGTTGTCTCAAGCCGGGCAGTTATGATGTTTTGTTAGCTTTAATTTAACTAGGGTTTATGTTTTGAAGTGGGGGTTTGGTGATGCAATTTGTTGTGATTAGAATGTGGAATTGAATTTGATTGCCTTTATGTCGTCTCAGTTCCGATTTGTGCTAATTAAACAGTTAGTTTGTTGATTTTGAGGATATGAACTATACGTTCCATGTGTTCTGATGCATTTGATTTTATTTGAGCTTAATTTGATTACAATTTTCAAATGAAACGAATGATTAATCTCACTTTTGTTTTGTTTTCATAATTTACAGTTATTATGTTAATTAGGAGATGAATTAACTAGTTTGATGTCTGAATGATTGTTATTAAGACCTGATGTTTTAGCAATTGCAGATCGTGATCAACTAATCACGTTGGTCAGTTGAAAATTTGTATATTAGTTATCATCTATCTATACAACCTAATAAAAGCCACAGGGGACACGTGTCACCCGTCTAGAGGCTCTATTCCTTATTTTCCGGCCAAAACCAGGATTCATTGATTCCCTGTGGTGAACGCAAACGCATGATCCATTTACAACATTTCGGGTCAAAATTTGTTTCCATATATAAGCATATAACCCGACGCATATCATCAGTTCCCTCACTTTTTCTTTCACAGTTAGGGTTTCATAAATTTCTCTCTCACGCTAGGGTTTCTCAAGAAAATCCTAGGTAAATGAGAATGAAGATCAAATCAATGAATAATGGAAACAAAGATTGACAGTTAAAGAATGATAAAATCAGTATGTTTAATCAAAAGTACTGATGATCTAACCTTGATTCGGAGTGTTGATATGAAGATTTATTTAGATTCATGTTGTGTTGAAAAATAAATGAGTTGTATCATAATCTCAGTTGTCTTCTCTCTGTCGCTGGTTTCAAGGTATCAATTATGATTAGTTCTTGCTGATATGTACACCCGCTCGCTGCCTCTGTTCTATCTTCGGTCGTCCATCACAACAATGTCGTACCCAATTCCAAAAGCTATGTTAATCAAGATTTGAGGTAACAAATCAATCTTTTTTATTGGGCTATTAGAAGTTAATCGCACTCTGGGGAATGTAATTATGAATTTAGGGGTGAAAGAACCTTATAATGCAATTTAGGGTAAACTAGCTTGGTAATTTATTTAATGATTTTAAATATTTGATTTTGATCTAGGGTAAACTAGCTTGGTAATTTATTTAATGATTTTAAGCACTTGATTTTGATCTAGGGTAAACTTGATCAAAGTTGTTTCTTCCACCATTTGTGCTTTTTCGATTAGATTTGTTACAGTCTTATATGAAAACTATAAACGAAACTTCGATTCTTTGTTTTTTAGGAAATTATATAAACAAAATGATGTGGGTACTCAAATATTCAATAAAATCCAAATTTTGATGTTTAAGATTTGATTTCTTTTCAGAATAAATTTTGTTAAATTAGTTGAATAAACATAGGAGTTATTGCTTCTTTTTTCTATCTAATCTCAAGTTTATGGGTTGCTACTGTATGGCAGTTCGCCTTTTTAGGTATAGGTTGCTCATCGCTATACGTTAGCAGTAGTTTACAACTTTCATTATTTGTTTCGTGAAGTTAGCTTTGATTTTTCAAGACAAAGAAGAAGAATGGACATGATGCTGAAATAAAAATGTTGGAATTAAAAGTTTGATATGATTAATTGATAACTATGATTAGTTTTTGCACCACGACCATACATAACTTTGCAAAATGATGAATTTAAGTGACCACAAGTTCTCTCTCGCTACCAGGAGTAAGAAGGTAATATTTATGCTTAATCTTTTTATCAGCAGTGATTAAAGGTGTGTATGTGGAGGAGAATCACATTACTGATCAAGTTATCAGAGAAAATCTCAAGTTGCCAAGCGGAGCCTAGTTTTAGGTGTTTTTGAGCTGAGCCTGAAAGTGGCATAGCGGTTTCGAATTTTTGATTATATTTTCCAAGTAAATACATATAATTTTATATATTTGTATATATTGATCTGTTAGTGGTTTGCTAATAAAATTTACACAAGGTTACCATGATTTATATACTTTTCACAACCACATAAATAGTAAAACTAGATACCAAGCAAGAAAAAGTATACATTTTTCACAGAACCACAAATAACATGAGTTCCAGCTTTTAAATCATTTATTTTAAGACTATTGAGGTGGGTATTTTAGACATTTAACTACCTGTTAAGCTTTGTAGGTAGACGTAGGTACAAGCACCAATGATACCATCATTGATTTGGCTGGTGGTCTATCTTGATAAAACAAGATAATTGCCCTACACAGTCCCAAGGCAAAAAAATTCCAAGCATGCCTTGATGGAGTATGTTTAAATGTTAATTTTAACCTAAAAGTTCACATTTTCTTTCAGTTAATATATTAAATTTAAATCTACGTTTGTTGCCTGATCTTTGGGTAATGCAAGGACTTGCCAAATCAATAGCCTGGGATGGAGAAGGGGCAATATGTCTTGTAGAGGTGTGCGTAACTAGATCATAATATGTATCACGGATGCTCAAAAGAAGTGTATTCTTTATTGTCTCATTATGGAAACCAAGGCGGTTAAAGCTACTGATCAAGAAAATTGGGTTGAAGGGAGCAGGATTATTTCTGAGATAAAGGTATGGACCTGGGATTGGACCTGGGCTATTGTGTTCAAGATGTCGAAGGAAATGACTCTGGCATGGCCCAATACTTCTCTCGTCTCATTAAAGGGTATGTAATTTTGAATTAAAATTAAATTTAAACTGAGAAATTATGAGAAGTGTGAATTGGGAAGTAAAACTTGACATTACCATATATAATAGGTTCATAATGCTAGGCGTATGCTTCCAATGGATTTACCAAAGGCAGCTTTCAGCATGCTAAATAGGTGTACAAGGGGACCACTATTGGCATAGTGTCATAGTTACCAGGTTAGCGCTTAACATGTTTTGTATTCTTTTTTACCAAATATCATAGGAATTTGACTGTTGATGAGCAAGTGACAATTGCCAATATTTATTATATTATCTCATTCGAATATACCCTAAATGATATTTAAATTATATTTTGAATAGGGTGCCATATCTGTATGCCATAAGTAACAATATAGAAAGTTAAAAGGATCGGGGGTGGGGTCATGATTTGGGTAATGGAATAGTAATCAAAGTTTAAAGTTATTAATTTTTTTGGTTTTTAATTGGTGGGATTTGTGTTTGCATTCTAAAAGTGGATGTTTGATAGACCAGTGAATCTTCACATTCTGGTCCCATTGTGTTTTCTTGCATCTTTTTTGTTCATGATTTGAATCGCCTTAGCGATTTCAACTCAGAATTTCGTCATTTGAATTTGCAATCATGTTTTGTTATAGATTGGCGATAACTATTAGGGCCGGTCGAGGGTAAGTGAAAACAAGTAGCCGCTTGCGCCCACTGTGAAGAAGCAAACGTCCAGAATGGTCAAGGGGCAGGAAATCTTACTGAAGGAGCTCTCAATTTGATTAGGGTTTCATTGAGGCATATTCTAAGTATGAATGATCATTTTTTTTTATAATAAAGATTCAAGTTTTGAAATTTTATGATCGTAAAGATTCAAGCTTTGAATTTTTTATTTCATTAATGTCCTGCAGTTTTTGTATCTAAGTATCAGGTTCGTTTTCCACATTGCCCAACAACTTATATCTCATATGGACTATGTTTCTCGGTATTTTATATTCCTCCACCACCTATTCATGAGCTATAATACATGACCACAGCCTCCTCAAGCTGGTAGTATAAACTCGGCTCCACCAGTGGCTAGCATAAATAGCCACTTCTACAATACAAAACAACCAGTTATACACGAAACACATTTAATATTGGAATTCCCGGAGGCTATAGACCGTATGGCTTAAACTCAACTCCCTATAATTGGCCCCTGATATATGATTTCCATGATAATAATTTCGAATTTCGTTATGATTTTCCATAGCTTCAAGAACTGGAACATTGTCTCGGGTCAACCAGCCAAACGGATGAACACTTTTGACTTCAACATTAAAATGGGAGATGGAATTTAAGGCATACCATGAGTGCATGCCTGCATAAGGTTTTTTTATCGGTTATCAAATAGAAGACGATTTTCTCATGTTTTAGAGATGACTGGACTGCGAAAGTGACTACAACTATTGACGGTTGAAAGGATAAAATGATAATATGCGTTGTCGGAAAGAATCGGGAGTAATTCTGGCGATGGCAACTGCCGTCGTGCATGAGCGTTAGATGAGTACTCATCGGTCAACCTTAACAAGAGACAACGAAATTGCACCTTCATAAACATAGATTAATGTCCTTCGGAGATAAGGAGTTATGGAGTTCGTGATTAGAATATATGATCATTAACATGTTGAAATTAACACCTGCAACTGTTTGAATAATGCTATAGAGTAAATTTGATGTGTATTCTATGCAATAGATCTGATTCAAGGACAATGAATATGAAGTAATCATATGTTTGTTATTTTTAGTTTAGTTTTGTTTGAATCCTACCTTTGTTGGCCTATAAAAACAGATGCTGTTTTATTATTTTGCCAAGTAAACTATTTAGTATGGCAACAAAATTTGACAACGCTTACTAATTATTAGGTGTTCGCGTCTTCTAAACATTCGATAATGGGAATAATTTGAAACATAAAAGCTATCAAAATCGCAAAATTTGAATTGGTTATTCAAAGAACATGATTGGTTATAGAATTTGCTTTGAATGTAGTAAACCAATAGTGTTTTGACAGAGAGAAACTTGAGTGGTTTAATGTGAAAAGTGTGTTTAGAATGGCTTTGTGATTGTATACCATGCGTGTGTTGAAAATTAAATACCTATATGTATATATGAGATATATATTTGATAATTTATTGGTTTGTATATTCTACGTAATGAGTGCTTAGCCGTGTCCAAAATAGAGCTTAGATGAACGAGATACAGATGCTCAAAATAGGATGAGTACAACTATTAGATTAGTAAGCTTTCTATTAATATTTCAAACTACAAAAAGTTAATTTCATCATTTACTTATATTTTCGGTTAAGTTATATTAATAGTACGTTCGTTGTATATACATCATAAACTTAAGATTTCCATAATTATTTCAATCATACAATTTCTTTATGATCATTATAAACGTAATTTTTTTTGTCAAACCATAAAAAAAATACCATTTAGTCAAAACCGCGATGTTCACGGGTATTAGCACTAGTACTCTGTATTTTGTTAAGATTAAAAATTTAAAATCATACCAATTGACAAATTAGCTTCATATTATATTTTAAAATATTGTTGTATATATTTATATGTGAGTGCGTGTGTAAATATAAATGTATGAAAGAAATTATGTTTTGGTAAATTCGACCATCCAACCAATACAAGATGACTAACTTTGTGATAGTTACTGTATTTAATATTTTAGTTCAAAACCGTTATAAAAAAGTTATAATAATTTGATACTTCAACTGGAGTAGTTTCTAGTTTTCGTTATTTATATTCTCATTTATCCAATCTTATCATAGATCATGGTACATGAAATAATCTACAGTTGACATTGCAAAGTTTTAGACGGGATTATAAAGTATAAACCCCCAACTACTCATAACTCTTTAACATGTACAACATTCCCACAAATGACTTCCAATCTTCATTTTCTTATCATACCCTTAATGTGCCTAGGTCACCTCATCCTAATGGTAGACATGGCCAAACTCATAGCACAACACTCCGTCACATTCACCATAGTCATCACACCCCGAAACGCCGAACGCTATACCACGGTCCTTAATGATGTTAGTGATGTAGCGTGTGATACGGAAACGAAGATCAAACACGTTGATTCAAAGAATACCCGTGTTTTCTTCCCCAACCCCCAAGATTCCACCCAAAAGGCACGGAATTTGAAGTGAAAAAACTGATTGTGTCAAAATTCAAGTCTAAACTTTTCATTACCTTTAGCAACATATAAATAGAGACCGAAATTCGAAAATGGGCCAAAAACTAGAACAAAATAAAAGTCTAAAAAACTCACTAAAAAACACAAAACATAAAATAACTCATGGAAATAAGCGTTTTTTGGCCCGGAGGCGGTTTGCAGCAATTGCAGCAAGATGGAGCTCGTTCACGAACGTGGCCCTTAGAAATTAACTCCTCAACCTGTCTTCGCAACTCTTCATGCTCAGCAGGGCTTATCCTGTAATGTGGTCTGTTGGGTAACTATGACCCAGGCTCCAAATCAATATGATGTTGGATGTCACGCAAAGGTGGTAATCCATCAGGCAACTCAACAGGAAAAACATCAGAAAATTCCTCAAGCAAAGGAACCATAGCATTAGGAATTTCGACTTCCTCGGGCACTGCCTTCCCTATCATAACAAAAACATTGTCTGTATCCTCCAACTCATCTTGAAACTGACTGATGGTCAACAAAGTACCCGACTGTTTTGTGGCTAGCTGCTTAGGCTTGCTAGGAACAAGAGTTATCTTCACACCACCAAACAGGAAGCTATAAGTATTGGACCGCCCATTGTGTTCTATATTACCCTCATACTCCCAAGGTCTACCCAACAATAAGGGACACGCGTCCATAGGAACCACATCACACACAACGTCATCTTTGTATGTGGACCCAATAGAAATTGAAAGAAGGGCTCGTTTAGAAACCGTCGCTTAACCCCCCCCCCCCCTTTTAAGCCACTGAAGCTTATAAGGCTCGGGGTGACTTTCTGTTTTCAAAGCCAACTTTTGGACCGCCTCTTCAGATATCAAATTATCATAACTTCCTGAATCAATAACAAATGTGCATACCTTTCCCAAAATGGTACATGTTGAGTGGAAAATGTTATGCTTCAGCCAGTCATCCCCATCCGCCTTCGGTGTATAGCAAGAGCGTCTAACCACCAAGTTTACCCCAACATTCAGTTTCTTCATCGTACACTGGGTTATTCTCAAACTCTTCATATTGATCATCTTCAGACTCACCAAATAAATGTCTCTTACTAGCCCTTTTACACTACGCTTGACGATGGCCCGTTTCACCACAATTGAAACATCGCGGACCACTACTACTAGCCCCCTTAGAAGTAGCCCCGGTATTGTTAACCCCCAGCCTTTGGTGACTAGGCCCGCCACGAGGTGCCCCACTGCCCGACCCAACGTTTCCTCCAGCATGGGTAAATGAACCGCCCACCCGACGGTTTTGCTTCTCAAAGGCCAACGCCCGTTGGTGTGTCTCTAGAATGGTTAACAGGTCAAAAAGATTCACGGACTCCATGATTTGAACCCTCAGACCCCCAATATACCGAGAAACAAGTTGTTCCTCCGGTTCTTGAATATGATTCCCAGCAATCAACTGGTAAAACTCTGTGGTATAATCATCAACTGATTTAGCCCCCTGTTTTAAATTTTGCAGACGTTGGTACATCAACCTTTGAAAATTATGAGGCAAAAAGTTGGACTACAAGCACTTCTTCATCTTGGTCCATGTCACGATCCTTGACTTTCCGAGCCTATTCCGTGTTAACTTCAATAGTTGCCACCACGCAGAGGCCCTACCACGTAACCTGGTAGCGATCAAGGCCACCCGGTTATTTTCAGGCACTTCCTTATACTCAAACATTTCCTCCACGATAGCCAACCAATCGATGAACCCCTCCGGATTCAAACTATTCCCATCAAATTCTGGAATATCAACCCTTATCCCAGAATCCCAACGCTTGTTACCCCCTCCACGTTCACCCCTTGGTCGCCCTTCCTGTTCGTCTTCGGAAGTCGAACCATCACCAAATGGATTACTGAAATCAGAACCAAACCCGTCATTGGGTCCTGCCTCAGACGATTGATCAAGTCGGCCATCCGGTCAGTCAACTGATCGACCACCTGATCCAACCGTTGATCCACTCTCGCCATGAGTCGCTGCTCCAACTCTCGTTCATACACTTCATCGACAGGCCTGTTGTTGTTTCTCCTCGGAGGCATTTTGAGCCAGGAATTCGGCTCTGATACCAACTGATGTAGCGCGTGATACGGAAACGAAGATCAAACACGTTGATTCAAAGAATACCCGTGTGTTCTTCCCCAACCCCCAAGATTCCACCCAAAAGGCACGGAATTTGAAGTGAAAAAACTGATTGTGTCAAAAATTCAAGTCTAAACTTTTCACTAGCTTTAGCAACATATAAATAAAGACCGAAATTCAAAAATGGGCCTAAAACACACTTGGGCCAAAAACTAGAACAAAATAAAAGTCCAAAAAACCCACTAAAAACACAAAACATAAAATAACTCATGGAAATAAGCGTTTTTTGGCCTGGAAGATGACCCAAACCGCCATAGGCGGTTGCAGCAAGATGGAGCTCGTTCTCACGTTCGTTTCGCCTGGTCGCACACCCAAAACGGACACCCGTAGCCCAAGTTAGAGCCATTTTAGTGAAGCCCCTTTTGTTACGCGGTCTTGGGCCTCCAAATACAAAATAGCCCGTTCCTCCACACTTGGGCCCGCATCAGTTAGTTTGTTGTGTCAAATCGATTTCGGATTGAATCGTTTTATTTTTCTGTTTTTCGGTGAATTTCAGGATGGTTGAGCAAATCGATGGAGCTCGGGCGGGAGGGTTCCACAAACATCCCGTTGCTCGTGGATGGACTTTTAGGGGGAAACCGTTGTCAGTTTCAAGCGGGGTGTGTGCACTCTGTTGCTGTCATGACCAATGGAGAGCTTTTTTTCATGGGGGTGTGGTAGAAACGGACGGCTTGTGTGGGGTAGTTCTGCAGATGAGCCTGAACCCATGTTGGTTGAGTTATCCGAAGTAAAAAAACGTCAAGCTGTCACAGGTTTTGATCATACTCTAGTCCAAACTGGCAACTACACAGCTATATTGTTACTTGTCTATTGTTCAAAACACAAATTACCAAGATGAGATATTGAATTTAATAGTATATTTTTATAACGGGCAACATGTTTTATAACTTACAGAAGCATCTTAGTAGATAGTTTACTGATTAGATGAATGCTTACAACGACGTGGCATTTGGTGTTAATGAATTTTGATATTGAAACATTAAAAGTTTTACAAACAATGTATTTGTATGATATGATTCTTTTTATTTGTTTTTGGTTATAGTATCTGAACATTTTGAGGGATATATATGACTATGGTATACCAAACTTAACATATATGCATTTATTTTAATGGATTGGTTACATTTTACGGTTCTTTTCTTCTATTTATTTCAGGACTCAATCTTCAAATCCATAGCATACATAATAAAAGGATAATGTTGTTACTTTGTTACTAATAAATCAATTTATGTGGCTATGATAAAGAACACCCATAAAAGTAAACAATATCAAAACACAACATGAGTTTGAATTCCGGGGCGTAAAAAATTAAAAAAAAAAAAAACGCGCGTTAAAAAAGTTAAAAACCGGAGCGTAAAAAAAGTTTAAAACAGACGCGTAAAAAAAGTTTTAAACCGGCGCGCAAAAAAAGTTTAAAACCGCACGTAAAAAAAGTTTAAAACCAGGAGGTAAAAAAAGTTTAAAACAGCGCGTAAAAAAAATCTTATATATCCGCCCTATCGAACTTTTGGTTCTAGATAGTTTCCGTGCGTAAAAACTTGATGCAAACCTTTTTACACCACCCGTAAAAACTTTGTTCCAAAACTTTTTACAACGCACGTTAAAAAACATTTACACTGACACCTTAAAAAATATTTTTTACATATGAGTTTACAACCATAGTGTAAAAAAAGTTTAATTTTTTTAACAGGGTGTAAAAAAGTTTACAACTGAAGTGTAAAAAAGGTTTATAAACCGTGGTGTAAAAAACCTTTAAAATTTTTTAACCGGGGCTTAATTTTTTTTTTTTGCAACCGAGGCGTAAATTAGTTTTTTTGCAACGGGGCGGTGAAACAGATGTATGCTCCTTCTAGAAGCTTCATCCTTGTTCTTGTTCATGTATTCATAGTGGATAAAAAAAGTAAATTGTCATTTTAGTCCCTGAGTTTTGTCCAAATTTACGATTTTAGTCCAAATAGTTTTTTTTTTTTTTGCCTCTGAGTTCCTGACTTTTTTCTTTTGTTGCCATTTTGATTACATACACTAACTCCATCCAAAAACTCCATCTTTAACCAGAGGTATTTTGGGGATTTTCATTTTAAATGTTTTCAATTGACATTTTGATCCAATTCCAAAAATTTCAAAAAATTCTAAAAAATCATAACAATTCTAAAAAAATCCGTTTTGGCGTGAACCGTTTCGAACCCAAACCGTTTCGAGCTAAACTGTTTCAAGTTGAACCGTTTCGACGCGAACCGTTTCGACCCGTACCGTTTCGAGCTGAACCATTTCGACGCGAACCGTTTCGACCCGTACCGTTTCGAAGCCGAACCGTTTCAAGCCGTACCGTTTCGAACCGAACCATGCCGTTTCGACCCGTACCGTTTCGAGCTGAACCGTTTCGACGCAAACCATTTCGACGCAAACCGTTTCGATCCGTACCGTTTCGAAGTCGAACCGTTTCAAGCCGTACCGTTTCGAAGCTGGACCGTTTCGACGCGAACCGTTTCGACCCGTACCGTTTCGAAGCCGAACCGTTTCAAGCCGTACCGTTTCGAACCGAACCGTGCCTTATCGAACCGAACCGTTTCGAGCTGAACCGTTTCGACGGCTCGGGTTGAAACGGTTCGGGTCGAAAGGGTTCAATTCGAAACGGTTCGTGTCGATAAGGCACGGTTTGCATCGAAACGGTACGGTTCGAAACGGTTCGCGTCGATAAGGCACGGTTCGCGTCGAAAAGATTCAGCTTGAAACGGTTCGGGTCGAAACGGTACGGGTCGAAACGGTTCGCGTCGAAACGGTTCAGCTCGAAACGGATTTTTTAGAATTTTTTTGATTTTTTAGAATTTTTATTATTTTTTAGAAATTTTCGGAATTTTTTTAATTTTTTGGAATTGGATCAAAATGGCAATTGAAAACATTTAAAATGAAAATCCCCAAAATACCCCTGGTTAAAGATGGAGTTTTTGGATGGAGTTAGTGTATGTGATCAAAATGGCAACAAAAGGGAAAAGTCAGGGACCCAGAGGCAAAAAAAACTATTTGGACTAAAATGACAAATTTGAACAAAACTCAAGGACTAAAATGACAATTTACTAAAAAAAAAAAAAAAAAGTTTTCCTGTTTCTCGCACTTTATTTACTTTAGACAAGTTGAGTTTGGAGTTTTGATGATGACCCCTGCTGTTTTGATGATTTGTGTTTAGATGGTTGGGGTTTAGTTTGATATGCTAATTTTAATATTTTTTTTGTTTAAGGTTGAAATTGAATCCGACGGAACCATGTGCAGCGAGACACTATGAGTAGTGATTTTGGTTGAGTTTTGTTTGTTAAGATTCTAAAATTTCGTAAACCCGAAATCGGGTCGGGTTTTCGAGATTGATACTGCTGTTTGTTGATTTTGTTATAAAGGTGTTTTTATTTTTTATTTTTTGTACAGTGGTTTGTTGTTTGTTTGTAAACCCAAAATCAGGGTCGGGGCGTAAAAAAATGTTTGGCGTGTAAAAAAAGTTTTAAACCAAGGGGTAAAAAAAGTTTAAAAACTGGGGGGTGTAAAAAGTTTAGAAGCGGGGCGTAAAAAAAGTTTAAAACCGGTGGGTAAAAAAGTTTAAAACCGGGGCATAAAAAAAGTTTATAACCGGCCGTAAAAAAAGTTTTAAACCCAGCACGTAAATAAAGTTTTAAACCGGGCGTAAAAAAAAGTTTAAAACCGGTGCGTAAAAAAAGTTTAAAACCGGCGCACTAAAAAAAATTTAAAAAACCGGGACGTAAAAAAATTCAAAACCGGGGCATAAAAAATATTTGAAACCGGGTCATAAAAGAATTTCAACATCGGGGTGTAAAAAAAGTTTAAAACCGGAACGTAAAAAAAGTTAAAACCCGGTCGTTAAAAAAGTTTTAAACTGGCGTATAAAAAACTTTGTTAAAACTTTACTTAAAAACTTTTACGTTACCCATAAAAACTATACGTTAAAACTTTTTTACACCCAACCGCATACGTAAATTTGTTTTTTTGACATTCTACATAGACACGTAAAAAAGAATATTTTTACGTATGAGGTTATAACTCTGATGTAAAAGAGGTTTAATTTTTTTTAACAGGGCGTAATTTTTTTTAACAAGGGCGTAAAAAAGTTCAAATTTTACATCCGGGGTGTAAAAAGAGTTTATAACTGGATTGTAAAATATTTTTACAACCAGGGCGTAAAAAAGTTTAAATCTTTTTAACATGGGCATAAAAAAGTTTAATTTTTTTTAACACGACCGTAAAATAAGTTTAAATTTCACACCATTCGTAAAAAGATTTTTTCAACCGCTCACTTCCCTTACACAGAAAGACAAAAAGTTTGACTGAGGAGACAAGCAGGAAGAAGTCGTCCAACTTCTCAAAGACAAGCTATGCGATGCACCGATACTATCGCTGCCCGAATGTATTGATGACTTCGTGGTATACTGCGACGCTCCACGTCAAGGTGTAGGTTACGTGCTCATGCAACGCCAAAAGGTCATCGCATATGCATCGCGACAATTGAAGGTTCATGAGAAGAATTATACCACCCACAACCTGGATATAGGCGCGGTGGTATTTGCTTTGAAGATTTGGCGGCATTATTTGTATGGTACTCATTGTACTATCTTCACAGACCACAAGAGCTTGCAACACATATTTAATCAGAAGGAATTAAATATGCGTCAGCGACGATGGGTTGAGTTGCTGAATGATTATGACTGTGAGATTAAGTACCACCCTGGAAAGGCGAACGTGGTAGCAGACGCCTTGAGTCGAAAGGATAGAGTTAAAACCTTAAGGGTTACTATTCGGACGAATCTCACTTCACGTATTCACAATGCACAACAAGAAGCACTCAAGGAGGAAAATCTTAAAGCAGAACTTCTCCGAGGTATGGAGAAACAATTGGTGCCAAACGAAGAGGAAACCTTATACTGCATGGGACGCATTTGGGTTCCGCTCTTTGGCGGTGTTCGAGAGATTATCTTTGATGAAGCTCACAAGTCAAGATACTCGATCCACCCAGGATCAGACAAAATGTATCAAGACTTGAAAGAATACTATTTGTGGCCAAATCGTAAGAACGACGTTGTTGCATACGTTGGAAAGTGTCTAACTTGCGCTAAGGTTAAGGCCGAGTATCAGAAACCATCAGGTCTACTGCAACAACCTGAAATACCGGTCTGGAAGTGGGAGCAAATATCGATGGATTTCTTAACGAAGTTGCCTAGCACCCCTGGAGGGCATGATATGATATGGGTAATAGTTGATCGATTAACAAAGTCTGCACACTTCCTACCAATTTGAGAGAAAGATAGCACAGGAAAGCTAACCGAGTTGTACCTTAAGGAGATTGTAGCACGACATGGAGTGCCTATTTCGATAATTTCAGACAGAGATGGACGTTTTGTATCAAGGATCTGGCAATCCTTCCAAGAGGCCTTTGGATCTCAACTAGATCTAAGCACGACCTTCCATCCACAAACAGACGGCCAGAGCGAACGGACCATACAAACTCTTGAAGACATGCTTCGTGCGTGTTTAATGGATCTAGGCGGCAGCTCAGATACTCACCTACCTTTGGTCGAGTTTTCCTATAATAACAGCTATCATACCAGCATAAAGGCCGCACCATTCGAAGCTCTTTATGTGTAACGCCCTGCGTTTTAATACTTTCTATATTTGGAAACCGTTGCTTGAAATTCTATCTTTGGAAATTTTTGTGTTCTTGTAATCGTCGTTTCGATGTAATCTTTGTAGAATCCGAGACTTAAATCACAACGAAATTCTCGTTGGAACGAAATACTTTTCAAGGATTCTTGATTCTTTATCGACACTTGTTACTCGTTAAACCATTGAAACTATTAAAATGATGAGATTCGGATCCTAATTTTCGAAACTCGAAAGCTTCATGAAATAAATAATCGTTTAAAGATTTTTATTCTTTATAAATATGGTCATTATTCAAATTATTTAAACTAATTAAATTAATTAATTTCGTTATTTGAAAGTTTATTTTATTAATAATCTTGTTAATCTCGTTAGATATTAAAGTTACTAAACTAACTTAGTTAGTTTAAACTAAAATGTTAGTTTTCTTTTAATTTAACTTGGTTAATTAAAGTTCAGGGGTAAATGGTGAATAAATGAAAGTATAAGGTTTTCTTTTAAGGGAAAAAAATAAATAAAAGTCTGCTAACAGCAAGGATCGAACCAAGGTCAATAACCTTCACTGGCGTGCGCCTAACCAGCTGAGCTAGGCCTTCCTTTTGAACAAAACCCGGATCAGTTAATCCTTAAACACACGCCCAAACCAAACCTGGCAGCCGCAAAACAACCCTTTTCAGCGCGATTTTAAGCGGGATTTTTGTGTTTTTCTTAAGTTTAAACTCACTTTTAACATTAATTAACCAACCACCAACTAACCTAAACCTTCCCTATAAATACCACACATAATCCAAGCTTCTTACACTTTACTAAACACTCCAAACTCTCCAAAATTCATCCCAAACCAGCTGCAAAACACAAGTTCGAGCAGATTCATCCTCTCTTACAAAAGTGAGCATAACTCACTAATTTCTTATTCGATTCACTCGATTCTTTTTCCTACTTCTTTGGTTTGACCTTAGCTACGTTTCCATTGGTTTTCCATGGAAAACCAGGCCCTAGAACGTCACCAAAAAGGCTCCAAAGTTGACTGATTTTTCTGTTTTTATCTAAAACTTTGTTAAACTTAGTAAACTTGAGTTAATCTCATCTCGAACCTATGTCCTAATGCTCATAATCAATCGAATGGTTAGTTGGGCTTAAAAACAAGGCTGAGAAATGTTAAATCAGAGGTTAAAACCTCACAAACATTCTGTTTTCGTTAGGGTTTTTCCCACAAGAAGTGTTCAAGCTTGAAACTTGATGAATGTGTGATTGTTAGATTAGCTTGGGCTATCTTTCATAAAAATCCACTCACTTCTTGATGTTTTCTCATAGATTAGATGTTGTATTTCATTATTCTCGTAAGTTCATGACCCTCCTTGTTGTTTATAACAACAAGTGTAGTGGTGAACAATAGAGGTGCCTAAATGGAAGCGTGTTCCTCCTATCTCATGTATGAATTCTATGATACTTAGAGGTGGCTAAATGAAGACTTTAATCTTCTACCTCATGTTTGACATATATGATGTAATATACACTATGTAATACTTATGTAACAACCAAATAATCGAACTCTTGGTGATGAACTAATGGACATTCGTCAAGCTAGTAGATTGTATCATCTTAGGCCTTGACAACTTGTCACGATTCTAATGGAACCTTGTTCCATGAAAACATTTAAACTCTTTTAGAGTTTCATAATGTCAAGAACAAGTGTCATAGGTGTTATATGATTATTTTCATATGTTTATTTTCATGTTATTTAAACTCCAAATCCCTAGAACCATATGTAAACACCTCTTAAACTCCAAATTAAACACATTCAACTTTCTAGTCTCAACAACTTCGTCACTTTGGATAAATCGGAAAGCATATGCAATTTTGTGAGTATACTCGAACCCATTTTACTTTTAAACACTTTTGGGTGTAACATGTATTCTATGTAAAACACGAAAAACACTTGAACCTATTTGAATCACACTCTATCCATATTGAAACATGTTAATCTCCCGCTAGACTTTTGGGAGTGAAACTTTGAACAATTTGATGCTTCTTAATCTCGTATGCTACGTAAACTATTTGTGTTGATATATGCTCATTAACTTTGCGAGCCCACCTTAACAATTATAGCGCTATAGGAGTAATGCACCGCCCATGATTTTTGGGGTATTGTTAAGTCAAACATGTTAACCTCCCTTTATTCTAACCGGGGATAGGCTATTTTAACACATTGGATTCTTGGGTTTGAACATATTGTTACACAATCTCAGCGTACTAGTAACTTGCATATTGTTGTTCATGTTGGATACGAGCATATTAAACAATTTTATTCTATGTTATACTATGTATCAAACTTGTATACTCGCCAACTTTTTGTTGATATATTTTAATACATGTTGCAGGATGATAGACAAGATGATGCTAAGTGAATAAACAAGATTTAAGTGGACTTAGAAACACACCAAGATAAAATTATTTTGTTGTTGCATATTCGAAACAATGTTGTTTATGTTGAATTCTTGTATTATACTTTAGCAATTTATGAAATCCAATTTAATTTATATTGTCACATAGTGTTATGATGTTTTAAGCAATTTGTTCGTCTCATCCCGATGTTTCCGCCATCGGTTGGGGTGTGACATTATGGCCGCAAGTGTTTCTCACCGTTGTGTTGGGCAGAAGCCGGAGATAGACAGTTGATTGGACCCAAACTTGTTCAAGAAACGACTGACAAAATCATTCAGATCCGAGACCGTATCAAGGCGGCTCGTGATCGACAAAGGAGCTACGCCGATCGAAGACGAAAACCTTTAGCCTTCGAGGTGGGAGACAAAGTGTAACACCCCGACCGCGTAATACAACAAACCGCGGCGAGAACGTCGGGGAGTCATGTCACAGAATCATTATTTCACAACACATGGTATTTGAAATTTTATTTTATTTTGTTACTAGACTTGTTATTTTGATACAAACCAAATAAATACAAGCAATTGTCTTTAAAGTTTTAAAGTCACTAAGGCCTGCGTCCATCCTATGTGTAGCAAGCAATCAACAATCGTCACATAATAGAACCTGAAACATATGTGAAAAAACAGTCAGCATAAAAATGTCGGCGAGTACATAGGTTTTGTATGTCAAATTCATGGCCTTGAATTCATATTTCAATTTCTCGTCCAACCTCAAGAGTCGATGAGTGTAATGCTTGAAATCAAAGGTGTTTGATATTGCAATATATATTTAATCAACTTTACATGTTGATATAAGTAAAACAAAACATCGTAGCCATGAATCTTGACCGAAAACATTTGTTTTGTAAAACCAAGTAGTAAATCGTCTTGTATGAAAACTCATATGGTTTATATCATTAAGTAAACCTCATTGTGTGACATCGTTTGAAAACATTCGTCCAAGTGATCTAGATAACGCAACGACATGTAATGTGATAAAAGCACTTATATATAGGAAGTACCAGCGACGTATCCACCATGCTTTTATCACATTACACTCGTCCCGTTATCTAATCACTTACCATAAATCAATCATCCAAATCGTCCGTGTTATCAATCGTTTGTGTTATAAAAACCAATCGTCCAAATCGTCTGTGTTATAAACCATCGTTCAATCGTCCGTGTTTTATTGTGAAAACAACTTTTGGTCGTTCTTTAGTGAATACATTCAAACCTATGTGACTTGACTATACCACCCATGGGGTATCTTTAATAGACCCTGAAAGGCCTCTTTAACAAGACTAATAAATCAACACATGATTTGTTAATCAAAAAACAGTTTCTGTCGTTATCCATATTATCCACCAACTCCATGGGAATAGTCCGATAACGGGATTTGTCAGATCCTATGGTACCATAACATACTACTGGTCGGCTTAATCAAAGCTAATGAATGTCATTCGTGTTATGAACTAACGCACCAATAAGTTAATTCACATTATTGAAATTGTCGTGTTTTATATAAACCATAGTCTTTGTTTTTGAAAACTTTGTAAAGCATTTAGCACATATGAGTCACCCCAAAACAATTGAAAGCATAAAAGAGGGGAGCTATGTACTCACTTGCGATTGCTAAGTATCCTTGAATCAAGTGAAGTATCAAGCTTCGTACGTGTCCTAACATCGGTAACTATGTCAAAGTAACGATACATAATCGAAGGAATCAGATAGAATGAGGTCTTGTAAACCAAATGAATGTTGGAACTCATATGAAATGGTTTAACAAAGTCTACATTCTGATTTGGAATGAATCCTAAGTGCTTTTGACCCGTTATGACCCGTTAAGGTAGTTTACGCTACTTTAACGTGTCATTTGCGCAATTGTGCATTCGGATGGTCTAGCTAGTCCTATGATAAGTCTTATATGCCTAAACATGTTTAATAATATTTCCATATTAGTTTAAGTGTCAAAATTTCGGTTATATATGCTTAAATTGATTCTATGCGCAAAAAGGGCATTTTGGTCATTTTTCTAAGGCATATAAACTACCTATCATACAACTAACCAAACGAAGTGACCATAAGGTATAACCCCTGGAGGTTATTCCCTATACAACTATGGTCACAATATGTGTTTGGTCGGATCCTAATGATTGACCAAACGGATCGGGTTCGAAAGTCTAAGCGGTTGTCAAGACCGCTTGACTTACGACCCTAAACAAGCACAACAAAACCACCACAAGTGGCCTAGTGGTGGAGTGACTTGGGTTTTCCAATGGAGACCCAAGTTCAATTCCCATTAGTGCCACTTTGGTGGCCACCGACACCCGCTTTAAAGCCGGACCGAGGACACTCGAGGTCTCGGGTTCGAAACATGTTACTTACCCCTCTTTGATGGCTATGGGTATTTGCCGCCAGGGATCCTTGTCGGGTGGTGAACTGGGAAGGGAGATCCATTCCGCGGTCAGGGGTACCGTGCAACTACCCTTTTTTAAACAAGCACAACAACACCTTGCTTGACTTACGACCCTAAATGTAAGAACACAACAAATATATATATATATATATATATATATATATATATATATATATATATATATATATATATATATATATATATATATATATATCTAGTAGGGATCCTACGGAAAGTGTGTTTTTCCTAGAAAGTCTAGAAAGCGATCTGGGTCATCCAATGGGTGTGTTTAATGGTTGAGATGAAGTCAATGGCAATCTTAATTTTTTAGTTTATTTAATTCATTGTTTTAAAAGACTGGGGACAATTTTGTCAATGTACCGTGTTTTAAATCAATTAGATAACCACAATCCCTACTTTCATGGGATTTTCCCTCTCTCTCTCCATTATTGATTTGATTTTCTCTCTCTCTCTCCAATCTAACCCTAAACCTAATAAAACCTGCGATCGCTTTCCCCTTGCTGCTGGCGACGCAAAACAGGACCCCAAGAGCATTCATATTTCGGTTCCAAGGCTTGTTCATACCCCTTTTTCTTCACTAGGTATTCATATCTTCTGTTGTGATTAAAGTTCTTGAAGTGCATATACGTTTTCGATCGTAATATGATTGTAACTTGGCTGCGTATTTGCTGTTTTAATTGATGATTGTAGAGAGGCTTGTACCATGGTTTCTGAGTCGTTCTTGATAAATGGAAGAATTACCAGCATGGATGGTAAAACACAGCGTCAAGAAAACTACTTGCTGTTAAAACACAATGTCAAGAATACTCCAGCAACCTGCTTGCCGTTAAAACACAGCGTCAATAAATCTGCTTGGTGTAAAAACACAATGTCCAGCAATCTGTTTGTTGTTAAAACACAGCGTCAAGGAAATATGCTTGCTGTTAAAACACAATGTCAAGAATCCTCCAGCAATCTGCTTGCTGTTAAAACACAGCGTCAAGAAATCTGCTTGTGGTTAAAACACAACGTCAAGAAATATGCTTGCTGTTAAAACACATGGCCAGCAATCTGCTTGCTGTTAATACACAGCGTCAAGAAATCTGCTTGCTGTTAAAACACAATGTCAAGAAATCTGCTTGCTGTTAAAACACAATATCAAGAATCCTCCAGCAAATCTGCTGGCTTAAAACACAATCAGATTTGTTAAACTCCGGTATAAAAACAACCTGTTGTAAAACACATTATGATGTAATGTAATCATCAAAAAAACACAATGTGATGTAATGTGACATAGACAACAACATAAAAGACATTCAGAGTGTTAAAATGCAAAAAGAACTGTTAAAACACAACCTGATTATATATTGACTTCAGAGTGTTAAAACACACTGACTTCAACCTCTTTGACTGGTAAAACACATCACCAAGACCTGCTGATAGTTTTCAGATAAACACATTGACCTCCAGATTTGAATTCGAAAAAAACAAAAATTCCGAAAATATTGGAATGTTAGTTAATGAAAAATAAATTCCAAAAATAAAATTAAAATGTGAAATTACATAGTTGCCCTTTTAGTTAAAATAACTCAATGCCACATGTCCAATTCTTATTGCTTCCTGGACTTTTTAGGAAAAATAGACTTTCCACCCAACTCCCACTATATATATATATATATATATATATATATATATATATATATATATATATATATAGTGGAGGGTTCAAATAAGAAGAAACTTTTTGTAAGAAGAAAAAAGAAGAAGTTTCAACCAATAAGAATGCTTCATTTTACTTCATTTAATATTTGTAGTTAAAATATAAGGCTATATTGGTAAACTTATGTAAATCATTAATTTGAATTCTTCCCCTTTAATAACTAGCTAAATTAAATTTGTAACTCCTTTTCAAAATATATACTTTTTCCAAATTAAAAAAAACAACTTAATTAAAATTGTAGAATAAATTACTAGTTGTGTAGGATAAATTACGAGTTGTGTAGGATATATTTTGAGGTGTGTAGGATAAATTTCAACTGTGTAGGATAAAATTCTATAATGTGTAGGGTATATGGAGGAAAATTTTGATATGAGTAGTTTTGTAGATTATATGTGGGATAATTAATGATTAGTTGACTAATTAATTAAAGAGAGAAAAATTAATGATATGAGTTATAAATGAAATAGTATTTACTAATATGCCCTTTCTTCTTTTTCTTCTCACATTAAATTTGTTCTCAAATGAACCTTCCCCTATATATATATATATATATATATATATATATATATATATATATATATATATATATAGATAGATGATAAGGTTTGTTAAGTTAGATTAACATATAGAAATTTACATTGAAGAGCGACTCAAAAGTTGAAAGCTGAAATCTGTCATCTTCATAATCCACAACAACACCTTGCTGACCATCAGTTCCGGCATTACTAAACTTCTGCTTATGTTCAAACTAAAAATTAAATCACAAATACCAACCATGTTAATTTCGTGTTCAACGTATAAGCTCGCGTTAATAATTAAATAATAGTAAGTTCTATAATACTAACCGCAATAACCACTTCATAACCATCATCACCATAAATCGAGTCATCCAGAACAACGACGTCAACCTTCTTGAATTGAATTTCAGTACCGGTTTGATGATTAAAGACAGAAACCTCGAAAGTTTTATATCCAGCCATTGAAAAGACAAAGGTAGACCGCCCATGTCTAAGGCAATATCGTTTACCATCTCAGAACATCCATGAGTAAAAACACAGCTGTCAGATAATCTGTCTATCTTAACATTCCAAAATATGTCTCTTACATAAAGAGTTGATTCACCACCTTTGAAAATTTTACCGTAAAATTGCCTCCAAAATTCATCATCCATGACCTGAAAAAGTTAGTGATTATTAAAATTAAAAAACCAATATAAAGATACAAATGGATATTGAACAAACTGATTGTATAATTTATACTACTTACAATAACGTCATCCTCAGGTTTGATTTTGGAGATAAAGCAGTTTTCATGAACACATGATTTTAATACTGAAACAAAGAATGATGATGGTCCAAAAGATTGAAACAAAAGATAGTCATTTTTTGTTATACCACTATCCCGAACAACTTTGGTGAAGCCGTCACCAAGTACAGGCCCTAAAGCAGTTCTTTTCAATCTTACAAACCATATGTTGTTGCCATCAACAATCTTAACAGATTCGTTGTAAGGTGGGTGTTCTCCCTACATCATTGAAGCAAAGTCATTAGGTATTTCCTATGAGTTGTAAACAAAATAAAAAAAAGGAAACCATCGCATTTAAATACAATATGTTTAATAACCATGTAAGACAAATAAACATACCAAAAATACTGGGTCATCGTCCTTAATAAGAATGATGGACTGTTGTTACTCGGATCCATAACTGCAAATTAAATATGAACGGTTATAGACACATAAAAACGGTAATTTATTTTTAGAAACAAACTCATAACAGCGGAAAAACCATATAAAACCGAAACAAACAGCAAGGATTTCAAATTTCTGCTAACAACTTTTATTTATAGAAATAGATACCTTAATTACGGAAAAAATATAATAATAAAATGTAAGGAAATAATGAATCTTTGATGGATTGATAATTAATACATATTAATACAGTACAAAATATATTTGTAACAAAACAAAGATATTCAAATTTTTAAAAATATCATACTTACATTTGGAAAAAAAAATCTAAAAAAATATATATTTTACAAAATTATACACATTAGCATAAACAATTAGACCTAACATTATATCGGCTCAAAAAACACCAAAACAACGATAAATTTTAACTCACCTATTGCTGTTAGAGAAAGATTCAAACTCGTGCAGATGAATAAAATTTAGGGTTTATAATTAAAAAAATAACAACAAAACGTTTGCAGACATCAAAGAATAGATCCATTCATAAAGATTACAATCGGACAATTTAAATAATCACCAACAACACAAAAAAAATACATATAAATGATCAAAAATAAGTGCGATTAAAGATTTAAAATACATAGCAATCCAATCTGGTTTAACTACCTGCATAATAAGTGGAACGATCTACAAAAAAAAATTAAAAAAAATCATGCAAATCAGCCGAAAGTTTTTTGAACAAAAAGACGCTCCTAAACAATCTACCAACATAAATAATGAGTATCGCTATAGGATCAAGTAGTTTACCTTTGATTTGTGTAGGATTCTTGGTTAAAGATTATGATCGGAGAAGTTAGGTAGAAGAGAGAGAAGAGAGATAAAGAGGTTGTCCGTTTGATGAAGAATATGAACAATAATTCAATCAAAAGTATATATAGGATCCATATTAAAGTTGGGTTATTTTGGAAACCCGGAAATACCCACCCAAGCAATCCGGATCCCGCGTGGATGTTAAAATTTGGTTTGTGTTTTGTCGAAATTGGTTTGTTTACAAAGAAATTACATGAATTCCCTCCCAAAATCAACCTCCACTAAACCAATGGATGCCACATAAGCAAAATGGCTCCACCATTCAAAGACAAATGACCCAAATCATCTCATTTATTAATATACTAGGTTATAACCCGTGGTAACCACGGGTCGCTTTATTTTTAAGGATATTAATAATTTATTAATTTTATTACAAGGGTTCGTTTTTTAAAATTTGTGAGGATATATATAATATTATTCAATGTTAATCGTATATAATAATATATGCAAACAATGCGATTTATCAATGGTAACAATTACCATATAATTTTCAACATATTACCAGATAATTTTCTACGTATGTAGAATGATTCAGGCCAAGATGAAAGGATGATAGCCTGTCTCGCCATTCTCTGGATACACATTTGAAGTGATGAATGGATATGGCATTTAGGTTGGTTAAAATCTCAAAGAGTAGCATTTCAAAAGGAATATAAATGTCACACCCCAACCGATGGCGGAATCATCGGGGCGCGGCACTGAGCGAAACAGATTGTTCAGAAGTTTCCACAACAACTATCATACAAATTCAGTTATATAACACGTCCCATACCGTGTCCCAAATAAATAACAAGTTATCATAGAAAACATCTAAACAAGTTAGGAGCTGTTCCGACAACTCAGATTCTTAATTATTACAGACTGAATTAAATATTGTTTGAAGTTTCTAAGACGGCTAACTGTAGATCCCACTGGCTACAGGTGCCAGTACAAGATCTACAGATAACTATGGCCCTGGAGCAGGTACGTGGACACTGGTCTATGGTCACAGGCTCCTAGAAACTTATTATTGCCTCGCTTCCCTAGCAAGCTAGTAGCTTAAACACCTGTCACATACGTTAAAATAAAAGTCAATACATATAATGTAAAGGTGAGTACACAAGTTTGATATAGCATATAGAGTTTGAATAGTTTACGCATAACCAAGCACGTACACAAGGGGAAACGATGCATGTAAATTATCAACGAGGGACCATCGATACCAACGACTTCGGGTTGACTGTCCGAGACAGTTCGCAATACATGATTACCACCGTAATCCATGCAAGTAATTGTCCTTAGCAACCCCCGTGTGAACGGGTGCTGAGTCCAAACTATAGTACTACGTTGCTAAAGCAGGTAGATAGCACTCCACGTGTAAACATAATAAACAGCAATCATTTAGACAGGTAATACATGCAAATAGGTTAGCGTTCAAATAGTTTGAGTTGTATGTGATTTTGATAGATTACGTATGTAACACCCAAAAGTGCTGAAAGCAAAAAGGGATCGAGTATACTCACAGTGGTTGATGTGGATTGAAGGGAGCACTGAGAATAGGTTAGCCTGAATAGTTCGATAACAATACGATGAGTAACGCGGAAAAGTAAACAATGGACATGGATCGAGTAGGCCATTCGATCGGACGGCTGGTTCGATCGAGTGGGCTGTTCGATTGGTTTGATAGTCCGTTCGAGCATCCATTCGATCGGCCGGCTGGCTCGATCGGCTGGTTCTTTCAAGTGGATTGTTTCTTCCTTTGATGAGAAGGACGTGTTTGTGTATGATGGTTTGAACTTTTGAGGTTTTTGCAGCATTGCCTTTCAAGTCGGCCGATCGAACAGTCTGTTCGATCGGTTAGCCCAACCGATCGGCTAGCATTACAAACTTGGCAAGATGTCACTCGATCGGGTGGCATGCTCGATCGGGTGACATTCCAATGTTTCGAAAAGGTTAAGTGTTGAAGTGTAATATCTCATGATTCGGTGAGTAATGTCTACAATCGAGTGGCTCGATCGATCGAACAGAACTCTGTCAATATTACACTTTGTGAGTTTGTGGGCCCAGGTGCTAGTCGATCGGTTAGCCTAGTCGATCGGCTGGCGTAGTCGTTCGGTTGGGTTGTTCGATCGAACAGCCTAGCCGTTCGGCTAGCTTCTTGACTTGGTTAACCTATCACTTAACACTTGGTTATTCCCGTTACTTGGTGATGTTTTAGAGATATTTTGATTACGAGTTGAACCATAAAAACCTCAGTCTCTACTTGACTCACTGACTCGGCTGGAATCACCCAAGTCCGGTCAGTGGGCGTTTCAGGGCCTAAGTCTAACGTTTAACCCGAAATCGGTAATCTCATGGTAGAACCCGAATCTTGAACCATGTGTTTGTTTAGAATGATTTATAAGTCGGTTCAAGCTTCGTTTTCACCGGTTTGAGTGTAAAAGAGTTGAAAGATAGATGAAAACCCATCTTTCAATCCTTTTCCACAGTGAGATGTTAAGATCTTTGGTAGATTTTAGGTTGTTTATGTGGAAATCGGTTAGATCTAAGTTATTCATGGTGGAATGATGCCAAAACTTAGTGTTCTTGAAGAACACCATGATGACATCATCCAAGAACACCTAGATCTTGGAGATTTCACGGTTGAAATTCAGATTTTGAAAGATAGAAGTGTAGAGAATCAATAGGTGAACAAATTCGTACAAGAATCGGAGTGAAATACTTACCGGTTTGAGAGAAATCTGAGATTTAGTGAGAAAAGAAGGCTGGTCGGTCAGAGTTTTTCCAAAAGTGGAAAGTTTGACAAAGACAGCCCTATTTATAGGCTTCCAAAAGAGGAAAGGGCAGCTGATCGAATAGCAATCCTGATCGAGTGGGCTGCTCGATCGAACAGCCTGTTCGATCGGCTAGCCTGTTCGATCAGGTTGCCCTGTTCGATCGGTTGGCCCCGTTTTGAGTGTTTCGCGGCGATTTTTAGGATTTCGATTTCGGTGAACGAGGAATAGAGTAGGATAGAGTTCCTATTCAAATTACTTTTAGTCCCAACTACTATATCTAACATACAAGCATCCTTACAACCTATTCTCAAAGTCGGTTTCGATTGAGTTTGATTATCCTTCGAGTCTCGATTTAATTGATTGATTCACCACACACTTTAACATAAAAGTAACATGCACAAGTAACACGTAAGGCACACACACACGTATAAAAGCATTAAAATCCCCACACTTGAGTTCGATGATTGATTCGATTAGCTTGATTATCAACTTTATCGCATTGTTACTTCCTACTATTCACAGTCGGTCGTCGATTCGCAGCTCGATTATCGGTCGATTAGTTTGATTATACAACACCTACTCAACATAATATGAAAATCAAAATGAAACTAAACAAAATAATCTTTATTCATCTTTAATTCCAATTACAGTCAACGCCTTGACTTTGACTTTGACTTTTGGAAAACACGGGGTGTTACAGTCTCCCCTCCTTTAGGGAATTTCGTCCCGAAATTAGGCTGAGAACCGTACATCGCCGTGTGATTTTACCAATTTGATGCTTCAGATCTATCTGAACAACTGCGGGTACTTGGCCTTCATGTCACGTTCGAGTTCCCAAGTGAACTCCGCGCCTCGTTTGCCTTCCCATCGGACTTTCACAATAGGAATGCGGGAGCGTCTGAGTTGCTTGGTCTGTCGGTCCATGATTTCGACAGGCTTTTCCACGAAGTGTAGTGTCTCATTGACCTGAAGATCGTCAAGTGGTATTATTGCGTCGTGGTCGGCTACACACTTCCGAAGGTTTGAAACATGGAAAGTCGGGTGGACATTGCTGAGTTCCTCCGGTAATTCGAGTCTGTAGGCCACTTTTCCGATTCTCTCCAGAATCTTAAAGGGTCCAACAAATCGAGGCGCAAGTTTCCCTCTTTTGCCGAATCGGACTACACCCTTCCAAGGGGATACCTTTAGGAGTACATAGTCACCAACTGCAAATTCTCGGGGCTTGCGTCGTTTATCGGCGTACATCTTCTGTCTATCCCGGGCCTTTACCAAGTTTTCCCTGATCTGGTGGATCTTGTCGGTCGTTTCTTGCAGAATTTCGGGTCCCGTCAATTGCGAATGACCGACCTCGTGCCATACAATAGGCGAGCGACATCTCCTACCATACAAGGCTTCGAAAGGTGCCATTTCGATGCTGGAGTGATAGCTATTATTGTACGAGAATTCGACCAATGGCAGGTGTTTGCTCCAACTACCACCAAAATCGATAACACACGCACGGAGCATGTCTTCAATAGTACGGATCGTTCTTTCAGTCTGTCCGTCGGTTTGTGGATGGAATACGGTACTCAAATTCAGCGTCGTACCAAGAGCCGCTTGAAATGTTTCCCACAATCTCGAAGTAAACCGAGCGTCACGATCAGAGATGATGTCTCGAGGCGTACCATGATTCTTAATGATCTCGTCGGTGTAGATTTGGGCTAGTTTGGCCACCTTATAGTCTTCTCGTATTGGCAGAAAGTGGGCTGATTTGGTTAGACGGTCGACTATCACCCAAATGCTGTCGTGACCTGATGGCGTGGTCGGAAGCTTAGTTATGAAATCCATAGCTATGCTCTCCCACTTCCATACGGGTATCGGCGGTTGTTCGAGTAAGCCGGAAGGTCTTTGATGTTCAGCCTTGACTCTTGCACAAGTTAAACAGCTACCAACGTTTAGGGCGATATCCCGTTTCATCCCAGGCCACCAGTACTTGTAGCGAAGGTCCTGGTACATCTTGTCTGCACCGGGATGAATGGAGTATCGGGATTTGTGGGCTTCGTTCATGATGATCTTTCGCAAATCTGTCCTCCTCGGAACCCAGATTCGGTCCAGATAGTAGAATATCCCATTGGCTTTGCTTACGAGCTGAGTTCCATCGTGATAGATTCTTTCTCTCTTCAATGTACGCTCGTTAAAGCAAGCGTGTTGTGCTTCACGGATGAGAGCTTCGAGGTTATACTGGGCCTGGATGTTTCGAACACCTATCACGTAATTCTTTCTGCTGAGGGCGTCTGCGACTACATTCGCCTTGCCTGGGTGGTAACGGATCTCACAGTCGTAATCGTTGAGAAGTTCTACCCATCGGCGTTGACGCATATTGAGTTCCCTTTGGTTAAAGATGTGTTGTAGGCTCTTGTGATCGGTGAAGATCGTACACTTTGTACCGTACAGGTAGTGTCGCCAGATCTTTAATGCAAAGACAACTGCGCCTAGCTCGAGGTCATGGGTTGTATAGTTCTTCTCGTGGATCTTGAGCTGTCGAGAAGCGTAAGCTATAACCTTGTCTCGCTGCATAAGGACACAGCCAAGACCAAGGTTTGAAGCATCACAGTAGACAACGAAGTCATCGCTTCCGTCCGGCAGTGTGAGAATCGGTGCATGGCACAGCATGTATTTGAGGGTTTGGAAAGCAGTCTCTTGCGCGGTTCCCTACACAAAAGGCTTGTCTTTATGAGTAAGGGAGGTAAGCGGCACGGCAACCTTCGAGAATCCCTCGATGAATATTCGGTAGTAACCAGCTAATCCGAGAAAAGAACGAACTTCTGACGGATTCTTTGGCGTAATCCAGCCTTTAACTGCCTCAATTTTTGCGGGATCAACGTGTATACCCTGACCATTCACAATGTGACCCAGAAATTGAACCTCCTCCAGCCAGAATTCACACTTGGAGAACTTGGCGTAGAGTTGATTCCCCTGAAGTAACTCGAGAACAAACCGCAAATGCTGTGCATGTTCGGCCCTCGATCTGGAATAGATCAAGACATCGTCGATAAATACAATGACGAAGCGGTCTAGGAATGGTTTACACACGCGATTCATCAGATCCATGAAGACCGCGGGTGCGTTGGTCAAACCAAAAGGCATGACAACGAATTCGTAATGGCCATATCGGGTTCGAAAAGCGGTTTTGGGTATGTCTTCCTCTTGAATCCGCAACTGATGGTAGCCTGAACGTAGATCGATCTTGGAGAAGCACTGAGCACCTTGTAACTGGTCAAACAAATCGTCGATTCTGGGCAAGGGGTATCGGTTCTTGATGGTTAGCTTGTTCAACTCCCGGTAATCGATGCACATCCGGAACGACCCGTCCTTCTTTTTGACGAAAAGGACTGGCGCGCCCCAAGGAGAAGTGCTCGGGCGAATAAAGCCTTTTTCAAGTAACTCTTGGAGTTGGTTTGAGAGTTCTCGCATCTCGGAGGGAGCGAGTCGGTAAGGAGCTTTGGCTACAGGATTGGCTCCAGGAATAAGGTCAATTCGAAAGTCGATATCACGACTTGGAGGTAATCCAGGAAGATCATCAGGGAATACCTGAGGAAATTCTCGGACAACTGGGACGTCTTTGACTTCAACTTTCTTTTTCTTTTCCTCCTCCGCTACTACAATATTGGCTAAGAAGGCTCGATATTCCTTGCGGAGATACTTGCGAGCTTGAAGACATGACATGAGCTTGAGATCCTTCGCAGTAGTTTCACCATACACACATAGAATATCACCACTAGCTAACACAAATCGAATCATTTTATCGAAGCACACAACTTCAGCATGATTTTCGCGAAGAAAGTCCATGCCTACTATGACATCGAAACTTCCGAGCTGCATTGGGATGAGATTGATAGGGAAGATATGATTGTTGAGCTCAAGAGTACAATCACGGAGCACGGAATTGACGGCAATAGTTCTTCCGGTAGCGACTTCAACTTCGAATGACGACGAAAGATAAGAGCGCTTACGTCTAAGAAGCTTCTCAAATTCAAATTACACAAAGCAGTTATCGGCTCCAGTATCAAACAAACATGATGCATATATACCATTCACAAGGAACGTACCATTGACCACGTTGTTGTCAGCCTGAGCCTGACGTGCGTTGATGTTGAAGGTTCTGGCGTGAGCTGCTTGCTGTTGAGGCTGCTGTTGTTGTTGCTGGGGCTGTTGAGCTTCTTGCTTTACCACCCTGTTCGGGCACCGGTTCGCAAAGTGGTTAGGGTCACCACATGCAAAGCAGGTCCGAACATTGGTTGCTGGGGCCTGAGCGGCTTGTTGAGCTTGAGGAGCAGGGAGTAGAGCTTGGTTAACAGCGGCTTGAGCTTGGGCTTGACGAGGACCATAGCGGCAACTCGCAGTGAAATGTCCGTAGACATTGCAGTGGGACAGAAACGGCAGGCCACACCCACCGGGTGATGATAAGAACATGTAGCACAGAGTGGGTGGGGGCCGGTGTACGCACGCTTAGCCGGCGGCGCATTGATCACTGGCGCAGTGCGCTGTGGTTGTTGCTGCTGTGGTGGCACTGATTGGAGTGGAGCAGCAGTGGTTGCGGCAGCGCAACTCTTGTTCTTCTTTCTTCTTCTCGAAGACTTGGAGGCTTGAGCAGTGGTGTTGTCGGTTGATGCTGTGGTGACTTGATGCAGCGACTTGGATGGCTTATCCCAGACACCAGCCTTAACCCGCTTGTCGTTAATCTCGGCGGCGAGTAGGTAGGTTTCCTCGATCGATGCGGGTTTGGAGGCGAAAACAAAATCTGCAACACAATCCGGAAGAGCACGGATGTATTTCTTGATGGTCATGTCAGGAGTCTTGACCTGATCTGGACAGATAATGCTCAACTGTTTGAAACGGGCAGTGAGACCAGCGTTGTCGCCCTCCTTTTGTTTGATGGTCCAGAACTCATCCTCCAACTTTTGGCGTTCGTGGGGAGGACAGAACTCATCCAGCATGATCGCTTTCAGTTCCTCCCACGTCAGCTCGTAGGCAGCGTCGTTCCCGCGCTTGTTCCTTTCGGCTGTCCACCAGTCCAAAGCTCGCGACTGGAAGACACCGGTAGCATTGAGAGTACGGAGATGGTCTGGGCATCCGCTTTGACGAAGGGTAACTTCTACCGAGTCAAACCAATGAAACAAGCCTGTAGGGCCTTCTTCACCGGTGAACTCCTTTGGTCCACATGCCTTAAATTGCTTGAAGCTAAACGGAGCTTTGCTGGATTCTGTGAGGGTTCGAGATTCCTCAGATGACTTGCTTGTGTTCTCGTACACCTCACTGACAGCCTTTGCTATGGACCTTGAGATGATCTTGGCGAGACGTCGATCTCTCTTTTCCTGACGGGTAAGATGTTGGCGAGTCCTTGATGATGACGACATGGTCTGCAATAGACATCGCCATAGGGCTCAACACAACGAAATCGAATCTCATCTCACACGTCTTAGATTACTAAAGCTTAGAATCACGTCGCATCTCACATTACGTATCACATATAAGCACATAAACACAGGTTCCACAAAGTCCACATAATCACAGAGGCACGTAATCACATAAACAATTATGACACGTAAATCAATCAAGCACATCATTTCCTAACACCTACGTATCTTAGCACAGAGTAGTCAAAAGACAGAAACCTATTTATCACAAGTCGAGCGTCGTTCGTATAGTATATCGTGTAGCATCACATTGTATCGTCTAATTTAGTCGTATAGCGTAGTATTAGCATATTGGTTTCGCCTAGATCACGTCAACAGAGGATTGAATCGAGGTAGGATAGCAACAAAGATCACGCTGATGAATAGCAAATCGAGTAACCAACGAAATTAAAGCACGTAAACAGGCAAAACGTATAAATTCAACGAAGCAACACTTAAATTTGGATGATAGATTGTCTGCGGCTACTAGACTTTGACTAACCATGGCAATTCAACTATTCACAGTAGACTTGTCGTCACTTTCGACGCTAGGGTCGTGGTTCTGCCTCAGTTCCCGGGCATTACGCACGCGTATCCTAGGTCATACTCGTGAGTTCAGGTCGTTGGAGTCCGTCAATTGCCTTGGCGAGATGAAATATGGTCGGAATAACTGACAAGGTTAGGGTTTCACCCCTAGCTTAGCAATTTCTTCCTTGTTTTAAGAAAATTTTAGAGGAAAATTTGCATCAAATTGCGGGTTTCAGCCCTGATTTGGTATAATTCTCCCCGTTTGTTGATAGAAAATTACACATAAGTAATCGGCAAAATCCAACAATTTAGTCAGGAATTCACGGCTTTCACACCTAATCCCGTCCAAACTGTAGAATTTGGTTTGGAGTTCGAATGCAATGTCAGAATAGAATGAATGACAGATATAAGCACATAGACTTGGTCTCTTGGTTCTTAGCTATAGTCTAGGTCTCTAAGACAGCGATCCGGACTAGATCGTGTCTAACCTAATTCCCTATAGTTATGGCTCTGATACCAATCTGTCACACCCCAACCGATGGCGGAATCATCGGGGCGCGGCACTGAGCGAAACAGATTGTTCAGAAGTTTCCACAACAACTATCATACAAATTCAGTTATATAACACGTCCCATACCGTGTCCCAAATAAATAACAAGTTATCATAGAAAACATCTAAACAAGTTAGGAGCTGTTCCGACAACTCAGATTCTTAATTATTACAGACTGAATTAAATATTGTTTGAAGTTTCTAAGACGGCTAACTGTAGATCCCACTGGCTACAGGTGCCAGTACAAGATCTACAGATAACTATGGCCCTAGAGCAGGTACGTGGACACTGGTCTATGGTCACAGGCTCCTAGAAGCTTATTATTGCCTCGCTTCCCTAGCAAGCTAGTAGCTTAAACACCTGTCACATACGTTAAAATAAAAGTCAATACATATAATGTAAAGGTGAGTACACAAGTTTGATATAGCATATAGAGTTTGAATAGTTTACGCATAACCAAGCACGTACACAAGGGGAAACGATGCATGTAAATTATCAACGAGGGACCATCGATACCAACGACTTCGGGTTGACTGTCCGAGACAGTTCGCAATACATGATTACCACCGTAATCCATGCAAGTAATTGTCCTTAGTAACCCCCGTGTGAACGGGTGCTGAGTCCAAACTATAGTACTACGTTGCTAAAGCAGGTAGATAGCACTCCACGTGTAAACATAATAAACAGCAATCATTTAGACAAGTAATACATGCAAATAGGTTAGCGTTCAAATAGTTTGAGTTGTATGTGATTTTGATAGATTACGTATGTAACACCCAAAAGTGCTGAAAGCAAAAAGGGATCGAGTATACTCACAGTGGTTGATGTGGATTGAAGGGAGCACTGAGAATAGGTTAGCCTAAATAGTTCGATAACAATACGATGAGTAACGCGGAAAAGTAAACAATGGACATGGATCGAGTAGGCCATTCGATCGGACGGCTGGTTCGATCGAGTGGGCTGTTCGATTGGTTTGACAGTCCGTTCGAGCATCCATTCGATCGGCCGGCTGGCTCGATCGGCTGGTTCTTTCAAGTGGATTGTTTCTTCCTTTGATGAGAAGGACGTGTTTGTGTATGATGGTTTGAACTTTTGAGGTTTTTGCAGCATTGCCTTTCAAGTCGGCCGATCGAACAGTCTGTTCGATCGATTAGCCCAACCGATCGGCTAGCATTACAAACTTGGCAAGATGTCACTCGATCGGGTGGCATGCTCGATCGGGTGACATTCCAATGTTTCGAAAAGGTTAAGTGTTGAAGTGTAATATCTCATGATTCGGTGAGTAATGTCTACAATCGAGTGGCTCGATCGATCGAACAGAACTCTGTCAATATTACACTTTGTGAGTTTGTGGGCCCAGGTGCTAGTCGATCGGTTAGCCTAGTCGATCGGCTGGCGTAGTCGTTCTGTTGGGCTGTTCGATCGAACAGCCTAGCCGTTCGGCTAGCTTCTTGACTTGGTTAACCTATCACTTAACACTTGGTTATTCCCGTTACTTGGTGATGTTTTAGAGATATTTTGATTACGAGTTGAACCATAAAAACCTCAGTCTCAACTTGACTCACTGACTCGGCTGGAATCACCCAAGTCCGGTCAGTGGGCGTTTCAGGGCCTAAGTCTAACGTTTAACCCGAAATCGGTAATCTCATGGTAGAACCCGAATCTTGAACCATGTGTTTGTTTAGAATGATTTATAAGTCGGTTCAAGCTTCGTTTTCACCGGTTTGAGTGTAAAAGAGTTGAAAGATAGATGAAAACCAATCTTTCAATCCTTTTCCACCGTGAGATGTTAAGATCTTTGGTAGATTTTAGGTTGTTTATGTGGAAATCGGTTAGATCTAAGTTATTCATGGTGGAATGATGCCAAAACTTAGTGTTCTTGAAGAACACCATGATGACATCATCCAAGAACACCTAGATCTTGGAGATTTCACGGTTGAAATTCCGATTTTGAAAGATAGAAGTGTAGAGAATCAATAGGTGAACAAATTCGTACAAGAATCGGAGTGAAATACTTACCGGTTTGAGAGAAATCTGAGATTTAGTGAGAAAAGAAGGCTGGTCGGTCAGAGTTTTCCAAAAGTGGAAAGTTTGACAAAGACAGCCCTATTTATAGGCTTCCAAAAGAGGAAAGGGCAGCTGATCGAACAGCAATCCTGATCGAGTGGGCTGCTCGATCGAACAGCCTGTTCGATCGGCTAGCCTGTTCGATCAGGTTGCCCTGTTCGATCGGTTGGCCCCGTTTTGAGTGTTTCGCGGCGATTTTTAGGATTTCGATTTCGGTGAACGAGGAATAGAGTAGGATAGAGTTCCTATTCAAATTACTTTTAGTCCCAACTACTATATCTAACATACAAGCATCCTTACAACCTATTCTCAAAGTCGGTTTCGATTGAGTTTGATTATCCTTCGAGTCTCGATTGATTTGATTGATTCACCACACACTTTAACATAAAAGTAACATGCACAAGTAACACGTAAGGCACACACACACGTATAAAAGCATTAAAATCCCCACACTTGAGTTCGATGATTGATTCGATTAGCTTGATTATCAACTTTATCGCATTGTTACTTCCTACTATTCACAGTCGGTCGTCGATTCGCAGCTCGATTATCGGTCGATTAGTTTGATTATACAACACTTACTCAACATAATATGAAAATCAAAATGAAACTAAACAAAATAATCTTTATTCATCTTTAATTCCAATTACAGTCAACGCCTTGACTTTGACTTTGACTTTTGGAAAACACGGGGTGTGACAATAAAGGATTGTATGAATGAATGAAACATATAATGGATTACTGAGTATAACATATAGATTAATAACCTAATTTATAAAAGTAAAATGAAAATGGGCTTGAAACATAATTCAAAAGGAAAAAACATCATAAAAATATCAATAGGTGGGTTGTACCGAAGCCATTGTGACTACAAATCAATAGAAAAAATTAAAAAGATAAGAGTAAAACTTAATAACGATACTATGTTGTAGTCCAGTGCTATTTCATCAAAAGTTAAAACTTGCCCTCCTTGACATTTGACCAAAAACTCCATCTAGCCAAGCTGCTCAACCAAAAAAATGAAACCATCAATCAGAAACCCCAAAAACATAAAAATGAATGATTGAACAGAAACAAATTCGCCCCTAATAAAAAATTTAAACAAAAAAAAATTCACTTGATGAACAATAATTACTTTAATTACATTTATACCAACAATTCCCATCAAACAAATGAATAACCTTTTAAGTGTGGACCCTAACCTGTTGCGATGGAATCATATAGTTTTACATGTAATTAGCATACCCTGTTGTTGAAGTCAATTTCTAATCAGATTGGTAAATAACAACTATTGCTAAACAACAACCATTGCGAACCAATTGATGAAAATAAAAGTTAAAGAAGAGAAAAATGACCTGAACATATCCTTTTTAACAATTTTTGATCAGGTACCAGGTTTTTCACACACTCACATCTGCATATATAAATATACTTTAGCATGTACTTTGGCATGTATGAGTATACAAACCTAGGGATGATTTGGTACATATAAAAACAAACCAAATACAAAGATAAACCTAGGGATAATTTATAACCAAATAGATACGTAGCTGGTACATATAATAAGAAACCGAAGTAAAAAAACGAAACTTTTAGAGTGTATGCATACTCTGCAACCAAAAAGAACTTTTTTTACCTATCTAAAGATAAACCTAGGTCAAAAGTAGGGGTGGCAAAATGGGTGGGTTGAGCAGGTTTGGGTAATAGGTTAGGATGGGTATGGGCTAGGACGGGTATGGCTTAGGATAGGTTTGGATGGTTTTAGGTCAAGATGGGTTTGGGCATCATAGGCTAAAAATATAAATAAATAAAAAAATCAAAAAACGCAGTCGTTGCAAGGTTGCTCGGGCAACATGTATTGTTTCCTTAGTTTAGAGAGAAACATACAAGAATATATGCATTCGCATCCGGTGAGTAGACAAAGTAGCGAATAAAGGGCCCCGTGTACACCGCACGCTGTTTTATATTAAAAAAAATTAATAAGAAATTAACTGTCACCGTCAACTTCTAAATTTATACCGTTAAAGATTTAGTTTAGACCTGAACCAAATTGATACTTTGTCAAAACAACTCATTATGAGCCGAAAGTGTTTAGATAAACTAACGGGCCCGAGTCATACAAAGTCCTAAACGTCCGTTTAACCATCTTGTCAACATACAAAGTCCCTGCTAGATGATCACACTCATGCTGTAAAATTCGGGCCTGCCAGCCCGAAGCACTCACCTTCATAGGCTGACCGTATCGGTCCAAGCCCGTTACCTCCACATCTAGAAACCTTTCAACCATTGCTCTATGTCCATAACACTGCACAAAAATCACATCACTCGTCAAAACGGGCCGGGCCAGCCCAACCCACAAACCATTTAAGTACAAGTTTTTTTCAACAAAACGATTTAGAATGTTGTAAGCAATGATCACACACCTCAAACAGCCTTTGAAAAACAGTGCTGATTTGTTCCCCTTATTTTGAAGATTCGGGTTTATAATCACCTAAAAAATCCAAGACATTTATAAGCAATTTCAGTTATTTTATCCAGATATAAAAACAGGGTCGTAAATGAGTTGAGCTACTCGTGAACTACTCGAGATCGGCCCGTTTAAACACGACTCGATTCGAGCTTTTAACGGGACGATCACGAGTAGAAAAATAGGACATAAAAACTTGCCAAAAGATCAAAAGAACGTCTGTCTTGAGCCTTAATATCTTCCTTTGGTGCATACCCAATGTACTCTTCAGTGTGTCCTCCAGTACAATAATCTAAAACGGGTCGGGTCAACCCACCAACATAAATTCATATTAAATCCATAAACAACTAAAATTAAATATTTTAAATAAAAAATAAAACTAACTTTTAAAGGAATACCAATTTGGGGAGCAGCAAAGCCAACCCGAGGTGCTCCCCATAACCTTCACCATTTACTCATTAGTGGGTTGATTTAGTCCCATTTACTAACAATATGAAGGTGGCAATTTCGTCCCATTTACTCATTAGCGGGTTGATTTAGTTTATCTTATTTTTATATCTCTAATGATTCCAATGAAAAATGTTAACTTAAAAAAAGGAACGGCCGGGTTGAAAGTCGCACAAAGTCTATTTTTTTAATGCATACAAGTATAGAAACTCCTATCTTTTTTTATTCAGATATTCAGATTATTATTAATAATTTTATTATAGTATTGTTTTTTAAGCATAATTGACACATTATCTACAAAAAAATCTAAATAATAAACGAAAAATCTGTAACCTTAAACGGGTTCATTAGTGTTGTATTGTAACTCAACTACGTGAAATAAACAAAAAATAGCTGAGAAAGGGAAACGGGTGGAATGGGTTGAAAGTTGTTCAAAGTCTATTTCTAGTGCGTTATGCATAACCTCCTAAAATCATTTTACTCTAAGATTTCTGTTATTATTATGATAATATTGTTTTTGCATTCATAATTATCTCATTAGTAAATAGAAAAAGGACAAAAAAGTGTGTGGATGCCCAATCTGACCCACATGATCAGTTTCAACCGACCCTTTTTGACCCAATACAAGACCCGTGCATCTTGCCACCTCATATTTTCACTACATATAAATTTTCAAAAAAGAGAACATGTCGATCAAGTTAAAAGTCGTCCAACTTCTATTTTAATTTTAATTCATATAACCTTCTAACTCGTTTCATTCAAAGATCAATCAATCAATCAATCATACCCAGTAAAATCCCACAAATAGCAGAGCTATTGGTAGGGTCTGGGGAGAGTGGGATGTAGGCATACCTTACCCCTATCCCTAGGGATAGAGAGGCTGCTTCCAGTGAGACCCTCGGATCCAAAACATCAAGGAAAGAAAGAAAAAAATAGAACATGAGGTGTATGTGTGTGTATGAAGCTACCAATATAACATGAGTGGTGATAGAGTGCATGGTAAACAAGACAAATATAACAACACAAACAGCCTATACAAATAGATACATATCTACGACTATACATTACCCCTAAAAACACAATTGAACCCTCTCCTAGAAATCTTTAACCTTAATCCTACATCTCCACGAGCTCCTATCATGGACCATGTTCTCAGAGAGGTGCAATTTTTGCAAATCCTGCCTAATCCGCTCATCCCAAGTGATTTTGGGTCTGCCTCTACTCCTCCTCCCCTCCACCTCGAGAGTTTCAACTACTCTAACTGGCTCTATCGACTGCCTTCTCTTCACATGCCCAGACCATCTCAATCTTCCCTCCTTTATCTTATCTGATATACTGGTGTAAGACCCTAACACGCTTTAACTGAAAAGATGCAGCGGAAATACGTACCATAAAATTTCTTTCATTATAAACTTTTTGACTTACTTGAAAGTTCATTTTAAAATAACTCTTTTACAATATATGCATCCTTCATACTCATTTAATAAAATAAAAGCATAACTTATGTTTATCAAATTACATACTCAAGCATTCCCGTACAATCTATCTTATGACTCGGTCTTTGATTGCTACTCCTCGTGATGATAATCTGTGATTCGTACAACCTGCACCCACCACATACATTCGCAACATTAGCATACATTATATACAAACAAGATTCTCAATCATGTAGTCTCGTTACGTTCTATCCACATATACTTCCCATCCAGTTATCTTTCTAGATTTAATCATTCCATCCAAGTGTCTAATCCTTGGCGAAACTCCAATAATGTACCTACATTACATTTCATTCTCGAGGCACACTGTTAATAAGGTCAATACTTAAATGTATTGAAACCACGTATACAATACATACATAACTACGTACATACATACATAGCTTTACTTGCATACATACGCATCTACTTACATACATACATGATTACGTCTTCACGTACGTACTTACATACATGTCACATTCACTTATTGTAAGTTGAGCCTTATCTATAAACATATCAACATAAATCAATGCAATTACAAACATAACCGACTAACTTCCAACAAACATGATGAACACTCCATTAACACGGTGGACATTCAGCAACATAATGAACATTCTATTAACACGATGAACATTCAGCAACATAATGAACATTCTATTAACACGATGAACATTCAGCAACATAATGAACATTCCATTAACACGGTGAACATTCAGCAACATAATGAACATTCTATTAACACGATAAACATTCAGCAACATAATGAACATTCTATTAACACGATGAACATTCAGCAACATAATGAACATTCTATTAACCTGATGAACATTCAGCAACATAATGAACATTCTACTAACACGGTGAACATTCGGTGAACATTCAGCAACATAATGAACATTCCATTAACACGGTGAACATTCAGCAACATAATGAACATTCTATTAACACGATGAACATTCAGCAACATAATGAACATTCTATTAACACGGTGAACATTCAGCAACATAATGAACATTCCATTAACACGGTGAACATTCAGCAACATAATGAACATTCCATTAACACGATGAACATTCAGCAACATAATGAACATTCTATTAACACGGTGAACATTCAGCAACATAATGAACATTCTATTAACACGGTGAACATTCAGCAACATAATGAACATTCTATTAACACGATGAACATTCAGCAACATAATGAGCATTCCATTAACACGGTGAACATTCAGCAACATAATGAACATTCTATTAGCACGATGAACATTCAGCAACATAATGAACATTCCATTAATTCAGCAACATAATGAACATTCTATTAACACGGTGAACATTCAGCAACATAATGAACATTCCCGTAACACGATGAACATTCAGCAACATAATGAACATTCTATTAACACAATGAACATTCAGCAACATAATGCACATTCCATTAACACAATGAACATTCAGCAACATAATGCACATTCAGCAACATAATGAACATTCCCGTAACACGATGAACATTCAGCAACATAATGAACATTCTATTAACACAATGAACATTCAGCAACATAATGCACATTCCATTAACACAATGAACATTCAGCAACATAATGCACATTCCATTAACACAATGAACATTCAGCAACACAATGCACATTCTATTAACACAATGAACATTCAGCAACATCATGCACATTCCGTTAACATGATGAAACTATCATCTTAATTTACATTAAGGATAGACGAAGTTCATATGAACTTACCTTGGTACTTACCCTTACCTGTAAATTCTTACTTGGTTTCCCTATATACCACATACTAAACTTCATTTATAAATAAGAAGTGATTTCAGAAATCACTTACCTTAAGTGTTCGTATTCGCATCCATTTCCTCGCCTCTTTTGACCCGTTAACCTTCCATGTTTCCATCCATCTTGACATGATCCCTATACTTTCATGTCATCGCATTCACATTCTTGTTAGCATACATGATTAACAATCATATCAAATTCATGTTTCACATTTGACTTTCATTAGTCAACTGTAACAAGCATAAGACATATTTCCACAAGTCCATCTTTCAAACTCATATAATTCATCATGTCATCACATATAACACTTATGGATATAACACGCATCATATGACTTTCTATAATATCACAATTGTGACAAAAGTCTAACATTGCTACTTATGCACAGTTGACTTTCAAAAAGTCAACAATTTATCATATGAACTTTCGACTTAACCTCATACATCCATGTCATTATAGTAGACTATACTAATGACACTATATACATTTCATACTCACGATGCAATAAGCATACAACCACATGATCATCTAGTTATATGCACATACCAAACATATTTAATTCCGCTCATTCTAGTAACATAATTCTACAACTAACACCATGACCTATGCTTAACAACCCAACATCATTCTAACTTCATCCTGTTCTAATGATCTCATATGCTTCACATTTAGTGTACTTTTACTTATCAATTTTGATTAAGTAATTATTCAAACATGTAGTAAACATCATACCACTCCAACATAGAGTACAATATTCTAATGCAAACTTTTACCAAATAACATGGCCAACCAAATCCTACATGAAATCCATCTAAAAATAGATTTCTCATGTTTATTTCTCATCAAATACATCATATCCCCATATTATACGATTTCATCCATTACTTGCATACCATTTCATCTATTAATCCCACCTAGGCATTTCATCAAACACTTGGTGTGCATGCCACAATTTATGCATAATGTACAAGTGTTTCATGCGTTACTTCCTACTTCATGCTTTCATTCATCTATTAACACAAAAACATCAACAAATTCATATCACATTCAATCTACCTAACAAGAACGCATTACATACAACATAACACAACAAGATTTGAACAAGGATTGGACTTGGGTGATCATTCAAGTCATCATCCTTACCAAAACAAATGGGTTTCACCTCTAAACATCAAATTAACCTAAATCATGCATAACCCATGTTCAATATGATGATTCTAACACACACCCATTCTCAATTTCATACAAATTCGCAATTTACATCATAACCCACTTCGTGAAAGATCACCAATCTAACTTTTAAGACATACCTTACGATCCCCTTGTGAAGGTGATCATTAATCCGTGTTCATTCATGAATTTAGACCTTGATTTGCCCTTCGATTTGATGATTCTTCACGTTTAGGGTTTCTTGAGCTCTCATGAGAGCTCCTGCTCGTTTCTAGAACACACGAATGTGTGTGTTTGTGTGTGTTGATTTTCATAAATAAAACCCATCTTTCCATCCTAACCTTTTTGGTCCCTCAAGTTTTGTCACTAATTAGAATTGACACAACTTTCATTCCTTATTTGTTTCTACCATACTTTTAACTAGGACGAATAACCTAGTTATTTATTTCCTGATGTACCCTATCATAACATTTAACGAATATAAACATTTGGGTTTTGGGGTGTTACAAGTCTACCCCCCTTAAATAAGGTTTCGTCCCCGAAACCTTTCTCATTTCCTCTTACACACACATCTATGTTTGATTTCATAGTCACATCATAATTATAAGTAATCATCCTATCTCAGTTCATATTTATTCATACTATTGACTTTTTCATAATAAGTCCATACTTTTCATACCATACCTTCACATAACATTTTCATTTCCCTTGACCCGTTTTTAATAGGTCAATATACATACTTCTTTAAGCTTGTGATAATACGTTCATTCGTAGGATTTGTTTATAACGGATCTAATACTTTCATCTTGTCTTTTAAGATTACATTTCATACACACATTCTATAACATTCAACTCTTGTTTTGTTATAACAACAAACTACTACTTCATAGTTACACCTACATGCTTAACTCCATAGTTAGCATCATTCTACTTTTCTATAGTCATTCGTACCTTACATATCCTTACGTTACCTTCAACTTGCCTCATTCGTTCTACATTACTATACCTCTCATTTCTTGCCTTACTTATTTTGCATAAGCATACGTGTCGTACAATTCATTTCATGAGATTTTAACCAATACTCGAACTTTTCACTCAAAACCTTTGAGATTCGCTTCTTGATGACATAGTTTTCTTCTTATGTCAACTGAAAAAAATCAAACTTCCCATACTATACCATACCCATTCCATCATTCATTTCGTAGGTCGTACCCAATTAACCAATTCATACTTATCTAACATAAGTTAAACTTTTTACTGACCTCATCTCATATCATCAATCAACGATCCGTAACCTAGATCGATCCGCATTCTTCACGAGTACTAGCCATACCAGGCTAGATTCCATTCATCCGCGTAATGCGCTTTCGCCCGTGCACATCCTTCCACCAATTCGGTTGGTTTCATCACATCAAGAGTTCCTAACATTGTCATCTACAATTTTAGCGGTTAGCACATTTCATTCAAGCATTCATTATACTAGGTGATTACTCACCTATAATTCTTTTACAATTACCTACGCACATGCTATAACATTTTCCACACTTCATTCCTTACATGCAATTCTTTTAATTTGGTTACTTATTTTGTCGACCTTTGCAGTTTGACTTTTCAAGGTCAAACCGACATTTCTTACTTACCGTAGATGTAAAGAGGTACACATTCGTACGTCTTTCCCTTCATGTTTACCTACAAGGACATCCATTACATCATTTTGGTATTCTTACCAAAACTCACCCTTCTCATTCATACTTAAATTATTGTCCAGGTCGTAGCCCGTCATTTATTATGACTCCTAAGAGTCGATTTCTAACACATTTAACACATAACTTGTTCGAAACTTCTTCCTTTCGTTTTTAAAATTTAGGTTTGCGTGCCAAGTATGATCATTCTTTCATTCAGTTACTTTATATTTACTTGCCTAGTCTGTAATTGCTTACACAGTCGAATCTTTTCATTCTTATCATTCATCATGTTTCAAACCCGTCGCGCAGTTTCTAACATATCCTTCATACTTTTATTACTTCTTGGTTTCGAATCCATCTCGCGGATTCTAACATATCATTCATGCTTTCATTTCTTTCATATTTCGAATCCGTCTCGCGGATTCTAACATATCATTCATACTTTTATTACTTCTTGGTTTCGAATCTGTCTCGCGGATTCTAAAATATCATTCATGCTTTCATTCCTTTCATGTTTCGAATCCGTCTCGCGGATTCTAACATGTCATTCATAGTTTCATTCCTTTCATGTTTCGAATCCGTCTTGCGGATTCTAACATATCATTCATACTTTCATTCCTGAAAGTCTTACATTTCTCTTCACCCTCACGTCCACCTACTTCCTAATTCTAACTGACATACCTGTAACAATTATCACGGTCTCACGAATGTCATATGTTTCTTGTGTACTGGCCAGGTACACAATCCACATACTAGTTTCGTGTCTTCGTGTAATCACCACCTTATGTCCGAAGAAATAAGTTTCGGCATGTGTAACATTTTCAACTCTTCATTACCATTCCATTATTATATTTCATTCAAAATTTTCTTTCACTTGCTAGATCATACCATTACGTGTGCCCACATGTTAAATTTACGTACCTGGGGTCACTCTTATTACATGCCTTGACGTCGGTCCTAGACCGCATTCACGGATCATCCTTTCCAAGCAATCATGATAACCTTACACATAACATACTGTTAGTTTTCTTCAAATGCATACTTAAGTACATACTTACCTTTGCTTCTACCCTTACATCTTGATCGAGTCTCGGATTGTACGGGTTCCTTGTCACAAGAGCACACAGGTTTGAGTTCAAGTATTTACCTCCTCATACTTGATTTCCCTCAAACCAGGGCTCTGATACCAACTTGTAAGACCCTAACACGCTTTAACTGAAAAGATGCAGCGGAAATACGTACCATAAAATTTCTTTCATTATAAACTTTTTGACTTACTTGAAAGTTCATTTTAAAATAACTCTTTTACAATATATGCATCCTTCATACTCATTTAATAAAATAAAAGCATAACTTATGTTTATCAAATTACATACTCAAGCATTCCCGTACAATCTATCTTATGACTCGGTCTTTGATTGCTACTCCTCGTGATGATAATCTGTGATTCGTACAACCTGCACCCACCACATACATTCGCAACATTAGCATACATTATATACAAACAAGATTCTCAATCATGTAGTCTCGTTACGTTCTATCCACATATACTTCCCATCCAGTTATCTTTCTAGATTTAATCATTCCATCCGAGTGTCTAATCCTTGGCGAAACTCCAATAATGTACCTACATTACATTTCATTCTCGAGGCACACTGTTAATAAGGTCAATACTTAAATGTATTGAAACCACGTATACAATACATACATAACTACGTACATACATACATAGCTTTACTTGCATACATACGCATCTACTTACATACATACATGATTACGTCTTCACGTACGTACTTACATACATGTCACATTCACTTATTGTAAGTTGAGCCTTATCTATAAACATATCAACATAAATCAATGCAATTACAAACATAACCGACTAACTTCCAACAAACATGATGAACACTCCATTAACACGGTGGACATTCAGCAACATAATGAACATTCTATTAACACGATGAACATTCAGCAACATAATGAACATTCTATTAACACGATGAACATTCAGCAACATAATGAACATTCCATTAACACGGTGAACATTCAGCAACATAATGAACATTCTATTAACACGATAAACATTCAGCAACATAATGAACATTCTATTAACACGATGAACATTCAGCAACATAATGAACATTCTATTAACCTGATGAACATTCAGCAACATAATGAACATTCTACTAACACGGTGAACATTCGGTGAACATTCAGCAACATAATGAACATTCCATTAACACGGTGAACATTCAGCAACATAATGAACATTCTATTAACACGATGAACATTCAGCAACATAATGAACATTCTATTAACACGGTGAACATTCAGCAACATAATGAACATTCCATTAACACGGTGAACATTCAGCAACATAATGAACATTCCATTAACACGATGAACATTCAGCAACATAATGAACATTCTATTAACACGGTGAACATTCAGCAACATAATGAACATTCTATTAACACGGTGAACATTCAGCAACATAATGAACATTCTATTAACACGATGAACATTCAGCAACATAATGAGCATTCCATTAACACGGTGAACATTCAGCAACATAATGAACATTCTATTAGCACGATGAACATTCAGCAACATAATGAACATTCCATTAATTCAACAACATAATGAACATTCTATTAACACGGTGAACATTCAGCAACATAATGAACATTCCAGTAACACGATGAAAATTCAGCAACATAATGAACATTCTATTAACACAATGAACATTCAGCAACATAATGCACATTCCATTAACACAATGAACATTCAGCAACATAATGCACATTCCATTAACACAATGAACATTCAGCAACACAATGCACATTCTATTAACACAATGAACATTCAGCAACATCATGCACATTCCGTTAACATGATGAAACTATCATCTTAATTTACATTAAGGATAGACGAAGTTCATATGAACTTACCTTGGTACTTACCCTTACCTGTAAATTCTTACTTGGTTTCCCTATATACCACATACTAAACTTCATTTATAAATAAGAAGTGATTTCAGAAATCACTTACCTTAAGTGTTCGTATTCGCATCCATTTCCTCGCCTCTTTTGACCCGTTAACCTTCCATGTTTCCATCCATCTTGACATGATCCCTATACTTTCATGTCATCGCATTCACATTCTTGTTAGCATACATGATTAACAATCATATCAAATTCATGTTTCACATTTGACTTTCATTAGTCAACTGTAACAAGCATAAGACATATTTCCACAAGTCCATCTTTCAAACTCATATAATTCATCATGTCATCACATATAACACTTATGGATATAACACGCATCATATGACTTTCTATACTATCACAATTGTGACAAAAGTCTAACATTGCTACTTATGCACAGTTGACTTTCAAAAAGTCAACAATTTATCATATGAACTTTCGACTTAACCTCATACATCCATGTCATTATAGTAGACTATACTAATGACACTATATACATTTCATACTCACGATGCAATAAGCATACAACCACATGATCATCTAGTTATATGCACATACCAAACATATTTAATTCCGTTCATTCTAGTAACATAATTCTACAACTAACACCATGACCTATGCTTAACAACCCAACATCATTCTAACTTCATCCTGTTCTAATGATCTCATATGCTTCACATTTAGTGTACTTTTACTTATCAATTTTGATTAAGTAATTATTCAAACATGTAGTAAACATCATACCACTCCAACATAGAGTACAATATTCTAATGCAAACTTTTACCAAATAACATGGCCAACCAAATCCTACATGAAATCCATCTAAAAATAGATTTCTCATGTTTATTTCTCATCAAATACATCATATCCCCATATTATACGATTTCATCCATTACTTGCATACCATTTCATCTATTAATCCCACCTAGGCATTTCATCAAACACTTGGTGTGCATGCCACAATTTATGCATAATGTACAAGTGTTTCATGCGTTACTTCCTACTTCATGCTTTCATTCATCTATTAACACAAAAACATCAACAAATTCATATCACATTCAATCTACCTAACAAGAACGCATTACATACAACATAACACAACAAGATTTGAACAAGGATTGGACTTGGGTGATCATTCAAGTCATCATCCTTACCAAAACAAATGGGTTTCACCTCTAAACATCAAATTAACCTAAATCATGCATAACCCATGTTCAATATGATGATTCTAACACACACCCATTCTCAATTTCATACAAATTCGCAATTTACATCATAACCCACTTCGTGAAAGATCACCAATCTAACTTTTAAGACATACCTTACGATCCCCTTGTGAAGGTGATCATTAATCCGTGTTCATTCATGAATTTAGACCTTGATTTGCCCTTCGATTTGATGATTCTTCACGTTTAGGGTTTCTTGAGCTCTCATGAGAGCTCCTGCTCGTTTCTAGAACACACGAATGTGTGTGTTTGTGTGTGTTGATTTTCATAAATAAAACCCATCTTTCCATCCTAACCTTTTTGGTCCCTCAAGTTTTGTCACTAATTAGAATTGACACAACTTTCATTCCTTATTTGTTTCTACCATACTTTTAACTAGGACGAATAACCTAGTTATTTATTTCCTGATGTACCCTATCATAACATTTAACGAATATAAACATTTGGGTTTTTGGGGTGTTACAACTGGCTACTTCTAACCTCTCCCTAAAAACATCATTTCTTATCCGGTTTAACCTTGTGTGCCCACACATCCATCTTAGCATTCTCATCTCTGCCACCTCCATCAAAGATACAGATTATAATTGTGATAATATTGCTTATCACTTCTAGTAACCATGACTAATACATTAATTATTTATGAAAAAAACACCAAAGAATGATTGTGATAATATTGCTTATCACTTCTAGTAACCATGACTATTACATTAATTATTTATAAAAAACACCAAAGAATGAAGAAAAGCTGTTTACCAGTCAACCCAACTCAACCCAACATGTTTTGACCCGTACTAAAAACGACCCATTACAACCCAAATCTATTTTGACCCATCACCCAATCCAAACACCACTAATAATTACCTTCATGTATCTCTCCTTTTGCAGCAGATGAAAAGTCACGCGCATTTTCTGTTGTCAAAACTTTACCACCCAACCGCTTCATCGCTGACTCAAACGAAAGCCTGATTCTCGTTGAAGGCTCGTAAAACGAAGTAGCCATTAAAAAGCCTTTTAAGATCTGATTCGCACGTAACTTTTTCTCAATCATTTCCATTTCACGTGCCACTTTGAATATAGCACTCAAGATCTCTCTATCAAACTGTTGTGCTTCAATCACATCATCAAGCTGAAACAATGGCCCTTTCAAGAAAGTGTCACACCCCAACCGATGGCGGAATCATCGGGGCACGGCACTGAGCAAAACAGATTGTACAGAAGTTTCTACAAGAACTATTATTACAAATTCAGTTAAGTGATACGTCCCATACCATATCCCAAATAAATAAACAAGTTATCATAGAATACAACTAAACAAATAGTACTGTTTCGACAACTCAGATTCAAATTATTACAAACCAAATGTTTTAAAAGTACTGCCCAGAATCATTTAGACTCATCTGGACAAGATCTACAGATAGCTAATGCCATAGATGCTCGATCGAACAACTCCAACGGCTCCATGGCTATCATTTATTTGCTTCTAGAGACCCCTAGGTAGGCTACGACCTACAACTGCTAGATGGGCTCTAAAGGTTTATTATTGCCTCGCTTTCCTAGCAAGCTAACACCTTAAACACCTGTCACATATGTTAAAATAAAGTCAATACATAAAATGTAAAGGTGAGCACACAAGTTTGATAATAGCATATAGAGTTCGAATAGTTTACGCATAACCTGGCACGTACACAGAGGAAAACGATGCATGTTAATTATCGACATGGGACCATCGGTACCAACGACTGCGGATTGACTGTCCGAGATAGTTCGCAATACATGAATACCACCGTAATCCATGCAAGTAATTGTCCTTAACAACCCCCGTGTGAACGGGTGCTGAGTCCAAACTATAGTACTATGTTGCTAAGGCAGGTAGATAGCACTCCACGTGTAAACATAATAAACGGCAATCATTTAGTCAAATAGCACATGCAAGTCGGTTAGCGTTCAAATAGTTTGTGTTTGAATGTGATTTGATAGGTAACGTATGTAACACCCAAAAGTGCTAAAAGCAAAAAGGGATCGAGTATACTCACAGTGATTTGGTTATGGATTGAAGGGAGCGCTGAGAGTCAGTTAGCCTGAATAGTTTGATAGCATAACGATGAGTAATGCGGAAATACAAAACAAGTGATATTGGATCGATTGGTCCGGTCGATCGAACAACAGGTTCGATCGAGCGGGCTGTTCGTTCGGCTTGAAAGTTTGTTTGAACAATCCCATTCGATCGGCCGGCAGGCTCGATCGGCTGGTCCTTTCGAGTGGATTGTTTCTTCCTTTAGGGAAGATGTGTTTGTGTATGATGGTTTGAACTTTTGAGGTTATTGCAGCATTATCAGGACACATTGAAGTATCCTTACCTTTCAGGTCGGTCGATCGAACGGCTCGTTCGATCGGTTAGCCCAACCGATCGGTTAGTCACCCAATTAAGTCCCTTTGGTAATGTGTCACTCGATCGAGTGGTATGCTCGATCGGGTGGCACCCCAATGCTTTGAACGAGTTGAAGAATGGTTAAGTGTTGAAGCATAGTATCTCATGATCCGAAGAGTAATGTTACAAATCGACTGGTAGGTTCGATCGAACATCCCTCGTCAATACCATACCTCATGATTATGTGGGTCCATGTGTTAGCCGATCGGCGGGGTAGTCCGTTCGGCTGGGCTGTTCGTTCGAATAGCCTAACCGTTCGGCCAGCCTTTCTGACCTGGTTAGCCTATCGTCTAACACTTGGCTGTTTTGATTACCTTGGTATGATTTTGAGATATTTTGACAACGAGTTAAACCATAGAACTTAGGTTCTTACTTGTTTTACTGGTTCGGGCAGGAATCACCCAAGTCCGGCCAGTAAACTGTTCGGAACGGTAGTTTAACGTTTAGCCCGAAATCGGTGAACCTCATGGTTAGAATCCGAACCTTGAACCATGTGATAGTTAGAAAGATTTGTGAGCTGGTTCAAGCTCCGTTTCTACCGGTTTTTGTGTGTTGAGTGTAAAAGAGTTGAAAGATGGTTGGAAAATCCGTCTTTCAATCTTTTCCACCGTGGAATGTTAAGATACTTGATAGATTTTAGTTTGTTTATGTGGAAATCGGTTAGATCTAAGCTATTCACGGTTGAATGATGCCAAAATATGATGTTCTTGAAGAACACCATGATGACATCACCCAAGAACACCTAGACCTTGGTGATTTCACGGTTAAAATCCACGTTTTGAAGGATAGAAAGGTGTAGAATCATTAAATGACCAAGATCGTACAAGAATCAGAGTGAAAACTTACCGAATCGGAGAGAAATCTGAGAAATAGTGAAGAATAGGAGCTGGTCGGTCAGAGCTTTCCAAAAGTGGTAAAGATGACAATGACAGCCCTATTTATAGGCTTCCAAAAGAGGAAAGGTGTAACCGATCGGCCAGGCTGCACTGATCGAATGGGCTAGCCGATCGAACAGCATGTTCGATCGGTTGGCCTGTTCGATCAGGTTGTCCTGTTCGATTGGCAAAACCTTTTGAGCGTTTCGCGACGATTTTTGATATTTCGATTTCGATGAACGATGATTCGAGTATGATAGAGTTCCTAATCAAATTACTTTTAATCCCAACTACTATATCTAACATGTAAGCATCCTGATTTCCCAATTCGGGTTCGATTTCGATTGAGTTTATATTCCTTCGAGTTTCGATTTGAGTCGATTGATTCACCACACATAACAACGTAAAGTAAACATGCACAAGTAACACGTAAGGCACACACACGTATAAGAGTACCAAAATTCGCGTATTTCGAGATTCGAGTTCGATAATTGATTCGTTTAGCTTGATTATTGATTGATTAACTTTATTGCATTGTTACTTCCTACCATTCAAAGTCGATTAACGATTCGCTTTCGCTTAACATTCGATTCATTTTAATTATACAACACTTACTCCACATAATACAAAAATTAAAATAGATTAATTACAATAAAGTCAAACTTTGACTTTGACTTTGACATTTGGAAAACACGGGGTGTTACAGAAAGCATCAGTGTTTTTAACATCTAGTGCCCTGCATTTGAGTCTACTTCCAGTTTGTTTCCAAGTCATCGAGTTACGCCAGGTCAGCTTTAGATGCGACACGTTAGCAGAAATGCTGTTTTTCTTGAATTCACTTGGTTTTTTGCATACGGATTCATGATTTGGCAGCGTCTCACGCAATGTAGATGTCGAAAATGCACAATGAGCTGAAAGGAAAAACTTCTGTTAATAAACAACTCGTGCTGGGTATTTGAGCTTCATCAGAGTCTTCACTTCATGCTTCCTAACCATTTCCGTTGATATATTCAAGTTACCTGCGATCTCTCCCAGTGTTCTATTCCCTTTTATCATATAGCCCATATCTTTGTCTGATCACTAAGCTTTCCTTTGGTTTCAAGGAATCAAACTGCACAGATTCATCACCAAATTATTGCAACTCTATTGAAATCATTGGATTTTTTTGGAGAATATAAAAAAAAGTTGAGGGAATTTACCACATGATCGAGTGCGAGCCTGAGAAGAGCAAGTTGTCGTCTCTAATCGCCGTCATCATCTGCAAATGAGTTAATAAATTATTCTTGTGTGACTGATTTTTTTGGGTTGAGAGAAAGAATGGGTCTCGATGTCTTTGTTACGTAACGGTATCTCTCCAAGGAAATTCCAGCTTTATTTGGTATTTCTTCTTCAGTAGGAGGTCTCATATGGTCAAACCATAACTTCTTTTTCGCCTTCTGTATTTCTATTTTAACCTGCATTCGTCATTAGGTCATAAAACAACTTTTATTGGATTGATGTCATAAAGATGTTAAATAAAGCTATAAGATTTTGAGCAAGGTTATAGAAAACATATCGATTCAAGGCCACATGGGACTTAAAACTTGAGAGGGTCAACAAACCAATTTAGAATGTTGTAAGCAATGATCACACACCTCAAACAGCCTTTGAAAAACAGTGCTGATTTGTTCCCCTTCTTTTGAAGATTCGGGTTTATAATCACCTAAAAAATCCAAGACATTTATAAGCAATTTCAGTTATTTTATCCGAGATAAAAACAGGGTCGTAAATGAGTTGAGCTACTCGTGAACTACTCGAGATCGGCCCGTTTAAACACGACTCGGTTCGAGCTTTTAACGGGACGATCACGAGTAGAAAAATAGGACATAAAAACTTGCCAAAAGATCAAAAGAACATCTGTCTTGAGCCTTAATATCTTCCTTTGGTGCATACCCAATGTACTCTTCAGTGTGTCCTCCAGTACAATAATCTAAAATGGGTCGGGTCAACCCACCAACATAAATTCATATTAAATCCATAAACAACTAAAATTAAATATATTAAATAAAAAATAAAACTAACTTTTAAAGGAATACCAATTTGGGGAGCAGCAATAGAAAATAGCATTAAATCTATACCCGAATCATATCAAATTCACAAAGTCTTACTTTTCATGATTAGTAATAGAAAATAGTGCTTAAAAATATATTAAATTTATACCCGAATCATATCAAATTCAATTCTTGGACCTTAGAAGTCTTACATTGTCTTTTTACTCATAGAGGTTTGACTTCAAAGTCAGTCTTAACATTTTCCAATCTTATTGTCACAAGCCTTCCTACTGGACTCTCCTTTAGCAAGCCAATATGTCAACAACTATTTTCAAACTATGAGATATCGATGAGCTACCCAAGAAACAGTTCTATAATTGCATACCAGATGGTTTAGTTTTAAATGGAATATGCTAAGTTATACATAAATGATGTGCGTGTAGTGTAATATATTTTTGATGTATATTTAAGCCCTTTTTACACTTTTAGCCAAGTTTTAAATTTATAAAACACGATATTCACTAACACTAAACACACATATGGGCAAGTGCACCCATCGTGGACGTAGTATAGTGTTGGTAAGATACCGAGGTCGTCCAAGGACACAAGAGCTTTTAATACCGGTTTATCCTCAACGTCTAATCAAATCAAAAAGTGTGAGAAAAAATGTTTTAAACTAAGAAAAACAAAAACTAACTAAATGCTGAAAAATAAAATAAAATAAAAACAGATAGACAAGATTAATCACTTGGATCCGACACGTGTATTAGTATAACCTTTGATTATTTTCACACTTTTGCACTTGTTTAAGAGATTATCTTAGTTATTGTAGTAGGCCCCTCTTTTGAAGGAGACGTTACCCTCAACCCAGTAGTTTGAGTCAGCAAAGATACAATCCTAAAGGGTCGGATTATTGAAAGATAATGAATTAAGTTATTAATGCAAATTGTGGTAGGCCCCGCTTTCGGCGGTGACGTTACCCTCGGCTAAGTAGTCTGAGTCAGTAGTGATACAGTCCTAAATAGCCGGGTTATAGTATTAATAGTAGTTAACTTATGAGGGGGTCAAAGAGTTTGGATCCCCGCCATCCAATACCTATGGGCATTGAAGGAGATCCTACTAAATTTGACCCAGGTCCCAAGCAGGACCTCTAAACGCTGAACAAGGACAAGACCCTTACCAAACCGTTCCCTTAACCCCCGACCAGGTAGCCAACATACCTCCATATAGACCGTGGAGATATGAATGGTGAAAATCTTTTATTTTATATAGACAGTAAAATAACGCCAAGACACCACGGACAAACGATAAGGAAAGATCACCTTCAACATAAGTAACTAGTTATTAAAGTCATTAATACAAAACCAAATAAAAAGTGCAAAAGATTAAAAATAAAAAATATTATACTAAAAACTTGTCTTCACCAAGTGATGTAAGAGACTTAGGCAAACATGGCCTTGATTGTCAAGAACTCTTACGATCAATCTTGGATCCCGAGACGACTCACACACTCTACGATGGACAATGGATGATGGTGGTGGATGATGGTGTTATGGTGGTGGTGGGTGGTGGATGAAGTGTGAGAGAGGTGGTGTGCCAAGGGATGAGATGGAATGAAACCAAGCACTCCTATTTATAGGCTAAACAGAAGGCTGGGCACGGCCACGTGTCCGCTGGACACGCCCCCGTGCCCGTCTGACACTCTCTCTCCTCATTAATTGTAATTCGCAATTACAATTAATACGCCTGCTGTACTTTCACCACGCCCCCGTGCCCGCTGGACACGGCCCCGTGGTGGGCAATGGAAGCTTCTATAAGTTGGTCTTTTATGCTGCTTCTTGGGCACGGCCCCGTGCTGGCTGAGCACGTGGCGTGTTCAGGCTTCTGCTTTCTCTTCTTTGCCTTGGAGGATGCCGTTGAGGGTCCGGGCAGTCTACTTTTATTCCTTTTCTTGTATTTATGCTAGAATTAGTTGTCTTTTTGCTTCTTTTGTGAATTTGAGCTCATTTCATCCTGAAAATACAAAAGAAAGACAAAAACACTCTTTTTCCAACATTAGTACTTAAAAAGGGTTATTTATGCCTTAATTGATGTGATTTATATGTTGTATTTTACACATATCAAATACCCCCACACGTGAACTTTTGCTTGTCCTCAAGCAAAACTCTTTAAATGTGGCTTACACTCCCAAATGGAATAGGTAGAAGAGAAGGTTTTTGGCTTGTCCTAGAGTGTCGGGAATCCAAGATCTTTGTAAGTTTTATTTTTATTTATTTACAATCCTATTCGTTATGATTTATTTAAAACGTTTCACAAGATAAATTACTTATTCGGGCATAGCATGCCTTATTAAAATTCCATTTATATACAAGTTCACATACCTCACGGGAGATCACTCAACACTCGGCCGAAGGTGTAATTTTTTAGTGAATCACTCGAGAGCGGCATGGAACTTACGCCTTCCATAGGCTTGCCAAGCAATCAATCCTCCTCCTTTTTAACTTTTTACCTTTGTAAATATCAAGAGGACTTTTTGGGTGAAGGGTTAGGCTTGGGTTAAAGGTGGGTGGTTGGGTTAGTGGTTAGTAAAAGGGCGAAAATCGTAAAAAGCGTCGGTTTTCGTGACACACCTTGTTTTTAGTGACTTTTTATTTTGAAGTATTTCTCCAAACAAGCTTTTATATAGCTTTTGTTTGTTTTTGACTTCATCATCATTTTTTTTTTTTTTTTGATAAGTCACATAAAATAGCGAGCTTACGAAAAACCGAGCTTTAAAATAAAGGGTGAAAAATAAAAAAGGGTTTTTTTTTGGTGGGTAAAATGGGTTTTAGGGTAATGAAATGAAAGGTTTAGGCTCAAAGGGGCTAACTAGGGGGATTTTGGGTAGGTGGTAAAAAAAATGAAAAATAATGGTGTAGAAAGAAAAATATGGTTAGTCCTAATGCCTCCATCACTTACTTACTTGGGTTTAAGTTGGTAAGGACCGGGAATGTATCGTCGTGGCAAGTTCTATAGTTGTAAGAACCAAGCGGCTATTCACACAAGAAACGAAAAATGAGCATTTAGTTTAAAGATGTATATTTGTATGCTCAATAAAGGCTCAAAACTCACTTTTGTGGGAATGGGTTTTTAATGTGATCAAGTATATATAATCGAATTTTTAACTAGACTTGTTATGCCGTTTCGTAATTTTCTTATGTTGGTTCTTTGTTATCATGACGCTATCGGTTGTAAATTTGTAAAAATATAACCTTTTTAGAACTTGTTATTCCCAAATTAAACCAAGACAAGTAAAAAAAAACGAAAAGTTTTTGAAAAAAAATTTGGGGTGTTTAGCGGTTCCAATAGAGTTTTGTGTAAGGCTTGTAATTAGGATTTGCAAAATTCAAGGTTTTAGCATCCCCCCCCCCCCACACTTAAATTACACATTGTCCTCAATGTGTCCAAAAATAATATTTTCGGTTGATTAGAATGTGTAAAAGTGGGTTAAAAAGCAAAGATTTATGTTACTGGCAGTCTGGACACGGCCCCATGTCCACTGGACATGGCCCCGTGGCGAACTGCCAGTAATGAAAACTTACAGAAGATGAACACGGGGGCGTGTCCACTGGACACGGCCTCGTGTCTGGCAAATAATTGCAGGTCAGTAACCAAACAGCAGGTCTGGGAGATAAAGCGTGTCGGCTGGACACGTCCCCGTGTGGACAGTCTGTGAGCCTGAAAAACAGGTTTTGTCTCCCGGTTTCTCCATTTTGGGGCTGCAAGTACTAAGGTTTAGCACTCTAACCCTTGCATTGTACCTGTTTAATCACTCAATACCACACCAAGCAAACATAAAACATCCTAAATTACCAACGTCAATTGTTTCCAAGCATAAAGTGAAAATAAAACGAAAAATAAAAAGCAGTTAAAGAAAGTAAATTGTTCAACAAGCGGCACGCAGGCCGTAAATTGTTTGATAGAGAAGGGTACTTAAATCTGTGGGCTCATCACCAACCTGCCCCTTGTTTCTTCAAACCTCCTACTCCATGTCTTCATCGCTATCTCCACCTCCACCCCCATGTCCCGCCATATACTCCCGGATGCTACCGATATCATCTTGTATGTCGTTGATGTTGCGCTCAATAGCTCCGACCCGGTGGTATGTGTTGTTGGCGAGATTGTAGGTGTTCCTAGTGCACATGAGGTTTTCCTGCAAAAGATCATGTAAACTTTGAAAGTTAGGAAAACCGCCTCCTTGTGAGGAGGATTGACCCGGATCGCCATGGGGTTGGTATTGGTAATGGGGAGGTGGTGCATGAAGAACTAGAGCCTCCTGCGGGTTCCATGCATAGCCTTGCGTCCTTTGAAAGCTCACCGTCCCGTCTTCCGCCTCATAAAGCAAGTTCATGGCTCGGCAGATGTGGTAATCGACTCGTCCCGACCATGGACTTCTTTGGAAGGACCTTGGAATGTTCGTGAAGTGCTTGAAAAGACGGTACACCCATCCCCCAAAGAAGATAGGTGTTGGAGCTCTAGCAAGGCGGTTGAGATGCATGTTTCGCAGTAGGAGATATGGAACATCGAGAGGCTTTTGGTTGTGGACGCAGTGAAGGACAACCAAATCTTTCAACCCCACAACGCCACTACTGTCGTGACGCTGGTTCAGCGAGTAAGTGAGGAGCCTGTGAATGTAGCGGTATAGCGGGTCCCTCAGTTTGGTGCTTTCGGTGCTGCTAGGGTTGTAGATTCCTTCACCTATTTGAGCCCATGCGGCTTGGCGTTCGGTTTCATCCAAGTCTCGTAGCCCTCCAGTATTCTCTTCATTTCCCGATTCCTCTTCACCATATAGCCCTATGATAGATCCAAACTGTGCCATGGAGATTGAGTACGTTGTCCCTCCACATCGAAATGTGACCCCATCATTGTCAAACGGGTCACACCTTGAGTTGAAAACGAAAGTACTGTAAAACTCCATTGTGCATTGATGCACCGACCGAAGCCGGGTGTTCAATGCAACTGCAAGTGGCCCTCTTACGATGTTGTTGAATCGGGCAAGTTGATTCACCATGGTTAACAAGTCGGTACATGCCCGCCTAGGGTACTCCTCCGGTCTTGTTTGTAGTATCTCATACCGCGCCCTAGCGTCAAGTTCGCATGCGTTGAACCTTGTGAATTTTGACATCTGAAAGAATACATTAGAAGTTAGTATGAAACACGGATATTTGGATTGAAACTGCAAACAGTGGGCTGGACACGGCCCCGTGTTCAGCGGACACGGCCCCGTGTTCAGCGGACACGGCCCCGTGTTCAGCGGACACGGCCCCGTGTCCAGGCGTCTGTAACCCAAAAAGTTCATTTTTCGTCCCAGTTTCGAAAACCTGAACATTTTTAGCCCAATAGTAGCGGTTTCCCCCGAAAATGAAACCCTAAGTGTCGTTTTTCCCAAAACAAACCGTTTACCCTTCCAATTTCGTGTTTTTCGGTTCAAAAACAAGGGTTTGGGGTTTTAGTGGGAAATCAAACGAATCTATCAACAATACATGTTTATTTACTTCCTACTACACTAATCTAAACTACTACTAACAGATTTCATCAAAAATTTGAAGTTCGATCCGGATGAACATGAAGAACCCTAGATTTTTCCCCAATTTTTGATGTTTTAACTACATGCAAGTAACTAATCTAACTACTAAAGATGATAGAATCATACCTTGATGTTGTTGGACTTGGTAGTGACGTCGGAAATCTGCGGAAAATCGCCTGGAACCATAGCGTTTTCGGCAATACGGGGCGTGTGGAATGAGGTAACTGTTATGAAAAGAGGGTTTTATCCCGACAGTTGCCTCGACACGGCCCCGTGTCCAGCGGACACGGCCCCGTGTTCAGCGGACACGGCCCCGTGCCGAGCAAAGTTTTTGAAAAAAAAAAATTTATGTGCTCGTGTGCATGCCCCTTATTTCCGAAAATGGCTAGAAGACTTACCGGTTTTTAAACGTACACTTACATGTTCGTAACATGTCGGGTATGAGTTTATTCGTTAACCGTTTGAAGTGAGATCTCCTCTTCCTCATCCTCAATGGATCCTCGGTAGAGTTTTAGCCGTTGGCCATTGACTTTAAATGGTATCCCATTTCGAGTTTTAATTTCTACTGCACCGTGCGGAAAAACATGGGTGACGGAAAAAGGTCCTGACCACCTAGATTTTAGCTTACCAGGAAATAATCGAAGTCGCGAATTAAACAATAGAACCTGATCTCCTACCCGAAATTCATTAGATTTAATATATTTATCATATAAATTTTTCATTCTTTCCTTATAAATTTCGGAGTTAGAATATGCATAATTCCTTAGCTCGTCTAATTCATTTATTTGACAAAATTGATTTTTACCGGCAGTTTCTAAATCTAAGTTCACGTTTTGTATTGCCCAGTAGGCTTTGTGAGCTATTTCTACTGGCAAGTGACAACTTTTTCCATAGACAAGCTTATATGGGGTTGTGCCTATAGTGGTTTTATAAGCAGTTCGAAAAGCCCATAAAGCATCGTCTAATTTGTCGGCCCATTCTTTTTTATTTATTCCTACGGTTTTTTCAAGTATTCGTTTTAAACCTCGATTAGTCACTTCGGCTTGCCCATTTGTTTGAGGGTGATATGCTGTTGAGACCCGGTGATAGACCCCATATCTTGTTAATATTTTTTCGAGTTGATGATTGCAAAAATGGGTACCTCTATCACTTATTAAAGCCTTTGGTGTCCCGAAGCGAGAAAACAGTTTTTTCAGAAATTTTACCACTACTCTTCCATCGTTTGTTGGAAGAGCCTCGGCCTCCGCCCATTTAGACAAGTAATCGACTGCCACAAGTATATATTTGTTTCCCTTTGAAGGCGGGAAAGGTCCCATGAAATCGAGCCCCCACACATCAAAGATTTCACAAACGAGAATGCCATTTTGAGGCATTTCGTGTTTGGAAGAAATATTACCTGATCTTTGGCAGGCATCACATGTCTTTACAAGGTTTTGTGCATCCTTGTAAATGGTTGGCCAGTAAAATCCTGAATCAAATACCTTTCGGGCGGTACTTGCGGCACCATGATGTCCTCCGTATGGACCTTCATGACAATGACGGAGAATTCTTCGTGCTTCATTACCATGGACACACCTTCGGATGAGTTGGTCGGCACACATTTTGAAAAGATAGGGGTCTTCCCAAAAGTAATGCTTTACATCAGCAAAGAATTTCTTTCTTTGATGATGTGGCCATCCCTTGGTGACTATAGCTAGGAAATTAGCGTAGTCGGCATACCATGGCTCTTGTCTTCTCTCCATCATTTCCAAGGATTTTGTGGGAAATTTCTCGTTGATTTGCTCGTTTCTGGTCGTTTCTGGTCGTTTCCAAAGCTGGGTCTTCTAAGCGTGAGAGATGATCTGCAGCAGTGTTTTCCGCTCCTCTTTTGTCTTTGATTTCGATGTCGAATTCTTGGAGGAGTAGAATCCATCTGATCAAACGGGTTTTTGCGTCTTGTTTCTTGAATAGGTACCTGATGGCTGCATGGTCTGTATAGACTACAGTTTTAGAAAGAACAAGATAAGAACGAAATTTATCAAAAGCAAACACCACTGCTAGTAATTCTTTTTCTGTAGTTGTATAATTTTCTTGTGCATCATTAAGAGTTTTACTAGCATAATAGATTGGGTGGAAATGCTTTTCTTTTCTTTGTCCCAAGACTGCTCCAACAGCAAAGTCACTTGCATCACACATGATGTCGAAAGGAAATTTCCAATCTGGTGTTATCATGATAGGTGCATTGACTAGCATTTCCTTGAGGGTTAGAAATGCTTGATTGCATTCCTTGTCAAAGATGAAGGGTGCATCTTTTTCAAGTAATTTTGTTAGAGGCCTTGAAATTTTTGAAAAGTCCTTGATAAACCTTCTATAAAATCCGGCATGCCCTAGGAAACTTCTGATTGCTCTTACGGAGGATGGAGGAGGTAATCGAGAAATAGTTTCTATTTTTGCTCGATCAACTTCCATTCCTTCGCTTGAGATTTTGTGACCGAGTACTATTCCCTCTGTTACCATGAAATGGCATTTTTCCCAGTTAAGGGCGAGGTTAGTTTCCTCACATCGGGATAGCATTCGTTCAAGATTATCGAGGCATTGGTCATATGAGTCTCCAAAGATGGAAAAGTCGTCCATGAAGACTTCCATTGTCTTTTCTATCATATCATGGAAAATGGCCACCATACAACGTTGGAATGTTGCAGGCGCATTACATAGACCGAATGGCATGCGTCGATATGCGAAAGTTCCGTAGGGACATGTGAAAGTTGTTTTCTCTTGGTCTTCTGGTGCTATCGGTATTTGAAAGTAACCTGAAAAACCATCTAAGAAACAATAAAATTTATGACCGGACAGTCGTTCTAACATTTGATCAATGAAGGGTAAAGGAAAGTGGTCTTTCCTTGTTGCTTCATTTAATCGCCTATAATCTATACAAACTCTCCATCCTGTGACGGTTCTCGTTGGTATTAATTCATTTTTCTCATTAGTTATTACCGTCATACCTCCTTTCTTCGGGACTACTTGAACGGGACTTACCCACGGACTATCGGAGATAGGGTAGATTAGTCCTGCGTCAAGCAGCTTGATGACTTCATTTTTAACCACTTCTTGAACATTGGGGTTCACTCTTCGTTGTGGTTGAATTACCGTTTTGTAGTCATCATTCATTAAAATTTTGTGCGTGCACATGGAAGGGCTTATTCCTTTAATATCTACAAGCTTCCAAGCGATTGCGTTTTTGTGTTTTTTAAGTAGATTAACTAATTTCTCTTTTTCTACGTTACTTAATTTAGATGAAATAATTACAGGTAAATCACCATCTTTGCCTAGAAAAGCATATTCCAAACCTTTAGGAAGTTCTTTGAGCTCAAGGGTGGGTCTTTAGAAGACACCTTATTTTGTGGCTCATCTAGATTAAGAACCTTAAAGGTTTGTTCTATGGCTATCTCTTCTTCGACAAAGTGGTCTTCTTCGTTAGTTGTATCGGGTGGTTCAGCTTCATCTTCAATTAGGGGGTCATTATTGCCAAAAGGATATTTCATTGAACGCTCAAGATCTATGCTCCTTTTGAATGCCCCTAATTAAAGAGGTAGATTGTTGAATTTCCGGTTTTTCAATGCTTTATGAGTTTGTACAAAAGGTTTTCACAAAAGACTAGGGGGCGTCATCAAGGATGACGAAGTCGGTTGGGATTACCAATTGATTTGTGTGAACCGAAACATCTTCAACTACACCGATTAATTTTATCATTTTTCGATCGGATAGAAAAATGGGAATTTAAGTGGAGTAAAATCACTAATACTTAATTTTTCAAAAATGTAGTTAGGCATTATGTTAACACAAAGATCTTTATCAATAGTGATATTACTAATAAATGAATTTTGAAAGAAACATGGAACCGGTGTAACGTTAATTTCAAAAGGATCTTCTTTTATTAGCGAAGTTTGATCATTAGTTAACTTAACACTCACTAGTTCTTTGATTTTAGCACTAGTGTTTAGCTCTTTTAAAAACTTGGCATGAGGGGTTACTAAACAATGATTTTCGAAAGTAGGTGACAAGAGATTAATTTCTTCAAAATTAGACTCTTCTTGTAATTTAACGTTATCGGACTCACCTTTTTCATTGTTTAACTCATGTGTTAGTTTTTCACTTTCTTGTTCTTCCATTTTTACATTTTCAACTATCTCTACGTTATTATTACAATTCAATTCTTCTCTTGCGCGGGATTCCTCTTCCCTTGCGCGAGATTCTTTCATGTAACGTTCGGTAGTTTTAATGTGTTCTAATATCCTATTGGTCACTTCGGTGAGAGAAAAAGAATTCGGATCCTCAAAGCTTGAATCCGGTTGTTCGATCCTTGGCTCCTCATAATACTCATATGAAGTAGATGGCTCACACCATTGTTCTTCATTGTAAGTATATGATGGATAAGGGTCGAAACTTTGTTCTTCATAGTACTCATATGAGGTGGGTTGTTCACGCCATGGTTCCTCATAATAAGAGTATGAAGGTGGTGGCTCATATCTTGAGTCATCAAAGTATGAGTATGAAGGCTCATACCTTGGTTCATCCAAATATGAGTATGAGGGAGGAGGTTCATACCTTTGGTCTTCATAGGATGTGTATGAAGTTGATGGCTCGTACCTGGCCTCCTCATAATAGTTGTATGAATTGGATGGTTGATATGAGTTATTATATTGAACCGAGCGTGCGTTACGACAATTAGTGCAATAATTACCCCTATAATCATCCTCATCATAGGTGTAGTGGTAACCTCCTGAGTATTGATCCATAAGAATCACTCAACAGATCACAACTGAGTCTCGGGACCAGAAAACAAAGATAAAGATGGAAACAGAAGCTGGACACGGCCCCGTGTTCAGTGGACACGGCCCCGTGTTCAGGGTCTGTATCTGGGCGTTTTAATTAAAGTTACTGGTCACGTTGAGCACGGGGGCGTGTTCAGTGAGCACGGCCCCGTGTTCAGACTCTGTATCTGGGTATCTAACTAAAAATATGCAGCACGGGGGCGTGTTCAGCGAGCACGGCCCCGTGTTCAGACTACTGTAAATGCAAACTAAGCTAAAATGCAGAAAAATTTGCGCGCGTTTTAAAAAGGTTTTGAAAAACTGATTAGGCCGTCGATTTTAAGCTTTCTTAAAATCCTTGTGTCCCCGGCAACGGCGCCAAAAACTTGATGTGCGTGTAGTGTAATATATTTTTGATGTATATTTAAGCCCTTTTTACACTTTTAGCCAAGTTTTAAATTTATAAAACACGATATTCACTAACACTAAACACACATATGGGCAAGTGCACCCATCGTGGACGTAGTATAGTGTTGGTAAGATACCGAGGTCGTCCAAGGACACAAGAGCTTTTAATACCGGTTTATCCTCAACGTCTAATCAAATCAAAAAGTGTGAGAAAAAATGTTTTAAACTAAGAAAAACAAAAACTAACTAAATGCTGAAAAATAAAATAAAATAAAAACAGATAGACAAGATGAATCACTTGGATCCGACACGTGTATTAGTATAACCTTTGATTATTTTCACACTTTTGCACTTGTTTAAGAGATTATCTTAGTTATTGTAGTAGGCCCCTCTTTTGAAGGAGACGTTACCCTCAACCCAGTAGTTTGAGTCAGCAAGGATACAATCCTAAAGGGTCGGATTATTGAAAGATAATGAATTAAGTTATTAATGCAAATTGTGGTAGGCCCCGCTTTCGGCGGTGACGTTACCCTCGGCTAAGTAGTCTGAGTCAGTAGGGATACAGTCCTAAATAGCCGGGTTATAGTATTAATAGTAGTTAACTTATGAGGGGGTCAAAGAGTTTGGATCCCCGCCATCCAATACCTATGGGCATTGAAGGAGATCCTACTAAATTTGACCCAGGTCCCAAGCAAGACCTCTAAACGCTGAACAAGGGCAAGACCCTTACCAAACCGTTCCCTTAACCCCCGACCAGGTAGCCAACATACCTCCATATAGACCGTGGAGATATGAATGGTGAAAATCTTTTATTTTATATAGACAGTAAAATAACGCCAAGACACCACGGACAAACGATAAGGAAAGATCACCTTCAACATAAGTAACTAGTTATTAAAGTCATTAATACAAAACCAAATAAAAAGTGCAAAAGATTAAAAATAAAAAGTATTATACTAAACACTTGTCTTCACCAAGTGATGTAAGAGACTTAGGCAAACATGGCCTTGATTGTCAAGAACTCTTACGATCAATCTTGGATCCCGAGACGACTCACACACTCTACGATGGACAATGGATTATGGTGGTGGATGATGGTGTTATGGTGGTGGTGGGTGGTGGATGAAGTGTGAGAGAGGTGGTGTGCCAAGGGATGAGATGGAATGAAACCAAGCACTCCTATTTATAGGCTGAACAGAAGGTTGGGCACGGCCCCGTGTCCGCTGGACAACCCCCCGTGCCCGTCTGACACTCTCTCTCCTCATTAATTGTAATTCGCAATTACAATTAATGCGCCTGCTGTACTTTCACCACGCCCCCGTGCCCGCTGGACACGGCCCCGTGGTGGGCAATGGAAGCTTCTATAAGTTTGTCTTTTATGCTGCTTCTTGGGCACGGCCTCGTGCTGGCTGAGCACGGGGCGTGTTCAGGCTTCTGCTTTCTCTTCTTTGCCTTGGAGGATGCCGTTGAGGGTCCGGGCAGTCTACTTTTATTCCTTTTCTTGTATTTATGCTAGAATTAGTTGTCTTTTTGCTTCTTTTGTAAATTTGAGCTCATTTCATCCTGAAAATACAAAAGAAAGACAAAAACACTCTTTTTCCAACATTAGTACTTAAAAAGGGTTAGTTTTATGCCTTAATTGATGTGATTTATATGTTGTATTTTACACACATCAATAAACCTTAATGAAACTAAATGTTCAGTAAGTAATAGTCGGCTTGAAAGTAACATGATTGTAAAATTAACTATGCTAAGTTATACATCACCAAATCACTTACGAACTCGAATTAAGAATTAAATGGACGAACAATAATAAAAATGAAAACAAAATAAAGGGTTAACACTTACAATAGATTCTTGAATATGAATGTTAGATTCACTTATCTCAGGTGTATGAATCTGTAATATCATTGTTAAAATCAAAACAAACAATCAACAAATATTGTATTAAAACTCAGAAAACAATGAAAAGAAAAAGTTATAACATCCAAAACGTGCGAAACAATCTATTATACATGAACAATATCAAACAGAAAAGGGTTACGATTAACAAATTGTATTACATTAACAATAAAAAACACAAAGGGAATGAAATAAACAACATACCTTCGATTATCAATGATGAATCGGTGAGAACAGATGAAGCAGGTTCGCGATTTTGGGATTTAGGGTTCTCTTGTTGATCTCTTGATTGTAAAGTTATATACCTAGGGTTTAAAAAAAGAAGAGAGTGTGATCAACTCTTTCAAAAACGCAGAAGTGATACATCATACAGGTTTTGTATACAAGAGATTAGGGTTTGGAATTAGTGTGATTATTCAGATGAAGCGACAAAGAAGATACAAGAGATTAGGGTTTTGTATAATCTCTAAAACGGGGAAGACAAAATCAGCCATGAATATACATAAGAATAGTAACTAAATAATCATGAGCAAGTAACTTCATCAAATCAATAGCCATTGACCATCTTCTACTCATTCTTTATGTATGTATTCGGTTTATGTAGTGGTTGATCGATATCTTAATCCTTTGGTGGCGGCGATGACTGATGTAGAAGAGGAAGGGGATGCTAGGGTTTAGAACAGGGATTACAAAAGGAGTGTGATTTAGAAGGTATTTATATCCGGCTCAAACCCCGGATCCCGTGTCTGCCCATATCAACAAAAAAAGACCCGATTTTTTCCCGCCAAAAAGCAAAATCTAGGGCCCTCATTGCTTGACACATCAGCAAAAATTAACACATTTATTATATATAATAGGTATAGATAAGTAGCATGCATCATGTAATGTATTTGTGAGTTCTTTGAAAGTAAATCATGAAATCATTCATATCATAAGTTCAACATGCACAATCCATATGTTACAAATTACTGTTCACATCGTACGGAATTACATGAAAAAGTGCAAGTTGTCATACAGAGAGACCGTGCTGGGAGCAACGAGCGAGTAGATTTTGGAATCGCTCCCAAGCAAGGTAGTAAGGCTTGTCTGGTTCCATATGGAAAGAGTGAATTTGGTCTCTAAGTCAGGAAGCCTTAGCAGGCGGGAAGTACTTATTGAGAAACCCTTCCCGAAGGGCGACCCAAGTGGCGAAAGTCCCTGCCGGCTGTGAATCGAGCCAAGTAGCAACCCAATCGACGAGTGAAAATAATTTCAGTTATATCTTATCTCAAAATATTATATTATAATTTCTAAATCTTATTAGTAACTGTTTAATATTCTTTTATTCAACCTGTGGGTGCGACAACAAGTTTATTCAAACATCAACGAAAAGGAGTCTGTCAAAAGTCAAGTCAGAATTCATAATTATTCAAACATCAATTAATATTTACCTATTTAGTTTATTTTACTTGTTGTAACCATTACTTGTTGTTTTATTTTTTTTTCTTTGTTTATGTATATTTTTTACATGCACTAAGGTTTTTTAAAATGATATGCGCCTGCAAGTTTCACAAACTGTAGTTAACTTTTTCTTTAAACAAGAGAAAACGTTAAAAATGAAAGATTAAATCATTTTTTGAGTCCTTGTGTTTAAGTGGTTTTAACCACTTGAGTCCAAAATCAAAAAGTTTAACGCCCTGAGTCCCTATCCATTCATTTTATAACGTTTTGAGTCCAATTTTGTTCATTTTATAACGATTTGAGTCCAAAAAATTGGACTCAATAGGTTAAAATTTGGACTCAAAAGGACTCAAATGGTTAATGAAAATGCTTATAGAGACTTAGGTCGTTAAACTTTTTACTTTTGGACTCAACTAGTTAAAACCACTAAAACATAGGGACTCAAAAAGTAATTTACCCAAAATGAAAATAATACATGAAGAAACATTGAAATAGTTCTTTCTAGATATATGATTTGAGTTCTTTCTAGGTATATGATTTAATAAAAGGACTAAATGTAAGGAAATATTATATAAACATTCACACTAGACGAATCTATACTTAAACAATACATAATTTCAGTTATGTCTTATATCAAAATATTATATTATATTTTTAAAATCTCATTACTAATTGTTTAATATTCTTTTATTCAACATGTGTCGCGTGTGATACACAGGTCTGTAACCTGATAATTATATATATGTATTAACTAGCCGCACAGGGCCCCTAAGGGCTCTCAAATTCTCAGGAATGCCCATAGGTAAAAGAAAAAAAATAGTGAGCCCATTTTACTAGCTGCACGGAAGGGGGGGGGGGGGGGCTCGATTTCTCAGGAATGCCACTGCTGTATCCTCAGTGTAATATTTAATTGAATGTATTGTAAGTATAAGTATATGATATTACGTTTATTCTAGCAGTAAAATGATTAGATCTTATAAGACTGAGTTATTAGGTTATATAGGTCAACAGAGACCACCAATACAGTTTGACATTAAGCATTTGAGCCCTATGGATGACATCTTGGTACTGGTGGACAGGCATTCTTGTAATTTGTAAATTCTCCAGGTACAACCAAATCCTAGTCGATGTTCTGACTGCCGTATCTTTTTAGAACCGAATACCTTCCTCTGTCATCTCTGGTCTGTCTCTTTTTGAGAGAAGATTTTCTACCACGCCTGACTATGAAGAGCTTCGAGTCTATCGGGACTCGGGAGAAGATGTGGTGTTAACCCCCTCAGCTTCGTCTTCTTACTTCATCCATACTTTTTATGAAGTGTGGGGCAAACGGCGCCCTCTACTTCTACTTCTAACTAAAGTGTCATTTCGTAGCACATTCCAGTTGATTAATTATTTAGCAAATGTGAATATATACTTCTCCTTCTAACATATATATGATCTTCAAACACTATTCATAACAACACAATGGATCCACAACCAAGCAGCCCATTTCAAGAGTTCGTAAAGGCCCAACACGTAAGGAAGTAAATAGATGGAATGGACGCATCCTGGTTCGATTAGACTAGAAGGTGGGGCCGGCTGAGGCCCGGCTAGGACCGGCGCCGGTCCCCCACACCGCTCCCTGGGGCTCGGCTCGTCACACCCGGCAATCTACAGCCGGGTCCGCCGCTCCTCTTTTGAATATTATAGCCGTTAAACAACGGCTTTTTTAATAAAAAAAAAAATTCATTTTCATTTTAAATAAATACCACAATCTCATCCTTTTTTATACCATTCTCTCGCATTCTACTCTCATTCTTCTCCAATTCTCTTTTTTTTTTATAAAAACACTCCATATTTTTTATACAATTTGCTCTAATCATGAATCAATTCAACCCAAACACCTCAACCCAAACAGCCCCAACCCGAATAATCCCAATCCGAACTAACCTAATTTTTTTTCGAGTCCCACTTACACTCCGACTATGGATCCTTCGTGGGGGGCTTCACAATTTCCGTTTTCGGGTTTCCAACAAACACCCAACGGCTTCTCACAAATGTCTCGACTTCAACAAAAAAATGGACGTCGTAGGTTTTTTTTTATTTTTATGAAATGTAATTTTTTATTTTTATTTTTTGTTTTTTTAGGAAATGTAATTTTTTTTATATTATGAAATGAAATTATTTATATTGTTTTATGTTGTATTTTTTAATTTTTATAAAGTTTTTATTAACTTAGGTTATTAAATTAAAACTTAGAAAATTATAAAATAATGAGGTGGGGCCCCATCCTCCATCCTTCATGGAGGCTCATCCCCACGAGCCGCCTACGTGACGCCTACGTGGAGGCTCATCCCCACGGGGATGAGCCGAACCATACCCTTTAGTCTTAGTGGATTATATCAGTTCACTCACTTCACAGTGCTTGACTTAGTGAGTAGATGAGATCGTTTGACCAATTGAATGTGCTCTAATAAATTAATATTAATAATAATGATAAAATAGTGAAAACTTGTTGACTAAAATCAACACCACCGGTATTTTAATTGAAATTTACCAATGAAAAATGCAAATACTCAAAGATCGAAAAGCAATAAACTTCACAAGTTAATAAATATTCATCCATTGATTAAGTATTAAGTTAGCAAATCCAAATCCTTGACTAAACCATAAAGGGGCAATGGTCAAAGTTTGTGAGGACATAACTTTTACATCCTAAGTGAGAAGCGTCTCACCAAGAACTTGAGCAAGATAGAGGGTGGATCCGTTGTCGATAGAGTAGTCTTCAAGGGTAAAGGTGTCCACGTATAGCCTCCTATTGTGCAAAAACAGAACCTGCTGACCCGTAGGAATGTGTTCCTGGGCCTGAATCTTGGCTTTCACATCGTGAATGGTGTCTGTGCTTCCCACATCTAGGTGGATGGTCTTCTTAGTGGCGGAAACCTGGATCTGAATCCTCATCGACACCCTTGTCTCCATCTCCATGGATGTGTCATTGATCACAAGCCTGAAGGGGCCCTTCTCCTGGAAGTTGTAAGTTCGCAGGAGGCGGCCGTCGTCAAGCTCCTCTCCATCATAGACCAGCCTATGCTGCTTCAGGGGAATGTGAACCTTATCTTCAATCAAGTTTTTCACGTCTTTGATCAAGAGGTCGTAATTAACCACCACAGGGACCTTTCCACTGGCGGTCACTACATAAATCTCTGTGTTTAGCGCCACTCCCTTTTCATTCACCACAAGATCCAGGGTGGAACCCGCAACAATGTTGTAGTGTGCCAGCGTATGGTCTCCCACCTGCAGACTCATTCCGGCCAGGAATAGCTTCTGCCTGTACCCGGGAATATCTTCTTTTTTCATGATCTGGTACTGCAAGCTGGAGATTTTCTGGTCCGATTGGATAGACAAAGTGAAGGTTTTTCCATTGAGAATACGCACAAATATCGGCATTCCCCCCCACCACCAACCCTTAGGTTTAGGGATGAGTTCCCAATGGAGGTCATGGTTGTCGACGCTGCAAATGTCGTCGATCTTCGCCTTAACAAGATCAAACGTGTCCAAGCCCACAACCTTCAAGACGAACGTCTTACCTGTTGTGGTCCTGATGCACAGCAGCATCTGTAGAAAGAAAGAAAGAAAGAATAGATATCTTATCAAGCTAATTATGATGTATAACAGGAAGCATTGCGAGATCTCGTTTCAGCATCAAACTAAACAAGTAATCAACAAGAATGAACACAAATCTGCACCTCTGCGATGAGGGAATTGGAAGGAAGGCACAAACAGTAGTCAAAGCTGCACTTGTGCGCCATTTCCTTCATCTTCGCCATAACATTATCAAACGTGTCCGAGCCCACAACATCCAAAAAGATGCTCTCACATGTGGTGGTCCTCATGATCAGCTGCATCATCTGTACAAACAAAGAAACATCAAAAATAGGATATATATATATAATTACCCAAATATCTTATCAATCAACACACATAAATACTATTCGTCAAGTGATTTCGCACTAGCATACTCATGAATCGTGATTAACATGTTACACTTTACTTTTCTTACTAAAAGGTACTTTATAAACACCAATATTATTATCATCATCATTATCATTATCATTATCATTATCAATCTATTAAATAACAAACCTTGGAAACAGTAGGTGGACACCTGTCCACCTGCTGTTGGCTGTTTTTTATTCATTTCGCACTTTTTGTTTGTCTTTAAAACTTATTGTTTTCGGTTGCGTTTAGGACAGCTGTGGTGATTCACTGGTGTAGGGGGCCTTTTTTTGTTTGTCGTATTCCGGGTTTGAATCTGTGCGTTGTTTTTTTACTGTGTTTTTCTCCCTTTTAAAAGCCAGCCTACGTGGCTCACCACCGCCCTTCTTTTTTTAAGTTCTGCATCATCGCTTCCTCCCTGTTTTCTTCAGCCTGTGTTGTTTTGAAGATGAGGATGTTGAATGGTGAAAGGAGCTTGGTTTAAAAAAGCGCGAAGCGCTCCGAAGCGTTTTGGTTCCAAAAGCTTTAAGCGAAGCTTCAAGCGCGAAGCGAGAGCTTCACGTATACGAAGCGCTCAAAATTAAAAAAAAATTTAAAAAAAATATTGTGCACATCAATATGACCTATTCTACTTGTTAATCAATAATAAACACAAAAACATGATTAAAAAACACACTTAACACATAAAAAACATAGTTAAAACATAAATTAAAGTCGAAACACACTTAAAACATAAACATAAAAATAGTCTTTTCCGATGAGAAGGACTTTTCCGAGGCAGCAGTAGTGTTGTTTGATCCTGAGGCCATTATGATTTCTAAACAGAAATCAAGTTGCAGACAGCAGCAGCAGCGTGAAGAAGAAGCAGGCAGCAATGAAGAAGAAGCAGGCAGCAATATAGAAGAAGCAGGCAGCAGCAGCAGCAGCAGCGTGAAGAAGAAGAAGAAGCAGCAGCCAGCGTGATTTTTTTTTAGGGTTTAGACTTAATAGAATCTGTTTTTAAAAGCAGGTTGCAGGTGGGCTTTTTTCTTGGGTATATATTCTTTAAATTAGGCCCATGTTGGTGGGCTTTTTAATTATAAAACCAGCCCAGAATGGCGCCTCAGCCGCCTAACGCCTCGAAATACTAGCGCTTTAAGCCCGCTTCATAGCGCCTCATGTACTTTAGCGCTTTATGTGAAAAAAAGCGTTTTTATGGGCGCCTCACGCCTTAAGCGCCTTAAGCTCGCTTTTTTAAACCAAGGAAAGGAGTGGACTGGTGCAGAGGTCTTAGTACAGTTGTGGTAGTTTTATTAGGAGTGAATTTCAAGTTTTGTCCTTTATCTTTAGGCCACTTTGCAAGTTTTGTCCTTTATGTTTAAATTTGACGAGTTTTGTCCTTTATGTTTAAAAATCAAGCACGTTTTACCCTTTATGTTTAAAAATCAAACACGTTTTGTCCTTTATGTTTAAAAAATCAAGCACGTTTTGTCCTTAAAAATCAAGCATAAAGGACAAAACGTGCTTGATTTTTAAACATAAAGGACAAAACTCGTCAAATTTAAACATAAAGGACAAAACTTGCAAAGTGGCTTAAAGATAAAGGATAAAACTTGAAATTCACTCTTTTATTAGTTTTTATCATTGTTATTCACTGCCATAAATTCATGTTCTTGAGTTTTTTTCTGTTTTTTGCTTAGGTTATTCGATGTTGTTGATTCTAAATGATAAGTATAATCGTTCCGCTGTTCCGCCAGGGCTCTCTATTGCTAGGCGGTGTTATCTTCTTGCTAATTCTTTGAATTTAGATCATTCTTATTATTTGATAATGTTATCTACACTGGATTTGGTTTAGTTTTCCCTATTCTTTAATAAAGGTCTATTTATATTTTTGTTGTTGTGCGAAAGTATGGTAAATAAAAGAAATTTGGATGTGTGGTATATATATATATATATATATATATATATATATATATATATATATAGGGGAAGGTTCGTTGGGGAACACTAAAAAAGTGGTGAACAGTGGGGAACCGACTCAAACGAACTCCGATTGGACTCATTCCAGCGGCGTTGGAACAGGCTCGTCGAACCCTAACTAAAATCTCTTAACCCTAAACTCTAAATCCTAACTCCTAAACTCTAAACTCGAGAGCTAAAAAAATAAGACTAAAACCTAAGCTAAACCGTAAAATCTAAACTATAACCCCTAAAAGCTAAACCCTAAAGCTAAACCTAAAGCTAAACCCTAAACACTAAACCTAAACCCTAAACCTAAACCTTAAACCCTAAACCTAAACCCTAAACCCTAAAAGCCAAACCCTAATATATTTAGGGTTTAGGGGTTATGATTTAGTGTTTAGGGTTAAGAGATCCTAGTTAGGGTTCGACGAGCCGGTTCCAACGCCGCTAGAATGATTCCAATCATCGGAGTTCGTTTGAGTCGGTTCCCCACTGTTCACCACTTTTTTAGTGTTCCCCGATGAACCTCACACAATATATATATATATATATATATATATATATATATATATATATATATATATATATATATATATATATATATATATAGGAGAAGGATCCGTTAGGAATCACCCTTTATTGCGAGAACCAATGTGAACACAACCAAAAATATACATGTATATATATTCCAGGCGCGGCGTGTATATCTCTCTACTTTTGCCACTGTCAGAGAATGGGTGAAGGAGAGATGGTGACGGAGGTCTGTGTCGGTGAGAAATGGGGTAACAGAGAAGAAGGAGTGGAGCAAAAACTCGTAGTCGAGCAGAGAGAAAGAGAAGCAGGGAACATCACTGGTCCCAACCGCTGCTGCCGGTTTTCCCCGTCATCCTTCGCAGTGGCGGCCGACCCAGAAATTTTTTCATGGGGTGCGACATTTTTGAAGCATTCTTTGTCTACTGTTATATAATACTTTTTTTCGGTAACCTCTGGTAAACGGCGGATAAAAAGAACTACCCAATTAGTTCCTTATCATTTTTCATCATTTGAAAACATTGCGAGACCAATAATCCATAAACAAGTCACCTACAAGTAATCAATACCTAACCTAAACGCTAAAGTAAGAATATATTTTTATACAATAAATAAAAAATAAACAATCTAGAATTCAGTTTGTGATCCAACGATGCACCGATTAGAAAAGAAAATTAAAGAAAAATAATAATAATAATAATAATAATAAGAGTTAATTACTATTTTCGTCCCTCTGGTTTGTCAAAAATCACTATTTCAGTCCATTAGTTTAAAAATTGCGATTTCAGTCCCTATGGTTTCACTTTCGTAACCATTTCAGTCCCTGTGGTTTTACTTTCGTAACCATTTCAATCCATTTATTCTGTTAGTATAGAGACTGAAATGGTTACGAGGTGGACTGAAATGGTTACGAAAGTAAAACCACAGGGACTGAAATCGCAATTTTTAAACTAATGGACTGAAATAGTGATTTTTGACAAACCACAGGGACGAAAACAATAATTAACTCTAATAATAATAACTAGATATAAGACCCCGCCGCGTTGCGGTCGGGGCTTACAAATTCAGCCAGCATGGGTTAGTTAATTATTAAGGGGCTGTTTATTTCCCTCTTAATGAGGGTCTGAATGGTTCAGACCTCTTACTGGTTCAACACTAATGATTCATACTGTTTGTTTCGTGAGTAAATATCTGAATGTTTCAGACATTTGCATCTGAATGGTTCAGACATTTGCATCTGAGTGATTAATTATTATACTGAGTCTCAATGGTTAAGACCTTTAATCTGAATTGGTCAGACATTTGCCTTTGAACGATTAAGCATTATACTGTCTCTTAATAATTCAGACCTCATACTGCTTAATTATTTAATAGTTCAGACCTCTTACTGATTCATCACTTAACCATTCAAAAGTTACCAAACAGCCCCTAAACATTACACATGAGCTCCATGTTACGGCCGGTGTATTTGGTACCAGTACCCACTTTTCTCGTTTTTTAGTACCGGTACCGAATGGGTACCGAGCTCATCCCTACCTAACAATGTTACCAATTAATAGTATATAAATAAATAAATACTATAGTACATGGTTTTATCATAAAGCAATTTCCAACTTTATAAGCTAAAAATACAAGTTTTAATGCCTAACGATGTTACCAATTAATAGTATATAAATGGATGCATGCAACTTATTAATATAAACAAAACAGTTTTTTAATAGTGAGAGTCTAATAGAGAAAAAAACATGTTGTACAAGTGATAATGCATGAAATAAAGATAAAACACATGTTACAAAATTATGAAGCCTACACCTATTACAAATTGATAATATATAATAATATTAATTTTTTTTTTGGAAAACCATTTTTTTGGAAACTCCCCAAAGCTTAAAGTATAAGTCTACTAAACACCAACATATTGGTAATTTATAATATGCTAAACAAATTGAAAATATATAATAATATTAACTTTCTTTTTGGAAAACCAATTTTTTTTGAAAACTCCCCAAAGCTTAAAGTATAAATCTACTAAACACAAATATATTGGTAATTTATAATATGGTAATAATAATAATAATAATAATAATAATAATAATAATAATAATAATAATAATAATAATAATAATAATAATAATAATAATAATAATAATAATAATAATAATAATAATAATAATAATAATAATAGAACTGATGCCCACTTGTTAAATCTAGAAGAGCATATTACATCCTACTTTGTTTTATTAGGTTTTCTCAAACAATTCAACACATAATACAACCAACGAATCAGATTGTATACCGGAGAAGAACGAGGGAATCGAATTGTTTACGAGAGAACGAACAATAAGGAAGAACGTACATTGAACAACCTGCAAATAAATCAAGAAAAACATACCTTTTCAGCGACGGTGACCGTAGACCAGGAAGAGGGTGACGGCGGCCGGCAATGAGTACGAAAGTCCGATTGAGAGAGCAGGGGCTGAACAACAATGGCAAAACCCTAATCCTTTTAGGGGTGTTTGGCCAAGCTTTTTAACAAACCTTAGACCATGTGTAGTCATAAAGCCCTCAAAGGGGCGTTATGCGCCATGTGGCATGCCACGTCAGCAAAGGGGCTTTATGGGGCTTTATGCAATTTGGGGCCGTAGTCATAAAGCCCCTGTGTAATCATTACTCAATTAATTTAATTTTCTATTTTTTAAATAATTTTTAAGTTTTATAAAATAAAAAACATTTCATTAAATAAAAAACACTACATTAAAAATAAAAAAAAAAAGTTACACTAAAAAAAAAATTACACCTAAAAAAAAAATTACACCTAAAAAATAAATTTATTCTTCGGTGTCATCTTCGTTCTCTCCTTCTTCCTCTTCGTTTTCTCCAGCATCTAAACCTACGTCTTCAAAGTTCCCGTCTTCGAATTCCTCCCCCACTTCTTCCTCGGAATCTTCGTTGTCATCATTGTTTGATCGAATTGGGCGAATCGCCCAAGCATGCTCAACCAAATCCGCCTTCAACGTGTTATGTATTTCTCTTGATCGGAGTAGTTGAGCATTTGCGAGTCTCTCTTCCGTTGTCGCTTGGGGTAGTTCGACCAAATCTTCGGGAATATAGTTTTGGCATATCGCTTTTCCATCATCCTCAATGATCATATTATGCAAAATGATGCAAGCATACATGGCCATTCGTATTTTATCCTTATGCCACATGCGACAAGGATTCCTGATAAAATGCCATCGTTGCTGTAGAACCCCAAAACACCTCTCGATGTCCTTTCTCGAAGACTCTTGTAATTTTTTAAAATACTTTCTTTTTTCATCGAAAGTTTCAGAAAACGTTTTAACAATAATCGAATACTCGGGGTAGATACCATCGCCCAAGTAGTAGCCATGCTCGTAATCGTTCCCGTTTGCATGGAAACCGGCCTTTGGTATAGTTCCAGAAATGTAGCCCTCGATTAATGGTGAAGCCTCTAACGTATTAATATCGTTAAAACACCCGGCTACACCAAAGAAGGCCGACCAAACCCAAAGGTCGTATGACGCAACACCTTGTAATACCAAAGTTGGCCCTTTTTGATCACCCCGCGTATGTTGACCTCGCCATGCGGTTGGACAATTATACCAACGCCATTGGCGACAATCCAAGCTACCAATCATGCCGGGTATTCCATGCTTTTCTAGATGCACCTCATATATTTTTTGAAGGTCGTTCCAAGTGGGGTTTCTCAAATAACGTTTTCCATATAACTGGCATATTCCTAAAATATAATTTAAAAGTTACGAAAAAATAAATGTATAAAAGTAAATAAATAAAAGACAATTAAAAAATTACCATAGCAAAAATGTTCCAAGGTATCTCGGGTTGTTTTCTCCGCCATCTTCAAATACTCGTCGTTGATGTCGTACGTGTTTCCGTATGCTAATACGCGTAAGGCGGATGTGACCTTTTGAATTGAGGTGAAGCCTAGATATCCTCGTGCGTCCATTCTTTGCTTAAAGAAATCGTACGTATTTTCCAAGTCATTGTTAATGCGCAAAAATAACCTTTGGCTCATACGAAAACGTCGTCTAAAAACATTCGGTCCGTGAACCGGTGCCGCGTCAAAATAGTCTTTCATCAAACGCTCGTTCGCGGCTTCACGATCTCGCAAGATATAGGTGCGTCGCAAGATGGGTCGTGGAGGGGGAGGTGGCCGAATGTGCGCAAATGTTTGTAGCACAAAAGTACATGCACTCGTAACCGCTTCTTCCTCGGCCGCGTCTTCGTCGGGCGAAAAATATCTTCGGTAAATTTCGGTGAAAGACTCTTCCGACGGGGAACCCATTTTTTATAAAGTGAGACTAGCTTTTTAAAAAATATATGAAGAATGAGAATGAGAATGGTATGAGTTGTAAAAAAAAGTGGAAGAATATGAGGTTTTATAGTGTGAAAAATTAGAAAAATTGAATTTTTTTTTTTTTTTTAAAAATATGACCGTTTGGTAACGGTAAAAAATTGAATTTTTCTTCTTCCTCGCGCCGCTATATTTTTCACGCCTTTCTTTTTTTTTTGGTCATAACGCCGGGGGGGGGGGGTGTGGGCGGCGCCATAGCGGCGCTATGGCCCTTGGTCGCGCCCCACTACATATTGCCTTAGAGCATCACAATAAGGGTGTTTTTAGTGTGTTTGAGTGATGTGGCAATTTTTTGATTTTTTTGTTATTGGGTAGAGTTGTTTTTTAGAAGAGAGAATGATGTTTTGTATATGAGGAAGAACTTTAAAAAACGAGTGTTGTGAGTGTAGGAATGAGAGAGGAGGGAGAAAAGTGGGTTTTGTTTTTATAGAGAGAGAAATGGTTGTGAGTGGATATGAGAGAGAAACTGGTTGGGCAGGTGCCATGTCACCCGTTTTTTCTCCCTTTCTATTGTGGATGCTTATAGCTTTTTTTTAGCTTTTTGGGTAAATTACTTTTTAAGTCCCTGTGTTTTATAGGTCTTAACTAGTTGAGTCTAAAAGCAAAAAGTTTAACGACCTGAGTCCCCATAAACATTTTCTTTAACCATTTGAGTCCAAATTTTTAACATTGTTAGAACTTTTTGATTAAATATTGTTAAATGACCAAAATACCCTTTCAATTAAAAAAATAAAAATAAATTTTTATTAGGTTTCTCTCTCTTATATATATCTCCCCCTTTATCTCTTACTCTCTCTTATATTCTTCTCTGTTCCACCATCAACACCACACCACCCACCCTTACCGCTGCAAGTATAATTTCCGGCCACTAAAATATAATTCTCAAACTTTATCAAATCAAGAAATAACCTTTCATTAACCCACTCGGATATAATTGTCAAACAACAAAAGTCGCTGCTCTTTCTTTTCCATTTTAAAGGCAAAACACTAAAAACTCTCTCAACACAAACAGCTACACGCACACTCTGTTTTCTTCTACAATTAAACAACAACTCTAAACCATCAAATCGTTTCAAACAAAATCACCTTCAGAGACAGTGGAGTGGTTGCTGAAGGCGGTTTCTGCAGGATCGATTAGTCTTTTATCAGCTGAGGAGGCGTACGTGGTAACTCTCGGAACTCCATCTCTTGTCGTTGGATCTGGACAGCTTGGTCCGGATCTGTGTATTTTTCGCCAGATCTGCAAAGCTATTTTGGCGGGGATGATTGTGGGGACGATAGTGGGGATGGTCGTGCGATGGTGGGGATGACGGTGGTGTGGTGGTGCTGATGATGGTGTGGTAGAGATGGTGGTGGTGCGGTGGTGGGCTGGTGGTGGTGCGATGATGGTGGTAGAGAAATAAATTACAATGTGTGAGTGAATGTGTGGTTGTAGAGATATAATTTATTTTTATATAGATATATTATATATTAAAAATTTATGCATTAAAAACTTGTTCCTTGTACTCATGTGCATATAAGACTTGTACTCTATGTGTAAATGATGAAGTTACCCTCATAGTTAACAGATTTGGTGGATGGTGTTAGAAATTTGGACTCAAATGGTTAATAAAAGTGGTTATAGGGACTCAGTGCATTAAATATTTTGGTTTTGTACTCAAGTGGTTAAAATCATTAAAACACAGGTACTCAAAAAGTAATTTACCCTAGGTTTTTTTTTACAAAATAAGCTTAATTTGGTGTTTCGTTTAGCTTTTTAAGCTTATTAAACTAATTTGAAGAAGCTTATTTGAAGATGGTTTTTTAGCTTATTTGAAGAAACTTATTTGTGTAGGGGCAAATGATAGAAAATAAGCTATAAGTTAATCCAAACACTTAAAAATAGCTTATCAAATGAAAGAAAATAAGCTATAAGCTACTTTAAAATATAAGCATAAGCCGAAAAAATAAAAGCTAGGCCAAACACCCCCTTAATTGTGTGGTGTGTATAATAATATGATTAATATAATTTTAATTGAGTAAATCAATTTTTTTAAATATTAGAATTTCTTTTATATAAGTTTTTCTTTTAAATTTAATTAATAATAATAATGATAGAAAATAATGGAATTGTATATTGAATTTTGAATCTAATTTCCACATGTAATACAAATATATTCATACGTATATATAATAACTGTTAAATGGACATATAGATGGTAACTGTCAAACAGATATGGAGGAGGATGTATATCTGATTTATAGTGTTACAACAAATATAACATTATATTTTGTCTGATAGCATGTCTATGATAGATGTATAGTGTTATATATTGTTATATAGTGTTACATAGTGTTATACGGTGTTTATATGGTGTTATATAGTGTTATATATAGTGTTATAATACACTTCTCACACTTCTGAATTAATATACAATATCCCTACCTTATAATTTTAATTTAGTAAATCAGTTTTTTTTTTAAATATTAGAATTTCTTCTATATAAGCTTTTCTTTTAAATTTAATTAATAACTAGGGATTGTGTGTAACAACCCGCACTTTTGTGCGTTATTACTACTCGCTATACTCGTTACGCCTAGCACCAGAGATTCAGATCATGATGTATCAATATCTATTATAATGCTATATCCCAGTATTTTCAATATCGAATCACATCAAACATACCAACGCTCATGGTGACGTCAAATCATGCTTATTCTAAACCCCCGTTGATGGTCGTGATGCGTCGCAATAATCGAAAGCGCACCCGAGATCACGCGCAACTCGATTATTGCAAAGTGAATCAAAACATGGATAATTACGTATGGACCGATTATATATATATCTATAATAATAATAATAATTAATGATAATAACAGTGGTGTTGGTGAAGTTAATCGAATCGAATCTAATCGACTGAAATCGAAATCGAAATCGAAAGGTGTTGACGTATACTGATGAATAATAATAATAAATAAATAAATACAAGTTTATGTACGGACAAAACTATCGCAACGCTTGAAACGAAACGTCGAAACGCGACTTGCCGAAGGACCATTCGAAAGGCTGGGCCGGCCGAACGGCCAGGTCAGCCGATCGGTTGGGCCAGCCGAACGGCTGGGCCAGCCGATCGGACAGGCCAGCCGATCGAACGATCTGTCTTCCTTCCTTCCTCTTGTGTAGGATCGTTGTTTGACCCGACTGAGTCGATCAGAAGAGCTTTATGTCCGGTTCAAAGGCGGAATCAGAGAACTAGACGCGAAAACAGCTTGATACAATAATATATGTCACTTATATTGCTTTTAACATCAATTATAACCTGGGCAGACTTTGGCAGCACTTCGTTACAATTCCGGAAGTCGCGATACCAACAAATGAACAGTGCACCTATTTATACTGTTGATGATTTCGCTTATGTGAACATGTTCATATAAGCGAAATCTGAAGTATCTGATTTCGCTTATATGGCATGTCCATATGAGCGAAATCACAACTCATAACCACTAACTTTGATTCTTGAACCTCGTGCACTGGATATCCTATCCTATCCTATCCTATTACATGATACAAGACGAAGTCAATAGACGTAATGCACTAACAGACTCCCCCTCGGATATTGACGAAGTCTTCAGTGACTAATCTTCAATATGACACATCTTCAGACTTGATCATTCTGTCTTTTCTTTTCAAGTTATAACAATATAAGCATCCATCAATCTTTCTCTTCTTCTATCAGCTTCAGGCTCCCCCTTTCGTCAAGCTTCCGTGCTTTGGGATCGACACCAAGCTTTCCATCTACAAGCTCCTTTTTTTCTTCAAGCTTGTCTTCAGACTCCCCCTTAGACTCTGCTCTCGGGATCGTTGTCTGGACTATCTGCAATCACTCAAACATTCATAAATACAATGTTTTCATATTATCAATCAACTTCTCTAATCCATTCCCCCTATCAACACACTTCATTGATTTAGCAGTATTAAAGAATCCAACTCCCTCACAGTTAATCATCCAAGTCCAAATTAATGACCTTGGAGATATCACAAACTATTTTTTTTTTTTTTGAAATTTTTTTTATTTTAATTCAAGTTTCAAATTAATGAACTTGTTTTATTTTCAGAAACACAATCAGCTTACATAGATTTTGAAACTCAGCATTTTAGACATCGGTTGTCAAAAATAAAGCAGAAATCAATTTTTTTTAATTTTTCTGAAAATATAAAGCAGTAAAGAAATATATACAAACATATTTACAGACAATATTTTTGTTTGAGTATGCGTCAGAGGATCATATTAGTTTTTGACAAGTCACAAGTACCGTTGAGCTTAGTTACACATTAAGAATTAAACAATTCACTTAGATTATCGATATACTGATCCACTTAAATTTTCACACAAATTTCAACTGATTTAGGATACGAATTAGATGTTTAAGAACTTAAACTCATTCATGTGTCCCACCTCTTGAATATACTCCCGTATCCAGAATCCTAATATTCAGTCTTACAGGTGAATATACTACAATGATATCTGTACATAAATTAGGGGTTAAATGCGAGGGCCGAGAGATCTCAGGTCGATACTTCCGTATGCGCAGAGAGATATCAGCTTTGACTTTTCGGTATGTCCCCTTTAGAGGATCTTTTAGCTACAGCAACAATGATTATCAATTTTATTATCTAATCAGCTGAGGGCTTATGCTATGTTTTAAGCATTTGCGGAAAGTATTATCCCAGGACTAGGTCAGAACTTCCATTCAGCAGAAGTCCCGGAATAATACCCCAGACATCATTGAGTATAAAAACCTAGTATATCAGAATAAGAGACCTTTCAAACGAGATTTCAGGGGTTACCTATATATCCAAGTAGTGTTCCCCACGGAATAAGCAAGTGTTTGAATTTAGGTTTATATCCCGAAAAAGTTTACTAAATGTATAAAAACCTATCGGCATATCATCAGTGAGACTGTTTAACGCTATTTAATCATTACATTTCTTTAGCATACTGTAACTGTCTACTGATGTACTATCATTTCCTCTTTTTACACAAGAACTCAATTTTCAAATTTTATCATGTTTTTGGCTTTTTCAAATTTTCTAATGTTTTTGTATTTTCTGACAATTTTTCTCCCCCTAAAATGCAAAACCATTAAAGGAAATTTGACAACACGATGCTGATAGCTTTGTCTCGCCATCCATGTTATGCTTCTCGTGTACCGAATTACAGAAAATATAACATACTATATAGCACAGTTAGCAGAAAAAGTAACATATAGTACCCCCATGATTTACAACACGTTGATTTTTTTACAGTTTGAAAACCGTTTTTCAATCTCGTGAAAGTAATCATGTTTGTTCAGCCGTGAGGGTTTCGGCGTATTCAATCAACATATATTTTTGAAATTTTCTGTTTTTGACAAAAATTAAAAACAAACATATTTTTGGTTTTTAATTTTTCGATTTTTAGGGTTTTTGAAATATTGTTTATTTATATACAGAAAGAAAATAAACCCCCTAATTCAACCAACACAGGGTCCAACAGCCTCTTCCTGTGCCAGCCTGCTCCAGCTTTCATTCTCACAGTCTTCCATCTTGTTGAGCACCTGCACATTCATCTAACTCAATTACTTGAACAATTTAACCCAGGTCTGTTTGACCTTAGGCATTGCAACACAATAATTTTCATTCAATGCCGGAAATTCTTTGTCATTTTTCACAAAAACTTTCTCAATTTTAACTTCAACTTTCTCATCTTTTACCAAATCAACATGTTTCTTAACAGACCATATCTGACCTTTTGGTGTACCCCTTTTGTAAAAATGTTTCTCTTTTTTATCACTTTGATTTTAAACAACAACTTATGGTTTCCAAAACTGTTGGAGTTTGATATATCAACTGATGTTTTCCAACTATATGTTGTTCTGAATCTGGCCATCTGGGTGTGTGAGAATTCCAGGTCTGTCTTGAATCAAACCTGTTCTGGTTTGATTTCCAATTTTGATTTGAAGCAAACTTGTTTGTATTGAACCTCCAAGTTTGTTTCGAATCAAATTTGGTTGACCTTTGTCTCACAGTCTCAAATTTTTATTTCTCAACATCAATCTTCTTTTTGTCAACATCCACAGGTTTTAGATTTGGACACTTGTGTCACAACCCCCGATCCCAAATTCCCGGGAATCGGCGGCCGTGAGCCAGTTTGGTGGTATCACGTTATTAATTAATCGATTTGGCAGCGGAAATTTTCATGAGGACCGTAGTTAGGAAATAGTAAATCAGAGTAAACCACCACTTTTTATAATACTAAACATATGGGTAAAACCCACGTTTTTATTACAAACTGATTTACAGGGATAAATCCTACTTTATTGAAATAAACGCTTTCTTTTATTTAGGTAACTTTTATAGCCACTTTTCCAAGTCTTCAGTGCTGTCCAGCTGGCTTCTAATTGGCTTTCACATTGTGTTACCTGAAACGCGTTTTAAAAACATTTTGTCAGTGGGAAATACTGGTGAGTGAATCCCAGTTTAATCAAGAAATATTACTTCAATTTAAACTTAACAGTATTGAGGGAGATTACAATGTTTATATCTACCCAATTACTCATTCAGTACTGTCAATCCTGACTTGTGGGTCATATTACACATTGGCTAACTCTTCGTCCAATGGTAACGTTACTCACATTCTGTATACAGAACCCCAACATACCGGCAGTAATTGTAGAATTACAAAGACTCAATCACTGCTAAATTGCATTGTAAAATAATTAAGGTTTTTGTAAAACTGTTTGTAAAAAGGAGATTACTCACATTGTTGTTTTAGGGTTTTCAGTAAGGATTCCTGGGAATAATCTATAATTTACACAAATGCACGTGTGTTAGTATAATAACCCATTTTAACATTAGTAATACCCTCCCCGAGACGGCATTCCAACGACTACGTCGGGCAGAACCACGACAGCCGTTACGGAACCCTAGATCGATCGGGCAGCGTATCTAATACGTATCCAGGGGTTATAATACTTACATCGTAGCAGAACCTCGCTATTTAGGGGGTATGATACCCGGGTATTGTAACTTTTCTACAGAATTTAGATTGAGAATTGAGATTGTGAGCGACGGAATCTGAAAGCCTGAGCTCCCATTATATAGGAGCTGATTTTGACTCTCACGCGGCCCGCATAAGAGTAGTCAAGAGGCTACGCGGCCCGCGTTGACTCCGGTCAACTGCGTAGCTTGGCCCGGTCACTATGTAGGCTCGACACGCATCGGACACGTGGCTGCACCGGGCTGTGCCACAATTTTAGGTCTCGTGCGGCCCGCTTGAACTTATCGAGACTCTAACGCGACCCGCTTCAACTTAAAAACCAAAGGAATCTGGTTCACACCCTGGTGCGGCCCGCGTGAATGGTTGGGGTGGGCTTATGCGGCCCGCCTCAACTTAGTTTTTCTGATTTTTATTTTATTTTTAATGTTATATTGTATTTCGGGCTCGGTTTTCACATACGGGGTGCATATAAAGACATATTGAGATATTTTAAATATTTTTAGGGCGTCGGAAAAATTATCGAAGGTGTCGGTTTACGTTAGGGTTGTTATATCCTCCCCACCTTGTTTTAGAGCTCGTCCTCGAGATCTACTGGAACAAGTGTGGATATTTCCTTTGCATTTCTGATTCGAGTTCCCATGTGTATTCAGGTCCTCTTTTGGAGTCCCACTTCACTTTGACCAGAACTAGTCTCTTGTGCTTGAGATTTTTAACTTTCCTATCTTCAATTTGTAGAGGCTTCTCTACAAACTTGAGTTGTTCATTTACCTCTATATCCTTAAGAGGCATTACAAGTGATTCATCAGCTAGGCACTTCTTGAGATTAGATACATGAAACATATCATGTATTCCTGCCATTTCCTCTGGCAGTTGTAGTTGATAGGTTACTGGTCCTATTCTTCTAATAATTTCAAAGGGTCCAATATACCTGGGACTTAGCTTTCCTCTTTTGATGAATCTTACCACTCCTTTCCAAGGTGAAACTTTTAACAATACCTTGTCCCCTACTTGAAATCCTAACGGTTTTCGTCTGTTATCAGCATAGCTCTTCTGTCGATCACGTGTCGCTTTCAGTCGTTCCTTGACTTGAATAATTTTGTCAGTTGTTTCTTGCACTATCTCGGGTCCGGATAATTGCTTTTCCCCAATTTCTGCCCAACAGACTGGGGTTCTGCATTTTCGTCCATAAAGTGCTTCGAATGGTGCAGCATTAATACTTGTGTGATAACTGTTATTATAAGAAAATTCTATCAAAGGTAAGTGTTCGTCCCAATTACCTCCGAAATCAATTACACATGCTCTAAGCATGTCCTCCATTGTCTGAATTGTTCTTTCACTTTGCCCGTCTGTTTGAGGGTGATAAGCTGTGCTTAGATTTAACTTGGTTCCCATTGCTTTTTGGAAACTTGACCAAAAAGGTGAGGTAAAATGATTATCCCTATCAGAAACAATTGATAAAGGAATTCCATGTAAAGAAACAATTTCATTTACATATAATTTGGCTAATTGTTCCATGCTAAAAGTTTCCTTCATTGGTAAGAAATGAGATGACTTGGTTAGCCTATCTACAATCACCCAGATTGTATCATTACCTTTTCTCGTTTTGGGTAATTTGGTAACAAAATCCATTGTTATCAATTCCCATTTCCAAACTGGCATTTCCAATTGCTGTAATAGACCTGAGGGTTTCTGATGTTCAGCTTTAACTTGTGAGCAAGTTAAACATTTAGAAACATAAGCTGCTATATCCTTTTTCATTCCTATCCACCAGAAACTTTTCCTTAAATCCTGGTACATCTTATCACTTCCTGGATGCATCGTATATTTAGATTTATGGGCTTCTTCTAATATACGGTGACGTAAATTCCCTAATTTAGGTATCCACATTCTCATTTTGTGGAATCTCCAAATTCCATCTGATCCTTGTTCTAATTCTTTAACCATTCCTTTTAATTTTTCAGTATCTTCCTTGATTACTGATTCTTGGGCTTTTCTAATCTGTTCGTTTAAATCTACTTGTAGATTTAATTTAAGAGAACGTATCCTTTTTGGCTTTTCGTGATATTTCCGACTTAAAGCATCTGCCACTATATTGGCTTTTCCTGCATGATACTGGATATCACAATCGTAATCACTAAGTAATTCCATCCAGCGTCTTTGTCTCATATTTAACTCTTTCTGCCCAAAAACATATCTTAAACTTTTATGATCTGTGAATACGGTAAACTTACTACCATAAATATAATGTCTCCAAATCTTAAGGGCAAAAATTATAGCTCCTAATTCCAAATCATGGGTTGAATAATTCTCTTCATGACTCTTAAGCTGTCTAGAGGCGTAAGCTATAACCTTTTGACGTTGCATTAATACGCATCCATACCCTAATTTAGAAGCATCACAATAAACTACAAAATCTTCAGTTCCTTCGGGTAACGCTAGTATAGGTGCATGGGTCAATCTTTGCTTAAGGATTCTAAAGGCTTCTTCTTGTTTTGGTCCCCATTCAAACTTAACAGATTTACAGGTTAACTTAGTTAAGGGAATGGCTATTCTAGAAAAATCTCGAATAAATCTTCTATAATATCCGGCCAATCCTAAGAAACTTCTAACCTCGGTTGGTGACTCGGGGGTTTTCCATTTGGTAATCGCCTCGATCTTTGTTGGATCTACATGAATTCCTTCATGATTAACTAAATGTACAAGAAATTGTACCTGTTCTAACCAAAACTCGCACTTTGAAATTTTTGCGTAAAGCTTTTCCTTTCTTAACAAACTTAAAAGTAAGTGCAAGTGCTTTGCATGCTCGTCTTTACTTTTAGAGTAAATTAGAATATCATCTATGAAGACAATTATGAATTTATCCAAATATGGCTTACATATTCGGTTCATCATGTCCATAAATGCGGCTGGGGCATTGGTTAAACCAAATGGCATGACAGTAAATTCATAATGACCATACCTTGTTCTAAATGCAGTTTTAGGAATGTCCTCTTCCTGTACCTTTAATTGATGATATCCTGATCTTAAATCGATTTTAGGGAAAATCGAGCTCCTTGAAGTTGATCGAACAGAACATCGATCCTTGGTAATGGATATCGATTCTTAATCGTGACCTTGTTCAATTCACGGTAGTCAATGCACATACGCATTGATCCGTCCTTCTTTTTGACAAATAAAATCGGTGCTCCCTATGGCGATGGGCTTGGTTGTATGAATCCTTTTTCCAACAATTCGTCTAATTGTTTCTTTTGTTCTTGCATTTCGGCGGGTGCCAGCCGATAAGGTGCTTTGGCAATCGGTGTTGTTCCTGGTAGCAGATGGATTCTAAATTCGACTTCCCTATCTGGCAGGAGTCCTGGCAATTCCTCTGGAAAGACATCTGAAAACTGGGACACTACTGGAATGTCTTTTAGTTCTTTTTCTTTAGTGTTAGTGATTATAGAAATCAAACACACTATAGACCCTTTTCTTATATAACTTGCAATTTTCATCACAGAGATGAATTTAGTGGATCTAGATGAATTGTTTCCTTTTATTGTGATCTTTTCACCCCTTGGTGAATTTATTTGAATTGACTTTTGATCACATAAAATATTGGCTTTATTGGTTATTAACCAATCCATTCCTAAGACAACATCAAATCCTGCCAGGTTCATTGGGTAAAGGTTTGCAATAAATTTTGATTAAAAATTTCTGTTCTTGCTCCCTGCAAGATTTCAGAAATCCTAACGATTTCTCCATTTGCAGTCTCTACTAGGCATTCTTGTGGTAGTTTAGTTAATGATTGATTTAGGAGTTTGCAAAACAAAGTATTAATAAAACTTTGGTTTGCACCAGAGTCAAATAATACTTTAGTAAAAATATCATTAACTAAAAACGTACAAGCGATGACGTCTGGAATCATCTTGGCCTCATCTGTAGTTAGAACGAATGCTCTAGCATTTTTAGGGTTCTTGTTGTTTGTAGCTGAAGTCAAATTTAGACAATTTGGCTTGATGTGACCTTTTTCTCCACAGTTGAAGCATATCCGATTGTTGGCTTTCCTCCTGCAGTCTTCTTCCTTGTGACCTGATGTTTTGCAAAAATTGCAGTATATGGAGCATTTTCCAGAATGCTTCCTTTTGCAATACTTGCAATAAGTTGCAGATGTAGACCCTACATTTTTACGATTGTAATTCCCAGAACGGAATTCTTGAGTAAGCCTTTGGGATAGATTTCTCCTTTGGTCTTCTTCTCTAGTTCGCACTAGCTCATCAGTCAAGGTATTGGCTAGTTCTACAGCTTCTTCTATGGTTTGGGGTCTAGCTGCCTTGACTACATGCCTAATTTCTCCAATTAATCCCCAGATATAACGGAGATTAATACCGGTTCAGGTGATGCAAGGGTTGGTACTATCCTAGCATATTCAAAGAATGTAGTAGTGTAACCCTTACTATCTATCCCGGTCATTCTCAGGTTCAGAAACTTATTTGCTATCTGTTCTTTCTCATTGGGAGGGCAGAATTTTCTTTCTACCATGTTTTTAAATTCCTCCCATTCCTTATTATAAACCCTATCACTTCCTCTTGACTGGAGGATAGTGTTCCACCATTCTAGGGCTGCGTTCTTAAATAGATTTGAAGCAAACATAATCTTGTCTTTTTCCGCACATTTGCTTATCTTTAGAACAACTTCAGTCTTTTCTATCCAGTGTAGGGCTGCAATGGGTCCTTCATTGCCCGAGAATTTTGTTGGTTTGCAGGACCAGAATTCTTTGTAAGAACAACCATATGGCATGGTTCTTCTTCTTTTAGGAATGGGCGCTTGAAGTACAAGTCCATTGTTCACGCTGTGTTCAGGTTCAGTTGGTCGCTTACTGCTATGCTTACTTTTATTTTCAGCTTCTTTAACAGTTTGGATAATAAATGGCATTGCATCTATGATTCCTTGTGCCACTATATGTTGGATAGCACTATTATCCATTTGGTTTCCATTGTTATTGTTGTTCGGATTCTCATTAACCACGTTAATGTTGCTCTGGTTATCGTTATTCAGATTATCTTGATTTCCTTCGTCGGCCATCTGAATTTTAAAATTTACCAAATATTAATATCACAAATAATATTTAAATATAGCCAATCACATGACACGCACTTTTGGTCAAAAGCGTCGAGCATTGCGACTTTTACTCTATTCATATAGTATGCATCATTACACACTAGTACTGAAATTAAAATTACAATACCAACTGAAATGTAAAGCTACAATACTAATAGTATGCATCCGTAGTTTTTTTTTCTAACACATACACACATATATTATTATTATATTATATTATTATTACTATTTCTACCGTTCCTGCCATCACATTCACTGATATGGATTCATCCAGAAATCCATATTGCGCTCGTCGTACTTCCAGACGAGGCGCTCTCCCACCTGTCACATTCTTTCACTACTTTCTAAAATTTCCTCCCCGAAAGTCCTAAGTTCTTGCACATTTTCTGCACTCATTGGGGGTGCAGGTTCTAGGACTGGGTTTGGAATCTGGGGTGCGGGTTCCTGATACGGGGCCTGGTACGGGTAAGGATTCTCTAAGATTTCCCTAATGTATATATCATTAATGTAATAGGGATCTTGAGGATCTAACCCTGGGTAGGCTCCTAGATTAGGCATCGGCACATTTTCCTGTATCGGGTTCTGCTGCACATAATCCCTAACATCGTCCCACCAGGGGTCGTAATTGTTTGGGTCTAGGGGATTTGGTGCAGGTACCCAGGAATCTCCTCCGGGTTATAATCAGGCATTTCCACTTGATTCTCGGGGTTTTCTACTTCCATGGGTTGATCAGGAAATTGTGGTTGTGGTTGGGGTGCTATCATTTGCTCCAGATTTGGGTCGGCTGCAGTGGTCGCTAAAATATGGATATTGGCTATACCCCTGTTGAGCATATCCTAGGCATAGGCGTCAGTTTCTCTTTTAGCTGCGGCTAACACTCGCTGTTCCTGCAACTTTTTCATGCGTTTTCTACATTCGTGTGCTCCCCTACTGAACCATCCCCTCTTTTTCTGAGGAAATGGCTCTTCAGACTGAGCCTTAAACACAAAGATTCCTTCTTCAGTATCAGCAGAATACCCTGAGAGGGTAGGCTGAGAAGAGGAGGTGCCTTCGCTCCTAGGCGAACCAGACAGTTGACGATAAGCGTCAGAAGGTCCTTGGTCACTCATACTGTAAACTAACAAATAGTCAGATAACACATAACAAGAAAATACAATTATGCACGTATTTCCGTAATTTATTTCCTAACACTTTGAATTTTGATGTCAGCGGAACACTTCTGTGGCTGAATCAGTGGCATAGCTCTAATACCACCTTCTGTCACAACCCCCGATCCCAAATTCCCGGGAATCAGCGACCGTGAGCCAGTTTGGTGGTATCACGTTATTAATTAATCGATTTGGCAGCGGAAATTTTCATCAGGACCGTAGTTAGGAAATAGTAAATCAGAGTAAACCACCACTTTTTATAATATTAAACATATGGGTAAAACCCAAGTTTTTATTACAAACTGATTTACAGGGATAAATCCCACTTTATTGAAATAAACGCTTTCTTTTATTTAGGTAACTTTTATAGCCACTTTTCCAAGTCTTCAGTGCTGTCCAGCTGGCTTCTAATTGGCTTTCACATTGTGTTACCTGAAACGCGTTTTAAAAACATTTTGTCAGTGGGAAATACTGGTGAGTGAATCCCAGTTTAATCAAGAAATATTACTTCAATTTAAACTTAACAGTATTGAGGGAGATTACAATGTTTATATCTACCCAATTACTCATTCAGTACTGTCAATCCTGACTTGTGGGTCATATTACACATTGGCTAACTCTTCATTCAAGCACATATGACGACACGTGGTAACTTTTTAACTTGTTGTTATCCTGTTCTAAATCAGCAATATGTCGCTTTAACTTAGCAACATCCTCAATATAGGAATTAACAACATCTTATTTTATAGCATACATTCGTTTAACTTCTTTGGTTGTTTCAGAAAGATAATTCATTCTTGATTGAGCATATTTCATTTCGTCTTTTACTTTATCATATGACTCTTTTGTAATATGATATGATAATTTCATTGAGTCATATTCCTTTTTCATTTCTTGACAAGCAATTTCTTTTTGTTCGCATTCATTTGTCATTTTCAAAACATTTTCTTTCAAAACTTCATTTTCTTTTTCTAATTTGTTACATTTTTCTGAAAGTTTTTCATCATTTTCTTTAAAAACTTTTTCTTTTTCTAGCATCTCTTTGCATTTTTCTTTGAAAATGTTTTCAATCTTTGTGAATTCAAGATTTCTTGGTTTAAATTGTTCAACTTTTTCAGTACAAGCTTTGCACGATTCCATGCATTTCTTGCACTGATTAATCAGTTCCAAGTTATCAAAATCAGAATTTACCTCAGTGATTGGCACTTCGGTGTTTTCAGCAGCTTTTGTCTGCTTCTGATCAGCATCATTCAACTTTTCTTCAATACTGACTTCATCACCAGCATCATCTGCTACCAAATTCTCATTCTTTTCTTCGTCTTCTTCTTTCTTCACATCTTCTCCAATCTGCTTTTCTTCAGTAACAGTTTTCTTAACCTCTTCATTCACTTCAACTTCTTCGCTTTTGATTTCCTTCACAGCTTCAACTTCAACACCTTCTGTTTTAACCTCTTCAGAAGCTTTCTTCAGATTGTTCACCATCTCTTCAACATTCTTCTTCATTCTCTCTTCATCCCTTTTTCTTAGACACGATAACATGGCATATCTGATCTCCTTTTCATGCCTTTTAGCATATGTGTCATCTTCCATCACCTTACTATAGTACTCAGCTCTCAAAGGAATTATGAGAAGAATATCATCAAAGATTATGTCTTTCTTTGGAACAACCGGTTCTCCTTCTCTGTTGTAGTAGCACTCTCTCTTCTTATCTCATCTTCTGTTGCTGACAACACTTTCATACTCTTCCTGCATCTCATCCATTCTGTTGTAGACCACGTTTCTTTCTTTGTAAGTCTTCTCTCTCAAGATCTCTTCTCTTTGATCTCAACTTTTTCTTCATGGATTTCAGCAGTGTCTTTGTCTATGTTTTCATCTTGAATCTCAGCAACAAAAACATGATGCTGAGCCTTTGATGCTTTCCTACCATGAGCTGTTACAGGACGATCTTCATCTGGAAGAACTGTGCTCCAGTCAAAACCTTCATCGTGATGAATCACAGCATAAGCTCTTGAATTTTCTTTTGGTTTATTTTCAATCAACTTTGGCTCTTCTCTGCTTCGATGGTAGATCGCCTTTCGATAATAGTCATTGTTGAAAGGACGTTCATTTCCTTCAGCAACTTTAGAGTTTCTGCATTCTCTCTTGAAATGACCCTTTTGCTTGCATCTGAAGCAGGTCACTTTGGATTTGTCGAATCCAAGTTTTGTTGATGCACCTCCAAGCGATTGTTTCCCGGTAATCTCCATATACCTCTGAGCTCTGCGAATACAACTAGCTAAACACCAACGAATGTCAATAAGCTCCATTTCTTCCGGATCAATCTGGTCGTAGTCTTCTTTGGTCAATTCAGAATTTCCAATTTTACCAGCTACTAGACCTTCATATGACTCCAGAACAGATGCAAGAAAACTCATTTGCTGCTTAGTTGCATTGATGCTCATTGCGGGAGAATTCTTCAGTTTAAGAGCAATGTTGCACATAATTTCTTCAGCTTCATCAGAATTTGATTTTGAAGATGAATGATATCCAGAATGATGACTTGTTGACGTTGTTTGTGATTCTATCATCTTATCACCAATGAATGTTGTCTTTGGTGAACCAACGCCTTTCTTCGAAGGTCCACTACCTTTGTAGTACAAGCCTACATTCTGTTGATGTGAAGAACCAGTCATCTTGCTTTGCTTTTGTAGCTCCAGATCATGACTCTCTATCTTTTCAAACAATGCATCAAGAGAAATCGTATCATATAAAGCATCATTTTTCAAAATAAACACAAACGTTTGCCACTGATCAGCTCGTGGTAACGCTTCAATCACTTTATCGATAAGTCCCTCTCTTGTTTTCACTATCTCAAATCTTTCCAATTCATTTTTAAGATGACAGAATCTCTCAATCATTTGTCTCACTGTCTCTCCTTTTAGACTATCAAACAGATCAGATTCTTTTTTAAGTAAAGCAATTTTGTTCTTTCTAATCTGTTTACCCCCCTCAGCTTTAACTCGTAAAGCTTCCCAGACAGATTTTGACGACCCATCATGATTAAGTAGTGCAAAAATATCATTTCTGATTGTTGTCTGGATCAAAGCAATCATTCTATGTTCAGCTGCGAATTCTGCTTTGTCATCTCTCGGTAACTTCTTGAATGGAAGTTCTTCACCTTTATCATTTTTTGGTCGTTCGTACCCAAACTCTAAGCAGAACCAGCTTTCACGTGCATACGCTTTTGCCCAGTTAATAAACCGTTCTTTCCACCATGTGTAATCCTCAATGCTATCCAAAGTTGGTGGCTTTGATTGTGTTCCATAGAAGTTATCATGCTTGATATTTTCGTTGATCGCCTTCGTGGTGGTTTTTGGTGTAACATTTGTAATCTCAGACGATTCGGATGTGAACGCGTTGAAAAACGTGTTGTAGAATTCCTCAGCCAGGATGTAAACCTGGACAGATAATCAAACAAACACAATTAGTACAATCAATATCAAATAAACTGAAACTGACTAACACTCGATCGACGCGAAACGATCTTGACACAAAAAAAATTCACTTTCGAGCGAAATATGACACTTGAGCGAAATCAGACTTTGACCCTTAGAGCGAAATCACATGTATCTAGTCCACAAGAGCGAAATCAACAGATGTCTTGTTCACAAAAGCGAAATCTGATGTATTTGGAACGAAACCTCAAGGTATTGTGCCACAAAAGCGAAATTAGATGTCTTTGGAGCGAATCCTCAAGGAATACGTGACACAAAAGCGAAATCAGGATGACTTATAAGCGAAATCACAAGATGTTCGTATGAGCGAAATCAAGTCCGAGGTCAGTTTGGTCCATTTTTAGTCCGAATTTCAATGTCCAACTTTCAAGGGTTTATCTATGTCCAATTATCTATAATCTGTGAAATTTTGAGCGAATTTTGACCGATAAATCTCTCTGAAATGATGAAAGAAGGTGTAGAAGTCAGAATGAAGATGATATCAAGCTAAACACTTCTTCCTGAGCTCTGATACCACTTGTAGGATCGTTGTTTGACCCGACTGAGTCGGTCAGAAGAGCTTTATGTCCGGTTCAAAGGCGTAATCAGAGAACTGGATGCGAAAACAGCTTGATACAATAATATCTGTCACTTATATTGCTTTTAACATCAATTACAACCTGGACAGACTTTGGCAGCACTTCGTTACAATTCCGGAAGTCGCGATACCAACAAATGAACAGTGCACCTATTAATACTGTTGATGATTTCGCTTATGTGAACATGTTCATATAAGCGAAATCTGAAGTATCTGATTTCGCTTATATGGCATGTCCATATGAGCGAAATCACAACTCATAACCACTAACTTTGATTCTCGAACCTCGTGCACTGGATATCCTATCCTATCCTATTACATGATACAAGACGAAGTCAATAGACGTAATGCACTAACATCTTGGCCTATAAATACCCCTCATTCACCTCAAGCACACTTGATGTGACTGCTCTCGTCCAGCCAGACGCTATTTCACCATTTTCGCTCATTATCTCGCGATTCTTGTAAGTTTTCAACCCAAATCTTGTATTTTCTTGATCAAAACGGAATCCTACACCTTTCTATCTTTCAAATCTTAACTTTTAACCGTGAAATCAGCGGGTTTGAGGTGTTCTAGGATGATGTCATCATGGTGTTCTTATGAACTTCATGTTTTGGCCTCATTCCACCAAGAACAACTCAGATCTGAAGGATTTCCACAAAATTTAACAACATTTTCGTGCAAATCTACATTCAATCATGTGTGAGAGGATTGAAAGATGGTTTTCCAACTTTCTTTCAACTCCTTTACACTCAATGCACTTAAAAACCAATGGAATCGAAGTTTGTACCGACTTTTCTACTCATTCTTAGTGTTGAGTTGGTTCAAGATCTGATTTCTAATCAAGAACGGGTGATTTTCAGGATTAACAGGGGAAAACCGTTAAAAACGGCCAAACCTGATGGAACGGGGTGATTCCCGGCCATCAGAACAAGTCGGAATTGATGAGATTTCAGTTGTTTAGCACGAAAGCACACCGTCTCAGTCGAAACCACCGAAAAGACTTCGAAACTTAGTCAAAAACCAGCTGAACGGACAAGCTAACTGAACGAACAAGCTAACTGGTCGAACAGGCTAGCCGATCAGACAGGTTAGTCGATCGGTCATGCAAGCCGATCGGACAGCCCCTTCGATCGGACAGGCTAGCCGATCAGACATGCTAGCCGATCGAACAGCCTATCCGATCGGACATGCTAGCCGATCGAATAGGCTAGCCGATCGGATATGCTAGCCGATCGGACTGCCCATTCGATCGGACAACAGCCCTTCCGACCAGATTGTTGCCCAACTTCTTATCATGCTATCCAATGCTTATGCTATCGAACTGTAATCAGGGTAATTTCGGACACGCTCCCTTCAATCCAACCAAGTTGTGTTTACTAGTTAAACACCGACTGTGAGTATACTCGAATCCCTTTAAAATCATATTTTGGGTGTAACATACGTTTACAATAAATCAAGCAAATCGAATGTGTTCAATCAATCAAGCAAATCAAATGTGTTCAATTAATCAATTTATCACTTGCGAATAACTGTTTGCATAGATATACATGATGCTAGTTACATATGTGCTAGGACTTATACTCGTGACGTCCCACCACAACTAGTATAGTACTATTGCACCCGACGGGGTCTAGTTATGCCATCGAAGTCGAGCATCGAGGACTTAGCTGGTAGTATCAGTTTTGTGAGTATATATGTCGTGTATTACGTTTATGCATGTGGAAATTCGCAACAGTATTTTATCAATTATGCTACTATCAAAACTTGTATACTCGCCAGTACCTTTCGTACTGACGTTATTTTAACGTATGTTGCAGGTATATAAGTCGAAGTCTACATCAAATCAAGCTAGGAAGTCTAGAAACCCACGTAAAATCTAGGTTGTCGGATTTGTATTGTTCGAGAGGACAATAAATCTGTGATATCATATGTGATTGTAGTGTTTGTTAGTATGGGATAACAAATGTAATAAATATTATTGCAACATAGTTGTTATGATCTCTTGAGCAATCTGATTCGCCTAGTGTCGCGCCCCGATGATTCCGCCATCGGTTGGGGTGTGACAGATTGGTATCAGAGCCATAACTATAGGGAATTAGGTAATTTGTGACTCGACCTAGTCCGGTCGATGTCTTGAAATTGACCTAGTCTATAGTCTAAGTACCAACAGGCCGACTCTTACGAACTCGTTAGGGTTGTTTGGGCCAACTTGCTACTCTCGATCGAATTTGTTAAAAGTTACAACTTTGTGTGAACACCGCATACTACAGTTTCACACGAAGAGCCTTCCCTAAGGCTAGAATATTACTTAACCTTTCCTAAGGCAGACACAATACACATGTTTTCGAAAATACTCGTATAACAAAACCGAGTGATCTAGTTGAGACCAGATATGAAAACCAAGAACTCTCGATAAGATCGCTCACTCAACGTATTTTTCTAGCACGAGAACTCTTCGTTGAGCCAGGAGTGACATCCACGTCTCGACGAAAGGTCTCCATTTCGAAATTCTAGTGGAACTCTCAGATTTATTCGATGAGCACAACCACAATTAGGAACGAAGTTGTTAAGTCAGGGGTGAAACCCATACCTTAATCAACTATTCCACTCTATAAAATGGTTTACAAAAGCTCTCACCAAGGACTCGACCATAACGACGACTCGAGCTACATGACTAGGAGGACGAATGCCATGAGCTGCATCCCAGTGGAAGCATAAGTCTTCTAGGTCAACGCGTGTGCACGAACTTGCTGGGTATAGTGGGGTTACTTGGGTAGTCGACGCCTAAACACCCAAGGCATTCTAGCTATTTTTACGCCTGTGGCATCAATTACGTTTATGTGTTTACGAATTTAAACATTACGATTTACCGATTTCTCGATTTATCAGTTTTCACTCCCAGTTTTACGAACGCACAACTCGCACAACCATCGCAATCTAAAACAAAGACCGAATGATTGCAACAAAACTAATGACTAATTACTCGAATTCGCTCTCGCTATTTCCCTCTCCATCGCGTCCTCGCGAATTCTGCCTCGATATCTATGTGTAAAGGTGTAATCTACAGTTATATATATATACAAAATAAATCAATTGTGTGAGGACTTAGGAATCTTGTGTCTCCTATGTGGCTCCTATGTGTTTCATTAATACTATATCAAGTTTTGATCGAATCGAATCGCATCAAAAACTCAAAATTGCAACAACTCGCACAACCATCGCAATCTAAAACAAAGACCGAATGATTGCAACAAAACTAATGACTAATTACTCGAATTCGCTCTCGCTATTTCCCTCTCCATCGCGTCCTCGCGAATTCTGCCTCGATATCTATGTGTAAAGGTGTAATCTACAGTTATATATATATACAAAATAAATCAATTGTGTGAGGACTTAGGAATCTTGTGTCTCCTATGTGGCTCCTATGTGTTTCATTAATACTATATCAAGTTTTGATCGAATCGAATCGCATCAAAAACTCAAAAATCATTATGATCGAATCTCACTCCAAATCCTTCTGTCTAGATGCCTTCCAACAACTCTACCTCGAAACGAACAGCTAGGAGAAGATGTAACACCTCGAAAATTTGTGTCCAATAAATAAACGACACGTGTCACTTACGACAAAAGTATGGTAAACCCGGATTTAATTAAAAGATGTTAGGTAGGATTTTTAGACATGTCGACATGTTAATTTATACCTCTGAGCGACTCCATTATAAATCCCAAGACCCTAAACATGATTTATAAACATCTAATATATCTCGATCCGGTGATTACTAATAATAATGGATTCCCAAATTCAAAAATGGATCCTATGAAAAATAATGCACGTTAAATCTCCATTCATAAATCCTATCATTGTTCAATTCAATTACATTGCATAATGGGGTAGACAACTGATCAAGTATGGGTTAAAGGGCCTCATACTGACATTTTTCCAGACTCAAAAATCATGCATTGCAAGCTGTCCATTCAAATCATGAAAGGTTATTTTTTTTGCTTCTGACAAAGGCTTACGGACCGCAAGGGCCATGCCTTACGGTCCGTAAGGGGTGCCCAGCGACAGTAAGTTGGTTGTTGGCTGTTATAACAGTTAAACCGACATTGTAAGATATTTTCAGGGACATGGGCGACCCCTAACCTTTCCTAGACACTAGGATACACTTGTAAATGATCTGGATCACCCCATAGACTTAGTTGTCACCATCTTAGAGGATTTAGAACTCTATAAAAGGCCAATGAGTTGCAACATTGTGTTCACTCTTCATTCTGCATTCTTGGAGCTTCTCTGGAGCACAAGTGCCTTCTCTAAGCATCTCTGGTCATTCACTAGACTTCAATAAGTATGCTTAGCCTTTCTTAGTTTAGTTTTTGCTTAGTTATAGCTTAATTGTCAAACCGTCGTAATTAACGGTTGACTTAACGGTTAATCACAAATGGTCCAGTGATTAATCGAAACAAAGGTAGTTATATGTTGGTAATCGTGTGGGCATTAAACCCTTAAAAGGGCACCCTCTGATTCCCACTCTAACTAGTCCGAATGTCGAGTCAAACTTGCTTAGAAAATGTAGGATCGGATTGTGACCCAAATGAGTCGTTCAGAAGAGATTTATCAGTTTCAGATGCGGAAAATAAGAAACCGACAATGAAACAGCTGTTTATCACTCTAATCCTCTTTTGTATTGATATAACAGTGTTTACAGTCTAAGGAAATACCGGCAGCACCTCGGTATCACTTCACAAATTCTGTTACAAATGAAATGACAAGAATCCTATTTATACTACACATGGTTTCGCTTGAAACCTACTGAATGACATTCAAGCGAAATATTAACATGACTTTCAAGCGAAACAACCTAGCAATACAAGCGAAACCATCTAAAATCATTGGACCTTCAAAATTTTCAAGTAACTTCAAACGGTCAACTCCAAATGATCACCTCTCAAATGATTGGACCAATCAAACGAAGCCTCTCATTGGACCATTTACAATTTTGTCATATATGTGATGATGCATTAATGATGTCACTATTGTGATGTCATCATCAAAGATGATGACATATTCTGTGATGAAATCCGCAACGAACCCGAGACTCGACATAAGACGAAGACGACAGATGACTGCACCAACAGACTCCCCCTCAGATGTTGACGAGTCTTAAGTGTCGAGTCTTCAACGTCTTCAGTCTTTATCAGTCTGAAAAATCTCTGAAATATCTCACAGTGTAAGCATCCTCAAATCTTTATCTTCTCTTTTCATCATCATCAACAAACTCTCCACGAACAATCTCTACTCGGATGTCTTCAGACTCCCCCTTTCAATATGCTGGGATCGCAGTCTGGCACGTTGAAATCACAAAGTCTTCAGGTATCGGAACCTGGTTCTCTATCACTTAGAAACCTGCACATCCTCTACCTCACAATAAATTTTCTGATGATAACTTGTAAAAATAATCTCATCATCTAATGAATCTCTCGCAGACATTATACATTCAAAGAATGATTTTACAGTATTAATCTTTGAAGAACCACTTGAAGATATATCATTTTTTCAAAATAACACACTCTCCCAAACCATCTGTTCATTATGTTTAGCACTCGGAATTTTGAAAATTAGCTCTCCAACACCAGTTGTCGAAAATCTTTTTGTATTTTTCAAAAATTTATGCTAAAACACACTGAAAATCTTTTTGGATTTTTGACATAAGAGAAATAAAATGCAGTAAAGAAATATTTACAAACATTATTTTTGTGAGTTTGTGTAAGAGGATCATATCAGCTTATGAGACAAATCACCAACACCGTTAAGCTTGATTTCATTTTAAGTTCAAAACAATTTACCTAGATTGTCAGTATACTGGTCCACTTAAATTTTCACACAAAGTTCAACTGATCCGAGATACGATATTAATGTCTTAAGCACTTAAACTTATCCGTGTGTCCCACTACTTGAATATACTCCCGTATCCAGATCCCAATATTCAGTCTTACAGGTGAATATACCACAGATGATATCTGTAAGGGGTTAATTGCGAAACCGTGAGAGCTCAGGTCAGAACTTCCGTTCAGCAGAGAGATGACGGCTCGACTTTTGGTGGGTCCCCTTTAGAGGATCTTTTTTACAACAGCAATGACTATCAATTTTATTGTTTCATCAATTTGCTGAGGGCGGTGCTTTTTCAAGCATTTGCAGAAAGTATTATCCGGGGACTAGGTCAGTACTTCCATACAGTAGAAGTCCCGGGATAATACCCCAGATATCACTGAGCATAAAGACCTAGTATCTCAGAATAAGGGATCTTTCAAACAAGATTTCAGGGGTTACATATATATCCAAGAAGTTGTTACCCACATAATAAGCAAGTTTGAATTTTTACGGTTTATATCTCTTCACAATTTACTAAATGTGTAAAAATCTACTGACACATCCGCAGTAAGATTGTTTATCACTTTTAAAACTTTCCAATTCTTTAGCATGTTGTGATAGTCCGCTGATGTACTATCATTTCCTCTTTTTCACAACAAACTCATTTTTGGATTTTATCATGTTTTTGTCTTTTTCAAATTTTCTAATGTTTTTGGATTTTCTGAAATTTCTACTCCCCCTAAAATGCAAACACATTAACGAAAATTGAAAACAAACTGTACAGAAACATGACAACCGATATCAAATCGCATCAATTCGCCATTCAATTGGCATAAACAATCAGAACTCCCCCTATCAACAAACTATTTTCTCATTTAGATTTCAAAACACTTAAGTTTGTTTTAATCAAAATGATTTTTCCGGAAAATAAGTTTGGTTGATTTTACCACTTGTAGGTATATCAATACTAAGTTCGGGGATGTGGTTCATCATCTTGTCTCCCAATCACTTGTAGGAAAATGCAAGTACAAATTAATGTCCTTGATTTACCATATGCACAAGTATGCACAATCAAATCTTCTAACCACTTGTAAACAAACATAAACAAACCTTTTTTACCGTTTGCATGATTGACATTACCGTAGTAAATTCCTCAAGAAAGATGTCGATACCTGCTCCTCGCTTACCAACCTGGGAGCTCCGGCATAGTCCTTCAATTCCTGTAAAACTTTTAACAATTTCAAACACTTTCAAATTATTCTAATTAAACATGAAAGATGCTGATTCCTGATCCACGATTACCAACTTGGGATCTCCGGCAAAGTCCGGTGTTTTACTCAAACATAATATCCACCCAAGCCTCACCAGCCTTGGGTGACTTTGGAACACATCTGTCCCACCAACATTTTGATTTATAAAACTCTTTAGCACCCTTTACCTTTTTATCAACCATCTTCCCAAAAATGTGTTTGACTTTCCCGTTGAAAGCCTTTTCAACATCAAATTCTCCTTTATCAGCAAAGAATTGATTTGAGATCTCTACCTTTCCAACTTTCTTCATCAAATTTTCTTTTGACAGTGACGGAAAATTCTCATCGTTCACCACTGGAACGGAATTCACAATCTTTTTATCAACCAATGACTCCTCTGATTTTATGGAATCAGATTCATTGTCAGAATTACCCTCAGATTTAACAACCCATTTTTGTTTACTTAAATCACCTCTTTTTTTGTAAAACCTTTTTGAACTTTCTCCTTCCTCAGAAGTAGAATTTTCAAACTTTTTAACAATTTTTACAGATTGTTCTTTCTTATCAACACAAGTTTTTCTCAAAACAGAGTTAGAAGAAACTTCCTATTTTTGGTAGTTGGTCTTGGGGCAATTCCACGCTATGTGTCCAACTTCTTGCCATTTGAAACAGGTTCTTCTGTCAACTCTTTGAGCAGATTTTCTCACATTCTTTTTTACTTCAGCAAGAAACTCTTGATTCGATTGTTTCCAGAACGGTTTCTTCTGTTCATCCTCTGAACTTCCTCCTGAAACAAATTTTGTTTTTGGTTTATAAGTTTTCTGATTTTTATAATTTTCTGAAGAATTGAAACCATGACCTTTCTTTTTGAGATTACCATTATGGTTTGGTTTCTTTCGATAACCTGAACCATAACCGTAACCCTTTTTCTTGTTCAATCTCTGTTGAACTCTCGAAGTGTACTTTTTAGGTTTTTCAGTAAGATTTACATCTTTTATTTCAGAAATATTAATTTCTGTTAATTTGAAAACTTGTTTGATCATTTCAGTTTTGACACTTCTTATTGGAAATTCCTCATCAGAATATAATTTGTCTGAATCATTCAACGTATATGCTACTTTGACTGATCCATCATTCAAATTAGATTTTGATAACAGAAATTCTTTATTGTAAACCCTCTTAACCAGCGAACTCGGACTTTTCTCAGACGAACTCGAACTATCTGACTTAGAATCCGACTTTGACTCTTCATCCATATCCAACACCTGATCGACAACTCTTTTAACTAACTCAGACTCATGATCAGTGTTAGACGCTGTGAATGTAACATCAATATTGTCTGGTAGTTCATCAGTGATTTCAGACTTTAATTTGATGTTTAGAGCCTTGTCTACCCTTTCCTCATTTGGTTTCCTGGGGGAATAACTCTCAAAGATAGGAGGCGGACATCTGTTATACTTGACACTTGGTTTCTTACCAGTATCCTCTTCTTTTTCTTTCTTCTTGAAAGCTTCAAGACCTGCAACAGTAGGATAAACCCGATCAATCAGATAATCACAAGTAGTATAACTCAAAAGTAATCGGTTGATCCTTTCACTCTCGATTCTCTCAAGTTCCAACTCTTTCTTCAAATTTGCACAATCTTCAATGTAATCATTTATGACACTTTTCTTTGTCATCAAAGTTGCACTCATCTTGTCATTTGCCTTTTCAATTTCTGCATTCGTTCTTTTTAAACTGTCAACTGTTTTGTTCAACACGTCGTATGACTCTTTCACATACTTCACATCAGACAGTAAATCTTCCTTCATTTTCTCTAACTCAGCAATCCTTTTGTCTTTCTCATCACACTCTTTGCAAGATTCTGAACATTTCTCACAAGGCGTAGTAACTTCAATCACCTTTTCAACTATCTTTTCGACTTCGACAGTCTTTTCAACTTCTACAAGTTTCTCGACCTCAACAATCTTTTCAATTTCAACTATTTTCTCAACTTCCACGAGTTTCTCGACTTCGACAATTTTCTCCACTACTTTCTCTACTTCAACAATCTTCTTTATTGCAATCTCAGCAGTTGCTTCAACTTTTGTTTCTACAGCTTCAGTCTTCGCCTTTTCATTAGCGAGTAGCTTTGCTGTTTCTAGCTCTCTCTGCAATCGAGCAATTTTCTTCTGATTCAGCATCTCAACTTTATCTGCATAGAAAAAATTAAAACTGTCAGGATCAATGCTTTTTCTACATTTGTTAAGATATTCTTCCTCATCATCCGTATCAACATCACTTCCAAGATCTGGAAATATTGGAATCCTTTTCTAACAATCCTCATTTTGATCCAGAATCCTGGTAACAAGTGCCACATCAGATCTAGTTCCACTAGGTATATACTTGCCCCAGCTAAATCCCTGTGCCACAACCTCATCACTTTGGTCTATTATTCCATAATAAGCTTTCCTATTAGCTTCTTCAATCAATTTTCCATGAGCAGTTTGCGTTTCCTTTTGTTTAGGCTGTTGATCGATTTGATGAAAGATTGATTTCTGATAGTAATTGCTCTTTTCTTGACTACCAGTTGTCTCTTGGTTCTTACATTCCCGTTTAAAGTGACCTTTTCCTTTACATCGGAAACAGGTAACCTTTGACTTGTTAAAACCAAGTGGAGAAGTAGCCATTCCTCGGAACTCGTCTCTGCCAGTAATCTGTTGAAATTTTTCAGCTCTCTTTCAGGCACTAGCTAAGCACCACTTCACATCCATCAGCTCAAGCTCTTCTGCATCGATTTGGTCGTAATCTTCCTTCGTGAGCATCGGATTACCAATCCTTCCAGCAATCGAACTTTCATACGACTCTAACATGGCGACAAGAGATGCCATGTGTTGCTTTGCCACCTCAGGAGAAAGAATTTGACCATTCTGGATGTTCAGAGTCACATTGCACTACAGATTTGTAGAATTTTGCTTTTGAGGACTAGATGTGTTGTTGTTTGGATCAAAACTTGAGAATGATGAAGTAGATCTACCACTTTGAGTTGTAGTACTTGCATTTGGACTTGTAGAACCATCAGCACTGAATGCAGTACTAATCTTTGGACTTTGACTGGGAGTGGCCTCAAACTTGTTCCCTCGATAGTACAGACTGACATCTTGCTTTGCATTTGGATTTGTCATGATAGCTGTCTTTTGAATATCCAGCTCCTGCTCTTCAATCTTCTGAATGAATTGTGCCATATTCATACTCTCGGACTTTCTCATGAGTTTCACAACCATCAAATATGTTCCCCACTTATGCTGTGGTAACGCCTCAGCTTGTTTGGATCAAATAGTCAATAGAATGCTATTTTGCGATTTTATGCATAATCAGTAATGTAGATGGCGTGTAAACTGTTTTAACACTCATATAACATGATAATAAGTATAATAATTTGTCTAAGCTTGTTTGATCCGACCATTTACTGTATTGACCCGGTTCGGAACCGAAAGTCGCAAAACTTTGACTTTTTCTTTGACTCCAGTTCTGACCCGTTATGATATGATTTAGATATGCCTTAGGACTCTCTTAGGACCAGATTACATGATGGTATAACCCTCTGTGTCCGGTTCGTTGTTTATCAGAGTCGTTTACACATTTCCGTTAAATGCTTAAAAGTTGACTGTAACGCCCTTTTTACTTTAAAATGAGAATTTTGGACATGTGAAAGGACAATAACCTTAGTTACTGATTTCTAAGCATGTCCCTAAAATTTCACGTCAATCAGAGGTCCAGAATAGGAGTTATGCTAAATAGCGCAATTACGGAAACTTTAGTAATTAAGCGGCGCAATTAGCATAACGCCTATCTAAACCCAGATTTTGACACCAAACCTTTTACCCACTGATGTAAAAAATATTTTGGGATTTTTAAAGATTTTTAATTATTTTTAACCTCCTCATAACCTGCGGTTATGGCATCGGTTCGGTAATTACCGAATATACCCTTTTTAGACATAACTTGAGTTCTACAAGGTATTTTGACCCGATTCCGGTTACTACTGATTTTAAATAATAAATAGAGTATTTTGGACTTTATAAACTGTACGGAAAACTCAGATTTCCTGTAGAACTCAGAAACCTCTTTTATAATCTTTAAAACGGCCAAAATACCCCTACGGGGCGTATGTTGGACTTAAACTCGTTACGGGCATTATGGAAGGTATCCTACTGATACCACAACCTCTTTAAAGCATATTGACTAAGAAAACCTGTGTAGGACTCTTACGGTTACCCGTTACGCCTTTTGCGCACGGTTCGGTTTATGTAACTAGTTTACATAAACTAGCCGAAACGGGTCAAACCTTATCATTTTTACTTCGAAATCCAGAGTGTGGTTATTATACCCATATAAAACAAGTGTTCAAACTTGTTGGGTCCAAACCACATTCCATTCCCGGTTTTCGCCTTTCACGCGATTAAACCGTAATTATCCTTCGAAACTGACCGGTCTAAGTTAAGGCTAAATTAAAGACCCGTTAGGATTCTAATAGGTTGTTTAAACCTCCGTTCCAGAGTAGGAGACCAGTAAAAGAAACTTGCATTTTGTTTGATTGAGGATTAATACTTGCTCAGGTAAATACTTTTAACTTATTTTCCGTTATACGGGCTTGGGTTACGGTATTTAAAATACCGCTTGGTCGGGCAGTTGACCCCAACTCATTAGTAGTTAGGTATTATCAATGTGACCCGTTTAAAAATTGGTTTTGTTGGCTTTACGCCTTTGGGAGCTTAATGACCATGTCCCGGATATCCTTGGCATCATTTTACGAAATGGCCACGACCCCGACACACGGGTGTAGGCGTACACCTGTAATGTGTCTAAAATATTAAAGGTATAACCGTTGGTTTTCCCGCCACGGCTTTTATGCTTTGTGGCGTGTCTATTAACCTTAAACCCGGCACGACCCGGGCGACCGAACGCATAGTTAACATGTAATTCTTTTACAAGATTTGATTGATAAATTATCCCAAGTTATAAAGAGTTTGTGCCTTGTGCATTCAAATCAATTTTTATTAAACATTTTACAAATGTGTCGGTTGAATGTACTTACCAGTGTAAACTGACGTATTTTAATCAAAAAGGTTAAATGCAGGTTCTGTACGAAATAGGCTGGCCACTCCTTAAGCATCGTTAGAGTCTCGCAAGCTTGGGATGCCATATCTGTTGAACAATATTTATATTTCTATTTTGATCCCCTGTGGATTCATTTCGACTATTCGTGATACTTGGATATTACAATCGATGGTTGAAATATAAATCTATTATTTTGCTTCCGCTGTGCATTTAAATATTGTGGTTTGACTATATTGTTGCCAACTAACGTCACGGTAATCCCCCACCGGGCCCACCGGTGAGACACGTGGAGATCGGGGTGTGATAGGTTGGTATCAGAGCCAACGTTGAGTGAATTAAACACTATCATTATGTGTTTAATCTCTACGACACAATTGCACATACTTGAGTCTAGACAAGAACATAGGACAATTTCGAATTGTGATTCTAGTTTGTCTTTTATTGTTTGTTGTGATTTAAAATTTGCTTAAGCAGGAATCATGCCGCCAGCAATCAAAAGAGGAGGAAGAGGCAAAGGACTAATCACCACCCGCAATGATCACGAGGCTGGACCTTCAAACATGCGAGCTCCTTCCAGCACAAGGAGTGAAGATCCTCAGAGGCGCAGGAGGGATCAATTAGAGCCTGCTAGACGGTCAACTTCGCATAGTTTGACGCCCTCCTACCGTCACTCGTTTGGGCCAAACTCGGAAAACGATCCCGATAACCCGCAAGCTTCATATATACCTCTTCAGCGTTCCGCCTCTCACCGTGCTTTCGGTGACCCTACTCCTTTCTTCCAAGGCCGGTTTAACTCAGCGGACTTCATCCAGGAACCAGCAGGTTTTGGCCCATTAGGACAAGAGGATCACTTTTCGGAGGACAATGAGATGGATTTGGACGAGGATACGGATCCCGTCGAGCCTGTGCGCGATACGCCCACGCACCCTATAGAAATCTCTGACGGAACATCCTTCCACGGGACACCCTATCAAGGTCCCGACAGCTTCCAAGCACTATTCAACCAGCACGAGTGGTACTTCACACCCTCTCATCATGAGTCGCCTCATCAGCAACAGCAACAGCAGCAACAGGATCCCTCAGAGGATCCGCGTTTCGTGGCTGTCACGCCACCGCCTCCTCCGCCACCAGTTCAGCAAGCACCTCCTGATCCGCCAAGGCGTAGAAGATCAGGTGCACGTATGTCCACTCGAAGAGGGGAATTCCATTTCAGCACCCCTCGACACTCTAGTGGCAGTCATTATCCACCACTGCAAGAAGAAGGGCCTTCAAGCCCAGTCCAAGAGGCAAATTCTGCACCAGCTGCACCACCGCCGCCACCATTTGGTTATGATAACCCAATACCTGCGTACACCGGTCCCTCAGTGTATAACCCGTTTGAGCAGCCGTCTCGCACGCACTACAACTATAATTATGAAGCAGATCCATACGTGGTAGCGGCTAGGTACAACGCCCTCCATCCCGATAGACCTTATGGGGATCCTTGGGGAGAAGGATACGCCGCTCATGGGTATCCAGCACCTCCTAGACCTCCGGTTCAGCAGCCGTCGCAGCAGCCGCGTTTTTCGCCACCGGAGCAGGAGGAGATCCTCCAACGTTTGAGCAGATGGAAAGAGATTTTGAGGAAGAACGCAAGAGCTACCGTGGTTTTCTCAAAGGCCTAGCAAACCTGTTGAAAGGGAAGAAGAAGCGAGACCATTGATCTCCATATGTACTTCGATTTAGTCCCTGCGTGGACATTTGCATGTGTGTTTTAAGTCCCTGCGTGGACTTGTATTTCTGTCCTTGTGTGGACATTTATCCCTGTATTTGGTCCCTGCGTGGACTTGTTTTCTGTTAAACCTCTGTGAAGGTAATTTGTCTTTTGAAAAGTCCCGTTTAGGGCAGCGTGTAATCCGATTTTTTTATATATTAATGGAATGTTAAGTTTGTAAATTTCACTTGTGTTATTATATGCACTATATTATGAAATGAACAAGTCAAAATTCATTCCTTTTAAATTTAATCTGCCTATCAGTTATTAAATAAAGAATCTTAATGGTGAAACCTAGCCCTGTGTCATTAATAGGCCTGGTCAAGATGGTAAGACCTGATCAAAAGATTCAGTTTCCTGTTAACCTCTGTAAACATGTTAGCATCCATGACAAATGTGATTTGTTAAATTCATACGCGTCATTCTTATAAGAATCCTTCAAAGGATTCCAAAACCCAAATTAATGATTTGTAAATCAAGGGTTAAGTCGTCAGTAAAGATGACCAATTATCAAACATCCATTAGTGATGAAGTGCCTACGGGCCATACTTATTGTCATATAAGACAAAAGGCAGTTGTAGTCTATGACTCCCTGTCAGAAAAGGTAAAAGGACTACGGTTCAGACCTTCATGCCTTGATTCTCTGAAATCCTGGCTAATAATATATAAAACGTCCTCGTGACTAGGCTTTTGTGCCACTAACAATATTGTTTGTAAATAGGATAAGTTATATTCAAATCCTAAATGAAAGTAAGTAACAAATTAACCAGATGTGGTCTATGTTTACCATGGTTAATGAATTGCCATAAAAGACAATTCCATAATAAACTCCTAAATAAAATTTTGTCATTTTCCTCGGTGGCAGATCAAGATCTCAAATGGCTGACCCAAATGAAGTTAATAGTCATTCTAAGGAGGATGACAATGATAACGCCCAGATTCATATAACGGGTGCTGAATTGAAAGCTTTGGTAGACAACGCTGTTAAGGCAGCCTTAGATCGGCAGTACGAAGAGTACACCGAGTCTCGAAGCAGAACCCTATCTACACCACACTCAAAGCCAAGAACCCACTCTAAATCTCACAGCAAACCACCCTCGACTCCGTCTAAGCCTAAGAAGGACGAAGATAGGCACTCATCCAATGAGAATAGCGTGCGTCCTAAAAAGAAAACGGTCGATGACGCACCTCGCGCCAAGGGTTGCACGTATAAGTACTTTGTCTCCTGCAAACCCAGAGATTTTACTGGGGAGAAAGGCGCGGTGGATTGTATGACCTGGTTAGACGAAATGGACACTGTTGTGGACATCAGTGGTTGTGCTGAGAGAGACGTGGTGAAGTTTGTATCCCAATCGTTTAAGGGTGAAGCCCTAGCATGGTGGAGATCTTTGACTCAAGCCTCTGGGAATGCTGTTTTGTATAACATGTCATGGGAGGAATTTATTGATCTCATCAAAGAAAACTATTGCCCGCAGCACGAGGTTGAGAAGATAGAGTCTGACTTCTTATCGTTGGTCATGAAGAACCTGGATTGCCAGGCTTATCTCACGACTTTCAATACTCTGTCGAGATTGGTTCCGTACCTTGTTACACCGGAACCCAAACGGATCGGCCGTTTCATTGGGGGTTTGGCCCCAGAGATAAAAGCTAGCGTGAAGGCTTCTAGACCTGCTACCTTCAGATCCGTGGCGGATACATCTCTGTCTCTCACACTGGATGCAGTGAGGCAGAGGTCGTTGAGAAATGCTGATAGTGAGAAGAGGAAACGTGAAGATGATGATTCACGTAGATCTAACAAGAAGCATCAGGGCAATCGTGACCACAAGAAAGGATCAGAGACCAAGAAGAATGATCGACAGTCGGGCGATAAGCCCTTGTGCAAGGTTTGTTAGAAGCACCATTTCGAAAGGTGCAGGTTTGAAAAGAAATCCCAGCCGAAGGCGTGTGGGATATGCAAGTCCTCTGAGCATAGGACTCTTGAGTGCAAGAAACTCAAGGATGCAACTTGCTATAGTTGCAATGAAAAAGGGCACATCAAGACTAACTGCCCGAAGTTAGTAAAGAAGGCTGAAGATGGGAGAAAGACCAATGCGAGAGTCTTTCAGATGAATGTCCAAGAGGCTATCCAGAACGAAAACGTCATAACCGGTACGTTCCTCATTAATGATGTTTTCGCAAGAGTATTATTTGATTCGGGAGCGGATAAATCCTTTGTGGATGATAAATTCTGTGAATTATTGAAATTGCCTGTTAAAACCTTGAGTGTGAAATATGAAGTAGAACTAGCTGATGGGACTATGGGAACAGTTTCGACTGTGTTAGATGGATGTGTTATATCCATTAGGAATCACTCAGTTCCTTTATCCCTGTTACCCTTTAAACTCGCTGGTTTCGATGTAGTGTTGGGTATTGATTGGTTATCGCATAACCAAGCCCAAATTGTGTGCAACCAGAAACAAGTGGTAATCAAGACTCCGTCTGGAGAACCACTTACCATTCAGGGAGATACTCGACATGGATTGCCTGCTCATGTATCTATGCTAAAGGCATCCAGATGTTTGAAGAAAGGATGTGTCATTTATATGGCATAGGTGACTATCGGTGAGGAGAAACCCAGAATTGAGGACATCCCAGTCATCTCTGACTATCCTGAAGTTTTCACGGAAGAACTGCCTGGTTTGCCACCAGACAGGCAAGTGGAATTCAGTATCGACATCATTCCAGGAGTCGCGCCTATTGCGAGAGCACCTTATAGATTGGCACCCACGGAAATGAAAGAATTAAGGACGCAGCTAGATGATCTGCTGGCCAAGGGATTTATTAGACCAAGTTCATTTCCTTGGGGAACACCAATCCTGTTCGTCAAGAAGAAAGATGGTTCGATGCGTCTATGCATCGATTACCGAGAGCTGAATAAGGTTACAATCAAGAATAGGTGTCCTTTGCCTAGGATCGACGATCTGTTCGATCAGTTACAAGGAGCAAGCTACTTTTCCAAGATTGATCTGAGGTCGTGTCACGGCCCCCGACCCGGTTTGACCCGTTTCCGGAGCCGCGGGACAGAAATCCTGCGGTATTTTAATTTAGGCGACAGCGGAAGTCTTTTTAAAACAGGATCTTTAGTATTAAAACTGCTCATTACATAATTTAGGGATAAAACCCAGTAATTTACAATAATGTGATTTCAATGGAAATCTTTATTTTCCAAAACATGTTTCTTTATTTATTTACACTGAGCCACTTTTCTAAGCTGGTAGTGCTTCCTGGCACTTTTCTTTGCTCACAACAGATTACCTGAAACATGTTTGAAAAAGGTTTTGTCAGCGGGGAAATACTGAGTGAGTTCATTCAGTTTTTAGGAAATGACCCATAGTTATAAATTACAGCATAAGAGCGATTACAATGGTTCATATCTTATTTTTATCTGGCTTTCTGTCATAATGGTGACAATCACAATGGTGACGATGGTCATACCACTATTAGGTCAATGAACTCTAATAGTGACGTTTCTCCCTAGTAGGTCAATGAACCTAACTGAGAGAAATAGTAATGTGCACAATACCCCACTAACCAATAAATCAAGATATCCACGACTTAGTCCCTGTAATTATAATACTTTGAAAATAATTTGGAGTATTGTAAAAAAGTTGATAAAAAGAAGAATGACTCACTTTGCAGATTTAACGAGCAGTGTATAAGCTACTGATTAGCCTTGATTATTTCTAATAATGCACACAAAACAGGATTAGTGATCAATACAGCAGTTACGATAGTTTCCCGAGATCAAATACTCGCAATGAATGACCAAGTGCAATACTTCAACTCATTTATCAAAATGACAAACGACAAAGTATAGTACTTCAACTCATTATCGAATTATCGACAACGACAAAGTACAATGCTTCAACTCATTTATCGGATTACCGACAAACGACAAAGCATAGCCCAATGTGGGCGGCACTTAGACATTCTTTGAATGTATTGATTCCGGAAACTGAATCGTAATAGCGATCGAGTAATTACCCTGTTATTGCGGCAGAATTTCGAGATTATGTGGGTTTTTTATAGTATTTTAACGATATCTGGATGTACAAATTGAATTTTACCGTCGAACCAACGCAGGAAATCAAGTGCCAAACTCCTCTATTTATACTGGAAATTTGACACCGTCGCGTAGCGCGAGGGGGTACCCCTATAGGCGTCGCGCTACGCGAGTGACCACCCTACTTTCATAGAGTAGCCCTTCGTGCATGTAGGCTTGCTGTGTTGTCAGTTTCCTAAAATTCGATTTTTACAGATAGTTATGAAGATAATCGTTGGCTAGGGTTTATCCCCCTCTGAGTTTTAGGGGCCCTGATCCTGATTCTGATTGTTCTGGAAATTTTAGGGTTTGCGTAGAATCACTTGGGTGTCTCAATTAGAGTTTCCTTAATAGCTAATTACTATCCTAATTAGGGATTTTAGTGACAGTTGTTACATCCTCCCCACCTTAAGAAAAATCTCGTCCTCGAGATTCACTGAAATAGATGAGGGTATTTTCACTTCATTTCTGATTCCAGTTCCCAAGTATACTCTTGTTCTCTTCTGGATTCCCATTGGACTTTCACTAATACTAGTCGTTTGTGTTTGAGAAACTTAATTTTCCGATCTTCTATTTGTAGGGGTTTCTCTATCATTTATCTCTATATCTTGAAGAGGTACTACCAAGGATTCGCCTGATAGACGTTTCTTGAGATTGGATACATGAAACACATCATGTACTTCAGCTAATTCTTCTGGTAGTTGTAAATGATAAGCTACTGGTCCTATGTGTTGGATTACTGGTAATGGTCCTACGTATAAGAGACTTAGCTTCTTCTCTTACCGAATTTATAAATTCCTTTCCAAGGAAATACTTTCAATAGTATTTTGTCTCCAACTCGGACTTCGACGGCTTTTGTTTATGATTTGTATAGTTCTTCTAACCGTCTTCAGCCTTTCCTTCGTGATACTGAATATCACAGTTGTAATCATCGAGGATTTCCCTTTTTCCTCATGTTTAATTCTTGTTGCTCAAATATGTATCTTAAATTCTTATGACCCATATGGATAGTAAGCTTGCTTAGATAATGTTTCCTAATCTTAAGGATAACTTGTGGTTTCTAATTTTTAGGCTTACAAGTGGTAAGGCTTTCTTCGTGCTTTTGCAATTGCCTTGATGCATACATAATTACCTTTTTGTGTCGCATTACCATATATCCAAATTTTAACTTTGAAGCATTACCGTGTACTTTAAAATCTTCTGTTCCTTCTGGTAAGGCTAGCTAGAGGCTTCTTTTTATTTGGGTTTTTATTTAGAATTAACTGTTTAAGGATATACCTATTTAAAAGAATCCTTAATAAACTGCCTATAGTATTCGGCTAAATTTACAAAGTTCCTAATTTCCATTTAAAGATTGCGAACTCTTCCATTGCTATCTTAGCAGGATACCTTCATGATTCATCATGTGACCTTACGTGGTTTATTTCCTATAATCATAAATACTTTTCCGGCGGGTGCCTGGATTTTCTATAAAGTTCTTATCACCGAGAATTCGAGTAGGGTTGGTTACTAACCAATCTATTTCTAATACAACATCAAATTCGGCTAATTTCATAGGAATTAGTTTAGCGAAGAATTATATGACCTGAGAGTTCTTATATTTTCCTTTTTGCCTGTTTTGAGTGTAAAGATTTGTCTAAGTTAAGAGTTTGACAGAATGAAGTATTTATAAAACTTTGGTGTGCATCAGAGTCAGTTAATATTTTTTGTGTAAATATTGTAACCTAGGACGTACCGGCTATTACATCTGGAATAAGCTCTGTTTCCTGAGCAGTCAATTGAAAGGCTCTTGCATTCCTTTTTGCTTCTTCTGCAGGTTTGGCTTTAGTATCAGATGGTTTGTTTAGTTTTGGACAATTTGGCCTAAGGTGTCCAGTTTCTCCACAGTTGTAACAAACTGAAAATTTCTTCCTCCTGCAGTCTTCTTCCTGATGCCCCGGAATTTTGCAAAAATTGCAGTATCCTTTGCATCTTCCAAAATGCTTTCTTTTGCAAAAATTGCAAAATGAACTAGTAGAAGATTGCCCATTCCCTCCTTTCTTAAAATCGTTATGGTTATCCGAACGGATTACCTGGGTAATCTTTTGGGCTACTTCCTTCCTTCTATTTTCTTCTCTTGTCCGTACCAGTTCGTCAGTCAGAGTATTGGCTAAATCCACTGCAGCATCAATCGTGCGAGGTTTCGCAGCCTTGACGATGTTACGGATTTCAGAAATCAATCCCCAAATATATCGAGAAATAAGTACTGGCTCTGGCGAAGCCAGGGTTGGTACTACTCGAGCATATTCGAAGAATGTCGTAGTATACTTTCGACAATCTACATCAACCATTCGGTGGGTTAAAAACTTGTTTGTCATTTGTTCTTTTTCATATTCGGGACAGAATTTTCTTTCTACCAAGCTCTTAAATTCTTCCCAGTTCATAGCATACGCCATCCTTCTTCCTTTTGATTGTAACACCGTATTCCACCATTCTAGCGCTCCTTCTTTAAAAAGGTTTGACGCGTACATGACCTGATCATCCTGAGCACATTTACTTATGGCAATTACTGCCTCAGTTTTCTCTAACCAACGTAGTGCCGCAGTCGCTCCTTCGTTGCCTGCAAACTCAGATGGTTTACAAGCAAGAAATTCCTTGTAAGTGCAACCAGGTGTTGCAACTTTCATTTTCTTAGGGAGCGGTGCTGGTTGTGGTTCTTTGTTATGATCATTGCCTCCGTTTACGCTATTACTGAAGTTATCTTCAGAAATACGTTTGCTAGGAACAGGTTGTTATGGTTCTATTGGATTTTTAACAGCAGCAACGATGGCTGGAATAGCGTTGGCTATCCCTTGAGCTATCATTGTTGGAATAGTGTTGGCTATCCCTTGAGCAACGATATTTTCTATATCCTGCCTAGTCATATATTGATCCCCCGGTTGTTGCTCAGAATCATTAACCTCATTAACTGGTTCATTATTAGCGTTTTCCATTTGACAACTAAGTTATAGATAAATAATTAGTATACAAGAAATAATCCAATATCATACTTAATTGCACATAATCACGTATACGAACAAAATTTGTAAATTTTCTAAAATTTCATGCTTCTATATACAACCGTTTTATTATTTATCTTACACATACTGATTTTACTATTATTATTACATAATAACAGTTTCATAAATCCCCTATTCTTTTTGTCAACGATATTCTAGTAACTGTGTTCCCTCTTATCGTAGTTCCAGGAGATTTGTCCCCCAATCTCTTGGATCCTATTCCCAGTATCTATTAGTTTTTCACTAAAGCGAAGTTCAGCCGTATTCTTGTTACTTATTGGTGGATTTGGTAAAGGTTCTAGATGGAACTTGAGGAAAAAGCTTATAGGGATGGTTTTGTAACTGTATTTCATTAATTAACCATTCGTCTATTTGCGAGTGGATTGAAGGGTTTGGAATAGCTGGTTCTAAGTTCATTGGTAGTTGTGTTTCGAGAGAGCGATTAAAAATATTTTCATTAACAGGCTTAATAGTATTATGGCTTGCCATTATAGAATCTAATTCTTCCTGAGATGGTAACTTTTCAATTTGCCTGGAACTTTCCCCAATTTCTATTTCCTTGGGCTTGGGTTTCTTGGGAGGTAAAGCATCGAATTCTATAGGTTCTTCTATATCTGGTATATACCTATTGAAATCTCTGGAAACTTCTACTCTTACTGGATAGAGATTTAAATTCTGAAGGGCCTCAGACAAGTTACTCATGCTGTTTAACAAAAATAGACATAGTCAGAATTCATAAAATTTATAGAAAACTTTTTAAATATTAGTTTCTACTGGGTACTATTGAAATTTACATCATACGAGGTTTTATTTGAAAATTTTATGATTTTCTTAATAAGACTTCTAGATTGTAGATAATAAAGGTACTAATACTTGAGTCAAATTATTTAAGAATTTGCATGACTTACTACATTGACTAGCATATAAAGATCTGCTCATACTGTACACAATTAGTCAGATAAATAAACAAATAATCACAAAATAGCAATTAATGGAAATTAAGTATTTTCTAAATACTTAATTGGCTTAAATCAGTGGCTTGAGAAGTGGCTCTGATACCACCTTATTTCTGTCACGGCCCCCGACCCGGTTTGACCCGTTTCCGGAGCCGCGGGACAGAAATCCTGCGGTATTTTAATTTAGGCGACAGCGGAAGTCTTTTTAAAACAGGATCTTTAGTATTAAAACTGCTCATTACATAATTTAGGGATAAAACCCAGTAATTTACAATAATGTGATTTCAATGGAAATCTTTATTTTCCAAAACATGTTTCTTTATTTATTTACACTGAGCCACTTTTCTAAGCTGGTAGTGCTTCCTGGCACTTTTCTTTGCTCACAACAGATTACCTGAAACATGTTTGAAAAAGGTTTTGTCAGCGGGGAAATACTGAGTGAGTTCATTCAGTTTTTAGGAAATGACCCATAGTTATAAATTACAGCATAAGAGCGATTACAATGGTTCATATCTTATTTTTATCTGGCTTTCTGTCATAATGGTGACAATCACAATGGTGACGATGGTCATACCACTATTAGGTCAATGAACTCTAATAGTGACGTTTCTCCCTAGTAGGTCAATGAACCTAACTGGGAGAAATAGTAATGTGCACAATACCCCACTAACCAATAAATCAAGATATCCACGACTTAGTCCCTGTAATTATAATACTTTGAAACTAATTTGGAGTATTGTAAAACAGTTGATAAAAAGAAGAATGACTCACTTTGCAGATTTAACGAGCAGTGTATAAGCTACTGATTAGCCTTGATTATTTCTAATAATGCACACTGTGACAACTCTGAACCTATCTTTGTGTAATGTTTATGAGCATGACACGACCACATGAACTTGATTGACTAAACGAATGATTATTGAATGCTATGTGATAGGTGTTTTAATGAGTGTGTACACGACATGTTATGTGTATGAATATATGTTACATGAACTCGAACCGCACAACATGAATGAAACGCACAACGTTAACCCGATCGCACAATGTGTGTATTGCTAAACCGATCACACAAGCCTATGGGCTCTGACCCATGCAACTCTCGGCCCATTTCCCCTTGAACTCGGAACGCATAAGGAGCCCATGATGGGTCCGGCCTTCTTCTCATACGTATAACCTCTTGTTTAGGTTAACACTTCTCACAACTTGCAAAACATCAACACACACAAAACCCTAGCTCTTCTCTCCCTCTCTCCCTCGTTTTGCTTGGAACTCGACGACAGCCACAACTCTCTCCCTCTCGAAGCTCTTGTCTTGGCCGATTCCCCTGTCCTCCTTCTAATCGGTTAGTTCTTGTGCCTTTTGATTGTATGTTGTTGATGCTATGATCTATGTGTTTTGCATGATGTTTATGTAGCGATGTTCCTGTGAATTGAGTTATATGATGATATGCTATGAACCGAATAGAATGATGATGAATGTAATCAGGGAATGCATGATGGTTAATGATATAAACTGATATTGATACTCTTGTGGTCGGATTTGCATGAGAATAACCAAAGACTGATTCGATGATGTTTGCTAAATTATTGTTGATGTGCTAGTGAATAAGGTTATGGTGATCGGCTACATGCTCATGTAAATCGGATAGTTGAATGTTCTAGTTATTGTTCGTGTTATGATGTTATTAGGGTTCTAGAGATTTGATGGTAACAAACTGGTTTGATCGATGATTGCTAAAAGAATGGTTGAAAACTTGTTGATTGGAACATGTTAACTTGGAAACAATATAACTAATTCAGTAAATTAAGGAAACTTGTAACTGATTGCTGGAAACTCGCACAAGAGTCCTTGGTCGCACAAGGACCCAAAGCACACAAGATGTAGGACGCACAAGCTGATGGGTCGCACAAGAGGCCCTGACCGCACGAGGGGCCTCCCATAGCACAAGTTGGGCTGGGTAAACATACTGGGTTGGGCTGTACGGGTCACACAAGCCCAATTCCAATCACACAAAGCACCTAGTCGCACAACCCAGTTCACTCGCACAATGTAACCCCAGTCGCACAAGATTGTATAAATCGCACAAAGTATTATGTGAACTTCTTTACTGTTGGGCCAATGACATGGGCTGGGTATTAGAGACGAATCGCACAAGATGTTTATTCATTTGTTATCTGGGCCGTATAATATTTATTGGGCTGAGCTAATCCCGATCGCACAACCCAACCGGGTCGGGCAAGCCCATCCGGATCGCACAAGTTGTTTTATTGTTGGGCCGTAGGTGTGTAGGCTATTTATTTAACCATGTTGGGTTTACTTAATGTTTGGGTCAGACTGATCCTAGTCGCACAAGGCTTTTGGTTGGGCCGAGTATTTTTATGTTTGGGCTTTCTAATCGCACAAGACTTGAACACTATTTGTTGGGCCGTTTTCTGTTTAGATATTGGGCCGCTTGTTACTGGGCTTTACCTTTGGTTGTGTATACGTGTTAGCATGATATGAACTTGACTGACAATATGTGATACATGTTTGCCATGATCTATACGTGTCTGTAACGTGATTAACTCCGTGTAACTATACGTGCTTTACTCGAATCAAACCTGACACGTATGATAAACATGCTAGGACGTGGTTGATCACATTGTAGCTTAACTGAATCTTTTTGTGTATCATACCGAGCAATCCCAGGTGAGTTCATTGCATTTTCTCAAGCATGCGTCCCGGTGGTTTGGGACAACTGGTAAACATTTGGAAGGGAAACATTGGGTAAACAACTTAATCGGTTTTGGTTATTGCCTGGAGGGCAATGGGGTAATTAGTTGATAGCGCTATTAGGTGGGAGACCTCACACCGGGCCGTAAGGACGGGGGTGAACTAATTATCTGGGTTTCACTATGGTTGTTTAGAGGCACACTCCTCGGTTACGTAAGGGCGTTTCCCCTAGGGTAACTAACTGAACAACATAGTGGGTTGCTAAGAGGCACACTCCTCGGTTACGTAAGGGCGTAGTCCCTAGGGTAACTAACTTGAGCAACATCGTAACGCAATATTGAATCACATTAACATATATCTGATAAGACAACACGTAAGCAACACTTTGAACTCACCAGCGTAGTCTGACACACTTGTTTGCATGCTTGTAGGTTGTTAACGTTTGGAACATGGACTTGCTATCTGGGAGTGCTGGAGTGGTCATGGATCGAGACTCTTGGGTGACTTATAAACGTTACATTGATTTTGAATGTTATCATGAAACTATTACTAAACGAATTAATACATGCTTCCGCTACACAACTTTTGAGAATTGATAACATGTTGACATTTTATATTAGTAGTTAATGTCATGACTTGTTTAATATCTATCATTGGTTCAATGTGATTGGTGGCTCGAACTCTGATGCGTAACACGCCTCGCGGGGTTTCCGCAGGTGGAATTTTGGGGGTGTTACACACACAAAACAGGATTAGTGATCAATACAGCAGTTACGATAGTTTCCCGAGATCAAATACTCGCAATGAATGACCAAGTGCAATACTTCAACTCATTTATCAAAATGACAAACGACAAAGTATAGTACTTCAACTCATTATCGAATTATCGACAACGACAAAGTACAATGCTTCAACTCATTTATCGGATTACCGACAAACGACAAAGCATAGCCCAATGTGGGCGGCACTTAGACATTCTTTGAATGTATTGATTCCGGAAACTGAATCGTAATAGCGATCGAGTAATTACCCTGTTATTGCGGCAGAATTTCGAGATTATGTGGGTTTTTTATAGTATTTTAACGATATCTGGATGTACAAATTGAATTTTACCGTCGAACCAACGCAGGAAATCAAGTGCCAAACTCCTCTATTTATACTGGAAATTTGACACCGTCGCGTAGCGCGAGGGGGTACCCCTATAGGCGTCGCGCTACGCGAGTGACCACCCTACTTTCATAGAGTAGCCCTTCGTGCATGTAGGCTTGCTGTGTTGTCAGTTTCCTAAAATTCGATTTTTACAGATAGTTATGAAGATAATCGTTGGCTAGGGTTTATCCCCCTCTGAGTTTTAGGGGCCCTGATCCTGATTCTGATTGTTCTGGAAATTTTAGGGTTTGCGTAGAATCACTTGGGTGTCTCAATTAGAGTTTCCTTAATAGCTAATTACTATCCTAATTAGGGATTTTAGTGACAGTTGTTACAGGTCGGGGTACCATCAATTGAAGGTCAAGGATGAAGATGTGCACAAAACTGCATTTAGGACTCGTTATGGTCATTTCGAGTTCCTAGTAATGCCTTTTGGGCTCACAAATGAACCTGCCGCATTCATGGATCTCATGAATCGCGTTTGTAAGCCTTACTTGGATAAATTTGTCATTGTCTTCATCGATGACATCCTCATTTACTCCAAAAGTCAAGTTGACCATGAGAAGCATCTCCGATGTATCCTCAAATTGCTACATCAAGAAAAGCTTTATGCCAAGTTCTCTAAATGTGAATTTTGGCTACGAGAAGTCCAGTTCCTTGGACATGTAGTCAGTGAGCGTGGTATCCAGGTGGATCCCGCTAAAGTTGAAGCCGTCATGAACTGGCAGGAGCCGAAGACACCTACGGAGATTTGCAGTTTCCTAGGTCTGGCAGGATACTACAGACGTTTCATCGAAAATTTCTCAAGAATTGCTGCACCCCTAACTTCTTTAACTAGGAAGAAGGTTAAGTTCGATTGGGGACCAAAGCAGCAAGAAGCTTTTGACATCCTCAAACAAAAGCTGAGCAATGCTCCAGTATTGGCATTGCCAGAAGGAACGGAAGAATTTGTCGTATATTGTGATGCATCGCACACCGGTATGGGTTGTGTGCTTATGCAGAGGGGCAAGGTGATTGCCTACGCTTCGTGACAACTAAAAGTGCATGAAAAGAATTACACCACCCATGACTTGGAGTTGGGTGCCGTTGTATTTGCACTAAAGCTATGGAGGCACTATTTGTATGGCATTAAATTCGTGATCTATTCTGATCACAAGAGCCTCCAGCATCTGTTCAATCAGAAGGATTTAAATATGAGGCAGCGACGTTGGATGGAAACTCTGAACGATTATGACTATGAAATAAGATACCATCCAGGCAAGGCCAACGTAGTCGCAGATGCCTTGAGCCGGAAAGAAAGAGTAAAACCAATAAGGATCAATGCCAAGAGCATTGAAATCAAGAACAGTCTAAATGAGAGATTGTTAGCTGCACAGAAAGAAGCTATGACAGAAGCCAATTATCCTAACGAAAAGCTAGGAGTAACTAAAGAGCAGTTATCCTATGGAAAGGACGGAATTCTAAGATTGAATGGAAGAATATGGGTTCCTGTTTATGGAGGCCTTCGTGACGTTATCCTTCAGGAAGCCCACAGTTCACGATATTCCGTTCACCCTGGTGCTGATAAAATGTACCAGGACTTGAAGGCAAATTTCTGGTGGGTAGGCTTGAAGAAGTCTATAGCCACCTATGTGGCAAAGTGTTTGACCTGTGCGCAAGTAAAAGCTGAACATCAAAAGCCGTCAGGCTTGCTACAACAGCCTGAACTTCCTGGGTGGAAGTGGGAAATGGTGACGATGGACTTCATTACCAAGTTACCAAAGACAAAGAAGGGAAACAATATAATATGGGTAATAGTTGATAGACTGACTAAGTCAGCACATTTCCTACCCATAAAGGAGACTCATAGCTCCGATATATTAGCCTAGTTGTTTGTAGACAAGATTGTAGCCCTTCATGGCGTGCCTGTGTCTATCATCTCTGATAGAGATACCAGATACACGTCACACTTCTGGAAGAGTTTCCAATAATCTTTGGGCACACGGTTGAACTTTAGTACGGCTTACCACCCTCAGACGGATGGCCAGAGTGAGCATACAATCCAAACGTTGGAAGACATGCTTCGTGCATGTGCGATCGACTTAGGTGGTAGTTGGGATAACCACCTACCATTGGTCGAATTCTCCTATAACAACAGTTACCATACGAGCATTAATTAAGGCTGCACCTTTTGAAGCTCTATATGGTAGAAAATGTAGAACGCCCGTTTGTTGGGCAGAAGTTGGAGATATCCAGATGACAGGACCTGATATAATATTTGAGACAACGGACAAGATTGTCCAAATTCGCGAGCGATTGAAAGATGCCCGGGATAGGAAGAAGAGCTACGCAGATTTGAAACGCAAGCCTTTCAATTTCGAAGTAGGCAACAAAGTATTGCTTAAGGTGTCACCCTGGAAGGGGGTGATGCGATTCGGTAAGAAAGGCAAGTTAAGCCCGAGATATATTGGACCTTTCGAGGTAATCGAACGTGTCGGATCGGTTGCCTACAAATTAAACTTACCGGAAGAGCTCAGTGGTATCCACAATGTGTTCCACATCTGTAACCAAAAGAAGTGTTTCGCTGACGAATCAATGGTTATACCGCATACAGATGTACACATCGACGAGAGCTTAAAGTTCGTTGAAAAACCGGTGTCGATCGAGGATCGACAGGTCAAAAAGCTTCGAAGGAAGTATATACCGATTGTGAAGGTAAAATGGGATGCCCGTAGAGGTCCCGAGTACACGTGGGAAGTAGAATCCACGATGAAAGAAAAGTACCCTCATTTATTTCAATAAATCTCGAGGTCGAGATTTCTTTTAAGGGGGTGAGGATGTAACACCTCGAAAATTTGTGTCCAATAAATAAACGACACGTGTCACTTACGACAAAAGTATGGTAAACCCGGATTTAATTAAAAGATGTTAGGTAGGATTTTTAGACATTTCGACATGTTAATTTATACCTCTAAGCGACTCCATTATAAATCCCAAGACCCTAAACATGATTTATAAACATCTATAAAAGGCCAATGAGTTGCAACATTGTGTTCACTCTTCATTCTGCATTCTTGGAGCTTCTCTGGAGCACAAGTGCCTTCTCTAAGCATCTCTGGTCATTCACTAGACTTCAGTAAGTATGCTTAGCCTTTCTTAGTTTAGTTTTTGCTTAGTTATAGCTTAATAGTCAAACCGTCATAATTAACGGTTGACTTAACGGTTAATCACAAATGGTCCAGTGATTAATCGAAACAAAGGTAGTTATATGTTGGTAATCGTGTGGGCATTAAACCCTTAAAAGGGCACCCTCTGATTCCCACTCTAACTAGTCCGAATGTCGAGTCAAACTTGCTTAGAAAAAGTCAATAGAATGCTATTTTGCGATTTTATGCATAATCAGTAATGTAGATGGCGTGTAAACTGTTTTAACACTCATATAACATGATAATAAGTATAATAATTTGTCTAAGCTTGTTTGATCCGACCATTTACTGTATTGACCCGGTTCGGAACCGAAAGTCGCAAAACTTTGACTTTTGCTTTGACTCCAGTTCTGACCCGTTATGATATGATTTAGATATGCCTTAGGACTCTCTTAGGACCAGGTTACATGATGGTATAACCCTCTGTGACCGGTTCGTTGTTTGTCCGAGTCTTTAACACATTTCCGTTAAATGCTTAAAAGTTGACCGTAACGCCCTTTTTACTTTAAAACGAGAATTTTGGACATGTGAAAGGACAATAACCTTAGTTACGGATTTCTAAGCATGTCCCTAAAATTTCACGTCAATCAGAGGTCCAGAATAGGAGTTATGCTAAATAGCGCAATTACGGAAACTTTAGTAATTGAGCGGCGCAATTAGCATAACGCCTATCTAAACCCAGATTTCGACACCAAACCTTTTACCCACTGATGTAAAATAATATTTTGGGATTTTCAAAGATTTTTAATTATTTTTAACCTGCTCATAACCTGCGGTTATGGCATCGGTTCGGTAATTACCGAATATACCCTTTTTAGACATAACTTGAGTTCTACAAGGTATTTTGACCCGATTCCAGCTACTACTGATTTTAAATAATAAATAGAGTATTTTGGACTTTATAAACTGTACGGAAAACTCAAATTTCCTGTAGAACTCATAAACCTCTTTTATAATCTTTAAAACGGCCAAATTACCCCTACGGGGCGTATGTTGGACTTAAACTCGTTACGGGCATTATAGAAGGTATCCTACTGATACCTGTCACAACCCCCATCCCCTATCTCAGGAGCGGGCGGCCGTGAGCCAGTTTCGGTGGTATCGGTGTTTATTGTTTATTAATTTGGCAGCGGAATTTTTCATCAGGACCGTAGTTAGGAAATATTTTATCAGAGTAAAACCACCATATTTTAATAATATTAAACACATGGGATAAAACTCAAGTTTACAGTACACACATTTTCATAGGAATAAATCCTATTTTATTTAATAAAAACATCTATTTTACTTTAGGTAACTTTATAGCAACTTTTCCAAGCCTTCAGTGCCCTCCAGCTGGCTTTTATTGGCTTCACACTAAGTTACCTGAAACACGTGTTTAAAACATTTTATCAGCAGGAAATACTGGTGAGTGAATCCCAGTTTAATCAAGAAATATGGATTCAATTTAAACAGTATTGAGAGCGATTACAATATTTATATCTACCAAATTACTCATTCAGTACTGTCAATCCTGACTGGTGGGTCATATTACACATTGGCTAACTCTTCGTCCAATGGTAACGTTACTCACATTTTGTATACAAAACTCCAACATACCGGCAGTAATTGTAGAATTACAAAGACTCAGTCACTGCTAAATTGCATTGTAAAAAGGTTAAGGTTTTGTAAACACTGTTAACAAAAAGGAGATTACTCACATTGCTATTATAGGGCTTTCCTTTGCGATTCCCTGGTTATAATCTAGGTAATAAACAATGCACACGCGTTAGTATAATAACCCATTTTAACATTAGTAATACCCTCCCCGAGACGGCATTCCAACGACTACGTCGGGCAGAACCACGACAGCCGTTACGGAACCCTAGATCAATCGGGCAGAGTATCTAATACGTATCCAGGGGTTATGATACTTATAACGAGGCAGAGCTTCGCTAATTAGGGGTATTAGATTCGAGTATAATGCCCACTATTTAATTTTGAGAGAGAAAGAAATGATTTTGAACGAAGCAGACTGAAGGCACGATGCCTCTTTATATAGTGCTGAAATATGTCTTCCTCGCGGCCCGCGTAACATTAGGGCAGGGCCTACGCGGCCCGCGTCAACCCTGGTCAACAGGGTAGCTTGTCCGGGTCATTGCCTAGCTTCGACATGTGTTGGGCCACGTAGCGGCCCAAAGCTGCGCCACCTTTTGGGACTCTCGCGGCCCGCTTTAACTTATATTTTCTTGTTTTTGATTATTTTTAATACTATATTGTATTTCGGGCTCGGTTTTCACATACGGGGTGTATTTTAGGAAGTGTAGGGTGTCAGAAAAATATTCGGGAGGGTTGTTATATTTTGGGTACAACTCCTGGATTATTTAATAAAATATATAGTGTACTCACATTAAGTATAGTAACCCAATTCTACTTTATCCCTACGTCACGAGACAGAATCCCAACGAATTTAGGCAGAGCCTTGACATACGTTACGGGGCCCTACGTCACTTGGACAGGGTATCGGTGCTCAGGGGTTACCATACTTAAAACGGGGTGGGGCTTTATAGTATGGAACTATAGATTTAGAGAGGGATCGAGAGGGATGAACAGAAGCTATTGTTTGAATGTTGGTTTCTATATATAGTAAAACTTTGAATCGTATTCATCACGTTTACATTAATTGCAGCTCTTATAACTTGCCACGTACTATACATATGTCTATTTGATGTGAAGCTTTGATTTTTAGGGATAGTAATATTTTAATATATGTATTAAAAACTTACCTACACTTTTTGGTTAAATGTAAGTTTTGATTTATATTAAAACGTAACTTATACTTGTTTAAATGTAAATTTTGATTTTTTATTATATTATTATTTTATATATTATATTTAATTTAACTGCTTCATTTATTTGGCGCTTATCACTTGCAAAATATGACGTTTTATAAAATAATAAATATGCCATTAGGACGAGCATCTTTTTATCTACATTTTGAACCGAGTTTCATTAAAAACGGAGTAGGTTCAAATATAATGTATTTTTATAATTTAATTATTAAATGGTTTATACGCTTGCCCAAAATACCTCATATTGGTTAACTTTACCCATGATGCCTCCTTTTAATAACATAAGTTTATATATTTTATATAAATAAAAATTTTGGGAATGTTACATCCTCCCCACCTTGTTTTAAATCTCGTCCTTGAGATTCCCTGAAATATAGAAAAATACTTTTAGTTTGTTATGATCCTAGTTTATTCTGGTCTTTGCTTTAAACTTTGACCAGAACTATTCTCTATGTTGTGAGATTCTTATCTTCTCAAGATTTCTTAATGAAAGTAAATTATTAGCGTAAGTGTTTAGATGTGTTGTGTCTTCGCACAATTTTTTTTTTAGTTACAGATTTCCTAATGCGTTTAATAATTACAAAAGGAAATCTTATACTTTCCATGGCGTCCCAACTTATAGGGTTCCCGTCGTTCGTCTTGTTGCACGAGTTTCGAGACTGATGATCAAACGAAATAATGTTTGATATCGAAATTTAGAGACGTATACGAGAGATTCCTAATAAATAAATCTAAAATTATCATTGACATACTTGTTCATGATTTATTCCTAATTGTCAATCAATATAGTCTTTGGATTTCCTCATAGACATACATATCCATATAATATTTCATATACTGTAGTATGCACATTATCCATAATGTAAACAGACTCACAAGTGTCTGGTACTATTTAGGGAATTCCATTATTATCACACATACCCCATCTTACCCGGTCTTGCCGGAGAGGTAACCCCATCTCACCCGGTCTCGCCGGAGAGGTAACCCCATCTCACCCGGTCTCGCCAGAGAGTCTACCGCACCATGCCCAGTTTTACCGGAGAGGTAATTATCATGGTATTTCCCATAAATAGACTTCTCTCAAATCAGGATTTTGAAAGTACATCGTTTATTATAGTTTGCATCAAGAAACAAGGAAATCAGTATTCTCATGATGGATCATATTCTGGAACCGAGTAGTATCAACAAACAAGAAATAACAGTGGCCAGTTGTTATCGCTTATTTATCATACTTGCACTGTTCTAGTCATTATCCTCACGGGATACCAATAACCATCACACTTTATCTATGCAAGCAATTGGCTTATCTCAAAGCTTTATACTAAGGCATTCTTCTTAGGTTCAAGTCTAAATACTGTTCTGGTTGTTACTAGTGAATATCAAAATCCCAACTCTTTTATTTATGCATATAAAATCTTAGATCTCGTTACAAGGAATATTTCATTGAGACAAATGTCATTTTAAAACATAGTAGGTTTCATGGTTTATTCTTATAATAACTTCATATTTTCATATGAAATACCAATGACATTTCTTCTTATGTTTATCTCACAGAAGATATTATATTGGGTATACCATCAAGAAATTCTATTGGGTATATGCATATATGTGTATAAAATTTCAAATCTCTAGTTAATATTAAACTTACGGAATATATACACATATATAAAATAATAACTATACATCCGATGGTACCAATCATCCAGCTTATTTCCATGACTTTATTTTATCCTTTTATAAAAGTAGTATATTGAAATAAATTTCTGTCAAATAAAAAGTTTAGGGAAATAAATTACTCAAAATATGAACTTTCTGGACTTATGGGAATAAAATTATTTTTAAATAGTGGGTTGAACCATAAAGTATCAAAACTTAACTATCAATTTATTGTATATTATATTATTTATTCAAAGCAGTACTTGTGGTAAGTAATACAGAGTTTGACGTTTCTAAAATTGATTCTAACTATATTTGAGTAATATACATGTATTGAAATATGCATGTATACTTCATACAATAATAATTTATTTAAAGATATTACAATATAAAAATTGTAATCTAATTTTTTTTTATAAAGTTTTATAAAGAACAAACGTACTAAACACACATTTGAGTCAACTATTCTTATGTGGGGCATTCATGTTTAATTCTAGTGTAAGAAAAATGAATGTTTAGGAGCGTGCCGGGTAAAATAAATAAATAGATACTAAATTATTGATTTAAGTAGGATAAGAAAGATGTTTTCACTGTTGCAATATCCTTACTTTTAAAAATTTAATTATCTGATCTTTTACCATAAGTAAATGTGCAAGGATCAAAAATATACAGTATATTATTTTCGTATAGTATAATATACTTATACTTATGAGAAGATAGGATATTCTAGTAAAAAGATCTAATATCCTTATTTTAATAAACTTGCGACGGACTTATAACATAAGTGCATATACTATATTATACACTATATAATACTTATTAAAATTTATTACACCATGATATTTAATTAAAATTTTAGATATAAAATATATCTTTTACTTACTGTACTATCTTATAGTAAAATATATTATTCATATATCATTGTAAAATGTTTTATCCTTATACTAATAATATAAAAGATACAGATGAACTCAAATATTATGGGTTATAAGATTATAAGTGTAATATATAAGTAAAAAATGTGTTTGACTTACTGTACGAGTCGAATATTTGAAAAAATTTATATTAGATTTTAGATATCAAATTATTTTCCAACCGAAAACCGTGTAGGATAGATACCCATATGTACTAGTGGATTTCTATTTTTTTTCTGTCAAACTTTAACACATGTTTGAAAAATGAATATTTCCCTCAAGTATTTCGTTAAAGATACTCCAAAGATGTACTATAAATAAATTAAATTTTAAACTAATAAATTATTTTGAGAAAGAATATAAAAATAATTAATTTATGGTTTTAGGCAAGCCAACAAACCATGTGTTAATATAAAAACCAAAATCAAAAATTTCACAACTACTTAGGGTAAGTTTAACATCCAATTTATCAACTCCACTCATTTACTGATATTGTATTATAGTGTATATATATACATTTCAAATGTAATAGTATTTTATTATTTAACTATTATATATTAACCAGCTGACTTGAATATTTTTCTTTATAACTTAGGATACAAAATCCTATAACAAATATGGCTGGTAAATCTTATAATTAATTATTTTCGAGCATAAGACCTATCTTGGACATACCTTAAAGATTTGTAGAGATGTTTTTCAATATTTAGTTAGTCCTTTCTACATAGTCCAACCAACCCAAATCTCTTAAAAATTTTAAATGATTTTATTGAATCATGAATACCCATCATATTCATTTAATATTCTATTTTATTACTAAATATTTCAATAGAAACTTTTAGAAGTAATTCCAACATCAATTATTTCATAAAATTATGAAAGTATGAAGTATTATGGTCAACTAGTTATAAACCAGAAGGGATAAAATGGAATAGTAAATTGGTACATTTGGGTTTCAAAACTTGCTTTGGCTAAATCCGCTAAAGCAATCTTTTAAATTTTATTAATTCTTAAAATCCTTTCAGTTACTTTAATAGTTTTGGTTTTAAATATAAATTATTTTGAAATACTATTATTAAAACTATAAAGTTTTAAAGCTTTATACCATATATTTCAATATGTATTCTAAACCAAAGTAAATGATTGGTTTCAGAAAGAGAGTCATAAATATGACTGCTTTGTTAATAACCAACTTAGTTTGAGGTATATTATGATATTATTTGAGTGAGTGGTATTAATTATCACAGACAAATTTCTAGTACAAACATTTGGGTACAATCATAAAATAGATTGATGAACACTGCAACATATATATGTATTTATTACAAACTACAACTGGAATTCAAAATATACTAGTGATTACGCATCCATAACTTATTTTAGTCTGTCTAGGTTATAGGAGTATTATGCTCAACATGCTTTTATGTAAGGTTTATTCCATCTCCTGTTTCTACCAAGTTGTTATCTAATGGGCAAAGTTCCTTTAAAATTTCTAGTTCATAGGTGGCATGGGTGCTGGTACTAGTTTGGTGGTGCAACTATTTAATATAAGTTAGCATTTACTGCTGTAGTGACTAACATATGGAGATTTACCCATTGTTCATCTAATTCCTCTTCCCATGGTAGTTTATTGTCTGTTTCCAGAGTTTGTGTATTTATTTCCTTATTAATTATCACTTCCTTTGGTTGTGACTTCTTTATTTTCTTTATTTTCTCTTGACTTTTTCTAATAATTCTACCTCTCTTCTTGGTGGTAAATGGTTTCTTAGACCGTGCCTTACGATTAAATATTCCTTTCTTAGTATCTGCTGAGTATCCTGAGGGATTTGGTTGACATGAGGTTCTCTTATCTTTTGGTAAACCATCTAATTGACGATAGATGTCCGAAATTCTTTGCTTACCCATATTGTAGACTAACAAATAAGCAAATAATATAAAACACATAATCACATAAGTTATTTCCTAACACAGAATTTAAAACTTAAGTGTTAGCAGAACACTTCTTTGGCTTGAACCAGTGGCATAGCTCTGATACCACCTTCTGTCACAACCCCCGTCCCCTATCTCGGGAGCGGGCGGCCGTGAGCCAGTTTCAGTGGTATCGGTGTTTATTGTTTATTAATTTGGCAGCGGAATTTTTCATCAGGACCGTAGTTAGGAAATATTTTATCAGATTAAAACCACCATATTTTAATAATATTAAACACATGGGATAAAACTCAAGTTTACAGTACACACATTTTCATAGGAATAAATCCTATTTTATTTAATAAAAACATCTATTTTACTTTAGGTAACTTTATAGCCACTTTTCCAAGCTTTCAGTGCCCTTCAGCTGGCTTTTATTGGCTTCACACTAAGTTACCTGAAACACGTGTTTAAAACATTTTATCAGCAGGAAATACTGGTGAGTGAATCCCAGTTTAATCAAGAAATATGAATTCAATTTAAACAGTATTGAGGGCGATTACAATGTTTATATCTACCAAATTACTCATTCAGTACTGTCAATCCTGACTGGTGGGTCATATTACACATTGGCTAACTCTTCGTCCAATGGTAACGTTACTCACATTTTGTATACAAAACCCCAACATACCGGCAGTAATTGTAGAATTACAAAGACTCAATCACTGCTAAATTGTATTGTAAAAAGGTTAAGGTTTTGTAAAAACTGTTAACAAAAAGGAGATTACTCACATTGCTATTATAGGGCTTTCCTTTGCGATTCCCTGGTTATAATCTAGGTAATAAACAATGCACACGCGTTAGTATAATAACCCATTTTAACATTAGTAATACCCTCCCCGAGACGGCATTCCAACGACTACGTCGGGCAGAACCACGACAGCCGTTACGGAACCCTAGATCAATCGGGCAGAGTATCTAATACGTATCCAGGGGTTATGATACTTATAACGAGGCAGAGCTTCGCTAATTAGGGGTATTAGATTCGAGTATAATGCCCACTATTTAATTTTGAGAGAGAAAGAAATGATTTTGAACGAAGCAGACTGAAGGCCCGATGCCTCTTTATAAAGTGCTGAAATATGTCTTCCTCGCGGCCCGCATAACATTAGGGCAGGGCCTACGCGGCCCGCGTCAACCCTGGTCAACAGGGTAGCTTGTCCGGGTCATTGCCTAGTTTCGACATGTGTTGGGCCACGTAGCGGCCCAGAGCTGCGCCACCTTTTGGGACTCTCGCGGCCCGCGTAAGTGTTAAGGGAACCTTACGCGGCCCGCTTTAACTTATATTTTCTTGTTTTTGATTTTTTTTAATATATTTCGGGCTCGGTTTTCACATACGGGGTGTATTTTAGGAAGTGTAGGGTGTCAGAGAAATATTCGGGAGGGTTGTAATATTTTAGGTACAACTCCTGGATTATTTAATAAAATATATAGTGTACTCACATTAAGTATAGTAACCCAATTCTACTTTATCCCTACGTCACGAGACAGAACCCCAACGAATTTAGGCAGAGCCTTGACATACGTTACGGGGCCCTACGTCACTTGGACAGGGTATCGGTGCTCAGGGGTTACCATACTTAAAACGGGGTAGGGCTTTATAGTATGGAACTATAGATTTAGAGAGGGATCGAGAGGGATGAACAGAAGCTATTGTTTGAATGTTGGTTTCTATATATAGTAAAACTTTGAATCGTATTCATCACGTTTACATTAATTGCAGCTCTTATAACTTGCCACGTACTATACAGATGTCTATTTGATGGGAAGCTTTGATTTTTAGGGATAGTAATATTTTATTATATGTATTAAAAACTTACCTACACTTTTTGGTTAAATGTAAGTTTTGATTTATATTAAAACGTAACTTATACTTGTTTAAATGTAAATTTTTATTTTTTTATTATATTATTATTTTATATATTATATTTAATTTAACTGCTTCATTTATTTGGCGCTTATAACTTGTAAAATATGACGTTTTATAAAATAATGAATATGCCATTAGGACGAGCATCTGTTTATCTACATTCTGAACCGAGTTTCATTAAAAACGGAGTAGGTTCAAATATAATGTATTTTTATAATTTAATTATTAAATGGTTCATACGTTTGCCCAAAATACCTCATATTGGTTAACTTTACCCATGATGCCTCCTTTTAATAACATAAGTTTATATATTTTATATAAATAAGAATTTTGGGAATGTTACAATACCACAACCTCTTTAAAGCATATTGACTAAGAAAACCTGTGTAGGACTCTTACGGTTACCCGTTACGCCTTTTGCGCGCACGGTTCGGTTTATGTAACTAGTTTACATAAACTAGCCGAAACGGGTCAAACCTTATCATTTTTACTTTGAAATCCAGAGTGTGGTTATTATACCCATATAAAACAAGTTTTCAAACTTGTTGGGTCCAAACCACATTCCATTCCCGGTTTTCGCCTTTCACGCGATTAAACCGTAATTATCCTTCGAAACTGACCGGTCTAAGCTAAGGCTAAATTAAAGACCCGTTAGGATTCTAATAGGTTGTTTAAACCTTCGTTCTAGAGTAGGAGACCAGTAAAAGAAACTTGCATTTTGTTTGATTAAGGATTAATACTTGCTCAGGTAAATACTTTTAACTTATTTTCCGTTATACGGGCTTGGGTTACGGTATTTAAAATACCGCTTGATCGGGCAGTTGACCCCAACTCATTAGTAGTTGGGTATTATCAATGTGACCCGTTTAAAAATTGGTTTTGTTGGCTTTACGCCTTTGGGAGCTTAATGACCATGTCCCGGATATCCTTGGCATCATTTTACGAAATGGCCACGACCCCGACACACGGGTGTAGGCGTACACCCGTAATGTGTCTAAAATATTAAAGGTATAATCGTTGGTTTTCCCGCCACGGCTTTTATGCTTTGTGGCGTGTCTATTAACCTTAAACCCGGCACGACCCGGGCGACCGAACGCATAGTTAACATGTAATTCTTTTACAAGATTTGATTCATAAATTATCCCAAGTTATAAAGAGTTTGTGCCTTGTGCATTCAAATCAATTTTTATTAAACATTTTACAAATGTGTCGGTTGAATGTATTTACCAGTGTAAACTGACGTATTTTCCTCAAAAAGGTTAAATGCAAGTTCTGTACGAAATAGGTCGGCCACGCCTTAAGCATCGTTAGAGTCTCGCAAGCTTGGGGTGCCATATATGTTGAACAATATTTATATTTCTATTTTGATCCCCTGTGAATTCATTTCGACTATTCGTGATACTTGGATATTACAATCGATGGTTGAAATATAAATCTATTATTTTGCTTCCGCTGTGCATTTAAATATTGTGGTTTGACTATATTGTTGCCAACTAACGTCACGGTAATCCCCCACCGGGCCCACCGGTGAAACACGTGGAGATCGGGGTGTGACAGAAGAGCCAAACGAAGCGCCGATAAGAGGATTGCCTCGCTTGTGACCAGAGAAGTGGTCAAGCTCATTCCTCAAATTGTCGCTCACGTGCACTCTCTCAGCAACTCTCGAACCCCGGAAGACGTTAAGACGGAACCTGCTTTCCTCTAGAAACACTTCAAAGCCTGTGATCCAATGCCTTTCACGGGTGAAGGAGGTGTTTCTCAATTACTCCAGTGGTTCGATGACATCGAGGTTACCCTTCGTCAGAGTGGGTGCCCCGAGGATTTCCAAACTACTTGCGCTACCGGAGTATTTCAATCGCGAGCACTCGACTGGTGGACTGTCGAACGTAACAAACGTGGGATCGCCGCAACTTATGCTCTCTCTTGGAATGAGTTGAAAAAGCTCATGAAGGAAGAGTACTGCCCTCCTCACGAACTTCAGAAACTCGAAGACGAATTTTGGAAAATCAAGCAAGACAAAGGTGAAAATGCTGGCTACACCGCAAGGTTCAAACAGCTTAGCGTAATCTGCCCAAGTCAAGTCGACACTCCAATAAAAGCCATTGCGAAGTATATTCGCGGCTTGCCTGAGTGTGTGGGTGATTTCGTCGAAGCTGCAAGACCTGCTACCGTCGAAGAAGCATATCAACTGGCTGCAGAGGTTAACGACAAACGAGTCTTGGGTGGATTCTTCTCCAAGAATCCAGTCAAACAGGCTCATCCAGCAATAGTCGTTGATTCCTCTGGCGAATCTACCAACGGTTCATCTGACGACTCCCATGAGAACTCTTCTAAAGAACCTTCTGACGATTCCTCTGACAACTCTCCGAAGGATTCTTCCGACGACGCCTCAAGTGGATCTTCGGATGAAGCCTCCGACGACACTGCATCATCTCAAGAAGTTCAGCCTAACCGCAAGCGAAAGGAACCAAGCGTGGAAGAGATTCCGAAACCTGAGCCGCTATGATCTGCTCCAGTTCTTGCGAAACGGGCATACACTAGAAGCCATCCTCAATGCCTCAGGTGTACGTATCATCACCCACCCAGAACCAGATGTCCAATCTGCGCAAATTGCAACAAGTATGGCCATTTTACTCGGAACTGTCACTCAGGACCACAGCCTTGAAGAACTTTAGCAGCAACAGCATGAGTCTTCCATAACAACGTCATTTTGTTTCTATGGTTGTTGTAATCGTACGTTTTATCGCATTTACATTTGTGTGGAACCTACGCATCAATAGACGCAATGTGGATTCTACTTCTTTCTCGTATTCGCGCACAAATCTATATGCTAGCACTATGTACTATATAATGCATTTCAACCCTACTATGCGTTCTTGAGATAAGGTACGATATACGTGCAAGAATCAACTAATCACGGGTGCACAAGAGATTATCTTGGTTAGTGCACGGAGATCGTAGTGAATTTCAATGATGCCTTTACGTTTAGGGCATGGTTAAGTGTGGTGGATACGCCGCTGGTACTTCCTATATATAAGCGTCTTGACCATGTCTGACAAAGTGTGACACCTATTCACAGGGCGCAGGCGTATGGTGGAAACATGACGATGTTTCGCCGTACTAACCGAAGTTTTGTGAAGAAAGTGCCATGTGGAGTTGGAACGTAGCCCTATTATACTATTATTGTTATACGGTTATTATTGTGGTTATTTTCGACACACTACAAATTGATCGCAAGGCGTAACAAAACAAAATCGCATCGCTGCGAGACTTTCGTAAGTCTGCGAACGCAACGCAATTACCACATCGATGAACCTGGGTAAGTTCACCCCGAAGAGCCATTGGAGCAACGCAAGACTAGTCGTAAGTCCATATCGAAACCCAATCGCAGTTTTGCTAGAATCTATCAAGCATCGCACTCACAACTCTTTGTGCTTATCGTCGAATCTATCTCGCAAATCGATATCAATTATATTGTATGAATCGTGGTCTCTACTGTGTGAATCATCATACCGCTTAATAATCATTGCTATCACTCCTAGTCTTTTGGTGTTATCGAGTTAAGTAGCACACACGACCTCGCTTCACGAGGCGAAACTTATGTGTTTAAAACGGCAACGTTTTAACCATATCAATGGACCTTCGTGGAAAAAGGCCATGTGGGGCTCAATGTTAGTCGGAACTCTATGATATTGAGGAATCGAATCAACATTCGTCTATCGCTATTAGCCTATCGCTTATCGCTTGCTGCGAATCGTTCTCGCGGATCGCTAGACAAGTGTCGCAAATCGTTCGTCGCTCTCTGCTTAAACGTTTTTCGCGCATAGCTCATCGAAACGATACTCCTATCTCTCGTCATTCGTGTTATCAGTAACATGTTAACTCATGTGACCTCGCTTCACGGAACAAAACTAATAAGGCTGGAACATGGCGATGATTCAACCATACTAGCAGAATTTCGTGGAATAAGGCCACGTGGGGTTAACATTTGTGATATTCAATCTAATCAAATCGCATGTCTCCAACGTTCGTAATGCGTCGACCGTCGCTTATCGCCCTTGCTTGTATTGCCAAGCCAAGTTTGAAGACGAGTTCATCATTCAGTCTACCCAATACATCTACCGAGACTTGATTCGACCCATCCTTGTTTGGGTCGAGTCATCGCAAATATGCTATGTCGACACGCATGACACTGTCCCACAAAACGGAAACCATACGGATAAAACATGATGGATGCACCACTGGTGTCTCCTATATATAAGTGTTTTACCCATATTGCCGAACTTTCGTAGAAGGGTGCCATGCAGGGCCGACTTCAGAATTTAAAGTTTTGACAACTATTTAAAACCTTGTGAAAACGAGGACTTTTCTTATAAATTTTTCTAGAAATTTTTGTAACCAAAACGAGATTTCTGGTGACGTTGGTGTAACAATCGACTCAAGTTAACACCGGGTGACGAGAAAATTTCGTAAAATGAGTTTTTCGCCCCAAAATCTTTTAAAAGTAACCCTTCTCATAGCGCTAACGTGGACATTGATACAATCAACACCGCACCATGAGAAGATTTTCATAAACAAACAATACCAATTAGTTAGCTTTTCAAAGATTCGTACGTGTGTGTGTATGTGCCGACTTACTACCCAACCAGTAGTTGTGTTAGCTCAAAATCCGGATTCTACCTACGAGGTTCACCGATTTCGGGATAAACCAGAAACACCGTCCGAACCGTCCACTGATCGGATTTAGGTGATTCCTGTTCGGTCAGGAGAACCAAGTAAGTACCAAGTTTCCGTGGTTTGACTCGTCCTCAAAATACCTCGATAAAGCTACAGAACAATCAAAACAACCAAGTGAAAGACGAATAGGCCAGCCTGGTCAAGGTGCCGATCGATCGGGTAGTTAGCCGATCGGGCGAACGACCGGTCAGCCAAACGGCTAACACTTGGGTTCCACTCAGCCAACCTATCTGAAGCTTAAGTATTGAAAGAAGTGCTAACCGATTGGACTACCAGCCGATCGGATTACCCTTCGCATCATGAGATACTTGAACTTCAAAACTTATTCGATTTTCAACATGTTCGATACGTTAGGAATGCCACCCGATCGAACTGTTGTCTGATCACATGATATCTTGCTAAGAACTTGCCTTGTTGGAGTACCAGCCGATCGGGTTGTTAGCCGATCGAACGATTGTCCGATCGATCGACCTGAAGGGTAAGGATACTTCAATGTTTTCAAATGCTGCAACTAAAACTTCAAAAGTCAAGCCATCATGCGTCCTCAAGAAAGAAACCATCCAATCGGACGACCAACCCGACCAAGCGGATTGTAACTTTCACGGGAAGCCGGCCAATCGGACTACTGACCGATCAACCAACTGACCAATCCAACGACTCTTATGTGTGTGTCATGGAACTATTTCTACTTGTGTGTGTGTACTGTCGCTTTGGTTATGTGTGCTGTCAATTCGCGCCAATTTTCAAAATGCTCTCGTATGTCAATTCTAAATCGATCGCTCGCTATCTTGTCGCTATTACCGATACTCTCATTCGCATTCAATCACCATCGACCATACTGGTGGATTAATTTCGGGACGAAATTTCCTAAAGTAGGGGAGACTGTAACAACCCGCACTTTTGTGCGTTGTTACTAATCGCTATACTCGTTACGCCTAGCACCAGAGATTTAGATCATGATGTATCAATATGTATTATAATGCTATATCCCAGTATTTTCAATATCGAATCACATCAAACATACCAACGCTCACGGTGACATCAGATCAGGCCTGTTCTAAACCCTCGTTGATGGTCGTGATGTGTCGCAATAATTGAAAGCGCACCCGAGATCACGCACAACTCGATTATCGCAAGGTGAATCAAAACATGGATAATTACGTATGGACCTATTATATATATATATATAATAATTAATGATAATAACAGTGGTGTTGGTGAAGTTAATCGAATCGAATCTAATCGGCTCAAATCAAAATCGAAAGGTGTTGATGTATACTGATGAATAATAATAATAAATAAATAAATACAAGTTTATGTACGGACAAAACTATCGCAACGCTTGAAACGAAACGCCGAAACGCGACTTGCCGAAGGACCAGTCGAAAGGCTAGGCCGGCCGAACGGCCAGGCCAGCCGATCGGGCTAGCCAGCCGATCGGACGATCTGTCTTTCCTTCCTTCCTTCCTCTTGGCCTATAAATACCCCTTATTCACCTCAAGCACACTTGATGTGACTGCTCTCGTCCGGCCAGACGCTATTTCACCATTTTCGCTCATTATCTCGCGATTCTTGTAAGTTTTCAACCCAAATCTTGTACTTTCTTGATCAAAACGCAATCCTACACCTTTCTATCTTTCAAATCTTAACTTTTAACCGTGAAATCAGCGGGTTTGAGGTGTTCTAGGATGATGTCATCATGGTGTTCTTATGAACTTCATGTTTTGGCCTCATTCCACTAAGAACAACTCAGATCTGAAGGATTTCCACAAGATTTAACAACATTTTCGTGCAAATCTACATTCAATCATGTGTGAAAGGATTGAAAGATGGTTTTCCAACTTTCTTTCAACTCTTTACACTCAATGCACTTAAAAACCGATGGAATCGGAGTTTGTACCGACTTTTCTACTCATTCTTAGTGTTGAGTTGGTTCAAGATCTGATTTCTAATCAAGAACGGGTGATTTTCGGGATTAACAAGGGAAAACCGTCAAAAACGGCCAAACCTGATGGAACGGGGTGATTCCCGGCCATCAGAACAAGTCGGAATTGATGAGATTTCAGTTGTTTAGCACGAAAGCACATCGTCTCAGTCGAAACCACCGAAAAGCCTTCGAAACTTAGTCAAAAACCAGCTGAACGGACAGGCTAACTGAACGAACAAGCTAACTAGTCGAACAGGCTAGCCGATCGGACAGGCTAGTCGATCGGTCATGCAAGCCGATCGGACAACCCATTCGATCGGACAGGCTAGCCGATCGGATAGGCTAGCCGATCGGACAGGCTAGCCCATCGGACATGCTAGCCGATCGAACAGCCTATCCGACCGGACATGCTAGCCGATCGGGTAGGCTAGCCGATCGGACATGCTAGCCGATCGGACAGCCCATCCGATCGGACAACAGCCCTTCCGACCAGATTGTTGCCCAACTTCTTATCACGCTATCCAACGCTTATGCTATCGAACTATAATCAGGGTAATTTCGGACGCGCTCCCTTCAATCCAACCAAGTTGTGTTTACTAGTTAAACACCGACTGTGAGTATACTCGAATCCCTTTGAAATCATATTTTGGGTGTAACATACGTTTACAATAAATCAAGCAAATCGAGTGTGTTCAATCAATCAAGCAAATCGAATGTGTTCAATTAATCAATTTATCACTTGCGAATAATTGTTTGCATAGATATACGTGATGCTAGTTACATATGTGCTAGGACTTATACTCGTGACGTCCCACCACAACTAATATAGTACTATTGCACCCGACGGGGTCTAGTTATGCCATCGAAGTCGAGCATCGAGGACTTAGCTGGTAGTATCAGTTTTGTGAGTATATATGTCGTGTATTACGTTTATGCATGTGGAAATTCGCAGCACTATTTTATCAATTATGCTACTATCAAAACTTGTATACTCGCTAGTACCTTTCGTACTGACGTTATTTTAACGTATGTTGCAGGTATATAAGTCGAAGTCTACATCAAATCAAGCTAGGAATTCTAGAAACCCACATAAAATCTAGGTTGTCGGATTTGTATTGTTCGAGAGGACAAGAAATCTATGATAACTTATGTGATTGTATTGTTTGTTAGTATGGGATACCAAATGTAATAAATATTATTGCAATATAGTTGTTATGGATTATCTTAAGCAATCTGATTCGCCTAGTGCCACGCCCCGATGATTCCGCCATCAGTTGGGGTGTGACGTTGTGACCGCACGTGATGCCGCGTGATGCGGCGCATGTACATTAGGTGACAATTGGTGGCATAAACATTCAGAAAACTTAAATAAGAGTAATATGAAGTAATTTTAGTACATCAAACAGGAACAGTTCGGTTAGTTGTGTTTAAGGTAGGCTCGATATCCTTTTCGTTCTCAACCGACATTTGTTGGAGCGATTTGCCGTTAGGTTTGGGAACAAAAAACGTAATTAACAATCGTAATGCATTGACCACAACGAAAATGATGAGGGTGTACCTAATTCCGATACCAGTAGGATAACCAGCGTCGCTAACACAATTGAAATGTCCACCACACATTTCACTTAAAATTTCGGTAAATGACTTTTATTTTATTTATTTTAGTCAGGTCCTATTTTGAAAACTAACCAAACGAAGTTATTCTACATCGCTTATTCGATTCATTTATTGATCATTTCTTAAAACAACCTGTTTTGACCCGTACCCAAATCTGTCAAACCCCATTTTTACCCGAACCAAAGCGACCATCTTTTAAAACGACCCGACCCGTTCTGACATGTTACCCTTTACGAAGATTTTTTAGTTCTACATTTAGTTAATGAACTTAAGTTTAACCATAAAAGGGTTTCTTTCGTTTTTTTTTATGTTGTATGTATTTCAAATAAACACCAAGCACATTCACAAACATATGCAGAGAACATAAGACACCTGCATTGGATGCGGCAGAACCAATAACTATTTTGATGCAGTGACGGACCCATTATTTTTTTCTACTGGGTTCCCTTTTTTCGGTGTAAGAATTTTTCAAAATGAAACGTTAAAATTTTTGGGTCGGTCGTTCTTCGTGCCGAGTCGGGGCTAGGAACATAAGCCTAAACCCACACTCACATAGCACAATTGAAATGTCCACGAGACATTTCACTTTAAATTTTCGATAAAACGTCTTTTATTTTATTTATTTTACCCGGGTCCTGTTTTGAAACCTAACCAAACGAAATTACTCTACATCGCTTATTCGATTCGTTTATTGGTCATTTGTTAAAACATTCTGTTTTGACCCGTACCCAAATCTACTAAACCCCATTTTGACCAGAACCAAAGCGACCATCTTTTAAAACGACCCGACCCGTCCTGACCTGTTACCCTTTACAAAGTTTTTTGAGCTCTACATTTTATAGGTATAATCTTGAAGTTTCTCAAGGATAACATATATAATATATATATATATATATATATATATATAGGGTTAGGTTAACGTACAAATGCTCTTATCGTACATTACGTACGCTACAATCTCAGCCGTCAGATCATCTTCCCGCATTGAAATCGCATGTTGTTTTTTTGTAACAATTTCGCATGTTGGTTTTTTAACATGCGATTTCGCTATATCGTACGTAATATACGTTAAGGGATATTGTATTTTACACTTTACCTATATATATATATATATATATATATATATATAGAGAGAGAGAGAGAGAGAGAGAGAAAGGGGCCGGTTAACGTACAATACCACTTGGCTGCTGTCTAACAAGTCAAATCAGGAACCCAAGTCTATCCTAGGTTTATGTCCTGAGAGGGAGTGAATCTTTTAGGGTACTTTCATAAACCCCTTAGATGTCTTGAGAGATAGTCTAACCAACCGGTATTCGAAACAGCCTCTAGGGTGCCATAAGTGTCTCTTGAGAAGGGTTGAGGGTCTTGTTCGGTATCCCGAAAGGTGAGAATTTTAAGATCCCGGTTCCATAATAATTAATATCCTAGTAAAATTGTTACTAAAAGCAATCATGATTCCAGTCTAGGTAGTGTCTTCCCCCATCTGAGTAAGTCCAAAGCTAGTTTGTCACACCCCAACCGATGGCGGAATCATCGGGGCACGGCACTAGGCGAATCTGATTGCTCAGGAGAATCCATAACAACTATTAGCGACAATATTTAATGCGTTCACTATCCCATACTAATAAACAAATACAATCACATAAGTTATCACAGATGTTGTGTTCTCTCGAACAATACAAATCCGACAACCTAGATTTTTGTTGAGTTTCTAGACTCCCTAGCTTGATTTGAAATAGCCTGCGATCTAACCTGCAACATACGTTAAAATAATGTCAATACAAAAGTATTGGCGAGTATACAGGTTTGATATGTAATAGCATAATAGGTTAAAAGTGCTGCGAATTTCCACATACATAAACGAGATACACGACATATATACTCACAAAACCGATACTACCAGCTAAGTCCTCGATGCTTGAATACGCGATGGCAAACTAGACCCCGTCGGGCGCAATAGTACTATACTAGTCATGGTGGGACGTCGCGAGTATTAGTCCTAGCACATATGTAACTAGCATCACATATAACTATGCAATTAAGTCATTCGCAAGTGATAAATAGTTTAAGCATTTGATGTGATTCGATTTGATAACAACGTATGTTACACCCAAAAGTGCAAAAGCAAAAAGGGTTCAAGTATACTCACAGTGCTTGTTCAGCAAGTAACACAGCTTGATTGAGTTGACTGGGAGCGCGTCTGAGTTGTCTGAACATGGAATGGTAGCGTAAGCGATGAGCGGCGCGTTAAACGGTGAAAAGTTAAACAAGTGACTAGTGGTAATCCGGTCGGATGGTCACCCGTTTGGGATAACCATTGACTAGTGACTATCCGGTCGGATGGTCACTTGTTTGGATGATGATTGACTAGTGACTATCCGGTCGGATTGAATCCGGTCGGATGGTCACTCGTTTGGGATGATGATTTGAAAGTTCCAAGTACAATCCGATCGGATGACGGCTCGGTCGGATGGCAATCCGTTCCGACGTCCTGATCGTCTTGAACTTGATGGTTTTTGAAAAGAATAATGGTGATCGGACCGAGGCGGTGTGATATCGTGCTAAACAACTGTAATTCCCTCAAGTCTGACCCATTCAAACGGCCGGAAACCACCCCGTTCCATCAGATCTGTCCGTTCTTGACGGTTTCCCATGTTTAACCCGAAATCACATAACTCTTGATTAGATAACATAGATTTGGACGAGATTTGTGTAAAAACATGTGGAAATCACTCAGATCTGAGTTGTTCATGGTGAAATGAGGTCACACTTTGAAGTTCATATGAACTCTTGATGACATCATCCTAGAACACCTCAAATCAGTAGATTTGACGGTTAAAAATTGAGATTTAAAAAGATAGAAGGGTGTAGAATCATGTGTAGATCATAGAAGTACAAGAATTAGAGTGAAAACTTACAAGATTCGTGAGAAATCGAGAGAAAAGGGTCCAAAAGCGTGCTGGTCGAGTGAGGGCTGTCACATCACTGTTCAAGTGATGTGATAAGTGCTACTTATAGGCAAGGGAGGAGAAAGGGTGGTGCAGGGTTCAGGTCGGATGGTCATCCGGTCGGATGAGCATTCGACCGAATTGTCCTTCGATCGGATGGCTCGAGTGCGTTGATCTCCGACTTTTCGTTTCGTGCGTTGAGCGTTGCGATAGTTTTGTGTCACGGCCCCCGCGCCCGGTTTGACCCGGTACAGGAGCCGCGGGACAGAAACCTGTGGTACAACGGAAGTCTAGCAGGATCGTTTAAACTTGAAAATGCCCGAGTATTATTTATTTCATAATTTGGGATAAACCCTATAATTTACAGTAGAGGAATTTCATAGGAATTCCCTTATTTTACAAAACATGTTTACTTATTTATTTATTTGAGCCACCACTTCAAGCTTGGAAGTGCTCCGTAGCACTTGTTCTTGATTCACCGTAGGTCACCTGAAACATGTTGTAAAAATATTTTATCAGCGGGGAAATACTTCGTAGCACTTGTTCTTGATTCACAGTAGGTCACCTTAAGTTTTACGCGGCCCGCCTAGAACCCTAAAACCTATCTGGTGATTTATTGAGTTGTAGCGGCCCGCGTAAACATCCCTTATGGTTTACACGACCCGCCTAAAACCCATTTTTCTTGATTCCTTGGTTTTTCAAGCTGGTTAAAGTTTTAGGGGTCCGGGTTTTCACTTATGGGTCGTCTAGGGACATTTTTGTAGGTCCTTACATCCTCCCCTCCTTATTTAGAATCTCGTCCTCGAGATTTACTGGAATAAGTGTGGATACTTTTGCTTCATCTCTGATTCCAGCTCCCAAGTGTATTCGGGTCCTCTTTTCGAATCCCACTTGACTTTGACTAGCACGAGTCGTTTCTGTTTGAGAAACTTGACCTTTATGTCTTCTATCTGCAGTGGTTTCTCTACAAACTTTAACTTTTCATTTACCTCTACATCTTGAAGAGGTACTACTAGTGATTCGTCAGATAGACACTTCTTGAGGTTGGATACATGAAACACATCATGTACTCCAGCTAATTCTTCTGGTAGTTGTAAACGATAAGCAACTGGTCCTATGCGTTGAATTACTGGGACTGGTCCAACATATCTTGGACTTAGTTTTCCTTTCTTTCCAAATCGGACCACTCATTTCCAAGGAGAAACTTTTAAAAGTACCTTGTCACCGACTTGAAATTCTAGTGGCTTGCGTCGATTGTCTGCATAACTCTTCTGGCGATCTCGGGCTGTCTTCAGTCTTTCTTTGATTTGAGTTATCTTGTCGGTAGTCTCTTGCACAATCTCAGGACCTGATAATTGATTTTCTCCTTTTTCTGCCCAACAAACTGGAGTTCTACACTTTCGTCCATACAGTGCTTCGAACGGGGCAGCTTCGATGCTTGAATGATAACTATTGTTATAGAAGAATTCAATTAAAGGTAAATGATCATCCCAGTTTCCACCATAATCTATTACACATGCTCTGAGCATGTCTTCTAGAGTTTGAATTGTTCTTTCACTTTGTCCATCTGTTTGGGGATGATAAGCTGTACTTAAGTTTAATCTTGTACCCATGGCTTCTTGGAAACTTGTCCAAAAATGCGAAGTGAAACGACTATCCTTATAGGATACAATGGAGAGTGGAACTCCATGTAGGGATACTACTTCATCTACGTACAATTTGGCTAACATTTCCATTGATGCGTGCTAGCGTGTATATGTTTTAGATGTATATTTTAAGCCCTTTTTACACTTTAGCCAAGTTTTAAATTTATAAAACACGATATTTACTAACACTAAACACACATATGGGCAAGTGCACCCATCGTGGACGTAGTATAGCGTTGGTAAGATACCGAGGTCGTCCAAGGACACAAGAGCTTTTAGTACCGGTTTATCCTCAACGTCTAATCAAATCAAAATGTTAGAAAAAGATTTTTAAACTAAGAAAATAAAATTAACTAAATGCTGAAAAATAAAAATAAAAATAAAAACAGATAGACAAGATGAATCACTTGGATCCGACTCGTGTATTAGTATAACCTTTGATTATTTTCGCACTTTTGCACTTGTTTAAGAGATTATCTTAGTTATTGTAGTAGGCCCCTCTTTTGAAGGCGACGTTACCCTCAACCCAGTAGTTTGAGTCAGCAAGGATACAATCCTAAAGGGTTGGATTATTGAAAGATAATGAATTAAGTTATTAATACAAATTATGGTAGGCCCCTCTTTTGGAGGTGACGTTACCCTCGACTAAGTAGTCTGAGTCAGCAGGGATACAGTCCTAAATAGCCGGGTTATAGTATTAATAGTAGTTAACTTATGAGGGGGTCAAAGAGTTTGGATCCCGCCATCCAATACCTATGGGTATTGAAGGAGATCCTACTAAATTTGACCCAGGTCCCTTGCAGGACCTCTAAACGTACCAAACCGTTCCCTTAACCCCCGACCAGGTAGCCAACATACCTCCATATAGACCGTGGAGATATGAATGGTGAAAATCTTTTATTTTATATAGACAGTAAAATAATGCCAAGACACCACGGACAAACGATAAGGAAAAGTCACCTTCAACATAAGCAACTAGTTATTAAAGTCATTAATACAAAACCAAGTAAAAAGTGCAAAAGATTAAAAAATAAAAAGTATTATACTAAACACTTGTCTTCACCAAGTGATGTAAGAGACTTAGGCAAACATGGCCTTGATTGTCAAGAACTCTTACGATCAATCTTGGATCCCGAGACGACTCACACACTCTATGATGGACAATGGATGATGGTGGTGGATGATGGTGTTCTGATGGTGGTGGGTGGTGGATGAAGTGTGAGAGAGGTGGTGTGCCAAGGGATGAGTTGCAATGAAGCCAAGCACTCCTATTTATAGGCTGAACAGAGGCCTGGACACGGCCCCGTGCCCGTCTGACAGTCTCTCTCCTCATTAATTGTAATGCGCAATTACAATGCGCCTGCAGTACTTTCGCCACGCCCCCGTGTTCACTGGGCACGGCCCCGTGGTGGGCAATAGAAGCTTCTATAGGTTTGTCTTATCTGCTGCTTCTTGGGCACGACCCCGTGCTGGCTGAGCACGGGGCGTGTTCAATCTTCTGCCTTCTCTGTTTTGCTTGGGAGGATGCTGTCCAGGGGTCGGGCAATCCACTTATGTTCCTTATCTTGTATTTATGTTAGATTTAGCTGTCTTTTTGCTTCTTTTGTTAATTTGAGCTCATTTAATCCAGAAAATACAAAAGGAAGACAAAAACACTCTTTTTCCAACATTAGTACTTAAAAAGGGTTAGTTTTATGCCTCATTTGTTGTAATTTATATGTTGCATTTTACACACATCACCATGCTAAAGGTTTCCTTCATGGGTAGAAAATGAGCTGACTTGGTTAATCGATCCACAATTACCCAAATCGCATTATTACCTTTTCTGGTTTTGGGTAACTTAGTAACAAAATCCATGGTTATTGGTTCCCATTTCCAAACAGGCATTTCTAATTGTTGAAGTAACCCTGAAGGTTTCTGATGTTCTGCCTTAACTTGTGAACAAGTAAGACACTTAGATACATATCTAGCTATGTCCTTTTTCATTCCTATCCACCAGAAATTATTTCTTAAATCTTGGTACATCTTATTATTTCCAGGATGCATGGTATATCTAGATTTATGGGCTTCCTCTAAATTTTTATTTCTTAAATCTCCCTGCTTAGGTACCCAAATTCTTTTCTTATGGAATCTCCAAATTCCATCCACTCCTTGCTCCAATTCTTTTATTCGTCCTTTCATTTCTTCAGCATCATCCTTGATTGCTATTGCTTGAATATTCTTCAGTTGTTCCATTAAATCTAACTGTAGATTTAATCTAAGAGCACGAACTCGCTTTTGTTTCTCATGATACTTACGACTTAAGGCATCTGCAACTACATTTGCTTTTCCTTCGTGATACTGAATATCACAGTCGCAGTCACTTAAAATTTCCATCCATCTTCTTTATCTCATATTTAATTCTTTTTGCCCAAATATGTACCTTAAGCTTTTATGATCTGTATAAACAGTAAACTTACTTCCATACAGATAATGCCTCCAAATCTTAAGGGCAAAAATTACCGCTCCCAATTCCAAACCGTGAGTCGTATAGTTTTCTTCGTGCTTTTTCAATTGCCTTGAGGCATACGCAATTACCTTTTTGTGTTGCATTAACACACATCCTAATCCTAGCTTAGAAGCATCGCAATAGACCTCAAAATCTTCTGTTCCTTCTGGTAATGCTAAGATTGGGGCGTTTGTTAACCTTTGCTTTAAAGTCCTAAAAGCCTCTTCCTGTTTGGGTCCCCATTCAAATTTTACGGCTTTACAGGTTAGCTTAGTTAATGGCACGGCTATCTTAGAGAAATCTTTAATAAATCATCTATAGTATCCGGCTAGGCCTAGAAAACTTCTAACTTCCGTAGCTGATTGCGGGGCTTTCCATTTGGTGATCGCTTCGATTTTTGAGGGATCCACGTGAATACCTTTGTGATTCACCATATGACCTAAAAATTGCACTTCCTGTAGCCAAAATTCACACTTCGAGAATTTGGCGTAAAGCTTTTCCTTTCTTAACAAAGTTAAGAGTGCATGCATGTGCTCACGATGTTCCTCCTGACTTTTGGAGTAAATAAGTATATCGTCGATGAAAACGATTACAAATTTATCCAAATATGGTTTACAGATCCTATTCATCATGTCCATAAATGCTGCAGGGGCATTTGTTAGTCCGAAGGGCATGACTGTAAACTCGTAATGTCCATACCTAGTCCTGAAAGCAGTTTTAGGTAAGTCTTCCTCTTGCACTTTCAATTGATGATATCCGGAGCGCAAATCTATCTTAGAAAAGTACCTAGCTCCTTGCAATTGATCAAAAAGATCATCAATTCTGGGTAATGGGTATCGATTCTTAATTGTAACCTTGTTTAATTCCCTATAGTCGATACACATTCTCATCGATCCGTCCTTCTTCTTTACAAACAACACTGGAGCTCCCCGTGGGGATGAACTAGGTTGTATAAACCCTTTACTTAGTAATTCATCTAATTGTCTCTTCAATTCTAGCATTCAGTAGGTGCTAACCGATAGGGTGCCTTGGCTATCAGTATCGTTCCTGGGATTAGATGAATTCTAAATTCTACCTCCCTATCGGGTGGTAATCCTGGTAGGTCTTCTGGAAAGACATCTGGGTATTCTGATACTATTGGAATGTCTTTAAGTTCCTTACTTTTGGTATTAGCAACTACCGAAACCATATATGCTATTCCTTGTTTTCTTGAATAATTGGCCAACTTCATTACTGAAATGAATTTCAGTGGCTTTTGTGGCTTATCTCCGCTAATCATTACTAATTCTCCTGTGGGTGTATGGATTTCTATGGAATTTTTATCATAGAGAATTCGAGCATGTTAGCTACTAACCAATCCATTTTCTAACACAACATCGAATCCGGCTAAATTCATAGGTAACAGGTTTGCAGAAAATTTATGGCCTAAGAGTTCTATCTTTCCTTCTCGCAAAACCTTATCTATTTTAACAGAATTCCCATCTGCTGTTTCGACTGTGAAAATCTGCCTAAGGTTGGTTAAAGGTAAATTAAGAGCTTGGCTAAACAAAGTATTTATAAAACTTTGGTTTGCACCAGAGTCAAATAATACTTTCGCATATACGTTGTGAACTAAGAACGTACCAGCTATGACGTCAGGAATTAGTTCGGCTTCATGCGTAGTCAATTGAAAAGCTCTTGCGTTCTTCTTAGTATTTCCTTCTGCAGGTTTAGCCTTGTTATCTGCTGGTTTGACCAATTTCGGGCAATCTGGCTTGAAATGTCCGGCTTCTCCACAATTATAGCAGATTGTCGCCTTCTTTTTCCTGCAATCTTCTTCTCGATGTCCTGGAATTTTGCAGTAGTTACAGCACCCTTTGCATTTTCCAAAATGCCTTTCTTTGCAGGTACTGCAAAATGGGATAGTAGAAAATCTCCATGTTCCTCTTTTCCTAAAGTTACTGCTATTACCCACACGAAATCCTTGGGTAATCTTTTGGGCTACTTCCTTCTTTCTATTTTCTTCTCGAGTGCGCACCAGCCCGTCAGTCAAGGTGTTGGCTAATTCCACCGCATCATCAATCGTGCGGGGTCTCGCAGCTTTGACAATATCATGAATCTCGCTAATCAAACCCCAAATATAGCGAGAGATAAGTACCGGTTCCGGCGAAGCCAGAGTAGGTACAATTCTGGCATACTCAAAGAATTTTGAAGTATACCCTCGACAGTCAACATCCACCATCCGATGGCTCAGAAACTTATTCGCCATCTGCTCTTTTTCGTATTCAGGACAAAATTTTATTTCTATCAATTGCCTAAATTCTTCCCAACTCATGGCGTAGGCCATGTCACTTCCCTTGGCTTGCAATACCGTGTTCCACCATTCTAACGCTTCTTCCTTGAAAAGGTGAGTAGCGTACATGACTTTATCCTCCTCGGCACATTTACTTATCTTAATTACTACCTCGGTTTTCTCCAACCAACGTAGTGCCGCAGTTGCCCCTTCATTACCTGCGAACTCAACAGGTTTACAGGCAAGGAATTCTTTATAAGTGCAACCAGGTGTTGCAGCTTTCATTCCTTTGTATATTGGGGCTTGCATGCCATTGTTATTGTTACCTCCTCCATTAATACTATTACTGGAGGTATCGTCGCGCGTTCGTTTACTAGGGTGAGCTTGTGAAGGCTCAACATGACTCTTTACCGCATCGACGATAGCTGGGATAGCATTAACTATTCCCTGAGCTACGATGTTTTCTATGTCTTGCCGGTTTAGGAAGTGATCCTCGTTATTGTGTTCCGATTGATTAATTTCATTAATTGGTTCATTAGTAGCGTGTTCCATCTGAAAGTATATCAATCACAAACTATTATTTAATACAAACATTTTGGTACACTGTACAATCAGACTTTATTTAAGATAGTACACACAACAACGTTATATATCTATTACAACTGGAAATATTGTTGTCTAATTTTAGCTATGACTATTATGCTCCTCATTTATTTTATTGCCTTGTATTTATTTGGTTGGTCTAAACTTGGTAGTTTATCTTAATTAAGGATCAAGGTTCACTGCTGTAGTGGCTAACATATAAAGATCTGACCATTTTTCCTCTAATTCGTCTTCCCACGGCGGATTTTTGCCTATTTCCTGAGTCTCCTTATTACCTATTACTTCTTTTAAATTGGACGTCCCTATTTTCTCATGGCTTTTTCTAATAATCCAATTTCTCTTCTTGGCCGTAAGTGAGTTTTCATAGCGTGCCTTACGAATAAATATTCCTTCATTAGTATTCACTGAATATCTTGAGGAATTTGATTGGGACGAGGTTCCCTTATTCTTTTGGGCACTATCTAGTCGCTGATAAATATCCGAAAGCTTTTGCTTACCCATTCTGTAAATTAGCAAGTAGTTAAATAACACAAAAAGACAAATAGAGAAACAAATAATCACACAAACAGGTACAATTAAAACTGTCGACTTTGCGACTATCTGATTTTATATTGTATTGTGCATCCGTACACACTGATTATCTTATAAAGTTTTATTTTAAGTTATTTTACAAGATTTGTATTTTACTAGTATTATTATTATTATACACTACAACCACACCACCCCATGTAATCCCTATTAGCTGGCATTTCAGAAACGACGCTCCCTCTCGTCGTATTTCCAGGAGATCTGCTCTCCTACCTCCCGAATTCTATTCCCGGCATCCACCAGCTCCTCGCCATAGCGGCGGAGTTCAGCTAAGTTTTCATTGCTCATTGGTGGGTTCGGTATAGGTTCCGAGTCAAACTGAAGGAAGAAAGTATTAGGGCTATTCATTTGGTTCTGGAATTGCCAGTCAGCAGTCCACCATTCTTCCAATGCTCCGGGTAAAGGTCTAGGGTGAACTATAGGGTCTGGAATAGTAGGTTCTAGGTTAACTGGAAGTTGGGTTTCGGCGAAATAAGGATAAAGGTTTGTATTAATGGGTCTGAGGATATCATAACTTGCTAGAATGTAATCTAATTCTTCCTGTGATGATAATTCCTCGGCTTGCCGAGCTTTCTCCAATTTCTATTCTTTTTTCTTTATCACTGGGATTGTCTATCTTGGAAGCTTTCCTAGTTGTGGGTTTCCTTTTGCGCAAACGTCTCCAGCTTACAATTTCTCTTCTTTTCTTTGGTTTTTGTTTTTCTGGAGGTGGAGCTTGAAATTCCATAGGTTCCTCTGCATTGGCTATGTAACCAGTAAAGTCTCTGGAAACTTCTATTCTTACAGGGTAGAGATTGAAATTCTGAAGAGCCTCAGACAACTCATTCATGTTGTTAGCACACATGAAGACGCACACAATCCTAAGTTACAATTTTGTAAACTAAAATTTCACAAAATGGCAGTCAGATAAATTAAGTATTTCTAAATACTTAATTGGCTTAAAACAGTGGCTCTGATACCACCTTTTTCTGTCACGGCCCCCGTGCCCAGTTTGACCCGGTCCAGGAGCCGCGAGACAGAAACCTGTGGTACAACGGAAGTCTAGCAGGATCGTTTAAACTTGAAAATGCCCGAGTATTATTTATTTCATAATTTGGGATAAACCCCGTAATTTACAGTAGAGGAATTTCATAGGAATTCCCTTATTTTACAAAACATGTTTATTTATTTATTTATTTGAGCCACTACTTCAAGCTTGGAAGTGCTCCGTAGCACTTGTTCTTGATTCACAGTAGGTCACCTGAAACATTTTGTAAAAATATTTTGTCAGCGGGGAAATACCGAGTGAATCATTCGTTTTGAAAAAGTGACACATAGTTATAAATTACAGCATAAGAGCGATTACAATGACATTTATCTTATTTTTATCTGGCCATTTGCCACCCGTGTGACGATGGTCATACCACTATTGGGTCCAGTCACCCAAGTAGTGACGTTTTATCACTGTTAGGGCTTATTAGCCTAACCTGTGTTACGGCTTATTAGCCTAACCCGTGAGAAATTAGTAATGTGCACAATACCAACTAGCCAGTGATTAAGATAACCACGACTTAATCCCTGTAATTATAACATTTGAAAATAATTTGAGGTATTGTAAAACAGTTGATAAAAAGAGAATGACTCACATTGCAATTTTATGCGGGCAGAGTTTAGCCTACTGATAAGCCTGATAACCTAGTTTAAACAATAATGCACACGAACCGGGTTAGTAACTAATACAACATTTACGATAACTCACGAGATACAACCCTCACAACGAATGACAAAGTGCCATACTTAACATCCTGTCGAATTTACGACGAATAACAAAGTATAACCCTAATGCGGGCATCACTTAAACATCCATTGGACAGTTTCAATCGATCGGACATTGAATCGTAACAACGATCAAGTTATTACCCAATATCGTGGCAGCACCTCACTATTGTAAATTTCGAATTTTGGACAGTATTACTTCGTTTTTGAAAGTTTCGTCGACACAGAATGAAAGTCCCATGCACAGTCTATTTATAGCCTGAAATTGGGTTTTACGCGGCCCGCGTAAACCCACACATACATCTTACGCGGCCCGCGAGGCCGCCTAGGCGTAGGTCTGGTTGGTCACAAGTAGGGTCACCCGGTAATCAACACGTGGTCCCGGAACACTTATCCGGTCAAATTTAAGTTGACGCGGCCCGCGTAAACATCCCTTAAGTTATACGCGGCCCGCCTAGAACCCTAAAACCTATCTGGTGATTTATTGAGTTGTAGCGGCCCGCGTAAACATCCCTTATGGTTTACGCGGCCCGCCTAAAACCCATTTTTCTTGATTCCTTGGTTTTTCAAGCTGGTTAAAGTTTTAGGGGTCCGGGTTTTCACTTATGGTCGTCTAGGGACATTTTTGTAGGTCCTTACATTTTGTTACACATTTTCGTATATATATTTATTATATATCTATGATAATTAATCACAAAAGGTCGTATTTACGTATCCATATTTTGAATCATGTGATAATCGAGTTGCGCGTGATTGCGGGTGCGCTTTCGAGTTTGCGATGTGTTGGGCCACAATGACTGACGGGGTACTACTCGCTCGTATTGTCATCATCGTCATGACGAACGATGGGGTAGTACTTACGCGAAAGTCATCGTTAGCTTTAATGTTTGCGTTGCGACACATCACAGCTATCGAGGAGGGTAGAATAGGTACTCACTTAATGTCATCGTGAGTGTTAGTATGTGCGATGTGATGTGTTATAGCGATAAAATATGCGAAAATAATCGAATATACTTCGAGGTAGCGATGTATGCGATATAGTTACATTATGATCTGAATCTCTGGTGCTTGGCGTAACGAGTGTAGCGAGTAGTAACAACGCACGAACGTGCGGGTTGTTACAGTCTCCCCTGCTTTAGGAAATTTCGTCCCGAAACTAATCCAACAGGTAGACTTGTGAGAGTTGTCCCGTACAAGTAACGATACAGCGAGTTAATTGACTGAGAATTTGACAAGCGAGGGTGTCTCGAGTATGAAAGATTGATTGCGATAGCAAAGAGCGACGTGATAACAAAAGTAGTATCCAACGAGTTAGCGTTCCAAAAACATGTCAAGTTTCGAAGAGGTTACCAAATCATTGCAATTAGATATTTGAAGGAAGGAAAACTTGAAAATTTTCTTATAACGTAGGGTCGACTAAGTCGATGTTAACCCACGTTGCATGAAACGTTCGTTTCTGACATTTTGAAAGAGATTTGGAAAGAAAATTGGAGTTAAGAAAACTCTCCTATGACATGGATTCAAGTTGAACTCGATGACGAACCCACGTCTTAAGAAAGATTTCGTTTTGATGTAGCAAAAGTTTTAAGAAAAACTAGACTTATGAAACTTCTCTTGGGCATGGAGTTAAGCTGATTTGATGTCACCTCCATGTTGTGAGGAGATTTCATGTCACGACCCCCGTGCCTGGTTTCACCCGGTTCAGGAGCCGCGGGACAGAAAACCCGTGGTATTTGTATTTACAGCGGAAGTTTTTAACAGGATCGTTTTAAATATGAAAATGCCCGAGTATTATTTATTTATAATTCGAGATAACCCTGTAATTTACAGCAGAGAAATATCATAATTTCTTTATTTTACAAACACGTTTATTTATTTATTTGAGCCACTACTTTAAGCTTCTGAGTGCTCCTGCGCACTTGTACTTGATTCAAAGTAGGTCACCTGAAACATGTTGTAAAAAAATATTTTGTCAGCGGGGAAATACTGAGTGAATCATTCGGTTTAACTAAAAGACACATTGTTACAATTTACAGTATTAAGGGAGATTACAATGTTTTATCAACCAATTATCAAGAATAGGTATTTGTCACTCGACCGTATCTGTGACTGTGGTCATACCACTATTGGGTCCCGTCGCCCCAATAGTGACGAGTATCAACAATTTTTAGGCTCGCCCACCTAAAGTGATAAAAATAGTAATGTGCACAAAACCCCACATACCGGCTGTATTTGGTGATTACAAAGACTTAATCCCTGTAATTATAACTTTGGAAAATAACTTTGAAGTATTGTAAAACAGTTGATAAAAAGAGAATGACTCACATTGCAAGTTTAGACGGGCAGTACTTAGCCTACTGATAAGCCGAATAACCTAGTTTAACAAATATGCACATAACCGGGTTAGTAACTAGTACAGCAGTTACGATAATTCACGAGATACAACCCTCACAACGAATGACAAAGTGCGATACTTAATATCCAGCGGATTCACAACGAATAACAGAGCATAGCTCAGATATCCTGTTGGAATCACGACGAATAACAAAGTATAAACCCAAATTGAGCAGCACTTAAACACTCGTTGGATAGTTTCAATCGATCGGATATCGAATCGTAATAGCGATCGAGTTATTACCCGGTATTGTGGCAGCACCTCGCTACTAATATTGAAATTACACCTTTTTAGACTGAAATTTTCGTTTACAGAAAGTTTTGACGACACGAAATGGCTGCTCCTGAGCTAGGCTATTTATAGCCTGAAAACAGGCCTCACGCGGCCCGCGTAAGATTGCAGGCGTCATTGATGCGGCCCGCGTTGCCACCTATTCTACGCTAAGGGTTGCTGGGTCATGGGCCTAGGCTCGCCAGGTGGCCCAAACGTGGCCCGTTTACGTTTTCGAAGAAAATTGAGTTGCCGCGGCCCGCATTAACTTAGGTGTGACCTTTACGCGGCCGGCGCGGACCCTTAATTCTCATCCGGTTTAGTTATAAGTTTAGGCGGCCCGCGTAAGATTGGATTATCCTTTACGCGGCCCGCCTAAAACCCAAAAATTTTGTTTTTCTTGATTTTTATGTAGGTTAGGGTTTTAGGGGTTCGGGTTTTCACATACAGATATTCTAGAGATGTTTTTGAAGGTCCTTACATCCTCCCCACCTTAATAGAAATCTCGTCCTCGAGATTTACTGAAATAAGTGTGGATATTTGTGTTTCATCTCTGATTCCAGTTCCCAAGTATACTCGGGTCCTCTCTTTGAATCCCACTTGACTTTGACTAACGCCAGGCGTTTATGTTTAAGAAACTTAATCTTTCTATCTTCTATCTGGAGTGGTTTCTCAACAAACTTTAACTTTTCATTTACTTGTATATCTTGGAGAGGTACTACCAGAGATTCGTCAGATAGACATTTCTTGAGGTTGGATACATGAAATACATCATGTACTCCAGATAACTCTTCTGGTAGTTGTAAACGATAAGCAACTGGTCCTATTCGTTGGATTACTTCGAATGGTCCTACGTATCTTAGACTCAGCTTCCCTTTCTTTCCAAATCGTACTATTCTGTTCCAAGGAGAAACTTTTAGAAGTACTTTATCTCCGACTTGGAATTCTAACGGCTTACGACGATTATCTGCATAGCTTTTCAGGCGATCCCTAGCGGTCTTTAGCCTTTCTTTGATTTGAGTGATCTTGTCAGTAGTTTCTTGTACGATCTTCGGTCTTGATAATTGACTTTCTCCTATTTCTGCCCAACAGACTGGAGTTCTACACTTGCGTCCATATAATGCTTCGAATGGGGCAGTTCCAATGCTAGAATGATAGCTATTGTTATAGGAGAATTCAATTAAGGGCAAATGATCATCCCAGTTTCCACCAAAATCTATTACACATGCTCTAAGCATGTCTTCCAAAGTTTGAATGGTTCTTTCACTTTGTCCGTCTGTTTGGGGATGATAAGTTGTACTTAAATTTAATCGAGTCCCCATGGCTTCTTGGAAACTTGTCCAGAAGTGTGAAGTAAAACGACTATCCCGATCTGATACAATGGAGAGTGGAACTCCATGTAGGGATACCACTTCATCTACGTATAATTTTGCTAATCTTGCCATGGTGAAAGTTTCTTTCATGGGTAGGAAATGATCTGACTTGGTTAATCGGTCCACAATTACCCAAATTGCATCATTCCCTTTTCGGGTTTTGGGCAACTTAGTAACGAAATCCATAGTTATAAGTTCCCATTTCCAAACAGGCAGTTCTAACTGTTGCAGTAATCCTGAAGGTTTCTGGTGTTCAGCCTTAACTTGTGAACAAGTAAGACACTTAGATACATAACTAGCTATGTCCTTTTTCATTCCTATCCACCATAAATTATTTCTTAAATCTTGGTACATTTTATTATTTCCAGGGTGCATGGTGTACCTAGACTTATGGGCCTCTTCTAAGATCTTATTCCTTAAACCTCCCTGTTTTGGTACCCAAATTCTCTTCTTATGGAATCTCCAAATTCCATCGTTTCCTTGTTCTAATTCTTTCGTTCGTCCTTTCATTTCTTCAGTATCATCCTGGATTGCTGTAGTTTGAACATTCTTTAACTGTTCCATTAAATCTATTTGTAGATTTAACCTAAGAGCACGGATTCGCCTTTGCTTTTCGTGATATTTACGACTTAAGGCATCTGCGACTACATTTGCCTTTCCCTCGTGATATTGAATATCACAGTCGTAATCACTTAGGATTTCCATCCATCTTCTTTGTCTCATGTTTAACTCTTTTTGCCCGAATATGTACCTTAAGCTCTTATGATCTGTATAGATAGTAAACTTACTTCCGTACAGATAGTGTCTCCAAATCTTAAGGGCAAAAATTACTGCTCCTAGTTCTAAGTCATGAGTTGTATAGTTTTCCTCGTGCTTTTTCAATTGTCTTGAGGCATACGCAATTACCTTTTTGCGTTGCATTAACACACATCCTAATCCTAGCATAGATGCATCACAGTAAACTTCAAAGTCTTCAGTTCCATCTGGTAATGCTAAGATTGGGGCATTTGTCAATCTTTGTTTTAAAATCCTAAAAGCTTCTTCCTGTTTTGGTCCCCACTCAAACTTTACAGCTTTACAGGTTAGCTTGGTTAATGGCACGGCTATCTTAGAAAAATCTTTAATAAAGCGTCTATAATAACCAGCTAAACCTAGAAAACTTCTAACTTCCGTTGCTGATTGCGGGGTTTTCCATTTGGTGATAGCTTCAATTTTGGAGGGATCTACGTGAATACCTTCGTGATTTACACGTGTCCTAAGAATTGCACTTCCTGGAGCCAAAATTCACACTTCGAGAATTTGGCATAAAGCTTTTCATTTCTTAATAAAGTTAAGAGTGCATGTAGGTGCTCACAATGTTCCTCCTGGCTTTTGGAATAAATAAGTATATCGTCGATGAAGACGATTACAAATTTGTCCAAGTACGGTTTACAAATTCTATTCATCATGTCCATAAATGCTGCTGGAGCATTTGTTAATCCGAAGGGCATGACTGTAAACTCGTAATGTCCATACCTAGTTCTGAAAGCAGTTTTAGGTATGTCTTCTTCCTGCACCTTCAATTGATGATATCCGGAGCGCAAATCTATTTTAGAAAAATATTTAGCTCCTTGCAATTGATCAAAAAGATCATCAATCCTAGGTAATGGGTATCGATTCTTAATTGTAACCTTGTTTAATTCCCTATAATCGATACACATTCTCATCGATCCATCTTTCTTCTTTACAAACAACACTGGGACTCCCCAGGGAGAGGAACTTGGTCGTATAAATCCTTTACTTAACAATGCATCTAACTGTTTCTTTAATTCTAACATTTCAGTTGGCGCTAACCGATAAGGTGCCTTGGCTATCGGTATTGTTCCTGGAATTAGATGAATTCTAAATTCTACCTCCCTATCAGGTGGTAATCCCAGTAAGTCTTCTGGAAATATATCTGGGTATTCGGATACTATGGGAATATCCTCCGGTTCCTTACTTTTGGTATTAACAACTACTAAAACCATATAGGCTATTCCTTGTTTTCTTGAATAACTGGCCAACTTCATTACTGAAATAAATTTCAGTGGCTTTTGTGGTTTGTCTCCGGTAATTGTTATTAATTCTCCTGTGGGTGTATGAATTTCTATGGAATTTCTATCACAGAGAATTCGAGCATGGTTGGCGATTAACCAATCCATTCCTAATACGACATCGAATTCGGCTAAGTTCATTGGTAACAAATTTGCAGAAAACCTATGGCCTAAAAGTTCTATCTTTTCTTCTTGCAAAATCTTATTGATTTTAACAGAATTTCCTTCTGCCGTTTCGACTGTAAAAATCTGCCTAAGGTTGGTTAAAGGTAAATTAAGGGCTTGACAGAATGAAGTATTTATAAAACTTTGGTTTGCACCAGAGTCAAATAATACTTTTGCATAAACGTTGTGAACTAAAAACGTACCAGCTATGACATCAGGAATTAGCTCGGCTTCCTGAGTAGTCAATTGGAAGGCTCTAGCGTTCCTTTTGGTAGTTCCTTCAGCCGGTTTAGCCTTGTTGTCTGCTGGTTTGACTAATTTAGGGCAATCTGGCTTAAAATGCCCAGTTTCTCCGCAGTTGTAGCAGACTGCGGTTTTCTTTCTGCAATTCTCTTCCCTATGGCCTACCATTTTGCAAAAGTTACAGGTTTCCCTACATTTTCCAAAATGCTTCCTTTTACAGTTTTTGCAATATAGCAGAACAGAGGATTGTCTTGTTCCCCTTCTTTTGAAACTACTACCACTACCCACACGAAATCCTTGGGTAATTTTCTGAGCCAAATCTTTCTTTATATTCTCTTCTCGAGTGCGTACCAGTCCGTCGGTTAAAGTGTTGGCTAATTCTACTGCATCGTCAATTGTGCGAGGTCTCGCAGCTTTGACAATGTCACGTATTTCGCTAATTAAACCCCAAATATAGCGAGATATAACTACCGGTTCTGGCGAAGCCAGAGTAGGTACGATTCTGGCATACTCAAAGAATTTTGAGGTATACCCTCGACAATCTACATCCACCATTCGGTGGCTCAGGAATTTATTCGCCATCTGCTCTTTCTCGTATTCCGGGCAGAATTTCCTTTCTATCAGCTGTTTAAATTCTTCCCAACTCATGGCATAGGCCATGTCACCTCCTTTGGCTTGTAATACAGTGTTCCACCATTCTAATGCTTCCTCTTTAAAAAGATGCGAAGCATACATGACTTTATCTTCCTCGGCACATTTACTTATTTTAATTACCGCTTCAGTTTTATCCAACCAACGTAATGCCGCCGTTGCCCCTTCGTTGCCTGCAAATTCCACAGGTTTACATGCAAGGAATTCTTTGTAGGTGCAACCAGGTGTTGCAGCTTTCATCCGTTTGGGTATCGGGGACGGAATTCTATTACCGTTATTACCACCTCCGTTGATGCTATTACTTGCAGTATCTTCGTGCGTACGTTTACTAGGGTGAGCTTGCGATGGCTCAACAGGACTTTTTACCGCAACGACGGTAGCTGGGATAGCATTAACTATTCCTTGAGCAACGATGTTTTCTATATCTTGCCGATTTAGGAAATGATCCTCGTTATTATGTTCTGACTGATTAACTTCATTAACCGGTTCGTTTACAGCGTGTTCTATCTGAATGTTTATGAACTATTATTTAGCACGAATACTTGAGTCCATTATGCAATCAACTTTATTTAAGAAAACAACACACCGTTTATATATATTACAACCGATATTTCAAAACATACTACCTTTTTACGATTACTATCTCAAGCATACTACTATTGTATTGACTATATCCTGTATTTATTCCTTCGTACTTATTTATTTACCAGGATTGATCTTGGTTTGACTACTTGTCTTGATCACGGATCAAGATTCGTAGCTTTGGTAGCTAACATATAAAGGTCTGACCATTTTTCATCTAACCCGTCTTCCCACGGTGGGTTATTACCAGTTTCCTTATTAATCACTATTTCTTTAGAATTAGATGTCCCTACTTTTCCTTGGCTTTTTCTAATAATCCGATCTCTCTTTTTGGGAGTAAGCGGGTTTTCGTAGGATGCTTTGCGGATAAATATTCCTTCACTAGTGTTTACTGAATATCTTGAAGAATTTGGTTGGGATGTGGTTTTCTTAGTCTTTTCGGCACTGTCTAATTGTTGGTAAATATCCGAGAGCTTTTGTTTACCCATTCTGTACATTAACAAGTAGGCAATTAATGCTAATAAAAACAATTAAGAAAACAAATAATCACAAAAACATGTACAGCCAAAATTGTCGACCTTGCGACTATCCGATTTTATATATTTTTAGTACTATGCGTCCGTACACACCACTTATCTTACAAGGTTTTATTTTAAACTATTTTACAAAGATTATATTTTACTATTATACATTACACCCCCCTCTGCTTTTTCCGTTGACTGGCTTTTTCAGTAACGACGTTCCCCCTCGTCGTATTTCCAGGAGATCTGCTCTCCTACTTCCCGGATTCTATTCCCTGCATCCACTAACTCCTCGCCGTAGTGGCGGAGTTCAACTAAATTTTCATTACTCATGGGTGGATTGGGTATTGGTTCCGGGTCGAACTGAGGGAGAAAAGTGTTGGGGCTATTCATAATGTTCTGAAATTGCCAATCGGCAGACCACCACTGTTCTAGAGTTCCTGGAAAAGGTCTAGGGTGCATAATTGGGTCTGGAATAGCAGGTTCTAAGTTAACAGGCAATAGTGCTTCTGCTGGGTAGCTAAAGAGGTTTTCATTGGCTGGTCCAATAATATCTCCTAGTGATAATTTATGTTCTAGCTCTTCCTCCCAAGACAGGGGTTCCTGGTTTTGTCTAGAACTCTCTCCAGTTTCTATGCCTTTTCCTTTGTCTTTTGGGTCGTCCTTTTTCATGGTTTTCTGAGTAGCTGGCTTCTTTCTACGCACACGCCTCCAACCTGCCCACCTATGTCTCTTTCTCACTACTTTAGGTTTTTTCTGTGGCTGGGCTTTAAATACCATATGCTCCTCTACGTCCGCCTGGTATCCGGTAGTAACACTAGCAATATCCATATCTGAACTATGGATGGATATATTTTGTAGGGCTTCTGATAATTGGTTCATGCTGCTAACACACACAAAGACGCACATAATCCTAAGTTAAAATTTTGTAAACTAGGGTTCGTAAAATCACAGAATAGCAATTAGATAAATTAAGTATTTCTAAAATACTTAATTGGCTTAAATCAGTGGCTCTGATACCACCTTTTTCTGTCACGACCCCCGTGCCTGGTTTGACCCGGTCCAGGAGCCGCGGGACAGAAAACCCGTGGTATTTGTATTTACAGCGGAAGTTTTTAACAGGATCGTTTTAAATATGAAAATGCCCGAGTATTACTTATTTATAATTCGGGATAACCCTGTAATTTACAGTAGAGAAATATCATAATTTCTTTATTTTACAAACACGTTTATTTATTTATTTGAGCCACTACTTTAAGCTTCTGAGTGCTCCTGCGCACTTGTACTTGATTCAAAGTAGGTCACCTGAAACATGTTGTAAAAAAATATTTTGTCAGCGGGGAAATACTGAGTGAATCATTCGGTTTAACTAAAAGACACATTGTTATAATTTACAGTATTAAGGGAGATTACAATGTTTTATCAACCAATTATCAAGAATAGGTATTTGTCACTCGACCGTATCTGTGACTGTGGTCATACCACTATTGGGTCCCGTCGCCCCAATAGTGACGAGTATCAACAATTTTTAGGCTCGCCCACCTAAAGTGATAAAAATAGTAATGTGCACAAAACCACACATACCGGCTGTATTTGGTGATTACAAAGACTTAATCCCTGTAATTATAACTTTGGAAAATAACTTTGAAGTATTGTAAAACAGTTGATAAAAAGAGAATGACTCACATTGCAAGTTTAGACGGGCAGTACTTAGCCTACTGATAAGCCGAATAACCTAGTTTAACAAATATGCACATAACCGAGTTAGTAACTAGTACAGCAGTTACGATAATTCACGAGATACAACCCTCACAACGAATGACAAAGTGCGATACTTAATATCCAGCGGATTCACAACGAATAACAGAGCATAGCTCAGATATCCTGTTGGAATCACGACGAATAACAAAGTATAAACCCAAATTGAGCAGCACTTAAACACTCGTTGGATAGTTTCAATCGATCGGATATCGAATCGTAATAGCGATCGAGTTATTACCCGGTATTGTGGCAGCACCTCGCTACTAATATTGAAATTACACCTTTTTAGACTGAAATTTTCGTTTACAGAAAGTTTTGACGACACGAAATGACTGCTCCTGAGCTAGGCTATTTATAGCCTGAAAACAGGCCTCACGCGGCCCGCGTAAGATTGCAGGCGTCATTGACGCGGCCCGCGTTGCCACCTATTCTACGCTTAGGGTTGCTGGGTCATGGGCTTAGGCTCGCCAGGTGGCCCAAACGTGGCCCGTTTACGTTTTCGGAGAAAATTGAGTTGTCGCGGCCCGCATTAACTTAGGTGTGACCTTTACGCGGCCCGCGCGGACTTTTAATTCTCATCCGGTTTAGTTATAAGTTTAGGCGGCCCGCGTAAGATTGGATTATCCTTTACGCGGCCCGCCTAAAACCCAAAAATTTTGTTTTTCTTGATTTTTATGTAGGTTAGGGTTTTAGGGGTTCGGGTTTTCACATACAGATACTCTAGAGATGTTTTTGAAGGTCCTTATATTTCACTTGTCCAATGGTTTTAAAAATAAAAAAATTTATAAAATAGTTTTAATAGTACAAAGGTAGTTAACATCGAGCCCCACTTGGCACTTTCCCACGAAAGTTTGTTAATATGTTTAAAACACTTATATATAAGAAGTACCAGCGGCGTATCCACCATGTTTTGCCCATATTACTTCCGTTTCGTGAGGCGGTGTCATCTGCGCCGATATGACACATATAGAATTGTGTTCCCTCGGTCTAATCGATAGAAGGTCGGACCAAGTTGAGATTAGAATAGAATAGATTAAATAGCGAGTTGAACATAGCGGTGACAGCATGCGCGAGTAGTTTGATGACACAAAACATCGAACCGGTGTGTCTGAATAGGTGACGAGCGATAAACGATAGGAGAATAGTGCGATTTCGACTAGATTCCACATTAAAACCCACATGGCATGTTTCCACGAGAGTTTGCTAATATGGTGAAACACCACGTTTGACCACATTAGTTTTGTCATGTGAAGCGAAGTCATGCGTACTAATACCACACAGATTGCGATGAATACCAAGGGGTAAGCGATGATCAAATAGCGATAAGCGATGATTGTTACGTTGCAAGCGATGGAGATATGCGTGATTAATGCGATCCGATGGGATTGATCAACACCAAAAATTTAACTAGCATTAGACCCCACATGGCCCTTTTCCACGAAAGTCTGCTGATATGGCTAAAACACTTATATGTAGGAAGTACCAGCGGCGTATCCACCATGCTTTAACCATATAAGTTTCATCTCGTGAAGCGAGGTCACATGTGCTAACTTAACACAGAAAGCGGTATAGCGATACACACAATAAACGATAGCGATCCACATAATAAGCGATAGAGATTCACATGATAAGCGATAGAGATTCACATGATAAGCGATAGAGATTGCGTGATACACATAATAAACGACATTGATTGCGAGATAGATTTTGCGATAGTGCGATATTTCAGCAAAACTGCGATTGAATTGTGATGAAGACTTACGTCCAGTCTTGTGTCGCTGCAATTGCCCTGCGGGGTAGACTCACCAAGGTCTATCGATGAGGCGATTGCATTGCGTTCGCAGACTTACGAAAAGTCTCGCAGTGATGCGATTTAATTGTTACGCCTTTCGAATTAGATTAGTGTGTTGAAAATATCCATAATAGTATAATAGGTCTAATAACGTTCGACTCCACGTGGCACTTTCTTCACGAAACTTCGGTAGTATGCTAAAGCACACCTTGCTTCACCCCTACTACTTACATTCCGTGATTTGGTGTCGCACTTTGTCGACATGGTCAAGACGCTTATATATAGGAAGTACCAGCGGCATATCCACCACGCTTGACCATGCTTTTAACGTTATGGCACCATTAGAATTTGCTACGATCTCCGTGCATTGACCCAAATAATCCCGTGTGCACCCGTGATTAGTCGTTCCTTGTACGTTTATCATACCTTATCCTAAGAGTGAGGGTAAAACACATTATATCGTGATATAGTAGGGTATAGCGTGTGTGTGAATCTAGGTTAAGTGCGATACGCGAGGGGGAAAGCGAGTGCGAGAGTCGTCATTGCGCGTAGTGGTAAACATCGAATAACAGAGTGCGATTAACTCAAGGAAAATTAACGTCGAAAATAGTATCATTACAACATTATTCTACGCTTGCTTGATGACGTATTGATAAAGTTGAATTGAGTTATGCTTTGTAAACTAAGTTGGGGTTCTATCTCATGACGTATTGATAAAGTTGAATTGAGTTATTATACTGACACGCGTGCATTGTGTGTTTTTAATAGGAACTCAAGAAATTAATCAGAAAATATTTCCAGGAAGCTTATAGAAAAACCTAAGTTTACAATGTGAGTCATTCTTCTTTTCATCAACTTACTTTACAAAACCCTAAATGTTTTTCAGTTATACTTACAATGATTAAGTCTTTTGTAGGATCGGTTTTTGACTCCCGAACGATTGCGAAACGATACATGCGACGTGCGGAATCCGTACACGAACGTGGACCGAACACAAGAACGTAATACAAACGTAATTCTATTGAAAGATATGACGAGTACAATCACCGTGAATCACCTTTCTCTATCTAGTTTCTATCTCTAGACTTCAAACTCTAAGATCACCAAATGAGCTCCAAACTAGCAAAAGTCCTAAATGAAAGCCCTAAGTCTTCTATTTATAGGCACAAGGTATAAGGATTTCTCCTTATTTATAAGATTGCCACTGTCACGGCCCTCGACCCCGGTTTAACCCGGTTCAAGAGCCGCGGGGCAGGAATCCCGTGGTATCTAATGTAGGCGACAGCGGAAGTCTTTTAATACAGAATCTTTTAATACTGAAATGCTCGTTTACATAAAGTTTTAGGGATAAAACCCTTGAAATTTACAGTAAAGGGATTTCACGGGGAAATCTTTATTTCTCAAAACATGTTTCTTTATTTATTCATATTGAGCCACTTCTCTAAGCTTGTAGTGCTTCACGGCACTTTTCTTGGATCACAGCAGATCACCTGAAACATGTTTGAAAAAGGTTTTGTCAGCGGGGAAATACTGAGTGAATCATTCATTTTACTGAAAACACTACGTCTGTTATAATTTACAGTATTAAGAGCAATTACAGTGTTTCTGATATCAAACCAACTACCCACGGTACTTTGTCACTCGACCCATTGGCCCACCCGTCCAATGGTGTCTGTGATTATGGTCATATCACTCATTGGCTGCCCCAATGGTGAAGATTATCAAGTAATGTATACAAAACCCCACATACCGGCTGTAACTTGGTGATTACAAAGACTTAATCCCTGTAATTATAACTTTGAAAATAACTTGGAGTTTTGTAAAACAGTTGATAAAAAGAGAATGACTCACATTGCAGTTTTAACGAGCAGAGTATAAGCCTACTGATTAGCCTTGATTAACCTAATTTAAATCACAATGCACATACAATGGGTTAGTAACTAATACAGCAGTTACGACAATTCACGAGATTAACCCTCACAACGATTGATAAGGTGCAATACTTAATAATTCAATGGATTCACAACGAATGACAGAGTATAGTCCGAGTTCGAACATCACTCAACCATTCAAGTCGAAATCACGATGAATAACAAAGTATAAACTCAATTTGAGCAGCACTCAAACAATCGTTGGATAGTTATAATCGATCGGACGTTGAATCGTAATAGCGATCGAGATATTACCCTGATTGCGGCAGCGAATCGTGAATCGTGTGTGTTAGTTGTATTGTTTCTGCTATAACTCGACGTACACAGTGAGTTCTTACGTCGTTTCACATCCCAGAATCCCGTACCAAAGTCTGCTATTTATACCCGTATTTTGGACATGCTTACGGACCGTAAGCCATATCCCTTACGGTCCGTAAGGGAAGCAGTCTATTTATAGGCTAGTTGGGTTCGGGACTAGCCTTGCTGACTTGACAGTTTTGCGAAATTCTAATTTGACAACAAATTATTTAGATAATCGTTGGCTAGGTTTTATCCCCCCTGAGTTTTTGGGCCCTGATCCTGATTCTGATTGTTCTAAAAATTTTAGTGTTTATGCAGAATTACTTGGGTGTCTCAATTAGGGTTTCCTTATTGGATAATTATCCCACTAAGTAGTAATTTTAGTGAGAGTTGTTACATCCTCCCCACCTTAAGAAAAATCTCGTCCTCGAGATTTTCTGGAATAAATGAGGATATTTCCGCTTCATTTCTGACTCTAGCTCCCAAGTGTATTCTGGTCCTCTCTTTGAATTCCATTTGACTTTGACCAGCACTAGTCGTTTGTGCTTGAGGAACTTGACTTTTCTATCTTCTATCTGCAATGGTTTTTCTACGAATTTCAGTTTTTCATTTACCTTTACGTCTTGAAGAGGTACTACTAGGGATTCGTCTGATAAACATTTCTTGAGATTGGATACATGAAATACATCATGTACTCCAGCTAATTCTTCTGGTAGTTGTAGACAATAGGCTACTAGTCCTATTCGTTGGATTACTGGAAATGGTCCTATGTATCTTGGACTTAGTTTTCCTTTCTTACCGAATCGTACTACTCCTTTCCAAGGAGAAACTTTCAAGAGTACTTTGTCTCCGACTTGGAATTCTAATGGCTTGCGGTGATTGTCTGCATAGCTCTTCTGACGATCTCGAGCCGTTTTCAGTCTTTCCTTGATCTGAGTTATCTTGTCAGTGGTCTCTTGTACGATTTCTGGACCTGATAATTGACTTTCTCCTATTTCTGCCCAACACACTGGAGTTCTGCACTTACGTCCATATAGTGCTTCAAATGGAGCAGCTTCGATGCTTGAATGATAACTATTATTATAGGAGAATTCAATTAAGGGTAGGTGATCGTCCCAATTTCCACCAAAATCTATCACACATGCTCGAAGCATGTCTTCCAAAGTTTGTATCGTCCTTTCACTTTGTCCGTCCGTTTGTGGATGATATGTCGTACTTAAATTTAGTCGGGTTCCCATTGCATTTTGGAAACTAGTCCAGAAATGGGAAGTGAAACGACTATCTCTATCTGATACAATGGAGAGTGGGACTCCATGTAGAGATACTACTTCATCTACGTACAACTTGGCTAATCTTTCCATACTAAAGGTTTCCTTTATTGGTAGAAAATGAGCTGATTTGGTTAATCGATCCACAATCACCCAAATCGCATTATTCCCTTTTTCTGGTTTTGGGTAACTTAGTAACAAAATCCATTGTTATGAGTTCCCATTTCCATACTGGCATTTCCAATTGTTGTAGTAGTCCTGAAGGTTTCTGGTGTTCGGCCTTAACTTGTGAACAAGTAAGACATTTAGATACGTATTCAGCTATATCCTTTTTCATTCCTATCCACCAGAAATTGTTTCTTAAATCTTGGTACATCTTATTGTTACCTGGGTGTACGGTATACCTACACTTATGAGCTTCTTCTAAAATCTTATTTCTTAATTCTTCTTGCTTAGGTATCCAAATTCGTTTAATGTGGAATCTCCAAATTCCATCATTTCCTTGCTCTAGTTCTTTTAGGTAACCTTTCATTCCTTCCTTCAGTATCGTCCTTGATTGCTGTTTCCTGGACTTTCTTCAATTGTTCCATTAAATCTAACTGCAGATTTAATCTAAGAGCACGAACTCGTTTTTGCTTTTCATGATACTTACGACTTAAAGCATCTGCAACTACGTTTGCCTTTCCTTCGTGATACTGAATATCACAGTCGTAATCACTTAGGATTTCCATCCATCTTCTTTGCCTCATGTTTAACTCTTTTTGCCCAAATATGTACCTTAAACTTTTATGATCTGTATAAACAGTAAACTTACTTCCATACAGATAATGTCTCCAGATCTTAAGGGCAAAAATTATGGCTCCAAATTCTAAATCATGAGTCGTATAATTTTCCTCGTGCTTTTTCAACTGCCGGGAGGCATACGCAATTACCTTCTTGCGTTGCATCAACACACATCCGAATCCTAATTTTGAAGCATCACAATAAACTTCAAAGTCTTCTGTTCCTTCGGGTAAGGCTAAAATTGGAGCATTTGTCAATCTGTGCTTTAAAATTTCAAAAGCTTCTTCCTGTCTAGGTCCCCATTCAAACTTAACAGTTTTACAGGTCAGTTTAGTCAAAGGTACAACTATCTTAGAGAAATCCTTAATAAATCGTCTGTAGTATCCAGCTAAGCCTAGAAAACTTCTAATTTCCATAGCTGTTTGCGGAACCTTCCATTTGGTGATTGCCTCTATTTTAGCAGGATCTATGTGAATTCCTTCGTGATTCACTATGTGACCTAAAAATTGTACTTCTTGTAACCAGAATTCACACTTCGAGTATTTGGCATAAAGCTTTTCTTTTCTTAACAAAGTTAAGAGTGCATGCAGGTGCTCACAATGTTCTTCCTGACTTTTGGAATAAATAAGTATATCGTCGATGAAAACGATTACAAATTTATCCAAGTATGGTTTACAGATCCGATTCATCATGTCCATAAATGCTGCTGGGGCATTTGTTAGTCCAAAGGGCATGACTGTGAACTCATAATGGCCATACCTAGTTCTGAAAGCAGTTTTAGGTATGTCTTCCTCTTGTACTTTCAATTGATGATATCCGGAGCGTAAGTCTATTTTGGAAAAAATACCTAGCTCCCTGTAGTTGATCAAAAAGATCATCAATCCTAGGTAATGGGTATCGATTCTTAATTGTAACTTTATTCAATTCTCTATAATCGATACACGTTCTCAGTGATCCGTCCTTCTTTTTCACAAACAACACTGGTGCTCCCCACGGGGCTGAACTAGGTTGTATAAATCCGTTGCTTAGTAATTCATCTAATTGCTTTTTCAATTCTAACATTTCGGTGGGTGCTAATCGATAAGGTGCTTTGGCTATTGGTGTAGTACCTGGAATTAGATGAATTCTAAACTCTACTTCTCTATCGGGTGGTAATCCAGGTAATTCTTCTGGAAAAACGTCTGGGTATTCTGAGACTATATGGATGTCCTGGAGTTCCTTACTTTTAGTGTTAATGATTACAGAAATCATATACACCATTTCTTGTTTTCTTGATAACTAGCCAATTTCATTACTGAAATGAATTTCAGTGGCTTTCGAGGTTTATCTCCTGTAATTAAAATTACCTTTCCTGTGGGGGTACGAATTTCTACATAATTTTTATCACACAGGATTCGAGCATGGTTTGCTACTAACCAATCCATTCCTAATACCACATCGAACTCGGCTAACTTCATGGGTAACAGATTTGCAGAAAACTTATGACCTAGGAGTTCTATCTTACCATCTTGCAAAACTTTATTTATTTTAATAGAATTCCCATCTGCTGTTTCGACTGTGAAAATCTGCCTAAGGGTGGTTAAGGCAAATTAAGAGCTTGGCAGAATGAAGTATTAATAAAACTTTGGTTTGCACCGGAGTCGAATAATACTTTTACAAACACGTCGTGAACTAGGAACGTACCAGCTATCACATCTGGGATGAGTTCCGCTTCCTGCGTAGTCAACTGAAATGCGCGTGCATTTTTCTTGGTAGCTCCCTCAGCTGGCTTGCCTTTGTTGTCCGCGGTTTTAACTAGTTTGGGACATTCGGTTTTGTAATGACCTGCTTCTCCACAGTTAAAGCAGACTATGGTTTTCTTTTTACAGTTTTCTTCACTATGTCCTATAGATTTGCAAAAATTACAGGTTATATTGCATCTTCCAAAATGTTTCCTTTTGCAATTTCTGCAGAACGGCGGGGTTGAAGATTGCCATGTTCTTCTTCTTTTGAAACTGGTATTATTACCCGTACGAAATCCTTGGGTAATTTTCTGAGCCAATTCCTTCTTCCTATTTTCATCTCTAGTGCGTACCAGTTCATTAGTTAGGGTATTAGCTAGTTCCACAGCATCGTCAATAGTACGAGGTCTCGCAGCTTTAACGATGTTACGAATTTCACTAATTAGTCCCCAAATATAGCGAGAAATGAGTACCGGTTCTGGCGAAGCCAGTGTTGGTACCACTCTAGCATATTCAAAGAATGTCGAAGTATAACTGCGACACTCTACACCTACCATACGATGGCTTAGGAACTTATTCGTCATTTGTTCCTTTTCATATTCGGGACAGAATTTTCTTTCTACAAGATTCTTAAATTCTTCCCAGTTCATAGCATAAGCCATCCTTCTTCCTTTTGCTTGTAATACAGTGTTCCACCACTCTAGCGCCCCTTCTTTGAACAAATTCGAAGCATACATGACCTGATCTTCTTCGGCACACTTACTTATTGCAATTACTGCTTCGGTTTTCTCTAACCAACGCAGTACTGCAGTTGCTCCTTCGTTACCTGCAAATTCAGCAGGTTTGCAAGCAAGAAATTCTTTGAAAGTGCAACCAGGCGTTGCAGTTTTCATTTTCTTAGGAAGTGGACCTGTTGTGGATTATCGTTGTCATGATTGCCGCCTCCATTTACACTATGACTAAAATTGTCTTCCTGAGTACGTTTACTAGGAATGATTTTGTAATGCCCATAAATTTAAAATCATTATTCTAGAAATAAAAAGAATAATAGTAATTTATAAATTAACCACTAGAAAACCCTAATTAAGACACCCAAGCATGTCAATCAAGCAAGTAGGTAGGCATGTCAATCAAGCAAGTAGGTAGGCATGTCAATTAAGCAGGTAGGTAGGCATGTCAATCAAGCAAGTAGGTAGGCATGTCAAGCAGATAGGTAGGCATGTCAAGCAGGTAGGTAGGCATGTCAATCAAGCAGGTAGGTAGGCATGTCAAGCAGGTAGGTAGGCATGTCAATCAAGCAGGTAGGTAGGCATGTCAAGCAGGTAGGTAGGCATGTCAAGCAGGTAGGTAAGCATGTCCCAAAAATTAGTATAAATAGAGGACATTGGGACTTGATCTGGGAAGTTGAAACGACGCCATAAGTTCTGTGTACGTCGAGTTATAGTTAAATCGGTCCACAACACACACTAATTCACGAAGTGCTGCCACAATCAGGGTAATAACTCGATCGCTATTACGATTCATTTTCCGACTGATCAATATATCCAATGGATGTTTAAGTGCCGCCCACCTTAGGGTTATACTTTGTCGTTCGTCGTTAATTCGATGAATGAGTTTAAGTATCGTACTTTGTCATTTGTCGTTAATTCGATGGATGTTTAAGTATCGCACTTTGTCGTTCGTTGTGAGAATTTGATCTCGTGAGTTATCGTAAATGCTGTATTAAGTTACTAACCTAGTTTGTGTGCATGATATTTAAATTAGGTTAAAAGATTAATCAGTAGTCTAAACTCTGCCCATATAAATCTAAAATATTAGCACAAGGTAGCTTCACTTTGGAGTTATTAAGGTACGGATCCTTACCCCACTCTTTATTGTTTCATATTCAAGTTGTTATAAACCACTAAATTACTATATCTGTTAAAAACTCCTCACGTCTTTGATTATCGATTCATTTGACAGTCCGTTAAATTCCTATCCTAATCATTTGATTTAGCTTTCATGTCATGCGATAGTATTATGTCGTTATACTCATTATCGCATGTTCCAATATATGTTCCGTTTTGTTATGAAAATAAGTTTTATAAGTTATGTGAATAAGACCATTTGTACTCTGATACCCTGAGTATCGCTTCTTGTGGAGTGTCCCACGAGCATGTTGTTGTGGAATCGACATCATGTGCTCCATCCGTGACGGAGAGATCAGTTCACGGCGTCTCTTAAGTACAAGTGTGGTACATAAGGCTATTAGGAGGCGTATTGATCGATCCTAGGATTTAAGTATAAGGAGGTGGATAACGGGTATGCCAATTCGCCATCTCATGTGATAATTATGCAGGAGTAGCTACCTGTGTATTGTCACGTTTTAAGTTTGCTCATGGGTACATCCGTAAGATATAATTATGAAATTATGTTCTTGCATCGTATCATTTTCGCATAAAGTTCCATCCGGATAAGATTTCATATAAAGCGTTATTTGTTATTTGAGCCTAAAATTCCGTACTGAGCATTCGGCTCATTCCGTAAACTTTTTGTATATACAGGTCCACAGATTATTTTGGGAGGGGAAAAGAGAGAAGAATAAAGCCTAGGAATAAATCTGAAGATGTTAGTTAATTAAGATGAATGTCTCCGCTTGTATATTAATCTTAATTTTAATGGTCGTGTGGTTGTATCCTTATCAAATAAATAAATGGAATTATGACTTTTGGTTATGTTACCGTTAGTGTGACACGTCAGCCCTTCCGGGTTGGGGTGTTACAGATTTGTTGCGGTTCAACAGGTTTTTGAGCAGCAGCCATGATTGCTGGAATAGCGTTGGCTATCCCTTGAGTGATGATATTTTCAATATCTTGTCTAGTCATATATTGGTTTTCTTGGTTTTGCTCAGATTGATGCTCTTCATTAACCGGTTCATTACTAGAATTTTCCATCTGTTAATTATTATGGGTATAAACTTATTAGTGTTATGTAAATCAAAACAATTGCACATAATCACATAAATCTATTCACAACACAATTATGGCCAAAATTGTCAATTTCTCGACTTCTATTTTTATATATTATATTAGGCATCCATACACACTTTCTATTTTGCAATGTTTTATTCTTGAACTATTTCACAGAGTTATATTTTACTTATGGTTATTATACAGACATACTTCCCCAACCCCTGCTATTTTCTGATCAACTGCCAGTTTAATAACGATGCTCCCTCTCATCGTATTTCCAGGAGAGGTGTTCTCCCATTTCCCGGATCCTACTCCCCGTAACTATCAGTTCTTCACCAAACTGACGGAGTTCGGCTAAGTTTTCGTTGCTCATTGGCGGGTTAGGTAGAGGTTCTGGATCAAACTAAGGAAGAAAGGTACACGGACTATTTATTATGTCCTGGAACTGCCAGTCGTTAGTCCACCATTCGTCCATTCCTCCTATAGGTTGATCGTGGATTATAGGGTCTGGGAAAGCTGGTTGCAAATTTATGGGGATTTGGGTTTCAGCGGAGTATGGGTAAAGGTTGTTGTTAATGGGTCTAATAATATCACAACTTGCTAGTAGGCGATCTATCTCTTCTTGAAAAGTTATTTCTTTGGTTTGTTTGGAACTTTCTCCTGTTTCCATAACTGTTGGTCTAGGATATGCCCTGACGTCTATTCCTGCAGGCCTAGAATTCTCTTCAGTCTCGATCCATTTTCCTTTATCCGCAGAATTTTCTATTTTTGGATTTTTCCTAGTTGCGGGTTTCCTCCTACGTACCTCTCTCCAACCTACATATCTTCTCTTTTTCTTAGTTTTTGCTTTCTCAAGAGGTGGAGCTTGGAATTCCATGGTTTCCTCCACATCAGCAATACAACCAGTAAAGTCGGTGGAGACTTCAATTGGTATTGGGTAGAGATTGAGATTCTGAAGGGCTTCAGATAGCTCATTCATGCTGATTAGCATATATGCAAAAAGCTAAATTAAAATTTCATAATGAAATTTTATAAATATTGTTTAAGTATTATTACATACCGCGTAATTATACAAAGAACAACTGAAATTTAGACACACTAAGGTCTTATTTATTTATTTACGGAGTAACTTCTTTTAGAGCTTCGGGTTTATAGGTACTATAGGTACTAGTTTAAAGGTTTGCATTTACTGCGACAGTAGCTAACATGTACAGATCTGCCCATTTTTCATCTAATTTATCTTCCCAAGGTGGATTATTGCTAGGGCTGTAAACGAACCGAACGAACACGAACAAGGCCTTGTTCGTGTTCGTTCGTTAAGGAATAAAGGTATTCACGAACGGTTCATGAACACTTGCCGAACGAGATTTTATGTTCGTGTTCGTTCATTAAGGAAATGAGCGTGTTCGCGAACGGTTCACGAACACAAATAAATTTGGCGAACGCGACGAAGGATAAAGATAGATGGCCCAGAGAGTAGCACTCGAACTTGAATCCCTTATTGTGGAACAGAGGCCGATTGTATTCGTGGATGTAAATAATGAGAAATGAAAGGGAAATGATGCATAAACAAGGTGAAAGTGGATTTCCTAGTTTAATTGTTAGGGAAATAAAATAAATAAAAGTTTAATAATATAAAAAGTACAAATAAAATATATGAAAGTACAAAGATCTTCAATTAAAACACAAACATACAAACATAAACGAACGCAAATCAACGAATGTTCACGAACACGTTCACGAACACCTTACCGAACGTTCACGAACACAATCGAACGAACGAGCCCTCTGTTCATGTTCGTTCATTTAACTAATCGAACGAAATTTCTTGTTCATGTTCGTTCGTTTATTAAATGAACGAACATAAACGAACTTCCCGCCGAACGGTTCACGAACTGTTCGCTGAACGTTCGGTTCGTTTACAGCCCTAATTATTGCCTAATTTCTGGATTTCTGGATTAAACCTCACTTTCTTGGGTTGGGTTTTCTTTCCTTTTTCCCGACTTTTTCTAAGTATCGAGTTTCTTTTACTGGGAGAAAGTGGTTTTTTCAAATTGGGCTTTTCGGACAAATATTCCTTCATCCATATTTGGGATATTTGGAGGAAGTTCCTTTTTCTCTGGGTGCAGTATCTAATTTGTGGTAGATAGCAGAAAGCTTTTGTTTACCCATACTGTATCTAACAAATAATCAGTTAATAAACACATAATCATAGAATGGCAATTAGTAAAATTAAGTATTTTGTTAAAGGCCAATTGGATTTTAACACCTTTAACTTTGAAGAATTGGCCGATAACACCCGCAACTAACACTTTGATCTGTGACACCCCAAACTTTTAATTTTGTTTGTCATTTCACCACTCAGTTAAAAAATGACTAACTGAGTTAGTCTTCCTTCCTAGCTGGCATCCTAAGTGGACTATTTTTGTCAATGTGGCACATTCATGGGTATAAAACCTCACTTCATTTGCAACACTTGGAGAAAAATCATAAACTTGCAGCCAACAACATTTCTCTGCCTCTCTCTCATCCTCACGCTCCGATGACCGGAGCCGTATCACCGACGCTCCGGCGTCTCACCCTCTCCGCCAAACACCACCCACAACACCCCCAAAATCACGTTTTAGCCGACAATCACCTGCACACCTACACCCTGCCTCTGTTTCGCCCTCATCTCCGGTGACCGGAGGTTCCGGCGACGAGTCCAGGAGGTGCCGACCATCGTTTCTGTTGTCGATCGAGATGTTTCCCGGTGGAACACGCCCCCAATTTTTAGCTTCATCAAAACGGAGCACCCTAACCGATCCGTAAACGGAGCACCCTAACCGATCCGTAATGCATTGCAGGGCAAATCCAATTGGCCTATTTTAATTACTGTAATTGAACAAAAACACATAAAAAGAGAAGAAACCCTAACCGATCCGTTGAAGTTCAATGATTGAATTAACCAGCTATAACCATGGGTAGAACTGAACGATAAAGGTTCAGGATCTAGATCCTTCTTCTGGTATTCACCGCAGTAAATGCAAATGAATGACTGTAAGCCTCTGAGAAGCTTACCGTGACAGAATTTGCATCTGAGGTAGGGCGGCGAAGGGGCTAAGGAGGATACGGAGGCTTCGACGGTGGAAATGGACGGCAGATTTGTGTTGTTATGGTTGAAAGATGAAAGTCCAGCAGTTTGTTTGAAGCCTATCTGAGCTTTGTGGATGAGATCTGACGGTGTGTCGAAGTCCATTGTGGTTTGTGGATTGGTGTGAGAGTGTGTGTGTGATGAGTTTGTTGAAAAGTGGATGTGGGTTTTGCTGTTGAGAATCTCCGGTGGCGGTTGTGGTGGTGGTGTCGTGGAGTTGAGTGTTCAGATGATGATGATGATGATGATGATTTTATTTTTTATATTGAGCAGGCTTTTTGGTTTGGGAGATTACCTATACATATGTATATATTAATTACAGTAATTAAAATATACACATAAGTCTCCAAATAATCCACCTCATCTTGCCATTTGCTTCTTATAACATGTGTTTGCCACATCATGGGTGCCATGTAGGATTAATGATGCCAGCTAGGATGGAAGACTAACTCAGTTACTCATTTTTTAACTGAGTGGTGAAATGACAAACAAAATTAAAAGTTTGGGGTGTCACAGATCAAAGTGTTAGTTACGGGTGTTATCGGCCAATTCTTCAAAGTTTGAGGTGCTAAAATCCAATCGCCCTTTGTTAAATACTTAATTTATTTAAATTAGTAATAGGCTTAAATCAGTGGCTCGATCAGTGGCTCTGATACCACCTTTTCATGTCACGGCCCTCGACCCCGGTTTAACCCGGTTCAAGAGCCGCAGGGCAGGAATCCCGTGGTATCTAATGTAGGCGACAGCGGAAGTCTTTTAATACAGAATCTTTTAATACTGAAATGCTCGTTTACATAAAGTTTTAGGGATAAAACCCTTGAAATTTACAGTAAAGGGATTTCACAGGGAAATCTTTATTTCTCAAAACATGTTTCTTTATTTATTCACATTGAGCCACTTCTCTAAGCTTGTAGTGCTTCACGGCACTTTTCTTGGATCACAGCAGATCACCTGAAACATGTTTGAAAAAGGTTTTGTCAGCGGGGAAATACTGAGTGAATCATTCATTTTACTGAAAACACTACGTCTGTTATAATTTACAGTATTAAGAGCAATTACAATGTTTCTGATATCAAACCAACTACCCACGGTACTTTGTCACTCGACCCATTGGCCCACCCGTCCAATGGTGTCTGTGATTATGGTCATATCACTCATTGGCTGCCCCAATGGTGAAGATTATCAAGTAATGTATACAAAACCCCACATACCGGCTGTAACTTGGTGATTACAAAGACTTAATCCCTGTAATTATAACTTTGAAAATAACTTGGAGTTTTGTAAAACAGTTGATAAAAAGAGAATGACTCACATTGCAGTTTTAACGAGCAGAGTATAAGCCTACTGATTAGCCTTGATTAACCTAATTTAAATCACAATGCACATACAACGGGTTAGTAACTAATACAGCAGTTACGACAATTCACGAGATTAACCCTCACAACGATTGATAAGGTGCAATACTTAATAATTCAATGGATTCACAACGAATGACAGAGTATAGTCCGAGTTCGAACAACACTCAAACATTCAAGTCGAAATCACGATGAATAACAAAGTATAAACTCAATTTGAGCAGCACTCAAACAATCGTTGGATAGTTATAATCGATCGGACGTTGAATCATAATAGCGATCGAGTTATTACCCTGATTGCGGCAGCGATTCGTGAATCGTGTGTGTTAGTTGTATTGTTTCTGCTATACCTCAACCTACACAGTGAGTTCTTACGTCGTTTCACATCCCAGAATCCCGTCCCAAAGTCTGCTATTTATACCCGTATTTTGGACATGCTTACGGACCGTAAGCCATATCCCTTACGGTCCGTAAGGGAAGCAGTCTATTTATAGGCTAGCTTGCTGACTTGACAGTTTTGCGAAATTCTAATTTGACAACGAATTATTTAGATAATCGTTGGCTAGGTTTTATCCCCCCTGAGTTTTAGGGCCCTGATCCTGATTCTGATTGTTCTGAAAATTTTAGTGTTTATGCAGAATTACTTGGGTGTCTCAATTAGGGTTTCCTTATTGGATAATTATCCCACTAAGTAGTAATTTTAGTGAGAGTTGTTACAGCCACCTTGCCCATTTTATCTAAATATTACAATAAAACCTCTAAATTTCTTCAGTGTCTTGCTACGGTTCTGATTGACGGAGACGATAGACATAATGCACTAACATCTTTGTATTCTACAAAATAGCGCCGATATTATGGGGTTTTGTATACACTACTTGATAACCTTCACAATTGGACATGGGTAGCCAATGTGTGATATGACCAGTCACAGATCCGTCGAGTGACAAGTACTTAAGAGTTTTTGGTTAGATATAAACATTGTAATCACACTTCATACTGTGAAGTTATAACAATGTGCCGTTTCATAAAATGGAATGTACTCGCCAGTATTTCTTGCTGATAAAATATTTTTAAAACGTGTTTCAGGTAACTTGATGTAAATCTATTAGAAGCCAACTATGGAGCACTGATTAGATAAAGTGGCTATAAGTTACCTACATAAAAGAAGAAGTTTATGTTTTCAGCAACTAGGGTTTATCCCTATAAATATATTATAAATGAATTTGGGTTTTAACCCATTTGTTTAATATAAAAGTTTGGTATTTTGCAAACTCTGAAATTATTTCCTAACTGCGATCCTGATGTTTTTAATTCCGCTGCAAATTTAATAAACACCAATACTACCGGCTCATGTTCGTGGCGCCCGCTCCCAGAGGGTGGGGTCGGGGGTTGCGACATGAAGGGTTCTTACTTCCCTTTCAAGTAGTATTTTTTTATTTAGCACATTTGACATGCGTACTCAATTCTACTAGAACTTTTATATAGTGTTATGTCTAGCAATCTCTACTTTTGTGAGTTCTAAAACATTTTCCTCTATGCAAGCGTTTTTTGCCAAGATACCAATAGGGAAGGTTTAAAGGTGTTGCATCAGATCTTGCAACAACATACATTCAAACTAATCCATTTGAAATAGTATTTTAACTATTTACAATAAATATCATGATTCGATAAAATGATGTTGAATTATGTTACCACATGATTGATTTGCATCTTTCCAGGTTTACATCAACGTTAAAGCTCTCTGAGTGATTGAGGAGCAACAAAGCTTTGTTTTCCAAGAATATTGACTATGATCAGTTTTCTCTGGGTCCTTGAATGAAAATATCAAAAAACACCTACTGGGCTTATGGTTATTAAGAATATCAAGCATAAAAAATACTATAAAAAGTTATCAAACATCAAAAACATAAAACAATATTTTCATAGTGAGTTAACATAGTAGTAGGTACTAGCGTTTGGTTGTCTTTATTTATCTAAACATAAACATTATATGAAAATAAGAAGATTGAGCATCCAAACACAATTTCATATTCATTACATTCTTCTTAGTTTAGATATTCAAAGCGTGTGTAAATACCTTTTGACCCTTTTACCAACATATACCTTTTGATACATCCAAAACATAATATGAATTAATGGTGGTTTTCTTATAGGCGCAGGGTTGTTTTCATAACAATGTATATTGTGTGGTGTTTAATAGCATAATATATTCCTCCATTTCAGTATCTCAATCTCAAATCGAAATCACAAAATGCTCTTATGATAGCAATATTATCACGAATCTTATTCATCCCTGCATTCGTCTTTACTACAAAATATAGTGATCAAGGTTGGATGGTTGTGCTTATATCGTTGCCTGGACTCACCATCGATCATTTTACCATGTGTGTCATGACCTTATCACCTAATGTTATTGTCATTTTATTTTAGTAAAAACTTTTAAAGATACATTTTTGAATGAAAATTTCAAGTCCGTAAGCAAACACGTTAGGAAATTTGTTAGTGTTATTTCCTTATGTAAAATATTTTGTAGCATTGCTCTTGATTTGCTTTGGATGATTAGGAATGGAAGCTTTTGACTTATACATCTTCTTCATATGGATGAATTTGAACCAATAGTAGGCATATGCTAATTTTCAAAACTTAAATACTACATTCTAAAATTTTATTTATTCTAACACATATATTGTCCACTATAGAAAAAACTATCAAGTCACTAAACTATACCATTAACTTGCTATAGTTTAAAACTTTAGCCTATATTTTTCAAACCAAGTTGAACCAACTTAGTTTTCTTACAAAACAAAAGAGTCAAAAGATCCAATCCCATATTCATCAACTTGGTATATAAAAGTTAAACCAACCAAAAAGTCCAATACAAAATCAGACTTATCAACATACACTTTTTGTGTCAATTCACACATGTTTCTAAAATCAGGCCATGTTTTGCTAAGTTTTTTGAAATAACTTATTGATTTATTGGCTTTTTGAAAAGTCATAAGCTCCAAAATGATGTCTGACAATAAGACTGTATATGAGGTAAAAAAGTCAAGTCACTTTATACTGACTTTTCTAAAAAGCCAATAAATTAATAAATTATTTCAAAAAGCTTAGCCAAACATGAAACAACAAAATTTTCAAGTATACATACCTCTTTAGTCCGGTCTTAAAGTCTCTTCTTCCAACAACAACTTAAAACCAAAAGATTTATTCCAATAAATTCATCAAAATCACAACACACAAGTACCCTAACAACCCCCCTCTTTCTTCGTTATTTTCCCCCTTTTCATCCAAAGCCCTAATTTCAATTTCCCCCAAAATCCCTCAAAATTCTTGACATAAATCTGTTAAAGCTTCAAACTTTAAGCAAACCCACAAAGGCGAGTGTGCAAAATGCAAGAAAACGGTGGTGATTTACCCGATGAGCAGCGCTGCAAACGCAACGACGGCCGGCAGTGGCGGTGCAAACGTCCGGTGGTTCCGGGGAAAACTATGTGTGACGCACATTTCCGGCAAGGTCGTCTCCGGCAGAATAAAGAACCGGTCCCGGAAAGTTTAAAGCTTGAGAGAACAAAAACCCGAAAAAATCAAGAAAATCAAGAAAACCCTAGGCAGAAAAGTGAAATTAGGGTTGATGAAAGTTTGGGTTTTTCTAATTTACCCAGAAAAAGGGGGAAAAACCCATGTGAGAACAGCTCAAATCGGTCGAGAAAAAGGCCGAAACGGAGCGAAAAGAAGGGGAAACTGAAGTCATCAGTGGATATTTCAGAGGATCTTGATGATGCTTTGAAGAAGATGAATTTGAAAAAGGGGGATTTGCAGTTGGATTTGATTAGAGGGTGTTTGAATAGACAGGTTGAGAAGAAGAAAGGGAAGCAGCCACAGAAAGAAGATATTGTTAAAGAATTGAAGTATGGGAGATTGGAGATTTCACAGGCTTTACCCTTGACTACACCTGTTGTGGTCAGTAAGGTCAAAGTTGGGGCTCCTGCTTCCAGTTCGGCGCCCACGAGGTTCTTTAGATCGAAGAATATCGAGCGGGTACCTATCGCCACAATGCAGGTTGTGTTTCATAACCTAAGTTGTTGTTTACATTGTTGTGATTATGGTTGTTTATAAATTGCTACAATGTAGGATGTTTAAGTGACATATTTGTAATTGGATATGTTTAATTGGTGCTAGGGCTGCAAATGAACCAAACGTTTGGCGAACAATTCGTGAACCGTTTGGCGGGAAGTTCGTTTGTGTTTGTTCGTTTGTGTTCGTTCGTTTATTAAACAAACGAACACAAACAAGAAATTTCGTTCGTTTAGTTAAATGAACAAACATGAACAGAGGACGCGTTCGTTCATTTATGTTCGTGAACGTTTGGTAACGTGTTTGTTTGTGTTCGATAAGTCATTAGTGTTTTAGCTTTTATATTTTATTTAAATACTTCAAAATTCCGACAAATAAAATATTTAATAGAGTTAATTACTGTTTTCGTCCTTATGGTTTGTAAAAAATCACTATTTCAGTCCATTAGTTTAAAAATTGCGATTTCAGTCCCTGTGGTTTCACTTTCGTAACCATTTTAGTCCACTTCATAACCATTTCAGTCCCTGTACTTGACAGAATTATGGATTAAAATGGTTACGAAAGTGAAACCATATGGACTGAAATGGTTATGAAAGGGAAACCACAGGGACTGAAATCACAATTTTTAAACTAATGGACTGAAATAGTGATTTTTGACAAACCACAGGGACGAAAACAGTAATTAACTCTATTTAATAAGTGTCAGTGTGTTATATATTTTGTTCATGAACGTTTGGTTGTGTTCGTTAGTTACCATCTGTGTTCATGAACATTAGTTTGTGCTCATTTGTATTCATCATCGTCCGTTTTCGTTCGTTGCGTAAAATTAACAAACAAACACAAACGAACACGAACAGGTTCATTTCCTTAACAAACAAACACGAACAAAAAATCTCGTTCGGTAAGCGTCTATGAACAGTTCGTGAACACATATATTTCTTAACAAACAAACACAAACAAGGACTTGTTCGTGTTCGTTCGGTTCGTTTGCAGCCCTAAATTTGGTGCTCCTTTGAACGTTGGGTATTAGTTTTTTTTTTTTTTAAATTATTCTGATATAATAATCTTAAGGGGTTTTATGGTTATTGTATGTAGGTTTTACCGAATATAAAAGCTAACGTAAAAGCCTCAACGAAGAAGTGTCATTGGTGTCGGATGTGTAGCTATCGCATTCTTATCAAATGTTTGACTTGCAAAAAACACTTCTTTTGTGAAGATTGTATCCGTGAGAGGTTTGTTTCACGTGTATATTATCATACTTTTTTTCGTCAAATAGCATATCAATTATCATGATTTAGGCTTTCAATAACTATGGTTATATGAATGCATTAGGTCTCACGATAAGGCCGAAGTCAAGAAACAATGCCCTATATGCAGCGGAACTTGCAGCTGTAAAGCTTGTTTAAGAGGAAAATCTAAAGAAGTCAAAACTAAGGTACGGATGTCCAGTGGCGAAGCTTGAAAATTTCCACCGGGGGGTCGAAAGTCACCGAACCTAAAAATTCTATATAAGTAAATTTTTTTATAAAACTGGGCGGTCGAAAACGTATATACCTAAAAAATTCTACACGAAGCGTACATACATAACACTACTGAGCGAAAAGTTTGGGGGGTCGGGCGCCCCTCCCGGCCCCTTGAAAGCTACGCCCTTGCGGATGTCGAGATGTGACCCGCTTATGCCACATCAGCGTTTTGAAAATATACCTACTAAACTCATGCACCTCTGTTTTTTTTAGGATCTTGTTTTTTATAGCGGTGAAGAAAAGTTTGACAAAAGTCAACAACTTATTTACATGATCTGTTTGCTCCTGCCATTGCTTGAACAAATAAATCAAGAAAAAGACACCGAGATGGATATCGAAGCTAAAATCAAAGGTAGATGGTCTTATTTATGGTTCGTTTTTTATAAGTAATGATTGAAAGCAAGAGTCACATTAATTATTATTTGAAAACCGTAGGAAAAGACCGCAGTGAGCTACAAATACAGGAGGCGATAGGCTCCCCAAAGCAGCAGTGTTGGTATGTCTTCAAAATACTTATTTTTTGGATAAATTTTCAGGAGTAAAATGCCATTTTCTTCCTTGAGGTTTGGCCAGTTTTGCGACTTTCGTCCAAAGGTTTGAAACCTTGCCATTTTCATCTGGCTCGTTAACTCAATCCATTTTTCTCCGTTAAGTCAGGGGTATTTCCGTCCTTTTTGTTAACTTAAGGCAGGCAATTTTGTCTTTTTCAGGGGTATTCGGTCTTTTAAGTTAACAAAAAAGACAGAAGTACCCTTGACTTACGGAAAAATGGATGGAGTTAACGAGCTGTTAGAAAATGGCAAGATTTCAAACCTTTGAATCCAGATGCGGAAAAACAAACCTGTGGACGAAAGTCGCAAAACTGGCCAAACCTCAGGCACGAAAATGGCATTTTACTCAATTTTCAATCCAAATTCCCTTTTTGCCATTTTTAATCCCTGCATAACATTGAGGGCAATAATTTTGATAAAATAATTCTTCATATCATATCATTTTTCATATTTGGGTTGGTAACGGGTCAAAACGGTTTGTCACATTGACCAACAGACAGTTTTTTGTCCATTTTTGAATTTCATAAATGATTTATCTTTCAAGTATGATTACGAAAGCTATTATCAGACGATGACGCTATTTTAGTTACGTTTTTACTCATTTGACGTCAGTGGCGAAGCTTGAGATTTCCGATCGGGGGGTCGAAAACGTATATACCAAAAATTTCTATAAAACCGGGGGGTCAAAAACGTATATACCCAAAAAATTTTATACGAAAACTACATACTTTCCACTAACGAGCGAAAAGTTCGGGGGGTCGGCCGCCCCCTCCCGCCCCTACAAAGCTACACCATTGTTTGACGTGTTAACATAAAGTCATAAAGTATAACCCAATGAATTTAACTTGTCAAACTTTTAATTTTGTACGGGTATTTCCAGTATTTGACGAATAGTCAAAAGGGCTGTTATATTCTGGTTGGAATCATTATACATTTTTACATGTCACAGCGGTTTTTGCAAAGCTTGCATTGTGGATGTTCACCGAAGCTGTGGAAATTGCTCGTATATTCTCTGTTTACCTTGTTGTCGGGAATTCCGTGAGGGACATTTACATGGCGGTCTTCGAGATCTCAAGCATAACACAACAAATAAACGTAAAAGTTTGTGCACAATTTTATGGAACTGGAAAACTAACGATGACGGAAGTATAGAATGTCCACCAAAGAATTTAGGTGGCTGCGGGGATGGTATTCTCGGTTTATTTTGTCATCCACCTGTTAATTGGACTAAAGATATCGAAAAACGCGCAAAAGAAATCGTTTGCAATCCCAAGTTTACAAATTTCTTCGACTTTGATTCTTCCTATTGTGCGTTATGTGATGGAAACGACAAAAGTGACGGTGAAAACGAGATTAATAACAAGGGTTTGTATTTCTCGATCAAGGAAGATCTCGGGGACAAAAATCTTGAACATTTTACGAAACATTGGGTCAAAGGTCAACCTTTGATTATTCGAGATGTGATCAAGAGTGATATAGAGTTGAGTTGGGATCCGCTTTTCATGTTCTTCACCTATCTCGATAAAAGTGTGGAATCACGAAACGATAAAGACGTGAAATTGAAGATTTGCTCGGATTGGTGTGAGGTGGAAACGGGCCGGCAGCAGATTTTTATGGGCGGAAAAACGCACGCGAATGTGTGGAACGAGAAGTTGAAATTCAAAGTTTGGTTATCTTCCGGAATTTTTCAAGAACATTTTCCGAGTCATTATGCTGCTGTGATGAACGCTCTACCGCTTCAACAGTATGCTAATCCATTAACGGGTGTTCTAAATTTGGCCGCTAATGTGCCACCGGAAAGTCAAAACATTGACTTGGGCCCTTTTGTTTATATCTCGTATGGTAGACCTGAAGATCTTATTGCGGGTGACTTTTTAACAAAGTTATGTTATCATGCATACGATATGGTATGTATTTAAATGTTCAATTTATTTTCTTGCACATTTATGATTTTAAACTTTAGTTTTAGATTAAAGTATACGGATGTCCTTGTGGTTTACCAAAATTTTGGATTTGATCCCTAACTTTCCAAAAGTACACAGATGGTCCCTATGGTTTGCACTTTATAACGCATATAATCCCCATCTTTTTCTAGACATACATGGATGGTTCCTGTGGTTTGCACTTTGTAACACATTTAGTCTCCAACATTTTATAAAAGTACATGTATGGTCCCTGTGATTTGCACTTTGTAACGCATTTAGTCCCCAACTTTTTCTAATAGTACATGGATGGTCCTTGTGATTTGCACTTTGTAACGCATTTAGTCCCCAACATTTTATAAAAGTACATGTATGGTCCCTGTGATTTGCACTTTGTAACACATTTAGTCCCCAACTTTTTCTAAAAGTACATGGATGGTTCTTGTGGTTTGCACTTTGTAACGCATTTAGTCTCTAATTTACACATGCTAAAACCTTTAGATTTGTTGGCCGGGGACTAAATGCGTTACGAAGTGCAAACCACAGGGACCATCCGTGTACTTTTGGAAAGCTAGGGGACCAAATCCGAAATTTCGGTAAAGTATAGGGACCATCCGTGTACTTTACTCTTTAGTTTTATAAACATTACGATGAACTACAAAATCACTTTCAAAACACTGAAATAGTCTTCTAACGCTCATTCTTGATCTTTTTCAATTGTTCTTGCTTTAGGTTAATATTCTTGTGCATGCGACAGAGCTTCCGATTTCCGAGAAAAGGCTGAATAAAGTAAAGATCTTGTTGAAAAAATACAGCTCACTGGATCATAACGAGTCTTTGAAGAAGAAGAATAAAAATAGAGACAAAACCGTTGAGGCCAATGGGAAATCATCATATAGTAGTGAAGTAACTCAACAGTCGGAATTAGTGGATATTATCAACACAAACGGAGAACTCGCTCAAACACCTAACGATGGTGATCCGTGTGTGTTTTCCGATAATTTGAGCAATTGTGATTCGGATGATGAAGATTTGTGCCAAGATGAGTATGGGAGTTCAAGTGGTAGTGACGGGAAAGTCGTTGACACTCATGGGGCCCGGTGGGATGTTTTTCGTAGAGAAGACGTGGATAAACTTGTTGAGTTTCTTAGAAAGTATTCGAGTGAGCTTAATTCGTCTTATTGTTCTCCCAGAAAGGTATCACTTTGAATCAAGTTTAAGCCCGCGTTTAAACGGTCCCATCGGTTAGACTAAAAGTTACGCTTTACTTAACATTGTGTACCATAGGTTGTTCATCCGATCCTTGACGAGATCTTTTATTTGGATGCTTTCCATAAAAAACATCTTAAAGAAGAATTTGGTAAGTATTATAATTCAATCCTTATAAGTTACTTTCTTAATATTTGGAGTAAAATGCCATTTTCGTCCCTAAGGTTTGGCCAGTTTTGCGATTTTCGTCTAAAGGTTTGTTTTTTCACATCTGGATCCAAAAGGGTTGAAATTTTGGCATTTTCATCCGGCTCGTTAACCCCATCCATTTTTCTCCGTTAAGTCAGGGGTATTTCTGTTAACTTAAAGAGCAATTCAGTCTTTTTCAGGGGTATTTGTTTGGTCTTTTAACATAAAGTAACAAAAGACCGAATTGCCTTTTAAGTTAACAAAAAAAGACGGAAATACCCCTGACTTAACAGAGAAAAATGGATGGAGCTAACGGGCCGGACGAAAATGTCAAGATTTCAAACCTTTTGGATCCAGATGCGAAAAAACAAACCTTTGGACGAAAGTCGCAAAATGGCATTTTACTCTAATATTTGTTTAAATTAGTGTAAATTCTATTTCCCTCATCTTATTTTTATTGACATTAATATCCAGGTGTCGAACCATGGACATTCGAGCAACATATCGGTGAAGCTGTAATAATTCCAGCCGGATGCCCCTATCAAGTAAAGAAAGTCAAGGTACCAATTTCGCATGCTTTTCTTCACCAAAAAAAATAATGAATATAATAATAATTACTGTTTTTTTTTTTATTTTTTTTTCTGTTTAATTGCAACTATTATTGTGTGTACAGTCATGTGTCAACGTGGTTCTTGAATCGATATCACCTGAAAGTGCATCGGTGGGCATCAAGTTGAGTGACGAAATTCGTCAACTCCCTGTAAATCATAAAGCAAAAGGAAAAATGCTAGATGTAAATATTCCGACACTAGTTTAAACTTCTTCTAATATTGTTATGGGAGTGAATTTCAAGGATTGTCCTTTATCTTTATACCCATTTTCAGGCGTTGTCCTTTATATTCAAAATTGACGAGTTTTGTCCTTTATGTTTTCATATCATACACGTTTTGTCCTTTAGGCCTAACCCAGTTAGTTTTTTAGTTAAATTTGGTCATGTGCTTTGCACATGAGGGCATTTTTGTCAATTCAAAGGTTGCAGAAGCTTTGAGCTGTAAATCTGTCGTTGAACTTACCTTTGAATTGACAAAAATGCCCTTATGTGCAAAGCACATGACCAAATTTAACTGAAAAAACTAACTGGGTTAGGCCTAAAGGACAAAACGTGTATGATATGAAAACATAAAGGACAAAACTCGTCAATTTTGAACATAAAGGACAACGCCTAAAAATAGGTATAAAGATAAAGGACAATTCTTGAAATTCACTCTTGTTATGGAGTGCGTAATTAGTTTCTTAATGGTTTTTTCAGATCAAGAAAATGACTATGCATAGTGTAAATGCCGCGGTTGAAGCATTTAACAAAGTTCCACAAGGGGTTGAAGAAAGTGACAAAGTTCTACAAGCAGAGTAAGCGTCTTTGGATTATGTTTTAATTTTCATCGATTTTATTACTCTCGGTATTTGACTTACTTTAAATTCCGAATCAGTGACAAAGGTGTCGAGTAGAGACCAAGAGTTACAAGTAATATGATCAAAACTTGTCATGTGATGTAAGTAGCAAAGATGTTTCAAGCACTTTTAGGAATTATAATTACTAATTCACTTAAAACATTAGTTTTGAAAATCGACAATCCGAATGTAGCTTTAATAAAATGATTCTTGATATAAATATGGAATTAGCTATTTATCCCTGGCTTTAGTTTAACTGTCTGATTCTAATTTAAAAAAATGAGTAAATTACTTTTGAGTTAACTTTCGTTTTGCTCCCTGTGGTTTGGTCATTTTAATGGTTTTGCTCCAATAGTTTAAAAATAGTCATTTTCCGCCCTGATCTTTCGAGTTTGTCGCCAGTTTGCTCCCTGGCCCTAACTCAGTTAAAGCGTTCAATTAAAAGTAGAGGTATTTCGGTAGTTTACTCACTGGCTCTAACTCAACTAAAACGTTTAGTTAAAAGTCGCCGTAGTCGTGGTCGGCAGGTGGTAGTTGCATGTGGTTGTGGATGGTGGCGGCCGGTAGAAAGAGTGGTTGGAAAGATGGGGGATCAGAAAAGACTTACTTATATACATGTAAATAAACAAATTATAGGTTTATTTAGGTGAAAAGACTTACATGCCCTTGCTTTTATCTATAAAATTACCAAAATACCCTTCTAGTTAATGGATTTTTTGGATAGAGTTAGAGGCGGGGAGCAAAGTGATGATAAGTTAGAAAAATCAGGGAGGAAAATGGCTATTTTTAAACTATTGGGGCAAAACCTTTAAAATGACCAAATCATAGGGAGCAAAATGGAAGTTAACTCATTGCTTTTGGGTCCCTATGTTTTAATGGTTTTAACCACTTTAGTCCAAAATAAAAAAAAGGTAAACACTCCGAGTTCCTAACCGCTTATTTTATAACGTTTTGAGTTCTTGTGTTTAGTGGTTTTAACTTTTAACCACTTGAGTCCAAAATCAAAAGTACAAGTGTTAAAAAATTGGACTCAACGTTATAAAATGAGCGGTTAGGGAATAGGGACTTAGGGTGTTAACCTTTTGATTTTGGATTCAAGTTGTTAAAACCACTAAAACATAGAGACTCAAAAAGTAATCTACTCAAAAAAAAAAAAATAACTGTTGACTTTTCAATCATTACGTAAGGAGTAGCCGCTGTAAAACGGATTATCAAATCTTGTATATTTACCCACCCTTAGATTTAAGTAACTCATTACCTGATTATGATTCTTTAATTTCGACTAATCACTTTGAAAAACTCACATCCAAACACTTCCCTTTCTCAGTGTGTCAACTTTACTTTATATTTTAATTTTTTCTTGATCTTCATTTAAATAAAAATCTGAATTTATCTTCCGTTGTAGGTGTGTTATTGTTCCTTGTTGATACACAAAAAGTGCGTTTTCGGCCCATTGAAAAGGAAGTTTGAGTCTGGAGATGACTTTGAATCAGGATGAAAAAATGAAGTCATTGATATGTGCGAATGAAGCTTGTAACTTTAAAAGAGATGCTCAAGGTTTTTCTTATTTTCAACTTAATATATGTTCGTACCCATAGTTGTCAATAGCGGTCGCTATATTGTCAATAGCGGTCGCTATGGTCGCTATAGCGAATAGCGTAGCATATTGGGGGGGGGGGGGTATTCCAGGGTCCTCCCAACCGCCGAGGTGATCCCACCTCGCAGACCGCCACCCAGCAAGCCTGAGTCTGGGGGTAAATCCGCTACCGTAGGGGCATTGGGAACGAGCAAGACTCGAACCCGCCACCTCCGGGTTAGAATGCGGGCCGGTGGCCATTGGGCTGCACCTAATAGCGTAGCATATTAGGTCGAAGGTCGCTACAGGTATAGGTATGTAGCCCTAAATAGCGGGATTTCAGTTTTTTTTTTTCTTTTAGTATAAATAGTGATTAAATATAGCTATAAAATAGCTGGATTTTAGGTTTTTGTTAAATATACATGTAAAATAGCATATATACTAGGGTATTTTAATATACATGTAACTAGGGCTGCAAACGAACCGAACGAACACGGACAAGACCTAGTTCGTGTTCGTTTGTTAAGAAATATATGTGTTCGCGAACCGTTCACGAACACTTATCGAACGAGATTTTATGTTTGTGTTCGTTTGTGTTTGTTTGTTAATTTTAGGCAACGAACAAAAACGAATGTTGACGAACACAAACGAGCACAAACTAACACAAACGAACACAAACAATCGTTCACAAACAGAATATGTAATACATGACACTTATTAGATATTTAATTTGTCAGAATTTTGAAGTATTTAAATAAATATAAAAACTAAAAACACTAATGAACTATCAAACACAAACGAACATGTAACCGAACGTTCACGAACATAAACGAACGAACACGACCTCTGTTCATGTTTGTTCATTTAACTAAACGAACGAAATTTCTTGTTCGTTTTCGTTTGTTTAATAAACGAACGAACACAAACGAACTTCCCGCTGAACGGTTCACGAACTGTTCGCCGAACGTTTGGTTCATTTGCAGCCCTACATGTAACATATATTTAATTTTCTTTCTAGTGTATCCCTGTTATAAACTAGCGTCTGCTATTTATCGCTATTTGTCGCTATTCGCCATTAACAACTATGTTCGAACCGTCTGTTTTATTATCTAGATAAGCATACGGGTTTTTATTATTCTCAGCTTGATTTCTATGTATCGATGATAATCTGATTTGCTATTGCAGGTATCGACGTCTTTGCTTATTTGGCATGCTCATTTGCGATATTGATCATTGACAACGGGAACTCTTGGAAAAACCGCCATTGAAAATACCCCCACCCCACCAACTGTAACTCATAATATTGTCTAACCATTTTTTACAACATAGTTTTTGTTAAGTGTTTTTTTATTTGAACGAATCCTGTAACTATAATTTTAGTTTAGTTGCATTTAACTGTCTAGTCAGTGTAAAAAAATCCTCACTTTAGCTCAAATTCTATTACCAAATCAGGGGAAGATCACTCTTTAAAGTATATATTTACAAACTATTAAAGGGTAATCACATGTGATTTGCATAAAAGATTAACATAAAAGAAGGAAAAAAAAATTAAAAATATGAGGAAAAGAAAAAGAAATATAATAAAAAGATGGAAAAAGAAAAGAAGTTGGAGGAAAAAAATATAATTTACTAAAGATATAATAATGTTACCGATTAAAATGGACCAATAAATAATTAGTACTGTTATTCGCTTTGTTATTATACAGAATTTCAAGTTTTCTTTTTTTGATTAATATTTTTTAGTTTGCTTATGTTATTGAAATGTTTCTTTTTAAATTATTTTTAATGTTTTTTTATTTTGTTTGAAAAAATCTTTTTATATTTTTAGACAATACTTTTTTAGTTTGTTTATGGTATCAAAATATTTCTTTTTTAATGTTTTCTATTATCTTTTGAACATCTTTTTATATTTTTAAAACATTAATACTTTTTAGAGCATTTTAAAAATTTTGTTTCTTTTTTTTATGTTTTCTATTATCTTTTGAACATCTTATAATATTCTTAAAACATTATTACTTTTTAAAGCATTTTAAAAATTTACAAGTTCTCAAAATAGATCATGATCATTTTTTAAGTTTTAAATTAGAGTTTTTTATAATTGTGTTCCTCAACTCTTATTTTCACCAGAAGGTAATTTTCTAATTTAATTTTCTCTTAGATTTCGAGCTTACCCTTGCGACGCGCTTATTTTATGCAAAATCCACCCGTTGCAGAGCGCGGACGATAACCCACTAGTTTAAATTAAAATACCAAAATAATACATGACAAATGCACTTGAGTTTGCAGAATAAAAATAAAAAAAAATACCAAATTTGAATTATAAAGTTAAAGCATAATGCAAAAAACTAATTACAAGAAGAATCACACATCTATCTAATGTTGTCACAAGTGTTTGTGTATCAACCCAAACCCAAACCCAAACCCAAGCAACATGCTAACAAAATGACTCGAAACTCATACCCGCATTGACTAGTTACACAAGAGCCCATTGCCACCTTCTGAACCGAAAGAACATAACGAACTAAAGACGTAATTAATAGCTAGTCTGTTCAAGGGATAGTGATTATGGAGCCATTAGTCTCTCGATCGTGTAAGTTAATGACTTTGCCCAATCTTCTTTCAGTAACAAAGTCTGTAGGGTATTCATAATATCGTAATCTGGATCCAGCTTCCTTTGCCAACCCTGCAGAAAATCAATCCAACTTCGTCATTTCACCCATCTCGACAAGATGTTGTGAATATTGATTTCGTAAAAAAAATCACTATGAACGTGTTGTGCAGATTCGGGCTATGAAGGTACATGACGGTTTACAATCGGTGTGAAGATTGCGAACTTCACATTGAAGTTTGGCGGACGAACTTAAACGGAACTTAACGAACACAAACATACACGTGTAGATATAGAGGGGTGTTCGATTAAAAAACCAACAATATGTTGAAAACCGCGAGAACCACATAGTGCATTTGTACCAATTGCTTTGAATGTGATACACGAGACAGTTATGTAACCGTCTTTGTTTCTCTGGTTTTTTAGCGCTAACAAACATTAACAAAAATAATGTTAAAAGAGGGGGATGGTTAATGTTTAATGTGTGGGCGCTCGCGCGGGGGGGGGGGGGGGGGGGGGCAAATGTGAAAGTGCACTAATTTTAACATTATTTTACTAATTTCGTGAAAATAATGTTAAAAGAGGGGGATGGTTAATCATGCATCATGTGGTGGCGTTGATAGCCGAAAGACAAGAGAGTACATGCACTAATTGGTCTGTCTTAATTGCAGAGTGTTATGTGCCTTATGTCTAAGTTTTGATGCAAAACTACCATCGAGCCGGGGGTCTCACTGGAAGCAGCCTCTCTATTCCTATGGGGTAGAGGTAAGGTTGTCTACATCTTACCCTCCTCAAACCCTACCTTAGCTTTGCTATTGGTAGGATTTACTGCGTATGATGATGATGAAGCATTTGTTCATGTTTGTTCATTTAACTAAATGGACATAGATTTTGTTCATGTTCGATTACATCCATAGTTGTTGAAAGCCATCGACTCTTGCACCTAGGCCCATTTTTCAGGCGAGGCGAGGCAATTACGCCTTTAGTCGAGGCAATTGCACTTTAATTCTCCAAGTGATGGTTCAGGCGCACATTCCGGGAGATTCCTAGATTCCGGAGATTTTTCGGCCAAATTCTCTAAATTCTGGCAATAATGTAGCCAGATTTCTACTTTTATCTATTGAAAACTACTTTTCTACACTAATATTTATGAACTTTTGGTACTAAATTATTAAATGTTATATAATAGTTTTTGTTTATTTTATTTTATTTGAAGAATAAAATTATTTTTCTAATACATAATATATTTAAAATCTAGTTCATTCTGCGCTTTTCTTTTCTCTTCTCAAGCCCTCGCTTTTTTTTTTTTTGCGCTTTGCGCTTAGACCCCAGGCGAAACCTATGCGCCTTGAGTGCGCCTAGCGCTTTTAATAACTATGATTACATCCATACGTGTATGCATTATAAACACACTTTGGACCCATTGGGCCCTTTTAGCTGACTTTCGGTTTGACCCAACCCATTTATATATATATATATTGGTCAAAATTGGCACTAGACCTACAAGAATGAATAATAAAATACCTCGAGAACCAAAGTGGTGACCATGACGGTGGATACATTTCCATCCACATTGACTCGATGACGTCTCACTTGCTCTAGCAATTGATGCATGGCATCAGCGGGGTGAACTATATCGCCTTCCGGAGTACCCCAAAAATCAAACGATTCTTTCACTTCCTATTAACACAAATGATATAATATTCACTATCAACTAAACAATACATACAAATTAAATTAAATTAAAATCACATTACCTTAATAAAGGCTTGAGGATTAGGGCAATTCTGTTGCTTTGATAGCCTTAACGTGCATTTTGCTGCAGTGGCACCGTCTCTACGAGCAACCGCTTTGAAAAACTCTAATAAATTTATTCTATCACTATATGAAAGTTCAGCGGTCATGCCGACATCAAGAAATATAAGATGTGGCTTCGATTTAAAGATCCGTTTACGAGACGATTTGTTTCGTACTAGGATGTTTCCGGGATGCATGTCGGCATGGATGAAGTTATCAACCTGGAACAAGAGAAATATTGATTGTAAATTTAAACATAATATATAATTAGAGTAAAATGCCATTTTCGTCCCTGAGGTTGTTTTGCGACTTTCTTCCAAAGGTTTGTTTTTTCGCATCTGGATCCAAAAGGTTTGAATTATTGCCATTTTTATCCTCGAAATAACTCCCTCCATTTCTCTCCGTTAGGTCAGGGGAATTTTCGTCTTTTTTCTTAACTTAAAGAGCAATTCGGTCTTTTGAATACTTGTACATAAAGTGAAAAAGACCGAATTGCCTATTAAGTTAACAAAAAAGACGGAAATACCCTGACTTAACGGAGAAAAATGGATGGAGTTCACGAGGCGGATGAAAATGGCAAGATTTCAAACCTTTTGGATCTAGATGCGGAAAAACAAACATTTGGACGAAAGTCGCAAAACTGGCCAAACCTCAGGGATGAAAATGGCATTTTACTCAAGATTTAATCAACATATATTTGGGGGGTCAAGAAGCAAAAACTGAATATGTTTATGATTATGATTATTTGGTCAAAATCAGAATTGGAGAAACATAAAAAACATAATTCTTACCAAAAGCATCTTTAAAAGTGCATGAGTCCCTATATGAGCAAGAGAACTCTTGAGTCGTTCATGTCCTTTGAGTTCATCAACATAATACGCAACACTCTCTCCTTGCTCAAACGTTTCAACCAAAACCGCAGGATGTACGAGCGGATATACCGGTTTCGGAAACGAAACATCTCTCCATCGTCTAAAATTGTAAGCAAAACGGCTTAAATTCGCAGCTTCACGAGCGAGATCCACTTGCGACATCATAAACACCGCGAATTGCTGTACACTTTCATCCAATCTCAACCATTTCAAAGTGGGTATAAACCGCGAAATCTTCGCCACTACGTTAATAATCTCGAAATCTCTTCTAATCGATTCACCTACTCCCGGATGTCTAACTTTTACCGCAACTACTAACGGCTTAATCTGCTTACCACGATACTTATATCTCAAAACCGCTCGATGAATCTGAGCGATACTTCCAGAGGCCACCGGGACCTCCTCAAAATCATCAAAAATTTCATGGATTTTACGGCCGAAAGCCTTCTCAACCGTCTTTCGCGTGTAAGAAAAGCTATGTTCAGGGGCTTGTGAGTGAAGTTTAGAAAGTTCGGTGCACAGGTCTCGAGGAAAAAGATCCGGTCTTGTTGCAGCCCATTGACCCCATTTTATAAAAGCGGGACCCGCTATTTCTAACGTACGACGTATAAGGCGTAGCCAGCTTTTTCTTGATGAGTTACCGAAATATCCTGCAAATGGTGCCGATGCTATACATGGGGAGAATAAGATTGATAGATATATAGCTCTGATTATTAATATTAAACCTTCGTATACTGAAACGGCTGATGAAATCAAGAACGCGTGTCCGTTTTCTGCATGCGTATAAAGAGTATTTCTGGGTTGAAAATATTCCGCATTATGCCTTGCTTGTGCAAATGCCGTATTCCCGCATGCAAACGCATATATACCCGGAATAATGATATACGAGCGGGTTGCGGCCAAACTAAATGCTTGAGAAATCCTACTTATCGAAGGAAAGGATTTCACAGTGTGAGATGAATTCTGGGAAATTGTTTTCCATGCGTTTTGAGCATAACGAGTCGTTCTATCGTTGTTTGGGATAATGGAATAACTTCTAAGAGAGGAATATAGAGTGATCCTATCAACTGACCCATGTTTCCTGTCTTCTAGTTGAATTCTACTGTTGTTTGTTCGAATCGACCGCACAATTCTTTTAACATTTCTGACCGTCAGGAGCCTGTATATGTTATAATAATAAGATCAGTGGCGCAGCTTAAGAGGGGCCGGGAGGGGCGCCCGACCCCCCGAACTTTTTGCCTAGTAGTGTTATATACGTAGTTTTCGTATAGAAATTTTTGGGTATATACGTTTCCGACCCCTCGGTTCTATAGAAATTTTTGGGTATATACGTTTTCGACCCCCCTGTCTTCATTGTCAAGCTTCGCCACTGAATAAGATCAGTTGTACTTCTACCCGAACTTAAAAACATTAGTGAATGACTTACATTATAAAAATCCATTAAAATCACCAACTCTAATTCTTAAGCACTGTATGAACCCATCATATTATGTTTTCTTTTTATTTTTATAAAAGGATAGAGAAACCTCTTATTTGCATGATTCTACAAAACTCATCATCTTAACCCTAAATAATCAGAAAAAAATCTATTCTTACATTACCCTTTGAACGGTTCACAACAACCACCTGATTTGTCTTGCAATTTCAAGCTATGCACACATAAACAAACCTCAAAAACCACTATGATTTCAACAGATACTGCATTACAAGTTACAACAATGTATAAACCACTGTTATCAAGGCTCACCCAGGTATACGTCTGGGCCTACTTCTCAGGCCCAGCGCAGCCTTCTCGCATCGCTTCAAAAGCCTCACTTTCAGCCTTTCAGGCCCGCAGGCCCATTTTCTAGGCCAAGTTCCGCCGAAATTCCGACCAAAATTCGTCTTAACAAGTCTGAAACAATTATATAAATCTTAATGAAGCATAAACTCAACCTAAAACACTAAAAACCACTACATTTTCTCTATCGTTTTCATTTTTTTTTTTTAAAGAAAGTATCTTCATCAGGGCAAATTACATAAGGATAGCAGGTAGACGAGCAACAAACTGCGCCGCCATCCCTTTCTGAATAGAAAACGCTAACCTACTAAAAACAAAGCCTCGCCCCTGAGGGGTCGAAAAGTTGTTGTGGACCATGCGCTGAACTCTAGACAAGAACCGAACTGCCTCTGGCGGCAAGGAGCCGAACGTGTCAAACGCCAGGGGGACAAAGGCATGCTGATTATCCTCACAAGCTTTCGCGTGCTTTTCCACCTTCTTCGACTCTGCTTTCAGTACCGCTTGCCCCGCCACAAACCCATTTTCCCGGAACCCGGCTAGGGGGGATAGACCTGTGAGATCGACACAAGCATGTTTCCCGCCCTCCCAACCAAAAACTAGCACGTCAGCCGGGCGTAGGGTGGATCTCCCCTCCGACGGGTCTGTAAGAAAATTAACCGGTGCCTCTTTCTTTGCCGAGATCCCTGCTCGTCTGAGAATATCCATTAACGCGTCTCGAACAAAGTCATGGCGATACTTAAACCCCGGCAACTCTCTACAGTGTAACGCATGCTCCCCGTATTTATCCAGGCATGTTTTCAATTAAATAATATTTTTTTATACCTTTATCATTACTTTTTATCTCTCCTCCACTTACAACCACTCTCAAAAAACTATTAAAAAATTGATAGGGGTGAACACTGTCCCCCAAATATATAGATATACAATAACAATTTCTCTCTCCTCCGCTCACAACCATTCCAAACCACTTTTTTAAATATGCACCTTGGGATGTGAATGCTCTAAAACCCCTAAATATTGTATTTTTAATACCATTCACCTCGCCTAAAAAAGCCCTAGCTTTTTAAGCGCCCTTGAGTGCGCCTTCGACAACTATGGCATAAACTGAAACCCTAGCTTAGTGCCTGAATAAAAGATAGTCATTACAATATACAGTTATACAATTACTGCAGGCAATGTGAAAGCCCTAAACATGTATAATAAACTTGAAACAATTATTGACCAAACAGAGGCATAAATCAATGAAATTTGAACAGAAAAGAAAACAGAACCTTGACATAATGAGAATATGGAGGTGATTGATTACGAATTGAGGTTGATTTGAGCTGAATCGCGAGCATTTTCTAGAGAATACGAACGTGAAATTGAATCTGGATGATCATCTGAACACAGATTCAACTGAAGATTCGCTCGTGAACATGAGTTTTGATTGAGTTAACAATGGCGGATGTGGAGTGAATTTATGTTTCTATATATGGAAACCCTTTTCTTGCCAAAGGGGTTTCTTTTCTTACGTTTAAAAGATCTTTCCCACATTAGGGCATATTATCTTTATACAATTTTGTTTGTTATTATTATTGTTATTTTTATAACCACCAATTCTTATTACCGCACTCTTCGAACTGAAGAGCCTTATTACCTCACTCTGATCGAACCTGTAAGAGGTCTGAACCATTAAAAGCCTTATTAAGAGGTAAACAAACAGCCCATATGTTGTCTTAATCGGGCGTACGCTGGCTTCAAAGTTTGGCTCCCGGGAAATCATACCGCCAACTGCCATTTGACAGCCGTTGTGCAACCACAAGAGCTGAACACTCTCTGTGGGCTCAGGATAGAACCTGGCACCTTTGCAGGAAGACTAGATTCTATCAATCAATGCCTAATCCAGCAAAATGATACAAATGGGATTAAACTTAGGTCTCATAGGAGAACTCAATATCCAAAGATCAACTAATCTTTGTAAGAAACAAGGAAAGTACTCAAATGTGCAAGTAGTTTGTAACACAAAAGTTGTGTCTTTATTTTGGTTGTAGAGTTTTAATTAATAAAAAAGTATTCTGAACTAAAGGTTAGTAAGTAATAAGTTAGAAGTTGTAGGGGTTAAAAGTGGTTTTGGTAATTCAATTATATTTCATCCCTAGTTTTTGGTGATGAATTATATATGATAGTAGTAGTCTTAGTTCATTGCTCATATGTTAGCCTAACATATATGAAACATACATCACTATTACATATATTTTACACATCATCAAAGAAACTAGTTATGTTATAATAATGTATTAAATTGTGTATTGCAACAAAAGTAAGCCTAGCAAGCCTGTCGGTAACTATACGCCTTGTCTCCTTTTTTTAACACAAAAACTGATAAAGCGTTGTATAGTATCAGAGTTGTCATTTTCAATTCCCTAGTCGTATTTCTATAAAAACAGCCACAAGAAAGACCAAACCATTCTTTATAACATTTTTATACCATCTAACAAAAACTTAGACCATAGGCCTAACTTATGTGCGTTTAAATGACATGATGTAATCCCACACCCTTACCACAAGGGCTACAAAGTCCAACCAAACCCTACTTTTTGACCACATTTGTTGCTAAACAAGTTGACATAACTACATAAGTCGCTTGTTTCTATTGTCGATTGACACTCATTCATTGCTATTTTGCTGATCATCAAAGATGGAGGCTTTGTTGAGGTTTGTGACCAAGATAACTTGGTTGTCTCCCCTATGCGTCGCCAAACTAACATCGTTCTAATTGCCAGCCAATAGACCAATAAGAGAGAACTAATCAAGGTTCATTTGCCTCCTTTGTCTTAACTACAACCATGCTTGTCGTCTTACTTATTATTTCTTTAGTAAAAACAAATATTTATTAATACCTTGTTTGGACCTAAACCGAACCCGGTGATGCCCGTACCTAGGTATGTACCCGAACCTAGGTATTAAAAAAACCCGGTTGTATGAACCTCTAGTCTCATGTCTCACAAGCCAATGAAGCCATGTAGCCCAGCCCCAATTAGCTAATTATCGGAAATGGGCCCTTAAACTCTGATGGGTATCCAAAGCCCATTCCTCACAAAATAACCATCTTTACCATAATAGTAATCTTTTTGGAGCTTCCAGTTTTTTTTTTCTTTTTTTTTTTTTTTTTTTTCTAACATGAAATTAGAAAAATAAATAAAATAAAAACTGTGATGCATTAGCATCACATTTTTCTATTTAGTTTCACGCACTCTCACAAACTATATAGCAGGATAAGTAAACTTTTATAAACACAATTACAATACATTAATAAACATCTATCACCCTTTATATAAAAAAAAGACTCGTAAAACTCACTTTAAGTGGGCCACTTTAATAGTTTATGTATCATATAACAAGTGTACGTATCAATTTAGTGGCATCCAATCATTTTGTAGCATTTCTTGTATACATCAAATTTTCAATACTTGTATACATCAAATTTTCAATACTTGAAACAAGATTCATATGGTGATTAACATCACACAAGAATCATCATAAAATTAACCACTACAACATCATACTAGTAGCATTTTATCTTCATGTAAACTTTCATGCAATGTTTCATGTAAAGGTTTATGTTCAAGCTTCTTGTTTAAACTCTTTTAGTGTTCTTATGAATCTCAACATAATATAACTTTTAACTACTCAAAGTAGGAATAAACAAGAGTAGATCAAGACTTACTACTAGCTTATAGCTAGGGAGGAATCTCTAGTGAAGAAGTTGGAGAAGATGATGGTGAAAAGCAAGTGAAAGAAGCTCCTTGAAGTTCTACAAGATACAAGCCTCCTTGAATCACTTTATATGCTTGAATGAGACTTGAAACTTTGATGAAGATGGTGGTTATGTGGTGGTGATGGTGGCGGTTGAGGGGAGCCGAGAAGAGAGGGAGAGTTTGAGAGATGGTGTGAAGGTTTAGTGAAGATATATGAAATGACATGGTGATCTATGATACCATACTTATAAGATCTTCCAATATTTTGTTCATATGTGCAAGCAAGGATCTAATATAAAAATGGAAATAAAATCTAAGAAGTATGTTGGTGAAATCTTGTGGGTCCCTTGTGGTGACCGAATTCGGGTATTGGGGGGGGTTGGATGTAAATTTTGCCAAGAAATAACTAAACAATGTGTTTGGCAAAATTTGGTGTCCCGGGTAATGTCCGGTTGTTCGGTTAGATACCGTTCCGTTAAAGTGTTTAATTATTCCGTAAAGTGTCTTTTATATACATTTTTGTAACACAATTAATTCCTAAAACTTAGGAAAACATTCAGGACCATTTAGTCAATTTTCTGCACAAGACTAGTATGTTAACCAACACATGTAAGTATGACGCAGTAATCAGAAAATAGTTATGTAATTCAACACAGTCATTAAGCACTTTAATTAACATTAATACATCGTACGAATACATGTAATTATGAGGGTTGTCACAGTCTCCCCTATGCGTCGCCAACACATCGTTCTAATTGCCAGCCAATAGACCAATATGAGAGAACTAATCAGGGTTCATTTGCCTCCTTAGTCTTAACTACAACCATGCTTGTCATCTTACTTATTATTTCTTTAGTAAAAACAAATATTTATTAATACCTTGTTTGGACCTAAACCCGAACCCGGTGACGCCCGTACCTAGGTATGTACCCGAATCCAGGTATTAAAAAAACCCGGTTGTATGAACCTCTAGTCTCATGTCTCACAAGCCAATGAAGCCATGTAGCCCAGCCCCAATTAGCTAATTATCGGAAATGGGCCCTTAAACTCTGATGGGTATCCAAAGCCCATTCCTCACAAAATAACCATCTTTACCATAGTAGTAATCTTTTTGGAGCTTCCAGTTTTTTTTTGTTTCTAACATGAAATTAGAAAAATAAATAAAATAAAAACTGTGATGCATTAGCATCACATTTTTCTATTTAGTTTCATGCACTCTCACAAACTATATAGCAGGATAAGTAAACTTTTATAAACACAATTACAATACATTAATAAACATCTATCACCCTTTATATAAAAAAAACTCGTAAAACTCACTTTAAGTGGGCCACTTTAATAGTTTATGTATCATATAACAAGTGTACGTATCAATTTAGTGGCATCCAATCATTTTGTAGCATTTCTTGTATACATCAAATTTTCAATACTTGAAATAACTCACAATAATGTAGTTATTTATTTCACTCAGATACCCATTTTTTGTATTTTTCCTAGGTAACCACATTATTTTACAGAGTATATTACAAAAAAGAGGTGGCAATAAAACAATATCATCTAAAGCTCTTCTAAGCACCAACTCAAAAACTACAACCTAACATGTAACATTTGTCATCAACTTGGATAAAATTCCTTTTTGTATAATACATATCAATTTTCTTATTTAAAAATCTATGCCTAACGTAGGCCTGTAAATGAACTGAACGTTCATGAACTGGTCATGAACTTGTTCGACGGGAAGTTCGTTTATTTAATAAACGAACGAACACGAACATAAAAAATTGTTCGTTTAAATAAATGATCGAACATGAACACACCTTGTGTTCGTTCATTTATGTTTGTGAACGTTCGTTTATGTTCGTTCATTTATGTTCGTGAACGTTTGTTTATGTCCGTTTATTTACGTTCCTTAAAATATAGTAAACACATAAATAGTTATATTTATACTAATATTAGGTTTTCTAACTACTTATATAAATATAACTATTAGTAATTGAGTTTTCTAGTAATAAAAAATGAAATTTTAAAATTTTTCTTAGATGATCACTTACTTAATTTATATAAAAAACTACTTTATTTTAGTATCTATGAACCCTAATGTATTTGTGTTTTCGGATGAACTGTTATATATAAGACTTGTTTGTTTGTGTTCTTAAATTGTGTTTGTTTATATTTGTTCAATTACGTTTATTTGTGTTCGTTTGTGTTTGTTCAGTCATGTTAATTTATGTTTATTCCAATATGTTCAGTTAATTTTTTTTGTTTATGTTCGTTTATGTTCGTGAACTGTTCGTTTAGGCTTTAAATGAACGAACATAAACGAACACGAAAATGCCCGATTTCTTAATGAACGAACACGAAAAAAAAATGTGTTTGATTATATGTTCGTGTTTGTGTTCATGTTCGGTTAAAGTTAAATGAACAAACACGAACATACCTATGTTCGTGTTCGTTCGGTTCATTTATAGGCCTAGCCTAACGTATTAATTTAGAACTTTAGGGTCTGTTTGGTAAACTTTCAGGAAATCATAGTTGTAACTAAAATAACTGATTTGTTAATTTTTAAAACATATTACAACAACAATAGCCAAAACGGTCACTTCGGTAAACTAATTAAGATTTCCATAATTTCATATCGATTGCAATTTCCTGCAGCTCAGGCGGGTCGGGACCTAACCGCCCCAATCTGAATCCAATCCGGCCCAAAAAAACAGCAGGCTTCTTCCTTTCCCTTTTCCTTCGGCCCTACAGACGTGGCCCATTAAGCAAGCCCAGCACCTTCATTCTTTCTGTTTCACACTGGCGGAGCTTCTTTGGGGACGGGTGCCCCGGCCTCTGCCAGTTTTTCGCTCGTAGTGTTAAATTTTACCGAAAATTTTCAATGAAAATATATTTGTAGTGTAAAATGTTGGACTTTTAAGAGCCTGGTTTTAAGTGTCCGGCCCCTGCTGAGTTCTCGTTCAAGCTCCGCCACTACTTTTTCGTATGTATTATGATGACATTTAGAAATCCGAACCTTAAGTTTCTTGCTATGGAGTCAAAACCGCAGGGCCGGCTCTTGGGCCGGCCAACCCGTGTCGTCGCTCGAGGCCCAAATTTTCAAAGGGCCCGAAAGGTTTTTATAAACTTTTATATATGTAGTAAATTATATATTTGGTATATACATTCATTTATTATACAAAAAATGTTGGTGGTGGAGTGAGAAAAACCATCTCAAGATTATGTAGAGGTCTCAAGTTCAAAACTTTGCTCCACCACCAAGGTCTTATTTTTTTTAATTCATTAGCCCTTATCACAATTTTGGGCCTAGTTTTTTATTTCGCCCCGGACCTAAATTATTTTGAGAATTCTCAAAGACAGCTCTAACATTGTATTTTTATAAAATGCTTGACGTATATATCATCGTTGTATTTGTTTTTTTGTATTTTAAATAATCATACATCAACTTTTTTTTTTAAATTATCAGAAGAATATTATATTTTATATAAACTGTTGAGTTCCAGAGGTATAACGTTGTAGGACCTCATGAACGGCTCCACATTGCCCTCATGAACCACCTCATAAATCTTTCCTCCTCACGTACGTCTGCAAATTTCCCTTTCCTCCCCGTCTAACACAAGATGCATTCTTCCCTAACAGACGACCCATGACCACGGACCACACCCTCCCTCTCTTATCGCCACATCTGTAGCCTCTCTCTTTTACGTGTATCATCTGTGACTAAAAGCGTCTGAATGCATATGCTCTTATTAAGACCAATGTATTTTGTTAGTGTTATATCCATAAAGTACGTTTTTAGTTTCTAAAGCTATGTTTTTTTAAGATTGTATTTGATTATAACAACCGATATAAGCATGTAAATATGTAATAATAACACGCTTTAATAGTGTATTAAGTAACGCGCCATATATTTATCTTATACATCTTAAATTACTGAGGAAATGTTAATTTTCATATTTTATAAAACATTATATTTATGTTAAATAACTTGATTACTAGATATAACTTTCTAGATAATGACGTGGCAGTAAAGCCACATACTTTTAACATTTTAACTTAGATATAAAGTGAACCGAATCTAATGCTATTTTAATTTCAAAACAAAAACTTTTGGAAACGTTTACCATTTCTAATCTACTTTCTCCCAACAATCCACAAAACCACCCACAATTCATGTATATGATGTCACCTTACGTCATATAATTCGTTAGTTTTATATTTCAAAATTTAATATATAAAATGAAGTTGTTTAAAGGTATGTTATACATGTGAAAACATTTATGTATGACACGTTCGAAACATAAATAAATACATATTAATGTGTTCGAATCATTGTCATAAAAGTCACATATCTTTTATTAAACTAGCTTTATCACATGTCAGAAAATACTAAAGTTTAACTTCACAAATAATAATTGTTGCATATAATTGAAATTATTGAAAAAAGTTCATCGATGGTGTTACCATATATAACTCTTAAAATAGTTAAAATATCAAATATATTCAAAAACACACGTTTTAAAACACATTTAAGCTAAAAAGCGTACGATTACTTTAAAAGGAATCATCAAATATGAAACCAAAAAAAAGTTGGAAAATTAAAAGCAAAAAAGCGACGAAGAAAAAATCAAAAAAGGACTTTTGAAAATTATGAAAAAATAAAATAAAAAATAAAAGACATTAGAAAAGACATAAGCCAACTTTTGACGACCACCTTTTTCTTTGGGCGGTCGGCGACGGAAAGCGATGTTAGTATGAGTTGTAGGTGTCGTATTCTACCGTCGGGACGGTGGTTTGGTCAAAAGAACCGCCGTATATTATCATTTTTCCACTTTCAAGCTTCAACTTTTAGATATACTTATATATGTATTTCATTTCAATGATTGTTATTTAACACCGTATTTTTGGTTTACAAGAAATTGTTTTGATATTTTAATATGAACTCCAAAAGTTATAAACATTTAAAGGATGAAAAACTTGGGGATAATAATTAACTTCCTCTAGATATCTTTTTTAAAATGTTTTTTAAACACCTTATGAATATGTAACTAGATGTATCATCTTCTTTCCTTAAGGAAAAAGGTGTAATGGTAAGGTAAGGTGTAGATATAACTTATAAGAGTATTTATTTAGATGTACATTTAAGAGGTGAAATACTCAAATCCAGATTGATGCAGATAAAATTTACAAGAGTATTTATTATTATATTTTTTTGAACGACAAATTTGGATCACTGATAGACCACCAGAGTATCATCGTGTTACCAACGGAGCCATCCGATCATATCCATCTCCACCAGACAATAATCACTATATACTAATTCTGGAGGAAACCAAATAAATCTAGGAAAACCTCCTTATGGAATCAAACCCAAAACCTAATGATCTCTAAGACTTATCTCAATTTCAATATATCACTAGACTATAATGTCATGAACGATAAGAGTATTTCTTTAGATGTAGGTTAGTTTATCATTAAAAAAAGATGTCTACTCTTGTAAATGCCATGTAAATTTATTTATCAGTTTTAACACACTTTAAATGCTTAACTTTAATGCTAGTATCACGTCATTCGGTTCCTTAAATAAAATAATAATGTAAGAAGAATAATAGTGTTCTTGTAAAAATTTAAGTCTTATATCATGTCGCTAACCTACTCGTGATAAATTTAGCTAGATCTATGTGGTTGTATGAATTCAATCTTAATGCAAATGGTATACCTTACATGATACCATGCTCATATGGTGGTTAAACTTAATAGTCAACTGCCCTTCATTAATTGCTATGAGACATTTAGTTCTATTGTCGAACCTGTCATAATCGAAACCTCTTCAATTTAGTCGTCTTTGCTACTGACCTACTTTTTTTTGAACGACAAATTTGGATCACTGACGGACCACTGAAGTATCACTACTGGCCTATTAATCCTATTAATGTAGTAACGCGACTAACACCTTATTATGTAAAAAAAATAAAAATAAAAAATTACATATCATCATGAAATACACAACCTTTAGTTTTCCATGTAATCATAAGTTTGGAGTTTTAGATATATAAGCCATTTATCGAAAGCAACTTTACATAAAACTATGAACTATTGTATCATCACATAACAACAAATCTATACCATCACTAGAAAGCAAAAACCTCAAGCGGCAATTGAATGTTACATGTTTTTTTTTCTGCTCTAAGATGTTCTTAACATACTCCTAATATGCCTTATAACTCATAATATAATATCTATGTTGAATGCCACTCAAATACGAAGACAAACACTTCTAACCCTTAAAATAATGGCATGTATAAGGTACCAAGTGACCACTAGTTTCACTTGGTATATTGTGTGAAAAATAACCTAGGTAAACACCACTTTAATTGCCACACATTATCATCAAGAAACTTAGCATACCAAATAACTGCTAGTTTTAATTGCTACGCCCAAGAACTGATCCGCGCTTTCAACTTTGAAAATTTGCCTATAAAACACTGGAAATCTATCGCAAATCGTTTTCAACGATTTCAATTGTCAAAGCAATAATGTTTAGTAATTCCACATCAATGTGAACATCCTTTAGCTTCCAATATCAACTTATTGTTTGGATTAAGGTCTATGTGATTCACATCCATAATGCTTTGACAAGCCAATTCTTACTTAAAACCCAATTCCAAACAAATACATTATTTCTGCATGGGTTGATACCACAAACACCTTTTTTTTTTTTTACCAAAACTCCCATTTGGGTAAGAAAAAGGAAAAAAAAAAAAAAAAAAGGAAAAACCACACAATATTCAACATTTGAACCCTTTTGGCACTTTGAATTTGTTTTTTTCCTTCCCTTTTTAAGTTGTTGATTTCTCTATGTTTTCTTTGTTTTTTTCTTTTTCATCCCACAACCACACTTTGTTTTTTTCTTTGTTTTTTTCTTTTAGCTTTCATATGTCTGACTTAATACAATCGTTTTAACTCTTTAGTTCGAATATTATCCACATACTAATATAAGGTTATATGTTGTGGGCTTCAAAGAGGAGGTAAAAGTGTAAAGATATAGGTGAGATGATGAAGAAGGTGAACATGGGCAGCATGACGGGGGCGTAGTAATCAGAACATGGAGACGTTATTTGAAGAAGATGAACGCTGGTTGCACATGGTGCCATTTCTCCCTCTTGAAACACCCCAAAAGAGAGAGTCTGGCCACTTAATAAGATAACTTAAATTTAACTATATTTAGCATATTTTTAGATAAATTATTAAAAAAATCAATTTTTTTTCTTGTCTCCCTCAAGAAAACAGTGCACTCCTATATCAATTATCTACTTTTCTTAAGAAAAAAATTCAAATATCAAAGTCCATTGCTTACCCATCACACAACCATTACGCATAGTCTTACTATATGATAATAATGTGTTTGGATTATTGTGCTTTTTATACTAAAAGCAATAACTATTATTAGCTACTATAGTCAACACATCTCTAACATCTTATTTCTCCGAACACTAAACTAGCTTTCCACCAATCTTCAAAAAAAAAAAAAAAAAAAAAGCTAAATTTTCAAAAAAAAAAAAAAAAAGCTTTCCACCAATCTTACCTCCTTTATGACTACACAGTAGCTCAAAACTAATTAGTACTTGATGTAAAATCTTAATCATCATCAATAAAATGTGTTGTTATGCACAGGGCCGGTCCCAAGAATTCGGGTACTCTGTTCGAGCTCGAAAAAACGTGCCCTTAAACCTTAACGGAATTGAGTATTAGGCTAACTAAAGGTCTAAACTTAATGTCAATGAGCTAATAACTAATCTAAACCATAAGAACAGTAATGTAAGTGGGCCTATGTTGGTGTTTGTATGTGTATCCATTTTTCCTTTCATGCACTTGTGTTTGATTTTGTATATGTTGTTGTGACTTTCTTTTAGCTCATTCATTAGATTTATCTCTTGATTATTTCTTTAAGTTAATTAGATCCATGTTAACCATAAAAAAAACAAATGAATATAATGAAGAAAAAAAAGTTATCTAAAAAAGTATATATAGTGATGGATTTCCTTAGAATTGTGACAAATTTTCGTCAGGCATTGTATTCACTTTTAAATGGAAATGGATTTGTTCAAAATTTGTAATTTTTTTAAAGAAATCTATCTAAATTTATAATTTTGTTTTAAGAAATCTATCTAACAGAGTATCAAAAATATTTTTTGCGTAGTTTCCTCGATTCTTATGGTTTTGATATACACGTACATACGCATATAATTTATTTTAGTACTAGTTAAGGATCCACGCCAAATATGTCGGGACTAAATCACACATACCACTAGACCATTAATGATACACCCTAAATTCAACTCCTTAGTCGTTAACGTTGTCATTGTCGTTAAGGTTGCTGTCGTTAACAGGGTTTTGTATAACAAATGATATTTGCCATATTGATTGGTCAAATCCCATCAAATCAAGTGAGCATAACAAAATTAATGTATGAATATATATTTAGCCATGCATCTTCTTTAAGTTTGTAGGATCATGTGTAACGGAGTTTGTGAAAATAGCTACTTAAATCGTCAAGTCACCGCTATGCAGGCATTTGGCTTTTCATTAACCTATCTTTTCATAAGAGGATAGACTAGTGCTTTTAACTAACCTTAATTATGTTTGGTATAAGTTAATGAAATAAACGAGAGAATATACATCAAAAATATAGCACATTTCACGCACATCAGTTACTTCGTCTTTTTTTTTGTTTATCAAACTGTATAAAATAATGATTTATTCTATTCACATATGAGTAACCCAGTAGTACAAAAATTGTTTTATGGACCTGTTCAAATAACCATTATGGGGTGCTTTAGAAAAGCACTCTATCCCCTCTCCCCCTCAAACATCATAATGGATAGGAATGACCCATTCCATTCAATTATCTATTCTATTACTTTATTCATTACATTTAAATAGCTTACACATCCTTGTACATGGTGCTTCGTAACTTGTAAATATAGTAAAATTACAATCTTGTGCACAAATGTATTTAAGAGCCTCATTAATGAAGGTTGTAAAATAGTTCGTATAACTAAATTTTTAAGTATAGAATAGATAATTGAATGGAATGGGTCATTCCTATCCATTATGATGTTTGAGGGGGAGAGGGGATAGAGTGCTTTTCTAAAGCACCCCATAATGGTTATTTGAACAGGTCCATAAAACAATTTTTGTACTACTGGGTTACTCATATGTGAATAGAATAAATCATTATTTTATACAGTTTGATAAACAAAAAAAAAAAAAGACGAAGTAACTGATGTGCGTGAAGTGTGCTATATTTTTTATGTATATTTTAAGTCCTTTTACATTTTTTAGCCAAGTTTTAAATTTATAAAATACGATATTTACTAACACCAAACACACATATGGGCAAGTGCAACCATCGTGAGCGTAGTATAGTGTTGGTAAGATACCGAGGTCGTCCAAGGACACAAGAGCTTTTAATACCGGTTTATCCTCAACGTCTAATCAAATCAAAAATTTAGGAAAAATGTTTTAAAGTAGAAAATAAAAAACTAAAATGCTGAAAATAAAAATAAAAATAAAAACAGATAGACAAGATGAATAACTTGGATCCGACTCGCCTTTAGTGTAACCTTTGATTATTTCCGCACTTTTGCACTCTTTAAGAGATCATCCTAGTTATTGTAGTAGGCCCCTCTTTTGAAGGTGACGTTACCCTCAACCCAGTAGTTTGAGTCAGCAAGGATACAATCCTAAATGGTCAGATTATTGAAAGATAATTAATTAAGTTATTAATGCATATTGTGGTAGGCCCCTCTTTTGAAGGTGACGTTACCCTCGCCTAAGTAGTCTGAGTCAGCAGGGATACAGTCCTAAGTAGCCGGGTTAAAGTTTTAATAGTAGTTTACATATGAGGGGATCAAAGAGTTTGGACCCCCGCCATCCAATACCGTTGGGTATTGAAGGAGGTCCTACTAAATTTGTCCCAGGCCCTTGCAGGATCTATACACTGAACAATGGCAAGACTCTTACCAAATCATTCCCTTAACCCCCGACCAGGTAGCCAACATATCTCCATATAGACCGTGGAGATATGAATGGTGAAAATCTTTTATTTTATATAGACAGTAAAATAATGCCAAGACACCACAGACAAATGATAAGGAAGAATCACCTTCAACATATAAAACTAGTTATTAAAGTTATTAATACATAACCAAATAAAAAGTGCGAAAAGATTAAAAATAAAAAGTATTACACTAAATGATTGTCTTCACCAAGTGATGTAAGAGACTTAGGCAAACATGGCCTTTGATTGTCAAGAACTCTTACGATCAATCTTGGATCCTGAGACTACTCACACACTCTATGATGGATGAGGTGTTGTGGTGGTGGTGGAGTGTGGGTGAAGTGTGAGAGAGGTGGTGTGCCAAGGGATGATTTGCAAGTGAGCCAAGCACCTCTATTTATAGCCTGAACAGAAGCTCGGGCACGGCCCCGTGTCCATTGGGCACGGCCCCGTGTCCATTGGGCATGGCCCCGTGTCCATTGGGCACGGCCCCGTGTCCATCCTCCTTCTCTTTCTTCATTAATTGCAGTTTGTCTGCATTAGTTGACCACGCCCCCGTGTCCGCTGGGCACGACCCCGTGTGCAGAAGCGTATCTGTACTATCAAGATTTCCCTAGATTCTGCGAATCTTAGAGTTGACCACTGCCCCGTGCCCGCTGGGCACGCCCCGTGGTGGGTGATAGAAGCTTCTACAACTTTGTCTTTTCTGCAGACACTTGGGCACGCCCCCGTGTTCACTGAGCACAGGGCGTGTTCAGCCTTCTGTTTTCTTGTTTTGCTGGGGATGATGCTGTCGGGGGGTCGAGCATGCCACGTTTGTTTCTTTTCTTGTATTTATGTTAGATTTAGATGCCTTTTTGCTTTTTTTGTTCATTTGAGCTTATTTAATCCTGAAAGTACAAAAGGAAGACAAAAACACACTTTTTCCAACATTAGTACTAAAAAAGGGTTAGTTTTATGCCACAATTGATGCAATTTATATGTTGCATTTTGTGCACATCAAATACCCCCACACTTGAATCTTTGCTTGTCCTCAAGCAAAACTCTTTATAATGTGGCTTTACACTCCCAAATGGAATGGGTAGAAGAGAAGGTTTTTGGGCTTGTCATAGAGTGTCGAGATTTCCAAGATTCTTTATTAAGTTTTATTTTTATTTATTTACAATTCTATTCGTCATGATTTATTTAAAACATTACATAAGATAAATTACTTATTAGGGCATGATGACGGGGGTAGCCCAAGACAAAATAAAATGACCAAAATACATAAGTACCCAAAGGGTTAAACGGTTCAAAGGTTGAAAAGCTGAGGAGATGAAGTAAAGCAATGTGGGAACAGTAAATGGTCACATCTCCACCAACCCACCAACTCGCCAGCCGCAAAAGCAATGCAGGTCTACAGAACACACTCTATTATCCAGGGGTCAGAAGGCTTCAACCCTCGAAAGGGCAAGCCCCTCACTGCAAGCAGGGACACTAGTCAAATGCACTCCTCTTTGGGAGATTCCTTCTCCTATATATTCGACACCTCACTTACTTCCTAGTACATCCTGACCAACTCTGATTCTTAACATCTCTGGTCATTCGCTGCGAGTACTTGCTTCTTGCAAAGTACTTCTTTTCACTTCCAACACACACATTCTGTTTGCTCCTTCATCCAAATCTGAATAGATTTCAGAAGAGGATCCATAGCAAACAACAAGAACAAACTAGTAAACCTCCTTCCACGTCTTGCAAACGTGGGGGGACCCCACGACTTGCGTTAGGCAAAGTTGAACCTTTCAACCCTTTTGCCTAACCAGCCTAGCTACTATACTTGGTCTATTATTTGTTGCATCAACAAGTTGGCGCCCACCGTGGGGCTACGCCACTAGTTTTCTCCGAAAGACCTAGTAGTGTAGCTCCATTCTCCTGAAATTGCCATGTCAGAAAGTGGATCTCCCGGAGAAGTGAATCAAGTTCCTAACACTTCTACTCCAGGTGCTAGTCAAGCCCATGCAACTACACCTGCATCTTTCTCGACACCGGGAGGTACTCCTGAGTTCCTAACTTTCACTACACCTACTCCGTCCAGATCAGGGGTCCCTTCCCCTAATGTTGGTGTCACTAGTGCCCCGTCGCATGTCGAACTTACCCCGGAAGGGGTCGCCAACAATTTTCTTGAGTTAAGGTCTCTCCTCAACTAGTATGTGAGTAGAGAAAGGGACAAGGGGGTGAGGATCCGTCTGGACTATGATGAACCTGAGCCAACATTGTCTCCTGGACCTCCTATTCCTCCTTTTATATCTAGGAATGAGGTAGGTCCCAGTAATCCCCCAAATCCTAACCCATACCTGTCGGTAAGGCCAAACCCTACAGCATACCACTTTTCTCGTCTCAACCTGCTCAAAGCGGTGCTCCACTAGGCCATGAGCTGACCCTTGACCAGCTCCTGCAGTCCCCAGTAACAAGTCTGCCACCTTCAACGACAACTTCATGGGAACAAGCCTTGTCGGTACTCCCTTTAGCACGAAGCACCATTATGAGCACTCCCTTAGGAGTTAACTGTTCTGTTGCACCCGGAAGCCTTCAAGGCTTCAACCTCATGCCTCAGATGATGACCCAGATGATGGCAAGCTTCCCGTGGCAACACTTCATTAATCAAGTGCTAGCCACTCAAGGGAACAACAATGGTAACAACAATATGGGTACAAGGATTGAAGAAGATCTGGCCAAGCCTTATAAATCAAGTAACCTTTCATGCTTTTCACAGCAGATAGCCGATTATGACATCCAAACAAAAATCAAGATGCCGGCCCACATCAGAACATATGATGGGACGGAAGATCCTGAAGACCATCTTCAGATCTTTACCTATGCCGCAAGAATCGAGAAATGGTCAAACGCTGAATGTTGCTTGTTGTTCATGCAAACCCTTGTGGGATCAGCAAGAATCTGGTTCAATGACTTACCTGCTCGAAGCATTCGAAGCTTCGACGATCTCAGCAAGGGGTTCTTAGCCAATTTCTCCCAACAAAGGCGGTATGTCAAGGATGCTACAGTGATCTTTCAGATCAAGCAAATAGATGATGAAAGCCTTTGCGAATTCATAGAAAGGTACAAGAAGGAAGGTCTAACCTATGTGGGAGCAGATGAGAAAATGAGGGTGGCTGGTTTTATGAACGCCATTACATCTAAATACCTCACAAGGGATTTCAACAAATCTCTCCCCAAGACTTTGGAAGAAGCCCTCGAAAGGGCTGAAGCCCACATTCGAGGGGAGGAGGCAGTAGATATCAAAGAACAAAGAAAAAGAGGAAACAGCTCGCGAGGTAGCAGCCCAGCTAGAAAGAGAGGAAACTTTAACTCCTATGACAGACGCCAAAAGGGTTCAGACCATCGAAGGTCTGAAGGTCGCAACCCTCCTAGCAGAGAAAAGGGCGTGAGTTTCACACCTCTCACCAAAACTCCTCAAGAGATCCTAGCAACAGAAGAAGTCAAGCAAAACTTTCGGCCTCCTAGGCCTCTCCCCAAAAGCAGAAAAAACGAGAACCCCACACAATATTGTGAATTCCATGAAGAAAAGGGCCACCACACCAATGATTGCTTCCAACATAAGAAAAGAATTGAAGAAGCTGTCAAGTCCGAAGAACTTGCTCACTTGGTGAAAGGAGTAAGGGACAAAAAGGCTGAAGGGAAAGGCAAGGAAGTCAATATGGTAGATTTTGATGGAAGGGTTCCACAGAAGAGACAACAGTTGGAAGATTGGGAGCTTCAGTGTGTTTGTTTTCCCCCGACAGAGAAAGACACTCTTTCAAATCCTCTCGTAGTAGAAGCAACGGTGGGAACATTACAAACAAGTAGGGCATACATAGACACTGGGGCAGCTACCGAAATTATGTTCGAGAAATTCTTCAACCGCTTGAGCAATGAAGAACGTTCAAGGCTTCAACCCTCTGGAACCTCCATAAAAGGTATTGCCGATATACCCCTTAAGACTTTAGGTCAACTGACGCTTAATGTTCGTTTCAGCGAAGGTCAAAAAGAAAGAACTCAACCACTTACCTTTGTGGTTATCAATATTCCCTCAAACTATGATGTGATCATTGGGAGGCCAGGACAGTGTGCGTTTTACATGGCTTTTTCCATCGGCCATGGCACTGTCAAATTTCCCACCGAAAGGGGAATAGCAACCCTTCAACCTTCCCAGGAAGCCTACATGGTTGAAGGTGAAAATTCCAAAAGCGAAGAAGACAAGCAAAGGCAAATCATAAATCCTAAGTACCTTGAGCAAAGAATAAGGGTCAATCCAAGCCTCTCATAAGAAACCCTCTCATATATCGAAAAGTTGCTAACACACTACAACGATGTCTTCGCTTGGTGTCCAGAGGATATGACAGGAATTCCTCAGAACATTGCCGAGCACGAATTAAGAATACCATCGGATGTCAAGCCCGTGGTTCAAAAGAAAAGAAGTTTGGCACCAGAAAGAAGTTTGGCTGCATGCCAGAAGGTTGAGAAGCTTGTGTCAGTCGGCATTCTCCGAGAGGTCAAGTACCAATCATGGGTTGCAAACCCAGTTATGGTCAAGAAGCCAGACAACTCTTGGAGGATGTGCATAGATTTCAAGGATCTCAATAAAGCTTGTCCCAAGGATTGCTATCCATTACCAGAAATTGATCTCAAGGTTGACTCCCTCACCGGCTATCCTTTCAAATGCTTTTTAGATGCTTACAAAGGGTATCATCAAATACTCATGAAAGAAAAAGATGAGGAAAAGACGGCATTTCACACCGATAAGGGAATCTTTTGTTACCAAAAGATGCCTTTTGGCCTCAAAAATGCCGGAGCAACCTACCAACGTCTAGTGGACAAAGCCTTTGCAAGCCAAACCGGTAAAAATATGGAAGCATATGTTGATGACTTGGTGTTCAAAAGCAAGACGGAATATCAAATGCTCGATGACATTTAAGAAACTTTCAAGAACCTAAGAAAGGTTAACATGAAGCTCAACCCTGAAAAATGTTCATTTGGGTTTGAGGAAGGCAAGTTCTTGGGCCATATTGTTGGAAAACAAAGCATCAAGGCTAACCCAAATAAGGTGAAAGCTGTTCTTGAATCCAAACCAACAAAGGCCAAGAAGGAGGTTGAAAGCTTGAATGGGAAGCTTGTTGCCTTGAAGCGTTTTACCTCAAAGTTAGCGGAAAGGTCCCTCCCCTTTTTCAAAATGCTCAAAGGTTGCACTGAGAAGAAGGATTTCAAATGGACTGAAGAGGCTGACGAAGCCTTTAACCAAATGAAGCAGCACCTAGCTTCCCTACCCGACATGGCGGCTCCAGAAACGGGCGAATTGATTTCAGTCTACCTCTCAGTTGCTGAAGAAGCAATAAGCGCGGTCCTCACCATTGAATGAGAAAAAATCCAGGTACCCGTTTATTTCTTCAGCAAAACTCTAAAATTGGCTGAAACCAAATATCCTCCCCTGGAAAAACTTGCCCTAGCCCTGGTTCAAACAGCTAGAAGGCTTCGAAGGTATTTCCAAGCACACCCTATACAAGTGGTCACGGACCAACCTATCAGGAGTGTGCTTGAAAAACCAGAAAACTCGGGAGATTAGCCAAATGGGCCATAGAACTAGGTGAGCATAACATCACCTATGTCCCTAGAAAGGCCATCAAGGCCCAAGTCTTGGCTGATTTCATTATAGAAGTCCCTAAGCAAACCGTCTCTGAAGTGAACACTGCAACCTCTGAACCCTCCGACCTTGAAGCCTGGAAGCTTTTCACTGATGGGGCTTCAAGCATTGAAGGATCAGGGGCTGGACTCATTTTGATCAACCTAGAAGGGTTAGAATTCACATATGCTCTCCGTTTTGACTTTCAGACCACCAATAACGAGGCACTGATCGCCGGTTTAAGGCTGGCCAAAGAGATGAAGGTCTAGAAGCTTGAAGTGTTCACTGATTCATTACTGGTCTCCAGTCAAGTAAACGATAGCTACGTTACCAAAGAGCCCAACATGAGAAGATACAAAGAAAAATCCAAAGAATTAATGAACACCTTCCAAATGTGTACAATCAAGCAGATTCCAAGGTCCCAAAACAAGAAGGCAGATGCCTTAAGCAAGCTTGCTTCTCTTAATTTTGCTCACCTAACAAAGAAGGTGTTAGTAGAAGTGTTAAAAGCTCCATCAATTGATGAGTTGGAAATTCAAGACGTAGTCACTGATGAAGATCCAAATTGGATGACTCCAATCAAGAAGTTCCTTAAAAATGGTGAACTACCCAATGATCAAGTAGAAGCTGAAAGGGTTAAAATCAAGGCAAGGCAGTACGTACTACAAGAAGAAACTCTTTACAAAAAGGGTTACTGATGTGCGTGTAGTGTAATATATTTTTGATGTATTTTTTAAGCCCTTTTTACACTTTTAGCCAAGTTTTAAATTTATAAAACACGATATTTACTAACACTAAACACACATATGGGCAAGTGCACCCATCGTGGACGTAGTATAGTGTTGGTAAGATACCGAGGTCGTCCAAGGACACAAGAGCTTTTAGTACCGGGTTATCCTCAACGTCTAATCAAATCAAAAAGTTAGAAAAGGTTTTTAAACTAAGAAAATAAAAACTAACTAAATGCTGAAAAATAAAATAAAAATAAAAACAGATAAACAAGATGAATCACTTGGATCCGACTCGTGTATTAGTATAACCTTTGATTATTTTCGCACTTTTGCACTTGTTTAAGAGATTATCTTAGTTATTGTAGTAGGCCACTCTTTTGAAGGCGACGTTACCCTCAACCCAGTAGTTTGAGTCAGCAAGGATACAATCCTAAAGGGTTGGATTATTGGAAGATAATGAATTAAGTTATTAATGCAAATTATGGTAGGCCCCGCTTTTGGCGGTGACGTTACCCTCGACTAAGTAGTCTGAGTCAGCAGGGATACAGTCCTAAATAGCCGGGTTATAGTATTAATAGTAGTTAACTTATGAGGGGGTCAAAGAGTTTGGATTCCCGCCATCCAATACCTATGGGCATTGAATGAGATCCTACTAAATTTGACCCAGGTCCCTTGCAGGACCTCTAAACGCTGAACAAGGGCAAGACCCTTACCAAACCGTTCCCTTAACCCCCGACCAGGTAGCCAACATACCTCCATATAGACCGTGGAGATATGAATGGTGAAAATCTTTTATTTTATATAGACAGTAAAATAATGCCAAGACACCACGGACAAACGATAAGGAAAGATCACCTTCAACATAAGCAACTAGTTATTAAAGTCATTAATACAAAACCAAATAAAAAGTGCAAAAGATTAAAAATAAAAAGTATTATACTAAACACTTGTCTTCACCAAGTGATGTAAGAGACTTAGGCAAACATGGCCTTGATTGTCAAGAACTCTTTCGATCAATCTTGGATCCCGAGACGACTCACGCACTCTATGATGGACAATGGATGATGGTGGTGGATGATGGTGTTGTGATGGTGGTGGGTGGTGGATGAAGTGTGAGAGAGGTGGTGTGCCAAGGGATGAGTTGAAATGAAGCCAAGCACTCCTATTTATAGGCTGAACAGAAGGCCGGGCACGGCCCCGTGTCCGCTGGACACGCCCCCGTGCCTGTCTGACACTCTCTCTCTTCATTAATTGTAATTCGCAATTACAATTAATGCGCCTGCTGTCCTTTCGCCACGCCCCCGTGTTCACTGGACACGGCCCCGTGGTGGGCAATAGAAGCTTCTATAGGTTTGTCTTTTCTGCTGCTTCTTGGGCACGACCCCGTGCTGGCTGAGCACGGGGCGTGTTCAGTCTTCTGCCTTCTCTATTTTGCTTGGGAGGATGCCGTTGAGGGGTCGGGCAGTCCACTTATATTCCTTTTCTTGTATTTATGTTAGATTTTGCTGTCTTTTTGCTTCTTTTGTGAATTTGAGCTCATTTAATCCTGAAAATACAAAAGGAAGACAAAAACACTCTTTTTCCAACATTAGTACTTAAAAAGGGTTAGTTTTATGCCTCATTTGATGTAATTTATATGTTGCATTTTACACACATTAAATACCCCCACACTTGAACTTTTGCTTGTCCTCAAGCAAAACTCTTTAATATGTGGCTTACATTTCCCAAATGGAATAGGTAGAAGAGAAGGTTTTGGCTTGTCATAGAGTGTTGGGAATCCAAGATCTTTTTGGGTTTTATTTTTATTTATTTACAATCCTATTCGTTATGATTTGTTCAGAACGTTTCATAGGAGAAATTACTTATTTGGGCATAACATGCCTTTTTTAAAATTCCATTTATATACAAGTTCACATACCTCACGGGAGAAATCACTCACACTCGGCCGAAGGTGTTTTTTTAGTGAATCACTCGAGAGCGGCATGGAACTTATTCCTACCATAAGCTTGCCAAGCAATCAATCCTCCTCCTTTTTAACTTGTTACCTTTGTAAATATCAAGAGGACTTTTTTTTTGGGTAAAGGCTTGGGCTAAAGGTGGGGATATGGGTTAGTAGAAAAGGGCGAAAAGCGTAAAAAGCGTCGGTTTTCGTAAAACACTTTGTTTTAGTGACTTTTTATTTTGAAGTATTTCTCCAAACAAGCTTTTTTTTTTTTTGTTTTAAGAGCTTTGTTTGTTTATTTCAAACTTCATCATCATCATTTTTTTTAGTCACACGAAAAACCGAGCTTGTTACTAAAATAAAGGGTAAAAATAAAAAGGGTTTTTGGTGGGTAAAAGGGTTTTAGGGTAAAGAAATGAAAGGTTTAGGCTCAAAGGGGTTAACTAGGGGGATTTTGGGTAGGTGGTAAAAAAAATTGAAAAATAATGGTGTAGAAAGAAAAATGGTTAGTCCTAATGCCTCCATCATTTACTTACTTGGGTTTAAGTTGGTAAGGACCGGGAATGAATCGTCGTGGCAAGTTCTAGAGTCGTAAGAACCAAGCGGCTATTCACATAAGAAACGAAAAAATGAACATTTATTCTAAAGATGTAAATTTGTATGCTCAATAAAGGCTCAAAACTCACTTTTTGTGGGAATGGGTTTTTCTATGTGATCAAGTATATATAATCAAATTTTAACTAAGCTTGTCATGCCGTTTCATAATTTTCTTATGTTGGTTCTTGTTATCACGACGCTCTTGGTTGTAAATTTGTAAAAATATAACCTTATTAATCTTAGGATTCCTAACTTAAACTTTAGACAAGTAAAAAATGAAAATTTTTGAAAAAATTTGGGGTGTTTAGCGGTTCCAATAGAGTTTTGTGTAAGGCTTGTTATTAGGACTTGCAAAATTTCAAGGTTTTAGCTTCCCCCCCACACTTAAATTACACATTGTCCTCAATGTGTCCCAAAAATAATTTTTTAGGTTGATTAGATGTGTAATATGGTGTTAAAAGCAAAAATTTATGTTACTGGCAGTCTGGACACGGCCCCGTGGGGACCGGACACGGCCCCGTGTTTAGGTTCCAGTAACGAAAATTAAAGAAAAGAAACAGAAGCCTGGACACGGGGGCGTGTCTGGTGAACACGGCCCGTGTCCAGTTACCTGAACTGGGCATTTTTCTGCAGGGGGTTCAGCACGGGGCCGTGTTGGTTGGACACGTCCCGTGTTGAACCTTTTGTAATGGAGAAATTGATGTCGGGTTGCCTTGTTCTTGTGCATGGGGTCATTTTTCTCGTTCCCCTTTTCATCCTTTACCACCACGAGTTTTATTTTGGACCATTCAAACTTTAAAAACCATCATTTCATTGCAATCATAGAGAGATCTTACATAGTCCTAAATTCATATTAAACTAGATATGCAAACAAAGAAATATTAAACCATGGAGTTCTAGCCTATACTTTATTTTAATTAGCAAAATTTCCAAGAAGCTACTAATCTTGGTTAGACAAGGCCTTCTAGAACTCCTTCTTCCGGGTGCGGCTTTCCTCACATGTCGGCGAGCCACTCCTCCACCTCCCTTGGAAGGAGAAAAGAGGGCTCATTGGCATTAGTTTGAGGAGTTTCGATTTCCACCGGGATCTCTTGTTGGTGCTCTATGGGAGGTTCCGCCGGAAAGTCTTCCCACCCGGTAGGGTTGTTAATTCCGAGTGCCAGGTTCCAATCCTGTTGTGGGAGGACTGGTTCCATCGGGGGTGCTACAAGAATATTTAACCTCTGGTGCAAGAGGTTAATTTCTTGGAAGCTGTTTTCGAGTCCCACCGTAAGATCGTTAATACGGTCGATTAGGACCTCCTCTACTGACGTCATTTCGTCGAGAGCCTCCCTTAATGCTATCACATAGTGCACAAGCGTAGCTTCAATGGAGGGCCTCCTTCCTCTGCGGCTGTTTGATGAATGCACGGAAGATGTTTCGCTGTTTTCACTCGACATTCTACAAAAATAAACTAAAAATAGTTTATTTGATGAAACAGTGACCGGACACGGCCCCGTGCTCGATCCCGTGTTCATCTTTCTGCAGAATTTCGAAGCAAGGAAACTTGAAATTTTAAGTTATTTTCTGAACTTGTGGGGCCTTTTTAAACATAAATAACTTAAAACAATGTTACATAACATATCTTTACCAAGATTCCTTGAACAAAACTCATTAATCCTTACCACAAAGTTTGAAGAATTCAAACTTTTAATGGTAGTTCTTGGAGAAAGATGGAGAAGAAGGAAATGGCTAAAAGAGGAAAGGACAAGATGGGTTGTTGGAACCTTCTTTTAGACTTACCTAGGATAGTTGAGAGAAGATTCCTTCAAATATCTGTCCCAAGTTGGTCCAAATGTGCAGAATTCTTGCCTGCATTTATAGAAAACGACAGCATCCTGGGCACGGCCCCGTGTCCATTGGACACGGCCCCGTGTGCAGGTGGAATTCTGACACAGTTTGTCCGTATTCTGACGTACTGATCAGAAGGGAATCTTTTGGTGAACACGGGGGCGTGTTGGCTGGACACGGCCCCGTGTCGAGGGACTGTTTTATGAAGTTGTCTAGTTTTTTTTAAGGAACTCACTAGTATCGGGTGGTTCCTGATTGGTTGGAACAACCCCAAAGTGCCTAAGATACCTTAATTAGGCACTCACTAGTATCGGGTGGTTCCTGATTGGTTGGAACAACCCCAAAGTGCCTAAGATACCTTAATTATCCTAGACTAAGGCGAGAACGCAAGAGGTTGTCGGTGAGGGTAATTCCTATTTTCATTCTAGGAGGACAAGTCCAACCCTTTCCCGGGCTCTCGTTAAAGAAGGTGTATGCCGAATCGCTCAGGTCTATGTATGCACCGAACGAAGTCGATGGAGAGTCCTTCACGGCACAATCGGCACAGGGACGACTATCGTCAAAGTCTTCGCTAGGTATGAAGGTATTTTTGGTAGCAACGAGGTTGTCGGAATGCGGTTCCAACATTTCTTCATGGTCATCGTCTTGGGATGGATCAATAAAGTCCTTCCTAAGCTCTTTTGACCAATTTAGAATTAGCTCTTCTAGTTGAAATAACTCGTCAAGGAGCATTTCCCCTAGAATATCTGGCTGGGCGCATTCGAGGGAGAGATAGTGCTTATTTTTACTTTCGCCCCTCTTAAGGTTATAAGGAATCGGTGGGTCTATGTAGTGGGGCCTATAATTTAGAAAGTAACATTCTAATTCTTTATGCTCGCCTCCACATAATTGACACCACGTACCATAAGAGTGCCGAAAGTAAAAGAATTACTATTACTCATGTTTATGTCAGAAATTACCAACCGTCGGGATCTAACGGTTCTGTTTTCAGTAAGTGAATCTTGGGCACGAGGGCGTGTTGAGTGAGCAGGCCCCGTGTTCAGCTTACTGTCTGATTTAAAACAGGATTGCCAGTTCCAATGATTGAGCACGGGGGCGTGTTCAGCGGGCACGACCCGTGCTGAGCTCTGCAGAAGCTGAAAAACTTAGAAAATCCTAAAAAATTAAAAAGAAAGATAAAAATATGATTAGGCCGTTGATTCCTAACTTTCTTAAAATCCTTGTGTCCCCGGCAACGGCGCCAAAAACTTGATGTGCGTGTAGTGTAATATATTTTTGATGTATTTTTAAGCCCTTTTTACACTTTTAGCCAAGTTTTAAATTTATAAAACACGATATTTACTAACACTAAACACACATATGGGCAAGTGCACCCATCGTGGACGTAGTATAGTGTTGGTAAGATACCGAGGTCGTCCAAGGACACAAGAGCTTTTAGTACCGGTTTATCCTCAACGTCTAATCAAATCAAAAAGTTAGAAAAGGTTTTTAAACTAAGAAAATAAAAACTAACTAAATGCTGAAAAATAAAATAAAAATAAAAACAGATAAACAAGATGAATCACTTGGATCCGACTCGTGTATTAGTATAACCTTTGATTATTTTCGCACTTTTGCACTTGTTTAAGAGATTATCTTAGTTATTGTAGTAGGCCCCTCTTTTGAAGGCGACGTTACCCTCAACCCAGTAGTTTGAGTCAGCAAGGATACAATCCTAAAGGGTTGGATTATTGGAAGATAATGAATTAAGTTATTAATGCAAATTATGGTAGGCCCCGCTTTTGGCGGTGACGTTACCCTCGACTAAGTAGTCTGAGTCAGCAGGGATACAGTCCTAAATAGCCGGGTTATAGTATTAATAGTAGTTAACTTATGAGGGGGTCAAAGAGTTTGGATCCCCGCCATCCAATACCTATGGGCATTGAAGGAGATCCTACTAAATTTGACCCAGGTCCCTTGCAGGACCTCTAAACGCTGAACAAGGGCAACACCCTTACCAAACCGTTCCCTTAACCCCCGATCAGGTAGCCAACATACCTCCATATAGACCGTGGAGATATGAATGGTGAAAATCTTTTATTTTATATAAACAGTAAAATAATGCCAAGACACCACGAACAAACGATAAGGAAAGATCACCTTCAACATAAGCAACTAGTTATTAAAGTCATTAATACAAAACCAAATAAAAAGTGCAAAAGATTAAAAATAAAAAGTATTATACTAAACACTTGTCTTCACCAAGTGATGTAAGAGACTTAGGCAAACATGGCCTTGATTGTCAAGAACTCTTACGATCAATCTTGGATCCCGAGACGACTCACCCACTCTATGATGGACAATGGATGATGGTGGTGGATGATGGTGTTGTGATGGTGGTGGGTGGTGGATGAAGTGTGAGAGAGGTGGTGTGGCAAGGGATGAGTTGAAATGAAGCCAAGCACTCCTATTTATGGGCTGAACAGAAGGCCGGGCATGGCCCCGTGTCCGCTGGACACGCCCCCGTGCCTGTCTGACACTCTCTCTTCATTAATTGTAATTCGCAATTACAATTAATGCGCCTGCTGTCCTTTCGCCACGCCCCCGTGTTCACTGGACACGGCCCCGTGGTGGGCAATAGAAGCTTCTATAGGTTTGTCTTTTCTGCTGCTTCTTGGGCACGACCCTGTGCTGGCTGAGCACGGGGCGTGTTCAGTCTTCTGCCTTCTCTATTTTGCTTGGGAGGATGCCGTTGAGGGGTCGGGCAGTCCACTTATATTCCTTTTCTTGTATTTATGTTAGATTTTGCTGTCTTTTTGCTTCTTTTGTGAATTTGAGCTCATTTAATCCTGAAAATACAAAAGGAAGACAAAAACACTCTTTTTCCAACATTAGTACTTAAAAAGGGTTAGTTTTATGCCTCATTTGATGTAATTTATATGTTGCATTTTACACACATCAGTTACCTCGCCCCCTTTGCTAAGATATGTTGGTCCTAAGCAAAGTCAGTATTTGATCAAAGAAATTCACGAAGGCATATGCGGAGCCCATTTTGGAGCTAGGTCGTTGGTTGCATAACTCATGAACCTTGGGTATTTCTGGCGCTCAATGCATCGTGACATCGCTGAGCAATTAAGAAAATGTGATGCTTGCCAGATTTATGCACCAATCCCAAAAAGTCCTAGGCATGACCTTTTCCCAATAACCTCGGCATGGCCATTCTATAAATGGGGAATGGACATTGTTGGTCCATTTCCCCCAAGCAAAGGAGGAGTAAAATTCTTGCTGGTAGCAGTAGATTATTTTACAAAGTGGCCCGAGGTTAAACCACTTGCAAAGATTACAGGCAACAGGTCATCGACTTTGTTTGGGAAAACATTATTTGCCGTTATGGATTGCCGGGGGTACTCATCACTGATAATGGGAAGCAATTTGCTGAGAAGCCTTTCAGCAGTTGGTGTAAAGAGTACAGGATCAATCAGGTCTTCAGCTCAGTGGCTTACCCGCAATCAAACGGTCAGGTCGAAAGGACAAATAGAAGCATAGTGGAAGGTATCAAAACAAGATTGGGAAGGTACGAAAGCAACTGGCTAGACGAATTGCCTAGTGTTCTATGGGCCATAAGAACAACCGAAAAAAAAAGCCATAAGAGAACACCCTATAGCTTGGTATTCGGATCCGAGGCCGTGATCCCAGCCGAGGTAGGAGTTGTAACACAACGAGTTGTCAACATGGATCCCGAAACAAACAAAAGAGACCATGTTGAACTTACAACTCCTAGAAGAAGCACGAGATCAAGCCGCAATCCAAGAAGCCAAGTACAAGCAACGAATGGAAGCCTATTACAACAAGATAGTCAAGAAGGAACGTTTCAAGCCAGGAGACCTGGTCCTTAGAAACAACAAAGCTAGCAAGAAAGAAAATCAGGGAAAGCTTGGCCCAAAATGGGAGGGCCCATACACCATCCTTGAAGCACACAAGGGTGGATCCTACAAGCTAGCGGACCCAGAAGGTAAAAGGCTTCCAAGGCACTGGAATGGAAAAACCTTGAAAAGGTTTCATGTCTAAACGGGAAAGATTGGTTTGTATTTTGCAATGTTGCATTTCAAGAGTTGAACTATGAAAATCTTTTGTAAAAATGTCTCTTGAATGAATGAAGTTGTTTTATCAAATTTGTCTTTCTATCCTAAAAACAGGTTGAGAACCTAGCAAGAAACTCCATGGCAAGGGCCATGTAAGGGGTTGAGCTCCCAGGCCACATCGCTCAATAGGTTCAAGGGTTGAATGGACCTATATAAGGGGTGAGTTCCTAGATCAATACAACTCCATGAGACTTATTATCAACAACAAAAAAGTCTCATAGACAGGTTTGGACAGCCTACACCAAATGTTCCTTAAGCTTTAGAAAAATAATCAACAAACAGGCTTACGAAATCAAACAAAAAACAAGAAAATAAATAGGATAGGTGCTATGCCTTCTTGTTAAAAATGCCAAGGCTAAGTGTCTGCAATACTAAACCCTTTAAGGTATAGAAAACATAAGGACAACACAAACTCAACAAAGACAGAGATATGAGAGGACAAAAAACAATGCAACTGGAACGAAAAATTTTAAAGACACAAACAAAGCCAAAACACTAAGAAGCCTTCAAGGCTTCAAGCCCCCGAGATAACAGCTAGAAACCTCAAAGGTTTCAATCTATCTATAGATAGCCAAAAAGCTTAAAAGCTTAAAAAAAGCTTACAACCAACCAAGCTGCCTTAACAAAATAGGCACAAGTACAAGAACACAACACAGAAAATAGTTAAACATAATACCTAAACAAAGAAAGCCCTGAAAGACTTTCAACAAAGAACAAGTCAAAACAAGTCCCACTGACTTGCAAGTTCGAGTATTGTTCAAACAGCCATACAAGCCTAAAAGTACAACCACATAACAGGAACCTTAGGGGTTCCTGCAAAACCTAATATTGTTCAAAGTTAGCATTACAGACCACAAATTGTTTTTAAGTGCTAAGAAAGCTACGAATATCCGTTAAACATCGGTAGAAGGCTTGGAAACCCCGGAACCTTCAGCCTTGGCCTTCTTTGCTTTCTTGGACTTCTTAGCTTTTGCACCACCATCACCACCTACTGCTGAAGCCTCCAAGCTTGCATCCTTCGAAGCATCAGGCACACTCGAAAGAGTGTCATCACTATCCCCTGAATAGGATCTTTTCTTCGAAAGAGAACCCAAGACTTCAGCACACACTTTTTCATTAAGGCCCTCCGGCTTCAAGTCCTGTAACACAACAAGAGACTTACCAAAACAAGAAGATACATGATGAATGTAAGGATAGGTCAGCCTCTCCATCTGTTCAACGGAGCCCTTAAAAACATCAGAAGCTTCAGGACGGAACAAAGGAGACTTTTCCAGAGGATGCCCAGCTTCATGTAACTTATAACCAGCAATGAGACCTTGATGTTTTCCCAGGCTGAGCAACTTAGTATAAACTTCACCAAGAGCAGAGTTAAACTCAGCAGAATGAAGTAGATAAGTAACAACCTGTTGAAAACCTTGCTCAATCAACCACTGGTTATCGCTGGTAGCACGGGAAACCAAAGCCTTCAAGCTTTCCTTCTCCTCATCAAAGGCTTTTTGAGCAACAGACAAAGCCTCCTTACCCGCCTTTAGCTTCAAGCGATCGGCCTCAAAACTCTTCTTAAAATCACTCATCTCAATCTCATGCTGCTTAGACAAATCATCAACCTTTTTGACCAAGCCTCCTCCTTCTCAGCAAAACCACTTATCTCCTTCTTCATTGCGGCCATTGAGGATTTCATTTTATCCTTCTTCTTAGAAAACTCTTCATATTCTTGCATCCTCTGACGAAAACGGGCAATGCCCTGAGGAAGCATGGAAGCAAGGTTGCAGGTACTCAGAATCATACGAGACAACATCATGTCATCATCCATCTCAGAAATAGTATTATGAACTGAAGGAGGAGCAATATGACTTAAAGCATCTTCACAAACAGCAACATCCTTGAAACTGTCATCAATCTTCACCGACCAACCTGGCACATAAACCGCATCCGGATCTAACCCTTCAACATCCCTGCTCAAAGAACTCTGAACAGGGGTAGCAATAACCTTTTTGGCTGAAGCCTTATTGCCATGAATAACTAGCTTCTTCTCTTTTTCAGAACCCACTTCAACACCTTGATCCCCAGAAACTTCGATATCATCACTCAACTCCACCGGTTCAGTAGAGGTGTATTGAGGAACACCCTTTAAACGACGAGTAGACCGCCGGGTTGAAGCCTTGGGAGAAATAGGTTTGGAAAAACCCTTCACATTAGAAACACTAACATAACCTGAACCATCGAACCTTTGTTCAGCAGTCCTAACCACAACGTTCTCATCAGGAACAGATGGGACATCCTCGTACACAACATCAGAGGTGTCGTCACTCTTAATAAAATCCAGGGCAGACATAACTACAAATAACAAAAATAAAATTCATAAGACATAAATAACGAAGAATGCAAAGATGGCAAACAAGAAAAATGCATACCGGTGCCACTTTTCATTAGAACCGGATCCCGATCGGCCTTTTCCCACAAATCACTAACCCCTAACATAACTAGCAAATGTTCAGGGAAAGGACGAACCCTCGAAGGGCATACCCTGATGGCTTTGAGAAAAGCATCATTCAACTCAGACTCAGAGGGCTCCGGTTCATTAAGAACGGCATCCGGATGCCTCCACACCATTTTAAATGGGAGAATACAGTCAGAAACCCAGAAAAAGCGATCCTTCCAAGTCCCGAGTGTTGTAACCATAGAAGAAATAAGACAAGCATCAACCTTGGAAGTTTCAAAGGTGAACCAATCGCCGTTTTTAGCCAATCGGAAAAAACGGCGAAAGAGCAAAAGTGAAGGATCATACCCAAGGGCATGGCATAGAACTTCGAAATGCAAAACCCTAGCCATACCCTTTGATGGATTTGGCCAAAGGAGACTCGGTAATACTCCAACAAATTCAAAACAAAAAGGGAAAACGGATGACGGAGATTTGAAAACTCAAAATGACGGCAGTAAAGAGCAATAAAACCAGCTGGACATTTGTCAATCGGAACATCACAAGCAGGAGCAGTCGGTTTAAACATTTCCCCAATACCATATTCCTTACAAAATAATTCTACCTCTTCCTGGGTTAATCGAGAAAAGGACTTTGCTAAATCCTTACGATCACCCATTTTTACAAGAAAATATGAAGAAAGTAAGGAAATAAAGATGAAGTCGGAACTAACCTTGAAGAGAAGAAAGGAAATTGCAGAGGAAACTTGAAAAGATAATGTGGAAATTAAATGATATCTCCAAATATAAAACTCAAATAGTAGTGATAATTGCAAACGGTTACTTTCTGCAAAACCGCCGCCCTATAAACTGCCACACATCAATCAAATCAAATGTCAGACATTTAAATTTCAAAAATTAACTGACTCCAACCCTTTAAGCCTTTAAGCTTTGAACCCTTAAAGCCTTTAGTCAATAAAACACGTGTATAAAAGTCAGACGTCTTTGAGCTGATCTCCCAAAAACCTCTGACTTGGGGGGCTGATGACGGGGGTAGCCCAAGACAAAATAGAATGACCAAAATACATAAGTGCCCAAAGGGTTAAACGGTTCAAAGGTTGAAAAGCTGAGGAGATGAAGTAAAGCAATGTGGGAACAGTAAATGGTCACATCTCCACCAACCCACTAACTCGCCAGCCACAAAAGCAATGCAGGTCTACAGAACACACTCTATTATCCAGGGGTCAGAAGGCTTCAACCCCTGAAAGGGCAAGCCCCTCACTGCAAGCAGGGACACTAGTCAAATGCACTCCTCTTTGGGATATTCCTTCTCCTATATATTCGACACCTCACTTACTTCCTAGGACATCCTGACCAACTCTGATTCTTAACATCTCTGGTCATTCGCTGCGAGTACTTGCTTTTTGCAAAGTACTTCTTTTCACTTCCAACACACACATTCTATTTTCTCCTTCATCCAAATCTGAATACATTTCAGAAGAGGATCCATAGCAAACAACAAGAACAAACTAGTGAACCTCCTTCCACGTCTTGCAAACGTGGGGGGACCCCATGACCTGCGTTAGGCAAAGTTGAACCTTTCAACCCTTTTGCCTAACCAGCCTAGCTACTATCATTGGTCTATTATTTGTTGCATCAACAGGGCATAACATGCCTTTTTAAAATTCCATTTATATACAAGTTCACATACCTCACGGGGGATCACTCAACACTTGGCCGAATATGTATTTTAGTGAATCACTCGAGAGCGGCATGGAAGTTACCCCTACCATAGGCTTGCCAAGCAATCAATCCTCCTCCATTTTAACTATACACCTTTGTAAATATCAAGAGGACTTTTGGGTGAAGGGTTAGGTTTGGGCTAAAGGTAGGTGGTTGGGTTAGTGGTTAGTAAAAGGGCGAAAGGCGTAAAAAGCGTCGGTTTTCATAAGACTTGCTATTATTTTGTAACTTTTTATTTTGATGAAGTACTTTTTTAAACAAAGTTCTTATTGATAGACTTGTTTGTTTTATTTCTTTTGGCTTCATCATCATCATACGAAAAAAAATCAAGATTTGTTACTAAAATAAAGGGTTTAAAATGAAAAATGGTTCTGGTGGGTAAAAGAGTGTTTGTTTTGGGTTAAGAAATGAAAAGATTTAGGCTCAAAGGGGTTAACTAGGGGGATTTTGGGTAGGTGGTAAAAAAAAAAGAAAAATAATGGTGTAGAAATAAAAAGGGTTAGTCCTAATGCCTCCATCATTTACTTACTCGGGTTTAAGTTGGTAAGGACCGGGAATGTATCGTCGTGGCAAGTTCTAGAGTCGTAAGAACCAAGCGGCTATTCACAAAAGAAATGAAAAATGAGAATTTAGTTTAAAGATATGTATTTGTATGCTCAATAAAGGCTCAAAACTCACTTTTTGTGAGAATGGGTTTTTATGTGATCAAGTATATATAATCAAATTTTAACTAAACTTGTCATGCCGTTTCATAATTTTAATGCATAATGTGGTAGGGCCCTCTTTTGAAGGCGACGTTACCCTCGGCTAAGTAGTCTGAGTCAGCAGGGATACAGTCCTAAGTAGTCGGATTAAAGTTTTAATAGTAGTTTAACTTATGAGGGGATCAAAGAGTTTGGACCCCCGCCATCCAATACCATTGGGTATTGAAGGAGGTCCTACTAAATTTGACCCAGGTCCTTTGCAGAATCTATACACTGAACAATGGCAAGACTCTTACCAAACTGTTCCCTTAACCCCCGACCAGGTAGCCAACATACTCCATATAGACCGTGGAGATATGAATGGTGAAAATCTTTTATTTTATATAGACAGTAAAATAATGCCAAGACACCACGGACAAACGATAAGGAAGAATCACCTTCAACATAAGAAACTAGTAATTAAAGTCATTAATACAAAACCAATTAAAAAGTGCAAAAGATTAAAAATAAAAAGTATTATACTAAACACTTGTCTTCACCAAGTGATGTAAGATACTTAGGCAAACATGGCCTTTGATTGTCAAGAACTCTTACGATCAATCTTGGATCCCGAGACGACTCACACACTCTATGATGGACAGTGGATGATGGTGGTGGATGATGGTGTTGTGATGGTGGAGGGTGGTGGGTGAAGTGTGAGAGAGGTGGTGTGCCAAGGGATGAGTTGCAAGAGCTCCAAGCACTCCTATTTATAGGCTGAACAGAAGCCTCGGCATGGCCCCGTGTCCATCCGAGTCTCTCTCTTCATTAATTGCAATTCGCAATTTCATTAAATGCGTCTGCAACAGTTGACCACGCTCTCGTGTCCGCTGAGCACGGCCCCGTGGTGGGCAGTAGAAGCTTCTATAACTTTGTCTTTTCTGCTGACACTTGGGCACGCCCCCGTGCTCACTGAGCACGGGGCGTGTTCAGCCTTCTGTCTTCTTTTTTTGCTTTTGGGAAGATGCTGTCGGGAGGTCGGGCATGCCACGTTTGTTCCTTTTCTTGTATTTATGTTAGATTTAGCTGTCTTTTTGCTTCTTTTGTTCATTTGAGCTCATTTAATCCTGAAAATACAAAAGGAAGACAAAAGCACACTTTTTCCAACATTAGTACTAAAAAAGGGTTAGTTTTATGCCACAATTGATGTAATTTATATGTTACATTTTGTGCACATCAAATACCCCCACACTTGAATCTTTGCTTGTCCTCAAGCAAAACTCTTTATAATGTGGCTTTTTCACTCCCAAATGGAATGGGTTGAAGAGAAGGTTTTTGGACTTGTCATAGAGTGTCGAGATTTCCAAGATTCTTTATTTAAGTATTATTTTTATTTATTTACAATCCTATTCGTCATGATTTATTAAAAATGCTTCATAAGATAAATTACTTATTAGGGCATAACATGCCTTTTTAAAATTCCATTTATATACAAGTTCACATACCTCACGGGGGATCACTCAACACTCGGCCGAAGGTGTATTTTTAGTGAATCACTCGAGAGCGGCATGGAACTTACTCCTACCATAGGCTTGCCAAGCAATCAATCCTCCTCCTTTTTAACTACATACCTTTGTAAATATCAAGAGGACTTTTTTGGGTGAAGGGTTAGGCTTGGGCTAAAGGTGGGTGGTTGGGTAGTGGTTAGTAAAAGGGCGAAAAGCGTAAAAAGCATCGGTTTTTTAAAGACTTTTTATTTTTTCACAATTTTATTTTTATTTTGATGAATCATTTCTTTCAAACAAGGTTAATTTTTGATGAACTTGTTTGTTTATTTGGTTTCATCAACTTCTTTTTTTTTTTTTTTGAAAAGTCATAAGAAAAACCGAGCTTTGTTACTAAAAGAAAGGGATAAAATAAAAAGGTTTAGGTGGGTAAAAAGGGTGATTGTTTTGGGTTAAGAAATGAAAAGGTTTAGGCTCAAAGGGGTTAACTAGGGGGATTTTTAGGTAGGTGGTAAAAAAATGAAAAATAATGGTGTGGAAAGAAAAAAGGGTTAGTCCTAATGCCTCCATCATTTACTTACTCGGGTTTAAGTTGGTAAGGACTGGGAATGCATTGTCGTGGCAAGTTCTAGAGTCGTACGAACCAAGCGGCTATTCACACAAGAAACGAAAAATGAGCATTTAGTGTAAAGATATGTATTTTTATGCTCAATAAAGGCTCAAAACTCACTTTTGTGGGAATGAGTTTTTATGTGATCAAGTATATATAATCAAATTTTAATTAAGCTTGTCATGCCGTTTCACAATTTTCTTATGTTGGTTCTTTATATCACGACGCTATCGGTTGTAAACTTGTAAAAATATAACCTTGTTAGAACTTGAAATTCCCAACTTAAACTTAGACAGGTAAAAAAATACGTCGGTTATTTTTTATTTTTTTTTTGAAGAAAATGATGGGGTGATTAGCGGTTCCAATAGAGTTTTGTGTAAGGCTTGTTAATTAGGACTTGCAAGATTCAAAGTTTTAGCATCCCCCCACACTTAAATTACACATTGTCCTCAATGTATCCCAAAAATAAGTTTTTAGGTTGATTGAATGTGTAAAAGGGTGTTAAAAGCAAAATTTTATGTTACTGGCACTCCGGACACGGCCCCGTGGTGACCGGGCACGGCCCCGTGTTCAGGTGCCAGTATCAAAATTTAATAAAGAGGAGCAGAAGCCTGGACACGGGGGTGTGTTCAGTGAACACGGCCCGTGTCCAGTTACCTGAACTGGGCGATTGCTGCAGATTGCGCAGCACGAGGCCGTGTTGGGAGGACACGGCCCGTGCTGAACTTGCTGTAATGAAGAAATTTTTGTCGGATGGCCCTGTTTTCGTGCATGGGGTGATGTTTCTCGTTTCCCTTGTTATCCTTGACCATCCCGAGTGTGTTTTATTCATGCAAATTAAACTAAAAATTAATGTAAGCTAAACTAAGGATAGTTCCGCGGAATGCCTCCGTGGTGCGCCACATTTATAAGGGTCCTTGGCTAGACCCAAAGTGAGGTCATATATTTTCCGAGCGGGATGTTTTGCATCCCATGTTGCACCATCGAAGAGCATCATCCAAACTCAAATCAATGACCTTCATGTAATTGACCGGGTCATCGTCCTCTACTCTCTTCCCAACTCCAAACTTCACTTCCTTATCCCCAAACTTCAAAGTGAGTGTTCCGTCATTCATGTCTACCACTGCTTGCGCGGTGGCTAGAAATGGCCTCCCTAGTATGAGGGGGACTTCGGTGTCCTCTTCCATATCTAGTATGACAAAGTCGGCCGAGTAGACGAAATTGTCGACTTTGACCAATAGATTTTCAGCGACACCTTGTAGGTATTTGACGGATCTGTCGGCAAGTTGTATACTCATCTTGGTAGGGCTTGTTTTTCCTAGGCCGAGTCGTTTGAACATTGATGCAGGCATGAGGTTAATGCTAGCCCCAAGGTCGGCTAGTGCATTACGAACAAGGGATTCCCCGATCGAGCAAGGAATCGTGAAGCTTCTAGGATCAATCTTTTTTTGTGGGAGTTTGTTGAGTACGAGGGCGGAGCATTCTTCGCCTAAGTTAACTAATTGCAATGATTCAATTTTCCTTTTATGAGTGAGGAAGTCCCTCATGAATTTTGAGTATTTAGGCATTTGAGTTAGGACTTCGATAAAAGGAATATTAACATGCAATTGTTTTAGTAGATTTTCGAATTTTGCGAATTGCTCATTGGTCTTTTGACGAATTAACCGACCGGGGTATGGAACCGGAGGAGCCTTGGTAGGCTCTTGAATTAGAGGATAAGTCTTCTCTTGTTGGGGCGGTGTTGTGCTTCCCTCAGTTGGCGGTGGTAGAGCTTCTTCGGAACCCACGGTACGGTTTCTTAACGTTATGAGATGGACTTGTGCTTTTGGGTTTGTTTCGGTATTACTTGGTAATGCGCCTTGTGGTCTCTCGGAGAAATTTTGAGCTAATTGATTTATTTGTTTTTCAATGTTTTGTATACTAGCTTGTTGATTTCTAAAATTCGATTCCAATTGTTGAAATCGATCCGAGTTTTTCTTTTCAGTGTCGGAGATGAGGCGAGATACAGTATCTTCAAGCCTTTCTCGTCCACCTTGTTGTTGAGGGAAATTTTGTGACTCATTTCTTGGTTGTTGAAAGTTTGTTCATTGGTTTAGGCTTTGTTGGTTACTACTATTGCCGGGTTCTCTCCAACCAAGGTTAGGGTGGTTACGCCATCCTTGGTTGTAGGTACCCGTTGGAGGACTCGACGGACTAGGTCTATTATCAATGTAGTTTACCGACTCTGGTTGATCATCTGTTTCTTTCATACAACTCCAATTTTCATGTGGCCCACCACACCCTTCATAAGCCATAACCGAGACCGTTTTTGTCATTTCTAACTTTTTGATTTTTGAAGAAAGGGCCTCGATTTGGGCTTGTAAAGAAGTGCTTTCATCAACCTTATGGGCGCCCGGGGCAATAGATTTATTGCCTCGGGGAGTGTGCCACTAAAAATTGGTTTGAGCAATTTCCTCAATTTGATTGTATATTTCATGTGGGCGGCGATTACCTAAAAGTCCCCCGGAGCTAGAGTCAAGTGTTTGTCTTGTGTGTGGCAACAACCCATTGTACAAAGTGGATACTTGTTGCCATACCGCAAGACCGTGATGAGGACACTTTCGCAATAGCTCCTTGAACCTTTCCCAAGTTTCATATAAGGATTCCCTATCCTCTTGTGAATATGTATTAATTTCAGTCATTAATTTAGCCGTTTTAGCGGGAGGGAAATACTTATATAGAAATTTTTGGGCTAATTCATCCCAGGTGTTTACCGAACCAACTGGGAGGGCGTTGAGCCAAGCTTTTGCTCGGTCTTTTAGTGAAAATGGAAACATTCGAAGGCGGATGGTGTCATTTGATGCTCCATTGATCCGAAAGGTATCACATATTTCTAAGAAATTAGTAATATGTAGATGGGGATCCTCGTCCGCAAGCCCATGGAAGGTTGCGGAGTTTTGAAGCATTTGTATCAAATGTGGCCGAAGTTCGAAGTTGTTAGCTTCAACATTCCGTGCACTGATAGCGGCGCCGAGATTACCCACGGTGGGTCGTAGGTAATCCATGAGGGTACGTTGGTCCGCCATTGGAAGTGGGTCCCCCGAAACCTTCTCTTGGTTTTTAGCTTTAAGTCTTTTTCTGAGAAAGCGTTCGGGTTCTTCTAGAGGTTCTTTTATGTCTCTACTAGAACTGAAGCTCATACACTACGTAGAAAGTTCGGATGTGCTGTCTGGTTCCAAGTCCTGCAATAAAAACAGAAAAGAATGTTGGTCAGAAAGTTCACCACGGCCCCGTGCTCAGTGAACACGGCCCATGGTCGGAGATACAGCGATTGTTTTCCGGATCCCTATTACTGGAAAGTTGGACACGGCCCTGTGTTGCACCGACACGGCCCCGTGCTCAACTCTCTGTAACTCGGAAAATAAAAACTGCCAGTGACACTGCTGGGCACGGCCCGTGTCCGACCAGGCACGGCCCGTGCTGAGCTCTGCAGAAGCTGAAAATTAAGAAAATCCTAAAAAATAAAAATAAAATAGAAAAAATGATTAGGCCGCTGATTCCTAACTTTCTTAAAATCCTTGTGTCCCCGGCAACGGCGCCAAAAACTTGATGTGTGTCAGTGTGTATATAATTTTGGTGTATATTTTAAGCCCTTTTTACACTTTTTAACCAAGTTTTAAATTTATAAACACGATATTCACTAACACTAAACACACATATGGGCAAGTGTACCCATCGTGGACGTAGTATAGTGTTGGTAAGATACCGAGGTCGTCCAAGGACACAAGAGCTTTTAGTACCGGTTTATCCTCGACGTCTAATCAAATCAAAATGTTAGAAAAAGATTTTTAAACTAAAAAAAAATAAAACTAACTAAAATGCTGAAAAAGAAAATAAAAATAAAAACAGATACACAAGATGAATCACTTGGATCCGACTCGTGTGTAGTATAACCTTTGATTATTTTCGCACTTTTGCACTTGTTTAAGAGATTATCTTAGTTATTGTAGTAGGCCCCTCTTTTGAAGGTGACGTTACCCTCAACCCAATAGTTTGAGTCAGCAAGGATACAATCCTAAAGGGTCGGATTATTGAAAGATAATTAATTAAGTTATTAATGCATAATGTGGTAGGCCCCTCTTTTGAAGGCGACGTTACCCTCGGCTAAGTAGTCTGAGTCAGCAGGGATATAGTCCTAAGTAGCCGGGTTAAAGTTTTAATAGTAGTTTAACTTATGATGGGATCAAAGAGTTTGGACCCCCGCCATCCAATACCGTTGGGTATTGAAGAAGGTCCTACTAAATTTGACCCAGGTCCTTTGCAGGATCTATACACTGAACAATGGCAAGACTCTTACCAAACCGTTCCCTTAACCCCTGACCAGGTAGCCAACATACCTCCATATAGACCATGGAGATATGAATGGTGAAAATCTTTTATTTTATATAGACAGTAAAATAATGCCAAGACACCACGGACAAACGATAAGGAAGAATCACCTTCAACATAAGAAACTAGTAATTAAAGTCATTAATACAAAACCAATTAAAAAGTGCAAAAGATTAAAAATAAAATGTATTATACTAAACACTTGTCTTCACCAAGTGATGTAAGAGACTTAGGCAAACATGGCCTTTGATTGTCAAGAACTCTTACGATCAATCTTGGATCCCGAGACGACACACACACTCTATGATGGACAATGGATGATGATGGTGGATGATGGTGTTGTGATGGCAGTGGGTGGTGTGTGAAGTGTGAGAGAGGTGGTGTGCCAAGGGATGAGTTGCAAGAGCTCCAAGCACTCCTATTTATAGGCTGAACAGAAGCCTGGGCACGGCCCCGTGTCCATCCGAGTCTCTCTCTTCATTAATTGCAATTCGCAATTTCATTAAATGCGTCTGCAACAGTTGACCACGCCCCCGTGTCCACTGAGCACGGCCCCGTGGTGGGCAGTAGATGTCACGGCCCTTGCCCCGGTTTGACCTGGTTAAGAGCCGCGGGACAGGAACCCCGTGGTATTTAATTGATGTGACAGCGGAAGACGTTATCAGGATCTTTTTAAACTTGAAATGCTTGTTTAATTTATTTCATAATTCGGGATAAACCCTGTAATTTACAATAAAGTAATTTCACTGGGAAATCTTTATTTTACAAAACATGTTTCTTTATTTATTTATATTGAGCCACTTCCTTAAGCTTGTAGTGCTTCATGGCACTTTTCCTGAATCACAACAGATCATCTGAAACATGTTTTAAAAAAGGTTTTATCAGCGGGGAAATACTGAGTGAATCATTCTTTTTGTCTAAATTGATACTTTTGTTATAATTTACAATATTAAGAGCGATTACAATGTTTCTATATGTCAACCATATACCCACGGTATTTGTCACTTGACTACCTATTGGCTATCTCGTTGTCCAATGGTGTCTGTGACTATGGTCAAATCACCCCTTAGCTAACTCGTTGTCCAATGGTGACGGATAACAAGTAATGTATACAAAACCCCACATACCGGCTGTAATGAAGACTACAAAGACTTAATCCCTGTAATTATAACTTTGAAAACAAACATGATTTTGAAAGCAAGTTTGGTAAAAAGAGAATGACTCACATTGCAGATTTATGCGGGCAGAGTTTGACCTACTGATTAGCCTGTTAACCTAATTTAAATAACAATGCACATAAACTAGGTTAGTAACTAATACAGCAGTTACGACAACTCACGAGATTAAACCCTCACAACAAATGACAAAGTGCAATACTTAAACATCCATCGAATTAACGACGAATGACAAAGTATAAACCCAATTTGAGCAGCACTTAAACACTGGTTGGATAGTTTCAATCGATCGGACATTGAATCGTAATAGCGATCGAGTTATTACCCTGTTTATCGCGACAACGTTTAGTGATTGTGTGTGTTTTGTAGTATTTAAACGATATCTTAGCGTACAAATGGAATTTGAACGTCGAACTAACACCAGAATTCAAGTGCCAACCCCCCTATTTATACTGGGATTTTGGTTCCCTCGCGTGGCGCGCCAGGGAGACCTGGCTCCCACGCGTGGCGCGACAGGCCTACTTCTAGCATAGGGTTGCTTCGTGTCTGCTTAGCTTGGGTGAGTCGACGGTTTCTTAAAATTTGATTTCTATCGAAAACTGTTTAGATAATACCAACTAGGGTTTAATCCCCCTGAGTTTTAGGGGCCCTGATCCTGATTCTGATTGTTCTGAAAATTTTAGGGTTTATGCAGAATTACTTGGGTTTCTCAATTAGGGTTTCCTATTGGACAATTAACATAATAAATAATAATTTTAGTGAGAGTTGTTACATCCTCCCCACCTTAATAAAAATCTCGTCCTCGAGATTTACTGGAATAGATGAGGATATTTTGGCTTCATTTCTGATTCTAGCTCCCAAGTGTATTCTGGTCCTCTTTTTGAATCCCACTTGACTTTGACTAGCACTAGTCGTTTGTGTTTAAGAAACTTGATCTTTCTATCTTCTATCTGCAGTGGTTTCTCCTCAAATTTCAACTTTTCATTTGAATCTATATCTTGAAGAGGTACTACCAGGGATTCATCAGATAGACATTTCTTGAGGTTGGATACATGAAACACATCATGTACTCCCGCTAATTCTTCTAGTAGTGGTAAATGATAGGCAACTGGTCCTATTCGTTGGATTACTGGAAATGGTCCTACGTACCTTGGACTCAGCTTTCCTTTCTTACCGAACCGTACTATTCCTTTCCAAGGAGAAACTTTCAAAAGTACCTTGTCTCCGACTTGAAACTCTAGCGGCTTGCGGCGATTGTCTGCATAGCTTTTTTGATGATCTCAAGCCGTTTTCAGTCTTTCTTTGATTTGAGTTATCTTGTCAGTGGTTTCTTGCACAATTTCAGGACCTGATAATTGACTTTCTCCTATTTCTGCCCAACAGACTGGAGTTCTACATTTACGTCCGTACAGGGCTTCGAATGGGGCAGCTTCAATGCTTGAATGATAACTATTGTTATAGGAGAATTCAATTAAGGGTAGGTGGTTATCCCAGTTACCACCAAAATCGATTACACATGCTCGGATCATGTCTTCTAGAGTTTGTATCGTCCTTTCACTTTGTCCGTCTATTTGTGGATGATATGCAGTACTTAAATTTAGTCGGGTTCCCATTGCTTCCTGAAAACTAGTCCAGAAATGGGAAGTGAAACGACTATCCCTATCCGATATAATGGAGAGCGGAACTCCATGTAAGGATACTACTTCGTCTACGTACAACTTGGCTAACCTTTCCATGCTAAAGGTTTCTTTCATGGGTAGAAAATGAGCTGATTTGGTTAATCGATCTACAATTACCCAAACTGCATCATTACCTTTTCTGGTTTTGGGTAACTTAGTAACAAAATCCATTGTTATGAGTTCCCATTTCCATACAGGCATTTCTAACGGTTGTAGTAGTCCCGAAGGTTTCTGATGTTCTGCCTTTACTTGCGAACAAGTAAGACACTTAGATACATATTTAGCTATGTCCTTTTTCATACCTATCCACCAGAAATTATTTCTTAAATCTTGGTACATTTTGTTATTTCCTAGATGTATGGTATATCTAGATTTATGAGCTTCTTCCAGAATCTTATCTCTTACTTCTCCCTGCTTAGGTACCCAAATTCTTTTTTTATGGAATCTCCAAATTCCATCATTTCCTTGCTCTAACTCTTTTATTCGTCCTTTCATTCCTTCAGCATCGTCTTCGATTGCTGTTTCTTGAATTCTCTTTAATTGTTCCATTAAATCAAATTGCAGATTTAATCTAAGAGCACGAACTTGCTTCTGCTTTTCATAATACTTACGACTTAGAGCATCAGCGACTATGTTTGCTTTTCCTTCGTGATATTGGATATCACAGTCGTAGTCACTCAGGATTTCCATCCATCTTCTTTGCCTCATATTCAACTCTTTCTGCCCAAATATGTACTTTAAACTCTTGTGATCCGTATAGACTGTAAATTTACTACCGTATAGATAGTGTCTCCAGATCTTAAGGGCAAAAATTATTGATCCTAATTCTAAGTCATTAGTCGTATAATTTTCCTCGTGCTTCTTCAATTGCCTGGAGGCATACGCAATTACCTTCTTGCGTTGCATTAGCACACATCCTAATCCTAATTTTGAAGCATCACAATATACTTCAAAATCTTCAGTTCCTTCTGGCAAGGCTAGAATTGGAGCATTTGTCAACCTTTGCTTTAATATCTTAAAAGCTTCTTCTTGTCTAGGTCCCCATTCAAACTTAACTGCTTTACAGGTTAGTTTAGTCAGGGGTACAACTATCTTAGAAAAATCCTTAATAAATCGTCTATAGTATCCAGCTAAGCCTAAAAAGCTTCTAGTTTCCATAGCTGTTTGCGGAACCTTCCATTTGGCGATTGCTTCTATTTTAGAAGGATCTGCGTGAATACCTTCGTGATTCACCATATGCCCTAAAAATTGCACTTCTTGCAGCCAGAATTCACACTTTGAGAATTTGGCGTAAAGCTTTTCCTTTCTTAACAAAGTTAAGAGTGCATGCAGGTGCTCACAATGTTCTTCCTGACTTTTGGAATAAATAAGTATATCGTCGATGAAGACAATTACGAATTTGTCCAAGTATGGTTTACAAATCCGATTCATCATGTCCATGAATGCTGCAGGAGCATTTGTTAGTCCGAAGGGCATGACTGTAAACTCATAATGACCATACCTAGTTCTGAAAGCAGTTTTAGGTATGTCTTCCTCTTGTACTTTCAGCTGATGGTATCCGGAGCGTAAGTCTATCTTAGAAAAATACCTAGCTCCCTGGAGTTGATAAAAAAGATCATCAATCCTAGGTAATGGGTATCGATTCTTAATTGTAACCTTATTTAATTCCCTATAATCAATACACATTCTCATTGACCCATCTTTCTTTTTCACAAACAACACTGGTGCTCCCCAAGGGGATGAACTAGGTTGTATAAATCCTTTGCTTAGTAATTCATCTAACTGCTTTTTCAATTCTAACATTTCAGTGGGTGCTAGCCGGTAAGGTGCTTTGGCTATTGGTGTAGTTCCAGGAATTAGATGAATCCTAAACTCTACTTCCCTATCGGGTGGTAACCCAGGTAATTCTTCTGGGAATACATCGGAGTATTCTGAGACAACTGGGATTTCCTTAAGTTCCTTACTTTTTGTGTTAATGATTACTGAAATCATGTACACTACTTCTTGTTTTCTTGAATAACTAGCCAACTTCATTACTGAAATGAATTTCAGTGGCTTTCGAGGTTTATCTCCTGTGATAAAAATTACTTCTCCTGTAGGTGAATGGATTTCTATGGAATTTTTATCACAGAGAATTCTAGCATGGTTGGCTATTAACCAATCCATTCCTAACACCACATCGAATCCGGCTAACTTCATAGGTAATAGGTTTGCAGAAAATTTATGGCCTAAGAGTTCTATCTTTCCTTCTCGCAAAACCTTATCTATTTTAACAGAATTTCCATCTGCCGTTTCGGCTGTAAAAATCTGCCTAAGATTGGTCAATGGTAAATTAAGAGCTTGGCAGAATGAAGTATTGATAAAACTTTGGTTTGCACCAGAGTCAAATAATACTTTTGCATACACGTTGTGAACTAGGAACGTACCAACTATCACATCGGGAATGAGTTCTGCTTCTTGAGTGGTCAACTGGAATGCTCTGGCATTCTTTTTAGTAGTTCCGTCGGTCGTCTTAGCTTTGTTGTCTGCTGGTTTGACCAGTTTGGGGCATTCGGTTCTGAAATGCCCGGTTTCTCCACAGTTATAGCAGATCCTGGTCTTTTTCCTACAATCTTCCTCACGATGTCCTATAGCCTTGCAAAAATTGCAGGTTTCATTGCATTTTCCAAAATGTTTCTTTCTGCAATTCTTGCAAAAAGGCGGAGTGGAAGATTGCCCAGTTCCCCTCTTCTTGAACTTGCTATTATTACCCATACAAAATCCTTGGGTAATGTTCTAAGCCAATTCCTTCTTCCGATTTTCTTCTCTTGTACGTACCAGTTCGTCAGTTAGGGTGTTAGCTAGTTCTACCGCATCGTCTATAGTGCGAGGTCTTGCCGCTTTAACGATATTACGGATTTCGCCAATCAATCCCCAAATATAACGGGAAATAAGCACCGGTTCTGGCAAAGCCAGGGTTGGTACCACTCTTGCATACTCGAAGAATGTTGAAGTATATCCTCGACAATCTACACCCATCATACGATGGCTCAGGAACTTATTTGCCATTTGTTCCTTTTCATACCCGGGACAAAATTTTCTTTCCATTAGCTGTTTAAATTCTTCCCAATTCATGGCATAAGCCATATTTCTTCCTTTGGCTTGAAGTACCGTATTCCACCATTCTAGTGCCCCTTCTTTAAAAAGATGTGAAACATACATAACCTTGTCTTCTTTAGCACATTTACTTATCATAATTACTGCTTCGGTTTTCTCTCACCAACGCAGTGTCGCAGTCGCCCCTTCATTGCCGGCAAATTCAGCTGGTTTACAAGCAAGAAATTCTTTGTAAGTGCAACCAGGCGTTGCAGCTTTTATTTTCTTAGGGTGTGGGGCCTGCCATGGATCATTATCGTAATTAGTATGGTTGCCGCCTCCGTTTATACTATTACTGCAGTTATCTTCTTGAGTACGTTTACTAGGAATAATTTGTTGAGGTTCAACAGGTTTCTGGGCAGCAACCAGGATTGTTGGAATAGCATTGGCTATCCCTTGAGCAACGATATTCTCGATATCTTGCCTGGTCATAAAATGATTTTCCTGATTTTGCTCAGATTGATTCACTTCATTAACTGGTTCATTACCAGCGTTTTCCATCTGGTAATTATTATAGGTGTAAATTATTAGTGTCAAATAATTGATAATTAAATATAACAAACAATTACACATAATCACACCAACTTTTATAACACACATATAGCCAAAATTGTCGATTTCTCGACTTCCATTTTTATAGATTATATTAGGCATCCGTACACACTGTTATTTTACAAAAGTTTTATTTTTAAGTTATTTTACAGAGTTATATTTTTATTTCTACTGTTATTATACAAACACAGCCTCCCAACCACACTATTCCTTTGTCAGCTGGCATTTTTAGAAGCGACGTTCCCTCTCATCGTACTTCCAGGAGATTTGTTCTCCCACCTCCCAGATCCTATTCCCTGTACCTATCAGCTCCTCGCCAAAATGGCGGAGTTCAGCTAAATTTTCATTACTCATCGGTGGGTTTGGTATAGGTTCTGGGTCGAACTGAGGGAAAAAGGTATAAGGGTTATTAAGAAGGTTTTGAAACTGCCAGTCGTTAGTCCACCACTCGTCCATTTCTCCTAAAGGTTGGGTGTGGATTAGAGGGTCTTGAATAGCTGGTTCCAAATTCATTGGAAGCTGGGTTTCAGCAGGATAAGGGTAAAAATTGTTGGTGATAGGTCTAATGATATCACAACTTGCCAATAGATGATCTAATTCCTCCCGAAATGGAAATTCTTTAGTTTGCTTAGAACTTTCCCCAATTTCTATTTCGGTTTGCCTAGAATTTTCCCCGATTTCTATCCCTGCTGGCCTAGAACTTTCTCCGATCTCGATCCCTTTTCCTTTATCCATAGGATTCTCTATTTTGGGAACTTTCCTAGTTGCTGGTTTCCTCCTACGTACTTTCCTCCATCCTACATATCTTCTCCTTTTCTTAGGCTTTGATTTTTCCGGAGGTGGAGCTTGAAATTCCATAGGTTCCTCCACATCAGCAATGTAACCAGTAAAGTCTTTGGAAACTTCTATTGGTACGGGATAGAGATTGAGATTCTGAAGGACTTCAGATAACTCATTCATGCTGTTTAGCATATATGCAAAATGCACACAAAATGCTAAGTTAAAATTTTATAATAAAATTTCATAGATAAACTTTTAAGTATTATTGCGTATCGTGTGATTAATTTAATACAAAGGACGACTGAAAATTAAAACATACTAGGGTTTATTGTAACTTATTTATTTACTGGGTAAACTTTTCTTTAGAGCTTCTGGCTTGTAGATAATATAGGTGCTAATACTGGTTCAGGATAGTTTTTAAAGGTTGGTATTTACTGCTACCGTAGCTAACATATAAAGATCTGCCCATTTTTCATCTAATTTATCTTCCCATAGTGGATTATTGCCTATTTTCTGGGTTTCCTGATTAACCCTCACTTCCTTTGGTTGTGATTTCTTTCCTTTCTCCTAACTTTTCCTAATAATCAAACTTCTTTTATTAGGAGAGAGTGGCTTCTCAAACTGTGCTTTACGGACAAATATTCCTTCCTCAGTATCTACGGAGTGTTTTGAGGATGATGATCCTTTATCTTTTGGTGTACAATCTAATTGACGATAGATATCTGAAATTCTCTGTTTACCCATTGTCACACCCCGATTTCCACGTGTTTCACCGGTGGGCCCGGTGGGGGATTACCGTGACGTAGTTGGCAACAATATAGTCAAACCACACAATTTTTAAATGCACAGCGGAAGCATAAAGATAGATTATATTTCAACCATCGATTGTAATATCCAAGTATCACGAATAGTCGAATTAAATCCACAGGGGATCAAAATAAAAATATAAATATTGTTCAACAGATAGTGGCATCCCAAGCTTGCGAGACTCTAATGATGCTAAGGAGTGGCCAGCCTATTACGTGTAGAACCTGCATTTAATCTTTTTGGGGAAAATACGTCAGTTTACACTGGTAAATACATTCAACCGACACATTTGTAAAATGTTTAATAAAAATTGATTTGAATGCACAAGGCACAAACTTTTTATAATTTGGGATAATTTATCAATTAAATCTTGTAAAAGAATTACATGTTCACTATGCGTTCGGTCGCCCGGGTCGTGCCTGGTTTAAGGTTAATAGACACGCCACAAAGCATAAAGCCGTGGCGGGAAAACCAACGGTTATACCTTTAATAATATAGACACATTTTCGGGTGTACGCCTACACCCGTGTGTCGGGGTCGTGGCCATTTCGTAAAATGATGCCAAGGATATCCGGGACATGGTCATTAAGCTCCCAAAGGCGTAAAGCCAACAAAAAAATTTTTAAACGGGTCACATTGATAATAACCAACTACTAATGAGTTGGGTCAATTGCCCGACCAAGCGGTATCTTTATATACCGTAACCCAAGCCCGTATAACGGAAAATAAGTTAAAAGTATTTACCTGAGCAAGTAATAACCTCAATCAAACAAATGCAAGTATCTTTTACTGGTCTCCTATTCTGGAACGAAGGTTTATAACAACCTATTAGAATCCTAACGGGTCTTTAACTTAGCCTTAGCTTAGACCGGTCAGTTTCAAAGGATAATTACGGTTTAATCGCGTGAAAGGCGAAAACCGGGAATGGAATGTGGTTTGGGCCCAACAAGTTTGAAGACTAGTTTTATATGGGTATAATAACCACACTCTAGAGTTTGAAGTACAAACGATAAGGTTTGACCCGTTTCGGCTAGTTTATGTAAACTAGTTACATAAACCGAACCGTGCGCGCAAAAGGCGTAACGGGCAACCGTAGGAGTTCTACACAGGTTTCCTAGGTTAATATGCTCTAAAGAGGTTGTGGTATCAGTAGGATACCTTCCATAATGCCCGTAACGAGTTTTATTCCATTATACGCCCCGTTGGGGTATTTTGGTCATTTTAAAGATTATAAAAGAGGTTTCCGAGTTCTACAGAAAATCTGAGTTTTCCGAACAGTTTATAAAGTCCAAAATACTCTATTCATTATTTAAAATCAGTAGCAACTGGAATCGGGTCAAAATACCATGTAGAACTCAAGTTATGCCCGAAAAGGGTATATTCGGTAATTACCGAATCGATGCCATAACCGCAGGTTATGAGCAGCTTAAAAATAATTAAAAATCTTTAAAAATCGCAAAATATTATTTTACATCAGTGTGTAAAAGGTTTGGTGTCGAAATTTGGGTTTAGATAGGCTTTATGCTAATTGCGCCTTTTAATTACTAAAGTTTCCGTAATTGCGCTATTTAGCATAACTCCTATTCTAGACCTCGGATTGACGTGAAATTTTAGGGACATGCTTAGAAATCAGTAACTAAGGTTATTGTCCTTTCACATATCCAAAATTCTCGTTTTAAAGTAAAAAGGGCGTTATGGTCAACTTTTAGGCGTTTAACGGAAATGTGCAAAAGACTCGGACAAACAACGAACCGGTCACAGAGGGTTATACCATCATGTAACCTGGTCCTAAGAGAGTCCTAAGGCATATCTAAAACATACCATAACGGGTCAGAACTGAAGTCAAAGCGAAAGTCAAAGTTTTGCGACTTTCGGTTCCGAACCGGGTCAAAACAGTAAATGGTCGGATCAAACAAGCTTAGACTAGTTAATATACTTATTATCATGTTATATGAGTGTTAAAACAGGTTACACGCCATCTACATTACTGATTATGCATAAAATCACAATTTAGCATTCTGTTGACTTTTTCTAAGCAAGTTTGACTCGACATTTGGACTAGTTAGAGTGGGAATCAGAGAGTGCCCTTTTAGGGGTTTAATGCTCACATGATTACCAACATATAACTACCTTTGATTCGACAAACCACTGGACCATTTGTGATTTATCGTTAAGTCAATAGTTAATTACGACGGATTGACTTTTAGGCTATATCTAAGCAAAACTTAACCAAGAAAGGGTGGAGCATACTTACAAGAGTCCTATGCACGACCAGGGATGAGCAAAGAAGGCACTTGAACTCCAGAAGTGATCAAGAAAGGAGATTGGAGGTGTGAAGAACTTGTTGCAACAATGTGGTCTTTTATAGCAATTATAAGCCCTTAGATCATTGACAACAAGTGCTACAAGTGTTCTTGGATGATCACCAAGTGTCCCTGAGTGCTAGGGGTCGTTTAGGGGGCGCCCATGCTCTCATAATTGCTCAGAAAGTCGGTCAAAACAGCAAACAGTGCTTCTGTCCACGTTTTCTGCATCTGGGGCATTGACGCGGCCCGCGTTAGAGATCACTTAACTCTTACGCGGGTCGCCTGAATACTTCTAACAAGCCCATATCTCCTACTGTCCATGCGGCCCGCGTAAGATCGCTTGGTTCTTTAGGCCCGCCTGAGACCTGTTTTTCAAGATTTTCAAATCTTTTGCAATCATTGCAGTGGCCTTTGGCGATTCGAAGGGGTAACTTTGCGTTTTGGGCCTCGTTAATTTGCGTATAAGGGCCCCGTGGCTTTTACCCAACTTATTAACCCTTGGTTAATTTATTATTACCCGTAAAGTCATAACTTTCAAAGTTTGACGCTTTTAACCCTTCGCATACGATTTTGATCATAACTTTCTCGTTTTAAAACGGAACTTCGCGAAATTTATATCGCACATTCTAGTGAGTATAATTTACCATTACAAAGCCTCGGGTATGCCCAAAGGTCACTCAGAGGTGTAACTTAAACATGTTGACACATTTGGCCCCTGTAGTTTTGTAATTCCTCACTTTCTTCCACAATTCGCTCCGTACGATCCATGATTCATTCGTTTGAAGGTACGAGCATCATTTAGGGTTACTGTACAGTATATTTATCCCTTGTTGACATTTTTAACCCTCGAATTTACATACTTTCAATGTTTGTCAACTTTAGTCCTTTATTTAGTATTTAGTACCACGTGTAAACCTAAGACACGTGTCAATACTTTATTGGACACAAAATTTCGAGGTGTTACACCCATACTGTAAACAAACATTCAAATAATAATAAAACATATAATCAGAAAATGGCAATCAGTAAAATTAAGTATTTTGCTGAATACTTAATTGGCTTAAATCAGTGGCTTTGATACCACTTTTTCCTGTCACGGCCCTAGCCCCGGTTTGACCCGGTTAAGAGCCGCGGGACAGGAACCTCGTGGTATTTAATTGATGTGACAGCGGAAGACGTTATCAGGATCTTTTTAAACTTGAAATGCTTGTTTATTTTATTTCATAATTCGGGATAAACCCTGTAATTTAAAATAAAGTGATTTCACTGGGAAATCTTTATTTTACAAAACATGTTTCTTTATTTATTTATATTGAGCCACTTCCTTAAGCTTGTAGTGCTTCACGGCACTTTTCCTGAATCACAGCAGATCATCTGAAACATGTTTTAAAAAAGGTTTTATCAGCGGGGAAATACTGAGTGAATCATTCTTTTTGTCTAAATTTTAGTGAGAGTTGTTACAGTAGAAGCTTCTATCACTTTGTCTTTTTCTTCTGTCTTCTTTTTTTGCTTTTGGGAAGATGCTGTCGGGAGGTCGGGCATGCCACGTTTGTTCCTTTTCTTGTATTTATGTTAGATTTAGCTCTCTTTTTGCTTCTTTTGTTCATTTGAGCTCATTTAATCCTGAAAATACAAAAGGAAGACAAAAGCACACCTTTTTCCAACATTAGTACTAAAAAAGGGTTAGTTTTATGCCACAATTGATGTAATTTATATGTTGCATTTTGTGCACATCAGTAAGTGAGGACCCTATGGATGTAGCGGTAAAGAGGGTCCCTCAACTTAGTGCTCTTAGTGCTACTTGGGTGTAGATTCCTTCTCCTATTTGAGCCCAAGCGGCTTGGCGTTCGTTTTCTCCTAGTTCACGTAACCCTCCGGTGTTTTCTTCATTACCCGCATCTTCCTCCGCCTACAACCCCACTATCGACCCAAACTGCGCCATCGAAATTGTTAGTGCACTACATCTGTTGATTGCGTCTAGGTGTCTAGGATCAGGTCTTATGTCGTAATGTATAGCATAGGGCACGTAATACGAGAAAACAGGAGTCTGTATAGATTTTATATGCTAGGTCCGCTTATATGGTCTTTACATTCTAGGTTCGCTCATATGGCATGTTGGTCCGCTTATGTGGACTTGCCTGGTCCGCTCTTATGGTCATATGACACATAAGCGGACCCAACTGCCTATATATAGGAGTCGTTTGAGCGGACCTCATAACGTTGTTGTTGGATTCCACGCCGAAGCTCTGTCGGTGTGAAGATTGAGCTGTAAAACGTTTTAAATCAATAAAACAAGCAGTTAGGAGGAAGAACAAGCTATATCTACTTGCATTTCTTATTATTCCGCATCTGAAACGCAAGAGACAACCTCTGAACGACTCGTTCGGGTCAGCAAACGATCCTACAAGTGGTATCAGAGCTTGGGAGGAGGTTTTCTGCAGATTGTAGCTGTTTCTCATCGTTTCTTCTTACTTCTACACCTTCTTTTCTTATTTCGAAGAGATTTCACGGTTGAATTTCGGTCAAAAACTCACTGATTGTGCATTACCATACAAAGACAAACCCTTGGAAGTTTCAGGTCAAAATACAGCTTAAAAACAGGTCAAATCATGTTCGTTATGTGGTTCGCTCGTACTGACGTCATCGAGATCCGCTCTTAGATCACAGTCTGGTTCGCTTTTCTGGTCATGGTTGGTTCGCTTATTTGTACACGTTAAAGTCTGGTTCGCTCCAAATTAGTAGTTTGGTTCGCTCGAGTGTACATTTTTGCTTCTGGTTCGCTCCAAAATCAAGACAGGTCCGCTTATTTGTCAAAATTGGTCCGCTCTAAGGAAGTTTTTTAGGGTCCGCTCCAAAGTACATTGTCGGTTCGCTTTTGTGACAAAGTTAGGGTCCGCTCCAAAGAAATTTGTCTGGTTCGCTTGTGTGTACCTTTCTGGTTCGCTTATTTGATCAGAGTTGGTTCGCTTTTCTGTAATCTGTTTAGTTCACTTATAAGTCAATATGGATTCAGAGTTTTACAACGCTTTTGCTACATCGACTACTCCAGCCGCAATTGCTCAAGCAATGAATTTAGAAAACGAGACGGGAACGACTCAAAAGCCCCCTAGATTGATGAGCATTGAGGAGTATTATGGGTGGAAGGATCGGTTTGAAAACTGGGTTCAGGCCAATCATCTCAGATCATGGGAATGCATATTGAAGAAGTACACTTTGCCTCGAACAGATTTGCAAGTTATTAAAGAGATATCCGAGTTTACTGATCAAGAACGAGCAATGTATAGAGCCGAGAAAATGATGATCAGTTTGTTGCAGCAGGCGATAAAGGAAGATATATTCATCTTGTTACAGCATGACAAGACTGCTAAGTCAATATGGGATGCTCTTAGAGTCAAGTTCGAGGGAAGTGAAAACATGATCAAAAGCAAAAAGGCATTGTTAAAGAAAGAGTTCGATTTGTTTAGCAGTTTGCCGGGAGAGGATACTAAAAAGCTAATCGAGAGATACTGTCACTTGGTGCGATCGTTATCGATGTTGGGAGTTGAGAAAGGTCGTGAGGAATGGGTGGATAAATTGGCTGACGCGTTACCTCAGAAAGAGTGGGGAACATATTTGATGATTTTAAAGAATACTGGTGTGTATGACGGGCTGACTATTTCACAGTTCATTGAGAAAATAGAAAGTCAGGATCTTGAGCAGCAAAAGATTGCAAGGATGAATAGTTCGAGTGGTCAACAGGATGTGAAGATGTACTACCGGGGTAGTGTTCCAGTCACTGAGTCTGAAAGAAGTCCGAAGATTCAAACTGCGTTCAGTGCTGGTGATTCATCTGAAAAAGCTGATCAGGGTTCGAACAAGAGTAGCAGCGGGTTTTCATCGTTTCCGAGTGTGAATCCGAAAGAGACTAACACGAGTTTTCAGTCTCAGAGTACAAAAACCGGAAATGGATACATAATTCAGTGCAACATAGCTCTTAATCTTCCAGAAGGTCAAAGTTTCTCTGAAGACACTGCGAAAGACCACATGGCACTTCTTGGTTCCGTACTGTTATCTTATGAGGGTCTTGTTGCTGGTCGGATCGGAAATCCTATGCTTACCAAAGAGGATTACGATCAGATAGACGCCGAAGAAATGGAACTCATGGATATTAAATGGTGTCTTGCTAGTGTTCTTCGACGAGCTGAGAAGTTCAAAACCATTACCGGGAGAAATGACTTTCTTGATGCACATGTCTCTACTTTAGGTTTTGATAAATCTAAAGTTACTTGTTTTCGATGCAGGGAGAAAGGCCATTTCAAGCGGGAGTGCAAAGGAAGAGAAGCTAGTGGAGCACAGAATCCATTCGGGAAAGATGATTATTATCGCAAAGCTATCTATCAGCAAGTTGGTCAATCCCAAGAACCGCAAACAGCTCACGGAAGAAAGATTGAAGATCCCAAAAGAGCATGTTTGGTAGATTTCAGCTGGAGTAATTACATATCATCTGAAGCTACAGCAGCAAGCATTATTGATCAAGATGATGAGAAACTACCAGAAGGTTTCAGTTGGGATATGTTTGTGGATGAGAAGGGAGAGTTCAAAGCCTTCATTGTCAAGATCGTCCGAGAGCCAGATCTGTTTGCTACTTGGATGAAATCTATTGGAGAGACTGTGAAAAGTGAAGATGAAAAGTCTGTGTCATCTGAAAGTTCAGATAGTACTGATAAACTTTCAAAACATTCTGGAGAAGTGTCAGAAAGTTCAGATGAAGGTTTACAGGGTTCAGATGAAGATTTACAGAGTTCTAATAAAAGTGTACAAAATGAAAATGTTCAAGAAAAAGAAGTTGTTTTTGATAAAACACTGACTGTTTCTGATGTATCAGATGATGATTCTGATAAATCTGTAAAATTTGATCAATCACCTGATCATAGCAGCAGTGATGATGAGGAAGAAAAACACATAAATATTGCAAAAATTCATCTTTCTCCTGAAAGTTTTCATTTCTATTTTGCAGAAAGAATGGAGAAACTGAAGGAGAAACGAGTTGCTAAAGAACAACAATCCGAATCTGAAGGTGATATTCAAAACGCTGAGAATGTTTCTGAGAAGATTAATGAGGTTGTGAAAGAAGAAGAAAAGGTGATTGAAGTAGAAAAAGTGGTTGAAGTTGTTAAAACAATCGAAGTTGAGAAGATGGTTGAAGTCGTCAAGCCGTGTGAGAAGTGCTTGGAAGCTTGTAAAAATTGTGCAGCTAAAGACGACATCATAACTGAGTACGAGAAGAAAAAGGAGCAGTTATTGTTCAACCTCAACTATGTGAAAGAATCTTACGATGTTTTGAATAAAACAGTAACTGGCTTCCAAAAGACAAACTCAGAGAGAGAACAAGCACTGACGATGTTGAATGCAGTTTTAATGACAAAACAAAAAGCAATAAACTTCTACATCGAAGAGAGTGCTAGGTGGAAGCAAGAGTTGGAGACAGAGAAAATAGAGAATGAGAGAATTAGACGTTTATTGCAAAGTTATTCTAGTTCTGATTATCTCATTGACCGTATTTACCCAACTGTTGCAGGTATGGAAGCTTTCAAAGATGAGAAGCTGAAAGAGAAGAAAGACTGTGGTAAGAAATCGACTGTTAGTTACAACAAATGTCCGCCTCCGATTTGGGATGGTTATTCACCTAGGAGACCAAATGAGGAGCAATTGGAAAAAGCAGTCAATATAAAGCTTAAAACCGACACAACTGACGTTTTACCAGATAACATAGATGTCACGTATACCTTGTCCGATACTGATCATGAGTCTGTACTAATAAAAAAGGTGGTCGATCAGGTGTTGGATACTGATGAGGAGTCTGAGTCGAAATCTGGGTCTGGAAAGTCAAAGTCGTTAGTCAACAGTCAAAATTCGTCGGATAAACGGTCTTATAGTAAAGAATTTTTATTGTCAAAGGCAGATTTGAATGATGAAACATTCGAAGTTGTGTGTACTTTGAATGGTTCGGACAAATTATATTACAATAAAGAGTTCCCAATAATGAGTATTAAAACGGAACTAATAAACAAAACTTTCAAACTTATAGAAGTTAATATTCCAGAATTAAAAGTTTTGAAAAGTTTTGAAAAATCTAAAAAATATACTTCTAGAGTTCAACAACGTTTAAACAAGAAAAAGGGCAACAATTCTGGGTCTGGTTTTCAAAAGAAACCTAACCAAAATCGTAGCTACAAAAAGAAAGGCCTTGGTTTTGTTCCACCAGAAAATGATAAAAATATGAAAAATTCTAAAACAAAATCTGAATTTGTGTCAGGTGGAAGTGCTGAGGAGGAACAGCAGAAATCGTTCTGGAGACAGTCTAATAAAGAGTTTCTTGCTGAGAGAAAGAAGAATGAAGCTGATATATGTTATCTAAGAGAGACTAGAACCTGTTATAGATGCAATGAAGCTGGTCACATTGCATGGAATTGCTCAAAAAGTGTCCAATCAAAACAGGGAGTTACTCAGAAGTTGAAAGAGAAAGTTGTTGATGTTGACACACCAACCAATAGACCTAAAATTTTTGAGAATTCAAAATTCGAGGTTGGTGAGTGTTCAAAGAAGAATAAATATGAGAAGAAAGGAAAAGACAACCAGGTGTGGGTTGCGAAGAAAGGTGAAGTGAATGTCGGCGATGAATCTGGTTCCACAAAGCCAGAAGAGCCACAGGTTGAGGAGAAAATTTCAGTGAATGATGAAGAGTTTCCATCATTGAAGTTTGAAGAAGTGAAAAAGAAAGTTGGAAAAACTGAGATTTCGAATCAGTTCTACAAAGAAAAGAATGATTTTGATGTCGAGAAAACATTCAACGGGAATGTTAAAAAGATTTTTGGGAAAATGTTGAGTGGGAGAGCTAAGGGGGTAAAAGATTTTTATGCAACTAAAAAGGCGATATACAACCCTACTGCGCAAGAGTTGAAAGCCATCAAGTCTGAAAAGACTTGGATGGAAGTCTGCTTCCCATGATAGTCGAAGGACTATGCCGGAGATCCCAAGTTTATATCGTGGATCAGGAATCGACATCTTTCTAGTGTTTGAACAGTTTGTTTTGAAAGATTTTGAATAGTGTTTTTAATGTTTTGCAGGTTGAAGGACTACGCCGGAGCTTCCAGGTTGTTAATTGAGTAGCAGGAATCGGCATCTTTCTGAATAATTCGACAAAATGGTAAAAAGGTTTCTGTAGAAGTGTTATTCCTACAGCATAACCTACAAATGGTAGTTTTTGAGTATCTTCAAGTGGTAATCTTGATCTTACAAGTGGTATTTGTGGTTATATTTTGAGATGTTTGTATTTTTACATGTGGTACAGAAGCACAAGATGATGAACCACATCCCCGTTTTAAAAAAAATGATAAACTTACAAATGGTTTTTATCAACATAAATTCATTTTCCGGAAAAATCATTTTGATTAAAACAAACTTAAGTGTTTTGAAATCTAAATGAGAAAATGATTTGTGATAGGGGGAGTTCAGATTGTTTATGCCTAGTGAATGGCGATTTGATGTGATTCGATGTCAGTTGTCAAGTTTCTGTACAGTTTGTTTTACTTTTCATGTTTCTATTGGGTTAGAGTCTAGTTGTTTTCAAATTTCCTTTGAAATGTGTTTGCATTTTAGGGGGAGTAGAAATTGTTAGAAAATCCAAAAACATTTGAAAATTTGAAAAAGCCAAAAACATGATAAAATTCAAAAATGAGTTTCGTTGTGAAAAGAGGAAATGATAATACATCAGTGGACTATCACGGCACGCTAAAGAAATGTAAAGTTAAAATGTGATAAACAATCTTACTGCGGATGTGTCAGTAGATTTTCGCACATTTAGTAAATTGAAACGAGATATAAACCTAAATTCAAACTTGCTTGATTCGTGGGTAACTATTCTTGAATATATGGGTAACCCCCGAAATCTTGTTTGAAAGGTCCCATATTCTGAGATACTAGGTCTTTATGCTCAGTGATATCTGGGGTATTATCCCGGGACTTCTGCTGAATGGAAGTTCTGACCTAGTCCCCGGATAATACTTTCTGCTAAAGCTTTGAAACATAAGCTTCGCCCTCAGCATGCTGATGAAACAATAAAATTGATAGTCGCTGCTGTTGAAATTCAAAAGATCCTCTAAAGGGGACCCACCAAAAGTCAAGCCGTCATCTCTCTGCTGAACGGAAGTTCTGACCTGAGCTCTCACGGTTTCGCACCTAACCCCTTTACAGATATCATCTGTTGTATACTCACCTGTAAGACTGAATATTTGGGATCTGGATACAGGAGTATATTCAAGTGGAGTGATACACAATTAAGTTTAAGTCTCTAAAACATTAATATCGTATCTCGAATCGATTGAAATCTGTGTGAGAATTTAAGTGGACAAACATACTGACAATCTAGGTAAATTGTTTAAAGCTTAAAATGAAATCAAGCTTAACGGTGTTGGTGATAGGTTTCATAAGCTGATATGATCCTCTTGCACGAACTCACAAAAAATATTGTTTGTAAATATTACATTTCTGTATGTTTTTGTTTACTAGTAGTGTCAGGTAATATCTCTCAGAAAATCCAAAAAGATTTTAGTGTGTTTTAGCTAAATTTTGAAAAAATCAAAAAGATTTTCGACAACTGATGTTGGAAAACTGATTTTCAAAATTCCGAGTGCTAAACATGATGAGCAGAATTTGAGGGGGAGTGTTTGTGTAAAACTAACTGTTTTTGTTAATCTAACCTTCTTCAAGTGGTTCATCATAGTCATATGAGGGGAGTCAAATGTTTGGTGCATAGTGGTTTGAAATGTTTGTGAAAGAAAGTTTATTTCGGGGTTGAGATTGTGCAGGTAGCTAGGTTTCGTTTCCTGAAGATCTCTGATGGAAGAGAGCCAAGTTTCAATCCTGGAAATCAATCCTGAAAGAATGAGTAGAGTCAGTTTCTGATACTGAAGATTATTTCAACTGATGATGCTGATGACCTTAAGGAATCAAGAGGTCTGATCAAGAGAATTAGAGTGTTTTAAAGCCAGACAACGATCCTGAAGATGTTACTGAAGAACAAAAGAATGCCAGTAAATCGAAAGGGGGAGTCTGAAGATTGAAAAAAGGAGAAAGCCCAGAGACAGATCTAGACTGAAGATATGAAAACATAGTTTTGCTGTCAAGGTGTATTGGCGACTTCATCAACATCTGAGGGGGAGTCTGTTAGTGCACTACATCTGTTGATTGCGTCTAGGTGTCTAGGATCAGGTCTTATGTCGTAATGTATAGCATAGGGCACGTAATAGGAGAAAGCAGGAGTCTGTATAGATTTTATATGCTAGGTCCGCTTATATGGTCTTTACATTCTAGGTTCGCTCATATGGCATGTTGGTCCGCTTATGTGGACTTGCCTGGTCCGCTCTTATGTTCATATGACACATAAGCGGACCCAACTGCCTATATATAGGAGTCGTTTGAGCGGACCTCATAACGTTGTTGTTGGATTCCACGCCGAAGCTCTGCCGGTGTGAAGATTGAGCTGTAAAACGTTTTAAATCAATAAAACAAGCAGTTAGGAGGAAGAACAAGCTATATCTACTTGCATTTCTTATTATTCCGCATCTGAAACGCAAAAGACAACCTCTGAACGACTCGTTCGGGTCAGCAAATGATCCTACAGAAATCGAGTACTTTGTCCCCTCACATCGGAATTCTAACCCATCACTATCAAATGGGTCGCACCTTGAATTGAACACGAATGTGCTATAGAATTCCAAACTGTATTCGTGGACCGAGCGAAGGCTAGTAGTTAGGGCGACTCTCAGTGGCCCGGTGACTAGGTTGTTGAAACGGTCCCATTGGTTCACTGCTCCTAAAAGTTCCATGCACACTTGTCGTGGGTATTCCTCCGGCCTAGTTCGAAGCACATCGTAACTTGCCTTAGCATCCAACTCATTTGCATTGAACCTTGTGAATTTCTTGGACATATGAAAGAATACACCAAACAATTAGCACGAAACAGTGAAATTTTCGGAGAAAACTGAAAACAGTCGGCAGAACACGACCCTGCGTTCAGCGGACACGCCCCATGTTGGTCAGAAATTGGCTGGACACGCCCCCGTGCTCAGCAAGCACGACCCCGTGTCCAGACTTCTGTTTCCCAAAAATCCCATTTTTCGACCCGGGGCGTGTGGAATGAAAAAACTGTTTCGAAAAAGGGGTTTTATCCTGACAGTCGCGCGGACACGGCCCCATGCCGGGCGATTTAATTTTTTTTAGTGCTCGTGTGAGTGCCCTTGTTTACCAAAAACTTGGTTAGAAGACTTACCGATTTAGATGTCAACCCGCTTTTTCGTAACTTACCAGACATGATGTTGATGCTTTTACTCTTCGACCGGTTGAAGCGAGATTTCTTCCTCTTTATCCTCAATGAATCCTTGATAGAGTTTCAGCCGTTGGCCATTGACTTTGAATGGAATTCCATTCTGAGATTTAATTTCTACTGCACCGTGTGGGAAAATATGGGTGATGAAAAAAGGTCCTGACCACCTAGACTTTAGTTTACCCGGAAACAATCGAAGTCGTGAATTAAACAATAGAACTTGATCTCCTACTCGAAATTCATTAAGTTTAATGTGTTTATCATGCAAATTTTTCATTCTTTCGTTATAAATTTCAGAGTTAGAGTATGCATAATTCCTTAATTCGTCTAATTCATTTAATTGACAAAATCGATTTTTACCAGCAAATTATAAATCTAAGTTTACATTTTTAATTGCCCAGTAGGCCTTGTGAGCTATTTCTACCGGCAAATGACAACTTTTTCCATAGACGAGCTTATATGTGGTTGTACCTATTGTTGTTTTATAAGCAGTTCGAAAAGCCCATAAAGCATCATCTAATTTATCGGCCCATTCCTTTTTATTTAACCCTACGGTCTTTTCAAGTATTCGTTTTAAACCTCTATTAGTCACTTCGGCTTGTCCGTTTGTTTGAGGGTGATATGCTGTTGAGACCCTGTGATAGACCCCATATCTTGTTAAAAAAATTTCAAGTTAATGATTACAAAAATAGGTACCTCTATCACTTATTAATGCATTAGGTGTTCCAAAACGAGAGAATAATTTCTTCAGAAATCTTACCACGACTCTTCCATTGTTTGTTGGAAGTGCCTCGGCCTTGGCCCATTTAGACAAGTAATCTACCGCCACAAGTATATATTTGTTTCCTTTTGACGGTGGGAAAGGTCCCATAAAGTCGAGTCCCCACACATCAAAGATTTCACAAACAAGAATGTCATTTTGTGGCATTTCGTTTTTGGAAGAAATATTACCTGATCTTTGGCAAGCGTCACATATCTTGACAAGACCTTGGGCGTTGACAGACTGTCGTCGGGGTCTGTGCAAAAACCTACTAAAAACACTTAAACTAGTATAACGGTAAGTGGGTATCGTATTCCACTGAGGAGTCTATGGTTAATGCTAATAGTTATTTGTTTGTAAACATTTGAATTACTTTGAGAGCTTGCTAGAAAACCATAAACAATGACTTTGGGGTTGTAAAAATAATGATAAGAAAACGTGATCATTCCAGGATTTTTTATTCTGTAATTACTAATAACCTAGTTCTGATTTTATTGGATGCTATTGATTAAATAGTAAATCTGTCACATCTACAATTACCTATGCAGTTCAAAATCTTAATATTAATTGATCAGATAAATATTAAAACAAACATACATAGGAATCATTCAATCAACAAAAGCATAATTAGATTCAAAACATAATTATAACTCTGACTGTCACTCAGGATTTGTCTGTCACACAAATTATATAATCACGCAAATAGTCGGCTATCACCCGACTACAAATCCAAATCTCAATACAAAACAGAAACTAGAATTAAAAGTGTCTCACAAGAATCATTCACCCGAAGTGTCCATGAGAGATTTAGCCGCTCATGATACTCGTTCGATCTTCAAAGGCTTGAGATGAGATTGAAGACATGATGATTTGGCTAGTTGTGGATGATTAATGATGAATAATGATGATGTTGTCGTGATGAGTTCAGCGCCAAAGGTCACGTTATACAGCTGCCAATTCTCGATGATGATGATTATTATATGATGATGTTTTATTTAGTATAAGAGCCCAAAAGTCAATCCAAGCTACTGCCCCTAATTCGTGCCCAGTAATTCGTTAATGGCCCACTAATTGTCAAGAGCCCAGAAGTGATGTATGTGAGGCCCAAAATCCATGATGAAGAAAGTGTGTTGAAATCTCTTATGTGCTGCTAATCATTGATGAATGATGATGTCTTTTTTTTATTAAAAGAAATCGATGGGTATGAAGTTTGTTGTGTGTGGGTTTTAGAGCCCCCAAAAATAATAAATGTTATGGCTGCTAATATTTTCGTGAATCCCCAAGCCCACCAAGTAAGGTTTTCTTTTAGACCTTCCATCCACTAACACTTGACCACATTCAAAGCACGTGCACCCCTTCTCCATATTATTGTTTGTCAACCGTAGGTCCCATGTTACAAGCGTAAACCCCATGTCATTATTGCTGTTTTACTTTTGTGAACCCATGCAAGAAATCCGTAAGTCACGTATTTCCCAGCCGTAAGTCCCATCGTGTACATGCAGATTCTCATTAAACTCCGTAACTTCATCAAATTACATGTATTACCTGCAAAAGCACAAACACTCATAGTTAACACATTCTAGGCATGTACTCACATAAAACGCATTAAAACACTTAAGATAACGCACTTAACCTTCGTGTTTCACACCTTCCATCACATCCCCACACTTACCTTTGATTGTGCTCAAGCAAACCGTTATGGAACTACTTACCATCGTAACAACACTTCTAAACCCCTAAACCGATGCAACAGCTTAAGTCCCAAGTCATACCCGTTCCATAGACTGACACAATCAAGATTGACAGTCCGACAAGCAATTGATGCAATTCATAAAACTTAAGACTTGTCTTTCAAAACTAACATGCTTAGGATTATACACATGCTACACGCCCCTCACAATCAACTCTCCTCTCGGTTTAACAACTGAACTAGCGTGCAATGTGCTAGCATTTATATCACTCAAAACCAAACATGAAATTCTGTAATCATATGCTTGTATGAAAATCACACCTCCACTGTATCATATAACACAACACATATCAAAAGGACTTCCGGTTTTGGACTTAGGCTAAAGGTAGGAATTTTTTTTTCGGTTTATATTTATAGATTTTTTATGTGGCGAACAAACAAACGACCAAAACATGACAACTTTATTTGCAACACACAAAACAACTCACACCTTTGGGTTGGTTTCTACCCAAGAACATAAACGATATTCACAACACCTTTTTTTAATTTTTTTTTTTAATTTTTTTCTTCTTTTCGTTGTTTTCTCTTTTTTTTTTCTTTTTCAATTGTTCATAATTTGTCGTTCACGGTCGGTATCAAACAATTCACATTAGGTGGACAAACGAACAGTAAATAGGCTCAACAGGGCTACTAGGGGTGATAACTAGGTAAACATAAAATAAACAAACAAGTGGTGTAAGGTATATCCTAATGCCTTTATCATTGACATGCACATGTCAAACCACAGTCTCAGCATATATCAAATCATACAAGTTCTAACACAGAATAACACACGACCTGCTCTTAACAAATGAAGTCTTAATGTAAATTATTCTATCATTCTACAGGCTCAAAATCTCACCAAGAAAGGGTAAAAGGGTTGCCGACATGTAGCATATGCAATCTAAAGCATGTTACCCCTAAATAGATATCTCTTTTCAATTCTTTTATCCTAAAAACACTTGTCGGATCTACTCTCATGAAACTTAAAGGAATAACCATGACAAGCGACTATGTTAGTTTACTACCGGCAAGGAACCCATTAGTGATTGAAACATTTGGTTTCCATATCCATTTAGTTCACTTAAGGCGATGAAATTCTTTAAAATTTTCAATTTTTTCACTTTCAACCTCTTTCAAACCTTTATCCCAAACCTTTCCCTTCCCGGGTTTCCATATCCCCACACTTGGGCGACATTGTCCCCAATGTATGGTGCTTTAAAAAAAACGGGAATAACAACCTGCAAACCTCATGAGCGGCCGTACCTAACACAATAAGCAAAAACGCATTCCCTAAACACAACATAGTTTAACACCACCAAGAACACGAATAAAAATGCAATAATAAAAGTGGAAAAAACTCCCCTGGTTTAACGCGTAGAATCCTCATGCGCCCTGTTCCACCACGACCGTATAGCATTTCATTCGCGGTCGTGTCCAACAAGTACTTGGGTCAATCTCTACAATTAGTGTGCAAATCATCCCCGTCCAAATGGAGATTGAGTATGGACAGTTCTGACTGAACTCTAATCTATGCATTGTCCGCAATTGCAACTAGAACGTACGAGGACTTCACCAAACATCCCCACACTTAGATCATTGCATTCGTTGAGATTAATAACCTGGTAACCTGCAAAAATCCTCACGTAAAAACGAAACAAATATACACTACTCTACAACCTCGGGCTGCCTCCCGAGAGCGCTAAGTTTATAGGTCTTCAGCCAGACCATACCTGATATGCTCAAGGTGGTTTAAATGGCATCTCTCGTGCAAAGAACATTTGTGCTGGTGAATGGTCAGTATCCCACTGCCATCCTTCATTTCATATGTCATCCAAATGATCCGGGTTATCGAAATCTATCGACCGCGAGAATTCACCCTTAATTTTCCTCGCGGGCTTCTTCTTTTCCTTCAACTCTGAGAACTCACCCATATTCACCTCAAGTGGTCTCTTCTTGGATTTGCTTGCATCCTTTGGTGACTCCTTTTCTAACTTGACTGATCTCTTTTTGTTTCTCATCTTGAGCCACCATGGTGATTTGACCACTTTATCCTTCACGACCTTTTCATCCTTCGACCTGTCAATCACAACAACACTTCCTTTTTGGCCATCCTCATTAATTGGAAGATGACACTTATTAGCAATATTAGAATAAGCACAAGTGTGAGACAAAGTTTATGGAAAACTTACGTGACCCGAAGGCCATATTCACAGTATTAGCATTGCAATCAATGGTAGCCTTCGCGGTTTTCAAGAATGGTCGGCCTAAGATAACCGACGGTTGTCCTTCAACATTGGATCGCGTGTGGTCCATAACTAGGAAATCTTTGGGGTAATAACAATCCCCTACTCTTACAGCAATTCCTCTCAACATCCCCCTAGATGGTTTCCTTGACCCGTCTGCAAGCACAACCATGGTGTCTACTTTTTCAAGCTCACCAAAATCATATTCATCAAACACTCAACCTGCCAATATGCTTATGCTTGCCCCATGATCCACCAATGCCCTCTCAGTCTTGAACTCACCCAACTGGACTGGGATCATAGGCACATTCTCCTCTTCATCTTCAACACTTGCAACCAAACGGATTGCACCAATGGTCATATTTAAACGGACGGGTGAATCATTATCATCAACTATTACCCGTACAAGAGTTACTGCCTCTACATCTGATTCTTCAATACAAAACTCATCTTGGGAATCCGCGATTGACTCGGATATTTGAGATTGTGAGTCCACTTGATTGTTGCTTCCTAACCTCTCGGACTCTCTTTTAACCCGCTCATTGCATAGTGCATCTATAAATTCACCTTGCTTGACTACATCTTCATAAATCTGGTATATCCTATCAGAACTTGGTTCCTCTCCTTCATTGCATCATGGAGGACATTGAGTGCGTCGAATAACTTATTTCTATCCCCAGGGATATCTTGGGCAAAACCTGATGAACCATATCCATGAAAGTGACCATTGCCTTCATAACCATAGTCCTCAAAGTATTCCGATTCTCCATTACAACCCAAATACGGCTTGTATTGGTGACCATCATCCAACTCATAACCACTATACTCCCAATTAGGATCATGATGGTAGTGCATATAATCCATCTCTTCTTGATATCTATCTTGATAAGAACAATCGTGGTACCCCTCATCTTCTTGTCTTTGCAGGCGTTGGGACCATACCCACTCATCAAACTCAGCCTTACTTTCGAACATTGGACAATCATGTACCCAATGTCCTTGACACCCACACCTTGTGCATGAAGCGTATTCTTTATATTTCCAGCTCATAATTCCTGGACATGTAGCAAACGAAAAGTAGTACGGAACAAAAAGGAAACAAAGACAAAATTGAAAGAAAAACTAACTAGAAAAAGCATTTTTTTTTTATTTTGGAGTTTTTATTATGTAAAATGAAAGCAAGCAAACAAAACAAAACTAAACTAAACTAGCACTAAGCGCACGACTCCCCAGCAACGGCGCCATTTTGACAGACTGTCGTCGGGGTCTGTGCAAAAACCTACTAAAAACACTTAAACTAGTATATCGGTAAGTAGGTATCGTATTCCACTGAGGAGTCTATGGTTAATGCTAATTATTATTTGTTTGTAAATATTTGAATTACTTTGAGAGCTTGCTAGAAAACCATAAACAATGACTTTGGGGTTGTAAAAATAATGATAAGAAAACGTGATCACTCTGGGATTTTTGATTCTGTAATTACTAATGACCTAGTTCTGATTTTATTGGATGCTATTGATTAAATAGTAAATCTGTCACATCTACCAATTACCTATGCAGTTCAAAATCTTAATATTAATTGATCAGATAAATATTAAAACAAATATACATAGGAATCATTCAATCAACAAAAGTATAATTGGATTCAAAACATAATTATAACTCTGACTGTCACTCAGGATTTATCTGTCACACAAATTATATAATCACGCAAATAGTCGGCTATCACCCGACTACAAATCCAAATCTCAATACAAAACAGAAACTAGAATTAAAAGTGTCTCACAAGAATAATTCACCCGAAGTGTCCACGAGAGATTTAGCCGCTCATGATACTCGTTCGATCTTCAAAGGCTTGAGATGAGATTGAAGACATGATGATTTGGCTAGTTGTGGATGATTAATGATGAATAATGATGATGTTGTCGTGATGAGTTCAGCGCCAAAGGTCACGTTATACGGCTGCCAATTCTCGATGATGATGATTATTATATGATGATGTTTTATTTAGTATAAGAGCCCAAAAGTCAATCCAAGCTACTGCCCCTCATTCGTGCCCAGTAATTCGTTAATGGCCCACTAATTGTCAAGAGCTCAGAAGTGATGTATGTGAGGCCCAAAATCCATGATGAAGAAAGTGTTTTGAAATCTCTTATGTGCTGCTAATCATTGATGAATGATGATGTCTTTTTTTTATTAAAAGAAATCGATGGGTATGAAGTTTGTTGTGTGTGGGTTTTAGAGCCCCCAAAAATAATAAATGTTATGGCTGCTAATATTTTCGTGAATCCCCAAGCCCACCAAGTAGGGTTTTCTTTTAAACCTTCCATCCATATTATTGTTTGTCAACTGTAGGTCCCATGTTACAAGCGTAAACCCCATATCGTTGTTGCTGTTTTACTTTTGTGAACCCATGCAAGAAATCCGTAAGTCACGTATTTCCCAGCCGTAAGTCCCATCGTGTACATGCAGATTCTCCTTAAACTTCGTAACTTCATCAAATTACGTGTATTACCTGCAAAAGCACAAACACTCATAGTTAACACATTCTAGGCATGTACTCACATAAAACGCATTAAAACACTTAAGATAACGCACTTAACCTTCGTGTTTCACACCTTCCATCAGGCGTCTTTGTAAATGGTAGGCCAATAAAATCCTGAATCAAATACCTTTCGTGCGGTACTAGCGGCACCATGATGTCCTCCGTATGAACCTTCATGACAATGGCGGGAAATTTTTCTTGCCTCGCTACCATGTACGCATCGTCGGATGAGTTGGTCAGCACACATTTTGAAAAGATAAGGATCTTCCCAAAAATAATGCTTTACATGAGCAAAGAATTTCTTTCTTTGGTGATGTGGCCATCCTTTGGTGACTATACCGCTAGCTAGGTAGTTAGCATAGTCGGCATACCATGGTTCTTCTCTGTATTCCACCATTTCTAGGGACTCTGTTAGAAATTTTTCGTTGATTTGCTCGTCCCTGGTTGCCTCCAAAGCTGGGTCTTCTAAGCGCGAAAGATGACCTGCTGCGATGTTTTCTGCTCCTCTTTTGTCTTTGATTTCAATATCAAATTCTTGGAGGAGTAGAATCCACCGAATCAAACGGGGTTTAGCATCCTGTTTCTAGAAAAGGTATCGAATGGCTGCATGATCTGTATAGACTATTGTTTGAGAAAGAACAAGATAAGAACGAAATTTATCAAAAGCAAATACCACAGCTAGTAATTCTTTTTCAGTTATTGTGTAATTTTCTTGTGCATCGTTAAGTGTTTTACTAGCATAATAAATTGGGTGAAAATTCTTTTCTTTTCTTTGTCCCAAGACTGCCATTGTCTTTTCTATCATGTCATGGAAGATGTCCACCATGCAACGTTGGAAGGTTGTAGGGGTATTACATAGACCGAATGGCATGCGTCGATAAGCAAAAGTTCCATAGGGACATGTGAATATTGTCATTTCTTGGTCTTCGGGTGCTATCGGGATTTGAAAGTAACCTGAAAAACCATCCAAGAAACAATAAAATTTATGACCGGATAATCTTTCTAACATTTGATCAATGAAGGGCAAAGGAAATGATCTTTCCTTGTTGCTTCATTTAACCGTCTATAATCTATACATACTCTCCATCCTGTGACGGTTCTAGTTGGTATTAATTCATTCTTTTCGTTAGTTATTACCGTCATAACTCCTTTCTTTGGAACTACTTGGACGGGACTTACCCAAGGACTATCGGAGATAGGGTAAATGAGTCCTGCGTCAAGTAATTTGATGACTTCGTTTTTAACCACTTCTTGGACATTTGGATTTACTCTACATTGTGGTTGTATTACCGATTTGTAGGCATCATTCATTAAAATTTTGTGCGTGCACATGGAAGGACTTATTCCTTTAATATCTACAAGCTTCTAAGCGATCGCATTTTTGTGTTTTTTCAAAAGTTTAATTAATTTTTCTTTTTCTACACTACTTAATTTAGACGAAATAATTACAGGTGATTTACCATCTTTGTCTAGAAAAGCATATTCCAAACCTTTCGGAAGTTCTTTGAGCTCAAGAGGTGGGTCTTTAGGAGACTCTTTATTTGGTTGCTCATTTTGATCAAGAACTTTAAAAGTTTGTTCTATGGCGACCTCTTCTTCAACAAAGTGGTCAATCTTCTCTTGTATCGGGTGGTTCATCTTCATCTTCAATTAGGGGGTCATTATTTCCAAATGGATATTTCATTGAACGCTCAAGATCGATGCTCCTTTTGAATGCCCCTAATTGAAGAGATAGATTATTGTACTTCCGGTTTTTCAAAGCTTCGTGGGTTTTTACAAAAGGTCGTCCCAACACTAGAGGAGCGTCATCGAGGATGACAAAGTCAGTTGGGATTAACATTTGATTTGTTTGAACCAAAACATCCTTAACTATACCGATTGATTTTATTACTTTCCGATTGGATAGAAAAATGAGTATTTGAAGTGGAGAAAAATCACTAATACTTAATTTTTCGAAAATGTAATTAGGCATTATGTTAACACAAAGATCTTTATCAATCGTGACATTACTAATAAAGGAATTTTGAAAAAAAAATGGAACCGGTGTAATGTTGATTTCAAATGGGTCTTCTTTTATTAGCGAAGTTTGATCGTTAGTTAACTTAATACTTACCGTTTTGTCAATTTTAGTGTTAGTGTTTAACTCTTTTAAAACTTAGCATGAGTGGGTACTAAACAATGATTTTCAAAAGAAAGTGACACGAGATTAATTTCTTCAAAATTAGACTCTTCTTGAATTTTAATGTTAACGGACTCACCTTTTTCGTTGTTTAACTCATGTGTCGGCTTTTCACTTATTTGTTTTTCCATTTTTACCTCTTCAACTATCTCTTCTTTATTACAAGTTAATTCTTCTCTTGCGCGGGAATCCTCTTCCATTGCGCGAGATTCTTTTATGTATCGCTCGATAGTTTTAAGGTGTTCTAGTATCCTATCGGTTACGTCGGCGATAGAGTAAGGATCAGGATTTTCAAAGCTTGAATCCGGATGTTCGATCCTTGGTTCCTCATAGTACTCATATGAAGTTGATGGTTCATACCATTGTTCTTCATTGTAAGTATATGAAGGATACGGATCGTAATTTTGTTCTTCATAATACTCATATGAGGTGGGTTGTTCACGCCATGGTTCCTCATAATAAGCATATGAAGGTGGTGGCTCATATCTTGGTTCTTCAAAGTATGAGTATGGAGGCTCATACCTTGGTTCATAAACATATGAGTATGAGGGAGAAGGTTCATACCTTAGGTCTTCATAGGATGTGTATGAAGTCGATGGCTGGATGGTTGAAATAAGTCACAATATTGTACCGAGTGCGGGTTACCACAATTAGTGCAATAGTCTTCCCAATAATCATCATCCTCATAGGTGTAGTTGTAGCCTCCTGAGTATTGATCCATAAGAATCACTCAACAGACCAAAACAGAGTCTCGAGACCAGAAAACAAAAATAAAAACGGAAACAAAGGCTGGACACGGCCCCGTGTTCAGTGGACACGGCCCCGTGTTCAGGGTCTGTATCTGGGTACTCTGTTCGAGCTCGAAAAAACGTGCCCGTAAACCTTAACGAAATTGAGTATTGGGCTCACTAAAGGTCTAAACTTAATGCCAATGAGCTAATAATTAATCTAAACCATAAGAACAGTTTTGTAAGTGGACCTATGTTGGTGTTTGTATGGGTATCCATTTTTCCTTTCGTGCACTTGTGTTTGATTTTGTATATGCTGTTGTGAGTTTCTTTTAGCTCATTCATTAAATTTATCTCTTGATTATTTCTTTAAGTTAATTGGATCCATGTTAACCATAAAAAACAAATGAATATAATGAAGAAACAAAAGTTATCTAAAAAAGTATATATAGTGATGGATTTCCTTAGAATTGTGACAAATTTTCGTCAGGAATTGTATTCACTTTTAAATGGATTTGTTCAAAATTTATATTGATTTTAAAGAAATCTTTGTAAATTTATAATTTTGTTTTAGGAAATCTATCTAAAAGAGTATCAAAAATATTTTTTGCGTAGTTTCCTCGATTCTTATGGTTTTGATATACACGTACATACGCATATAATTTATTTTAGTACGAGTTAAAGATCCACGCTAAATATGTCGGGATTAAATCACACATACCACTAGGCCATTAATGATGCACCCTAAATTCAACTCCTTAGTCGTTAACGTTGTCATTGTCGTTAAGGTTGCTTTCGTTAACAGGGTTTTGTATAACAAATGATATTTGCCATGTTGATTGGTCAAATCCCATCAAATCAAGTGAGCATAACAAAATTAATGTATGAATATATATTTAGCCATCCATCTTCTTTAAGTTTGTAGGATCATGTGTAACGGAGTTTGTGAAAATAGCTACTTAAATCGTCAAGTCACCGCTATGCAGGCATTTGGCTTTTCATTAACCTATCTTTTAATAAGAGTATAGACTAGTGCTTTTAACTAACCTTAATAATTAAGGGTCTGTTTGGTATAAGTTAATGAAATAAACGAGAGAATGTAATGAATAAAGTAATAGAATAGACAATTGAATAGAATGGATCATTCCTATTCATTGTAATGTTTGAGGGGGAGGGGGGATACGGTGCTTTTCTAAAGCACCCCATAATGGTTATTTGAACAGGTCCATAAAACAATTTTTGTACTACTGGGTTACTCAAATGTGAATAGAATAAATCATTATTTTATACAGTTTGATAAACAAAAAAAAAAGACGAAGTAACTGATGTGCGTGAAGTGTGTTATATTTTTGATGTATATTTTAAGCCGTTTTACACTTTTTAGCCAACTTTTAAATTTATAAAACACGATATTTACTAACACCAAACACACATATGGGCAAGTGCACCCATCGTGAGCGTAATATAGTGTTGGTAAGATACCGAGGTCGTCCAAGGACACAAGAGCTTTTAATACCGGTTTATCCTCAACTTCTAATCAAATCAAAAATTTAAGAAAAAGGTTTTAAACTAGAAAATAAAAAACTAAAATGCTGAAAATAAAAATAAAAATAAAAACGGATAGACAAGATGAATCACTTGGATCCGACTCGCCTTTAGTGTAACCTTTGATTATTTCCGCACTTTTGCACTCTTTAAGAGATTATATTAGTTATTGTAGTAGGCCCCTCTTTTGAAGATGACGTTACCCTCAACCTAGTAGTTTGAGTCAGCAATGATACAATCCTAAATGGTTAGATTATTGAAAGATAATTAATTAAGTTATTAATTCATATTGTGGTAGGTCCCTCTTTTGAAGGTGACGTTACCCTCGCCTAAGTAGTCTGAGTCAGCAGGGATACAGTCCTAAGTAGCCGGTTTAAAGTTTTAATAGTAGTTTACATATGAGGGGATCAAAGAGTTTGGACCCCCGCCATCCAATACCGTTGGGTATTGAAGGATGTCCTACTAAATTTGACCCAGGTCCTTGTAGGATCTATACACTGAACAATGGCAAGACTCTTACCAAACCATTCCCTTAACCCCCGACCAGGTAGCCAACATATCTCCATATAGACCGTGGAGATATGAATGGTGAAAATCTTTTATTTTATATAGACAGTAAAATAATGCCAAGACACCACGGACAAATGATAAGGAAGAATCACCTTCAACATATAAAACTAGTTATTAAAGTCATTAATACATAACCAAATAAAAAGTGCGAAAAGATTAAAAATAAAAAGTATTACACTAAATGCTTGTCTTCACCAAGTGATGTAAGAGACTTAGGCAAACATGGCCTTTGATTGTCAAGAACTCTTACGATCAATCTTGGATCCCGAGACTACTCACACACTCTATGATGGATGATGGATGATGGATGATGGTGGTGGATGATGGTGTTGTGGTGGTGGTGGAGTGTGGGTGAAGTGTGAGAGAGGTGGTGTGCCAAGGGATGATTTGCAAGTGAGCCAAGCACCCCTATTTATAGCCTGAACAGAAGCTCGGGCACGGCCCCGTGTCCATCCTCCTTCTCTTTCTTCATTAATTGCAGTTTGTCCACATTAGTTGACCACGCCCCCGTGTCCGCTGGGCATGACCCCGTGTGCAGAAGCGTATCTGTACTATCAAGATTTCCCTAGATTCTGCGAATCTTAGAGTCGACCACGGCCCCGTGTCCGCTGGGCACGCCCCCGTGGTGAGTGATAGAAGTTTCTACAACTTTGTCTTTTCTGCAGACACTTGGGCACACCCCCGTGTTCACTGAGCACGGGGCGTGTTCAGCCTTCTGTTTTCTTGTTTTGCTTGGGAAGATACTGTCGGGGGGTCGAGCATGCCACGTTTGTTCCTTTTCTTGTATTTATGTTAGATTTAGATGCCTTTTTGCTTTTTTTGCTAATTTGAGCTCATTTAATCCTGAAAGTACAAAATGAAGACTAAAACACACTTTTTCCAACATTAGTACTAAAAGAAGGTTAGTTTTATGCCACAATTGATGTAATTTATATGTTGCATTTTGTGCACATCAGTAACGAAACAAAATTTATTAAAAACGACAAGAATATAATTGCCTCTATAATAATAATAATAATAATAATAATAATATACTAATGGTAAAAAATAATAATAAAAACAATAATAATATATTTGTTTCCATTTCTCGAGGAATGGAAAAAAAAAATACCTCCTTACCAAGGAATGAAAATTGTTATATTTGTAAGGAGTTACATTCCTTGTGGAATGTTCCATTCCATTACCATTTATAACCAAACATTTCTTTTCTTTCTATCAGAATAATCCATTTATTTTTACCCTCTATTCTTTTATACCAAACGCTACCTTAATAATCATGTTTTTATTTAAATAGCTTTTATTAAAAATACTAATTGAAATAATAAAACAACATAAAATTAAAATAAAACTGAAAAAATTAAAGAAAAAAATATGTACCCTCACTCGAATCTCTTCAATTATCACCGCCTCATACACGCTCTAAAGTTTAGGTGTTTAGAATTCGTTTCGAATTCGAAAAATTTGAAATTCAATTTAAAGATCACCAAGAATTCGTTAAATAATCAAGAAATCGAATTCGTTAAAAATGGAAAGTAATGCATGAAATGGGCATTAAGGGGCATTAACTATTGAATATTTTTGGAAAGGGCATTATAATGTTGATATGGCGAAAAATTCCCCTTAGGAGACATTAACCATTACGCATAGTCTAATTACGAAATGCATGCCAATAATATCTTGTAATATAAGATATTATCGATTAACATCCCCCCCCCCCACAGTTTGAGTCGTAGAAGAGCAGAGGCATAAACTGGACCGAAAGCGTTGAAACACATATTTTGGTAACAATTTTGTGAATATATCCGCATATTGATAATCAGTCGAAACGTGAAAACCTTGATAGAGCCAAGGAGGACTTTCTCTCGAGCAAATGTATACCCAGCTCAATGTGTTTAGTTCTTTGATGTTACACTGGATTTTTGGCCAAATAGACTGCAGAAATGTTATCACAATAGACGATTGAGGAATGTCTAACTGGGAGATGGAATCCGAGCAAAAGGTTACGGATCCAGCTAAGTTCATAGATTGTGTTGTCAACTCCCTGTATTCAGCTTTGGCACTAGACCGAGAGAAGGTAGGTTGACGCTTCGATGACCAAGATATTAAGTTATTACCCATATATACGCAATATTTGGAGGTCAGCCGATGAGAGTCAGGACACCTGCCCCAATCTGCATCTGAATAGGTTGTCAATTTAGTAGACAAGGAGGTGGGTTAAGAGACCTTGCGTGAGAGTGTCCTTTATGTATCGAAGAATCCATTCAAGCAACTGAAAATGTGGTTCACGAGGTGCATGCATGAAGAGACAAACATGTTGAACCGCGTAGGAGATATCTGGGCGTGTGATGGTAAGGTATTGTAGGGCATCAACTAGGTTGCGATATAAAGAGTCGTCCGAAAACAATGCGTAAGCCGTGGCACTATGCTTGGAGCCAACTTCCACCGAGGTGCCTCGCGGGTTTACAATTTAACATTTTAGCACGTGATTAGATGTCCTCAGCATAGGTTGATTGAGATAGAAATATACCATATGCTTGTTTTTCAACCGCGATGCCAAGAAAGTGATGCAAAGGGCCAAGATCAGTCATCTTAAATTCAATGGACAGAGAGTTAATGATGCTTTTTAGTAGAGAGTCACTTGAGGTACTGCGAATGATGTCGTCCACATATAAAAACACGTATGCCATTTGATCACCCTTTTTGTATATAAATAGAGAGTTGTCACATACACTGCTTTTAAAACCACATTTGGATGTATACCCTGCAAATCGTTAATTCCAAGCACGTGGAGCTTGCTTTAGACCATAATAGGACCTGTTAAGTTTGTAAACATGTTTCGGATATGAGGTAGAGGTAAAACATGGAGGTTGAAACATATAGACCGATTCTTTCACTTGGCCATGCAAGAATGCATTTTAGACATCAAGTTGATGCATGGGCTAGGCTCTGGAGGTTGCAAGACTTAAAACTGTTCGGACGGTGGTGGGTTTGATGACATGGCTAAAGCCTAAAAGTCTCATCACAGTCAATACCAACAATTTGACTTTTGCCACTAGTCTAGCTTTGTGACGTTCCAACGTCCCATCGGCATGGAATTTATGTTTAAACAACCACATACATTGAATCACAAGTGCGGTAGCCAGTTTGGGTATAAGTTCCCACCTATTATTTGCTAGGAGAGCTTCATATTCATTTGTCATGGCAATTTTATAGTTCGGGTCAGTGAGAATTGTGCCATGGGATTTGGGTAAGGGAGATATGGAAGAAGATGTGACTGGGTTAAGGGACATGGTGACGTGATTTATAGATACCGGATTGAGATCATGTTTACATAGAGTGAGTAGATGTGGTAGTAGGTGGCGGGTTTGTGGTTGTTTGGTTGCGTGGTGGTTGTTGGTGAAGGGTATTGTGCAAAACAGGAGGTGTGGGCTGAGTGGAAGGGCTGGAGCGTGGAGGTGGGTTGTGGTCCATGGTGTTGCCGGTGGGTGAGGTGGGCTCTTGTGAGGAACAGGAGTAGGCTGTTGTTCGAGGGGATAGTGTAGGCTGAGTGTTAGGCTTGTTTGATGAGGTGGGGTTGGGCTAGCTTTTGGGTCGTTTTTTGGATAGGTGTTGGCAAAGGGTGTGGCAGTGGGTTGGGTGAAGATAAGGGGGAAGGGTTGAGGAGTTCATGAGATGGAGGTGGCCGAGAGGGGTGTGCGAATGGAAATTGCATCTCGTCAAATGTAACATGACGAGAGAAAATAGTTTTGTCGGTGGTAGTTCAAGACACCAGTATCCCCGGTAGTTGGCGGGATAGCCGAGGAAAATACACGGAGTGGAGTAGAGGGAAAGTTTGTGTGGTCGGGTGGACGAATGGTTTGGGTAGCATAAGCAATCGAACACACGAAGGTGGTCGTATATTGGTTGACGAAGATAAAGAAAAGCGGTAGGGGTTTGGTTTTTGTGAAGTTTTGTAGGTAGTATGTTATGAAGGTATGAAGTCGTGTGTAAGGCTTCGACCCAAAAAGATGAGGGAAGCTTAGTATGGGTAAGAAAAGCAAACATAATTTCATTTAACCATCGAATTATGCGCTCAGATTTCCTGTTTGTTGGGAGGGGTGTGGGCAAGAGAACCGGAAGTAGATGTCGTGTTTGGTTGCAAAATTTTTAAAGTTGTTGTTGTCAAATTCGCCTCCCGTGTCACATTGGAAAGCTTTAATTGGTAGGTTTATCAAGTTTTCACAAATTATGAAAATGGGTGAACTTGCTAAAGGTTTCAAATTTGTATTTTAACGGGGAGACCCAAGTAAATTGAGTGTAATCATCAGTCAAAACCATATAATACTTATAACCAACGTGACTTAAAATTGGAGACATCCACAATTCACAATGCAAAATGGAAAAAAGGTAATAAAGCGCGAGTTGTAGAATCCGTAAATGGTAATTTTTATGTTTTGACAATTGACACGATTGACAAACAAATGGTGTCTTCATTTTATTGCAAGAAATAAATTGCCTAGAACTAAGAAACTCCTTGAAGGGTTGACCTGGATGTCCAAGTCGGTCATGCCATAAAGGAGAGTCTTGAGTTGAGGCATTGCATGCAGTGGCGAAAGCGTTGGGAGTAATTTTGATAATTACCCCACGAGTAAATAATTATGAAAATACCACCGCGTTTTGTTTTCTTTTTCATAACTTTCGTACGTTTTGTACGATAAGGCTCTTTGTACGTGAACTTAACTCTAGATGAGTAATCTAATCACCATGAACAACGTAAAAATATATCTAGGTTTATTGATGTGAGCATACTTTTTTTCATCATTAAACTTATCATACTTAGATCTCTTTATAGTTTTAGCACCTGCACCTTTGATGATTTCGCAACGCGCAAAGGTTGATGTTTGTTTGAGCTATGATGTGGTAGTTAACTTTTTAAGCTTCAAATATGCCTGTAAACGAACCGAACGTTTATGAGCTGTTCGTGAACTTGTTCGGTAGGAAGTTTGTTTATTTAATAAACGAACGTACATGAAAAAAAAATTGTTCGTTTAATTAATGAACGAACATGAACACACCTTGTGTTCGTTCATTTATGTTCGTGAACGTTCGTTTATGTTCGTTCATTTATGATCGTGAATGTTCGTTTAAATTTTGGTAAATACATTTATTAGTTATATTTATATAAATATTAGGTTTTCTAACTACTATTATAAAATAACTAATTAGTAATTGAGTTTCTAGTAATAAAAAATGAAATTTTAAATTTTTCTTAGATTGTAACCTATCACTTACTTAATATTTATATAAAAAAACTACTTAACTTTAGTATCTGTGAATTCTAGTTTAGCCGTGTTTTCGGATGAATTGTAACATATTAGACTTGTTTGTTTGTTCTCACTAATGTTACATTGTGTTTGTTTATATTTGTTCAATTACATTCGTTTGTGTTCGTTTATGTTTAATCAAATATGTCCAGTTAATTTTTTGTTGTTTATGTTCGTTTATGTTCGTGAACTGTTTGTTTAGGCTTTAAACGAACGAACATAAACGAACACGAACATGCCTGATTTGTTAATGAACGGACACGAACAAAAAAATGTGTTCGATTATACGTTCGTGTTCGGTTAAAGTTAAATGAACAAACACGAACATGCCTATGTTCATGTTCGTTCGGTTCGTTTACAGGCCTAGCTTCAAAAATGGCCGTTGCACCGTGCTTTCCCTAGTGATAAATATATCTTAATAACACGAACTCATTACAATTGCATTTCATTGCTACATGATAACTACTTGTGATAATATATAGAGTTTCAAAAAAAAAAAAAAATAACCGAGTTAAATGCCATTTTAGTCCCTGTAATTTGGGCCATTTTGTCAGTTTAATCCAAAGGTTTCATTTTTCGCATGTGGGTCCAAAAAGGTTTCACTGCCATTTTAGTCCACTGGGTTAACTTCATCAATTTTTCTATTAACGAGAAGGACAATTCTATCATTTTATATAGCCGAATTGCCCTTTTAGTTAACAGAATTACATATAAAATGACTGAATTGCCCTTCTCGTTAACAGAAAAAATAGATGGAGTTAACTAAGTGGACTAAAATGGCAACGGTGAAATAGTTTTGGACCTACAGGCGAAAAATAAAACATTTGAACTAAACTAGCAAAATGACTCAAACCACAGAGACTAAAATGACATTTAACTCAATAAAACCCCCGCATACCCACCTAAATGGTTTGAAAATAAATATAATGTTGTAACTGAATGGACAATCTCATATACTATTTAATAGGAACGTATCATTAATTTAGAGGTTGTTTGTTTAGCTTTTAACGAGACTCTTATGGTTCAAGACTCTTACTCCTTCAACAATTAATGGTTCAGATTGTTTGTTTCGCGAGCAGATGTCTGAATGATTCAGACATTGCCTCTGAATGGTTAAGCATTATATTGAGTTTGAATGGTTAAGACCTATTATCTAAATTGATCAGACATTACATTTGTCTGTGAATGGTTAAGCATTATACTGACTATTACTGGTTCAGACCTCTTACTGGATCAACACTTAGTCGTTTAGTCCTTTTAATGGTTCAACACTTATCCATTCAGAAGTTGCCAAACAGTCCCTTAATCAGATTAGTTATAGTTTAAAAATGTTTTTGTGTTGTATATTTGTATGTGACGTTTTCTTTCTCTTTTTTATGCTTTGTAATAATAATAGGTAACTTCAAATGGTTATAAACTATTGTACCTTTTATTCTTCTATTTTCTTAAACCTTTATGTGGTTCTAAATTCTTATGCTTCTATTCAAAAGGTTATAAACTAGAGTAAATTACAAAAATTGTTCTTTATGTATGTCACTTATTGCAAATTGTGTCATTTGTCTTTAATAATTATAGAAAACGTACTCAATGTTTGCAAACTCTTGCAAGTTATGTAATTTAGCCCTAACTCAGTTAACTTTTGTGGTTAAATCTGACCAAATAGACCCTATGTGAGGGTATTTTGGTCATTTTACTCTCATGTGAGGTCCATTTAGTCAAATTTAACCACAAAAATACCCTCATGTAGGGTCCATTTGATCATATTTAACCATAAAAATTAACTAAGTTAGGGCTAAAGGACATAACTTGCAAGGGTTTGCAAACATCAAGTACGTTTTCCGTAATTATTGAAGACAAAGGACACAGTTTGCAATAAGTCACATACATAAAGAACGATTTTTGTAATTACTCTATAAACTATTGTAACTTTTATTCTTCTATTTTCTTAAACCTTTATGTGTTTCCAAATTATTACGGTTCTATACACATTTTCTACTCGGTTTTAAACCTACAACTTAGTCTTGTAAACCTTATTATTATAAACCAAACAATTTTGTTTACCTGCACAAGGGCAGATATAGCTTGAGACAAGGGGTAACGGGGGCTATCCCTTAACGCATTGATGGTTGTGTAAATTTAAAAAAAAAGACTTTTTTTATTACGCTGTATTTATAGAAAAGAAATTTTTGAAACTTTGTACGTTTTCTTTAGATTCTGCCACTACACTGGCAGCCAATGGCTGGTATTGTTTCAAAAAATCAAAAGGAGCCATCTGTGATAAATCCAAAACTATAACGTGTCAATCTACAAGGGGTCCATTTGTCAATCACTGGGACCACGTGTCACCTTCAAACTTCACATGTTTTAAATTTTAAAGCGCACATAAAGCGTATCCGCTGGACGACACGTGTGAATGACTATGAGTTGCAATTTTATACATTTTGATTAAATTGCAGAAGTCACCTCTTATATTTATGAACTTCTCATTTTTGGTCCTCAAAAGTTCTAGGCAAACTTTTTTTCTACTTGGAGACTATTTGACAACTTTTAATGGTTAAGTGTTAAATCAGTAAAAGGTCTAAATTATTAAGTGTTAAACCAGTAAGAGGTCTAAACCATTAAGAGCTAGTATAATGTTTTATCGTCAGAGGCAAATGTTTGATTAATTCAGATTGGAGGTCTTAACCATTTAGACTCAATATAATGCTTAACCATTCAGAGTCAAATGTCTGAACCATTCAAACATCTGCTCGTGAAACAAACAGTCTAAACCATTAAGTGCTGAAGAAGTAAGAGGTCTGAACAATTAAGAGCGCTATTAAGAGCTAAACAAACAACCCCTTAGAACAACTTAGTCACACACCCACTAAACCTACTCCTAATCTACAATTTTTTTTTCACTATAGGACTAGAACCCTTACCATTTGAAAAAGAATACCATTATATAATCAAAGTGATACCACTAGATTACAAACCCTTTGGTGTAAACTTTCTTCTATAGGTAACAATTCAAACTCATTTCACAAATCATAACTATAATGCATTTTCAGTTCTATGATATAAAAACTGTTTATTGTGAAATCACTAGCGCTAGGTGGTACATACCCATTTAGTAACCTTGTGTATAATATTAACTTGACTTAATCCATAAAGTTGTAGATCCCCATCACATAATTTCAACCCGTTAGAGCTTTACTTAAATAGATTAAACATGTTAATTCAAATTCTTTATTAAACGGGTTAGAAATTACGACCCAAGAATCGGTTATTCACTTATTTTCACATCATGTTAACCTTCACACCCTAGATCACAACTTTAGATATTAGATCTCTGACCCCTTGATGAAAGTACAAATGTATAAAGACATACAGTGGTGGAGCTAACCTAAAAATTCAGGGTATCCCAGTTTATTTTTTTAAGAATCAGGGATATCATTTGTATAAAACCAGATTTTTTAATTTTTTCTTTACATTATGAAATCGGTAAGAAGACGAGGTTAAGGAATAGCTCGTGCTACTCCTTCTAATACACTAGCTCCACCCCTGAAAACATACATAGTGAAAACTTCAACCACTAAGCAAATTTAGCTGAATTGATTTAATATTGTATCTTATTATTTATTATAAAACAACATGTGCATAGAATGTTTGTATAGGAGCTTCATATGCATTGAGTGGTTGCACAAAGTTAAATAGTATTTTTGTGAGACAAAGAGAATATGATAATTGATATAGGGGGTAACTATTAGTCATATACACATGACCTTATTTATATAGTGTAAGACTAAATATATAATTATATGTATTTAATATAGTAGTTATGATTATCATTTATATTATAAACATTAAAATAAAAATAATACTTTATAATATATTAGTTGATAATTGTTGATGGACCAATTTACTCTTATTATCTAATAAGGTTTCCTGTTGGGTGTATTTAAGGGAATTACCAGAGAGGGTTTTGGGTTAGACATTAATCACAACATAATTCGACCCCCTCTATCTCCACTATTCACGAGTTCTTCAATCCTAAAGAACTCGATAATACCATCAGTAATATACACTATAAACGAAAACTAGTTCAAGCTAACACCAGATTTTTTAATTTTTTCTTTACATTATGAAATCGGTAAGAAGACGAGGTTAAGGAATAGCTCGTGCTACTCCTTCTAATACACTAGCTCCACCCCTGAAAACATACATAGTGAAAACTTCAACCACTAAGCAAATTTAGCTGAATTGATTTAATATTGTATCTTATTATTTATTATAAAACAACATGTGCATAGAATGTTTGTATAGGAGCTTCATATGCATTGAGTGGTTGCACAAAGTTAAATAGTATTTTTGTGAGACAAAGAGAATATGATAATTGATATAGGGGGTAACTATTAGTCATATACACATGACCTTATTTATATAGTGTAAGACTAAATATATAATTATATGTATTTAATATAGTAGTTATGATTATCATTTATATTATAAACATTAAAATAAAAATAATACTTTATAATATATTAGTTGATAATTGTTGATGGACCAATTTACTCTTATTATCTAATAAGGTTTCCTGTTGGGTGTATTTAAGGGAATTACCAGAGAGGGTTTTGGGTTAGACATTAATCACAACATAATTCGACCCCCTCTATCTCCACTATTCACGAGTTCTTCAATCCTAAAGAACTCGATAATACCATCAGTAATATACACTATAAACGAAAACTAGTTCAAGCTAACTAGCATGTCAAACTCCATGGCTGCATCTGCATCTGTACTATCTGCTGTAACAGGTATTACTTTTACATGTTTTCCATTACAACTCACATAACTGATCAAAGCAGTAGAAGAAATGAAGGACAAAGGATTCAATGAGTGTTGTTTAATTAGTGCAAGGACCGAAAGCATCAATAGCCTTATCTACAAGGGCATCCAAGGAAACTATACTCATGCAAGAAAACAATGAAATTACATAAAAACAAACACATGAAAGGCATCCAAGGAAACTATACTCATGCAAGAAAACAATATCATCGTCATCATCATACTCAGTAAATTCCACCAACAGCAAAGCTAAGATAGTGTCTGAGGAGGGTAAGATGTAGACAGCCTTACCTCTACCACGTAGGAATAGAGAGACTGCTTCCAGTGAGACCCCCGACTCGATGATGGTTTTGCATCAAACCTTGGATATTAGGCACATAACACTCGGCAATTAAGACAAAGACCAATTAATGCATGTACTCTATTGTCTTTCGGCTATCAACGCAACCACATGATGCATGATTAACCATCCCCTCTTTTAACATTATTTTCACGAAATTAGTAAAATAAAGTTAAAATTAGTGCACTTTCACTTTGCCCCCCAAGCGCCCACATATATATACATTATATACGCATACCGTACGCAAACGAGACGTATCATGCAAGAAACAATGAAATTACATAAAAACAAACACATGAAAGTTATCAACTTTTTTCATGTTTATTTAAAAAGACAGTTACCTCAAAAGTAGACAGTTGTAGAGAACACCTGTCCGTCGGAACACCGGCGGCCAGGTCGCCGGAATTTGACTGTTGGGAAATAAGAAACCAAATTGTTGATATTTAATATTTACAGTGTGAATCCTTAATTGGATAAAGTCATATAACAAAAAGAGAATGAGTGTTGTGATTGTATACTTCACCACTTTCTTCTTTGGTTTTCCAAACTACTTATACAAAGTCATTGTGATAAGATGTTTTGGCTTTCATGTTTTTGACTCAGTTTATATCATTTTCTTAAAGCAGTCAAAAATCCTATTTATTTAAGATCTAGAAAATTTTATATAAGTTTATATCTTGATCGACCAAGTTGGTGTCTAACGTGACTTTAGGATCGAGTTTCGGTTGATGAGGCTCCTAGCATGTAACTTTTAATCAGACAACTTATATAAAGGTGTACTCGATATTCATAAATAAACCTAAAAATTTTCAACTGGTAAGGATAGGGGGTGTGTATGGGTCGGTTTGGTTCGGTTTTTACTATTAACCATAACCATAACCGCTAGTTCGGTTATGGAGTTTTGGTAACCATAACCATAACCAAACTTCGGTTACGGTTAATCGGTTATGAAGTCGGTTATGGTTCGGTTTTGGTTAATTTCGGTTAAGTAACCAAGCAAGGTTTGAAATAAATAGGGTTGTGCACGATTTGAACTTAGCTTGAGCCTATTTTATAAGATAATGGAGACTATAATTTTTTGTTAAACTACCGATTTAAGGTTCTTTTTAATTAGGTAATTCTCAAACAAAAATAATTATGGCCATAACACCTTAGTTCTTTATCAAAATAAATGGCATCTACATCAATATCATTTTGTTACTAACATACTTTTATCTTAGTAAAATCCCTCTATGTGTTTTTGTAAAACACAAATCCATTATATAAAGTTAACATCACAAGTTCGGTTCGGTTTCGGTTATATCGGTTAACCAAAGCTTCATAACCATAACCATAACCGATTGAGCGGTTATACAAAGTTTCATAACCATAACCATTGGTTATATTGGTTATCGGTTATTAGTGGTTCGGTTATGTCGGTTATGGTTCGGTTATCGGTTATGGTGGTTAATTTCCTCACCCCTGGAGTAACTGGTACACGGCAAATATAAAACTAAGTGTAAAACAGGGTTTGGAATCAGATTTAGGACCGCCATATCAAAACTCGTGTCATATCTGACACAAGTCATCGTTAAATTCTTGCATTTTTAAACGAACATATGTCTTTATGACGGTCGTCTACTTATGCCCAGGAAGAGTGGGCCCACTCACTTGATTACTTCAATGTAAATTAATAAACTTTAATTAACATTACATTGTTACTTTATAAATGTTTTAATCTTTTTTTTTTCGAACGAAACCAACTATAAAAATACAACAATGGGTAAAGATGAAGCTTGAAGTCCCAAAAGGAACATGTTTTTATCATTTTCCTTCTAGATACATGTGTTTTGTCCAAAACTAGGTAGTTTCAGATGTTGCGTTCTTAGGATATGACTTGATCTAGGTATAGCTTGGTCCATAATAACTCTACGTGTCTTCCTTATATTTTGCTTCTAGCGATTTGTAGTTTTTTTGAACTACAAATCTTACATCACTTTGTTATATAAAAATGCTATTTAATCGCATAATCGGACTTTTTTCTCACGCATAAGTTTATACGATTCTTACGGTTTCTTACTAAAAGTTGGTTATGCAATGAACGAACATCATTTCCTGTCTATACATACATACATACACATACATGTATTATTTATTATACAACTGTAAACTTTAGTGAGTTTTATTTAAATAGATGGAAAAGTTGGAGTAGAGGATGACACAAATAAAAAAAACTAGTTATTCGTTTACGGCAAACCAATTATTGTCAATTTTTAAATGAATATTAAAAAAAAAACAATATTTCATGATACAACACAATACTTTCTTTTTCAACAAACTCAATTACACTTCTGCTTCTCGCATGTCCATTAGAAAATAACAGCTATTTTGATTGTAGCACCGTTTTTTTTCTTTTTCGAAATAAAAGTTTATTTGTAAAGGAGCCAAAACTGAAACAACTGGCCCGAAATCTAAGACGTGCCCTTTCTTGAACCGAAAAAAAAAAACATAAAACATCGGTGCTGTAAAAATCGCGACTAGTCGGTGATTAATCGCTAGTCAGCTCTAGTTGGGCCTAGTCAGCCTGCCAAAAATTAGTGATTTCGGCCAGATTCTAGCAAAAAATCTGTATATTCCGGTCAAAACCTGTAAATTAGCCAGTTTCCAACCAAACCATGTGAACTCCAACAATTAATCTTGTATAATTAAAAAATGAGTTGAGGAAGAGTTAAAACCTGTCTACTTAAAATATTTACTTATAAAACCTGTCTAAGACGTGTCCTTTTTTAAACGAAAAAATAACACAAAACACCATTGATTAAATTCATAAATATTGAAACTAACTGCACCATGCCTAGCTTATATTTAATTTTGTACAATTAAATGATAGTTGGTTATTTGACATAAAAATAATTGCGTCAAATTATGAGACAGTAATTGCTGTCGAAAATAATCGTATTTTATGTAAACGTACATCTGTCAAGATCGCCATGCATAGTCAACTCTCAAGATATATACAAACATTGGTCTAAATATTGTATGATTTTCTGATCTTTTTTTCTTAACAAAATGCATTCTTTATTGAATATATTAGTTATTTTATCTTAAATTAATAAACTATACCTTTCCACATTTGACAAAGCATCAATCATATATAGTAAAAACAAACTAAAGGACATCATCAATAGTGGAAATAATGAAGCAAAAATAATAGAAGGAAACATTCAAGGGATTAAAAAAGAAAAGAACTTCTAGATTATATATGATCATGTACTAAGATCCAAATAACAATATATTCATAAAATTACATAAAAACAGAAGGATCCAAGATTTCTTGATATTCATATTTGAACAAGTTGCTATAGTTGCTTATTTCTCTATCATCTTCTGTGCTGCTTCCGTTGATATAACTAGTCGTATTTGAGTTTGTGTATAGTGAAACCGGACTTGATGAAGGAGTCGATAGATTAGGTAAATGTGAGGGGACGTCAAAAGCGCTTGAAGTCAAATTCGACTGAGGATCGATAAACTGTTGTTGGTAACCTTCGTTTGCTACAAAGTTGTCAAGATCGTTTATCCAATCGTTTTGTTGGTCAAAACGAGAAAGACTTGAAGGAAGTTGATCTACATTGGGTTCCATGAGTTGGGCAGAATCACTAGTAAATGGAGCATAATGAGAGTTATGCAATGGGGCACAACTAGGAATTTCTTGAATTAGGGTTTGGTGAACTTGGTTTTGAAGTTGGACTAGACCGTTATCTTGAACTTGATGAGGATAACCAAATTGGTTTTCTTGACCATTTTGGTGAACCAAGTTAAGGTTTTGATTGTTTTGAGTCGATAGCAGTGAAGCTGCTATCCTCAACAAGTGAGGGTTCACCACTGGTTGAACCCTGAACATGCTCGTGCTAGGCGAGCTATAAAAGGACGAGCTCAAAATAGATGACACATCTAGAAGATCAAGTCGAGGTTTGTGCGTGACTGGATCAATTCCCATACGAAGAAGTTTTTTCCTAATATTAGTGTTCCAGTAATTTTTGATTTCGTTATCAGTTCTTCCTGGTAAACGAGCTGCAATAGCCGACCACCTGTCCAAATTTTAAATCTTTAGCAAAACCCTTTTTATAAAGTAATATATAAAACAAAACCCAAGTTTTAATAATCCATTTAAGTAATTAACTAAACAAAAATAATAATAAAAAAGTTGACATACTTGTTCCCCAACACACTATGCATTTGAATAATTGTCTCCTCTTCTTCAAAAGAGAACCTTCCTCTTTTAATATCGGGTCTAAGATAATTCGTCCATCTTAACCTACAACTCTTTCCGCACCTCTGTAACCCTACACATCATCAAATTTTTAACAATTAAAAAACTGTATCGGTGAATAATATTTTGTGTACGACGAATCGAAGAACTTAATTACCAGCATTCGCGGGGAGAGTTCTCCAGTTTCCATAACCATTCTTTTGAATATAATCAATAAGTTTCTGATCTTCTTCTGCAGTCCATGGACCTTTCTTTAAACCATTCTTCTCACAACAAGGTGATCTTCCCATGATGTTCAACTTCTGTAATCTGTATGTTTGTTTCTGAAAGAGTTATATGTATCAAAAGTGTGTGTTTGTGTTAGAGATAGAAAGAGACGTAGGTCCTTAGTAATAATGAGAGTACTTGTGTAGACATATATATATATATACACACATGTAAATTGTAGATGGAAAGAAGACAAGAAACAAAAGTGGAAGTCAAACGGATTCGGTGGCCGTCCGATTTAGATCTTCATGGCAACGTGTCCCTTCTATTAAAGCCATACACAAAATTAACACACGTAAAACACATAAGTGTGTATCCACAATTATTATTAATATATACAAAGTCAAATGCATTTTGATTTTTTATTTTTGTTACATGGCAACCGGGAAACCATGCAGGAAAAATTAAAGGATTATATTTTTGTCTTGATTTATTATATTTTTGTTATATAGCCTCCTAATTTTATTACAAGCACACACCATATATTAATATTTGTAACCCACTAAACCGTCATTTAAAAGTTAGAGCTTGAGTCATAGCCTCTAAATTTTAAACGGTTATTTGAGGATTCATTGGACGATCGTTTAGAGGTTAGGGCTCACTATAAAAATTTTTGTCTGATACGATGGATTTTTGCGATAACATGTCGCCGGGATACCTTTTACTGATGACATGTCGTCTGGAGTGTTGAAAACTTCAACGCTAGAGGGTATAACGGTCATTGGGAATGGAACGTTGGCAAAAGTGAACATTTAGCAACGACAAGTCATACTAAAAGCCCGTTTAAAAAAAGATATTTTTTGAATAAAAATAATTTAAAAGTTAAAATAATAATACATCTTCCCTAAAGTTCGTTACAAACTTTATTTTTAAAGAATTAAGTAAAAATAAAAAATAAACATGACCCGTTTACTAATTACGCCATATCGTGCTAAAAGTGGTTTTTATTTTAATATTTAATTATTTATATTTTATCAAAATTTTCCATTAAATACGAACATGTGAATTAAAAAGCGACATATTGCAACTAATTATAGTTAAAAAAATGTCAAATTACGTAATTTAATTAGTTTTAATATAAACCATCAAAGTATCATAACAATCTAATAATCATCTTCATCTTGCATCGAAGACCAACCTTTTTGGAGCTTAGATCATTTATCTCATCTTGCATCCGTTGCATGTATTAAAAAGTTATGTTTTTTAAAATATTAACGACCTAACTTTAAGCAACCGTTTGAGTTTTTCATCGAGCGGCCATTAGAATTTGGGGGTGACATGTTTACTTTGAATATGGCATAGGATTTATCTTAATTATAAAGGTTACGAACGTATGGACGTCATAACACATAAGATGATATTCAGAATCGGTGTTTGCAAACACTGACACAGTGACACTCTACTAGCTCGACTGGACAACCATTCTCTTTTTCGACACGTGTCGTCCACGTCATCTTAACCAAACCACTTGATGGTGTAGTACATGGTGAGGTATGTGATTTGGAATTGAAAAAAAATGATTGGTTAAAGCCAAAGCCCAACCAAACTCTCTCTTGATCTAGCTCGTGGCCACAACAAAGGAGGGAAGCCCAAAATGTGACAACCGCTAGGAAGAGGGGTGGTGTTCCCCTCGTGATTTGCGAACCACATGACCATCATGCATCATCTAAGGGAAACAATTTGGAAGATTATTAGACCATGTGTAGTGGTAATGTGTTATAATGCCCCCACCATGGGGCATTATCCGACACGTGGCGTCCTAGTCAGCGATGGGGCATTATAGCAAAAGTGGCGTGGTGGGAATAATGCCTGATAATGCCCCTTCCAATCATTAAACAAAAAAAAATTAAAAGCAAAAAGATGGATGTGATTGGCTAGTCAAAGTTGCATGGGGTTCTCTAAAAGATGTCAGACACATGTGCCAAAGTGATTGGTTAAAGAAGCATGTGCAGTACTCTCTCTCTCTCTCTCTCTACTCAGCGTTATTATTAAAGCACCAAACTTCATTTTTTTGATTTTTTTTTTAAATAACGCCCCATGTAATGGTAGTGGGGGCGTTTTGGGGCGTTAGTTTTCAATTTTTTTTAAAAGTCACACCCCACTACGGTGGTCTTACTAGGGCTTCTTTTAAAACATTGACTGAAGTTCGTAGCTTTTGTGGCCTTGTTGCTTGTTACTAGTGGTTCAATCACAACTTCATCAATATTATGTTTCCATCACAAACGGTTTGAACAAAATATATATCTCTTTTTTATATTTTAGTTTGATTTTTTTTACATTTATCTTAATTTTCTTATTTGGTTGATTCTTAAACCCCTCAAATCATTTCTTTAATACAACTATATCATCGGATTCAATTTCAACAAAGTGAACACCAATCAATTAATGCAGTAGGGTACTAGTTTAGCATAGGATTCACTAAACCATTTCAAGGTCAACATGAAGGTGACGTCATCACTACATATACACAAGGGTAAATCCCTGTTCAATAAAAAAAAATAAGAGGTTGTATTAACGCTATGCGTTTGTGTGTTGTGGCTAAAGGCACAACCTAGATTAATCCTTTAATATTGTGACACATGTCGGTGATTAGATGCCCACTCATCACCTTGTCCGCTCACCCCACCCTCACTTGAGCCTGTTGTGTTAGCTTCACCAATAGCACCAACGCGTCACCACCCTCACACCTCCGTTGAAACCTCCACTGAAGCTTAGCCGTTGTGGTGTTCACGAGCCACCATAGCATCCGCATGGCTAGCGCCCCACGCTCACAACTCCACAACGCGTAGTCTAAAAGTTAAATAGGGTAAAAAACTATTATTACATTTATTTCGTACACAAGGTAAACAAAATAAATATATACTAAAGTTGACTTTTGTCTCATGGGATTCTGGCCACCACTATATCGGCAATCTTCAGTGCTCCACGTTGTTTCGGCAAATTCTATTAGGCAAACCACCAGTCCACCACCACTCAAAATCATATATGTTTATACACTTATAGTAATAGTAATATATTCTTTTTAAACCATATATTAGTCACTAATCATAATTTCAAACCTTTGGTCACCAAATTTAAAATTAATAAAACAACACACGTATATATATTATCGACTGGCAAGGACCACACGTACCTATTCATAAATTATTACACAGTTAAACTTGCAAGAATTTGAAATGGCAATAAAAATAATAAAAAAAATAGGCAGTTTTCCAGGACTTTGATTAATACATTTATTTATATATTATTATTGTTGTGTTGAAGAAATAAGCAAGTGCCATGTGAACCCTTGTCAAGACATTGAAAATTACGTCTCAAAACTCAAAAGTCTTGACCAGTCACTCCCCATCTTTGGTCAAATATTAGTTTATTCTTAACTCACATAACATTTAAATTTAAAAGATTGTTTATCATAAACTTTTTAAACCATAATCTAAATACATGTAATTAATTATAATTGATATTATTTGTATGTATTGTATGCTTTTGGTGTTCTTATGCCACAAAGTAGAAGCAAAAGTTATATGTGGTCTCCTTGTAAATCGTTAAAGCTGATCAAACCATCCAAAACAAAGTAAGCCGACAGGTTCAGTCGGTTTAAAGCCATGGTTTTTTGATCCACAGATTGTTTGTTACGGCTTCACGCTTTAGCTAATAGTTTGAAACTTGAAACGGGGCGTTTGAAAAAAAAGCCTTGTTCATAATGGCAAACACAAACCACTTTCGCCAATCGCCGGACTAAAACACAAACCTTAGCTACGATGCTACGGGTTTTGTCTTTTAGTTTAATTTTTTTTTACTTTGATGATCAAGTTTCAGCTTTTGTATTTTTAGTCCATGTTCTTTACCAATATTTATCATTCCGTCCTTCTACTTTAAATTTCATAGTATACATGTTTAGCCCCTTGACTTTAATAAAGTGTTTCTCCTCATTAGTTAACTTTGTATATATATATATATATATATATATATATATATATATATATATATATATTTAGTCATCATACTTTAACTTGATAACGGTTTGTCTTTTTAACCCCTTCTCTTTACTATATTTATTATACTTTCCTTCTACTTTAACTTTCATTACATACTTGTTTAGTCTTTCTACTTTAGTCATTCTACTTTAACTTTGCTAATACACATATTTAGTCACTCTACTTTTATATTGAGTGTCCAGCTCGCCCCACCGCAGAGCGCAGATGTAACCCCCTAGTTTCATCTAATTAGAGCTAGACCATAAACACCCTATATTTTAGATCACAAGTGAATTATCATACATTTCAATGAAATACATATGGTAGAAAACATGATCTAACTAATAATATTCTTAGCTTAATGTCTCCTATCATCAAGGCACCCATTAATATTAAAAAAAAATCCCAAAATAGCATGAGTAGGCATATTAACTACTACTATTTAACAATTTTTAAAACTGTCTTACTCGATTCGGGTAATGCCAGCAACAACCAGTCGATAAGATCACACATATCCACGATATGTTAATTACTTTATTCAGTAATTTAACAACCATTGAAATTCTTTTAAGAAACATATAATCTAGATATGAGATCTGGACCATGTGATGTGAGCAATGCATTTAATAACTACTAGTTTAAACTAATGGCTTGAGATGTGTGTGGATAGCATTAGAGCATATCCAAAGCCGGTAAAAGGGACGGGGATGTGGCGTCTAAAAGGGGACATCATCAGAGGAGATGGCGTCCGGCAGTGGCGACGCTTGAGATTTCCGAACGAAGGTCGAAAACGTATATAAAAAATATTTCTATAAAACCAGGGGGTCAAAAACGTATATACCAAAAAAAATTTATACGAAAACTACATATTCTCCACTACTGAACGAAAAAGTTCGGGGGGTCGGCTGCCCCCTCCTGCCCCTATTATCCTATGCCCATGGCGTCCGGTTGTTGCTTGGCATCTGGATTTTTAGACTGGTATAAATTATTTGATATCCGAGAAAACTATTATTAACCAATCAAAACTTTATATTTTTCTTCAATTTTTACGTTTTTTTGATTGAATGGTTAGTATTGTAAAATAAGAATTATATGTAGCTCATCAGCTATATATATATAGGAAAGTTAACGTACAATATTCATTAACGTACGATGTGTATGATATTAAATCGCGCATGTTATAAAATGCAAAACTTAATCACGCATGAACAAAACCATATAATCATGCATAAACAGATCATATAATCACGCGTGAACAAAACTGAAAATCAAGCATGGGGTAAACCCCTAATCATGCATGTTAATTATTTTTTGTTCATGCATGATTAGGGTTTGAATTTCTTAACATGCATATTTAATATCGTACGCATCGCACGTTAAGGACTATTCTATTTAAAACTTTATATTGTTAGAAAAGGAAAAAAATAATTTAGAGAAAATTATGGATTCCTCAACATCATCTCCATATTTAAGTCTTTCCTTTTTTATTCGTTCTTGTAAAGCCTATAAATAAAGGCTCGTTTTTCCTGTTTTGTATGCAAGATATATGCAATGTAGTCTTCAATTTTCAACATGGTATCAGAGCAGTGCATACGATCTTGAGATCAATCCGCTCAAACCACAAAACAAAGCCATTCAGTAAAACCCATCTCCTTCAAACCACAAAACAAAACCGATTCAGAAATCCTCTCTTCCAAAACTCAAAATCAAAATCAAACTCCAAAAAAAAAAAAAAAAAAAAATCAACAACCTACCCCTTCAAAAGCTTCAGAAAACTCAGTCTTCAGCTTCTTCCTGCGTAACAACTCAGTTTAGTGGCTATTATTGTTTTCGAGACAACTCAGTGGGGGCGCAATTTAAGGTATTGGCTATTATATTATATTGTTTTCGAAAATAAGTGGAGGAGGTGGCCATTATTTTTCGAAGACATCAATATTTTGACGGCTGAAACAAAAGTTTAGTGGACGACAGAAGGTACAAGGAGAACAACTGTTTCTTTAGGCGCAAGAAAAAAAAAAAACGCTCCGCACTTAGCTTGCGGGGGAGAACCAAAACCAAGGCACCATGTTTATCGACGGTGTCTCCAAACCAAAACCAAGCCACCATGTCTGCCGACGGTGGCTCAAACCAAACCAAAAGCAAAAACCCAAAAGACCATCAAAACCAAAAATCCAAACCTCAAAACCAAAACTCAATGCCAAGACCCAAATGGCCAAGTTGAATTTTTTCAACTTGAGGGGAAACCAAAACCCAAAATAGGCTGCCATGTCATGAAGACGGTAGCCTCAATCAAACCAAAAGTTACCATGTCGAAAGACGGTAACTCAAGTCAAATCAAAGGTTACCATGTCTAAAGGCGGTAACTCAATAACTCAAACTACCATGTCAAGAAGCCAAACCAAAAAAACCAAACATAATCAAAACCCGAAATCAAAACCAATTCAAGTTGAATCGTGGATATCCCACAATTCAACTTGAGGGGGAGTGTTAGAAAAGGAAAAAAATAATTTAGAGAAAATTATGGATTCCTCAACATCATCTCCATATTTAAGTCTTTCCTTTTTTATTCGTTCTTGTAAAGCCTATAAATAAAGGCTCGTTTTTCCTGTTTTGTATGCAAGATATATGCAATGTAGTCTTCAATTTTCAACATATGTATATAAACTTATGAGCAACAGATATTTCTTATTATTTATACAACACTAATTACTAACTTATGATAATGATTCTCTCAGTTTTCTTGTAACTTTATAGTTCTCTCTTGAACCGCACCCTATGTGTGTGTATTTACAACTTAATTATATTTTTTTTTTAAAAAGGGTTGTTTGTAAGAAGACGTAGCGTTGAATATAATATGGCGTGTTGGAATGATAGATAAAAATCTAATATGACAGGTAACATGACGTGTGATGTGACGTGAGATTGTCGTAAGTGCTCACAGGAGTTGCTATAGAGCCCATAACACATGTCTATTGTGTAATCTAACACACACATAATTAATCTTAAATCATCATTAGTTTTATAATTAAGCAACCCCATGCACAGTTCTTTGTGTGCATGCATGTTAATCTATGTGATGTGTAATCTAACAAATATAATAATGTGTGTGAAAGTGTTGCAGCCCTCAATACACCTGGAAAGAAATTAAAAAGAGTCATACGTGGCGTAATATTATTCATTGAAATAGTTTAGAACTATATGATCTGTACGTACGTAATATATTTTTAAACATGGTTAGATGAGCCACTCAGATTGAAGAAAGCCTCGTATATATATGTATGTAGTTGTATCTTTGACTTGCATAATCATCCCACTTTGCTACCACCTGCACCAATCATGTATTGTTGGCTATATATAATTTCATGCACATTTTTATAAAATGTAGAATAATACATCCAAGACTCAGATAATCTAAAATAATAACCAAATTGCATGTTTCTGGAGACTTCTGCAGAAACATAACTAATTAAGGACACTTGATTTTAGTAAAATATTAACAAAATACTTAACGACTTCTGAAGCACACAAATGGTAATAACTCAACAAAATAAGCCACTAAGGCAATAAGGCATATACTTAACAATATAAGTCAGATAATTTATATATTGTATTGATTTTTATTAATTTTTATTTGATATTATGGTTGCACAAGTCGCTAGACGCTACCAAGTCGGTTGACCGGAAAGTTGTGAGCACTCGGTTGAGGCAGAAAGTACTTGAACATCTTACATCATAAATTTTTTTTTTTTTTGAGGAATTATATTATTTCAAATGTACATAAGTTTACTAATGTTTATAACAAAATACGTGAATATCAATATAAACAAAAAACTATATGTTCAAGTAATAAAATATTTCAAAAGTTGATATTCATTCCTTGAAAAATGATATTATGATAGACATAGGATTATGCTTTATTTATTATTTAAGTTAAACTCGGTCCGAGTTGAACAACTAGATTCGATTATGGCCGAGGTTAACCGCATTTGATCGATTACAAGTAATTAAGATTTAAGCGGTGTTGAAGAAAATCGTCTTGACAACCTACCTTGTAATGTTTACTCAGTGAATACTCGGCCTCCGAGACTTTGTTTTACAAGATTATTTGATATATAATTTAGTTTTATTAAAAAACTATATAACAGAAAATATTTCAGAAATCTAAATATAGAATTATGTTTAATCTACCTTTCTCTACATTCAATATATATCTTTTTTTTATTTAATACAAATAAAGTACATTTTTTGTCTCTTAAAATGAAAAAAAAAAAAAACTAATTGCGAATAAGATTCAGTATTTAATAAAACTTGTATTAACACATAAAAAAATATTAAAATATGTACATTGTAACTTTTTTTAAATTTTAAATATATAATGAAGATATAGCATGAGAGGGGCCTGTGGGGTTGGGTAATGGAAGATTGTAATGGAAGATTCTAAATTAACCTCAGTCTTTGGGCTTCTTTTCAGGCTTCAGGTTTGTCGCTATCTCATCTGGGCCTGGATTGAGATGGGCTATAATTGCTATCTTTAGGAGGACCCTTAACTCTTTAGCCCCTTAATCCAAAAGTACTTCGTGACTCACTTTTTTAATAGTTAGATAACAAATCATGTACAATAGAGATTTATTGTACCAAGTTTAGGAGATAAGTTTAGTCATTGATCTCTAAAGATTAATGGCTCAAAACTAGAAGGGGATATTTTTGCAAATCTCATGTTCAAATAATTGAAAAATAAAGAGAAAGGGTATTATGGTCCTTTCTCACTTGAACTCTTCCTCCCTTGATTTTCAAACGTCTATAACTTTTTCAATGCGTTAATATTTATAAAAAAAATTACACCGTATTAACGAACATTTAATTTTCTTTAATTCCAACAACCTATTGCTATAGTTTTCTTAAAAAAATCATGATTTTGAATATCTTTTATGTGATTTTGAATACCCAACACATGACTATGTGATTTCGAATACCTATTACGTGATTTCATTATAGTATGTGAAACCGCAGTAAGTGATTACATAATTACGTAACAATAGTTGACTATGTATTTATTACGTGACTACGTGATTTTGAATACATATTTCGTGATTAAGTGATTTCATTATAGTATGTGAAACCGCAGTAAGTGATTATGTAACAATAGTTGACTATGTATTTATTACGTGACTACGTGATTTTGAATACCTATTTCGTGATTACGTGATTTCGTTATAGTATATTTTATGTGAAACCACACTAAGGGGGGTATGGGTTGTCACACCCCAACCGATGGCGGAATCATCGGGGCATGGCACTGAGCGAAACAGATTGTCCAGAAGTTTTCACAATAACTATCATTACTATTTAGTTTAAATAATACGTCCCATACCGTATCCCAAATAGTAAAATAAATTATTACAGAAAATCAACTAGTCCAATATTCTGTTTCGACAACTCAGATTCAAATTTAAATATAAATGTTGTTTATCTATGTCTAGAGACTCGTCCTGCAAGATCTACAGACAACTATGCTCTAGACTCTTATTCTAGCTTCGCCTCCCTAGCAGTTAAGCATCTTAAACACCTGTCACATACGTAAAATATTGTCAATACATATAATGTAAAGGTGAGCATACAAGTTTGATATAGCATATAGAGTTCAAAATAGTTTACGCATAACAGCACGTACACAGAGGAAAACGAAGCATGTTAATTATCGACATGGATCTATCGATACCAATGACTGCGGGTTGACTGCCCGAGGCAGTTCGCAATACATGATTACCACCGTAATCCATGCAAGTAATTGTCCTTAACAACCCCCGTGTGAACGGGTGCTGAGTCCAAACTATAGTACTATTGTCGCTAAGGCAGGTAGACAGCATTCCACGTGTAAACATAACAACAAGCATTCATTTAGTCACGTAATACATGCAGAACGGTTAGCGTTTAAGTAATTGAGTAGTGTGTTCGTTTGTGATTTAGATAAGTAACATATGTAACACCCAAAAGTGCTAAAGCAAAAAGGGTTCGAGTATACTCACAGCGGTTGATGGATTGAAGGGAGCGCTTGAGAGTAGGGTTAGCCTGAATAGTTCGATAGTATAACGATGAGTAACGCGAAAAATGGAAACAAGTGTTGATGAGTCGGACAGACTGGTCGATCGGACGGCTTGACCGTTCGATTAACAGCCCATTCGGACAGCCTGTCCGGTCGGCCGATAGGTCCGATCGGTTGGGCTGTTCGAGTGGATTGTTTCTTCCTTTGAGTAAGATGTGTTTGTGTATGATGGTTTGACCTTTTTAGGTTTTTGTTGCAGTATTTGAAAACATTGAAGTATCCTTACCTTTCAGGTCGATCGATCGAACGGTCCGTTCGATCGGTCGGCTTAACCGATCGGTTAGGTACTTCAGCAAACGAGTCCTTAGCAGGGTGTCACCTGATCGGACGGTATGTTCGATCGGTGGTACTCCAATGCATCGAACAAGTTGGAAATCGATTAAGTGTTGAAGCATAGTATCTCATGATCCGAAGAGTAATTCAACCAGACAGTAGTCCGATCGAACAGCACTTCGTTCAATACTAGACTTCATGAATTTGTTAAAGTGTGGGGCCATGTGCTAGCCGATCAGCTGGCCTGGTCGATCGCTGGCTTATCCGATCAGCTGGGCTGTCCGTTCGGGCAGCCTGTCCGATCGGTCAGCATCCTGACTTGGTCGGCCTGATAGTCTAACACTTGGCGGTTCTGATTTTGTTTGTCGTTATATCGAGGTATTTTGACAATGAGTTGAACCATAGAACCTTCGTTCTTACTTGTTTCTCCTGCTCGGGCAGGAATCACCCAAGTCGGGCCGGTGAACTGTTCGGAACGGTAGTTTAACGTTGAACCCGGAATCCGTGAACCTTGTGGATAGAATCCCGAATCTCGAACCACACAGCTATTAGGGCGATTAGTGAGTGGGTTCAAGCTCCGTTTCTACCGGTTTGAAGGTATTGAGTGTCAAAGAGTTGAAAGAAAGTTGGAAAACCCATCTTTCAATCCTTCACACCGTGTAAATGTTTAGATCTATGATAGATCTTTGTTTGTTTATGTGGAAATCGGCTAGATCCAAGTGATTCTTGGTGGATTGAGGCCAAAACATGAAGTTCTTCAAGAACACCATGATGACATCATCCTAGAACACTTAGATCTTGATGATTTCACGGTTAGAAATCAAGATTCAAAAGATAGAAAGGTGTAGGAGTGTGCATAGATCAAGAAAGTACAAGATTTAGGATGAAATCTTACCGGGATGGAGAGAAATCTGAGAAAAAGTGAAGAACACGAGCTGGTCGGTCAGAGAGTTTCCAAAAGTGGAAAGAATGACAATGACAAGGGTATTTATAGGCTTCCAAAAGAGGAAAGGGGCTGGCCGATCGGCCAGGCATCCTGATCGGACAGGCTGTCCGATCAGACAGCAGTCCGATCGGCTGAGCTGTTCGATCGGCTAAGAGCCTGATCGTTCAGTTGCCTGTTTCGAGCGTTCGGTGCGACGATCTCTGATATTTCGATTTCGAGTTAAGACAATACGAACACGATAGAGTTTCTTACTCAAATTACTTTTAATCCCAACTACTATATCTAACATACAAGCATCTATATCCCATACTAACTTTTCTCCACCAATTATCATAATTCGATTTCGATTGGGTTCGATTGAGTTTCGGTTTCGATTCGATTGATTACCACACATAACATAAAGTAAACACGCACAAGTAACACACATAAGGCACGCACACACGTATAATAACACCAAAGTTCGCACAATTCGAGTTTCGAGCTTGATTATGATTCGATTATCCTGATTATTGATTGATTGACTTTATTGCATTGTTACTTCCTACTATTCAAAGTCGCTATAGCGTTTCGTATTGATGAACATTCGATTACTTTGATTATATACAACACTTACTCCACATAATACAGCTAAAGAAAACACGAATTAGACTAATTACAGTCAAAGTAGTCAACCTTGACTTTGACTTTGACTTTTGAAAACACGAGGTGTTACAGCCTCCCCTTGTTTAGGGAATTTCGTCCTGAAATTAGGCTGAAAGCCGCACAACACCGTGAATCACGTTTGTTACTTTCTCTCTCTCTCTAGACTTTCATTTGAATAACTGCGGGTACTTCGCCTTCATGTCGCTTTCGAGTTCCCAAGTGAACTCCGCGCCTCGTTTGCCTTCCCATCGGACTTTCACGATAGGTATGCGCGAGCGCCTGAGTTGCTTGGTTTGGAGATCCATGATTTCGACAGGCTTCTCCACAAAATGTAGCATTTCGTTGATTTGAAGGTCGTCGAGAGGTACAATCAGATCATGGTCAGCTAGGCATTTTCGGAGGTTTGATACATGGAAAGTCGGATGGACGTTACTAAGTTCATCCGGTAGTTCGAGTCTGTAGGCGACTTTTCCGATCCTTTCCAGAATCTTGAAAGGTCCAACATATCGAGGCGCTAGTTTCCCTTTCTTGCCGAATCTGACCACACCCTTCCAAGGTGATACCTTAAGGAGTACGTAGTCGTCAACGTCAAATTCAAGGGGCTTGCGTCTTCTATCGGCGTAACTTTTCTGTCTATTTCGAGCTTTCAACAAGTTGTCTCGGATTTGGAGAATTTTGTCAGTCGTTTCTTGAAGTAACTCGGGACCGGTTAGTTGCGAGTGACCGATCTCGTGCCATACAATCGGCGATCGACATCTCTTTCCATATAAAGCCTCGAATGGTGCCATTTGAATGCTGGCATGATAAGTGTTGTTGTACGAGAATTCGACTAACGGCAGGTATTTGTTCCAACTACCACCGAAGTCTATGACACACGCACGGAGCATGTCTTCAAGAGTACGGATCGTTCTTTCAGTATGTCTGTCGGTTTGAGGATGGAATGCGGTACTTAAGTTAAGCGTCGTACCAAAAGCTGCTTGAAAAGTTTCCCACAATCGCGAAGTAAGCCGAGCATCACGGTCAGAGATGATGTCGCGAGGCGTACCATGATTACAAATGATCTCGTCGGTGTAGATTCAGGCTAATCGTTCTACCTTGTAGTCTTCCCGTATTGGTAAAAAGTGGGCTGATTTGGTCAGACGATCAACTATAACCCAAATGCTGTCGTGACCTGATGGCGTGGGCGGAAGTTTGGTTATGAAATCCATAGCTATACTCTCCCACTTCCATATAGGGATTGGTGGTTGTTCGAGTTAGCCAGAAGGTCTTTGGTGTTCAACCTTAACTCTTACACAAGTCAGGCAACTTCCAACATAGAGAGCGATATCCTGTTTCATGCCCGGCCACCAGTACTTATAGCGAAGGTCCTGGTACATTTTATCGGCACCGGGATGAATAGAATATTGGGATTTGTGGGCTTCATCCATTAGGATCTTTCGCAAATCGGTCCTCTTAGGGATCCAAATTCGGTCTAGATAATAGAAATCCCATTCGATTTGCTTACAAGCTGAGCTCCATCGTGATAGATTCTCTCTTTCTTCAAAGTGCGTTCATTAAAACAAGCATGTTGGGCTTCGCGGATGAGGGTTTTGAGGTCATGCTGGCCTTGGGTATTGCGAATACTAAGCAGATAACTCTGTCTGCTGAGCGCGTCGGCAACAACATTTGCCTTGCCTGGGTGATAACGAATCTAGCAGTCGTAATCGTTAAGAAGTTCAACCTATCGGCGTTGACGCACATTGAGTTCTTTCTGATGAAAGATGTGTTGTAAACTCCTGTGATTGGTAAAGATCGTACACTTGGTACCATACAGGTAGTGTCGCCAAATCTTCAATGCAAAGACAACCGCGCCTAGCTCGAGATCATGGGTTGTATAGTTCTTCTCGTGGATTTTGAGCTAACGAGATGCGTAAGCTATAACCTTGTCCCGCTGCATGAGAACACAACCAAGACCAAGGTTGGAAGCATCACAATAGACAATGAAGTCGTTATTCCCGTCGGGCAACGTGAGGACAGGAGCATCGCAAAGCATATGCTTGAGGGTTTGAAAGGCAGACTCTTGTTCAGTCCCCCAAACATAAGGCTTATCTTTATGAGTAAGAGCGGTAAGCGGCACAGCGATTTTAGAATATCCTTCGATAAATCATCGATAATAGCCCGCTAGTCCGAGAAAAGAACGAACTTCAGATGGGTTCTTTGGCGTAATCCAACTCTTAACTGCTTCAATCTTCGCGGGGTTGACATGAATACCTTGACTATTAACAATGTGACCCAGAAACTGAACCTCCTCCAGCCAGAATTCGCACTTGGAGAACTTGGCATAGAGTTGATTCCCCTGGAGTAGCTCGAGAACCAAATGTAGATGTTGCGCGTGTTCGGCTTTCGACTTGGAATAGATCAAGACATCATCGATGAACACGATGACGAAATAGTCTAGAAATGGCTTACACACGCGATTCATCAGATCCATGAAAACCGCGGGTGCGTTGGTTAAACCGAAAGGCATAACAACGAACTCATAGTGGCCGTATCGAGTGCGAAAAGCGGTTTTAGGTATATCTTCCTCTTGAATCCGCAATTGATGATAGCCTGAACGTAGATCGATCTTCGAGAAACACGTAGCACCTTGCAGCTGATCAAACAAGTCATCGATTCGAGGCAGGGGATAGCGGTTCTTGATGGTTAACTTATTCAGTTCCCGATAGTCGATGCACATCCTGAACGACCCATCCTTCTTTTTAATGAAAAGGACTGGTGCGCCCCAAGGAGAGGTGCTCGGGCGAATAAAGCCTTTTTCAAGCAATTCCTGGAGTTGGTTCGAAAGTTCCCGCATTTCGGATGGCGCGAGTCGATAAGGGGCTTTGGCAACAGGGTTAGCTCCAGGGATGAGGTCAATACGAAAGTCGATATCACGACTTGGCGGTAGTCCATGGAGATCATTAGGGAACACCTGAGGAAATTCACGGACCACTGGGACGTCTTTGACTTCGGCCTTCTTTTTCTTTTCCTTCTCCGCTACTACAATGTTGGCCAAGAAAGCTCTGTATTCCTTGCGGAGATACTTGCTAGCTTGGATACATGACATGAGCTTGAGACCTTTCGAAGCACTTTCATCGTACACACATAGCAGATCACCATTCGCGAGAGAGAATCGAATTAGTTTATCAAAGCACACAACTTCAGCATGGTTTTCGCGAAGAAAGCCCATGCCTACTATGACGTCGAAGCTTCCGAGTTGCATTGGAATAAGGTCGATTGGGAAGATGTGATTGTTGAGTTCGAAAGTACAATCACGGAGAACAAAGTTAACAGCGACAGTTCTTCCAGTAGCGACTTCGACTTCGAATGACGAGGGGAGATGAGAGCGCTTACGACTAAGGAGCTTCTCGAATTCAAATGACACAAAGCAGTTATCGGCTCCAGTATCAAACAAACATGATGCATAAATACCATTCACAAGGAACGTACCATTAACCACATTGTTGTCAGCCTAGGCTTGTCGAGCATTGATGTTGAAGGTTTGGGCGCGTGCTGCTTGTTGTTGCTGCTGAGGCTGTTGCTGCTGTTGTTGGGGCTCTTGCTTCACCACCCTATTCGGGCACATGTTTGCAAAGTGGTTAGGATCACCACATGCAAAGCAGACTCGAGCGTTGACCGCGGGCGCTTGAGCTGCGTGTTGGCCTTGGGGGGCTGGGAGTAGAGCTTGCTGAGCATTGGCAGGAGTTGCGGTGTTACGGGGACCATAGCGAAAATTTGCAGTGAAATGACCGTACAGATTGCAATGAGCGCAGAAACGACAGGCGAGTCCCACCGGATGATGATATGAGCATGTCGGGCAGAGCGGGTGGGGACCTGTGTATGCACGCTTTGCTGGCGGCGCATTGGTCACTGGTGCTGGTCGGTGATGCAACTGCTGCTGAGCCGGAACGGCTTGCAGAGGAGCAGCAGTGGTTGTGACAGCACAGTTCTTGTTACTGGAGCTGCTGTTGTTGTGCTTCTTCCTTCGACGTGATGACTTGGATGGTTGAGCAGAGGCGGTGTCGGTGGTTAGTGCAGTGGTAGCTTGATGCAAAGACTTGGAGGGCTTATCCCAAACACCAGACTTTACCCGCTTGTCGTTGATCTCGGCAGCAAGCAAGTAAGTCTCCTCAATTGATGATGTCTTGGCGGCGTGAACAAAGTCGGCAACACAATCGGGTAGAGCTCGAATGTACTTCTTGATGGCCATGTCTGGCGTCTTGACTTGATCGGGACAGATTATGCTGAGCTGCTTGAAGCGAGCAGTCAAGGAAGCGTTGTCTCCGTCCTTCTGCCTGATGTTCCAAAACTCGTCCTCCAGCTTTTGGCGTTCATGGGGAGGGCAGAATTCGTCCATCATAATGGCCTTCAACTCTTCCCAAGTCAGCTCATAAGCTGCATCACTCCCGCGTTTGTTTCGTTCGGCCGTCCACCAGTCTAGAGCTCGGGACTGGAAGACGCCGGTCGCATTTAGGGTATGGAGATTTTCTGGACAGCCGCTTTGGCGCAGAGTGACTTCGACCGAATCAAACCATTGGAACATAGCGGTAGGGCCATCTTCCCCGGTAAATTCTTTTGGTCCGCATGCCTTGAACTGTTTGAAGCTGAAAATAGTCTTAGTGGCATCTTTAGGAGCTTCGGTTCTCGACTCCTCAGACGATTTGCTGACGTTCTCATACACCTCACTCACAGCTTTTGCCACTTGCTTGGCGATGATAGCAGCAAGACGCTTGTCTCTCTTTTCTTGGCAGGTAAGAGGGGTTCGGTGTCCAGATGACGACATGGTCTGCAACAGACATCATCGTAGGTCTCGGACACAATAAATCGAATCTCACCTCACACGCCTACTACTCACTAAAGCTCAGGAACACGATAAAGCATGAATCACATAAACACATAGGCACCAAAATCACATAGTCAAAGAAGCACATAAGCATGTAGGGCACAGAATCACCGAAGCATTTAAGCACGTACGCATTTAATCACAGATGCAGTCAGAATACAGAAACCTATCATTCAGAGTTCGCGTGTCGTTTGTATATATTGGTCGTGTATAGCATATCGAGTAGTATAGTATAATCGTATATATTAGTGAGTGGGTTCAAGCTCCGTTTCTACCAGTTTGAAGGTATTGAGTGTAAAAGAGTTGAAAGAAAGTTGGAAAATCCATCTTTCAATCCTTCACACCATGTAAATGTTTAGATCTATGATAGATCTTTGTTTGTTTATGTGGAAATCGGCTAGATCCAAGTGATTCTTGGTGGATTGAGGCCAAAACATGAAGTTCTTCAAGAACACCATGATGACATCATCTTAGAACACTTAGATCTTGATGATTTCACGGTTAGAAATCAAGATTCGAAAGATAGAAAGGTGTAGGAGTGTGCATAGATCAAGAAAGTACAAGATTTAGGTTGAAATCTTACCGGGATTGAGAGAAATCTGAGAAAAAGTGAAGAACACGAGCTGGTCGGTCAGAGAGTTTCCAAAAGTGGAAAGAATGACAATGACAGGGGTATTTATAGGCTTCCAAAAGAGGAAAGGGGCTGGCCGATCGGCCAGGCATCCCGATCAGATAGCCTGTCCGATCGGACAGCAGTCCGATCGGCTGGGCTGTTCGATCGGCTAAGAGCCTGATCGTTCAGCTGCCTATTTCGAACGTTCGGTGTGACAATCTCTGATATTTCGATTTCGATTGAAGACGATACGAACACGATAGAGTTTCTTACTCAAATTACTTTTATTCCCAACTACTATATCTAACATACAAGCATCTATATCCCATACTAACTTTTCTCCACCAATTATCATAATTCGATTTCGATTGAGTTCGATTGAGTTTCGGTTTCGATTCGATTGATTACCACACATAACATAAAGTAAACACGCATAAGTAACACACATAAGGCACACACACACGTATAATAACACCAAAGTTCGCACAATTCGAGTTTCGAGCTTGATCATGATTCGATTATACTGATTATTGATTGATTGACTTTATCGCATTGTTACTTCCTACTATTCAAAGTCGCATAACGTTTCACATTGATGAACATTTGATTACTTTGATTATATACAACACTTACTCCACATAATACAGCTAAAGAAAACACGAATTAGACTAATTACAGTCAAAGTAGTCAACCTTGACTTTGACTTTGACTTTTGAAAACACGGGGTGTTACATGGGTGGTTATCAGTTTTAAAATTCCATCACTCACAACATCCAATCAAGTTCCGCCATGGCATCAACCATTATTCCATCACTCATAACCTTTTTTAGTGGAAATGGCAATGTTTTAAAAACCGGTTTTTAAATCAAACCGGATTAGGCTAAAAAAATGGTTCAACCGGTTGAACCAGGTTGTATCGAGTGGTTCAACCGGGTTAACTAGCTAACTCTATAATTTCATAAATTACAACATCAACTCAAAAGCTAATCCAAAAATGCATGATTACATATTAAATATTGATCCAAAAGTAAATACATAATAAAAAATAATCCAAAAGATAATCGAAAATCATTCAATTTTCCAGCAAGCTCTTTTAAATGAAAGTGTACGATATGTTTAAGACATTTGAGTGTTGAATACATCAAGTTCATGATCACATAAAAGATGAAATTCACAATTATCTCCATCCTCATTAACTAGAGGATAACTATTTTCGTTTCATACAATATTAAATAAGAACTTTTAGTTACGAATAATCATAATATATAAAAATTACGTAAGATAAGTAACATATATAATAAAAATAAGTAACAACCCAAACTAAAATAACCCTGGGCCGGTACCGGTATTACGTTTCAAACCGGTATACCGGATTTTACCGTCGGTATAAACCTTATGCCGTTTCATTTATTTACTGGGGTGTTTCATACCAGATTTACACGTGGAAACGGTAATACCGGTATAACCTGCCGGTATTTACCGGTATTTAAAACATTGGGAGATGGTCATCACTTGTACAAATTCTATCACTCACAACCTTTTTTATTTTTTATTTTCTTAAATTATAAATTAACAATAAAACACTAAAATTATAAATTATAAATTTCATTTAAATTAAAACATACTAGTTCAATATTTTTAGACTACAATAAAAACACATACATAAAGAAACTCTACTCCTCGTCAGAATTAGGAAATTCCAAACCTAAAGAACCTACTAGTTCGATTAAATCGTATCTCAACCGAAAGTGAGTTTCTTCATCACCCAACTGTTGTTGAATATTTCGGGAACGTGAACTTGTGTAAGAGGATCCGGCACCCAATCGGGAGATATTGCACGTCCGTCTTCTTTGATTAACATATTGTGCAATATGATACATGCATATACTATGCTATGTATTAATTTCTTATTCATCGCACGAACCGGTCGACTTAGGATGCCCCATCTACCCTTTAAAACACCAAAAGCCCTCTCAACATCTTTTCTTGCCGATTCTTGCAACTTTTTGAACGCTTTTTCTTTAGGCACGACAGGAAACGAAGGAGCTTTCACAAAAACAGACCATGATAGGTATATACCATCCACAAGAAGAAAGCCTCGTCTGTAATGTCATCCATTAACATAGAATGGATAGAAGGATGTGGTACCATCCGTTACGGTTTGGAACAACGGCGACGTGTGCAAAACATTGATGTCGCTGTTCGAACCTGGAACACCAAAATATGAATGCCAAAACCATAAATCATTCGACGCCACCGCTTCAAGTATGATGGTTGGTCTTTTTACGGCACCCCTAACATACGCCCCTCGCAACTCTATTGGACAATTTCTGTAACGCCCAGCGTCCCTAAACCTTAGGTTATTGTCAGATTTAGTCCCTGAACTTTATCTAATTGGCAAGTCTAGCCCTCGTACTATATAATGTGTGACATTTTGATAACTTGGTAAACCTATATACTTGGAATGTCTAAATCTATGCTTGGAATGTCTAAATCTATGCTTGGAATGCCTAAATCTATATGCTTGGAATGTCTAAATCCGTGTTCAGAATGTCTAAATCTATTTGGTGCTTGACTCTTTAGACTCGTGAAACTTGAGTCTTGGTTGAACGAGAGACTAGAGTCTTGTCAATCTATTAATCTTGAAAACTCTTGGTGTTTATGTGTACTCTAGTTATCTATTGCCAAACAATATGTAACGCTTAATCTAACTCGCAAAGTGAATCAAAGACGGGAATGCAGAAAGGATGGATTGACCGAGTGGCAATCCGATCGGATGACCACCCGATCAGATAGCCACCCGATCAGATGACCACCCGATCGGATGGTCACTCTATCGGACCACCATCCAATCTGTGCACACCATCCCTCTTCACACACTCTGACACTATAAATAGGCCTGTCACATCACCATTCTCACTGATGTGACAGCCTTACTCGAGCAGACGCACGCACACTACTGTTCCTCATTTTCTTGGCGATTCCGGTATGTTTTACACTAGATCCTTGTACTTCCTTGATCTACACTTCATTCTCCACGTGTTTCACCTTTGAAATCACACTTTTCTCCGTCAAATCCCCGAGATTTGAGCTCTTGAAGGTGATGTCATCATGGTGGTTTGTACAAACTGTTGAATGATCTCATTTATGCCAAGATCTAGCTCAGATCTAAGGAATTTCATACGTTTTTACATTAAATCTAAGCTAAATCTAGACGTTTCATATAAAACTTAAGTTATCTTCATCTTTTCTTCAAACTTTTACCTTATACGGGGGAATCCGGCTCGGAACGGGCTGTAGCCTTGATGATTAGTCTAGAGCCTGCTTAGAGATGGATTTCTATCGAAAAATGATGGCCGGAGTACGGATTCTGACATTAACACTATTGTAGACAGTTAACTGGTCGAGCTAGGGGTGGTTCCCATCCGATCAGAACGACTATGTGCCGATGAGTCTACCGTTGTCTCAATACGTGCCCTGCTGACATCACTAATCCAGAAACTTAGAAATTTTACAAAAAGGTGAACGGAACAAGGATCGCTCGATCGAATGGCAACCCGATCGGATAGCCACCCGATCGGACAACCACTCGATCAGGAGACACTTGTCCTTTAGCCTTGAAACCTTTCAACACTTAGAACTTTTTCCAGAAAACTTGGAACTTGGGAATCTCAATCAAGTGGCAACCCGATCGGATAGCCATCCGATCGGACAACCTTCTGATCCCTCCTCGCTTTGTGAAATTTGAATTGAGTGGCAACCCGATCGGATAGCCATCCGATCGGGCAGCCGCCCGTCCCTCGCACACTTGGCACTCGATCGACTGGCAATCCGATCAGATAGCCATCCGATCGGACAGCCATCCGATCCAGTGGTTGTCCCGACACTTTGCGTAATCTCGTTATTCTGCCCGACTCTTATCTGTTGTAATCTAATCAGGTTAATCCTCTAAGAGCTCCTTTTGATCCAATAACAGTCTATACTGTTAAGCAATCACTATGAGTATACTCGATCCCCATTTACTTTAAAACTTTGGGGTGTAACATGTATTCTATATAAACTACGAAACTTGTGATTTTGCAAGCTAAACTCTATCCTACGTGTATGTGAAAACTGGTGCATTCTAGTATTCTATTTTGTGCTATGTGACGTTTAATCCAGGGTGTGTAGTTCCGCCTTAACAATAGTAGCGCTATAGGGGGTGCACCTCTCCCATTATTCTCAGGGGGTATTGTTAGGAGGTATCTAGTTTACCTTGAGTCTTGGGTAAACACTAAAGCATCAGGATACTTGGGCTATCACTGCATGGACTGCGACACTAGCACGGCTGAAACTATTTTTATTACCTACATTGTGGATATGAGTTGTTTTAATCTATTATTCTAGTATCAAACTTGTATACTCGCCAATACTTTTGTATTGATATTTTAATACATGTTGCAGGCTGATAGGTTGCTATGGGAACACATGGAAATCAAGCTATGACGATGCTTAGAAACGTCACGTAGTTAATAAGACTTGAAACAATATTTGATATTTATGTAATTTGGTACTTGATATGCTGGATATTCGTTTTAGACTATTATGCATGAAATCTATTTAAATTCTATTGAAATATCTAGTGTTATGTAACTTCATGAGCAATCTGAACGCTTAGTGCTCGCACCCCGATGTTTCCGCCATTGGTTGGGGTGTGACAATTTCTCCACTCGATATGTCTACAATCGATGCTACCGAGCATCCCAGGAAAATGCCATCTAGACTCATGTACGGCGTAAATACGTGAGATGTCGTGTCTCGTCGGTTTACGTAAAAACTCTTTACCATACAATTTAACGACCGCGTTACAAAAAATGCAGACATTCACGCGAAGTTCTGTCCAACATAGCTAGGTATTCATCAAATTGATCGGAAAGGTTACCTGTCGCTAGTTGGCGAATGGCGGGCGTGCATTTTTGTATCAGCGTGAAACTTGGTTTGCCCCTTGCGTCATAACTTTCTTAAAACCATTATTCGGTTGCTTCGATGTCTCCAACAATCTTTATAAATAATTCTTTTGGTAAACGAAACCGATCTCTAAACGTTTCGGCATTGTAGACCGGGATCTCCACAAAATAATCGTTCATTAACACTTCATTGGCATGTACCCAATCACGATCCACCATTTTCTTCTTTGGGTGGTTTGAACTTCCTTCACGATCCACCATTTTCTTCTTTGGGTGCTTTGAACTTCCTTCAAGATCGTTGTACACCGACACAAAATATTTAAGCGTCTCATTGTTAGAAGACGACTGGGTATCGCTATCGCTGTCCATCGGAAACGTCGAATCCGTAGGAAAATCCATTTGTGAAATGGTATAAAAATTGTAGATTGTGTGATATGTGTTTGTGTTTTGGTGTGGGTGAAATGGTTAAAAATTGTAAGGTATATATAGATTGTTTATAGGTTTTTTTTTCTTTTATTAAATTAACTGTAAAAAAACGGTCAAAAAGGTGTGCAGCGTTCGGATTTCAATTTGTACAACACGTCAAATTTATGACGCCAACTCTCTTCCACGCGTGAACAATCTTGGCCGGCGGTGGTTTGTAAATTTTGACGCGTGAACTTTGTGTTTTACGGGGAAATGTATCCCCACCCCGAGTCCCCTAAGTGAATACGTTATAAGCATAATTGTAATAACATTAGTTATAACAAATCATATTGAATGTGTAATCACATAATGGTTTATGTTGAATGTGTAATCACGTAATGAGTATTCAAAATCACGTAGTCATGTGCTTGGTATTCAAAATCACGTAATGAACTAACGGGTATTCAAAATCACCTCTGAATGTCCTTTAGCAACCGCTCTTTCCAAATACAATAGTCTAGATTCGACGTTAACTAGTGTGAAATAATCTATCTGTAAAAAATCATCATTATGATTAAATAAAATTAGAAAAATGATTAAAAGATCAAAGGGTCGGTCCGATATGTGATATATATTCTAAATTATGCATAACATTCCTTTTCTGAACAAAGACTCAGTGTTTCCTTTTAGTTCACATTAACATCCTAATAAAGTAATGGGATTTCGGATAAATCTTGACATTTAAAGAACATCTGTGATTTTGAATAAGTTAGATTTTGGATTTATCAGAAATGTGTGATTTCGAATAATATTTCGGATTCATCCGAAACTGATGAGTTCGAATGAGATTTCGGATCTGTCCGAAATTGATGAGTTCGAATGAGATTTCTGATCTATCCCCTTCATTTAAAACGAATGGCATGATTTCGTTCCGACATTTTGTGATGACTTTTGCTAGAGTAACCGGTTGTTAATCCATATTTGTCCAAATATCGAATCAATTTTATCTCTACAACCTCGCACATTCCAACGCCTTAACCTTGAAAAATTCATGGAATTCAAACGTTTTAATCCTTGTTGATCTCCACTTGAAAGAAGAATCATGCCATATACATACGTAGCCTCTGAATGTCCTTTAGAAACTGCTCTTTTCAAATACAATAGTCCAGATTCGACGTTAACTAGTGTGAAATAATCTATCTGTAAAAAAATCATCATTGTGATTAAATAAAATAAGAACAACGATTAAAAGATCAAAGGGTCGGTCCGATAAGTTATATATATTCTAAATTGTGATTACCATTCCTTTTCTAAACAAAGACATATGGTTTCCTTTTAGTTCACATCAACATCCTAATAAAGTAATGAGATTTCGGATAAATCTTGACATTTCAAAAACATTTGTGATTTCGAATAAGTTAGATTTCGTATTCATCTGAAATGTATGATTTCGGATTCATCCGAAATGTTTAATTTAGAATAATATTTCGGATTCATCCGAAATTGATGAGTTTGAATGAGATTTCAGATCTATTCAATCCTCTCATAAACGAATGGCATGATTTTGTTCCCGACATTTTGTGTTGACTTTTGCTAGAGTAACCAGGTTGTTAATCCATATTTGTCTAAATATCGAATCAATTTTGTCTCTACAACCTCGCACATTCCAACGCCTTGACCTTGAACAATTCATGGAAGTTAAAAGTTTTAATCCTTGTTGAACTCCATTTGAAAGAAGAATCATGCCATATACATACGTCGCCTCTAAATGTCCTTTTATAGCTTCTCTTTTCAAATACAAAAGTCTAGATTCGACATTAACTAGTGTCAAATAATTTATCTGTAAAAGAAATCATCATTGTGATTAAATAAATTAGAACAATGATTAAAAGGTCAAAGGGTTGGTCCGATAACTTATATATATTCTTAATTATGCTTACCATTACTTTTCTAAATAGAGACTCAGGGTTTCCTTTTACTTCACATTAACAACCTAATAAAGTAATGGGATTTCGGATAAATCTTGACATTTCATGAACATTTGTGATTTCAAATAAGTTAGATTTCGGATTCATCCGAAATGTATGATTTCGAATAATATTTCAAATTCATCCGAAATTGATGAGTTCGAATGAGATTTTGGATCTATCCGAAATTGATGAGTTCGAATGAGATTTTGGATCTGTCCCCTTCTTTCAAAAACGAATGGCATGATTTTGTTCCCGACATTTTGTGTTTACTTTATCTAGAGTAACCGGGTTGTTAATCCATATTTGTTTGAATATCGAAAGAATTTTGTCTCTACAACCTCGCACATTCCAACGCCTTGACCTTGAACAATTCATGGAATTCAAAAGTTCAAATCCTTGTTGATCTCCACTTGAAAGAAGAATCATGTCATATACATACGTCGCCTCTGAACGTCCTTTAGCAACTGCTTTTTTCAAATACAATACTCCAGATTCGACGTTAACTAGTGAAAATAATCTTTCTGTAAAAAATCATCATTGTGATTAAATAAAATTAGAACAATGACTAAAATATCAAAAGGACGGTCCAATAAGTTATATATATTCTAAATTTTGCTTACCATTCCTTTTCTAAACAAAGACTTAGGGTTTCCTTTTAGTTCACATTAATAGCCTAATAAAGTAAAGATTTCGGATAAATGTTGAAATTTCAAAAACATTTGTGATTTCGAATAAGTTAGATTTCGGATTCATCCGAAATTGATGAGTTCGAATGAGATTTATCTATCTGATTCTTTCATAAACGAATGGCATGATTTTGTTCCCGACATTTTGTATTGACTTTTGCTAGAGTAACTGGGTTGTTAATCCACATTTGTCTAAATATTGAATCATTTTTTCTCTACAACCTCGCACATTCCAACGCCTTGACCTTGAACAATTCATGGAATTCAAAAGTTTAAATCCTTGTTGAACTCCACTTGAAAAAATAATCATGCCATATACAAACGTCGCCTCTAAATGTCCTTTAGCAACTGCTCTTTTCAAATACAATAGTCTAAATTCGACGTTAACTAGTGTGAAATAAGCTATCTGTAAAAAAAAATCATTGTGATTAAATAAAATTAGAAAAATGAATAAAAGATCAAAGGGTCGGTCTGATAAGTTATATATATTCTTAATTATGCTTACCATTCCTTTTCTAAACAAAGACTTAAGGTTTCCTTTTATTTCACTGTGACAACCCGTAACTTCGAGGTAAAAACCATTCGTTTCGCTTTTACAAATTAATTATATACTTATCTAATTTATTTTAAACAACGAATATTTGAAGCCAAATCCTTATTGTGTCGGACCGATCCGAACCGTTTGAACCAAAACACCTGTTTCACTTGTCGATCCAACTCACTCGCATAACTCGAAACTTATGAGGCCCGAACCCTAGCACGAATATGTATTATACATGTTATTAGCGTACACTAACCCATCTAAACCATAATATTTAGATTATAATTATTATTTTTTGTTAAATGATAATTAGGTCATAGATTACTATAGTAAAAATATATATGTATATAAAGTTACACAACAAAATTGCTGCCAAATTGCACTCTTTTACGTTTGTTTTGGGCAGCTCTCATTGGCCCACATCTCTTCACCCCTCTAGATCAAACTCCCTTAATCCTTGATTAAATTATCGGCCCACGTAACAAGTCCTCCAATTTACGTATGCGTGTATATACGGTTAATTGTGTGCGTGTTATTGGAAATTCAAGAAACCCTAACTGCCCCCACCCTCCCCCATACGGGTTATCTCTCCCTCTCTCGCTACAGTCGACGTAAATCAGGAGCCAAGGACCTTAGGTGATCTCGACTTCAAGACTAGTCGATTTCTCTCATCACTATCACTAGGTATCCAAATCTTGTGTTTTTGCGAGAGTTATAAATGTTCATACATGATTTTATTATGTTATATTGGTTGTGTTTTCTGGTTTAATAAGGGTTCTTGATGTTATGATGACTACATGTGGTATAGGGTTACTAGGAATCTTATTGTTAGCGTTATAATTGATCATGAGATTCGGTTGAGTCACTAGGGTTTGGGTTATGGGTTGAATCTGGTGGTTTTGATGAACTAAGTGAAGTATGACCTGTATTGTGGTGATAATCTGCTGTAGTTAAGCTTCACAGGTCGTTTGAGCTGTTAGGTAATCGTTTTATGGAATTGGGCAACGAAACAGGAAGCTGATTAACATTTACAGCCAACTTCGGTTGGTTGTAAACGGGTCGTTTGTTATCGAAAAATTGATTTTCTGGAGTCTAAACCATATTTTTTCGAAAAACGCATCAAATGGCACTGGAATCATATTTTTTCGAGGCCGTTTGCTATTTTTAAAGGTCTGTTTTGTACAGCAGCAAAAGCTGCGTTTCTTCTGCAGAAAATGTGTGTTATGTTTTTCGTCATAACTTGAAATCTGGATAGGGTCAAGTCACGAAATTTGTACTGTAGATGGCCACTGATTTCGTTGTAATTCTCCAACTGGGATTTCGTCAATCGGACTTACGAATAATTTTAAATGAATTTTTCCGTGGACTGCAGTTAGAAAGTGACGAATCTGATTGCAGCCTGGTAAATGATTTTTATAAAATAATTGGTAATGAATTGGATCTAGAGATTTTTACACAACAATAACTGGATCATTAAAATATTCTGTAAAAATTTGGGAACTTTTGGAATAAGTTAACTATTTTATTAAAATACCCGAAAACAGCCCAGTTTTGGATGTTAAAGCTGAAACGACATAAGTAGTATTTTGCGTGTCTAAATGTCGGGTATGTTATCTTAGAATGATCTAACGTGTTACATGTCAATGAAAGTGTTATGTGCAATATCGTATGCTTGCTTTTGAATGGTTATAGATGGGATGTTTATATGTGCGTGAACTGTTAAAGTGAGTGCATGTTATGTAGTAGATGCGTGTAGGAACTTCGTGCTTATTTGAAGTCACTAATATACTAAGTGGTAATTATACTAGGACGTGATTGACCAACACTGATTGTTAGCTATTTTAAGAGTTCAACCGAGCAACCAAAGGTGAGTTCACACTTTCTACAAGACATGGGATTCCCGGTGGTTTGGGAATGGGTAATTGATTGGAAAGGAAACCTGCGTATTCTCCTTGGGTAGAATACGTACGTACCTCCACCCTCTTAATTGAAGGGTGACAACATTGGAACCTACGTGATCTCCTGGAGTGGGACACGTACTCCACCCTCTTAACTGCAGGGTGACAACATTGACAATAGACAAAATCTCTATCATTAAGTCCCTCATTTTATATCGACTTAATCGTCGGGCCAATGACGAACGGGTCATTAGTTAAATAGCGCTATTAGGTTTGACAAGCCTCACACCGTGCCGCAGAGGACGGGAGTGGACTAATGGATCTGGGCACTTAGTCAATGATGATAGACATTGACGCAGGGCACTCAACATAACTTCAGTCAGTAGTCGATATATGGTAACGGGTCTAGTGGGTTAAATATGGGGTAGCCCCCATGGTTGGATAGCCAGAGGAAAAGGAACTAATCAACTTACGTTTTAAACTATGGGGTAACCCACACGGCAAGTAAGCCAGCTAAAAGAAACTTATGTTTTTGAAACAACTTAAAACGAACACCCAACTGTGAACTCGCTCAACTTTGTTGTTGATTCGGTACTATATGCCTTGCAGGTCATTAGGTGCTTAGGTGGAGCTCGCACGGAGGAAGGTGTCATTGTGGGACATGGACTATGGTGTACCATGTTAAACTTTATCAACTTTTGAAACTTATATTTTGGTTTTGAACTTAATGCTTCCGCTGATAACTTAGACTTCGTTAAACTGTTTGTCACCAATTATATTGTTTGGTTTGGACTTTTACTTATTTAATTATGTTGTTGAATATGATTGGTCGTTGGATTCTGGTCATGTCTCGCTCCCTACGGTGATACTCGGCGTGTGGATTTTGGGGGTGTGACATTCACATTAACAGCCTAATAAAGTAATTAGATTTCGGATAAACCTTGACATTTAAAGAACATTTGTGATTTCGAATAAGTTAGATTATGGATTCATCTGAAATGTATGATTTTGAAAAATATATCAGATTCATCCGAAATTGATGAGTTCGAATGAGATTTCGGATCTCTCCGAAATTGACAAGTACGAATGAGATTTCGGATTTGTCCCCTTCTTTCAAAAACGAATGGCATGATTTTGTTCCTGACATTTTGTGTCGACTTTTGCTAAAGTAACCGAGTTGTTAATCCATATTTGTCTGAATATCGAAACAATTTTGTGTCTACAACCTCGCACATTCCAACGCCTTGACCATGAACAATTCATGGAATTCAAAAGTTTTAATCCTTGTTGATCTCCACTTGAAAGAAGAATCATGCCATATACATACGTCGCCTCTGAATGTCCTTTAGCAACTGCTCTTTTCAAATACAATAGTCCAGATTCGATGTTAACTAGTGTGAAATAATCTATCTGTAAAAAAACATCATTATGATTAAATAAAATTAGAACAATGATTAAAAGATCAAAGGGTCGGTCCGATAAGTTATATATATTCTAAAGTGTGCTTACCATTCCTTTTCTAAACAAAGACTTAGGGTTTCCTTTTAGTTCACATTAACGGCCAAATAAAGTAATGAGATTTCGGATAAATCTTGACACTTCAAAAATATTTGTGATTTCGAATAAATTAGATTTCGGATTCATCCGAAATTGATGAGTTCGAATGAGATTTCGGTTCTATCTGATTCTTTCATAAACGAATGGCATGATTTTGTTCCCGACATTTTGTGCTAACTTTTGCTAGAGTAACCGGGTTGTTAATCCATATTTGTCTAAATTTCGAATCAATTTTGTCTCTACAACCTCGCGCATTCCAACGCCTTGACCTTGAACAATTCATGGAATTCAAAAAGTTTTAATCCTTGTTGAACTCAACTTGAAAGAAGAATCATTCCATATACATACGTCGCCTCTAAATGTCCTTTTGCAACTGCTCTTTTCAAATACAATACTCCAGATTCGACGTTAACTAGTGAAAATAATCTATCTGTAAAAAAACATCATTGTGATTAAATAAAATTAGAACAATGATTAAAAGATCAAAGGGTCGGTCCGATAAGTTATATATATTCTAAATTGCGCTTATCATTCCTTTTCTAAACAAAGACTTAGGGTTTCCTTTTAGTTCACATTAACAGCCTAATAAAGTAAAGATTTCGGATAAATCTTGACATTTCAAAAACATTTGTGTTTTCGAATAAGTTAGATTTCGGATTCATCCGAAATTGATGAGTTCGAATGAGATTTCGGATCTATCTGATTCTTTCATAAACGAATGGCATGATTTTGTTCCCGACATTTTGTGTTGACTTTTGCTAGAGTAATCGGGTTGTTAATCCATATTTGTCTAAATATCGAACCAATTTTGTCTCTGCAACCTCGCACATTCCAACGCCTTGACCTTGAACAATTCATGGAATTCAAAAGTTTTAATCCTTGTTGAAGTCCACTTGAAAGAAGAATCATGCCATATACATACGTCGCCTTTAAATGTCCTTTAGCAACTGCTCTTTTCAAATACAATAGTCTAAATTCGACGTTTACTAGGGTCAAATAATCTATCTGTAAAAAAAATCATCATTGTGATTAAATAAAATTAGAACAATGAATAAAAGATCAAAGGGTCGGTCTGATAAGTTATATATATTCTTAATTATGCTTATCCATTTTCTGAACAGAGAGTCAGGGTTCCTTTTAGTTCATATTAACAATCTAATAAAGTAATGGGATTTCGGATAAATCTTGACATATCAAGAACATTTGTGATTGTTCTTTCGAATAAGTTACATTTCGTATTCATCCGAAATGTATGATTCGAATAATAATTCAAATTCATCCGCAGTTGATGAGTTTGAATGAGATTTTGGATCTATCCGAAATTGATGAGTTCGAATGAGATTTCGGATTTGTCCCCTTCTTTAAAAAACGAATGGCATGATTTTGTTCCCGACATTTTGTGTTGACTTTAGCTAGAGTAACCGGGTTGTTAATCCATATTTGTCTGAATATCAAAACAATTTTGTCTCTACAACCTCGCACATTCCAACGCCTTGACCTTGAACAATTCATGGAATTCAAAAGTTTTAATCCTTGTTGATCTCCACTTGTAGAAGAATCATGCCATATACATACGTCGCCTCTGAATGTCATTTAGCAACTGCTCTTTTCATATACAATAGTCCAGATTCGACGTTAACTTGTGTGAAATAATCAATCTGTAAAAAAAACATAATTGTGATTAAATAAAAATAGAACAATGATTAAAAGATCAAAGGGTCAGTCCGATAAGTTATATATATTCTAAATTGTGCTTACCATTCCTTTTCTAAACAAAGACTGAGGGTTACCTTTTTTGATGCACTGAGGTAAGAAAGCAATCACCCTTTTATTCGGTGGAAACCAATGTGTTATTGGAAACTTCTCGATCGAAATACGTTGAGAGATGTAGTCGTTGTTGTTGATTCAAGAAAATCTTTACATCTGTATAATAACAAAAAGAAACTGGTTAACATAGATAAGCTTAAAACTTATACATCTATTTATCTCATTAGTAACTGCAAATAAGTATAAAAACTTTTTTATACAACAATAGTTAACAAAAGAAACAAAATAGCAATAACTAGAAATTTTATCTTCGATTTTTGTTTGCACAGAGATATTTATTTACTATACAAAAAACATTGTCCAAGAAAAGTAATATGGGAGTGATTAATATATAAATCTTGTTTTAATATGATTATAGATTTTTTTTCTTGTTTAGACGAACCTTAAATGACATGAAAATTAGTTATTATAATATCAAAGTTTGAAATTAATACGAAAATAAAAAAATTGTACTTTATACAAAATCGAAGTTAGGTGCATAAAAAATATATTAGATTAGAGTTAATTGCCAAAATCGTCCATGAGGTTTGGGCAGGTTTGTCATTTTCGACCAAAATGACACTTTTATACCAAATTGCCTCCAACATTTGTAACTTTTTGTCATTTTCATCCAAACCACTAACTTAGTTTATTTTTTCTGTTAAGTTGAAAATATTTGGATGAAACTGGCAAATATAAAACCAATATGCATTCAATTTTTATATGAAAAAAATAATAGCTTTGTCACATAATTTTTATAAATTTTCAACCAACCACTAACCAAGTTAATTTTTCTATTAAGGCAAAAGATGTTTATAAACTAAGACAGAAATTAATTTTTAATTTTTTATATAGATTAGTTTTATAAAAATAAAATCTACTTAAACCTCTAAATTTTATAAAACTAAAATGTTGGCGACCTTATTGAAAAAGGTCAAATAAAAAAATCTTATCATATGTACCAAGTTTGTAATTCATCTTCTACTCTTTTAAATTCGCTCCTAAGGAAAAACAGAAGCCAGTGCCCCCCCCCCCTCCATCAAACAACGTATCGTTAACAAACCTTAAAATTACCCAACAATTTTTAATTATAATACTATGAACCAAAAATTTCTTTACCCAAACCACTCAGAATAAGTATTAGTTAGTTACCCTCATAATCTTGATTAAATAAATATTTTATTTCTACCAACATATTTCCTAAGTGCTCAACACATTTAAAAAATACTAGTACAATGCGCACGCGATGCCGCAGGGGCGACAATTTGCAACATGATACTCGTTTATGTGAGTTTAGCAATTCTCTTGTGATTATTATATGGTACTACTATTAGTTCCTCATTCGTATTATACATTAATACCCAATACTTTCTATATTCATTACAACGATGGCGTAATCGAATAAGAAAATGCATAAAAAATCTGTGTTAACATATATAACATGTCCTACTCAAATTAAGAAACCGTAAATTCAGCCATCTATGAAGTTTTAGTATCACAAAGTTTTGATATTGCCCCCATATTCATAATACCTCGATAGCCCTTTATCCTGTCTCCAATTCTCTTTCACCTACACAGTATATCAAGTTACCTATTTCTCTCACTTATCATTGATAAAGGAATAAAACTTATATGATTACTTGTTTTGAATCTTACCTGAAATGTTTTGTTCACATCTAGTAACAATGTATTCTTTTCTATGATGGCATGTTTATTAGTATGACCCGATCAAGAAAAAAAAAGAAAAACAAATCCATGATTACCCATTTATAACAAAACGGGTCGACATTGCCAAATCGTGAATTAATAATTAGCAATTTCAAAATATCTTACTCGGCTCTCATGATCATATGAATATCTTACTCGGCTCTCATAATCATAGATATAAGGAAGCGTCCCTAAAACTCTCCATCATGGCAAGATGTTCCATGTTTTCATGACCAATGTTCAACAAGTAGGCAACCCACACTCCAAAAATCACATGGATAATTCCAACCAAGGCATAGGCAAACCAAACCACTTACCATGGGTCGATTCCTCCACCAAAAAACCCAAATCAAGAGCTTGCAACCTTCATATCAAAGCAGCCTCGAACCAGTTCATAACATCTTCACAACTTGCTTCAAAGCTACAAAAACATATCACATTTTTTGCCTAAGGCTTAACCGGTTGACATTCATCCAAACCAAGTCAAATACATTCAAAACTCACCTTGTAACTGCTGGAAATAGTGACTCCAATCAGCCCCTTTGTGGGTAGCCCCTAAAAGGTCAGAATCGGCTCCATCTTGACTTATAACAGTCCCAAGTTTATCTATATATGTTTAACCATTACACAGACATTAACAAGTCGCCAGTCGGGTCATGTTAGGTTGAACCAAAAATACAATTTGTTGATAGCACTAAAAATAATTGTAAAAAATTAGTATATTTTTCAATACAAATCTAACTTTTTAAATAAAAATGATAGAGAAAGTTTCATGCCTTAAATATAAACTTAAGATGACTTTCGAACCGGAATGGAAGGGTTACACCCTCGGTTATACAATATCTGTCAATCAGAGTTTTATTTATCAACATAAATGCAACCACGTTTTTTCAAAGACAAATATGAAATGGACGACAAATAAAACAAATGCAGCTAGGACTACAAATTTACGGTCATCAATTACCCACTCTTGTTCTGCTAATTCCTACCTTACAAAATCATTAGATGTAAAACTAAAAACAACTCAGAGGTGACAAATGAGTAGGTCAATGGGGCAGGGCAAAACATGGTACTTTTATATCGGTTTGAATTGGGTAGGATCCAGTTCGATTAGAGTCATTAGACAACTATTGATGTAAAAACAGTTATAGGTGGCACAGGGTAACACATCAAAATGAACCGGACTAAATCGACAAGATTTTTTATGGATATAGAAAATTGCTATATACAGTGACAACTAAACTCATATGGTTGTGCAACTGTAGGCGACAATACATTCATGCTGGCCTTTGCTCCATGGTATATATCTCTATATAAAGACCAACTCTATACTATAACTAAAACTGATTATTGTGGTTTCAAGTCTAAAAGATTTGATAAGAAGTTCCAGCTGAAATAGTTATTGTAAAAAGACTAAACTAACCTTATGGCCATCGTTCATGGTATAACGCCTCACACATCTTCCAAATATTTTTAGTGAATTCAAGCGTGAAGTATCTTTTTCAGTAGTTTTTCCAATAGGAATAGTGCCATCTTGGCATAACTTGTTCAATCTAGCCCATCATTGAACTCTTTCAAATATTTCATAGGTGGAGTTATTGATGTTTAGCACCCAAACTATTTTTAAAAATCAGAAAAGATTAGTGTGGTTATAATATAGTTTATTAGTTATATTTAGCACCCAAACTATTGATAAAGATCGGAAAAGGTAAACAAAAGAGAATGTGTGCATGCAGCTCAATACCACCTGGGCCATTTTGATCAACATTAAAAAAATTGTTTAAACTTGTTACCCAACTCACCTACCCAGCCTATTATACCACATGCACATGTAATAATAATGGTCTACATGAGATGAGTGAGCAATGCTTACATGAGCTATGATTACATGATTAAGCTGAGCATAAACATTGCCTTTCTTGCTAATGAAGTGATGTCACTGAATAAACAAAGGTTTTAATCAATATATAACCTTCTAGAGAAAATGTTAACAAGTCCTCCTTTATTATCAACAACAGGCACCGAGCTAATATGTCCTACAGATGATTTAAAGAACAACAAACCTGTGAACAAATTTATTGGACAAAAAAATGGTTCAAACAGGGCAATATGGGTCGTGTTTTTATCTCAAACAGGTAGAACAGGTCATAAATACCAGCATTCCATTACATAATTTAAAGAAAGGTTCTCGTATATATTTCAAAGCATTAATGGTGATACGCGAATATAAAGTAGATACATGAAACAATTTCAAGACTATAGAGGTAAACTTTTGACTTACATTGTAAACAATAAGTTTGCTCATAAATAAAGAATAGTACTAAGAGTCCGCCGGTTTTGTATTTTTTCAAATCATTTATGATGACACGAAAACGTAAAGTAGATAAGACATACGATTTCATGTATACCAAGAAAATAGGTTTTTTATAAAAAAAAAAAAGAACCTTTTTCAGTGTGTTCCTATACATATTATGATATGCATCACTGGCAGCGGCCTTCTGAGCTCGATTTCTTCCACTGATAATGATTATGAACGTCGTCTCATCAGTTCCCAGTCTCTTCTACCCGGCTTAATACAAAGCTTTACCATAATGATCCACCATAGTTCTATCAACCTCCAACCCTTCGCTTCGAGGTATACTCAAATATGCCAGAAGCAAGAAGCAACTGGTTCTCTATCATAGAAGCAATGGTAATGAAAATCAACAAAGGGTAAGTTGAGTTGAATTTTTGAAGTTAATACTATATCAATGAAATTGTACCAAAATTCTACGAATCACTGAATCTGATCAAAAGTTTGTTACAATCAAACATTCATGATCATCAAAAAACTAAAACAAAAACAAAAACAAACTAATCCAACTCATGAGTTTATTGATGTTAAACAAAATGTTGCAGAGAAACTAAGGTTAGTTAAACAAAATCAAATCAAGATCATGGAAGGATCAGATCAAGATCATCAAATCAATATTAGTTTCTCTGCAACATCAAGATCAGTTAAGGTTAGTTAAACAAAATGTTTCAGAGCAAGATCATGATTAGTTATTGATGTTAAATCATTCCCCTAACTCATATTACAAATCAAATAAACTAACACAAACCAAGTGCACGGTATTCACCTTCAATTGATTTTTTTATTCAATGCCTCCGCATAAACTTAGACGCAAATGCATATCTGACGAAAAAATACATAATGCAGCCATCAACATCTACATAAGTTTAATTGTTCTCACACAAACTTTTCATCGAACAGGTTGTGTGCATATATTACACAGAATGTTGAAATATGATTTTTTTCTTCAATTCAGCCCCATAATCACAAGATTAAACAAAAATTGATACAAAATCAAAGAGAATTTAAACAACAATTGATAAAACTCACATGTTGTCATATTGGTTTATGTGATATATGCTTTCAAGTGCAGAAGTAGAAGAAGTAATTGAACAACAATTGATATACTCACCAATGTAGGGTTCAATTAAATGCGCTGAAAGGAGGGGCAGTTTCACAATTGATAAACTAAGCAATCAATTTCGACATTCAATATAGCTTCAAATGAAGGGCTTCACAATCAACTGTAACATTAATATACGTTTCATCATTTGCGACTTCAATTCTTCCAACTTTGAAGCAATCATTGAGACGACAATAAATGGAGGGCAAATTTGGGAGCTGAGATGAAAAATTAGGGAGATAAGCCATGGCTGTTGATATGGCGTCTTAAAAATAAAGGGGGAAATTACATCAAGGTCCTAGTGAAATGATTTATATAGTATAGTGTATATATATATATATAGGTAAAGAGTATGGTACAAATATGGTTATCATACATTACATACGCTATATTTTGAGCCGTACACGTGTCCTGATTCATTTTCGGTTCAATAAGGTTAGATCAGACAATTAACCTAATCATCAGAGGGCAAATTCGTCTCTTCATTCATTCAGCGAGGAGTTCGTTATACTATATCCCGGTAATTATTATTCAAATCAGTTTCAAATTTTTCCATAATTCTCAATTGGCAGTTTTCGTTCTTCTTTGTTAGGGTTTCATTCAATTTGTTTATTTCGATGGATCCATAGAGTAGCACTGGACGAACATAAGTTGATTTTGAAGATAATCGACCGATCGGTGATCATGCTCAATTATCTGCTTATCAGAGAGTTTCGATTGAGGATGTTTTAAATCCGCGACCTGTAAATCCGATTACAATTCCAATTTCAAGTACAAGTGCTGCAAACGAGTTTTCTATTGGTAATTATGTTAATTCAGATATCTAAATTGTTCGTATAATTGTTTTTTGTTTAATCGTAGCATTGTTGTAGCTGTTTTTGAAGTTTGAATGTTTGATTACACTATTTGTATTTGAAAGCAACATGTATAAATTCGCATGTTATTACTCTTACAATTCGCATTTGATTTTATTTTTATTTTTTTGCATTTTCGCATGTTATTGTGTAATAAATCGCATATGTAATTCAGATTAATCAATATCATCATTTCGCATGCTTTGATCAGACAATTCGCATGTGTTTTTATGATGTTTATGTTTTCTTATTTTTGATTCATGTAGATGAAAGGGTTTACACTCCGGAGGTTCAGGCATCAGCTACACCTGTTGTTGGAATGCAATTTATCTCTATTGAACAAGCATATGCGTTTTATCAATCATATGCTAAGTTAGCTGGTTTTTCTATTCGGAAAGGTGGTGAAGTATACAGTGGTGGTATAATCAAAACTAAGTATTTTGTTTGTTCTAAAGAGGGACATAAGCCTCTGTGTATTGATGATCATTCGAAGTCAAAAAAACAATTCAAAACAAGGAACAGGGGGACTATTAGGACCGGATGCAAAGCTCAACTTATGATTTGCACTGTGGATGGTAGATTATATACAGTAAAGAGATTTGTTGATGGCCATAATCATAAGTTTGTATGTCAAAATGACATTCACATGCTCCCAGCTTACAGACAATTGTCAGATGCCAAGAGGAGATGGTATGGGAACTTGGCACTTTAAACCTTGGTCCTGTCAAAGCTTTCCATATAATGAGGAAACGTTATGGTGGTTTTGAGAACGTTGGTGCCACGGTTGATGATTGCAAAAATTTTAGGAAGCGAATAAACAGCTATATAGGAGAATATGACGCTGACATGGTAATAAATAGGATGACTGACAAAAAAAAGTATTTAGCTGATTATTCGTTTGAATACTCTGTTGATGATGGCAAACGGTTAACTGGTTTGTTCTGGGCTGATGGTTTATGCAAGCTTAACTATATTGAATTTGGGGATGTGATATCGTTCGATGCAACTTTCAAGACAAACAGGTAAGTGTTTCAAGACAAACATGTTTGTTACATATTTTCGCATGTTTGTTTGTTAATGCAATTTTAATATCGCATGTGTAGACAAACAAAGTGTGATGAATATATCGCATGCCATACTTCTGGTTTCACATGTGATTTTTAATAATTCGCACATACTAAATGTTGTTTCGCATGTGTTGTTCAGGTACAAGATGGTGTTTGTTCCGTTCACTGGCATTGACAACCACTGTCGAAATGTAACAGTTTCAGCTGGGTTGCTGGCATCGGAGAGTATTGAATCATATAAATGGCTTCTGGATTCATTTTTAAAGTCATTTGGTCGGCAACCAAATGTCGTAGTGACGGATCAAGACCCTGCTATGAAACAGACTATTGAGGAGGTTTTCCCTATTAGCAGACACAGATTGTGCATGTGGCACATAATGAAAAAAGTGGCAGATAAGGTATTTCATGCAATATTTTTGTCTTTTGTTAGGGTTATTTTTATTTTTATTTTTATTTTTTTTGTTATAGGCTGATATAAAAAGCATTTATTGTTATAGGTTGGACACGAGTTGTGTAATAATGATGAGTTTAAAAGGAGGATGTGCGACATTGTTTGGACTGATTCGATTGAGCCCGAAGAATTTGAGAGACAGTGGAAATTGGTGATGATTGAGTTCGGTCTCACTGAAAACAAATGGAATGATGATATGTTTGGAATGAGATCCATGTGGATTCCAGCTTTTTACCGGCATGAGCCAATGTCTGGTCTTATGAGAACAACTTCAAGATCAGAGAGTGAGAACCATTTTTTTTGTCAGGTTGCTAATTCACAACTCACACTCGTAGAGTTTATGAATCATTTTGATGGTGCAATGGATGTAAAAAGGTTCAATCATAGAAAAAATGATCATATTTCAAGATATACTGAGCCAGCTGATTGGAGTCAAACTACCTTGGAAAAAGATGTTGCTAAGATCTACACCAGGTCTATATTTTTTGATCAGCAATTAGAGATACATGGAACAATTTCCGAATGTTTGCCGATGGACACCAAAGTTGAAGGTCCACGTATCAGAATATTGTTGAAGGACTTTAAAGCACATGGCGATGGTTTATTGGAGGTATTTTACATGTTTTTTAGACATGCGAATTTGTTTCATCACACATGCGATTTTAGTTTATTTATTTACATAATTTTTTAGACATGCGAAATTGTTATGATTCACCTGCGATTTTAATTTTATTCACTTACATGATGGTTTAGACATGCGAAATTGTTATTTTTATATATGCGATTTTTTTTTTTTGGTTATTGCTAGGTGTGGTTCAAGAATCTTGAAAATGATGTAACTGCAGAGTGTAGCTGTTTGCGTTTTGAGCAGTATGGGCTGCTATGCAAACACATATATTTTCTTTTCAAGATGTTTGGTGTTAAAGAAATTCCAAACAAATATGTTATGAAGAGATGGACGAAGGATGTGGTGCCCAATGAGTTAAATGTGAAGTACAATCTAAATATTGGTGGTAAGGATGTGCAAAACAAGGCTAAACGGATTGCTCGTGAAATCATTCACACAGGGGAGTATTTGGTTAGTAATTTGATTTCCGACCTTGATCAACTTGTCTTAGTGAGGGATCAAATGATGCAGCTTAAAGAGAGAGTTGATCAGAGTCGCATAACCAAGCAACTTGATCCAAAATTTGACCGATTTTCAAAGTTGATTGGTTATCAACAACCAATAACTAATGCTCCCCCTACTGTTCGTGTGCCGGCTGGTATAAGAAACAAAGGCCGCGGCTCGCATAGAAGGATTAAATCTAAGAAGGAACAAATGATCAGCCGCAAAGGGAAAAGGTCAAGGACATGTAGCGTATGCAATGAAAAAGGTCATGACATTCGGACTTGCGGCGAGCTTAAAGCCAAACAACAAGGTAAACAGGGAAAAAAGAAGATGAAGGGTGTCCAGATTAAAAATGGTGGGAGAGACAAAGACAACGAGGTTGAAGACGACGAAGAGGAAGATGACTTTGAAGATTACAGTAGTGATGATGTATCTGAAGAAGAAGATCAGTGGGAAGAGGTGTCTGAAGATGACGAGGATGAGTAGGTTTTTATAAATGCACATGCGAATTATACTAAACACATGCGCTTTTTATATTCATCTGTTTATATCAGTTTTCATGCGATTATAGTTTTTAAACATGCGATTTTATAATCTCCGGTTTATAATCATTCTTACATGCGATTTCACTTTTATTACATGCGATTTGTGAGTTATCTTGTTTTTCTTATGTGACAATGATGGCTATATCATTCATGCGATTTAATATTAAGAGCAAACATAATATGTGTTCAAAACATGTACCCAAAATATAATAATAGTTATTGTCTAACACAGCCACAACCACAAAACGATTAAAAAGAGATTTTAGTTACTTGGAGCAAATATTTTGTCTCGTTCAGAAGAGCTGAACTCCATCTTCTCCTTCACAGTCTTCAGAGCATCTGTCAGGAAAGAGAAGGCTAAGTCATCAGCTTGAGATTGCCCTTTTATGTGATCCAAAGCTTTGTCTTTGAAGCTTGATTGTGGTTCTTGAAGTAGCTGTTCCCATACATCTTGATTTTTCTTGATTTGTTCAAGAATTTTTCCTTGCACATCAAGAACCAGATGAGAAGAGCTGACATCAGTGCTTATTTCTGTCAACGTTCTTGTTGACAATAGCTCTTTGATAGCAATGTTTTTGATTTTTTCTGATTCTTCAGTTGCCATTTTTGTTGGTCTGTTTGTTGTGTGTCTTTATTTCGTATTATTTATCTTAATATGGAAGTAGTTATATCTAGGTTTTTTATATTAATATAGTAAATTTATGATATAGGTAGGGTGGTAAAGTTCAGTAGTATTTATTGTAAAATTCATCATTACATGTCAAATTATAGTCACATCGTTAATAAATTAAGTTTTTTTATATAAAATAATACTATTTTTAGTTTTTTTTAAAATTGGTATTTTGTTTTTTTTTCCATTTTTATTACAAAATATTTTTTAAAGTTTTTTTTTGCAGTGTTCTTATTCAAAATCGCACTTTGATTCGAAAGAAATTCGCAAATTGTAAGAAACCAACATATAAATATCCTGTTTTCTGATATCGCATGTGTAAAATATCTGAAATCGCACACTATATGAAAAGTTTTTTGAAAACATTTTGAAATCGCATGTGTATTATCATGAATTCGCAAACTATATGAAATCTCATAGAGTACTTAACTTTTTACTGAAATCGCATATGCATATCATGAATTCGCAAACTATATGAAATTTCAAAGAATTCTTTTTTTACCGAATTTGCATTTGCATTGTCGATGATTTCGCACATGATTTGACATTCTGCATCATCTTCTTCGATAGTCAGTCCATCCAGAATTTCTACATTCATCAGAAGTTCATTTTCTCAGAAGAATTTGGTGAATAGGAATCGATCGATTTGGTGAATAGGAATCGATCGATTTTTGATTAATTGTTATAATTTCGTCTTTGGTTTTGATTTAGGATCTTACGTTATGATTTTTGAGGTTTTGTTTGCCGTTTATCAGGTGTTTTGATCTTAAATTTGACGATTTTAACCTTGGCGGTTTCTTTTTTATTAATCCTATGTTGATAAATTTAATAGAAAAACGCGCTGTCTAAGAAAGATGATCCGACGGCTGTGGATGAAGCGTACATAATGTACGATTAGGTTATTTGTATGATAACCGGCCTGTATATATATATATATATATATATATATATATATATATATATATATATATATATATATATATATATATATATATAGGGGAAGGTTCAAATGAAAACCACTTTTAACGCGAAAACTCGAAAACTAACTAAAAAAAGCCTAAAAAACACACAAAAAATTTTTTTTTTTCAATTTTTTTAATAAAAATCGCTAGTTTTTATATATAAAAAAAAACTTTTTTTCAAAAAAAAAAAAAAAAATTGTGTAGTGCACATGTGTAATAATACACATGTGTAGTACACATACATATGTGCAGTATTACACATGTGTACTACACAAAAAAAATTTTTTTTTTTGAATTTTTTTTTATATTAAAAAACCTGCGAAATTTGGATTGCAAAAAAAAATTAAAAAAAAATTTGTATGTTTTTTTGGCTTTTTTTAATTAGTTTTCGAGTTTTCGCGTTAACTAGTGGTTTTCATATATATATATATATATATATATATATATATATATATATATGTATATATGTGTGGGCCATCGGGGGGTAAAAGTGAAAGTGCACTAATTTTAACGTTATTTTACTAATTTCATGAAAATAACGTTAAAAGCCGAGGACGGTTAATCATGCATCATGTGGTGGCGTTGATAGCTGACAGACAAAAGGGTACATGCACTAATCGGTGTTTGTCCTGATTGCTGAGTGTTATGTGCCTTATGTCCAAGGCTTGATGCAAAACTACTATCGAGCAGGGGGTCTCACTGGAAGCAGACTCTCTAATCCTACGGGGTAGAGGTAAGGCTGCCTACATCTTACCCTCCTCAGTAGGGATGAGCATATCGGTATCCGATACCGAACCGATACCGATACCGCCTAATACCGATCCCGAATTTCACCCAAACTAGGTACCGATACCGATACCGAAACATGTCGGTTAGGTATCGGTACGGTACGGTATCGGTATTATACCGTATTTTGAGGGTCGGTATCGGTATAATACCGATACCGTACCGTACCGATACCGAAAACGCCAAAAAGTGGATACCGATTGGGATACCGATCGGGATCGGGACGGAATCGGTATTCGGTGGCATATGCTCATCCCTACTCCTCAGACCCTACTTTTGCTTTGCTATTGGTGGGATTTACTGGGTACGATGATGATGATGATGATGATGATGATGATGATGATGATGATGATGATGAGTATATATAAATGTAACATTTTACAATTTTTTTCTATCTCTACAACTGATAAATACTAAACGTTGTAATCGATTGTTATGTGTTGCACACTAATGACGTTTTCTCTTTATAAAACCGATTTATAAAAAGAAGCTTTAAATTAATTTCTGCCTTAATTTACAAAATTTAAAACATCCTTCACCCTAACAGAAAAATTAAACTGAGTTAGTGATTTGGATGAAAATTTATAAAAATTATGTGACAAAACTATTAATTTTTTTTTCTTAAAACTCCATGTATATTCTTTTTTTTTAATATATATGTAACAAAAATAATTAAATAAAAGAAATTAAAAAGGGGTTGATTAAATTGCCAAAATCGTCCACGTGGTTTTATATTTGCCAGTTTCATCCAAATATCCTCAACTTAACAGAAAAAAGAAACTAAGTTAGTGGTTTGGATGAAAATGGCAAAAGTTACAAACGTTGGGCGCAATTTGGTACAAAAGTGTCATTTTGGATGAAAATGACAAACGTGCCCAAACCTTAGGGACGATTTTGGCAATTAACTCATTAGATTATTAAACGTACCTGAGTTTAGCATTAAAAAGATTAGTGAACGAAGAGATGCAACCCGGCCAAGAATATCAACTAAAAGATCTCTTGGAAGCGATCCAACACTCGTTGTTGATGGATGAACGAGTTTACAAACTCGTTTTTCTCCATGTCTACGAACACTCAAACTTGTATCATCATTGGTGATTTTTCTTGTTCTCCTTGGAATATCATTGTTATTCAAATAAAAACTTAATTGATTTCAAGAAAACAATAAGAATGCGAAGTAGTGTATGTATCTATGACCACTAAGTGGTTAATATATATATATATATATATATATATATATATATATATATATATATATATATATATATATATATGGTAGGGCTAGATAGAAAACCCTATCTATATAAAAAACCCTAGAAAACCCAATCTCCCGACATTTTTTTTTTGAAAAAAATAACACATGTAATATACATGTTTTTAAGAGTTTTGGGCCAAAAAAATCAAAAAAGCGCCGAAGGGATAATTTTAAAAAAAAAATTTCAGCAACTTTCAGCATTTTTGTCTAACACATGTTAGGCACTGAATTTTGTTTATTTTTTTAAAAAAAATCCCTTCGGCACTTTTTTGTTTTTTTTGGCCCAAAACACTCTAAAACATGTATATTACATGTGTAATTTTTTTCAAAAAAAAAAATGTCGGGAGGTTGGGTAAAAATGGGGGGAGATTTGGGTTTCCAGAGTTTTCTAAGAATTTGAGGGTTTTCTGTCTAGCATTACCCTATATATATATAGGGAGCCGCTAGAATGAGAACCACCTCGAGTTGTAAGAACCGCGAGAACTACACCCCACGGAGAGCCGTTCGCCATGATTTTTTTTTACAAGTAGATGTGTATATTATAAACACAGCCGTAAAAAATCATGGCGAACGACGTTCCGTGGGGTGTAGTTTTTTACACCACAAGTTTGGTGAAAAAAAAAGAAAAAAGAAAAAAAATTAAAAAACACCAAACTTGTGGTGTAAAAAACTACACCCCACGGAGCGCCGTTCGCCATGATTTTTTACGGCTGTGTTTATAATACACACATCTACTTGTAAAAAAAATCATGGCGAACGGCGCTCCGTGGGGTGTAGTTCTCGCGGTTCTTACATATATATATATATATATATATATGTATATATATATATATATATATATAGAGGAGAGGTTGGATAGAAAGATAATATAATACTTGTACGAAATTTGAATTATAAATCCTAATTGTAAGAGGATGGTAATGGTAATTGGGTAATTGGTTGTTGAAAATCTCCTTACCATACATATATTACTTTTATAGTTTTATAAAAAGGAAACTTTCAGTTTTGATAATGGTGCTTAATTTAAAAGTTTAATGGAATCCAAAAGGCTTACTTATAATTAATGAAGTGACAAATTCTGTTGGGTGAATTTGACTAAAAACATATTATTTATATTATTTCAGTTAATCTTGATTAAGTTTTAATTAGTTCAATCGGATAAGTTCATGTTATGTATTACATATTTTTTTAATACTAGTAGAAAACCCGTGCAATGCAGCGGAAGCGACACTTTGTATTGCGGTACTGGTTTCTTATCCTATCATAACTGTTGTAGAATCATTGTGGTATATATACGTCATAAATGCTACACATTGTCATCAAAAGTGCCTAGATCAATAACTTGGCTCCATATCCATTTAGAGAGCCTTTTTTATTTTTCTTTGAGTTTCAAATATCTGATCCTTAAAAAAAGGTGCAAAATTTAAATACACAAGTTAAAAGAAGATTAATAAATATGAATATTACCTCTTCACTGAATTCACGTTAAAGATCAAAATTGTATGGACTAAACATTGCACCATAACAAATGATTTAAGACTATCGTCAACGTCATCCTGCAATAAAACACATACAATATAATATACAAGCTATACAAAAAAAAAAAAGCTTAACCTCAAAAAAAAGTACAACCTTAGACGCAACCTTAGACGATTGTACGGCTATTGGTGTGTTCAAATCAGTATGTTCTTCATCGAAATGAATCTGCAAAAAAGAAAAAACTTAAGATTTACATAGGAGTAAAATAAAATCATATGTGCATTCGTGTTCATGAAAACATCTTAATATATTAGATTTATATATAATATCAACTTCTAAATAAAATATGTTAAATGTACAAATTAACGCAATGATCCAAACAACACACAAACTATATTATCATAACTTGAATATATAAAAACGTATAATTAGTAAAACAAAACTAACAAAGAACTAACTTTAGAAGCTTCAACCTTTGAATTTATATTTGGATCCATGCCTAAATGATTTAGCAAATGAAATATAGGTGTGTATTGCTATGTATTTAACGAATAAACTCTAGTTGTGCACATTAGGGTTTAAATTTTAAAAGTTTGTTTTCCGCTTGGTTAACTATAAGAGTTTTTCACCCCTTTAAATTAGGAAGTTTTGTTGATATTTGACTAAAGTGTAAAACCATATTCAATCAATTAGTTTTAAATTTTTTATCGTGCTTTTTTTTATTTTGTTAAACTTGTTAAAAAGAACCCCCTTTAAATTAGGAAACTAAAATGTAAAAACATGTTTAATCAATTAGTTTGAATTTTTTTATCGTACTTTTATCTTTTGTTTTGTTAAACTTGTTAAAAAGAATCCCCTTTAAATTAGAAAGTTTCGTTGATTAAAACACATGCTTAAAATCTTAGTTAAACTTGTCAACAAGAAACCCCTTTAAATTGATAAGTTTCGGGTTGAACCAATGAACATATTTAGCTAAACGGGTTGTATTCGTGTCAAATTCAAATTTATTAATATATAGTCAAAGTTAATGCAATTAACTATCTATAAGTTATCATATATTATATATCTTTATGCTATAAATACTAAGCCAATATGAGATTTGAATTGATTATTGGTACAAAGAATAAGCAATCGGTACTCAGTACCAAAGAATACCGGTACCAGTATCGAATTGTATCGTATGGATCGAATGTTGCTATCAATTCGGTACCCATTTTTTACGTTTTTCGGGATTAGTACTTTTGGTTCGATACACACTTTTTACCTTGAAATACCGTACCGTATCAAACACTGTCGGTACCGATACCGAACTTATCCTTGTTTGTAGGCATAAAGATACAAAATATATGATGAAGTATAGGTAAGTAGTTACAATAACTTTTACTGTATTAATATATTTAGAATTGAATGAATTGCACATCCTTTATCATTTCAGTAACAATTATTTGGGTCTTTTCCGATCAACATCACAACCATGGTAGCTCTTGACCAAAGTAGCGAATTTTATAATTAATTGAACCGAACCGAAATGAAACTATGAAGCAATGGGAGGATTGCCTAAACATAACATAAGCAATATTGGATGGTCGACGATGATTTGGATTCATTTTGGTTCGCCCGATGGGAAGCAATTGAAGCATCCCAAAGGGCGAATTAAATAGGGTTATTTATCGACACCTATGTATTTAAAAAAATGTAAAATTCTTTTGAGGTTAAAGAAAAACTATTTAAAAAAGTGTAGAAATTATTTAACGAATTGTAAAATATATATTAAGTAAGTAAATACACTACTCTATGATTACGTCAAAATACCAATAATTCTTTCAACGGTTATGAATAAGATATATAATTTTTTATCTAAATAATAAAAGTGTGGTATTATAACTTGCAACATTTTATAAAAAAAAAAATTGTTTATTTGGGTAAAAGAGAGAGCAGGGTTATCCACATCCATATCTCCACATGCACCACATACACAACCACATAACTGATAAGGAAAAATGGGTACAACATCTAGTAGTTAGTGTGTCATCTTCAATTCTTATTTTATTCATTGAAACCACAATGAATGCACTTAAACTTTGCAAAACTACTAGTTATCATTCATCACTACTCTCTAAATATTCAAGTGATGCTCAAATAAAAAATCTAAATAAGTATGCGAGTGTTAGAACTAGTACAAGAACACATGACTTTGTATTGAGAGCTAGTGTTGATGGACAAGAAGATAAACCGACCTCGGAGAGACGAAGCTTCTTGACCCTAGAAGAAGCCGGCATGGTTGAAATGTCCGGGTTGAGCTCTCATGAAGGGTTTTTATGTCGTTTAACGGTATGTTTTATTGTTTCCATACGGTTATGCATTCTTGTTTTTTGAAAATATTCAAGGGTTAAACTACGTATGTTCTCTCATCACGTTAGTTAAAACCTCTAATTGTTGATTGTGTTTATCGGACATATATCGTTCCATTTATGTAGCCTACATGGCGTCGATTATTATGAAATCGGATATTTATATTCTAAGAATGTGATTCGGTGAGGGACCCAAATTTTTTTTTCCTATGGTCAAATTTCTCAAGTTTTAGCGCTAATAATTACATTCCAATTAGCGCTAAAAGTCAAGTTTTAGCAAAAGCAAATCACCAATTCTAAATCCGTGTTCACAAACACATAATTCAAATTTAAACTTCAATTCAATCTAAACATTACAAAACTCATATTTTAAACTACCGAAACTTTCGGTTCTTATAATTTGTAAATGATGATATATTGCCATTTTATGAAGACGGCCTAGTAAAATCTCACCCGTTGCAAAGTCATTGGTAGAATCTGAGAGTGTGTGATGCAGACAAACTATACTTCTACCCCTGATGATAGAGAGACTGCTCCTAGAGAGATTCTTGGGTCCACTACCATATATAACAATTCATTATACTGCAGATCTCGTCGCTAAATCTTTTGAGAGTGATAGGAGAGCAAGAAGGGTGTAGTATTGAAGAACTAAATGCAGGGAAGGTGTGTGATTGGTTTCTGAAAGACAAACTCAAAAGAGAGCAGAACATGGATCCTGTTCTTCAATGGGATGAATCTGATTTCCTACTATAAAAACATTATTTTGATCCCCTATTTCTACACTTGTAACATATGTTACAACAGCCTATGAGTCAGTGATACTTTTGTTATTTGACAAATTATGTTGGCCGCGGTTATTTAAATGATTATCATTTGATCATAGAAGCGGTAAAGAAAACCGATTAACCAATCCGAAACAAAATTAATTGACTAAAGCGAACCGAAAAAGCTGATGGTATGGTTTTTGTTTTTTCAAAACTGAAAACTATGGTTCGGTTCGGTTCAGTTTAGTTATAACTTGTTCTAAAGCCAAACCACACCTCTTAATCTCTTATTTGATTGTTTGTTAGTAGATTTTCGGCCCAAAGTCTGGGCCAACAGCTTCAAGCCCATATTTAATAATAAGTAGTTAACAAAGTTTTAGGCCTAAAGTAGAGATGGGCATAAAAACCGGTTCCTACCCGATTCCAGTGGACCCGACCCGTACCCGGTTCCGGTTCCTACCCGGCTAATAGTAGAACCGGTTCCGGGTTCAAAAAACCCGTAGGTTCCGACCCGGTTCCACATTTTATAAATAAAATCGGTTCGTACCCGGTTCCTACCCGTACCCGGTGCATACCCGGAACCCGGTTCCTACCTGGAACCGGTTCCGGGTATTACAAAAAAACCCGACAACTATTTAAGATATGGATTTTAATTGGACCGATGGTTTATATGAGCAGACCACATGGGCCGAAAAACTACAAATCCTAATGGAATATGATTGGGCCGTTCAAAAACTTACAATCCTAATTATTTCACATGCAATTGTTGACAATGTCCGACAAAGTAATTACTCTAATTGGACCTCCAATGTTAGTGGATCTGATTAATTGTATTTCATTTATGATCACATGCAGCCGTTTTTGATTCAAACGAAATGATTAATATTCAAACGAAATGAATATCTTTCAAACGGAATGATTGAAGTGTACCCGGGTTGTACCCGGAACCGGTTCCACCAGGACCCGTACCCGGTTCCATTGTACCCGAAACCGGTTACGCCGGTTCTAAATATATTGACGTGTACCCGGGTTGTACCCGGAACCGGTTCCACAGAGAACCCGATTCCACTCACTTGTATCCATACCCGGTTCCGGGTTGGAACCGGTTCCGGGTTTTATGAATACCCGATTATGCCCATCTCTAGCCTAAAGCTTAAGTCCCAAAACAAATTCATATTATGAGGCCCATATTTATCAACAAGCGGTTAACAAAATTAGCCCAAAAATTAAAAAAAAAAATCAGGCTGAAAGCTTAAGTCCCAAATTTATTATTAGTTTTTTTAGATCCAAAAAATAAAGCCCAAATGCAAGACCGAAAAGGCGAAAACATACTCATGCCGCACTCATATGTAAAAACGAAAACCAAAACCAGAAGATTTTGTTAATATCTGAAAACTAAACTACTAAAAATTACTATCTTTTCTCTTTCATTTTCAATTAAATAATACTTTTATCATTACATTTTCTCTCTTTTCTACTCACAACCACTTTCTAAATATGTTAAAAAATTAAAAAGGGTGAACAGTGTCCTCTCAAATTTACAGATGAACGGTAACACTTTCCCTCTCATTTATTTACAATCACTTTTCATAAAATAAAAACTCCCTCACATAATTTGATGGGTCAGATATGAATGTTGTTGTAAGTTACAACCACTAACTGGATGAAATTATTGTTATTTAAAAAAGAAATATTGGTTGGGTTTATTCAAATGGTTATAATTTGCTCTTAAAACTGTATACAATTTTTCAGAACAATGCTTAGATACAAAGTATACATAATAATCTCTCTTGTTTTTACTAACGATCTAATCTACTCCTAGATTTACATCATTGTTTATTTCGGAACTCGCTCCCTCAACCTTTTAGGGAGAGGCACCAGTTCACACACCTGAATACTGTAAGGCAAATACCGCCTTTGATTCTATACATAATAATCTAACTCCTTGGTTAGATACCCATACCCTAGCAAAGTGCAGTCAACGAAACGAAACTTGGCAGTGTGAAGGGGTATGGTCCCAAAAAGCCGCACAGACCTATTCAGGTCGCGTGCTGGACCATACTCCTTATTCAGCAAGCTGATCAATCTTAGCATCGTGCGGGTTACTTAAACAAAGACTGACCTCGCGCGAGGTCCAAACAAGAGAGAACATCAGTTTCAGCACTTAGCATTCTGAATAAAAGCCTTCCACACCTATAACCCTGCGCGGGCTAGTTACGTGCTCAGCAAAGGGTCGTGCAGGAGTTAGAGCGCAACACCACTTCAGAAAGTACGCAAGGTACAAGTGACAGAAGAAAGAGTCAATCGGTGTCCACCAGGCTGTGCTCTATCGTGCTCCGCGATCGTCTGACGTGCAAGAGACAATAAGTACACAAGGACGTCTACGTGGCACCAATCAGGGGACGGCGACACCTGCCCCATGATCTCCACTTGCCTGCTGATGGCAGAGGGACAACAAGGCCGACAACAGGGACACGTGGCTCCAATCAAGGTGCGCCAACACTGGAGATCTTCTAGAAGGCACTAACGGTCGATACCAGTGAGACAAGAAGGATATTCTCCGTTGTCACCTTCCGGCCCAAGGCCCATCGGCCCATCTCTCCTTACACCTCTCCGGCTATAAATAGAGGATCTTCATGCACAGGTTAATCCATTCTCCACTCTCTACTCTCACTCTTAACACACAATTATTTCCTCAAAGCAGATACTTATTCTCACGCCGGAGTCTGGTTAAGAGGGAAACCCCTATATTCTCCTCTTAACGAGCTAACGGTGTTCTGTTTTGCAGGATTATTGGATCAAATCGGAGCTCAGAAAGTTAAAAGAAGATTAACCATTATGAAAGGAACATAAACCAAACCAATTAACTCTAAAATTAGTTCCGTGCTTCTTCAAGTTATTTTTTAAAGACATCTGAAGATCGAGTAAGCGATTAGTGAAGATGTCTTTAAGTTGTTTTTTATAGAGATATTTTTTTTTTTATTTATATCTTATAATATTAACTATTGATATTGATATTACATATAAGTAGCAACGGCATTATTATACCGTAAACATGAAGTTGAATTTAACTCGTACCCATATTCTTGTAAACCACGTAACCATGATACATACATACGATCGAGTATGACATATTCATAACAAAAATATCATATCAATTCCTGTTTAAGAAGACATCATATTCTAATTCTAGAATTATGCAGGTGCAGGGGCGGACCTACCCTTTGATCAAGCTGAGCAGCCACACCCCTTGAAAAAAAATTCGTGTATATTTTAGGCAAAAAAAAACCGACCGCACCCTTTGAAAATATAGTTGAACACTTCATTCACACCTCTAACAAATAATTTATGGGTCCGCCACTGTGCACTTGTATTTAAGTGATCGATCCACTTGTATAAAATTGTTCTAATGAAATGGACCTTTAATCATGATATGACCCACTCACTATCCCCACGTTAAATGAAATCATCAATCTTTTGGTAAGATGAACATAATTAAAAAATCACATAACTATTTAATCTTTTGGCAAAATGTAACTTTTGTTTGAATCTTTTGTGGAAGTTTCGTAATTTGTAAAAGTCTAATATCGTTGGATTAAAATATTTCGATTGCATTATCAAAAGTTTAATAAGATAACTCAAAAAGAAAGGAAAATAAACAGACATGCATAAATAATATTAAAAGCAGGGTGGAGATACAATAGGAAGTTTATTTGGCTAGGAAGATTAGGAAGTGATCTTGACCATCCATTAAGTTAATCAAGGGCTAAGATTAAATCAGGGAAATTGAAAGGAAGAAAAGAGACGCGTGAGTTTGTTCAAGGGCATTCTAGTCAATCCAAGCCAATAGTTTCTCTCTCCTCCAATTCCCCCCTCATTTTTTAAACGTTAATAACTCTTTCATACGACATTATTTTTTTATAAAAATTGCACCAAAAAAACGAGCGTTTTTTTATCTTTAAAACGAGTATACTATTGCTATATTTAAAAAAAATTAAAACCCAGTTGCGTAAAACGCAATAGAAAAACCACCAGTTACGTAAAACGCAATGAAAAAAAAAACCTAAAAAATGACATTTTTCTAAAACGCAATACACCAAAAACACAAAGAAATGACTTATTTGTAAAACGCAATTGTCAGAAAACACAAAGAAATGTCTTATTTGTAAAACGCAATGGCCAGAAAACACATAAAATGGTGTTTTACCTAAAACGCAATGCACAAAAAACACATAAAAAGGTGTTTTACTTAAAACGCAATGGCCAGAAAACACAAAGAAATGTTTTATTTGTAAAACGCAATACCAGAAAACACTTAAAAATGTCTATTTTCTAAAACGCAATGACCTAAAAAAACAAAAGAAAGTGTTCTCTGTAAAACGCAATTGACTGAAAACACCTAAAAATCTGTTTTACCTAAAACGCAATGACTAAAAACACTTCAAAAATGTGTTTTACCTAAAACGCAATGACTAAAGATACTTAAAATTGTGTTTTTTCTAAAACGCAATAGCCAGAAAACACATAAAACTCTCTTATTTCTAAAACGCAATGGACACATAAAACTGTTTGTGAATTGTCTGTGAACTGTCTGAATTGTCTACGAATTACTGTATTCGAAATGAGCCAATTTCTGGAAAATTAATTTTTCTGATGCGTTTTTAGTACAGCAATTTAATCGAAAAAAAAAAAATTCGAGCTCAACCCCAGCCAGGGGCTCTGCCCCTTGGACCCCGCCAGGGGCTGCCGCCCCTAGGACCCTGCTACCAGGGGCTGCCGCCCCCGGACCCACGCCAAGATCGTAAAATGCAACGACTAAATAAAAACTCAGATCGTGAAAATGAAATTAAAGAATTTCTTACATGGATCGAAGCCGGTTTCTTCATCAATTGACGAAATTTGAATGATAGAAACACTTATCAGCGATTGAATCGAACAAACCGAGTGATTATCTTCAAAATCACCGGAAAAAAACGAGATTTTGAATGAAATGAAACTGGGTTTTCTTCGAAAAAAGCTGAAGAACACGTTGATTGGGTTTTGAATCATTGATTGGTGATGAAAATCGCACTATAATGTAGTGATTATTGAGATAGAAAGTGAAGAAATGGTTGAAGATGGTGGGTTTTGAAAATGGTGGGTTTTGAAGTTACTAGGTTTTGAAAAAGGAAGAAGAAGGAGTTAGATTGACTAAAATACACTTTTTCTTTATTTTAAATGTTGCCACATGTCATAATTCTATGGCTTTCTATCCTTCCTAGCGAAAATTAACTTCCTATTTGATCTTTTCCCATTAAAAGCAATGTATACCGTAGTTTATTCAATATTGTATGTAGGGTAAGCCGGTGCTCTTGTTTTATAGTTGAGGAACCAATATAACGATAAGTTGAAATAACATAACTTTTCGTCAAAAAGTATATCACTTGGCGATTCTGTAAAACTGGTATGAACAACAGAGAATCAAGACAAAGCAATAACAACACCAGAAATAGCGGCAAAAACGTGATGTAAAATTTTTATTACTTATCCAACCCTAAAACATCCAAACCTTCCAAGATCTTACAAACTGTAAGATCAAAAATATGAACAATACAAGATATAATCAACTGATGATCATCAGTTGATTATTAAGAGCGATACAACCATTTAGGTTTTTGGGTGGGTGGGTGGGAGTGAGTGTTTAAGTTTTGGGTGGTGCAGTGGCGAAGTATTGTGGGTGTCCGGGGGTGCACCCGCCCACCTCAATATTTCGGTTAGAAGTGTATAAGTTCCGATTTTTCGTCTGAAAAATTTTAAATTATATAGGATTGTCCCCGGGTTATTTTCCTAAATCGTATATCCTAAATATTTATAAACTTTGTATATAAATGATGGGTAGTTTGGTAAATATACACTTTGTTTTATTTGGAACTATTATTATTTGACCCAACTTGAATCGAATAGCCAACCCGACCTGACCCAGAACTTAACGATAGGAAAAATATTTTTGGGTCCCATCACTTTACGTCCCCTCGAAACTTTTGATTAAGCTCCGCCGGGTGATGTAGTGGGTTTAGGTTTTAGCTTATTGGACACTTGTCATTCTATAAATATTTCTTACACTTTTTATAATTAGGAGTCTTTTTAGAATAACTTAACCCATAAATGCATTATCGTTAAATTCGACGTTTCTCAATGAGTTTTATCTCAAACAAACATAATATTAGTTACATAATATTATAAAAAGTATTGGCTAATAGGTGTGGAGATCGCTAGTTCGATCATTGAACTGAGCGGGTTTTACCTCACCGCATTGTCGTGCCTTCGGGCGAGTGTTCACGGGCTTCGGCCCTAGGTGAGGGTTTTCCCCGATTCGGAGGCGAGTGTATCCCGACGTGGTGAATTTCGCCAGTAGCCCATTTGAAGGATTCGTTGACCGTTCAAGAAAAAGTTACAACACGAGAATTATAAAAAAAAAAAAAAAAAAAAAAAAAATCATCTGGATGCCATGCCACTGCCACATCGCTACAAAGCATTTCCATTATTCCCTATATGTTACTTTAATCCAAAAATTCAAGTTTTAATGCTAAAAAATACAACCAAAAACACCATCCGACAATACTTATCCCCTTTTTTAATCATAAAAAATTCTTCTTCAACTAAAACAACAACTGGCTAGCTAGCGTATTGAATGCGCCTGTGACCAAAAAGTCATCAACGCGACCTGTTCGTTACATTTGCAGCAGCAGCAGCAGCAGACTCAATTCTCAAAATTTCAATCGTAGAGAGAGAAACCTAGAGAGAGAGTGAATAACTGGTGATGCCAATCGGCGACGATAAACCTCCGGTTGACGGCGGCCGGAAAGTTTGGGGATTATTCAAGTCACCGTTTCGAAACAAAACTAGTTACAGTAATACTACTACTGTTGAAGGATCCAACGCTCAGAATAATAATAAAAGCGCAAGTTATGGAGTTTCGTCGCTGATTAGATCTCTGATTCCGATGCGACGTCGTTTACGCCTTGATCCGCGGTCTAAACTCTACTTTCCGTGTATGAATTCGTTTTTATTTGCATATATCATTTCTTGTTTCATGAGATCCAGATGATTTTCAGCTTCTTCTTTTTTTTGTATTATTAGGTTTAGTTGTTTAAACAAAAGATACAAATACAAATACTGAACAAAACCTACGAACCTAAGGTTTTCCTTAACCAGTGGCATTTTCGTAATTATTTTACTCTTAGAGTAATTGTAAAAGTACTCTACAAATGATCGTAATTTTGATCTAGTAGAGTAATTTTGTTGAGTATCGTAATTTTGTAGAGTATTATAATTACTCTACAAATGATCTTGTAGGGTAATTTTGAGCTTGCAGGGAAATTTTGATCTTTGTTGGGAAATTATGAAAATGTCACCGCTTTTTTTTTTAACTTTTTAATGTCTTTCGTACGTTTTGTACTGTACGATAAGGTACAAAACGATAAGATACTTTGTACGGGATCTTTACTCGAGTTGTTTAATAATTGTTTTTTTTTTTTTTGTTGTTATTTGAATTAAGTGAAAAAGAGGTGATACACGATATATTTGTATTTCAGTTAATTTTGATTAGGTTTTAGTTTTATTTTGATACAAGAGTTCCAAAGCTTTTGGCCTTTTGTTACTAGACAATTATTTAAGTTTTATTTATTTATTTATTGTTGTTTTTAGAATTAGATTGTAGGGTGTTAAATGAATTAGAGTGTAAATGAGTTTAGGTATTTGAAGTAATGGTGTGTGGAATGTTTTTACGGTATATTTGAATTTAGATAAGAATGAGGACATGAGGCAATGGTACACGAGTTCTATGTTGTTAGCGTTACATCGTATGATCGTAGTTGTTTAAGAGAGCTAAGATAACAAGTGAATCGATCATATCCTTGATAGTTAATTCACGTGTTCTACAATTAGAACTAAATCGAGTAAAGGCGGGAAAGATCTTTGAGTTTAAAACATAGGCTCGAGATGATTTGAGTTTGTTTTATTTCATCTTATATATACTTACCTTTAATAATTATAGTTGATTCTGTTCTTCAACATTTATATTTACTTCAGGTATATTAAGAATGGTTTTTATTTATCCAAAGAGTTAATTACTGTTTTCGTCCTTGTGGTTTGTCAAAAATCACTATTTCAGTCCAATAGTTTAAAAATTGCGATTTCAGTCCCTATGGTTTCAGTTTCGTAACCATTTCAGTCCATCTCGTAACCATTTCAGTCCCTGTACTTACAGAATAAGTGGATTGAAATGGTTACGAAAGTGAAACCACAGGGACTGAAATGGTTACGAAAGTGAAACCACAGGGACTGAAATCGCAATTTTTAAACTAATGGACTAAAATAGTGATTTTTGACAAACCACATGGACGAAAACAGTAATTAACTCTTTATCCAAATACAATTACACACATCAGGGATATCCCTATGTGGTTGACGATAAATCATTCATATTGTCTTCTTGAACTTTGTAGATGAACCTGGTAAGCAAGTCCAAAGCGCTATTAAGATAAAGAACACTAGCAAGTCTCATGTGGCTTTTAAGGTATGAGTATAAGCTTGTTTAAACCATTGTACTTTACTTGTTATAGAGATCTTCTCTATTAAACAACTTAAGTTTAGGATATCGTAAATCATTAGTTCTGACCTATGTTGTGTGCTGTGTTGCGTTAGTTTCAAACAACTGCACCTAAAAGCTGTTTCATGCGTCCTCCGGGTGCTATTCTGACTCCTGGCGAGAGTATTATTGCAACTGGTAACAATATTTGGCGTATATTACTTGCTAATTTGTTCTTATGAATGCAGCCTCTATTTCTCTCTCTCTCTCTCTCTATATATATATATATATATATATATATATATATATATATATATATATATATATATATAGAGAGAGAGAGAGAGAGGCTAAAGCTAGGTAGAAAACCCTCCATTTTGAGAAAACCCGGGAAGCTCAAAGCTCCCGACTTTTTTTTTTTTTTTGAAAAAAATAACACATGTAATATACATGTTTTTAAGAGTTTTGGGCCAAAAAAAACAAAAAAGCGCCGAAGGAATCTTTTAAAAAAAAAAAAACAAATTTCAGCAAGTTTCAGCCTTTGTTGCCCAACACATGTTAGTCACCCGGACATTGCTGAAATTTGTTTATTTTTTTTAAAAACATCCCTTCGGCGCTTTTTTGTTTTTTTTGACCCAAAACTCTTAAGAACATGTATATTACATGTGTTATTTTTTTCAAAAAAAAAAATGTCGGGAGGTTGGGTAAAAATGGGGGGAGTTTTGAGTTTCCAGAGTTTTCTTAAATTTTTAGGGTTTTCTATATAGCCCAACCCTATATATATATATATATATATATAGGTAGAGGATCCTGTAAAAAGTGGGTCTTTTGTAAGAAGTGTAAGAAATAATCTTGGAATGACAAGTGTCCCTCCTCTTAATTAATTCAAAAGGGTAGATTAGTAATTGTATTTTTTTGTCATTTAATTGATTTACAATATAACTGAAAAAAAACTGACTATGAGAATGTTTAGGGATTGATCACAGTTCACGTCATCTTGTTAACCTTCCGTCATCGTCTTCTTCGAACTCCGATTCAGATCATCTTCTCCGATTTGAACAAAATATATTTAGGGAGTCCAGCGATGCAGGTTAATGTGTATCATAGTGTTTTATTCTGGTGTTCTATTAAGTTGTATGGTGTTATATTCATAGAAGGTTGCTGGGGATTCCAGATAAAACACCATGACTTGAATCATGGCGTGGTGTTTTATCTGGTGACATTGTTCATGGCATAGTGTTTTAAACATCTGGAGACAAAACACCACGCCATGAACAATGTCTCCAGATAAAACACCACGGCATGAATAATGTCTCCAGATAAAACACCACACCATGAACAATGTCTCCAGATAAAACACCACGCTATGAACAATGTCTCCAGATAAAACACCACGCCATGAATAATGTCTCCTGATAAAACACCATGACTTGAATCATAGATGTTTAAAACACCACACTATGAACAAGGTCTCCTGATAAAACACCATGACTTGAATCTGGGAATGTTTTGTATTTATAAAACACTACGCCATGAACAATGTCTCCAGATAAAACACCACGCCATCAACAATGTCTCCAGATAAAACACCATGACTTGAATCTGCGATTACGTTTTAAAAATCTGGGAATGTTTTAAAGTATGAAGAAATTCGCTGATTTTTTTTTGGAGATTGATGGCGGTTACATATAATTCGCTGATCTTTAGGAGTTTGATGGGTGGTTTTGAAACGGTTACCATATTTGAAATGTTGGAAAAGTCACTATTGCCCTTCAATTTTACAAAAGCCCCTTCTAATTAAAACACAATTTACACTTTAATACCCTATTGATCTCAACCATTAGATCAAAGATCCAATGGCTTAAAACACTTCTTACACTTCTTACACTTTGGACACTTTTTACCATATCCCTACCCTATATATATATATATATATATATATATATATATATATATATATATATTATTACTTACTAGTTCACTTCTGGTTTTATCAATGATAGTTTTCAAGTTTGTGGAACCTCCGGAAAACAATGAAAAACCGATAGACCGAAAGAGAAAAGTTAAATTTAAAATCATGAGTCTGAAAGTGAAAGGAATGATGGACTATGTACCCGAGCTAGTAAGTCGCACACACACACCCTTTTGAGATATATTCTTACATACAAACATATACATACATATGCAAATATTTGTATACACCAGCAAAGGATCCACCTTTTATGGATGCTAATTAAACTTGTGTTTTCACTCAGTTTGATGAGCAAAAAGATCTAGTAACTGTTGAGCAGATACTGCAAGTTGTTTTCCTAGACGTGGCACGTCCAAGCCCGGTAAGTTTTCTAATATGCATACGCGATACAAGTTTTAAACCTTATTTTGGATATCCACTTGCTTGAGATTGTTTTACTGCACCATCTTAATTGCTGACATTATACAAGGCACTGGAGAAATTGAAGCGCCAGATAGCCGAGGCTGAGGCCGCCGTTGAAACCCGCAAGAAACCTCCGGAAGACACCGGGCCAAAGATTGTTGGTGATGGACTTGTCATAGATGAATGGGTGAGTCACTGTACAGACAGGTCGGCGGGCTGGGTTAGAGGTGTACAAATCGGTTTTTTTTGAAAACCGGTTACGGTTATTAACCGGACCGGTTTTTTTCGTTCAAAACAAAAACCGGTTTTTTTAATAACCGGTTTCGGTTACTAACCGGTTTTTCAAGTCCAAAACACTAACTGATGTAACCGGTTGGGACCGGTTTTTAACCGGTTTTTTACCGGTTTTCTTAAAACCGGTTTCGGTTAGTAACCGGTTTTTGGGATAAATAATAGTAACCGGTCACCAACCGGCGGTTCGGTTATAAAACCGGCCCGGTTATAAAAAAACCGGTTAAAAAAAAACCCGGTTTCGGTTTTTTTTCCGGTTTCGGTTCTAAAACCGGTTTTTTTGTACACCTCTAGGCTGGGTAATGGGTTAGTTGAACAAACCGAACGAACACGAACAAGACCTTGTTCGTGTTCGTTTGTTAAGAAATATATGTGTTCACGAACTGTTCATGAACACTTAACGAACGAGATTTTATGTTCGTGTTCGTTTGTTAAGGAAATGCTGTTAAGGAAATGCATGAACGTGTTCGTTTGTTAATTTTAGGCAACGAACGAAAACGAACATTGATGAACACAAATGGAAACAAACGAACACAGACAAGCGTTCAAGAACAAAATATAAAATACATCGAATATTTTATCTGTCGGAATTTTGAAGTATTTAAATAAAATATAAAAATTAAAAACACTAATGAACTATGGAACACAATCAAACATGAACAAACATTTACTGAACGTTCACGAACATAAATGAACGAACGCAACCTCTGTTCATGTTTGTTCATTTAACTAAATGAACGAAATTTCTTGTTCGTGTTCGTGTTCGTTTGTTTTATAAACGAACAAACACAAATGAACTTTCCGCCGAACAGTTCACGAACGGTTCGTTGAACGTTTGGTTCATTTACCGCCCTAGGTTGGCCTGTAAACATTTTTTTTTTGTTATGAAAGTACTCATTCGTATATGATATTCCTTGCAGAAAGAGCGACGGGAGAGATACCTGGCTCGACAACAAGTTGAAGGAGACGACTCGGTATAATAATGAAATATTTCTTTTTTCTAAAATGTACAATGATGTGGATTCTGTTTATGTTGTTTCTCATTGTAAAAAGCTTTCCATTGTTGAATCTGTAAGATGAGAGGTAGATTACTACACGTATATAACTACGCCGGTTGGTGGTTACATGTAGGAGGTACAAGTCAAAACAACGTAAAGTACTGTTTGGACTTGCACCCGACGGTTCCATCAACAGGTAGAAGAACCATAATTCTCTTGTGTGATTGGCAATCTGTATGTTTTGTATGTTATAAGAGTTATCTTAGCATATGGTTCATGGAGCCGTATGAAACGAATTCTCAAGTACGCCTTTTGGGTGAGGAAATATTTGCTGATTCCAGCCATGTAGCTGCTAGTTGCTAGAAACCGTTCAAAACCAAAACCACGATCCAACGGCTTTTGGGTTTTGTGAAAACCGTTAATCTCTGTTTATCGAGTTTAAAGTTTCTCCCTTTATATACATGCCTCATTTCTTGAAACTATGGTTTCAAACGGGTCAAACAAGACGGATCAAAGGGAAAATATGAGTTATTTAGGACCAGTCTCCTGGACCCTGCTTGAAACTATGGTGTCAAACGGGTCAAACAAGACATATAAACCTGAACATGACGCGTGTAATTGTGAGTCGACACAAACACGCTTAGTTTGACCTGACTTTTTTATGTTACTGTTCTAAAGTTTTAATTTTATAAAGAAAAACATAAATGTCTGTAAAACATTTTGTTCTTCTTGTACATTTCTTTTTTACTTGTGTTTTAAAATAAAATATCAAATCATTTTGAGTTGTAATATAAAATACACAAATTTTTATCAATATAAGTGGGATAACATGGGAACTAATCAGGGTTACTGGAGATCTTCAGCAAAGCTTATCGGTGAGTTCGACCTGAATTGGAGCCGAATATGAGTAGGTTGCTCTCAAACTCATAAATTTCGTGTCATGTTGAAAGTTAACACCCTTAGAATTCCGTGTCATGAAAAAAGATTATTTTCTTTTTTACGTGGGTTTTGTTTACGTTACGACTTATCTACTCTTTTCTACGATAATGTTTTACGTTTTGATCTAAATTTGGTGACTTGCAACGCGCGTACATGGTTCAACATTTTTTGCATTTAGTTTTTGTTCGGTTTAACGGTATCGTCGCAACATGCAGGTCCAAAAAACTAGCTATAAATAGATATGCAAGTTTAATTTCATATAAATATATTTTCAAAAATAGTTCAATATTAGTATTGATTTTATAATTAGGAGCTTTGAGTCTTTGACGATGATTTACCGAGAGAGATCCTTTTTTATTTGTGAAAAAAGAAAATACGATATCATATCTTTTATAAATACAAATTAAAATAAACTAAAGAAATTACGGCCTTGATTCTATTCTAAGAGAAAAGTAAATTGCATGTTGGGGGGGGGGGGGGGGGGTAACCCTAAATCGTCATCAAGGAGACACGTATTAGGACACTTGGTAATTTCTAATCAAGTTTATAACTAAAATCATCATCAGAGAGACGTTTTAGAACAACTGAGAACTTATAGTCAACAACTGGCAATCCCTACTCAATTTACAACAACTAATACAAGTGGTACTAAGTATATATGCACAATCAACGGCAAACCCTACTCAATTTACAACAACTAATACAAGTGGTGCTACATATATATGCACAAAATAACAACACTGAAAGCAGTACAACCACATAATGCACTACAATGTTATAAATTCATAATATATAAATATGAAATACAAGGTAAAAACGAGTTTGACTTTGTTTGACCTCTTTGCTTAAGCACTTTAATAGCGTTTACTTTTTTAAGCACACCAAGGATGCTAGATTTTATTCTTGTTTGAACTTTGTCTTTGGTTAATTTATTAAAACAAGAGTATTAATACTTTATCACGTCTCATTAGCTTGTCTTCACCCCCATTTCCTAAACATAAATCGACAAATCCATTTTGAATGCTTCTTAATTGTATCACATAGATACATAGATTATGATACCAATTTGAATATCTTTGTTATACCTTTTATAAGAGTCAAAAGCAACTTACTTTATTAATAACCGAATAACACATCGTACAGACCGTTATTTCTATAAACATGAGGTTTTGAATACATCCACAATTTAGCATGTATTTCCATCTTTATCAGAAAGAAACACTTATTGGTCGGATCATATCGTTCATAGGTCGAGTGACTTCAAATCTTCGATTATATTCCATCAACACAAATCCATTCGCCCACAAATAGCTTGTGGCAGTTCAAATTCGGGTTGATGTAATCGAAGAATCCAGAGCTCAACTTGAACTTCTGAGCGATGCTAAAGCACGAATCTCCACTTTGCACGCCGACAACCGACGTACAAGCAGGATCTCTTCCTAATAAACCTGAAAATCGTCATATTGTCAATTAATGTAAAAGATTCATTTCAACAACTTTTTCAAAATAGTATGTACACTACATCATTATTTGTGACAAAAGGTTTAGAAGTTGGTTTAGTAGGTGTATGAATTAGCTGTTAAAAACGAAAAGAAAACTAACGACCATTTTCTTGTAAAGGGAGCTTTTAAATGTAGGACTTACCACGAGGAATAATTCTGCCTTCGGTTGTTATCATGATACCCGCGAAAACAAACATTAAAAACATGCAAATGATTGTTTTATTGTCGACCTTAGCCATTGTTTTGATGATTATGTTGTTTGTGGAAGTTTGAAGCTAGAGATGATTACACTTTGATAAATGTTAACCTATTTATAGGATCATAACCTACATGGAACCAACATAAGAACCAAAACATAGAGGGTTTATCCTTGTTTGAGCTTTGTCTCGATAAATTGATGATATAAACAAGAGAAACATCGTTATGCATTGTGTCTCATTAGTTTGTCATTAACCCCACGGTCTTAACATGAAATGACAAATCTATCTGGGTCGAATGTTTTTTTTTTCTATTTGGCCTAGCGACCTGCAACACGGGCAGGGCGTAAAACTAGTGTAAGATAAAACTTGAATACTAATCGGGTTTATATTGGTTTATCACGCCATAATATAATTAACATGTCTTATAATTAACATATCTTGCAAGAAATGAACCATTCACTTTTCTACAAACAAAAGAAAATGGCATAAATATATTGTTAATACCTATTTCTTCTATTTTTTTTTTAAATGACGAAGTAGTTTATTTGTATAACCTACGCATAACACATGTGTGATGGGGTTTGTAAGGATGGCCCAATTTTTTTTTTTTTTTTTTAAATTTGTGTAAAGCTTGGATGTGAAAGTTGAACCACATTTCTTATACGTGAAAACTGTGTGAAAATATATGGCACCTACATAACAGTTTACATAGGGTGTGGAAAATAAAACCACAATAGGGAAATAATAATAATAATGTGAAAAACATAAACACAAGAAAAACTTAAAACAATATAATATTTTATTTTAAACAATGGCCATTTCTAAAGAAAAAAGTTCCAATGTTATTCTTGTAACTGTCTTGTTCAACATGGCCATTTAAATGATTAAGCGGTTATGTCATCTCATTATCAATCGAATAGAATAATATATATTTTCAAATTGCAAATATGTTACTCTTATTATGCATGTATTGAACAATTGTCTTTGCATGTTTGTTTGGTAATTAATTATAGTAGTATTGATGTTTGTTTTTTATATCATTGGCTATATCGATTATCATAATCGATGTTTAACAATGTTGTTTTGGTTTAATTATGTGCTTGGCGTCATTATAGGCTATGGCTTCTATAAAAGAGAGTTATAATTAGCACATCAAATGCATCTCGATTTTCAAACATTATACAGATAACGTACAAGATCCACACTATAATGACTAAGATCAATAATAAAGCATTCGTCTACATGCTTTTTGTCGTTGTTCTTGTGGGTATCATCACAACAACCGCTCTAGGTAAATCATACATGTATATAATCAATCTTAAAGTCCATAATCCTTCATTAATTTATGGTTTTTTTTCACTTCAAATTCAAAATGTTGGTTTAACCTATGCCTAAAATGATGAGTAGAGTCATTTATCTCACTTAATATTATGATCTTTTTTCAGATCTTCCAATAACGACCCCTATCTGTGCGTCTGTTATTGGTGTGAAAAGTGGTGATACTTGTTTTGACATCACTAAAAAGTTCGGGCTGAGCTCTACACTCTTCAACTTCATCAACCCAAATTTGAATTGTGACAAGTTGTTTGTTGGTGAATGGATTTGCATTAAAGGAATCTGAATAAAATCTTCAAAGTTATGACTCATAAATGATCCAAACAATAAATTGTACTTTCAGCAACTTAAATGTATGTTTATGTGATGTTCGAGTAGATAACAATATTGGCTTGGCTTTGTAATATTGTTTTTTCTGGTCTTTAATAAATAAGTTGCTTTATTTTATTCTTGAAATTAAGGGGTATATACTCATGTACAAGAATGTATATCATATATATCTTCGCTACAATTCTTTAATCATTTCAAAATCATATGATTTATTCAAAAGTTAGTAGACTCTTATTTAAATAGTTGGACATATGAAAACATGGAAAAAACGTCTATACTTACAAAAAACACAAGTTGATCAGTAACGAGTGAAGTTACAAGGCCTAGAAGCACCGCGTAAGAAGGTCTCAATGCGCCGGATCATGTGACAAATAACTATAGTCGGTTTGGCCCAACTATCGGTCCATAATTCCATCAATTAAGGCTTCAATTTCGTCAGCCGAGCTTTACCACACCCCCCCCCCCCCCACAATTTTAGCATTTCCGTATTCTTTTTAGTGTAAAATGCATAGATCGCATATTGCCTTAAATTACGTGTGTTTATATCTTTAATTTTATGTTACACTTTGTTAGTTAACAGAAAAATTATCAATTTTAAAATTCCCTACACCCATGTGATGATTTGATTATTCATATTTATATTAGTTTCCTTTTAAAATTTGTCTATGATTAATTTTATGCTTCCTCTCTGTCTTTCAATTTTTAGCAAGCTTTTTTTACATTTAAATACCACCAAATTTTTATACTTGCAAGGATTTAAACGTACATCATTTTCTTGAGGGAAAAAATTATATCACTGGATCACTATAACATGTCAACTAGCAAGGCTAGCCAACATGCTTAAAGATATAATCATCTGATTAACGGGGTCGTCCCTGAGAAATCAGGATCCTAGGAAAATAGAAATAATGGGCCCCTAAAATATAATCGCACCCCTTGATTTTCGAAGTCATCCCTACTTCGCTAATCGCTAAGTTTAGAGTTCGCCCAACTTCAATCTTTTAATCGTACAATTGTAGTCTTTTTTTCAAACGTCAGGTCATCAGCCATACCCCTTCATCCCACTTCAAACCTTCAATCGTTAATCGGCTACTTTTATTTAGTTGGGTTGAAAAGTGTAGTTTAAAACATCTAGGCTAATATGTTTAGTTGGGTAAATGGGTTTAATTGAAATATGAGTAATGAGTTCAAGTTATTTTGTTTTTCACACTAAGTATGTAAGAAGGTTGATGTACTGCAAAGTACATATGTTTATAGTGTATATTTTGGTCAGTTTTCAGTCGTTTAGAGTCTAGTTTAGGTTAGAATTTCGATACTGCTGACGTTAAGCTTTGATTTCAGGTCCGTAGCTTAAAGTGATGAAAAACGAGTAAAACCGAGCAGTTTGGAAGAAAACCGGGATTCGTACGCGCGTCGGAGAAGCTGGAAGTCGGAATGGAATAAAAAAATAATAAAAATCAAGAAGGGAGGCGCAGCGTGACGCGACACCCCCTTGGCGTCACGCGAGGGTCTGGATTTCCGGGAAAAGTTGTTGCCTAGCTAGGGTTTTGAGGAGATTTCCAAGAAACTGAACAGATAACTCCAATTTCGAATCAAGAAACCCTAGGGCGAATTTTGAAGGAGATTTTGAGTATTTTGGAGTGCCTTAGCTTGCGGGAATCATTCGGTTGAAGCTTGGAGCGTGAAAGTGAAGATTGTTCGGGTTTTATCTCCCGGTGTTCTTTAATTTCGTGTTTTCAATACTTTCCGATGAATTCTTGTTTTGAACTTGCTTTGTTTATTTTAGACATCATGTTTCTTGGCTAAACCCTAGATACTACCTAGACAAGATGATAGTTTAATTAAAGTTTGGATCTTTTAACGGTTTTTATTGATTGATTATGGATTGATTTATGAAAGTAAAGTGTTCTAGATTTTCTGATTTGGTGCGTGTGCGTATTTACTTTTGATTGTGGATTGTTTACTGTTTCACATAGATTTTGGTGGATGTCTTTCACATAATAGATCTGTGTTGATTATTTGCATCCTTGCGGGTTCGGGTGATCTTTGGGTAAATCGGCCGATAGCCTTAGAAACAGTAATTAAAATACAATTAGAATTAAATATTCTCCTTAACTTGTCGCTGAGAGGCTCGAGTTCGTTATTAGGTCTCGGTGCAGTATATAGCTAAAATAGATTTTGAGAGAAGTCGACTTTAGTTCCCTAATTGCATTTGTGTCTAGTAAACCAAGTCAGAACCTAGAATTGTCTTAGATTGTCGCGCTGAGAGGTAGATAGTCGTATTCGGGCACTTTTAGAGTCGTTAGAGGACTGAGAGGAAGTCTAACAGTCGGTATACACAACAGCCTTGTAGGGTTTCCTAGGTTTCTTCCTGAGAAGGGTCGGGAAGTCTTAGCATTGAAATACCTTAAGGTTTAGTATTTTACGATCCCGGCTCCATACAACAATAATACCGTTAGAAGTCCATTCATAGTTAAACTGGATTCAAGTCTAGGTAGTTGTTAATCTCATCTGAATTAAACCCTAGTCTTCGTTCGTGTCTTAGTTTAATTTCATTTTAATTGCAATTTTAGGATTTTAGTAAAAACCCCCCTTAAAACACAATAATTGTTTAATCGTGTCAGTGTCTAGTCTAAATAGAGTCGTTAACGTAATTCATTAGAGTCCTTGTGGGTTCGACATCCGGACTTACTTTTCTGTGCTAGAGTCGACCGGTTCACTTGCCAGTGAGTAGTTTAGTCAGGTTAGAGAGTCTAGATTTTTATTACTTGAGTCTTAATTTAGGGTAATTTTAGTTTATTTAGTTGAACTACTTTTTCCACATCAAAGGTGTTTCTCCTTTTATGCTAGATTTGTGTTTATTTGTTCAAATTATCAGTAGAATTAATAATACATCATCCCAAACACGTTATGTCTTTTCTATATGTCATTAACAGATCAATACTAAGTTCAAGCAACAATAAGATATTGTAACACCTCGAAAAATTTCCGTCCAATAATGTATTGACACGTGTCATAAGGTTCCGGTATGTGAAAATATACTTTAGAGGGACTAAAGTTGACAAACAGTGAAAACTATGGAACGTAAGGGTCCAAAGTGTCAACAATGGATAAATAGACTCTATGATAACCCTACATAATGTTTATAACCTTAAACGAATGGATCATGGATCATACGAGGCGGAAAATACACAAAAGTGAGGAATTACAAACTATAGGGGCTAAAAGTGTCAACATGTTGAATTTATACCTCTGAGTGAACTTTTGGCAGACCCAAAGCATTGTAATGCTAAAATATACTCACTAGAATATGTGGTAAAAATTTCGTGAAGTTTCGTTATCGTATGAGAAAGTTATGGCCAAAACCGTACTTGAGGGGTTAAAAGCGTCAACGTCGAATTTCATGGCTTTTCGGTTGAGCGCAAAGTTATCCGAGGACATTACCATGTTGGTAAATGTCCCAAGGTTCTTAAAAACCAAGTTTGGGGGTTTACGAGTCAAAATAAGTAGCCGAAACATCGCGTGCAAGGACAGGGACCAAAGCTGCCAAGTTTGAAAGAAGTTTGACAGCAGCAGACCTCAGGCGACCCGCCTGGACAGACCCAAGCGGGCCGCGTGACCCTATCAGATGCAGTTTTCGCGAAAATGGGTATTTTGGGTCCGAATTTGAAGTGTAATACAGCTGGGATCACCTCTCTTTTGCTCCAATAAGAATGCTTGCATGCCTAAGCTACTGTGACCTCCCTTTATCATCTGAATTCACCATAAATTGATCAAAAGCTTTCATTTCTTTGGCACTTGCATTGTGATCAAGAACACTAGCAATTGCAAGAACTCTCAAGACTTCTCCAGGAGCTTTCTGATCATCAAGGCAGACTCCAAGTGCTTGCTAGGCTTCGTTAGGACCTTGGTAATCCTTTACATCATTCTGTAATTCGTTCTAGCATAGATTAATTGCTAAAAGTCAAACCGTTGTTCTTATAATTTGACTTTTCGATTAAACGAGTTTGACTCTGTCATTTCTCAAATTGAAACCACTGATATGTTGGTATTTATGTGGGAAACAAACCCTCAAAAGGGTATTCTCTGATTCCCACTTATTGCATGCTAATTGTCGAGTCAAAGACGTTCTTAAAAAGTCAACAGAAATCGTTTTTGCGAAAAATAGCTTAAATGGTAATGTAGATGACATGCAATCAGTTTGATCATCAAAAATAAGTTATAATGAATATAAGAAGGTGTTTTCAACTCGACAATCTTTAGTATAAAAACGAATCGGAACCGAAAGTCTTGTAAAACGACTTTTTCGTAGACTATCGATTCGGATCCGTGCATGCATGTTTGAGATCTGTATTGGAGTGTATTTTAGACCATTTTTATTTTAGTATAACTTTCTGGAATTTTTATATCTCGAGTCTATACTTAGCCGATTCATTTGCATGTTTCCGATTTATGCTTAAAGTTGACTATTTTGCCCTTTTTGATATAAAACGTGATTTTTGGAAAAGTGAAAGAGTAGAAATCTTTATTTCTAATATATAAACTTGCACCGAAAATTTGAGATCAGTTAGTGGTCCAGATTTTGAGTTATGGCCGATATCGTAAAACTATATCTTAAAGTTACATAAACGGCGCATTTAGCGTATAACCTATTTCAGGCCACGTTTTGATATAAAACTTTTTACCCACTGATGTTATATATTATTTTGGGATTTTTGATGATTTTTATTTAATTTTTGGCTGATCGTATCATAGATCGCTTAGTCGATTCGGTTAATGCCGGTTTTGACCATTTAAGCCATAAAATGAGTTTTACACATTCTTTTGACCCCAAATCTTTTTCTACTGATTTTATTTGTTAAATAAATTATTTTAAGCATTCTGGAAATATAAAAATCTCAGCTTTCCTTTGAAAACCCGGAAACGGCGTTAAATCGCATTTTAAGCGTTTTTAGCATATAGTAGGCGTTATACTCATTTTAAACATATAAGACTCATACCTACTGATGTAATTAGTATATTTTCATATAATAACAGTAAGTATAAATGTTTGAACTCAGATTTCCAGTTTTGGCAGTTTTAGCCCTTGTGAAATTACTAAAATACCCCTACGGTGCATAGTTTGATTTTAAATGATAAGTTTTGTATACGGGTCATACTCTACTGTTATAATATATCAAATGAAGTATATTTACTGTATAAATCAGACCCGTAACTCAGATTTCCAATTTGACTCTTTTATAATCTTTTAAATGACCAAAATGCCCTTAGGAGGTGTAAATTGAGTTTAAAATCATTCGGGGCATAATAGAACATAACTTACTGATATTATATCATAATTAAAGCATATTATCTCAGGGAACTTGCATTTGACTCTTTTGGCTACCCGTAACGCCCTTTTAGCGTTCGGTTCGGTTTACGTAACTAGTTTGCGTAAATTGACCGAAACGGGTCAAACGTTATCATTTTTATCTCAAAATCCAGAATGTATTTAGTATACCCATATTATACAAGTATTCAAACTTGTCGGGTCTAAATCACATTCTATCCGGTCTTTCGCTTAATCGTGCGCTTGTACCGTATCGTCCTTAAAACTAACCGGTCAAAGCTTAGGCTTAAATAAAAGACCCGTTAGGAATCTAATAGGTTATTATAAACCTTTGTTCCAGATTAGGAGGCCCAGTAAAAGCTATCCACACTTACCAATTGTGATTCATACTTGCTCAGGTAAATACATTTTGACTTATTTTCCCTATACGGGCTTGGGGTACGGTATATAGAATACCGCTTGATCGAGCGCACAAATCCTGCGCCCTTGGGGTGTACAGTCTTGAATAGTTTGTTCGACTCGTTTAAACAGTTTTGTTTTACTTTAAGGGTTTGGGGGGTTATTGACCGTGTCCCGGATATCCTTGGCATTATCTTACGAGATGGCCACGACCAGAGCACGGGGTGTAGGCGTACACCCGACGTGTATAACTCTTTAATGTGGTGTGTCATTTAATCTTTAGCCCGGACAGCAGATCCCGGGCCACCAAATGTACGAGTAGCATGTAATTCGTTCACAAGTTTATATTGCATAATTATCCCAAGTTAATAAAAATATTTATGCCTTGTGCATTTAAATCAATTTTCAATCATTTTCAAAATGAGTCAGTTGATTTGTATTTACCAGTGTAAACTGACGTATTTTTCCCAAAAGGTTAAGTGCAGGTACTAAACGAACTAGGCTGGCTGTTTTCCTAAGAGCGTCCACTATAGTCTCGCAAGCTCGGACGACAAATAAACTGTTGAACAATTTATCTTATTTTATTGATCCGCCTGTGGATCCGTTTCAACTACTTATGATGTTTATTATTACATTTTAAATAAAGTTGAAATGAATCTATTTCTGCTTCCGCTGTGCATTATTATATTGTGTTGTTTGTCTATGACGATGCCAACCACGTCACTGTACCCCACACCGGGCCCACCGGTGACACGTGGAGATCGGGGTGTGACAGATATACCATCCATCATTTGCTTAATTACTTTATATATACCTTTCTAAGTTTCCAAAATCCAAGTTCTTGACAATAGGGGGGTTTATCGAATCGAATATCGAATTTTTGAATTATTCGAATAATTTTTATTTTCCCTTAAATTCGAATTCCAATCGAATTCGAATAAATTCGATTTGATTCAAATTCTTTTAAAACATGTAAAAAAACTATCAAAATGAAACATAAATTTTAAAGCAGCCATAAAGCACGATATCACATTAAAAAATTCAAATAATGTACCATAAGTCTAAAATTCCAAACGATAAGTCGGGAATAATCACTCAATATTACAAGTTAATATATTTAGGGTTAGAAATCTATTGATAGATTTGTTTACTTAGGTTTTAGTTATGGGTCATGTAGTGGGTTTGGTAATAGGTAATATTAATACTTGGAATAAATTTAGAAAATAATTTATACTATAGCCCAATAAAAGTTATATATGTATTATATATAAAAATAAGTAATAACAAATAAGAAATGTATAATTTTTATTTAAATTTCGATCGAAACGAATTTGAAATTGTAACTTCGTATTCGATTTTCTTGACTCAGATTGAATGGAATTCGAATTCTTATAATCTCAACGAATTTATCGAATTTCGAATTTTTCAAATTTGAAACGATTTCTGAACATCCCTACTTGACAAATAATTCAAATGCCATTAGTTGTATTATGTGTGTATATATACATATTGAAAGAGATCTGATACTAATAATTTATTGTATTATGTGTCATTACTAATGTTTTTTAATTAACTTTTAAAAGTTTTAAATAAAAAATAGAATACAAAGTGGTGAAAAAAATAAATGAAAGAAAAGAAAGAATATTGGGCTGATAGAATTGTAACATGTGAGAGAGCTAGTTACTTATTTAATAAGTAGATTAATTAGAAAAATTAAATAAATGGTAAAATTTACCCCAACAATTTTCTGAAAAATTACAGTAAATAAAATATTAGTGGTCTAAATTAACCCCAACAATTTTCTTTTCAAAAATTATATATTTAAAAGGTTACACTTGGTATTAAAATTCAAGAATTATATATATAAAAGGTTACACTTGGTATTAAAATTTAATTAATATACCAGTATGACCATATTAACTATTTATGTGCAAGTTGATGAAAACTCATAATATCAATTAAATGATTGAAGTTTTTTTTATACATAAAAAATGTCTCAGATTTAGATTTTTGGTATGCTAATCTACAATTACAAAAATCCATCATCCTAGTGTCAAGTTTTTGTGGTACTCCAATTACAGATTTACTTACAGCCACCATCTCAGCTTATGCATCTACAACTTAACTGGATCCTAAACTGACGACCCATGGGTCGTCGTCTTCATTTACCATGTCGTCTTTAGCAGTAGCTGAATGTCTCACCTATTTGCACAACCGCGAAGTGGGAATACAACAAAAGCTTCAAAAATTATGCCCAACAAAACAAAACAGCTTTCTTCAACCCTTGAATACACTTAGGGATTCCTGTGATGAAATAGCTTTGTGATTGCTCTGCGTTCACAATCCTACACATGAAAAAAGTTAAAGATTATTATAGGAGTTAACTTTCGTTTTGCTCCCTGTGGTTTGGTCATTTTAACGGTTTTGCTCCAATAGTTTAAAAATAGCCATTTTCCTCCCTGATTTTTCGAGTTTGTCGCCAGTTTGCTCCCTGACACTAACTCAATTAAAACGTTCAATTAAAAGTAGGGGTATTTTGGTAGTTTACTCTCTGGCTCTAACTCAATTAAAACGTTTAGTTAAAAGTCGCGGTAGTCGTGGTCGGGTGGTAGTTGCAGGTGGTGGTGGATGGTTATGGATGGTGGTGGCCGGTAGAAAGAGTGGTTGGAAAGATGGGGGATCAGAAAAGGATTACTTATATACATGTAAATAAACAAGTTATAGGTTGTTTATGTATGTGAAAAGATATAAAATTACCAAAATACCCTTCTAGTTAATGGATTTTTTGGATGGAGTTAGAGTTGGGGAGCAAAATGACGATAAGTTAGAAAAATCAGGGAGGAAAATGACTATTTTTAAACTATTGGGGCAAAACCGTTAAAATGACCAAATCACAGGGAGCAAAATGGAAGTTAACTCTTGTTATAATAAGCAAACACAAGTGACAAGAGGAAAAAGAACATATTTAAAAGAGTAAACTTCCGTTTTGCTCCCTGTGGTTTGGTCATTTTAACGGTTTTGCTCCAATAGTTTAAAAATTGTCATTTTCCTCCCTGATTTTTCTAACTCATCTTCATTTTGCTCCCAGCATCTAACTCCATCAGGGAGGAAACTGACGACAAAAGATTAGGGAGCAAACTGGCGACAAACTCGAAAGATCAGGGAGGAAAATGACTATTTTTAAACTATTGGAGCAAAACTGTTAAAATGACCAATTTACAGGGAGTAAACGGAAGTTTACTCTATTTAAAAACATAGAGTAAAATGTCATTTTCGTCCACGAGGTTTGGCCACTTTCGCGACTTTTGTCCAAATGTTTGTTTTTTCGGCATCGGGAACCAAAAGGTTTGAAATCTTGCCATTTCCACTTTGGACGAAAGTCGCAAAAGTGGTCAAACCTCAGGACGAAAATGACATTTTACTCAAAAACATATCTTAAACTTGATTATTTGTATATAATAGATGTGCTTGTAAAACCTTGTAGAGACAAATTACCTTAAACATATGTAGCACAAATGGTTTATCAGGGTTCGTCCGTTTCAACTTTAAGAAAGCATATCCAAAGCTTAATTGATCACGTGACGTAAACCGATCAACTTCATTAAACCAAAGACATGAAAATAAGTTTGACATTGGAGTATGCGCCCTAACAATAACAGAACCTTCCGGAACATCTGCAATCACAAATACAGAACGAATTAATATCCTAAATCGAACTTTTTGAATAACAGTCTCCAAAATATGAAATAAAATAAAATAAAAATATAAAATACCAGTGACACGCACAGCTAGGAAGAGGTTTATTCGGGTCAGAAGGGTCAAACTTATGAAGACCATCAGACTGATAAAACAAAAACTGTTGGTCGATTGCTGTGTGATTGTATTTATTTAAGCGTTTATTTTGTTGTACTTCATCCCACACACAATGACGAGTGTAATGGTTGGAAATTGCATATTCTGCGTTATTCCGCCATAGAAAATATTCAATTAGCAGCATTGGGTCTGTATGAAGCCTCAGCTTGCTATCAAGCCAAATGGAATACCTGAAAACAGTAATTACTAGAATTTAAACGACCGTCTAAATTTTACGAAGAAGGTGTTTGGATGTGCTTTATTAAATTGGTTATATGATTATTGTATCTTTTTTTTTTCCGTAAGCTGCCCTAATTTATATACTGATTCAGGCTATCTGATTTTAGGGGTAAAAAACACGGTTTTGGTCTTTTGGATATAGGATTCATACCAGTTATAGGGTTGCAAAGCTGATTAATTAAGAAATTCATGGGTTTGGGTTTAGCCTAAACAGGTTCGCGTCAGTTTCAGGTTGAACCCGTTTAGCTAAACGGGTCAGGTTCATGTCGAACCCGATCGGTTGGTAGGTTGACCCATTTAACCCAGTTATATTATATTTTACCTTTTTCAAATTGTTTATATGTTATAAGGTAAATTGGTTGGGCATTTTATGCCATGATTATTATAACATAAAACAAAAATCAACATAAGATTTATAATTAAAATGTAATTGTTAAGTAAACATTTATACCTTTTTTGTTAAATTTTAAATTTAACGTACATAAGCAAAAAAAATAATAAATAAATAAATTGGGTCAAACAGGTCATTTCAGGTCAACCGGCGAATATTCGTGTCGTGTTCAGGTTCATATGTCTAATAAGATTTTCGGGTATGGGTCGTATTTCGGGTCAACCGTCAACCCACGAACACGACCCATTTCACACCCCTAATGTATTAAAAGAACTTTTTAACAAATAGCTTGTAAAAAACATTGCATTATAATAATGATTGTCATGTGATAAATTTGAAGGCTTCATAAAAACTTAAAAGAAATGCCGCTTTGACATTTTATCTACTATTTCATCAAATAATCAAAAATTGCCACTCTATATTATGTGACCATTACCACTTCAAACAGCATAAGCACAACACGTTTTAGTTTATTGATTATCCGATTCTAACTATTCAATATAACATAATCAGTTTCAAAACACCCCATAAGATAAGTTGATAGTTTCAGGATCACCTGGCTGACGGGAAGAGACGATGAGACAAAAATTTCGGCACTTTTCCGGTTTTCCTCATGTCGTCATATGGTAGATTGCTTACGACAACCATCCTCCATAACCCGATAAATCTTTTTTCATCGGGAATACTTCCCTCCTTTGAAAGTTTTACAAGTGTTTCCTTGTCAACAAACATAATGAAACACACGTTCTCCTTTGAGAATTGACTGATCTGCAAGGTTATATGATAATCACAAAGAGTGAAAAGATTACCGAACTATCCATTCATTAAGTGGTAGAGTAAAGTACCTGGATGGTCCTTATGGTTTACCAAAATCTTGTATTTGATCCCTAGCTTTCCAATCGTACACAGATGGTCCTTGTGGTTTGCACTTTGTAACACATTTAGTCCCCAGCCAACAAATCTAAAGGTTTTAGCAAATCAAAGTTAGGGACTAAATGTGTAACAAAGTGCAAACCGCAGGGACCATCCGTGTACTTTTGGAAAAAGCTGGGGACTAAATGCGTTACAAAGTGCAAACCATAGGAACCATTTGTAGACTTTGGGAAAACTAGGGACCAAATACAAAATTTTGGTAAACCACAGGGACCATCCGTGTAGGCGTGTACTTTACTCTTAAGTGGTACAACAAACAAGCAAGCACCACGAAATCACAGTATTTAAGTACCAATAGGAGACCTTTTGACGCAAACTCGTACGTTAGTAATTGCTAGAGGTGGCATAATGGTTGGGTCAGGCAATTCGGGTAAAGGGTCAAACGGGTTCAGGTCAAAACAGGCATCTTTCTGGTACGGGCCAAAACTGCCGGGGTCAGGTTGGTTTGACCCGCAACATTTCCTGTTCAAAATTCTTTTTTACATTTTTTATAAATTATTACTTTGTCAAATTGATTTAGAGTAAAATGCCATTTTGTCCCGGAAGTTTGGCCAATTTTGCGACTTTCGTCCAAAGGTTTGTTTTTCTGCATTTGGATCCAAAAGATTTGAAATCTTGCCATTTTCATCTGGCTCGTTAACTCCATCCATTTTTTCGGTTAAGTTTAAGTCAGGGGTATTTTCGTCTTTTTTGTTAACTTAAAGAGCAATTCGATCTTTTCCACTTTGTGTATAAGCATTTAAAACACCCTTAACCGAACACGTTAGACCGACTATCATAAAATGAAAAATAATCAATACCATTTTGCTAGTTGGCCTTCGTAAAAAGTCCGAGCTTCCAAAAATACAGGATGATACAACAATAGTACAAGTATACATGTACATTTTGTCCTCGTTGTCCAAATCAAACCCAGTGTTTGGAGACCCGTCAAATCCCTCTACAAAACCGCAGTGTATTGTTTGATTGACTGCTCGGAAAGACTGTTCTCTTTCTTCAAGGGTTTGATGACCTCCAAATCTCGGAGTAATATGATTTGCATGGGATTGTATGTTCTCTCTCACTACGTATTGTAATGAAAACTTTACAAAGTTCCAAAAGGTTTTGGGCTCATCACGTGCTTCGACTGAGTCTTTTAACTCAACTTTGCAAGGGTAAAAACCTAAAAACACGGAAATACAATAATTTACAACTTTACAAGCTACAGTAAGAATAAGATACGTTGTGTAACATCTAGGGGTGTTCATCGAATCGAACAACAAGGTTTCGAATTACTTGAATCGAATTTTTCGAATAATTTTTTTGCTTGGATTCGAATTTGATTAAAAAATGATCAATTTGATTCGAATAAATTCGTTTTGATTCAAATTCATTTATAATAATTAATTCATTACGGGCTAGTTGGGCTTGGTAATGGACTATTTTAGGATGTAGATTAAATATATAGATTAATAATTAATTTATACTATAGCCCAAATTAAAGTTATATGTGTGTATAATATATAAATATAATAAATAAATATGTATCATTTAAATTCGAATTAAGAATCGAATCGAATTTAAAATTATAAATTCGTATTCGATTTACTGGACTCGAATTCGAATTCTTGATAATCTTATTGAATTTGATCGAATTTCGAATTTTTCTAATCCAAATCGACTTCTGAACACCCCTAACATCCCAAATTGCAGGATTTTCATAAATATATTAACAGTAGGGTGAAAATATACACTTTATATGGTGAAATATTGTAGCAGAAATAATGTAGTTTAGGCTTAAAAGTGTTTATTAAATAGAATTGAGATACATTCTGTTGTTAATTCAATAATAATAGTAGAGTATAAAGTATAAGGAACTCTTACGTGCCCTATGAGGCTTCTTTTTTGGTTGTTCGGTGGTATTTGCTTCTACTTGTACATCTTTAACATCTGTTGATAACAAAAAGCTTTGATGCTCTTCTACACCTGAAAAGAAATTACAAGAAGAATGTAATAAAAGCATAGTTGTTAAAAGCCATCGCCTCTTGCGCCTAGGCCCAATTTCCTAGCGAGGCAAGCCAATTGCGCCTTAAGTCAAGGCATTTGTGCTTTAATTCTCCAAGTGATGGTTCATGCGCAGGTTCCGGCGAGATTCTTAGATTCTTGAGAGTTTTCGGCCAAATTCTCTAAATTCTGGCAAGATTCTAGCTGGATTTCTACTTTTTATCTAACGAAACTATTTTCTACACTAATAAACTAGTATTTTATAACTTTTGGTACTAAATAGACAATGTTAAATGTTAATATGTTATATAATAGCTTTAGTTTATTTTATTTGAAGAACAGTATTAGTTTTGTATTATATAAAAATATTTTAAGTTTTTTTGTTGTACGCTTTTTTTTTCTCAGGCCCGCGCTTTTTTCGCGCCTTGCGCCTAGGCCCCAGGCGAGGCCTATGCGCCTTGAATGCGCTTAACGCCTTTAATAACTATGAATAAAAGTATTATTACTTTTATCGGAAAGTGTAACAAAAATGATAATGAATTACTACCATGGAAGAACATCTTAAATCCAAAAGTAGCGATACAAATGGAGAAGAGAGCAGCAAACGAGAATATCCAAAACAACAATCGTATACGTCCAGACTTCCTGCTACGACGAACAGCCGGTACGCCATGATCAGCAGCAGGTTTAATCGGATCTGAACCGGCAAAAACTCCTCTCCTCTCCGGTAACATCTCACTTTTTCCTAAACCTAATCTGCTGCAAATTCATCTGTACAAAATTCATAAGATCCATAACGCAGATCAGTTATAACCATGAACTCATATAACTGCTACCAAAAGAAGCTAACAGTTTATTAATTAGATTTTAGTTTTGTTGATACAATCGTCTCATATAACCCTAATGCTATCAGTCCAGTAAAACTATCAATTAAAGCAGTCGCATTACATGATTTGCAATATAAATTAAAGCAAATAACATACGAATCTATGATACAAGTTCACTGCAAAATAAACAAATTCGAGTGAAACTGAACGATTTTCGTTTTGGTTCGTCCGATCCAATTCGCGATCCGGGATCGCGTTTCCGAGGACCATAAGAAAAAACAATTAAAATGTAACAGAGAAGAAATGGTGGCTAATCGAAGCTTACCTGCTGGCTGATTGAACCTTACCTTCCTTCCCTGCGAATGAAAGAAGATCTGTCAGTCGCCTGTTTGGTTTTTAGGTTTAGAAGATGGAGGAGGAGCGAACAGGGGAGATAGACAAGCTGCTTTAGTTTAGGGTTATTTTTATTTTTATTTAATTTTAGTTTTATTTTAATTTTAATTTAATTTTAATTTTAATTTTATTTTAATTTTAATTTTAATTTTAATTTTAATTTTAACTGTTAGCCATGGCTGAGGAATAGTGTATGGTAAAAAAAAATTAATTATTATGAATTAATATTTATTTATTTATTGTGTGACTATCCATTTATGTTTATCATTATATCATGACTTTTTAACTTCCATCTCTTTAAGTACTTAACTTTCATCTTGTAAGCCTATAAATAGGCATATGTGATCCATATTTTACATCAATAAGAATAAGTTTCTTACATTCTCTATTTCCTCTTTGTCTCCATAATCTCTATAATCATAATTCATATGTTTATACTTTATACATTGTTGCTATTAGGTCGTTGTTTCACAACACGTTATCAGCACGAAAGTGCTCTATGTGTTTTGCCACCTTTGGTCCCTTTTCCTCGCCTTTGATGTGTATTATTTTACAGCCTAAATCAATCTCGCACGCTGAGAAAGCAGCCAAATATTTATCCAAAAAGATGAAGGTATGATGCTTCATAAAATCCCATATAGCAATTTTTATATTTCACTACATGTTAAATAATGAAGCAACACACACTACAATACATATTTTATAACAACTGTTGTCACAAAACAATTCGAGAATAGATAGTTAATGTATTACATGATCTCTTTTTCTAACTTTATTTATAGTCACTATATTTGCTTTTGATGATTATATGACTAATTTAGCCACACATATTCATAATAAGATAATTCTTGTTGTTTACCAAATGTTCCACACTTACTACATTTAAAGCATAAATTTTTTTACAGCATACGAAATCATGATTAAAAAAACAACATACTATGTAATTTAGATATATTACAATTCTTTTCATATATTTATATATTACATAATATAATTTAGTCATATCACGCTTATGCTACCATTTGCATTAATTTATCAAAGATTTTAGTGTGATGCTTCCATTAGTTATGTCACACCCCAACCAATGGCGGAAACATCGGGATGAGACGAAGTGTGAAGATTGCTCGAGACATCATAACGCTATTTGTGACAATAATTTAATAATCCAAATTTCATTTCCAAACTTCAAGTAGTCATCAATACAAGATCCCAAATAACAACAAGTTTAATCAAAATAACAAACCAACATAACCAAAATTCGATACAACATATTTAAATCTAACGTCTAAAGTGTGTATCTAGGCATCGTGCTACCTCTTTCATTTCATCATCATCAACCTGTAACATGTTTAAAAATACTATTCAATGCAAAAGCAAAGGCGAGTATACAAGTTTGGTACATACATAGCATAAGATAAAAGTGTGAACAATCCCTCATAGCAAGCATGCGATTCAAGATAAACATTAAATATGGCATGTGTCTAACATATCAAACCAAGAAAACGCAACTTGCTCATGACATAACCAAAGTTTCAGTAGAGGCGGGTCGTTAATCCTATAGCGCTACATATGTCAAGGTTTGGCTCGTACGAAGTTAATGATAAGTTCAACACATAAGAATCACCCAAATTTAAAGTATCAAGTCATCACATATACAAGCATGTTATAGGAATGTTCATGTGTTTAGACAAAAGTTCATGTGTAAGTTTCAATAGGTAAACATGTTACACCCCAAAAGTAGTAAAAGTAAAAAGGGGAAAAGTACGAGTATACTCACAAAGTTTGCATATGTTTTCCGATTATCCAATTGTTGACGAGTAGAGATTTAGAGTCCGAATGTATAAGGGTTAAGGTTCAAGTATGTTTAGAGTCGAGATTCGGTGTTTAAAACAACATAAAAATAAGATATGAGAATAACATGGAAAATAATCATTTAGTACATATGATGCTTGTTCTTGACACTAGGAAACTCGAAGGAGTTTAGATGTTTTCATGGAACAAGGTTCCATTAGAATCGTGACAAGTTATCATAGTCTAGGATGATGTAATCTAGTACCCCGACATATGAACACTAGTTCATCATCAAAGATTCGATTATTCGAATAATATATTTAGGTTATATAATATATGTCCAATAGTTCAAGCATGAGGTAGAAGATTAAAATCTTCATTTTGGTACCTCTAAATGTCATAGAAGTCATGTAGGAGGTAGGAAGATCAAGTTTTCCATTTAGGCACCTCTATGTGTTCACCACTACACTTGATGTAAAAAAAACAACCAAGGAGGGTCATGAACATACAATAAAGAATAAGAAATATACACACTAACTAAGAGAATTCATCAAATCATGTGAGGATTGTATGTTTGGACAACCCAAGTTGTTCCATAATCACTCATGTATCAAAGACAAAGTTTGACATGACTTGTGGGTTAAAAACCCTAAACAAAACACCAAGTTTATGAGGTTTAATCCTCTGATTTTAAATGTCTCAACCTTGTTTTTAAGCTTAACCAACCATGGGATAAGTTGTAAGTATTAGGACATAGGTATGAGATGTGTTGGACACAAGTTGCATAGGTTTAAACAAGTTTTTGATGAACATAAAAACAAACAGAAAGTTTATGGACTATTTCGGGGCATTTCCAGGTCTGATTTCTCCAAGGAGAAGTCTAGGAATCGAACCCCATGATTATACAAGCAAGTAGGAAAAAGAATCGAGTGAATCGGATAAGAATTGAGTGAGTTATGCTCATTTTCGTGAAGGGGTGTCAATCTACTCGAACCCTTGCTTTCAGCTACGGTTTGGTGGATGTTTTGTGAGTTTTTAGGGTTGCAAAAGTGGTAGGGAGGCTGGTTATAAGTGGTATTTATAGGGGGGAGGATTAGGGTTTCAATGGGTTGGGCTTTGGAAGTGTTTAGAAGGGGTTACACCTTGAAACTAGCCCACAAAACCCAACTATATGGGCTGAATTTTGCTGAATTGGGGCTGCCATATTTCTTTATTTTTTTATTTTTTTAAAACATTATAATAAGTAATTTTGTTAGTTAAGTTGTGTAATAATGTGCAACAATGTTTCCCCTAACTTGTAACAAGGTGAAATATGAAATAAAACATGATTTAACTAGGTAAAAAGTGTAATGTACAAGTTTTATTTACGAAGCAAGTTCCGTATTTTACAACGATTACAATGAAAGAATGGTTATAAGAACACAAGATTTCCAAAGTTAGAATTTCACGTAAGGTTTCTAAATGTAGGAAGTTTGAAAACGCAGGGCGTTACAAGTTAGTTGCTCATTTTGTTCAATTCATAACTTTTGTTATTTTAGCGTTGTACCTGCTTTACAAATTATCAAACCACTAAAATCCTTATATGGTTTTAATTTTATGAACTAAAGAATTATTATCTATCAATTAATACTTTTAATAAACCTAATTAATTTATTTTTATTGGTGATCCTGTGCAGTCTTTTACTTTTAATTTAGATGAAAATAGATTTCTGTTTGTCGGGTTTACTGCCACTACCAAGCAAACCCAATTTCACACTGTCTAGTGGAACCCATTTATCATTGGTCATCTAACAGTCTTCAAAATGAGCCAATAGTTTTACATATATAATTATTATATGACTATCATTAAGTTATTATGCAAATTTATGAATAATTCAAGCTAAGTTTGACTCAAACTTCATGCTACATGGTTTTATATTAATAATATATATTTTCTTGAATTAGATTTATGTAGTGTAAAATCAACCGATGTTTTATATTTTTTATATATTATTTTCATTAATAAGTAAATCTTCAAGATAGACATAATTGTGGTTATAAATATTTATTCTATTATAAATATATCATTTATAGGCTCAACATTAACATAAGAGTAAATACAATGAGAAGTTAAGGATGTGAAGAGTCACTATAATAAATACATGTTTTGTAAAACTGATGAACGCATGTTATATCATAAGGTTGTGTCATAAGTTATTGCTCATAGTGACATAATATAAAGTGATGCATTGTATAATCATCACTTTTACATATTACCATAAATCTTTTTAATAGTGTTCTTGATATATTTTAATATTCAATCATGACAAGAAGTCAAATTAATTATATGTATTTTATTATATTGTATTTGATGAGAAGGCATCTTATATCAATTATATATTGTACAATTTTACTTTGTACATTATATTTAATATGCCATTGTTTATGTATATAAACAGTCTTCAATGAAGCAGAATTAAAGTTGTGTATATGATCACACGTTATAAACATGATCGAATAGTGATCAAGATTCATTTATAATATGACATTCGAAGTTTCAAACTCACTAAAGCTTATTGTAAATTGATTGATACTTGTAAGATTTTGGACTGATAAATCTTAATGATTCGGTCGTATAATTGATATTATGTGGTGAAAAGATTAGTTATACATGTGGAATAAAACAAGTTCCAATGTCAAACCTCAAATGTGCTCTTGAAGAAGCAAGATTGTTAAAGAATATGTAAGGTTTGAAACGACCATCATGAAAGTTGTGTGATTCTAATTCATTCATGAAGTGAATGTGATGATATAATGACCAATGTAAGGTCGCGATCATGTATATAACAACTAAGAAAATTGTAATGATGTCACCATGATCATTGTTTGCTTATAATTCATTCCTTAAACTGAATGTGATGATATAATAATTGGTGTAAAGTTTGTAATCATGGTAATTGAGAAAATTGTTATGATGCTTATGTAATGAGATCAACCATGTTAATAATGTGATGACTATACAATGATCGTTATAAAGGTCGTAAGATATAAGATTGATAAATATTATACGACTCAACTACTTCTCAATTGATGGTAAGCAAAGAAAACATTATTTACAAGGAAAAATTGATTGTCACATTTGAAACATATGCTCCTAAAGTAGCAATATCATTATAAGAGTCATGGAAAATGAAATGCTTTTATACTCATGTGACCGAGTAAATAATGAAAAACTATGAAGCTTGTTTTGGTCCTACTCCATTCCCAAAAGTGAATGTGATTATATATTAATCATTGTATATGTAATGATGGACCTAATTGAGAAACTTGTAATAATGAGATGGACCACCAAAGTGGCAAACTAAGGAGTGATTGCATAATGAGATGGTTTTAACTTTGAAGTTATAGTATATTCTCTCGTATCATAAGTTTTGTATTACATACGAGCAAGTAATACACATATGATCGTAAACCAGGAGTTTATGGATCATAATTATTTAATTAGTTGGCATGACCGGTTAGACCACACCGAGTCAATGATGATGTGAAACATAATGAAGAACTAGAAGATTCTTCAAGATAATAATTAGCATGTAATGTTTGCTCTCAAGGGAAATTATATATTTGCAAAATAAACGAGGGTGTGTATACCTAAATATTATGGAATCGATTAAAGGATATGCATATCCCAAAATGATACCATTTAGTTTTTTTAAATCGATGCATCGTCTAAATGGTTATCAAATCCACAACCTGAAGTTTGTGTGATTGTGGCTTAGCTAATGTGATAGCAAGCATATTAATCTGGATTAGTATATTTATTTGATAATCGTGAATTTGATTCCCAAGTTATTAACGATCATTGGAATAAGTGTTATTGTGATCAATAAATGTCTACTATTGGTTACAAAGCTAGTAATCATGAGATGAGCAAAAGTTCATTTAGGTACATGTAATTTTATATATAGTACCATCAATTCACATCAAGCCAATAAGTTATAGTTCTTCGCATACAGTTGGTTTTTGGTCAGGAACTAAATATGTCTCATCAACGATTTTGGTTGTGCGACATATATTGAAACTCATCCACCACACCGCACAAAGATGGGACTTCTAAAAAGTTTGAGAATATGTTGGGTATAAATAATCGCCTATGATTAAATACTTAAAGCCATTAGTGAGAAATTCGTTTATGGCTCATTGGTTTTTCACTTTAGTGAATGAATGTTCCCAACATTAGGGGGAGATAACAAGTAGTTGGAAAGTGAAAAGTGAAATGAATTATCATGTCATCTTGATCCCCAGACTATAAACTATGAACTAGAAATTTAAAGTATAATTCATATACCAATATTAAAGAACAAATTACCAGACCAGTTCACTGACCTAAATAGAGTGACTAAGTAAGTTACATGATCAACTGCTTATGCTCCAGTTATATTTGTGTCCCTAGAGGACAACCACATTTTTTGTAATGAGTCTATTGCACGCCCAAAGCGTGGTAGACTAGTTTATTTTAATAATAAAATTCCTCGAAAATTGGAGCAAGTAATTAAGATGGTCAAGTCGAGGTTATAGTAATAAGATCTTCTAAAGATACAATTGACATGATGGTTCAAGAAGAACCTCAGGTACCTGAAAATAAAGAGATCTCGATAAGTTGTATCATGTCTAAGATATGTATGGAATCGAAATAAAAATCGACGTCGTTATACTTTTGTATATATTGTAGCGCTTAAAAATATTAAATGATGAGGATCAAGATTTAAGATCTGCCTATGAATGAATATTAAGAAATGTTTGGCCAAAAAAATAGAAAGACGCAAATAAGGCAGAGTTTAGTTCTCTAATGAAATGGAAAGTTTCTGGACCAACAGTCCATACAACTGAAGTTGTAAAATATGCTGGATACAAAAGTGTCTTTTATGCGAATCATGTGAAAATCAAATTAAGTAATATAAGTCAAAATTGGTGGCACAAGATTTTTCACAAAGACCTATGATTGATTATGAGAAAACGTATTCTCCAGTGGTGGATGCATTGACTTTGCAATATCTTATTAGTCTGGTAATATATAAAAGAGAATTGACATGCGTCTTAGGAAAGTTACGTATCACTTGATACTAAGTCATATAAAATAAGTTCTCGAGAATATTATGATTATTATATAAATTCAGATCTGAATACATATACATGTTGTATATGTTATTGAATTGAATATTATTGGAACTCCCCATGAGTATTCTAAAGCATTTGAGTGCTTAAGAGGTTAATTGAAACACCTTATGGATGTAATTATAGTGCACCAATACTCCAATAAACATACAAAGAAAATGTGTACCTGGTTATTATGGAAACTTAATGTACACAGTGTACATACATGGTACAATATGGATTTTGGAGATAAAAGCAAGTGTTTATGGTATTTTTGCATATGATATAGATATCAATGTGTTAAATGCGAAAATTTATGTAGCAAAACTTCTAAAGAGTGAAAGCACATGCATATTTGGATAAGATGGAAAGAATTCCCTCATGGATTGATAATGCTAGAAGCATTAATGATGTCAAAACCTAAAAAACGTACTATATCGAGTTCATAGAATATGTATGGACTAAAATAGTTAGATCGAGTGTTATACAACTCGAGATATTTGCATAAAGAGGGATATAAGTTTGATTAAATTAGCCATGTTTTATCGACCTTCTACTTTTAAAAGTTTACTATAATCGCAGTTTACAGTAATGATGTCTACGCATCATCGAGAGAAATTGTCGAACTTTTAGAGGGAGAATTTTTGAATGACCTTGGCACGGTCTAACTATTACTCGTACTGCAGTTCGAGTATATATGTAATTATATTTTACCAATCCACCATGTGCAACTAGAAGTTGATGTTTGGATATTTTAGTATGGGCATAGTTGAACCTTAATGTATGTTAAAGGTTGTTAAGTCATTTGTTATAAGAAATACCTATTATCATCTCTTATCAAAGTAGAGATTCTCATTCTAGAAGTACCATCGTTGAATGCATAAGTGCATTAATATGTTTTGCTAGCTATGTATGGTTATAATATCTTTCACTTGAGCTTATTGTCATAACATTTGTCAAGTGAAGAGACATTGGAATGAGTTCAAAGAAACATTTCAGGTATAAATGATATTTGATTATATTTTACTAACCCATCAAAACAAGTTTGGTTAGTCTAGTAGATGCAGGAATGTAACGAAACACAGTCGTGGATATGATAATTTTTGAAGGAGGCACCTAAAGTCTCGTTAGAAGATTATACAACATTTCTTAACATAAAGGTTTGCACATTAAGGGATCAAACGACAAATCATTCACTACAAAAGCTTTATTCGACTTTCAAGGAAGATGTACACACGTCACTTAAAGGATACATGTTAAAATGAGGGGGAGACTTATTCAAGTTGCACTCTTTTTCCCTTGACTAAGTTTTGTTCCATTGGGTTTTCTTAGTAAGGTTTTTAATGAGGCAACATACCTGATCCAGAAGTATTAGGGGGAGACAATACGCGCTGCACTCTTTTTCCCTTAGCTGAGGTTTTGTCCCACTGGGTTTTCCTAGCAAGGTTTTTAACGAGGCAACATCACCAAGCGTATTAAAGAATGGTATATCATCATGTGGATAGTTTTGTCAAGTGGATAGTCAAGGGGGGGTATTATGAATTAATATTTATTTATTGTGTGACTATCCATTTATGTTTATCATTATATCATGACTCTTCATGTACTTAACTCCCATCTCTTTAAGTACTTAACTCCCATCTTGTAAGCCTATAAATAGAGGCATATGTGATCCATATTTTACATCAATAAGAATAAGTTTCTTACATTCTCTATTTCCTCTTTGTCTCCATAATCTCTATAATCATAATTCATATGGTTATACTTTATACATTGTTGCTATTAGGTCGTTGTTTCACAACATTAATCTGTTTTTTACCTAGTATAGTTAAATTATTTTTAGCTTTTTTTACCTTCTCTCTCTATTTTTAACATGATTTTTATTTTTTACCCAACATAGTTAAATTATTTTGAGTTTTTTTTACTTACTCTCTTTTTTGTTGTTAACATGTTTTTCATGCCACGTGTCTTTCTTTTTCTAGATCAAACACATTTCTCTATCATCTTTCTCATTAGTTCCAGAATACCATTTTATCATAAAAAAAAACCCATCACCTGCCCAACTCCTTCTGTTTTTTTGCAAAACATGGCTATCGTAAGCCACTTCCTTCTCCAGATGAGATTCTTATTTTCGTAAAACGTTGTATTTTCTTTTTATTACTGGAGCGTAACCTACTCATAATTTATCTGCAAAAGTTTTAAATTTTTGAAGCATGGGCCATTAGAGAAGCTAAAGACAAGCGTGGTGAAGTGCTAACATGGAGATTAGACTTTCAAAAAGCATTTGATGGTGCATCTTTTATATGTCCAACACATATTAACATGCTAATAGTAACAAAAAAACTTATTTTCTAAACGTTTTATGTTACTTACATGTCGATCTTGAAGAAGGAAAGGGACAAGAAATCATAAAGTTGTGGAATGCTATCCGAGAAATGCAAGGAAAAGTGGACCAAACCTCTGTAGTCTGCAAGAAAAATGTTGTTTGTTTTTTAACGTATGCAGACTTTTGTTGGGTCAAATTAGAGAATGATGTTATCAATTATGGCGACCTTAATTAGCGATGTTATAATTTGTGTGAGGTAACGAGTTTTAGGGTGATAGCCGTTTGTTTTATGGAGTTTAGGAGGTTTTCCAAGCAAGAGGCGGCTTGCTTGGAAAACAAGGCTTAGGGTCTATAAATAGAATACTAGACACCACTTTTTAGGGGTGCATTTGTGAGCCTCCACCCCGGGGGAGCTCACCCGGGGTGGATCATTATCTTATATTTTGTTCATCATTTTCAATGAAAGTTTCCTTGTTCAATCATTAAAGTTTCTATCTTTCTTGTTTGATTATCTTTGTTCTTGGCTAGAAACAGCGAAGTTTTGTTACGGTTTTATACAATCCAACGTATTTGTTCTTTGAATGAGGTTACTCATATATTTTCACACACCAGTGTGATTTTTCATAGTGGGAGAGAGATTAGAGTAGTAAAAGGGTGGTAGATGTGTATTCATTCCCATTCCAGCTTGGTTGGGGACAGTTGTGGTCTCGCCGGATTTCATTTTGAGGTTATTGAAAGCAGTAAAGCATTTGTCTTCCACTCTCCTCCGTCGCGCCCGACATCTTTCCACAGCCGCCGCCGCAGTAGCCACCTCGACCACCACCAATGCCACCAGCTCAGGTACCATAACCATTTCTTTTCTCTACACAACACAATGCTCATGATAGACATTTAGAGAGAGAATGATATGTCTAGAGGGAGAGTTACGAGATTTAGAGGGTAAGAGAGAGAGAGACGAAATGGAGTGGCCGCCTGGTCAAGGCGGCGCTACGTTTGTGGTTCAAGAGGCAGTGATGGTTTTGAGGGGGGACAGGGGCTGATGGGGTGGATGACGATGGTGTTAGGTGGTGCACAGTGGAGGATGATTGATGATGTAAGGTACTGGCGGCAATAATAGATGATGATCCACGGTCGAGAAGAAGGTGTCGGTAAGGTGTTTATTAGCGGGGAATTTTAATGATGATCGGAAGTTTTTTTATATCGATAATGTCGGTTGAATTCAGGTGGCTGCTATGGTGGTTAAAAGTGTTTTTTTTTTGTTGGGATTGCTGGTGGTCTATGGCGGATTTAGGGAGGTGGTAGATGGTGGTAACAAGTGGATGACGATGGTTGTTGTGCACAGAATGTAGGGTGGCGGCTGAGATAAGCACACATGGGCTAGGGTTTGTTGTGAGTCACCATGTGCAACAGGGCTGCGGTGATTAGGCCCAGATTGTTGGAGCATTGTTTTTTGGGCCTTGTACAAGTTGTATGGGTCCACTGATGATTACAAAATTATTGTTTACCATTTACAAAACGTCAACATCAGACCATGGATAAAATCGCTAAAGGTCATGTGGTCATTCACTGTCACATGTAATTTTGGTGACCAATTTGATTTGTAAAATAATATATGGGTCGATTGCTTTTGGATGGAACAGATGCAGAAGACAATGTTGGGTTGTGGATGAAAGACAGGGTGCAGGTTCGATGATTTTAACTAGATTGATAGTATTCCACGACTTTATTTTTATTTTGGCAACATTGCGATTATTTTGGGGCCGGGAGTACAAGATTATTTTATGGGCCAACGATTTTGGTGGGTTTTGCGATTTTATCACCAAATAAATTATTGGCGACTTTAGTGTTGGATCGGGAGCTAAATGCAATCTGACAGAATTGAAGATCCTCATGATGAAGCTAATTATTTAATTTTTATCATTGGAGTTTGAACCCTATCATATGCCTATTACAATTTTATCTTTAATAAGATACGGGGCTTTGATTGACAAGATATAGGAGGGTCTACAATTTGCGGGGGAAAACGACAATGAAGATTTTGGGTATTTAGCTGATTTGTGAAGATTCGAAGACGATGTCAGATTTATTTTTGAAGATCATTTGAAGAATTGATAGCATCATTCTCGGGGGAATATTGTTGGGTCAAATTAGAGAATGATGTTATCAATTATGGCGACCTTAATTAGCGATGTTATAATTTGTGTGAGGTAGCGAGTTTTAGGGTGATAGCCGTTTGTTTTATGGAGTTTAGGAGGTTTTCCAAGCAAGAGGCGGGTTGCTTGGAAAACAAGGCTCATGGTCTATAAATAGAATACTAGACACCACTTTTTAGGGGTGCATTTTGGGAGCCACCACTTCGGGGGAGCTCACCTGGGGTGGATCATTATCTTTTGTATTTTGTTCATCACTTTCAATGAAATTATCCTTTTACAATCTTCCTATCTTTCTTGTTTATTCTTGTTAGTTTATGGCTCAAAATCACCCGTCTCGTATTATTTACCGAACCGAAACTGAAATCAGATCGTTACGGGACTATCAACTTCTAAAATAAACTGGTGGTGATGTACGGACAATGGTGGTGGTGGTGGTGGGAGGTGGGCGTGGATGATGGGTAGTGGTGGTGCTGGACGGTGGTGATGGTGATGGACGGTGGTGGTGTTTAACCCTCTGCAGACCTTAGAAGATCTTAAAAATGACTGGTCCAAGTATGCACCAAGAAGAGCCCGCGCAAACGTTTTTTAATGAAAATCTTGGAAAAAACAAACAGTCTGCAGATGGCTATGTCTGTGTGTGGTCTGCGCGGAGCAGACAGAAGAGCTTGTGCAAATATTTTTTAGAAAAACAAACACCACCTTAAAATAAGATGTACACAAAAACTAATGATCATTCAAGAACACACTAACATTGAAAAACCTTATTAGTGTATAGAAAAACAAAGACTCAACTGGAAATATAACTCAAGACAAATGTTTGACTCTTTTTTTTAACTTTATTATTAAGAAAGACAATTTTTATCTTTAAGATTTAAAAGTTAGCATTTAGGAGAGATACACAGTGTTTGGACGCGTATATGGTCAACACTAGGAGTGTTCAAAAAAATCCGGATCTGAAACCGAATCCGAAATATCCGAAAATCCATATTTGATATATCCGAACTTTTGGATATCCGAAAATTCGGATATCCGAAAACCGGATAATCTGAATTTTCGGATTCGGATTCGGATATGAATTTCAAATATTTCGGATAATCCGATTATCCGATATCCGAAAACTAATTATTTTTTTATAAATATATACAGTATATGAGCATTATATTTAGTTTGAAGTATTGTAAAACTTAGTAAAAAAGTAGTAAATAATTGTATTCGTGTGAATTTATTATTATTTTTAATTTTAAATGTTGGAAATTTGGAAAATCGAATATAAGTTTAGTTTAATCTTTACACGAAACGGATTTTTTGATTTTTTTTTTGTAAATTCGGATATCCGTTTGGATATCCGAATCCGTATCCGAAATTTCGGATATCCGAAAATCGGATATCCAAAATTTCGGATAGGGATTCGGATATCATTATTCACTATCCGAAATTTTTAGATATTCGGTTTCGGATATCCGAAAACCGGATAATCCGATCTTGAACACCCCTACTATAAAGGCCTTAAATCCAGGACTGGTGTATGAGACATCTTTTCAAGAATATCTCAAGACATGGTGCAACCTCACAAATGCTAATTGTACCGCGAAGTTGTCTCCCAAAGAGATTAATTACCCGTCCATGGCAGTTCGAGTAGAAGTGGGAGTTGCGGTTTCAGAGTCATTTCCAAGAACGCTAACAAATGTTGGTGCTAGTTCAACTTATGTTGCATCTATAGAGGGAGACACCTCAAAGTTGCGTTTCAAAGTGGATCCCAACACTTTACGATTCACAAAAAGGAACCAGAAGATGAATTTCGTGGTGACTGTTAAAGGGAGCAAAATGAAGCCCTCCACTATAAATAGCGTGTCTCTAGTGTGGACTGATGGTGTTCACAGAGTTCGAAGTCCTATCGTGGTTTACACTAGGTCCGATGGAAAAAGTGCATCACATTTTTCTAGACCTCACATCATATTTATGCTAATCCCCTTGTTGATTATTCACTTGTTCTTTTCATTTTTAGATTAAAAAAACGATATTGTTGTTCATATATTCCAGATTTCTCAATTTACCTTACACTGTTTTCTCACTGTGGTGTGCTTGGATTTGGTGTAATTATGTCATTATTCTTACAACTTTTGGGTAAATGTATAATAGCATAACACGCGGGATGGGGTGGGGGCAGGACTGAGGAAAATAGAATAACATTTATCGCGGATACATCACTAATCCAGCTCAAGTGTGAAAATAGAAATTATACATAAAACTTTAAGCTAACCTAGAGCTTTATCGAAGCAGTCTTCTATACAACACGAACCCATGTCCCTCCACACATTGGAAAAAGAACAATCACGAACCCAACGGCTGATCCACCACTTCTCAAACTCATTTGAGTAGACGTGCTATTGTTGCCACCTTGTGAGCCAAAGCTGAAGTTTGGCGCAAACATCTAACACATTGCCGATTTGTATTTTAGTTTGGGCCGAGTTTTTGGATTAAGGGGGAATGTTGAAAGTTAATCCTAAAACTTGTATGAGTTGAAAGTTGAAGGGGTCTAGGTTATGTTTTATTTGTCCCTTTCTTTGTAAGTTCGTATCTTTGTTTGATTGAATTAGGAGTGTTCAAAAAAATCCGGATCTGAAATCGAATCCGAAATATCCAAAAATCCATATCCGAAATATCCGAACTTTTGGATATCCAAAAATTCGGATATCCGAAAACCGGATAATCCGAATTTTCGGATTCGGATATGAATTTCAAATATTTCGGATAATCCGATTATCCGATATCCGAAAACTAATTATTTTTTTATAAATATATACAGTATATGAGCATTATATTTAGTTTGAAGTATTGTAAAATTAGTAAAAAATTAGTAAATAATTGTATTCGTATGAATTTATTATTGTTTTTAATTTTAAATATTGAAAATTTGGAAAACTGAATATAAATTTAGTTTAATCTTTACACGAAACGGATTTTTTGATTTTTTTTTTATAAATTCGGATATCCATTTGGATATCCAAATCCGTATCCGAAATTTCAGATATCCGAAAGTTCGGATACGGATTCGGATATCATTATTCACTATCCGAAATTTTCAGATATCCGGTTTTCGGATATCCGAAAACCGGATAATCCGATCTTGAACACCCCTAACGCATGGGATAACAAGAATTCGTGCGTTAATCGTAATAAATATGTTTAGAATACTTATATATTATTGAAAAGTATTTTTATAAGTTACAGTAACTCTCGGGTCATTCAAACGACAAAAATCAGCAAGTAGATCAACTTACGTGATTTCAACATGCAGCGCGTGTGTGCGCGACATTTAATGTCATATTAGCAAAATACTAATATTTACTACATCCAATTGAAAGAGAGATGGAAACAAATCTTTGAATGGTGCATCAGTAGCCCAAGAATCAATCCAGAGGTAGGCTTGAGTAGTTGAGTGGGATGTAGAGGTGCGGTGATTGAGTTTGTAGAGGTGCTAAACAGGTCATGTTCATGGGTTGATGGGTTCAACCCGACCCGAACCCGAAAATTGTATCATACGTATGAACCCGAACAAGTCCTTTCGTGAGTTAACCCGGACACGACCCATTCAACCAAATTTTTTTTATTATTTTATGAAATTAACATATTAAAATTAAGATTTACTTAAAAAACACTAATGTATATAATACAACTATACTGGATATATTACACTTTTCGTCCTTTATGTTTGTAGCGGGTTGCAATGGATAGCCTTTAACTTCAATAATTACAGTTATAACCATTTATTTGAAAAATTCATTTCACCTTTCGTCCTTTACTCCTAACTAGATTAAAAGTTTAAGTTAAGTAAGATCACATAAAGGTAATATTGTCTTTTCTCTTTCTTTTTTTTTTCTTTCCCATCATTTAATGTATGAAAAAAAAATATATAGAACCTAATAAATTATGAAAAATCACTCTCTCTCACACACTTTGAACACATACTCTCTCTGTCTCTCTCTCACTGTAAACTCTTCAAATCACCACCACCATCAACAAGCCTCCATCACCACCACCACCGACCTCCTCACCACCATCAATCACTACCGGTCTTCCCTGGACCACATCCACTATTCACCTCGATTCCAAAGTCTAAATTTCCATCACGAAAACAGAACCTGTGAGACCACCACCAAACCTCACCAAATTCGACACCTTTCTAAATTTGAAAACCGTGACCTAATCTACACCCACATAGTGAACCGTAACTTCCCATCACAGTGTAAAACCCTAAATTTGAGTTTGATACCCAATGATTGGATGTTTAAATAGTGATGGTAGAAGAATCAGACCGGTGAATAGTGTGTTGTATGAATAATAATCGTAAATCGCCGGAGATGATTGAGGGATTATGATAGTGGCCGGATTGGTTGGTGGTTGCCAGCGGATGACCAAGAATATCGGAGCAGACTGAAAGCTACATCTCAGTTTGATCGGCATGTGTTAATTTGCTATTCTTCTTGTTTTTCTAAGTATGTAAGAGCATTCACCTTCTTGTTAATTTGCTACCTCTCAGTTTGAAAGCTATTCTTCTTGTTTTTCTGGTACGGAGTTGATGCGATAGTGGAGAGAGAGAGAGGTGTGGATTCTGGTTTATGTTTTGTATATATATTTTTAATATAAAAGGTAAAATTACTAACATACCCTCATGTGCAAGGCACATGCCATATTTAACTGAAAAAATTAACCTGGTTAGTGCTAAAGGACGAAAGGTGTAATGAGTTTTCCAAATAAAGGATTGTGCCTGTAATTATTAAAGTTAAAGGCTATTCATTTCAACCCGCTACAAACATAAAGGACAAAAGTGTAATTTACCCAATTATATTTAAATGATAAAATCTTATGCTAATTTCTCTTTTTAATTATTCTACAAGTTTTGGGTTGTAAAATGTTTTTGCTTTTAAAAAATTAGGATTTTAGTAATATCAAGTATCCGATTTTTTGGTTAGGGGTATCCTTGTATTTTTTAGGGATGTCTTTTTATAAAACCGAAAAAATACATTACGAATACAAGGTTGAGCCGTAGCCCATGCTACGACTCCTAATACACTAGTTTGTCCCCTGTAATATGTATAGAACGTGTCCATATATACATGTACATATAATAACATTTATCTATACCGAGAAGTACGTGTGTCCACATTTAGAATATATGTGAGTGAAATGTTTTGTATTAGAGCTCTATTATAAACCTCGAGGCTCGAGCCAACTTTTAAGTAGTTTTTCAAGCTTGAGCTTGTAACTTATTAACTATATATAGTTATCTTTTCTCCATATAACAATAAAACGTAGTATTTGAGCTTGTAACTAGCTCAACTCGTTTATAATTTATGAACTATATATAATTATCTTTTCTCTATATAACAATAAAACGTAGTATATATAAATGAATTATTATTATTATTATCACAATTTTGATAATAGTAATACCTGTTATTTGAATATATATTTAATATATTAAATTGAAACTATATAAAAATAATAAGCTCAGTTAGGTTTATGATCGTACTTTGACTTGATATGTGATGCTCAGACTTGTTTATTAAACGAACGGTTATTTTCAGACTCATTTGAATAATGTTAGAAAAGGTACAAGTAATCTAAACAATGTTCAAGAAACCGATTCCAGGTTAATCAGAACGTTGAAAGCCCAAATTTTAATGCTTTAGACGATTCAGATAATGAAGAAAGTAAATAACGAAGATGAGCCAACATTCGATGACGAACCAATCTGTGATGTTCATCAGAAGGCTCAATCAACTAATCATGTGAATCAAAGTCTAGGGATGGCAATGGGTCGGGTTTGGGACGGGTTTAGGTAATCTCAAACCCAAACCCGATTAGATAAGCTTGTCCCAAACCCGTCCCAAAACCCGTCGGGTTTCTAGCGGGTAAATACCCATCGGGTATCGGGTATACCCGCGGGTTTCGGGTAAACCCGTTAATTTAAAAAGATTACTCGTTGTGTATACTCATCTCAAAACTCATTGGGTATCTATCGGGTAACTACTAACCGGTTATATTTTGTATTGTTATTATGAAAATATGTATCAAATAACTATAATATATACGGAATAGAATACCTATATGTGTAAAAAATGGATGTATCATATATATACATGTTAATAATATAAAAGAAATTATATCGGGTATACAATCAGGTAAACGGGTACACTTTATCGGGTAGTTGGGTCGGGTAAACGGGTATATCACTAAATCCCAAACCCGTCCCAAACCCGCGAAAAAAATAAAAACTATTCCCAAACCTGTCCCAAACCCGATTAACCGACCCCAAACCCGTCCCAAATGTGTCGGGTTTCGGGTTTACCCATCGGGTTCGGGTTTGATTGCCATCCCTAAATCAAACAAATGCACCAGATGTCAGTCAAAGGGGATGTTTGACTAAGCTTTTTGAAACAACTTATTGACTTATTAGCTTTTTGAAAAGTTATAAGCTCCAAAATGATGTTTGACAATGAGGGTGTATGTGAGGGGAAAAAGCCAATAAGTTAATAAGTCACTCCATACTGACTTTTCCAAAAAACCAATAAGTCAATAAATTGTTTTAAAAAGCTTAGCCAAACATGCCCAAAGAGTTGTAGACCAGAATGTAAAAGGCGTTTTAGTTTGATTTGAATCAAATTTTAACCAGACGTTTCGAGTAAGCAGAGATAAATTATACTTTTATATTAAAAAAAAAGAATGAGAGATGTTAGATAACGTTAAAGTCAACAAGTGTACTTATATAAATAAGGGGTATGCTAAATAGGGGAAGGTTTAAATGAAAACCACTAGTTATTGTGAAAACTAGAAAACTAACTAAAACCCACTAAAAAGGGGGGGGGGGAAGACTTTTAATGAAGGAGGGGTAAAATTGGAACAAAAAATATATAACTTTTCAAACATTTCCTATTTCTCCATACGTTATCATTTTAAAACAAAAATGGCACCATAAGATCACAAATTTTCTTATCTTTCATTTAAGTATATTCGAGCATATTTTTTATGACATAAAAAGAGATTTATGGTGTCGTCTTGTTTTCAATACTATTATTATAGTAGTGCACATGTGCAATATAACATGTACTACAATGTGCATTACATGCTTAAAATTAGCTTTTTGAGTCTAGTTTAGCTTTTAGGGTTAGTTTTTTTGGAGGTTTAGGATTAGGATTAGGTTTTTGGGTGTGGGGGGGAGGGGGGTTTAGGTTTTTGGGGGGTGGGGGTGGGGGGGGTTAGGTTTTTTTCGGGTTTATGTTTAGGGTTTAGTTTTAGGTTTTCGGGAGGGTGGGGGGTGGGGGGGTTTAGGTTTTTTTTTTTTTTTTTGAGGGGGGGGGGTTAGGCTTTTGGTGGGAGGGTGAATTTAGGTTTTTTTTGGGGGTGGGGGGTTTAGGTTTTTGGGGGGTGTCGGTGGGGGGTGGGTTAAGTGGTTTAGGCTTTCCGTATTAGTGCACATGTGCAGTACAACTAATTTTTTTTTTTTTTTGAAATTTTTTTTCCATATATAAAAAGTAGCGATTTTTCTAAAAAAAAATTGTAAAAGAAAAAAAAAAATTTTTGTATGTTTTTTAGGTTTTTTTTAGGTTTTTTTTAGGCTTTTTTAGTTAGTTTTCGAGTTTTCACAATAAAAGTGGTTTTCATTTGAACCATCCCCATGCTAAATATACCATCTCTTATTATTTTTCATACCCTCATTCCCATAAAATCATATTAAAACTTGTAATATTTACCCCTATATAAATCATCATTTTAAAAAATATTCTTTTTGTTACAAAACAAATTCAAAAGTGTAAATAAAGATGACGTTTTTTAAAAAAAATTGTTTGATTTTAAGTTTTATTTAAAAACATTTTTTTTTAAATTTTCAGATATCGTTTCTAAAGACACTTTCTCAAATAGTATTTTGATTATGATTTTTTTTATTGAACATCTTTACAAATAAATAATAACATTTTTTCTTATAAAAACAATAAAAAGGTTTTGAACTCTCTTTTTGAAAAAGTCTATATTATGTTTTTCCCTTGTCTAGTTTGTATTAGAAAGGTCTTACTTTTATAATTTTTAATACGTTAAATGTTTTTAAAAAAATAATTAAACAAGTTTTATTTATTAAAAAAAAGTAATAATTTTTTTTAAAACAGTGTTTACAACCCTAGCACATGTTAATTATTCAAACCATCTATGTAAGTGAACAAATAAATACTAGGTACTAAAATAGTTTTATCAAACTATAAATTAACAATCTATATAAGTTCAAATTTAATTAGTGCAAGAAGTATGTTATAAAAAAATTAAAAGCAGTTTAAGACTTCTGATCGAAGTGAACACTTAAAAAAATATGTTTTTAAATAAATATAGAAAACAAACAAAATTTTTGAAAAAGAAAACGTTTATAATATTTTTTAACACTTTTGAATTTGTTTTTATAACAAAAAGAATACTTTTAAAAGATGATGAAATGTATAGGGATAAATGTGATAAGGGGATCCGCAGTGGAGTCGGCAAAGTGTGGTAAAGTGAGTTTACCACTCGGTAAACACCACCACCAACACTAGTTTACCGCTCAAACTTTACCAAATCGGTGGTGGGTTGATGAGGCGTGAAGTGTGTGTGTGTGTGTGTGTGGTGGGGTCCATGCAATCTCTCAACCAATCACACTATTTTCCTTTTTTTTAAAAAAGTTTACCACTTCAGCAAGTGTTTAAACTATTGCCAACACTTTTCAGCAAAGTTTAAACACTTTTCACTGATTGATGTGGCATACTCTAATTTGTTGATTTTTTAGTTTGTCACTCTCAAGTGTTTAACCACTCATTACATCCTAAGTTTAAATATAATTTTATGAAAAGGAGGTATGAATGATAAAATGTATGTGATAAGTTTAAATGTAATTTTATGAAATAGAGGTATTATGACTATAAATAAAGATTGCAACTTTTGTGTTATAAAGTGAGATACGTTAAATAACTTCTTGTCCTTATCGAACATTCCAAAAAATGTAACCGACAGATGACGGTTTCAGCTCCTAGAGTGGAACCAAGCTCCGGTTTTCTGTCTTTTCTTTGCCCATTCCGCCGGTAACCGTTTTTCGCAGCCGGTTGTTTTCTTCCAAACCTTGGCCCACAGTCCACAGTTTCCAATATATTCATGCATCAAGAAACAACACGGTGACCACTTTCACTTCCAACCCCTAAGCTTTCAAATTTATACAGAAAGGTCCATGTATTTATTAAACTATTCAAATGGATGAAACGCTAAAAGAAACGAAAACCAACCCCTTTTAACACCGTTAAGTTAACAAAGAACAGGAGGAAATAATATTTTAGTCATGACCCAAAGCCTTTAATATGGGTTATTGTGGAGTTTAATATTATTTTATTAGATATTTTGGAAATATTATTTCCTCTCGTTCTTCATGAGCTTAAAACATAAGGAAAGGATATTTTTCATATATCAGCCCTTTTTGATGTTTTTTAATATCTAAGAACCAGACAATTTTATTATTCATATATTAGCTTTCATTCTATGTAAAATTCAACAATTAATCTCTTAATTGTGACAATATTAGACATGTTACATTGTTTTATATGAATCAAGAGTGTTTATCCATAAATATATGTTCAACTCGAGGTGTAATTCGTCACCAAACTAATAAAATGGTTATAATGAATACCTTTAGAAGTAGATTACTATGTTCTAGTGAGAGTAAGCCCTCATAAATATGTCTATAACATTTAAGAGATAGATGACACAACTAACCTACAAATGACCAATAATAATAGTACAATACTCAATACATTTAAATTATTTCAACACCCAATGAAACATTCCTATTAAGAATTTGATGTTTTTTTTAACGGTCAACAAATATTATTAAATAATTACAAGTTTGCAAGCGGAAGCTAGCCAAACACTTACAATACACCAGAAACCAAACAGAAATTACATCAACCAAGCATTGCAAAGTAAACTACACCACCTATTCATATATATTAAAAGTTCTCTATTGTTCCCATGTCATCATGTACTCCTTAGAGCGGTAATTAACCCAAAGAAAACTGAACGACTTATCATCTTCGATTATCTTCGACATGACAGGCAATTTACCATTAAAAATCACTTCATTCCTTAGGTTCTAAAGACACCAGAGGGCTGTAAGTATAATTGCATGAAGAGCCTTTCGCCTACCTATAGAACCTTGAGTGTGGGGATTGATCTTGTTATCTAGTGCTTGCTAATTATACAGGAGCAAGATCCTCAAGTCATATTCCTTTTTACGATCACTACAATAAGTGATTCGTCTTTTTTTTACCCATATAGTCATATTCCTTTTTACGATCACTACAATAAGTGATTCGTTTTTTTTTTACCCATATAGTTGTGTATCGAATTAATAACATACACAAATAAAACATGTTTAACAAATTAAATCTAAATCACCTTTCTCTACTTTATATATAAAAACTTTAATACTCCATTTGTTATAAACTCTCAACTTATATATCCTATTTCAAGTAGTTGTGTTAGTGTTCAATGAAGATTAGTGGCTTTATCATTTGACAAACTATAGGGACCGTAACGTAAAACTTAGAAACTTAAAGTCTAAATGGCAAATAGGTAAAACTACAAGTAACTAAAGTGCAAGTTAGAAAACTATATATTATAGACGTTTCTAAACATCCAATTTCATTCGGGATGGTGTTCAATGAAGATTAGTGGCTGATTATACAATTAATCAAGGGAGCTAAGGATGAAACAAAAAGATCAAATTTCTTCAAAGTGTGAGAGCACTAGTGTCATAATCAAGAAGTTAAGGGACTTGACTGCAACTAACTTAAAGCAGGCATCAAGGTTGTTTTCTGATGATGCTACGACGTCGTCTGGTTTGAAGAAGTCGAATCAAAGTGAAGAGTCTTTTAAGACCGTCATGTATTTGAGCTCTTGGGGGTCCACTTAACTGAACCACCTTTCAAGAAGGGTAAAGTTGTCTTTTTCTCTACAAATGAGAATCATCAAGAGTCAAGATTGAGAGATAAGAGGGACAAGATGGTCTTTTTCTTCAATGGGCCGGGTCAAGTATCATATGTGGTTCAATTGTGGCTTGGATTGTGTTGGTCAATTAGTGGTCAGTTATCATCGAAGTATTTATAAAACAAATTAATTGTTATATTCCTACAAAAAAAGGGCTTATTCCAATTTATTATATATAGTTTGAACATTCAGGCGTGAAAAAAATAACAAGTTATTCAGTGATTTGGAGATGATTTTTCTACGTCTCACCATTTTCAATCCCTATCAATAACGCCAGTGGCGAAGCTTGAAATTTTTTACGGAGGGTCGAAAACGTATATACCCAAAAAAATTTATAGAACCGGGGGTCGAAAACATATATACCCAAAAATTTCTATACGAAAACTACATATATAACACTGCTGGCCGAAAATTTCGAGGGGTCGGTCGCCTCTCCCGGCCCCTTCAAAGCATCGCCCTTGAATAACGCCATTTGGTGGAATTTTACAAAGTATATGGTTGTTGTATAGTTCATGCAAGTCATCAAGGTTATATCGAAGAGAGTTTGGCGAGAAGCATACTATAACATATTTGTAAACTCTGTTTGATAAGATAATAGAATCCAGCTTGTTGTGAGACAAACAATCCGGTAACAAACGCAAAACCTACACAAAACACGTCGCCACAACGCACGACTAAAAATCAACTAGTTATTATAATAGCAATTCTTCCAACTCATCTTTGTTGCCTTTAATATATCTGTGACGGTCCCCTGCCAAGGGAAAGGTGGGCCGTGGGCAACGGCAACCGCTCAAGGCCTACTTTCTCTGGGCTCAAAAGTTTTAAACTTTTTTTACATATTTTTTAAATTAAGAGCCTATGGTACACAAAGTCAACTTTCATTCAAATTTAAAACTTGCCAAGTTACATCAAAACATAAGATAGATGGGCAACAAGCTGTACCGTCACCCCTTTCTGAATTGCAAACCCTAATCTACCAAAGACAAAACCCCGTCCCCAAGCAATTGTTGTGGATGACCCGTTGGACCCTGGTCAGGAATTGGATAGCTTCTGGCGCTAGGGAGCCAAATGTGTCAAAGGCAAAAGGGACAAAAACATGCTGGTTCTCTGCACAAACTTTAGCGTGCTTATCAACTTTCTTCGATTCTGCCTTTCTTGCTGCTTGTCCAGCTACAAACTCGTTTTCTCTTAAACCAACCAGAGGGGAAGCCCTCGTGAGGTCCACACAAACATGTTTCCCCCCATATAATTTAAAACCTAAAACTATTTACAACCCAATGTGATTTTTAACTTATTTAGTTTTGACCCATTTAAATCTATCTTTTGTTTAACCTTACTAACGTCTAACCCTTTGTAACCCAATTGAGAACCTTAAAACCTTAAACTTACTTAAATAACAAAATATTTTTTGGCATTCTCGAGGGCTCATTTTTTTAAGTCATAAAAGTTCCCTAAATTCACAGAGATGGTCCGGACTATATATCGTTTCTCCAAAATTAATAAGAACATGAGCTATGGTGGGTCGGGGGTTTAGGGCATGGGTTAACACGTGGAGTTCGAGCTCCTCCGCTGGTGAGTGACGTGTCCGTGGAGTATGGCGGGGCGTGGCTAGCCCGGCGTGGCTTGGCCATGTGTATTAAAATAAAAAAAAATCTAAAATTAAAAAATACACACAACATGGCCCGCTATGCCCTAGCCAACAAGCCAATAAGAGCCGGCCACATAGGATTGCTAGTATGCCTCACGCCCGGCCTTAAACTCCCACCCAAGGGGCCACGCCCAAACCCAAACCCACCCCGGGTGGTGACTTGGGTGTTTCTCTCCAACCCCGGCCCCAACCCCGCCCCATACCCCATAGTCTAACAATCTAACCAAATTATACATATTAAACTAAAGTCTTCATGAATAGTAATATAATATTTAAATATTGTTATAGTTTTTAAATCTTTATATATTATTATTATATATATTAAACTAAAGTCTTCATGAATAGTAATATAATATTTAAATATTATTATAATTTTGAGTTGATATGATAATAACTTATAGTGTTTATTTACATTTTATTATTATAATTAATCTTAAATATGTTTTGTTTCTTTTAGAATTTTTAAAGACTTGATGTTTTATAAATTAACGTCGTTTACTATTTTTCATTACCCTAATAATATTGTGTAATGTTTTATAAAATTCTAGTCTTCATGAATAGTAATATAATATTTAAATATTATTATAATTTTGAGTTGATATGATAATAACTTATAGTGTTTATTTACATTTTATTATTATAATTAATCTTAAATATGTTTTGTTTCTTTTAGAATTTTTAAAGACTTGATGTTTTATAAATTAACGTCGTTTACTATTTTTCATTACCCTAATAATATTGTGTAATGTTTTATAAAATTCTGAATATACTGTTGTGACATGTTTATGTTATCTCTATTTGGATAAAAGCTTTGTTCAAAATTGAACGAGTCAATTATAATTGTTTTTTTTCCTTTACTATGACAAACTGAATCAATATTGTTCGAACAACTTTGGTAGCCGTATAGAGTGCCTTTTTTATATCATAAGTTATAGGGAGTATCGGTGATGAATAAAACTGATATCGGCCGACCATCGATACCCTGTCGATTTCAACCGAACATCGGTACTGGTATTCGTACTTTTGATACCTTTATCAACATTCTTATGGTTTTCTATCAGTGTAAAAGATGTGTCGATATCCTTTTAGGCATATCATGACTTTATTTTTTTGGATTTATCTTATGATCTCCATACAAAGTGCCGATTACTGTATCGATACCTTATTGAATCGGACTGATACCAACCGACTTCCCGCCGCAAAGCGCGTGGGAGTAACTTTTTTATATTATAAGCTATAGCGAGTGTCGGTGATGAACAAAACTGATACTGTTCGAACAACATCGGTACCATGTTGCTTTCAAGTGAACATCGGTACCAGTATTTGTACTTTTGAGACCTTTATCAATATTCTTTTGGTTTCTGATCGATGTAAAACATGTGCCGTTATCCTTTATGCGTATCATGATTTATTTTTTGGGGCTTATCTTTCGATCACCATATAAATGGTTGATTACTATACCGATACCTTAGTAAATCGAACCGATACCAACCGACTTCCCCGCTGCAACGCGCGGAGAAAGTCCACTAGTTTAATTTAATTAGAAAAGAGGATAAATTGAATCTTTTTAGTGATGAATACAGATTATTAAAGTAATGGTAATTAACACGTTTACTAGATTTAAAAAATAATCTATAAAGATAATCAACCACAATCATTATTAATAACCATGCATATAATCCAATAAAATGAAGTTCAATTACACTGCATATAATCTAATAACATGATTAGTTTAATTACACTTTTGTTTTCATGATGCCACTTAAATCTTCAAACGATAACATTCATGCTTTTACAAAAATAAACAAGTTCACGGTACCATAAACACACATCACAACTTGCAATTTCTTCATGGTCATCTAAGCTCCAACCCCTTCTTTCAAAACGAATGGCATGATTTCGTTCTCGACATTTTGTGTTGACTTTGGCTAGAGTAACCGGGTTGTTAATCCATATTTGTTTAAATATCGAATCGATTTTGTCTCTACAACCTCGCACATTCCAACGCCTTGACCTTGAGCAATTCATGGAATTCAGAAGTTTTAATCCTTGTTGATCTCCACTTGAAAGAAGAATCATGCCATATACATATGTCGCCTCTAAATGTCCTTTCGCAACTGCTCTTTTCAAATATAATAGTCCAGATTCAACGTTAACTGACGTGAAATAATCTATCTGTAAAAGAATTCCTCATTATGGTTAACTAAAATTAGAACAATAACTAAAAGATCAAAGGGTCAGTCCGATAAGTTATATATTTTAAATTATGCTTACCATTCCTTTTCTGAACAAAGACTCAGGGTTTCCTTTGTTGAAGCATTGAGATAAGAAAGCAAGCACCCTTTTATTCCGTGTAAACCAATTTGTTATTGGAAACTTCTCGATCGAAATACGTTGAGAGATGTAGTCATTTGTTGTTGATTCAAGAAAATCTTTACAACTGTGTAATAACAAAAATAAATTGGTTAACATAGATAAGCTTAAAAGTTATACATCTATTTATCTCATTAGTAACTGTAAATATGTATAAAAACTTTTTTTATACAACAATAGTTAACAAAAGAAACAAAATAGCAGTAACCGAACATTTTATCATTGATTTTTGTTTGCACAGAAATATTTATTTACTATACAAAAAACATTGTCTAGGAAATCAAGTACATATGATGATGATTAATATATAAATCTAGGCTAATATGATTACAGATTATTTTTTCTTCTTTAGAGGAACCCTTAAAAGACATGAAAATTACTTATTATAATAGCAAAGTTAGAAATTAGTACAAAAATAAAATAAGTTGTAATGTATACAAAATCGAAGTTAGTTGCATAGAAAAAAACGTACCTGAGTTTAGCATTGAAAAGATCAGTGAACGAAGATGATGCAACCCGACCAAGAACATCAACTAAAAGATCTCTTGGAAGCGATCCAACACTCGTTGTTGATGGATGAACGAGTTTACGAACTCGTTTTTCTTCATGTCTACGAACACTCAAACTTGTATCATCGTTGGTGATTTTTCTTGTTCTCTTTGGAATACCCATTGTTATTCAAATAACAACTTAATGGATTTCAAGAAAACAATAAGAATACGAACTAGTGCATGTATCTATGACCAGTAAGTGCTTTATATATATATATAGGGGAGAGGTATAATACTTGTACGAAATTTGAATTGTAAATCCTAGTTGTAACAGGATGGTAATTGGTTGTCAATATATCCTTACCATATATAAAAATTTGAAGGAATCCAAAAGGCGTACTTATATTTAATGAAGTAACAAATTCTGTTAGGGTAAGTTTTAATTACATATCTTTTTTTATATAATTAACATTACGTGTCTAGACAACGGGTTGTGAATAACTAAAGAATCTCATGGCTATATTGGTTATTATTGTTAAGGATATGCAATTCATTCAAATTCAAATATATTGATATATTCAAAGTTAATGCAATTATCTACCTATAAGTTAGGGGACTAGGGGTGGTTCACTAGTGATAGAATCTATCACTCCCACTATCCAATCAAGTCATGCCATGTGCACAACCAATATTCTATCATTAGTGATAGAAATGTAGAGGGGGTGGTATCACTAGTGATAGTATCACAACCTTTTTTATTTATTCCATCGGTGTACAACTCCTCAGGCACAGAGTACAACCCACCATACACAAAGTTCCAAAGTTCAACGCGTGACCACCACAACGCGTTAACTCTTCACGCGTGGTGGATGTGGCCGGCGGCCGTGTATAACGGCGTGGTCATGCATTCCGTGATGCTATAACGTTCCCACCCCGCCACCTCTTATCATATATTATATATCTTTATGCTATAAATACTAAGCCAATATGAGATTTGAATTGATTAATATTTGTAATAAGAATGAGCAACTGGTCCTCGGTACCAAAGAATACCGGTAACAGTATCAAATTGTACCGTATCAATCGAATGTCGCTACCAATTCGGTACCATTTTTGACGGTTTTCGGGATCAGTACTTTTGGTTCAATACACACTTTTTACCTTGAAATATCGTACCGTATCAGACACTTTCGGTATCGGTAGGGTACCAAACTCATCCCTATTTGTAAGCATAAAGATACAAAATATATGATAAACTATAGGTAACTAGTTACAATAACTTTTCCTGTATTGATATATTTGAAATTGAATGAATAAATTGCACATCCTTTATCATTTATTATTAACAATTATTCGGGTCTTTTCCGATCAACACCACCACCATGGTAGCTCTTGACGAAAGTAGCGACTTTTATAAACAATTGAACCGAACCGAACCAAAACTATGAAGCAATAGGAAGATTGCATAAACATAACATAAGCAATTTCGGATGGTTGACGATGATTTGGATTTATTTTAGATCGTCCGATGGGAAGCAATTGAAGCATCCCAAAGGGCGAATAAAATATGGTTATTTATTGACATCTATGTATTTAAAAAATGTGACAATTGTTATCAGGTTAAAGAAAAACTATTTATAAAAAAAGTATAAAAATTATTTAAAAGATACCCAACATTTAAATTGTAAAATATGAGTAAGAGGTTATTGATAATGTTGAGCGGCCCATAGTAATTAGTAGCCCATTTATGTCGGGTTTGTAATATGTCAAAACGTTTTGTGAAGTAATGGTTTGATTTGAATTCACTAAATTAACCGGTGAATGGTGAGTTTTGAATATTGTTTTATTTTTTTATTTTCATTGTAGTTTGAATTGACTATTCATGCAATAAAGGTCGTGTTTTTTGTTGCTTACAGGGTAGGAACAAAACCAGAATTACCCACACAATTTATGTGTTCTTTTGAATGAAGATAGAATCTTGATCATTAAAAAGAACTCCAAATCTAATGAATATGTTTGGTTTCTTGAGGTAATAGTATTCACATTTATTGATATTGAAATGATAGCGTTCATTAGGTTTTATTAGGTGGATACACAATTCAGGCGGGATCAAAAAAGTTTGAAACAAAAGTTGTTGCTTGGAATAAGGGGTTATTGGTAATGCTGAGCGGCCCATAGTAATTAGTAGCCCGTTTATGTCGGGTTTGTAATATGTCAAAACGTTTTGTTTCACTAAATTTTATGGTTTACAAGCATATCATGAAGACGTTTTGATGATGATACCAAGTTTATACCACTATAACTAAATGAAATTGTTCGGACTTATTTAGAGAAGTATGAACAATTTATATATTTTGCTTATAAATCATGTGTATTTAATTTTCCACTTATTTAAGTAAATATATTTTATTTCACTTGATTATAAATTAAAGCTTTATAATATTTTTATTTGGTAAACCCAGTATACTACACGGGCTACGCCATTTAATTTGCTTTAAACATAAGTGTATAAATAAAAAAGATACAAAGTAATTACATTTTATATAAACTAATGTAAAAGTAAAATTACAATTATAATGCATATACATTAAAAAATCAAGCTTACACATAATTTTGAATATGAATATATGAGAACCTATAACTTTGAATTATGCACTTTTGGAATCCTCAGGCCATTCAGCAGCTTGAAAAAAGCCTGTCTTAACAACAAAACCAAGCATGGTTAACTGACAAAACCATAAACTAACTGAATGAACAATCTTCACCCTAACTGAAGAAAGAAAGTACTTTATTACTATAATTTATACCTAGAACATTATTAACTATTTATAAAATAATCAAAAGGTGTTACGGTCCAAAACGACCCATGTTTATGCATTTGGGTCAGAATTGCCCCCTCTACCGCAAATACATGATTTTGGGGGTAAATAGATCGTTAAGCAGAAGAGTTTCATGGCACATTGCCGATGTATCTTACCAACAAAATCACTTTGAATTCTGGTAAGGAGGTTGGTTTGGATAGCTTTTAGGTGAAACCGTTACAAAGGTTTTTGAAAATTGAAAACCAAAACCAAAACCCAAGGGTTGAAAATAAAAAGCAAATCATCACCAACAGTCAAATGGTTTGACCTTTAGGAACAAGGGGATGGTTCAAATGAAAACCACTTTTATTTTGAAAACTCGAAAACTAACTCTAAAAAGCCTAAAAAACACACCAGATTTTCTTTTACAATTTTTTTTATTAAAATCCGCTAGTTTTTATATATATATATATATATATATATATATATATATATATATATATATATATATATATATATATAAACTATTTTTCAAAAAAAAAAAAAACAAAATTGTAGTGCACATGTGTAATAATTCACATGTGTAGTACTATTACACATGTGCACTACAATTTTTTTTATATATAATTTAAATAGTGAAAATTGGTATGCAAAAAAAAAAAATTGTATGTTTTTTAGGCTTTTTTAGTTAGCTTTCGAGTTTTCGCGATAACTAGCGGTTTTCATTTGAACCTTCCCCTAGGAACAAGTTGTCCAAAGATAAAACATTAAACACTAAACATGTTATCGAAAATTTAGGCATCAAACACGTTCAGATTTCTTTAATCCCGCTCTAGTGCGCAAAGCAACAGGATCATCAGCAACGAAATCTTCATATTTCTTTATGGTTCCTATAGAAAATATTAAAAGATTAGTTAGGGAACCACATGGTTTATAAAAACAGAACTTAAAGCATATGCACGTAAAGTAACAACACATATCAGACAGACGGAGATTGGGTACCATGCATTTTCTTGACAAAGAGTTCAAATTCTCTTAAGTTGTGTTGTTCAAGGAGAGTTTGATCGAGGCCACGGTAGGTAAAAGAACATATACATCTACCGAAAAGGTCATTTCTTGGTTTTGCAACTTCTAGTATCTTCCCGTATCCTTGCCTATCATAGCATGGAAACGCATTTTGACCCGAAACAGCTATACCAGAAACCCATCCAGCATTCTCTACCTAAAGTATTAAAAATCATCACTAGTAAATACTAAGGGGTTGTTTGGCAACATCTGAATGGTTAAGTGCTGAACCAGTAAGAGGTCTGAACGATTAAGTGCAGAACCAGTAAGAGGTCTGAACCATTAAGAGTCTGTATAATGATTAACCGTTCAGAGGCAAATGTCTGACCAATTCAGATTAGAGATCTTAACCATTCAGACTCTGTACAAATCTTAACCATTCAGAGGCAAATGTCTGAACCATTCAGACATCTGCTCGTGAAACAAACAGTTTGAACCATTAAGTGCTGAACCAGTAAGAGTCTGAACCATTAAGAGCCTCATTAAGAGGTACACAAACAGCCCCTAAACCTGAAATTTTCCATCAGTTTGAAGATAACTAACTAACTAACTACCTTGCAAACAAACTCATCGGCTTCAACACATGTAAAGTTTAAATGAGCTTCATGCCGCCTTAACATTATAGCAATTGGTTTATAGCCATCATAGAATCCAGCTGCCCGTTCAGCCGCATGGTTGTCAGTTGCGTTACCTGATAACTGATCATCCATGAAGAATTATAGGAATTAGTTGCTTACAGTTAAACAACCAGTGTTGAAATAACCGACTTACCTTTACAGAAGTGCGAGCAGGTTTAAACAACGGCACGGCCATCTTTAGTACCCTGACACCATGATCAATGAGATACTGGGAGTACCATTTTAGAAAAAAGGTACCACGCGGGCTATCGTAGTCGTGATCGTCACAAAAGAACGTTGAACAATCAGGCGGTGTACCCCAACAACTCGAGTCTTGTGCTGTTTCTGCAGCTTTCTCAAGAGACTTTCTTAGGTATTTATCATAGCACTGTAAATGGAATTCACCAGATAAAGACGAGGGGTAACGCAATTCTCCGCAAGCACCTAAACCAACTTCAACCTTGAAAATGCTTCGATCCTGGAATAATTCATCAAATTCATCCCGAAAGCTTCTCATATAGTCGGTGTATACCTCGACAGCAGTACGGTCTCCCAAAACACGCTCCTCGTCAATTCCCCAAGTAAGCGTTTCAGTGTTTCGCGTTCCTTGTCCGTCTGTGAAATAGATATCCGGGTTTTTTTCGCCAATCTCTTTAATCCATTTAGGCAATGGAATATGAGCATCGTCGCCAACACATTCATGAAACGACATTAAAACCTGCATCTTATTAAAACCCGACTGACGGATTATCGAAAAGAGTTGGTTGTAACCTTCCCAATTGTAGTCTCGGGGCTTGTTGGCCTCAACAATTCCCCAGCAGATATTAACGGTTATACCATCAACTCCAACTGACTTGAGTGTTGTTAGTTGAGTCATCAGATCATGAGGACTATAAACCAGCTCACATTCCATGTTGATGATCCCCAACTGAAATTATTATTAGGAAAAAGAGTAAATTACTTTTTGAGTTCGTTTTAGTGGTTTTAACCACTTGAGTCCAAAATCAAAAAGTTTAATGCCCTGAGTCCCTAGCCATTTATTTTATAACATTTTGAGTCCAATTTTGTTCATTTTGTAACGATTTGAGTCCAAAAAATTGGACTCAAAAGGTTAAAATTTGGACTCAAAAGGACTCAAATGGTTAATGAAAATGCTTATAGGGACTCAGGTCGTTAAACTTTTTGCTTTTGGACTCAACTAGTTAAAACCACTAAAACACAGGGACTCAAAAAGTAATTTACCCTAGGAAAAATTACAAGTTTTGTCCTTTATCTTTATACCAATTTTCAGGCGGTGTCCTTTTTAACGAATGTTGACAGACGCTGTCTTTTACTAGGTATTTTGTTGCAAGTTTAGTCCTTTACACCCAACCCAGTTAAAAAACCCTCTTAATTGTTGAGTGTAAAGGACTAAACTTGCAACAAAATACCTAGGTAAAGAACTAAACTTGCAACAAAATACCTAGTAAAGGACACCGCCTATCAACAATTAACAGGGTTGGATGTAAAGGACTAAACTTGCAACAAAATACCTAGTAAAGGACACCGCCTGTCAAAATTCGTTAAAAAGGACACCGCGTGAAAAGTGACATAAAGATAAAGGACAAAACTTGTAATTTTTCCTTATTATTATAAAAAGTGTTAAATGCCATTTTAGTCCCTGTGGTTTCGGCCATTTTGCCAGTTTAGTCCAAAAGTTTCATTTTTAACCTGTGGGTCCAAAAAGGTTTCACAGTTGTCATTTTAGTCCACTGGGTTAACTTCATCCATTTTTTCTGTTAACGAGAAGGCCAATTCGGTCATTTTATATGGCTGAATTGCCCTTTTAGTTAACAGAATTACATACAAAATGACCAAATTGGCCTTCTCGTTAACAGAAAAAATAGATGAAGTTAACCCGGTGGACTAAAATGGCAACTGTGAAACCTTTTTGGACCTTTGGACTAAACTGGCAAAATGGCCCAAACCACAGGGACTAAAATGGCATTTAACTCTTATAAAAATAAAATTCAATGCAATGCAATGTTGAGGTGAGGGAGGTTACAGGTGTACGTTTCGATACAAGACTCACCGGTAGCATTACATAAACAGTAACAGGTCGTGTGCCTGAATAACTTGTTCTAGGTCCCTTGATGTTCTTCTTCTTGCGATATTTTACGGGTATACTATGCCGCATTCTGGCAAACGACTCATTTATCTATACAAAAATTTGGCAAACAATAACTGCTTCATTTTGCAATCAATAGTTTTGATGATAATCGATCGTGTTCTTACCCTAGCCACTTGTTCCCTCGAGAGTGTGTTTCTGAAACGAAACAATCTGTGAGAAATCAATCAATACAAACTTGGCATGAGCACGAACGAACGAACAGGGGCACGTACCTGGATAGATATCGGCCACGAGTAATTGTACGAGCCATAGCGAACAAACCCTAACGCAAAACCAAACAAAGGCAAGCAAAGGTGGGTGGGTGGTTATCTATTATCTAAGATATATATGTATCATCGATCTTCTTTATTTGCCATTTAAGCCCTTCATGTTTTGAAAATAAAAAGGAAACTTCAAGAAAATCAATGAGTAAATTGCCATTCCAGTCCCCGAGTTTTTATCCAAATTATCATTTTAGTCCAAATAGTTTTTTTTTCTCCTCTGAGTTTCTGACTTTTCATTTTTCTTGTCATTTTGATCACATTGTCTAACTTAGTCTAAAAACCAGGTTATAATCAGGGGTATTTTTGGCATTAAATTATTATGAGGTTTATAAACTATGTTGTAAACTACCCCTGGTTATCACTACACAACAGTTATGCCAAAAATACCCTTGGTTATTACCATATTTTTAGACTTGAGTTAGGCAATGTGATCAAAATGGCACGGAAATGGAAAAGTTAGGAACCAGAGAGGAGAAAAAAAATTATTTGGACTAAAATGGCAATTTGGACCAAACCTCAGGGACTAAAATGGCAATTTACTCAAAATCAATTCTAGAATTAATGATATAACTGAGTTTTCACTTATTTACATACGAGAAAAATGTCCGGATAGTCCCTGTGGTTTACTTTATTTTCATCTATAGTCTCTGCTTTCTAAAATTACAGCTATAATCTCCAACGTTTTCCCTCCTGTTTCTCGGATAGTCTCTAACATAGATGGGAGTTAGTTTTTTGTGTTAAGTGGTATGAAATGACAAAAATGCCCCTAGTATCAAAACAAATATAATCATGCGGTCCCCGTCCCCACCCACCCTTCTTCTCCACTTGTTCTTCTCCATCAGTCAAACCCACCCCAACCCTCCAATAACATCACAATTTCTGGCGGCAGATTATTCCCATTGAAAAGCCACATTATACAAGTAGGCCCCGCCACCCCGTCCATACCCCTTTCTCCTTCGTACTTCATCTTCCAAATCCACACCGACGACCTGAAACTTCCCATGAAATCATCCCTAATCAAACCTTGTGTGAATTACGATTTTGGCCCCTGTGGTTATATCACTTTTACCCTTTTAGTCCAAAAAAGAATTTTTTAACATTTGAGCCCCCAACGTCTTTTTTTTCTAACCCTTTTGGCCCCTAACATTTAATGGAAGGGGTTAGTATCAGGGGAAATGGGTTTGAAGAAAAGACGTTGGGGGCTCAGATGTTAAAAAGTTCTTTTTTGGGCAAAAAGGGTAAAAGTGATATAACCACAGGGGTCAAAATCGTAATTTACGCAAACCATAAATAAAACCGTTCAAGCTTAAAGCAAAACCTACAAATCGAAATTAACCATCTACAAACTCAAATCAAACCCGAAAAATTGAAACGAAAGCCTATGATGAACTCGTTTTTAATCCAAAATCAAAATATAGCATTTCTCAAAACAAGGATGTCTTAAACAAGCCACCCAACTGCAGTTATCAGCGACCTAACTTTTCCTCAAAATTAAAATTGTGACAGGTTCTTTAGTATTTGGAGGTCCCACGGATGGCGCCAATGTAAGAACGGTACTTGAACACATCCTCGAACTGGTTGATCCGATGAGAAGTGATTCGATCCTTGGTCTGCAAAACAAAACACCGTTAGGACTCGTTATAGGAATGAGATTATTCCTATAACCACCCTCCGGTGTGAAAATAAGTATACGTTTTTGTGGGAGTAAAGAGAATGTATTGAGAGAACAATGTGTCTTACCTTCTTGATGATCCTTCTGTTTATACTTATGGGTGATTCTAGGGTTTCCGCGTATTTTTTGAAGTCGGTTAGGCGACTCCTATTTTATCGGAGGTTTATACGTGTGGAGATATATGATAATATCTTCCCTATTTATGACATATTTAATGGCTTGTTTTGATCCGGAATGACCGAATTGGGTCATTCCTCAACACTTACCATTAATACTTTATAGTTGATTCTGTTTTAATTCATGAACATCTATATTTACTTTAGTTGTATTAAGTATGATTCTTATCTATCGTAATACAATTACACATGTCATGGATGTCACTACGTGGTTGACAATAAATCATTCATATTGTCTTCTTGAACTTTGTAGAAGAACATGGTTAGCAAGTACAAAGTGCTATTAAAATAAAGAACACTAGCAAGTCTCATGTGGCTTTTAAGGGATGAGTATAAGTTTGTATAAACCATTGTACTTTACTTGTTATGGAGATCTTCTCTATTAAATAGCTTAAGTTTAGGATATTGTAAATTATTAGTTCTGACCTATGTTGTGTGTTGTGTTGCGTTAGTTTCAAACAACTGCATGCGTCCTCCGGGTGCTATTCTAACTCCTGGCGAGAGTATTATTGCAACGGGTAACAACATTTGACATATATTAATTGCTAATTTGTTTTTATGAATGCAGCCTCTATTTCTATATATATTACCTACAAATTTCACTACCTCTTTTATCAATGGCAGTTTTCAAGTTTGTGGAACCTTCAGAAAACAATGAAATACCGATAGACCGAAAGAGAAAAGTGAAATTTAAAATCATGAGTCTAAAAGTGAAAGGAATGATGGACTATGTACCCGAGCTAGTAAGTCACACACACTCTTTTGAGATATATTCTTAAATACAAACATATACATACATATGTAAATTTTTGTATACACCAGCAAATGCTCCACCGTTTATATAAACTTGTGTTCTCACTCAGTTTGATGAGCAAAAAGATCTAGTAACTGTGGAGCAGATACTGCAAGTTGTTTTCCTAGACGTGGCACGACCAAGCCCAGTAAGTTTTCTAATATGCATACGCGATACTACTTTTAAACCTTATCTTGGCTATCCACTTGCTTGAGATTGTTTTACTGCACCATCTTAATTACTGACATCATACCAGGCACTAGAGAAATTGAAACGCCAGATAGCCGAGGCTGAGGCCGTTGTTGAAACCCGCAAGAAACCTCCGGAAGACACCGAGCCAAAGATTGTTGGTGATGGACTTGTCATAGATGAATGGGTGAGTCACTGTACAGACGAGTCGACGGGCTGGGTAATGGGTTAGGTTGGCGGCTGCAAATGAACTGAATGAACACGAACAAGACCTTGGTCGTGTTTGTTTGTTAAGAAATATATGTGTTCATGAACTGTTCATTAACACTTAACAAACGATATTTTATGTCCGTGTTCGTTTGTTAAGAAAATGCATGTGTTTGTGTTCGTTTGTTAATTTAAGGCAACGAATGAAAACGAACGTTAATGAACACAAATGAACACAAACAAGCGTTCATGAACAAAATATAAAATACATTGACACTTATTAAATATTTTATCTGTCGGAAATTTTGAGTATTTAAATAAAATACAAAAACTAAAAACACTAATAAACTAGCGAACATAAACGAACATGTTACTGAACGTTTACGAACATAAATGAATGAACGCAACCTCTGCTCATGTTTGGTCATTTAACTAAACGAACGAAATTTCTTGTTCATGTTCGTTTGCTTAATAAATGAACGAGCACAAACGAACTTCCTGACGAACGGTTTACAAACTGTTCGCTGAACATTTCGTTCATTTGCAGCCCTAGGTTGGCCTACAAACATTTTTTGTCAAAACGTTTATATATTATTTCAGAAAGAATTGTTTTATAATAGCCGATTATGGAGATTTTTGGCGCTAAAAATAACTTTGACTCGTTTTCTTTTAAGCTCATTTATTTACTTGACAAGATATAGGTAAAATATAACCCTAACTAATTGTTCCTTGTAGAAAGAACGCCGGGAGAGATACCTCGCTCGACAACAAGTTGAAGGAGACGACTCGGTATAATAATGAAATATTTCTTTTTATGTTGTTTCTCATTGTTAAAAGCTTTCCATTGTTGAATCTGTAAGTTGAGAGGTAGATTACTACACGTATATAACTACGCCGGTTGGTGGTTACACGTAGGAGGTACAAGTCAGAACAACGTAAAGTACTGTTTGGACTTGCACACGACGGTTCCATCAACAGGTAGAACCATAATTCTCTTGTGTGATTGGCAATCTGTATGTTTTGTATGTTATAAGAGTTATCTTAGCATATGGTTCATTGCGCCGTATGAAATGAATTCTCAAGTATGCTTTTTGGGTGAGGAAATATTTGCTGAGTCCAGCAATGTAGCTCTGCTAGTTGCTAGAAACCGTTCAAAACCACAGTCCAACGGCTTTTGGGTTACGTGAAAATCGTTAGTCTTTTGGTTTATCGAGTTTAAAGTTTCTCCCTTTATATGCATGCCTCATTTCTGTTCTTTTATTGCGAGAATCAAGGGAAAATATGAGTTATTTAGGACGAGCCACCTTGACCCTGCTTGAAGCTTTGGTGTCAAACGGGTCGAATAAGACAGATCCGAAAGCTTTATACAAACCTGTAGACAAGCAGGACCAACACTATGTCAGGCATATAAACCTGAACATGACACGTGTAATTGTGGGTTGACGCAAACACGCTTAGGGGCTGTTTGGCAAATTTTGAATGGTTAAGTGCTGAACCAGTAAGAGGTCTGAACCATTAAGTGCTGAACCAGTAGGAGGTCTGAACTATTAAGATGCTGTATAATGTTTAACCCTTCAGATGCAAATGTCTGACCAATTCAGATTAAAGGTCTTAACCATTCAGACTCTGCATAAAACTTAACCATTCAAAGGCAAATGTCTGAACCATTCAGACATCTGCTCACGAAACAAACAGTCTGAACCATTAAGTGCTGAACCAGTAAGAGGTCTGAACCATTAAGAGCCTCATTACGAGGTAAACAAACAGCCCCTTAGTTTGACCTGATTTTTTTATATATTACTATTCTAAAGTCATAATTTTATAAAGAAAAACAGAAATGTCTGGAAAACATTTTGTTCTTCTTGTACATTTCTTATTTACTTGTGTTTTAAAATAAAATATCAGATCAGTTTGAGTTGTAATATAAAGTACACATTAATTTTTATAAATATAAATGGGATAACATGCTAACTAATCAGGGTTACCGGAGATCTTTAGCAAAACTTGTCGGTGCGTTCGACCCGAAAGGGAGCCGAATATGAGTAGGTTGCTCTCAAACTCATAAATTTCATGTCATGTTGAAAGTTAACACCCTTGCAATTCCGTGTCATTTTGAAAGTTATGTTTTCTTTTTTACGTGGGGTTTGTTTCCGTTTTGACTCATGTATTCTAATCTACGATAATCTTTTACGTTTTGATCTAAATTTGGTGACTTAACATGCTGCAATGAGCGTGCATGGTTCCACATTTTTACGTTTATTTTTTTGTTCAGTTTAACGATACCGCCGCAACATGCAGGTCCAAAAAACTAGTTATAAATAGATATGCAAGTGTATTTTCATATAAATATTTTCAAAAATAGTTCAATATTAGTTTTGATTTTATAATTAGGAGCTTTGAGTCTTTGATGATGATTTACCGAGAGAGAGATACTTTTTTATCTGTGAAAAAGAAAATAAAATGTCTTATCGTTTATAAATACAAATTAAAATAAACTAGGACAAAGACCCGCGCGCGTTGCGTCGCGGGGCTTTTTGAGTTGAACAGATAATATGATGCTAAAGAACCATAGCAAAAAGCAAAAACACATATTTATAAATTTCAGTTCGTGCAAACTGTAATCAAGTGCAGGTCAATGAAATGGGTTAGATAAAAAAATATTAATGTTACAAAATCATAACAAAAACCAAGTATAAATTTATAAACTGTAGGGTTCCTGCAAATAGGGATGAGCTCGGTATCGACCGGTACCGAAAATCCCCAAAAGTGGGTAACGGTACCGAATATACCCGGTACGGTACGGTTCGGTATCCGTATTTGAGGGTAAAAATCGGTAAATACCGGTATCGTACCGTATCGGTACCGAAAATCTCAAAAGTCGGTACCGAAGTGTACCCGGTTCGGTAAATTCGGTACCGGTACCGGTTCGGTACAAAGTGGAAAATCATCTTACAAAGCACAATGCACACAATACAACTCCTATTGCACAACATTGTTGCAAAATAATAGTATATAAATATGAAATACAAGGTAAAAACGTGTTTGACTTTGTTTGACAACTTTGCTTAAGCACTTTATTAGCGTTTAGTTTTTTAAGCACACCAAGGATGCTAGATTTTATTCTTGTTTGAACTTTGTCTTGGTTAATTTATTAAAACAAGAGTATTAATACTTTATCACGTCTCATTAGCTTTGTCTTCACCCCCATTTCCTAAACATAAATGGACAAATCCATTTAGAATACTTCTTAGTTGTATCACATAGATACATAGATTATGATACCAATTTGAATATCTTTGTTATACCTTTTATAAGTTAAAATCAACTTTCTTTATTAATAACCGAAGTAACACATAGTACAAAAGCGTTATTTCTTTAAACATGAGGTTTTGATGCATCCACAACTTAGTATGTATTTCAATCTTTAAAAGAAAGAAACATTTATTGGTCGGTTCATATAGTTCATAGATCGAGTGACTTTGATTAGATTCCATTAACATAAATCCATTCGCCCACAAATAGCTTGTGGCAGTTCAAATTCGGGTTGATGTAATCGAAGAATCCAGAGCTCAACTTAAACTTCTAAGCAATGCTAAAGCACGAATCTCTGGTTTGCACGCCAACAACCGAAGTACAAGCAGGGTCTCTTCCTAATAAACCTGAGAATTGCCATATTATTATTAATTAATGTAAAAGATTCATTTCAACAACTTTTTCAAAATAGTATGTACACTACATCATTATTTGTGACAAAAGGTTTAGTAGGTGCTTGAATTAGCTGTTAAAAAAGGAAAAGAAAACTAACGGTCATTTTCTTGTAATGGGAGATTTTAAGTGTAGGACTTACCACGAGGAATAGTTCTTCCTTCGGTTGTTATCATGATACCCGCGAAAACAAACACAAAAAACATGCAAATGATTGTTTTGTTGCCGACCTTAGTGTAACACCCCAGTGTTTTGGAAGTCAGTTCCAGTTTTGACTTCTTTGACTGTAGATAGTCTATTTTATGTTTACGTTAGTTGTATTATGTGGAGTAACTAATCGCAGTAATCAAAGTATATTTATCGCTATGAATCGCTTTACGACTGTGAATAATAGGGAAGTAACAATGTGATAAAGTCGATTATAATCAATCTAATCTAATCAACATCGCGCTCGCAACTCGAATTTCGCACTTTGGTGATAGTTATACGTGTGTGTGTGTGTGCCTTATGTGTTACTTGTGCATGCTTATTTACGTTATGTGTGGTAATCAATCGAATCGCAATCGAACTCATCGCAATCGAATCGCAATCACAAATCTAATACGAACTAAGGATGATTGTATGTAGATATAGTATGATAATTAGTGGAGAAGAGATAGCGCGCGATATGAGTAGTTGGGATTAAAAGTAATTTGAATAGGAAAACTCTATCGTATTCGCATCACTCGCAATCGAAATCGAAATATCAAAAATCGTCGCGCCTCGCACTCGAACCAGATGTTGGCCGGCCGGATTGCCATCCGACCGGGCTGCCATCCGGTCGATGTGCCATCCGACCGACCTGTCATCCGGGTGTGGTGTCATCGGACCGACCCACCCTTTCCTCTTTTGGAATCCTATAAATACCCATGTCACTTTCATACTTTCTACTTTTGGAAATCCTCTGTCCGAGCAGCACGTATTCTTCACCTTTTCTTCGATTTCTCTCAAACCAGGTAAGATCTCTCCCTAAATCTTGAACTTTCTTGATCTACACGCACTCCTACACCTTCCTATATTTTAAATCTTCACTTTTAACCGTGAAATCACCAAGATTCAAGGGTTCTAGGATGATGTCATCATGTGTTCTTGAAGAACTTCATGTTTTGGCTTCAATCCTTCAAGAACAACTTGAATCTAACCGATTTCCATATAAATAAACAAAGATCTTTCATAGATCTAAACATATTCACGGTAAAAAGGGATTGAATGAAGGTTTTTCCAAATTTTCTTTCAATTCTTTTACACTCAACGCACGCAAACCGATAGGATCGGATCTCACCTCTACTCATTCTTAGTAATGTGTTGGCTCAAGACCAGAATCCTATCCGCGAGACCACCGATTTCGGGTTAATCAAGAACGACCGACTTGAACCGGTTAGCTGGTTGAACGTTGGGTGATTCCTGTTCGGTCAGGTTACTAGGTTCGAGACGGGGTTCTGTTGGTTGACACGTTGTCAAAGCGTTTCGATAAAACTATAAACGATCCAAAACGACCAAGTGAAAGACGAACGGAACGACCAGCACGGAGTGCTATCCGACCGGACTACTGTCCGACCAGACAGTCGTCCGAGTGACTGGCCGTCCGAACGACCGACACTTTGGGTCCCACACTTAATCAACCCCATTTAAAGTTGAGTATTGAACGAATTGCTATCCGATCGGACTACCATCCGACCGGATTACTCTTCGGATCATGAGATACTTGACTTTAACACTTAATCGATTTTTCAACATGTTCAATGCACTAAGTGATGCCACCCGCCCGGACTGCTGTCCGATCGAGTGACAACCTGCTGTGAACTTGTTCCCACTGAAGTGTCAACCTATCGGATTACCGTCCGATCGGACTACCGTCCGATCGACCGATCTGAAAGGTAGAGATACTTCAATGTTTTCAAATGCTACAACAAAAACTTCAAAAGTCAAACCATCATACACAAACACATCCTTCTCATGGGAAGAAACAATCCACTCGAATGGTCATCCGACCGGACTACCGTCCGACCGGATAACCATCCGAACGGATTATCAACCGCACGAATTGGCCGTCCGATCGGATTGCCATCCGACCGATCTACCATTCGACCCATCAACGCTTATTCTTGTTTTATGTGCCACTTACCATTATGCTATCGAACAATTCAGGCTAACCTTACTCTCAAGCGCTCCCTTCAATCCATCAACCGCTGTGAGTATACTCGATTCCTTTTTTTTTTGCTTTGAGCACTTTTGGGTGTTACATACGTTACTTATACGAAATCACATCGAACACACTACGCAATGTTTTAAACGCTAACCGTTACCGCATGTTATACGTGACTTAATGAATGCTTGTTTGTTATGTTTACACATGGAATGCTGTCTACCTGCCTTAACGACAATAGTACTATAGTTTAGACTCAGCACCCGTTCACACGGGGGTTGTTAAGGACAATTATTTGCATAGATTACGGTGGTGATCATGTATTACGAACTGCCTTGGGCAGTCAACCCGCAGTCATTGGTATCGATAGATCCATGTCAATAATTAACATGCTTCGTTTTCCTTTGTGTACGTGCTGGTTATGCGTAAACTATTTCGAACTCTATATGCTATTAACAAACTTGTATACTTGCCTTTACACTATGTGTATTGACTTTTATTTTAACATATGTGACAGGTAATTAGGATGCTTATCTGCTAGGAAAGCGAGGCTTTAATAAGTTTCTAGAGGCCAACACATAGTTGTCTATACTAATGTAATCAAGAGTCTCTAGAAGCAGATAAACAATTGGACTACTTAAAAATCTGAGTTGTCGGAATAGAACTATTTGCCTAGATTTTGTCTGTAATAATTTATTTACCTTTTGAGACATGGTATGGGACATGTTATTTTAAATTGATTGGTAATGATAATTGTTATGGAAACTTCTGGACAATCTGTTTCGCTCAGTGCCATGCCCCGATGATTTCGCCATCGGTTGGGGTGTGACACTTAGCCGTTGTTTTGATGATTATGTTGTTTGTGGAAGTTTGAAGCTAGAGATGATTACATTTTGGTAAATGTTAACCTTTTTTTAGGACCATAACCCACATGGAACCAATATAAGAACAAAAACATAGAGGGTTTATCCTTGTTCGAGCTTTGTCTCGATAAATTGATGATATAAACAAGAGAAACATCGTTACACATTGCGTCTCATTAGTTTGTCCTTAACCCCACTGTCTTAACATGAAATGACAAATCTATATGGGTCGAATGCTATTTTTTTCAATTTGACGGGGCATAAAACAAGTGTAAGATAAAACTTGAATACTAATTAGGTTGATATTGGTTTATTATGCCAGAATATAGTTAATATATCTTGAGATGAATGAACCATTCACTTTTCTAATACTAAAAAAATTACAAACAAAAGAAAACGACATAAATGTATTGTTAATACCTTTTTATTCTATTTTTTTTATAAATGACATATTTGTGTAACCTACACATAAGACATGTGTGGATTATATTACCTAGACATATGTAGGTACGTGGAAAGGGTTTGTAAGGATGGCCCATTTTTTTTTAATTTGTGTAAAGCTTGGATGTGGAAGTTAAACCATATTTCTTATATGTGAAAATATATGGCACCTACATAACAGTTTACATGGGGTGTGGAAAATAGAACTACACTAGGGTAATATTAACAATGCTAAGAACATAAACATCAAAAAAAGTAAATTTAAAAATCAATACAATAGGGGCATGCCCCACGTGAGACACATATTGGAACGAAAGTATATAAGGCGTATATCATTCAATGGCCATTTTCAAAGAAAAAAGTTCCAATGTTATTCTTGAAATTGTCTTGTTCAACATGGCCATTTCAATCGAATAGAATAAGATATTTTCAGATTGCAAACATGTTACTCTTTTCATGCATGTACTGAACTTCTCTTTGTATGTTTGTTTAGTAATAATTATAATAGTATTGATGTTTGTTTTTGTATATCATTGGTGACATCAATGGTCACAATCGATGTTTAACAATGTTGTTTTGGTTTAATTACGTAGTTGGCGTCATTATAGGCTAAGGCTTCTATAAATAAAGTTAGAATTAGCACATCAAATGTATCTCGATCTTCAAACATTATACAGATAACGTACAAGATCTATACTATAATGGCTAAGATCAATAATAAAGCATTCGTCTACATGCTTTTTGTCGTTGTTCTTGTGGGTATCATGACAACAACCGCTCTAGGTAAATCATACATGTATATAATCAATCTTAGAGTCCATAATCCTTTATTAATTTATGGTCTCTTTCACCTTAAAGTCACAATATTGGTTTAACCCATGCCTAAAATGATGAGTAGAATTATTTATCTCACTTAATATTATATGATCTTTTTTCTAGATCTTCCAATAACAACCCCTATCTGTGCGTCTGTTATTGGTGTGAAAAGTGGTGATACTTGTTTTGACATCGCTAAAAAGTTCAAGCTGAGCTCTACACTATTCAACTTCATCAACCCGAATTTGAATTGTGACAAGTTGTTTGTAGGTGAATGGATTTGCATCAAAGGAATATAATTACAGTCTTCAAAGTTATGACTCATAAACGATCCAAACAATCAATTGTACTTTCTGCAACTTAATTGTATGTTTATGTGATGTTCAGTAGATAACAATATTGACTTTGTAATATTGTTTTCTCCGGTCTTTAATGAATAAGTTGCTTTATTTTATTTTTAAAATTAAGGGATATATACTCATGTACAAGAATGAATATCATATATTTCTTCGCTACAATTCTTTAATCACTTAGAAAATCATTTGATTTATTCAAAAGTTAGTAGACTCATATTTAATTAGTTGGACATATATTGTGTGCTTTTTGCGTGGATGGAGAGGAAAGGTGGATCATGTATTCACCGAATGTGGTTTTTCGATGGGGTGTCAGATGGTATTCTAAGATGGTGTTGTATTCCTAATTTTTTGCGTTTAACTTAAAAGATGTGATGGAGATGCATAAGATGGATGGATTATCCCCTATGCGAAAGGAAATTATTAGATGGGCAGTTATAACTTGTTGGAGGATTTGGAAAGCAAGAAATGAGCGAATTTTTGAGAATAACCGACGCAAGGTGGTAGAGATTGTTACGGATGTGAAGGCGGTTACGTTCTTATGGTTTAGTAATAGATACAAATGCAAGGATAGAGATTGGAAGTCTTGGTGTAATTTGCTTTTGATGTAATGTTGTTTTGCAGCCCCTTTTCTCCGTCTTGGAGATTGGGTGGTGTTCGCGTGTTTTAATGAAGTTCACTTTTCAAAAAAAATTAGTTGGACATATGAAAACATGGCAAAAAAAACATGTATACTTATAAAAAACACAAGTTGATCAGCAACAAGTGGAGTTACAGGGTCGGATCATGTGACAAACAACTATAGTCGGTTTGGCCCAACAGTCAGACCATAATTCCACCAATTAAGCCTTCAATTTCGTCAGCCAAGATTTTCCCCCAATTTTAGCATTTGCGTATTCTTTTTAGTGTAAAACTAGAAAGGTATCTCGCCGCGATGCGACGGGGGCTTGAAAAATTTTCAGCTATTGCATCGGGTGTTAAAATATATTAAGGAGTTAAATGCTCGGATAGTCCCTGTGGTTTGTCCTTTTTTCACCTTTAGTCCGTAACTTTCTAAAATTACAACTATAGTCCCCAACCTTTTCAATTTCGTTCCCGGATAGTCCCTGGCACGGATGAAGGTTAGTCTTTTTAGTTAAATGGATGTGAAATGACCTAAATTTCCTTAGTGTTAAAAAATAACATTTAAATCAATATATTAGGGACCCACCCACCTACCCTTTCTTCTTCTTCTTCATGACCCCTTCCTTCCTAAAGTTAGAATTGAGAAAGAATATAGAAGTAAGATCCGCAAAGAACTGAATGCAATGTTGTATTCCCTCCAAAATTAATTAAATACTTTTGAATTTCATAGATAACAGAATAAGCAAGAACTTAATTCAATTTACAACCATACATTTAAAGGAATATATTGTATATTCTAATATTATTGCTTCTAAGGTAGCCAGCAACAGAAAGCAGACGAAGATTAACTGAAACAGAACCAACCTGTGATCGTACTAAGCAATTAGTCTGCAGTCACGATTAAGATTAGCGGACCAAAATTCTAGGGTTGATTCAAATATACAAAGGTTTAATCGAAGAAGAAGCCCAGGAACCCATCGATCCAACTCCAATCAAAACCCATAAACAATCGATGTAAGAAACCGTCGATAGGGGTGATGACAAATGAATCAGGAGCAATTTTGACTTTTTCATTTTTATTTATTATTATTGACGGTAAGGGTATTTTTGTCATTTCACACGCACCTAACACTAAAAACTAACCCAGTTACACATCAGGGACTATCCGGGAACGAAATTGAAAAAGTTGGGGACTATAGATGTAATTTTGGAAAGTTAGGGACTAAAGGTGAAAAATAAGCAAACCACAGGGACTATTCGGGCACTTTTCTCTATATTAAGGGATCTTTTTTTTGGCAAGTTGTACAAATAATTACAAAATAAACGATATTGTTGTATTTTCTGTATATGATATTGTGTGTCAAGAACGTCAAATTCCTACCCACAAAAGTTACTAACACTATGATGGACAATATGAGTAGGGATGTATACGGAGTTGTTGCAGCGGAACCTTCTAAATTGGTGCAGTAATTATATAGAGTTCAATTTAGCTTAATATGTGACTCTTTGTTCACTTGTTTGATTGGGCAGTTATGGCTTTAATCCAACCCACTGGTACCTCCCATCTATTGGTGCGTCATTCACAATATCAAAGTTGTACATGAACCAAATCAACAGCATAATTATTATAAAAAAAACTGTTTAAACTTTAATTAATTAATTGTACTTCACATGGCCTAAATAAATAACAAAATGAACTGGGTGACTTGGGATTGGATCACATGGCCTAAATCAAAAGGGGGGTTGGGTATAAACAGACTTAAAAAGATCAATTTGGCTATTCTTTTTAAATGGGGGTGGAGGTATAGAGTAGAAAATCAAAATTTATGGAGAAAGGTGGTGGAAGCTTGTCATGGTAATAACAATCAAAGGAGCTTCCTTCCGCTTAATGGAAAAATTTCGGGATGTTGGAAAAATATTGTGAATGCGATTTCTAACCTGAAAATTAACGGGAAGGGTTTAAACAACCTGATTTTGGGTAAGGTAGGGAACGGGGAGGGGTTCGTTTCTGGCTGGATACTTGGTTGGGTGATAAGCCTTTTGTGGAAAGATGGCCACACTTGTTCGGTTTGGAATTGTCTAAAATGTGTAGGGTTGCTGACAGAAGGGATGGGATCCAAGGTTATAGCGGTTTTGTGTGGAATTAGTATAGACAACCAGAGTCAGATGTTGAGCTTAAGGAATAGCAGGAATGTCAGGAGGTTCTCAGCAGGGCATCATTTTCAAATAATGAGGATTTATGGTTGTGGAACGACGAAAATCAAGAAGGATTCTCGGTGAAGGCAGTAAAAATGGCTCTTATTAAGGATAGAGGAGTTAGTCATCCCCCTAACTTTGAATGGTGTAAATGGGTTCCGATCAAATGCAATATCATGGCGTAGAGAGGTAATCTGGATAGATTAGCTACGAGAGTTAACTTAAGAAGAACGAATGTGAATATTTCTTCAGTTATATGCCCTTTTTGCGATGAATTTGAGGAAACGGTGGAGCACCTTTTTACTGCTTGTTCGGTGGTGGAGAGAGTTTGGTCGGCTTTCAGCGCTTGGTGTAAATTGCCTCAGATATATGCTTTCGACTTCAAAGACATTATGGAGATTCACAATTCACGCGTCTAAGTAAGAAAGCAAAGAGTATCATTCAAGGTTTGGTGATGATTTCGCGTTGGTGTATCTGGAAAGGAAGAAATGAATTGGTGTTCAAGCAGTTTAGACGAAGTCCACAAGATATTTTAGGGGAGGTTAAATCGAAGGGTTATGGGCGGGTTAGAAATAGAACTCCTTGTAATTATATTAGTTGGTTGGATTGGTGTAAATATCCGTTGTATATGTTGTAATTGTCGGCCTTTGGCCCGTTTGGGTCGGGGGTGTTGTTTTGTTGTTTGGCCTTTTGCCCGTTTGGGTCGAAGGTGTGTTTTAATGAAGTTTACTTTTCAAAAAAAAAAATTGTACTTCACATGATGTCGTTTATGCTACTTACTTGTCTAAGAATCGCTTTTGTTCTTTCTTTTCCACTACTGCGAAAAGCTCCTCAATCTCTGCCTCTATAAGAAGTTTTGCTGCCGTGGCCGATGGTGTACGACGGAAAGTAACCGCCCTTGGTGGTGCTAGCTTCTTCTTCATCCTTGAGAATTGATTCCATTTTGTCTGAATCTAAGCAAACAAAAAACATTTAAAAATGAATTATAGATTCCATTTTCATGGATTCAGCCCCTATAGTAATAACTTAAACATATGCATTGTATCAACTTAAACAATCCCTTCATCTATGTCTAATAAAAACCTAAATAATAATTCATATTAGAAAAAAGTGGATTGTCGGATAGAAGGATAGGGGCTCACTGTTATCGAAAGCTGTGGTTGAAACAGAGGTCGATTATCTAAGGCAGAGAAGCATCCGGAAGATGGTCGATTGTTGCCCATCGTGTATGATTGTACAGCTGAACCCAAACAAAACCATATATAAATGAATGAGAAGATATTGTAGGGATTATATAGTCATCAGATCAGGTTAACCATGTGTTGCAGAAAGCTTACAAAGCATCGCCGCCGTTGACGTTCCGATTGAGCCACCACACTCTTGCAGAATATGCTATAAATACTAAAATAACTAAACCATGATCCCACAAACTAATATACAAACATGTGTGTACGCAAGATATTGTAGCAAAACCCCATTCCAACCCTTTGATTTGGTTTACAAACCTTTTGATATGTTTTACCTAATGACTATGACTTCGGTCTTTTCCTTAGTGTCTTCAGATCATCCTATATGGTTTTCTAACCTTTTAACATGGCTCAGTCACATATCTTTCTATGCGGCTATAATGAGAATGTGCATTCACATGTTTTAATCAAAATTCAAATATATCAAAAAGAAAACAAACCTGGCCTTGGCCACCATTAAGCTATGTGTGGTTAACATCTTGTTTACTTGTCTTAAACTATTCCTACAACACACTCCTTTCAAACGCCTTCTAATTTGCTTCTTTAAAATGATAAATTTAACATCTCCGAATGATTTTATTTCACATTTGATTACCAAATGAGACTTCCAACATATAGTGGCGTTCATAAAAAAAACTTAAACAAAATTTTGAAGTTATGTGAAGTAATTGTGTTGTTTAGGTAGCTATTGGTTCCAAGCAACTTATTAATCACCACTATTTGATAACTTGATGCTTAAAAATGGTTCTTAATAATGTAGTGGTTTCATGTCCACTAAAGGCTTTTACATTATTTCTTAACCCTGACCCGACCCGACTACGATGACCGACCTGAAATTTTTTTTTTTGTTTGTGAAAAAATTTTATACAAAAAATGGACCCCAATAGAAAAAAATCATGGGTCGGCCACTGCACTTCAGACTGTAGTTCCAGTTGTTTAGCTCGTACATCAGCAATTCTTCAAGTAAGTTCATCGGGTTTATCCATAATGCGTCTATCGTATACAATAACCTCGTCTACCAAGTGTTGTAAGCGTGCAAGAAGTCATTTGCAGTCGACATATTGAAATCTACAAGATAAACATGAAGATATTTTTAGTAAAAGGCAATGGAACAACGAATCATTGCCTTCAAGGTTTACAAACATCATAATAAAAAATAAATAAATGAAGCTATCTACAATAAAAGCTTAATATCATATATAGATGAAGCTTGATTAAAATTGCAATAGATACAATTAAAGAACCAAACTATAATGATTTTTCCCAAATCCATCTACGTAAATGTTTGTGTTAAAAGTTATCGCAAACCCATACCTCACTTTAGTACATCTCGAAAAATACTTCATAATTAATAAAATATTTTACTATCCTACTAAAAACATTAACTAAAATAACATTTATATAACTCAAGTTACATTTTTATATAGTCAGCTTAAAAAAAAAACAACTTATAGTTTGTATTCATCTATAGCTCAAGTACCTGCAGTTGATTTAGTTCTCGTCTTACACACTTAAGATCATAAGTTAAAGTTATATGAAATCAAATTCCACAATCGTTGATAAATCGGCTCAAAGTTCAATACGGGTCAATAACTCATATTAGCTACACTGTTTCTTTTTTCTCCACTTCATACTTGTATTTTTAATTTTTAGAGTTCATCTACACGGTGATGGTTGCATATTCCAACCCATAGCAAATAACATTTTAGTTGACATGAATACTGGAATACAGGGTAGGTTGATTCATTGAGAATTTTAAGTGTCAATTTCGCTCTTCATTCACTCTTTTTTCATACCTTCATAAATTACCAAAAACAACAAAACAAAAGGCACAAAGCTTAAAAACTAATAACACACAAATAAAGGCAATCGAAGTAAACCTTAACCCCAAAAAATTAAAACCCAAAAATTCGTCAACAACCACTGCAAAACAAAAAATCAAAGTATATACAAATTGAAATTCAAACGTAGAAGAAGGTTAAACCAAGCCACCAAAGAACAAAAACATGAAGGATAACCAAAATCGTTAGACCAAAAAGCAAAAAAGAAAACCAACACACAACAATCAGAATAAGTTATGTAATAAGCAAAAGAAATTGAATACATACCTAACTGAAGCGAAACCCCCAAAAACCCGCAACTGGTTCTGGTTCCGGCAACAATAGAAGTCGCCATCTTTGCTCAGATCACCCCCCTCTCTCTCTCTCTTTTCCGATTACCCTTCTCTCCCTCTCTGTCTCACTTTCCTTTCACTCTTCTCTTTCTTTCTTTATAAGTAGGCATAAAGGGCCTAAATGGCCAGATGGCGAGATGTGGATTTAGTATGGCCACGCCTATAGCCTCTTGCCATCGTGTGTACGCCACCTCGCCATCTAGGGTCATCGGAACCCTAGCCGCCACGTCTGCAAACATCACCACCACCATGAGATTCCTTACTATTGGTTTAGTTAATTGAGGCTTACCACGCTCCGGAGCTTGGCCAATCGACGGAGAAGCGGCGGCTCTGTTTAGTTTTTCTCTCTTCTGTTTATCTCTGTACTGTGTCTCTCTCTCATTGTTGCGTGATAAGAAGATCACGCAACAAAAAACCATGGTACAAACAATAATGCAACAATAGTACAACTATTGGATGCACAAAACACCAACAAAGCATGGTGTACAACCTCTATTGCAATAAAATGTTGCAAATTAGAGTATTATGTAATGCATAGATCGCATATTGCGTTAAATTACGTGTGTATTTGCATCTTTAATTTCATGTTACACTTTGTTAGTTAACAGAAAATTATCAATTTTAAATTCCTTACACCTCATGTGATGATTTGATTATTCATATTTATATTAGTTTCCCTTTAAAGTTTTTCTATGGTTAATTTTATGCTTTCTTTCAATATTTTAGCAAGCTTTTATTGCATTTAAATACCACCAAATTTTACACTTGTAAGAATTTAAACGTACATCATTTTCTTAAGGGACAACGTTATACCATTGGATCACTATGACATGTCAACTAGCAAGGCTAGCCAACAGCTTAAAGATATAATCAACGGATTAGCAGGGTCATCTCTGAGAAGTCGGGGTCCTGGGCAAATAGAAATAATGTGCCCCTAATAATCGCACCCCTTGATTTTCGGAGCCATCTCTACTTCGCTGAATCGCTAAGTTTAGAGTTCGTCCCATTTCAATATTTCAATCGTACAATTGCACTCCTTTTTTTCAGTCGTTAGTTCATCAGCCATATCCCTTCGTCCCACTTCAAACCTTCAATTGTTAGTCGACTGGTTTTTTTTTTTTGTCATCACTTCCTACTTTTATTTAGTTGGGTTGAAAAGTGTAGTTTAAAACATCTGGGCTAATATGTTTACTTGGGTAAATGGGTTTAATCGAAATATGATTTCAAGTTATTTTGTTTTTCAGACTAGTATGTAAGAAGGTATTTCTCATCTTTCTGCTAGATTTATCTTTAGAATTAATTATACCGTTAGTCCTTGTGATTTATAGAAAGTAACAATGTCAGATACTAATAGTTTAAAATCACATTTTGAAGTTCTAACATTTCATTTTGTAACAACCAAGGATATTAACACTAACTTTTGTTAAATTTTCTGTTAAGTTAGAATAAAATTACTAAAGTACCCTTTTCAACTACAAGGGTCATTTATATAATTAACTTTATTTTAATCCAAGGACCATTTGTGTAATTACTCTACAATTAAAAACTAAAACCAACCCAACCCTACCCTTCCGGTTCCTCTCACACAACATGGACGACCAACAACCTCACCACAAGCATACTCTTCAAAACTACGTCGGTGGAGTGTACGAGGATGTTGGAGACGTTGATGCTGGCTCAGGTAGTCTTGATCTATTTTGCGGTTAATTTATTGTTTAAGTTAGATTTAAGCTCAAAATAATATTATGAAATGCAGTTGAGTTTGTTTGTTTGTGTTTTTTTTTTTTTTTTGACCAGCCAACGAGGATTTTATTCAACAAAACAACACATAGAAGGACTCTTAGCAAGTCACTGAGTTAAATAACAGCACAAAATTGTTTTTCATATTTTTTAGTTTTATTAGCTTATTTACATGACATTATTTTTAAGTAATTTAAAAAACAAAAATATTCATAAAATTAGTTATTCCAATCGGCAATGACTTGATTGATTTATCCACGCTTCTGAGAGCAATGAAGTAAAAGATATAAAATGGTTAAATTTCTTAACATGAGCCACTTTGTTTTTTTTTTTTTTTACCATTTTGCAGTGATGATTTGATATGCAGATTTAAGCAACTACATCATATAAAGATCCATTTTGAATTGAGTTTGTTTTCAACAATGGATTTTGATGTGATTTGATATGCGTGTGGTTTATCCGCACATATGTTATTTACAATTTTACACAATTCACATTTGTTTGTATATATAGGTATGGTTAATTTCTTGTTTAAGTTCGATACATTGTTTGAAATGCAACTGAGTTTGTTTTCAATAGTAGATTTGAAATGCAATTTTACACAATGGCCCTTGTAGAGTAATTACACAAGTGGTCCCTGGATTAAAAATAAAGTAATTACATAAATGGCCCTTCTAGTTGAAAAGGGTACTTTAGTGATTTTATTTTAACTTAATAAAAAATTTAACAAAAGTTAGTGTTAATACCCTAGGTTGTTACAAAATGAAATGTTAGAACCTTAGAATGTGATTTTAAACTATTAGTACCTGACCTTGTTAATTTCCATAAACCACAAGGACTAATATTGTAATTAACTCTTGTCTTTATTTGTTCAAATTATAAGTAGAATTAATAATACATCATCTAAAACATGTTATGTCTTTTCTATATGTCATTAACAGACCAATACAGAGTTCAAGCAAAAATAAAATATAGCATCCATCATTTGCTTAATTACTTTATATATACCTTTCTAAGTTTGCAAAATCCAAGTTCTTGACAAATCATTCAAATGCCATTCGTGACCATACATGAATTCAAAACCGTGATATACATCACTAGCTAGAAAACCGTACCCATTTATGTAGTTGTGATACATAGCATGCATGTATAATATAGTATAACACAACATAGCATAGCATAACATAGTATAGTATATACAATTAGTTTCAATGATGTAATAAAGCAGTTTATTTCTTGAAATTAGAGAAAACAATGTTACATAAAAAGCCACTATTCTCAGCTCGAAATCACATAAGCAAAAAGAACTGTTTATTCCTTTAATGGAGCCATTTGAAAGATGTTAGCTAGATTCCTTCGACGCATATCCATTCACCCACAAACAACTTGTCACAATCGAGATTCGGGTTGATGGAGTTGAAGAGCTTAGTGCTCAACTTGAACTTTTGAGCGATGTCAAAACAAGTATCTCCACTTTTCACACCGATAACAGACGTACAAGTGGGTAATGATATTGGAAAAGCTGAGAATTAAAAATCATAATAATATATTAAGTGAGATAAAATCATAAAATGAATCTAAACATTATTTTAAACATAGTTTAAAAGTACATTTTCATTTTAAGATGAATTATGTATGATCTTAAAGTGTAGAATTTACCGAATGTATTAGTACTTCTGCCTTCAGTTGTAGACATGATACCAACAAGAACGAGCACGAAAAGCATGCAAGCGAATGTTTTGTTGTTGATCATCTTAGCCATTATAGATGTTTGTAGATCGTGTTGTCTATGGATGGCTATTTGAAGAGATGCATTTGTTGTGTTAAATGTTATCCTCTTTTATAGATGTCATAGCCTATAGTGAGACCAACACATAATCCAAAACAACAATGTTGATTACATATTGATTATGATCTCACCAATGATATGCAAAACCAAGCATTGATAGTATCAAAGATATCATCAAATAAAATGGCAAGTTGTAGAAGTATACAGAAACATTGCTAAAGGCATATGCTATATTTTCCTTGTTAAGTGTGATTGCAGTCTAGATCCAATATTTTCCTTGTAGTGTAGAGAGTGAAGTAAATATGTTCCATTCGAAATTGTTGAGAGTTCTTGTCACGCAGTAAACGGCGATGTAGATTTAGAAGTAGGTTTAGAGTATCAGAAATTGTTATTTTCTTTTGAGTAAATTACAAGTTTTGTCCTTTATGTTTACATCAAATTGCAGGCACTGTCCTTTAGCGCAAAAGTTGACAAGTTATGTCCTTAATGTTTCAAAATCTTGCACGTTATGTCCTTTGAGCCTAACATAGTTAAATTTTTTATTAAATCAGGGTATTTTTGCAATTTTAGTAAGTACATGAGGGTACTTTTGTAATTTTATCCGTTTAATTAAAATATATGCAAATTAAAAAAACAAAAAAATTGAAAATATATAAACTCAAACTCGATCTCTATCTTCATATCTCTCTTCAGTATCGGCCCAGATCCATTATCATCTTCTTGATCGGTTTCAAGATCCGAAGAAACTGTATTATCTAAAGCTTGCATAACCTTCTTCCTTTGAAATAACAAACCCCTAGAACCAAACACCACCCTTGAACAGCGACCTCACACCTTCCTTCTTCAGCGAACACCACAAACAACCGATCCCCCGCCGCGTCGGCGACACGCTTCTCGATCCCGACACCCTCCACGAATCGGTTCTAGATTTTGATTTCAAACGAATCGGTTTTCGTCTAGATTTCTGTCGGAATGTTCTAGTACTTCACAACCTCACCAGACGTCATCATCATTCTTCTTCGCTGGTCGGAGTTATAGCATCTCGCCGGCGACGCCATCTGATTCCGGCGGGGCACGAAACCAAAACTGACCCGATTTGAACCGAGCACAAAACAAGAAGATGATAATGGATAATAAAACATCATGAGTAAGAATAAAAACCTTGACTTCTGGACATCAAAGCAGTCTGTAAATTTAACCAAATCGCAACAACCATGAACTATTCTGAGAGGGTTTGTAGCTGTAATCGATCTCAATAAATTCAGAAAATCTACAGGTACGATTCATAGGCCCATTTGGAGTAATTTGTTCTTGAATCTTCAGTTATGTCTTAGAGGCCAATTTGATAGTTCAAAAGAATCTCTGGAAGATGATTGTGTTGCAGATGATAATAGATCACTCGTTCTCGAAGTTCTAGAAGCAGATTCTGGTGTCGATGAAAAATTTATAAGGCCATAACTGGATTCTGTGGCAGATGAGGGATGAAGAAAACCCTAATTTGATTGCCAATTGAAGAGAAGATTTTGGTCTGAATTAAGGGGTTGGTATGGGATATAAATAGAGAATTAAATGACTTGAGAGGGAATGACCATTTTACCCTCATGTGCCTTGCACATGACATATTTTAACTGAGATTTCTAACCAGGTTTGGCCTAAAGGACAAAACGTGCCAAATTTTGAAAGGTAAGGACATCGTCTGAAATTTGATGTAAACATAAAGGACAAAACTTGTAATTTACTCTTTTCTTTTTATGTCACGCGAACAATTTTCATTTTCTGTAAATGGGTGTACTCAATTAAATAAGTGTTTGATTAATTACTATTACAATGAAAAACAATCTTAACTTATGAAATAAGAGTTTGATTATGGTCGAAGAACCAGAGTTTTGTTTCTGATAGAATTGGATTTGTTATTCAAAAGTTTTTTTTAAACTATATTTAAAAGCTTTCTGTAGAATAGTAAATGAACAATTTTGACTCTATTTCAATGAAAAATAATCTTAAAAACTAACTCAGAACTAAGGGTATTTTCATCCTAACAGTTAAAGTAACAATCTAGAGTATTAACTTTTGATTTTATAACATCCTAGAACACTAAGACTAACTCTAGTTAAAAACTAATTAAGAACTACGGATATTTTCATCATTTCACAATTTTAATGCCCAATTTTATTACCTTAGAGAAACCACAAGAAGTTATTGTGCAATTAGTTGTTATCAATTAAAACACATTTTTTGTTATTTAACTATTTTTCAACTATTAAACTAAATAAATTTTGAAATACGGAAAAACGTTATATATTCCAAAAAAATGTCTATGTAACGACGTATTTTTTTATCTATGTTTCGTTGTGTGAAACCGAGCCGAACTCACGACGTAATTTTTATCTGCGTTTCGTTGTGTGAAATCGAGCCTAACTCACCACATATTTTTATCTACGTGTAGTGTGAAAAGTCATATATTCTAAAATATATTATCTATGTCACCACATATTGTGTGAAACCGAGCCGAACTCATGACGTATTTTTTATTTGTGTTTCGTTGTCTGAAAAATATATATTCTAAAAGATTTTATCTATGTCACAACGATTTTAATATATGTGTTTGGTTGTATTCAACCAAGATGTTTTATTGTGAAAAGTTATATATCTAAAACATTTTATCTACATCACGCCATCTTTCTTATTTACATTTCATTGTGTGAAACCGAGCCGAACTCATGACGTATTTTTCTATCTACATTTCGTTGTGTGAAAAATTATATATTCTAAAAGATTCTATCTACGTCACGAGGTATTTTTTACCTACGTTTTGTTGTGTGAATCGAATTCATGATGTATTTTTTCTATGTTTCGTTGTGTGAAAAGTTATATATTTTAAAAGATTGCCATCTATGTTAAGACGTATTTTATTTCTATGTTTCATTATGTATAACCGAGCTGAACTCATGATGTATATTTTATCTATGTTTCCGTTGTCTAAAATTTAGTTGAATTACCGGTTAAAAAACTATTTAGTTAAATAATTATGAAAGTGTAGTTAAATAATAAAGGAAAAAAATTATATTTTAAATGATAAGAGTTAATTACATAATGAGTCCACTGCATGATTCACGTGGAATGCATGGATATGGGGATATTTTTATTAGGAGTAAAATGCTAGACCCTGAATTTAGGTTATTTTTGTCACTTCAGTATAATCTCGAGGTTTCATTTAGTGTGCTGTACAGTTTGGATATATTCAAATTGGATAGTAGTAAAAAAATGTAAAGCAGGTACGGGCTAGTCCAGTTTTCGATACTAAGTATTTGTTTCGCTGGACTCCACCATGGCCCAACATCTGCAATTTGGGCTCAGTCCAATGATTGATAATAAACATGAAGTCCAAGGTATGAAATCGATCCAAATGTAAAGAAAACTTGTTTCTGGAGGCAGTGGTGCATAGTGGTGCACAAAAAACCCGAACCCGGACCCGGACCCGAAAAAAAAACCGGAACCGGGTATTATAAAACCCGGGTTTTTTATACCCGAACCCGAACCCGACCCTACCCGTAGGGTAGGGACCGGGTATGCATATTTGATCTAAAACCCGAACCCGGAACCGGTTTTTTTATACCCGGTTTATACCCGAAACCCGGTTTTATAAATACCCGAACCCGAACCCGGAACCGGTTTATACCGGAAACCCGGTTTATACCCGAAACCCGGTTTAAAAAAACCCGATTTTGATGTAATCTTGTTCAGTGGCGAAGCTTGACCATAAAAACGGGGGGGTCGAAAACGTATATACCCAAAAATTTCTATAGAACCGGGGGGTCGAAAACGTATATACCCAAAAATTTCTATACGAAAACTACTTGTATAACACTACTGAGCGAAAAGTTCGGGGGGTCGGGCGCCCCTCCCGGCCCCTCTTAAGCTTCGCCCTTGATCTTGTTTAATTATGTATGCGTTAAGACTTCTAGTTCTTATGATTTTACAAAATTATGTATGCACTTTGATGTAATGAATCTTGTTTAAGTATTAGGTTTCTAGTTCTTATGATAAACAAAATTATGTAATCCACATATTTCTTTTCAAAGCCCAAAAGAACTAAACCAAAACCTCACTAAATCTCGTGACAATGCATGGCTGGTCCTGGTTGTTCTCATTTGATTTTTTTCGGCTCAACATGCAATTGCTTGAGCCACCTGCATCACTCGTCTAGCCTTCTCCAGCCACCTGCATCACTCGTCTAGCCTTCTCCAGCCACAACCGCACTACCCGATGCGGTTTTTTCCCAACCCGATGCGGGTTTTTTAATACCCGGTGCGGGTTTTTTCCCAACCCGATGCATACCCGAATCCTACCCGATGAATACCCGAACCCGGAAATAGGGTATTATAATACCCGGGTTTTATAAAACCCGACCCGAACCCTACCCGAACCCGGGTATATAGGGTATACATTTTTGGTAGAAAACCCGGACCCGGACCCGACCCGGTTTTTAAAACCCGATTTTTTAAAACCCGATCCTACCCGAACCCGATCCTACCCGAAACCCGGTTTTTAAAAAAAACCCGATTTGTGCACCACTAGTGGTGCACAAAAAACCTGAACCCGGACCCGGAAAAAAACCTGGAACCGTGTATTATAAAAACCGGGTTTTCTATAACCGAACCCAAACCCGACCCTACCCATAGGGTAGGGATCGGGTATTCATATTTGATCTAAAACCCGAACCCGGAACCGGGTTTTTTTGTACCCGGTTTATACCCGAAACCGGGTTTTTTTTATACCCGGTTATATAGCTACCTCTAGTTTTAAGTAGATGCATCTTTGAAAATATGATTACACACACCTAATTGTGGATATTCCACTTTTGTTTAAGCTTATGGGCTTCGTGAGGGCTTTTAAGCTTTGGGGGAATATCACTCACAAAGTTGATTGAATTTTTTTGTCCCCTACTCCCCTTGCTTAAGTGCACTTGATGTAACATTTGTTACTGTACACGGAAGACATTTAAAACAGAGAGTGGTTGAAGATTATTTACTGCAGAAGGGAGTGGTTTTGCTCCAATTAATTACATTTGGCCAATCCCCAACAGAAACCCATTATATAAAGAAGCATTAATACCCGGTCGGGTTTTTTTAATACCCGGTGCGGGTTTTTTCCCAACCCGATGCATACCCGAACCCTACCCGACGAATACCCGAACCGGACCCGAACCCGGAAATAGGGTATTATAATACCTGAGTTTTCTAAAATCCGACTCGAACCCTACCCGAACCCGGGTATATAGGGTATACATTTTTGGTATAAAACCCGGACCTGGACCCGACCCGGTTTTTAAAAAAACCCGATTTTGTAAAACCCGATCCTACCTGAACCCAGTTCCATACCCGGAACCGGTTTTTAAAAAAACCCGATTTGTGCACCACTATCTGGAGGACCAAGCTAGTGATTAAAATATGCATGTGAAGTAAAAATGTGGGATAAGGTATTACTTCAACAAGTGGTTAATGGTCAAGAAGTGGAGAACAAAAAATTGCTTAATGCTCTCTTTGATCCAAGTGGGGCAAGCCTACAGTCTAGCGAGATGACCCATGAAGTTAAACTGGATTGATGTTCCTTTTAATCCAGGTGAGTTTGGTCCGAAGACAAAACTTGAAGACGGGGTTTTTTCGAAGACAGGGGTATGATACAGAAGCATATCTTATATTTATTTAAAATTTGAATTTCTTGTTTTATCTTATTCTTAGTTATAAATTAGGGTTTAAGTTTATTGTTTACTCAATTTTTAGATTAATATTGAATTTTATGAGAACCTTTCTTTAGGTTTTGAAAGCTTTTGATTACATGGAACTTTTGAGCCATTTGATCACACTCAAAACTGCATCAGTTAATACCCTAGATTATTACTTTAAACTCTTAGTATTCAAATTTCTTACCTTCCACAAACCGTAAGTGCTTTGAGTTACGGACTACAACAATCAATCGATGGTCAAAACTATTGACCTAGTCCTACCATAATCACATAAATTCTTATTTAATTGATATTTTTATATACTTTCTTTACTAATATAGTAAAACTGCAACTTCAATATATTTTCCTGAATATTTTTTTAAGAAAATTGCTTTTGGACTACAAACATATTATAAAACGAAAGAACATATCTCAAACATGTCAATTTCTAAAGTTAAACCTGAAAATTGTTATAAAATGATGACTACAAATCTTAAACATTTAATTTCTAAAATTAGATCATAAAAGTATTAATTAACTTTAACAAATCAATAGTTTTTTATAAAAACAATATAATTTATTTCTATTTCTATACTATTGTTCACCGCAAGATTCGAACCCTTGACTTCTCAGGAAAAGATCACCATTTTACACCCTTGGATGCCTTAGGCAAAAGACATTTGCTAATCATAAGTACTACTAAGTAATTGCAAGTATTGTAAGAAGTAATAAAAAAATCAATCAAAGTCGATTTTTTAATACAACTCTCGTTATAATTAAAATACAATATTAAAAAAAAGTACTTTTTAAGTAATTCATCATTACTTTCAAAATCATTTTTAATAATTTTTTACACATTTGTAAATACAATAAATTTACTCGTCTGAATATCAGACTCACACGTGTGTAGAAAGATATTTACGAATACATGTAAAAAAAATTTAGTATTGTATTTGAATAATAGTGATAAATGTAAAAAAAAATAGATTTAAATGGTTTTTGACCAAATTCTCACGTTTCTCACAAAATATATGTGTGCTATAACTATTTTAACCTTACCCTATTATTATAATTATATTTATAAATGTTATACACGCTCATGTATATAAACAAAATAGTTATGTACTAATTTCATAAATAAGTTGGTCCGTGCCGAGCTTGACTCAGCGAGGTTTTTTTTTTTCTTTTTTTTTTTTTTTTTTTTTTTGACTCAGCGAGTTTAATCTTCTAATTTTAAGCTTTTGTGATTTTGTTGTTTAATCTCAACTTATTTTTGTTTGCACATGTACCCAATTGTTTTTTTATTTCAAATTATTCTACCATCGGAACGTTGTGATGACAACGGCGTTGAATTGCAACAAGACCCTTATTAAAATTGACTAAGACAATGACACCCATGACTTTACTGTCAATAAAATGTATAAATACTTATTAAGTTATTATAATATCAAAATTAAATATTAGTTTCTTGTGGAATATTGTTACTATCTTATTCAAATAATACATTTTTTTTAACGACTTGTTTTTAAATTACGTACCCCTCTCCATCTTTTCTACTTAATGTACTCCCCCTTTAAACTTATTAGATATATTATTTCTTTACTATTAACTTTTTTTATTAACATATTACCACTTTCTAGTTATTTTCCGCTTAATATCTCCTCTTGTTGTTTTAGGGTATGTTTGGCAAAAGTAGCTGGTGGCTGATAACTGGTGGCTGGTGGTTGGAAGCTGATAGCTGATGGCTGGAAGCGGTTAGCTGGTAGCTGTAGCTGGTAGCTAGTAGTTGTAGGTTTTCAGATATATTTAGTGTTTGGCAGAGTAGCTGGAGCTTTTAATGAAATGTATAAAATGACCAAAATAGACATAACTCAAAATTTAAAAAGTTTGTGCATTAAAAAGTTCATTGGAGGTTAAAATAATCATTTTTTCCTAAAATCTTGTATCTCTTTCTAAACACTACTAGTAGGAGCGTTCAACCAAAAGTTCTTGGCTAATCCCGTTTGTTTCTATATTTTCTCCCTGTGAACATAAGTTCATTTGAATTAAGTTTGACTTTAATGAGTAGAATCCATTAAAGATCAATATGAATTTGAATATGAAAAGATTGATAAGTATAACCTCTATGTGCTAACACTAAAACTCATATGATCAGATAAGCATCCTTTGTAATCACGAAGGTCCATATACAAAAAACTTGTTTTAATGCTAAAGATCAATTCCGGATCTTTGTGATAACAAAGGATGATAAGATAAGCATCCTTTGTCATCACAAATGAGACAAATATAACATCATAAAACAATATAGAAACATTCAAAGTCAACTCATGGCATTATAGCCTACTGGTATCTTGGAAGTAGGATAAGACTTATGATCATTAGGTTATGGGTTCGATTCCCACAAGGGGGTTATTGGTGTATATGCATTATTTCCTAGTGGAGATAAATATAATCGGGTGGTTCCGCTAGTGGCACGTGATAATCCAGTGTTCCGTCAGTGATCCAAATTTGTCGTTCAAAAAAAAAAAAATCAAAGTCAACCTAAAATGTAGGGAATCTAAACCCCTAAAACAAGGCTCGACACATCTGTAGCTTCCCCTAAAAGTCATTAACTTTAATTCTACCTTCTATCCTGGGCCACGTCTTCAAAGTTGTGCAACTTTAGCAAATCTTGTTTAATCCATTTATTCCAAAATATAAGTTTGGTAAATAAAATACCAATTTAGGTTTTAAGAAAATAATACTTTTTTCAAGCACCACTCCTTTTGAATACGTAAGATAGATTCATTTATAGACAATTATGGTTTAAATCACGGGTCTAAAAGTTTCTAGTGATGAAAAGGGAAAGAAAAATCACACGAAACAACACGCTTTAATTCATTCGTCTCCAAAACTTTTGAAGTTGTACCATATCTTTTAGGATATATTTTTGGATAAAGTTTGGATAAATGGATGCTCTTGTGTTATTTGTTTTGGATTAGGCTCGAATCATGTGATACTAAAAAAAGGTAAAGTACAAGAATTTAATGTTGGAGATCACCAAAACAAAGTAAAATACACAAATATTTAATGCATTTTATATCCTTTTATCACGCATAAACTTTTTAGTTTAATCAAACTATATCTAATACAAACTAGCAAGATTTTCCGGCGCGCGATGCGGCGGTTCAGTCGGTATCGATTCAGTTTGTCACGGTGTCACTATAGTAGCGTTACTCGGTTTGTTGTCATGATATGCACAAAAGAATGTGTTTTACATTATAAAAACAATATAAACGAATGCCGGTATCAGTTCGATAATAACAATGTTGGTACCGATTTTGATAAAAACACAATAAAGATGAAGAAGGGTATCAATTCCGATAATAACAATGCCTTTACCGATGTCGGTATCGGTTCGGTTCGGTTCGTCTTAGTGGTATTTTTGAATAAACTCTTTTTTCCTACTAAGTCTATACGAGAACGTTGAGAAAAAAAACACAATCACGCATTCTAAAAAAAGATAATTAATGTGAGTTATCGAAGAAAAATCAAATTAAATAAAAACTAAATGGATAAAAAATTATATTATTTAATATATTAGAGATGAAACTTAAAATTAAAGGATTAACGTATAATAAATAAAATATTGATTTCTACTATTCATCAAAAGTTATAAAGTTATAATTATAATTATAATTATAATATAACATAATATAAATATAATATAATATAATATAATATAATATAATATAATATAATATAATATAATATAATATAATATAATATAATATAATATAATATAATATAATATAATATAATATAATATAATATAATATAATATAATATAATATAATATAATATAATATAATATAATATAATATAATATAATTCACTAGTGGTTTTCTCCCGCGCTATGCGATGGGAACTCAGTTGGTATCTGTTCGGTTCGTTCTGGTACCGATACTCGCAATAGTAGCTGAAAGAGAAAACTATAAAATAAATCGGGTTATGCCCAAAAGAATACGTACTTTATATCAACCGAAAACCATAGAAAGGATACCGGTTCCGATACTACCAATATCGTTTACCGATGTTGTTCGGTTGAAATCGGTTCAGTTAGTCCCGTATAAACACTTGTATAGTGTACAATAAAAAAAATTGTTTTTCTATATTTTTATTGTCACTCGTATAGTTTACAGTTTTCGATAGAAAATATCAATCAAAAACCATAAAAAGGAACATTGGTTCCCATATTGCCGATATTGGTACCGATGTTATTCGGTTGAAATTGGTTCGGTAAGTCCCATATCAATACTCGTACAAATTACGATACAAAAATGTGTTTCTTATATTTTTATCGGCACTTGTATAGTTTACGATAGAAAAAAAAACAAATTAAATATCAATTCCTGTTCGCTTTGATACGATAGTGTCATGGTATCCATTTTAAATATCATTGTCGGTTTCGGTTTGATTTGGTACAATAGTGTCATGGTATCCATCTTAATATCATTATCGTTTCGATTCGATTTGATACGATAGCAACACGGTATCCATTTTCAATAAAAAAAAAACAAATTAGAAAGAATTAAATTAAATTTAAAAGAAATATAATATTAAAACTTAAGTTTTACTATTCATCACAAGTTAAAAATAATATGCATAACTAGTTATTACTAAAAGATCAAGTTGAATAATAAATAAAATACTATTAAAAATAAAAAAAACACAAATACTTAAAATTTATTAATTCATATTTATTACTAAAAATCAAATTAAATACATTAAAAATATGAAAAAAATAAAAAAAACAGATACTCAAAATTTATCATTACTATTCATGGGCACTTGGTATTCTATGTATAATAATTGATAATTGATAATAACGGATGACGTAATTAGTACATCAAGCTGATCTGATCTCGGCCTTTTGTTAAAAGTTATCATTTTTTATATGAATTTTTATAAAAGTAATATTACGTAGATGAAAAATCTTTATTTAAGCATGTAATTAATTTCTTTTATTAAAATATAATAACCATATTATCTGTTAGCTATATACATCTTGCGTCATAACCTAATAAGCTATATATTTGTGTGGATTATAAAATCCACAACTTTAGCTAGGGCTGTGCAACGGTTCAGAACTGGACCGAATCGAACCGAACCGGAACCGAACCAGAACCGTTAATTGCTAAATTTAAGAACCAGAACCGAACCGTATTATAACGGTTCCGGTTCGGTTCCGAACCGGTTAAACGGTTCTCGTGTAAACGGTTCTCGCGGGAACCGGTTGACAATTAAATCGTAAAATTAACAATTCAATAAAAACGAATCAAACCATTTAAAACATTAACTAAGAGTTGCAACAGTCAAAGTTCAAACCAACCAAAATAAAAGTAGCAAAGCAACAATAAAAAATTTCAAGTTATATACACATTTACAATTTGATCAACACTGATTTGATTATTTTTGTTCAATTTTTATTTTCACATACATAAAGCTATATGTATCAAAAAGCAAACATCTAGAAAGAAAATATATGCAATCATAAAAAAAGTTCATGTAGAATAGTGTACCTGTATTTGCAGGGTGTTGATGGAGATGAACTTGTATGATAGCAATTAGGGTAAGGGTAGAGAGATGGAGAAGAATTAGAAGATGAAAGATGAGATCGTGGAATGAATATAAGAGGAGGGAATAAGAACGAGGATGGTCGTATGATGTTGAAAAACTCATTAATAAAATAGGGCTTTAAATATTTATAATCCCAACTGGTTCTAGCGGTTCTTTAACCGGAACCGTGGTTTTAACCGGAACCGAACCGGGAACCGTTTTTACCCAAATTTAAGAACCGGAACCGGACCCTATATACAAAAATACGGTTTGGATCTAGCGGTTCCGGTTCGGTTCTCCGATTCTGACGGTTCTGAACCGTATACTGCTCAGCCCTAACTTTAGCAAGTTAAATTTACGTTTTCATGTTCGAAACGACAAATAGACATGTGAACATGTGGTCTCCAAAAAAAAACTTATGCCCACAACTTAAGCTACGAGGGGTCTACGTATAAAAAGCATTATTCGCATCTTTATACGAAAAAAAATCTAAAACTAAACGCTACGTCGACGCCTTTGGAATAGATATCTAATACTACCAGTTTATAAAAAAAAATCTACAAATGAGCATGCTAACAATCAATACATGAATTTACATTTGTTACAAGTCTTGTTTTCAAATACTAAATCACAACAGTGGTAGATCTTGCCCAGAAGTTCAGGTGTATTCCAATTTTTTTTTTTTTTTTTTTTTTGAGATCAGGGGTATCATTTGCATAAACCGGAAGAAATAACGATTTTTACATACGTAGACGGAGTTGAGGGGTAGCCTGTGCTAACCCTGCTGCTACACTACCTCCGCGCCTGAATCACAATAACTACAATATAAATATATCGGCCTTTTTTTATGAAAGTTCTGTTTACTAAAGCACTCCAAGTCTAAATACCATAGATTATTTTTTTGAACGGTTAACGGTTCACTCCCCTTAAGAAATTCGCCCGCACTGCGGGTTCGAATCCCAGGCCCCTCCTAAGGTCAAGCCGCACTGGAATTACCCAATATTGGTACCAGAGTGGACTCGAACCTGCACCCCTGCAGAAGAAACTCTCAAGGGGAAAACTCCTGACCTCCTCCCAACCACTTGGGCTGGGGATCATTGGACCTAAATACCATAGATGCCAACTTGATCCTTCATTAACTTTCTTGGTGCATGAACTTATTATCTAATAATTTATAACTACTAGTAAACATTATCATTGATACCACATAAAAGTATTCATTAATAACATTGTTTCAGCTTTGAAGTAGCAGTTGGCCCATGACAGTTTTTACTTAAATGTGACATGTCTCTTGGTTGGAAACCATTAAATATAGCAAGTCAATTCTATGAATCATGTGTAGTTGTGTACCATCTTATGACTTTTTCAATATCTAAGTTTAAAATTTAAAATAGATAGAAAGATAATATTGTATACATAAAGATCCAATTCAAGAGTGATATAACTAGAACAATATTCAGAAATCAAATATGAAATATCACACATGTTACCCTTTAACTTGACACCATAAACCAATATATTTACTTAACCATTAAAAAAAATCAAACTCATGTTTTTGGAGTGATTCTTTAAAACAAACTACTAATACTTAACAAGGTATAAGTTCGCTAAAAGGTGACATGATACTGAATTTGGTAACGTTATACTTTTTTAACAACATCGCCGCCTTTACTTAGTTCAAGACCGTTAGGGTAATCAACATCCACCATAAATCTTGACCAGAACCAATGCTTCTTCCACACGATCACCATTTCTTCAATCGGGATGTTCTTGGTTTCGGGCAAGAAAATGTACACGAAGATCGTCATGATAACAACCCAAAAGGCGAAGAATAGGAAAAGTCCGAACTTCAAATGACATAGCATGGTTAAGAAGATTTGAGCAATTATAAAAGTGAAGATCATGTTGACGGAAACATTGATACTTTGAGCAGCTGATCGGATCTCAAGAGGAAAGATTTCACTAGGCACGAGCCATCCGAGTGGGCCCCATGACCACGCAAATCCCGCTACGTATATGCATATGAAAAGCACAACTACTATGGCATACCATTTGGGCAAATCACCAGGATCTCCATTTACTCCAAATTTAATTGCAATGAAGATTGCAACCGCAACCTATTCCAAAAAAAAAAAAAAAAAAAGTTAAATTAAAATAAGAAACATAATAAGTGGCACATAAATAGGTCAAAATAATTGTGGAGTTTTATCACTTTATGTGTAAGTGAAGGGTCCAATTTGGTACAAACCTGACAAATGAGCATTTGAATGCCTCCTTCAAGGAAAAGAAATCTACGTCCCCACTTATCAACACCATAGATCGAAACACACGTGGCCAAAACATTTACGGTACCGGTAATCACGGCTGACATAAGCGAAGCATCACCTCCAAAACCGATGGTTTTGAACAAAACCGGGGCGTAAAACATGATTACATTAATCCCGGTCAATTGTTGGAAAAACGGGATCAATATAGCCATGGTTAGTTGAGGCCTATACTTCTTTTGCAACAAATTCCTCCACGGGTGTTCAATCTTTCTCGACTCTTCACTTGCGTAAACCAAATCATTAAACTCCTCATGGATATCATCAACACCTCGGATTCTACGAAGCTTTGATCTCGCCTCTTCTATTTGACCACGCTCGATCATTGAGTTAGGGGTTTCAGGGAGGATCAGGGACCCCACAGTGATAATCAAGGCGGGGACCACCGCACCCCCTAGACTAAGCCTCCATCCCAAATTACCATCAAGTTTGTTAAAGAAGTAATTCAATACGTTAGCCACTAAGATACCAATCGTGATCGACAACTGAAAGCCGATGTTAAGTGCCCCTCGGTACTTGTATGGTGCCATTTCCGAAAGATACAGTGGCACAGACTGAAATTAAAAAAAACCATCATCATTATCATACTCAGTAAATCTTACTAATAGCAAAACTCTGGTAAAAAAATGTATTAAAATTTGAAATAATAATATCACCTAACATAACAGTGTAACACTTTTTTAATATTATTTATATATGGTTGTCGCTTAGTTTAATTTAATATTAATAAAACAAATCACTTTCCTTGTCATTGTAGAAGTCAATTGTGTAGGGGTTGCTATCACAATACACAAGTAAACGTTTTGGTGGTGGGATATACCAAAGTGACACCATGTGCGACGAAAAAAACAAAAATAATAAAGTAAAGATATTTGATTAAACTATATTCTAAAGTTGATTAAACAATTTATTGATAATGTAACTTTCATTGTTTTCTAATCAAGTTGTAATTAAACACATAAAACAAAACAAACGTATCAGAAAACCGATTTTGTTTAAAAGCAAGTTGCGTGGTTGGTCAAAAAAGTTAAAAACTAGTGTCAGAAGAAATTAAAAACTTTACTTGAATTAAAGTTACTAAAAAAATAATAATATTGAATAATAGTACTTAATAATTACTAACGTTTATTTTTGTAACAAACTTTGTTCGCTTATGATTTTCTTTCTATATGAACTCATGATTAAAGAGAATATAAGTATATATAACAAAATACATCCATAAAGTAGCATGTCCTTTCAAATTATTATTAGAAATTGTCATAATATAATTAGATCTAACCTTATAAAAAGAAAAAAAAAACAATGAATATGGGAAAAAAAAGGAACAAGAAATTACCTGATTGGCAAACCCAATACCGAATCCGAGAAGAATACGACCAACGATAAGCATCCAAACAGCCTGAGCAAAACCGTTAATAAGGGCACCGGCGCAGAACAAGACACCTCCAAAAAGCATGGAAAGCTTTCGTCCAAGTGTCCGGGTAACAGTCGATGCGACCAACGATGACAACAACGCCGCGAGATACAAGGACGACGTGAACATGGTCAGTGTCTGACTGTCGAACTTACAATACTGGTTTGTCGAATGATCCGCTGATTGTTTCCGATAAACCGATGGGAAGAACTTCTTTAGAAACGGATCCATTGCCGTCACTCCACCTATTTTTACAAAAAAAAAATTATTATAAAAACAAGAAATCTTACGATCATAAAATTAAAAAAAAAAAGCGAAAATTTTAGTTTTCGAGATCGTATTATTATTATTATAATTATTTTTTACCGTGAACACCCTTCCTTAAAATCTACCCTTCCTTAAAATCTACGTTTAAGTTTTACTTTTAAAATGTAAAAAAGTAAAAAAAAAAAAAAATAATGATAATAACCAAGAAATCATATGATGGTAAAATACAAATAAAAAAGTGAAAGTTTCGTTTTACATAATACTATTATTATTATTATTTTTACTATGAATACACACACTTAAAATCTACTTTTAAATTCCATCTATTTAAAAAAAACAAGAAACCAAGAAATCACAAGATCATAAAATACACTAAAAAAAGAAGTGAAAACTTCAGTTTCTAAGATCTTATTCTAATTTAACAAAAAAAAAAAAAAAAAAAAAAAACACTCCCACCCTCTAAAATCTACTCTTAAAATTAAAATCATACTCACTTTATAGGAGTTAAAAAAACACACGCATCCTCTAAAATCTACTATTTAGATCATGACCAGTTCATATAAGATCGTGAAAACATGAAGGTGTAAGAATATTACCGGAGATTCCGATATCGTAACCGAAGATAAGACCACCCATAGCGGCAACAACGCAAGTAAAGGTGACATAAAGAGTGAGGTTCCCGGGGTAAGCTTTGTTACCACCGGGAGCGGTAGGAATACCACCACCGGCCATAATGGCAGTGTGTTATCAGTTATGTTATTGTGATGAATGAATGAAGTGGTTAACAAGAGAACGTATAAAAGGTTTGAAGAAGAGAGGATTGTTTGCAAATAGAGAATATGGGCTTATATAGAGACTTGGTGTGTATGAGATCTATTAAGTTATAATATTATCTAGCTGGCAAAAGAATCAAAAAAAGGATACAAATTGCTGTTATTTAAGCTTCCTATCCTTTTTACAAGTCTTCTCTTTTTGAAACAATTTTTTTTTTTTTAATTTTGGAAATTCTATTTTGTTATTTTCTTGTTGCTTTTTATCTAATTTAGCGCTTTTTATTTGCTTATTTATACACGTCAGCAATCAAAGATGATATTGTCATCCAAGTTCTACGGATAAACATTGTATACCAATAACACAATCCTTCTAATGTTGTTTTTATGAGTGTAGATCCTTAAAAATTCTTTCTTAAATACAATTCCATAAATCAAGTTAACCCTATCCAAATGCGATCCTCATTGTTGAGCCAACTTCCTTTACCATTGCCAACCAACATCTAGAATGGCATCAAGATGGCCGAGGAATTTACATCAATTGTTAAAAAGGATACATGGGCTCTGGTTCCACCTGTTTCTAATCCTATTGTCAATAACTGTAAGTAGGGGTGAGCAAATTAACCACCATAACCGATAACCGAACCATAACCGACATAATCGAACCACTAATAACCGATAACCAATATAACCAATGGTTATGGTTATGAAACTTTGTATAACCGCTCAATCGGTTATGGTTATGGCTATGGTTATGGTTATGAAGCTTTGGTTAACCGATATAACCTAAACCGAACCGAACTTGTGATGTTAACTTCACATAATGAATTTGTGTTTTACAAAACCATATAGAGGGTTTTTACTAAGATAAAAGTATGTTAGTAACAAAATAATCTTAATGTAGATGCCATTTATTTTGATAAAGAATTAAGGTGTTATGCCCATAATTTTTTTTGTTTAAGAATTACCTTCTTAAAAAGAACCCTAAATCGGTAGTTTAACCAAAAAGTTTAGTCTCCGTTATCTTATAAAATAGGCTCAAGCTAAGTTCAAATCGTGCACAACCCTATTTATTTCAAACCTTGCTTGGTTACTTAACCGAAATTAACCAAAACCGAGCCATAACCGACTTCATAACCGATTAACCGTAACCAAAGCTTGGTTATGGTTATGGTTACCAAAACTCCGTAACCGAACTAGCGGTTATGGTTATGGTTAATAGTAAAAACCGAACCAAACCGACCCATGCACACCCCTAACTGTAAGTGGATATACAAGATTAACATGGTGTTATTATAAGATACAAAGCTTGCCTTGTTTCTAAATAGTTTTGCCAACAACCTGGCATTGATTTCAATGAAACACTTAGTCCAGTCGTCAAGTTTGTGCCTATCCAGGTTGTTCTATCTCTTGTTGTTACAAAGAAGTTGTCCTTTTGTCAACTTGATGTTCAGAATGCATTTCTTCATGGCAATCTTATGGAGACGGTTTACATCCGACAACCACAAGGCTTTGCTGATCCCAAATACCTGGATCATGTTTTTCTCTCGAACAAATCGTTATAAGGTCTCAAACAAGCACCGCTTGCATGATTCCATTGCCTATCCGAGGCATTATATAGACTCGGTTTTTAGGGTTCCAAAACGGACCCATCTGTGTTCACCTACAAACAAGGCACCAAACTTCTCTATTTGGGTTTATGTTGATGATATTATCGTCACAAAATATGACACAACATCTGTCAACTGTGTCATACAACTACTCGGTCAAGGCTTTACTACCAAAGATCTTGGCCCCCTTGATTTTATTTCTAGGGATTGAGCTAATTCCCCAAGGGAAGAAATTCTTCTGTGACAAACGAATTACATATTGGATATTCTATATCGTCATCCCTTCATGGCTGTAAACCATTTCCCTTACTAATGAGCTTATCACAACAATGTCACTATATCTCAACTTGACATCACCTTTACAGTCAACAAGGTCTTCGAATACATACACGCTGCTACCGAGAACCATTGGTCAGCTACCAAACACATTCTTTGTTAAGTTAAGGGCACCGTTAATCATGGCCTGCTCATTCGCCATGACTCAGGTTCTCATTTGCATGCCTTCATTGATGCTCACTGGCAAGGCTCCACATTGAGGGCCTTCTCGGATGCTGACTGGGTGTCACACCCTGCTAGTAGCGGAAGCGTATTGTGTGTGACGTAAGAAAGGTAATCATTGCGTCCAATCGTGTATCACCGGCTCAAGACTTGTTTCCTGAAATACATGTAGTTTTAAAAAAGTCAACAAAAGTTGAGCGAGTTCATGCAGTTTATGTTATCATATGAAATCGTAGTATTCATGAAAATTAAATCTTGTATTCGTAGTATTCATGAAAATGAGATCTTGTAATCGTAGTATTCATGAAAATGAACCCTTGTCATCGTAGTATTCATGAAAATGAAATCTTGTAATCGTAGTATTCATGAAAATGAGATCTTGTAATCATGGTATGTTCTGATTCATTCATGGAGTCTGTTAAGGATCTATCAGTGGGTAGCGAGCCCCCTGACATAATGTACCATAAGTAAATAACCAAACCGAGAACACTTTGTCATCATTTGGGATCACAAAAGCACTCCAGGGTATACCAACAAGGAGTGGGGCGTGCCTCAAGCCCAATAGATCTACACCTTTTGCACCTTGGTCACTATGTGATTAATGGTTATTAATGTTATCATCCTACTTATGCACATTGATCATGTTATCTTCTACTCCGTAACTAACATACCAATAGTTTTAGCATGTATTTCCCCTCGATGTTTTTGAAAACAAAACATTGAAATCAGTGAAAGGAGGGACATGAACTCACAAGTTTGCGTTCCGTGTATTATGATATCGAAGTGAGCGTCCGTACGTGTCAATAACCTACATGTGTACTAATCTCGTTAGACACTAGGTCTTTCGGACCTCGTACAAGTTGTTCATCTTGAATTCTTTATTATGTTCTCATTTGTTATCTTTGGAACAACTTTGTATTTTAGAGCGCTGATAGTTTACTCGCTCGATTGTTATGTATATACATATATTCTATACATATTGAATTCATAAGCGTATTCATGTATTCTATGTGTATTGACTTATGTGTGATCGGCTTCGTTCTTCACACGTTCTCGTGCAGTGCACGCATGTCACTGAGCCTTTGCTCATGTCATTGGGCCGAGCCCATGTCATTGGGCCGAGCCCATGTCATTGGGCCGAGCCCATGTCATTGGGCCGAGCCCATGTCATCTATGTTATCGTATCTAACCCATGTTTTAATGTTATTGGGCCGAGCCCATGTCATTGGGCTGAGCCCATGTTATCTATGTTATTGGGCCTAACCCATGTCTTTTATTGTTATTGGGCCGAGCCCATGTTATGTTGTCATTGGGCCCTAGACCATGTATTAAGGAATTTGGGCCTAGCCCATTACTAACTTTGACAGGCCCAATTCTAACTTCAAGAGTCCATTAACATAATTTTGCAATTTTTGCCAAATGTTACCAAGTAGCAACTTAAATAAGTTCATTTTTCCTATGAAAAATGTTTGGTAATTTTTATAGTTTTCGACTTTCCGGATTCTTGTTATAGGTCACTTATATATGTGATCGTTTTAGTGTATAAAAATATGTTATTTTTAGACTCAACATTTAGTAACTTGTTTATGATGTCGATACGCCCAAATTGTCGTCATCAAGTGTTATGTATTTCCATTTCGGCCATTTTCTTTAATTGTCCGATTTGATTTTTCTAGCATTTCTTGGACCATGTAGGAACATGTACGTGTATTTATTTTGATCACCCTATAGGTATCTAATACATACACATACATAGCGCATATTGCAAGCACTTAGCAAGTTTCCGAAAATATATAATTTTTCTTACCAAAAATTATATTTACACATTTTTATATATTTACCCATTTATTTTTGTAAGAATAAATTTAAGTTCATAAGAACTTCTTGAATATTTAAACTTTAAATATTCCCATCAAAATTTCCATAATGACGTTTAAGACCACTAATCGCGTTTAACCTTGTTAATCACCCTTTAATCCCCTTTTTAGTCGCGATTAGATTTTTAGAAAAATTCGTCATAGTTTCCCCTAAAATTATGATGTTTCCCACATTATAAAAACGCGTTTAAACCATGTTTAAATCCATAATCGTAATCAATTTCCAAATCAAGTTTCATTACCCCAACTTTACATGCATGATATTCACATAACCATCTTCAAACCTTCATGAACTTGTTTATATATATTTAACAAGTTTTCTAAAAATATTTATGCTCTTGCGATCATCCCTTTTTCTTTCTTTTGTATACTTGCTTATATATATATATTTTTCTAAAACCACTAAAAATAAATATATATTTTTTTTTTGGTTCATCCACAAGTTCCATATTTTTATATAACCTTGTTTAGGTTATATCACAAGTTTACTAGTTTAAAAGTCATACTTTTAAATTCATTAATGACTTTATACATTTCTAAAATCACTTCCATTTTTACATATGAAGTTCATAAAGTTGAAGATGATGATCTTGCTTAATCTAAACATATTCATGTTTAGATTGTTTTTTTTTAACATAATATGGCAAGATCATTTTATCTAACATAATCTACACTACCACAAACATCAAGATCAACACAAATAATATATATTTAGTTATGTTTAACATGTTAATTTTATGGTTTTGATTATATATATATTTTGGGATTTCAAGATGAATCTTACTTGTACTTTTACAAATAACAAGATATGATAAAAAAAAGGTTAGAATTCTTACAACTAGCACAAAGGCTAGGGATGATCTAGGATGAAGATGATGATGAGAAGAATATGAAGATGTGAAGCTCCAAAATGTCTCCTAGTGTGCATCCATAATTTGTAGCATCCTTATAACATCTTGAAATAGCTTGTAATACTTAATTTTTAGAAGTTTAAAGGTTGAAAAGTGAAAGAATGTGGAGGTGGCTAATGGACGTCAGGGAGATAAAGCAAAATAGGTATTGTGAGTTTTCTTCTTCTTCTTCTTTTTTTTTTTTTTTTTTTGAGTGAAAGAACATGAGGGAAATGGTGAGGTTTGGTAAATATAAAAGATGGCAATTTCTTTCACAAGTCATATAGTTCATGCAAGTCCATGCCTTCCATCATCATGAGTTAGTGTAGGTTGAGGGGTGGGACCCCTTGTGAACGATTTGGGCATGGGGAGGCAAGATTATGTTTTTTTTAATAAACTTACATATGAACATGTGTTTTTTTTTGTTAGATATTTATGTAATTAACCCTGTTCTTGTATGATTAGTAAGATAACCATGTTTAAGATGTTAAACTAGGTCTAACTAGTTCACTAGACAAGTTATCATTAGTTTTGGATGGTAAAAATACTACTAATTCGTTCATCAGTTTGATACCGGGTGGTATACGAAAGGTACTATATAATACCGAGAACTATGGTTCTAATTTACCATCGATGATATGGCGTTTATTTAGGATACTTACGACGCCAAAATATGGTTAACTAGTTCACTAGACTAGTGTAAGTTGTATTTTGATACCTTAAATGCTTTCCGTTTAGGCGTCGGCTAGTTAACGGCACTTTTATTTCGCACCGACGAACGTTTGCCGCAAGTTGTTATTCCGCACCCAAAGGATGTATGAAGTGATTTCAAGTCCCAAAATAAGCTTAACTAGTTCGCCATGTTGTCCGTTTGGCTGTTTTGGCGACGGAAATATTGTTTACTAGCTTGTCGGTTCAATAACGGACAAGTTATGGTGGTTGCGACGTAGCGCCGAAAGTTTATGTTTCGGACACCCCATTAATATCCTCATATTGTTTTCATGTGTTTGTCATCATTTGTCATATTTTTGGAGTCTCGAAAATGCTAAATTATTAGTTCGGACGAATTAAAGTTGTTTTATTTTTTGCGAAACGGACGATTTTGTATTTAGGGCGTTGTACCGGAAAGTCTTATATTTTTGCAAGATATGTTTTCGTATTAGTGTTTTCTTATGTAAATGGACTCAGTTAGGTTATCCGAGTGTCGTTTTTCAGTGTTTCGGTCTGATTTCACGGTTTGCTGGCATGAATAGTGTAACCGTGAATAGTGCACGTGGCACTTTCTACCAACACTTTTAGGACATTGTTTGATTGGGTTCGCAATGTGGCGAAAACCAACATATGTTTAAGCATTGTTTCCTTGTCCTAACATTGTTATCCAATTAACGACACTGTTACGTAATTAAATTACGCTACATGCATGAGATTATGTAAATAAAATAGTGATTAGTTTGTACGGATTTTCTGGTTAATTGCCATTTGTCACATTCTCCCCCTGTTAAAAAGAATTTCGTCCCGAAATTCAAGTTGAGTTATCCTTTGCAGGAGTCTTCTCGAACAGGTGGGGATATTTTTCGTTGATCTGATCTTCACTTTCCCAGGTGTACTCAGGTCCGTGACGTGAATTCCAGTGGACCTTGACTAGTTCGATATTACTTCTCCTTGCCTTGTGGACTTTCCTGTCCATAACCTCGACAGGTTCTTCGGTAATCTGAAGTTTGTCGTCTATATGAATCTATATGAATTTCATCCCTTGGGATGATAACTGTTTCAACGGTCGGACTTTTCTTGAGATTCGACACATGAAATGTGTCATGTACGTTACTGAGTTCTTCTGGCAGTTTCAATTTGTACGCGATGATACCGATCCTTTCTAGAATCTCAAATGGCCCAATGTATCTCGGGTTTAGTTTTCCGTGTTTCTCGAATCTAGCTACGCCTTTCCAAGACGAGACTTTCAGTAAGACTTTGTCTCCGACCTTGAAGGATAATGGTTTACGTCTTCTGTTCGCGTAGCTCTTTTGTCTGTCACGAGCCGCTTGATACCGTCTCGTATCTTTGCTATCTTGTCTGTAGTCTCTTGGACTAGTTCAGGGCCAATGAGTTGTTTGTCTCCGACTTCCGCCCAACACAGCGGTGATCGGCACTTCCGTCCGTATAGTGCTTTGTATGGGGCGGCTTTTGATGCTTGCGTGATAACTGTTATTATATGAAAACTCCACCAGGGGTAAATGAGTATCCCAGTTTCCGCCCAAATCCATCACACAGGCGCGAAGCATGTCCTCCAACGTTTGGATGGTTCGTTCGCTTTGTCCATCGGTTTACGGATGAAATGTTGTGCTTAGATCTAAACGAGATCTAAATGATGCTTGAATTGATTGTCAATTCCTTGACATAAAGCGACCATCTCGGTCAGAGATTACTGAAACATACACTCCATGACATGCCACAATCTTTCTAAGGTAGAGTTCAGCTAACTCCTCGGTACTGTCTTTCTCGCGAATCAGTAAGAAGTGAGCTGACTTGGTTAATCGACCAACGATAACCCAAATCATGTCATGACCTTGAGAGGTCTGTGGTAGTTTTGTGATGAAATCCATTGATATCTGTTCCCATTTCCAAATGGGAATCTCAGGTTACTGTAATAAGCCAGACGGCTTTTGGTATTCGGCCTTGACCTTTGCACAAGTTAGGCATTTCCCAGCATAGGTCGCAATATCTCCCTTGATATTAGGCTACCAATGGTATTCTTTTAAGTCTTGATACATTTTATCTGGATCGTGGATGTGTTGAATATTTTGGCTTGGGTGTTTTATCCAGCACTAAGTCTCATAGACCGCCTAAATATGGAATCCATATCCTTCACATGAAATATAAAGTGTCATCTTTGCTCGTTTCCCTTTGTTTTTCTAATCCTTGCAAGGATTCTGGTTAAATGTTTTCCGGCTTTAGAGCTTCCTGTTGTACATCGTGCACTCGAGTGGTGAAAGTCGTTTGAATTGTCAACTCCAAAGCTCGTACCCGAAATGTTTTGACTCGTTCCTTCCGGCTCAAAGCATCCGCTACAACGTTTGCTTTGCCCGGATGGTACTTGATTTCACGATGATAGTCGTTCAACAACTATACCCATCGTCGTTCGCGCATGTTTAGTTCCTTTTGATCGACTATGTATTGAAGACTTTTATGATCGGGGAATATGGTACACTTAGTACCATAGAGATAATGGCGCCAAATTTTTAAAGCGAATACCACTGCGCCCAACTCTAGGACGTGAGTGGTATAATTCTTTTCCTGAACTTTCAACTGTCGTGACGCGTACGCGATGACTTTTTCACGTTGCATTAATACGCAACGCAAGCCTTGGTGCGATGCATCACAATACACAACAAAGTCATCGGTGCTGTCAGGGATTGATAAGATTGGCGCTTGGCATAGTTTATCTTTGAGCGTTTGGAATGCCATTTCTTGTTTTTCACCCCAATCGAACTTTCTATCTTGTTGAGTGAGCGAGGTTAGCGGTTGAGCCATTTTAGAAAAATTCTCAATGAATCTACGATAGTATCCTGCTAAGCCTAGAAATTGTCTTACTTCCGTTAGGGTCTTGGGAGCGTTTCAGTTCTTTATGGCTTCTATCTTAGCTGGGTCCACATGTATTCCATTCTCATTCACAACGTGACCGAGAAATTGGACTCGCGAATCCAAAATTCGCATTTTGAGAATTTGGCATACAATTGTTCTTTCTTAAATAGCTCCAGAATAGTTCTCAAGTGTTGTTCATGTTCCGCCTTGGTTCGTGAGTATATTAAAATGTCATTAATGAATACGATCACGAACTTGTCGAGATATGGCTTACATACCCGATTCATCAAATCCATGAATACGGCGGGAGCGTTTGTTAGGCCGAAAGGCATAACAAGGAACTCGTAATGCCCATAGCGAGTCCTGAACGCTGTCATAGGAATGCTTTCCTCTTGGATCCTCAGCTGATGGTGTTCAGATCTTAGATCAATTTTGGAATAGAAGCTAGAACCTTGTAACTGATCGAACAAGTCGTCAATCCTTGGTAAAGGATACCGGTTCTTTATGGTTAACTTGTTCAGTTCTCGGTAATTTATACACATTCGAAAGGTTCCGTCTTTCTTCTTGACAATAGCACCGGAGCTCCCCAAGGTGAGAAACTCGGTCTATTGAATCCTTTGTCAAACAATTCCTGAAACTAAATAAATAATTCCTGCTTCTCCGAGGGTGCGGGTCTATATGAAGCTTTCGCCACCTGTGCAGCTCCTGGCACAAGGTCAATACTGAATTCGACTTGTCGCTGCGGAGGTAGTCCCGACAAGTCTTTTGGAAAGACTTCAGGGTATTCCATTACCACAGGGATGTCCTCCACCTTGCGCTACTCGGCCTTCTTGTCGACCACATGGACAAGAAAGGCGATGCATCCTGTTCTCAGACTCTTCCGAGCCTTCATACAGTTGTTGGTCAGCAGCCGTGTGTCGTGTTTCTCTCCGTGCACCAAAAGATGTTCTCTCGTCAGACAGGAGGAAAAAGAATAATAGTTTTCGGAGCACAACTACTTCTGCTCGGTTGTCGGCCAACCAGTCTATGCCAGATGTTAAGTCGTAACAACCTAATTGAATGAGTGAAAAGTCGTTACTAAATTTTCGTGCTCCAAGTTCGAGTGTGCATCCTTTGATGTCTTTCCTGACTTGACTAATTTACCATTGGTCAATCCTATTGAATGGGAGGACGTCTTGTTTACTTGACTCGGCCAAGCATACTTTGAATTTTATGGGGATGAAGCTAATACCGACACCGGTGTTAAACAACACGGATGCAACGGGTCGGTTGATAGGAACGTATCAGTGACCCTTAATGACTTCACATGACTTCGCTAATTCCTCATTAGCTAACTTGATAGATCAAGACATGTTTAACCTACATGACTCTAGTTCGTGTATATGCTTATAAAGACACTAAGTTAAGACGACGTTGGTATCCAAAGAATTGATACATGATGGTTGTAGAGTATAGCATACCCCTAGACTTGCTTACTCACTAGCTTGATTCATCCTTAACCATCCTTGCTCGTAGTGACCTCCTTGCCACAGTAAAAACCACCTCGTTCATTCTTAAATATAGCTAACTCATTAGTTGTTGTTTTGTGCCAAGTCTCACCACACTGCTACTCTTGTCACTTTTGCAAGTGCCCTCATGATGAAACTTTCACCTATCTCATTCTGAATTTTGACAAGTTATTAGCATACTTCTTAATGCGAGCATCGATTATGGCAGTAATCGCCTTCGCTTTACTTGTCACAGGATTTATCTTTCTCTTAACACCCTCCTTGGGCAGTCCCCCATCCTCACCACATCCTTGGCGAGACTAACTGAGAGAGTTACTTGAAAATAAATCTAGGTATGGTGACATGATGTGATCATGATTCGGATCTCAGGGCTAAACCCCAAATGTAGCGCTCAGTGCTTTAGATTCGAGTGTTATCCAGTATGCAACAATCCTTGGGAGATCGTAGAGGCGTCAGCGGTATCCAACAACATTAGTCTAATGATGATCGAGTTCTAAAGTTTGGTTCTCAACCTTGGAATTTACCACTAGCAAGCAATACTATTCTCGCCTAATATTCTTGAGTTCTTCCCACAATAACCTCTTTGTTATATTACTCCATATAGTTTGCACTTGGAGATTCCACCAAGTTAACGCCTCATTCAACAGATGGCTATTCGTTTACCAAAACGTTTACTTAGGAGTACATTTATTAGCAAGGTTAACTAGTTTCATTGTCTTTATTTAGCGGACATAACTTACCGCACCTCTCGTACCGATGAGGTCACGCGGATTGTAATCCGGAGATGCCTTAGAATTAAAACCTGGTGTGATTGCATCTCCAAGTGTGGCATTTCCACTCGTCCTCGTCCCATCGGAATTTGTACCACTTGAACTACTGGTACCATCAGTACCGTCACTAGTGTCGACTCGACAACCTCATGTTGTTCCATATGACCTCTAGTTCAACTTTAATAGTGGGGCGCTGATTAACTGACCCTCTTCTAGGCGTAGATTTTCTTGTCGATGCCACGTTGTTTCCGATACATAATATCATTAGGTCTAGGCTTTTATTTGGACAGATATAGCCTATCATGCGCCTAAGAATTAAGAATGTGATTGGTCATGGAAACCTCAAGACAGCGTTGCTCTGGTATGTTTGAACAATGATATACATGAATAAATGCATTCCAAAATGTATAGTACCTCTTGAGTGTATTATCCATGTGCCTAAATGGGAAAAGAGGTAATTCGTTGAGAAGGAAAAACCAAACGGGCGTCTCCAATTTTTACAACGTGTATCCCATACTTCATGGATCTCGATTGCCCAAAGTAGGAAAAATCCTTCGTCGCACTAGCCCGTGTGACGAATACGTTGATACTCCTTGAGCTCCACGAGCTTCGACAAAATTGTTATAATTTCCATAGATGTCAAATAATGCAATGAAGGAGTTGTAGCATGGCACATGCCATAGCATCCCTTGGAATAGGACAAATATCAAACGACAGAGTTTAATGTAATCATCTCCGATAACTAAGATAAGGTAAGGTGTCATAGACACCAAAGAACCAGCCCATGTACAAGAATTTCAAGAATGTTGAGGAAAAATCCTCCATGAGTGGCTAACGAGTTTTGTTTGCTTTTAATGACTAGTCTCAGACGACTCATGTTATAGATCGAATGTTAAGTGCAAACAATACGTGTAGTCTTCCTGTATCGTAGAGTGTTATAGTAACCATTCCGGTTAGTGTTCTACTAGATAGAAATTTGAACAACTTAAGAACTTTGAGTAGATAGTGATCTCTTACTTTGACCCGCAGAGTCCACCAGAATTCCCATGCACTACAAGTTGTTATTACGTGGGCCCCCGTAATAATAAATTGTCTTGCATGGTCACCCTAGTGTCTCTCGTTCAAAGCAGACGATCAGTTAGAGAGAGGACTCTATTGTCTACACACCTTCAACATAGAAGGGACCGTTGTGATGGTCCACGTGCTAACGACCATTGTCATTATTCGTGAAAGGGCACATTGTTAGACGTAATAGAAACAAGGGGATTCGTAATAATAGCAACCTGAGGGGAACCTTTCAGATGAGTCCTTCATCCTCCTTGTCTGGACGAGAGTGTCATCAATCACAATTAGTATGAGCCTTAGGGACCTCGTCCCACTAGTAGAGTTGTTGTCCAAGGACGCCACCTCTGCCTCGTCGTCACTACCGAAGCCAGACATATACCACCCGAGGGAAAACAACCATCCTCCACGAGATTAATGCTTTAGGGTCTCGCTCCAGGACCACGTCCGCCATACGCTTTGCAACAGACGCGAGGTTGTCATTCTCATCGCGTGAGTCATGGGTAATAACAGAATTCATAGTCGAGGGTATTTTCGTTCTTGGCAAATATTCCGTACAACATATATACAAATACATTATATATATAATCACTAAATCTCATGTTGTTTTTGTTCTCGTGTTTCACATGAATTCCTAGTGTTTTGAGTCTATTCCTTAAAGACTAAACATGTATTGATCCATATCCGTTACTTATGATTGAGCTCGCGTGATAGATCCTCATGTTATCATGACACAATGAAAACCTTTTGTCATTTTTGTCATACTTTTGAAATCACTTTTGTAATGTTATCGACTTTGTTTTCATGTGTGAGCCCCTCGGTGATTGTAGACCAAACTTTAATAAAAGTTTTTCCCCGGTTCACTACAATCGGAGCTCTGATACCAATCTGTCACACCCTGCTAGTAGCGGAAGCGTATTGTGTGTGACGTAAGAAAGGTAATCATTGCGTCCAATCGTGTATCACCGGCTCAAGACTTGTTTCCTGAAATACATGTAGTTTTAAAAAAGTCAACAAAAGTTGAGCGAGTTCATGCAGTTTATGTTATCATATGAAATCGTAGTATTCATGAAAATTAAATCTTGTATTCGTAGTATTCATGAAAATGAGATCTTGTAATCGTAGTATTCATGAAAATGAACCCTTGTCATCGTAGTATTCATGAAAATGAAATCTTGTAATCGTAGTATTCATGAAAATGAGATCTTGTAATCATGGTATGTTCTGATTCATTCATGGAGTCTGTTAAGGATCTATCAGTGGGTAGCGAGCCCCCTGACATAATGTACCATAAGTAAATAACCAAACCGAGAACACTTTGTCATCATTTGGGATCACAAAAGCACTCCAGGGTATACCAACCAGGAGTGGGGCGTGCCTCAAGCCCAATAGATCTACACCTTTTGCACCTTGGTCACTATGTGATTAATGGTTATTAATGTTATCATCCTACTTATGCACATTGATCATGTTATCTTCTACTCCGTAACTAACATACCAATAGTTTTAGCATGTATTTCCCCTCGATGTTTTTGAAAACAAAACATTGAAATCAGTGAAAGGAGGGACATGAACTCACAAGTTTGCGTTCCGTGTATTATGATATCGAAGTGAGCGTCCGTACGTGTCAATAACCTACATGTGTACTAATCTCGTTAGACACTAGGTCTTTCGGACCTCGTACAAGTTGTTCATCTTGAATTCTTTATTATGTTCTCATTTGTTATCTTTGGAACAACTTTGTATTTTAGAGCGCTGATAGTTTACTCGCTCGATTGTTATGTATATACATATATTCTATACATATTGAATTCATAAGCGTATTCATGTATTCTATGTGTATTGACTTATGTGTGATCGGCTTCGTTCTTCACACGTTCTCGTGCAGTGCACGCATGTCACTGAGCCTTTGCTCATGTCATTGGGCCGAGCCCATGTCATTGGGCCGAGCCCATGTCATTGGGCCGAGCCCATGTCATCTATGTTATCGTATCTAACCCATGTTTTAATGTTATTGGGCCGAGCCCATGTCATTGGGCTGAGCCCATGTTATCTATGTTATTGGGCCTAACCCATGTCTTTTATTGTTATTGGGCCGAGCCCATGTTATGTTGTCATTGGGCCCTAGACCATGTATTAAGGAATTTGGGCCTAGCCCATTACTAACTTTGACAGGCCCAATTCTAACTTCATGAGTCCATTAACATAATTTTGCAATTTTTGCCAAATGTTACCAAGTAGCAACTTAAATAAGTTCATTTTTCCTATGAAAAATGTTTGGTAATTTTTATAGTTTTCGACTTTCCGGATTCTTGTTATAGGTCACTTATATATGTGATCGTTTTAGTGTATAAAAATATGTTATTTTTAGACTCAACATTTAGTAACTTGTTTATGATGTCGATACGCCCAAATTGTCGTCATCAAGTGTTATGTATTTCCATTTCGGCCATTTTCTTTAATTGTCCGATTTGATTTTTCTAGCATTTCTTGGACCATGTAGGAACATGTACGTGTATTTATTTTGATCACCCTATAGGTATCTAATACATACACATACATAGCGCATATTGCAAGCACTTAGCAAGTTTCCGAAAATATATAATTTTTCTTACCAAAAATTATATTTACACATTTTTATATATTTACCCATTTATTTTTGTAAGAATAAATTTAAGTTCATAAGAACTTCTTGAATATTTAAACTTTAAATATTCCCATCAAAATTTCCATAATGACGTTTAAGACCACTAATCGCGTTTAACCTTGTTAATCACCCTTTAATCCCCTTTTTAGTCGCGATTAGATTTTTAGAAAAATTCGTCATAGTTTCCCCTAAAATTATGATGTTTCCCACATTATAAAAACGCGTTTAAACCATGTTTAAATCCATAATCGTAATCAATTTCCAAATCAAGTTTCATTACCCCAACTTTACATGCATGATATTCACATAACCATCTTCAAACCTTCATGAACTTGTTTATATATATTTAACAAGTTTTCTAAAAATATTTATGCTCTTGCGATCATCCCTTTTTCTTTCTTTTGTATACTTGCTTATATATATATATTTTTCTAAAACCACTAAAAATAAATATATATTTTTTTTTTGGTTCATCCACAAGTTCCATATTTTTATATAACCTTGTTTAGGTTATATCACAAGTTTACTAGTTTAAAAGTCATACTTTTAAATTCATTAATGACTTTATACATTTCTAAAATCACTTCCATTTTTACATATGAAGTTCATAAAGTTGAAGATGATGATCTTGCTTAATCTAAACATATTCATGTTTAGATTGTTTTTTTTTAACATAATATGGCAAGATCATTTTATCTAACATAATCTACACTACCACAAACATCAAGATCAACACAAATAATATATATTTAGTTATGTTTAACATGTTAATTTTATGGTTTTGATTATATATATATTTTGGGATTTCAAGATGAATCTTACTTGTACTTTTACAAATAACAAGATATGATAAAAAAAAAGGTTAGAATTCTTACAACTAGCACAAAGGCTAGGGATGATCTAGGATGAAGATGATGATGAGAAGAATATGAAGATGTGAAGCTCCAAAATGTCTCCTAGTGTGCATCCATAATTTGTAGCATCCTTATAACATCTTGAAATAGCTTGTAATACTTAATTTTTAGAAGTTTAAAGGTTGAAAAGTGAAAGAATGTGGAGGTGGCTAATGGACGTCAGGGAGATAAAGCAAAATAGGTATTGTGAGTTTTCTTCTTCTTCTTCTTCTTTTTTTTTTTTTTTTGAGTGAAAGAACATGAGGGAAATGGTGAGGTTTGGTAAATATAAAAGATGGCAATTTCTTTCACAAGTCATATAGTTCATGCAAGTCCATGCCTTCCATCATCATGAGTTAGTGTAGGTTGAGGGGTGGGACCCCTTGTGAACGATTTGGGCATGGGGAGGCAAGATTATGTTTTTTTTTAATAAACTTACATATGAACATGTGTTTTTTTTTGTTAGATATTTATGTAATTAACCCTGTTCTTGTATGATTAGTAAGATAACCATGTTTAAGATGTTAAACTAGGTCTAACTAGTTCACTAGACAAGTTATCATTAGTTTTGGATGGTAAAAATACTACTAATTTGTTCATCAGTTTGATACCGGGTGGTATACGAAAGGTACTATATAATACCGAGAACTATGGTTCTAATTTACCATCGATGATATGGCGTTTATTTAGGATACTTACGACGCCAAAATATGGTTAACTAGTTCACTAGACTAGTGTAAGTTGTATTTTGATACCTTAAATGCTTTCCGTTTAGGCGTCGGCTAGTTAACGGCACTTTTATTTCGCACCGACGAACGTTTGCCGCAAGTTGTTATTCCGCACCCAAAGGATGTATGAAGTGATTTCAAGTCCCAAAATAAGCTTAACTAGTTCGCCATGTTGTCCGTTTGGCTGTTTTGGCGACGGAAATATTGTTTACTAGCTTGTCGGTTCAATAACGGACAAGTTATGGTGGTTGCGACGTAGCGCCGAAAGTTTATGTTTCGGACACCCCATTAATATCCTCATATTGTTTTCATGTGTTTGTCATCATTTGTCATATTTTTGGAGTCTCGAAAATGCTAAATTATTAGTTCGGACGAATTAAAGTTGTTTTATTTTTTGCGAAACGGACGATTTTGTATTTAGGGCGTTGTACCGGAAAGTCTTATATTTTTGCAAGATATGTTTTCGTATTAGTGTTTTCTTATGTAAATGGACTCAGTTAGGTTATCCGAGTGTCGTTTTTCAGTGTTTCGGTCTGATTTCACGGTTTGCTGGCATGAATAGTGTAACCGTGAATAGTGCACGTGGCACTTTCTACCAACACTTTTAGGACATTGTTTGATTGGGTTCGCAATGTGGCGAAAACCAACATATGTTTAAGCATTGTTTCCTTGTCCTAACATTGTTATCCAATTAACGACACTGTTACGTAATTAAATTACGCTACATGCATGAGATTATGTAAATAAAATAGTGATTAGTTTGTACGGATTTTCTGGTTAATTGCCATTTGTCACACTGGGTTGGTTGTTCAAACAACCAATTGATCCATGGGGGGACTCACTATATACATGGGTTCCAACCTCATTTCATGGATCGCACGGAAACAAAAAAATTGTTTCATGGTCTTCCATAGAGTCACAGTACAAAGCCCTAGTCGATACAATGGTTGAACTCACATGGTTAGAAGCTTTGTTGAAAGAGCTTGGATTAGATACAACTTTTATTCCAACTTTCTGGTGCGATAATCTTGGTGCTGCATATCTCTCCAAGAATCTTGTCTTCCATCACAGAACAAAGCATGTTGAAATTGATTTTCACTTTGTATAAGGAAAAGTTAAACGAGGAAAATTAAAGGTCCAATTCATATCTATAGAAGATCAAATTGCATACATTTTTACAAAGCCTTTACCTACTCATAGGTTAAAATTTTTGAGATCCAAGCTACAGGTCGGTACTCGGTCTTAACTTGCGGGCGAATATTAGACACAATTGATTAATGATTAGTTAGGGCCTAGGGGACCCAGGGTGGTCAGCTTTTAACACGTGATGGGGTAATATAACGAGTGATGGAATTCCAAACACCACCGCCAGTCATAAGTATCATGCATGGATCATATCACGCATTATATATATCACGCGATATTCATGTTTGAGCGATGAGTTATTTTTAAATAGAGATGGGTGTGTGGTGAGTGATGGACATTTCAACTAAAATCCATCACTAGTGATGGAAAAAAGCGTTGACATGGCGGAACTTGATTGAAGTTGTGAGTGAGTGATGAGTGATGACCACCCCTACCTGTTAGGGGTGCCATTATATGAAAAATATAGAAAGATAACTTTGTGTAAATATAGGTTAGTATACAACCCCTTAATGGCTAAAGATAACTTTGTGTAAATATAGGTTATAAACTTTAATTGCAACAATCAATACGACTCTCACTATTACACACACAGCAATGAGCAATGTTTATTTGTATATATGTGTGTGATGTCCCATTTCTTCGTATTGTTTTCAATCATTTTAATATTAACAAATATTATATAACTATCAATACGACCAAGACGGCAAGACTATTGAACTATTTAAATTTTAAAGTTTCTCAATAAGACCAAGACTATTGTATCTGTCACCCATATACGTATTTAATTCCGTTTGTAACATATTTTTTCCAAAATACTACTTAATGATAGTTACTAGACCAATTACTCTCTGAGTAATCACCGCCTAGGCCGAGTACTTCCCGAGTACTCCCGAATACGACTAGGGAGCGCCTAGCGACTTTTGTAACCATGGTTACTGGTACGTGATAAAAATTTTATTCAGTATTGTTGAATACGTATACATAATAATAACTGATTATTCAGTATTTGGTACCAGGTACCGGTACGGTACCCGTTTTTTAAGTCTGGTACCGGTTTGGTACAGTTCGATATTTTGGTGAACACTAATATATCGAAAGGCTCGGGGGAAGAAGTGAAATGATATTCCATTAAGAAAAACTCATATTATGCTTTTTGGATACTAGAACTCTAGAGGATAAGATCGTAACAAATTGGGAAAATAAAGATATGTAAGCAACCTAAGAGTGTGGGCTATATATGTGAATATATTGACTTATTGGCTTAACCATTGGAACTAGTTGGAAGTCAACATTTGAGTTTGCCACAACTAGGTATACACATGCATGCTTACGTATAGGCGTATTGTATCAAGTTTATGGATGTTAAAATATATGTCTGAATACACACATATACAATGTATACGCCACGTGTCCCTGTAACACTAACTGGATAGCGATCATTCTAGTCTACCAACAAGCGAGAATGTCAAAAGGTCAAATTAAAAAGTCGCTCGTGTGCATTCAAAATCTCTACGTAAGATTTGCCGATTACGAATATCACATATATGATAGAAACACAAGTTGCAAAATGGATCAGTTCGAACTTGTAAACTCACATACTAATAATAGAAACAATTAATTTATTATATTTTCATAACAAATAAAATGAGGGTGTACATTTGTGAATACATATTTGGGTCAAAAAATATGGGTTTGACCAAAATAATAGTCATACTTGGATAATGTGTGGCTAAAAAGACCTTATATGGATATATCAAATGCATATGGTCGACAATATTTGATTTTTGAGTTCTTTTTAAAGTATTTCTTTAAACTTTAATGATTTCATACCAAGATACGAACGTTATCCTTTTTAAACATTATATACTTTTTCTTTAATAACAATCATACATGAAATAAACTCATATTTATATTATTATATATTATATTGATCCTGTAAAAATGACATTTTTCATGAGAAGTGTGAGAATGCATAAGAATTGACATGTAAGCATCATATTTTGGACTTGGGTATAATGTTTAGGGTTGTTTTGGCAAGAAAAACACCAAAAATAACAATATAAGACACAATGCAATGAATTCTACGCTTAAAAATTAAAACACCATGTCAAGAACGTTAAGCGGTGTGTTTTAAGTGTTAAGCAGTATGTTTTTGTTGTGTTTTAAATTTCATGCCCATAATACATTCATTGTGTTTAAATTGTTATGTTTGGTTTTTTTCTTGCCAAAACAACCTAAAACATCATGCCTAAGTCCAAAACATGATGCCTACATGTGAATTTCTATGTCTTCTCACACTTCTTACGAAAAAGGTCTTTTTTACGGGAACCTCACCCTTATATTATATTATATTATTATTAGTATTAGTATTAGTTATATAAGTTAATAAATATAAATATTTTCTAAACCTTTTTAACATTGTTGATTTATGGCGTCATGAATTATGACGTGGATGAAGAAAGGGATAATTATCTTCGGTGAGTGGATAATGATGGAGAGTTAATGGGGCGTCGGTGGCTACAATTGGGGAAACGCGTGATTTGTAATAAACTTTGGTCACTTTTACAGCAAAGCCCCTTGGTCCCACGTATATCACGAGCCACTCCCCTTTTTACCACTCTTAAATGAACTCTTTTTAAGGGGTATAATGGGTATTCTGCTCTATGTTTATCTTAATTCCTATACGTGGTACATACGTATGGCAATCTAATCCGCACATTAATAGCCTTTGTTTTGTTTTTGTTTTTTTAACGGCAAACTATGACCATTGACGGACCACTGAAGTATCATTGTGTCACCAACAGAATCACCCGATCATATCTATCACCACTAGGCTATAATACCTATATACCAATACAGAAGGAAACCCAATAAATCTGGAAAAACCCTCTTTGTAAGAATTGAACTCAGGACCTAATAGTCCCAAAGCCTTATCCCACCCCAAATATGCCACTAAACTATATTTTTTTTTATTGTTTGCAACGGTTAAAAAGAATCTCTATTTTTTTTTTCTATCTTGACCTAGCTGGACGGAGGTTTGGGTTCTCGAATTAAGATCTTAGTTCAATTCCTACTTTTGTCACTTTGGTGATTAGACAATACCTACTTTCGTCCCACTGTGTGTTACGTCAGATAGTGTTCGGCTCATGTGGTGGTACGACGGCTGTCAAGTGACAGTCGGTGGTATGGGTTCCCGAGGGAATGCTCAAGCCAAACTTTAAAGCTAGCGTGAGTCAGTTTAAGACAACATAGTCTGACCGGAGTAGGGCAACGAGGCTCTCTAGTTTAGAGAGTGCGGTAGCGTACGTAATACAAGAAAGTCACCGTTCTAAAAAAAATTATATAAATGTTAACTATATGTTTTCCATATTTTCTTCCTCATTAGTTTTTTTTCCCTTTTTACTTGTTTTAGTTACATGTGAATCTAAAAATAAAAGAATTTCAAGGTATACAAACAAAGTTATGAAAGTAAGGCTGGAGGGTGTGGGGCGCCACCCTTCGCCACCTGGCCGCCTATAGCGCCCCCCTCCAAATTCGACCACACCCTCGGCGCCATAGCCGGGGCGCCAATGATGCTCCGCCACCGCTATGGCGAGCGGCAACGTACAGGGACCGAGACAAATTGAATGTTTTTGACCGTTGAAACGGTCAAAAATTTAAAAAAAAATTTACTTTTTATTTTATTAATAAAATCACACTATAAATATCAACTTCTACCTCTTTTTAAATCATTCCTTTCACTCTTTACTTCCATTTTTATACAACTCTCTTCATTTTTTTAAAAACTTCCAACAATGTTTCCTAACAACCCAAACAACCCATGGGATCCGACCAATCCGTATTGGCAAACTTTGCAAAACAACGAGCAAGAGGACCGCTATCGCCGAGACCCGCGTACGGGGGAGGTTGGATATTATCCATTGCCACCAACTTCTCCTCATCCCACCACTCAACCGATGCCTCCTCCATATTTCGGGTATTATTCTCAACCCCCTTTTTTCCGCCAAACATGCCACCACCAAACATACCCGCCCAAAACACAAGCGAACCGGAATTTGTTCCCGAAAAACGAAGGATGAGACCGAAAAACATGCGACAAAGAAGGTAGAATTTTGGTCGCCTAAGGAAGAGTTCGAGTTGGCAAAAGCTTGGCTCGACGTGTCGAAGGACGAAGGTTAGCAACTTCAACAGCATATACAATAACCTCGTCAATAACACTCGAACGAGAAGTGGTGCGAGCGATGTCGATATCATGACCGAAGCCCACACCGAGTATAGAATGCTGGTAACCACATGGGAGCTTCTTCGCAAATCTCCAAAGTGGCACCTTGTGCCACCGTTCGACCCAACCCGCCCTAGATCCAAACGGTCCAAATCGACATCCACCACCGAACCTTCTGGTTCAGATGCTCGTACAATAATTAATCTAAACGATGATGCTGACGAGTTTGAAGAACCCCAAGAGCTGCCTCGTCCAACTGGTAGGGATAAAAGTAAAGCCAAGGCAAAGGCACGTGGAAAGTCTACTAAATCAGATGGCCCGTCAAAGATTACCGAGTTCCAGGCAGGTCTGAAGCAAATAATCTCCATTAGGGAAAAAGAACAAGAAATGAAAATGGAGAAACAAATTGCGAGAGACATGGACTTTCTCGCAAGGGATCTGTCACATGTCTCGGAGGAGGACCGAGTTATTTTGGAGGCTCGTAAGGCACAAATTCGGGCCAAATATATGTAGTTTTTTTTTTAAGTATGTTGCCTTTTTTTCTAGTATGGTATGTTTTTTTTTTTTCTAGAATGTAATGTTTTTTTTTTTTTTTTTGACTTTGTAGTTTTTTTTAATGAAATTATGTTTTTATTTTTAATTTTGTAGTTATTAAAATTGCCATTTAATTTAAATAAATTAATATTTAAATAAATAATTACTTAATCATTACACGAGGCTTCATCTACACACTCCAAATTAAAGAGGGGAATGATAAAGCCCCCTTGCTGACATGGCGGTGACATGGATCCTACATGACATGATAAAGCCCCTTTTGCCTCCATCCACACCTCATAGCCTAAGGGTGTAAGGAGTGGTTAAATACTTGAGAGTGTCAAACTAAAAAATCAACCAATGAGAGTGTGTCATGTCAAAGTGGTAAACTATGCTCAAAAGTGTTGGCAATGGTTTAGAGTTTAGACACTTAGTGAAGTGGTAAACTATTTTAAAAAAAGGAAAAAATGTGTGATTGGTTGATATTGGAATGGACCCCACTCCACACTACTCTCTCTCTCTCTCTCATACACTCCCTCTCTCTCCTACAATCATCTCCCCGCATCAGCATTGTCTCACCGCCTGACCAAAGTCACCGCTTCGGCAAAGAGTCAGCGGCGGTGTTTGCCGTGAGCCCACACAGTATACCCTAAATGCTTGAAATAGAATGATGGAAGAAAAAAAGACTAAATTAATAATATTAGTAATAATCACAATTAATGTTTTAGTTAGAATGATAGTTTTTTTAACTTTCGTATAACACGAAAGGTTAAAAATATGGCAGATATATACCCTGTATATGAATGTGTATGTATTTTTATTAAGGGATTTTTAGTTTTTGTGTAATAAAATTCATGTGAACATAGTGTATTATGTAACTAAGACCGTGGGGTATGGTGGGGTTTGGGTTGGGCATTGGTTGACACGTGGAATGGAAAAAAAACTAACGCCCATAGGGTATGGTGGGGCTTGGGTTGGGGGCATGAGTTGACACATGGCCATTGAGAGCCCGCCCCACGCCCGGCTTCAAACCCACGCCAAAGGGGCCACGCCCAAACTCAAGCCCTAACCCAAGTCCCTGGGGTGGTGACTTAGGCGTTTTTCCCCAACCCAAGCCCCATACCCATGGCCTAAGAGAAAAGAAATTACCGAATGCATAAAAAATGTGTGTGCCTAGTGCTTGTTTTTCTAACTGGACTTCAAATGAAGAACTCCTTTATACTTTACTTTTAGTTTGTTAATCTCAAAATTTAGTACAAGATAAATTTATAATACACAACATATAATACTTGTAAATATATGTGATTACTCTACATTGTATATATTTATTGAAGTCGATATAATATTTAACAACCGCTAAACATGGATTGGGGGCTAAAATCCTCTTTTATAAGTTTGAAGATAATGATTTGATAAGAAGTTGAAGCATAAAAGATTGCGCATATCGAACTATTATAGGGTGTGGTCATGACCCTTATAACCACCATGACCCTCCACATAAGCACCATATCATTTATCTTTAATTCATCAGTAGAATTACCACCCGTCGCAATGCGGCGGGTATCATGTTAGATGAAAGACAAATGTTTCTCACATGACCACGAGCCTATGTGTAAAACTCAGAAAAAAATAACTAAGTCGATCTCTAACTCGCACGTTGCGACAGACCTATCAAACGGGAAAAATAGATGCACTGCGACGGACATGTCAAACAGGAAAAAAACAGATGAAAAAACGTTGAACCACACACGCACGTTGCGGCGTGTTAACTCGGAAATTTAGAATGGCACGTTAAACGGAGAACTTATGAAAGATGAAAAGTAATAAGACACTAAAGTTGAAAGTATAAAAAGTGTTGAGATTAAATTGAGAAAGATAAAAAGCTTTGGGTTGAAGGTAAAAAAAATTAAAAGGGTTAAATTGCAAAATATGAAAACTTTTAAATTAGAAGTGAAAAATCAAATTAATCAAAGAGGTTAAAATATCAAAGATTGAAACTTTAGACTTAAATTGTCAAACATTGAAACTTTAGAGTTAAAAAAAATCAATTTCAGATTATGAAAACAAAAGAGATAAATAGATTTAGTTAAATTGATGTTTATTATTATTATTATTATTATTATTATTATTATTATTTATTAAAAGAGATAAATAAAAAAAATAAGGTGAGAAATTACCAGAGAATGACATGTGTCCAAAAATGATTTTTGTTTTTTAGTATAGAAAGATTCAAAACCACTACCCTAAAGGTGTGGTCATAACTCAAACCAGTATCCACTTTATTTTTTAAATTTATTTTTGTCTTAAAATTATCAAATGGGAGGTTCGTGGTAATCGTGGTTTAATCCATGAGAACCACCATCAATCAAGGAGGGGGATGGTGTACCATTTAACTAATGGTTCTATGTGGAAATAATGTTCCAATCCATGATCCCCAAACTCCATATATAAAACTTTTCAATGATCAATAAAGATTTTATATAATAATAATAATAATAAGGTTGAGGATCAAATAGGAAGTTGATTTTGGCTAGGAAAGATAAGAAACAATAGCATTATGACATGTGGCAAAATTTAAAATAAAGAGGATGAGTATTTTAGTCAATCGTATCCAATCTTCTTCCTTCTTCTCCCCTGTAACTTCAAAACCCACTATTTTCAAAACCCACCATCTTCAACCTTTTTTTCACTTTCTATCTCAATAATCACTACAATATAGTGCGATTTTCGTCACTAATCAATGATTCAAACACCCAATCAACGTGTTTTTCAACGTTTTTGAAGAAACCCAATTTAACTTTATACAATATCTCATTTTTTTCCTGTGATTTTGAAGCGAATCACTCGATCCGTTCGATTCGATCGCTGATAAGTGTTTCTATCATTCAAATTTCGTCAATCGTTGAAGAAATCGGCTTCGATACATGTAAGAAATTCTTGAATTGCATTTTTACGATATGGGTTTTTGAATTGAGTCATTGCGTTTTATGATCTTGGCGGGGGTCCGAGGGCAGCGCCCCTGGGAGCAGGGCCCAAGGGCCGGCAGCCCCTGGCTGGGGTCGAGCTGGAAATTGCATCAGAAAATTTAATTTTCTGGAAATTGCCTCATTTTCGTAGACAGTTTTTGATCTCCTACTTCCTGGTTCAGACAGTTTTTGAAGTGTTTTTAGTCGTTGCGTTTTAGGTAAAACACATTTTTATATGTTTTCAATCCATCGCGGTTTAGAGAGAACACTTTCTTTTCTGTTTTTAGGCCATTGCGTTTTAGAAAAACGACATTTTTATGTGTTTTCTGGCCATTGCGTTTAAAAAAACACATTTTTGAAGTGTTTTTAGTCCATTGCGTTTTAGGTAAAACACATTTTTGTGTTTTCAGTCCATTGCGTTTTAGAAAAAAGACATTCTTGAGTGTTTTCTTGCAATTGCGTTTTAGAAACAAGACATTTCTTTGTGTTTTTTGTGCATTGCATTTTAGGTAAAAACACATTTTTATGTCTTTTCAGTCCATTGCGTTTTATAAAAAAAAAAACATTTTTAAGTGTTTTCTGGCCATTGCGTTTTAGAAATAAGACATTTCTTTGTGTTTTTGTCCATTGTGTTTTAGGTAAAACAAATTTTTATGTGTTTTCAGTCCATTGCGTTTTAAAAAAGGCAAATTGGATTTAAATAATCCCAACTCACTGTTATTGGCCAATAATAATCCCAACTCATTTAATCACCAATAATAATCCGAACTATTCACTTTTGTTTGTAAAATACTCACAGTTAAAAAAACACTAACTAGGTTAAAAAATTGCTGATGTGGCTTGCCACGTCACCTGCCACATCATCAAAATATGCCACGTAGACTGCCACATCAGCAATTTTTTAACCTAGTTAGTGTTTTTTTTAACTGGGAGTATTTTACAAACAAAAGTGAATAGTTCGGATTATTATTGGTGATTAAATGAGTTGAGATTATTATTGGCCAATAACAGTGAGTTTGGATTATTTAAATCCAATTTGCCTTTAAAAAATACACTTTCTTTTGTGTTTTTAGTCTATTGCGTTTTAGAAATAAGACATTTCTTTGTGTTTTTCTGGCCATTGCGTTTTATAAATAAGACATTTGTTTGTGTTTTGGTGCATTGTGTTTAAAAAAAAGTCATTTTTTACGTTTTTTTTTCCTTGCGTTTTACGCAACTGGGTTTTTTCCATTGTGTTTTACGCAACTAAGTTTTCAAAAAAAAAAAAAAATTCAAAAATATAGCAATACTATACTCGTTTTAAAGATAAAAAACATTCGTTTTTTTGTGCAATTTTTATAAACAAATAATGTCGTATGAAAAAGTTATTAACGTTTAAAAATGAGGGGGAATTGGAGGAGAGAAAAACTATGACTAGAATACCCTTACACAAACCCATGCGCCTCTTTTCTTTTCTTCTCTTCAATTTCACTCATTTAATCTTAGCCCTTGATTAAATCAATTGATGGTCAAGATTACTTCCTAGCCTTCCTCGCAAAAAAAAAAATGATCAGTTCGGATTATAATCGGCCAATAACTGACTTGAGATTATTCTCGGCCAAATTGAGTTAGGTGAGATTATTTATTTTCAATTTGCTTTTTAATTTTATTTGTAGTTTTTATAAATATTATATGTAATATTATATGTAATAATCTATTTTAATTAATGTGTTTTTTTAATTAAATGAAATTTTAAATAGTTTAAACAAAAAAATAACAAATTACACATGGCTGGCCACACCAGCCGAAGCCAGGCCACACCACACCCAGCCGAAGCCACGCCACACCATACCACACCTTGTGGATCCCACACCTGCCACGTGTTGAGCAATGCCTTCAACCCAAGCCCCTCCACACCTTGTAGTCTAAGAGGTGAAGGTAAAAATAGGTGTGGTATAATGCCCAACAACGATTACCCAATTATTATCTTTTTAGAAATATAAAACAAATAATATTACCATAAATGGGTTGGTAATTTCTTATTGGTCATATAAAAGTTGAGGAGGCATGTTTGAGGAAGCGCCAAATACAATTTTTGGATGAAACGCCCCCATGGGGCGTGGGATGTTTTGGGACATTATGGGGTCAAAACACGCCCAAATCACTCACCACTACGGGTGGTCTTAATTCTAAACAAATGTTAAGTGCGGGACTCGAACCCTGGACCTAGTGAGGATGTGTACCATGAAATACACTTTGACACCGCTAGGCTAAAGATCATCTCCTGACATGTGATATTTATGTTTGTTAATGGGCGTGCCAGTTTTATTTCAAAGGATTTCATCGCCAGGACTCATGATAACGCCGACTAACGTACCCGTCAGCAAAAGCATTAGTCGGTAACACATGGTCTTACCTTCACACTACTCTTTATATTTATTTCTTAGTATATATTTCTCTTTCTAAATGTAAACTGCTCATCTAAAACACCGAGAAAAATAGAAAAGGAAAAAAAAAGCGGACCGAGACTTTGGACTTAAGACTAGTCCGGACCACAGATGCCATAATTTAATTTGTGTATAGAATACCAACTAGTTTTATACCGGTCCAAACCGGTCCCTGACTATCTTTATTTGTACTTTGGAGTCTAGTGGGTATATTCGTGGAAACCATGAGTGTTATTACACATTTGAAACTTGACCAAACAAAAAAGATGGACCATCTAACATATAGGTGGAGCCAATGACCCCTATGGTGCTTCAATGGTTTTAACTTTTAACCATGCTCGAAATGTCATCTTCTCTAGATCAAGGTACAAGCTGTCATCTAATAGTGCATTTTGCCCCCATCACATGTGTTGTTGTCACCTCTAATTAATTTAGCTAGCTACCATTGTTTTCAAATTTGAGTTAAAGCTTTAATATTTTCTAAAAAAATACAACCATACACTTTTGGCAACATCCTTTATAGAAAATTTGGCATGTTCTTAAAGATATTTAATAATGTAATATTATAATCTTGTAGTGTGTATTACTTTACCGGTAATGGGTTTAAAGATATTTTGATAGAGACTGAGATATGATAATGATAATGGCTGTTAGTCTATGTTCACATAACTGTTGCTAAACCCCACATGCTTTCACTTGATGCCCATCATTTAAAACCTTTAAATTCAACAAAAAGCTACTCCTCACGTTTATTATTCAATTTACAAGTTAATAGTTGCTTTAAGGTTCTAATTATGTTCCCAAATGATTATAAAAGGAGGTTATGGGCTTATAGTTAGATTAAATATGTTTTGTAAGGCTATGAGGTGTGAGGGCTCCATGGGGCTCCATCTCCGCCATGTCACCATCCATCACCACACCCTCCAAGTGAAGAGGGGGGCGCCATTGATGGGGCTCCATCATGGTAACCATGTAAAGCGCCCATAGCTTGGATATGAACCAATCAAATGTTTTTTTTTATTTTTATTTTGTTTAATAGGGGCTCCATCCACACCATGTAAATTAAAGAGGGGCTCCATAGGTGAGGTGGATCCTAGGTGGACTTGATAAAGCCCCATGGGGCTCCATCCACACCTCGTATGGTAGCGGTGACTCAATCGGGGATGGCACTTTACCGCGTGGTGATGCTTTGCCAGCCCTTGTGTTGGGATTGCACCCTAACAGAGGAACAGATAATGTAAAGCCAAAACCGGATCACATCAGTGGACTATCAATAAGCAGCAGTTTACTCTCTGCTTTCCCCTTGACAGTGATATTCTAACAGCTGATGAATCTTAAGTGCTGCTCACTACAACAACTGATGAAACTAAACACTGATGATACTCTTAAAGACTGCTGAAGGCAAACACTGAGCTCTATCTACTACTGTCTCATAAGTACTGCTGAAGATCCAAGCACTGCTCATTCAAAGACTGATCACCTTTTGAAGAAAGCACTGATGATTCAAGTAACCAGTGCTTAGACTACAACAGTGGAACGTGAACAGTGTTAGACTTGTTTTGTATTGTATTATTAATCAGTTGTTAGACATCAGTAGTTTTGTATAGATCAGTGTTTATAGTTTGTTAAGTCGTTAGATGTCACTATCATGGTGACGTCAGCTGAGGTACATCAGTAGTTTGGTTTGCCTATAAATATGACAGTACTCTGTACTGTTATATTTGATTGTTTTGAGTGAGTTTCTTCTCCTCAATTCATCCTTTCATCTTGTGCAACCAACCCTGGAGTATCTGTCTGAGGGGGAGCTTAGTTTATGTAAACATGCTGTAATCATTTGCTTTGTATTTTCAATCTTTCGACTCAATGAAAAGCACTTGTTTATCAAACTACTTTCTTCCTTGATTGTGTTTATACAGTTTGTATCCATTTCCGCTGCACTTTACATTGTTACATATTCATTGATCTGTCAAGTTCATACAAATAAGCACAATCATGAGAGCCTCAGATCCTAACAATTGGTATCAGAGCTAGGACATTCAAATTCGATCTAACAATCAATTTGACATAACAGTTCAGCTCACAATTCATTGATACTGAGGTTGGTTGTATTCAGTTGAAAAACAGAGTAACAAGTGAATCATGATCAAAATGATTATTCAGAAACTCTGTAAAACAACCAAGATGTCATATGACACACAAACTTCACGCAACAAGTGATATCATGCACAAATCACTCATAGTTTTCAGATCTGAAAAATATCTGTTAAATTATGGGATCGTTTGATATTTTCAAAATTGATTTCAACTGTTGTTACGAAATTTGTGATGTTTTTACATTTTACACTAAAGTATGCACCTCTGTTCAGCTAAACCTATGTTCATCTAAACACTAGTGTTCTGCTAACAAAGAAAGAGGGAATTAAAACTTTAGTCAAAATTCTTATGTGTTCAAAGGCAGGTTGAGAATCCTCAAAAGGACCAAAACAACTTTGTCAAAACACATTAAGAAAATAAGATATCAAAATTATCCTAATCATATGTGATGTGAGATCTGGTAATAAAACATGGACAAATGTGGCCAGATTTTTCAAAAACATTACTTCAAAGTGATTCAGGATTAAGCGTGTTCAAAATAAAATTTCCCAGTGAGTATTTCTGAACATGTGAATAAAAAGGGTAAAAAGGGAAAAAGAAAATGAACAAATCTCAGAGTGTGATTATCTCAAAAACTTTTGAATCCAAAAGGAAAAGAGTATAAGCACAAAACACTTCTGAGGACAAAATTGGGTAAACAGTGGTCATCATGCAACTGAGTGCTTTCATCAATCCAGGGATTGTTCAGGTATCTATGGCATCTCTAGTGATTGTCCTTTAAAAGAAGAATTTACAATCAATTGTCAAGAAATTGACCCCAAACAATGGTCAAAATAACTTGAGAGTGATATGATCATGAACATATATGAAAAAGCTGTCAGATCCTTTTGTTGATTTTCAAAACTTCCTTTATTTTTTTCTTAATAAAACCAGATATATATTATTTTTAAAAAAATATATGGTGTACTTTTACTAATTTTTGATAGTAAAAGTTCATCTCTGGTCAGGATGTAATTTCCTTATTTTTGTGTGAATTTACTATCCTAAATCTGATCAAAAGGAAATGGCACACATATCAGGGTCATGTTAAGCTCAAGTTTGGTTATCACAGATCATAAATTGATTGCAAATTGATTTTGAACTACTGAGATACTCTTGTTCTAGTTCAAGTAATTAGACACAAAATGAGTAGCTCTGGTAGAAATGTCTTCATCATCTGGGATGCTAAACCACTGTCTGGAATAATGGACATTTGGCAAAACCTTGAACAAAATTTCTGTAGATTACTGCTGGCAATTTAATCTTGATAATGTACATCTAAAATGTATTTTGTTAAGAATAGCATCTCTGGTGCTCAACAGATGTTAGATAAGACAAAGTCACATTCTACATCTGAACAAGCAGATGCTAACATTATTTTGTCAAAGGTTAAAACATTGCTGCACTATCAGTTGATTGCATTCTATTTTCTACCACTGTTATACCTAAAATGCTGTTGTGTCTCAACATCTGCTCTCTAGAATCTGTCCACTGCTGATAGTCAACCTCTGCTTTCCAAAAACACTGATGTTTAAAATCATTGTTTTATCCACTGATGTAGTAAAAGCATCTACTGATGGTAAAAATCACCCACTACTTCATTTCATCACCGTTGTAACTACTGATGATTGTTCCATCAGTAGTTGTCAAAACAACTATCTTCCATTAGTTACCATAACATCAGGGGTTGGCACGTGGTCAGTTTTTAGCCGTCAGATCATTATAACCGCTCCCACATCAACATTCACCTTTTTCCTAAATAAAACCCTGCCCTAACACCAAAACAGGGTTTTACTGTCGAATTGAATTCCAAAGTTCTCTTCTCATAGCAGTTTCCCTCTCATAACTTGTTGGTGCAGTTGTCTGTCGACTACATCTTAGTTCGAGTCTTAGGCTAGGGCTGATTGTACAGTGAACGAAAGTCAGAAAAACACATAAGCTAGTTAGGTTCGCTTATCTGTCAAAAATGTAGGTTCGCTTATGTGTCTTCATAATAGGTTCGCTTATATGGTCATATGAGGGTAGGTTCGCTTATCTGATCATATGAGGTTCGCTTATATGGACATGTCCATATAAGCGAACCCATGACTCCTATATATAGGCGTGTCATTCAAGCGGATCAGCAGTCAGTGTGTGCATGTAAAGGCGAAGCCCTGCCAGTTTGTCTCCGGAACTTGTAAATTGTTAGCAAATCAATAAACGAGACGTTAAATAGTGAAATCAAGCTACACGAAGACCGAATCAATGAATTCCGCCTCTGATTCTGTCTAAGCACTCTTCTGATCGACTCGTCAGGTCGTCTAACGATCCTACATGTGGTATCAGAGCTCAGGAGGAAGAGTTCTTACCGTTTAGCTCGATTTTCGCTCAAAATTCTGATATCTACACCTTCTTTTATCAGTACAGGGAGTTTTACCGGTTAAAATTGGTTCATAATCTCACAGGTTGTGTGTTACTGGACATAGACAAACCCTTGAAAGTTTCAGACAAATTTATGGACTAAAAATGGATCAAAACAACTTCGAACTTAGGTCCGCTTATTCGGACAGTGGATAGATTCGCTTATTTGGACACATTTTAGTAGATCCGCTCCAAATAGCACCTAGGTTCGCTCATTGAAACAATCTGGTCCGCTCCAATAGACATCAAACAGGTTCGCTCATTGGGTTGTGGTCAGGTTCGCTCGTGAGGTTGTTTACTGGTTCGCTCGTAGTGATTAATTCTGGTCTGCTCATTGGACTGAGACTGGTTCGCTCATTTGTACAATAGGTGATCCGCTTATTTGAACAATTTGTGGTTCGCTTTTCTGTCATAGTGGTGCTTCGCTTTTGTGAACAACAAATTTGTCGAGATTATTCGAACAATGGCAGAAATGTTTGATGAAGAAGAGAATAAGTTTGTTGAAAGTTTAAATAGATTTGGAAGGCATCGTACAAGTCTGTATGATCAAGATGATAAGAGGATTTGGATTCTTAGACTTGAAAACTTTGCTTGTCAACAGAATGAAAGCTTGAAAGAGATGGAAAAAAGATTTGATTACTTGATGGACAAGTTAAAATCGTTTGGAATAAATTTGACAGATACTGAAAAGATATCAAAGTTGAAAGCTGCTTTACCTGCCGAATGGGATGATGTTCTAAAGAAATTAAAACAAAAGCCTAAATTCTCGAAATTACATCCATCTGATTTCATCAGTAAACTTCAAAAGCGTCATTATGAAAATTTTGAAAAGAAGAAAATATTGATGAATAAAATCAAAGAGAATCTAGATAAACTGAATCTGGGAAATCTGGATAAAATCAATTTGGATGTAATTACTGAGATTAATAAAAGAATTTGTATATGTTTTGGTGCAAAACAAAACATGAAGTATGATTATAAAAGAGGTTGTTATATTGATGAAAATTTAAAACCTCTTGACTTTGTTAAAATTGTGTGTGCAGGAACATACAAGGTAGAGATAAAGGAAATGTCAAAGAATATGGAATCTGTGAAGAATGAATCTTCAAATTCTGAAACAGTGTGTTTCAAGTGTGACAGCTTCAAGACTGATAATGACAAACTCTTGAAGGATGCGGAAAGTTTGACATTGAAAGTTTAGAAGTTGGAAGACGAGAAGCAAGCTGATATTAAACAGATTCTTATGTTGCAGGAAAATTGTGAGAAACTGAAAGCTGAAAATGATAAACTGTTGGATGGTTTGAACAGTTTGAAATCTGAAAACAAGTTTTTGAAAGAAAAAGAGAAAGAGTTTGAAAGCTACAAGAAATCCTCAGAAAATGAAGATTTCTGGATAAAGCTTGAGAACAAAAACTTGAAAGCAAATGAAACGAAATTTCAGGAACAGATAAAAGATTTGGAAAATGAAAAATCTGTTCTTGAAAACTTGAAAAATAAGAATGAAAATTTAATCAAGTCTCATCTTGAAAGAATATCTCAGTTTGAAAAAGAAGCTGAGAATTCCAGAAGCAAGATTGATGAACTTGAGAAGAAATTGATAGGTTTTGTGACTGCATCAGACAGTGTGAATTTTCCCTGTCCAAAACCAATCAATTCTGTTCCAATAAGTGACGATGTCACAAACTTTGACAATGTCAAAGTTGAAGATTGAAAAGGGAGAATGCTCTAAGCAAAAACCTTTCAGAAAACTGTTTTTGAAATTGAAAGAAAAATTTCAGAAAACTGTTCTACAATCAATTGAAAAGGGAGAATGCTCTAAGCAAAAACCTTTGAAGAAGAAAGTGGAACAAAAACAAAAAGATAATAAAAGTTCATCAGATCGATCATCCAATCGTAATGAAAAATTACAAAAAATAAAAAATGAAAATTCAAAAACTGTTGGTAATAAGTAGTGCAGGTCGGACCACAGTGCTGAAAAGTCAAAACTAGCAAACTTGAGAAAGGAATACCACCAAGCCAAACAATGTTATGATCTGAGTATTTGGTGTGAAAAAGGTGGTCCATGGTATGATAACAGAGTGTGTTACCGATGCGGCTATCAAGGACACATTGCTGTTAACTGCCAAGGTTGAAGATATGAGACGAGGAGATGCTTTAATTGTCAAATTAAAGGTCACATTGCTAGAGATTGCCCAAGGAGATCGAATGAAAGATTGAGGGCTAATTCTCAGAAATCGGCAAAGATTCCAGTCAAAGTCAAGCCCCAGGAACAGAAGGTTCTAAAACCTAAAGTTCAAGAACTAGAGATTCAAGAAAAGAAAGTAAAGCTTTCACAGGGGCAGAAAGACAGACTGAGGAAAAAGAGGAAGAAGGCGAGAGAGTATCTCGAGAAGATTTTGTCCTCGGGTTCATCTGTTGATAAAAATAAAAGTTCTGATGAATCGGCTCTTTCGGATGCCAAGTCAAGCCAGGCGAATTCATCAGATACAAATCTGAGGACGAAAGAGGAAAAGAAGAAGATGAAAGGTGTCGGCGATGAATCTGGCTCATCTAAGTCAGACAAGCCACACTCAGGCAATGATTCTTGTTCGTCAAAACCAGAGGAGCCAGTGGTTGAGATAAAAAAGGAGAATTCAGGTTTAACAATGGATGATGCAAACTTTCCACCATTGTTGAACAAGAATTCGAAATCACCCAAGGACCGTCAGGCTTGGGTGAATCTGTTTAAATAGAAAAACCTGACTTGCCGGAGCTCCCAGGTTGGTAAGCGTGGAGCATGTATCGGCATCTTTCTTAAAATTTTATTCGGTAACGTCATTCATTCAAAAGGTAAAAGGTTTGTTTGTGATTGATTCAAGTGGTTCAGATTTTGAATCAGATCAATCCTACAAGTGGTTAATCAAGGTCATTAAATTGAACTTGAGTTAACTACATGATTTGATCCCCAGAATCTACAAATGATTGGTAAACAAACTAAGTTTTCCGGAAAAACCATTTTGATTAAAACAAACTTAAGTGTTTTGAGATCACAATGGGAAAATAGTTTGTTGTGAGGGGGAGTTCTGATTGTTTACGCCATGTGGATGGAGAATTAATGTGATTCTCATCAAGTTGTCAAATTTGTACAGTTTGTTTCAAATTTTCCCAGAAAATCAAAATTGAAACATATTTTGATTTTAGGGGGAGTAAAATTTTAAAAAAAATTAGAAAATTTGAAAATGTAAAAAAAACATTGAAAAATTAAAAATGAGTTTTTAAGTGCGAATAGGGGAAATGATAGCACATCAGCTAGACTGGCACAGTACGCTAAAGATTTGTAATGTATAAATGCAATTAAGCAGTCTCGCTAAAGATGTGTCGATAGGTTTTCACAGAATTAGTAGATCAGTTTGGGATATAAACATAAATTTCACTTGCATCTACGTGGGGAACACCTCCAGGATATATAGGTAACCCCTGAAATCCTGTTTGAAGGGTCCCGTATTCTGAGATACTAGGTCTTTATGCTCAGTGATATCTGGGGTATTATCCCGGGACTTCTGCTGTATGGAAGTACTGACCTAGTCCCCGGATAATACTTTCTGCAAAAAACTTTGGAATATAAGCTAGCCTTCAGCAATCTGATTAAACAATAAAATTGATAATCTTTGCTGTTGAAATTAAAAGATCCTCTAAAGGGGACACACCTTAAAGTCGAAGCCGTCATCTCTCTGCGTATACGGAAGTATCGACCTGAGCTCTCATGGCCCTCGCATCTACCCCTTAACAGAGATCAGCTGTGGTATACTCACCTGTAAGACTGAATACTGGGGTCTGGATACGGGAGTATATACTGAGGTGGGACACATGTAGATGTTCAAGTTCTAAAAACACTAAATCTGTATCCCGAATGAGTTGAACATTTTGTGAGAATTTAAGTGGATCAGAATATCGGCAATCTACGCGAACTGTTTAAAAGCTTAAAATGAAATAACAGCTTAACGGTGCTAGTGTCTAGTCAGCAGCTGATATGATCCTCTTGCACGAACTCATAAAAATATGTTTGTATATATTTCATTTCTGCATTTTAATTGATGTTATTGCATTTGTGTTTCATATTTGAAAAATTTAAAAAGATTTTCGACAACTGATGTTGGAGAGCTGAAATTCAAAATTTCAAAGGCTAAACAAGATGAATAGATGGTTTGGTTAAAGTGATTTGAAATGATTAATCAGATTTTGGAAAGTTTAATAAATTGTTAAATGTGAAAAATTCTTGAATATTCTTAAATGATTAGTTGATTCATTAAGTTGAATCACAATTGTGTTTGTTTGTGATAGATTGTTTGAGTTGTGCAGGTTTCTGATCCTGTTGCTACGGAAAGCCAGGAGATACATCAGAACCTGAGAAGAGTTTAAACTGATAAAGCCAGGAGTTGATTTCAATGGTGATAACGATTTCCAGACGGCGATCCCAGCATGATGATAGGGGGAGTCTGATGAAAGTTAGAGCCAGAGAAAGATCCAGGTACTTTATTCAGGAAGAGTTCCTGAAGAAGACCGATTAAGAGTGAAGAGCTGTCAATGTTTGAAGACTCTCACTGAAGATTCCGTCAACATTCAAGGGGGAGTCTGTTGGTGCAGTTGTCTGTCAACTACATCTTAGTTCGAGTCTTAGGCTAGGGCTGATTGTACAGTGAACGAAAGTCAGAAAAACACATAAGCTTCGCTTATCTGTCAAAAATGTAGGTTCGCTTTTGTGTCTTCATAATAGGTTCGCTTATATGGTCATATGAGGGTAGGTTCGCTTATCTGATCATATGAGGTTCGCTTATATGGACATGTCCATATAAGCGAACCCATGACTCCTATATATAGGCGTGTCATTCAAGCGGATCAGCAGTCAGTGTGTGCATGTAAAGGCGAAGCCCTGCCAGTTTGTCTCCGGAACTTGTAAATTGTTAGCAAATCAATAAACGAGATGTTAAATAGTGAAATCAAGCTACACGAAGACCGAATCAATGAATTCCGCCTCTGATTCTGTCTAAGCACTCTTCTGATCGCAAAAACCTTCTTCGATCTTCTTCATCAAAAATGACGAAACCAAAATCGAAAACAAAATCAAAACCATCATCTTCTTCCACAACAGCAGATGCCACTCAAATGGCCGCTGAAACCACGGAGATTCGCTACAAAGCTCCACACAACTATGTGGGTATACTCACAAAACCTACCGATAACCACACTTTCGACTCCATCATCGACATCTTATCTGCGTCAAAGTACAAAACTTTGATAACAGCAGACGCTCCCATTTACCTTGATACCCAGAGAGAGTTTTGGAAAAATGCCACCCTTGAAAAACAAGGAGACATCATCACAGCCATCAACTCCTCGATACAGGGTAAGAAGGTACAAATCTCTCCAAAATCCATCTCTGAAATCTTTAAACTCGATGATTTGAAAGGAAAAACCTCATTTACTAAAGACGAGTTGAAAAAGGATTTCATGAACAGGGGCTATGTAGAACAACCGAATAGGGATACCCTACAAAAGGGTTATTTCCCTTCTGCACCCAGATTTTTATTCCACACACTACTAATGTGTGTTTCTAATAAAACAACGTCTTTTAATGAAATACCAACAAAATCCAATGCATGGGGTATGCAATTTTAAACGATAAAAACTATAATTACGCCCAGGAAATATTTGATGATTTGGTAAGAAACGTTGATAATAAGGCATTTCTGCTCTTTCCAAGATTTCTAAGCTACTATTTTGAACAAAAATTTGTAGAGAAAGATGCAGATTTGCCCAAACAAGGTGTCTCTTTCAAAATAAACTGTTTAACAATTGAAACATTTTCAAGAATGATGGCACCAATAAAGTTAAAAGCAAAGGTGCCTGAGCAGGTTTTAGAAACTGCCACTGATCCTCAGGCAACTTCTGCTGAGCCCACTGCTCCAGTTGATCAGAGCAGCACAGCCACTGCTCTGAAACCCACACCTGACATTACCAAAAAGACCAAAAGAAAAACATCCAGAAAACCCACCAAACCCAAATCAAAGGCATCTCTGGAGAGGTCCCAGAGACAATGCCAGTGACAGCACAAAAGTCACAAATAACCACTGCTGCTACTTCCTTACAGCAGGTGGAAGAAAGATCTCAACCCCAGCCTTAAACTCCTCCTGCATCCTCACAAAAGGATCAGGTTGTAACCACAGGGACACCAAGTTATGAAGCTCTGGATCCACTCGGATCTATCTTCCACAGTCCTGATCCCAAGGACATGTCTCTTTCAACACCCATACCCTCACCAATCATAATGCCACAATCAATAATACCCCTGTTGCATGCAGTTGATATTGCACAGACACAAACCAGTTCCTCTCTATCACCCATTACTGAGAGTATACCTCCACAAGTGACTGGGTCTGATGCTTATACCTCTGCTATCCCAGCAACAGCTGAGGAGGTTACACCCCCTGAGTTACAAGTAACTCTCGGTGGTAGTTCAAGTGGAGCAGCAACTACAACTAATGGATCAACAGATCTTCAGTTGGACAGTTGTTACATAAATAAGACTCCATTGAAGGCAATTTCTTCCATGGCAACATCGGTAACCACCAGTGAGTTGATTCTAACCACTGGTACCATCAAAGGTTTATCGAGTGCTGAAGAAAGAAGTCCACAGTACCAAGAACAAGGGGCATCAATGGATGATTTTTGGGACTCAGTTCCAAAGTCACACATTGGTACAACCACCACTGGTGGGGATTCAGATGATCCTACAAATGTAGGTGATGATTCAAAATATCAGGAATTGACGAAAAGAGTTGAAAAACTTGAAGATTCAGTTGCTGAGATTAAAGATATGGTGCAAGAGATTTTAAAAGCTCAGAAAGCACAGGCTACTGCTGTTCCTGCTCAAGCACCTGCACAACATGCATTTGCTGCAAATGAGCTTTGGAATATTTTCCAACCAATGCTTGAAAAACAGCAACACATGGCTGATCAAAAGCATGCTATTCAAGTACAAATGCTGACCAACATGGTGGAATCCAGATTTAAAGACACTCAAGCAGACATCAAGGCTATAAAGGCCAGCATCCAAAAGACTGCTCTTGGTGAAAAAGTTCCATCTACAATCCTCTTCATGGATACACCCCTTGCAGATAATGCCAAAAAGGGGGAGAAAATCAAGTTGAGAAAGAAAGGAATTGAAGATGGGCTGTATATTGAACCAGAAGATACATCAGTTGCTACAAAAACAGCTGATACAAAATCTTCAAATCAAACAGCTGATACTTCAGTAGTTACAAAAACTGCTGTCAGTAGCCAAACAGCTGCCATGTCATCAACACACACACCTCCAACACACACCACATCACCACACATCACCACAACTACTGCTCAACCACCACCTGTGTCTACAGCACAAAAACCACCATTACCATCTCAAACAGCCAAACCATCATCACCTCCTGCCAAAAAGCAGAAGACAACAGAAGTTACAACATCTGTTGTAATGGCAACAGCGGTTGAAACACCAGTTGTTTCAACTACTGTTAGTCAACCACTGATCACCACTCAAACAACCACCACTCAAACAACTGCCACCACAACCCCTGCTCAAAAGCAGAAGACATCTGCTGACATATCAGCAGTTGTAATGACAACAACAGTTGAGACACCAGTTGTTTCAGCAGCAGTTAGTCAATCATCCACCACTGCTATCACCTTTCTTATATCACAACCAAAGCTCCTCAGTAGAAAAAGAAAGCCAATACCTGCCAATGAGAAAATACATGATCCTAATGCTGCAAAGTATCCACTGGAAATTGAAGCTCTCAAAAATGAGATGAGGCAATTCTATACTAAAGAAGATCCTTCTAAAAGAAGATTCTCCTCACTCATAGGCTACATGCCACCAGAGGATATGGATGATTACCTCAAAATAAAGGCAAGGCAAGCTAAAGTAAAAGCTAAGGTTGACAGTGAAAAAGAAAGTCTAAGCGAAGAAGGCATTACTAAAAGACTGGAGTTCTATCTTTCAAAGGTAAATCAGAGAGAAAAATTTGCACAAGAGTTAAACAAAGAAAAGGCTGATCAAAAGAAGAAGTTAAGAGAACAACTTCTAGCCTTCATCATGAATGAGAAATTCTATCCTGCTGAAGAACAACAGTTTAAGGAATGGCCATTAGTAGCTTTAAAGCATGAGGCAGAAAGGATTCAAAGAATAAAGAATGATCCTTCAAAAAGGAAGAATGCTCCAAACTGGAGCAAATACAAAAAGCTCATTGCTGACCTCACTGCTGAATACAAAGGAAAGAAAAAGGAGCTGGTGGATGCTAAGATGGACACTGCTGAAGCCATATCAAAATGGTCTAGGCAACAGACTGATGAAGCCTATGAGAGGCTAAAGAAAAGGAAGAAAACTGTTTCAGATGCTTCAAAGAAAAGAGAACAAATGATGAAGCTTGAACAGAAAATTTAAAACCTCAAAACAATGTTAAAGTCAGTAGACAATCCTACTCTTGTGTCAAACCAAGATAAAGGTAAACAGCTGACTGAAGAAGAGGTCAAAGAAAAAGAAGCAGAGTATCTCAAAGACACCATCTTAAAATTGGGTCTGAAAGAAGACAAGACAGAAATTGAAAGACAAGAACTTATTGAACAAGAAACTGCAGAAGACATAGCTGCAGCAGACAAAGTCATTGAAGAAGCTTTCAAAAGAATGTCTGAAAGTCTGCATGTGTTTTCAAGGCCATCTTCCCTCAACTCATCAAAAAATAAGTCTCTCCCAAGAAACCCACTGATGCGTGTGTAGTGTAATATAATTTAGATGTATATTTAAGCCCTTTTTATACTTTTAGCCAAGTTTTAAATTTATAAAACACGATATTTACTAACACTAAACACACATATGGGCAAGTGCACTCATCGTGGACGTAGTATAGTGTTGGTAAGATACCGAGGTCGTCCAAGGACACAAGAGCTTTTAATACCGGTTTATCCTCAACGTCTAATCAAATCAAAAAGTGAAAAAAATTGTTTTAAACTAAGAAAAATAAAAACTAACTAAATGCTGAAAAATAAAATAAAATAAAAACAGATAGACAAGATGAATCACTTGGATCCGACACGTGTGTTAGTATAACCTTTGATTATTTTTGCACTTTTGCACTTGTTTAAGAGATTATCTTAGTTATTGTAGTAGGCCCCTCTTTTGAAGGCGACGTTACCCTCAACCCAGTAGTTTGAGTCAGCAAGGATACAATCCTAAAGGGTCGGATTATTGAAAGATAATGAATTAAGTTATTAATTATTAATGCAAATTGTGGTAGGCCCCGCTTTCGGCGGTGACGTTACCCTCGGCTAAGTAGTCTGAGTCAGCAGGGATACAGTCCTAAATAGCCGGGTTATAGTATTAATAGTAGTTAACTTATGAGGGGGTCAAAGAGTTTGGATCCCCGCCATCCAATACCTATGGGCATTGAAGGAGATCCTACTAAAATTGACCCAGGTCCCAAGCAGGACCTCTAAACGCTGAACAAGGGCAAGACCCTTACCAAACCGTTCCCTTAACCCCCGACCAGGTAGCCAACATACCTCCATATAGACCGTGGAGATATGAATGGTGAAAATCTTTTATTTTATATAGACAGTAAAATAACGCCAAGACACCACGGACAAACGATAAGGAAAGATCACCTTCAACATAAGTAACTAGTTATTAAAGTCATTAATACAAAACCAAATAAAAAGTGCAAAAGATTAAAAATAAAAAGTATTATACTAAACACTTGTCTTCACCAAGTGATGTAAGAGACTTAGGCAACCATGGCCTTGATTGTCAAGAACTCTTACGATCAATCTTGGATCCCGAGACGACTCACACACTCTACGATGGACAATGGATGATGGTGGTGGATGATGGTGTTATGGTGGTGGTGGGTGGTGGATGAAGTGTGAGAGAGGTGGTGTGCCAAGGGATGAGATGGAATGAAACCAAGCACCCCTATTTATAGGCTGAACAGAAGGCTGGGCACGGCCCCGTGTCCGCTGGACACGCCCCCGTGCCCGTCTGACACTCTCTCTCTTCATTAATTGTAATTCGCAATTACAATTAATGCGCCTGCTGTACTTTCACCACGCCCCCGTGCCCGCTGGACACGGCCCCGTGGTGGGCAATGGAAGCTTCTACTAGTTTATCTTTTCTGCTGCTTCTTGGGCACGGCCCCGTGTTCGCTGGACACGGGGCGTGTTCAGTCTTCTGTTTTCTCCTCTTTGCCTTGGGGGGTGCCGTTGAGGGTCCGGGCAGTCTACTTTTATTCCTTTTCTTGTATTTATGCTAGAATTAGTTGTCTTTTTGCTTCTTTTGTGATTTTGAGCTCATTTCATCCTGAAAATACAAAAGAAAGACAAAAACACTCTTTTTCCAACATTAGTACTTAAAAAGGGTTAGTTTTATGCCTCCGCCCATTTAGACAAGTAATCGACTGCCACAAGTATATATTTGTTTCCCTTTGAAGGTGGGAAAGGTCCCATGAAATCGAGTCCCCACACATCTAAGATTTCACAGACGAGAATGCCATTTTGAGGCATTTCGTTTTTGGAAGAAATATTACCTGATCTCTGGCAGGCATCACATGTCTTTACAAGGTTTTGTGCATCCTTGTAAATGGTTGGCCAGTAAAATCCTGAATCAAATACCTTTCGTGCGGTACTTGCGGCACCATGATGTCCTCCGTATGGACCTTCATGACAATGACGGAGAATTCTTCGTGCTTCATTACCATGGACACACCTTCGGATGAGCTGGTCGGCACACATTTTGAAAAGATAGGGGTCTTCCCAAAAGTAATGCTTTACATCAGCAAAGAATTTCTTTCTTTGATGATGTGGCCATCCTTTGGTGACTATACCGCTAGCTAGGAAATTAGCGTAGTCGGCATACCATGGCTCTTGTCTACTCTCCATCATTTCCAAGGATTCCGTGGGAAATTTCTCGTTGATTTGCTCGTCTCTGGTTGTTTCCAAAGCTGGGTCTTCTAAGCGTGAGAGATGATCTGCAGCAGTGTTTTCTGCTCCTCTTTTATCCTTGATTTCGATGTCGAATTCTTGGAGGAGTAGAATCCATCTGATCAAACGGGGTTTTGCGTCTTGTTTCTTGAAGAGGTACCTGATGGCTGCATGGTCTGTATAGACTACTGTTTTAGAAAGAACAAGATAAGAACGAAATTTATCAAAAGCAAATACCACTGCTAGTAATTCTTTTTCTGTAGTTGTATAATTTTCTTATGCATCATTAAGAGTTTTACTAGCATAATAAATTGGGTGGAAATGCTTTTCTTTTCTTTGTCCCAAGACTGCTCCAACAGCAAAGTCACTTGCATCACACATGATTTCGAAAGGAAATTTCCAATCTGGCGCTATCATGATAGGTGCATTGACTAGCATTTCCTTGAGGGTTAGAAATGCTTGATTGCATTCCTTGTCAAAGATGAAGGGTGCATCTTTTTCAAGTAATTTTGTTAGAGGCCTTGAAATTTTTGAAAAGTCCTTGATAAACCTTCTATAAAATCCGGCATGTCCTAGGAAACTTCTGATTGCTCGTACGGAGGATGGAGGAGGTAATCGAGAAATAGTTTCTATTTTTGCTTGATCAACTTCCATTCCTTCGCTTGAGATTTTGTGACCGAGTACTATTCCCTTTGTTACCATGAAATGACATTTTTCCCAGTTAAGGGCGAGGTTAGTTTCCTCACATCGGGATAGCATTCGTTCAAGATTATCGAGGCATTGGTCATATGAGTCTCCAAAGATGGAAAAGTCGTCCATGAAGACTTCCATTGTCTTTTCTATCATATCATGGAAAATGGCCACCATACAACGTTGGAATGTTGCAGGCGCATTACATAGACCGAATGGCATGCGTCGATATGCGAAAGTTCCGTAGGGACATGTGAAAGTCGTTTTCTCTTGGTCTTCTGGTGCTATCGGTATTTGAAAGTAACCTGAAAAACCATCTAAGAAACAATAAAATTTATGACCGGATAATCTTTCTAACATTTGATCAATGAAGGGTAAAGGAAAGTGGTATTTCCTTGTTGCTTCATTTAATCGCCTATAATCTATACAAACTCTCCATCCTGTGACGGTTCTTGTTGGTATTAATTCATTTTTCTCATTAGTTATTACCGTCATACCTCCTTTCTTTGGGACTACTTGAACGGGACTTACCCACGGGCTATCGGAGATAGGGTAGATTAGTCCGGCATCAAGTAGTTTGATGACTTCATTCTTAACCACTTCTTGAACATTGGGGTTCACTCTTCGTTGTGGTTGAATTACCGTTTTGTAGTCATCATTCATTAAAATTTTGTGCGTGCACATGGAAGGGCTTATTCCTTTAATATCTACAAGCTTCCAAGCGATCGCGTTTTTGTGTTTTTTAAGTAGGCTAATTAATTTCTCTTTTTCCACGTTACTTTATTTAGATGAAATAATTACAGGTAAACTACCATCTTTGCCTAGAAAAGCATATTCCAAACCTTCAGGAAGTTCTTTGAGCTCAATGGGTGGGTCTTTAGAAGACACCTTATTTTGTGGCTCATCTAAATTAAGAACCTTAAAGGTTTGTTCTATGGCTATTTCTTCTTCGTCAAAGTGGTCTTCTTCGTTAGTCGTATCGGGTGGTTCAGCTTCATCTTCAATTAGGGGGTCATTATTGATATTTCATTGAACGCTCAAGGTCTATGCTCCTTTTGAATGCCCCTAACTGAAGAGGTAGATTGTTGAATTTCCAGTTTTTCAAAGCTTTATGAGTTTGTACAAAAGGTTTTCCCAAGACTAGTGGGGCGTCATCAAGGATGATGAAGTCGGTTGGGACTATCAATTGATTTGTTTGAACCAAAACATCTTCAACTACACCGATTGATTTTATCACTTTTCGATCGGATAGAAAAATGGGAATTTGAAGTGGAGTAAAATCACTAATACTTAATTTTTCAAAAATGTAGTTAGGCATTATGTTAACACAAAGATCTTTATCATGGTGATATTGCTAATAAATGAATTTTGAAAAAAACATGGAACCGGTGTAATGTTAATTTCAAAAGGGTCTTCTTTTATTAGCGAGGTTTGATCATTAGTTAACTTAACACTTACTATTTCTTTGATTTTAGCACTAGTGTTTAACTCTTTTAAAAACTTGGCATGAGGGGTTACTAAACAATGATTTTTGAAAGTAGGTGACAATAGAGTAATTTCTTCAAAATTGGACTCTTCATGAATTTTAACATTATCGGACTCACCTTTTTCGTTGTTTAACTCATGTGTCGGTTTTTCACTTTCTTGTTCTTCCATTTTTACATTTTCAACTATCTCTACGTTATTATTTTTTTAATTCTTCTCTTGCGCGAGATTCCTCTTCCCTTGCGCGAGATTCTTTTATGTAACGTTCGATAGTTTTAATGTGTTCTAATATCCTATTGGTCACTTCGGTGAGAGAAAAAGAATTTGGATCCTCAAAGCTTGAATCCGGTTGTTCGATCCTTGGCTCCTCATAATTCTCATATGAAGTAGATGGCTCACACCATTGTTCTTCATTGTAAGTATATGATGGATAAGGGTCGAAACTTTGTTCTTCATAGTACTCATATGAGGTGGGTTGTTCACACCATGGTTCCTCATAATAAGAATATGAAGGTGGTGGCTCATATCTTGAGTCTTCAAAGTATGAGTATGAAGGCTCATACCTTGGTTCATCAAAATATGAGTATGAGGGAGGAGGTTCATACCTTGGGTCTTCATAGGATGTGTATGAAGTTGATGGCTCGTCCCTGGGCTCCTCATAGTAGTTGTATGAATTGGATGGTTGATATGAGTTATTATATTGAACCGAGCGTGTGTTACGACAATTAGTGCAATAATTACCCCTATAATCATCCTCATCATAGGTGTAGTTGTAGCCTCTTGAGTATTGATCCATAAGAATCACTCAACAGACCACAACTGAGTCTCGGGACCAGAAAACAAAAATAAAGACGGAAACAGAAGCTGGACACGGCCCCGTGTTCAATGGACACGGCCCCGTGTTCAGGGTCTGTATCTGGGCGTTTTAATTAAAGTTACTGGTCACGTTGGACACGGGGGCGTGTTGAGTGAGCACGACCCCGTGTTCAGACTCTGTATCTGGGTATCTAACTAAAAATATGCAGCACGGGGGCGTGTTTAGCGAGCACGGCCCCGTGTTCAGGCTACTGTAAATGCAAACTAAACTAAAATGCAGAAAAATGTGCGCGCATTTTAAAAAAAGTTTTGAAAAACTGATTAGGCCGTCGATTTTAAGCTTTCTTAAAATCCTTGTGTCCCCGGCAGCGGCGCCAAAAAAACTTGATGCGTGTGTAGTGTAATATAATTTAGATGTATATTTAAGCCCTTTTTACACTTTTAGCCAAGTTTTAAATTTATAAAACATGATATTTATTAACACTAAACACACATATGGGCAAGTGCACCCATCGTGGACGTAGTATAGTGTTGGTAAGATACCGAGGTCGTCCAAGGACACAAGAGCTTTTAATACCGGTTTATCCTCAACGTCTAATCAAATCAAAAAGTGAAAAAAATTGTTTTAAACTAAGAAAAATAAAAACTAACTAAATGCTGAAAAATAAAATAAAATAAAAACAGATAGACAAGATGAATCACTTGGATCCGACACGTGTGTTAGTATAACCTTTGATTATTTTTGCACTTTTGCACTTGTTTAAGAGTTTTCTTAGTTATTGTAGTAGGCCCCTCTTTTGAAGGCGACGTTACCCTCAACCCAGTAGTTTGAGTCAGCAAGGATACAATCCTAAAGGGTCGGATTATTGAAAGATAATGAATTAAGTTATTAATGCAAATTGTGGTAGGCCCCGCTTTCGGCGGTGACGTTACCCTCGGCTAAGTAGTCTGAGTCAGCAGGGATACAATCCTAAATAGCCGGGTTATAGTATTAATAGTAGTTAACTTAGAGGGGGTCAAAGAGTTTGGATCCCCGCCATCCAATACCTATGGGCATTGAAGGAGATCCTACTAAAATTGACCCAGGTCCCAAGCAGGACCTCTAAACGCTGAACAAGGGCAAGACCCTTACCAAACCGTTCCCTTAACCCCCGACCAGGTAGCCAACATACCTCCATATAGACCGTGGAGATATGAATGGTGAAAATCTTTTATTTTATATAGACAGTAAAATAACGCCAAGACACCACGGACAAACGATAAGGAAAGATCACCTTCAACATAAGTAACTAGTTATTAAAGTCATTAATACAAAACCAAATAAAAAGTGAAAAAGATTAAAAATAAAAAGTATTATACTAAACACTTGTCTTCACCAAGTGATGTAAGAGACTTAGGCAACCATGGCCTTGATTGTCAAGAACTCTTACGATCAATCTTGGATCCAGAGACGACTCACACACTCTACGATGGACAATGGATGATGGTGGTGGATGATGGTGTTATGGTGGTGGTGGGTGGTGGATGAAATGTGAGAGAGGTGGTGTGCCAAGGGATGAGATGGAATGAAACCAAGTACCCCTATTTATAGGCTGAACAGAAGGCTGGGCACGGCCCCGTGTCCGCTGGACACGCCCCCGTGCCTGTCTGACACTCTCTCTTCATTAATTGTAATTCGCAATTACAATTAATGCGCCTGCTGTACTTTCACCACGCCCCCGTGCCCGCTGGACACGGCCCCGTGGTGGGCAATGGAAGCTTCTACTAGTTTGTCTTTTCTGCTGCTTCTTGGGCACGGCCCCGTGTTCGCTGGACACGGGGCGTGTTCAGTCTTCTGTTTTCTCTTCTTTGCCTTGGGGGGTGCCGTTGAGGGTCCGGGCAGTCTACTTTTATTCCTTTTCTTGTATTTATGCTAGAATTAGTTGTCTTTTTGCTTCTTTTGTGATTTTGAGCTCATTTCATCCTGAAAATACAAAAGAAAGACAAAAACACTCTTTTTCCAACATTAGTACTTAAAAAGGGTTAGTTTTATGCCTTAATTGATGTGATTTATATGTTGCATTTTACACACATCACCCACTTGGCTTAAAAATACTAAAGTGGATGTTTGATCAAAAGACCCACGTATTGACCCTGGTCAGAGCCAATGGCGAAGTGAAGTACATATCAAGGAAAGAAGCACTAGGCCTTAGTGTTGAAGATTTGCAGGATCTCCTTGAACTTTCATTGTGTAGGGATGAGGATGACCAGAGTGCAAAGGAATTTGAAGCTGAATTTAAGAATCAAGCTACAACACTCTTGATGAGTAATAAAGGTCCTGAATAATGAAGGGTTTTGGCATTATCTGTTCCAGGGGGAGATTGTTGGGATTGAACCCTAACAGAGGAACAGATAATGTAAAGCCAAAACCGGATCACATCAGTGGACTATTAATAAGCAGCAGTTTACTCTCTGCTTTCCCCTTGACAGTGATATTCTAACAACTGATGAATCTTAAGTGCTGCTCACTACAACAACTGATGAAACTAAACACTGATGATACTCTTAAAGACTGCTGAAGGCAAACACTGAGCTCTATCTACTGCTGTCTCATAAGTACTGCTGAAGATCCAAGCACTGCTCATTCAAAGACTGATCACCTTTTGAAGAAAGCACTGATGATTCAAGTAACCAGTGCTTAGACTACAACAGTGGAACGTGAACAGTGTTAGACTTGTTTTGTATTGTATTATTAATCAGTTGTTAGACATCAGTAGTTTTGTATAGATCAGTGTTTATAGTTTGTTAGGTCGTTAGATGTCACTATCATGGTGACGTCAGCTGAGGTACATCAGTAGTTTGGTTTGCCTATAAATATGACAGTACTCTGTAATGTTATATTTGATTGTTTTGAGTGAGTTTCTTCTCCTCAATTCATCCTTTCATCTTGTGCAACCAACCCTGGAGTATCTGGCTGAGGGGGAGCTTAGTTTATGTAAACATGCTGTTATCATTTGCTTTGTATTTTCAATCTTTCGACTCAATGAAAAGCACTTGTTTATCAAACTACTTTCTTCCTTGATTGTGTTTATACAGTTTGTATCCATTTTCGCTGCACTTTACATTGTTACATATTCATTGATCTGTCAAGTTCATACAGACAAACACAATCATGAGAGCCTCAGATCCTAACACCTTGTTCGGTGATCGGTGTGGGGCCAAGGTGGTGTATACTCACCGAGTGAGAAACCGAAAGAGATGAGAAAGAGAAGATAAAGAGGAGAGAGAGAGAGAGTTAATGGTGGGCGCCCCAACCCCTTTCAACCAGTCACAATTTTTTTTAAATTGTTTACCACTCTCTATGTGTTTGACCATTGCTAGTGATTGAGTGCAAAATGTGAAGTGGAATAGGGACTTGACATGACATTATTAGTTAGAAAAAGTGTTTAAGCACTCACCATTTGGTGACCACTCCCTTCACCCTAAGTACATGAAGTAAGACGTGTTTGATGTTAGTAATGGTGTATACTAACTAGTCAGATAAACTTTTAACACAAAACTTCAATTTGGCTCGTTTAATATGAGATTTCAAGCTTGACTCGTTTTGAACACTATGTCTATAACTCAATCTCGACTCATGAGTAAATTTGCAAACTTGAACTTGACTTGACTCGTTTATTATTTAAGATATGTATTTGTTTTCATTACAGAAAATTAAGTTATTGCAAGAGGAAAAAGAACAAACCTAAAGTTTTAAGTTCTTTACGGTTTATATACTTAGATTTTTTATTCTTATATACAAATGTGCACGTTTATGTTCACATGACTTATTTCTATCATCTATACATATAATAAAAGAAATTAACTTTTGGACACTTGTCATCATATTAGGCCATAACTTATTGATAATTATAATTTTAACTAGGTTATCACCCGGGTATACACCCGGGTAGGAAAAATTAATTTACGTTAATCGAATTATGTCGTTAGGAAAATTTAGTTTTTAATAATAAAAGGTACATAAACAACATTTTCAAAGTCATTAGCATAAACGTCAATTTCGGGCTCACGACACACAAAAACTAAATAAACACAACCTACATAAGCATAAACGTCACAAACGTCACCATCCGGGTTCATTTTTATTCACATCACGCCATTGACAACTTATAAAAAAAAGAAGGGCTGCAAGTAATTTTTGCATCAATTTCAGTTTAGAGTTATTGACAACTTATAAGTGTGTGCTTCAAATAGCAGCTTCACATCAAAGTTAGGTCCGTATAGTGTGAATTTAGTGTACAAAAATTATAAATAACCAATTGTAGTTCTTGCCTTGATCTTAGAAAACTCAATCAGCTCAATCTCAAAGTTAAGTTGGGCATCCTTTGAAAAGCTATCTGAAATAGAAACCGGGCAGTCATCATCGCCATAGTGCAATTCAGGCTTCATTTTAAACTGAAATCGGTAACACCAATATAAGTTTTAAAAATCAATAACAACCCGCATGACAATCAAAATTTGAAACACTGAATAAACTATGACCATTACTCAATACTTACCACTGCAAGTTCACAATGTTGATTCCTTCTAGCAGCCCTAATATCATCTTGCTCTTACCTAAGACCTGCCTTATTGGGGCGCATTTGCCTATAGCAAGCAAATAAAAAAGTGTCACCGAATAAAAAACCAAAGAAATTTATAAATATAACTTAAAATGTTACATAACTAAATATAAGCGATACCTTGACCCATTGGTATTGTATGCCATTTTCGTCCAGATGTAACCAGGGGTTTCATAATCAATTTCTCAAACTGGATCAACATGTGAGTGTACCATGGTTTTGTAAAGTAAAGCAATTAAGCACGTATTTTCAGCCCAAAACAATTAAAAATGATACCGATGCAATCTGGAGAGGGGCGCAAAAGCTCTTCCTTGACTTAAGGGGCTTTCTACCACTTCGGATGATGCGGACAGAGTTCTCTCATGATGAAATACATGATGAAATACAGGCTTAAATAGCCAGCAAGTGTTCAGTAAAAAGGCTACAAACCTTCAATATGACACGAACATCTCAACGCTAATAAAGAACCACCTATTAAAAGAAGAATCTTTGTTATTATGTGATGCACAAACACAACAAATACTGAACAATAACTGGTGGTATGTAAATTACTTAGAATCATCTACTCGATTGGAGATGTGAAGCAAACTCTTTATTATGCAGAACAACTCCGATTAAAAGGCATTCCAATGTTCAAGACTTCAACTTTCAAGTTTCAGGTAACATGCAACTTTCAAATGTTAAAATTTAACCAACATTTGCTTTAATGTTATATTCTTCTTCCTAAACTTTTGATTATGGGGAGCAGTTGAATCAAAATTGACATCTCCTAATTCTTATAATAAACGTACACCAGATGGGACGATGAAATGCATTTGTGATTATAAACTATGAAATTTACCTTTGACTAACACAAAGGGTGTAGTGAATGATACGGATAGCAAACTCGTTGTGCCTGAACTCACATCGGAAAGAGCATTCTTCATACGCTCTATTCCTGCATCTCTACTCAAATGCATTACTCTTTCCCTCAACAGTTTCTAATCCTCCGTAACCTGCATTCAAAAATGTTCAAAAAATTCTCCACTTCTCCAATTCTCATAATTCATTGACATAGAAAGAATTAAATTAAAACCTGTTTCTGAATAGCTCTCATATCATGTGCAAGATCAATAGTTATCTCCTTCAGGTGTCATCTTGCATTTTTGCATCATCGAGATTTCCATTTGGCATGCAGCCTGCACCAGATCCTCCTCTAATGCAGCCTCTAAAAATTAAAATAACAATTATTTTAGTTTTTAGAGGCTGCATGTGATATTAAATAACATCATCATATGCTAAAAAATGGCCACTAAATTTAAATGGCTAATAGAGCCGAGAAATAATCAAATAAGGACTGCAACAACACCTTTGTCGTCTCTTATGCGGCGTTTTATTAGACGGCCATCTCCTAGTACATTCCGTACCTGTAAAACGATATACAAGTGGAAATATACCAGAATTAGTGTTCAAATGAAAAGATGTATGCTTCCAACTAAGAAAGAAAAAAAAAACATTTGCAGACCTGAATAAAATGGATAAGGTCCACTTCAAAGTTAATTTCTTCGATACCTTGTACGAAAGGTATCAGAGGGCTTTGACTTAAGTACTGACTTGTTACATAATTATTGCTTTCTCTCCCCGTGACATTGTTCCGATACCTATTTCAAGACCATTAGGTACCTAACATAGCAATATGATGAACACCATAATGGATATGAGTGCGAATTTAATGGCTTGTTAATTCAATTTGATGCAACTGGTATGCTAAAGTCGTATGAAATGCATGTGAGAAAGGACTTGATTCCTTAGTGTAAAGGCATCCAGATAAGCAAGTAAAGAACAAACCTCACTGAACTTAAGAATATTCATAAGTTGATTTCGGTAATCCAATGCATTATCCGACTCAATCTCCTGGCTAACAATGGACATTACAGCAAGTACAGGTTTTAAGCCATCCTAAAATAGCACCAGCCTGTAGTCCATCAGTGAAGGCAACATCATATAAGCTAAAACAACTCACCTATTCAACACTCAAATTATAAAGTTAAAAGTAGATAAATACCTTTTAGTTAAGATGAATCATTATATAATGACTTACAAGATCAAGGTCCTCTTTTTCCACTATTTTGATGTCTGCACTTTTCCTATATGATTTAATTTACTTCACAGTTCATGAAATATGTTCAGCCTAATTGCCAACTAAATCATTTTTATAGCATTTCCTATATTAAGTTAAACTTTGGAAGAACAATAACAGTTGCACTATAGAGCAAAAAAAAATCTGACCAGCAAACGAAAAGATGTACTAACCGGTCCTTACCATGAGAATTGTCGTCCACTGAATAAGCAACTCCATCGTTTTCAACCAATGATTCTCCAGTTCCTTGACCTGTTATGATAACCTCTATTGCAGCATCAACATCTCCGTCCACTTGTAATAACACCTAACAATTATACAAGATAAACTACACTTAATCTCCAAAGAAAGAGTAACGTTAACTTGTTCAAAAAATAGCCCATCCACTATCAAACAAAAGCTGGCCAACGACATATAGTATATAGTATATTAGCATTATACCTGTTGAATTTTCCGCTTATCTTCACATCTGCTTCCAGCTTTCACAGTTCTAACTGATTCTGCCTTAGTAGACTTGGCGTCCGCCTTAGAAACAGCAGCGTTAGTTTGATGGGCCTTCACTGAAAGATCAACATCGGCCTGTTCAATTAACTAACGGTTATTACTCTATTGTAAGTGAAGATAGATATCATTATAAACAGCTAAGATGACATCAAAAAACACCTTTATTATAATTGGTGTGGCTGGCCCATTGCAGGGGTCTTCCTTTAACCGCATACTATTTTAATGCTCCCAATCATGATAAGACCTGCAGTCAATCTTAAGACTTTAATCCATGTTCCCTATAATAGCTTTTTTGAAGTGTTACTGTTTGTAGTAGTACTTACAAATGGACCATCTTGGCATCGAAGTTGCTAAAGTTCTATATATACCAGCGAGTCGATGACTTCTGTAAATAAGATCATTAAAGCTAAAATATCTATACACCATTATTTAAAAAATGGATTTTCTTAACGGGACAAAATAATGAAAAACCAAATGAGGTTGTGCACAAATTAAGATACTAAAAAAATAAGAAACAAAAATTCAAACTGGGGTCCAGTCAAATACAAACATGTAAAATCAGTCTAAAAAATGGGTCGAGCAAGATTATCAGGTTAATACATATAGACTCAGATTGGGTAATATGTCAAAACGGGTTATGTCATGTTGGCTAATGGGTCAAATCGAATCGGACCAAAATGCGTTCATGTCAAACTGGTCAAAACGGGTCATAATACATTTTTTGGGATTCGTTCAAAGCAAATGTTATGTTTCTATCTGTAATATGCAAACTGGTTAACCCACGCTGAAATAAACAACAGTACTTAACTGGCTGAAATTAAAAGCAAACTTATAGCGATTTCAGTTATAAGGAATCTATGTTTCGATAACGGGTCATGTCAGTTTAGGTGTCAGGTTAAAACAAATTGGGTAACAGACTAATAGGTCAAAATGGGTCGCATCAGGTTGGTTAATGGGTCAACAACTCAAATCGGGTCACTTGAGCTTTTGTGTGTGTTGTATATATTTTAACTTTACATAAACCTATATTTAGATTAAAACTAAAAAATGGTGACTGGATTTAGATATCTAAAGCATTACAGACAGATATGGATTGGGTTCACCCTAAAGTTTCAGCAAGATCATGGATTTAAGAGGCTTAGTTACTACCGGATGATTTAGGGCCATAAATGTTGAGGATACACCTGAACTCTGTCTCTAACTGTTCGAAGTGTCCTCTAATACAAACAATACTTCAGGAATCCAACTTAGAACTTTTGATTCCGTCCTTTACTTTCAATCTATAACATCTGTAAACAAAAATATAATAATAATAATCAAATCTTTTGGTTTGGGTCAAGAGAGTGTCTCACCAACATAGCAATATTTTCAGTCGACCAGTTATGACACGAACACGTAATGGACAAAACCCATCATGACCTAAAAAACTAACCTTTTTCTAAGTCCATCTGTTATGACACGAACCCGTAATGACCTGAACCACTTCTGACTTGTAACAAACTCTGACCAAAGCGTGTTCCAACCCGAACCTGTCTCGACCCAAACAGGTCTGTAGGTATAATCGTGCATTTACAACCACTGAAACTTTGTGTAAAAACGTAGTGCCGATTAGAGATGCTTTCGTGGAAATCCAAAATAATTTATAGAAAGCGATGAAACCGATACTCTGAATTTGGTAGATTACGAAATACCTAGTCATACAAAGCTAAAAGAAAAAAACTTGAAAGTCAAGAGTAGATACAAATAAATAGCATATATTTTAAAAAATAAAAAAATGATATATGTATGGTTGCAGAATGCTGACCTTTGTAGTTGGATGTACTTACACCGACTAACCACTTCACTAACTAAACATCATCATCGATACGGCTACCATTTAGGTAGTCTTCCAACACCAAACGCCTGAAACAAACCGGAAGCATAATGGTAAGAAAATCGCTAAGTGTAGATCTAAGAAAACATAGACTAAAAATTTATAGCGACTTACTAATGAAGCAGTCTCATCCTCTCTTGCATGCATAACCCTAAAAAGCATTTCGGATCCAGCCGACACCATAACACACCTTCATTCTTCTTCAACGTTCAAATCAACAAACAACAACAATCGGATAACCACCGTTCGTAAACATGAGGATTTAGGGTTTATATCACAATAAAAAACAAATAACATGATTGTTATGAACAAATCAACGAAAACATTTGAACAAAAAGAAACCCAAATCTGAACAAATCGATGTAACAAATCTGAACAAAAAAACCCTAATCTAAACAAATTAATGTAACAAACCTGAACAAAAAAACCCTAATCTGAACAAATCGATGTAAAAAAATCTGAACAAAAAAACCCTAATCTGAACTAATTTGAACTAAACGTTATCTATACAAAAAATATCACAAAACGTGGTATTTATTCATGAAGAAAACATGCCTGGAGAGTAAACCGTATTGATTCATCAATAATTATCCTCGTCTTCATCTTTGTCTTCAACATCAACATCAATAATGAATAATGAAGCATCAAGATCGGCAAAGAAGAGCGACATGAAGAAATTTGATGGTGTCGGTAGGTGGGAAAAACCAACAATTGAGACAAGTCTTTATATGATCCGAATAGTGAAAATCGGTGCCTTCGAATCAACAAAATGAATGATCTAAACATAGGGTAACTGATTCAAGTTTCAACACGAAGACGAAGAGAAGCGACGGTGGCAGATTTAGGGTTTTAGAACTATTAAATACACGGGTCATAATGGATCCCGTGTCTGCCCGTTTAAAGGAAAAAAAAAGACCCGAATTTTTGGAGCCAAAACCAATTTCAAGAATGCATGAGGTGATGCCATCTCATTTTCCAAGCCCTCATAACATGACACATAAGCCCTTATTTATCATGTTTATATATATATATAGATTTAATCTCTTCTAATTAATTATAGATTTCTAATTAATTATAGATAATCCTCCTACTAAATATTATTTAGTTTAATTATTACTTTTATATTTATCTATTTATTTCAAATTCAAACTTAATTATCTAATTTGATATTAGAGTAATTACGATTTTAGCCCATGTGGTTATATCACTTTTACCCTTTTAGTCCAAAAAGAAATTTTTTAAACACATGAGCCCTCAACGTCTTTTTTTTTTCTAACCCTTTTGGATCCCAACATCTTTTTTTTTATTTTATGATTTTCTCGCCTCATTTAGTTATCTAATTTCATATTAGAGTAAATTACGATTTTGGCCCATGTGGTTATATCACTTTTACCCTTTTGGTCCCAAAAGGATTTTTTTAACATCTGAGCCCTCAACGTCTTTTTTTCTAACCCTTTTGGACCCCAACATCATTTTTTTTAATTTTATGATTTTCTCGCCTCATTTCCAAACTTATCTTATATTAATTAAATAAATAAATGAATAATGAACTAATATTAAATTTCATCCTACTTTAAATTTTGAATACCATTTTTCTATTTTCTAATAAAATATGATTCTAAAATTTAAATTGTTAATTTAAGATATTTTTAAATAAAACAAATTATTTATCACGAAAACCAAACTTTGTATTAATATATGAAATATTTTTATTTTCATTGCTAAAAAAATTATTATATCGATTTTATTAGATAATTTATAAATCGACTTTTCAGAATTGGTACCAACATTTTATCACTCAAATAGATATTGATTTGCTTCTTGAATAATATATCTTCTTTTCAAGAACTATCTTCACAATCACCATATCCATCGCGTATCGAGTATTATCCATTAGTATATTGAAAGATATGACTTTTTTTATTATTGGTATATAAAATTAGATTTATTAAACTTGTGCAATACATGTGGTTTTTTTATAGATATACCTTTTTTATTATTTACTATACAAAATTACATTTATTCGACCCGTGTAATAGATGAGGTTTTTTAAGATATACCTTTTTATTATTTGATATATAAAATTAGATTTATTCAATTCGTACAATACACGGGGTTTTTTAAGGATATATATTTTTTATTATTTAGTAACGAAAATTACATTTATTCAACCCGTGTAGTGTAATACACAAATTTTTAAAGATGTAACTTTTTATTATTTGGTATATAAAATTACATTTATTTAACCCGTGTAATAAATGAAAATTCTTAAAGATCTATTATTTTATTATTTGGTAAACAATATTACATTTATTCAACTCGTGTAAAACAAACGGTTTTAAAGATATAACTTTTTTATTTGATATATAAAATTATATTTATTCAACCCGTACAATATGGTTCTTATAGATATAACTTTTTATTATTTAATAAATAAAAATTATATGTATTCAACCCGTGCAATAAAAGAGGTTTTTAAAGATATATTGTTTTATTATTTAATATATAAAATTCATTTATTCAACCCGTGTAATACACGGGTTATAACCTAGTTCTCTTATATGTTAAAAGAGTTTTAAATTTAAAAAACAAATAATATATTTTGTTACGCGTGTTTTCGCAATAGTCAGACCATGTGTAGTGGTTAAGAAAAATAATGCTCCCGTCATGGGGCATTATCCGACACGTGGCAGTCCAGTCAGCATGGGCGTTTTCTTAATAACGCCAACATCAATTTTCTGAATTTTTTTTAATATAACGCCTAGTGTAATGGATGAGGGGGCGTTTTGGGGCATTTTTTTTCAATTTTTTTAAAAATCACGCCCCACTACGGGTGGTCTTAGTGTTTAACGTAAATCCATTTATATTATCATATATAATTGTATTTGCCATGTAATTAGTGATATACTTATTCATAGATATTAACATATTTTATACAAATAATAGGCTTGTTTATTATCTCAATCCAAATCAATATCTTTGTAAGAACTTCAAGTAAGAAAATCATTATTAAACGTGATTCATCTTTGAACCATTTAAGTCTAGTTCAATTAGAACTTTTAGTGAGTAATTTTAGTAGCTTATGAGTGAGTCGGTAAGATATCAATGTTAAGGGGGGGCGGGGCACTCTTGTGATGAGTCTCCGGATTAAATGCTCTTGGTGATTCCATCACGAGCAAGTGATGGATTGGGGGGGGGGGGGATCACCATCACGGAGAAAAAGTAAAGAAATAAATGTGTGGTGGATGAGAAAAAGTGAAGGAATTTCTTAAAAAACGGCGCGAGTTCAAATGATGAGCTAGAAAACGCCCCAACCCATTTAACCACTTGAAGCCCTGACTCTAGAAGATAAGGTGACATGTTTTTATTAGTTGGTGAAGTGAGTTAACTCAAGTGATTAATTTGGGGAGTGACTCTTCCCCTGAGAGCGATCTGGTCAATAAACAAAGACAACTTTCAATCCAAGATGATATTTCCATGTTCTATATTAATTACTCAATGGTCACTCAGATGATGAAATGAAGTCGAAATTCATAGACATTGGCCAAAGTTTTGAAATACTGAAGGTTGTGTCCTGACCACCCAAACTTTTGAGTTTTGAATATATTAGTCTAAAAGTGACCTGGTTCACTCAAAAAGAATAATACATATCATCATTTTTTATTAGTCTCTATCGTGACGCTATACTGGTCCAACGTAATAATAATAACATTAATGAACAATTATAATGTAATTAATCACACACATGATTATTTGTACTTTTGCGAAAACCATTGTTGAGTTTGGTTAGGGTGGATGGTATGGTAATGGGGAGTGGGGCGGGGAGGGAAGTTTACCGAGGGGTGATGTCGTGTCGGCCTTCAATTGGTGAGCGGTGAGTGGTTTGGGCGGTGACTACCCACCGGCTCAGTGAAGAAGAGATGTAAGATTAAAGATATTATGTTTAATATTTAATCTAGTAGTCATTATAATCATTTACATAATATAGATCAAAATATATAATAACCTATTAAATAATTAGTTGGTAATTGTTGATGGACCATATTACCCTTATTAACTAATTGGGTTTCCTCTTGGGTGCTTATATAAGGAGAATTATGTAGAGGTTAAAAGGTTACACACTTAGACATAACCAAATCAGCATAACATCAATCGGCCTCTTCTCCACAACCGAATCCCCTATTCGGTTCTCATCATCACCATCATCATTCAGCACCCTAAGGATGAACCAGATCACACTGACAACTATGTCGAACTCGATGTCATCTTCTCTGACTGGATTCTCCACTGCATTGTCTGCTGTAACAGGTATGTTTTCATGTTTTCCATTATGTTTAAACAGAACTGAACCATCATGTGGTATCAGAGCATATGTTGATTATTCAGTTCTGTTTTCGTATCCATCAATTCTGGGATAGAAATCTGGAAAACGGAATTTTGATAACTTAATAAACCTAACAGCCGGTTTCGAGTCATAAAGATCCACTCGAGATCTCTGTTTCGAGGAAAAGAATTTGTTTTAAATGTCTCGAAATCAAAACGTGTAAACTTATAACCGAAATTTGTTTTAGAAAAGCCTTAAAATTCAGGTTTCGGGTTCCAGAATTTATGTTTTATTTTTTTAGGGTTCATCATGTTCTTAGGAAAATTCAAAAATTCCTTTATGTTTTGGAATGTATTTAGGATTGATGAGTGTTTTTTTCCTGTTTGATCCAATTTAATCTGTTAAGTTTATTCGAAAACTGTTAAAAGATATACAGTTATAATTATCGAAGTATTTTTGATAAAATTAGATCATCTTAAAACAGGAATCCATATCTTATAATCCCTTAGAATTCGAATTTCCAGTTATGTTTTCACATTCACAGTTGTTAACAGGAAGTTTCGAAATCCCTTCTAACGAGCCGAGACCAAGATCTCGACTCGAGACCAGAAGGTCTCGACTCGAAATCATAAGTGTTCTCAAATGTTTACAACTCGAGACAACGATTTTGACTCGAGATCATAAGGTCTCGACTCGAGACCACTAAGGTTTCGACTAAGGGCTTCAATCTTCCCAACTCGAGACCATGGTTGCGACTCGAGACCTCATAAGGAGTCGAGATCTCATAATTCACAGCAGTCGAGACCATGATTACGAATCGAGACACTGAGGTTGCGACTCAAGACCTTAATGAGTCGAGACCTCATAATGATGAGTCGAGACTTGACTCGAGATGTCACACCCTGGCTTTGCGGAAGCGTGGGTTATTTGGTGTGACTTCTTAATACCATAGCTTAATCACAACAAAGCTATATGAAAGTAAAACCATGATGATCATCCATTGATTGAAGTTTTAAAAGTAAATACGACAACATTGTTTTCAAACGTCGACACATGCAACGAGTTTACAACACATCGTAATAAAACCTTGTTCATAAGACACAACCACAAAACATGAAACAAACACAGTTTAAGACTTGTGACTCGTCCAGGCAAAAGTCACAACCCCTAAACTTGGATGACATCACTTCTCTACGCAGCAAGAAGACATAGCATACCTCGCCAGATCCCTAATTCCCTGAAATACATGTAAGTTGAAAAATCAACAAAAGTTGAGCGAGTTCATGTAAAAGTGAGTATGTAAAAACCTTTGTAATACATTTGTATATATGAAAATCCCTGGTATGTAGCAAATAAGGAAAAATGAGATCACTATTGGTTTGCAAGACCAATGATATGTGTGAAGTGCTGTAGGAAGACTCAAACCTAGCAGATTTTTGCGTCGGGCTTAAAGTCACCCCGAGGTCCGTACAGTTGGGCCTGGAGTTGGGCTCGCTACACCCAGATAGATCTACCGCTAATGACCCTCGGTCCTACAATGAGAATTAATGGCCTCTAGTTTCCGCCTACCCACTCACATGATCTAAGTAGTAACCCTCCTTACGCTAACCATACCATGTATAAAAGTATCCGTAATCATAGTAACATGTATTTCACCCCCGAAGTATAAAAACTGAAAACAGTTAAGAGAAAAGGGGGACAAGAACTCACAGAAGTGCGTCTCGAAATAATCCGTCCCAAAACAACCTGCTGCGTGACGACCTACACGTACTAACTTCTATTAGACGGACGGCCGTGCCTTGGCTTAAGGTTTAACGTTTTTGGGAAATAGTTAGACAACTATTTCGTATTTACACTTCTTAATTATTTAATAAGAGTAAATTGCCATTTTAGTCCCTGAGTTTTGTCCAAATTTGCCATTTTAGTCCAAATAGTTTTTTTTTGCCTCTAGGTCCCTGAGTTTTCCCTTTTGTTGCCATTTTGATCACATACACCAACTCCATCCAAAAACTCCATCTTTAACCAGGGGTATTTTGGGGATTTTCATTTTAAATGTTTTCAATTGCCATTTTGATCCAATTCCAAAAAATCAAAAAAATTCCAAAAAATCAAAAAAATTCCAAAAAATTCTAAAAAATAATAAAAATTCTAAAAAATCATAAAAATTCTAAAAAAATTCTTAAAAAATACAAAAATCCGTTTCGGCGCGAACCGTTTCGAACCCGAACCGTTTCGACGGGAACCGTTTCGACCCGTACCGTTTCGTCCCGAACCGTTTCGAGCTGAACCGTTCCGACCCGTACCGTTTCGACCCGAACCGTTTCGAGCCGAACCGCTTCGACGCGAACCGTTTCGACCCATACCGTTTCGAGCTGAACTGTTTCGACGCGAACCGTTTCGAGCTGAACCGTTTCGAACTAAACCGTTTCGAGCCGAACCGTTTCGAGCTGAACCGTTTCGAACACCGGTTCAGCTCGAAACGGTTCAGCTCGAAACGGTATGGGTCGAAACGGTTCGCGTCGAAACGGTTCAGCTCGAAACGGTTCGGGTCAAAACGGTACGGGTCGAAACGGTTCGGGTCGAAACGGTTCGGGTCGAAACGGTTCGCGTCGAAACGGTTCAGCTCGAAACGGTTCAGGTCGAAACGGTACGGGTCGAAACGGTACGGGTCGAAACGGTCCGCGTCGAAACGGTTCAGCTCGAAACGGTTCGGGTTCGAAACGGTTCGCGCCGAAACGGATTTTTTGGATTTTTTAGAATTTTTTGAATTTTTTTTATTTTTTGGAATTTTTTTGATTTTTTGGAATTGGATTCAAATGGCAATTGAAAACATTTAAAATGAAAATCCTCAAAATACCCCTGGTTAAAGATGGAGTTTTTGGATGGAGTTAGTGTATGTGATCAAAATGGCAACAAAAGGGAAAAGTCAGGGAGCCAAAGGCAAAAAAAACTATTTGGACTAAAATGACAAATTTGGACAAAACTCAGGGACTAAAATGGCAATTTACTCATTTAATAATTATATTCTTTCCCAAGGATGTGGGTATTAATACATGCGTGTTTTATAATTCCGAAAATATATATTTTTAAGTCTCACATGAAAAATATATTTTAAATCACTTGTCTAAAATATTCTATCTCCAAAATATACATATTTTCCCCAAAAATATTATATTTTACTTCACACCATTTCCAAAATAATACTTTCTCAAAACACACATTTAAGAGTATTCCCCGAAAATACATCAGTTACATTTTAAGGTTCGCGTTGTAATAACAATACCGGTGTAACTTAAATATTTGTTTGTGAGGGCGTTGGTATTATTTTGGAGTCGTATTTTCATAATATTTCAAGTAATATTATTTTTAGGGTAATTTATATAGTTCACAAAATAATCATATAATCACACAAGCGTTTTCTTTGAAATATATATTCTAAATATATATTTAACAAGTTTTATTTACGAAAATCCACCTCCGACACTTGGTTATTTTGTAATAAAATCATGGCGAAGTTTATTTGGAAAAACAAGTCAAAAATATATCTATAAACACTTGTCACAAAAATATTTCTAAGTGTTATTTTCTGGAAAATTTCGCCAGAGTTTCCTATGTAACTGGAGGTGGCCACGCTTACTAGCGTATCATTTTCTTTTCAAAATTCAATCAAACAATTTATCAACCATCAACATACAACATTTAAACATCAAACTTGACAAATCAAGTCTAAATCACAAACTCATGAACTTGAAAGTTGTGTAAAAATATGTAGTAACTTTCTAACATATTTAGTAGATCTTGTCATCTTTAAAAATAAAATTTGTTTCTTGAAAACTTTATTTTTAAAGAACTTGTAGTTTTACAACTTCTAGTCAAAATTTACGAAAATATTTCTTTGTTAAATCTTCTTGTTACACAAGTGTTTACACCCTTGTTTATTCACGAAAAATGCTTTTAGTTTATGTAAGATCCGGGTTTTAATCAAGACTTGCATCTTTCACTTGGTTCTTCCGAAAAACCACTTGTAGACTACTAGTTTACTACCTTATTTTACAAGAAAATTATGTTTACACAAGTTCATGTTTCATGAGTGGAAGAGTTCATCATCTTTTACAACTTTTACACTAACATACTACTAGCTCATGTTTCATGAACATGATCTAGCATGGTTAGATGATGATCCATCCCACTACTAGTAACAAACAACATAAATAATCACAACTAACCAAGATTTTCATGATTTACACCACTAGTTTCTCTTTAACCAACTTATTCATCATACTTTCAAGACTTTTAGTTATGATCTTATGTGTTCTTGAGTTTTAGCCGTTAAATCACTTATTAACCACTTTAAACAAGAACAAGCTGGTGTTTAGAGGCACTTACTACTAGCTCGAGGCTAGGGAATAAACAAGACGTAAACAAGGTGGATAAAAGAGATATAGAGAGGTTCTTGAGCTTCCGAGTGCACCGGGCTTGCTTGAATGATCTTTAGCACACTTGTATGTAAGTCAAATAGCTAGATCGAAACTTGACGGTGGTGGTGGTGGTGCTAGTGTTCTCGGCCGAACACTCAAGGAGAGAAGAGAGAGAGAGAGCAATTTTTGGTTTGGTGATTTGTGAATGAATATGAAGACCTTGTATGTAAATTTATAATCCACTTTGTGCTTTATCCATCAAATAAAATGCTAACTAGATATTAGACATGTTTGATTAAAATAATCAAGAATTGTGGAGTGTGTCCCCACTCCCACAACCGTTCGAACTAGGGGGTATGGTTGGTTTGCAAAGGTATAATTAGGATCTAGTTAGTTTAGTTAGGATTTTAATTAGATTGTTAGTGTGTAGTGTAATATAAAGGGTGTTAGGGTGTTCGGGGACCCTAACTAGCTCAGAAAAGTATAAACAATGTCATTGACAATATTTTTATGTTCCGGGTAAAGTCCGGTTGTCCGGTTGGATATTGATCCGTTAAAGTGCTAAATAAGTATTTAAAGTGTCTTTTATAATGTTTTTAGTGACACAATAATTTCCCGACACTTTGGAAAGTGTCAAGTATTATTTTCCCATGTTTTTGCACTTTGCTAGTTAAGTTAAATGCTGAATTTTTGCACAAAGTGCAGAATTTTGTAATTAAAGCATGTTTTAGGCACATCCGGTCACTATAACTATCACCTAGTGACGCAGTTTTACAATCCTCACCTCCCCACACTCCCTACTAGTGTAGTAATCTATTCCCGGCTCATACTAGCCTTAGAGACAATGTCTGTCTAGTGCTGGCAATGTCAGCATGTTTACTGAGTTATCCGTTCACTGTGCTAACTGTGCTTTTGTGCATCAAGTTCGTCACTATAGTTCTGTGTAATAAATGGAGTGACAGTAATAAAGTATGATGCATGAATATGTATGTATCAGAAATCAAGAAGCAGTTTAACCACAATTGTAAGCAAGCACAGTAATTAAGCATTAATTAAATATTTATTAATTTGTATGGATACCTGGTTTGGTGAGGGTTGTCACACGAGATCTCACTCGAGACCTCATAACTGAGTCGAGATCTCACTCGAAACCTCATTATTTTAGGCTGTTTAATGTGAACTAAGATTTAGCTCGGGGCTCCGCCCCGAACCCCGTGCTAAGAGGTAGTTTGCTACTAAATAATTGGTTTTGTAATTACTTAGTTAATTAATCAGAATCAGATAATGTTTTACAAAACCAAAATGGCTTAACTTGAATGAGCTTCTGATTTATCATTTCTAGCCAAAGCTGATTTGATACATCTACTTATCATTCAAGTATTACGAAAGCTATGTTGAGTGTGCATCATAAACATGAGTGTCTTAATATCTGGCCAAAATACTTAACAAGTGCATAACTAAAGTGATTGTCTCAATTTCTGGCCAAAGCTGATTTGTTACAACCACTTTGCACATATGCTTAAATGATACACTTCTGGCCAAAGCTGATTTATCTTCGTTTAAGTAGAATTTTTAACTAAGTCTATTATTTTGATGTTAGTAATAGACAATATCACAGCTTCATAATGTAAAATGGTCATTATTTATGCCTGCCTTAGTTTAACGTGCCCTTAGATCACATTAGGACTTCTTCCTTAATATCATAACTTGCTCATCTTATTTCCACTATCAGCGCCCAATTGTGGGATTCCACCTTTGACTGGTGATAACTTTGCTGCATGGAAGGATGCTCTCATGCTTACGCTTGGACTGCTGGACTTTGATTATGCACTAAGAGAGAATAAGCCAACGGACCTTACTACTCAAAGTACTGTTGCTGAGCAGTTGACTCATGAAAAGTGGACTAGGTGTAACCGCATGTCTCTCATGTTCATGAAGCAGTCCATAAGCAATGCAATCAGAGGAGCCATTCCTGATTCTGAAGATGCTAAAACCTACTTGGCTTCTGTGGAGGCGCAGTTCAAAGGGACGTCTAAAGCACACGCTAGTACCCTTATCCTCAAGCTGGTGACAACTAAGTATGATGGGAGGAGCGGCATTCGCGAGCACATCATGATGATGAATGACATGGCCAATAAGCTGAAGGGGCTGGAAATGGAAATCAGTGATGGTTTCCTCGTTCATTTCATCATTACTTCGCTTCCTTTGTCCTTTGAAGCATTCAAGATCAATTACAACACTCAGAAGGACAAATGGACGATGAGTGAGCTGGTCGCCATGTGCGTACAGGAGGAAGAGCATATGAGGATGGATCGCACTACCGATGTTGCAAACTTCACCACCTCCAACTCTAAGAAAAGGAAGAACAATCAGCAGAGGAAGGATGCTTCTAAAGTCCAAAGGCCAAATCCTAATACAAGTGCACCTTCCAGCTCTAAGAACTCCTTAGGCAGAATCCACTGCAAGTTCTGTAAAAAGGCAGGACACATGCAGAAGGAATGCCCTGACTTTAAGGAGTGGCTGGCTAAGAAAGGTAATGATTATTTTATGATACTTGAGTCCTATAATTTAATTGTTCCTGCTAATTCTTGGTGGTTTGATTCTGGTTCTATGGTTCATGTTACCAATTCAACTCAGGGATTCCTTACAATCCGGAAGCTGGAAAGAAACCAAAGAATGCTTAAGGTTGGGGATGATCGAGAATTAGAAGTGAAGGCCATTGGAACATTACAATTATTTATGAAAACTGGTTTATGTATTAAACTTTATGATACCTTATATGTTCCTGAGGTAACTCGGAACCTTGTATCAGGACCAAAGTTAGACATGGACGGTTTTATTGTTTCCCATGGTCATTGCAAACTCTCTATCCTCTATGATTCTGTTCTTTATGGTACTGGTATTCTGGATGGTGGTCTCTATAGATTAGAACTAGATGATAATTTTTCCAAATCTTTGTTATCATATAACATTAATGAATCACTCACAAGGATGAAAGAGAAACGAGACTTAGAGACTTCGTCCATGTTGTGGCATCAACGTTTAGGCCACATCTCAAGAGAACGATTAAATCGTCTCGTAAAGGATGAAGTCTTACATCCTCTCGATTTCTCTGATTTTGGAACATGTGTCAAATGTCTTAAAGGTAAAATGATATTAGCAAATAAGAAAGGTCCCACTAGGAGCTCTAATTTGTTAGAACTCATTCACACTGACATTAGTGGTCCCTACTAAATCGTTGGCATAACAGGACATACTTCTTTTATCACCTTCATTGATGATTATTCTTGTTACATGTACTTGTATCTTATTAAGGAGAAATCTGAATCTCTAACAACTTTTAAAGATTATAAGGCTGAAGTTGAAAAGCAATTAGATCGTCAGATTAAAGTTGTGAGATCAGATAGAGGCGGTGAATATTATGGAAGACATACTGATGTGGGTCAAGCTCCTGGTGCATTTTATGAGTTTTGTAAGGGCCAGGGGATTGTGAACCAATACACCATGCCTGGTACACCTCAGCAGAACAGAATTGCTGAACGAAGAAACTGTACCCTTATGAACATGGTGCGCAGTATGTTAGCCAACATAAATTTACCATTATTCCTCTGGACTGAAGCGTTAAAAGCAGCAGTTCATATAATCAATAGAGTTCCTTCTAAATCTGTCCCTAAAACTCCTTATGAACTTTGGACAAGAAGGAAACCGAGTCTTAAGTATCTGAAAGTATGGCGCTGCATTGCTGAAGCAAAACATTATAATCCTTTCCTAAGGAAACTTGACCCTAAAACAGTTACCTGTTTCTTTATCGGGTATCCTGATAACTCAAAGGGTTACCGTTTCTATTGTCTTTCCCATGTCACCCGTATTGTTGAAACCAAGCGTGCTGCGTTCCTGGAGGATTTCAAGGTCAGTGGAAGCAGTACCAACCCTTATGAAAAATTGCAAGAAGTACAAGACGCGGGGGGGGGGGGGACTCGTCGCTTACCATTACTCCGATTACTCCTCTTGTACCTAATGCAACTACTGTACCTGAAGCTACTGCACCAACTTCAAATTCACCTCTACAATCAGAACCCATTATTCCTCATGACGAAGGCACATCAAACGCTCAAAACCAAGACAACGCTGAACCCGATAATCCACTCAGGAGGTCATCTAGGCAAAGAAGGCCTACTAATTGGGATGATTATGTTACCTACCTGCCTAAAATGGATTCCGAAAAGCTCAATGATCCTATCTCTTATAAGAAGCTATTAGCAGTGATCAGTCTTCTGAATGGAATAAAGCAATGATTGATGAGCTTGATTCCATGAAGAAAAATGATGTTTGGGATTTGGTAGAATTACCCAACAGTGTCAAACCCGTAGGATGTAAATGGGTGTTCAAAACAAAACCGGATCCGAATGGGAACGTTGAACGCTACAAAACGAGATTGGTTGCAATGGGCTACACTTAGAAAGAGGGAATTTATTATCAAGAGACGTTTTCACCTGTCTCTCGTAAAGATTCATTAAGGATCGTCATGGCCCTGGTAGCTCATTTTGATTTAGAGCTGCATCAAATGGACGTTAAAACCACTTTCCTTAACGGAGACTTGGACGGAGATGTTTATATGAAACAACCTGAAGGCTTTAAACCTGAAGGTCAGGAGCATCTAGTCTGTAAGTTGAAGAAATCCATTTACGAGTTAAAACAAGCATCACGTCAGTGGTACCTCAAGTTTGATGAAGTCATGAAGAAACAAGGTTTTATGAAGAATCAAGGGGATCAATGCACCTACCTCAAGATGAGTGGGAGCAACTTTACTATACTTGTCCTTTACGTAGATGATATTCTATTGGCAAGTAATAGTTTAGACATGTTGCATGAGTCGAAGCGGTTACTCTCGCATAACTTCGACATGAAGGATCTCGGAGATGCTTCTTACGTCATTGGCATCGAAATTCACCGAGATAGACACAAAGGGATCTTAGGATTGTCCCAAAGGGCTTACATAGATCGTGTCCTTACACGTTACAACATGCAACAGTGCAAACCCTCCGTCGCTCCAGTAGTTAAAGGAGATGTTTTTGGTTCATTCCAGTGTCCGACAACAGAGGTTGAGAAGGAGCAAATGAGCCAGATACCTTACGCGTCAGTAGTCGGGAGCTTGATGTATGCTCAAGTCTGTACTTGCCCAGATATCGCTTATATTGTTGGAATGCTAGGCCGTTATCAGACTAAGCCTGGCCTAGATCACTGGAAAGCAGCTAAGAAGGTACTTCGATATATGCAAGGGACGAAAGACTATAAACTGACTTATAGAAGAAGTGATCATTTAGAAGTGGTGGGCTATTATGATTCTGACTTTGCCAAATGCAAAGATGACAAGAAATCCACTTTGGGCTATATCTTTATGTTAGCAGGCGGCCCTATCTCTTGGAAGAGTCATAAACAACAGTTGACCACAACTTCCACAATGATGGCAGAGTACATTGCTGTTTATAAAGCAATCTGTCATGGAATGTTGCTTAGAAATCTGATCACTGGACTCAAAATCGTTAATTCCATTTCTAGACCATTGAAGCTTTATTGTGATAACTCAGCTGCCGTTAGTTTCTTGAACAGTAACAGTTCGACTGGAGCTGGTTTATATCTTGATACAAAATACATGTTCGTACGTGAACGAGTTAAGGAAAATAATCTTTGTATCGAGTATATTAGTACTAAAGATATTCTTGTGGATCCGATGACTAAAGGTCTCCCTCCTAAGGTTTACGAAGAACATGTTCGGAATATGGGATTTAGTAAAGACCTTATTTGAGCGTATTGTACTAGCTTATGTTTATGATTAATGAAATTTCCACAGTTTGATTTTGTATGTCTCTTAGAATATGTTCAACCGGTATAATGGCATATAGACAAATAAAGTTACAAATCAAACAAAGGGCTTATGCGTATTTTGATCATAACGATTAGGTTTTAAATTAAGGCTATAGTATAACTAATGGGGGTCCTGAGTCGCATAATGATTCAACGGCTGTATTTCTCTGCTATAGTACTTGTTTAAGGCTAAAATGAGTGTTAACTCCTGATCAGGCTTATCTAATACTCATAGTAAATGATTACTCGGCTAAGTGGGAGAATGTAAAATTAAATATATTATGTTTAATATTTAATCTAGTAGTCATTATAATCATTTACATAATATAGATCAAAATATATAATAACCTATTAAATAATTAGTTGGTAATTGTTGATGGACCATATTACCCTTATTAACTAATTGAGTTTCCTCTTAGGTGCTTATATAAGGAGAATTAAGTAGAGGTTAAAAGGTTACACACTTAGACATAACCTAATCAGCATAACATGAATCGGCCTCTTCTCCACAACCGAATCCCCTATTCGGTTCTCATCATCACTATCATCAGTCAGCACCCTAAGGAGGAACCAGATCACACTGACAACTATGTCGAACTCGATGTCATCTTCTCTGACTGGATTCTCCACTGCATTGTCTGTTGTAACAGGTATGTTTTCATGTTTTCCATTATGTTTAAACAGAACTGAACCATCAAGATAAGGGTGGGAGAGAGAGGGTGAATGGTGTGCCCCAACCCTTTTCAACTAGGGATGTAAACGAACCGAACGTTCAGCGAACAACTCATGAACCGTTCGGCGGGAAGTTCGTTTATGTTCGTTCGATTAGCTTAACGAACGAACACGAACAAAAAATTTCGTTCGATTAGCTTAGCGAACGAACACGAACACGGGTCTCGTTCGTTCGACTACGTTCGTGAACGTTCGGTAATATGTTCGGTTACGTTCGTTCGTGTTCATTTCACTACTAGAAAAGTGGTCATTTTGCTATGAAAATTTTCTACGCAAAAAGATGTGTCGCAAATTCTGAAACATTTACTACGCATTTCCTATGGAAAAAAGACCTTGATTTTTTTGGCCAATTTGCGACACAATAGTGACAAAAATACTAATTCTAAGTATTGTGTCGGAAATGCGTAGCAACTTGCTACGCATTTACGACGGATGAATTATATTTGTATTTGAATTATATTTAAACGTTTAATTATTATTATTGTTATTAACTATTGCGTCGGAAATGCGTAGTAACTTGCTACGCATTTTCGACGGAACTATTATTTATTTGTTGGAATTAGATTTATATGTTAAATTCATTTAAATATTAATTGTTGCGTCAGAAATGCGTAGCAACTTCCTACGCATTTATGACGAAATATTTATTATTATACTTAGATTATATTTTAATGTTTAATCAGCATTATTATTAATTATTGCGTAGGAAATGTGTAGCAACTTGCTACGCATTTGTGATGGAAAATTCATTGCGTAGGAAATGTGTAGCAGCTTGCTACAGATTTATGACGAAATATTTATTATTATACTTAGATTATATTTTAATGTTTAATCAAAATTATTATTAATTATTGCGTAGGAAATGTGTAGCAACTTGCTACGCATTTGTGATGGAAAATTTATTACCATATTTAAATTTTTACGAGTGCCCTTACACATGGCCTTACAACCCATACTTTAACCCTCCACTTCAACCATCCAAATGTTGTGTTACGTTTGTAAAAAGATGATTGTCTGATATTTATCGACATCAATGGAGGAAGTTGTTGACATGTTGCTTGGCACCTCCACTTCAACCATCCGTGTGTCGGATACGCAAGCAAGAATAAATCTAAGTTGCCATTTGGATTTAGATTTCGATTGGGAATGCGATTCAGCTTTAGGTTCGGATGGCTTGATAATGCAATGAAGTGATACACAGTGAGTGACTGGTGTTCTTGTTTTAATTTTTCTGGGAAGCATGTGCCAACCAAATAGTAGTTTGGTTCAGACTCAGTGGAGGCAACAACCCAAACCTACCTGGCAATTGCTACCGGATTCGAAATGTTCACATACACTAAGATAGTGAAGGCATCACATAAATTTAGAGAAAAGATGAAGACAAAACAAGCTTCCGATTAATATGTAATTTTATTTTCTTTATGCTTGTAGATTTTATACATTTTTTGTTTGTAAATTTGTATAAATTTATGATTAATGTTATTGAATTTTTATAGTTTTTAGTTTTATTTGCTTTTGTATCCGATCTCTCGGATGTTTTATAAATAGAATAAAACTAGAAAAAACATTAAATTTCGTGACAATTGTGTAGCAAAAATTAAAAATTAACTTCCGTTAAATGGGTAGGAAAATGCGTAGAAAATGTGTAGCAATTTGTAACAGCCCTTTTCTGTCAGAAATGGGTAGGAAAATGCGTACAAAATGCGTAAAGAAACCAGTTTCCTACGAGTGGTTTAACTACATATGCATTTCGTCACAAATTCGTAGAAAATTAAATTTCGTGACAATTGGGTAGAAAAAATATAAAAATTAAATTTGGTGACAACTGTGTAGCAAAAATTAAAAATTAACTTCCGTTAAATTGGTAGGAAATGCGTAGAAAATGTGTAGCAATTTGTGACAGCCCTTTTCTATCAGAAATGGGTAGGAAAATGCGTAAGAAACCAGTTTCCTACGAGTGGTTTTCCTACATATGTATTTCGTCACAAATTCGTAGAAAATCGCGAGGTTGTGACGCATTTCCTACAGAAAATGGTGTCAGAAATTTTAATTTTTCTAATAGTGTTTGATTATATCAAAAAAATAATAAATAATAAACCATTTATCTAAACATATTGGAAACTTGAAACCCTATTTGTTTCTTTGTTAGCTAAAATTTGGACATTTGATGGGGATAATTATGTGTAAGTTAGTTAAATTTGATTCATCGTTTGGTGGTGTAGTAGACTTATTGTGTTTTGATTTATCATTTGATGGTTGTATTTATCTAGTTATATCCAATGTTTAAGGATAACAATGTTTTTATTTTTTTATTTTCAAGTTAAATGTCCGTTTGCGTTCGTTTTTATTTGCATGTGTTCATTTGTGTACGAGACCAGTTGTAACAACCCGCGTTCGGAAAGTCAAAGTACAAGTCAAAGTCAAGTCAAGTCAAAGGAAGAAAAGATTGCTAGTTGCGATCTGCCACTCCTTGCTTAATTGTTGATTTGTGCTTCTTGACTTGTAATCGAATTCTATTACTTGTTTACTTTAGTTGTATTATGTGGAGTATCTATAACAAATCGAGGTTTAATCGCATGTTTAGTCGCTAATCTATTTTATCGCTAATCGCATCGCAATCGCAACTTAATTGATAGGTACTGTATATTGTTTTACGTGTGTGTGCTATTTATGTGTTACTTGCGCATGTTTACTTTATGTTGTGGTTTGATTAATCGAAATGCAATCGCAGCTCTATCACAACCTAATCGCAAACGCTAAACGCAAGTTATTTATGATGATTGTATTGTAACACCCCGTGTTTCGAAAGTCAAAGTCAAAGTTAAGATTGAAGTCAAAGGAAGAAAAGATTGCTAATTGCGATCTGTCACTCCTTGCTTAAATCCTGTTTTGACTTCTTTAACTCCTAGATTAGTCTATTTTATTTTCGATTTAGTTGTATTATGTGGAGTATCTATTAATAATCGCATGGTAATCGCTATTTATCGCGTATGTTATCGCATTATCGCTATCGCAATCGCATTCGCAACTCGAATTACGCATTTTGGTTACTGTTATACGTGTGTGTGCGCCTTATGTGTTACTTGTGCATGTTTATGTTATGTGTGGTAATCAATCGAAACGCAATGGAACTCAATCGCAATCGAAACAGTATGATAATTGGTGGAGAAGAGATAGTGCAAGATATGAGTAGTTGGGATTAAAAGTAGTTTGACTAGGAAACTCTCTCGCATCGCAATGCTCACAATCGAAACGGCAAAACTCGTCGCACCGAACACTCGAATCAGGCGACTGATCGATCAGGCGACCAGCCGATCGACCAGCCGTTCGATCGGTCTGCCGTCCGATCTGACAAGCTGTTCGATCGGGCTGCCTAACCGATCGACCAACCCTCTTTCCTCTTTGGGTAACCCTATAAATACCCCTTGTCACTTTCATACTTTCTACTTTTGGCAACTGACGTTCGACTAGCGCTCTCCCCTTGCTTTTTCTCTGATTTCTCGCAATCCCGGTAATATCTCGTCCTAAATCTTGTACTTCCTTGATCTACACGCACTCCTACACCTTTCTATCTTTTGAATCTTAACTTTTAACCATGAAATCATCAAGATTCAAGGTGTTCTAGGATGACGTCATCATGTGTTCTTGAAGAACTTCATGTTTTGGCCTCAATCCACCAAGAACAACTTAGATCTAACCGATTTCCACATAAACAAACAAAGATATTTCATAGATCTAAACATATACACAATGAAAATGATTGAAAGATGGTTTTTCTAACTTTCTTTCAACTCTTTTACACTCAATGCCTTCAAAACTGATAGAAACGGAGCTTGTGCCGACCTACTACTCATTCTTGTGGTTGTGTTGCCCAAGATCCGGATTCTATCCACGAGGTTCACGATTTCAGGTTAAACATGGAACACCGTCTTGAACCGTCAACTAATCGGATTTGGGTGATTCCTGTCCGATCAGGAGTACCAAGTATTGACGAGGTTTCTGTTGTTTAGCACGTTGTCACAACACCTCGATAAAAACGACAAACAATCAAACAACCAAGTGTAAGACGAACAGGTCGACCAGGACGGAGTGCCGTCCGATCGGACTGCTGTCCGATCGAACAGCCAATCCGATCGACTGGCCAATCCGAACGACTTGCACCTTGGGTCCCATACTTAACCATTTGTGTCAATATTTTGAAGTCTGGGTGTTGAATGAATTGTTGTCCGATCGGACTACTGTCCGATCGAAATGCCATTCGAATCATGAGACATTTGAACTTCCACACTTAAACAATTTTCAACATGTTCAATGCACAAAGGATGCCACCCGATCGAACAACCGTTCGATCAAGTGACAACCTGATGTGCACTTGTTCTCGTTAAAGTGTCCAACCAATCGGGTTGTCGTCCGATCGAACGGTCGTTCGATCGACCAACCTGAAAGGTAGAGATACTTCAATGTTTTCAAAATGCTACAACAAAAACTTCAAAAGTCAAGCCATCATACAAAAACACATCTTTCTCAAAGGAAGAAACAGTCCACTCAAACGGCCATCCGACCGGACGACCGTCCAAACGGACTACCACTCGCACGACTGGCTGTCCGATCGGATTTCCATCCGAACGAACTGCTATCCGACTCACTTATACTTTGCATCGTTTTGCGCGTCACTTATCGTTATGCTATCAAACTGTTCAGGCTAACCCTACTCTCTAGCGCTCCCTTCAATCCATCAATCGCTGTGAGTATACTCGATCCCTTTTTGCTTTACGCACTTTTGGGTGTTACAAACGTTACTTATACAAAATCACATCGAACACACTACGCAATACTTTAAACGCTAACCACTATCGCATATATACGTGACCTAATGAATGCTTGTTTGTTATGTTTACACATGGAATGTTGTCTACCTGCCTTAGCAACGGTAGTACTATTAGTTTGGACTCAGCACCCGTTCACTCGGGGGTTGTTAAAGACAATTACCTACATGGCTCACAGTGGTGAGTATGTATCGCGAACTGCCTTGGGCAGTCAACCTGCAGTCATTGGTATCGATAGGTTCATGTCGATAACTAACATGCCTCATTTCACTTTGTGTACGTGCTGGTTATGCGTTACGCTTTCGAACTTTATATACTATTATCAAACTTGTATGCTCGCCTTTACACTATGTGTATTGACTTTTACTTTAACATATGTGACAGGTGCTTAAGTCGCTAGGATGCTTAGGTGCGTGGTGATGAAATCGAGGCTAGGGAAGGTCTAGAAACAATAAACAATTGTCTGTAATAAAAATCTGAGTTGTCGGAACAGAACAATTTGACTAGATCTTTCTGTAATAATTGTATTATCTTATATGACATGGTATGGGACATGTTGCTTTAAATATTTGGTAAATATAGTTATTATGTGAACTTCTGGACAATCTGTTTCGCTTAGTGCTGCGCCCCGACGTTTCCGCCATCGGTTGGGGTGTGACATATTGGTATCAGAGCCATAACTATAGGGAATTAGGCAAGACTCGACCTAGTCCGGGTCGATGTCTTAGAGACCTAGTCTATAGTTAGGACCCAGTAGACCGACTCGTGCATGTCCAGTAGGGATTATGTATGAGCTTATTGCTATTCCTCGCTATTCTCGCCTACGCTACACTATCACTACACTCGAATTTTCCATTGTGAATAAGCGATTAAGTCGAGATTAGGTGTGAAAACCGCAAACTCTCGATTAAATTGCTTAATTGTTCTGTATTTATCTATAAAATGCGAGAATTCGCATTGAACCAGGAGTGAAATCCATACTTTAGCGTGAATTTTCGTCTCTATTTTATCAAAATAGGAAAGAAGTTGTTAAGCTAGGGGTGAAACCCTAACCTTGACGACTTGTTCTGACTTTTACTTGGTTTTTACAAAACTCTCACCAAAGTCTCGACGGACTCCAACGGCCTGAAGACACAGTATGACTAAAGGGATGCGTGCCGAACGCCCAAGAATCGAGGCAGAAGCACGATCCTAAAAGTCAAAATGTGTGCGACAAGTCCTTGAGAATAGTCGAATCACTTTGGATAGTCGATGTCTAATAGCCGCAGACGATCTATTCCCTGATTTTTATGTGTTTCGATTCTGAGCCCGCAACAGCTGACTCTGATGATTCGTCGTTTTTGTGTGTTTATATGTACTTACCTGTTTATGTGTTTAAATTTTGGAGAATGATTCGATTTTTGCTATCACTTCGATCGACACGCACGACTCGCACTGCACTTCTACCTCAAAGCGCTGACAAATCGCTAAATTATGGACGACCCTATGATACGCTTATACTATACTAATCGCTATGCTCAACGCGATCGCTATATTCGAACAAACGCGGACTTTGAATGATAGGTTTCTGTATTCTGACTGCATCTTGGGATTACATGAGTATGTGCTTCTGTGCACGTGCTTATGTGTTTATGTGCTTATGTGTCTCTACATGAATATGTGCTTATGTGCCTATGTGTTTATGTGATACATGTTTCACTGTGTTCCTGAGCTTTAGTAAGTATTAGACGTGTGAGGTGAGATTCGATTTATGATGTGTCTGAGACCTATGACGATGTCTGTTGCAGACAATGTCGACTGGACCATCATCTGGACCTCGTCACCCACGACTCACTCGTCAAGAACAGAGTGACAAACGCCTTGCTGCCATTCTCGCTAAACAAATGGCCAAGGTTGTGCCTTAGATCGTGAGTGAGATTTACGAGAACGTTAGCAAATCGTCTGAGGAATCCAGAACCGAAGCTCCTAAAGTTGCTACCAAGACTGCTTTTAGCTTCAAGCAGTTTAAGGCTTGCGGTCCGAAGGAATTCACTGGAGAAGATGGCCTGACGGCTATGTTTCAATGGTTCGATTCCATCGAGGTCACTCTGCGCCAGAGTGGATGTCTGGAAAATCTCCGCACCCTAAACGCGACCGGCGTCTTCCAGTCCCGCGCTCTAGACTGGTGAACGGCCGAACGAAACAAACGCGAAAATGATGCAGCCTATGAGCTGACATGGTAAGAGTCGAAGGCCATCATGATGGACGAATTCTGCCCTCCCCATGAACGCCAAAAGCTGGAGGACGAATTCTGGAACATTAAACAGAAGGAAGGTGACAACGCTGCCCTGACTGCTCGCTTTAAATAGCTCAGCATCATCTGTGCCGATCAAGTGAAGACTCCCGACATGGCAATTAAGAAGTACATCCGAGCTCTACCCGACTGTGTTGCGGATTTTGTGCATGCCGCAAAGACAGCAACGATCGAAGAAACTTACTTACTTGCCGCCGAAATCAACGACAAGCGGGTAAAAGCTGGTTTTTGGGATAAAGCTTCGAAGAGCCTGCACCACGTCACCGCCGCACCAACCGCTGAAACCGTCGCCGCTAAATCGTCAAAGCCCTCACGCCGCAAGAAGAAGAACAACAGCAGCAGCTCCAGCAACAAGAACTGTGCTGCCACGACCACTGCTGCTCCACTCCAAGCCGTACCGGCTCAGCAGCAGTCTCACCACTACCCAGCAACAGTTACTTATGCACCGCCCGCAAAGCGTGCATACACAGGCCCCCACCCTGCTTGCTCAACATGCACTTATCATCATCCGGTGGGTCTCACCTGCCGTTTCTACGCTCATTGCAGTATGTACGGCTACTTCCCTGCCAACTGCCGTACTGGTCCCCGTCAAGCGCCAGCTCAAGCCACTGCTCATCAAGCTCTGCTCCCAGCCCCACAAGGCCAACAAGCGGCTCAGGCACCCGCGGTCAACGCCCGAGTCTGCTTCGCATGTGGTGATCCCAACCACTTTGCGAACATGTGCCCGAACAGGGTTGTGAAACAAGAGCCCCAGCAGCAGAAGCCTCATCAGCAGCAACAAGCCGCCCGCGCCAGAACTTTCAACATCAATGTGTGCCAAGCCCAGGCTGACAACAACGTGGTCAATGGTACTTTCCTTGTGAATGGTATTTATGCTTCATGTTTATTTGATACTGGAGCCGATAACTGCTTTGTGTCGTTTGCATTCGAGAAGCTCCGTAGTCGTAAGCGCTCCCATCTCCCCTCGACGTTCGATGTTGAAGTCGCCACCGGAAGAACTGTCGGTGTTAATTCTGTTCTTCGTGATTGTACTCTTGAGCTCAACAAACACATCTTCCCAATCGACCTTATTCCGGTGTAACTCGGAAGTTTCGACGTCATAGTAGGCATGGACTTTCTTCGTGAAAACCATGCTGAAGTTGTGTGCTTTGATAAGATGATCCGATACTCGCTCGCGAATGGTGATTTATTGTGTGTCTACGGTGAATCTGCTTCGAAAGGTCTCAAACTCATGTCATGTGTCCAAGCTAACAAGTATCTCCGCAAGGAATACAGAGCTTTCTTGGCTAACATTGTAGTAGCAGAGAAGGAAAAGAAAGGAAAGACCAAAGTAAGAGACGTTCCTGTGGTTCGTGAATTTCCTCAAGTGTTCCCTGATGATCTTCCTAGACTTCCGCCAAGTCGTGATGTGACACCCCAGGAAAACCATGCAACTTAACTAGCTTCCTCAGTGAGTACATACCAAATTTCGGGACGAAAATTCTTTCAACTTGGGGATAATGTGACAACTCGTATCCCAGAACCTATCTTTGTGCTTATTGAAACTTGTATGAGCATTACGTGACTAGTTGATGTGTATGATTGCATTGAATGTTATGGGTTTTATTATGTTACGTGTTATCATGTATGGGCCGCACACTTTATTTCTGGCCACACACACCTTTCTCTCGGCCGAACTCCACTCGCAAACCACTTGGCCAACTCGAGACCAAGGGCAGCCCGTTGATGGGTTCGGCCCACTTCTCTTGTGCACGTTCATTAACACATTTAGGGGTTTTGATTTTCATAATTTACAAAACACCAACACACACAAACCCTAAAGCTCTCTCCTTCCCTCTTTCACTCGACGGCAGCCCCCTCTCGTTCGAAGCTCTTGCATCGGTCTAACCAACTCATTCGATCTCACGGTTAGTGTTCCATTGATTATTTAGTTTGCCATGTTACGTGATGTGGTGATGTTGTGATGTTGCTAGGGTTCATGCTAGTAGAGCTATTCATGATATAGTGCTTGTAAATCTGGAGCATGTGTTTGATTTCAAGGTGGATATATGTCATGAAACTATTAGGGTTGGCTTTGATTAGTTTGATTCGGGATTGGTAAACAATAGGTTGCATGATAGTCTTTGAACTCGTTAATCATATAATCCTATTGTATGTCCCTTATGATATTGATTAATTGTTCTTGAATTGATGATGATTACGATGATATGAATGTGTTTGAATGCTGAATAATTGTTGATTTGATCTAACTTGAAACTGCCAAACTTGTTAGCAAAGGATACGGAAATTATGGACTGCAAATATGGAAGTTTGTTACATCTTCTGGTCTCGACACGGGTTGCGAATCGAGAACCCATGGTCTCAACTCGAGACCACCCACACCAGCACAAACAACAAGACTCGAGACCTCGGTTGCGAGTCTTGTTGCGACTCGAGACCTGACTTGAGATCACACAGTCTCGAGTGATAAAAGCATAAGCCGAGACCTCCTCAGTTGTGTCTCGAGAACTCGTAGGCTACAACTCGAGACCGCACAGTCTCGACTCAGGATCTCTAGTCTCGACTCGAGACCATATACACGTGCACACTGTTTTGGACTTGCACACTGTTACGAGCCCAACTATTTGGGCCGCACACTTGGACTTCGTTTATTTACGTGACTGTACTGTTGAACTCGTACTGTGGTTGAACTGCCATGATTATACGTGTATGCCATGATCAATACTTGTATGCAACTAGATGGAATATGTGTAGAAAACATACGTGCACTACTTGAATACGAACCTGACTTGTATGGTAACCATGGTAGGACGTGGTTGACCACCAAATAGCTTGATTGACTTTTCTGTGTATCTGCCGAGCAAACCAAGGTGAGTTCACACTCTTAGCAAGGCATAGGATTCCCGGTGGGTAGGGAATGGGATTGAAGGAATGGGATTGAACAATTGCTTGTACTTACACTGTTACTAGACTATATACCATCGTCCTCGGATGCGAAGGACCCATACGTAAAACCTACGTATACTTGTACTTATCACTGTCCTCAGGTTGCGAAGGACACTTATGTAAAACCTACGTAAACTTATATTCACTACTGCCTAGGGTTGTGACAGGCACCTACGTAAAACCTACGTAAACCCCGCGTACCACTGTCCTCGGTTCGAGAAGGACGCTTGCCTAAAACCTACGTAAACCTCGTACGTACTACTGTTCTCGGGTTAAGAAGAACACTTATGGTTACCTCTAGTCTAGTACACACACACATGGGAAGCCCCCACTAAATGAACATACAATTGACTTAGTTACTAACGCATGGTGATGCAACGGACCTACTGTTACGAACTTGCTTACTGTGAACTCGCTCAACTAGTGGTTGACTTTCTGTTACATGCCTTGCAGGACCATAGGTACTCATGGAGCTTGCACGGGAGGCGCGGTCGTTATGGGCACAGATTGTGGATATTATGATAAACACTTTTATGACATTTCAACTTAATACTTATGTTGGGTTTTTACATTATTGCTTCCGCTACACATTTGACTATGGTTGGTTTTGAAAACACCTTTCGTATTGATGAATGACTTTTTACCATTTACTTATATGTTCAATATGATTGGTGGCTTGATCCTGGTCATGTCACGCCTCCAGGCGGTGGTACTCCGCGTGTGGATTTTGGGGGTGTGACAGATTGGTATCAGAGCTATTGGTTATAGAGAACTTGGTTTTAATAAGGGGGAAAACGTTTTTATTAAAACTAGACTATAACCTGTACAGTGCTCAACGATCCACAACGACGCCTCGCTCCACGTGCAAGACTCAACATTCTTGGTAATATGGTATATGTTATATTGCCTACTTGTTAGATTATATAGAACTTTGCTCATGGTATGCTTAGATACGCATAACCACTATTGCTTGAGAACATTTGTGTGCTTACTCTCTTCTGTCATCGCCCTTTTCGTGAACCTCTCTCACTTATGTTCCCTTGATATGAAGATCATGAGTGGACGCGTTAACATGAATCAAGCCCAGTTGATGGCTCTCATTAACGAACAAGTTGCTGCGGCACTTGCAGCCGCACAAGCAGGAGGTCAACACGTTCAGCAACCTGTTTGCACTTTCAAGAATTTCATGGACTGTCGTCCAAGCACGTTCAGTGGAACTGAAGGAGCAGTCGGACTCCTCCATTGGTTTGAAAAGCTCGAGTCCGTATTTGAGATGTGTGAATGCCCCAAGGCTCGCAGGGTGAAGTACGCCACTGGTACTCTAGAAGGCATTGCGCTGACTTGGTGGAATACGCCACTGGTACTCTAGAAGGCATTGCGCTGACTTGGTGGAATGCGCAAGTTCAGATTTTAGGGCTGGCAGCTGCTAACGCCACTCCTTGGAATGATTTCAAGGAACTTATCAAGCGGGAATACTGCACACGTGATGACATCCACAAGTTAGAAGTGGAGTTCTTTCATCTGAAAATGACAGGGTCGGAAATTGAAGCTTATACGAAACGGTCAAACGAGCTGGCCATCTTGTGTCCAACTATGGTGGACCCTCCAATCAAGCGCATTGAGTTGTATCTCAAGGGGCTAGCGCCAGAAATTCAGAGCCATGTGACATCGGCTAACCTTGGTAATATCCAGGATATTCAGCGTCTTGCTCATCGCCTCACGGATCAGGTAGTGGAACAGAACAGGCTGCCTAAGCGTATCAGCGCTACTGCTACCGCTACCACCTCTGCTACTCCTACTACTCCCAGTGAGAACAAGACGAAATGGGATGGGGATTCCAGCAAGGGTTCAGCTACAGTTCAGTCTCAGGTGCAGCAGCGAAGGACTGACAACTATCAAAGCCCTGGTCAGCAATCTTCGGGCAATCAGGGAAGGGGTGCGTATCGAGGAAATCACCCAAGGTGCAACAATTGTAACAGACACCACAGTGGCCAGTGCAACAAGGGTCGTTGTCAGAGGTGTCTCAAGATGGGTCATGAGGCCAAGGATTGTAGGAGCCCACGGCCTGTAACTCAGAATCAGCAGCAGCAGCAAATGCAGCAGAATCAACAACATGGTAACAAGGGATGTTTGCATTGTGGCGCTGAAGGTCACTTCAAGAGACACTGCCCCCAGTTAAACCGAAACCAGAACAACAACAACAACAATCAAGGTAATGGGAACAACAATGGGGGAAATAACAATGATGGGAACAACGGCGCCAGGATTCGTGCATTTGTGTTGGGGCAGGGTGACGCAAGGAACGATCCTAACGTGGTTATGGGTAAGTTTCTTCTCGACGATGTAACACCCCGAAAACGGGTTTAGTAATTAAACCTCGTTAATACAAAAGAGTGAGTAAAATACCGTTAGTGGTAAAATTTAACCGGTAAATGTTAGGATTTAAATAATTAATCCTAATATTAAACAAAAAGTCAATAAAAGCTTTTAGGAAATAAAAGCTTAGAAGGCCCGAGTTAACGGGACCTAAATTAAACTTAGTCATAAATATTCCCGAACCCGCTAAGCTAACTAGGAATGCTTGACCCGGTTAATAAAAGGGAATATGGATTGTAAATAAGTAGGTTATAATCAACTTAATAACTAACGAAACATGAAGGACCAAAGTTGGATAATTGGAAATAAGATTTATTTACTAAAAACAAAAATAAAAAAAAACACACCACACCTAGTGTGTGCGTGTGTGAGGTCGACCAGGAGAAAGCTCAGGGAGCTCAAACCCTAACTTCCACAACTTGATCAAATTGAAGCCCAAATCAAGAGCCAAATCACTGCATGAACACAAATTCGTGATCACCTAATCATGGGGATTACAAGGTATGTTGAAATATATGATTTGGTGATACCTTGAGATTATGATGAACAATCATAATCGAAATTCTGGAATGAATCTTGAATCTATGAGTGTTATTGTGATTATATCTTGATGTAGAAACAAACCCTAGTAGAAAATTTGATGAATTGTTGTCAAAACTAGGGAATTGGTAATTACCCTATATTGTGATAAGTGGGTTTCATGTTAATATGATGAACACTAGGAAATAGATTGTTGATCTAGTGTAAATTGACGATTTTGAAGTGAATTCAGAAATTATAGAAGTTAACCACCTTGTAAGATGGTTGATTTATGGGAAATTTGGGGTAAGAGATAAGCTAGAGACATGATAAATAAACATGTAAAATTCTGCCCTTAAGGTTTTCGTTGAAATGCCTCAAAGAAGGCTCGAAACTAGAATTTTGTAGTTAAAACACCTAGTTGTGATGTTTCGACTATTATGCAAAAAGTGATTAAAGAGAGTTCTAAATGTGTTAAACGCGATTAGAACCTTGGTTAAAACGGAGGTCTAAAGATAACGCCTACCGAGTAGTTAATGAGTGCTAAAACTAGTTGACAACTCGAAAATGCAAATTAGTATACTAATGGGCATTTGACTATTAAAAAGGTCAAACTGACCTATAATACGATAAATAGCAATTTTGATATGAAATGCATAAGGTGGAATAATCGTATTAGAGTATGATTAAACTAACCACCTTGAAAACGATGATGATAGTTTGACGCGTCACAAGCTAGGTGGAAGCTTGGAGTGAAAGCGGGTCAAACAAGTTAAGCATGGAAGAAAAGCGTAGCTCGGATGCAAGGTAAGTGAAACTTACATAATTGTGTAGATTACTTGTTCATTCTATACGTTATAGATGCAATAATGCTAATATTGAAAATATGGATTTCCGACGTGATTGATACGAGTCGGAACATATAAAGATGTTAAAAACCATGTTTATGGCAAAAAGGGGATTCGGTAATGAAATCCGGGACGGGATGGATGTATGAATTAGAAGTCAAAAACCATGTTTTTGATTTAATAGGCAACGTTGGGCATATAGGCCGAACGGGTCAAATGGTGGTGATAACACTATTTGACAATATCGACTAATGCGATTGTCAAGTCTTGTGTTAACAGGAGCGATTAGCGATTCAGTTAATTTCGCCCACACTAAGTGTGATGATAAAAGCAAGGTATAAATTGGGTCTATATGTTGACCCTAGCCAGGTACGCATGCATACGATTATAGTTAACATACAAACTTGGTCAATTAGGTAGTGAAAGCCCCTCGTAGTAAATGAGGGGCTAATGTCGACTAAAATGCCCTTGAAGGGTAAATTGAGCAAACAACTTATAAAGGTTGTTTAGGAACTTATCTTACGATCTTGTAACCTTTAGACGCGCATGAAAGTTGTAGACATAAACTTTCAAGAGTTAAATGCTTAAATTGTGTGTTGCCGCAAAATAACACATCCGTAGGATTAAAATCGGAATAAATAGTCCATTTCGTTAAATCCACCACATTCATAGTTGTGGTGGAAGACTAGCTAATAACAAATTGGTGGAACTATGAGGTACATGAGAAATGAGCACCGTTCGTGCTAAAATGGTCGTAAGTACCCTTAACGGGTCAAAATAAGATTTTAAACGAAAACGGGTAAATAATTGTGTAGAAACCCGTGTTCAGTACTTAATATGATTGACAATATTAGAAATTAAGGGTTCATGATGAATGGAGGTCAAACAAACATGTTTGTTTGATAATCACATAGTCGGGTCGAAAATTGTTGAAAAGATAATAAGCCGAAGGCTTAAAAGTCTCAATTTTATTTAATCCGGATGTCAGATCTTAACTCCATATAATGGAGAATTAAATTACAAACATGTAGGAAGAAACGGTAGGTCAAACGGATAAGCGGTTTGAAAGATACGAAGGATTCCGTGTCAAATTACGGCAAAATGGAAAGGCTGAACCCAGTGTCCACCGTAAATTACGGTCCCACCGTAATTTACGGTGGAGATGATTTGTTTACGGTGAAGGTCTACTGTTTTACGGTAGAAAAGCTTGAACCCAGGTGCCACCGTAAATTACGGTCCCACCGTAATTTACGGTGGAGATATATTTTATATATTTTGTTTTTTTCATTTGAAAATCAATTGTTTCCCGGACATCGTTCGGACATGATTTAAACCCCGTATGACTAAAGCATTTCATGTTTATGAAATGTAGGTACACCTTGGATGCCGGAAGACGATCAAGCCCAGCGAAGAACCGAACACGATAATGATACACGCTTCCGCATTTTGCTACGTTGTAATTTTTAAACAACGAATTCAATCACGTTATGTAGAATAACTTATGATTTATTAAAAGTTTTAATAACCCCGTATTTCCAAATGTTTATGTAATCTTGATTACATGATTGTTTAACGTAAAATTTACGTTAAACCTTGAAATAAAAGACCGGGTGTTACAGACGACTTTTACGTTACTGTTTTGTTTGATTCAGGTGCGGATAGCAGTTATATGTCATTGAAAGTTAGTCAAATGCTCAAACGTACACCCACACTTCTGAACACTAAGCATGTTGTAGAGTTAGCTAACGGTAAAAGTCTAGAGGCCACACACATAGTTCAGGGTTGTAATCTTATCCTCGCTGGTCAGACTTTCTCGATCGATCTCATTCCCATAGCTTTGGGTAGTTTCGACATCGTCATTGGTATGGATTGGTTATCCCAACAGCAAGCAGAGATCTTATGCAAGGAGAAGATTGTCCGTATTCCCCGTTCTGGTAAAGAACCTCTCGAAGTTCAAGGCGACAAGAGTGGTGCCGTAGTTGGCATCATCTCCTTCCTGAAGGCCTAGAAGTGTTTACGAAAGGGCCACACTGCCATTTTGGCACTTGTTACAGACGCAACAACGAAAGAGAGGAGATTGGAGGACGTTCCAGTAGTACGCGACTTTCCTCAAGTGTTTCCAGAGGAATTACCTGGGCTACCGCCTCATCGCCAGGTCAAATTCCAGATTGAACTAGCTCCAGGAGCAGCACCCATAGCTCGCGCACCGTATCGCTTAGCTCCAACTGAGCTGGAGGAACTGTCTAAGCAACTGCAAGAACTCTTGGATAAGGGTTTTATTCATCCTAGCTCTTCGCCTTGGGGAGCTCCAGTATTATTCGTGAAAAAAAAGGACGGTACCTTCAGGATGTGCATTGATTATCGCGAGCTCAACAAGGTGACAGTGAAGAATCGCTATCCTCTTCCACGTATTGATGATTTGTTCGATCAGTTGCAAGGATCGAGCTACTACTCAAAGATAGATCTGAGGTCAGGCTGTCACACCCCCAAAATCCACCTGCGGAGTATCACCGGTTGGGAGCGTGACTGACCAGGATCAAGCCACCAATCATATAGAACAATATATATATAGTAAGAGTAATTGCCATTAAACCAAACCAAATCCATATGAAAGGTGTTCCAAAAACATAAGTAAGTTATCATTGTTTAGCGGAAGCGTATGAATAAAACCCATCATAATGAAGTATCAAATGTCATAAGTGTTTAACAAACTATCACGATCCAAGCCCACAACGACCAGCTTCTCCCTGTGCAAGCTCCATGTACCTAACGACCTGCAAGGCATGCAGCAACGAGTCAACAACTAGTTGAGCGAGTTCACAGTAAACAGTTCAATAATAGTATAGTGTGAGTAGTAGTATGTTCGTTCGTTATGTCATGTATCGTATTAGTTTCCATCGCGGCCTCCCAGGCAGGTATGCGAAGATATTAGGGGATGTTCATCCCGAGTATTCTAGACTAGGTTTATCTGTATCGCGGCCTACCAGGCTGGTGTGCGAAGATTAGTAAATTTCAGTTCGCGACCTTCCAAAGGCAGGTGTGCGAAGTCAGTCATAATATCGCGGCCAACCCTTGGCAGGTGTGCGAAGATCAGTTCAATAAGTGTTACTAGTCTAGTCGTATTCTTATCGTTAGGTTCTGTCAACTGAGTATGTACAATAAAGTAATCCAATCCCATTCCCACCCTGGGAACCCCATGCCTTGGCTGTGTGAACTCACCTTGGTTTTGTCACACCCCAACCAATGGCGGAAACATCGGGATGAGACGAAGTGTGAAGATTGCTCGAGACATCATAACGCTATTTGTGACAATAATTTAATAATCCAAATTTCATTTCCAAAATAAATTGTCAAAACATTACAAGAAAAGCAAATAACAACATTGTTCGACATAACATAAACAAAATTGATACAACACTTTAAACCTAAAAGTCTAAGTGAGTATCTAGGCATCTTTGCTATCCGTTTTCATTTCATCATCATCAACCTGTAACATGTTTAAAAATACAATTCAATGCAAAAGCAAAGGCGAGTATACAAGTTTGGTACGTACATAGCATAAGATAAAAAGTGTGAACAATTCCTCATGGCAAGCATATGATTCAAGATAAACATTAAATATGGCATGTGTCTAACATATCAAACCAAGAAAACGCAATATGCTCAAGACATAACCTCAAGTTTACGGGCGGGTCGTTAATCCTATAGCGCTACATATGTCAAGGTTTGGCTCGTACGAAGTTAATGATAAGTTCAACACATAAGAATAACCCAAGTTTAAAGTATCAAGCCATCACGTATACAAGCATGTTATAGGAACGTTCATGTGTTTAACAAAAGGTTCGTGTGTAAGTTTTCAATAGGTAAACATGTTACACCCCAAAAGTGGTAAAAGTAAAAAAGGGGGGAAATACGAGTATACTCACGGTTTGCAAGTCTTTAGCTTGAGGTCCGAGAGTAAGTTGGTGGTTTAGCTAGTTGGAGCACCTTGTTCCTCTACACAAAGAAACAAAGTGTATGAGTTTGGGGGATTCGGAAGATTCGGAATTTAAGTAACATGAAAATGTAATAGAATATAATATCAAAGTATTCATCTTCCCTTCAACACTTGCATGACACTTGGTAACCACAAGGGTCTTAGTGATTTCATGAGTTGAACACTCATAAGAATCATGACAAGGTTTTAGGTCCTTAGATGATTGTCAAAGATGTGTATGTACATATATATTATTTAACTTGTAGGATATATATATTTTAAGTATTCAAGTAAGAGGTAGAAGATTTATTCTTCATTTAGGTACCTCAAGATGTGTCATAGATGTCACGTATGGGGTAGGAAGACAAGCTTCCATTTAGGTACCCCTTTGATGTTCACCACTACACTTGATGTAAAAACAACCAAGGAGGGTCATGAACTAAGGTTATAACAAGTACATTAAGTAAACTAACTATTAGAAATCATCAAACCATGTGAGGATTTTATGTTTGGAACAACCCAAGTTGTTCCATAATCACTCATGTATCAAAGCTTAAGTTTGACATGCTTTGTGGGTTAAAACCCTAAATAAAACACCAAGTTTATGAGGTTTAATCCTCTGATTTTTAAGTGTCTCAACCTTGTTTTTAAGCCTAACCAACCACAAAAGTGTTGTAAGCATTAGGACATAGGAATGAGATGAGTAAACTCAAGTTTGATAAGGAATAACAAGTTGTTGAAAAATAAAATATAAAACAGAAAGTTTTGGTCCCTTTTAAGGCAAATCCAAGCATGATTCTTCCAAGGAAAAACCAAGGATTCAAACCTAAGGACATAATGAAGCATTAGGAAGAAGAACCAAGTGATTTGGTTAAGAAATGAGTGAGTTACACTCACTTTAGTAAAGATACAAGAAGCTGTCCAAACTCATATTTTCTGCAGATTTGAGAGTGTTTTAGTGAAGATTAGAGAGTTGTGAAAGTGTCAAATGGGTTGGAGAAGGTGGGTATTTATAATTAGGGAGTTAGAAGGTGATTGGAGGTGATTAGAGGTGGATTAAAGGTGATTGGGTGAATTGGATTAATGGGATTTCGTGCATGCAGCTCAAGGAAACACACATTCTGCCGAAACAAGGGCGTCGCGTGACGTCTAGGACACTCGCGTCACGCGGCGGGTAGGGGTCTCCCAACTTTCGTTTTGTTACACTTTAGTCCCTGAAGTTTGTATTTGATCCTTTTAGGTACAATCTTGAGAGTTTAGGGACTTGTTTTGACATAAAAGCATAGTATAAGATGTAATCAAGCACGATAATCATAACCGAAGTATAATATTAAGCGTATAAGTTTCATAATCAAGTATTGTTTACGTTCAAAATACGTTTAATGCACAAGTTTCATGTATTTACAAGTTTAGTACATAGTTTCCAAGAATCACGAATAAGTATCAATCGTTCCACAAAGTTGAATGTATGAGCATATATATAGTGTGTATAACATATTTGTATTCAGAATACGAGTTTCATTAATGATCCATGTCCCGGTTTGATAATGGTTACAATGAAAGGAGCGATTACAAGAATACAAGGTTTCCAAAAATAGAAATACGAACAAAACTTTCTAAAAATGGAAAGTACAAAAGAGCCGGGCGTTACAGTCTCCCCTCCTTTAGGAAATTTCGTCCCGAAATTTAGGAAGACTCAGGGAAAAGATGAGGATACTTAGTCTTCATTTCGCTCTCGAGCTCCCAAGTAAATTCAGCGCCACGTTTTCCTTCCCATCGAACTTTGACAATAGGAATTCGACTGCGCCTCAATTGCTTGGTTCCTTGGTCCATGATTTCGACCGGTTTTTCCACGAAGTGAAGTGTCTCGTTGACTTGCAGGTCTTCGAGAGGAACATGGAGTCCTTCGTCAGCTAGGCATTTCTTTAAGTTGGACACATGGAAGACAGGGTGTACATTGCTGAGTCCTTCAGGCAGCTCCAGTTTATACGCAACCTTGCCAATCCTTTCGAGGATTTTGAAAGGACCAACGTAGCGAGGTGCGAGCTTCCCTTTCTTGCCAAATCGAACCACGCCTTTCCAAGGGGATACCTTGAGAAGCACGTTGTCACCTGTCTCGAATTCCATAGGTTTGCGTCCTTTGTCAGCGTAACTCTTCTGTCGGTTCCTGGCTTTCAATAAGTTGTCTCGAACTTGTAAAATCTTGTCCGTAGCCTCTTGTATAAGCTCGGGACCGGTAATTTGGGCTTGACCAATCTCGTGCCAAGAAATAGGCGAACGGCACTTGCGACCATACAATGCTTCGAAAGGAGCCATTTGGATACTCGTGTGATAGCTGTTATTGTACGAGAATTCGGCCAAGGGCAAGTATGAATCCCAGTTGCCACCAAAATCTATTACGCATGAACGAAGCATATCCTCTAAGGTTTGGATAGTACGCTCGGTTTGACCGTCAGTGTAACAACTATCACTAAAATCCATAATTAGGATGATAATTAGCTATTAAGGAAACCCTAATTAAGACACCCAAGTGATTCTACACAAACCCTAAAATTTTCAGAATTTTCAGAATCAGGATCAGGGCCCCTAAAACTCAGGGGGGGCAAAACCCTAGTTACGATTATCCTCATAACTATCTGTCAAATTCGAAATTTACGAAACTGTTGACACAGCAAGCCTACCTGCACGAAGGGCTACCCTATGAAAATAGGGTGGTCACTCGCGTAGCGCGACGGCTAAGGGGGTACCCCTCGCGCTACGCGACGGTGTCAAATTTCATGTATAAATAGAGGAGTCTGGGACTTGAAATTGGGCACTTGAACGACGTCCAAACTCACTGTGTACGTCAAATTAGAGCAAAAACAGTACAATTAACACACACGGGTCTCGAATTGCTGCCGCAATCAGGGTAATAACTCGATCGCTATTACGATTCAACGTCCGATCGATTATAACTTTCCAACGATAATCCAGGTGCTGCTCAATTGAGCTTGTACTTTGATTGTTCATCGTGATTTCGACTTGAATATCTGAGTGCTGTTCGAATTCGGACTATGCTCTGTTATTCGTTGTGAATCCGATTGAATTATCGAGTATTGCACTGATTAATCGTTGTGAAGGTTTAATCTCGTGAATTGACGTAATTGCTGTATTAGTTACTAACCTGTGTGTGTGCATCATGTTAAATTAGGTTTAATCAAGGCTAATCAGTAGGCTTATATCTATTGCTCGTTTATCTGCAATGTGAGTCATTCCTCTTTTATAAACTCTTTTCTCACAATTTGTGAGCCAACTGTTTTACAATACTCCAAATTATTTTCAAAGTGTTATAATTACAGGGATTAAGTCGTGGTTATCTTAACCGCTGGTTAGTGGGGTATTGTGCACATTACTAATTTCTCACGGTTAGGCAATAAGCCCTAACATGGGTTAGGCTAATAAGACCTAACAGTGACAAAACGTCACTAATTGGGTGACTGGACCCAATAGTGGTATGACCATCGTCACACGGGTGGCAAGACCAGATATTAATTAAGATACTGCCATAGTAATCGCTCTTATGCTGTAATTTATAACTATGTGTCATTTTTATCAAAATGAATGATTCACTCAGTATTTCCCCGCTGACAAAACCTTTTTACAACATGTTTCAGGTGACCTATTAAATTAAGTACACGTGCTACGGAGCACTATCAAGCTTGAAGTGGTGGCTCAAATGAAATAAATAAACATGTTTGTAAAATAATGAAATTATGATATTTACGGGGTTTATCCTAAATGTAAATAAATAATACTCGGGCAAAATTTTCTAAGTTTAAAACGATCCTGTTAAGACTTCCGCTATAAAAATAAATACCACGGGATTTTCTGTCCCGCGGCTCCCGGAACGGGTCAAACCGGGTCGGGGGCCGTGACAGAAAAAGGTGGTATCAGAGCCAATAATTAAAATGAGCCACTAATCAAGCCACTGATTTAAGCCTATTAAGTATTTAGAAAATACTTAATTTTATTAAATTGCTATTTTGTGATTATGTGCTTTATTATCTGATTAATTGCATATAGTATGGAACAGATTTTATATGTTTAGCAATTAATAAATAAATTAGACTAAAATTTTAGTGCCTTTACAAGTCTAGAAGTCTTATTCAGTATATATAAATTTATAAACTTAGGATACTTTAAAATTCTAATTGCTCTGGTAGTTAAACACATATTTCTATCAAAATTTGTTATAAATTTTGACATAATAATTGTGTGTATTATGCAAAAACAGCATGAGTGATTTGTCTGATGCCCTTCAGAAGTTAAATCTCTATCCAGTAAGAACAGAGGTTTCCAGAGATTTTAATAGGTATATACCAGATAAGGAGGAACCTATAGAATTTAATGTTTTACCTATCGAGCCTAAGAAACCGGAAATCGAAGAAAGTTCTAGGCAAATTAAGGGGTTACCATCTCAAGAAGAATTAGATCTTACAATAACAGACTATAGTATTATCAAGACTATTAATGAAAAACAACTATCAATGAACTTAGAACCAGCTATTCCAAACCTTTCAGTACACTCGCAACCTTTCGAAATAGACGAATGGTTGACTCATGAAATGCAGTTACAGAACAATCCCTATAAACTTTTTCCTCATTTCCAACTGAAACCTTTACCAAATCCACCTAAGAGTAACAAGAATACAGTTAGACTCCGTCAGTTCAACCAAGAATTAATAAATATTGGGAATAGGATCCAAGAGATTGGAAAACAAATCCCCTGGAAATACGATCCAAGGAAATAACGTTACTAGATTATTATTTAACAAAAGGATCGGGAATTTATGAAATTGCGATTATGTAATAGTAATAGTAAAATTTGCATGTGTAAAATAGAAAATAAAATAGTTATATATAGAAGCATGATCTAATAAAAATCTTAGAACATTTACAAATCTAGGTTCGTTTACGTGATTATGTGCAATTAAGTAACATTGGATTATTTCTTATATACTAATTAATTATCTATAAATTAGTTGTCCAATGGAAAACGCTAATAATGAACCAGTTAACGAGAATAATCAATCCGAGCAACAATCAGGGGGTCAATATATGACTAGGCAGGATATAGAAAATATCGTTGCTCAAAGGATAGCCAATACTATTCCAACAATGATTGCTCAGGGGATAGCCAACGCTATTCCAGCAATTGTCACTGCTGTTAAAAATCCTGTAGAACCACAGCAAATTATTCCTAGCAAACGTATTTCTGAAGATAATTTCAGTAATAGCGTAAACGGAGGCAATGATCATGTTAATCATGATAAAGAACCGCGACAAGCTCCGCTCCCTAAGAAAAGGAAAGCTGCAACACCTGGTTGTACTTATAAGGAGTTTCTTGCCTGTAAACCCGTAGAGTTCGCAGGCAATGAAGGGGCAACTGCGGCACTGCGTTGGTTAGAGAAAACCGAGGCAGTGATCAGAATAAGTAAATGTGTTGAGGAAGATAAGGTTATGTACGCTTCGCACCTTTTCAAGGAAGAAGCATTAGAATGGTGGAATACAGTGTTACAAGCCAAAGGAAGTGACGTAGCCTATGCCATGGGGTGGGAAGAATTTAAGCAAATAATAGAAAGAAAATTTTGTCCTGAGTATGAAAAAGAGCAGATGGCGAATAAGTTTTTAAGTCACCGAATGGTAGATGTAGATTGCCGAGGGTATACTTCAAAATTCTTTGAATATGCCAGAATTGTACCTACTCTGGCTTCGCCAGAACCAGTACTTATCTCTCGCTATATCTGGGGTTTGATTAGTGAGATTCGTGACATTGTCAAAGCTGCGAGACCCCGCACGATTGACGATGCGGTAGAATTAGCTAACACTCTAACTGACGGAGTGGTACGCACACGGGAAGAAAATAGGAGGAAGGATTTAGCCCAGAAAATTTCCCAAGAATTTCATATAGGTAATAGTAACAATTTTAAGAAAAGAGAAAACGGGCGATTTTCCACTATTCCATTTTGCGATATCTGCAAAGGAAAGCATTTTGGAAAATGCAAAGGATGCTGCAATTTTTGCAAAATTCCAGGACATCGAGAAGAGGATTGCAGGAAAAAGAAGGCAATCACTTGCTACAATTGCGGAGAACCCGGACACTTCAGAACAAGCTGCCCGAAATTAGGCAATTCAGCAAACGAAAAGACGAAACCTGCAGAAGGGACTACCAAGAAAAACGCAAGAGCTTTTCAATTAACTACTCAGGAAGCTGAACTCATTCCTGACATCATAGTTGGTACGAGTATTATTTGACTCTGGTACAAACCAAGGTTTTATAAATACTTCATTCGGTCAAACTCCTAACCTATCATTAATCAAACTTAGGCAAATCTTTACAATCAAAATAGGCAAAAAGGAAATAAATTATGTAAGGTCACATGATGAATCATGAAGGTATTCACTTAGATCCTGCTAAGATAGCAGCAAATCACTAAAATGGAAGATTTCGCAAATCCTTAAATGGAAATTAGGAATCTTGTAAATTTAGCCAGATACTATAGGCAGTTTATTAAGGATTCTCTTAGATAGATATATCCTTAACTAAGCTAAAACAGTTAATTCTAAATAAGAACTTAAACAAAAAGAAGCCTCTAGCATAAATTAACGAAAAATTCCAATCCTAGCCTTACCAGAAGGAACAGAAGATTTTAAGGGTATACGGTGATGCTTCAAAACTAGAAATTGGGTGTATGGTAATGCAACACAAAAAGGTAATTGTGTATGCATCAAGGCAATAGGAATTCGACTGCGCCTCAATTGCTTGGTTCCTTGGTCCATGATTTCGACCGGTTTTTCCACGAAGTGAAGTGTCTCGTTGACTTGCAGGTCTTCGAGAGGAACATGGAGTCCTTCGTCAGCTAGGCATTTCTTTAAGTTGGACACATGGAAGACAGGGTGTACATTGCTGAGTCCTTCAGGCAGCTCCAGTTTATACGCAACCTTGCCAATCCTTTCGAGGATTTTGAAAGGACCAACGTAGCGAGGTGCGAGCTTCCCTTTCTTGCCAAATCGAACCACGCCTTTCCAAGGGGATACCTTGAGAAGCACGTTGTCACCTGTCTCGAATTCCATAGGTTTGCGTCCTTTGTCAGCGTAACTCTTCTGTCGGTTCCTGGCTTTCAATAAGTTGTCTCGAACCTGTAAAATCTTGTCCGTAGCCTCTTGTATAAGCTCGGGACCGGTAATTTGGGCTTGACCAATCTCGTGCCAAGAAATAGGCGAACGGCACTTGCGACCATACAATGCTTCGAAAGGAGCCATTTGGATACTCGTGTGATAGCTGTTATTGTACGAGAATTCGGCCAAGGGCAAGTATGAATCCCAGTTGCCACCAAAATCTATTACGCATGAACGAAGCATATCCTCTAAGGTTTGGATAGTACGCTCGGTTTGACCGTCAGTGTAACAACTATCACTAAAATCCATAATTAGGATGATAATTAGCTATTAAGGAAACCCTAATTAAGACACCCAAGTGATTCTACACAAACCCTAAAATTTTCAGAATTTTCAGAATCAGGATCAGGGCCCCTAAAACTCAGGGGGGGCAAAACCCTAGTTACGATTATCCTCATAACTATCTGTCAAATTCGAAATTTACGAAACTGTTGACACAGCAAGCCTACCTGCACGAAGGGCTACCCTATGAAAATAGGGTGGTCACTCGCGTAGCGCGACGGCTAAGGGGGTACCCCTCGCGCTACGCGACGGTGTCAAATTTCATGTATAAATAGAGGAGTCTGGGACTTGAAATTGGGCACTTGAACGACGTCCAAACTCACTGTGTACGTCAAATTAGAGCAAAAACAGTACAATTAACACACACGGGTCTCGAATTGCTGCCGCAATCAGGGTAATAACTCGATCGCTATTACGATTCAACGTCCGATCGATTATAACTTTCCAACGATAATCCAGGTGCTGCTCAATTGAGCTTGTACTTTGATTGTTCATCGTGATTTCGACTTGAATATCTGAGTGCTGTTCGAATTCGGACTATGCTCTGTTATTCGTTGTGAATCCGATTGAATTATCGAGTATTGCACTGATTAATCGTTGTGAAGGTTTAATCTCGTGAATTGACGTAATTGCTGTATTAGTTACTAACCTGTGTGTGTGCATCATGTTAAATTAGGTTTAATCAAGGCTAATCAGTAGGCTTATATCTATTGCTCGTTTATCTGCAATGTGAGTCATTCCTCTTTTATAAACTCTTTTCTCACAATTTGTGAGCCAACTGTTTTACAATACTCCAAATTATTTTCAAAGTGTTATAATTACAGGGATTAAGTCGTGGTTATCTTAACCGCTGGTTAGTGGGGTATTGTGCACATTACTAATTTCTCACGGTTAGGCAATAAGCCCTAACATGGGTTAGGCTAATAAGACCTAACAGTGACAAAACGTCACTAATTGGGTGACTGGACCCAATAGTGGTATGACCATCGTCACACGGGTGGCAAGACCAGATATTAATTAAGATACTGCCATAGTAATCGCTCTTATGCTGTAATTTATAACTATGTGTCATTTTTATCAAAATGAATGATTCACTCAGTATTTCCCCGCTGACAAAACCTTTTTACAACATGTTTCAGGTGACCTATTAAATTAAGTACACGTGCTACGGAGCACTATCAAGCTTGAAGTGGTGGCTCAAATGAAATAAATAAACATGTTTGTAAAATAATGAAATTATGATATTTACGGGGTTTATCCTAAATGTAAATAAATAATACTCGGGCAAAATTTTCTAAGTTTAAAACAATCCTGTTAAGACTTCCGCTATAAAAATAAATACCACGGGATTTTCTGTCCCGCGGCTCCCGGAACGGGTCAAACCGGGTCGGGGGCCGTGACAGTCAGTCTGAGGATGGAAGGCGGTGCTAAGGTTAAGCTTAGTACCCATAGCAGATTGAAAAGTTTCCCAAAGACGAGACGTAAAACGAGCATCACGATCAGAAATGATATCAATGGGCGTCCCGTGACGACAGATGATTTCCTTCATGTAGACCTTAGCCAATTTCTCGACTTTGAAGTCTTCACGAATGGGGAGGAAGTGAGCTGATTTGGTCAATCGGTCAACGACGACCCATATGCTGTCATGACCAGCTGTAGTGCGAGGAAGCTTAGTGATGAAATCCATGGCAGTGCTCTCCCACTTCCAAACGGGAATTATTGGTTGTTCGAGCAAGCCAGAGGGACGTTGATGTTCGGCTTTTACTTTGGAACACGTAAGACATTTAGAAACGAAGGTGGCTATATCCTTCTTCATTCCAGGCCACCAATAGGAAGTACGCATATCATGGTACATCTTATCGGCACCAGGGTGAATAGAATATTTCGTGTTATGGGCCTCCTTCATCAAGAAATTGCGAAGATCGTCACGATTGGGAATCCAGATGCGATTGAGATAGTATAGAATACCATCGGGTTTGGACACGAGACTATTCTCCGCACCACATTGCATCTCGTTGTAGAGGTTACCCTCATTAACGGATGTATACTGGGCGTTACGTATGCGATTTTGAAGATCGTGGACGAGTTGGAAACAACGGATACTTTGGACGTGAGTTTTACGACTAAGGGCGTCGGCTACTACATTCGCCTTACCCGGGTGGTATTTGATTTCGCAATCATAGTCGTTTAACAATTCCACCCAACGACGTTGACGCATGTTTAGTTCCTTTTGATTGAAGATGTGTTGAAGGCTCTTATGGTCGGTGAAGACTACACATTTAGTACCATAAAGGTAGTGTCGCCAAATCTTCAATGCAAAAACGACCGCACCAAGTTCAAGGTCGTGAGTAGTATAGTTTTTCTCATGAATTTTGAGTTGCCTCGATGCGTAAGCGATAACTTTGTCACGTTGCATAAGGACACAACCAAGACCAAGGTTTGAAGCGTCGCAATACACAACGAAATCATCGTTACCATCAGGAAGCGTTAGGATAGGAGCATTGCAAAGCATGTCCTTGAGCGTTTGAAAAGACTCCTCTTGTTCGGGACCCCAAACAAAAGGTCTCTCTTTTTGAGTCAAGGAGGTCAAAGGAACAGCGATTTTCGAAAAGTTGGAGATGAAACGACGATAGTAACCAGCAAGACCAAGAAACGAACGGATTTCGGACGGAAATTTAGGTGCGACCCAATTTTTCACAGCTTCGATTTTTGCGGGATCAACGTGAATACCAAGTTTGTTGACAGTGTGACCAAGGAATTGAACCTCTTGTAACCAAAATTCACACTTGGAGAATTTGGCATATAAGTGTTCAGTACGAAGGAGTTCAAGAATAAGGCGCAAGTGTTGCTCATGCTCTGCTTGCGTCTTGGAATAGATGAGGATATCGTCGATGAAGGCGATCACAAAACGGTCCAAGTATGCTTTGCACACGCGGTTCATTAAGTCCATAAAGACAGCAGGTGCGTTGGTCAAACCAAAGGGCATGACCACGAACTCATAATGACCATAACGCGTACGAAAGGCGGTTTTAGGCACATCTTCTTCGAGTACTCGAAGTTGATGATACCCAGAACGAAGATCGATTTTTGAAAAGCAGGTTGCGCCTTGCAATTGATCGAAGAGGTCATCAATGCGAGGAAGAGGGTATCGATTCTTGATAGTAAGCTTGTTGAGCTCACGATAGTCAATACACATACGAAAGGATCCATCTTTCTTCTTGACGAACAACACGGGAGCGCCCCAAGGAGAAGTACTAGGGCGTATGAAGCCTTTGTTAAGAAGCTCTTGAAGTTGACTCGAGAGCTCTTGCATCTCAGAGGGTGCTAAACGATAGGGGGACTTAGCGCCAGGCGTAGCGCCAGGCACTAAATCGATGCGAAAATCGACAGAACGAGCAGGAGGAGGACCAGGAAGGTCTTCGGGAAATACATCCGGAAAGTCACGTACAACAGGAACGTCACTTATGCTTGGGCCTTTATCCTTCTTTTCCACGATGTGGGCGAGAAAGGCGAAGGTACCCTTGCGTAAGCACTTGTTTGCCTTGATACATGACATAAGCTTAAGGCCTTGAGAAGGCTTTTCACCATAGACGTGTAGAGAATCACCATTTGGAAGAGGCAAGCGAATAAACTTCTCAGAACAGACAACTTCAGCACGAACTCGCCTAAGCCAGTCCATACCTACTATGACGTCGAAACTACCCATTTGCATAGGTATGAGATCGATTGAGAACGTATGATCGTTAAGGATTAGAGAACAATTGGAGAGAACAGAATTGGCATTCACGGTTTTACCATTAGCAACTTCGACAGCGAAAGATTTTGGCAACTTAGAGCGTTTACACTTGAGAAAAGACTCGAATTCTAACGACACAAAACTTTTATCGGCACCAGTATCAAATAGGCATGAAGCATAGACATGGTTAATGAGAAACGTACCAGTGATGACGTCGTTTGCATTTTGAGCCTGAGCTGTGGTGAGAAGGAAAGCTCGACCCCTAGCGGGTTCTTGAACCTGTTGTTGTTGTTGGGGTTGTGGCTGTGGTTGTTGCTGTCGAGGTTGTTGTGGTTGATATCGTTGAGGACACACATTGGCCATGTGGTTGGTATCACCACACGTGAAGCATGCTCGCACAGGAGCGACTTGATTTGGAGCCAAAAGAGCTTGGTTTTGGTAGGCCTGTGGGGGGATACGACAGTATGGCGAGAGATGCCCATATCGGCCACACTTGTCACACTTTCGACAATGAGCGTTTAGGGGGTGATGATATCGGCATTTGTCGCACTTTGGGTGCGTTCCAGTATAAACCTTGCGCTCACCATTGAAAGCAGGCACAGTTTGAAGGGGTTGTGGGTTTGGCGGAGTGACGACCGCGCAGTTTTGGCTTGAAGCCTTCCGCTTCTTGCCTTGGTTTCTCTTAGATTGCTGGGAGGGTTTAGACTCATTAGGAGAGTCAATGGTGACTTGGTGCGCATTCTTTGTTGAAACCTTGTCAAAGGTTCCATGAAGAACACAATTGTTGTTAAGTTCGGTAGCTATGCGGTACGCGTCTTCAATGGTTTGAGGGTTGGCAGATGCAAGATGGTTTGTTAAGGAAGGTGTAACACAACGAATGAACTTGGCCACGGTTTTGGGGGCGGTTTCTACTTGACCAGGGCATAGAACACTAAGCTGTTTGAAGCGTGTAATCAAACCATCCATGTCACTCCCGTTTTGCGTGAGGTTCCAGAATTCATTTTCCAACTTTTGGAGTTCGTGAGGGGGACAAAAGTGATCCTTCATAAGTTGTTTGAGATCGTCCCACGGCATAGCGTGTGCGACCTCGTTTCCTCTCTTGTTACGCTCAGTTGTCCACCACTCAAGTGCCTTTTCACGAAACACACCGGTTGCATTCAATGTTCTCAACTCGTCAGGGCAACCACTTTGTAAGAAGGTAAGCTCGATGGAGTCAAACCAATTCATCATGGCGGTAGCGCCATTCTTGCCGGTAAATTCTAAGGGTTTGCAAGCCATGAATTGCTTGAATTGGAAGGTGGCTTTGGGTTTGTCGGCCTTGGAGTCGACCGAACCATGTGGTGAATCGGTTTGGATCTTGCTAACAATATCGGGTAAGACCTTAGCAAATTGTTTGGCCATAAACTTCATACAATCCTTTTGGGACATGGCGGAGGAGGTCGAACCCTTCTTAGACTTGAGTCTCTTGGATGAACTAGAAGACATCTAAAAGATTTGAAAGAGAAGGGAAAGGATGAGACTTTGATCATTAATTGAAAACAAGGTTTGTGTATGCAAAGCAAGTAGATGTTCAAGTACCAAGTAAAGTTCACATAAAGCATAAGTTTCCAACACACATTCAACATGTATAGCACATAAGTTGCGAATAGGAAAATATAAATTTAGTTGGTTCATGAGAATTATTATTGTTTGTGATTGCGATAATGTGCGACATGATTAAAACGACATTTCGAAATGAATGAACGTTCAAGTATAAAATCACATATAAATTGAGATACATAAAAGAGAGGCTCAATAAAACGTAGGAGTGTTCCGGGTAGAGGAACGTCGACAATTCCAAAGTGGGTCGAAAGTCCTTTCGATTTAGAGATATTGTGCTTTGGCCTATAAGTAAGATACTCTCGTCGAGAAGCGATTAACGGTATCTTACCCTTCCGGTTACTACACATCTCTAAATGATTGGAACATTCGGGACTTTGGCGAGAATAAAAATCAAGGAATGGGACTTAATCGACAAGATGCGGGTTTCACCCCTAACTTGACGATTTCGTACCCTAAATGTGGTTGGTACTTGTCGGCCAAAATAAAATTTTGACACTTTGACAAGGGTCCACTAGAGTTGAAATGGAAATTACCATTAAGTTGTGGATGTCACTCCTAGCTTAATGGTGAAATTTCGTGCAAAAATAGATTAAAGGTAGAGTGAGAGTCGTTTACCAAATTGTGGGTTTCACGCCTATTTTGGTAAAGTTGTCTCGTTGATGTTACAAGAGTATAAAATAGCATAAGTGTATTCGTGTTAGCCTTAGGAAAGGCGCATAAGTTTAATAACAAGAATTGTAGCTAGGAAGCATGTAAGATAGAGCACAAATGTTTTAAACAACAAATAAGAGACAAAGTTCCTAAAACTATAGACTAGGGCAAAAGCATGCCAATTTTCCTAATTCCCTATAGTTATGGCTCTGATACCAATCTGTCACACCCCAACCAATGGCGGAAACATCGGGATGAGACGAAGTGTGAAGATTGCTCGAGACATCATAACGCTATTTGTGACAATAATTTAATAATCCAAATTTCATTTCCAAAATAAATTGTCAAAACATTACAAGAAAAGCAAATAACAACATTGTTCGACATAACATAAACAAAATTGATACAACACTTTAAACCTAAACGTCTAAGTGAGTATCTAGGCATCTTTGCTATCCGTTTTCATTTCATCATCATCAACCTGTAACATGTTTAAAAATACAATTCAATGCAAAAGCAAAGGCGAGTATACAAGTTTGGTACGTACATAGCATAAGATAAAAAGTGTGAACAATTCCTCATGGCAAGCATATGATTCAAGAAAAACATTAAATATGGCATGTGTCTAACATATCAAACCAAGAAAACGCAATATGCTCAAGACATAACCTCAAGTTTACGGGCGGGTCGTTAATCCTATAGCGCTACATATGTCAAGGTTTGGCTCGTACGAAGTTAATGATAAGTTCAACACATAAGAATAACCCAAGTTTAAAGTATCAAGCCATCACGTATACAAGCATGTTATAGGAACGTTCATGTGTTTAACAAAAGGTTCGTGTGTAAGTTTTCAATAGGTAAACATGTTACACCCCAAAAGTGGTAAAAGTAAAAAAGGGGGGAAATACGAGTATACTCACGGTTTGCAAGTCTTTAGCTTGAGGTCCGAGAGTAAGTTGGTGGTTTAGCTAGTTGGAGCACCTTGTTCCTCTACACAAAGAAACAAAGTGTATGAGTTTGGGGGATTCGGAAGATTCGGAATTTAAGTAACATGAAAATGTAATAGAATATAATATCAAAGTATTCATCTTCCCTTCAACACTTGCATGACACTTGGTAACCACAAGGGTCTTAGTGATTTCATGAGTTGAACACTCATAAGAATCATGACAAGGTTTTAGGTCCTTAGATGATTGTCAAAGATGTGTATGTACGTATATATTATTTAACTTGTAGGATATATATATTTTAAGTATTCAAGTAAGAGGTAGAAGATTTATTCTTCATTTAGGTACCTCAAGATGTGTCATAGATGTCACGTATGGGGTAGGAAGACAAGCTTCCATTTAGGTACCCCTTTGATGTTCACCACTACACTTGATGTAAAAACAACCAAGGAGGGTCATGAACTAAGGTTATAACAAGTACATTAAGTAAACTAACTATTAGAAATCATCAAACCATGTGAGGATTTTATGTTTGGAACAACCCAAGTTGTTCCATAATCACTCATGTATCAAAGCTTAAGTTTGACATGCTTTGTGGGTTAAAACCCTAAATAAAACACCAAGTTTATGAGGTTTAATCCTCTGATTTTTAAGTGTCTCAACCTTGTTTTTAAGCCTAACCAACCACAAAAGTGTTGTAAGCATTAGGACATAGGAATGAGATGAGTAAACTCAAGTTTGATAAGGAATAACAAGTTGTTGAAAAATAAAATATAAAACAGAAAGTTTTGGTCCCTTTTAAGGCAAATCCAAGCATGATTCTTCCAAGGAAAAACCAAGGATTCAAACCTAAGGACATAATGAAGCATTAGGAAGAAGAACCAAGTGATTTGGTTAAGAAATGAGTGAGTTACACTCACTTTAGTAAAGATACAAGAAGCTGTCCAAACTCAGATTTTCTGCAGATTTGAGAGTGTTTTAGGGAAGATTAGAGAGTTGTGAAAGTGTCAAATGGGTTGGAGAAGGTGGGTATTTATAATTAGGGAGTTAGAAGGTGATTGGAGGTGATTAGAGGTGGATTAAAGGTGATTGGGTGAATTGGATTAATGGGATTTCGTGCATGCAGCTCAAGGAAACACACATTCTGCCGAAACAAGGGCGTCGCGTGACGTCTAGGACCCTCGCGTCACGCGGCAGGTAGGGGTCTCCCAACTTTCGTTTTGTTACACTTTAGTCCCTGAAGTTTGTATTTGATCCTTTTAGGTACAATCTTGAGAGTTTAGGGACTTGTTTTGACATAAAAGCATAGTATAAGATGTAATCAAGCACGATAATCATAACCGAAGTATAATATTAAGCGTATAAGTTTCATAATCAAGTATTGTTTACGTTCAAAATACGTTTAATGCACAAGTTTCATGTATTTACAAGTTTAGTACATAGTTTCCAAGAATCACGAATAAGTATCAATCGTTCCACAAAGTTGAATGTATGAGCATATATATAGTGTGTATAACATATTTGTATTCAGAATACGAGTTTCATTAATGATCCATGTCCCGGTTTGATAATGGTTACAATGAAAGGAGCGATTACAAGAATACAAGGTTTCCAAAAATAGAAATACGAACAAAACTTTCTAAAAATGGAAAGTACAAAAGAGCCGGGCGTTACAGGTTTGCTCGGTATGTTATTGCTTCTAGGGTTAATTTGGGTTTAAGTCCGTTGCACACGATCTAAGGTACATTGCACATAAATCCACTGTGAGTACTTTACTTTCAATTATGTTTACAACTCTTTGGTGTTCACATAGTATCATACGGTAATGTATCGCACAGAAACATGTAGTATCATTCATTAACACTTAGCATCATATCAGACAGTATCGCATAAGCGTATATAGTAGTGACAGTAGCATGTAGTAGTATATTATAAAGTGCAGCACATATAGTAGTGACGGTAGCATCCACTTACTCATTCATGTCTCATCAATAGCTCAGGTCATGCTTATCAACACAGAACACAGACCATATATGTATGCATTACAGAATTCGGACAACAACATAATCACAAATTTGCACCATTCCTTTACATAAAGGTCGGCCATGAATATACAAACAAAGGTCGGACATGTTAGCATTGTAATAAAGATCGGACAATGAAGTGGGGACCAAACTTGGACCAAGAGGGTTTTAGGGTTGAAAGTCGGACATGGGGGGTGGGCTGCCCCCTTTCAAAACTCGGACTCCCCTAGCTCATATAAAAGTCGGACAACACTTGTCAAAGAACTCGGACCTGGTACATCTTGTGAAACTCGGACCTTAATAAAGGTCGGACCAAGTGTGTGGTCACAAAACTCGGACCCTATGAAGTTAATGAAAAGTCGGACCTTAGTTGATAAAGAACTCGGACATCATGGGTGTATACATATAAAACTCGGACACACACCATGTGTTAATGGTCGGACCATAAGGGTCATGAAACTCGGACCCCTATGCTTTGATGCTTTAAAATTCAGACACACACTCACTTATAAAAGTTCAGACTTCCCTTGTCTAACCAAAAGGTCGGACTTCACATTGTATTAAAACTCGGGCAACAAGTATCACCTAAAAGTCGGACTAGTAACATTTACATATAATTCAGGCATAACATACATAAAGTTCTGACTTTAATTTCCTTAACAAAGTTCGGAGTTCATTGTGTTATACTAAAACTCAGACTATTTCATTCAATGGTCGGACTAACATATCAAATCAAACTCAGACAATCACAATCGCAATTGGAACAGTTACGCCCACGCATTCAACAGTTACGTTCTTATAGTTCATATGATCTAGAAACCCTAATTCATGTATACAGAGTGTAGATTTCATAAGCAATCGATTAACGATTACAACAATCATTCGGTGAACAATCTTATTGCCATACAACTAATCATTCATCATATCACAATAATCAACATCAATTGAAAACACAGAACCATCATATGATAACCTAGGGTTTTCAAGAATTACAAGAATCATGCATTGTTAACAATCCAACAATCAATAAACAATGATTACACAATTACCTTGAATGGTTCTAGAGAAATAGAGAAATCGAAAGTGATGAATGCCTTGTGCCAATGATGGTGGTGATGATGATTGCTAGGAGATTAGAGAATTGCAAGTACGTGTTTTGTTTTGTGTGCCAATGATTAGTGAAAAGGGATTAGGGTTAAGTATCTCTAGGATTTCACTAATTACCCTCTACCTCCCTAAGTATCATATTTTACACATGTACACCATCTCATAACCATTTCATAGTTTCACCACCAAGTTCATATATTTACCAAGTCTTTCACAATTAACAAACAACCATGCACAATCACACAATACGACTTATTGCATCAAAACGTATATAATTCCATAGCAATTAATTGTGCAATTAATCAACTAAACAATACAAGAACGTGCAATAAATACGAAATAGAAATCTTGGAAATTCGAGTTGTCACATTATCCCCAACTTAAAAGAAATTTCGTCCCGAAATTTGGTACGCACTCACTGATGAAGCTAGGTAAGCTGTATTGTTCACTGGTTTTCCTGGGGTGTCACACAGGCTACCATCAGCTGAGAGTCCGGGATGAGGACGTCTCCAAAACAACATTCAGAACTCGCTACGTCCACTACGAGTTTCTTGTCATGCCATTCGGGCTAACGAACGCACCGGCAGTCTTCATGGATCTTATGAACAGGGTGTGCAAACCTTACCTGGACAAGTTTGTGATTGTCTTCATCGACGACATCCTGATCTACTCCATGAGTCAGGAGGAACACAAGCAGCATTTGCGACTTATTTTGAAGCTCCTTCGAACAGAACAGTTGTACGCCAAGTTTTCAAAATGCGACTTCTGGCTTCGTGAAGTCCACTTTCTAGGCCACGTGGTAAACAAGGACGGGATTCATGTGTATCCATCCAAGGTAGACTCGATCAGGAACTGGCCTGCACCGCGTACACCAACGGAAATACGCCAATTTTTGGGTTTGGCGGGTTATTACAGACGGTTCATTAAAGACTTCTCAAAGATTGCACAGCCGCTTACTCTACTGACACAGAAAGGTGTCACTTATCGCTGGGGTAATGCACAGGAAACAGCTTTTCAGCACTTAAAGGATAGACTATGCAGCGCAACTATTCTTTCATTGCCAGAGGGCACGGACGATTTCATGGTTTATTGCGACGCATCCATTCAGGGTCTTGGATGTGTGTTAATGCAGCGTGACAAGGTCATTGCTTACGCTTCGTGCCAACTTAAGGTCCATGAACGAAACTATACTACGCACGATTTAGATCTGGGAGCTGTTGTTTTCGCGCTTAAGATATGGCGACATTACCTGTACGGTACCAAGTGCACCATCTACACCGATCACAGGAGTCTCGAGCATATCTTCAAGCAGAAGGAATTGAACATGCGTCAACGTCGATGGGTTGAGCTGCTTAATGATTACGAATGGGCCGTCAAGTACCATCCGGGCAAAGCCAATGTTGTGGCTGACGCCCTCAGTCGAAAGGATACTACGCCTAGGCGCGTACGAGCACTACAACTTACTATTCAGTCTGGTCTTCCTGCTCAGATACGAGATGCTCAGGTAGAAGCATTGAAACCAGAAAACGTCAGGGCTGAAGCCTTACGTGGCTCAAGGCAACGATTAGAACAGAAGGAAGACGTCGCCTATTACGTAACAGGACGCATTTGGGTCCCACTATATGGCAACTTACGCGAGCTAGTAATGGATGAAGCACATAAGTCTCGCTACTCGGTACATTGACGGGTAGTCCGTAGGACAACCCTTAAAAGGCTTAATACAATGCATATTCTACACTTTATTCGGTTAATTGCTTGAACTAGATAACCACTTTATCTTGGATTGTGCAGGTGTTAAAACTACCAAAATGTATCTTTTAGGAGGTATGAGGGAATGCTAGAAGCTGCTAGAGTTAAAGAGCAAAAGAAGTGAAGTTTGGATGAAGAACAAGGAAGGAAATTAAGCTCAGGACCGTAAGCTACGGTTCCTGGCCGTAGCTTACGGCCTCCCTTTCATCCAAAATGTTCCACCGTAGGACAGGAGCAACTTGCCGTAAAAGAACACTGACTGCCGTAAGCTACGGTGGTCTGCCGTAGCTTATGGCTCCTAGCTGACTTGTTGACCTGCTGCCTGCCGTAAGCTACGGCTGGAGCCGTAGCTTACGGCTCCGACTGATCCAAACTTGTAACATCCGCATTTATTGGCCATTTTATGGAGATTTATGATGCCTAATCATGCAATTTCGGTTACTACTTGGCTAGAACGAGTTGGGAAGTAGATAAAGAGCATTTGGGAGTAAAGAACATCATCTTGGAACTATCTTTTCACTAAATTCTTGTCTAGTTTTTGTTGGTGAACAATATTTTCCATTTCTTGCATTATGTTAGTTAAAGCCATGAGTGGCTAGATATTTGGGTGATTATCTTGTGTTGAAGGTTTGAGTAAGACTATGTGTTTTCATTTCATATTTCTAGAATAACAATTGCTTTTTATTTGAATTGATTGTTATGGTGTATGATTGATTGTTAGTAACTTGTTGATTCTTATGTTGAACTAATTAGAAACCATACGTTCTTGGTGCCGTTGGCAATCGGGATATCATGGGTATAGTTAGGTTTGGGTAAGGGTTGATTGATCATCGGGTGATAACCTCACGTTCTCGGAATCTGAGTACTTAGTCCCCTTTCATCACTGCAATTGATTATACATGAACTATGTCTATGTAGTTCTTTCTAGTGAAATATTAACACAGACGTCGAACCAAACCGGAAACGCAAGATAGTCATTTGTCTCTCAACTGTTTACAATCCAAATTTTCATTTTGCAAATTAGTTAATTAATCTTAGTTTTTAAAACCAATCAAATCAAACCAACTCTTGAATTTTATTCTTCTTGCAATTAGTTTAATTTAGTTAACTTAGAGAAGCACTTCAAATAGCACATTTTCCACAAACTCCCTGTGTTCGATACCCACTTGCCACTATTTACATAGTTGTTCTTGGGATTAAATTTGCGTGACCACGACATCACGTCAAATTTTGGCGCCGTTGCCGGGGAGTAGTGCGCAACGTGTGTTATTTTTGTTCTTGTTTTGAGTTTGTTATTTTTCTGGTTTACGCTGGGTGTGTTAGTGTGCAGGTATTGACAGGTGCATGCGTACTAGGAGCTCTCACAAGCTATCACCATTGGCGTTTGATCCGGAAATCGAGCGAACTTTGCGAGCAAACAGAATTTTGTTAAGGGAAAATACAATCAGCAGTTCACCAACAACACCAATTACACCGATTACACCACTTCGATACATGGATCCACCACCACCACCACCCACTACGGGTGAATCCACCTCATCATTTATACCAACATCCACTCAACCCTCACCAAATACCACCATTCCACCAAATACTACCGAACCCACCATACTTCAAAATGTCACACCAACCAACACCACACAGCCCATTACTACACAAGAAGAACCAACCGTCACATTTAACCCTTCCACTACTATACCACCATTATCCCATTTTTTCCCGGGTGCGGGTCCGTCATATTCAAGCCATACCATAGCACCAATTTCGTCCATTGTCCATGCTACACCGTTTCGACCATCAAATCAATCGGGTTTCCAATACTCGAATCTTCCATTTGGGCAATCGTCGGGAATTCGAGGAGATGGGTATGATGAAGGTTATGAGGAGTTTGAAGGTTTTGATGAAGATGGGTACGGTTATGGGGGTGATGGAGAGCAAGGGGAATATGGTTATATGCAAGGCCAAGTGCAAGTGATTCCAAATGTTGGTGGGGTGCAACAACAACAACTCATACCTCAACATATTAGGCCAAGGCCACAAGGGCCGCAATTGCAACGTCCGGTTCCTTTGCAACAAGTTCGACCACAACATGTGCAACCGCCATTCCAAAGGCCAATTCAACACCCACCGGTGCCACAACAACAAGTTCAACAACCAAATGCACCACAAGGGCCTATACAAAGACCAATGGGTCAAGTTCGTCCACGAGGTCGGTTTGGTGTACCAAGGAGGCATCTTAGAGAAAATGCGAGGGGTATTGAAGCGCATTTTAGGCCGGTGATAACGCACAATCCTTCACCGGTGGTTATTCCTCATAACAACCAAGGGAGAACTTTTGAAGTAAGAACCAATTCTTTACAAAGTTTGCCGAAATACAAGGGGCTAGCAACGGAGGAGCCTTATTTCCATTTGGAGGCATATGACTCAATTTGCAATACTCTTGGGAGTCAAGGTTTTTCGGCCGATGATATCAAGTTGGTATTATTTCAATTTTCTTTGGAGGACAAGGCAAAGAAGTGGTTCTACACTTTGCCTTCGGCATCTATTTATACTTGGGCGGAAATGCAACAAATTTTCCTAGACGAGTTTTATACCGCCCAAAAGACCAATGATGCTAGGAAGGGGTTGAGGAGTTTCCAACAACAACAAGGCGAAATGTTCCATGAAGCCTTCGAGCGTTTTAGTATGATGATCAAAAATTGTCCTCATCGTGGGATTGAACTTTGGGAGTTGATGAATGCCTTCCACGAGGGGTTGTGTGCCGAGGATGCACGTGATCTAATGTCCATCACAAATGGGACTTTTGGCACAAATTATGAAGATGAGGATTGGGAGTTCTTGGAACAAATGGCCATTACCTCAAAGAGGAAAGCCCAAGCATCAAGGAGAGCACGACCGGCTGTCACGAGATCGCAAGTTCATGCAGTTGATGATGGTAATGTTCAAACTACTAATCAAATTTATGATGTTTGTACTATTTGCAATGAAATAGGTCATGCGGCTGAAAATTGCCAAGGAGGTGATGGGCAATATGAAGAGGTTCATGCTGTGCAAGGTCAAGGAGGGGGTGGTAGAAACTATAATATGAATTCTAACACTTACCACCCCGGGTTGAGAAACCACCCAAACTTTCGGTATCGGAACCCTTCAAATCAAGCTAACCCGAATTTCCAAGGAAACCAAGGATTTCAAAGGCAATATCAAACGGGTCAAAGCTCTTCGGGTGGAAATGAAGTAATGGAGATGTTGAAGGCGATGCAAGTTGAAATGCAACGAATGAATCAACGTGATGAGGTTCGGATGCAAAAGGACGAGGCCCGGGATAAAGCGATTCAAACTTTGACCACCCAAATGGGTCAACTTGCAAATGAAGTGGCGATATTGAAGAAAGCAAAAGGTCAATTACCAAGTGACACGGTGGTAAATCCCAAGAACACAAAGAGCATTAACATCAATGTGGTAAGCACCGTTCCAAATGCTAAATTTAATGAAACATTGCTAACTTCTTCGTGTCAAGTGAATGCAGGTTTGGAAAAAGATGCCGAAGTCGAGAATGATAAAGAATATGGAGTGCCAATCGTGCCTATCCGCGTGGGAAAATTAAAAATCCCTCACGCATTGTTGGACTACGGGGCAAGCATGAGTGTGCTACCAAGCGATCTATACGATATGTACGACTTTGGTCCGCTTGAAGATATAGACACTATGGTGAGCTTGGCGGATGAAAGTTGGAGGCGTCCACGGGGAATGGTTAGGAATGTTAAGATTCAGTTGGGAGAGTTTGAATACCCGGTGGATTTCCTAGTTTTGGACTATGCTTCTACCAACATGGCATCACAACAAAGGGTAATTTTAGGTCGACCGTTTCTATACACGGCAAATGCTCAAATTAATTGTAGAGACGAGATTATTACCATGACCGAAAAGGGCCGTAAGTTGTCTTTTGATGTTCAAACTAGAGTGATTAGTTATGAGTCCATTGAGGGGAAGGGTGGTGAGTCTAGTGATTGTATGAAAAATGTGTTTCAAAGAATGAGAAAAAAGCACCCAACGGACCGTGAAGAAACACATATGGGGTCAAGCAAGAGCGTATTTGATTACCCACCGAGTCAAAACAAGATGGATGCATGTTGCTCAATGGCACAAGGAAGTGATGGAAGTGACAGGAACCGGTTCTTTGAGCCACCATAAATGGGGTTGGCACGCCTGAAAACTTAGCGCTGATCGGGAGGCAACCCGAGGTTTTTCATTGATCTTGTTATTTCTTTAGTTTTCTATGTTTCAGGGCCATGGCAACACTCAAGTGTGGGGAAGATGTGCGGAGATTGGTGTGAAGGTAGTGAGAGGAAGTCAGATTTTCTACAACATTTGTTATATCAAACTTCACCAGGTCGATGTACTCTTTCTTTAGTCTTGTTGTGTTCTTTAGCTTTGAAATATTGATAGTTAGTTGTTTGCTTTAGTTTATGGTTGGGAGGTAGGGTAGTGTTTTGATGTTGATGTATTTGTTGGGTTGTGAAAGTTGGTGGTGTTTTTAGAAATAAATAAATAAATAAAAAAATAAAAAAAAAATTTGGGGTTCAATATGCAAAGCAAATGTGGGTGTTCTTGTTGAAAGCGATCTTTCCCTCAAAACCATACATTGGGACAATGTATCCCAAGTGTGGGGATGGGGGAAATTTTTGAGAAATTCAAAAATTTTTGCAAATCCAAGCGAAAAGTGTAAAAATTTGAAAACTTGATATTGTACCATTTAACACACCGACACCTGTTCTTAGTTTTTTCTTGGTGAGAATTGAACCACATATGAGAGTTAATTCTTTGCTTGAGTGGCGGTGTGTGTAGTGTGTAAATAGAACTTGTGTGTGAATACTTGTAAATCCTAGAGTTAGCATGCTTTTGGAAATGATAAGGGATTTTTAGGAAGCCTCGTCTAGATGTGTGAGAGTGCGGGATTGGTGGGTTGGACCTCATACGTTACATATATGAGCTTGGTATTGTGAGGGGTGGGGGTTTGGTCTTTAGAAAGCTATGTTTGATCCTTAAGCCATTCGATTGAAGCCCAAAGCCTACTTCCCATATAAACTATACCCTATTGAGATGACCCGGTTTAGGAATTTAGCTTGTGATTGTGATATCTTTGTATATATGAGTCTTATGTGATTAAAAAAAAACAGAGAAAAATATGAGAAAAATACAAAAAGAAGTCATTAGTTGCAAGAGTAGTGTAGAAGTTTATGATGTTTTGTACATAGTCGTTTGCTTTGTTTAGTAGTGGAAATAAAACCGGGTCAAATCAATTAGCCTTCTAATATGTATTCCACCATTTCCTACCTTTGCACCTAGCCCCATAACAACCCGTAAGTTCCTTTGATTCAAAAGCATGTTAAATATTGGTTAGGAGGAAACTTGATTTTCATACAAGCTTATTGTCGCACACACACACATATACGCATTGTGTGGTTTAGCATAATTTGCTAATTTTTCTTGACACCGAGAGTTTTTGTGAGGGGTGTGTTTTGTGGTATGATAAAAAGTTAGTAAAAGGACGACACTTTAGTTTGGTTCGCACGATTGGTCGCTTATGGTTAAAAATAGTTTGTGAAGTGGTTGCTTGGGACAAGCAACGGGTAAGTGTGGGGATGTGACGGGTAGTCCGTAGGACAACCCTTAAAAGGCTTAATACAATGCATATTCTACACTTTATTCGGTTAATTGCTTGAACTAGATAACCACTTTATCTTGGATTGTGCAGGTGTTAAAACTACCAAAATGTATCTTTTAGGAGGTATGAGGGAATGCTAGAAGCTGCTAGAGTTAAAGAGCAAAAGAAGTGAAGTTTGGATGAAGAACAAGGAAGGAAATTAAGCTCAGGACCGTAAGCTACGGTTCCTGGCCGTAGCTTACGGCCTCCCTTTCATCCAAAATGTTCCACCGTAGGACAGGAGCAACTTGCCGTAAAAGAACACTGACTGCCGTAAGCTACGGTGGTCTGCCGTAGCTTACGGCTCCTAGCTGACTTGTTGACCTGCTGCCTGCCGTAAGCTACGGCTGGAGCCGTAGCTTACGGCTCCGACTGATCCAAACTTGTAACATCCGCATTTATTGGCCATTTTATGGAGATTTATGATGCCTAACCATGCAATTTCGGTTACTACTTGGCTAGAACGAGTTGGGAAGTAGATAAAGAGCATTTGGGAGTAAAGAACATCATCTTGGAACTATCTTTTCACTAAATTCTTGTCTAGTTTTTGTTGGTGAACAATATTTTCCATTTCTTGCATTATGTTAGTTAAAGCCATGAGTGGCTAGATATTTGGGTGATTATCTTGTGTTGAAGGTTTGAGTAAGACTATGTGTTTTCATTTCATATTTCTAGAATAACAATTGCTTTTTATTTGAATTGATTGTTATGGTGTATGATTGATTGTTAGTAACTTGTTGATTCTTATGTTGAACTAATTAGAAACCATACGTTCTTGGTGCCGTTGGCAATCGGGATATCATGGGTATAGTTAGGTTTGGGTAAGGGTTGATTGATCATCGGGTGATAACCTCACGTTCTCGGAATCTGAGTACTTAGTCCCCTTTCATCACTGCAATTGATTATACATGAACTATGTCTATGTAGTTCCTTCTAGTGAAATATTAACACAGACGTCGAACCAAACCGGAAACGCAAGATAGTCATTTGTCTCTCAACTGTTTACAATCCAAATTTTCATTTTGCAAATTAGTTAATTAATCTTAGTTTTTAAAACCAATCAAATCAAACCAACTCTTGAATTTTATTCTTCTTGCAATTAGTTTAATTTAGTTAACTTAGAGAAGCACTTCAAATAGCACATTTTCCACAAACTCCCTGTGTTCGATTCCCACTTGCCACTATTTACATAGTTGTTCTTGGGATTAAATTTGCGTGACCACGACATCACATCATACATCTAGGTTCGGATAAAATGTACCACGATCTCAGAACTACGTATTGGTGGCCTAGCATGAAAGCTCACATAGCAACATACGTTAGCAAGTGCTTGACTTGTGCGAGAGTCAAGTCGGAATGCCAGAAACCATCAGGCCTACTTCAACAACCCAAGATACCACAATGGAAATGGGAGGAAATTTCCATGGATTTTGTTACTGGCCTACCTAGATCTCAACGTGGGAACGATACCATTTGGGTGATCGTGGATCGGCTCACAAAGTCTGCACATTTCCTGGCTATTAAGGAAACGGATAAGTTCTCCACTCTAGCAGACGTATATCTTAAGGAAGTTGTCTCAAGGCACGGAGTGCCGACCTCTATTATCTCTGATCGAGATGCATGATTTACTTCAGAACTGTGGCAAGCAATGCACAAATCTTTTGGCTCTCGATTAGACATGAGCACAGCTTACCACCCTCAGACGGATGGGCAGTCTGAGCGCACTATCCAGACTCTAGAAGACATGCTTCGGGCGTGTGTTATTGATTTCGGCAGCAGCTGGGAAAAGCATCTCCCGTTAGTGGAGTTCTCGTACAATAACAATTACCATACCAGCATCCAAGCCGCTCCATTCGAGGCATTGTACGGACGTAGATGCCGGTCACCTCTCTGTTGGGCAGAGGTGGGGGATAGTCAAATCACAGGTCCAGAACTTGTAGTTGATGCTACTGAACGGATTGCACAGATACGGCAACGTATGGCGGCGGTTCGTGACCGTCAGAAAAGCTACGGTGATAAGCGCAGGAAACCACTCGAGTACCAAGTTGGGGATCGAGTGCTACTCAAAGTCTCACCCTGGAAAGGTGTGGTTCGTTTTAGCAAACGGGGTAAACTTAATCCACGGTATGTCGGACCGTTCGAAATCATAGAAAGGATAGGCAAAGTGGCCTACAAACTGAACCTACCAGCAGAACTCGGTGCAGTTCACAATGTTTTCCACGTGTCTAATCTGAAGAAGTGTCTGTCAGATGAGACCCTCATAGTTCCTTTGAAAGAGCTCACTATCGACGAACAGTTGCGATTCGTCGAGGAACCAGTCGAAATCACGGACCGGGATGTTAAGGTCCTCAAGCACACTAGAATACCTCTTGTTCGAGTTCGTTGGAACTCCCGTCGTGGCCCAGAGTTCACCTGGGAACGCGAAGATCAGATGAAACAAAAGTATCCCCAATTGTTCGCGAACAGTACAACCACTACTGAGGCTGAAGCTACTGCGGAATTTCGGGACGAAATTCCAAACCAACGGGGGGAGGATGTGACACCTCAGGAAAACCAGGAAAACCATGCAACTTAACTAGCTTCCTCAGTGAGTACGTACCAAATTTCGGGACGAAATTTCTTTCAACTTGGGGATGATGTGACAACTCGTATCCCAGAACCTATCTTTGTGCTCATCGAAACTTGTATGAGCATTACGTGCCTAGTTGATGTGTATGATTGCATTGAATGTTATGGGTTTTATTATGTTACCTGTGTTATCATGTATGGGCCGCACACTTTATTTCTGGCCACACACCTTTCTCTCGGCCCAACTCCACTCGCAAACCACTTGGCCGACTCGAGACCAAGGGCAGCCCGTTGATGGGTTCGGCCCACTTCTCTTGTGCACGTTCATTAACACATTTAGGGGTTTTGATTTTCATAATTTACAAAACACCAACACACACAAACCCTAAAGCTCTCTCCTTCCCTCTTTCACTCGACGGCAGCCGCCTCTCGTTCGAACCTCTTGCATCGGTCTAACCAACTCATTCGATCTCACGGTTAGTGTTCCATTGATTATTTAGTTTTCCATGTTACGTGATGTTGTGATGTTGCTAGGGTTCATGCTAGTAGAGCTATTCATGATATAGTGCTTGTAAATCTGGAACATGTGTTTGATTTCAAGGTGGATATATGTCATGAAACTGTTAGGGTTGGCTTTGATTAGTTTGATTCGGGATTGGTAAACAATAGGTTGCATGATAGTCTTTGAACTCATTAATCATATGATTCGATTGTATGTCCCTTATGATATTGATTAATTGTTCTTGAATTGATGATGATTACGATGATATGAATGTGTTTGAATGCTGAATAATTGTTGATTTGATCTAAGTTGAAACTGCCAAACTTGTTAGCAAAGGATACGGAAATTATGGACTGCAAATATGGAAGTTTGTTACATCTTCTAGTCTCGACACGGGTTGCGAATCGAGAACCCATGGTCTCAACTCGAGACCACCCCACTCCAGCACAAACAACAAGACTCGAGACCTCGGTTGCGAGTCTTGTTGCGACTCGAGACCTGACTCGAGATCACACAGTCTCGAGTGATAAAAGCATAAGCCGAGACCTCCTCAGTTGCGACTCGAGAACTCGTAGGCTACAACTCGAGACAGCACAGTCTCAACTCGGGATCTCTAGTCTCGACTTGAGACCATATACACGTGCACACTGTTTTGGACTTGCACACTATTACGAGCCCAACTATTTGGGCCGCACACTTGGACTTCGTTTATTTACGTGACTGTACTATTGAACTCGTACTGTGGTTGAACTGCCATGATTATACGTGTATGCCATGATCAATACTTGTATGCAACTAGATGGAATATGTGTAGAAAACATACGTGCACTACTTGAATACGAACCTGACTTGTATGGTAACCATGGTAGGACGTGGTTGACCACCAAATAGCTTGATTGACTTTTCTGTGTATCTGCCGAGCAAACCAAGGTGAGTTCACACTCTTACCATGGCATGGTATTCCCGGTGGGTAGGGAATGGGATTGAAGGAATGGGATTGAACAATTACTTGTACTTACACTGTTACTAGACTATATACCATCGTCCTCGGATGCGAAGGACCCATACGTAAAAACTACGTATACTTGTACTTATCACTGTCCTCAGGTTGCGAAGGACACTTACGTAAAACCACGTAAACTTATATTCACTAATGCCTCGGGTTGTGACAGGCACCTACGTAAAACCTACGTAAACCCCGCGTACCACTGTCCTCGGTTCGAGAAGGAGGCTTGCGTAAAACCTACGTAAACCTTGTACGTACTACTGTTCTCGGGTTAAGAAAAACACTTATGGTTACCTCTAGTCTAGTACACACACACATGGGAAGCCCCCACTAAATGAACATACAATTGACTTAGTTACTAACGCATGGTGATGCAACGGACCTACTGTTACGAACTTGCTTACTGTGAACTCGCTCAACTAGTGGTTGACTTTCTGTTACATGCCTTGCAGGACCATAGGTACTCATGGAGCTTGCACGGGAAGCGCGGTCGTTGTGGGCACAGATTGTGGATATTATGATAAACACTTTTATGACATTTCAACTTAATACTTATGTTGGGTTTTTACATTATTGCTTCCGCTACACATTTGACTATGGTTGGTTTTGAAAACACCTTTCGTATTGATGAATGAATTTTTACCATTTACTTATATGTTCAATATGATTGGTGGCTTGATCCTGGTCATGTCACGCCTCCATGCGGTGGTATTCCGCGTGTGGATTTTGGGGGTGTGACACGTGATATCAACTTTCGTATCGACCTCATTCCTGGAGCCAACTCTGTTGCCAAAGCTACTTACCGACTCGCACTGTCCGAAATGCGTGAACCCTCGAGTCAGCTTCAGGAATTACTTGAGAAAGGCTTCATTCGCTCGAGCACCTCTCCTTGGGGTGCGCCAGTCCTTTTCGTCAAAAAGAACGATGGGTCGTTTCGGATGTGCATCGACTATCGGGAATTGAATAAGTTAACCATCATGAACCGCTATCCCTTACCCCAAATTGATGACCTGTTTGATCAGCTGCAAGGTGCTACGTGTTTCTCGAAGATCGATCTACGCTCAGGCTATCACCAGCTACGCATTCAAGAGGGGGATATACCCAAAACCGCGTTTCGCACCCGTTATGGTCATTATGAATTCGTTGTTATGTCTTTCGGTCTAACCAACGCAACCGCGGTCTTCATGGATCTGATGAATCGAGTGTGTAAACCATATCTCGACCGTTTCATCATCGTGTTCATCGACGATGTCTTGACCTATTCCAAGTCGAAGGCCGAACACGCGCAACATCTACGTTTGGTTCTCGAGCTACTCCTGGGGAATCAACTCTATGCCAAATTCTCCAAGTGAGAATTCTGGCTAGAGGAGGTTCATTTTCTGGGTCACATTGTCAATAGTCAAGGTATTCATGTCGACCCCGCGAAGATTGAAGCAGTTAAGAGTTGGATTACGCCGAAGAACCCGTCTGAGGTCCGTTCTTTTCTCGGAATAGCGGGCTATTATCAACGATTCATCGAAGGATTCTCAAAGGTCGTTGTGCCGCTTACCGCTCTCACGCATAAAGACAAGCCTTTTGTTTGGGGACCTGAACAAGAGTCGACCTTCCAAACCCTCAAGCACATGCTTTGCAATGCTTATATTCTCAAGTTGCCCGACGGAAACGATCACTTCATTGTCTATTGTGATGCTTCCAACCTTGGTTTTGGTTGTGTTCTGATGCAGCTGGACAAGGTTATAGCTTACGCGTCTCGTCAGCTCAAAATCCACGAGAAGAACTATACAACCCATGATCTCGAGGTAGGCGCGGTTGTTTTTGCATTAAAGATTTGGCGACACTACCTGTATGGTACCAAGTGTACGATCTTCACCGATCATAGGAGCCTACAACATATCTTTGATCAGAAAGAACTTAATATGCGTCAACGCTGATGGGTAGAACTTCTCAATGATTACGACTGTGAGATTTGTTATCACCCAGGCAAAGCAAATGTCGTTGCCGACGCTCTCATCCGCGAAGCCCAGCATGCATGTTTTAATGAATGCACTTTGAAGAAGGAGAGAATATATCACGATGGAGCTCAGCTTGTGAATAAGTCAAATGGGATATTCCACTTCCTGGACCGAATCTGGATCCCTAAATGGACCAATTTGCGACAGATATTAATGGACGAAGCCCACAAATCTCGGTATTCTATTCATACAGGTGCCGATAAAATGTACCAGGATCTTCGCTACAAGTACTGGTGGCCGGGCATGAAAAGGGATATTGCTCTCTACGTTGGGAAGTGCCTGACTTGTGCAAAGGTCATTGCTGAACACCAAAGACCCTCTGGGTTACTCGAACAACCGCCGATCCCTATGTGGAAGTGGGAGAGTATAGCTATGGACTTCATAACAAAGCTTCCGCACACGTCATCAGGTCACGACAGCATCTGGGTTGTCGTTGACCATTTGACAAAATCTGCTCACTTTTTGCCAATACGAGAAGACTACAAGGTAGAACGATTAGCCCGAATCTACACCAACGAGATCATTTGTAATCATGGGACGCCTCACGACATCATCTCTGACCGTGACGCTCGGTTTAACTCGCAACTGTGGGAAACATTTCAAGCAGCTCTCGGTACTACGCTTAATCTAAGTACCGCATTCCATCCTCAAACCGACGGCCAGACTGAAAGAACGATCCGTACTCTTGAAGACATGCTCCGTTCGTGTGTCATAGACTTCGGTGATAATTGGGACACTTACCGGCCGTTAGTCGAATTCTTGTATAACAACAGTTATCATTCCAGCATCTAAATGGCACCATTCGAGGCTTTATAAGGAAGAAGATGTCGATCGCCTATTGTATGGCACGAGATTGGTCACTCGCAACTAACCGGTCCCGAGCTGTTGCAAGAAACGGCTGACAAAGTCCTCCAGATTCGAGACAACTTGTTGAAAGCTCAAAGTCGACAGAAAAGTTACGCCGATAGACGATGCAAGCCCCTTGAATTTAGCGTTGGTGACTACGTACTCCTAAAGGTATCACCTTGGAAGGGTGTGGTCTGATTCGGTAAGAAAGGGAAACTAGCGCCTCGATATGTTGGACCTTTTAAGATTCTGGAAAGGATCGAAAAAGTCGCCTACAGACTCGAACTACCGGAGGAACTTAGTAATGTCCACCCGACTTTCCATGTGTCAAACCTCCGAAAGTGCCTAGCTGAGCATGATTTAAATTTTTGGCAAGATTCTGGAAAGGATCGAAAAAGTCGCCTACAAATGGGAACGAAACTCTTCATTAGCACCGCCTACCATCCTCAGACGGATGGGCAGAGTGAAAGAACAATACAGACGCTAGAGGATATGTTACGAGCATGTATCATCGACTTCGGTGGAAGTTGGGATGTTTATATACCTTTGGCCGAATTTTCGTATAACAATAGTTACCATTCAAGTATCGGCATAGCACCTTTCGAGATGCTATATAGTAGAAAATGCAGAACCCCGGTGTGTTGGGGTGAAGTGGTTCTGCGTCAATTGGCACATAAAGACATAGTTCAGGCCACTAATGAGAAAATTGAAGTGGTGCGAGCCCATTTGAAAGCAGCCCAAGATAGGCAAAAGTCTTATGCCGACAAAAGACGAAGACCGATTGAATATCAGATAGGCGACATGGTTATGTTAAAGGTTTCCCCATGGAAGGGCGTTATCAGATTCAGAAAAAGGGGGAAACTAAGCCCGAGGTTTATCGGGCCATTTAAAATCATCGAACGGGTTGGCAAGGTGGCTTATCGCCTCGAGCTACTGGAAGAGTTGAGTGGAATACATGGCACGTTCCACGTGTCTCAGTTGCGAAAATGTTTAGCGGAGGAAACATCTTATATCCATTACGATGATATCGAGGTGGATAATAGCCTGAATTATGCGGTAAGGCAATTAGAGATCCTAGATTGAAAGGTTAAGCACTTGCGAAATAAGAGAATTGATCAAGTTAAGATTAAATGGGAGCATAGGAACGGTTCGGATACTACATGGGAGTCTGAAGAGGAGATGCGACGTCTCTACCCTACACTATTCGGTACGTACTCTGGTTTCGGGGACGAAACCCTTTTTAAGGGGGGTGGACTTGTAACACCCCGAAAATACAAATTCTTATATTACAAATATGTTGTAAATAAATAAGTGAAACAAACTAACTGGGAATGACACTAACCTAGTTAGATGATGACTTATGAGTAGTTAAGGAGTTAAAACAAAATAAAAACGAAAGTTGAGGGGCCAAAAGTGTTTAATTTGAAATTAATATTGATAAAACAAAAAAAATTAAAACTCAAACACACTTGTGTGTGCTGAGATCGAACCAGACAAGAGGGGGGCGACCAGGGTTTTTCAAAACCCTAACTTCCACAAAACTCATAAATTGAAGGTTCAAATCTGATCCAAAACGAAATCCGAGATAAGATTAGTGATCTCCATTGCAAGGGGGTCATAAGGTATGTAAAATTTTATAAGAAATCTCTACTTGAAATTCTCATGATTCTAGTGAAATTGAAATCTGTTGATGCATGATTGTTAAATGAATAGATTAAGGATGATATAGTGTCTAGGAGTAAACCCTAGACAACAATAAGTGAAATCATGTCTAATCTCTGAAAATTTCATGAACACATTGAAGGTGATTCATGGGTTTTGTGAGAAGTTGATGAACACTAGGGTTTACAAGGCTATTCTAGTGTAATTTGATTCATAGAAACTGAATTCTGAAAAATTTGATGTTTAATTCTATATATGATAACTCAATTAATGTTAATCGAGGCTAAGTGACAAGCCATGAACTAGAATATAAAAAGATATAAAATCCTGCCCTTAAAGTGTTTGGTGAAATGCCTTAAAGAAGGCTCAAAACTGAAATTTAAAGTTAAAAACGCTTAATCGTGATGTTTGGGCGAATTATGCGATATATGATTGAAAAGAGTTCTAACCGCGTCATGATTGAACTCTATAGGAAAAGATACCGGAACGTCGAGTGGACAAACCGGTGGCGATTTGCCTTTGAAGGGCGTGCTCTAAAGGTATGTAACTTAACTCGTTACATTAAGTGAATTGTTGTTAAATTATGTATAGTCGCATTGTAAAACAAAACTTGCGTTGATTATAGCGACCATGATCGTTACTTAAATTCATAGGATTAGAGTTAGCAAGAAACCGTTTGGTAGTCATCATATTGGAGGATTCCATAACATGAGCCAACGGGTCGAATAATAGTGTAAATTGTAATATAAGTGTTTTAATAGTTAGCCATGGCAATAACATTCACAAGAGAATTAAACCATGGGATTGGTAAGGAAAGGCGGGTGATGATAAGTCCTGGATGATAGGTATAAGGCGCCATAGGCTTACTAGTGAAACGATAGTAAAATGGGTGTAGTTAGAGTGGGTCGAATAAATGTATTGTGATTTTTAGACGTCCGGTCCGTAAGCCAAAATTTTCGGTATGGAAATCATCATAGGAACGTCGGTATTGAATTTACAGACGTATAGGAAAAAGAATCACCTAAAACGGACCTATGGATCAAAAGTTATGACCAATTGAAGTTAAAATTGGTAAAATCCGGAGCTCGCAGGAAATGCAGGTCAGCAACCTGCACCTGCTGGAAAACGTTATCCCTCGCGCCACGTGACAGGATCACTTAGATCTTGCGCGACATGCGAGAGCCGTCGCACCATGCGAGGATCTGTCGCGACACGCGACGGACAGGTTTTAAATTTATTTTATTTTTTTGAAATTTGAAGCTGGAACTTGTTTTTACGCACTATAACAATGTCAAAACTAATGTTTTAAGTGGTTTTGACTTAAGGTGACAATGGGGACTTTCCGGATGTCGATCAAGCATGTTTTGAAGAACCGAACATACTCTTTTGAAGCTTCTGCAATAGTTTAGCCTGGTTTTAGACAATGTCGTGATGTAACATTTTACGAATCATGTTTTGGAATGTTGGAACTAGTTTAGTAGTCATCTAATATGAGACCACTTTAAAACTTAACTTTGTAGTTTGTACTAGTTTGAAGTAAAGTTCTATTTTATTTAAATTCACGCGTTTTTACATTAAATTCGATTAGAAATTTGATGGTCGTTACAAGTTGGTAATCAGAGCTTAAGGTTGTCAACAAAGTGTTTGGTTCAAGCTTGATCGATCGTCTGGTAAGAATTAATTTATTATTTTAGTAGATTTTATCTTATGTAAGAAATGAGATGTGAATTAATGTGCATGGGAAGAGTGTATTAACTCACTCAAACCCGGAAAGTGCACCAAAAAGTGAACGGTTAAAGCAAGTTATGAACTTGGCTAAACCAAAGCAAATAAAGCTATGTTATAAATGAAATGTTTAACGTTTAATGTAAACATTTCAGTTTCAAGATGTCGGAAAGAAACGATGATGATCCAGTGCCGACAAGCACCTAACAAATGAAAGAGATAATTGCCGAAGAAGTGGGGAAGGCAATTGAAGGTAGTCTATCCGGGTTTATAGACAAAATTCAAACACGGTGTTGTCACTTGTCGAAGAACGAGTCAAACGGTTGGAAGATAGTGTCAATCTTATGAAAGAGAAATCGGGAGAACGTAAGGGATGTTCGTACAAAGAGTTTATGGCGTGTAAACCGCCAATCTACAACGGCGAGGCTGACCCGATAATATGCCAGAGATGGTGAAGCGATGTTGAAGGAGTGTTTTAAAGGACAAATGGGAACGGAACTCTTCATTAGCACCGCCTACCATCCTTAGACGGATGGGGAGAGTGAAAGAACAATACAGACGCTAGAGGATATGTTACGAGCATGTATCATCGACTTCGGTGGAAGTTGGGATGTTTATCTACCTTTGGCTGAATTTTCGTATAACAATAGTTACCATTCGAGTATCGGCATGGCACCTTACGAGATGCTATATGGTAGAAAATGCAGAACCCCGGTGTGTTGGGGTGAAGTGGGTCCGCGTGAATTGACACATAAAGACATAGTTCAGGCCACTAATGAGAAAATTGAAGTGGTGCGAGCCCATTTGAAAGCAGCCCAAGATAGGAAAAAGTCTTATGCCGACAAAAGACGAAGACCGATTGAATTTCAGATAGGCGACATGGTTATGTTAAAGGTTTCCCCATGGAAGGGCGTTATCAGATTCAGCAAAAAGGGGGAAACTAAGCCCGGGCTTTATCGGGCCATTTAAAATCATCGAACGGGTTGGCAAGGTGGCTTATCGCCTCAAGCTACCGGAAGAGTTGAGTGGAATACATGGCACGTTCCACGTGTCTCAGTTGTGAAAATGTTTAGCGGAGGAAACAGCTTATATCCATTACGATGATATCGAGGTGGATAATAGCCTAAATTATGCGGTAAGGCCATTAGAGATCATAGATCGAAAGGTTAAGCACTTGCGAAATAAGAGAATTGATCAAGTTAAGATTAAATGGGAGCATAGGAACGGTTCGGATACTACATGGGAGTCTGAAGAGGAGATGCGACGTCTCTACCCTACACTATTCGGTACGTACTCTGGTTTCGGGGACGAAACCCTTTTTAAGGGGGGTGGACTTGTAACACCCCGAAAATACAAATTCTTATATTACAAATATGTTGTAAATAAATAAGTGAAACAAACTAACTGGGAATGACACTAACCTAGTTAGATGATGACTTATGAGTAGTTAAGGAGTTAAAACAAAATAAAAACGAAAGTTGAGGGGCCAAAAGTGTTTAATTTGAAATTAATATTGATAAAACAAAAAAAATTAAAACTCAAACACACTTGTGTGTGCTGAGATCGAACCAGGCAAGAAGGGGGGGGGGGCGACCAGGGTTCTTCAAAACCCTAACTTCCACAAAACTCATAAATGGAAGGTTCAAATCTGATCCAAAACAAAATCCGAGCTAAGATTAGTGATCTCCATTGCAAGGGGGTCATAAGGTATGTAAAATTTTATAAGAAATCTCTACTTGAAATTCTCATGATTCTAGGGAAATTGAAATCTGTTGATGCATGATTGTTAAATGAATAGATTAAGGATGATATAGTGTCTAGGAGTAAACCCTAGACAACAATAAGTGAAATCATGTCTAATCTCTGAAAATTTCATGAACACATTGAAGGTGATTCATGGGTTTTGTGAGAAGTTGATGAACACTAGGGTTTAGAAGGCTATTCCACTGTAATTTGATTCATAGAAACTGAATTCTGAAAAATTTGATGTTTAATTCTATATATGATAACTCAATTATTGTTAATCGAGGCTAAGTGACAAGCCATGAACTAGAATATAAAAGATATAAAATCCCGCCCTTAAAGTGTTTGTTGAAATGCCTCAAAGAATGCTCGAAACTGAAATTTAAAGTTAAAAACGCATAATTTTGATGTTTGGGCGAATTATGTGATATATGATTGAAAAAAGTTCTAACCGCGTCATGATTGAACTCTATAGGAAAAGATACCGGAACGTCGAGTGGATAAGCCGGTGGCGATTTGCGTTTGAAGGGCGTGCTCTAAAGGTATGTAACTTAACTCGTTACATTAAGTGAATTGTTGTTAAATTATGTATAGTTGCATTGTAAAACAAAACTTGCGTTGATTATAGCGACCATGATCGTTACTTAAATTCATAGGATTAGAGTTAGCAAGAAACCGTTTGGTAGTCATCATATTGGAGGATTCCATAAGATGGGCCAACGGGTCGAATAATAGTGTAAATTCTAGTATAAGTGTTTTAATAGTTAGCAATGGCGATAACATTCACAAGAGCATTAAACCATGGGATTGGTAAGGAAATGCGGGTGATGATAAGTCCCGGATGATGGGTATAAGGCGCGATAGGCTTACTAGTGAAACGATAGTAAAATCGGTGTAGTTAGAGTGGGTCGAATAAATGCATTGTAATTTTTAGTTGTCCGGTCCGTAAGCCAAAATTTTCGGTATGGCAATCATCATAGGAACGTCGGTATTGAATTTACAGACGTATAGGAAAAAGAATCACCTAAAACGGACCTACGGATCGAAAGTTATGACCAATTGAAGTTAAAATTGGTAAAATCCGGAGCTGGTAGGAAATGCAGGTCAGCAACCTGCACCTGCTGAAATTATGTTAAAAATAGTATAATCTACATAATTTCAAGTAAGGTTTTGATAAATATGAGTAGAATATTTGCTATGACTAAGTAATCGGTTGAAGATACAAGTAGAAGCAATTGGGTTTTTGATGTATAATCAAACTCCTGAAATCTGAAAGTGAATAATGATGTTTAAAACAAGTTACAATCAGAAATTAGATGTAAAAAGGACATAGTAAACATTCTACTTGTTAATTAGGGGTTTTTGTGGTTACAAGACTTCAATAACAAGAATAATATGACTAGTTGTAAAGTGTGCACACAAGATGCTCGATAAAATGCCTAAAAGAAGTTGGTAGACACAAATTGTGGTGTTTGGCTAAGTTAACAAGCTTAAGTCATGAGCCAAAAGGTTCTAATGATAATTGGCTTGTGTATTATAGGCAACACGAGTGAGGCGTCGGGAAGTCAAGCCGGTGCGGACACTCGCTTGAAAGGGAAGCTTTAAGGTACGTGGCTAACGCTTCGACAATATTGTTAATTTAGTCTTCATTGTTAATGTTTGCTAGTTATGAACAATATAAGGTTGTAATGGTTTGGTTGCTTGAACGAGGGACCTCATGATGGCAAACCAAACGGGTTATCAATGGTGGGTACAAACCGGGTAACGGGAGTACCTTATCCGTAAACCATAAACCCGGGTGTCGGGTAATGGGAAGAATAGTATTAAACGCGCAAACCGGTAATGGGAGCGTGGGTGTTGAAACAAAGAACCCAATACGGGTCACACTTGTTGCAAAGAAATGTCTCGTATCGTGCTTTGATGTCTTAAAAGTGCAAAAACTGGAATAAACGGGTCAAAACAGCAAAACAGGAAAATATGCAGAAGCTACCGTAAGTTACGGTAGCTACCGTAACTTAAGGTAGAGGATGAACTGTTACGGTGATTCTTTACTGATTTACGGCAGGCCATAGTTGCCCAGTGGCCACCGTAACTTACGGTGCCCACCGTAAGTTACGGTGGAGCCCAGCCAATTTCGTTTAACTTTGTGTGTCATCATAGATTGAATTCGTTTTTAAGCGTACTTTCGATTATGCATAATTTCTAAGGATTCTCACACAAATATTTGTTAAATTTTCCAGCTTTCAAGTATGTCAAGCAAGCGGATGATGATCAATTCAAGGCTCACGAACCGAACACATTCAAGAATTAGTTCCGCAACTTTTGTCTTAGTTAATCATTAATGAAACCTTTGTAATAGAAGGAATACTTATGTATCCTAATATTGTTTTTGGAAGGTTGATAAACTCGTATGTACCAAGTTAGGAACAATATTAATGTTTTGTTTTAAACTAATCATGAACATTCTTATCTAGTTGGTAAGAATTAGTATAATTAAAATTAGAGTGTTACATCTGGGGGTTTATTGAATGTTCCGAAAGCACTTTCCGATTCCCAAGCTTCAGTTAGCTTTTTCTTTGCATTTAGCGGATTCTCATTCGTATTGCTAGATGAAGAATCATCATTTCCGGAATTTTCAGCAAACGCGTACATATCACTGAACGGGTTCAAGAATATATCATCCATCTTGAGTGTACCTGCAAAATCAGCAAACTCTTAGACAAATTTCCGAAGTTTTTGAAAAATGTGACAGAAAAGCGGAACTATCAGTTTTGTGACAAATAAGCGAAACCAAGTTATTCGTATAAGCGAAACTACTTGGTCTGTAAGAGCGAAATACCCAATGTCCGTACGAGCGGAACTACCTGATGTCTGTTCGAGCGGATCTACCTGATGTCTGTTCGAGCGGAACTATCTGATGTCCGTTCGAGTGGAACTATCTTGTTCAAATGAGCGGAACTACTCAGTTATTTCGAGCGAAAGTGTCGTAAAAGCGAAACTAATTAGTAATTTCGAGCGGAACCTACGAATGGCGGTAAAAGCGGAACTACGTTTTTTACCCAATTTTTACCATTTTTAAGCCGAGTTTTAACCTGAAACTTTCTAGGGTTTGTTAATTGTATGTTTCGCACGATATACTAAAAAATCAGACCATTTCAACAGTAGGAACTAGTTTAAATCGAAAAAGTATAAGAGAAAGTGAGTAGAAATCAGAGAATTCGGTAGAATCAAGCTGTAGTAGTATGAACTCCTCGTCCTGTGCTCTGATACCACTTGTTGGACCGTGTTCCGACCCTAAACAGTCAGTTGAGAACGTTCATCTTCACGTACGAAGGCGGAATCAACGTAAATGAAGTTACAACAGCTATTCCTATTCAATTCCTTCTCTTTTATTGCTTTCTGATACAATTTTGACAGAGTTCGGTTACACAAGCAACGGTCCAGTTCCGCTTCAACGTTCATACATAAATGACAACATCAGGTATTTATAGTGTGATAGGTTTCGCTCATATGGACTGCCATATGAGCGGAACTACTACGTTGACATATAAGCGGACCACCTGATGACCACTAAAGCGGAACTACATCTAATACCCTATGAGCGAAACTATTTATACACATGTTCACAAAAGCGAACCTACAACATAAACTTCTAAATTTTGACTTTTAAGCTCCTATGTTGACCTATCTTGACCTAAGACATAATGCAGACGTAGTCAACAGACATTTCATGCATCAACAGACTCCCCCTTGGATGTTGACGAAGTCTTCAGCTCCGAGTCTTTAGTCTTGGTCTTTTCTCTAACTCTCTGTCTTTTCATCATAAGCACTCTATTTTCACAGGCTTCAGAATCATTTCCTGACTCTATCTTCCATCTTTCCTTCGATTGTTGATCCAGACTCCCCCTTTCACAGACTCCCCCTCTCAATATACTTGAATCTGAGAAATCTGGTTCAAGCTTTGACAGCTAACTTCCATTGGAAATAATGAAGTCCAAACCTGTTACTCAACCAATAACATTACAATCTATCTTTAACAATAAATCACAAACTCAATCAGCTTTAGAAATCCACTCAAGTACTCAGGTCCAAGTTAATGACCCTGATTACTCAATTAATCTACCAAGTTCAATTTAATGACCTTGGTTGATCATTTGACGAATCAAACTGATTTTGTAAAAACATTTTCACATTTTCTAAAAAAAACAATGTAACAAGCATCAACTTAATGAACTTGTTTTATCTTTGAAAACATCTCAATCTCTGACAAAGTAAGCTCTTCTCATTCTTCAGCTCAGAACTTTCCTACATCTGCTTCAATCTCTGAGAATCCAACAATTAACTCTCCACTTTGGTTTGTAAAAAAAACAAAAATAAAATCTTTTTGGATTTTAATAAAGTGTTCTAAACTAAGAAATGAAATACAGAAAACTTAAATTGCAGAAAATAAAGAAATTGAATTATATACAAACTTATTTTTGACGAGCGTGTCAGGGAATCATATCAGCTTTTCAGACAAATTACTAGTACCGTTAAGCTTTATTACATGCTCAGACTTAAACAATTCACCTCGATTGTCGATATACTGGTCCATCTTAAATTCTCACACAGATTTCAATCTCTTCAGGATACGATTTAGATGACTTATGAACTTAGCTCAATTCATGTGTCCCACCTCTTGAATATACTCCCGTATCCAGAATCCCAATATTCAGTCTTACAGGTGAATATACTACAATGATATCTGTACATAAATTAGGTATGCGAGGGCCGAGGGATCTCAGGTCGATACTTCCGTATGCGCAGAGAGATATCAGCTTCGACTTTTCAGTATGTCCCCTTTAGAGGATCTTTTAGCTACAACAGTAGCGACTATCAATTTTATTGTTTCATCTGCATGCTGAGGGTTTATGCTATGTTTCAAGCATTTGGTGAAAGTATTATCCAAGGACTAGGTCAGAACTTCCGTTCAGCAGAAGTCCCGGAATAATACCCCAGACATCATTGAGTATAAAAACCTAGTATATCAGAATAAGAGACCTTTCAAACGAGATTTCAGGGGTTACCTATATATCCAAGTTGTGTTCCCCACGAATTTCACAAGTTTGAAATTTTAGGTTTATATCCCGAATAAATCTACTAAATGTGCGAAAACCTATCGACACATCATTAATGAGACTGTTTAACTCATTTAAACTTTACAATTCTTTAGCATACTGTAATTGTCTAGCCGATGTACTATCATTTTCCCTATATACACAAGCTCTTTTTCAATTTTATCATGTTTTTGTATTATTGCATTTTTTACTGTTTTTTTATTTTCTGAAAGTATATCTATTTACAACTATCTACTCCCCCTAAATACCAAAACATGTAAAAAATCGACCAACCATTGCAGATTGTTTCTCGTCTTCATCCGCAACAGTACTCTCATCAACACCAATTATGCCGTCCGACACCGACAGAAGCTTCATACCGTTCAGTTTTAACAAATATTTAAACCGATTTTTATCAAAAGCTTTGGTATGTAAATCAGCTTTCTGTTCGTCAGTGTGGATTTTCTCAATTCGTATCAACTTTTTCTCGAAGCAATCGCGAATAAAGTGATGACGAATTTCTATATGTTTAGTTTTAGCGTGATGTACTGGATTCTTTGTTATATTTATTGCGGCCTCATTATCAACAAACAGAGGTGTGCTGAGAAACTGCAAACCGTAGTCGCGCATCTGTTGCTGTATCCACAGGATCTGAGAGCAGCAACTGCTAGCAGACACGTACTCCACTTCACATGTAGATAACACCACAGACGTTTGTTTCTTACACTGCCAGGTAACCAATCTAGGTCCAAAGAACTGGCATCCTGCAGTTGTCGATTTGGTATTGACTTTGTAGCATCTGAAATCCGAATCGGAATACCCTTCGAGCGTAAAGTCGCCTTTTCTAGGATACCACAACCCCAATGACGGAGTTCCCTTCAAGTAGCGTAATATCCTCTTGACAATGATCATGTGCGAAGCTCTCGGGTTAGATTGATATCTTGCTGTGAGGCACGTTGGGTACATGATATCAGGACGTGAAACAGTTAGATACATCAAAGAACCTATCATGGAACGGTAGAACGTTTCATCAGCCCTGTCTCCGGTGAGATCTGGGTGAATCCCATGATTTGTTGCAAGTGGGGTAGCAGCAGGAGTAGAACTTGACATTCCAAATTTCTCTAGAATATCATGCACGTACTTCGTCTGGTGAATGAAAATTCCCTCAGGTAGTTGTTCAACTTGGAGACCCAGAAAGAATTTCATCTCCCCCATTGAAGACATTTCAAATTTTTGCTTCATCACCTGTTCGACATCTTTGCACAATTTCTCATTCGTTGACCCAAAAATTATATCGTCTACATAAATCTGAACTATCAGAAGATGTCTGTCGACCTCTTTAGTGAAGAGAGTGGCATCCACTTTTCCACGTATGAACTTGTTGGCTAGTAGGTGTTGAGACAAAGTCTCGTACCAAGCTCTCGGGCCTGGTGTAAACCATACAGCGCTTTGTCCAATAAGTAGACCTTGTTTTTGTGGATTGGGTCACTAAAGCCCGGCGGCTGACCGACATAAACCTCCTCTTTGACCTTCCCATAAAGAAACGCCGATTTTACATCCAACTGATAAACTTTGAAGTTCTTCCAAGACGCAAATGCAAGGAAAATTCTGATTGCCTCTAGTCGTGCCACAGGAGCATAGACTTCTGTAAAATCAATCCCTTCCTGTTGACTAAAGCCCTGAACAACGAGTCGAGCTTTGTTCCTTACAACCACTCCTCTGTCGTCTCTCTTACACTTGAATACCCATTTTGTATTGATTTTCCTTTGACCATCCGGTAAATCCACTAACTTCCACACTCCCAACTTTTCAAACTTACTTAACTCTTCTTGCATTGCAATGACCCAAGAGTCTTCAGTAAGCGCCTCTTTGTAAGTTCTCGGTTCGATCTGCGAGATAAAACAACTTAATGAAAATTCAGTTTGTAAAGGTGCTACTGTAGAATAAAAGCATGTTAAGCCCTGGTCTATATGACGTCTTGTGCGAACGCCTGAATGCAATTCTCCTATGATCAACTCCTCTGGATGATAAGAAAGAGTTCGCGGCATCACTTCGCTTGGAACATCTACATTTCCCTCCAAATTAGTAACATTCTGATCTGCATCTTGTTCACCAACTTGGTTTGTTTGACTTGATATCTGGATCTGCTCCCCCTCAGAATCTGAATCACCATGATCAAATACTGGCATGTTGTCAGCTTCTTGATTATCATTCACATCCGACTGATTACCAGGAGCAACTTCATCATCATGTTCACCAGCATTACTAGGACCTGCTTCATCATCATTTGAAGTTTCCAGTCATCTTCTAGAATACTCCGCTGGGAACCTTAGCTGCGACTCATACTCTCGCAAAATATCCAGCTCATCAAAGAAATATTCATCGTCCTCAGATTCTTCTCTCATGTCAAACGAATCCCAAAGTTTATCATAATGATAACGCCATGAATCTCCAGGATTCTGTGGCGGCATAGTGTGACCTTGACATTCAACATTCGCTGCTTCAATAATCCGCTTCTCACTTGGAACGAAGACACGTTGCAATGGATTAGCATAACCAACAAATATACCTTCAATGCACTTCGGACCAAACTTTCCATTAGGCTCTATAACTGTACAGGGTGACCCGAACGGTTCTAGATACTTCAAATTCGGTTTGCGGTTATTGATCAGCTCAAAGCATGTTTTGTTGAACTTTTTGACAGTGAGAACCCTGTTAAGCGTATAGCATGCGGCAGAAACAGCTTCAGCCCAAAAATTGATCGGTAACTTTGAATCTGCGAGCATAGTTCTAGCTGTCTCGATTAGCGTCCGGTTTTTACGTTCTGCGACTCCATTCTGTTGCGGAGTGTACGGAGCACTAAACTCATGCAAAATACCTCGTTCATCACAAAATTCTTCCATTTTACTATTCTTGAATTCAGTACCATTATCACTTCTAATTCTACTGATAGGCCTTTGGTACAGATTCTCAATCCTTTTAAACAACGCCATTAAACTATCAAACGTTTCATCTTTTGTTTTCAAGAAAGAAACCCACGAAAATCTGGAATAATCGTCAGTTACGACCAAACAGTAATAATCTCCTGTAATACTCTTGACATTCACTGGGCCAAACAAATCCATGTGAAGTCTTTCCAGAGGTCTCGAAACTGAATTGACTTGCTTTGTAGGGTGTGACTTTTTCTTCTGTTTGCCTTTGACACAACTAATGCACTCCCCTTCCAGATGAAAACCTTTGACATGAACTCCTGTGACCAAATCATTATGCACCAAGTGATTCATCTTCCTTAGGTGAATATGCCCCATTTTCCGGTGCCACAATCTTGATTCTTTTTCTGTTGCTCTGGACACAAAACAATGAGCCTGACCCGTGGTTGTAGTAGCTACGCTCATGTCCAACACGTACAGATCATTGACTCTTGGTGCCCTCATGATGATCCATTCCTCAGGTATCACAAATCCCGGTTTCAAGATCAAACATTCTTTGTCAGTGAAATGAGTAGTATACATCCTGTCGCAGATCTGCGAGATACTCAGCAGATTATTCTCCAGCTCAGCGATGTAGTTAACTCTCTCAAACGTTATGATCCCATTGGATAATGTTCCTTCACCTATAATCTTTCCTCCTTGATTACCAGCAAATCCTACGTAACCACCGTTTATATTTCTCACATCGTTAGCAACGCAGTCTTCCCTGTCATATGTCTTGAAGCTCCACTATCCATAATCCATTTGGATACAAGTTTTGGAAGATCCTGCACATAACAAACTATGACTTAACCAACTTTAACAAAGATGCCGATTCATGCTTCGCGATCAAGGAAGCTCCGGCAATTCAAACTGCTTAGTCAAACATGGTGTCCACCCAGGCCTCATCAGCCTTAGGTGCAACCTTGACTGTTTTAACTCTCGCAATTTGAATTTTAAAATTTTCAGCCTTCATGTAGGATCGTGTCTCGACCCGAACGAGTAGTTCAGAGGATATTCTATCAAATATAGATGCGGAAAATAAGTATTTGACTTAGGAACAGCTAGCAAATCACTTTAAACTTCTATTTGTATTGATTTCTGACAGTGTACATTCAAATCTCGATCCGGCAGCACTTCGGTACGAGTTACAAGACTGTTCTTATGTTTCGCTTGAAAGACACCCTTATATAGGGTTTTAGTTTCGCTTCAAAGGACAAGACCGAATAAGCGAAACCTTCAAAGTGACATACAAGCGGAACTATATTGTGACACATAAGCGAAACCTTCTACCTATGTCACTACAAGCGAAACCTTTTACAAACACTCATAGAATTTCCTGTTTTCTCGTTAAACGTGCCCTGATCTAACACTCTAAGACTAAGACTCGATCCAAGACGAATTCAACAGATGTAGTGCACCAACAGACTCCCCCTCAGATGTTGACGGAGTCGTCCATCGAGTCACGACAATGCTGTGTCTTCATGTCTTCAGTCTTGATCAGTCTCTGGGCTTCTCTCTCTCTCTCTCTATCTTCAAATTTCTCTCTTTTATCACCAACAAACTCCCTCACTTTGATGTTGACATCTTTTGAGTTTCTCAGCTCCAACATTCACTCCCCCTCAAATAATGACTTTTCCTGAACAAAAACTCTACCACATACATAAGTTTTATGACAAACATTTAAGCATATAGACACCACTTAAAACTTATCATAAATCAATTCAGATACTGATGAACCACTTGAGATTTGTAACATATTTCTTATCAAAACAAACATAATCTCCCAAACCAACTGTTCATCATGTTTAGCACTTAGAATTTTGAAAATCTGTTTTTCAATATCAGTTGTCGAAAATGATTGACACTATTTGAAAAAAACAAAAGAATGCAAAGATGAAATATTTACAGACAAAATTTTTTGTGAGTTTGTGCAAGAGAATCATATCAGTTTTGAGACAAATCATAACACCGTTAAGCTTTAAACATTTTCAGTTCTAAACAATTTACCTAGATTGTCAGTATATTGATCCACTTTAAATTTTCACACAAATTTCAATCGATTCGAGATACGATATTAATGTTTTAGAAACTTAAACTTAATTGTGTATCACTCCACTCGAATATACTCCTGTATCCAGATCCCAATATTCAGTCTTACAGGTGAATATACCACAAATGATATCTGTAAAGGGTTATGTGCGAGGGCCGTGAGAGCTCAGGTCGATACTTCCGTATACGCAGAGAGATGACGGCTTCGACATTAGGTGGGTCCCCTTTAGAGGATCTTTTGATTACAACAGCAGCGACAATCAATTTTATTGTTTCATCAGCATGCTGAGGGCGAGCTTATATTTCAAAGCTTTTTGCAGAAAGTATTATTCGGGGACTAGGTCAGTACTTCCATACAGCAGAAGTCCCGGGATAATACCCCAGATATCACTAAGTATAAAGACCTAGTATCTCAGAATACGGGACCTTTCAAACAAGATTTCGGGGGTTACCCATATATTCAAGAATAGTTACCCACGAATCAAGCAAGTTTGAATTAGGTTTATATCTCGTTTCGATTTACTAAATGTGCGAAAACCTACTGACACATCCGCAGTAAGATTGTTTATCACATTATTACTTTACATTTCTTTAGCATGTTGTGATAGTCCACTGATGTACTATCATTTTCTCTTTTTCGCAACAAAACTCATTTTTAAATTTTTCATGTTTTTGTCTTTTTCAAATTTTCTAGTTTTTGGATTTTCTGAAAATTTTCTACTCCCCCTAAAAATGCAAACACATTAAAGAAAAATTGAAAACAAACTGTACAAAAACATGACAACCGATATCAAATCACATCAATTCGCCATTCTCTTGGCATAAACAATCAGAACTCCCCCTATCAACAAACTATTTTCCCATTTAGATTTCAAAACACTTAAGTTTGTTTTAATCAAAATGGTTTTTCCAGAAAATAAGTTTGATTGATTTTATCACTTGTAGATTTATCAAAACCAAGTTCGGGGATGTGGTTCATCATCTAGTCTCTCAATCACTTGTAGGAAAATGCAAGTACAAATTAATGTCCTTGATTTACCATATGCAATCAATGCACCATCAAATCTTCTAACCACTTATTCAACAACTACAAATAAACCTCTTTACCATATGTATGATTGACGTTACCGAGTCAATCTCAAGAAAGATGCCGATTCATGCTCCACGCTTACCAACCTGGGAGCTCTGGCAAGTCCTGAGACTTACTGTTCATAATATGTACCATCCCAGTCACAAACCAGGGATGGTTCAACCTTTTCTTTCTTTGTTTTCTTCTCATAAAATTCTTTAACCCCATTGACTTTTCGGTCAATTATCTTTCCAAAGATATGTTTTACCTTGGGGTTAAAGACCTTCTCAGCATCAAATTCCTGTTTATCATTATAAAATTTTTTTAATAGCATTTTTATTTCCAATCATCAGGGCAAATTACATAAGGATAGCAGGTAGACGAGCAACAAACTGCGCCGCCATCCCTTTCTGAATAGAAAACCCTAATCTACTAAAAACAAAGCCCCGCCCCTGAGGGGTCGAAAGGTTGCTATGGACCACACGCTGAACTCTAGACAAGAACCGAACTGCCTCCGGCGCCAAGGAGCCGAACGTGTCAAACGCCAGGGGGACAAAGACATGCTGATTATCCTCACAAGCTTTCACGTGCTTTTCCACCTTCTTTGACTCTGCTTTCAGTACCGCTTGCCCCGCCACAAACCCATTTTCCCGGAACCCGGCTAGTGGGGATACACCTGTGAGATCGACACAAGCATGTTTCCCGCCCTCCCAACCAAAAACTAGCACGTCAGCTGGGCGTAGGGTAGATCTCCCCTCCGACGGGTCTGTAAGAAAATTAACCGGTGCCTCTTTCTTCGCTGAGATACCTGCTCGTCTGAGAATATCCATTAACGCGTCTCGCACAAAGTCATGGCGATACTTAAACCCCGGCAACTCTCTACAGTGTAACGCATGCTCCCCGTATTTATCCAGGCATGCTTTACGGCAGACTGGGCAAGTTTCATCATTCGGGAACATGGGGATCACCAAACGGTACTTAAGGATTGACCGGTACTCCACCGCTGATTTCTCAGCCCGGAGTGATGGAAACTCCTTATCATTCACAATCGGAACTGATTTCTCATCTTTTACATCAGCTTCACATTTTGAAACACTTTGTGGCTCAACTGACTTTGTGGAATCAGTTTCATCGCCCGAAGATAGCTCCTCTGATGTTGACCTATCAAAATCATCGCTAGAGCTTTCACCAGCATTCTTAACGACCCATTTTTGGTTGTCAGATTTTGTTCTCTTCTTATAAAACTTGTTCGAACTCTCACCAATTTCAAATGTAGAATCTTTAAACAATTTAGTTCTATCAATTGGTGATTCGAACTCAACTACTTTCTCTTTAAGTTTACGAAATACCCCCTGTTTTGAATATATTGCCTTAGAACAATCTCGGGCAATATGTCCAACAGTGTTGCACCGGAAACAGGTTCTCGTATCTGTATTCTCTTCAGCCATCTTCTTCAAATCATCTTGCTTCTTTGCAAGGAATTCATTGTTAGACTGTCTCCAGAAATCTTTCTTTTCTTCTTCATCAGTTGATGTGCCTGAAACAAATGACATTTTGGATTTCAAATCACGAATATATTTTTCATTTTTCTGTTTTTCTGTAGGAGTAAAACCTAACCCTTTCTTTTTGAAATTACCGCTATGGTTTGATTTCTTTTGGAAACCTAAACCAGACCTGTAATTCTTTTTCTTGTTTAATCTTTGTTGTACTCTTGAGGTGTATATTTTAGGTTTTTCACTAAGACATATGTCTTTTATTTCAGAAATATTAATTTCTGTGAGTGTGAAAACCTTGTTTATCAATTCAGTTTTGACACCTCTTATTGGAAATTCCTCATCAGAATATAATTTGTCAGAATCATTCAAAGTGTATGCAACTTTGAACAATCCATCATCCAAATTAGATTTTGATAACAAAAATTTTCTATCATAAACTATTTTGTCCTGTTTTTCTGTTTGACACGGAGTGCTTAACCCAGACTTTGATTCTGACACGAACTCCGACTTTGACTCCTCTATTTCATCGTTTTCTAACACATGATCCATGACTTTCTTCATCAATTGAGACTGTTGATCAGTGTCAGACGATGTAAACACAACATCAATACTATCTGGTAGATTGACTGACGACTCTGACTCCCACTGTAAATTTGTTGCCTTTTTGACTCTTTCATCGTTTGGGTATCTTGGCAAATATCCATTTTCCAGCGGGGGTGGACACTTGTTATAACTGACACCTTGTTTCTTACCAGAATCTTTCTTGTCAGACTTTTTCTTCGTGACATTCTTCTTCTTTTCCAAAGTCTTTTCATCAGCAATTTTTCCAGCTTCTTTCTCTTCAGTTACCTCATTATTTTCCCATGCCTTTATACTTTCAACCGTCGGATAAATCCTGTCAATGACATAAGAAGTACATGAGTAACTTTTTAATAAATGGTTAACTCTTTCAGTTTCAATTCTTTGCAACTCAAGCTTTTGTTCCAAAGCAGCACACTTCTCGATGTAATTATTCACAACTTTCTGTTTGATCATGAATGCTCCCTGAACTGTCTTCATTGCTGTTGCTTGTTCTTAACTTGATTGATTGTATTGATTTATGGACTTGTTCAGAACATCATAAGATTCCTTTAACTGATTTATGTTATTAATCAGTTCACTGTTTTTCTTCTTGAAAATCTCACAGTTTTCACACATCACAGGAATCTTTTTAGCATTAACTTCAGCATCAACTTTAAACTTTGGAACCTCTTTCATCTTTTGCCTTCTATTTACAGAAATATCTTCATCATCACTGCTGACTAGTGTTTTTACCTTTTTCTTCTTCTTTTTCACTTTATCATCATCACTATCACTTTCAACAAGCAACTTCATATCAGCTTTGAATTTTCTTGCCCAATACTCAGTATCATCATCACTATCATCTTCAACCTTTGCCATGAAAGCAGTGTAAGCTCTAGTTTGATCAGGCATATAATCATCCAAAGTAAAATTTTCCCAGCTGAAACCCTCTGGTAACTTTTCATCTTCTTGATCAATCAAACAAGCTTTTGCATTATCTGGAATATATTTATCCCAGTTGAATGACTCCTTTTCATCTGGATTAACCACACATGCTTTCTTTCCAGAATCTTCAATTATTGGTCTTCCATGTGCAGTTTGTGCTTGATGTTGATGTTGTTGTGATGGTGATTGAGCAACCTGATGGTAGATGGCTTTTCTGTAGTAATCATTGTTGTTATTGAAAGGGTTCTGAGCTCCACTTGCTTGGCGGTTAGTGCACTCCCTTTTGAAGTGTCCTTTTTCCCTGCACCGAAAACAAGTGACTTTAGATTTGTCAAAACCTAAAGTAGAAACATTAGCCTCACGAAGATCATCTCTCCCCGTGATCTGCTTAAATTTCTCAGCTCTCCGTAACACACTAGCCAAACACCACTTTATGTCCATTAGCTCCATCTCTTCAGCATCTATCTGGTCGTAGTCTTCCTTTGTTAGTATTGGATTCCCGATACGACCTGCAACAAAACAACTATAAGATTCCAAAACCATTCCTAATAAAGACATTTGGTTTTTAGCAACTTCCTCAGAATAATCTTGATCATTTTCAAGATTTAATACAATATTGCACTGAAGTTTCTTCCCATTTTTCGTTGCTGAAATGTTTGGATCAAAAGATGGAAACGATGTAAAACTTGTTTTGCTGCTTGATCCTTTAGATGAGCTTTCAGATGAATTTTTTACACTGTAGGCAGTCTCAACCTTCGGAGATAGATTTGATGATTTCTCATTCACCCCTGCTTTATAGTATAACCCGATATCCTGTTCACCATCAAAATCTTTCATTCGAATAACTTCGTTGTTCCATTTCTTGAGCTTCGATCTTTTCAATAGACTTGCTGAGTGTCAAATTGCTAAAACCTTTCTTGTTTCTTAGCATCATAAGATATGTGCCCCAAGTTTCATAAGGCAAAGCATCAGCAAGTTTTTCGATCAACTCTTCATTGTTTTTCTCAATACTTAATCTCTTCATGTTAGCAAGCAAATTGCAGTATCTTTCGATAATCTCTCTTGTACTTTCATTCTTTAACCCGCGAAACAGATCAAATTCTTTCTTTAGAAGTGATTTCTTGCTTTTGACCATTTCTTCACTACCACGAAACTTTGACCTTAAAGCTTTCCAAATTGAATATGAAGTTCCATTGTGTTGCAAAAGCACCAATATATCCTCTTTCACTGCTTGTTGAAGAAGACTTAACATCATTTTCTCATCTTTGTATTTCTTTCTAGCATCAGCACTTAAATCTTTTATCGGAACAGGCTCTTCATCATCATTCATCGGTCGAACATATTTTGTCTCGACACATTCCCAAGCATCTAGGTAATTAGCTTGTACCCAATTCTCAAAGAGACCTTCCCAACCTTTAAATTCTTCTATGTTCATGAGTTTGGGTGGTTTTTGCATTGTACCCGTTTCGTTCTCGAGCATTGTATTTTGTGCAAAAGTGATTGGTGTAACCGGAGTAGCAAATGCGTCAAAAAATTCCTCGTCCATTTTTCGGATTTTAATAATTCCACAACAGTCCTTAAAAGCGGAACTATCAAAGTAGTTGTACAATGAAGCGAAACCACAAGGTACAAACAAGCGGAACTATTACGTTCAAACAAGCGAAAACACTTGATTCTTTGAAGCGGAACCACAAAATGATCACAAAAGCGGAACTCCTCTGTTCGAATAAGCGGAACTACTGAAATGTTCACTGAAGCGAAACTATTTGGACTTTTGAAGCGGAACGTCTGAGCTTTGAAGCGGAACCTCCAAAATTTGAAGCGAAACCTCCTGAACTGATGTAACAATAAGCAGATCTACTACGTTCTTTTAAGCGGAACCTCCTGATGAAATGTATCTAGAAGCGAAACTATGAGGTGTCCGTTCAAGCGAAACCTATTCGAATGTAATTTTGACCCATTTTAAATGTGAATTTTAACACCAAACTTTCCAGGATTTGTCTATATATTGTTACGCACAATCCGTGAGATTTTGAGCTGATTTTGACCGGTGAAAATATCTGAACTGAAGAAAGAAGGTGTAGAAGTAAGAAATCTTGACAAATTCCAGCTATTCTCTGCAGAACTCCTCCTCCTGAAGCTCTGATACCAATTGTAGGATCGTGTCTCGACCCCAACGAGTCGTTCAGAGGATATTCTATCAAATACAGATGCGGAAAATAAGTATTTGACTTAGGAACAGCTAGCAAATCACTTTAAACTTCTATTTGTATTGATTTCTGACAGTGTACATTCAAATCTCGATCCGACAGCACTTCGGTACGAGTTACAAGACTGTTCTTATGTTTCGCTTGAAAGACACCCTTATATAGGGTTTTAGTTTCGCTTCAAAGGACAAGACCGAATAAGCAAAACCTTCAAAGTGACATACAAGCGGAACTATATTGTGACACATAAGCGAAACCTTCTACCTATGTCACTACAAGCGAAACCTTTTACAAACACTCATACAATTTCCTGTTTTCTCGTTAAACGTGCCCTGATCTAACACTCTAAGACTAAGACTCGATCCAAGACGAAGTCAACAGATGTAGTACACCAACACTTCAGAGGTGGAAAATTCGCATCATAATCAACCGGAATTGATTCTTCAGCCTTTTTCACCTCAGAAGTTGAAATTTTCTTCTCAATTTTTGGCTTCCAAACTTGTTGAGATAATGCAACCCTTTTGTAAAATTTGTCGTTTTTAGTTACCAACTTCTTTACAGGTTCATTTTTCACACTCTTTTTCTCAACAACGATCAGTGCTTTACCCTTCACATCAACTTTCTTCTGTTGAGTTTTCACAGTTTCAGTCTTAGGCTTCCCGTTGGTACACTTTCGTGCAATGTGACCAACTTGATTACATCTGAAGCATGTTCGAGTATCAGCCACTCGACTTGTGCCTTCAGTCTGAGCCTGTGAAGCTCTTTTCTCAAAGAACTCTTTGTTTGATTTTGAAAAAATTTCTTTCTCTTCATCAGCAAGTGAACTTGAACTGTTCACAAACTTTTTCTTCTCAACAAACTTCTTGTTTGAAACATTTCTTTTCTGATACGGTTTACCCCCTGATAACCACCCAACCAGTTGTTTCTGTTGTTATTATAAAAACGTGGTGGATTAATAGATTTCTTGTTGTAAACTTTTTCTTTCTCAAACCTCATTTTACTTTTCTTTTGACTCAGATTGTTCACTTCTGACAATTCAACTTCAACCAATTTGAAAACATTTGTCAATTTGTTCATGTTTACATTCTCGATCGGAAACTCTGAATCCGAAAACAACTTATCCGAACCCAACATCTTGTACATGACAAGATTTGATTCTTCATTTAAGTTGTTCTTGGACTTTTGTTTCGGAATGTATCTGTCCAAAAAACACCCATCTTCCTCAGCAGTGTCACTATCCGTTTTTAACACATTTTCAACAACACCTTTTACAATATCATTTTGGACACTATCGTCATTGGAAGATGTGAACGTGACATCAATGTTCTCTGGAAGTTTAACTTCATTTTCTTCCCCAATTTCAACCAACTCAGATTCCTTTTTCGTGTAATTATGCAAAATCGGCGGTGGAACTTTGTGAAAACCCACCCCGGTTCCATCAGAATACACGTCTTCGCCAGCTTTGTTTTTGCCGATAGGTTTTGGAACTATGTGTTGCAAAACAAAGCTTGCAGAGCTATAGCTGTTAAGCTTCAACTGGATTCGCCCGTTTTCAATTTCAGCCTCTTGAACTTTAAGTTTCAAATTAGCGATTTCATCCAGCTGTTTGTTGATTGATTCTTCTTTTACTCTTAGCACTGCTTTTAAATGCTCGTTTTCTTTAAAAGTTTTACCATTTCGATCATCACTATCTTTCACTGTGCTTTTGAGTTTTTCAAACTTTTCAAAAATCTGACGGTTTTCAAGAATTAACCTTTCATTTTCAATTTGAGCAGTTAATTCTTTAATCCATTCAGTTAAAGCTTTAACTGTTTTGTCACGACCAAGAATTTGATTCTCAACGCTTCTGACCTTTACTGTCAGATCTTCAACTTTCTTACCGTTGAGATACGTGACTGTATTACAAAATTTGCACTCTTTGTTGCAATTTTTGCAATCAGCATTTCCATCAATTTTCTTACCTGACGCATGTGTTGACAAGTTTGAACTGACCTGGCTTTTTGACTCAGACACGGAGTTAGAGTCTACCTCAAGTGCCTTAGCAGCCAGCACTTTGTCAGCCATTTTTCTCAGGTTCTCTGCAGTCAACTCTTGCATCGTATCAATAACTCCAGTATCAATCTTCTTTGATTTCTCGATCTCTTCTTTCTCCTTTTTCTCTCTCTTCTTTCTCCTTCTTTTCTTTTTCTTCCTCGTCTCCAGTTCCCCATCATTTGTTCTGCCAATACTCATCCTCATCTTTTAACTCCTTGATTATGGCTTCCAGATCAAGAGTTTTGTGATCAATCGCAATATTTCCATACTCATCAAGATAACACTCTCTGTCCGGATCCCACCTTTTCGCTCTCGTTGCTTCCAGATAGATACCAGAAATTCTAATCATTCTGTTTTCAGCAATCATTTTTCTGTATCTATACTTCTGCTCTTCAGTACGGTTGTCTTTCCATGGAATAGGTTCGTTTTTCGCCATGAACGCGTAACCAATCGCATCTTCTTCAGGTAGAACCTCTTTGCTCCAATCATACCCCTCATCATCGTAGATCACTGCAAGAGCCCTAGATTTCTCTTTGTTATCTTCAGCTTGCTTCAATCTAGGCGGCTCAGATTTATTCTGGTGATAAATCGCCTTCTTGTAGTAATCATCTCTGAAAGGGTTCTCCGACTCATCAGCATAAGCATTTCTGCATTCTCGCTTGAAGTGACCCTTCTGCTTACACTTGAAGCAAGTCACTTTGGACTTATCGAACCCCAATTTGGTAGATGGACCACCAATTGTCTTCCTGCCGGTAATTTCCATAAAACGTTGTGCTCTACGAATAGCACTGGCCATAGCCCAACGAATATCGATCAGCTCCATTTCTTCAGGATCTATCTGATCATAATCTTCCTTCATCAGATTTGTATTGCCTATCTTCCCAACTACTAATCCTTCATATGATTCCAACACATACGCCAAAAAGACCATCTGCTGCTTAGCTGACTCCTCGTCAAAATTCCGAGCATTCTTTAAATCTATCGCAATGTTGCATTGAAACTTAGGATCAGAATGACTTGCAGATGATGAAGATCCACTGTGATAACCACTGTGATTTCCATTGCTTTGACTGCTTTGACTTTCTTTGCTTGCTGTGGATACATTCTCAGCAGAAAAAGCAGTTTTGGGAGAAGTTGCTTTTGGCATCATGCTTTTCGGTTAATACAAATCCAAATTCTGTTGATAAGATGAGTGATTGACTTTAAATGTTTTCTTCAGTTCCAACTCGTGACTCTCGAGTTTTTCAATCAGGAGATCTAAAGTCAACTTTTCTGGTGCCTTGATGGTATTCTTCAGCATTAGCGCATAGTATCTCCAATCCATCTCGTCTGGCAACGAATCAAACAACTTGTCAACAAGATCTTCTTCAGAATATCTGATTCCATGTCTTGCTAATTCCAGCTTCAAGTGACCAAACCTTTCTATCATTTTATAAACAGACTCATTCTTTAAACACCCAAACATATCAAACTCTTTCCTAAGTAGTTTCATTTTGTTTTTCTTAATTTCTTCACTACCTATACATTTCTTTTCTAACTTCTTCCAAAGATCTTTTGCATTCAAATAATCAATCGGTGAAATAATGTCTTCACGAACAGATTGAAATAACAAAGCCACGCATTTTTGCTCAGCTACAAACGATTCAATCTCATCAGCTGAAGATAGAGTTTCACCATTTTTGTTTCCTTGATCATAACCGGTTTTCAAACTCTTCCAACTAGCATATGCAAATGCCATCAGCCAATCTTCAAACTTTCTTGACCACCGACTGTAATCTTCGATAGCCATTAGCTTTGGTGTAACACCCCAAAAGTAATTATAGCTAAAATACCATATGATAAAAAATGATGGTTTAACATAAATCAGTTAAAGAAAACTAGAGGGACTAATTCAGCAAAAGTGGGAAACTTTGTTTTTAGTAAAATAAATAAAAGTCAAAAAAATTACACACACACATACGTGCGTGGGTGTGTGCGACCAGAGTAAGAAATCAGGGACTAAAACCCTAGTTCTTGATCTTGTCCATCAAATTCAACTTTTAAATCACATGATTCTGATTTGCATGTTGTTGAATTAGAGTGCCTAACACCTTCTCTTCATAAGGTATGTTGGGAATTAATGCATACTTGTGTATTGAGTTCTTGATGAAGTTATGATGCATAATTGAGTAATAATCTGCTGAAATTATGTTAAAAATAGTATAATCTACATAATTTCAAGTAAGGTTTGATAAATATGAGTAGAATATTTGCTATGACTAAGTAATCGGTTGAAGGTACAAGTAGAAGCAATTGGGTTTTTGATGTATAATCAAACTCATGAAATCTGAAAGTGAATAATGATGTTTAAAACAAGTTACAATCAGAAATTAGATGTAAAAAGGACATAGTAAACATTCTACTTGTTAATTAGGGGTTTTTGTGGTTACAAGACTTCAATAACAAGAATAATATGACTAGTTGTAAAGTGTGCACACAAGATGCTCGATAAAATGCCTAAAAGAAGTTGGTAGACACAAATTGTGGTGTTTGGCTAAGTTAACAAGCTTAAGTCATGAGCCGAAAGGTTCTAATGATAATTGGCTTGTGTATTATAGGCAACACGAGTGAGGCGTCGGGAAGTCAAGCCGGTGCGGACACTCGCTTGAAAGGGAAGCTTTAAGGTACGTGGCTAACGCTTCGACAATATTGTTAATTTAGTCTTCATTGTTAATGTTTTCTAGTTATGAACAATATAAGGTTGTAATGGTTTGGTTGCTTGAACGAGGGACCTCATGATGGCAAACCAAACGGGTTATCAATGGTGGGTACAAACCGGGTAACGGGAGTACCTTATCCGTAAACCATAAACCCGGGTGTCGGGTAATGGGAAGAATAGTATTAAACGCGCAAACCGGTAATGGGAGCGTGGGTGTTGAAACAAAGAACCCAAGACGGGTCACACTTGTTGCAAAGAAATGTCCCGTATCGTGCTTTGATGTCTTAAAAGTGCAAAAACTGGAATAAACGGGTCAAAACAGCAAAACAGGAAAATATGCAGAAGCTACCGTAAGTTACGGTAGCTACCGTAACTTACGGTAGAGGATGAACTGTTACGGTGATTCTTTACTGATTTACGGCAGGCCATAGTTGCCCAGTGGCCACCGTAACTTACGGTGCCCACCGTAAGTTACGGTGGAGCCCAGCCAATTTCGTTTAACTTTGTGTGTCATCATAGATTGAATCCGTTTTTAAGCGTACTTTCGATTATGCGTAATTTCTAAGGATTTTCACACTAATATTTGCAAAATTTTCTAGCTTTCAAGTATGTCAAGCAAGCGGATGATGATCAATTCAAGGCTCACGAACCGAACACATTCAAGAATTAGTTCCGCAACTTTTGTCTTAGTTAATCATTAGTGAAACCTTTGTAATAGAAGGAATACTTATGTATCCTAATATTGTTTTTGGAAGGTTGATAAACTCGTATGTACCAAGTTAGGAACAATATTAATGTTTTGTTTTAAACTAATCATGAACATTCTTATCTAGTTGGTAAGAATTAGTATAATTAAAATTAGAGTGTTACAAGTTGGTATTCAGAGCTAAGGTTAAGGAGAATTGTGTTCGGTTCAAGGCTTGATCAACATCTGGTAAGAATTTATTTAAAGCAAAATTTAATTTAAAACGATTAAAAGGGTAATGATTTATTGTGTATGGGAGGAGTATAGTAATATACTCGAACCCGGGAAGTACACTTAGTATAAATGGGTAAGGCAAAGTTATATACTTGGCCGAATAACGAGTATGAAGTCTCATATAAAGGCATGAGAGTGATTGAACAAGATTATTTATCAAATTATTTTAACATTTCAGTAAGAAGATGTCGGGAGGTGCTAGTGACAACGTCCTATCCCTCACTACCGACGAGTTAAAAGAGAAGATTGCCGAGGAAGTCGGAAGGGCAATCGAAGTTAGCCTACCAAGATTTATTGAAAGGATGCAAAACACCCTACTTTCGACTATGGAGGAAAAGATTGGTGAATTAAGAGAAGACCTTACCAATGATAGAGGCAAGGCTAAGGAAAAGAAAGGTTGTTCTTACAACAAGTTTATGGCGTGTAAACCCCCGATCTTCAATGGAGAGGTGGATCCAATTGCTTGTCAAAGGTGGATAAGCGATATCGAGGGTGTTTTCGAACGAACGCATTGTGATGAAAGTGATTTCGTGGCTTATGGAACTGGCCAACTTAGAGGCCAAGCCAAGGATTGGTGGGACAACCTCAGAAACGAAAGGGGTGTTGAAGCAATAAGGGCAATGACTTGGGAAGATTTCAAAACACCATTCCTCAAACATCATAGCCCCAAGGCAGTAATAAATAAGATAAAGGAGGAATTCATGCAATTGAGGCAAAAGGGTGAAACCGTTGATAAAATTACGGGGATGTTCATGGATAAGCTCAAGTTTTATGATGACTTGGTCAAAACTGAAGAACAGAAAATCTATTACTATCACACCATGCTTAGGGCTGAATATAGGGAGTTCATGACTCCCTCACATTATGAAAGCCTCACCGATATAATCAATGCGGCGCGGGAACGCGAGATTGAACTAAAAAGGCAAGTTGAAAGAGGTGAGAGAAGGGCCTTGGATGAAAACCCAAGTCCCGCAAAGAAGCCAAAGGTAGCTGAATCTTCGAAGAAAGGAAGTGCAAAAGGAGGTTCTCCGAGTTGCAAAACATGTGGACGCACTCATAAGGGTGAATGTTACTTCAAGAACAAACCTTGCGTTGCATGTGGCAAGATAGGGCATGGGGTTGCAAATTGCCCAGACAAAGTAACGGTGTGCTATAAATGTTACCAACCGGGTCATAAAAAGTCAGAATGTCCGGAATTGATGGGAAAGAAAGAGAGTGCCGACTCTAGGGATGAAACCCCAAAGGCTAAGGCAAGGTCGTTCCAAATCACTGCTGCTGAAGCAAAAATGGAACCCGACGTGGTTACAGGTATATTTACTGTAAATTCGATCCTTGCACGTGTTTTATTTGATACGGGTGCGAATAAGTCTTTTGTTTCACATAGACTCATTCAAAACCCCTTGTTTACATTAACGAAATTACCTATGCCAATGGAAGTAGAAGTAGGTAATAACAAAAGTTTTATTGTTTGTGATGTATGTCGGGAATGCAAATTGAATATCGATGGCGAGGAATACTCCATTGATTTAATACCCATGTCCATGGGTGAATTTCAAGTGGTCGTCGGAAAGGATTGGCTATCCCGCTACCATGCTAAGGTGATATGCTTACGTAAGGATATACACCTAACGTCTCCGAGCGGAAGGCGTGTCATCATCTATGGGGAGAAGGCTTGTAATCCCATGATATGCTCGATGGTAGAAGCCCGCAAGTTTATACTACACAGGTGTAAGGCATATTTAACTTACGTACGCGATGTGGAAAAAGAAACGCCAAGGATTGAAGACGTACCTGTGGTGCGTGAATTCGAAGACGTCTTTCCCGAGGATCTTCCGGGAATGCCACCAGAGCGCGAAATAGAGTTCGGGATTGAACTGACTCCGGGTGCTAAACCAGTTGCTAAGGCACCTTATAGATTGGTACCGTCGGAACTGCAAGAATTAATGTCCCAGTTACAAGATTTACTTGAAAAGGGATTCATCCGGCCTAGCGTGTCTCCTTGGGAAGCCCCAGTGCTATTTGTAAAGAAGAAGGACGGGAGCATGCGGATGTGTATTGATTACCGGGAGTTAAATAAACTCACGGTAAAGAATCGATACCCACTCCCGAGAATCGACGACTTATTCGATCAATTACAAGGCGCTAGCTGGTTTTCAAAGATCGATTTGAGATCGGGTTACCACCAATTAAGGGTAAAGGAAAACGATGTACCAAAAACGGCATTCCGAACACGATACGGACATTTCGAATTCCTCGTGATGTCTTTCGGATTAACGAATGCGCCCGCGGCTTTCATGGACCTCATGAACCGGGTTTGCAAGCCGATGCTCGATAGATCGGTGATTGTCTTTATAGACAACATCCTCGTTTATTCAAGAAACGAGGCGGAGCACGCTAACCACTTACGAGAAGTATTGAAGGTATTAAGGCGGGAAAGATTATATGCTAAATTCTCAAAATGCGCCTTCTGGTTACGAGAGGTGCAATTCTTAGGGCACGTCATAAGTGCCGAGGGAATATTGGTGGATCCGTCGAAGGTGGAAGCGGTGTCAAAATGGAACCCTCCAAAGAATCCATCCGAAATTAGAAGTTTCTTGGGATTGGCAGGATACTATCGGAGATTCATTCAGGATTTCTCCAAAATTGCAGCGCCATTGACCAAATTGACCCGCAAGAATGAGAAGTTCGTCTGGGGGAGCGATCAAGAAAAGGCATTTCCGACATTAAAAGAAAAGTTAACATGTGCACCGGTGTTGACTCTACCGGATGGTACGGAGGATATGGTAGTGTATTCAGATGCATCACACCTAGGCCTTGGGTGCGTGCTAATGCAAAGGGGAAGGGTGATCGCATATGCCTCTAGGCAACTTAAGCCGCATGAAACAAAGTACCCGACTCATGATCTTGAGTTGGCAGCCGTGGTCTTTGCCTTGAAAATCTGGAGGCATTACTTGTATGGTGTGAAAAGTACTATTTTCACTGACCATAAGAGTTTGAAGTACTTCTTCAATCAGAAGGAGTTAAATATGAGGCAGAGACGTTGGTTAGAAGTGGTGAAAGACTATGACTGCGAGATCCATTATCACCCCGGAAAGGCTAATGTGGTGGCGGATGCCCTTAGCCGAAAGGACGAATGCGCTCCAATTCGAGTGCGGTCTATGCAGTTGGTAGTAACTTCAGGCTTGCTTGAGCGAATCCGAGAAGCCCAAACCGAAGCGGTAAGGGAAGAAAACTGGAAGAAAGAACGTATAAAAGGGATGATAAAAGACCTTACGGAAGGAAATAATGGGATGAAATACCGGAATGGTAGGATTTGGGTCCCAAACACATGTGGTGCCAAGGGTCTTCTGCTTAATGAGGCTCACAAGTCTCGCTATTCAATCCATCCCGGAGCAACTAAGATGTATAGAGATTTGAAGCAAAATTATTGGTGGCCAGGGATGAAAAGAGATGTGGTTAAATATGTAGAAAAATGCATGACCTGTTTACTGGTCAAGGCGGAACATCAAAAGCCATATGGCAAGCTTCGGCCTTTGGATATTCCGGTTTGGAAATGGGAACAGATTACTATGGACCTATTAACCAAACTGCCGAGGACGACGCGGGGATTTGATGCCATTTGGGTAATTGTGGATAGACTAACCAAAAGTGCCCATTTCATCCCTATTCGGGAAACCTATACGTCAAAAAAGATGTCGGAGGTGTACACTAATGAAATAATAGCACGCCACGGAGTGCCGGTATCCATCGTGTCCGATAGGGATACCCGGTTCACTTCAAGTTTTTGGTGCGATTTCCAAAAGCAAATGGGAACTAAGTTGTTCATTAGCACCGCGTACCATCCTCAAACGGATGGTCAAAGTGAAAGAACAATACAAACATTGGAAGATATGTTACGGGCGTGCATTATTGACTTCGGGGGTAGTTGGGATATTCACCTGCCGTTGGTTGAATTTTCATATAATAACAGTTACCACGCAAGCATCGGTATGGCTCCATATGAGATGCTATACGGTAGGAAGTGCCGAACTCCGGTATGTTGGGGTGAGGTTGGTCCGCGTGAACTTGCACATAAGGATGTAGTCGGAATCACGAATAAAAAGATTGACATTGTCACACCCCAACCGATGGCGGAATCATCGGGGCGCGGCACTGAGCGAAACAGATTGTTCAGAAGTTTCCATAACAACTATTTATATAATCCAGTTAAAGATACGTCCCATACCGTATCCCGAATAAACAAACATGTCATTACAGATAATCATCCAAACAAGAAATTTCGTTCCGACAACTCAGATTCAAATATTATTACAGCAATTGTTTATCTGCTTCTAGACCCCTATTCTGTTGACTTCCTGGCTGTAATGCCAGAGGACAGGATCTACAGACAACTATGCCTCAGATGCTTGTTCTTGGCAGACAACTATTTGTTGGGGGCTTCTAGAAACTTATTCTAGCCTCGCTTTCCTAGCAAATAAGCATCCTAATTACCTGTCACATACGTTAAAATAAAGTCAATACATAAAATGTAAAGGTGAGCATACAAGTTTGATAATAGCATATAGAGTTCGAATAGTTTACGCATAACCAGCACGTACACAGAGGAAAACGAAGCATGTTAATTATCGACATGGACCTATCGATACCAATGACTGCGGGTTGACCGTCCGAGACGGTTCGTAATACATGATTACCACCGTAATCCATGCAAGTAATTGTCCTTAACAACCCCCGTGTGAACGGGTGCTGAGTCCAAACTATAGTACTGCGTCGTTAAGGCAGGTAGACAGCATTCCACGTGTAAACACAATCAACAAGCATTCATTAAGTCACGTAATACATGCATATTGGTTAGCGTTCAAATAGTTTGAGTAGTGTGATCGTTTGTGTTTTGATATAAGCAACGTATGTAACACCCAAAAGTGCTAAAAGCAAAAAGGGATCGAGTATACTCACAGTGATTGATTATGGATTGAAGGGAGCGCTGAGAGTAGGGTTAGCCTGAATAGTTCGATAGCACAACAATGAGTAACGTGGAAAATAAGACAAGTGTGAATGGATCGAATAGGCTGGTCGATCGAACGGCAGGTTCGATCGAACGGGCTGTTCGGTCGGCTGGTATGTTCGTTTGGACAGTCCTGTTCGATCGGCCGGTAGGCTCGATCGGCTGGGCCATTCGAGTGGATTGTTTCTTCCTCTGGTGTGTTTGTGTTTTAGGATTTGAACTTTTGAAGTTTTCGTTGTAGTATATGAGAACACAAAAATGTCCTTATCTTTCAGGTCGATCGATCGAACAGTCCGTTCGATCGGCCGGCTTAATCGATCGGCTGGGAACCTTAGAGTGATGCTCAACAGGATGTCGCTCGATCAAACGGACTGTTCGATCGGCTGGCATTCCATACTACGAACGAGTTGTAAAAACGATTAAGTGTTGAAGCATAGTATCTCATGATCCGAAGAGTAATGTTTACCAATCGAGTAGCGTATTCGATCGAACATCACTTCGTCAATAGCATACTTCATAAAATTCGAAAAGTGTGGGACCATGTGCTAGCCGATCGGCTGGCCCGGTCGATCGGCTGGTATGTCCGATCGGCTGGGCTGTTTGAACAGCCTAGCCGTTCGGCCAGCAAGTCTAACCTGGTCGGCCTTTCGTCTAACTCTTGGCTGTTTAATTACTTGTCGTCATATCGAGGTAGTTTTGATAACGAGTTGACCTATGATATCCTCCGTTCCTACTCGTTTCTTCGACTGGGACAGGAATCACCCAAGTCCGGCCGGTGAACGGTTCGGAACGTCGGTTTAGAGTTTAACCCATCGTCGGTGAACCTAGTATATAGAATCCGAATCTTGAACCTCTTAACTGTTAGAATGATTAGTTAGCCGGTTCAAGCTCCGTTTCTACCGATTTTAAGGTTTCGAGTGTAAAAGGTTGAAGAAAGTTGGAAATTATTCATAAAAATGTTAAGATTTGTAAGATTCTTAGTTTGTTTATGTGGAAATCGGTCAGATCTAAGCTATTCATGGTTGAATGAGGCCAAAGTTTGGTGTTCTTCAAGAACACCATGATGACATCACCCAAGAACACTTAGATCTTGGTGATTTCATGGTTAGAAATCGAGTTTTGAAAGATAGAAAGGTGTAGAATCATGCAATGATCAAGATCGTACAAGAATTAGAGTGAAAACTTACCGGAGTTGAGAGAAATCTGAGAAAAGGTGAAGAAGAAGAAGGCTGGTTCGGTCAAAGCTTTCCAAAAATGGAAAGTGTGACAATGACAGCCCTATTTATAGGCTCCAAAAGAGGAAAGTGGCAGCCGATCGGCCAGGAGCTCCGATCGAATGGGCTGCTCGATCGGCTAGGAAGATGCTAGCCGATCGGCTGGCCTGTTCGATCCGGATGTCTCCTGTTCGATCCGTGACCCACTTTGAGTATTTCGCGACGATTTTCGATGTTTCGATTTTGATGGACGATGATACGAATACGATAGAGTTCCTAGTCAAATTACTTTCAGTCTCAACCACTATATCTAACATACAATCTTCTACAAGTCACGTTTCGATGTCGGTTTCGATTGAGTTCGATTGCCTTTCGAGTTTCGATTCGACTTTCGATTGATTTGCTTGAATACCACACCAAACATATAAATAAAACACGCACAAGTAACACATAAGGCACACACACACGTAATACAATACCAGAGTTCACATAATTCGAGTCTCGAGCTTGATTGATGAATTGATTAGCTTGATTATTGTTTGATTAACTTTATCGCATTGTTACTTCCTACTATTCACAATCGTAAATTGGTCGTATTGATTGAACATTCGATCATTTCATTAGACAACACTTACTCCACATAATACAAAAAGGTAAAAAGAAACCTTAACAGTCAAAGAAGTCAAAGTTGACTTGGACTTTGAGTTTGACTTTGACATTCGAAAACACGGGGTGTTACAACCTCCCCTTGTTTAGGGAATTTCGTCCCGAAATTAAGTCGAAGGCTACACAACGCCGTGATTTACCAATTTGATGCTTCAGATCTATTTATTTAAACAACTGCGGGTACTTAGCCTTCATGTCGCTTTCGAGTTCCCAAGTGAACTCCGCGCCTCGTTTGCCTTCCCATCGAACCTTCACGATCGGGATGCGAGAGCGCCTGAGTTGCTTGATTTGGCGATCCATGATTTCGACAGGCTTTTCCACGAAGTGTAACGTTTCGTTGACCTAAAGATCGTCGAGTGGTACGATTAGATCATGATCAGCAAGGCATTTTCGGAGGTTAGAGACGTGGAAATTCGGGTGGACGTTACTGAGTTCCTCCGGTAGTTCGAGTCTGTAGGCGACTTTTCCGATTCTTTCCAAAATCCTAAAAGGTCCAACATATCGAGGCGCGAGTTTCCCTTTCTTGCCGAATCGGACTACACCCTTCCAAGGTGATACCTTTAGGAGTACGTAGTCACCAACTTCAAATTCCAGGGGCTTGCGTCTTCTATCGGCGTAACTTTTCTGTCTGTTCCGAGCTTTTACCAAGTTGTCTCGAATCTGGTGGATCCTGTCAGTCGTTTCTTGTAGAATCTCGGGACCGGTTAGTTGCGAGTGACCGATCTCGTGCCATACAATAGGCGATCGACATCTTCTACCATACAAAGCCTCGAAAGGTGCCATTTGGATGCTGGCATGATAGTTGTTATTGTACGAGAATTCCACCAATGGCAGGTGTTTGTTCCAACTACCGCCAAAATCTATGACACACGCTCGGAGCATGTCTTCAAGAGTACGGATCGTTCTTTCAGTCTGTCCGTCGGTTTGAGGATGGAATGCAGTACTTAGATTAAGCGACGTACCAAGGGCCGCTTGAAACGTTTCCCACAATCACGAAGTGAACCGAGCGTCACGATCTGAAAGGATGTCACGAGGCGTACCATGATTACAAATGATCTCGTCGGTGTAGATTTGGGCTAGTCGCTCCACCTTGTAGTCTTCTCGTATAGGCAAAAAGTGGGCTGATTTCGTTAGACGATCGACTATGACCCAAATACTGTCGTGACCTGATGGCGTGGGCGGGAGGTTTGTTATGAAATCCATAGCTATACTCTCCCACTTCCATATAGGTATCGGCGGTTGTTCGAGTAAGCCAGAAGGTCTTTGATGTTCAGCCTTGACTCTTGCACAAGTTAAACAACTTCCAACGTATAGGGAGATATCTCGTTTCATGCCCGGCCACCAGTACTTATAGCGTAGGTCCTGGTACATCTTATCTGCGCCGGGATGAATAGAATACCGGGATTTGTGGGCTTCATTCATGATAATCTTTCGCAATTCGGTCCGCTTAGGGATCCAAATTCGATCCAGATAATAGAATATCCCATCGGATTTGCTTACCAACTGAGCTCCATCGTGATAGATTCTCTCTTTCTTCAATGTACGCTCGTTAAAGCAAGCATGTTGAGCTTCGCGGATAAGGGTTTCGAGGTTGTGCTGGGCTTGGATGTTTCGGGTACTGAGCACGTAACTCTTTCTGCTGAGCGCGTCGGCAACCACATTCGCCTTGCCTGGGTGATAACGAATCTCACAGTCGTAGTCGTTGAGAATTTCTACCCATCGGCGTTGACGCATATTAAGCTCTCTCTGATTAAAGATGTGTTGTAAACTCCTGTGGTCAGTGTAGATTGTACACCTAGTGCCATACAGGTAGTGTCGCCAAATCTTCAATGCAAAGACAACCGCGCCTAGCTCGAGGTCATGGGTTGTATAGTTCTTCTCGTGGATCTTGAGCTGACGAGATGCGTAGGCTATAACCTTGTCTCGTTGCATGAGGACACAGCCGAGACCAAGGTTAGAAGCATCACAGTAGACAATGAAGTTGTCGCTTCCGTCGGGCAGCGTAAGAATCGGAGCGTTGCACAGCATATGCTTGAGGGTTTGAAAGGCAGTCTCTTGTGCGTTTCCCCACACAAAAGGCTTGTCCTTATGAGTAAGAGCGGTAAGTGGCACAGCGATCTTGGAGAATCCTTCAATGAATCGTCGATAATAGCCCGCGAGTCCGAGAAAAGAACGAACTTCAGACGAGTTCTTAGGCGTAATCCAGCTTTTGACGGCTTCAATCTTCGCGGGATCGACATGGATACCCTGGCTATTCACAATGTGACCCAGAAACTGAACCTCCACCAACCAGAATTTGCACTTGGAGAATTTGGCGTAGAGTTGATTCCCCTAGAGTAACTCGAGAACCAAACGTAAATGTTGCGCGTGTTCACTTTTCGTTTTGGAATAAATCAAGACATCGTCGATGAACACGATGACGAAACGGTCAAGGTAAGGCTTACATACGCGATTCATCAGATCCATAAAAACCGTGGGTGCGTTGGTTAGACCAAAGGGCATAACAACAAATTTGTAATGGCCATAACGGGTTCGAAAAGCGGTTTTAGGAATGTCTTCCTCTTGAATCCGTAGCTGATGATATCCTGAACGCAGATCGATTTTAGAGAAACATGCTGCACCTTGTAGCTGATCAAACAAATCGTCGATTCGAGGCAAGGGATATCGGTTCTTAATGATTAGCTTATTCAATTCCCGATAATCGATGCACATCCGGAACGATCCATCCTTCTTTTTGACGAAAAGGACTGGCGCGCCCCAAGGAGAGGTGCTTGGGCGAATAAAGCCTTTTTCGAGTAATTCCTGGAGTTGATTCGAGAGTTCCCTCATTTCGGATGGTGCGAGTCGGTAAGGGGCTTTAGCAACGGGGTTAGCTCCAGGAATAAGGTCGATGCGGAAGTCGATATCACGAGTTGGTGGTAGTCCGGCAAGATCGTCAGGGAACACCTGAGGAAATTCACGAACCACTGGAACGTCTTTGACTTCAACTTTCTTTTTCTTTTCTTTCTCCGCTACTACAATGTTGGCCAAGAAGGCTCGGTATTCCTTGCGGAGATACTTGCTGGCTTGAATGCATGACATAAGCTTGAGACCTTTCGACGCTGTTTCACCGTACACACACAATAGATCACCATTCGCGAGCGAGAATCGAATCATCTTTTCAAAGTACACAACTTCAGCATGGTTGTCGCGAAGAAAGTCCATGCCTATTATGACGTCAAAGCTTCCGAGTTGCATTGGAATAAGGTCGATCGGGAAAATGTGATTGTTGAGTTCGAGAGTACAATCACGGAGTACTGAATTAACGGCAATAGTTCTTCCCGTAGCGACTTCGACTTCGAATGACGAGGACAGATAAGAGCGCTTACGACTAAGGAGCTTCTCGAATTCAAACGACACAAAGCAGTTATCGGCTCCAGTATTAAACAAACATGATGCATAAATACCATTCACAAGGAACGTACCATTAACCACGTTGTTATCCGCCTGAGCCTGACGGGCATTGATGTTGAAGGTTCGGGCATGGGCTGCTTGCTGCTGTTGCTGAGGCTGCTGTTGTGGTTGTTGCTGCTGGGGCTCTTGCTTAACCACCCTGTTCGGGCACCTGTTTGCAAAGTGGTTAGGGTCACCACATGCAAAGCAGACTCGAGCGTTGGCTGCTGGGGCTTGAGCTGCTTGTTGGCCTTGAGGGGCGGGAAGTAGAGCTTGGTTGACAGTAGCTTGAACTGGGGCTTGACGGGGACCATAGCGACAGTTCGTAGTGAAATGACCGTAAAGGTTACAGTGAGCGCAAAAACGACAGGCTAGACCCACCGGGTGATGATACGAACACGTTGGGCAGAGTGGGTGAGGGCCTGTGTATGCACGCTTTGCTGGCGGTGCATTGATCACTGGAGCTGAGCGGTGCTGTTGCTGCTGTTGAGCTGGTACAGCTTGTAGAGGAGCAGCAGTGGTTGCGGCAGCACAGCTCTTGTTGCTGGAGCTGTTGTTGTTGTGCTTCTTCTTCCTTCTTGATGTCTTGGAGGGTTGAGCAGTGGTGTTGTCGGTGGATGCTGTTGTAGCTTGGTGTAGAGACTTGGTTTGCTTATCCCAGAAACCGGCCTTTACCCGCTTGTCGTTAATCTCAGCGGCTAGCAGGTAGGTTTCTTCGATCGTTGCTGGCTTGGAGGCGTGAACAAAATCTGCTACACAGTCTGGCAGAGCTCGGATATACTTCTTGATGGTCATTTCTGGAGTCTTGACTTGATCGGGACAGATGATACTGAGCTGCTTGAAGCGAGCAGTGAGAGCAGCGTTGTCTCCGTCTTTCTGCTTGATGACCCAAAATTCATCCTCCAGCTTTTGGCGTTCATGAGGAGGGCAGAATTCATCGATCATAATTGCCTTCAGTTCCTCCCATGTCAGCTCGTAAGCTGCATCATTCCCACGCTTGTTTCATTCAGCAGTCCACCAGTCTAGAGCACGGGACTGGAAGACGCCAGTAGCATTGAAAGTGCGGAGATTTTCGGGGCATCCACTGTGTCGCTGGGTGACTTCGACCGAGTCGAACCAATGAAACATGGCAGTAGGGCCATCCTCACCGGTGAACTCCTTCAGTCCGCATGCTTTAAACTGCTTGAAGCTAAAAGCAGTCTTGTTTGAATCCTTAGGGTTCTCAGCTCGGGATTCTTCAGACGTTTTGCTGGCATTTTCATACACCTCACTCATGGCTTTCGCCACTTGTTTGGAGATGATAGCAGCGAGACGTATGTCTCTCTTTTCTTGGCGAGTCAGTCGGTGTCGGGATCCAGACGACGACATGGTCTACAATAGACATCGTCACAGGACTCAACACAACGTAATCGATTCTCACCTCACACATCTAGATTACTAAAGCTTAGGAACACGTCGAAACACGTATCACATAAACACACAGACACATACCACAGTTACACGTAAACACAGAAGCACGTAAGCAAGTAGAGCACAGAAGCACATAGCCACGAAAGGCACATACGCATTCAATCACAGAGGTAGGTAATGTCACGTAATTCCCCTATAAGCACACATAGCATTCTGACTGCCTCAAGATCCTATCATTCAAAGCTCGCGTGTCGTTCGTATAGCATATCGAATAGCATCGTACAGTATAGCCTAACTTAGTCGTATAACGTAATATCGTCTGGATTGCAGCAACTGGAGATCGAATGGGGATAGAATAACAGTACGAGTCGTGTGTGTCGATTGAAATGGCAGTAAAATCGAATAATATCCAAAATATAAACACGTAAGCAGATAAAGCACACAAAATCACATAAAATCAACGAGTCATCCGAGTACGCGACCGCGGTTCTCAGAATCGAAACACATAAAATCGAGAGATAGATTGTCTGCGGCTACAAGACATCGACTACCCTAGGCAACTCGACTATTCACAGTAGACTTGTCATCATTTTCGACTCTAGAGGTCGTATTTCTGCCTCGATTTTTGGGCATTCCACACGCGTTCCCTAGGTCGTACTTGTGAGTTCAGGTCGTTGGAGTCCGTCGAGGCCTTGGTGAGATAAATAAAGTCCAGAACAAACTGCCAAGGTTAGGGTTTCACCCCTTGGCTTACCAATTTCTTCCCTGTTTTAAGAAAATTTAAGGAGAAATTTCGTCAAAATGGGGGTTTCACACCTGATTTGGTACAATTCTCCTCGTTTATTGGCGAAAATGTCGAGATGAAGGAGTAAAATCCCCATAAGCCAGTCAATTTAGTCGGGAGTTTGCGGTTTTCACACCTATTCCTGACTAAATCGCCTGACTTTAATTGAAAATTCGAGTGCAGTGATAGTGAAGGATTGCAGAGTAAGCACATAAACTGGGTCTGTTGGTTCCTAACTATAGTCTAGGTCTCTTAGACAGCGACCCGGACTAGGTCGTGTCTAACCTAAGTCCCTATAGTTATGGCTCTGATACCAATCTGTCACACCCCAACCGATGGCAGAATCATCGGGGCGCGGCACTGAGCGAAACAGATTGTTCAGAAGTTTCCATAACAACTATTTATATAATCCAGTTAAAGATACGTCCCATACCGTATCCCGAATAAACAAACATGTCATTACAGATAATCATCCAAACAAGAAATTCCGTTCCGACAGCTCAGATTCAAATATTATTACAGCAATTGTTTATCTGCTTCTAGACCCCTATTCTGTTGACTTCCTGGCTGTAATGCCAGAGGACAAGATCTACAGACAACTATGCCTCAGATGCTTGTTCTTGGCAGACAACTATTTGTTGGGGGCTTCTAGAAACTTATTCTAGCCTCGCTTTCCTAGCAAATAAGCATCCTAATTACCTGTCACATACGTTAAAATAAAGTCAATACATAAAATGTAAAGGTGAGCATACAAGTTTGATAATAGCATATAGAGTTCGAATAGTTTACGCATAACCAGCACGTACATAGAGGAAAACGAAGCATGTTAATTATCGACATGGACCTATCGATACCAATGACTGCGGGTTGACCGTCCGAGACGGTTCGCAATACATGATTACCACCGTAATCCATGCAAGTAATTGTCCTTAACAACCCTCGTGTGAACGGGTGCTGAGTCCAAACTATAGTACTACGTCGTTAAGGCAGGTAGACAACATTCCACGTGTAAACACAACCAACAAGCATTCATTAAGTCACGTAATACATGCATATTGGTTAGCGTTCAAATAGTTTGAGTAGTGTGATCGTTTGTGTTTTGAGATAAGCAACGTATGTAACACCCAAAAGTGCTAAAAGCAAAAAGGGATCGAGTATACTCACAGTGATTGATTATGGATTGAAGGGAGCGCTGAGAGTAGGGTTAGCCTGAATAGTTCGATAGCACAACAATGAGTAACGTGGAAAACAAGACAAGTGTGAATCCACTTGAATAGCCCAGCCGATCGAGCCTACCGGCCGATCGAACAGGACTGTCCAAACGGACATACCAACCGACCGAACAGCCCGTTCGATCGAACCTGCCGTTCGATCGACCAGCCCATTCGATCCATTCACACTTGTCTTGTTTTCCACGTTACAGTTTACGGTAGAGGATGAACTGTTACGGTGATTCTTCACTGATTTACGGCAGGCCATAGTTGCCTAGTGGCCACCGTAACTTACGGTGCCCATCGTAAGTTACGGTGGAGCCCAGCCAATTTCTTTTAACTTTGTGTGTCATCATAGATTGAATCCGTTTTTAAGCGTACTTTCGATTATGCGTAATTTCTAAGGATTCTCACACTAATATTTGTTAAATTTTCCAGCTTTCAAGTATGTCAAGCAAGCGGATGATGATCAATTCAAGGCTCACGAACCGAACACATTCAAGAATTAGTTCCGCAACTTTTGTCTTAGTTAATCATTAGTGAAACCTTTGTAATAGAAGGAATACTTATGTATCCTAATATTGTTTTTGGAAGGTTGATAAACTCGTATGTACCAAGTTAGGAACAATATTAATGTTTTGTTTTAAACTAATCATGAACATTCTTATCTAGTTGGTAAGAATTAGTATAATTAAAATTAGAGTGTTATATTTGGGGGTTTATTGAATGTTCCGAAAGCACTTTCCGATTCCCAAGCTTCAGTTAGCTTTTTCTTTGCATTTGGCGGATTCTCATTCGTATTGCTTGATGAAGAATCATCATTTCCGGAATTTTCAGCAAACGCGTACATATCACTGAACGGGTTCAAGAATATATCATTCATCTTGAGTGTACCTGCAAAATCAGCAAACTCTTAGACAAATTTCCGAGCGGAACTACCTGATGTCTGTTCGAGCGGATCTACCTGATGTCTGTTCGAGCGGAACTATCTGATGTCCGTTCGAGCGGAACTATCTTGTTCAATTGAGCGGAACTACTCAGTTATTTCGAGCGAAAGTGCCGTAAAAGAGAAATTAAGTAGTAATTTCGAGCGGAACCTACGAATGGCCGTAAAAGCGGAACTAGGTTTTTTACCCAATTTTTACCATTTTTAAGCCGAGTTTTAACCTGAAACTTTCTAGGGTATGTTAATTGTATGTTTCGCACGATATACTAAAAAATCAGACCATTTCAACAGTAGGAACTAGTTTAAATCGAAAAAGTATAAGAGAAAGTGAGTAGAAATCAGAGAATTCGGTAGAATCAAGCTGTAGTAGTATGAACTCCTCGTCCTGTGCTCTGATACCACTTGTTGGACCGTGTTCCGACCCTAAACAGTCAGTTGAGAACGTTCATCTTCACGTACGAAGGCGGAATCAACGTAAATGAAGTTACAACAGCTATTCCTATTCAATTCCTTCTCTTTTATTGCTTTCTGATACAACTTTGACAGAGTTCGGTTACACAAGCAATGGTCCAGTTCCGCTTCAACGTTCATACACAAATGACAACATCAGGTATTTATAGTGTGATAGGTTTCGCTCATATGGACTGCCATATGAGCGGAACTACTACGTTGACATATAAGCGGACCACCTGATGACCACTAAAGCGGAACTACATCTAATACCCTATGAGCGAAACTATTTATACACATGTTCACAAAAGCGAACCTACAACATAAACTTCTAAATTTTGACTTTTAAGCTCCTATGTTGACCTATCTTGACCTAAGACGTAATGCAGACGTAGTCAACAGACATTTCATGCATCAACAGTTATCGCATTATCGCTATCGCAATCGCACTCGCAACTCGAATTACGCATTTTGGTTACTGTTATATGTGTGTGTGTGCGCCTTATGTGTTACTTGTGCATGTTTGTTTTATGTGTGGTAATCAATCGAAACACAATCGAACTCAATCGCAATCGAAACACTATGATAATTGGTGGAGAAAAGATGGTGCAAGATATGAGTAGTTGGGATTAAAAGTAGTTTGACTAGGAAACTCTCTCGCATCGCAATGCTCGCAATCGAAATCGAAACGGCAAAACTCGTCGCATCGAACACTCGAATCAGACGACTGATCGGTTAGGCGACCAGCCGATCGACCAGCCGTTCGATCGGACTGCCGTCCGATCGGACATGCTGTTCGATCGGGCTGCCTAACCAATCGACCAGCCCTCTTTCCTCTTTGGGTAACCCTATAAATACGCCTTGTCACTTTTATACTTTCAACTTTTGGCAACTGACGTCCGACCAGCGCTCTCCCCTTGCTTTTTCTCCGATTTCTCACAATCCCAGTAAGATCTCGTCCTAAATCTTGTACTTCCTTGATCTACACGCACTCCTACACCTTTCTTCTTTTGAATCTTAACTTTTAACCGTGAAATCATCAAGATTAAAGGTGTTCTAGGATGACGTCATCATGTGTTCTTGAAGAACTTCATGTTTTGGCCTCAATCCACCAAGAACAACTTAGATCTAACCGATTTTCACATAAACAAACAAAGATCTTTCATAGATCTAAACATATTCACAATGAAAATGATTGAAAGATGATCTTTCTAACTTTCTTTCAACTCTTTTACACTCAATGCCTTCAAAATCGATAGAAACGGAGCTTGTGCCGACCTACTACTCATTCTTGTGGTTGTGTGGCCCAAGATCCGGATTCTATCCACGAGGTTCACCGATTTCGGGTTAAACATGGAACATCGTCTCGAACCGTCAACTAATCGGATTTGGGTGATTCCTGTCCGATCAGGAGTACCAAGTATTGACGAGGTTTCTGTTGTTTAGCACGTTGTCACAACACCTCGATAAAAACGACAAACAATCAAACAACCAAGTGTAAGACGAACAGGTCGACTAGGACGGAGTGCCGTCCGATCGGACTGCTGTCCGATCGAACAGCCAATCCGATCGACTGGCCAATCCGAAGGAGTTGCACCCTGGGTCCCATACTTAACCATTTGTGTCAATTTTTTGAAGTCTGAGTGTTGAATGAATTGTTGTCCGATCGGACTACCGTCCGATCGAACTGCCATTCGAATCATGAGACATTTGAACTTCCACACTTAAACAATTTTCAACATGTTCAATGCACAAAGGATGCCACTCGATCGAACAACAGTTCGATCGAGTGACAACCTGCTATGCACTTGTTCTCGTTAAGGTGTCCAACCAATCGGGTTGTCGTCCGATCGAACGGTCGTTCGATCGACCGACCTGAAAGGTAGAGATACTTCAATGTTTTCAAAATGCTACAACAAAAACTTCAAAAGTGGAGCCATCATACACAAACACATCTTTCTCAAAGGAAGAAACAGTCCACTCGAACGGCCATCTGACCGGACGACCGTCCGAACGGACTACCACTCGCACGACTGGCTGTCCGATCAGATTTCCATCCGAACGAACTGTTATCCAACTCACGTGTACTTTGCATCGTTTTGCGCGTCACTTATCATTATGCTATCAAACTATTCAGGCTAACCCTACTCTCTAGCGCTCCCTTCAATCCACCAATCGCTGTGAGTATACTCGATCCCTTTTTGCTTTACGCACTTTTGGGTGTTACATGGGTTACTTATACAAAATCACATCGAACACACTACGCAATACTTTAAACGCTAACCGTTATCGCATGTATACGTGACTAAATGAATGCTTGTTTGTTATGTTTACACATGGAATGTTGTCTACCTGCCTTAGCAACGATAGTACTATTAGTTTGGACTCAGCACCCGTTCACTCGGGGGTTGTTAAGGACAATTACCTACATGGCTCACAGTGGTGAGTATGTATCGCGAACTGCCTTGGGCAGTCAACCCGCAGTCATTGGTATCGATAGGTTCATGTCGATAACTAACATGCCTCATTTCACTCTGTGTACGTGCTGGTTATGCGTAACGCTTTCGAACTCTATATACTATTATCAAACTTGTATGCTCACCTTTACACTATTTGTATTGACTTTTACTTTAACGTATGTGACAGGTGCTTAAGTCGCTCGGAATAGAACAATTTGACTAGATCTTTCTGTAATAATTGTATTATCTTATATGACATGGTATGGGACATGTTGCTTTAAATATTTGGTAAATATAGTTGTTATGGAAACTTCTGGACAATCTGTTTCGCTGAATGTCGCGCCCCGATGTTTCCGCCACCGGTTGGGGTGTGACATGTATGTTAGATATAGTATTTGTATGCCCAATATTAATCTATCGCATCGCTTAATCGACACTCGCTTAAACGCATCGCAACGCTCAACACGCGAAATGAAACGCCGAAACCTAACTCGCCGGACCACTTCGATCGAATGACCATTCGATCGCATGGTCATCCGAACGGATGACCATCCGATCGGATGGCCATCTGATCGATGGGCCATTCGATCCGTCACCTATGCGCACTTTCCTCTTTTGGCAACCTATAAATACCCCCTGTCACATCACCAACAGTGATGTGACAGCTCTCTCGTTCGACCAGCATGCCCAAGCCCTCTTTTCTCTCGATTTCTCGTGATTCTTGTATGTTTTCAACTCAAAACTTGTACATCTATCATCTACACACACTTCTTCATCATTTTCTCGTTTGAATCTTAACTTTTAACCATGAAATCAGTGGATTTGAGATGTTCTAGGGTGATGTCATCATGGAGTTCTTATGAACTTCAAGTTTTAACCTCATTCCACCAAGAACAACCCAGATCTAAGAGATTTCCACATGATTTAACACTAATTTCACCTAGACCTAAACATTTTCAAGGTTAAAAGGATTAAAAGATGATTTCTTAACTTTTCCTTCAACTCTTTTACACTCAGTGCACACAAAACCAATAGAATCGGAGCTCGTTCAGGCCTTCTACTCGTTTTCTAGTGAAGTGTCGGTCTGAGATCTGATTCCTATCAAAAGAGATAATTGATTTCGGGTTGAACATGAACAACCGTCACGAACAGTAAACTGATCGGACTGGGGTGATTCCCACTTTGGTCAGATGACTTGCTCTTGACGAGGTTCCGTTGCTTAACATGTTGTCATACCGTCTCAATCAAACCGCAAAACTTTCAAAACTTAACGAATTTCTAAGTTTGCAAAATGATCAGATCGTTGGACGGATTGCCGTTCGATTGGATTGCCATCCGATCGAACGACAAACCGATCGGATTGCACTTGGACTTCAACACTTAAACGATTTTCATAATTTTCAAAAATCATCAGTTCCTAACGGATTGCCATCCTATCGGAAGACCATCCGATCGAATGACCATCCTGCTGTGAACTTGTTCTCAACTGGAATGTCTCGCCAATCGGATCGCTATCCGATCGAACGACCGTTCGATCGATCGACCTGAAGGGTAGAGATACTTCTCTGATTTCAAAATGATACAACGAAAACTTCAAAGTCATCATACACAAACACATCCATCCCAAACGAATGTCAATCCGACTGAATGGCCATCCGATCGGATGACCATCCGAACGGATTGATAGCCGATCGAGTGACCATCCGATCGGATTGCCATTCGATCGGATTACCATTCATCACTTGGTTCTTTTCGCACCGTTTAACACTCCGTTCTTCGCTTATGCTATCGTTAACTATTCAGGCTAATCTCTCAGCGCTCCCTTCAATCCAAGAGAGTGTCTATTTACTTAAAAGCTATCAGTGAGTATACTCGAACCCTTTTTGTTTTACGCACTTTTGGGTGTTACATACGTTACTTACTCAAATCACAATCGACACACAACGCAAAAACTATTTATACGCTGACCATTATTGCATGCTACGTGTTATTCGATGAATGTTTGTATGTTATGTTTACACAGTGATTGTTGCCTGACACCTTAGCAACGATAGTACTATAGTTTGGACTCAGCACCTGTTGTGGACAAGGGTTGTTAAGGGCTTTCTCACATGTCACAGTGGTGATATGTGTTGCGCATTCTATAACTCGCAGTCACGTCTGTGCATATTTCATTGTCGATAACCTACTAGCTTTCACTTTGCTACATGTTACATGCTGGTTATGTGTAAACGATTTCGAATTCTATTATAGTATCAAACTTGTATGCTCACCTTTACACTATGTGTATTGACTCTATTTTAACATATGTGACAGGTGCTTAAAATACTAGGAATGTTGTGCTTTGGTGAATCAAGCTAGGGGTCTAGTTTTGTCACGCTAAATCTGAGTTGTCGGAACAGTATTTGTATTTGAGACAGTTATTTCTGATGATTGTTTTATTTGGATATGTTGTGGTATGGGACATGACGTTTAAATATCTGGTAACTAATAGTTGTTATGGATACTCATAGGCAATCTGTTTCGCTCAGTGCCATACCCCGATGTTTCTGCCATCGGTTGGGGTGTGACACCAGTGTTCACGAACTGGTCGTGAACAACTGAATTTCCTTAACAAACGAACACGAACATAAACTTATGTTCGGTATGCGTTCGTGAACAGTTCACGAACATGTTAATTTCCTTAACGAACGAACACGAACATGGCCTTGTTCGGTTCGTTTACAGCCCTACTTTCAACCAATCACATTAAAAAAAATGTTTACTACTCTGTATGTGACCATTGCTAGTAATTGAGTGCAAAATGGTGAGTGGAATGGAGACTTGACATGTCATTACATTATTGGCTAGAAAATTATTTAAACACTCACTAAGGGGTGACCACTCCCTGCACCCTTATATTTGTTTGTTTTATCTAAATTTATTTTTCTTTACGTTCATAGATTTGTTATTTCTTTTCATTTCCATTCAAATTACTAACTCAATTTATTTTTTTCTGATAAAACGAAGAGCATTTTTGTCCTTTAATGGAATAAATAAATATAAATCCTTAGGAACAATTTTAACATTTTACATTTACATTGATGTTTTATATTTTTTTTATTACTTGTTTCTCTCCTTATATAACTAAATTTTTGGATTATCCGATTTTTAGATATCCAAAAACCGAATAATCCGATCTTGAAAACCACTAAAAGTGAGGGTCATTCATTTCTATTTTTATATGGTCATTCATTTTTTTTTATGTTTTTAAAGTATAAGGCCTAATGTTCATTTAATATGAGTTTAATAAATGTTTAACGTTTTGTTAGTGACTAGGAGATAATACATAATTAAAATAAACGAAATAATAATACCAACATATATTAATGGGGTGGTGACCCATTGATAAAGACGAAAATTTTAGAAACACCTACGTTTTAACATCTTGCGTTTAGACTGTGGGGTATGGGGCTTGGGTTGGGGCGTGGGTTGACTGAAAACGTTCAAGCCACCACCCCGGGTGGGCTTGTGTTGGGGCGTGGCCCAAGGGGCGGGAGTTTAAAGTCGGGCCTGGGGCGGGTCTATCAGTATGACATGGCGGGTTCTCGTTGGCCAAACCAAACTAGCCGTTGGCCAACGGCTATGTTAAAAAAATTATTTTTTCACTATAAATATCACACTTCAATTCCTATTTTTACCATATTCAACCACAGTAATCATCTCTATTCTCATTCTACAAAACGAAAAATGCATCCTCATAATCGTGGTTATGACCCGAACAACCCGTGGGCATTCCAAGAAAATCCTAGCCCACCACCCAATCGTCCAATGCCTCCTCCGTTTTTATTACACTCCTCTATGCCCGATTTGGCGGGTTATTCATCGTATATCGGGAATCGTTTGTTTACTAACTTCCCAAACATCGACGATTCTATACCTAGCCCGATTCCACAAACGCCCATCAACCTTTCACCAACCTCCATCAACCTTTCCCAAAGCGAAACCGTCCCAAACTCAACCACTCAACAATAGTCCTTCCGCATCCAAACCCATCAAAAAGAAAAGTCATAAGAAAAAAACCCGAGGCAGAGAAAACACTTGAAAACGTCAAATGAAAACAACAAAGATGGGTCGTTAATGAAGAACTTGCATTGGCGAGGGCTTGGCTTCAACAATCTCAACATCCAACTTTAGGTATTTTAAAATATTTCGTAGCCCTTATTTTAATATTTATGGTTATTTTTTATATAACTTTGTAATATATTAAATTTTGTTTTTATTAAAATAGGAAATTCTCAACATCGAAGCCATTTGTGGGAAGCGATTAGTAAAGCATTCGATGAAGAAATGGGAAGGGAGGCTTATCGTGAAAACGATAGCTTATCCTCGAAGTGGAGCGAGATAAGCGGCCAACTTACAAAATTTAGTGCTTTTTTAAATAAAGCAAAGCAAAACCCAAAAAGTGGTGAAACCGAAGCCGACATTGTGACAAATGCATTGATTACATTCAAAACAAATGTGGGGAGCGACTTCCGTTTCATGCATTGTTGGGAGATTTGTAAGTTCCATCCAAAGTGGGCGAATATTCCCAGTGGTAGCAAAACTAACACGTCTTCCAAAAGGTCAAGGGCCTCGTCCCAAGTCCAATCTGATGCACGAGATCAAGAGTTCGAGGACTTGTTGGATGATTCGCCAAACCAGCCTGAATATGGAAGAGATGCCGCAAAAAGGCGCGCTCAAAAATCAAGATCGAGTACGGCATCGCCTTCAGTTGGGAGTTCGGGCTCGCGTAAGGGAATATACAGCGATCAGTTGGATGACATTGCATGCAAGTTAGATACATTCAACGTATTCCAACAACAAAGGGCCGAAATTCAGAAGTGCAAAGAAGCTAGGGATGCCCTGAAACAAAGGCGAGATGATATGAAATTTCTAGCCCAGCCCATTGATCATCTAGAGGGTGAAGAGTTGGAACTAATGTTGGAGATGAGAGAAAAGATAAAGAAAAAATATAAGCGTTAGGAATTTTTTTATGTAATTTTCTTTATTCGTGTAATTTTCTTTATTTAAAAAACATTAAAAAATTTAAATTTTTTGTTTTAAAAAATATAACAGCCATTTGGGCTGGCCACGCCCCAAACCCCCGCCCCACCATACCGTCTTCAATGTGGGTCAGCCCAGCGAAGCCCTCCTAAACCACGTGTCAACTCATGCATCAAATCCCCGCCCCACGATACTCCACGATCTTAAGTGTGAGAGATGATAATAATTCACTTTAGAAAAAAATACCAAGATATAATATCGACCATCCGACCGATTAAATCCAAAATAAATGAATGTTGTTTTGGATCATCCGACCGATTAAATCCAAAAATTTAATGAATGGGTTTTGGATGTCGGTCACGCAATTTATAAATTATAATTAATTTAAAATTACCCAACTTTTGTTAAAGTGAGTCCTTGGTTTTGAACTTTTGATTTCGAAATTAAAAAAGAAACCAATAGAAAGGTTCCCTCCTGCTCTCGTCTAGCGTCAAACAACGATAAGAAAATACAAAATAGAAACTGAAGGGTATGGTCCCAGATCTCGCGTCAGCACGATCGCGAGTGACCATTACCCTTATAAAAAACCCTCACCGGCAAGAACTTATCTGTGTCCGTGCAGGCATGCGCCAACACAACTGTCGAATCCAATCGGTCAAGCGATGGAAGAAGACTTACCTTGTGTATGAAAACGGGTGTACGCATAGCGATGCGGCCTAACACCGCATCCTATGAACACTTTCGTCACGACAAGGGATCTGGACAACAGTAACAGTCACCATAAGTGGCGATGCGGCCTAGCACCGTATCCCGCAGTTTTCGCCAGAGTGGGAACGCGGAAACAATAGCGGTTACCACAGGCAGCGATGCGGTGCGACACTGCATGCTGCCCACGAGACAAGTGGGACTGACACTGCAGTGCAACTGGGATGGCAATGGGACGGGTATGGGGCGGGTATAGCTAATCCCAACCCCATACCCGGTTACAAAAATTGGTCCCATACCCGGCCCAAAACCCGTCGGGTATGGGACGGGTAATTACCCATCGGGCGTCGGGTATACTCACAGGTTTCGGATATACTTGCGGGTTTCAGGTATCGGGCATAATCATTGGATATCATCGAGTAAAAATCAATGTGTGCCGAGTTTGAAATCAATACAAAAGGCTGGAACGTGATAAAAATAATAGGCTAGTAGGCTACTACCATCAATTAGAGTTCATTTTTAAACCAATACATATTCAAAAGAAGCTATGGTGATACTTTAACCAATACACATTCAAAAGAACAAAAACAGTTATGTAATTTTGATATAAAAACCTAATATATATTCAAGTCAAATAGGTGCATCCTTGATCCTCCATTTCAGTTTCAGTAGTTTGTTTTCACCAAAAAAGACCACATCCAGCCAAAAACCTTGTCCACCTGCTGATTCTCTTTTGGGATTTGGGAGTAACTATTAACTAAGGTAACTAAATATATATATCTATAATTGGGCGGGAATTACTTTTTTAGGATTTGGGACTAAATATATAATACATTATAACTTATAAAAAAATTTACATATTTATATGGAGTATGTTAACGGGTTAACGGGTATATAGAATCGGGTAAACGGGTATATAGAATCGGGTAATCGGGTCGGGTAAACGGTTATAACACCAAATCCCATACCCGGTCCCATATCCGATTACCCGACTCCATACACGTCCCGTATGTTTCGGGTATCGGGTTTTCCCATCGGGTTCGGGTTTTATTGCCATCCCTAAGTGCAAGTGGCACCAATGACAGTCGCCTGTCAGCCCATACGTAAGCAACAGACTGACACCGCAGTAGGACGTGGCTTCACCTCCACAGCTGACAAGCCTGACACACCTGCATAAGGGCGGCGCGTAGTCAGTCTTTCAACTCAACTACCCTCCTTCACTCCTCGGCCATAAATACTCATCCCAAACCAGGTTTGAGGTATCGCTTCTCAACTCTCTCACTACTACTACTATCACACACTTTGCTTCTCAAGCAAATTACTGATTCTCACGCCGGAGAGTGATAACAAGAAGCACCCCCCACCCCTTCCTCCTTGTTACGAGTCACGGTGTGTTTTCCTTGTGCAGGAGACAACTCAGCTGACGGTCCAGCCACCGATCTTCGGAAAGAAGGGATTAACCCTACTTGACGAGACCAGTAAGTTAACCTCTCTTGGTTAAGCACTGTTTCATCAGAAACTTTAAGTGAATTTCGTGAAATACTAATTACTATTGGTAAATCATTAAAAACATTCTATCATACTGATCAATTTAATAAGATTTATTCTCTATAATTGTATAACGTTTAAGTATTTCGAATAAACCCTGTATATTTACCTTATGTTAGTGAATCATCAGATTATATCAGAATAATAAATCAAAACTACTCTACTTTTTAAGAGAACAAATCAGATTCATGGAAATAAAATGATTGTATATGCTTGACAATAACTTTTGCGTATAAATAAAATAATATAAAATGTATCAAATTTTTACATTTCAAAACATTTATCATGATATGGGAAATCATTCTACATATTTTGGTCATAGATGTAAATTCTTGTTTGATATATAATTAAACAAAGTCGCTAAATACAAGAAAACTCTTTTACAGAATCAACATGTGTTTATCACGTTTGTTTTTTTATACATTTGGTTTTCTAGCCTCGGAGGCTGTGGAATTTACGGATATGGTCCAACGAGTCGTGAATAGTAATTTCTTGACCTTTAAGAGTCGCTTCGTATTTAGTAGGATCGGTATGGCAATTCAAAAGGGTGTTGCGGCGCAGCTTGTTGCTCGTTTACCTACCGTTTGTTTGTAATTTGTTGTTTTGGCATTTTATAAAGAGGTGAGGTTAAAACAAAAAATTAAAAAAAATAATACTTATGGTTATTTTTCCATTAATATAAATGATCTTCCTAGTGTTCGATTAAAATGGAAGAAAATTTAATGGTTATTAACTTGCTTTGTTAGGGTGGGGGCGCTACGTGGTGGTCCGTGGTGGTTGGTTGACCACGCGTGGAACACCGCCGCCACCCATGGTGACCACGCGTAGTGGTGATAACGCGTGAAATGTTACCTTTGAGAGGGTTGGGTGTGGAACATGATTAGGTGTGGTGAGTGATGGAGAGTGGTAAGTACCTTCACTAAAATCCATCACTAGTGATGGAACCAAGTTCAATAACATGGCGGAACATGATTGGGTGTTGTGAGTGATGGAAAGTGGAGCACCCCACCACCCTTTTTTTTGAACGGCCAACAAAAGATATATATTATAATTAATCATCGGTTAACATCAGTTAACCCAAACATTACATCCGCCAAAAAGTTTGCACATTCATACAAACTAATTCAAACATACACCAATTCTCTCAAGTAAGTGACGCAGCCCTTGCCCGATATTTCGGCCAAAGAAAACTCAAAACCTTGATCTCGTTCACCGCGTTTGCCACCGCCACCCTTTTATTATTGAAAACTGCATCGTTACGTATTCGCCATATACACCATATTGCCGTCTGGACAACCGAATACACAATATTTTTCCATCTTCTAGAACCATGACAATACTTGTGTAGTTCGAGAACATCTTTCGCGCAGAAAAAGAACGGAGTAGTTATTCTGCACCATTTAAAGATTTCTTCCCAGATTTCTTGTACATACCTGCATGCCGCAAAAATATGATCTCCAGACTCCACAGATTCCTCGCAAAAAACACAATCGATACTCTCAAGCTGGAAATTTCGCCTCCACAGTACTTCCTTTGTCGGTAGCCGATTTAAATACAATCGCCAAGTCAGAAAATTGACCTTTAACGGGCACCATTTATTCCAGTAATGGGTCTGCACCGAAACCCCATCCGGAATGGGCCCCAACAGTTGCCTTAGCCCATGCAGTGGCGAAGATTGAAAATTTCCACCGGGGGGTCGGAAGTCACCGAACCTAAAAATTCTATGTAAGTAAATTTTATTTTGAGTAAACTGCCATTTTGGTCCCTGAGGTTTGGCCAGTTTTGCCACTTTAGTCCAAATTTCAAACCTTTGCCATTTTGGTCCCTGTGGTTTCGTTTTTTTTTTTGCCATTTTGGTCCAAATTTCAAATTTGGCCAAATTCCCCAACTTAAAACCTTCTATTTTGTCTTTATCCTCAAGGGCATTTTAGTCATTTTGAAATTATTATAACACATTTTAATTAAAACAATACAAATAAAAGCACCCCATGTCTTGATCTTCCCCAAAAGCAGAAGACCACCACCACCGCCACCTCCTCTCTCTTCTCACCACCGCCACCGCCACCTCCTCTCTCTTCTCACCACCGCCACCTCCTCCCCCTACTCACCACCACCATCATCAACACCCACCCATCAACACTTACAGGAAAGACGGCTCCGCCGTCTATCGTCGTCGCCGTGGCGAAGAGGGGTCGGCTCCCCCTTCTCCCACCGCTCTCTCTCACCTCGTACTCTCTCTCTTCGTCAATCTCTTTCTCTCTACTCGTCTCTCTCTTCTTCGATCTCCCAACCGACACCACCCACCACAGTTGGATGGTGGTTGTTGGGGTTTTGAGAGGATTGTGGTGTTGGTGGTTGTCCAGAGGTGGCGGCAGTTGGATGGTGGTGTTGGGGTTTCAGTGGAATGGTGGTGTTGGCGGCAGTGGGATGGTGGTGGTGGGGATGATGCGGTGGTGGGGGTGGTGGTGGTGTGGTGGTGGTAATTCAGAGAGAGAGGGCAGAGTGAGAATAGGGTGGTGTGGTGTTTGTATGTGTGTGTATTTTAGGGTATTATATATATATATATATATATATATATATATATATATATATATATATAATTAGTTATAATAATTCTAAAATGACTAAAATGCCCTTGATGATAAAGACAAAATAGAAGGTTTTAAGTTGGGGAATCTGGGCAAATTTGAAATTTGGACCAAAATGGCAAAAAAACGAAACCACAGGGACCAAAATAGCAAATGGTTTGAAATTTCGACTAAAATGGCAAAACTGGCCAAACCTCAGGGACCAAAATGGCAGTTTACTCTTTTATTTTTTATAAAAGCGGGGGGTCGAAAACGTATATACCTAAAAAATTCTACACGAAACGTACATACATAACACTATTGAGCGAAAAGTTCGGGGGGTCGGGTGCCCCTCCCGGCCCCTTAAAAGCTACGCCCTTGAGCCCACGAACCGTGAAGGATCCATATGTGTCCGTAACCCACTTCCAGGTATCTATATTTTCCGTGATATTTATTTTCTCCAACATATATGATAGATCCAACATCTCCTTAATCTCCTGTTGTTGCGGGCACCTGGACCAACTAAATGCCGCATATCTTTCCCTTGCTTGTACCTTAACCCGGTCCGCCACAAAGGCCTTCTTGTTTGTTTCTAACTGGAATAAATCTGGGAACATAATGTTGAGCGGTACATCCGTGATCCAGCACCCCACCACCCTTAGACCATGGGGTATGGGGGTCGTCCCCTCCCCGTCCCGGTTCGTCCCCCACGTCGCACACTGCCCCACCTGGGCTCGTCGCGGCACCGGCATTCTCTCCAAGACGTTGGAGACGAGGCAATGATGTGGGCCCCCCTCTGACTTCTCTCTCTCCCCTTTATTAATATATTAATATTATATTGGTTTTTATTATGGGTTGGGTAGTCTTCCACACCCTTGGATAGTCCCCAAGGGGATGGTCCTCCACCCTTGGTGAAGTGGCGCCTACGTGGCGGGTAGTCTCTTTAGGGACTAACAAAACCATACCGGGTAGTCTTATGGCGTGGGTTGTTGTCCCCTTCCATATCAGTTTGCTGTTAACACCCACAACACCGTTCCAAAGGTGTCAAAGGGGACACTAAAGATGGGTTTGCGAGTGGCTTAGGGGCTGTTTGGTAGCCTCTGAATGGTCATTAAGAGGTTACCTCTTAATGGAACCATTAAGAATTTTACCAATGAGAAGGTAGAAGAATGTGTCATGTGATGATTTACCATTCAGAGATTACCTCTTAACCATTCAGACTTGAGGTTACCTCTTATTCATTCAGAGGTTTTAAACCATTAAGAGGTAGCATCTGAATGGTCATTAAGAGTCTACCAAACAGCCCCTTAATGAAGCTAAGGGTGGGTAATTAAAAAAAGGGTCGTTCTATTTCCACACCCCTATAATCTTATTTTCACATCCCAATTTGTATACGGGTCGTATATAATTATACGGGCCTTATAGAATGTTCATGCACAGAATTTAATGAGTGGAATGTTTTTTTGTTTTTATATGTATACGGGCCGTATATTATATACGGGTCGTATACATAGTAGCATATTTTTTCGAAGGTTGGACAAGGGTTTTTAGTTTTAAAATCTGTATACGGGCCGTATAATGTTATACGGCCCGTATAGCAAGAAAGGTTAATTTTTTCTTGAAATCGCGAAATCGTTTGTTGTATATATCGGATTATGTTAGGAGTTTGTAGTTAAACGTATTTATTATGTTTAATAAGTTTCGTCTTTGTAAAACGATAAATATGTATAGAAAAGTTAATTTTTTGTTGCAATCGGGAAACCGTTTAATAAATTTTGAAAATTTTAAAATAGTGTTCTATATATCGCATTATGTTACGAGTTTGTAGTTAAACGTATTTATTATGTTTCATAGGTTTCTACTTTGTAAAACGATAAATATGTATAGAATAGTTAATTTTTTGTTGCAATCGGGAAACCGTTTAATAAGTTTTGTAAATTTTAAAATAGTATTGTATATATCGGATTATGTTACGAGTTTCTAGTTAAACGTATTTATAATGTTTAGTAAGTTTCCACTATGTAAAACAATAAATATGTGATATGATTATGATAAACTACGACAACAATTATTAAACAAACAAGTTAACATCTAAACATAACATTAATATTTATAATGTTTTACATCTAAACCAAAAAAAAAGATAAACTTTTACAAAGTTTCAAACGTAAAATAACAAAAAAAATAATAATAATACAATAAGCAGCTACGGCGGTGGTGGTGGTGGTGGTGGTGCAGCGCCAGCTCGTGGAGGTAGGGGTGCGGCAGAATGCATAGCCACAATCGCCTCGACCATCCACCGTACATCCTCTCTCACTGCAGCTAAATCCCCTTTGACTGCAGCTAAATCCCCTTTGACTGCAGCTACATCCGACTCGACCTGAACGAGTCTCTCCTCCACCCCTGGTGGAGGCATCACACACTGTCTCACGCTGCGTCGAACGTACGGGCGATCACCCCGTAACTCCTCCGCAGCTACCTGTGATCGATCGCCAGCATGACCGACCCCCTCTCCGTCGCCTCCCTCTCCGTCGCCTCCATCTCCATCTCCCTCCCCCTCGTCTCCCTCTCCATCGTCTCCCTCCTCATCACCACCCTCTCCACCACCATGTCCACGGGGTCCCTCACCCACACCATAAGCCCAAACCAGCTGCCCTCCCTCGAGCTCGCGAGCCAAACCCATCGATAGGGCTGTGTCCCTCCCAACCCTGTCAAGCTGGCGTATCAGGGTCATATCACTTGCCACCTGCGGGGACAGGAGGCGAAAGTAACCCTTCGCCAGATGGGTGACGAAGGCCCCACAGCTGATGTGGGAAGAGGGTCGCTTAAAAGCGTAGTCGGCGAGATATGCGGCCAACTTGTACGCCAAGTTGGCCCTCCCGCCGCTAAGTAAGTCGTGCAAGAAGAATAGGTCATTTTGGGTGACCCATTCCCTGCTATCATGACGACCGGCGATCGTCACGGCGATACACCGATGTAGGTATCGGTGTAACGGGTCGTAAAGATCAGTCGCCCGTGCCTTCGGGGATCGCTGCTTCGGTTTGGCGAACTCCCCGAACCCAATAGTGCGCCAATACGGCCACAACACGTTAGTGTGCGTGGTGACTGGCGCATCAAAAAATGCGCGGGACCTTGAGTCCTCCTGTGAGTACAGACCCAAGGCAACAACGAACTGAGGAAGTGACATCCTCTGACTCTTGCCGCAAATAGAAAAAGCTACGGCCTCTGCCGTCAAAAAATGCTGAAAACCCCCACCCCGGGTGTCCGTAAATGAAAAGGTAGATAAAAACTCTAAAGTAATCTCCCTGTGGGCCCGCTCTGCGGCGGCATCAAATAAGCGGTCCCACGGGGAGTTAGCTGGCATGAGCTCCCGGACCCGACCGATCGCTCCAATATCGGTCAAAAACTGAAAATCTATGGTCCGAGGCGCATCCAGCACCATCTCCCGTAATTTGCCCAAATCCCTATAGGCAACGGTACCTCGGGGGATATCTCTAACAAACTGCCCCGTCTCAGTAAAATCGGGCACAACCTCCTCCTCCTGTCCACGTCCACGTCCCCGTCCGCGTCCACGTCCACGGCCCCGACCCTGACCCTGACCTCGACTCTACGGGCCGCACCAGCTGCTGATGACTCAGCCATATCGTCTGTAACAAATAACAATTACAACTTAGCAATCACTATACGATTATCGTTAACGTATTATACCAATATTGTTCTTGTATACGAACGTATTGTACATATCATATATGCTCGTACAATGTTTGAATATTCAACAAGTATACGACCGTATACATTATATACGCTGGTATAACCTTTGAATATTCAAACAGGTATACGACCGTATATAAATATACGATCGTATAATGTATGAATATTCAAAGGTTATACGAGCGTATATAATGTATACGGTCGACAAACCTTTGATTATTCAAGTGTATACGGTCGTATAAAATGTATACGATTGTATACAGTTTGAATAATCAAACATTATACGATCGTATACAATTTATACGACCGTATACACTTGAATAATCAGTTACAATTTTATGTTTCAATTTTTTTTTTCAAATTGAATTATACAATCGTAATCGTTATGCCTATCTACGTTTTACTATACAAGACCATAATCTAACATGTTACGGAATTTGAAAGTTTACAATACGAAAACGTACCGTATAGGAAGAACGAGAAGAAAACGCCAAAAACGCCGAAGAACGCTATCCAAGAACGATCCGAGAGAAAACCGAGAGAATTTTTTGTGGAATGTTGAGGCCGTATGGTGGAAATGAGGTCGTATAAAACTTATACGATCTTTTTTCCTGCGTATACGGGCCGTATAACTGTATACGGCTCGTATACATTAATTTAATTTATTATAATTCTGTCGTATACTTAATATACGATCACCGTATACGAGGCGTATATGTTTATACGGCCCGTATACAATTCAATATTTTTCATTTATTTTCAATTACTATATGCGGAACTGACGAAAATACGGTCGGTATGCGTTAACGTTGATTCGTTTAAACGTTTTTTCAAATTCAATTTGAACAAGTTGCCAAAACATTTATATAACGTGTATGTTGATCATTACAAATTATCAAAACATGTAAATAACATTTTATATTCACAACATCCCTATATCTATGTAATCCCTGGTCCTATATTCATCAACGATCATATTATAATGGTCAATACGTTCCTTGTAATAGTGATACCAACTTTCTGCTGGCGTATTCCGTGTCGGTTGTCGCCAGTATCCTGATGGGGTTGGCATTGGATATTCCCCTTCTAATCTGACGTGAATAAAATGGTTTCTGTTTACATGTACAAGCGCGACTGTTCGATGCGGAATACTTTCTTCGGCTGTTGTGAACATGGGAAAAAATGAAGCACAACCAAGGTCACTTAATAAGAGATAAATGACATTCTACCGGTTTGCTATCAGGAGCCCCGTGAATGGCATTTGTAGCCACTTATGTTCAGGTGCTCCGACTATTTGGTCGGACCAAACTAATGATTCCAGAACTTGTTGATACTGAACGTCATTTATGTTTTTCCAAAAATCATGGAACCGGTAGCACTCATCATGAAGATTCTGCCGTATGAATGGCCACTGCCACTCTTTAAGCGATAAGCCGACCACTATAGATCGAAACCCACAATTACCATCACCCTGCACATTTTGTATGTGACTGAGGTGTGGATAGAAGCACGGTGGAATGAACTTTTGGTAGTGCAAGAACATATTAACTTGTCCGACAGGCAGCAAAGATAAATCTGGTGGCTCTTCCTTTGATTTTGCGACCTTGTTTTTCGTTTTCGAATTCTTAGCGCCTTTCGCAATCTCGCCGAAGAACATAGGTGTTTCAGTACAATAACTTTGTGACTCGACAAACGAGCTGTGCCTGGTAGGTTCGATCGCTGACTCTTGTGTGCCAAACCCATCTTGTGAATCACTATACTGGTCCTGCGTTGTAAAAAAGTTGTGTCTAGAAGGCTCCGTAAACGAATCATCCTTCCTTTGTTGCTGAGCTTTTAAAGTTGGACGACCCCGTGTGTTTTTTTGCACAACTGGTTGTTTAAGCTTCGTCTTATTGAGTTGTACCAAATCCTTCATTTTTTTAATCAAGTTTTTCTTGAGTTCTCTCGGCTGAGCACTTAAATGTTGTTTGAGAAGCGCAAATTCACCGTCTAAGTCGAAAGAGTCCACCTTGCTCGGTTCCACTATGGAGTCCAAATTTAACTTTCTCCAAAAAGGGTCTATCAACTCCAACGGGATCATTTCACCTAAGAAACATATCAACAAACAACATAAAACGTCAATAAGATTTTGCGTGATGAAAGGCTATGATTATAAAATGTGGTTGGTCGAATAATGTATTACCATTCCTTGTATACGGTTCCAACCGACACGCGCACGGCAACCCACAGCTTGTATACAAACGGCACGCGCATGTACGGTTATATAACATTAATTTTTCTATTTCATTTACTTCGTCTGATATCAAATCTAGGCAGGCATGTGAAACCTTCTTTAGTAGGAGATTAAATATTGGTTTGTTATGATGACCCAATGTTCAGCTCCTGCTTGTTTCAATGCTGCCTCTGATTTCTGTCACCTGGTTTCTTATGAGCTTATCGATAAGTGGTACCACTTTCTCCAGGGTGTAATTAGATTCGCCTAGGTACTGCTTCAAAAGGGCATGTTGACCCTCTGCCCTGTTCGTTGTACGTTGACCGAAGTTCAGATGTTGGTCGCTCCAGAACGAAACAAACCGGTCTCTATATGGTTGTAACCAGATTGAAACCAAATAGTTCATAATCTCTGTAATCAAAGTCAAGTGCAGTTAAGACAAGTCAAATAAATACGATTATTAAGCAAAAATTATATAAAACTTACCGTCGGTTTTTTTGCGTGGCAAGTTTGATCGTATTCGCTCGTACCAGTAGTTGTAGTCATGATCGGTCGTTGACTTAATTAGCTCGCCCCACTTGTAAAGAAACCTTTCCCATTGATCATCTGTTTTAAAGCTTTTCCTGCAATGTTTGAAGATGTTTTGCTGTATGTGCCACCTACACAATGAATGTCTAGCCCTAGGAAACACGGTTGCACATGCGTTCATTAGGGCGCGATCTCTATCCGTTACTATTACATGGGGTTCCATAACATTGTCTAATGAGTGTTTCAACCTCCGTAGAACCCATGTGAAGTTTTCCCGTTTCTCGTTGCTTACGAACGCATGAGCAATGCAAAACGACATCAACGTGGATGTAACGCCGATAATCTGGACTAGCGGCATTTTGTACCGATTCGTCTTGTAGGCGGCGTCTATAAGTAACACATGCGGGAAGGCGCGCCACAACATGTTCGACTCCGGGTGGATGAAGAAAACATCCTCGACCCGTTCGCCGTTTTGAGATGTTCTATGGTAAAAAACAAACCCAACCTTCCCCAACCGGTTGAAAAGTATCTGCATTGGAGTCTCGCCGACTTGTTCCATTCGACCCAATTTGGCCCGAGCGTTGTATATGGTGTTTCTTGTTGAGACATTATGGGGGTTCTGTTCTTTAATGGCAGCAAGAATGTCTCGTGGTTTTATATTCTGATGCGTCATTTGCTCACCGTCCTCTCTTCTGATGGAGTCAGCCTCATTAGGGACGGATGACCCTCTGGATACAGAAATGGTTCGTGGTTATGTTTAGCTTCATCAACCTTTAGTTCCCAATAACCTAACCTCTTTTTGTATGCCCCGATCAGTTGGAACTTGCAACCGGTTTTCCTGGTCCCGCTGCGTCTGACCGTGGCTGTTGATTTGTACTCGCCGGCACAATCGCACGTAAGCCAGATTTTGACGGCTTACCGCTACCCTGTTTATTGTAGATGGTGCGTTTGGTGACGAGGGCGTAGCCATTTATGCGTCCAACGTCTCTACACCACTCTACCAATTCATCAATGCTAGCGAATATCTAACGAAAACACTTATATGTGTCAATTAATGATTAACCAATCGGTTTAGCTTTAGTATAAACGGGTTCGGCTCAGTTTCAGGTTGAACCTGCGAACCCGTTTGGGTTAACGGGTCGGGTTCGGGTCAACATGGTCGGGTTAGCGGCTTGACCCGTTACACATTTATACTATATTATGTTTTTTTAACAATATATTTTACGTCATAAATTAACCCATGAAAGTTCGGGTCGTGTTCGGGTTGTTATGTATGATACGATTTTCGGGTTCAGGTCGAGTTCGGGTTTGTGTAAAATTTTCAGGTTCAGGTCGGGTTGAACCCACCAACCCGCGAACACGACCCGTTGAGCAACCCTAATCTAAGGTTTTAATAAAAACAACATCAAACGTAAAAACACTAAAATAGTTAACGTACAACAAATAAACGTATAATTAAATGTTATACCTGCTTGTTTTGAAACTCACTACGTTCCTGGTCAGCATTTGGACCCTCCGGCGGTCCATCACTTATGGGAGGAGACTGAGAACTATCAGTCGGTGGTCCAAAACTAACAGGAGGGGCTTCAAAATTAACCGGGTGTTGCGATGGATAATAACCAGCATAATTAGGCTGAATTGCATCCAAACCCCAATTATCCTGACCTGCATCCGACGCAAGAATGGAATCGAACGGAGCATTCAGATCAAACATGCCCGCTTTGTTATCTTCATTGTTATCATAACTCCCCTGATTCGCCTCGTTATCAAACACATTAAAAAAGTTACCCCAACCCGACATTATAGCGTAAATAATTTGAATACAGAGAAAAATAGAAGAAACGAATAGAAGTTGAATGAAAATGAATGAAATTAGTGTCGTTTATATAGAGAATTTTACGGAATATTACATCGTTTCAAATGATTAACACGCGAATCGAGGAATCTAACGTCGAATCAAATAACTCGCACGAATATCGAGGAATCTAACGTCTAATCACATAAATCGCACGAGAATCGAGGAATATAACATCGAATCAGAGAATCTTACGTCTACTCGCACGTGAATCGAGGAATAATACGTCGCGTCAAATAGTAATAAAACAATAAAATAAAGGAAATTCATTGTATACGAGCCGTATAGTTATATACGACCACAGTATCATCTTATTTACACATGGTTTATACGGCCGTATAAGGTTATACGACCCGTATAGAATAAAGTGAACTGACAAAGGCTGCGACCGTATAAACCATGTGTAAATAAGATGATACCATGTGGATTTATTAGGACCCTTAAAAAAATAATGCAAGAGGATTAAAAACCTGTGGGCTCGAGTTTAACAGCAAACAATAATTCGAATGATGTCTTAAAAATGAATACGTGACTTGAAAGTCAACCATGGCAAATTGATAAAGTCAACTATAGACGTCGCCCATGTTGGTTATAATTTTCAAATCATTTTTTTCTCTGAATTATGACTCTTTTTCCACATCTATTAAAGTATAACCGGTAGATAGCCTGTCTGTCCATGCAATAGTTTTTTTTTTTTTTTTTTTTTCTTTTTGAATAGATATTATATAACCTCAATATTTTAACAACTTATAATCTGTTTTTTATTTTACAAAGTCAACTCAATTCATAAGTTTTGACTTCACAATTCAGGATACAGTATGCTTTTTATGTTTGCTGATTCCTTATATTGGATGTTTGGAATATAGTTTACTTGAGATATACAAGATGTAGCTTTAACTCGAGCGAAGGGTTATGTAACTAATAATGTTTAATGTCTTGTTTATAAATTTAAGAAGCGGTGTGCATGGTAGGGGCGCAGCTTAAGAGGGGACGGGGCGGGGTAGTCGTCCGACCTCCCGAACTTTTCGCTCAGTAGTGTTAAATATGTAGTTTCCGTATAGAAATTTTTAGGTATATACGTTTTCGACCCCCGGTTCTATAGAAATTTTTGGGTATATACGTTTTCGACCCCCCGTTTTCATTGTCATGCTTCGCCACTGGTGCATGGATCACTTTAGATCAAGATATTTTCACATTAGTCGTGTTTTAAATTTTTAGTTCAACATGAAGTAACATAAAGCAAACAATAAGAAATTTAATATTGTAATAATTATTCGTTTCTAAAAAAATGAGTATAATTGGTTATGTTTGAAGTTGTCTATATTTATTTAATTTAATACATAATTATTTTGAGATTAATTGATCATTAGGTATGTGGTATTTATATAAAATATAAAATATAATTTTTAAATGGATAGATATAAAGACACTTCAATCTTTAGGTGGTGAGGCTGTTAGAAGTCAAAGGATCATGTGAAACACTTCATTCTAGTTTTCTACGTTTGTGCAGGGTTCTTTTTTAAATTTGATTAAAAAAACAGAGAAAAGATCAAATAGGAAGTTAATTTTCGCTAGGAAGGATAGGAAGCCATAGGATTATGACATATGGTAAATTTTAAAATAAAGAGAAGGGGTATTTTAGTCAATTCAACTCCTTCTTCTTCCTTTTTCAAAACCCAGTAAATTCAAAAACCCACCATTTTCAAAACCCACCATCTTCAACTATTTCTTCACTTTCTATCTCAATAATCATTACATTATAGTGCGATTTTCATCACCAATCAATGATTCAGAACCCGATCAACGTGTTCTTCAGCTTTTTTTGAAGAAAACCCAGTTTAATTTCATAAAAAAATCTCGTTTTTTCCGGTGATTTTGGAGATAATCACTCGATTCGTTCGATTCGAGCGTTGATAAGTGTTTCTGTCATTCAAAATTTGTCAATTGATGAAGAAATCGGCTTCGATCCATGTAAGAAATTCTTTAATTTCATTTTCATGATCTGGGTTTTTGATTTAGTCATTGCGTTTTACGATCTTTGTGGGGGTCCGGGGGCGGCAGCCCCCGGTAGCGGAGTCCCAGGGGCGGCAGCCCCTGGCGGGGTCCAAGGGGCAGAGCGTTTAGGTAAAACACATTTTTTAGGTGTTTTCAGTCCATTGCGTTTTAGAATGAGTCATTTTTAAGTGTTTTCTGGCCATTGTGTTTTACATAGAAGACATTTCTTTGTGTTTTTTGGTGCATTGTGTTTTAGGTAAAACACTTTTTTATGTGTTTTCAGTTCATTGCGTTTTAGAAAACAGACATTTTAAGTGTATTCTGACCATTGCGTTTTACAAATAAGTCATTTCTTTGTGTTTTTGGTGCATTGCGTTTTAGGTAAAACACATTTTTATGTGTTTTCTGGCCATTGCGTTTTACAAATAAGACATTTCTGTGTGTTTTCTGGCCATTGCGTTTTACAAATAAGTCATTTCTTTGTGTTTTTGGTGCATTGCGTTTTAGAAAAATGTCATTTTTTAGGTTTTTTTTTCATTGCGTTTTACGTAACTGGTGGTTTTTCTATTGCGTTTTACGCAACTGGGTTTTAAATTTTTTTTTTTAAATATAGCAATAGTATACTCGTTTTAAAGATTAAAAAACGCTCGTTTTTTTTTGTGCAATTTTTATAAAAAAATAATGTCGTATGAAAGAGTTATTAACGTTTAAAAAATGGGGGCAATTGGAGGAGAGAGAAACTATTGGCTTGGATTGACTAGAATGCCCTTGAACAAACTCACGCGCCTCTTTTCTTCCTTTCAATTTCCCTGATTTAATCTTAACCCTTGATTAACTTAATGGATGGTCAAGATCACTTCCTATCCTTCCTAGCCAAATAAACTTCATATTGTATCTCCACCCTAAAAAAACAATTAAAAAAGAAAAAGAAAACTAGTTATCAACATGTTGATCTAATAATTGGGCCAATTCTAGCTGGTTTTGTCATAATTTACGTTTCTCTGTTTTTCATTGTTTTCCCTGTATTTAATTATATTATGCTTTTGTCCAATAAAATTATACTAACAGTTCCGTCGATCAAATGGTCTTGAATATATCTGTATAACACGACGTATCACGTCTGTGGCTTCAGTGTCCGTCGGCTCATCCGCCGACACACTTGTGGAGTTGTGGGTGATATTAGAGAGCTTACCGAAGAGCATATACTTATTTAATAACACGGCAACATCAAAGTTGAAATCTGAAAATATGTTTTGTTTTTATTTGTTGTAATCTTTGATACTTACTAATATATTGTATTGTGTGGGAAAACCAATATATTGGACTTGGCCTTTCCATTCCATCAATAATAAGATATCATACATGTATAACAAATTAATCAAATAGAGACAAATAAAAATGTACAACTTTGAATGTTTCTCATTAACAAGATCGACTAAACAAATAATAACAATTATTAAGTCGGATAGACTTACCTTTCATATGACAGTGCATTAACAAATATTCCTTAATAAGAATCAAAAGCAATATCTTAAATTTCAGGGGCTGTTTGGTAGCCTTTTAATGACCATTCAGATGCTATCTCTTAATGGTTTAAAACATCTGAATGAATAAGAGGTAACCTCAAGTCTGAATGGTTAAGAGGTAACCTCTGAATGGTAAATCATCACATGTCACATTCTTCTATCTTTTCATTGATAAAATTCCTAATGGTTCCATTAAGAGGTAGCCTCTTAATAACCATTCAGAGGCTACCAAACAGCCACATGAAAACTTCTAAACCTTATTGGACTATGTAGGTATATAGGTCTAGCCTCTCATCATATTGCGGCAGGGACTTTGGGCATATTAGCAGGTCTATTCCATCTTAGCGTCCGCCCGCCCCAACGTCTATACAAATGATTGCGTATGGGCAATATTGAAACTGTCCTTTCCAGTAGTATCGCTGCTGTCTTTTTTGCAGCTTTTGTTGTTGCCGGAACTATGTGGTATGGTTCAGCAACTACCCCCATCGAATTATTTGGGCCTACTCGTTATCAATGGGATCAGGGATACTTCCAACAAGAAATATATAGAAGAGTTAGTGCTGGGTTAGCCGAAAATCAAAGTTTATCAGAAGTTTGGTCTAAAATTCCTGAAAAATTAAAGTTATTCTATAAAGACTCCTAAAAATAAGAAGTGTATGAAGGCACTATAGAGTTACAAGTGTCTAAGAACCTAAAACCTAAACCCACTATACCGTCACCCAAAACCAAAATACCCACCCCAGTGGCCCCCCGCGCGCGCGCCTGCAAAAAAAAAAAAAAAAAAAAAAAAAAAAAAAAAAAAAAAAAAAACTATATCTCACCAAAATAATAATAATAATAATTATATGTATTATGTCTTTTTTAACGGGTAGCATCTGTATAAAAATATAGAACCGGGCCAGTAAGCTAGCTGAAAACCCAAAGATTGAAATCACGCTATCTACCACAATTTAAATTATCATACTTTGATATACAATTAATCCAAAAGAAAGACTGCTCCTTTGATGTATTATGTTCTTATACAATTTTTTTTGAACGGCTTATGTTTTTTACACTCCTTAAGATTACCTGCTTTTTTGTCTCTTACATTACTAATACTCTTGATATCTTGTTAACATTCCTATCTAAAATAATGATATACATAAACTTTTATAAAAGTGACAGCCTTGTATGCATGCTTCTCGATTTCAACGGTGACTTATATCATAAATAATTTAGTCACTCATTATTCTGTGTAGAAAGCAACATAAGAATATACATACTATCTATCTATTATACTAAAGCAAAATAAAGGTTGACTTTTTGACTTTGATGTGGCTATTCTCTTTGACCAGATAATTGGAATTTGGGCGGCATTTTGCTTTTTACTCCTATATTCCTTCACACGCTTTCTCCAAAAGTCTTCATCTCTCTTCAATCAATTCAACCTAAAATTACTGAGATCCTTTCCTTCTTCATTTGAATTTCAACTAAAGAACCCTAACTTATCTCTGCTCTGCAGTCTTCTACATTTTCGACTTCGTGTATGGCGATTTCATCTACCTATTTCATCTTCTCAGCCATTCCATTGAGAAACCCTAATTTCAGTTTCATCTCTAACTCTTGATTATGTTCCTACGAAACCCTAACCATAGGCACCATCACGCTGCTGACAAAGAACTTGAACACTACGACTTTCATGGGTGGTGATTTCTAGATTTAGGATGACGGTTCATTTTTTGGCTTTTGCCAATCGTCTCTCGAATGACAGTTCTGTTGGCAAGAGAGAATGAAGGTTTTTGGGTTTCTATTGAACTTGAGGTAATGGTTACAGTACTTTTTTTCTAAATTATTTCACTAGGGTTTCAGATGTTTTGCTTATTCGATTGTAGAAGAATGTGTATTTGTAGTTTTTATTATTTCCCTTTTTGTCTAGGGTTGTTTGTTTTCGATGATGCAATCAATTTTGGATTTATATGTTGTTCACACCATTGCAAGGTAATTCTCAGTTCCTCGATTGAATGTATATTTGTTTTACTATACATCTTATCATGGTGTATGGAGTTATTATCTATGTTGCAATTTGCATAGGAAACACAAACTTTAAAATGTATATTGTTATCACTAATCTTATTTTTAATTAAAACAGTACGTATTTACTTTCTAAATGAATGTCATACTGATCTTTTAAATGGGTTAAATGACAATCTGTTTACAGTTCCTTACCCTATTTATAACGTATTTGACTTATTTATCTAAGCCGGCGCGTCCGGGTTAGAGTTGATGTCATGAATAAAAAAATGTAAATCTATGTTTGGGTTCGGGTTCGGGTTCGGGTTCAGGTTTGTCGGTTTAACACACTAACAGATCACCAATGATATAAGTCGAATGTTAATGTTTAAAAGAATTTTTTTATGATTGTTTGATTGCTACTTGCTTCCAGAAGTGACGTTTTTTTGTGATTGTTTGATTGCTACTTGCTTCCCTAAGTTAGTTTTGATATTTTTTTTATGAATAGTATGTTAGCTGGTATATATACTTATGAATAGTATGTTACAGGTCAAGAATTTTCATCGGATGGATTTGTTGTTAAAAGCTCAATGGGTAGAACAAGCAGAGCAATATTTCAACAGCCTTCCAGATGATGTCAATAAGCTCCAAGTTTACAGTGCTCTTTTGAATTGTTATGCAGCCACAAAATCAGTAGAAAAAGCCGAAGCTACTGCAGAGAAAATGAAGCAATCACCTCCTTCAACTAGACCATGGATTCTCATCTTCATCTTCAAGGTATTCGATTTAGAGTTCCGATTGGGATTATGACGGTGACTCGGTTTATACTTTATATTATGACAGTGATGAGTTTCGTTGTGTTGGGTTTAGTGTGAAATCATGGGGAACTTGCTTTGTTTGGTTCAAGTAGATCAATCTACTGATGCTATAGAGGAAAATTTTGGGAAGTTTGATGATGTTCTTGAGCCGGGCTGCATTACGTGCCGTGGATATTTGAAAGTCGGCTTGCTAGACATCTTACTCTTAGGTTTCAGCAGTTGGATGTCAAGTGTGAGACCAAAACAAAGGTTTTTCTTTCTCTTTGAATGTTATGTTTGCCCCTTAATTATGTTCATGATATAATCTGTTTATCCATGTGAATTTATGTTGGCTGAACAGATATACTTGAGTGTCGAGCGGAAGCGATTGCTGAACAAGTATAAAATTGAGATCTCTGTTGAGGAGTAACTTCTACATCATTGCCTATACCGGTAAATCATCATGTTCTGGTCCCAAATATTGGCTTTATTTCAACATTAGTTTAGCTTTGAAATTGGTTTATTTTTAAAAATGGGTTGAGGGTTTAGGGTAATCGACCTACTGGTAAAGATCTCTTGGGCAATATACATATGGTCTTAGTTGTCGTTATCTAATTAGTTGGCGTTATGTAATTATTTCTTAATTTTTTCCAATACGAATATGTTTTTTTCCTTTACGCAGTTGGGGTTTTTGTAGATTGGTACCAGGTCCCTCATTCGCCATGCTCATGATGGTTACAATGTTTGCATCTTTGCATATGGTCCAACTGGATTTAATAAAAACGCATACAATGGTAAGAAATTTTCTCATTTCCGTTAATTAATCAATGTGTTACTCAGGCTATAAAAAATACATAGATTTTGTCACGGTCTCTCGGAATAGAGGAAAGATACCAGTGAATATGACACATTGACATGTATGTTCAAATGGTTGAGATTTATAACAAATAAGTTTGAGATATACATGCTCCGTGAGGGCTTAAACAAAAAAAAAAAACATTTTTTTATCTTTGCACTAGATTTTGTGAGTTGATAGTGGTGGCTTGGTGGCGGTTCAACTCATTATCTTAGAAACACATCGATTTAGGTTATGTCTTTTATTTAACGGGTCAAACAAGCTAAGCTAGGTTAAATGGGTCAAATGCTTTGAAAATAATCTGAATGATATTCAAAAGATTCATAAAAATGGAACAACAGGCATGTGTTTCTAAGATAAATCAAATAGGTTAATTGCTTTGAAAATAATCAGCTAAGTACATGGTTTTTATTTTTATTTTTATATTTTCATTACTAACTATTTTCTATTTTCTTTATTAAATTTGTGTAAGGAAATCATTCTTTAAGCAATAATGTCGAGACTCTATATTTTTGCTTACAAACTCTGATAGGGAAGGTAATTTTATTCATTCTTGTGAAAGTATTCTTTTTATATTACTTCCAACTTTCATGGAAAATATTTATTTATATTGATTCGAATGTGGCGCATCTTATTTGTGTTACAATCAAATTTTGAAGAGTTGCATTTTAAAGCATTCCATTAATTAACGTGATTCACTAAACGTGAGTATTCTACACTCTATATATGGGAGGAGTTTGTTTAATAGTTGGTGTTTTAACTTTTCATTGCAGATTGTATTGAAGACATTTCACAAATCATAAAGTCCTACCTTAAGTTAGAACCCCAGCTATTGCTACAATCTCTTACACTATGTGCTCAGCTGATCAAGCTCTCTTCCAATGTGTAATATAACTATTCTCCTGCTCTAACCCTTTGCATCAGGACCATACAATGGCATCTAAAAGAATCTTGATATAAAGGGACATTGATTCGCGAGTGATAGTGGTTATATATGTGTATGTAGCAGTTTTTAAACGGAGGGACTCAGACTAAAAAGAGTTATGATCTAAGCTTAAGGGGTGTTGTGAAATGCAGGTAATTCATCACTCATTCTTGGTTTTATTAAAGTTTAAATTCATTTATCAGTTGAAATAAAAATTATTGTTAGATGTCTAATACATACGTCATCTATCACATGTCTATTAAAAAGTTAAAATGTAATTTGTATATTAAAAATCTAATAATGTCATCTGAGGAACCATGGGCGTTTAATCCTAAAGTTTTTTTTTCCAATAGTGATTGCAATGATGCTTCTTTTAATGTAGCTATAAGGCAACATGGGGAAAAGTCACTTCCTCCCATTTATATGAAGAATTCTATGATTTATGGATCGTTAGTGTCATCTTCATCTCTTAGGTCAAGTACTGTTCAGAGAATAACAAGCGGCTTATTCACTTTTCCACTTGTGAAGTATATGGGAAAACCATCGGTAGCTTTCTTCCCCAAGACAGCCCTCTACGACAGGTAAGGATACAGGTATATTTAACTTTCAGTAGCTTTTTTCCATAAATCAGTTGAGTACTTGCTAAGTCTTTTTTGTTATTAACTACTTACAGGATCCTGCGTACTATATTCTCAAAGAAGACACATCCCCTTGCATTTTTGGCTCAATCGAGAAACAACGATGGTCTTATGCATGTGCAAAACAGTTAATTGAGAGGTTCATCTATGGTGAGCATACTCTCTTTCGGCTCATTTAGTTATAACATCCCCTGTTGCATGCTCTCATTACTTTCATTTTCATTGCAGCCGAGGGTGCTGAGAATGGTTTTGAGAATGCTTTTATCGGTAATTTTAATATCATGCAGTACTTATATATATGCATATATAAAACGTAAAACATCTATCTCTTATACTAAAGCAAAATATTGTTGACTTTTTGACCTTTGATGTGGCAATGCTCTTTGGCCAGATAGTTTTTTTTTTGGGCGGCATTTTCCTTTCTCTCATTTCTTATTCAATTTCACGAGCGCCTAATTCTCAGTCAATAGCTCTTTCCCTCATTCTCTCTTCTTTCCAAAATCACTTCAAAGAAACCCTAAAACCATTTGTCTGTCGTTCAAGCAACAAGGTCAGTTTTCTTTTGTCTTTTGGTTTACATGATTCTCCTATCTTAATGCTTTCATTATATTTAATTTTGTAAAAGAGAAACAAGAAAGAGATGGGGCAGATGAGAGACGCAGACGGGAGATGGTCATCTTCTCCAATGACTGGTGTCAGCGATAGGGCTTTCTTAGTAGCCAGCGACGGCGGTGGTTCCAAAGTGGTTGTTGTTGTTGTCATCGGTGGTCAGCAAAGGGTGAGATCTGTCTTCCAACGGCTAGGGTTCCGCCATGAATCACTGGCGGCAACGAACATTGATTATTGACATAGTCCAGTCGATATCAATTTCATGCTCTGTGACTCTGAGTTTCCAATTGAAGGTACAATTTTAGTTGGTATAGTTTTTATTTTGGTTGTTGTTCTAATTTTACTTTTACAAACTAAACCGAATGGTAAAATAGTGTGATAAAAATCTTTGTGTTTGATTAAAATATAGAAAAAAAAACTTGAGTTTGGCATAACTTTATCAGGAACAAAATGGCACTTTAGTTCCAAGAAGCTTGAAGAGATATTAGCAAAACTGATTCACTGGTGGTGAGAATTCGAAGTTTAATCATCTAAACAAGATCCATTCCTGCAGTAGCCAGTGAAGTTATTGGCAAACTACCAAAGGTAATCAGTGAGATGAAATTAGAGATGACAAGTTGAAAAAGGTTGTCCTCTGTTGAGTTAGTCAAAAATTGTATTTGAATGTATGTTATATTTTTTTAAATGGATTTGTATTCTGTTTCTCACATGATTTCCCTTGCGTTTTACGAAATGTAGGAAAAAATGGTGGATGGAGATCAACTGAAACTGGACATATAATTGTTACTACAGTTGGAGGTAGAAATGGTCCCGAAGACGGTATTCTACAATCTCTTTTAAAGGAACCACTAAGTTTGTTGATGAATCTACTTTGGAAATCAGTTGGAGGTAGAAATGGTCCCGAAGACGGTATTCTACGTCATACGGTCTAATATTTTTTGTTTTTATTTAATCTTTCATTATGTATCGAGATATAACATTTAAGCAATATTTAATTATACTCATTGTTATTTTATATATTTTTGTCACAATCATATATCCAATTGTTTCCTGTGCTGACAGATCCAATGAAGCTTGCGCTATGTATGAGAAGCTGCAGTCTCACCCAAATGTGGGCATGAGCAATAAAGCGTGGCAGTTTGTGTTCAGCTTCCAAATGTCTTCAAAGTTTTTTTTTTATTATTATAAGTTTATTACAAATTCAGCTAAATGATGTTTACAAATGTCTTCTTAAATTGAAATGGGATGGTAACTTACTGTATATTAGGCAACTTATATGTATATTTTAGAAATCTAATTTTAAGTTGATACACCATGAGTTTTCATATATTCAAGCGCAAAATATAGTGGTATGTTGTGATTTAGTTCCGACATGCTTCATAATGCTTTATGTTACCTTTTCATTCTAAAGTTTTGTTTGGTGCTTTAATATTTGGTGCATAAGGTATCTATCTGGCGACCCTTAGACGTGAAGCCTAAGTTTTGGAAAGATCTAGAACAAAAATGATGATCTACATGGGCTTCAATGCCAGTAGATATTATATGTTAGTGTTAAACCATCCGCGAAACTCACGGGATCTTAGACTAGTCTTAATATACATGGGTTAAATTAAGATACACTATACATATAGTTGGAATTTGAATTTACAATTCCTCTGCTTCGTACTAGACATTTTAGATATCCTATACGACCAGTAAAAGTTGATCATTAATTAATATGGAAACTTATATGTGTATAATTATATTTTACATTCACTCTAGGGCTAGGCTCAAAGTCTAACTGAGTCGAAACTCAAACCGACCGGGTTACATTACATATTACTTATAGGTTAAAAGCCCAAATCGTGGTAGATATATGTATACAATTTTCACAAAAATGAGGCGCTACTAAGCATTAAACTCGCAGCCTGACCTATGGCATGAAGTGAGTCTTAGGTGCTGTTTGTTTTTTCTTCTTGAAAACCTCTTCTGCTGCAGGCCACATCTGCAGGCATCTGCAGGAGAAGAGGTGGACCAAATGTCTTCAGTCTGTAAGGAGAAGAGGGTTTGTTTTTTCTTTTATATAAAACCTCTTCTTCTTCTAGGTTTTAACACAAACCTCTTCTTCTTCTAGGTTTTAACACAATCTGCACCTCCACTCTCTCTCTACTCTCTCTCTACAATCTGCACCACCGCCATCATCACCACCGCCACCACTTCACCACCGCCATCATCACAACCACCGTCACCACCTCCACCGCCATCATCACAACCACCGAGCCTGCAACGAATCGAACAAAACGACCGTCACCACCTCCGCCTTCACACCTGGCCGGAGTCGCTGAACATGAGGTCGACCGGACTCGCTGAACTTTGATCGATTTGGGGTGTTCGTTTCCGATCGATTTAGGGTTTTCGATTTTAGGGTTTTCGTTTTGGGGGTTTTGATGTGGGGGTTTTGTTTGTGATGTTGATGATGATGTCGGAGGTGGTGGCGGAGTGGAGGTGGAGCAGAGGTGATGGCGGAGTGGAGGCTGGAGCAGCGGAGGTGGTGATGATGATGATGATGGCGGAGCAGTGGTGGTGGTGGCGGAGCAGCGGAGGTGGTGGCGGAGTGGAGGTGGTGGTGGCGGAGTAGGGGTGGTGATGATGATGATGATGGTGGCGGAGCAGTGGTGGTGGTGGCGGAGCAGGGGCGGAGCATGGGTGGAGGTGGAGGTGGTGCCAAGAAGAGGTAAAGCTCTTCTTGGAGAAGCTTTGGTTTTATCACTTCCTCATGAAGAGGCTGGGGAGAGACAGGAAGCACTTCTCAAAAAAAAAACAAACACTCTTTTGAGGCTAAACATCTTCCCGCGTCTGCACGGTGCAGACAGAAGAGGCAGGAAGCTCTTTTTGAAAAAAAACAAACACCACCTTACTAACTCTTCCGTAACTCATTTTGTGCTTAAATATTGAATATAACAATTAAAAGAACTTTACAGGTAAAACGAGAACATAAAAAATTAGGCGCCCTGTGCGGTGGCACACTCGACACACCCTCTGGGTGGCCCTACAAGTACTCAATTTAATTTTTTATTGAGTTTATATATCACATGCAAGAGGTGGGTTAATGTACAAAATAGAAGTAACGCGCAAAAGGTACAAAACCACTAGAATGCAACATGTTGAGTTTTTATCTTTGTGATTTGGTTAGAAATGTCATTCTGAGGGACGTTATGGTTTTAGTTTTCATACCTAAGTCCTAAGGATTATTTCTAAACTTTCAACATACGACATGAATGGTTAGCGTAATCTAATCTAAATATAAAGAGGGTCGCACTCAATAGGTAAAAGAAAAATTAAGTCAAGAACTATAAAATTTGCTCAGGATTTACTTAAGAAGGAGATGCAGAGTTCCTTGAGTTGGCTACTTAGGTTACCTTCGTCTTGATGAAACGATGCTTTTTGGGTGTTCTACTATACAATGTCTAGTGGTAATTGTTGTCGAAATTCCTTTTTGATTTATTTTTTGTCAAAGTCTTAGATTACGAATCTTAACTTTGCATGTAAGTGGTCCCATATAGAAATTTCTTCCACATTATCTCTTTTTCTTTCATTCTGGTAGCCCCATAAATCAACTTCTTGCAAAGTTACTTACTGCATTCTATTCTATGGAATTCCATGTATAATCAATGACTTTAAAATATGATGACTTTGACCGGAGATCACACATTTTCTTTTTAGGAAGGGGGCGAATATATATATAAAACCATGCATGATTATGTTTTTCCAACATGCGTGATTAGAGTTTTGAGTTTTATTACATGCGTAATTCGATATATATATATATATAGGTAGAGGATCCTGTAAAAGTGCTCAAAGTGCTCAAAATGTATTATAACACTATATATAATACTATATAACACCATATAAACACCGTATAACAATATGTAACACCATATAACACTATATATCATTATATAACAAATATAACACTATAGGCTGTCTGATAGCATGTCTATGATAGATGTATAGTGTTATATTTGTTATATAATGTTATATAGTGTTACATAGTGTTATATGATATTATATGGTGTTACATATTGTTATACGGTGTTTATATGGTGTTATATAATATTATATATAGTGTTATAATACAGTTCTCACACTTCTCACACTTTAGGCCCTTTTTACACTATCCTTACCCTATATATATATATATATATATATATATATATATATATATATATAACAAAACATATCAAGAAGCTAGACAAGGAAACGATTAAAAAGTGTTAGTCGGGGAACAAACCTAGTCTAACCAAATAATCATCCACTATTTTCATCATTGAACGATACTCCTTTCGTAACACCTGAGAATTTATCTCCTTCTACATATGCCAAATAGTCGAATAAAAAAGCGCTTAAAGTAACGTTTTACCTTTTCTCAAATTTAAACATGAATTTATGATATAGAAGATGTCAAGTCGATTAAAAGGCGCTTGAATAGCCACAATAGTCCACTTGAACAACCATCGCCAAATATGATTCGAGAAAGAACTCCCAATAAACACCTGATCCACAACTCCACATCATCCTTTGCACAAGTGCAAAGCATGCATGAGTCTTCTATCAATGTAACACCGCTTAGTTGAATTATTATTTGAATCAACAACATATACAACAATTTTAAGGTTATAGTATTATTTGTTACATCCAATTTGTCATTGCATACGTTATTTTTGTTTTTTTGTTGGGTAATCAACTAATCATACCAGATGGGACCCCATTTGAAGTCAGTTAATTATTCAACTTCTTTAAGTTTTTTTTTTAATTTTATTTTTATATATGAGTAGTTTTTGTATTTAAATTTTACACTTCAATAAATGAAATAGTTCAAACATTGGACTTTTGGACTATGTTTCCCAAAAATATGGACCACCACACTCTTGTACCTTTGGCCCATTTTGCTTTAAATTTTCTTTTATATATGCATTTTATTCTTTCATTTAATACATGTAATGACTATAATATAATTATTTCATTTGCCTCACTTTCCTTGTAAGAGAACCTAAGTATTCTCAGTTATTATTTTTAAACCAAGACAATTTTATTAAATAGCAAAAACAACTAGCCATAAGCTAGATGCAAGTGCGAAACAACATCATACAGGAACATTTGAGTTAATTAGGGTTCTAACATTGTTGAATCAGTTGAGTTCGAATGTTTATAAGACCATTTGTAGTGGTTTTTTTTTTGGCTTTTTTCCTAAAAAAAGTCCAAACACGCCTCGTAACCGCCCGAGGGCTTTTTTTTTTGAAAAGGAAATGGTCGGCCGTCCTTTTTTAAACGCCTTCACTTGTTTTTTGGCTAATAAGACCGTTGCCCGCGGTCATAAATAACGGCTAGATTATATTATTATTTTTTTATTTCACTTATCTATATATACTCTCACCAAAAAACAATTTACAACTAACATGGCCTCAGTGATGGATCTAAGAATTTTTTTCTTGGGGTTCATTATCACTAATTATCACTCTTTTTTTTTTCTAAATCATAAAAAGTTTCCACTAATTTTTTCCATTTTCGAAAACAAGGGGGTTCCCTGGATCCGACCTTGCATGGCCTTATGTTTTTTATGGCAAATTTCTTTTATACCCTGTCGTCAATGAGATTTAAATCCAAGACCTCTTTTTCCTCAGATGTTAAAAACTTTGTTTTTATCGATAGAACATCACCCATTGGTATATCATGGCCTTATCCATATATCTTTATTTAATTATATACATATAAAGCTGCTATCAATAAAAAGTTACATCTTGGTACTTATTGAGTTATTTAATATTATAATTTCCAACCAACTATATCATTCATTAATGTGTTTCATTGCCTGGAAATTTCTTTTATTATTTGTTCCCCACCATAATTTATTATGTTATGGGGATGGAAAATTATACAGCATGCCGCTACCAGGTCCTAGTAATTGCTTACCCCAGGCTTGCCGTTGATTTCATAGTAAATAATATTAACTTCAATCAACCATGTTGACTGTTAAAAAGCAAAAAAAGAAATACACCCATAACGTGTTACTTCAACAAACATTAATATTTCCGGTTTAACTGGGTGTATCAGGCGGTTTAACCGGTACAACCACCCGGTTTGAACTGGTTTTTAAAACATTGAATATTCTCGGTTCTTCGAACCAGGCTTTTACTTGTTTTCTAACCTTTATTCCTTGAAAGGACACTTTCACAATACAAAATTCGTTTCAACCGATTGTTATTGGTTAACAGAATATTAGTAAGATTGTGTGTATTTTTCAGTAACATATTATTCAAGCTAAGCTAAAAAAAGCCTGATAGACACAACTATTCTCATAAATACCAACCATGGGAGTTATAACCACTTTCTAATTCGTATTCTTTTTTGTACACAAGTTCTTTGAACTGGTTTGCCCCTTATTGTTTTTCTTTATATATTTTGGCTCTTTCTGGTAATTGAAAAATAAAACATTACATCAATATAGATATAGCAATAGCATTATAGCTATATAGCCCAAGTTATGAGTTTCAAGCCCAATACTATAGGCTTGACTTAAAAGACAACTTAAAACAACTGAAGCCCGTTATGATTTAGTCCACACACTTTAGTATATACTAAAAAACTCAAAACATCCCTAGAGCAACTCTTAAATCACATCTCATCATTTTAGGAGAGGAATGTTGTGTGCCACGATTGCATGCATTCCTAAAATGCAACGAGGTTGCATAAGGACACTCGGTGTGGGGTCGTTCAGGCCCGGCGACACCCTCCAACACCACTTCCGGGGTGGCTGCGTTGTTCTCTTCGGCAGCTTGGAGACGTTGAGGACGGGGCACAAGTGGACAAAATATTGCCGTTAAACAACGGCTATAATTTAAAAAAAAAATCAATTTCCCTCAAATCCAAATCCAACGGCTAGATTTATAAAAAAACAAAAAAAAATAATTATTTTATCTATAAATACACATCTTTCACACCATTTTTTACACACTACAACCAATATTCTCTCTCAATTTAATAAAATTCTTTAACTTTTTATAACTTTTGCCATGGATCCATACAACCCAAACATAAAGATTGGAACGAATATAAAGGAACCGTATCCGGAAGAAGACCGAGCGATTTTACGTAAAATGAAAGAAAAGATCGCGAAAAAATGGAATTATTAGGATTTTAATTTTTTAGGTTATGTTTTCTTTAAATTATGTAATGTTTGTTTTTTAATATTAATGATTTTATTTTATATCTTATTAAATGTTACAAAAATATTGATGAATTTAAAAAATAAATAAACTATATAAGTGGGGTAGGACCATCAACCATTTCCTTGGTTCCATCCTTGGAGGGGCATCCTCCAAGGACTATGGCGTGGCGCTGAGGTGGAGGGATATCCTCCAAGGACTACCCTCCTTTCATACCGTAGCCTAATAAGTGTTCAAAGTTAGTTTCCTAAGATTTAGCATAGTAGGTTAGTGTAGTTTAAATAGTCCTTTTGTTTTGTATACCTATAAAAGGCTAGTTATTTGCAATTAGAAATTAGGAATGATAAATTATAAATCGTGTCTAGTTTCTCTCTAATATTCTTCTTGTCTCCTTCAATCCCTGTTCTACTTATCAACAAATCCAAGTGGTACATATCATTTGGTATCAAATCCTACATATTTCACTATGAAATATGGTGGTTAAAATGTAAAAAAAAAATGCATTAGTGTTCCGCACATGTAAGGAATGTTGGAGCAAATTAGATAGATCACCACAGAAAAACTCACAAACAATCGAAGGAATATCGTGAACAACAAAGAAAAGGAACGGGAAAACGCAATTAGGCACAACGCCAGGTTTTATAAAATCAAAATCACACAAAAAACATTAACCAATAACCATACCAGTCTATTTCCATCATATAAATTAGCAATATTATGTTGCTATATGTAGTTGTACAATAGGCTTAGGGAGTATTTCAAAAAAAAAAAGTTGATTTTTCAATTTTAACCCTTTTGATTTTTTTTATTTTTAACTTTTACAATTTAATCACAACTTTTTTTTTATTTTCAACTTTGGTTCCCCATCCGTTTAATCTTTCGCAACGTACGTGTGCGGTTCGACGTTTTTTCGTCTTATTATTATTCCCATTTGACAGGCCCGTCGCAACGCGTCTATTTTTCTCCATTTGACTGGTTCGTCGGAACGCACGGGTCCTAGATCGACTTGGTTATTATTTTCTACGTTTTACGTTTCGGTCTAATTTTTTCATATTAAAACACTATAACGGGTGTGTGTGGCTCAACGATTTTACGTATGCTTTTCGTTTGGTGTTATATTTTCCTTTTTTATTTATTTTATTTTTACGAGCCTTTACGATGTTGGTGGTCACTGGCAGTGATGTGGCATTAGTGCTACATGACACTATTTTACGAACGTTTTTAACCTATTAAGTTTTTTACTAATAATTAGTTTTGATTTTACCTTTGTACCTCCTTTACTAAAAATCTAATTTTACGTACATATTTATATGTACATGTCGGTATGGATCTGATTTGCTCTACGTTTCGACATAAACTTTTTTTAGGAAACGAGTCATGTCAAATATAATACGTCTTTGTTTAAAAAACATTTTTACGTGCATATTTGTATGTACATTTCGCTATAAATTTGAGTTGGTGTACGTTTCGACAAATTTTTTTTGCGAAACAAGTCAGGTCAAATATAATATGTTTTCGTGTTTATTTTATGAATGTTCTATAAAGTTTGTTTCGAATCGAATGGAGTCAAATTGCGGTTTCATTTTTTTCAAAAGCTCCAATTAGTCCCTTATGATTAAACGTGGCAACTTTTCCGTTATACCCATCACGTTTTCTGTATATGAGTCGGGTCATATATGATACATATGATTGTACAATATAAATTCGATTTACTATATGTTTTGATCCAGTCACGTTGCTTATATTGGTTACATTGAGTTCAATCAGATATGTCAAAACACGCGTTTTCATATGGTTAACGCATCATATAACATTTTGACTAATCCATTCGATGTTCGCGATGTATCCGCGCTGCAACGCGCGCGGGTGTTATTGCTAGTTTATACTAAACTAATAACATGTAAAAAAACCATCAATACCAACTCAGTTTAATTAAATATAACAATTTAATTAAACTAACATTTATCTCTAGTTTAATTCACCTAGAATGATCATTAATGACTCTTCAACTTTTGTTGCCTTTTACTTTTAACAAAACTTATAATTAAACCAGCATACACCCTATTAATCCTTGTTTATACCCCTTGTTCCTCACATTAACGGTACTGGCTCATAAACTCGATCCAAGTGAGGCACATTATCATCTAGTTTTTGCTTAGGGCACTCAGTCGCTTAATGACCATACCCGTGGCAATTGTAACACTTGATATGTCAAACATATGAAACACCCTTGCAAATTGGACATAAAAAATTGTAAGCAACACTTCGCAATCACATTCTTTATCCAACAAGAGAGCACCACAAAACCTTTTTCTAAATCAAGAACCCGTCAACAAAACTAGTACTCACCAAAAGGCTTATAGCCTAGTGGTGGTATCAAGGTGTGTAAAATGGTTTCTCTCCGTGTGAGGTTGGAGATTCAAGTTCTATAGCGAACATAGTTTAGAAATTTAGAAGTAGAAGTAGAATTAGAGGGCGTGTCTTAGTTCTTTTGAAAAACACATAACGGGTACTCATATATCCTTAACCCTTTTACACTAATTGTACAAACACCTAAAGCAAGTCACGTCTTCAATGAAAAAATTGAAGATTAATGGACAACCAACACACACCAGCACCTATCCATTTGCCCTGTTATTGGTTTTTATATATTTATTTATGAGTTAAGTGTCATTTTAGTCCATGTGGTTTGGACCATTTTGGCAGTTTAGTTCAAAGGTTTCATTTTTCGTCTGTGAGTCCAAAATGTTTCATCGTTGCCATTTTAGTCCACTAGTTTAACTTCATCTATTTTTCCGTTAACGAGAAGTGCAATTTGGTCATTTTACATGTAATTTAGTGAACTAGAAGGGTAATTCAACCGTATAAAATGACCGAATTGCCTTTCTCGTTAGCAGAAATAATTGATGAAGTTAACCCAGTGGACTAAAATGGCAACGGTGAAACCTTTTTGGACCAACAGACGAAAAATAAAACCTTTGGACTAAACTGACAAAATGGCCCAAACCACAAAGACTAAAATGACATTTAACTCTTTATTTATTTTGGAAAAGAGGTAAATGCCATTTTAGTCCCTATGGTTTGGGTCATTTTGCCAGTTTAGTCAAAAGGTTTTGTTTTTCGCCTGTGGCTCCAAAAATGTTTCCTCGTTGCCATTTTAGTTCACTGGGTTAACTTCATCCATTATTTCTGTTAACGAGAAGGGCAATTCGGTCATTCTATATAGCCGAATTGCCCTTCTATTTAACAGAATTGCATATAAAATGACTGAAATACCCTTCCCAATAACAAAAAAATGGATGAAGTTAACCCAGTGGACTAAAATGGCAATGATGAAACCTTTTTGGACCCATAGGCGAAAAATTAAACCTTTGAACTAAAATGACAAAATAACTCAAACCACAAAGACTAAAATGATATTTAACTCTTAGGAAAATTAATTGGAAATATAGCTCAATTTATGAGTTGAAGCCCAATACTGTTGGCTTGACTAAAATGCCTACTTAAACAACCCAAGCCCGTTTTGATATTAGTCCAACTCCAAACACTTTTGTAAATTCATTTTTAGTAAAATCAACATTCTCAATTAACATTGACAACTGAATAAATAAAAACAATTGTTATTGGATTTAAGTTTCTCTTCCTTTTTAAGTTATTTATATTATATAGAAAGATAAATAAACGGGTAAAATGGATCAACTCGTAAACATTTCAAGTTGGCATGAACACTATCCAAACTTGTTTATACTAAACTTAAATCAGTGAATTTCATGTTAGATTCATGTCATGTTGGAAATTTACACCCCTAAGTTTATATCTCATAAAACAGGTATGTGATTACGCAATTCACTGTCGATTATCAAGGTTAAAATGTAAAAAAATACATTCGTGTTATGTTACATCTAAGGAATCATTCTTATAGTTGGTATGTCGACCCAAAAGTTATGTGTTTCATATATTAATAAAACAAATCATTGGTATTTCAAACTAACCGATCGTTTCAAAATCTCGTTAAATTGAATCTGATTTTGAAACGATTGAAGTGATACTTCTAAAAATGAACCTGGATATATTTCTTACTAATGAACCCCACGTATCAAATTCTAAATAAATAACGACGATTAGCCAAATATGTATTAATATTTTGTTAAATAAAACACATAAAACTAGAAGAAGAAACGTTAACATCGTTACTAAACTAGTTTAAAACCTTACATAAACACGAGTTCCAGAATACATCATCAAGCAAGTTAAATTTGATGTGTTCATTGCAAATTTGTGTTCACCTCTTCGGTCAGAATCTCACAACTTGGAGTAAAGCTTGATTCACCTAGCTCGCTTGTTTCGTGATTTTGTTGCCCAACCAAAGCCAAACCATTTGCGTCATTATCACTGCTTACAACCTCCTTATGAGAACGATGGTGATCAAAGATCGATTTCATAGTATTTGCTATGGCTTGAAGGATTTTTTGCTGGCTAGATATAGTGTTATCTACGTACGCTTTAAACGCATGTAACTCATCATCAACTTCTTTGGATTCACTCTCAAGCTTTTTTATTTCATTTTCCAATTTCTCCTTCTCAGATGAATTCTTCTTGTTTCTTCTCTTAATGTGCTTCAACAAACGTGGTTTTCCCTCTTGGAACCACTCGTTTGCATACTCGCGACGATCCCAAGAAACCTTCTTGAATCCCTAATTAATATATACATTCGTATAAAAATCGCTAGTTATGTTAATCTATTACAACTATTAGATGATTTAAAGATAATAGAGAAAGTGTTTGGTTTAATATTAAGTTATTAACCTTCACATTTTTGTGTAATTCAATAATTGAAAAGGTTAAACTCTTACATAATTGTGTACTTGGGTAATGAAGCTATCAAAATTATTACTCTTTGACATCAAAGGGAGGACATTGTTAATGAAGTCCACTTCATTCCAAATAGCAAAACTTGTAGCACCACCAGGAACTTGGTTCGGAACCCATGAGATGATGGAGTCGGTGTCTTTGTTACTAACCAACTCGTAGAGCTTGGTCACAAAATTAGGAGGCCGACCGCAGTTCCTTACACCCCTAACCGGTTCAGGCAACAATCCTCCACCAAAACAGTTGTCATCGCCGCTACTAGAACCCTCAGTATTGTCACTTACCAACACAATTTCCTCAACCTCCTTATCTGCCATGGAAAGTTTTTTGTATGCTAATAGGATTTGTTTTGTACTCTATTTATACTAAAATTTTTGTGCTTGAGGTGCAACATGATTTCTTTGCATGGGAGGTGAGAAAACTGTGGGATTTTGGTACGACCATCACAATTATGTTCAAGTATTTGAGGTACGGTATAATTCTTTTGAATGGGAGGTGAGGAAAATATTTTTCAAATATTTACTATTCAACTAGTATTAAGCCTCTGCGTTGCAGCGGTTGTCGTAAAACTGTGTCAAGTAGTATCAATGCTATACCATTATCAGCGATCACCAACACCGGAAAACTCATAAAAACAAAATAAATAAAAACGGAAAAAAATAAAGCCGAGCAAAAAGCAGACGTAAAATCTTTGAATTACGCACGCTCGTTGTAGAGAAATTAAATCGAAACATAAAACATAGAAAAAATAACTAAGTTAATCCAGGACCCGTGCGTTGCGACGAACGTGTCAAACAGAGAAAAATAGATGTGTTTTGACGAGCCAAACGGGAAAAATATACGAAAAATGTTGAACCCTACACGCACGTTGCGTTGCGTTAACTCACAAAATTTAGAACGAAACGAAAAGCTTGGGAATGATGAAAAGTATGGTGGAAAAAAATTGAAAATTAAAAAGAGTTGGGGTTAAATTGGAAAAGATGAAAAGCTTTAGATTAATAAGTAAAAAAACAAAGGGTCTAAATTGCAAAAGTATAAAAGTTTTGGGTAATATTATTAATAAGTAAAAAACAAAGGATATTAATAATTTATTAGATATTAGATTTAGATATTTATAATATTATTAATGTAAGACCCTAACTCGTAATTGACAAAAAGTCGTAGCGGAAATTTAAGCCATAAAATTTCTTTCATTATAAATACCTTAACTTATTTAAAATTTAACTTTAACATAATTCCTTCACATAGATCCATCAGTCGACTTATTTATTAAGTAAAAACATAGCTTATGTTTACTACATTATATACATCAACGTTCCCGTACAATCTCACTAGTGACTCGGTCCTTGATCTCTATCCCTTGAAGATCCTTCGTATCTCGTACTACCTGCGCTCACCACATGAAATTCATAAACATCAGTACGCATCATAAACATGTAAAATTCATTCACGTTTATTTTTCGTTCCGTTAACTCTTTACATTCCGGCTTTCCATCTGATCATACGACCCGCGGTGAGACTTCTTTGCTATTCCTGCGTTACACTTCATTCACCATGGCACGCCATTAGTAACATGACCATTCAAACATGTTAGAGCCATATATATAAGCATATATACAAGATCCTTTCTTTCATGCACAACAAATCCTACTTCATGGATAAGTACCTACACACGTATGTTCATACACATTTCATACCTACATACATACATGCATACATACTTACTTACATACATACATACATACAAGCTTTATTCCTTTGTGTACATTCAATCCCATTTAATACATATGTACATACTTTCATATATGTATAGTCATACATCTATTTACATACACCCGAAAACATACATGCAAACATAATCACATCTACACGTACATGCTTACATACTTACATATAGTTATATAATGCATATAACGTATTTAGATAGCCTTCACACAAGTTTAGAGTTGAAGAATGCGAAAAATATGAAAGAACCAGCAATTGGCGCAAGAAGAAACCAATCTGGCGCAACCTTGTGCCAGTTCTGGCGCAATACAGAAGACATCAGTCAGGGGCGCAACCTTGTGCCAGGGGGGCGCAACCTTGCGCCTGGTTCAGACCTGCAACTTTCAGCATGACGAATTTTTACAGTTTTGGTCATAACTTTCTCATTTCTTGTCCGTTTTACCCGATTCTTTTTCCTACGTGATCGTAATTTAATCCTCTATCATATGGACTTGAAATCCCACGTTCGGTTTAAGGAAATTCTTAACTTACGCGCTTTCGGCTTAATAATCATTTTCAAATAATTCGACCCGTTTATGTTTTCATCAAACCACTCATTTGTTTTAACCCAAAACATACATGAACATTATAACCATAATACTTTTATTTTATCCAGAGTTTCGTACTTGGGGTTTACGCACCCGATACCCGGTATTCATTAAACTCATTCATTCCATTTAAATCTACGAATCAAACTTTGTTACTAAAACCTCCACTTGCGCAAATGTATATCTATTAAACCAAACTCACATCTGAGTCTTTTGACTATTAAACCAAATCTCCGATTCCCGGATTGCGTACTTATGTGCAATTCTACTCATTAACCGGTTATACTACCATAGCCATTTCTTATACAACATTTCGATATAATCATAAGACCTCATTTTGACCCGTTTGGTCTACTTAGGAAAATTCACCGATTTCATTCAACTAAATCCATATTTCACATTATACATCATGTTTAATTAATTAAAACGCTACATTACTTGAACAAACTAAGAAGTGATTACGGAATCACTTACCTCGTGCATCCGGGTTCGTATCCGATTCTTTGTCTCCTCTTGACCCGTTAGCCTTTCGTGCTTGAGTCCGTCTTGACATGATTCTTGATGTTAGAACTGCTTAAGGGATCATCATCCTTGGTTCATGCATTCGATTTCGTGTCTGATTTCATAATCAATTCTTGAATTTCTTGTGAAGAGTTGAAGGAGTAGGGTTTCCCCTTCCTGCCCTCTGGTGCGACCCACACACCCACAAAACACTGGGTTTTAAATTTTTATCATACTTAATAACATATTTTACATGTTCTACCCCTCAAAGTTGCTTAGGTTGTCATTCTTGCATATTTTCTAACCCTTTTTTAAACTTCCTTTATTTATTTACAACTTAACTACTCATTTGAAGCATTTAAGCATTAAGATAAACATTTATGAAATTTTGGGGTGTTACAAGTCTACCCTCCTTAAAGGAGGTTTCGTCCCCGAAACCTTTCCCATCAACGGTATGTTCATTAGCAAGCCATAATCTTAAGAACATCACTTCTAGAAATTTCCTTTCCATTCTTACATCAATTCAACCCACCCAGATTTGTACGTATTATCCCTTTAACATCAAACATATATTCCATTTGACCCATTCATAACAGGTCAACTACATATACTTTACATTTCCATTCTTTATCAATTTCTTCTTAAATTTTCAGCTCATTACATTACCGTACTTAAACTAGTGTGTGCTAACTAGTAGAGACCTAGAGAGTCTAGTACCATAATTTACATTACAACAATTTGAATTTCATATGAACTTGCTAATACATTTCACTATAAGCATTAGTTTCACTTATTCCTGGAGTTCTATTTCTACCTCCTTACTCATTCACACTGCTTACTACATAAGCCTGAACTAAAACTTAATTAATCAACTTCTAAAAGCCAAGCCTTCCTTTTCATAACACATTATGTGCCACATAATTTTGTTCGGAAATACTTTTCAACCATAGCTATAATTTTTACATTCATATTTTAATAATTCGCTAAACTTACTTCTTTGGCGCAGTGCTTCGGCATGTAAGACCGAAACGGTCCTCTTCATTACCATTCATACCATCTTCCTGATTGACCTCATTCATCCGTGTAATGAGATTTCGCTCATGAGCATTCTTTCATTGACCTTGCTAGATTTATCACATCCCGATTCCTGCCATTCTCATTATAAAATTAGGGGTTAACACATTTCATTTGATTTTATTCAAACATGATGTTTATTAGACCACCTTATTTTCCTATTTATCCTTTCTCGATTTCTGTTTAAAACATTAGTGCGTTCAACCTGTTCAAAACAGGTCAACACATGATCATTACTTATCATGTAAATTTCTTTGTTTGACCCGTTAATGACGGGTCAATGCATACCCATTCATTTTTGCAGATCTTTAGCTCATTTGTCCTTTAAACCATTCTTGCATACAACGCATTTGCATAAATACATACATATATATATATATATATACATAAGTTTAAAAGCATAACTTGAATCATATTCGTTTCTTAGAATATTTACTTGCTTGGTTCGTACTCGCTTACAAATTCAAACCTTTCATTCTTATCAATCATTCTCACTTATTTGATTCGTACCTATTTGCCAACTCAAACTTTTCATTCTAACATTCATTCCCTTCTATGTTTCGAATCCATCTCGAGGATTCTAACATATCATTCATATCCTTTATTCTTTCTATGTTTCGAATCTGTCTCACGGGTTTAAACATATCATTTACATCTCTCATTCACATCTTTCATTCATTATATGTGTTGAACCCGTCTCACAGATTCAAACATATCATTTTCTGCATTTCATTCCTTGAATCCGTCTTGTGGATTCAAACATTCCATTCATGCCCTTCATTCCTTGAATCCTTCTCGCGGATTCAAATATTACATTCACACCTTTCATTCTTTCAATCCGTCTCGCGGATTCAAACATCTCATTCATACCTTTCATTCCTTGAATCCTTCTTGCGGATTCAATCGTTTCATTCATATCTTGTTGATCCGTACTTTATTACGGATTCAACATTCTTCATTCTTATCATTCATACTTTTCATTCTTACATAATACTCTCGGTTTCCTGAGAGTCTCACTACCCATTTCACCCGCACGCCCATCCGTTACCCAATTCTAACGGACATACCTGCGATAATTACCATGGTCTCACGAACGTCATATGCTTCTTGCGTACTGGCCAGGTGCGCAATTCACATACTAGTTCGTGCTTTCATGAAATCATCGCCTTATGTCCGAAGTAGTGGGTCCCAATTCGTGCAACATTTTTTTTAATCTTACCAAGACAATATCGTTGTCTTCCGTTTAATACTTACCCTCCCAAGGAGATTTCTTCCTCTTTATTTTAACACTGGTACCCATACATATTAATATTGTGTACCTGGAGTCCATCTGTCTATTTGCATCCTTGCCTGCCTTAGCATCCATCTTAGATTGCATTCACGGATCATCCTCTTCACACTTATAAGCTTACCTTGCACATACAAAACCGTTAGTTTCCTCATATAAATGCATACATACACGCTTTCATTCCATTTCTACCTTTAGATCTTGATCGAGTCATGGATTGTACGGGTTCCTTATCACAAGAGCACACATGTTTGAGTTCAAGCATTTCTCTTCTCGAGCTTGATTCACTCAAACCAGGGCTCTGATACCAACTTGTAAGACCCTAACTCGTAATTGACAAAAAGTCGTAGCGGAAATTTAAGCCATAAAATTTCTTTCATTATAAATACCTTAACTTATTTAAAATTTAACTTTAACATAATTCCTTCACATAGATCCATCAATCGACTTATTTATTAAGTAAAAACATAGCTTATGTTTACTACATTATATACATCAACGTTCCCGTACAATCTCACTAGTGACTCGGTCCTTGATCTCTATCCCTTGAAGATCCTTCGTATCTCGTACTACCTGCGCTCACCACATGAAATTCATAAACATCAGTACGCATCATAAACATGTAAAATTCATTCACGTTTATTTTTCGTTCCGTTAACTCTTTACATTCCGGCTTTCCATCTGATCATACGACCCGCGGTGAGACTTCTTTGCTATTCCTGCGTTACACTTCATTCACCATGGCACGCCATTAGTAACATGACCATTCAAACATGTTAGAGCCATATATATAAGCATATATACAAGATCCTTTCTTTCATGCACAACAAATCCTACTTCATGGATAAGTACCTACACACGTATGTTCATACACATTTCATACCTACATACATACATGCATACATACTTACTTACATACATACATACATACAAGCTTTATTCCTTTGTGTACATTCAATCCCATTTAATACATATGTACATACTTTCATATATGTATAGTCATACATCTATTTACATACACCCGAAAACATACATGCAAACATAATCACATCTACACATACATGCTTACATACTTACATATAGTTATATAATGCATATAACGTATTTAGATAGCCTTCACACAAGTTTAGAGTTGAAGAATGCGAAAAATATGAAAGAACCAGCAATTGGCGCAAGAAGAAACCAATCTGGCGCAACCTTGTGCCAGTTCTGGCGCAATACAGACATCAGTCAGGGGCGCAACCTTGTGCCAGGGGGGCGCAACCTTGCGCCTGGTTCAGACCTGCAACTTTCAGCATGACGAATTTTTACAGTTTTGGTCATAACTTTCTCATTTCTTGTCCGTTTTACCCGATTCTTTTTCCTACGTGATCGTAATTTAATCCTCTATCATATGGACTTGAAATCCCACGTTCGGTTTAAGGAAATTCTTAACTTACGCGCTTTCGGCTTAATAATCATTTTCAAATAATTCGACCCGTTTATGTTTTCATCAAACCACTCATTTGTTTTAACCCAAAACATACATGAACATTATAACCATAATACTTTTATTTTATCCAGAGTTTCGTACTTGGGGTTTACGCACCCGATACCCGGTATTCATTAAACTCATTCATTCCATTTAAATCTACGAATCAAACTTTGTTACTAAAACCTCCACTTGCGCAAATGTATATCTATTAAACCAAACTCACATCTGAGTCTTTTGACTATTAAACCAAATCTCCGATTCCCGGATTGCGTACTTATGTGCAATTCTACTCATTAACCGGTTATACTACCATAGCCATTTCTTATACAACATTTCGATATAATCATAAGACCTCATTTTGACCCGTTTGGTCTACTTAGGAAAATTCACCGATTTCATTCAACTAAATCCATATTTCACATTATACATCATGTTTAATTAATTAAAACGCTACATTACTTGAACAAACTAAGAAGTGATTACGGAATCACTTACCTCGTGCATCCGGGTTCGTATCCGATTCTTTGTCTCCTCTTGACCCGTTAGCCTTTCGTGCTTGAGTCCGTCTTGACATGATTCTTGATGTTAGAACTGCTTAAGGGATCATCATCCTTGGTTCATGCATTCGATTTCGTGTCTGATTTCATAATCAATTCTTGAATTTCTTGTGAAGAGTTGAAGGAGTAGGGTTTCCCCTTCCTGCCCTCTGGTGCGACCCACACACCCACAAAACACTGGGTTTTAAATTTTTATCATACTTAATAACATATTTTACATGTTCTACCCCTCAAAGTTGCTTAGGTTGTCATTCTTGCATATTTTCTAACCCTTTTTTAAACTTCCTTTATTTATTTACAACTTAACTACTCATTTGAAGCATTTAAGCATTAAGATAAACATTTATGAAATTTTGGGGTGTTACAAGTCTACCCTCCTTAAAGGAGGTTTCGTCCCCGAAACCTTTCCCATCAACGGTATGTTCATTAGCAAGCCATAATCTTAAGAACATCACTTCTAGAAATTTCCTTTCCATTCTTACATCAATTCAACCCACCCAGATTTGTACGTATTATCCCTTTAACATCAAACATATATTCCATTTGACCCATTCATAACAGGTCAACTACATATACTTTACATTTCCATTCTTTATCAATTTCTTCTTAAATTTTCAGCTCATTACATTACCGTACTTAAACTAGTGTGTGCTAACTAGTAGAGACCTAGAGAGTCTAGTACCATAATTTACATTACAACAATTTGAATTTCATATGAACTTGCTAATACATTTCACTATAAGCATTAGTTTCACTTATTCCTGGAGTTCTATTTCTACCTCCTTACTCATTCACACTGCTTACTACATAAGCCTGAACTAAAACTTAATTAATCAACTTCTAAAAGCCAAGCCTTCCTTTTCATAACACATTATGTGCCACATAATTTTGTTCGGAAATACTTTTCAACCATAGCTATAATTTTTACATTCATATTTTAATAATTCGCTAAACTTACTTCTTTGGCGCAGTGCTTCGGCATGTAAGACCGAAACGGTCCTCTTCATTACCATTCATACCATCTTCCTGATTGACCTCATTCATCCGTGTAATGAGATTTCGCTCATGAGCATTCTTTCATTGACCTTGCTAGATTTATCACATCCCGATTCCTGCCATTCTCATTATAAAATTAGGGGTTAACACATTTCATTTGATTTTATTCAAACATGATGTTTATTAGACCACCTTATTTTCCTATTTATCCTTTCTCGATTTCTGTTTAAAACATTAGTGCGTTCAACCTGTTCAAAACAGGTCAACACATGATCATTACTTATCATGTAAATTTCTTTGTTTGACCCGTTAATGACGGGTCAATGCATACCCATTCATTTTTGCAGATCTTTAGCTCATTTGTCCTTTAAACCATTCTTGCATACAACGCATTTGCATAAATACATACATATATATATATATATATACATAAGTTTAAAAGCATAACTTGAATCATATTCGTTTCTTAGAATATTTACTTGCTTGGTTCGTACTCGCTTACAAATTCAAACCTTTCATTCTTATCAATCATTCTCACTTATTTGATTCGTACCTATTTGCCAACTCAAACTTTTCATTCTAACATTCATTCCCTTCTATGTTTCGAATCCATCTCGAGGATTCTAACATATCATTCATATCCTTTATTCTTTCTATGTTTCGAATCTGTCTCACGGGTTTAAACATATCATTTACATCTCTCATTCACATCTTTCATTCATTATATGTGTTGAACCCGTCTCACAGATTCAAACATATCATTTTCTGCATTTCATTCCTTGAATCCGTCTTGTGGATTAAAACATTCCATTCATGCCCTTCATTCCTTGAATCCTTCTCGCGGATTCAAATATTACATTCACACCTTTCATTCTTTCAATCCGTCTCGCGGATTCAAACATCTCATTCATACCTTTCATTCCTTGAATCCTTCTTGCGGATTCAATCGTTTCATTCATATCTTGTTGATCCGTACTTTATTACGGATTCAACATTCTTCATTCTTATCATTCATACTTTTCATTCTTACATAATACTCTCGGTTTCCTGAGAGTCTCACTACCCATTTCACCCGCACGCCCATCCGTTACCCAATTCTAACGGACATACCTGCGATAATTACCATGGTCTCACGAACGTCATATGCTTCTTGCGTACTGGCCAGGTGCGCAATTCACATACTAGTTCGTGCTTTCATGAAATCATCGCCTTATGTCCGAAGTAGTGGGTCCCAATTCGTGCAACATTTTTTTTAATCTTACCAAGACAATATCGTTGTCTTCCGTTTAATACTTACCCTCCCAAGGAGATTTCTTCCTCTTTATTTTAACACTGGTACCCATACATATTAATATTGTGTACCTGGAGTCCATCTGTCTATTTGCATCCTTGCCTGCCTTAGCATCCATCTTAGATTGCATTCACGGATCATCCTCTTCACACTTATAAGCTTACCTTGCACATACAAAACCGTTAGTTTCCTCATATAAATGCATACATACACGCTTTCATTCCATTTCTACCTTTAGATCTTGATCGAGTCATGGATTGTACGGGTTCCTTATCACAAGAGCACACATGTTTGAGTTCAAGCATTTCTCTTCTCGAGCTTGATTCACTCAAACCAGGGCTCTGATACCAACTTGTAAGACCCTAACTCGTAATTGACAAAAAGTCGTAGCGGAAATTTAAGCCATAAAATTTCTTTCATTATAAATACCTTAACTTATTTAAAATTTAACTTTAACATAATTCCTTCACATAGATCCATCAATCGACTTATTTATTAAGTAAAAACATAGCTTATGTTTACTACATTATATACATCAACGTTCCCGTACAATCTCACTAGTGACTCGGTCCTTGATCTCTATCCCTTGAAGATCCTTCGTATCTCGTACTACCTGCGCTCACCACATGAAATTCATAAACATCAGTACGCATCATAAACATGTAAAATTCATTCACGTTTATTTTTCGTTCCGTTAACTCTTTACATTCCGGCTTTCCATCTGATCATACGACCCGCGGTGAGACTTCTTTGCTATTCCTGCGTTACACTTCATTCACCATGGCACGCCATTAGTAACATGACCATTCAAACATGTTAGAGCCATATATATAAGCATATATACAAGATCCTTTCTTTCATGCACAACAAATCCTACTTCATGGATAAGTACCTACACACGTATGTTCATACACATTTCATACCTACATACATACATGCATACATACTTACTTACATACATACATACATACAAGCTTTATTCCTTTGTGTACATTCAATCCCATTTAATACATATGTACATACTTTCATATATGTATAGTCATACATCTATTTACATACACCCGAAAACATACATGCAAACATAATCACATCTACACATACATGCTTACATACTTACATATAGTTATATAATGCATATAACGTATTTAGATAGCCTTCACACAAGTTTAGAGTTGAAGAATGCGAAAAATATGAAAGAACCAGCAATTGGCGCAAGAAGAAACCAATCTGGCGCAACCTTGTGCCAGTTCTGGCGCAATACAGACATCAGTCAGGGGCGCAACCTTGTGCCAGGGGGGCGCAACCTTGCGCCTGGTTCAGACCTGCAACTTTCAGCATGACGAATTTTTACAGTTTTGGTCATAACTTTCTCATTTCTTGTCCGTTTTACCCGATTCTTTTTCCTACGTGATCGTAATTTAATCCTCTATCATATGGACTTGAAATCCCACGTTCGGTTTAAGGAAATTCTTAACTTACGCGCTTTCGGCTTAATAATCATTTTCAAATAATTCGACCCGTTTATGTTTTCATCAAGCCACTCATTTGTTTTAACCCAAAACATACATGAACATTATAACCATAATACTTTTATTTTATCCAGAGTTTCGTACTTGGGGTTTACGCACCCGATACCCGGTATTCATTAAACTCATTCATTCCATTTAAATCTACGAATCAAACTTTGTTACTAAAACCTCCACTTGCGCAAATGTATATCTATTAAACCAAACTCACATCTGAGTCTTTTGACTATTAAACCAAATCTCCGATTCCCGGATTGCGTACTTATGTGCAATTCTACTCATTAACCGGTTATACTACCATAGCCATTTCTTATACAACATTTCGATATAATCATAAGACCTCATTTTGACCCGTTTGGTCTACTTAGGAAAATTCACCGATTTCATTCAACTAAATCCATATTTCACATTATACATCATGTATAATTAATTAAAACGCTACATTACTTGAACAAACTAAGAAGTGATTATGGAATCACTTACCTCGTGCATCCGGGTTCGTATCCGATTCTTTGTCTCCTCTTGACCCGTTAGCCTTTCGTGCTTGAGTCCGTCTTGACATGATTCTTGATGTTAGAACTGCTTAAGGGATCATCATCCTTGGTTCATGCATTCGATTTCGTGTCTGATTTCATAATCAATTCTTGAATTTCTTGTGAAGAGTTGAAGGAGTAGGGTTTCCCCTTCCTGCCCTCTGGTTCGCGACCCACACACCCACAAAACACTGGGTTTTAAATTTTTATCATACTTAATAACATATTTTACATGTTCTACCCCTCAAAGTTGCTTAGGTTGTCATTCTTGCATATTTTCTAACCCTTTTTTAAACTTCCTTTATTTATTTACAACTTAACTACTCATTTGAAGCATTTAAGCATTAAGATAAACATTTATGAAATTTTGGGGTGTTACAAGTCTACCCTCCTTAAAGGAGGTTTCGTCCCCGAAACCTTTCCCATCAACGGTATGTTCATTAGCAAGCCATAATCTTAAGAACATCACTTCTAGAAATTTCCTTTCCATTCTTACATCAATTCAACCCACCCAGATTTGTACGTATTATCCCTTTAACATCAAACATATATTCCATTTGACCCATTCATAACAGGTCAACTACATATACTTTACATTTCCATTCTTTATCAATTTCTTCTTAAATTTTCAGCTCATTACATTACCGTACTTAAACTAGTGTGTGCTAACTAGTAGAGACCTAGAGAGTCTAGTACCATAATTTACATTACAACAATTTGAATTTCATATGAACTTGCTAATACATTTCACTATAAGCATTAGTTTCACTTATTCCTGGAGTTCTATTTCTACCTCCTTACTCATTCACACTGCTTACTACATAAGCCTGAACTAAAACTTAATTAATCAACTTCTAAAAGCCAAGCCTTCCTTTTCATAACACATTATGTGCCACATAATTTTGTTCGGAAATACTTTTCAACCATAGCTATAATTTTTACATTCATATTTTAATAATTCGCTAAACTTACTTCTTTGGCGCAGTGCTTCGGCATGTAAGACCGAACCGGTCCTCTTCATTACCATTCATACCATCTTCCTGATTGACCTCATTCATCCGTGTAATGAGATTTCGCTCATGAGCATTCTTTCATTGACCTTGCTAGATTTATCACATCCCGATTCCTGCCATTCTCATTATAAAATTAGGGGTTAACACGTTTCATTTGATTTTATTCAAACATGATGTTTATTAGACCACCTTATTTTCCTATTTATCCTTTCTCGATTTCTGTTTAAAACATTAGTGCGTTCAACCTGTTCAAAACAGGTCAACACATGATCATTACTTATCATGTAAATTTCTTTGTTTGACCCGTTAATGACGGGTCAATGCATACCCATTCATTTTTGCAGATCTTTAACTCATTTGTCCTTTAAACCATTCTTGCATACAACGCATTTGCATAAATACATACATATATATATATATATATATACATAAGTTTAAAAGCATAACTTGAATCATATTCGTTTCTTAGAATATTTACTTGCTTGGTTCGTACTCGCTTACAAATTCAAACCTTTCATTCTTATCAATCATTCTCACTTATTTGATTCGTACCTATTTGCCAACTCAAACTTTTCATTCTAACATTCATTCCCTTCTATGTTTCGAATCCATCTCGAGGATTCTAACATATCATTCATATCCTTTATTCTTTCTATGTTTCGAATCTGTCTCACGGGTTTAAACATATCATTTACATCTCTCATTCACATCTTTCATTCATTACATGTGTTGAACCCGTCTCACAGATTCAAACATATCATTTTCTGCATTTCATTCCTTGAATCCGTCTTGTGGATTCAAACATTCCATTCATGCCCTTCATTCCTTGAATCCTTCTCGCGGATTCAAATATTACATTCACACCTTTCATTCTTTCAATCCGTCTCGCGGATTCAAACATCTCATTCATACCTTTCATTCCTTGAATCCTTCTTGCGGATTCAATCGTTTCATTCATATCTTGTTGATCCGTACTTTATTACGGATTCAACATTCTTCATTCTTATCATTCATACTTTTCATTCTTACATAATACTCTCGATTTCCTGAGAGTCTCACTACCCATTTCACCCGCACGCCCATCCGTTACCCAATTCTAACGGACATACCTGCGATAATTACCATGGTCTCACGAACGTCATATGCTTAGAAGTGGACATATATAAAATTAAAATTGACTATTATGGATAAAAAATGTGTTACTTACCAAACCTTAGAAGTGGGCATATATAAAATTAAAATTATGAATATGTATGTACGTCTAAATAAACTAAACATGGGTATAGATAAAATAATTTAATAAACAATTAACGATAAATCCCAAGCCAAGATCAAATATGTGAAATGACTCTTGAGCCAAAATTGAGTTTTAGCTAGTAGACCTCAAAACAAGCCGATCAACTCGAGCTTGAACTCGAGATCTTTAAAGTTAGAAAAGGTTTGAAATTCATATCCGTCCCATCAGTATGTAATATCATTCCAAACTCACTTTTTCCTCTAATTAATAAGCCACTCCAAACCTCCATCTCATCACATACTTTTCTTTTTATTATATGTATATCTAATTTACTTAATGTATTTAGATTTAATGTATTTGTTTAGGGTTGTGTACTTGATTTAAACCACTGAAAACCACAAACTAATCTTCCTTCGGATTGGTAGTCCGGTATAGGTGCAAAATCAAGTTTTTTTTAAAGAAGTTCCAGTTAGGGTCAAGAGGGTCAAAATCCGAGTATCTCAATCACCGGTTCAGGTATGAAACCGAGTTTTAAAGAGAGAGTGATCGAGTTGTTCGAATCTGGTTACAATTGTTTTCAGTTTTGTAACTGAGTTGGAACCGGTTTCAAATCATAGGGTATTGAACCGATTAATACTCTACGGGTACGGTCATGGTCACGTATCGGGTATGATATAACTGGGTATAAAAACCGATTTTAGGTTTTTTGGTCGGGTATAGGGATCCATACATAGTTTTTTTTCCGCCCACCATTATTGTCCGGTTTAGGTCCCAAGGAACAAGGCAAGACTTACTTGAATTACTAGCCCAAAGGTTTGGGCCCAATTCACGATTCACTTTGGAACTAACCTAGCTGGCCACCTCTAACGTTACACTCTTTGTCTAATTATTATTATTAAAAAATTAATTAACTACAATGATGTTTTGTTTTTCAGTTTGATTATTTCAGTCTAGTTAATGTCGTCTCTAGACTAGATCATTTGAAAATGGTGGTTGAGAAGGGACATTTGGAGGCGACATATGTATACGGAATAAATTTTTTTTCTTTCAGGCGGGAATCAATCGAGTCAACAAGTATTAGATCTTTTGAATTCCATGAAATATTCAAGATCAAGGCATTGGAATGTGAGAGAGTGTAGAGATACGATTGATACAATGTTAAGTTAGTGGATTAACAACCCGATTACTCTTAAAAAGTCAACACATAATGCCAGGAACAAGATTACGTCAAACGTTTTGAAAGAAGGGCTTGAAGTTTAGAGGAAGATAGTGAAATTTCAAGTTGTGATACATGTTTATGGTGTCACGAACTAGTTTATTTTTGTAGGATCATAAATGTTATTGTTTAAAACTTTAGATAGATAATTGGACTTATGTGTTATTAGATTATATCATTCTCAGTTATTAAGAATTAAATAGGATATTAGATTTTAGGGTTATTGGATTTTATCACCCCCAACTATCGGCCTTTGGCCGTTGCTACCCGCAACTAACACTTTGACACCCGACACCCCTAACTTGACTTTTTGTTTGCAATGGCACCACCCAGTTAAATCTGCACTAACTTGGTTTGTTTTTTATCCGACGTGTCACAATTTTGCTGAGTTGGAGATGATTACGTGGTGTTGATGTGTCATTTCCCTCATCTCCTTCTTTATAACACATAAAGTCCCATAAAAACCCTAATTTCCTCACAGGTTCTCTTCTCATCTTCTGTCGAACCATTGACCTTCATCCTCCATCTCACCATTTAATCATCTCCGCAAACAGCGTCTTCACCATCGTTCACCATCAGAAGTTATTCGAATCTACATATCATCATCTTCAACATGATTTTCACCATCAGAAGTTTTTCGAACATTTTATCCGAAACACGACATTTCATCATCATCTTCAACATCGTTCACCATCGGAAGTTATTTGAATCTACATATCATCATCATCATCATCATCATCATCATCTTCAACACGATTTCGGAAATTTTCAAGTCACAAAGTTAATCGAGTTAACAAAGTTTTCGAATCTACATATCATCAGAAGTTTTCGAGTCACGAAGTTATTTGAGTTAACACGATTTCAGAAAATTTTTGAGTCACAAAGTTATTCGAGTTAACAATATCATCAGAAGTTTTCGAGTCACAAAGTTATTCCAGTTAACATGATTTCGGAAAAATTTTCGAGATTTGATTTCAATTGGTCTGAGTTTTAGAGAATAGGCACCATTCAACATCGTTCATCGCTGCCATCGTTCAAAGTGTTTCATCTCTGGTCATCATCTCTATTCATTTCCGATCTCCATAACCTGAACCACCTTCGTCGTCAAAACCAAAACCAAAGTGTGGTTTGTATTGACCCATTTGCAGTAGTGGGTAATGACCAAAACCAAAGTGTGGAATTAGGGTTTTTATGGGACCTTCTGTGTTATAAAGAAGGAGAAGAGGGATGTCACACATCATCTCCACGTAATCATTTCCAACTCATCAAACATGTGCCTCGTAGGACAAAAAACAAACACAGTTAGTGCATATTTAACTGGGTGGTACCATTGCAAACAAAGTCAAGTTCGGGGTGGCGGGTGTCAAAGTGTTAGTTGCGGGTGGTAACGGTCAAAGGCCGATAGTTGGGGGTGATAAAATCCAATAACCCTAGATTTTAATACTCTCAACTTTCACATGTTGGCCGATATTGCTTGCAACTAACGAGTTGACCACCACCACTCTCAACTTGCACCTTATTTTCTTCTATCACCCCAAATTAACCTAACCCTAACTCAGTTAGTTTGGTTGCTAACGTGGCCTGTTTTTTATGAGGTGTCATGCTGATGTGTAAAAAAATGTTTTTTTTCTCAAATTTGTATTGTTATTGTTTTTTAATAATGTCACACCCCCAAAATCCCACACGCGGAGTACCACCGCTTGGAGGCGTGACTGACCAGGATCAAGCCACCAATTATATCAAACATAGCATTTAATAATAATCAAAGACATAATTGGTGTTCAAAACCAAACACTGTTTAAGTAGCGGAAGCATTATATGTAAAACCCAAAACATAAGTATCAATGTGTGAATGTAAAAGTGTTAAATAAGCATTCACGAGTTCTTGTCCACAACGACCCGCTTCTCCTCTGGTGCAAGCTCCAAGTATACCTAAGGTCCTGCAAGGCATGCAGCAAATAATCAACAAACTAGTTGAGCGAGTTCACAGAAAGTAAGTTCATAAAGTAATGCATAAGTATAGCTAGTGGGGGCTTCCCATACTAGTGTGTAATAAAGGTGGGGGCTTCCCATGTTCATCCTGGTTAATGAGGGCTTCTCATTAACGGTACTTACTAGACTAACTTCCGACCATGTGTTCTTCTTTACCGAGAACAGGAATACGTACAGGGTCACGTAGGCTTTACGTGACGTGCCCTTCCCCGAGGACAGTGGTACGTGTGGGGGCTACGTAGGCTTTACGCAGCGTGGCCTTCCGACCTGGAAGCCAGTAGATGGTATTGGGTTACGTAGGCTTTACGTAACGTGTCCTCCCGACCCGGGAGACATATGGCAAGTATACTGGGTTACGTAGGCTTTACGTAACGTGTCCTGACTAACCTGAGGACGATGGTCTATAGTCTGGTATATGCGTAAGTACGAGTAATCATTCCACATTCATCATATCCAACCCAATTCCCAACCCGGGAATCCCATGCCTTGGCTGTGTGAACTCACCTTGGTTTGCTCGGCAGATACACAAAGAGTATAGATAAGCTAGTAATTGGTCAATCACGTCCTAGCATGGTTGTAATACAAGTCAGGTTTGGTTCAATGATGCACGTATACAACATGGCAAACACGTATGCACGTAACACATTAAGTACACTACTTGTGCTATTCGGATGGTTGGGCCAAAGAGCTTGTGCGAGCCCAACCATCTTGTGCGATGTGAGTCTAGGCCCAAACCTTACCCGGCCCAACTGAAAAACAACTCAAATATAATGTTCATCGATCCAATAACAATCGGCTCAAAATAGAAACAAGTAACAAACATCTTGTGCGTGTCCTATGGGTTGTGCGATTTGGGATTGGGCTTGAGGCCCAATCGGTTAATCAAGTGTCATAGCATAAACGAGTGAAGCTAGTCCAACCCAATAGTTTAACATATAACAGTTAAGAAATCTCATGTACTTGTGCGATCCAGCTATTTACCCAGCCCAACCGTTCAAGTAACCCTTAACACTTACGGCCCAATTAACGAAGCAATTACTTGTGCGATAGATCTTGGGCTGTCCGGCCCAAAGTACAGCCTTGTGCGACCGGACTGCCTTTGTGCGACTGGGCTGCACTTGTACGACTGGACCAGTTTGTGCGATCGGTTTGTTTGTACGTGTGAAACCTTGGGCAGTCCAGCCCAACACATCACAGCGTAATCAGGCCCAAACAATTGGACCTTGTGCGATCCAGGAAGCTTGTACGATCCAGCTGCCATTGTGTGATCCGAGGGATCTTGTGCGACAGGCAGCTTTGTGCGAGTGGATCACCTTGTGTGATTGGACTTCTTGTACACCAAGAAGTCTTGTGCGATTACTTAACAAAATTCCATGAATTATGCTATCAGTTACATTCCATTCAAAGTTTCCAAATGATTAATCAATCAACAACCAATCAGTTACAACACATGCTAAAACTCGATCAAACAAGGCAATCATTCCTAAATCCATATGAACCCTAACAAGACATGAACAATAATCCAATGATTCACATAATCAAAACACGGTCAACCACCTATAAATTCCTATTGTTCGATCCGATCATGCATATACAGCCGATTACTTCAAACAACACGTGATTAACAATCTAAATCAATCTATAATATGGTACATACGAGTCGGTTTCGTGACAAGTAAACATGTATCCATCGACCCACATAATCAATCATGTTTAACAAGAATCCTATCACATCATCATCATCATCATCATGACTATTGTAACACACATCAAAACATCTACAACAATTAACCAAACACTAACCGTGAGATAGAATCAAGTCGAGAGAGAGTGATCTTCGGTTGCTTGCCGTCGGGTTCGAAGAAGAGAGAAAGATAGCTAGGGTTTCGAGAACTTGTGTGTGTGATATGTTTGTAACAAATGAGAGAAACAACAACCCTCAAGGTTGTGTTACACGGCCAAAAGGAGAAGGAATGGGCCGGCCCTTAATGGGCTGCCCTTGAAGTCCGAATATAAGCAAAACGGCCCAAAGGCTTGAGTGTAAATGTTGTGTGGTTCGGGTTATTAACATTTATATATATATACAAAGCACACAATAACAAAACGTTTATTAAATCCAAACATATAATCCAGTTCACATATGCACGTAGCGTTACACAAAGCGAGTCTAAAGTTCGAGTTGTCACATTATCCCCAACTAATTGGAAATTTCGTCCCGAAATTTGGTATGCACTCACTGAGGAAGCTAGGTAAACTGTATTGTTCACTGGTTTTCCTGGGGTGTCACATCCTCCCCCCGTTGATCTGGAATTTCGTCCCGAAATTCCGAAGTAGTAGCTTCAGCCTCAGTAGTGGTTGCCTGGTTCCTGAATAAATGGGGGTACTTTTCTGTCATCCTGTCTTCGCGTTCCCAGGTGTACTCTGGGCCACGTTTGGAGTTCCAACGAACTCGGACAAGAGGGATTCTCTTGTGTTTGAGGACCTTCACATCCCGGTCCGTGATTTCTACTGGTTCCTCAACGAACTGCAACCGCTCGTCGATAGTGAGTTCCTTAAACGGAATGACGAGGTTTTCATCAGATAGGCACTTCTTTAGGTTCGATACGTGAAAGACATTGTGAACTGCCCCGAGTTCAGCTGGTAGGTTCAACTTGTAGGCAACTTTGCCAACCTTTTCTATAATTTCAAATGGTCCGACGTATCGCGGATTCAATTTGCCTCGTTTGCCAAAACGTACCACACCCTTCCAGGGTGAAACTTTCAATAAAACCCGGTCCCCGACCTCGAATTCCAATGGCTTTCTACGCTTATCCGCGTAGGCTTTCTGACGGTCGCGTGCTGCCGCCATGCGTTGTCGTATCTGTGCAATCTTTTCTGTGGCGTCCACAACAACCTCTGGACCCGTGATCTGACTATCTCCCACCTCTGCCCAGCAGAGTGGTGACCGGCATTTACGCCCGTACAATGCCTCGAATGGAGCGGCTTGAATGCTGGTGTGATAACTATTATTGTAAGAAAACTCCACCAAAGGGAGGTGCTTTTCCCAGCCGTTGCCGAAATCGATAACGCATGCCCGAAGCATGTCTTCGAGAGTTTGGATCGTACGCTCAGACTGCCCATCCGTCTGAGGGTGGTATGCTGTGCTCATGTCTAACCTTGAGCCGAAAGATTTATGCATTGCTTGCCAAAGTTCGGACGTGAATCGTGCATCGCGATCCGAAATGATAGACGTGGGCACCCCGTGCCTCGAGACAACTTCTTTAAGATAGACGTCTGCGAGAGTGGAGAACTTGTCCGTTTCCTTAATCGGCAGGAAGTGTGCAGACTTGGTGAGTCGATCAACTATGACCCATATCGTATCGTTCCCACGCTGGGATCTAGGTAAACCCGTAACAAAATCCATGGAAATTTCCTCCCATTTCCATTGCGGTATCTTAGGCTGCTGAAGTAGGCCAGCTGGTTTCTGATATTCAACCTTGACTCTCGCACAAGTCAAGCACTTTCCAACGTACGTAGCAATGTGGGCCTTCATACTAGGCCACCAATAGGTAGTGTTGATGTCGTGGTACATTTTATCTGACCCTGGATGTACCGAGTAGCGAGACTTGTGAGCTTCATCCATCACAAGTTCGCGTAGACCGCCATATAGTGGGACCCAAATCCGGCCCGTTACATAGTAGGCGCCGTCTGCCTTTTGTTCCATCTGCTGTCGTGAGCCGCGTAAGGCTTCAGCCTTGACGTTTTCGGGCTTCAATGCTTCTGTCTGAGCAGCTCGTATCTGAGCGGGAAGGCTAGACTGAATTGTAAGCTGTAGCGCTCGCACGCGCCGTGGTAAAGTGTCCTTTCGACTAAGGGCATCAGCCACAACATTGGCTTTGCCTGGGTGATACTTAATAGCACATTCGTAGTCGTTAAGTAACTCGACCCATCGTCGTTGACGCATATTCAAATCCTTCTGCTTAAGGATATGCTCGAGACTCCTGTGATCGGTGTAAATCGTGCACCTGGTACCGTACAGGTAGTGCCGCCATATCTTAAGCGCAAAAACAACAGCTCCCAGCTCCAAATCGTGCGTCGTGTAGTTGCGTTCATGAACCTTGAGTTGACGAGAGGCGTAAGCGATAACCTTGTCGCGCTGCATTAACACACATCCAAGTCCCCGAATGGATGCATCACAATATACCACGAAGTCATCTGTGCCCTCTGGCAATGAGAGGATAGGTGCACTGCAAAGTCTATCCTTTAGGTGCTGAAAAGCAGTCTCCTGGGGCTCTCCCCAACGATAGGTAACACCCTTCTGTGTCAGTAGCGTAAGCGGCTGAGCAATCTTCGAAAAGTCTCTAATAAACCGTCTGTAGTAACCTGCCAGACCCAAGAATTGTCGTATTTCTGTCGGTGTACGCGGTGCAGGCCAGTTTCTGATCGAATCTACCTTGGATGGATCGACGTGAATCCCATCCTTGTTTACTACATGACCCAAGAAGTGGACTTCACGAAGCCAGAAGTCGCATTTAGAAAGCTTGGCGTACAACTGCTCCTTCCGAAGGAGTTCCAAAATAAGGCGAAGATGTTGCTCGTGTTCCTCCTGACTCTTGGAGTAAATCAGGATGTCGTCGATAAAAACAATGACGAACTTGTCGAGATAGGGTTTGCACACCCTGTTCATAAGATCCATAAATACAGCAGGCGCGTTTGTTAACCCGAATGGCATGACAAGAAACTCGTAGTGACCGTAACGAGTTCTGAAAGCTGTCTTGGAGATGTCCTCATCCCGGACTCTCAGCTGATGATACCCAGACCTCAAGTCTATCTTCGAATAGTAGCACGACCCTTGCAACTGGTCGAATAAGTCGTCGATGCGCGGAAGAGGATAACGGTTCTTCACCGTCACCTTGTTGAGTTCTCTGTAGTCTATACACATCCTGAACGTACCGTCTTTCTTCTTCACGAAAAGTACTGGAGCTCCCCAAGGCGAAGAGCTTGGTCGTATGAAACCCTTTTCCAAGAGGTCTTGCAGCTGTTTTGACAATTCCTCCAATTCTGATGGAGCTAGACGATATGGTGCGCGTGCTATGGGTGCTGCTCCTGGAGCGAGCTCGATTTGAAATTCAACCTGACGATGAGGCGGTAAGCCAGGTAAGTCTTCAGGAAACACCTGAGGGTAATCACGTACAATTGGAATATCCTCCAATTTCTTTTCCTTTGTAGACGCATCTGAAACAAGAGCCAGGATGGCTGTGTGACCCTTACGTAAGCATTTCTGAGCCTTCAAGAAAGAGATGATGCCAACCACTGCACCACTCTTGTCGCCTTGAACTTCTAGAGGTTCCTGACCCAAACGAGAAATGCGAATAACCTTCTCGCTGCATAGGATTTCTGCCTGGTGTTGGGATAACCAATCCATCCCAATCACGACGTCGAAGCTACCCAAAACTATGGGAATGAGATCAATAGAGAAGGCTTGACCAGCTAAGATAAGATTACAACCCTGAACTACGTGCGTGGCTTCTAGACTTTTACCGTTAGCTAACTCGACTACATGTTTGGTGGGTAAAAGTGTTGGTGCACGTTTTAGTAGTTGACACATTTTCACAGACATATAGCTTGTATCCGCACCCGAATCAAACAAAACAGTAACGTAAATATTGTCGAGGAGAAACTTACCCATAACAACGTTGGGATCGTTCACTGCGTCTCCTCTTCCCAAAACGAAAGCTCGACCTCTTGCCTCGTTGCCATTATTGTTGTTGTTCCCGCCGTTGTTGTTGCCGTTGCCCTGGTTGTTATTGTTGTTGTTGCGATTCTGGTTTAACTGAGGGCAATCGCGTTTGAAGTGACCTTCAGCCCCACACTGGAAACATCCCCGGTTTCCACGCTGTGGCTGCTGCTGCTGCTGGTTCTGTGGAGCTGGTTGCTGAGGCTGCTGATTCTGATTTGCAGGACGAGGGCTCCTACAGTCTTTAGCCTCGTGCCCCATTTTAAGACACCTTAGACAGCGACCCTTGTTACACGGGCCGTGGTGATGCCTGTTGCAGTTGTGGCACCTAGGTTGACTACCCTGATATCTCCTCTGCCTGTGACCACCAGAGGATTGCTGACTGGGACTCTGATAGTGATCGATCTTCTGCTGCTGAGCTTGTGGCTGAACAGATGCTGAACTTTTACTGGAATCCCCATCCCATTTCCTTTTACTGTCACCAGATGTAGCAGGAGTAACTGAGGTGGTGACGTTAGCAGTAGCATTAACACGCTTGGGCAGTTTATTCTGGTCCACTGCCTGATCGGTGATACGGTGAGCGAGACGCTGAATTTCCTGGATGTTTTCGAGGTTAGCCGACGTCACGTGGCTCTGAATTTCTGGCGCCAAACCTTTGAGATACAACTCAATGCGCTTGTATGGGGGGTCCACCATGGTAGGACACAGAACGGCCAGCTCATTGGACCGTTTGGTATACGCCTCGATTTCCGATCCAACCATTTTCAAGTTATAAAGCTCGTCTTCCAGCTTGTGTATGTCTTCCCGCGTGCAATACTCACGCTTGATGAGTTCCTTAAAGTCGTTCCATGGGGTGGCGTTAGCAGCTGCCAACCCTAAGATCTGGACTTGGGCGTTCCACCAAGTCAGTGCTATTCCCTCCAGAGTGCCAGTAGCAAACTTGACCTTGCGAGCCTCAGGGCACTCGCACATTTCAAATACTGACTCTAGCTTCTCGAACCAGTGGAGGAGTCCAACTGCCCCCTCTGTGCCGCTGAAAGAGTTTGGACGACAGTCCATGAAGTTCTTGAAAGTGCAGACTGGCTGCTGCGCGTGTTGACCTATTGTGTACGAGTAGGGCAAAGTTTAAATACAAAAGCTAGTTTAGGAGTGTAGGATCTAAAGATCCTAGCGTAAGTTATAACTACAGGTTATCCTACCTGCTTGAGCAGCCGCAAGTGCTGCTGTGACTTGGGCTTGAACGAGAGCCTCTAACTGGGCTTGTGTCATGTTGATTCTTCCAGACATGATCTTCATAGTAACAAGTAGCATACGTAAGAATGGTTCGCGAATAGGGCGATGACAGAAAAGCATAGGCATATAGGTGTTCTCATGAAATCAAAGCATGTGTATCTAAGCGTAATGCGAGCAAAGTTCTAAACAATCCTAGCATACAGGCAATAAACGTAAACCTTATTACCTAGGATGTCGGGTCTTGCACGTGGAGCGAAGCGTCGTTGTGGATCGTTGAGAGCACTGTTCTGGTTATAGTCCGGTTTTAATAAAAACGTTTCCCCATATTAAAACCAAGTTCTCTATAACCAATGGCTCTGATACCAATCTGTCACACCCCCAAAATCCCACACGCGGAGTACCACCGCTTGGAGGCGTGACTGACCAGGATCAAGCCACCAATTATATCAAACATAGCATTTAATAATAATCAAAGACATAATTGGTGTTCAAAACCAAACACTGTTTAAGTAGCGGAAGCATTATATGTAAAACCCAAAACATAAGTATCAATGTGTGAATGTAAAAGTGTTAAATAAGCATTCACGAGTTCTTGTCCACAACGACCCGCTTCTCCTCTGGTGCAAGCTCCAAGTATACCTAAGGTCCTGCAAGGCATGCAGCAAATAATCAACAAACTAGTTGAGCGAGTTCACAGAAAGTAAGTTCATAAAGTAATGCATAAGTATAGCTAGTGGGGGCTTCCCATACTAGTGTGTAATAAAGGTGGGGGCTTCCCATGTTCATCCTGGTTAATGAGGGCTTCTCATTAACGGTACTTACTAGACTAACTTCCGACCATGTGTTCTTCTTTACCGAGAACAGGAATACGTACAGGGTCACGTAGGCTTTACGTGACGTGCCCTTCCCCGAGGACAGTGGTACGTGTGGGGGCTACGTAGGCTTTACGCAGCGTGGCCTTCCGACCTGGAAGCCAGTAGATGGTATTGGGTTACGTAGGCTTTACGTAACGTGTCTTCCCGACCCGGGAGACATATGGCAAGTATACTGGGTTACGTAGGCTTTACGTAACGTGTCCTGACTAACCTGAGGACGATGGTCTATAGTCTGGTATATGCGTAAGTACGAGTAATCATTCCACATTCATCATATCCAACCCAATTCCCAACCCGGGAATCCCATGCCTTGGCTGTGTGAACTCACCTTGGTTTGCTCGGCAGATACACAAAGAGTATAGATAAGCTAGTAATTGGTCAATCACGTCCTAGCATGGTTGTAATACAAGTCAGGTTTGGTTCAATGATGCACGTATACAACATGGCAAACACGTATGCACGTAACACATTAAGTACACTACTTGTGCTATTCGGATGGTTGGGCCAAAGAGCTTGTGCGAGCCCAACCATCTTGTGCGATGTGAGTCTAGGCCCAAACCTTACCCGGCCCAACTGAAAAACAACTCAAATATAATGTTCATCGATCCAATAACAATCGGCTCAAAATAGAAACAAGTAACAAACATCTTGTGCGTGTCCTATGGGTTGTGCGATTTGGGATTGGGCTTGAGGCCCAATCGGTTAATCAAGTGTCATAGCATAAACGAGTGAAGCTAGTCCAACCCAATAGTTTAACATATAACAGTTAAGAAATCTCATGTACTTGTGCGATCCAGCTATTTACCCAGCCCAACCGTTCAAGTAACCCTTAACACTTACGGCCCAATTAACGAAGCAATTACTTGTGCGATAGATCTTGGGCTGTCCGGCCCAAAGTACAGCCTTGTGCGACCGGACTGCCTTTGTGCGACTGGGCTGCACTTGTACGACTGGACCAGTTTGTGCGATCGGTTTGTTTGTACGTGTGAAACCTTGGGCAGTCCAGCCCAACACATCACAGCGTAATCAGGCCCAAACAATTGGACCTTGTGCGATCCAGGAAGCTTGTACGATCCAGCTGCCATTGTGTGATCCGAGGGATCTTGTGCGACAGGCAGCTTTGTGCGAGTGGATCACCTTGTGTGATTGGACTTCTTGTACACCAAGAAGTCTTGTGCGATTACTTAACAAAATTCCATGAATTATGCTATCAGTTACATTCCATTCAAAGTTTCCAAATGATTAATCAATCAACAACCAATCAGTTACAACACATGCTAAAACTCGATCAAACAAGGCAATCATTCCTAAATCCATATGAACCCTAACAAGACATGAACAATAATCCAATGATTCACATAATCAAAACACGGTCAACCACCTATAAATTCCTATTGTTCGATCCGATCATGCATATACAGCCGATTACTTCAAACAACACGTGATTAACAATCTAAATCAATCTATAATATGGTACATACGAGTCGGTTTCGTGACAAGTAAACATGTATCCATCGACCCACATAATCAATCATGTTTAACAAGAATCCTATCACATCATCATCATCATCATCATGACTATTGTAACACACATCAAAACATCTACAACAATTAACCAAACACTAACCGTGAGATAGAATCAAGTCGAGAGAGAGTGATCTTCGGTTGCTTGCCGTCGGGTTCGAAGAAGAGAGAAAGATAGCTAGGGTTTCGAGAACTTGTGTGTGTGATATGTTTGTAACAAATGAGAGAAACAACAACCCTCAAGGTTGTGTTACACGGCCAAAAGGAGAAGGAATGGGCCGGCCCTTAATGGGCTGCCCTTGAAGTCCGAATATAAGCAAAACGGCCCAAAGGCTTGAGTGTAAATGTTGTGTGGTTCGGGTTATTAACATTTATATATATATACAAAGCACACAATAACAAAACGTTTATTAAATCCAAACATATAATCCAGTTCACATATGCACGTAGCGTTACACAAAGCGAGTCTAAAGTTCGAGTTGTCACAAATAAGATTTAAATTAAAAAAGAAAATTGATTTAAAGTTAAAAACTTAAGCTGATTTTAAACTCTTTCTCTCTCTCTAACACCACCACCACTTCCTTCCCCCTTTCTCACCACCACCTCCTTTTTCTGCCACCACCACTTCTAACCACCATCGCACCGCCCATTTTCCCCACTGCTGAGAGCCCTAACTAAGCTGCAAACCATCGCCATTTCACCCCCTTCAACCTCAAAATCCTTAACCGAAAACCGTTATTTAGCAATCCACACCTTAATCATATCATATCAGATCTGATGTCAATGTGGATTTAAGTGGTTATTAATGGCAGATGTGGTGGTGACTGTGGTGGTGGACAACTATTGACGGTGGCAAGAAGGGGAGGAGGTGGTGGAGTTGACCGTGGTGGTGGTGGTGGACGGCTCTTGATGGTGGCGAGAAGGGGAGGAGGAGGCGGTGGTTATTAATCGCAATGCGGTGGTGACCATGGCGGTGGATGACTATTGACGGTGGCGAGAAGGGGAGGAGGTGATGATGGTGTTGGTTTTGACGATGGTGAGAAGGGGTAAGGAAGTGGTAGTGGCGATGGTGTTAAGAGAGAGAAGAGAGAGAAAGAGAAAGGGAGAGGGGTTTTAAAACATGCTTAATTTTTTTTAATTTAAATCTATTTTTTTTAATCTAAGTAAGAATTAAAAGAAACAATAACGATACAAATTTGAAAAAAAAACAAAACTTTACACATCAGCATGCCACCACATAAAAAACAGGTCACATCAGCAACCAAACTAACTAGGTTAGAGTAGAGGTGTACATATCGAATTTTTTTTAAATACCGGTCCGGTTTTTGATAGAACCGGTTATTTTTGTGTTGGAAAAAACCATTTAAAAAAAAACCAGTTCGGTTTTAACCGGTTTTTCACGATTGGAACCCAAACTGGTATAACCGGTTCGGTTTATAACCGGTTTGTGCCAAAAAAAAAAAACCGGTTTTAAACCGGTTTTGAAGATCAAGATCCCTAACTGTCACAACCCCCGGTCCCTAGTTCCCGGGAACGGGCGGCCGTGAGCCAGTTTCGGTGGTATCACATTTATTTATCCAATTTGGCAGCGGAAATTTTCATCAGGACCGTAGTTAGGAAATATTTAATCAGAGTAAACCACCATGTTTTATAACATTAAACATATGGGTAAAAACCCAAGTTTTCAATACACACGTTTCATAGGAATAAATCCTATTTATTTAATAAAACATCCATTTTATTCTTAGGTAACTTTATTGCCACTTTTCCAAGCCTCCAGTGCTGTCCAGCTGGCTTCTATTTGGCTTTCACATTTTGTTACCTGAAACGCGTTTTAAAACATTTTGTCAGTGGGAAACACTGGTGAGTGAATCCCAGTTTAATCAAGTTTAAATAAAATTCACAGTGAACAGTATTGAGGGCGATCCCGCAATTACATTTGTTTCCAAGTTATATCAATTATCACCTGTTGGTACTGTCGACACCCGACTTGTGGAAATGTTACTCCTTAACCAGGTTGTAACAAATTTTATATACAAAACCCCAACATACCCACGATAATTGTATTCTTACAAATACTCAATAACTGTCATTCGCATGGAAAAGTATGTAAGGTTTTGTAAAAACAGTTAACAAAAAGGAGATTACTCACATTGCTGTTTTAGGTTATTCTTTAGGGTTTCCTGGTGAATATCTATAATTTACACAATGCACGTGTGTTAGTATAATAACCCATTTTAACATTAGTAATACCCTCCCCGAGATGGTATTCCAACGACTACGTCGGGCAGAACCACGACAGCCGTTACGGAACCCTAGATTAATCGGGCAGCGTATCTAATACGTCTCCAGGGGTTATAATACTTACATCGTAGCAGAACCTCGCTATTTTAGGGGGTATAATGCCCGGGTATAGTAACGCCACTACAGAAAATTAAGAAAGAAAGAAAGATTTGAGCGAGACGGACTGAAGGCCGTTGCCTTCTATTTATAGGGCTGTAATCGTACTTTCTCGCGGCCCGCGTGAAGAACAGGCCAAGCTTACGCGGCCCGCGTCAACGCTGGGTCAACGCGTAGCTTGGCTGGGTCAGCGTATAGGTCCGCCACGATGATGACACGTGTCATCACCGGGCTGCGCCACCATTTGAGACACTCGCGGCCCGCGTTAACTAATGGAATCTCTTATGCGGCCCGCGTCAACTAAAGAATTCAGCGGAGTCCGGTTACACCTTCATACGGCCCGCGTTAAGTTGAGGTGAGGTCCTACGCGGCCCGCCTCAGCTTAATAATTATTGTTTTTAATTTATTTTATATATTATATTCTAATTTGGGCTCGGTTTTCACATACGGGTTGCATATAAAGACATATTGATATATTTAAAGATATATTAGGGTGTCAGAAATATTATGAGGGTGTCGGTTTTACCGAGGGTTGTTATATCCTCCCCACCTTGTTTTAGAGCTCGTCCTCGAGATCTACTGGAACAAGTGTGGATATTTCTTTTGCATTTCTGATTCAAGTTCCCATGTATATTCAGGTCCTCTTTTGGAGTCCCATTTCACTTTGACCAGAACTAATCTCTTATGCTTGAGATTTTTAATTTTTCTATCTTCAATCTGTAGAGGCTTCTCTACAAATTTGAGTTGTTCCTTAACCTCTATATCTTTGAGAGGTACTACGAGTGATTCATCAGCTAGGCACTTTTTGAGATTAGATACATGAAATACATCATGTATTCCTACCATTTCCTCTGGCAGTTGTAGCTGATAGGCTACAGGTCCTATTCTTTTAAGAATTTTGAAAGGTCCAATATACCTGGGACTTAGCTTTCCTCTTTTGATGAATCTTACCACTCCTTTCCAGGGAGAGACTTTCAATAATACTTTATCTCCCACTTGAAATTCTAATGGTTTGCGTCTGTTATCGGCATAACTCTTTTGTCGATCACGTGCTGTTTTCAGTCGTTCCTTGACTTGAATGATTTTATCAGTTGTTTCTTGTACTATCTCAGGTCCAGATAATTGTTTTTCCCCAATTTCTACCCAACAGACTGGGGTTCTGCACTTTCGTCCATAAAGTGCTTCGAATGGTGCAGCATTGATACTTGTGTGATAACTGTTATTATAAGAAAATTCTATTAAAGGTAAGTGTTCGTCCCAATTACCTCCAAAATCAATTACACAAGCTCTAAGCATGTCCTCCATTGTCTGAATTGTCCTTTCGCTTTGTCCGTCCGTTTAAGGATGATAAGCTGTGCTTAGATTTATCCTGGTTCCCATTGCTTTTTGGAAACTTGACCAAAAATGAGAAGTAAAACGGCTATCTCTATCGGAAACAATTGATAAAGGAATGCCATGTAAAGAAACGATTTCATTTACATACAATTTAGCTAATTGTTCCATACTAAAGGTTTCCTTCATTGGTAAGAAATGAGCTGACTTGGTTAACCTATCTACAATCACCCAGATTGTATCATTACATTTCCTTGTTTTAGGCAATTTGGTAACAAAATCCATTGTTATCAATTCCCATTTCCAAACTGGTATTTCTAATTGTTGTAACAAACCTGAGGGTTTCTGATGTTCAGCTTTAACTTGTGAGCAAGTTAAACATTTAGAAACATAAGCTGCTACATCCTTTTTCATTCCTATCCACCAGAAATTTTTCCTTAAATCCTGGTACATTTTATCACTTCCTGGATGCATCGTATATTTAGACTTATGAGCTTCTTCTAATATACAGTGACGTAAATTTCCTAATTTAGGTATCCACATTCTCTTTTTATGGAACCTCCAAATTCCATCTGTTCCTTGTTCTAATTCCTTAATCATTCCCTTTAATTTTTCAGTATCCTCCTTGATTACTGATTCTTGTGCTTTTCTAATCTGATTGTTTAAATCTACTTGTAGATTTAATTTAAGAGAACGTACCCTTTTTGGCTTTTCATGATACTTTCGACTTAAAGCATCAGCCACCACATTGGCTTTTCCTGCATGATACTGGATATCACAATCATAATCACTAAGTAACTCCATCCAGCGTCTCTGTCTCATATTCAACTCTTTTTGCCCGAAGACATATCTTAAACTCTTATGATCCGTGAATATGGTAAACTTACTACCATAAAGATAATGTCTCCAAATCTTAAGGGCAAAAATTATGGCTCCTAATTCCAAATCATGGGTCGAATAATTTTCTTCATGACTCTTAAGCTGTCTAGATGCATAAGCTATAACCTTTTGGCATTGCATTAATACGCATCCATAACCTAACTTAGAAGCGTCACAAAAGACTACAAAGTCTTCAGTTCCTTCTGGTAACGCTAGTATCGGTGTATGGGTTAATCTTTGCTTAAGAATTCTAAAGGCTTCTTCTTGTTTTGGTCCCCATTCAAACTTAATAGATTTACAGGTTAACTTAGTTAAAGGAATGGCTATTCTAGAAAAATCTCGGATAAATCTTCTATAATAACCGGCCAATCCTAAGAAACTTCTAACCTCAGTTGGTGACTCTGGGGTTTTCCATTTGGTAATTGCCTCGATTTTTGTTGGGTCTACATGAATTCCTTCATGGTTAACTAAATGTCCGAGAAATTGTACTTGTTCTATCCAAAACTCACATTTTGAAAATTTAGCATAAAGCTTTTCCTTTCTCAATAAACTTAAAAGTAAGTGCAAGTGTTTTGCATGCTCTTCTTTACTTTTAGAGTAAATTAGAATATCATCTATGAAAACAATTATGAATTTATCCAAATATGGCTTACATATTCGGTTCATCATGTCCATAAATGCGGCTGGGGCATTGGTTAAACCAAATGGCATGACAGTAAATTCATAATGACCATACCTTGTTCTGAATGCGGTTTTAGGAATATCCTCTTCCTGTACCTTTAATTGATGATATCCTGATCTTAAATCGATTTTGGAGAAAAATCGAGCTCCTTGAAGTTGATCAAACAAATCATCGATTCTTGGTAATGGATACCGGTTCTTAATCGTGACTTTGTTCAATTCACGGTAGTCAATGCACATACGCATTGATCCGTCCTTCTTTTTGACAAATAAAATTGGTGCTCCCCATGGCGATGAGCTTGGCTGTATAAATCCTTTCTCCAACAATTCGTCTAATTGTTTCTTTAGTTCTTGCATTTCAGCGGGTGCCAAACGATAAGGTGCTTTGGCAATCGGTGTTGTCCCTGGTAACAGGTGAATTCTGAATTCAACTTCCCTGTCTGGCGGTAGTCCTGGCAATTCTTCTGGAAAGACATCTGAAAATTGGGACACTACTGGAATGTCTTTTAACTCTTTTCCTTTAGTGTTAGTGATTGTAGAAATCAAATACACTATAGATCCTTTCCTTATACAACTTGCAGTTTTCATCACAGAGATGAATTTAGTGGGTCTAGATGGCTTATCTCCTTTAATTGTCATCTTTTCACCTCTTAGTGATTTTATCTGTATTGACTTTTGATCACATAAGATATTTGCTTTATTGGCTATTAACCAATCCATTCCTAATACGACATCAAATCCTACCAGATTCATTGGGTAAAGGTTTGCAATAAATTTTTGATTAAAAATTTCTATTCTTGCTCCCTGCAAGATTTCAGAAATTCTAACGGTTTCTCCATTTGCGGTTTCTACTAAACATTCTTGTGGTAGTTTAGTTAATGATTGATTTAGGAGTTTGCAAAATGAAGTAATAAAACTTTGGTTGGCACCAGAGTCAAATAATACTTTAGCAAAAATATCATTAACTAAAAACGTACCAGCAATTACATCTGGAATCATTCTGGCTTCATCTGCAGTTAAAACGAATGCTCTAGCATTTTTAGTATTCTTGTTGTTTGCAGCTGGAGTCAATTTTGGGCAGTTTGTCTTAATATGACCTTTTTCTCCACAGTTGTAGCACATTCCATTACTGGCTTTTCTCCTGCAATTTTCTTCCTTGTGTCCTGGCGCCTTACAGTAATTGCAGTAAGTAGAGCATCTTCTAGAATGCTTCTTCTTGCAGTTCTTGCAGTATGGTGCAGAGGTAGAACCTATATTTCTACGGTTGGAATTCCCAGAACGGAATTCTTGGGTAAGCCTTTGGGTTAGGTTTCTCCTCTGGTCTTCTTCTCTAGTACGGATTAACTCATCTGTCAAGGTATTGGCTAGTTCTACAGCTTCTTCTATAGTTTGGGGTCTAGCTGCCTTGACTACATGTCTAATCTCTCCAATTAATCCCCAGATATAACGGGAGATTAATATCGGTTCAGGTGATGCAAGGGTTGGTACTATCCTAGCATACTCAAAGAATGTGGTAGTGTAACCCTTACTGTCTACCCCGATCATTCTAAGATTCAGAAACTTATTTGCTATCTGTTCCTTTTCATTGGGAGGGCAGAATTTCCTTTCTACCATATTTTTAAATTCCTCCCATTCCATGTTATAAATCTTATCACTTCCTCTTGATTGGAGGATAGTGTTCCACCATTCTAAGGCTACGTTTTTAAACAGATTTGAAGGAAACATTATCTTATCTTCTTCAGCACATTTGCTTATTTTTAAAACGGCCTCAGTTTTCTCTATCCAGCGTAGGGCTGCAATGGGTCCTTCATTGCCCGAGAATTCTATTGGTTTACAGGACCAGAATTCTTTGTAAGAACAACCATATGGCATGGTTCTTCTTCTTTTGGGAATGGGCGCTTGAAGTATAGGTCCATTGTTCACGCTGTTTTCCAGTTCACTTGGTCGTTTACTGCTATGCTTACTTTTATTATTCGCTTCTTGAACTGTTTGAATAATAAATGGCATTGCATCTATAATTCCTTGTGCCACTATATGTTGAACGGAACTGTTATCCATTTGGTTTCCATTGTTATTTTTGTCCGGATTCTCATTAACCACGTTAATGTTACTCTGGTTATCGTTATTCAGATTATCCTGATTTTCCTCGTCGACCATCTGAATTTTAAACAATTTACCAAATATTAATATCACAATTAATATTTGAATATAACCAATCATACGACACGCACTTTTAACCAAAAGCATCGAGCATTGCGACTTTTACTCTATTTATATAGTATGCATCATTACACACTAGTACTGAAATTTAAATTACAATACTGACTGAAATGTAAAGCTACAATACTAATAGTAGGCATCCGTATTGTTTTTTTTTTCTAACACATACACACATATATTTTATTTTATTATTATTATTATTACTACTACCGTTTCTGCCTTCACCTTCACTGATATGGATTCATCCAAAAATCCATATTACGCTCATCGTATTTCCATACGAGGCGTTCTCCCACCTGTCGCATTCGATCACTACTTTTTAAAATTTCCTCCCCAAAAGTCCTAAGTTCTTGGACATTTTCTGCACTCATTGGGGGTGCAGGTTCTAGGACTGGGTTTGGAAACTGGAGTACGGGTTCCTGATATGGAGGCATAGGGGCTTGGTACGGGTATGGATTCTCTAAAATTTCCCTAACATATGCATCACTAATGTTGTAGGGATCTTGAGGATCTAACCCTGGGTAAGCTCCTAAGTTGGGCATTGGCACATTTTCCTGTATTGAGTTTTGTTGCACGTAGTCCCTAACATCGTCCCACCAGGGGTCGTAATTGTTTGGGTCTAGGGGATCTGGTGCAGGTACCCTAGGTATCTCCTCTGGGTTGTAATCAGGCATTTCTATCTGGTTTTCTACTTCCATGGGTTGGTCAGGATTTTGTGGTTGGGGTGCTAGCATTTGTTCCAGGTTTGGGTCAGCAGCAGTGGTTGCTAAAATATGGATATTAGCGATACCCCTATTGAGCATGTCCTGATTATAAGCATCAGTCTCTCTTTTTGCTGCGGCTAACACTCGCTGTTCCTGCAACTTTTTCATTCTTTTCCTACGCTCGTGCGCTCCCCTACTGAACCATCCCCTCTTTTTTCTGAGGAAATGGCTCTTCAGACTGAGCCTTAAACACAAAGATTCCTTCTTCTGTGTCAGCAGAATACCCCGAGAGGGCAGGCTGAGAAGAGGAGGTGCCTTCGCTCCTAGGCGAACCAGACAGTTGACGATAGGCGTCAGAAGGTCCTTGGTCGCTCATACTGTAAACTAACAAATAGTCAGATAACACATAGCAAGAAATACAATTATACACGTATTTCCATAATTTATTTCCTAACACTTTTGTATTTCGATGTCAGCAGAACACTTCTGTGGCTGAATCAGTGGCATAGCTCTGATACCACCTTCTGTCACAACCCCCGGTCCCTAGTTCCCGGGAACGGGCGGCCGTGAGCCAGTTTCGGTGGTATCACATTTATTTATCCAATTTGGTAGCGGAAATTTTCATCAGGACCGTAGTTAGGAAATATTTAATCAGAGTAAACCACCATGTTTTATAACATTAAACATATGGGTAAAAACCCAAGTTTTCAATACACACGTTTCATAGGAATAAATCCTATTTATTTAATAAAACATCCATTTTATTCTTAGGTAACTTTATTGCCACTTTTCCAAGCCTCCAGTGCTGTCCAGCTGGCTTCTATTTGGCTTTCACATTTTGTTACCTGAAACGCGTTTTAAAACATTTTGTCAGTGGGAAATACTGGTGAGTGAATCCCAGTTTAATCAAGTTTAAATAAAATTCACAGTGAACAGTATTGAGGGCGATCCCGCAATTACATTTGTTTCCAAGTTATATCAATTATCACCTGTTGGTACTGTCGACACCCGACTTGTGGAAATGTTACTCCTTAACCAGGTTGTAACAAATTTTATATACAAAACCCCAACATACCCACGATAATTGTATTCTTACAAATACTCAATAACTGTCATTCGCATGGAAAAGTATGTAAGGTTTTGTAAAAACAGTTAACAAAAAGGAGATTACTCACATTGCTGTTTTAGGTTATTCTTTAGGGTTTCCTGGTGAATATCTATAATTTACACAATGCACGTGTGTTAGTATAATAACCCATTTTAACATTAGTAATACCCTCCCCGAGACGGTATTCCAACGACTACGTCGGGCAGAACCACGACAGCCGTTACGGAACCCTAGATCAATCGGGCAGCGTATCTAATACGTCTCCAGGGGTTATAATACTTACATCGTAGCAGAACCTCGCTATTTTAGGGGGTATAATGCCCGGGTATAGTAACGCCACTACAGAAAATTAAGAAAGAAAGAAAGATTTAAGCGAGACGGACTGAAGGTCGTTGCCTTCTATTTATAGGGCTGTAATCGCACTTTCTCGCGGCCCGCGTGAAGAACAGGCCAAGCTTACGCGGCCCGCGTCAACGTTGGGTCAACGCGTAGCTTGGCTGGGTCAGCGTATAGGTCCGCCACGATGATGACACGTGTCATCACCGGGCTGCGCCACCATTTGAGACACTCGCGGCCCGCGTTAACTAATGGAATCTCTTATGCGGCCCGCGTCAACTAAAGAATTCAGCGGAGTCCGGTTACACCTTCATACGGCCCGCGTTAAGTTGAGGTGAGGTCCTACGCGGCCCGCCTCAGCTTAATAATTATTGTTTTTAATTTATTTTATATATTATATTCTAATTTGGGCTCGGTTTTCACATACGGGTTGCATATAAAGACATATTGATATATTTAAAGATATATTAGGGTGTCAGAAATATTATGAGGGTGTCGGTTTTACCGAGGGTTGTTATACTAACCACCATTTAAAAAAACCGGTTTCGATCCTAAAACCGGTTTTTTGTACACCTCTAGGTTAGAGTTGGGTTAGTTTGAGGGTGATAGAAGAAAATAAGGTGCAAGTTGGGAGTGGTGGTGATTAACTCGTTAGTTGAAAGTGATTCGGCTAACATGTGAAAGTTGAGAGTATTAAAATCCAATATCCCTAAATTTAGTCACTAATTAACAAAAAAGTATACGTACTATCATTATATTGTCATCTATAATGAAACACTAGATAACATTTTTCAAAAAAAGTTATAGAGTAAACTGTCAAAATGGTCTCTGAGGTTTGGTCACTTTTGTCCAAAACTCAAATCTTTTGAATCTGGGTTTTTATGGTTTCAATTTTGTTGTCATTTTCATCCAAAAGCAAAATCTGTTCAGATTTTTCAGTTAACATCCAGTTTTTTTTTGTCTTTTTCCTATCTTTTAATGAATGGCAAAATTGTTTGATTTTTTAATTTGTTATAATAAAACCTTAACAGACCAATTTGCCCTTCATTAAAAGGGAGGAAAAAGACAGAAAAATTGAATGTTAACTGAAAAATCTAAGCAGTTTTGATTTTGGACTAATATGACAAAAGTGACAAAACCTCATAGACATTTTGGCAATTTAATCAAAGTTATATCTAGAATTGTTGCTCACCATATGGTAATTATTCAAACTTCACTATATTTGAAAAGAATTTGGTTTTCAAGTTTAGAACCAAACTGCTTAAATATTCAATATTCTTTTTCCTATTTTTTGGTTTGGGTTACAAACCGGTGCTTAATTGATTTAAAATTAAATCACTGAATAATTTTTAATTAGCAATATAGGCGAAAGATATAGTTTAAGATTTGTTACTTTAGTAGCGCTCGCATCTATAACTATATAGTATTGTTAGTAGGAAACTCGCACGATGCTGGTGATATGGGATTTTGCGTACAATATTACAATCACATTCGTTACGGACTCATCGTAATCATTACTAGCAGTAAACCCATGTGATGCTGACGATATGGGATTTTGCGTACCATATTACAATCACATTCTACATGGACTCACCATGATCAATTCGGTTGTTACACCATTCTTACTAGAGATTTAAGATACGCCTATGACGTCCCGAAAACCGGGAAGACTCATCATCCTAGATGAGGTTTGTTCCGCATCTCAAGCGCCACAATAGTGCGCCTAACATCCAAGACCTTAGAATAACCAATATCATTCGTTTTTAAACGACGACTTCATGATATTTTTTGGCTAACTGGCTAGAGATTTCACGGAAGCATTTTGTGATTGTTCTCGTTGAAGCACGTTTAACTATGAAGTTTTTATTTTATTCACTCACTATGACACTTTATTAATTGGATTTATTAATCTATTATGAGTGTGTTTATAAAAGATGATTTGAATCTTATATACATTAGCTAAAATCCCTCTGCACTACCCCAAAACAGCATTGGGTATTGACGTCACTTTTGTCATCACCAAATTGTGGTCGGATGAACCTAGTATGGCCCAACCCATTATAACATGTTTTTAAAGTTGTTCATTTTGACCTAAACCCCATTTGACTGTATATGTTTCCAAAGTTTGTACAATCTTACCTAGTACCTGCCCCATGGGCGAAACTTTTAAGGAGGGGGAGGGGGCTGCCGACCGCCCGAACTTTTCACTCAGTAGTGAATAGTATGTAGTTTTCTTATAGAAATTTTTGAGTGTATACATTTTCGATCCCCCGGTTTTATAGAAATTTTTAAGCCTGGTGACTTCCGCCCCCACACATATTCTAAATATTAAAATTTCATCAAACATGCATATTCTAAATACTAACATTTCATATCTTTATTTTAGAGAAAGGAGAAAAAATTAGAGTGAATTGCAAGTTTTGTCCTTTATCTTTAGGCCATTTTGCAAGTTTTGTCCTTTATGTTTAAATTTGACGAGCTTTGTCCTTTATGTTTAAAAATCAAGCACGTTTTACCCTTTGGGCCTTAAAAATCAAGCACGTTTTGTCCTTTGTGTTTAAAAATCAAGCACGTTCTGTCCTTTATGTTTAAAAAATCAAGCACGTTTTGTCCTTAAAAATCAAGCACGTTTTGCCCCAAAGGGTAAAACGTGCTTGATTTTCAAACATAAAGGACAAAACTCGTCAAATTTAAACATAAAGGACAAAACTTGCAAAATGGCCTAAAGATAAAGGACAAAACTTGCAATTCACTCAAAAAATTAATAAGAATGCTATAAGAGAAAGGAGAAGAAATTAATAAGAATGCATAATATGGATCCAAGTGTTTGCGGTACGATATAACTTATTGCATGAGAGACAAGAAAGTGTTTTGACTTTTGAGGTACAATTTGCATGCGAGGTGAGAAACTTGTGAAGTTCGCTCGTAAAAAACAAGGTGTTTTTGAAGAGAGGTTGTTATGATTTGATAAAGCGGTTAATGAATAGCTTTAAATGTATGTACCGTAAAAAATAAAATATTTTTTAAAGTGGTTTCGATTATCTTGATTGCAGTGTTCATTAAGGGTAACCATCAAAATTTATCCATACAATGGTATCTATCCATTACATCGATTATATAAAAGTGCCTTAAATAAACGAGTCTGTGCAAAAACTGGCCTCACGCGCAGTGGCGGATCTTGCCCGTTAAACCTGCCAGGGCCGAAAGACACGGACACTAAAATTAGCACTACCGCCGAAAAACTTGCCAGGGCCGAACATAGTATATATACAAAATTTCGATCGAAATGCGGAAAATTAGCACTACGGCCGAAAAACTTGCCAGGGCCGTGGCCCTGCCACCTCTCCACTAAGAACCGCCCCTGCTCACGCGGGCCCGGTTTTTCGGAGCTGCATTCGTGTCCGCAGGACGTGCGGGCACGCACGAGTTCAACCAAATTCCAGCTCCGAAACTCAAATTTTTGCACCCCCCCTGCGCACGCGCGGGTAGGACTTGTGGTAAAACATGTCATAAGACTACAATTGCTTGGAGAAGCTTTTGCCTTATAAATTGCCTTTTCTTTTGTTCCCACACCAATGTGGGACAAGGTGGTTTTACCACTTGAGACTTTCCATTCACACCAAACTTCCAACATTTTATACTTAGTCGATTTATAATACCTGCCTATTTTTATTACCACTCCGTCGATCAGCAAGAAATATACAAATTGGTGATGTATAAAGTTATAATGGATGATGTGACCCCTTTCCCTTTGTATATTATTTTTAATCTTACTAGTTGTTTACTATGCGCGCGCGTTGCGGCGCGCTAAACCAAATCGTTCTATAAGAATGACAAAACATGTCAAATAACAAAAAGTAACTCAAACTAAAACGTCACGTATTTTCGGTACCGGTTCGGCACCGGTATTCACCGATTTTTACCCTCAAATACAACCCCCGCCCAAGGGGCCACGCCGAAACCCCCATATTCTAATATTTCCTAGATTTTTTTTAACACATAGCCGTTGGCAAACGGCTCGCACAAACGGCTACTTGTCTTGGCCAATGAGATCCCGTCATGTCATCTTGCTAGCCCCGCCCAACGCTCGGGCTGAAACCCCCCGCCTAAGGGGCCACGCCGAAACCCAAGCCCACCTGGGGTGGTGACTTGGGCGTTTGTACCCAACCCACGCCACAACCCCCATATTCTAATATTTCCTAGATCTTTTTATTAAACACATAGCCGTTGGCCAACAGCTAGCCTAAACGACTACTTGTCTTGGCCAATGAGATCCCGCAATGTGATCTTGATAGCCCCGCTCAACGCCCGGGCTGAAACCCCCGCCCAAGGGGCCTCGCCGAAACCCAACCCACCCGGGGTGGTGAATTGGGCATTTGTACCCAACCCACGCCACAACCCCCGCCCCATTCCCCATACCTCATATTCTAATATTTTCTAAATCTTTTTTTAAACACATAGCTGTTGGCAAACGGCTAGCCCAAACGGCTACTTGTCTTGGCCAATGAGATCCAACCATGTCATTTTGATAGCCCCGCCCAACGCCCGGGCTGAAACCACCGCCCAAGGGGCCACGCCGAAACCGAAGCTCACCCGGGGTGGTGACTTGGGCGTTTGTACCCAACCCACGACACAACCTCCGCCCCATACCACATATTCTAATATTTCCTAGATTTTTTTTAAACACATAGCCGTTGGCAAACGGCTACTTGTCTTGGCCAATGAGATCACGTCATGTCATCTTGATAGCCCCGCCCAACGCCCGGGCTGAAACCCCCGCCTAAGGGGCCACGCGGAAACCCAAGCCCACCCGAGGTGGTGACTTGGGCGTTTGTACCCAACCCACGCCACAACCCCCGCCCCATACCCCATATTCTAATATTTCCTAGATCTTTTTTTTTAAACACATAGCCGTTGGCCAACAGCTAGCCTAAACGGCTACGTGTCTTGGCCAATGAGATCCCGCAATGTCATCTTGATAGCCCCGCTCAACGCCCGGGCTGAAACCCCTGCCCAAGGGGCCACGCCGAAACCCAACCCACCCGGGGTGGTGAATTGGGCATTTGTACCCAACCCACGCCACAACCCCCGCCCCATACCCCATACCTCATATTCTAATATTTCCTAAATCTTTTTTTAAACACATAGCTGTTGGCAAACGGCTAGCCCAAACGGCTACTTGTCTTGGCCAATGAGATCCAACCATGTCATTTTGATAGCCCCGCCCAACGCCCGGGCTGAAACCCCCGCCCAAGGGGCCACGCCGAAGCCCAAGCTCACCCGGGGTGGTGACTTGGGCGTTTGTACCCAACCCACGACACAACCCCCGCCCCATACCACATATTCTAATATTTGATAGATTTTTTTAAACACATAGTCGTTGGCAAACGGCTAGCCCAAACGGCTACTTGTCTTGGCCAATGAGATCACGCCATGTCATCTTGATAGCCCCGCCCAACGCCCGGGCTGAAACCCCCGCCTAAGGGGCCACGCCGAAACCCAAGCCCACCCGAGGTGGTGACTTTGACGTTTATACCCAACCCACGTCACAACCTCCGCCCCATACCACATATTCTTATATTCCCTAAATCAATATTTAATTAATATATGTACTGTTCATTCGCTTCAAATTTTATTAGTATATAATATTTAATTAATATATGTACTGTTCATTCGCTTCAAATTTTATTAGTATATAATTATCAAACTTTTACATCGAACTAGCGATCCATCACTCGACTCGTTTAAGCCTTGCACAAATAAACATGTGGTATTTGTTATAGTTTTGTTAATATCTTTTATTTTGGATCAATTTGAAAAGAAAAAAAAGTTAGATTTTTTTTTGAAAATAAAACTTCATTAAACCGTCTCCGACCCAACCGGGCAAAAGGCCAAACAAACAAACGACACATCCGACCCAAACGGGCAAAGGGCAAAACAAAATTACAACATATACAATTGATATTTACACCACTCCTTCCATATAATATAATTACACGGATATCTACTTTTAAACCAAGCATAACCTCTCGATTTTATCTCCCTGATGATATCAAGCACACTACCAACTTTCTTATTAAAAACCATCTTGTTCCTTTCTTTCCATATGCACCAGCAAGCTATAATAACCAAACCATAAGTCACCATATCCGCCTTCTTACCGATGTTGATAAACTTGTTGATGTTAAGAATGTCTTTGAACTCAAAAAAGAATAGAGGCGGGACGTTGCACCATACGATGAACGCCGACCACACTCGGAAAGCCATCGGGCAAGCATTGACAAATGCTCCACCGTTTCCTCGGAACCGTCGCAACGGACACATGACCGAGGTAATTTCCATGTTCCTTCTTCTTAAATTGTTTCTCGTAGGAAGCCTCTCCATATTACCTCTTCAAACCATAATATTGCACTTGATAAGCATCCATTTACACCACACAAAATTTGGGATAGCATGTGTCTAATGATAATCATTTGATACTTAAGTCCTTCGTAGTATTTGTTATAGTTTTGTTAATACCTTTTATTGTATTCTTTTTCTTTTATTTTAAACAAATTACTTTTTACCTCTACATATAGTTACTTTAGTGAACACGTTAGTACCATTTAAACATATTTTTAAAAAAAATTTTCGTTGTTATAACGAGTGTGGCAAAAGACTTTTTTTAGTTTAGATTTTTTTAACGAACGCATCGATACTCTTTTGAACATATTTTTTAACTTTTCTTTTTCCTTGCTAAGACAAGTGCACCGAAACCAATCAAGTTTCTATTGTTTTCTTTTTTGTTTATCTTTTTTAACTTTGTTATTTACTATATTGTTTAACTTTTCTTATTATTTTGATGTTTAGAGCCGAGTTACGACGCAAATAGCATGACACATTCAATTTTACAAATTTATTTGTCGGGTGTCATAGTGTGCTATACATCCTGAATTCCAACCGCGTCCCTACGCAACACACGGGTAACTATGATTGTAGTTATATATTGTTAACGAGCATATGAATAGTAATTTTAAATTTATAATAATATATAATTTTTGTTATTTGCCATGTATCATCTTATTATTATTGCTTCCTATACTTCCTACCTAAATTAAACTTACTATATGATTTTTTCCCTTATATTATATATTAAACAAAGATATATTCAAAAGTACCCGTAGATTTACACTGATATCATAAATTACTTGTGATAATTATTATACATCTACAAGTTACAGTTTAAATATATAAGGGTATAAGGAGTGATTAAACACTTTAAAGTGGCAAACCAAAAAACCGACCAATGAAAGCGCGCCATGTCAATTAGGCAAAAGTGTTTAAACTTTGGTGAAAAATGTTGGCAATGGTTTAAACACTTGGTGAAGTGGTAAACTATTTTTTTTAAAAAAAAGGAAAAAGGTGTGATTGGTTGAGATTGGAATGGACCCCACCCCATACCCCCCTCTCTCTTTCCTTTCTCCTTTCCCGCATCGTTAAAGCTTCACCGCATGAAACCAAATCTGATCGGTAAACTTTGGTTGGCAATGGTTTGCCATTTCGGTAAACCAAGTTTACCGACACCGTATGAAGCCACACCGTATCCCCTAAAAACTCATTAATCGTGAGAAGCGAAGATAACTTTATTATATATGGTAAGAATATGTTACTTGATTGATTACAAGTGTTTTGGATCGCTCTAGAATTAAATTTTAAATTAATTCCCTTTATTAAAACAGAAAGCTTACTTTTTTCTGAAATAGTAAAAGTAATACATGGTACTCTTATTTCTTTTAGGGTTTCTAATTCAAATATTCAAACTTTCTCCGCAAGTAACATTTTTTTTCTTTTACCCAATACTCCCCTATATATAAGCACATAGGCCATATTTACATGCACGTATTCTATTTGTTTTCTTGAAATCAACTCAAATTTCTAATAACAATGGGTATTCCAAAAAAATCAAGAAAAATCACCAATAGCTTGAGTGTTTGTAAACATGAAGAAAAACGAGTTTGTACACTCGTTCACCAATCAACAAGGACCATCGGATCACTTCCTAAGGATCTTTTGATTGACGTTCTTGCCCGAGTTGCATCATCTTCGTTAACGGGTCTTTTTAGCGCCAAATTAAGGTTAGTCTCCTATGTAATCTCATAATCTAATATAATTTTTTATTCATTGAGTTTTGAGGTACTAATTTCTTTATAAAAAAAACTTTATAAACCGGTTGAAAATCAAATGTGTATTAAAACAAGTTTTATATTTACCGGAGTCTTGAACACATAAACAATGAAAGAAGTGATTTTTTTTGCTTCTTGTCATACATGTCTGTGAGAATTTTATTTTTAAAAGTTTAAAGATATATTATATAGAAAATCACATGTAATGTTATAGTTTCTTCTTAAATAAATGATCATCTTTGTGTCTGAAAAGAAACTTTTTCTGTTTTAAACAATTTTTTTAAAATTTTAAAGATATATTATATAGGAAATCACGTAAATATTTTCTTGATTTTCTGAACATTGTTTTTCTTTCACTTATTTTCGGTTTTATTTTTCCCAATTTCTTATGTTGTTGTATACGTGCAAACAAACAAAAAAAATGCCAAACACACCTTTTGTTATTATACTTGTTTTTATTTTTTAATACTAAACAAAATATTTTATATATCTATTTTCAGTTGCTTGTAAGATAAATAGATATATATTTCATGTTTAAGTTTTAGCTTTATGCTTGTGTTTATTTTAATCAAATACTTTTGTTATTATGCAGTTGCAAGGAATTTCTCGAATCTACAAAAGATGACTATATCTTTCAACATATTTCACTCGACAAATTTCCAGTAACTGAGTGGTCTCCATTAAGTCAAAGAGAGTATTATTTCTTAAGTCATTGTTTCATAAAAGGAAACCCCGAGTCACTATTTAGACAAGGAATGGTAAGAATAGTTTTATAATTGTGTAAAACTAAATGTAAACCGTGAAAGATGGCAAATAAATCCACAATTCGACCGAGACTAAGATCGGGGTCGGAAGTTTGGATCTCAACCTATGATCGATACTAAAAACATTCTATTCGATAGTATGGTTCATTCATTGCCTAATCTTGAACCAAATTACTTTAAAAAAAGTTTATAAAACGAAATCATTTTAGGCAAGAGCTGACTTGAATTACTAGCCCAATGGCTTAGGCCCAATTCACAGTTCACTTTGGGATCAAGCCCATTCTAATATAACACTATTTGTTTGATTATCATCATTCAAAATTTTAACTAGCTACAATGAAATTTTTTCTTTTTTACAGATCGAGTATTTCAAGCAAGTTAATGTCAACTTTGGGCTAGAGTTTTTGAAAAGGGCGGTTGAGAAGGGACATCCAGAGGCGACATATGTGTACGGAATGATTCTTCTTTTAGGTGGGGATCAATCTAGTCAACAAGGATTAAATCTTTTGAATTCCATGAATTGTTCAAGATCAAGGCATTGGAATGTGCGAGAGTGCAGAGAGAAAATTGACACGATATTAAGTCAAATGTGGATCAACAACCGGATTGCTCTAGAAAAAGTCAACACAAAATGCCAAGAACGAGATCACGTCATTCATTTTGAAAAGAGGGGTTGGAGTTTAGATGAAGATATGGAAATTTCAAGTTGTCCTACATGTTTATGGTATCGGGAGCTTGTTTATTTTTGTAGAATCATGAATGTTATTGTTTAAAATATAGTCAACATTAAATATCAAGAATGTAACTGAAGTTATTATATTAAGTATATAAGTTTATTATCTTAATACAATATTTGTTTCAATCTTTTCTCTATTCAATAATCTCTGTTGATAAAGAGAGAATTAATTTATATAGATGATCTAATGGGAAATTAAGGATTAAATATAGCTATTACAACAAAACAGAGAAATAAAAATAACAATAAAAACATCTAAGGCCCGATTAAGACAACGTAGTCTAAGCAGATCTTGGCTAGGGCCGCCGTTTAGACGGTGTGACATTAGCTCACTCAAAAAGAAAGTCACCGTTCAAACAAAAAAAAAAAAAAACATAAAAACAAAATCCAAGCCCCCTAAAAGAACATACCTTCAATCCCTTCAGCACCAAGTAATTTAGTCCCTCAACTCTCTCTTGAATAAAAAATTGAAAAGAAACAATTTATTTGTTATTTTTTTTTAATGTTATATCAAAGAGAATGAACTATGCATACATATTATATATAAGAATCATACACAAAAAAGATTTGCAGGATTACATTGGGATTTCTAATGGAACTTCTAACCGGTTGAAAATTATAATACATAAAGTGCTCTTGTAACCGAAGGATGAGAGTATCCCACAATTTTTAACGTCACAAGAGTAACTCTGATATCATTTGTAACATCTAAACCCTTACACTAGCCAATGTTTCTCCATTTTTGAATATGTTCTTACATTTTTGTTTTTTTTTTTTTTTATCCGAGTGAAAACTTTACAAGTGCATCCAAACCCTTACACTAGCCAATGTTTCTCCATTTTTGAATATGTTCTTACATTTTTGTTTTTTTTTAATCCGAGTGAAAACTTTACAAGTGCGTCCTAAGATTGCTCTCATCTAATAAGTTTAACTTTAGAGTTCTTCTTTCATCCTAAACCACTAAACATAAAAATATCTTCTTAGTTAAATTTATCAGTCTATCATCAACAATGTTTTGAAACCATTCAAATGGGATACAACAATGTTCATGGTTAGGGCCGTTCAAATCGCTCGCCGCTCGTCGTTCGCTCGACGCTCGTTCGGAAATTGCTCGAAAAATGTTCGTTCGATTTGATGCTCGGTTGTAAACGAGCCGCTCTGCTCGGTTCGGTTTATAAACGAGCCAAGCATGAGCAAAGGTCCGCTCGGCTCGGTTCGGCTCGAATTATTATTTTAATTAGTATATATATACATATACATGTACACATACATCTATAAACATGTATATACACATATATATACACAAATATAAATTATACATATATAGACACATACACCTATATACTTAAATGTAAATTAAATTTATAGTTTTATATGTACCAATCTATTAGCTTTTGGTCAACTATATACAAATTTACAACTATACATATACGTACTAGCCCAACAACGCCAATAAAAAATTAAAATCAAAACTAAAAGTTAAACCCTAAACCAATAAACGACAGTCTGCCTCAATGTTTCATGTCGTTACCCTAAGTCGATCGTCTCCTTCTCTCAACGTAATTGTCCGTGCAATATGATCATCGACTCGTCAGCCACAACATTGTTATTCATAAGAAAAATATTATGCCATGAAATGTGCATGTTTTTAAAGACATAACAACTTGAGAACCAAGATTGTCACTATCTCTCTCAGCAAATTTAAAATGGGTGACACGATTGTCCAAGTCGCTCGAACTTCGCTCGACGCTCGTTCGGAATTTTTACTGCTCGAAAAATGTTCGCTTGATTTGATGCTCGGTTTTAAATGAGCCGCTCCGCTCGGTTCAGTTTGTAAACGGGCCAAGCACGAACAAAGGTCCTCTCAGTTCGGCTCGGCTCGTGAACAGCCCTATTCATGATGCACAAACCGGTTAGTAGCACTAGTCGTCCACGTCACCTTTGTCATCACTAATAGTAATAAAACAAATACAATAGTAGTGGGTGGTAATGAGCTATGAGTTATAGCTTAATTCTCATCGGAGAGGAAATGAAGATTTGGGTTTGAGACAATAGATCTTAAGTTTGAATTAAATTTTCACCAGGTTTTATCGTATTAGGTCTTCGGACGGTGGGTTTTCCTCGAAACTGGAGATGATGGGCTTGGGCCAACCAACGTTGTTTGCGGTCGCGAGCGTATGAGGTCGCCTTTTACCATTAGTTACCCAAGTAGCCAGAATTTCATTTTGTTGAACATTGAAAAAAAAAACAATGGTAGCGACACAACTTGTTGCCCGTTTACCATCTATCTCGATGTAAATTCATATCACGATTAATTAAAATAATCACATATCTTGTAAAAAAATGGTGGTGGGTGAATTGCTATTGCCTAACTTATTTTAAAATGTTTTTTTTTTTTAACTCAACTGAAAAGTCTAACATCATGTATACATGTTCAAAATAATTAAAATTTCATAATTACTTATTTTATTAAATACAATTTATAATGTCAAAGTGTCAATCATACATTTCGTTTCTCGCTTATAAACTTCAAACTCTCGTAACGTAAACCGTAGATCCATAACTGATAACACATTAACATTTAACGATAAGGATCCGATGATGTTTATTTAAGAGAAAGAAGAAAAAACTATTTAAATATCATAACCTTAAAAATTAGTATACATTTTATATTAAGCAAGTTAATTGGAAAGATATAAATATTTAAAATAATAGTATATTTTATTTTATGACTTCTATATGATATCAAGTAAATTTTAGGTTGGACATATGAAATTGTTCTTGTTATAAACTATCCAATTCTAAGTTATAAAAAAATATACAAATTAAACAATTTTAAGATAATTAAAGCATTTTTTTTTTCTCTTTTTGACCACACTAAAACTTATGTTCAATCAACACCCACTACCTTGTCCTCTTTTCTCTCCTCATTCAATAGCTTTTCCCTCCAAAAACATATGAAAACCCCTTGCACAATGTGCATAAAAATTTGTAATAAACTACACTTTGCAATGGGCCAATGGCAATCTTTAATCCAAAAACCAAAAAACCTTTTACTAAATCAACAAGAACCATTCAACAAAACTTATACTAGTATATCCCTATCCCTTTTTACACTAATTATACAACCACCTAAAGCAAGCCACACATCTTCAATGAAAAAAATTGAAGATTAATGTACAACCCATAACATCACCTACCTATAACACTCCATTTACTAAATCATAATTATACCCAAACCAAAACCTATCTACAACTCAATAACTAACTCATCAACCTTGTTGTAAAGGGTATCAAGAATATACCCAAAATCTTTTAGTGTTCTTCTTGGTTTTTGGCTCATGGGGACAAGGAAAACAAGGACACACATATACCGCCACGAGGACGATGAATTCGCATTTGTTTTGGAGCATTCGGAGTTTTGATTTCGTCGAAATTGAAATCGCTTGATGGGAACTCCTCCATGTTTAATGAACATCTAAAAGCTGGGATCTTTTTTGGTGTGCTATATTCAAAATACCATTTCTTTGCAATCACAACCTGCATTTTTACATCAAAATAAATACTATTAACATTTTTGTTATGTTATTTTTTGTTTTTATTAATTATAGAGTATATTTTTTTAATAAAAAAGTAAACAACTTACAGCTTCTCTTATTGGTTTAGATACATGAAACAACCTCTTCAAATCATCATGTTCCACTCCACACAATATCTTAATCTGTAAATATACAAATGATCAAAATCAACAAAACTACACATACAAAATAATTCAAAAAAATATAAAAAAATATTGAAAAAAAAAAACAGAACTTACCAATATTTCTTGAGGAAGAGCTTCAAGCAAAGATTTTTCACAACAATTTTCAACAAACTGCTTCTTTCTAGGTGTAGTAACATAACTAACATCAACCGAATCAAAATCCATATGATTCAAAATCAAAATCCTCTTTCTACCAAATGAACTTGTACGTTTCACTAACCCAAACTCTAGATTTTGCTTAAGTGCCATTGTGTTCCTGACATAACCATCATATATAGATAGATAGATATATAAATAATCTAACAAAAGAATCAAAACCCAGATGAAATATACCAAAATAAGAATAACCCATAGATTGACCAAAAGAAGATGAAATTAAATACCTTTTTTGAAGTGGAAATAAGGGCTGATTTCTTGGTGGGTGTAAAGTGGTATTGAAATAACGGCTGTTGTTGAGAAGGAAACAAGAGTAGATCTTGTATGTGGAAGCTAAATTGAAGTTAGTTTATATAGATAGACAGAGAAACTGGTTTTTATTTTTTTATTTTTTTTTATTATGTGTTGTTAAGGGATAGGGTCCACTTCAATTCAACTTCCTCCTAAATATGGTGGAAAGGACTCGAAGTTTCCGATTTTGTAGGTGTTTTTGTTCAAGAGTTAACTTTAAGGCTTGACGGGGCGGTCCCGTTGTTTTTATAACGCAAAGTTTATCACGCGTGGATTCCCACCGCCGCATCAAAACTCAACGCGTTATTTTGTGGAAAAAATCAGATTCCGTTATTTTTTTAACGCGTTATGATTTTGGTTTGTGAGGGTATTTGTTGGTTGGGGGAAAATTGTTGGGTGTGGTGGTGAGTGATGACCACCCCTAGTAAAAATGGTTGTGAGTGATGGAAAAATGGTCAATGACATGACAAAACTTGATTGGTGCTTGTGAGTGATAAATTCTATCACTAGTGAACCACCCCTAGTCCCCTAACACACACCCACAATTAGTAGTTTATATGTGACAATTTAAGTATGGTTTATGATATATGAAAAATCTAGATTTAATTAGCTAACAAAAGAGAGGAACTAAAACTTTTGAGGGCTGCAAATGAAACGATATGTGTTTAAGAACTGTCTATGAACATGTACCGAATGATATTTTTTCGTGTTCGTTTGTTCAGAAAATGAACTTGTTTGTGTTCATGTTTGTTTGTTAATTTTAGGTAACGAACAAAAACGAACGTTGATGAGCACAAATGCTCACAAATTAGTGTTCATGAACAAAAATGAAACAAACAAACACACACTTATGAACATAATATATAATACACTGATACTTATTAAACAAACAAACGCTTATGAACATAATATATAATACACTGATACTTATTAAATATTTTTTTTTGTCGGAATTTGAAGTTTCTAAATAAAATATAAAAACTAAAAACACTGATAAACTATCGAACACAAATGAATACGTTACCGAACGTTCACAAACACAAATGAACGAACGCGGCTTCTGTTCATGTTTGTTCATTTAACAAAACGAAAAAATTTCTTATTTGTGTTCGTTCATTTTTATAAACAAACAAACACAAAAGAACTTCCCACTGAACGTTTGGGTCGTTTGTAGCCCTAGATGTCTTTCAAGAGGATACCCTGCTGGTTAAATTGTCGGTCTCGCAATCAAAAAGTTATGAGTTCAAATTCTGCAAAAGGTAGATTGTGATGTATTTATTCTAGAAACTCTAGGAATTGTCGTAAATACGCAATGAGATAGATTTAACTAGTTTGGAACTTTTAAAAGATGTTAAATATATAATTAATTAATGAAAACTTTGACGAAGTGTTTTATGCAAGTGGCTCATGGAGGTTGAATGGTTGATTTTAGAAGTAGAAAACTAGCCGTTGGAGGGCTGCGACCTGTGTGAGTTTTTGATCTATGACCAGAATCAAATTGGGTGGATGATGTTGCTGACGTGTCCGTTTACTTGACCAATATTTAATTTACAACATGCACGTGATATTCGATTGCTAAGTCGGCTAGGTCACGTGATGCAACCTCACCATCACACAAGGAACCAGACAAACTATTTTAAAATAATGTTACATAAACCTTATAAAACTATCAGATTTGGATATCCTATTTCATAAAAAAAGTTGCCCATTACCATATTGTCCGAATGTTGTTAAATACAAAATAATTTTAACTAAACAATTTTTATTTGTTTCACTTTTCTATACACTTACAGTAAAAATATAAAGGGTTAAATTACTCTGTGTAGAAAAGTGAAACAAATAAAAAAATAAGTGTTTGTGAGTAAGAAAAAAATTAGAGATAGAGAGCCGAATTTAAGATGTGTTTGAAAAATTAACAAAAATTAAAGAAAAATATGTTTTTATATAGATGAAGACGAAGACTCCATATGAATGCTTTTAAGATGAACATATCAAAATACTAGCCTATATCATAGATCAAAAACCATACCAAATAAAATACTTAACTAAAATACTAAACCGACGTAAATAAAACATTAACCCATTCGACTGATCCATGACCCATCTTCACACTTCACATGGGAACCAAATTATATATATATATATATATGGAACCCATTAAGTCTAACCACCTTTCAAAACCATCTCCACCGTTGGATCTTGCTGAAATAAAATCTCAGCCGTTTAAACTCCTTTTTTTAAACTGCTATTACGTCAGTTATGGTCAGTTTGGTTGCCAGTTATTAATCTCGCATCATTTGTTGCCATGTTCTCCACCACGTTCCTATAAAATTGGGTTTATAAACCGACGGTTTTTGCTTTATATGCTATAGTTGTTTCAGTTCTGCATGTCTTAGCGTCAGTTTCTCTCTCTCAAATCAAATCAAATCAAATCATGTTTCTTAGAGTTCCTCCGGCTATCTTCTTGCGGAACGGCACCGTCACCTATCTAGAAGGTACCAGAACCCTGAACCCCAAGCCCTAATACAAACAAATTGGTCATTCTTCTTTCTCTGATAGCCAAAATTAACCTCTCAACAAACCGTGGATTTATGCAATAAGTTTTCCTTCGTTGATTCTCATTACTAGAGAACCAGGTAATCATTTTATACTTGGTTTGATCACATAATCACTCTTTTAAGATAATAACATAGGGCCGGCACTAGCTTGGGCCCGAAATTTCAAGGGCCCTAAATTTTCGGTAATTAGGGTTTTTTAATGCTCGATGTTTTGTATAGATGCAAAAGAACGATGCCAGTGGATGATGAAATTGAGGAATCACCAACCTTCCTCTCAATTGGATGAGCCTATTCCGGATCCTCTAAGGTATGGTTATTTCCGGCTTCATGTCTGCTACTAAACCTAGAATCCAATTCAAGGTGTTTCTTGATTTTGTTAGTTTCCAATCGTTATTGTCGTATCAGCCCATTTGTAGATAATGATGGCGATGAGAGACGGTTGCCTGCTCTTCTCATCTGGTATGTACTTCTGTCATGTCTTATTCTTCTTTCGATCTGATCATATTATCATATACCTATAATATGTTTATGATATCTATGTTCCCACCTATCTCCATATCATATGAAATTGATTTTTGCCCTAAATCTTTGATTGTTTAACTACTATGTGGAATCTATACTTATTTTTTTTGTTGAGATCTATAAAGATACAAAGTTTCTTTAATTTGGGATTTCAAGTTCTTTATTTTCATAGATTTATGCTGATTGTGTAACGCTGTTTTCTTTTAGATGTTAAATTGGGGTTTGCACATTTTAAGTATGACCGTATGTGTTGAATACAAGCACATTATGCAGCTGAGCTTATAGATGTGTGCCGAGGAGACACTTACAGAGGACTATGTGTTTGCTGGATACAATTAGACAGTTGAGGGGCTTAAGGTATGCCTTAAAAACTGTATATAATGTTCTCATAATTCAAACCCAAAATTTGAACTTGTACTTGGTTCATATTTTCTTATTTATTAAGTAGTTAGAAATAGTGTCTGATTCCAATTATTTTGAACTTTCTTTTGTAGGAGTCCCGAGATACATATCATTATCGCAGATCTCAACCTTCGCCAAAGAGGAGGTAAATCTTTTATAGTTGTGACGCCCTTGAAGATGAAATCGTAAAAGGTTTTTGTTTTTTATTAAATTATACAGGTACGTAGAAAATGACAGCATTTTATTAAACAGACCATTGCATCATTGAATGCTTTTAATGTGAGTAACCTTAAAATCAGGGGTTCTAAGGTGAGTAACCTTAACCTTGAGCTAATTCCAAATCTTGAGATATTAGATCTTTCAAAATGTTATTGTCTTCAAGAAATTCATGCTCCAGTTGAATGCCTAAAAAGTTTCTTGATTTGTTAATAATATTAAGAAAGTTTGCATTTCGCCAAACAGGAAAAGGAAGAGGATGTTGGGAGATGGAGATATGCTCTAAATGAAGCAGCAGGCCTAGCTGGGATGAGGTTGAAGAACACTGTTAATGGGTACATGTATCCTTCACTTTTGTTTCTTTATAATCTGTGTTTAATAAGGACATCTCATGTTTCATGTGGGATTCTGAGTGATCTAATTGAATCTTCTTTAACACACAGCCATGAAGCAAGATTCATCCAACAAATTTTTAAAGAGGTTTCGCGAAAGCTACATTTCTTTAATACAAGCATCGATGGAAAATTAGTAGGGATGGAAACCCGGATAATGGACATGGTTTCATCTTTAGAAATTGATTATGATGATGTTCGTATGATAGGGATCAAGGGGATAGGAGGTGGTGGGAAGACCACATTGGCGAGAGCTGTTTTTGATTATATATCCACTGGGTTTGAAGGTAAAAGCTTTGTCGAAAATGTAAGAGAAGTTTCAAAAGGCTCTGGTTTGAAGGAGTTGCAAAGACACGTCCTTTCAACTGTGTTAAATGATCAAAGCATTGTTGTACCATAAAGAGAGGACTAGCTTGATGCTCAATGGTCAAATGAATCAATCACTACATAATGATATCACTAGGGGTCAAACATGTCGGGTTGGCGGGTTGCAATGTGCAACCCGAACCCGACCTATATTATTATTCGTTTGAAAAATTTCAACCCTAACCCATATACACATGAATTCAGGCCAACCCGAACACGACCCGTTTAACCCATTTTTTCTAAGTGAGTGATACATGTTGACCAGTTATAAGTGGGTTTTTGGGTCGTGTCAAGTATTGCGACCCCTAATCATCACGTCAAAATTGAATGATCTCAAGTTTATCATCAATTTCTGATTTTCTTTATTACATCCATTTGTTAGTTTATCATCAATTTCTGATTTTCTTTATTACATCAATTTGTTAGTTTAGTTATGTAAACAACTAACTGAAATTTCGTTACCTTTTGTCAGTCAGAACGTGGAGCGTGCTTATGGCTATAATAGGGTGAACAACAGATTTCAAGATGTGACTATATAATTACTTTCAACCACCGCCCGTTGATGATATGGATGATTCTTATTGTTTAGAAGGTAATAAACATAATTATTGGAAGTTATTTATAAGTCCCATAATTCTTTTACACAAAGTTATCCTTGATTTTAGCATGAAATGTGCCCAGGGTACAATGTTTTGTACTGTGGATAATGCATGTTATGGGTTGATTTTTGCATCTTATTTGGATCCACATTCAACACAAACGAGATGGAAACTATTATACCATGAAATGCTCACATTCAACATTGATTTTTGCATCTACTGTGTGTGCTTAAAACTATTATGTATGCTTCAGCTGTGTTTGGTTTGTAAGTGTGAGCATTCATCATACCATTGTTAATTTGTAAATTAGTAATTTGAATATAGGTGAATTTTGTGCCTGGCTATTTGTGTTCTTCTTAAACCCTCAACGCAATCTAGATTCATTGAAATCAACCAATCTTGCTTTGCCAGGTTATAGGCATAATATACATACAAATATGAACCATTTTAATGAAGAATTTCACACATTTGGGATCTTTTTAAAACAAATAATGTTTTTATTTAAAATACAAACATTGATCCTAAAGATACCAAAGAATAATTGGATTGTTGGATTGTAACAATAATTTGAGTATATTTTTCTGTGCAGTTATATATAGTACTGTCGAACCACGAGTCAGTCTTACCTATCAGATTCTGCAGCCTCATCATTGCAGGATTGTTATGTTAGAATCATACAAGTATTTGCCATTACAAATACTATGTTTATTTATTATTTTTTAGAACTTTACACAATTTTTATTTACTTTAAAATGCCATGAAATGCTCACTTTTTGTATTGGATGTAGGAAATGAGGTGGCTGGCAAATGAAACTGGGGAATCAACTGTGATACCAATTATGGTAAGACAATTATAAGCTATAATAAGGTTGAGTGAGTCACTAGCAAATATGAGAATATCAGCTACCAAATAGGTCTTTTTTTATTCATCCATCTTAAAACTAATATTATAATCTACGAACTCTTCTTTTTGTTAAAACTTTTGTGATTTAGGTCAAATGTTGCAGATGATATTGATCTGCAAAAATTGGACTAAACCACATGTTAATTTTCTTAAATATTAATCTTGTACAACAAGCTGAAAGCCAAATAAAGAGAAGGCTTATTATTGATATGACAAAATCACTATATAATCATATTCTTAAAACGCCATGTGATCGTCTCCAGGTCTATCGGTGATGGGAAAGTTGGGTCGTAACAAGCTCCAACTATCGAAATATGGTGTCAAAGATGTCTCCAGGTCTATCGGTGATGGGAAAGTTGGGTCGTAACAAGCTCCAACTATCGAAATACGGTGTCAAAGATGAATTGATTGATTGTGACCATGCTCAGATTTAGGATATACTCTGCTCCAGCTATCAGAATTTGTGGTAATTTTGGGGCTTACATTAGTAGTTACCGAATATATTTGGTTTAATGCGTCATGTAAGAACATTGGATGTATATTTGTTTGAAGAGATTTAATTATAATATATAAATGATCCAATAGATTAAGAAGTAACACTTTGTAGCATGTTAAAATAATTTGGATGTAGGGACATAGGTGACAAAATGGGCAGCTGGGTAACCGGGTAAATTGGCAAAATGTATTTATTTTAAGGTTTTTTGTTTGTTTCATGCATTTGTAGTTCAAATATAGGAAGATATGTTTGAATTTATTTCGTCATTGTTTGTTTTTTTTCCTTACAAATTTCCGGATTATACATGACTAAGCAAAGACGTTAAATTACGCTACTAACTACTCATAACAGTTAAATAAATCTTCAGTGTACACATAGTTTTTTTTTTTTTGAACGGCAAGAAACGACATGCCAACCACCGTGACACCAGGCGCTGTGGCCAAGGTCGACTACTCGACCACCGCCAGCCCCTTAGCTCTCCCAGATGCGCGGAAACCCGACCTCCGCCCGCCCGAAGGCACGCAATGGAATAATCGATAAAATCTCGCCTCCCATCCAAGACGAACCAACGCCACCCGTATTCGCCCTTCACCTCGATGCCGCATAAAATAATGGGGAGAGTGGGAGTTGAAATTGGGTCACAAGCAATAACAAGTCTTTCCCCAACCACTCCACCAACATCAAGATTTATATTTTGTTTGTTCCCACCCATACTTTTTGTAATATCCAGATCTGTTCATATAATTTTTCATAATCTGACTCTCTATTTTATTTCTTTGTGTTTAGAGGCTTATTTATGTTGTTACTACATAATACATCAACGTAACCCGTCCACCAGACGGGTATTAAACTAGTAATGATTTAGTTCGAACATATTTCTCCTACATATGGTTACTTTTCACACATTGTACAAAATATTTATACATTTTTACTCATTATCATCATAATCATACTCGGTAAATCCTACTAATGGTAAAACTAAGATAGAGTCTGAGGAGGGTAAATGTAGACAGCCTTACTTTTACCCTGTAAGAATAAAGAGACTGCTTCTAATAAGACATACGGTTCGATTATAGTTTTGTATCAAACCTTGGACCCGACTCGATTGTAGTTTTTACTATTCTCTAGTTAAATTGATTATCCTTATCAATTATCATATTTGCTATTTCTTGTATTGTTTATTGTAGATTATTAGTGGTTAGTGGGTTGGTTAATGTTATCCTGCGTGCTTCTCGAAGAACAAGGGCCACGTGGATGTAGTGGGTTTGATGGTTTTGTGCACGTGTCATGGAATGGGATACAAGGGGTGGGTGTGCGTGGTGAAAGTTGAAGAATAAATATTGAATTTGTGTTCCATCGTGGCGGCTCTATCAACAACATACCAAACAAGTATTTGTTTAACCACTCCACAACTAGAACTGGTGGTTGAATCTGCTCATCTAAGAAATTTCCTACTCCATAGAGGTTTTTCTGAAAAAAAAATGTTAAAAAGCTTTATGCATGTGATTTAATAATAATAATAATAATAATAATAATAATAATAATAATAATAATAAGGGTAGGGATATGGTAAAAAGTGTCTAAAATGTAAGAAGGGTAAGAAGTGTTTTAAACCATTGGATATTTGATCTAATGGTTGAGATCAATAGGGTATAAAAATGTAAATTGTGTTTTAATTAGAGGGACCTTATGTAAAATTGAAGGGCAATAGTGTCTTTTTCAATGTTTCAAATATGGTAACCGTATCCTACACAACCAAAAACACCTACATTCACTCCTTTTTCCTTAAAAATCGGAATTCATAATCAATATCTAAATCGAAAGCCTCTGTGTTTTATATAAGATTCAAGGCGTGGTGTTTTACGTTTAAAAGAACTGTAATCAGATTCATGGCGTGGTGTTTTAAAACATCTGGGTAAATTGATTATGATTCAAGTCATGGTGTTTTATTTGTTATCCAGAAAACACCATGACTTGAATCATAGTGTTTTATCTGGAGACATTGTTCAATACAAAACATGACTATGATTCAATACAAAACATTCCTAAATTTTAAAACACCATGACTATGATTCAAGTCATGGTGTTTTATCTGGACAATCAATACAAAACATTCCCAAATTTTAAAACACCATGACTATGATTCAAGTCATGGTGTTTTATCTGGAGACATTGTTTATGGCGTGGTGTTTTAAACATCTGGAGACATTGACTATGATTCAAGTCATGGTGTTTTATCTGGAATTCAAGTCAGATAAAACACCATGACTTGAATCATAGTCAATGTCTCCAGATGTTTAAAACACCACGCCATGAACAATGTCTCCAGATAAAACACCATGACTTGAATCATAGTCAATGTCTCCAGATTTTTAAAACACCACGCCATGAACAATGTATCCAGTTGTTTAAAACACCACGCTATGAACAATGTATGATTAAAAGATGTTGCGATTAAAAGATGATGAAGAATATAAAACAATCAGATGTATAATGTTTCTTAAATTTCTCCTAATTCAAAATTCGATTCAAACCTTAAAAAAACTAATCGCCAGTTTTTTTTTGGCAGTTATTCTTGGAAATCAATTAAATGATAAAAATGTCAGATTACTAATATACCCTTTTGAATTAATTAGGATAAAGGACACTTGTCATTCCCAAATTATTTCTCACACTTCTTACAAAAGTCCCACTTTTTACAGGATCCTCTACCATAATAATAATAATAATAATAATAATAATAATAATAATAATAATAATAATAATAATAATAATAATAATAATAATAATAATAATAATAAACTCGCGATATGCTCAAAAGGATATCGACGTATCTTTTATATCAATCAAAAACCATAAAAACGAATACCTGTTTCTGATATTGCCGATATCGGTGCCAATGTTATTCGGTCAAAACCGATAAAATTCATCACATATCGATACTCGTATAGTTTACCATAAAAAATATGTTTTTTTTTAAACTGTTATCAGCACTCATATAATATACTTTACTATACAAGTAAATATGTTGTTTTGAATACAAAAAAAAAATATAAAGCACTATACATCGTCGTTCCGGTTCAATTGGTACGATAACGACATCATATCCATTTTCAATAAAACTGATATCACAATGTTTAAAAACTATAATTGCAGAGTAAGATTTTTTTAAAAAAAAAGCTAACATGAGCAAATTATAAAAATCAAACTAAATGATAAATATCTTTTATTAAAAAACTTTGAAAGAATATTTAAATAATTCTCAACACTATTCATAGCCACTTTAATAAAAAAAACCATAAAAACAAATACCGGTTTCTGATATTGCCGATATCGGTACCGGTGATATTCGGTCGAAATCGATTAAATTCGTTACATATCGATACTCGTATAATTTACAATAAAAATATGTTTTTTAATACTGCTATTGACACTCGTATAATTTACGATACAAAAAAGACGTTGTTTTGAATAAAAAATGTGAATTACTATACATCGTCTATTTCGGTTTGATTTGGTACAATAATGGCACAATATCTAGGGCTGTAACCGAACGAACACGAACAATGCCATGTTCGTGTTCGTTCGTTAAGGAAATTAACATGTCCGTGAACTGTTCACGAATTCATACCGAACATAAGTTTATGTTCGTGTTCGTTCGTTAAGGAAACTCAGTTGTTCATGAACAGTTCGTGAACACTGGTCTCGTACACAAACGAACACAAGCAAATAAAAACGAACGCAAACGAACATTTAACTTGAAAATAAAAAAAATAAAAACATTGTTATCCTTAAATATTGGATATAACTAGATAAATACAACCATCAAATGATAAATCAAAACACAAGAAGTCTACTACACGACCAAACGATAAATCAAGTTTAACTAACTTACACATAATTATCCCCAAAATTGTACTTTAGAATGTCTAAATTTTAGCTAACAAAGAAACAAATAAGGTTTCAAGTTTTCAATATGTTTAGATAATTGGTTTATTATTTATTATTTTTTTATATAACTAAACAAACATAAACGAACGTAACCGAACATATTACCAAACGTTCACGAACGTAGTCGAACGAACGAGACTTGTGTTCGTGTTCGTTCGCTAAGCTAATCGAACGAAATTTTTTGTTCGTGTTCGTTCGTTAAGCTAATCGAACGAACATAAACGAACTTCCCGCCAAACGGTTCACGAACTGTTCACTGAACGTTCGGTTCGTTTACAGCCCTAACGATATCCATTTTCAATAAAATTTATATCACAATGTTTAAAAACTATAATTGAAGAGCTAGATTAAAAAAAAAACCTATTATGAGCAAGTAAAAAAATCAAACTCAATGATAAATAACCTTCTACATATAGTTTTGAATTTGGATCTGAAATGACACTTAACTCTATATTAAAAAAAAAAACCAAATATCAAAGCTAAAGTTAATGACAATAATTAAAACAAACGATATTTCAAAAAACCCGATAGAATAAACTTAGTACGTACTTGAGATAGTTTGTAAGGGTAATGCTCTACAAGAAACCTTAGATTTTTAGAAAACCTTGAAAACACATCACATGGCCTACATTTGGCCACATGTCCCACCCAACTTCATCTCCTTTTTTGCTTTTGAGGGCACTATGGTAAATTTACATATGCCTACCCCACCCCAAAGATCTATTGACCAACATGATTTGTCACCATCATTAATGTACCCATCACATCATTCTCATCCTTCATCCTCCATTTCGTTTAGTGTATTTCAAATTAATTTTTTTTTCAAAATATCTTTATCTTCCTAAACAAGTTCTTTAATATTAGATCCACCATTAATATACTATGGAGCATTCAACTTCCTAAACAAGGTCTTTACTTCGATCTTTACCCACCTCACATCTAGATGTACTTTCAAAACTCCATTTCTTTACCTTTTAGCTTCCCCCATTTTCAAAACTCCATGAACTTCATCTCTGTTTGTTGAAAGCTGATTTCGGGTGTGTTCATCTTCATCTCGCGTCGTCATCTTCATCTCGGGTGTGCTCATGCTTGTTGAAAGCTGATTTATAGAGTGAGAAACAACAATCTTCATCATGTTCATCAAGAACACCAAGAATACACAGATATAAGCAAGTTGGAAGATCTTCATCGTGTTCATCGCGTGGTTCTAGATCCGGTTAGTGTTTTAGAGAGAGAAAGTTGCTGCTTTAGAGAGAGAAACAACAATCTCTTGAGTTTTTTATTTTGAAAAATCATTTTCACACTTGATGTTTTTGTTAAAATAGTTGTTAATAGTTTTTTGTGTAATGGTTGTTTTAGAGAGGAACATGATTTTTTGTTAAAATGGTTCTAAAAAGTGGTGAATGTTTATGTAATTTGTAGGTTTTTATTTTTGTGTTAAAAATTTGTGTTTGGTTTGGTTGCTTGTTTAGGGCTTTTGATCTCTGAACAGTAATTGTTTTTTGTTGGTTTGCTTAATTCTCAAACAATGTGGATCTAATCGCAATTTTGAACATCGTCATACCCTAATACATGTTACACTTTATCCTATTAGACATAGCCATACAGTTTAAATTATTATAGTTATGACGTGTTTAACACATGCCCGATTTTTTTATTTTTGGACGTCTAATAATCGGCACATCTGTTTTTAAAAACGAAAAGCCAAGTTTGTCTTACAGCTCAACCAACGTAACATGTGTTATAGTCTGAACTCCTGTTTCACAGCTAAGCCAAGTTTGTCTTACAGCACAACCAATGTAACACGTGTTATAGTCTGAACTTCTGGCTATGAATGTGTTAATATTTATGTCTGGTTAACGACTTAACGGTTATCTTATCTTTTTGTTATTAGGACGGTGATGGATTCAAGGGAAATAAGATCCAATTCTCGGGACCGTTTGGTTTCGTCAAACGTGGATCAGATGCTCAAGGATCATGACCATGTTTATGTTACAGCACAACACAACTAACACGTGTTATAGGTTGAACTTCTCGGACATGCATGTGTTACATGTGACATGAAACCTATGTACAACGTAACACGTGTTACGTGTGACATGAAAACACATTTTTATAACTTCCCTGGCATACGCACACCCACATCATGGTGTTTTGCAAACCACTTTCATATACATGAATACAAGTCGGGTTATAATGGATGCTTACATGTTATTATATGTATACAAGTGGGGTTACAACAAGATTACGATATTAACTAAGCTCACCATTAAACTCATCGCCCCCGTCGACTGTTTTCACCCTTGTCACATGTTAAGAAATTACATGTTCCGAACAGATAAATTGTAACACATGTTAGATCAGTATATACACATCATGGTGTTTTGTAAACCACTAGCTTATACATGAATACATGTCAGGTTACAAAAAGATTATAACAGAGGCTTAACACATGTTATACATTCCAAAATTTGCAAAACAAATGACCCGTTTCATACTATATATTCTAAAATTACCAGTACATCATTTTCTTAGTGCTATGTATTTTCGTTTACTAGTAATATGTAATGTGAGACTCTTATTGTTTTTCTAGTACACGATGTTAAAACGGTATGGACTTAACACATTCTGGAAGTCTTAACACACGTTATAAAAGAGGCTTAACACACGTTATATCAGGTATACTATGTTGTTATTAAGTTACTATTGGAGTTTATGCCTCCATTCTGGAAGTCTTAACACACGTTATAATAGAGGCTTAACACACGTTACACATGTTACAGTATGTATATACAAATCATGGTGTTTTGGAAACCACTAGCTTATACATGACACCATATTGGGTTAAACCAAGATTATAACAGAGGCTTAACACATGTTATCCCAGGTATACGGTGTTACAATATTTACTTGTATGTTCCATATTAACTTGTACACGTGTTACGATCAGTATATGCACATCATGGTGTTTTGCAAACCACTTTCATATACATGAATACAAGTCGGGTTATAATGGATGCTTACATGTTATCATATATATACAAGTGGGGTTACAACAAGATTACGATATTGTACAAGTGGGGTTACAACAAGATTACGATATTAACTAAGCTCACCATTAAACTCATCGCCCCCGTCGACTATTTTTACCCTTGTCACATGTTAAGCAATTACATGTTCCGAACAGACAAATTGTAACACATGTTAGATCAGTATATACACATCATGGTGTTTTGTAAACCACTAGCTTATACATGAATACATGTCAGGTTACAAAAAGATTATAACAGAGGCTTAACACATGCTATACATTCCAAAATGTTATCCCAGGTATACGGTGTTACAATATTAACAATATTTTCCATATTAACTTGTACACGTGTTACGATCAGTATATGCACATCGTGGTGTTTTGCAAACCACTTTCATATACATGAATACAAGTCGGGTTACATCATGGTGTTCTGTTACAGCATGAACCACTAACACATGTTATAAATGAACGAAGACTTCTTTTCCAAAGGATGTGACTTATTCAATTTCCTCGCATTAACGTCGCCTACATCCATCCAGCTGGTCAATTGAATATCTTTTATGGATCTGTTTCTGTAAATTAACACACGTTACATATCATTCTAACAGGTGCTTAACACATGTTATGGGTATGTCTCTGTAAATCAAGCAACCCAACAAAAAAACAATTATTGTTAAGATCAAAAGCCCAAAACAAGCAACCAAACCAACAAAAAAACCCGTTTAAAATCTCATCCTAAAGTTTTGGATTTATTTAAAATACATGAACATTAACCGTTACTAGAACACGCATTAACTTCGCCTACATCCATCCAGCTTGTCAATTGAATATCTTTATGGGTTTGTTTCTGTAAATCAACACACGTTATATAACATTCTAACAGGGGGCTTAACACATGTTATGGGCCTGAGTCTGTGAATCAAGCAACCAAACAAAAAAACACTTACTGTTCAGATCAAAAACCCAAACAAGCAACCCAAACCAACAAAAAACAGCTACTGTTAAGATCAAAAGCCCCTAACAAGCAACCAAACCAACAAAAAAAACCCGTTCAAAATCTCATCCTAAAGTTTTTGATTTATTTAAAATACAAAATCATATTAACAACCATTACTAAAACACTTTCAGCACACAAAAACATATTAATAACCATTTCAACACAAAATCAAGTGTGAAATGATATTTCAAGAACACTTACCGGATCTATAACCGTCCGATGAACACGAAGAAGATCTTCAAACCTTCTTCTCACACACACACTCGTGCGTGTGTCTTGTTCTCTCTCTAAAACAACATACTTCAAACTTCTTCTCTCTCACACACTTGTATGTGTGTTCTTGGTGTTATAGATGAACATGATGAAGATTGTTGTTTCCCTCTCTCTAAAACAAAAAATTCATCTCTCTAAAAACCTGCATCCTGTCATCGTTCTCTCTCTAAAACAACAATCTTCAAACATTTTCTCTTTCACACGATGTAGATCTGAACTTGAAGATCGAAACTTTCTCTCTCTAAAAACATTCATCTTGTCATCGTTCTTCTCACACACACACTCGTGCGTGTGTCTTTGTGATTTTTTCAGACCACATGATGCTGAAATTATCTTCAAATGAAGATCACCATTGAAGGATCACCATTGAAGACCATGAAGCTTTTCTCTTTCACATGATGAAGAAAGAGGAGGGAGATAATAGTGTATTGAAAGATTTGACTAGAAGAAAGAGGAGAGAGATGATGATACTAGTGGGTTTTGTCATTTCCAATGCTAAAAAGTGTTTTTCTTCTACCGAAAATGCCCTTCCAGCATCATTAATGTGTATTATAAGATTTCTTTTAATTCTAATTCTTACCAAAATGATGAGAGCCATTGATCAAGTTAGATGAAAACTAATCAATGGATGACAATGGGTTTGCATAGTTTTCTTAAAAAGATAGAGTTTCTTATATAGCCAAGCCTAGTTTGTAATATCTCAATATAGTGTGGGTCACAAGTCTTTCTTACATTCTTTAATTAAAACTATTAGACTTTTTTTAATTAGAAATTATATTTTTTAATTAGAAATCAATATAGTGTGGGTCACAAGTCTTTCTTACATTCTTTACATAAAACTATTAGACCTTTTTTAATTAGAGATTATATAGTTGTAAATCAAATCATATACCGTCGGTGAAATTGACAGATTTTGGATTAATAAGATATTTCTTACTTTAAATAGTACTACCAATAAATTTTGGACATTTTGGTATTGGACGAAGAATGAATTTTGGACATTTTGGTATTAGATGAGGAAAACTTTGTTGCTTGAGTGGGTGTAATATCATATCAAGATACGTTACCTCATAAGAGGTCTCAACGTGTGTAACAAAAAACAAAGTTGTGAACAAGGTTGATAAATAAAATGGACGATATTTGTATGTATGATTTATGAGAAATCGTAGACATATCTGTATTTTTTTTTTTTTTGCTGGTGTAACATATTTGCTTTATATTTTCTTAGAGAAAAGATTATATTTTAGTCCACATAAGACCATGTGTAGCGGAGGGGTTTTTGGGTTTTTTTTTTCCTTAAAAAAGCCCCTCTACGCCATTATAACCGCCCCTGGGTGTTTTTTTTATTTTTGTTTTGGGCGCTTCATTTAAAACGCCTGATTATCAAAAACCTAATTCAATGTGTCAATAGGAAATTAAAGAATAGAAATGGGTAATGATTAAATGGGAGTTATGGGGCATTATATCAAAGATAAGACATTTGTTTCACTTACCACTACACATAGTCTAAGGCATAAGTGCCCGTGCCCAATGTACCAATGGACAATTGATGTTTTTTTGCAATTCACTTTATAATACACAAATCGATTAGAAGCAATTTGCATATTCTAAACAAGAAAACCTTTTTTTAGAGTTTTCCTAAAATATAAAACTATATTAAAAGTCAAATCATCATCATCATCATCATTATCATCCTCGGCATATCTGACTAATAGCAAAGCTAAGGTACGGTCTAAGGATGTTAAGATGTAGACAGCCTTACCTCTACCTCGTATGAATAGAGAGGTTGCTTCCAGTGAGACCCCGACTCGATAGTAGTTTTGCATCAAGCCTTGGACATAAGACACATAACACTCAACAATTGAGACAAACGCCGATTAGTGCATGTACCCCCTTGTCTTTCGGTTATCAACGCCACCACAAGATGCATGATTAATCGTCCGCCGCTTTTAACGCTATTTTCACGAAATTAGTAAAATAACGTTAAAATTTGTGCACTTTCACTTTTGCCCCCCGAGCGTCCACACATATACACATTATATGAGAATATCGCAAACGAGGCGTTATTAAAAAGTCTAATACGTTTATAGAAAAGTGCTACAACAGTACAACTATGAACGTTATTGTGGCTTTTAAACATATAAGCTGGATTTGTATTATTAAAATAATCATCATCGGGACTTATAGGTGTAGGAGAGTACCCAAACAAACATTAAAATCAGGAAACAATATATAAATGGTTGACCAGCATAGATATTGATGTTCCAAGTTGGTAAGTTGTTGACCTACTCATGGAATTCAATAAACTTAAAATGTTCGTTCACGTCATCATATGTTAAGCGACATTCTCGCAGTCAATATTGTTTTCATAAGTTTCTCAATAAACATGGGTTAACCGAGTTGGACCCTTTATATAAGAAAACCCAAGAATCACATCTTATTTTTACTCCAGTATTCAGATCTGCAAAACAGAAGATAAAAGTGGAAATGTAGAGATGGCCGGTAGAGAAAGAATCCTCTATTTCCAGCTACAAAAGTGTGGCGACTCCATCTTTTCTGCCCTAATAATGAGGTGAACACCTCTTTATATAAGAGACATGTGTCTCCCCTAACCTCAATGCGCCAAGCCCAGTTAGAGATTATCTCTATAGTCCCTTGCCCATTGTAGCATAAATTACATCGCGATGGGCCTCGTTTTGGGTGGGTTAGCAATAATAATAAGAGAAAAATGCAATTTGCGTTCCTGTGGTATGTCCCAAACATCAACCTGAGCCACTAAATTAAAATTTTGGTTTTTTGAGCCCCTGACCTTATAAATTCATAACACTTTGAGTCTCTGCCGTCAGTTTGACTGTTTGAGGCAGGGGTAAGACCGTCTTTTGGCATATATTAATAACACTTTGCGTCCCTATGGTATGAGTGAAATATCAACCTGAGCCCCTAAATTCATTTTTTGCTTTTTCTTAAGAAATCTAATAATTCAAATTAACTCTTTTATTTTTAAATAAATGCAATCTAATAATTAACTCTTTTTAAATAAATGCAATCTAATAATTAACATTTTTTTTAAATAAATGCAATCTAATAATTAAATGTATACTATATATAACAAATTATTAAAGCCTAAACTGTATATTAAATGTAAACTTTTAATACATACAATACAGAGACAAAACGTCATACCAACTTCGTAGACTTGACGGAACTTACAGACTCGATAACAAAAGACCGTAACATACAATACAAAGACAAAACGTCAAAGATCCACAAGCAATTGTGGATCTTTACTGACGGGTGCACTTCGGAATGTAGCAGATATGAATGAATATAACCTCAGTGTAGGTAATTACATATCTGCCACTGGGGTTATATTCATTCATATGAATTAATATAACCCAAGTGGTAGATATGTAATTAGCAAGCTCTGGAATTTCAAGGAAAATCGAAGAGCTACACTGGGGTTATATTCATTCATATCAATCTCTTCCTTATGTGCACCGCACCATCTTCTAGGAGGTTGTCAAGTGTTCTCGCCTTCGTAGCTGGTGTTTTGTGTATCTTTACATCCGCAACCATTCTGTACAACAAAACACATTCAAATGAGGAAAACATTCGAATCAAACCAAAAATCAATATGAGGAACACATCAATCCGAAACTGATCCGATCAGTTCTTAATATGAGGAACCCAAATCATCGAATCAAACCAAAAATCAATATGATGAACACACAAGAATCAAAACCAAAACACATTGAAAACCACTGATCCGATTAGTTCTTAATATGAGGAACCCAAATCATGGAATCAAACCAAAAATCAAAACCAAATCATGGAATCAACCCAAATCCGATCAGTTTTGATACCCTAAACCCACAAGAATCAAAACGAAAACACATTCAAAACCTCTGTTTTGATACCCTAAACCCTAAACCCACAAGAATCAAAACCAAAACACATTCAAAACCTCTGTTTTGATACCCTAAACCCTAAACCCACAAGAATCAAAAGCAAAACACATTCAAAACCTCTGTTTTGATGCATTTTGAACAATATACTCAGTTGATACATCAAACCCAAAATCAACCCTCTGTTTTTTCAAAACATCCCAAAATCATCGAATGGAACCCAAAATCAACCCTCTGTTTTTTTTTCAAAATCAACCCAAAATCATTAAATGGAACCCAAAATCAAACCCAAAATCGTCGAATGGAACCCAAAATCAACCCTCTGTTTTTTTCAAAATCAACCCAAAATCATCGAATGGAACCCAAAATCATCGAATGGAACCCAAATCAAACCCAGAATCAACCCTCTGTTTTTTCACAATATAATCACATTCAAATCATCGAATCAAACCAAAAATCAATATGAGGATGAAGAACCTGATCTGTTCGATGATGAAGATGTTCGATGATGAAGATGTTCGATGAAGATGATGAAGATGATCTGTTGATCTGTTCGATGAAGATGATGATGATGATCTTGGGAGTTGGAGAGATATTGGGAGTTGGGAGAGCTGTTGATGATGATAATGAAACTGGTGGTCTGCTATTAAGTGTAGATATTAAGGGTGGGGGGGGGTATTATGGACTTTTCACAACTGTCAAACGGTAAAACTGACGGAACACTGACGGCAGGGATTCAAAGTGTTATGAATTTATAAGGTCAGGGGCTCAAAAAACCAAAAATTTAATTTAGGGGCTCAGGTTGATGTTTGGGACATACCACAGGGACGCAAATTGCATTTTTCTCTAATAATAAATATTATAATAAAATGCAATAACTAATGGAAATGTCCGATCATAAAAGAAAAATTACAAAAAAAGGTAAAAAAAACCTGGTTAATTAATCGAAAATAACCGGTTATTAACTGAACCGGTTAAAGTAATTAACCAGATCAGTTAAAAAAATCTGGTTAAAGTTAAAAAGTCAAATTGACCAGTATAATCGGTTATTAAAATTAACCGGTTTGCACATCTCTAATACAAAGTAATAATACAAACAAAAATAAAAATGGATTACATCTTGACATGCGCTTACCTATGATAAAGCCACTAATAGTTGGATGTCTGATATTGACTTCTTGTTATCAAACTCTCAAACAACGTAATGTAGCTAGGTGAAGTTAGGAATTAGAATAGTTGATGTTGCACAAGCCTTCGCAACTAAGTAATTATGAATTTCATTGGCTATTTAACTTTAAGATCAACCTCTTGCATAAAATATCCACTCAAGAATGATTTGGGTAGATATTACTATTAGTAATGATTTATTCAAGATTTAAAAGAAAAATTATTGGGATTGAACCCTGCCAAAGGAAAAGATAATAAAAGCCAAAACTGGATCAGAGCAGTGGATCAAGAATAAGTAGATGTTTGGTTGCAGGTCTCTCCCCTTGAAAGTGGTTTCAACATCTGCTGACCTCCTATCTGCTGATCATCTAAACTGCTGACCTACAACTGCTGATCAAGTCAAAGTCTGATTGAAGAACTAAAGCTCTGCTGCTCAATCTACTGCCATGGTTCAAGCACTGCTGATCATGACAAGTACTGCTGGGTTCACAGCAGTGGAAGGATGCAGCAGCAGTTTATGTTTGCTTTATGTATTAAAATGTAATGTAATATCAGTAGTTAGCTTAGCAGTGCTTGTATAGATCAGAGGTTAGAGTTTGTTAGGAGGTTAGATGTCACTTTCATGGTGACGTCAGCTTAGATGCTCAGTGGTTTGCAAGTGCCTATAAATAGAACAGTACTCTGTACTGTTCTGTTGAGCTCATTCATCATCTTCTTTCTGCACGAACAAACACTGAACTCGGGCTGAGGGGGAGTTTGCATATCATACATGCATTGTAATCAAAGTTTGAAATAAATTTAATCATTTGATTCTGTGTTGAAAATGTATGATTGAAAACATTTCTTCTGTTTGATTGTGAGAAGTTTGCTTCCATTTAATTTCCGCTACACAACTCACTCATAATTCCATCTTAATTCAAACACAAATCACAATCAATCCAAACTCAGATCCTAACAATTGGTATCAGAGCTGGGATAGTCAAACTTGATTTAACAATCATTTTGACGTAAAAAGTTCAGCTCGAAATCGTTGATACTGATCGTTTGTTCGTTTTGTTGAAAAAACAGAGCAAGGTTTAATCACCGTCAAAGTTGATTAATCAGTGCCTGTAAAACAACCAGGAAGATGTCGCAATCACAAGATGATAAAAATAACATTGGCTCTTTGTTTAAACCACCTATGCTTAAAAGAAATGAATACAACATCTGGGAGCGAAGGATGTGTCACATCCTTTCTCAACAAAACACTGGATGTTGGAGGTCTGTCGTTTTCGGTCCTCATGTTCCTATGGTGCCAAGTGCAGAGGACACCAAAAAGTTCGTTTCTAAACCAACTGAAAATTACACTGAATCTGATTTTCAGAAGTTCGAACTTGATGCCAAAGCATTTAGCATTATAGCCTCTGCACTACCCAACGAAATCTATGCTGGGCTGTTACACTGTAACGGTGCCAAAGAATTATGGGATGCATTGAAGGAACAGTTCGGGGGAACGGAAGAGGTTATTGAAAACAACAGGGAAATTCTGAATCAGCAGTATGAAACGTTTTGTCACATCAAAGGGGAGTCACTAACCCAACAATTTGAACGTTTTATTTGTCTCATCAGTGAACTAAGGCTTGTTAAAGTTACAATTCCAAATGCAACTCAAAATAGCAGGTTCCTTAGATCATTGCCTGAAAAATGGGACACAATTGCTTTTGTCACCAGGAATTCAGCTGAGTTCAAAGATCTGACCCTGACCCAACTCCATGGTAGAATCCTGACTTATGAAAGGGAGTTAAACCAGAAAAGGAAGTTGCAAGAGTCTGGAAAAGTTGCTGATGACTATTCATTTGGCAGCACAGCTCTATTTGGTCAGGAAGAGTCCGGCAGCAGCAGTAAGGATCAGAGTTATGATCATTTTATTGATATAACTGCTGGTGGTAACTTTAACAACTCTGATTCTCACTCTGCAAATTATGCTTTCACTGCAAATAATGAAAACCAGATGTCAGATAACTTATGCTTTGAACTAAATGATTTGCAACATTTTGATCCCACTGACTTAAAAGAAATGGACATTTTGCATCAATTGGCTTTGCTTAGTGTTAGAACAAGCAAATTCTACAAGAGAACAGGGAGAAAATTCCCAGGGCTTCATGGGAATTTAAGGGTGGGGTTGGATAAATCAAAAATCAAGCGTTTCAAGTGTAATATGCTAGGTCATTTTGCTAGGGAATGTAGGAGTCAAACCACTGGTCCCATAATCACTCACCCTGGCTCAAACCCTAGACCACAACAACAAAACACTGTGCACTATACCCAATATGCCCCTACAGCACATGTTAACACTGCTCATTATGCTGCAACCCCTGTGCCTGTGCATTATGTTCAAACCACTGTTCCACAAATTCAGTATGTTCAAACCCCTATTCCTCAGGCATAAGTGCAACCTGCTGCACCTCAACAAGCTGCTCCAACAGTGACACAACCAGATCAGCAAAGCTTTTTCACACAAGGCTTTGTTGATTGGAGCAGCATGCCTGATGAACTTGGTGTTGAGAATTTTGCTCTATATGCTACTAATGATACTTTTGATGATGAATTTTGTTTGATGGAATTAGAGTCAATACCAGAAGGGGTTGAAACTGAAGGTGAACAGCTAAGTGCTGAAACAGTGGATGAAGTTGCTGAAGCAGTGGTTACAGCAGTTGCTGGTGAACTACTCTTGGGAGAAAATTCAAAAACCCTGATTGAACCACTGACTGACCCTTGGTCCAAAGATGACAAAGAGAAAGAAGAATTAAAGAAAGCTGGTGAGGAAGAAGGGAGAGCTGATGAAGATAATGATCATCAATGTGATTGTGCCATGATGGCTGCTGCTAAGGGAGCTTTTGCATGCTTAGATAGTCTTTGGTATGTAGATAGTGGAGGCTCCAGGCACATGACAGGATGTAAAGACCTTCTTCAAGATTTCAAAATTCATGGAGGGGGTGATATATCCTTTGGTAATAATAGTAAAGGAAAAGTTCCGGGGTCTGGTACAGTAAAGTCTGGAAATGTAAATTTGAAAATGTCAATCTTATAAACAATCTAAAATTCAACCTCCTGAGTGTGTCTCAAATGAGTGATAAAGGGTTTGGCTCATTCTTCACAAAGGATTGTTGTAGGATTGTTGGACCAGAAATGGTTAGTAAGATTGAAGCAATAATCAAGAAAGGCACAACAAAACTTGTTGCTCAAAGAAGTGGCAATGTTTATGTTGTTGACATGTCAAGAGAGTGTCCCAGAGCTGATGCCTGTCTGTTCTCAGCTGCCTCTAACAAAGAGACAGAACTTTGGCACAGAAGACTGGGGCACACAAATCTTAAGACCATCACTGAAATCTCAAAAAATGGCCTTGTAAGAGGTCTACCACAAAAAATGTTTTCATGTCCTGAGCACTGCATTTCCTGTTTAAAAGGAAAACAGCACAAAAGCTCTTTCAAGTCCATTAAAGAGTCCAAAACAACCCAGTGTTTGCAAATGCTGCACATGGATTTGTTTGGCCCAGTTCGAGTCATGAGTCTCAAAAAGAAGAGATATTGTCTGGTTATTATTGATGACTTTTCTAGGTTTACATGGACTTTCTTTTTGCACTCAAAAGATGAAACTGCAGGCATTTTGCAAGACTTTGTGACACAGGTTGAAAAGCAATTTGACCTTCCAGTAAAAGTCTTCAGGAGTGACAATGGCACAAAATTCAAAAATAAGGAGTTGGATGTCTTCTGTGTGAAGAAAGGGATTGTAAGGCAGTACAACATCCCTAGAACACCAGAGCAAAATGGGGTTGTTGAAAGGAAGAACAGAACATTGATTGAGGCTGCCAGAACCATGCTTGCAGATTCAGGTTTGCCATTAACTTTTTGGGCAGAGGCAGTAAATACTGCTTGCTATGTCCAAAACAGAGTTTTAATCAACCCCAGGCACAAAAAGACTGCTTATGAAATTCTGTATAAAATCAAACCACGGATCTCATACTTTAAAGTATTTGGCTGCCCATGTTTTATCTTGAATTTAAAAGATTCCATCTCAAAATTTGCAGCCAAAGTAGATTGTGGTTATCATCTTGGATACTCAACCACTGCTAAGGCCTACAAAGTGTTTAATACACGGACCAAGGCAGTGGAGGAGACTTTGAATGTAAAGTTTAATAAACTTTCATCAATGAAAATCCCAGCAAATCCTGCTGATATGTTTGATCTTGATAAATTCACTTTTAAAAATACTGCTGTCAAGACTAACAGTGCAGGGTCATCAGAGGATTCATCCCCACACTATGGATATGAGATCATCATTCCTCAAAAGTCTGCTTCAATGGGAAGAGCATCAGGTGTTCAAAACAGCTGTCAAAGCTCATCCACTGCTACCTCAACAGTTGTTGACCAACATAGCCCCTTAACCCCTGCTTCTACCTCATCAAACACTGCTGACAAAAGTCCTCAAACAGTGGATCAAAGTCAGCAGGTGTCCACACCACTGCTGAGGCAGAATATATAGCTGCTGCAAGCTGTACAGCCCAACTGCTCTGACTTCAAAATCAGTTACTGGATTTTGGTATCACTGCCTTGAAGACACCACTCATGTTGGACAACCAGGCAGCAGAAAATATCATCAAAAATCCAGTTTCCCACTCAACCACCAAACACATCGACATCAGACATCACTTTGTGAGGGATTGCTATGAAAAAGGTTTGATTTCTCTGCATCATTTTCCAACTAAAGATTAGCTGGCAGATGTGCTAACCAAAGCATTAGACACATCCATCTTTGAAAGCTTGATCTCTAGGATTGGCATGCTAAACATGGAATAGCAGGCAAAATCCTGTTTTCTATGAATAAAAGCATTAAAATGTTTTCAGAAAATGAAAAATCCATCCTTAAAAATAGCTAAAAATGAATTTTTCATTAAAAATCCTAAAAGTCTGCCATAACCACTGATGGGTTCAAAAGTCTGCTCTACTCCAAAAGTCTGTCCACTGCTGAAAGTCATCCCCTGTTCTCATTTTCCTCTGATAAGCACTGATATTCAAAATCAGTGTTGTATCCACTGCTGTGCTATCCACTGACAGTTAAAAGCATCCACTGACAGTTAAAAGCATCCACTGGTCTCCATGTCCGTTACAACTACTGCCTTCATCAGTTGTTTTCACAAAAAGTACTGTTCAAAAGTACTGTCCTTCACTTCACCAGGGGATGGCATGTGGACAGTACTTAGTGGTCAGACCTTTTGTAACCGCTGCCACGTCAGCATTTCACTTTTCCTCCATAAAACCCCCTCTTCAAAACCCAAACAGGGTTTCACTGTCGAATTGAATTCTTAAAAGTTCTCTTCTCAAAGCAGTTTCCATCACATTTCATCAAATTTCTCCACAATCTCATCTTCGATTATCATCTTCAAAATGACAAAATCGAAATCATCCGCAAAACCTTCTAAAGGGGCCTCTCAAAAGGCTACCTCCACAGAAATCCCACACAAACCGTCTCACAATCTACTGGGTCTTCTCACAAAACCCGGCAACATTGATACTTTTGATTCCATCCTCGATATGCTCAACGCATCAAAGTACAAAACTTTGTTAATCGCTGATGCACCCATTTACCTGCACACTCAGAGAGAGTTTTGGAAAAATTGCACCCTTGAAAAACAAGGAGAAGATGTCATAGCCATTAACTCTTCTCTGTAGAAGAAAGCAGTCCGAATCACACCGCAATCCATATCAGAGGTCTTTCAGCTCGATGATTAGGAAGGTACAATTTCTTTCCATAAAAACGAGTTAAAAATTGACTTCATTGAGCGAGGGTATGCAGACACAATGATGAAGAGGGATACCTTACAAAAAGGTTTCTTCCCTTCTGCAACAAGATTTTTATTTCATACCCTGCTCATGTGTGTTTCAAATAAAACCACTTCTTTTAATGAAATACCATTGAAGATTCAAAATCTGGGATATGCTATTCTTCAAGAAGAAAATTTCAATTATTCCCAGGTAATCTTCAATGATTTGGTTAAAAATGTTGAAACAAAATCATTTTTACTGTTTCCAAGATTTTTGAGTTATTATTTTGAGAAAAAATCCAGTAAAGATGATATTGCGGTAATAAACCAAGGTGACTCTTTTCAGATAAACAGCTTAACTGCTGAAACATTTACAAGAATGTCAACACCTTGCAAAACACAAGCAGAGGTGCTTGAGCAGACTTTAGCAGCAAACACTGCTCCTCAGGTATCTGCTGCTGAGCCCACTGTTCAAGGTGATCAAGGTAGCCAAACAAGTGCCTTGAAACTGACACCTAAAATCACCAAAAAGCCACAAAAAAAGAAAAATCAAAAACCCCCCAAACTCATCAAAAAGGCAACTCTGGAGGATGAGATACCAGGGCAACTGTCTGTGACAGCACAAAAGTCACAATAAACCACTCCTGCTACTTCCTCACAGCAGTTGGTAATAATATCTCAACCCATAGCTGAAACTCCTCCTGTCTCTTCACAAAAAGAACAGGTTGTAAAAAAGGGTCACCGCATCATGATGCTCTGGAAGCACTCGTTTCCATCATCCACAGCCCAATACCCTGGGCAACTCCTCTTTCTACACCCAAACTCACATCCCCAATTCCCCCAAACACCAAACTGCTGTTGGATGCAATTGATTTGAACCTAGCACAAACCAGTCCTTCTCACTCACCTGTTCATAAGAAAATACCTCAACATGAGACTGGGCTTGATGTATCAATCTTTGCTAACCCACCAACACAACCTGAGGAGGTTACACCCCTTGAGTTACAAGTAACTCTTAGTGGTATTCCAAGTGAAGCAACCACTACAAGTGTTGAACCTACAGGTTTACACTTGGACAGTGGTTACATCCATAAGACTTCCTTGGAGGCAATTCCTTCCATAACACCTCTGTTATCTGCTAGTGAGTTTGTATTAACCACTGGTTCCATCAAAAGATTATCAAGTGTTGAAGGAAGAAGACCCCAGTACCAAGAAAAAGGGGCATCAGTTGTTGATGTTTGGAGTACACTCCCTACCTCAACATCTGATAAAACCACTGCTAGTGGGAAATCAGATGATCCCATTAAATTGGGTGATGGTTTAAAGTACCAGGAATTGACGGCAAGAGTTGAAAAGCTGGATACATCTGTTGTAGAAATAAAAAAACATGCTGCAACAGTTGTTGACAGTTCAAATGGTGCCATCCACTGCTGTTCCACCTCAAGCACCTGCTCCACCACCAGCAGATGTTACAAATGAGCTCTGGAATCTTTTTCAACCATTTCTCCACCAACAACAATAGATGACTGAGCAGCAGCATGAAAAACATGTTCAAGAGCTTAGAGAAGCAATGGAGTCTAGTTTCAAAACCACACAAACAGACATCAAGGCTCTAAAAACACATCTGTTGGCAATCACTGGCACTGCTCCTCCAACAGTTCTTTTCATTGATGAACTCCTCACAGATAATGCCAAAAAGGGGGAGAAAATTAAGGAGTGGACAAGGAAAGGGATTGATAATGGGTTGTATCTTGATCCAGAAAAGGATGCAATGCTCAGAAATATTCCCTTGCCAAATGGTAGCAAAAAGGTTGATGTTACCTAGAATGCACTTGATGATGGTGTCATAAGTGTAAAAAGGGATAGAGCGGCAAAGTATTTATCAAGGTGGAATGAGGAGAAGAGAGCTTTCATGGAACTGAATGCGCAGGGTTGTTCTGGTGAAAAAGATGATCAAAATCCTGTTCCAAAAAGAAATCTTACTAGAAAAGTAAGGAAACCCAAGTCCACACCATCCAGTCTTCCAAAGTACACTTCAAAACCACTGTCCAAAAGCCACCAACATCAAACCTCCACCCAAACAGCTGTTGCAACTTCTGTTATACCAACATCTGCTGGTACTTCAGTTGTTTCAACATCTGCTCTCAGTTCAACACACACCACTTCAACACACACTACTTCCACTGCCTTATCACCACTAAAAACAACATCTCCACCATCACTTCCTGCCATAAAGCAGAAGACAGCATATGTTAAAACATCTGTTGTAATGACAACAGTAGTTGAAACATCAGTAGTTTCAACAGTTGTTTGTCAGTCACAAACCACTGCCACTGTTCCATCCAAAACATCATCTGCCTCTCCTAAAATAAAAAGGAGAATGGTTATCATACCAGATGATGATTCCCCATCACCGCCACCAACAGCTTCAAAATCCCAAGCACTTGTCACAATTCCAAAACCCATTCCTCTCTCTTCAGCTCAAATTTACAAGCCCTTACCTCCTGCAGGTGTACAATTTCCTCTTGAACTCATAACAGTCAGAGAAGAAATTAAGTCCTTTTACTCTGAGGATGACCCTGCTAAAAGGAGTTGCCATCAGTTGAAGGATATCCAAGACCTAACAATATTGATGAATATTTGAAAGTCAAAGCTAAACAAGCAGAGGATATATCAAAAAGAAATGCTCAAGGAAAATCTGATAGAGAAATTCAGCAGAATTACCAATTCTTGCTCACACAAGTCAGATCCTTAGAACAATTTGCAAAGAATGTATGTCAACAAATTTCAGAAAGAGCAGATGAAACTCTTAGAAAAGACTACATTGAAAGCATCATGGCAACCAAGAAATACAAAGGGGAGAAACACATGTACAAAAACTGGACCATTCCTGAGCTTGAAAGTTAAGCAGCTAGGATTCAAGAAATGATAAAAAATAAGGTCAAGCAGACTCCCCCTGAAAAATTCAAACAGTTTGAAGCTGACAAAGGCTTAGAGTTGAAGAGAATGAAAGAGGAACTGATAGTTGCTGAATATGGGTCAAGGAATTCTGTGTCAAAGTGGGGAGAAGCTAGGGTCAGGGCCACCTATAAAAGGTTGGAGGAACTCAGGAAGAAAGATCCGACAGCTCCACAAAAGCCTGACTACTCCAAAGCAGAGGTCTCAAAAAGACCACCAAAGCTGCAAGTCAAAAGAACCACTGCTCCTACTGGTGCTGCCATCTACAAAAGAAGGAGTCAAAAACAGTTGGATGCTGAAACAACTCAAGAGTTAATTGCTGGTGATGACCTTGTGAAAGAAGGCATAAAAAGAATGATTGAAGAAACTATTGAGTTGGACCAATCTGCAAGTACTGCTCAGCCAGTCATGAATAGGCCAGCATCACCAAACACCTCATCAAATAAAAATCTCCCAAGAAACCCACCAGGCTCAAAAGTACTAAAGTGGAAAACTGATAAACAGACCCACGTACTGACAGTGTTCAAGTCTAGTGGAGAAGTGAAGAAATTAACAAGGGAACAAGCTCTTGGCCAGAGTCTTGAAGATTTGCAGGATCTCCTTGATCTTTCACTTAGTAAGGATGATGATGATACAAATGCCTTAACCTTTGAATTACAACTCAAAGGGCAAATAAGGGAACTGTTGATGAGGCAATAAAGATCTATAATAATGAAGAGTTTTGGCATTATCTGTTCCAGGGGGAGATTGTTAGGATTGAACCCTGCCAAAAGAACAGATAATAAAAGCCAAAACTGGATCAGAGCAGTGGATCAAGAATAAGCAGATGTTTGGTTGCAAGTCTCTCCCCTTGAAAGTGGTTTCAACATCTGCTGACCTCCTATCTGCTGATCATACAAACTGCTGACCTACAACTGCTGATCAAGTCAAAGTCTGATTGAAGAACTAAAGCTCTGCTGCTCAATCTACTGCCATGGTTCAAGCACCGCTGTTCATGACAAGTACTGCTGGGTTCACAGCAGTGGAAGGATGCAGCAGCAGTTTATGTTTGCTTTATGTATTAAAATGTAATATCAGTAGTTAGCTTAGCAGTGCTTGTATAGATCAGAGGTTAGAGTTTGTTAGGAGGTTAGATGTCACTTTCATGGTGACGTCAGCTTAGATGCTCAGTGGTTTGCAAGTGCCTATAAATAGAACAGTACTCTGTACTGTTCTGTTGAGCTCATTCACCATCTTCTTTCTGCACGAACAAACACTGAGCTCGGGCTGAGAGGGAGTTTGCATATCATACATGCATTGTAATCAAAGTTTGAAATAAATTTAATCATTTGATTCTGTGTTGAAAATGTATGATTGAAAGCATTTCTTCTGTTTGATTATGAAAAGTTTGCTTCCATTTAATTTCCGCTGCACAACTCACTAATAATTCCATCTTAATTCAAACACAAATCACAATCAATCCAAACTCAGATCCTAACAAAAATAATAGGATTTTTTCTTTGTTCAAAAGAGAAGCACTATCCATTTTTACATTGATTGTTTTGTTAGATTAATCTTATCACTAATTTGGTAGTTCTTAGCAAATTGTCACATCTCACTTAAATTCAGATCACAACGTTTGGGTTTCTAGAATTTTTTAGATATGTATAAGGACATCATGATTCAAGAAAAGAAAATTAGAAGTCTAGAACCGTCCCAATGAATCTGGTCCTTGAAGTATGGAGACTTCGATAGAGTTTTCTCACAATAAATTGTACATAGATTTTTGTATAGCATTTTCTAGAACGGTGAAGGTTCTAGACTAGAGTAAACACTAGTAACGGCGTTGCTGCCCTCAATTGACCCGTTTCACTTTCTCTCTCTAAAACCCCCGTCAATCGCCGCCGGCCTTTCTCTATTCCGGTATAACAGCCTGAGCTTGGGGGGAACTCCATCGTGCTTCCCTCATATCGAGATTGTTAGCCGGATTCGAGTTGATTGGTGGTGCCGGTTCGCCTGCTTTAGACAAATTCAAACCGTCAGGACCTATCTTCACCGTCGGCCTTTCACCTTTCCGGTATAACAGCCTGAGATTGGGGGGAATCTCACCGTGCTTCCCTCATATCGAGTTTGTTAGCCGGTCTTCGTGTTGGTTGGTGGTGCCGGTTCGTCTGCCTTCGATAGAAACAAACCGACAGGAAACAATACGCTCAATGGAGGGAGGGGGAGAGCCGGACGACGGCGGCCCGTGGTCCAACGTACAGAATCGGAAAAACTCCAGGGGTAGGGGTGATGGTATTGAGTGGACCTTCCTTGTTCAGAATCTTTCCAACAAAGTAACCAGAAATGTCTGATGCGTGTGTAGTGTAATATATTTTTGATGTATATTTTAGCCCCTTTTTACACTTTTAGCCAAGTTTTAAATTTATAAAACACGATATTTACTAACACTAAACACACATAAGGGCAAGTGCACCCATCGTGGACGTAGTATAGTGTTGGTAAGATACCGAGGTCGTCCAAGGACACAAGAGCTTTTAATACCGGTTTATCCTCAACGTCTAATCAAATCAAAAAGTGAGAAAAATGTTTTAAACTAAGAAAAATAAAAACTAACTAAATGCTGAAAAATAAAATAAAATAAAAACAGATAGACAAGATGAATCACTTGGATCCGACACGTGTATTAGTATAACCTTTGATTATTTTCGCACTTTTGCACTTGTTTAAGAGATTATCTTAGTTATTGTAGTAGGCCCCTCTTTTGAAGGCGACGTTACCCTCAACCCAGTAGTTTGAGTCAGCAAGGATACAATCCTATAGGGTCGGATTATTGAAAGATAATTAATTAAGTTATTAATGCAAATTGTGGTAGGCCCCGCTTTTGGCGGTGACGTTACCCTCGGCTAAGTAGTCTGAGTCAGCAGGGATACAGTCCTAAATAGCCGGGTTATAGTATTAATAGTAGTTAACTTATGAGGGGGTCAAAGAGTTTGGATCCCCGCCATCCAATACCTATGGGCATTGAAGGATATCCTACTAAATTTGACCCAGGTCCTAAGCAGGACCTCTAAACGCTGAACAAGGGCAAGACCCTTACCAAACCGTTCCCTTAACCCCCGACCAGGTAGCCAACATATCTCCATATAGACCGTGGAGATATGAATGGTGAAAATCTTTTATTTTATATAGACAGTAAAATAATGCCAAGACACCACGGACAAACGAAAAGGAAAGATCACCTTCAACATAAGTAACTAGTTATTAAAGTCATTAATACAAAACCAAAAAAAAAGTGCAAAAGATTAAAAATAAAAAGTATTATACTAAACACTTGTCTTCACCAAGTGATGTAAGAGACTTAGGCAAACATGGCCTTGATTGTCAAGAACTCTTACGATCAATCTTGGATCCCGAGACGACTCACACACTCTACGATGGACAATGGATGATGGTGGTGGATGATGGTGTTATGGTGGTGGTGGGTGGTGGATGAAGTGTGAGAGAGGTGGTGTGCCAAGGGATGAGAGAAAATGAAGCCATGCTCCTCTATTTATAGGCTGAACAGAAGGCTGGACACGGCCCCGTGCCCGTCTGACATTCTCTCTCTTCATTAATTGTAATTGTGAATTACAATTAATGCGCCTGCTGTACTTTCACCACGCCCCCATGCCCGCTGGACACGGCCCCGTGGTGGGCAATGGAAGCTTCTACTGGTTTGTCTTTTCTGCTGCTTCCTGGGCACGCCCCCGTGTTCGCTGGACACGGGGCGTGTTCAGACTCTGTTTCTTCTCCTTTGCTTTGGGAGGTGCCGTTGAGGGTCCGGGCAGTCTACTTTTGTTCCTTTTCTTGTATTTATGGTAGAATTAGTTGTCTTTTTGCTTCTTTTGTGATTTTGAGCTCATTTCATCCTGAAAATACAAAAGGAAGACAAAAACACTCTTTTTCCAACATTAGTACTTAAAAAGGGTTAGTTTTATGCCTTAATTGATGTGATTTATATGTTGCATTTTACACACATCAAATACCCCCACACTTGAACTTTTGCTTGTCCTCAAGCAAAACTCTTTAAATATGGCTTACACTCCCAAATGGAATAGGTAGAAGAGAAGTTTTTAGCTTGTCCTAGAGTGTCGGGAATCCAAGGTCTTTGTAAGTTTTATTTTTATTTATTTACAATCCTATTCGTTATGATTTATTTTGAACGTTTCATAAGATAAATTACTTATTTGGGCATAGCATGCCTTATTAAAATTCTATTTATATACAAGTTCACATACCTCACGGGAGATCACTCAACACTTGGCCGAAGGTGTATATTTTAGTGAATCACTCGAGAGCGGCATGGAACTTACGCCTTCCATAGGCTTGCCAAGCAATCAATCCTCCTCCTTTTTAACTTTTTACCTTTGTAAATATCAAGAGGACTTTTTTGGGGTAAAGGGTTAGGCTTGGGTTAAAGGTGGGTGGTTGGTTAGTGGTTAGTAAAAAGGGCGAAAATCGTAACAAGCGTCGGTTTTCGTGAAATACCTTGTTTTTAGTGACTTTTTATTTTTTTTGAAGTATTTCTCCAAACAAGCTTTTATATAGCTTTTGTTTGTTTTTGACTTCATCACTATATTTTTTTTTTTTTGATCGTCACATAAAAAGGTGAGTTTACGAAAAAGCAGGCTTGTTACTAAAATAAAGGGTGAAAAATAAAAAGGTTTTTGGTGGGTAAAAAGGGTTTTGGGGTAATGAAATGAAAGGTTTAGGCTCAAAGGGGCTATCTAGGGGGATTTTGGGTAGGTAAAAAAAAATGAAAAATAATGGTTTTGAAAGAAAAATGGTTAGTCCTAATGCCTCCATCATTTACTTACTTGGGTTTAAGTTGGTAAGGACCGGGAATGTATCGTCGTGGCAAGTTCTAGATTTGTAAGAACCAAGCGGCTATTCACACAAGAAACGAAAAATGAGCATTTAGTCTAAAGATGTGTATATTTTTATGCTCAATAAAGGCTCAAAACTCACTTTTGTGGGAATGGGTTTTTAATGTGATCAAGTATATATAATCAAATTTTTAACTAAGCTTGTTATGCCGTTTCATAATTTTCTTATGTTGGTTCCTTTTTTTATCACGACGCTATCGGTTGTAAACTTGTAAAAATATAACCTTTTTAGAACTTGTTATTCCCAACTTAAACTAAGACAAGTAAAAAAAAAAAAGGTTTTTGAAAAAAATTTGGGGTGTTTAGCGGTTCCAATAGAGTTTTGTGTAAGGCTTGTGTTTAGGATTTTGCAAAATTCCAAGGTTTTAGCATCCCCCCCACACTTAAATTACACATTGTCCTCAATGTGTCCAAAAATAATGTTTTTGGTTGATTAGAATGTGTAAAAGTGGGTTAAAAAGCAAAGATTTGTGTTACTGGCAGTCTGGACACGGCCCCGTGTCCAATGGACACGGCCCCGTGGCGAACTGCCAGTAATGAAAACTTACAGAAGTTGAACACGGGGGCGTGTTGGGTGAACACGGCCACGTGTCTGGCAAAAAAATTGCTGGTCAGTAGCCAAACAGCAGATCTGGGAGATGAACACGGGGGCGTGTCGGCTGGACACGTCCCCGTGTGGACAGTCTGTGAGCCTGAAAAACAGGTTTTGTCTCTCGGTTTCTCCATCATGGGGCTGCAAGTGCTAATGTTTAGCACTCTAACCCTTGCATTGCACCTGTTTAAACACTAAATACCAACCAAACAAGCACAAACCATCCTAAATTACCATCGTCAAGCATCATCCAAACATAAAGTAAAAATAAAACAAAGATAAAAAGTAGTTAGAGAAAGTAAATTGTTCGACAAATGGCATGCAGGCCATGAATTGTTTGAAAGATAGAAGGGCACTTAAACCTGTGGGCTCATCACCAACTAGCCCCTTGTTCCTTCAAGCCTCCTACTCCATGTCTTCATCACTACCATCACCTCCACCCTCGTGCCTCGCCATGTACTCCCGGATGCTACCGATATCATCTTGTATATCGTTAATGTTGCGTTCGATAGCTCCAACCCGGTGGTGTGTATTGTTGGCGAGATTGTAGGTGTTCATTGTGCACATGAGGTTTTCCTGCAAAAGATCATGTAAACTTTGAAAGTTAGGAAAACCACCTCCTTGAGAGGAGGATTGGCCCGGATCGCCTTGGGGTGGGTACTGAAAATGGGGATGTGGTGCATGAAGAACTAGAGCCTCTTGCGGGTTCCATGCATAGCCTTGCGTCCTCTGAAAGCTCACCGTCCCGTCCTCCGCTTCATAAAGCAAGTTCATGGATCGGCAAATGTGATAATCGACCCGTCCCGACCATGGACTCCTTTCGAAGGACCTTGGGATATTCGTGAAGTGTTTGAAAAGACGGTACACCCATCCTCCGAAGAAGATCGGTGTAGGAGCATGTGCAAGGCGGTTTAGGTGCATGTTTCGCAGTAGGAGGTACGGAACATCGAGAGGCTTCTGGTTGTGGATGCAGTGAAGGACGACCAAATCTTTCAACCCAACAACGCCACTACTGTCGTGGCGTTGGTTCAGCGAGTACGAGAGGAGCCTGTGGATGTATCGGTATAGCGGGTCCCTCAGTTTGGTGCTTTTGGTGCTGCTCGGGTTGTAGATTCCTTCACCTATTTGAGCCCATGCGGCTTGGCGTTCAGTTGCATCCAAGTCTCGTAATCCCCCAGTATTCTCTTCATTCCCCGCTTCTTCATCACTGTATAGCCCAATGATAGATCCAAACTGTGCCATGGAGGTTCTGAACGTGGTCCCTCCACATCGAAATTCGACCGCCTCATGGTCAAACGGTTCGCATCTCGAGTTGAAAATGAAGGTGCTGTAGAACTCCATCGTGCATTGATGTACCGACCGTAGTCGGGTGGTCAATGCGACATGCAGTGGACCCCTCACAATGTTGTTGAAGCGGTCAAGTTGATTCACCATGGTTAGCAAATCGGTACACGCCCGCCTTGGGTACTCTTCCGGTCTTGTTTGTAGAACCTCGTATCGTGCCCTAGCGTCCAGTTCATTTGCGTTAAACCTCGTGAATTTCGACATCTGAAAAGAATACATCAAAAGTTAGTACGAAACAAGGAGAATTGGAGTGAAACTGCAAACAGTGGGCTGGACACGGCCCCGTGTTCAGCGGACACGGCCCCGTGTCCAGGCGTCTGTAACCCAAAAATTCCATTTTTTGTCCGGTTTCGAAAACCTGAAAATTTTTAGCCCAATAGTAGCGGTTACCCCCAAAAATGAAACCCTAAGTGTCATTTTTCCCAAAACAAACCGTTTACCCTTTCAATTTCGTGTTTTTCGGTTCAAGAACAAGGGTTTGGGGTTTTAGTTGGGAATCGGACAAATCTATCAACAATACTTGCTTATTTACTTTCCACTACTCTAATCTAAACTACTACTAACAAATTTCATCAAAAATTTTGAGTTCGATCCGGATGAACATGAAGAACCCTAGATTTTTCCCAATTTTTGATGTTTTAACTACATGCAAGTAACTAATCTAACTACTAAGAAGGATAGAATCATACCTTGACGTTGTTAGATTCGGTGGTGACGTTGAAAAACTGCAGAAAATCGCCTCAAACCAGAGCGTTTTCGGCTAAACGGGGCGTGTGGAATGGTGTAACTGATAGGAAAAGAGGGTTTTATCCCGACAGTCGCCTCGACACGGCCCCGTGCCGGGCAAAGTTTTTTTTTTTTTTTTTTTTTTATGTGCTCGTGTGCATGCCCCTCATTTCCGAAAAATGGTGAGAAGATTTACCAGTTTTTAAACGTACACTTACCTGTAACATGTCGGGTATGAGTTTATTCGTTAACCGTCTGAAGTGAGATCTCCTCTTCCTCATCCTCAATGGATCCTCGGTAGAGTTTCAGCCGTTGGCCATTGACTTTAAATGGTGTCCCATTTCGAGTTTTAATTTCTACTGCACCGTGTGGGAAGACATGGGTGACGGAAAAAGGTCTTGACCACCTAGATTTTAACTTACCAGGAAATAATCGAAGTCGTGAATTAAACAATAGAACTTGATCTCCTACCCGAAATTCATTGGATTTAATATATTTATCGTGTATATTTTTCATTCTTTCCTTATAAATTTCGGAGTTAGAATATGCATAATTCCTTAGCTCGTCTAATTCGTTTATTTGACAAAATCGATTTTTACCGGCAATTTCCAAATCTAAGTTTACGTTTTTTATTGCCCAGTAGGCTTTGTGAGCTATTTCTACTGGCAAGTGACAACTTTTTCCATAGACGAGTTTATATGGGGTTGTGCCTATAGTGGTTTTATAAGCAGTTCGAAAAGCCCATAAAGCGTCGTCTAATTTGTCGGCCCATTCTTTTTTATTTATTCCTACGGTTTTTTCAAGTATTCGTTTTAAACCTCGATTAGTCACTTCGGCTTGCCCATTTGTTTGAGGGTGATATGCTGTCGAGACCCTGTGATAGACCCCATACCTTGTTAATATTTTTTCGAGTTGATGATTGCAAAAATGGGTACCTCTATCACTTATTAAAGCCTTTGGTGTCCCGAAGCGAGAAAACAGCTTTTTCAGAAATTTACCACTACTCTCCCATCATTTGATGGAAGAGCCTCGGCCTCTGCCCATTTAGACAAGTAATCGACCGCCACAAGTATATATTTGTTTCCCTTTGAAGGTGGGAAAGGCCCCATGAAATCGAGTCCCCACACATCAAAGATTTCACAGACGAGAATGCCGTTTTGAGGCATTTCGTTTTTGGAAGAAATATTACCTGATCTCTGGCAGGCATCACATGTCTTTACAAGGTTTTGTGCATCCTTGTAAATGGTTGGCCAGTAAAATCCCGAATCAAATACCTTTCGTGCGGTACTTGCGGCAGCATGATGTCCTCCGTATGGACCTTCATGACAATGACGGAGAATTCTTCGTGCTTCATTACCATGGACACACCTTCGGATGAGCTGGTCGGCACACATTTTGAAAAGATAGGGGTCTTCCCAAAAGTAATGCTTTACATCAGCAAAGAATTTCTTTCTTTGATGATGTGGCCATCCTTTGTTAACTATACCGCTAGCTAAGAAATTAGCGTAGTCGGCATACCATGGCTCTTGTCTACTTTCCATCATTTCCAAGGATTCCGTGGGAAATTTCTCGTTGATTTGCTCGTCTCTGGTTGTTTCCAAAGCTGGGTCTTCTAAGCGCGAGAAATGATCTGCAGCAGTGTTTTCTGCTCCTCTTTTGTCCTTGATTTCGATGTCGAATTCTTGGAGGAGTAGAATCCATCTGATCAAACGGGGTTTTGCGTCTTGCTTCTTGAAGAGGTACCTGATGGCTGCATGGTCTGTATAGACTACTGTTTTAGAAAGAACAAGATAAGAACGAAATTTATCAAAAGCAAATACCACTGCTAGTAATTCTTTTTCTATAGTTGTATAATTTTCTTGTGCGTCATTAAGAGTTTTACTAGCATAATAAATTGGGTGGAAATGCTTTTCTTTTCTTTGTCCCAAGACTGCTCCAACAGCAAAGTCACTTGCATCACACATGATTTCGAAAGGAAATTTCCAATCTGGCGCTATCATGATGGGTGCATTGACTAGCATTTCCTTGAGGGTTAGAAATGCTTGATTGCATTCCTTGTCAAAGATGAAGGGTGCATCTTTTTCAAGTAATTTTGTTAGAGGTCTTGAAATTTTTGAAAAGTCTTTGATAAACCTTCTATAAAATCCGGCATGTCCTAGGAAACTTCTGATTGCTCGCACGGAGGATGGAGGAGGTAATCGAGAAATAGTTTCTATTTTTGCTCGATCAACTTCCATTCCTTCGCTTGAGATTTTATGACCGAGTACTATTCCCCCTGTCACCATGAAATGGCATTTTTCCCAGTTAAGGGCGAGGTTAGTTTCCTCACATCGGGATAGCATTCGTTCAAGATTATCGAGGCATTGGTCATATGAGTCTCCAAATATGGAAAAGTCATCCATGAAGACTTCCATTGTCTTTTCGATCATATCATGGAAAATGGCGACCATACAACGTTGGAATGTTGCAGGCGCATTACATAGACCGAATGGCATGCGTCGATATGCAAAAGTTCCGTAGGGACATGTGAAAGTTGTTTTCTCTTGGTCTTCTGGTGCTATCGGTATTTGAAAGTAACCTGAAAAACCATCTAAGAAACAATAAAATTTATGACCGGATAATCTTTCTAACATTTGATCAATGAAGGGTAAAGGAAAGTGGTCCTTCCTTGTAGCTTCATTTAATCGCCTATAATCTATACAAACTCTCCATCCTGTGACGGTTCTTGTTGGTATTAATTCATTTTTCTCGTTAGTTATTACCGTCATACCTCCTTTCTTTGGGACTACTTGAACGGGACTTACCCACGGGCTATCGGAGATAGAGTAGATTAATCCGGCGTCGAGTAGTTTGATGACTTCATTCTTAACCACTTCTTGAACATTGGGGTTCACTCTTCGTTGTGGTTGAATTACCGTTTTGTAGTCATCGTTCATTAAAATTTTGTGCGTGCACATGGAAGGGCTTATTCCTTTAATATCTACAAGCTTCCAAGCGATCGCGTTTTTGTGTTTTTTAAGTAGGCTAATTAATTTTTCTTTTTCTAAATTACTTAATTTAGATGAAATAATTACAGGTAAACTACCATCTTTGCCTAGAAAAGCATATTCCAAACCTTTAGGAAGTTCTTTGAGCTCAACGGGTGGGTCTTTGGAAGACACCTTATTTTGTGGCTCATCTAGATTAAGAATCTTAAAGGTTTGTTCTATGGCTATCTCTTCCTCGACAAAGTGGTCTTCTTCGTTGGTTGTATCGGGTGGTTCAGCTTCATCTTCAATTAGGGGGTCATTGTTACCAAAAGGATATTTCATTGAACGCTCAAGATCTATGCTCCTTTTGAATGCCCCTAATTGAAGAGGTAGATTGTTGAATTTCCGGTTTTTCAAAGCTTTATGAGTTTGTACAAAAGGTTTTCCCAAGACTAAGGGGGCGTCATCTAGGATGACGAAGTCGGTTGGGATTACCATTTGATTTGTTTGAACCAAAACATCTTCAACTACACCGATTAATTTCATTACTTTCCGATCGGATAGAAAAATGGGTATTTGAAGTGGAGTAAAATCACTAACACTTAATTTTTCAAAAATGTAGTTAGGCATTATGTTAACACAAAGATCCTTATCGATGGTGATATTACTAATAAATGAATTTTGAAAGAAACATGGAACCGGTGTAATGTTAATTTCAAAAGGATCTTCTTTTATTAGCGAGGTTTGATCATTAGTTAACTTAACACTTACTAAGTCTTTGATTTTAGCACTAGTGTTTAACTCTTTTAAAAACTTAGCATGAGGGGTTACTAAACAATGATTTTCGAAAGTAGGTGACAAGAGATTAATTTCTTCAAAATTAGTCTCTTCTTGAATTTAACATTATCGGACTCACCTTTTTCGTTGTTTAACTCATGTGTCGGTTTTTCACTTTCTTGTTCTTCCATTCTTACACTTTCAACTACCTCTACGTTATTATCAATTTTTAATTCTTCTCTTGCGCGGGATTCCTCTTCCCTTGCGCGAGATTCTTTTATATAACGTTCGATAGTTTTAAGTTTTTCCAATATCCTATTAGTTACTTCGGTGAGAGAAAAAGAATCTGGATCCTCAAAGCTTGAATCCGGTTGTTCGATCCTTGGTTCCTCATAATACTCATATGAAGTAGATGGTTCACACCATTGTTCTTCATTGTAAGTATATGATGGATAAGGGTCGAAACTTTGTTCTTCATAGTACTCATATGAGGTGGGTTGTTCACGCCATGGTTCCTCATAATAAGAGTATGAAGGTGGTGGCTCATACCTTGAATCTTCAAAGTATGAGTATGAAGGCTCATACCTTGGTTCATCAAAATATGAGTATGAGGGAGGAGGTTCATACCTTTGGTCTTCATAGGATGTGTATGAAGTTGATGGCTCGTACCTTGGCTCCTCATAATGGTTGTATGAATTGGATGGTTGATATGAGTTATTATATTGAACCGAGCGTGCGTTACGACAATTAGTGCAATAATTACCCCTATAATCATCCTCATCATAAGTGTAGTTGTAACCTCTTGAGTATTGATCCATAAGAATCACTCAACAGACCACAACTGAGTCTCGGGACCAGAAAACAAAAATAAATACGGAAACAGAAGCTGGACACGGCCCCGTGTTGAGTGAACACGGCCCCGTGTTCAGGGACTGTATCTGGGCGTTTTAATTAAAGTTACTGGTCACAGCACGGGGCGTGTTCAGCGAGCACGGCCCCGTGTTCAGACTCTGTATCTGGGCGTTTTAACTAAAAATATGCAGCACGGGGGCGTGTTCAGCGAGCACGGCCCCGTGTTCAGACTACTGTAAATGCAAAACTAAACTAAAATGCAGAAAAATGCGCGCGTTTTAAAAAGGTTTTGAAAAACTGATTAGGCCGTCGATTTTAAGCTTTCTTAAAATCCTTGTGTCCCCGGCAGCGGCGCCAAAAACTTGATGCGTGTGTAGTGTAATATATTTTTGATGTATATTTTAGCCCCTTTTTACACTATTAGCCTAGTTTTAAATTTATAAAACACGATATTTACTAACACTAAACACACATAAGGGCAAGTGCACCCATCGTGGACGTAGTATAGTGTTGGTAAGATACCGAGGTCGTCCAAGGACACAAGAGCTTTTAATACCGGTTTATCCTCAACGTCTAATCAAATCAAAAAGTGAGAAAAATGTTTTAAACTAAGAAAAATAAAAACTAACTAAATGCTGAAAAATAAAATAAAATAAAAACAGATAGACAAGATGAATCACTTGGATCCGACACGTGTATTAGTATAACCTTTGATTATTTTCGCACTTTTGCACTTGTTTAAGAGATTATCTTAGTTATTGTAGTAGGCCCCTCTTTTGAAGGCGACGTTACCCTCAACCCAGTAGTTTGAGTCAGCAAGGATACAATCCTAAAGGGTCGGATTATTGAAAGATAATTAATTAAGTTATTAATGCAAATTGTGGTAGGCCCCGCTTTTGGCGGTGACGTTACCCTCGGCTAAGTAGTCTGAGTCAGCAGGGATACAGTCCTAAATAGCCGGGTTATAGTATTAATAGTAGTTAACTTATGAGGGGGTCAAAGAGTTTAGATCCCCGCCATCCAATACCTATGGGCATTGAAGGAGATCCTACTAAATTTGACCCAGGTCCCAAGCAGGACCTCTAAACGCTGAACAAGGGCAAGACCCTTACCAAACCGTTCCCTTAACCCCCGACCAGGTAGCCAACATATCTCCATATAGACCGTGGAGATATGAATGGTGAAAATCTTTTATTTTATATAGACAGTAAAATAATGCCAAGACACCACGGACAAACCATAAGGAAAGATCACCTTCAACATAAGTAACTAGTTATTAAAGTCATTAATACAAAACCAAATAAAAAGTGCAAAAGATTAAAAATAAAAAGTATTATACTAAACACTTGTCTTCACCAAGTGATGTAAGAGACTTAGGCAAACATGGCCTTGATTGTCAAGAACTCTTAAGATCAATCTTGGATCCCGAGACGACTCACACACTCTACGATGGACAATGGATGATGGTGGTGGATGATGGTGTTATGGTGGTGGTGGGTGGTGGATGAAGTGTGAGAGAGGTGGTGTGCCAAGGGATGAGAGAAAATGAAGCCAAGCTCCTCTATTTATAGGCTGAACAGAAGGCTGGACACGGCCCCGTGTCCGCTGGACACGGCCCCGTGCCCGTCTGACATTCTCTCTCCTCATTAATTGTAATTGCGAATTACAATTAATGCGCCTGCTGTACTTTCACCACGCCCCCGTGCCCGCTGGACACGGCCCCGTGGTGGGCAATGGAAGCTTCTACTGGTTTGTCTTTTCTGCTGCTTCCTGGGCACGCCCCCGTGTTCGCTGGACACGGGGCGTGTTCAGACTCTGTTTGTTCTCCTTTGCTTTGGGAGGTGCCGTTGAGGGTCCGGGCAGTCTACTTTTGTTCCTTTTCTTGTATTTATGGTAGAATTAGTTGTCTTTTTGCTTCTTTTGTGATTTTGAGCTCATTTCATCCTGAAAATACAAAAGGAAGACAAAAACACTCTTTTTCCAACATTAGTACTTAAAAAGGGTTAGTTTTATGCCTTAATTGATGTGATTTATATGTTGCATTTTACACACATCAATGTCCTTTGGAGGGCATTTAGACCATACGGGTTTGTATCGGACGTTTATGTGGCTCGGAAAAGAGACTCGAGGGGTAGATGCTTTGGGTTTGTCCGATACGTTGGGGTGGAGAATGTGAAAGGGACATTGATATCGATGAACTCTGTGATTATGTTCAATATGAAAGTTTCGGTTTCGTTGGCAAAATACGACAAAGATCATAAGAAGATTAATTATTCATCGGATATGTTGGGTCGGAATGTCTGGAGACCGAAGAACGGACACCAAAATAATAGTAATCAAGATGCTGAAAACTGTAATGGTGGTATTCATCCTTTGAAGAACCAGGTGCCTAACCAAGGACCGTCTGCTAGTTCGAATACTCAGGACGGGATGTCGTTTGCTGATGTTCTGAAAGGTACTGATAGAGGAGTTAATAATGGGGCAAAGGTAATCACAGTGGGGGGTAAGGGGTCTTTGTATCCCCTCCATTGTGTTGGCAGATCGGTACTGGGAATTGCAAAGGAGGTTATGTCAGTTAATAAGATGAGGCAAAGGATCGAAGATGAAGGTATGAATGAGGTTGGGTTGTCCTTCATAGGTGGAGTGTCATATCTTCTAACATTTAGAGATAAGGAGTTTGCTAAACTTTGTATGGAACTACATGAAGGTTTCTTTAATTCTGTGTTTTCTAAATTTGTACTATGGAATGGAGAAGACATCCCATACAGTAGGCTGGTTAACCTCAGCATTACTGGTGTTCCGTTCATGATTCAGGATAATACTATCTTCGATAATATTGGTGGTATGTTTGGAGAAGTGGTACAAAAGTCGACGTTCTCATGGCAGGAGGGTGACGTTTCGGGGGGCTCGGTGATGGTGGTAACCTCCCATGCTCCGAAGATTGAGGAAGCCGTGGTAACAAAATGGAATGAGAGAACATTTGTTAGCTGGGTGTCGGAATCATTACAGAAACGATCGCCGGAAGTTGATGTTTTATCGTTGTTGGGTTCTCAGGACTCAGAGTCAGATATGGAGTCGGAATCAGATGACGAGTCAATAGACATGGAGGATCTAGAGGAAGGTGAGATTGGACAGAATGATGATACCCACGATAGACGGCAGGACGATGCCTCGGATACCGGTCGGACGGTAGACGTACCAGTAGCTCAACGGGTTGATCAGCCGGTGGATCAGCCAGTGGAATTCGATAAGTCGGTGGGTCATCATGAATCATTAGGAGCCCAAGCGACTTCATCAGAGGATGTGGGTGGGAATTTGAAAAATTTGCATGGGAAGTCGCATACTGTCAATATAGAAATGGGGAATAATTATGTGCATGGGGAAGATGTTTTGTCGGCTAGCGATAATTGTAATAATGTGGGGGACCCAAGGAACATAATCAGTTTTTATCAAAAAGGTGGGGATAAATGTTGTGGTCCAAACGAGACTGGGCCCGGTGTAGAGGCCTCAAAGCCCAATTCTGTATTTGGTGAAGATGGCCCAACTCCTTCTGTTAACTTGGGTAAAAGAAATCGTGATGAACGCAGCCCTCCTTCTATTGGGTCTATGCAAGGCCCTTCTCAAAAGTTTTTTGGTCAACCCAATAGGTCTGACCCGGTATCCTTAGACCTTAACACTCCGGTGGGAGAAGATTCAGGAAACGAAGTGTGTGGACGTGAGAAACTTGGAGTGGGTGATACCGACTCTGTCAATCAGGAGGGATCCGGGTCAGATGCAGGTGAGGATCAGGATCGAAGGAATCTTGGAGTCCGATCTGATGATGAAAGTTTAAGGAATGAAGTAGAGACTACTGTACAGGTTGGAGCAATGATTGGTGTCGATCTAACTGGATTTTTGAGGGATACTGAGGAGTTAATAGTTAAAGAAGGTGATGAAAACTGTTTTCGATGAATTGTTTATCAATCAATTTAAGGGGGGTGCGCAGTAGTCGTAAGTCAGATTGGATCAGAGGGCTTAAAACTAGTTATGGTATACACTTTCTCGCCATCCAGGAAACGAAATTACAAGCGTCAGAGACGTTTAGGTTCAACCAGTTTTGGGGTCGAGCTGAATTCAAGGTTGCTGTAGTGGACTCTCAGAGCAGATCCGGTGGTCTTGCATGTCTATGGTCCCCAGCGGTGTTCAGGTGTGTAGACACTTACTATAATAGACACTTTATCATCGTGTCGGGTTTTTTGGTTCAGTCGGGGTGCAAAATTAATCTTTTTAACGTTTATGCTCCTAATGATGCTATTAGTAGACGTGGTGTCTGGATGGAAATTATGGGGTTCAGAAACTCTTTACAAGGGTTATGGGTCATGATGGGGGATTTTAATGATGTACGGGATGAAAGTGAGCGTATGAACTCAGAGTTTGTTGAAGCTAATGCGAGGGCCTTCAATGATTTTATTATTGCAGCCGGGCTAGTGGAGTATAATATGGGTGGTGGAAATTTCACATATATTTCGGATAATGGTAAAAAGCTGAGTAAGTTGGATCGCTTCCTTGTGTGTTTGGGGTTTAGGGAGAATTGGCCAAATGCGAGTGTGGTTGCCTTGGCTAGGGAGGTCTCGGATCATCGGCCTATTGTTCTCTCCACCGTTCAATCAGATTTTGGTCATATCCCTTTCAGATTCTTTAACTCATGGTTTGAATTTCCTGGATTCCTCGAATTTGTTCTCCAGAAATGTGGTGCTTTTCAATTCGCGGGGCCGGGGGATCTTGCACTTGCGATTAAATTCAGGTGGCTTAAAGACAAAATTAAATCATGGCTGAAATTGGAAAAAGAAAGAAGAGATGGGATATATGGTGGGAAAAAGAGAAGACTGGAATTCATAGAAAATATGGCGGAAGAAAGAATTCTTGAGAAAGATGAACTGGCTGAACGGGCTGAATGTCGTAACTATGTGGCTGAATTTGAAAGAATCAAACAGTTAGATTTGCGCCAGAAATCGAGGTCCAAGTGGGCTATTGATGGTGATGAAAACACTGCATTCTTTCATCATATTGTGAATTCTAATATCAGCTCGAATAGATTGAATGGTTTATTGATAGATGGTGTATGGAATACGAATCCTCTAGCCATCAAAGAAGCATTGTATGAATTTTTCCATCATCAGTTTTCGGAACCTATGCCTATTAGACCGGAGCTGCTTTGTTCTAATATCGCTACTATTTCGGATCATGAGGCAACTTTGCTTGAGAATCCTTTTTCGGTGGAGGAAATTAAAGAAGCTGTTTGGGAATGTGAAGGTGAACATGCTCCTGGGCCGGATGGGTTCAATTTTAAGTTTATTAAAAGGTGTTGGGTTGGCCTCCGGGATGATATGGTCAGGTTGTTTAACAAATTCTATGAGGAGGGATCAATTAATAAGAGTTGCACTTCTTCTTTTATAGCCTTGATCCCTAAGGTAAAGGACCTAGTTAGCCCAACAGACTTCAGGCCGATTAGTTTAATTGGCGTAATTAATAAAGTAATCTCAAAAGTACTCGTTAATCGTCTAAAAAGCATGATGGGGAAGTTAATTTCTGAGCAACAATCGGCATTTCTAGCTGGTAGAAATATCATGGATGGTCCTCTTATTCTTAACGAAGTTTTCGGTTGGTTAAAAAAGCTTAAGCGATGTGGAATGTTCTTCAAAGTTGATATTAATAAAGCGTACGATTCGGTGAACTGGTCCTTTCTAAACTCGATTATGGCCCAGATGAATTTCCCTAGCAGATGGAGATCTTGGGTGATGGCGACTCTTTACTCAGCTAGAGCTTCGGTTTTAGTTAATGGATCCCCAACAAGAGAGTTTGATTGCTCCCGCGGTCTTAGGCAAGGCGACCCGCTCTCCCCGTTTTTATTTGTTATCGTGATGGAAGCCCTAACATGTGTTATGAATAAGGCAACCTCTATTGGTTTATTCAAATGGTATCAATGTCTCCGCTGATGGTCCACTCCTGTCTCACCTCTCTTACGCGGACGATGTGATGTTTATTGGTGAATGGTCTACTTCTAATATTAATAACCTGAGACGGATACTTAGATGCTTTTATCTAGCTTCCGGTCTTAAGGTTAACTTAGCCAAGTGTAGCATTTATGGGATTGGAGTTGGTGACCAAGAAGTTCAACAAATGGCGAGTTATTTGCGGTGCAAGAAAGGTACGTTTCCTTTTATTCATCTTGGTCTTCCAATTGGGGCTAACATGAATTTGGCTCGAAATTGGAAATCAGTGGTAGATGTGTTTAGAAATAGGCTTTCGATTTGGAAAGCTAAAGTTCTTTCATATGGTGGAAGGATAACTTTGATAAAGGCGGTCTTAAATTCATTGCCAACCTACTTTTTATCCTTATTTAAAGCCCCGGCTAAAGTGCTAAGTGCTCTCGATAGGATTAGAAGGGTGTTCTTTTGGGGTGGCTCGGAAGATAAAGCAAAAATGAATTGGGTAGCATGGGAAAAAACGATTGCTCCGGTTGAGTTTGGTGGGTTGGGGTTCGGTTCCATTAGAGATACTAATTTAGCAATGTTGGCTAAGTGGTGGTGGAGATTTAAAACTGAAAAAAATAGTTTATGGAGAAGAGTAATCTGGGCTATTCATCATAAGAGCAGAGTTTGGAATGATTTCCCGGTTAAAGTATCTATTGCAGGTCCGTGGAAGGCCATCATGAGTATTAAACCGATTCTTCTTGGTGCTGGTTTGGATTTAAGTGGATCCATTTATGCAGTTCCTGGTAATGGTGAAAATGTACAGTTCTGGTTAGATGCCTGGGCTGATTCGCAGCCTTTTTATATTAGGTTCCCTAATTTATTTAAAGTTGAAACAAACAAGATGTGCATGTTGGTGGATCGGATGACTATTGGGGAGGTTGGGCCTGTTTTTTCGTGGGCCTGGGCCCAGCCAGAATTAGATGGTATTTGTCAAAATCAATTACTACAACTAGTGTCTTTGGTGAATGGGCTAAATATGGGTTTGGGTAGGGATCTGTGGAAATGGCAGAATGCTCCAGATGGAGGCTTTTGTGTAGCTGGGATTAAGAAAATATTGGGTTCGGCTAACCGTGTAGTTCCAGCAAAGGTATTTAAGTGGAATAACTAGGTCCCAAAAAAGGTATCTATTGTGGCTTGGAGGGCAGCGATGGAAAGGCTACCGACAAAGTGTGCATTGGCGATACGGAACATCTCGGTACAAAATAATTTGTGTGCTCTTTGTGGTGATTATGCTGAAACGTCCGAACACTTATTTGTTGCATGCCAGTTCGCTCAAATAGTATGGCAAAACATTGCGGATTGGTGCAACATACCGCCTATATATGCTTTCGAATTAAATGATGTACTATCCATACATGAAACATGCTCCGGTAATTCAACAAAGAAGAAGGGGATTCATGCGGTGGTGCTGGTAACTATTTGGAGCATCTGGAAGCTAAGAAACGACTCCGTTTTCAACAACTCGGTTCCGCACACAACGAAGATCCTAGATGAAATCAAAGCTATGTCGTTCCTTTGGGTTAAAAATAGGGCTAAAATGGTGTCATTGACATGGAGGGGTTGGAGTCGGTTTGCTTTTTAGTGTCTAGATTTATGTAATATTACGTGGTTCGTGGTGTTGGTTCCTTGTAATTTGTATATTTGGCGGGTAGCATCTTGCTACATTTTAATAAAAATAATTTCTGTCGGCCGTTAAAAAAAAAAAAGAGTAAACACTAGTATTGTGTTTCTCACAATATTTCTTGCAAAGTTCTTAAAGCATTTTTGTGTTTACCAATCTTGAATTCCTTCAATATTAGTTGGATTGCTACTACTTATCGATAAAGGCTACCTTCAAAAGTTGTTGGATTGCTACTACTTATCGATAAAGGTTAAGGGCGACAATTCTTGACACGACCCGAACATAATATAAAAATAATTAGATCTTTGTGGTAATGTGTAACTCGTTTAAGAAGGAGCCGTTTTGGGTTGACCCATCAACCGGTTTAGGTTTCAAAATTTAATTTGCTTTTTAAATTTTGTTATTTCCATTAATGACTCTTTAGTATTTTTCGGTTTACCTCAAAATGAATTGATTTAATGATTTATTATATTTTTTTTTTTTTACTTTTTAGACTCTTTATTTACGGTCATAAATGAACCGATTTGTTATTAAAATCGGTTCTTTAATCCTAAAATGAATTATTGAAAAAAAAACTTAGGGCATGTTTGGCTAAGCTTTTCCACATCAACTTAGACCATGGGGTATGGTGGGGCTTGGGTTGGGCTTGGGTTGGAGCATTTGTTGACACGTGGAATGGGAGCCCCCCCCCCCCCCCCACTCAAACCCATGCCCATGGGGTATGGTGGAGCTTGGGTTGGAGGGCATGAGTTTCGTTTGGTCATTGAGAGCATGTCATGTCACTTACTAGCTGATGTGTGTAAAATGCAACATATAAAATACATCAAATACGGCATAAAACTAACCCTTTTTAAGTACTAATGTTGGAAAAAGAGTGCTTTTGTCTTCCTTTTGTATTTTCAGGATTAAATGAGCTCAAATTCACAAAAGAAGCAAAAAGACAGCTAAATCTAACATAAATACAAGAAAAGGAACACAAGTGGATTGCCCGACCCCTCAACGGCATCCTCCCAAGCAAAATAGAGAAGACAGAAGACTGAACACGCCCCCTGCTCAGCCAGCACGGGGCCGTGCCCAAGAAGCAGCAGAAAAGACAAACTTATAGAAGCTTCTATTGCCCACCACGGGGCCGTGTCCAGCGGACACGGGGGCGTGGCGAAAGTACAGCAGGCACATTAATTGTAATTGCGAATTACAATTAATGAAGAGAGAGAGTGTCAGACAAGCACGGGGGCGTGTCCAGCGGACACGGGGCCGTGCCCAGCCTTCTGTTCAGCCTATAAATAGGAGTGCTTGGTTGCATTGCAACTCATCCCTTGGCACACCACCTCTCTCACACTTCATCCACCACCCACCACCACCATAACACCATCATCCATTGTCCATCATAGAGTGTGTGAGTCGTCTCGGGATCCAAGATTGATCGTAAGAGTTCTTGACAATCAAGGCCATGTTTGCCTAAGTCTCTTACATCACTTGGTGAAGACAAGTGTTTAGTATAATACTTTTTATTTTTAATCTTTTGCACTTTTTATTTGGTTTTGTATTAATGACTTTAATAACTAGTTGCTTATGTTGAAGGTGATCTTTCCTTATCGTTTGTCCGTAGTGTCTTGGCATTATTTTACTGTCTATATAAAATAAAAGATTTTCACCATTCATATCTCCACGGTCTATATGGAGGTATGTTGGCTACCTGGTCGGGGGTTAAGGGAACGGTTTGGTAAGGGTGTTGCCCTTGTTCAGCGTTTAGAGGTCCTGCAAGGGACCTGGGTCAAATTTAGTAGGATCTCCTTCAATGCCCATAGGTATTGGATGGCGGGGATCCAAACTCTTTGACCCCCTCATAAGTTAACTACTATTAATACTATAACCCGGCTATTTAGGACTGTATCCCTGCTGACTCAGACTACTTAGTCGAGGGTAACGTCACCGCCAAAAGCGGGGCCTACCATAATTTGCATTAATAACTTAATTCATTATCTTCCAATCATCCAACCCTTTAGGATTGTATCCTTGCTGACTCAAACTACTGGGTTGAGGGTAACGTCGCCTTCAAAAGAGGGGCCTACTACAATAACTAAGATAATCTCTTAAACAAGTGCAAAAGTGCAAAAATAATCAAAGGTTATACTAATACACGAGTCGGATCCAAGTGATTCATCTTGTCTATCTGTTTTTATTTTTATTTCATTTTTCAGCATTTAGTTAGTTTTTATTTTCTTAGTTTAAAAACCTTTTCTAACTTTTTGATTTGATTAGACGTTGAGGATAAACCGGTACTAAAAGCTCTTGTGTCCTTGGACGACCTCGGTATCTTACCAACACTATACTACGTCCACGATGGGTGCACTTGCCCATATGTGTGTTTAGTGTTAGTAAATATCGTGTTTTATAAATTTAAAACTTGGCTAAAAGTGTAAAAAGGGCTTAAAATATACATCAAAAATATATTACACTACACACGCATCACTAGCCCGCCCCACGTCTGGCTTCAAACCCACGCCAATGGGGCCACACCCCAAACCCACGCCCCAACCCAAGCCCCCGAGGTGGTGGCTTGGGCGTTTTCAGCCAACCCAAGCCCTATACCCCATAGCCTTATAACTTATTGACTTTTACAAAAAGCTAATAAGGAGATTTAGTGTTTGGCAAACCCAAAAGAACTTTTCAGAATGACTTTTTGTATAGGAGAAAAAGTTATTTTTGAGAAGTTAGGATGTTGTGACTTTTTAAGGAGCTTATAACTTTTTAAACACTTTTAGGCATTTTACATCAATAAGCTAAGCTAAACACTTTTTAAAAAATAACTTGTTGACTTATTGGTTTTTCCCACCCATAAGCTAATCCGAACACTTTTTTTAAAAACTCATTCTCAAAAAGTTATAAGTCAATAAGTCTTTTTTCACAAAAAGTCATTTTTAACTTAAATAAGCTTAGTCAAACACGCCCTTAATTTGCACACCATGAGAATTGAACTCCTAGCAGCGACAACTGGAGAGTGGGGTGATTCATGTGTTCTCAATCAAGAGCCTAAGAACCAATACAAGTTGTTAGGATCGAACATGAGTAACACGCAAACAAACACAAATAGAAAACAAGAAGTCTGATACGGGGGATTTATGTGGTTCAGTCGCGGTGTGCAACCTACGTCCACGAGGGTAACTAAGAGCATGTAATTGAACTGTAATTGTGTATAAATGAATTTGTAAGTGAAAGTGTATTTTGTATAATTTTACGTGAATCATCCCAAAAATGTAAGGAGAAAAGGATAAGTAATACTCACGGTTTGCCTAGATAATCCCAAACATGAACCGTACAAGAACAGGTTTTGATAACAGGACTCAGGCGATTCTATCAATGTATTTTAATTAAATTTACAGGATCAAAATTAGGGTTATCCGCAAAACATATTTGCGAAGAACCCTAGATTATCATTCATGTTGAAAACAATGCTTTTTGATAAAATAGGGTCAGGGCTTTTCATCAACATATAACTACGAAGGTATTAGTGGTTTCAATTACCTCGGTTGATGATGAATCAATGGATTTCGATCGAAAGGTTCTCCGACTTTGACTTGGTTGGTCCCTGGCGATTACGGTTGCAATTCCGGGGAGATTAGGTTGGGTAAAAGAGTCAGAGGGGGTCTGATTAGTGTTTATGTGTCTTTATTACCATTTTGAATGATTCGAGTTATGCCAATTTGTTTATATCCGATATCATCGTGATTATGGGTAATGATTTGCTCAAATGGGTTTCGATAGGCCGTATTATTGGGTGTAATTGCAGGTATGCAACCGTAACAGATCGAAGTCCATGATGTCGTGCTTAATTTTAAGAAACTGGCGCGATTTACGCGGGCTAGTGATTTTGAATTGAATTGGGGGTTTCAGTGAGGAGTTTGATTCCAAAAGTCATCAGAATAAGAGTTTGGCTATTTGACAGAACATGTCCTTGAGGTTTTTTTAACAAAACTATCTGGAATGGTTAACCAAGTTGAATGAAGTTAACGAGATTTGGGATTTCTGGGTTTTTTATTGATAATAAAGTTAACTTGGGTTAGAATAAATAGAATTAATTAAAACTAAATTAATTATATTATGGAAAAATTATTGAAAAGTAATTGATGAAGAAAGTTTTCTTTGAAAGCATTTGGGAATTTGTGTGAGATTGATGTGTATATATGTGTTTTAAATAGACTTTATGTCGGATGAGTTGGGTTTTTGACATGATTGTGAAATCATATTACAATAACCCAATTCAATTTTGGCATACTCATACTAAATTTCCATACATACTTCACTCGGAAATCTAATTCACCAACACGCTATTCCCAAATGGATAGTGATAAACTATTAAATGAAAAAAAACTTTGTTTGTAGACTTGTAAAAGATAAATATACGTAGTTTTAACTCGTTTCTTTGATAAAAAGAAAATTCTCATTTATTAATATGATACAAGATAAACTAGTTATTCAACCCGTCGCATTGTAAACCACAAGTAAGCACTTCTAACTTCTTCACAAAAGGGCTAGGATGGGGGCACTTTGTTATGCAAAAAGATAATAATTTTATACGAACAAAAACATACTAATTTATATATGTCACACAACGAAGCTGCTTTTCCGGGTCAGTTTCTTCTTTAGTTACACACAAGGTACTTTCAGCTGACGCTTCCCAATGTTATTGTTTGTACGGGAACTTTACTCATGTCTATTATACAAAGTAGAGTTGAGCAAAAAAAAATGTTAATTAATCAGAACCGGTTATTAACAGGATATAACATTAATAGGTTAGTGGTTAATTTTAATCTTTGATCAGTAACCTGTTATAAATATTTACTGCAGGAACCGGTTATTAACTGTTAGACTGGTTAACCGAAAAATTACAAAAAAAGGCAAAAAAAAAAAAAAAAAACTGGTTAATTAATCGAAAATAACCCTAAATTAACCGAACCGTTTAAAGTCAAAAAGTTAAATTAAAATACAAAGTAATAATAAACAAAAATAAAATTGTATTACATCTTGACCTGGGCTTACCTGTGATAAAGCGACTAATAGTTGGATGTCTGATATTGACTTCTTATCAAACTCTCAAATAAGGTAATGTAGCTAGGTGAAGTTAGGAATTAGAATAGTTGATGTTGCACGAGCCTTCGCAACTAAGTAATTATGAATTTCATTGGCTATTTAACTTTAAAATCAACCTCTTGCATAAAATATCCACTCAAGAATGACTTGGGTAGATATTAGTAATGATTTATTCAAGATTAAAAGAAAAATAATAGGATTTTTTCTTTGTTCAAAAGAGAAACACCATCCATTTTCAGATTGATTGTTTTGTTAGATTAATCTTATCACTAATTTGGTTGTTCTTAGCAAATCTGGTCCGTGAAGTATGAAGAAAAAACACATGTATAAGGTAGTTAAGTGTCACGGCCCCCGACCCGGTTTGACCCGTTTCAGGAGCCGCAGGACAGAAAATCCCGTGGTATTTATATTTACAGCGGAAGTCTTAACAGGATCGTTTTAAACTTGAAAATTTTGCCCGAGTATTATTTATTTACATTTCAGGATAAATCCCGTAAACCTCATAATTTCATTATTTTACAAACATGTTTATTTATTTATTTATTTGAGCCACTATTTCAAGCTTGATGGTGCTCCGTAGCACGTGTACTGAAATCACAGTAGGTCACCTGAAACATGTTGTAAAAAGGTTTTGTCAGCGGGAAAATACTGAGTGAATCATTCATTTTGATAAAATGACACATAGTTATAAATTACAGCATAAGAGCGATTACTATGGCAGTATCTTAATTAATATCTGGTCTTGCCACCCGTGTGACGATGGTCATACCACTATTGGGTCCAGTCACCCAATTAGTGACGTTTTGTCACTGTTAGGTCTTGTAGCCTAACCCTGTTAGGGCTTATTGCCTAACTGTGAGAAATAGTAATGTGCACAATACCCCACTAACCAGCGGTCAAGATAACCACGACTTAATCCCTGTAATTATAACGTTTGGAAAATACTTTGAAGTATTGTAAAATAGTTTGAGAAAAAGAGAATGACTCACATTGCAGATTTAACGGGCAAGGTATAAGCCTACTGATTTGCCTGTGATTAACCTAATTTAAATAATAATACACACACACAAACGGGTTAGTAACTAATTCAGCAGTTACGTCAATTCACGAGATCAAACCCTCACATCGATTAACAAGTGCGATACTTAATAATTCAATCGGATTCACAACGAATAACAGAGCATAGTCCGAATTCGAACAGTACTCAAATATTCAAGTCGAAATCACGACGAACAATCAAAGTATTAGCTCAATTTGAGCAGCACTCGGACAATCGTTGGATAGTTATAATCGATCGGACGTTGAATCGTAATAGCGATCGAGTTATTACCCTGATTGCGGCAACACCTCGTGATCGTGTGTGTTTAATTGTATTGTGTCTAGGTTAATTCGACGTACAGACAGTATTTGAGCGTCGTTTCAATTGTTCTGTGCAAGACCCAAGGTCGGCTATTTATAGCCAAAATTTGGCCTTGCTTACGGACCGTATGACTTCTTCCCTTACGGTCCGTAAGGGACACCTAAATGTCCTAGACTTGCCATGCACGGGACTAGGCTTGCTGATTCAGAATTTTGGCCAATCAGCCTTCAACAACGTTTTATTTAGATAAACATCCAACTAGGGTTTGCCCCCCTTGAGTTTTAGGGGCCCTGATCCTGATTCCGATTGTTCTGAAAATTCTAGGGCTAATGCAGAATTACTTGGGTGTCTCAATTAGGGTTTTCTTATTGACTAATTATCATCCTAATTATTGATTTTAGTGACAGTTGTTACATCCTCCCTACCTTAAGAAAAATCTCGTCCTCGAGATTTACTGGAATAAATGAGGGTATTTTCACCTTATTTCTGATTTTACGTGTATTCTGGTCCTCTTTTGGCTGTGAACAACACTAGTTGTTTTGTGCTTTGAAAAACTTGATCTGCTTATCTTATTTGTAATAGATTCCCTATCATTTAAAATTTTCCATTTACCTCTTTACCTTGAAGAGGTACTACCAGGGATTTATCTGATAGATATTTCTTAAGGTTGGATACATGAAACACATCATGTACCTCTGCTAATTCTTCTGGTAGTTATAAATGATAGGCCACTGGTTCTATTTGTTGGATTATTTGAATGGTCTTACGTACCTTAGACTTAGCTTTCTTTTCTTACCAAATCTAATAACTCTTTTCCAAGGAGATACTTTCAATAGTATTTTGTCTCCAACTCGAACTTCAACGACTTTTGTTTATTTATTTGTATCACTTTTCTAACTGTCTTCAACCTTCGTGATACTAAATATGACAGTCGTAGTCACTTAGGATTTCCTTTTCCTTCATAAACGATACTGAAGTATTCCCACAGGGAGGAACTTGGTCGTATAAATCCTTTACTTAATAATTTATCTAATTGTTTCTTTAATTCTTAACATTTTAGTGAGTGCTAACTGATAGGGTGCCTTAGCTATTGGTATAGTTCCTGAATTTAGATAAATTCTAAGTTCTACTCTGCTATTAGGTGGTAATCCTGGTAGGTTTTGGGGAAAATGTTAGGATATTCCGATATAATCGGAATGTCTTCTATTTTCTTATCTTTTGGCATCAGCAACTATTGATACCATATATACGTTATACTATTCCTGGTTTCTGTGAAGAACTGGCCAGCTTCATTACTGATGTTAATTTCAGTAACTTTTGTGGTTTATCTCTGGTTATTATTACTAATTTTCTTGTGGGTGTATGGATTTCTACGGAACTTAGATCAAAGAGAACTCAAGCATAGTTGGCTATTAACCAATCTATTCCTAATATAACATCGAATCCGGCTAAATTAATTAGTAACAAGTTTTGCAGAAATTTATATCCTAATTCTATCTTTGCTTCTTGCAAAATCTTATTTAGTCTTAACGAAATTCCTATCTGTCGTTTCAATTGTAAAAGTCTGCCTACGGTTGATTAAGGGAAATTTAAGGGCTTGGCAGAATGAAGTATTTATAAAACTTTGGTTTGCACCAGAGTCAAATAATACTTGCATAAACGTTTGTGAACTAAAACGTACCAACTATGATGTCAGGAATTAGTTCAGCTTCCTGAGTAGTTAATTGAAAAGTTCTTGCGTTTGTAGTCCATTCTGCAGGTTTCGTCTTTTCGTTTGCTGGATTGCCTAATTTCGGGCAGCTTGCTCTGAAGTGTCCGGGTTCTCCACAGTTGTAGCAATTTATTGCCTTCTTTTTCCTGCAATCCTCTTCTTGATGTCCTGGAATTTTGCAGTAATTGCAGCATCCTCTGCAGTTTCCAAAATGCTTCCCTTTGCAGGTATTGCAAAATGGAATAGTGGAAAATCGCCCATTTTCTCTTTTCTTGAAATTATTACTAGTACCCATATGAAATTCTTGGGAAATTTTCTGGGCCAAATCTTTTCTCCTATTTTCTTCCCGAGTGCGTACCAGTCCGTCAGTTAGAGTGTTAGCTAATTCTACCGCATCGTCAATCGTGCGGGGTCTCGCAGCTTTGACAATGTCATGAATCTCACTAATCAAACCCCAGATATAGCGAGAGATAAGTACCGGTTCTGGCGAAGCCAGAGTAGGTACAATTCTGGCATACTCAAAGAATTTTGAAGTATACCCTCGACAATCTACATTCACCATTCGGTGACTTAAAAACTTATTCTCCATCTGCTCTTGTTCATATTTGGGACAGAATTTTCTTTCTATTATTTGCTTAAATTCTTCCCAACTCATGGCATAGGCCACGTCACTTCCTTTAGCTTGTAACACTGTATTCCACCATTCTAACGCTTCTTCCTTGAAAAGGTGCGAAGCGTACATAACCTTATCTTCCTCAACACATTTACTTATTCTGATCACTGCCTCGGTTTTTTTCTAACCAACGCAGTGCCGCAGTTGCCCCTTCATTTCCTGCGAACTCTACAGGTTTACAGGCGAGGAACTCCTTGTAAGTGCAACCAGGCGTTGCAGCTTTCTTTTTCTTAGAGAGCGGAGCTTGTCCTAGTTCCTTATCATGATTAACATGATCATTTCCTCCGTTTTGTAACACCCTAACACGCTTTAACTGAAAAGACGCAGCGGAATTACTTACTATAAAATTTCTCTCATTAAAAACGTTTTATACTACTTGAAACTTCAATATAAAATAACCTTTTTACAATATACGAAATCTTCGTACTCATTTACAAAATGAAAGTCTAACTTATGTCTATCATTTTACATACTCCAGGATCCCCGTACAATCTATCTTGCAACTCGGACCTTGATCGCTACACTTCATGATGATAATTTGTCATTCGTACAACCTGCACCCACCACATACAATTCACAGCATTAGTATACATCACATACAAACAAGATTTTTAATCGTGTAGTCTTGCTACGTTCTATCCACATATACTTTTCGTCCCGTTTTCTTTCTAGATCTAGTCATTCCATCCGGGCGTCTATCCTTGACGAACTTCAATATAGTACCTGCACCATATTTCATTCTCGAGGCACACTGTTAATAACATCAATACTTAAATGTATTGAAACTATGCATACATTACATACCTGCCTGTGTACATACATCCCTTCGCACATGCATACCTACATACGTACATAACTACATACAACCATAAATACATGCATACTTAACTACATACAAACATACATTCATAATACGGATCATAATTACACAGGTGCATACCTTTGCTCACACGTACATGTACTTACATGATTACCTAATACATTCATACATACATACTACCTCATAATCATGATTACTTATTAGCTTAAGCGTAGTGTGAAGAAATTAAATCTATACATACTGACCCACATACTTAATTCGTTTCCCGCACACACGTTTACCCTTTTTCCATTCTTACTTATGCTTCCTAAACGCTCTTTAGGTGACTTTCGGGTACATTTCGGATCTTAAAAATGAGTTCCATACTTAACCGTAGCTTAACAAGCCATTTGGTAGGGTTGAGGTGCATTATAAAAGCTTATCGGGGCTTGGGATGAATTCACGAGGCCCGAAATTAAGGGAAAAACAAAGAAAAGCATAACTTACAATTTGCACCTGACCTCCACCGTAAGCTACGGTGGCTACCGTAGCTTACGGTGGCCCCAAAACCTTACGGTGACATTACACTGTCTTACGGCAGAAGGAAGGGCCCAGCATCCACCGTAGCTTACGGTGGGCACCGTAAGCTACGGCGATGCCCAGATCAGCCCCCTATTTTAATACGAAAATTTGCATAACTTTCTCGTCTTGCATCCGTTTCACTTGAAACTTGTTTCTAAATGTTCATAAAACATTTCCCTACCTTATTAACTAAAAATTTATCCCTTGAGGTCCTTAAACTTCATAAATTACATCATCGGTACACGATTCATGCATATATGTTTGACGCGCTTGATCTATATCATGCACTTCCCAACTTACCTAACCACATTCGGCTACCTTCCATTAGACTAACCCTATCACTACCTTTACTTCATACTTTCTTACATAACTTCTAGATAATTTACCAAATAACAAAACATATTAAGTCAAAAGGGTAAGTTTGGGATTCACTTACCTTGAGCGTCCGTTTTCGCATCCACTTTCTTGTCTCCTCTTGACCCGTTAGTCTTTCTTGCTTGAGTCCATTTCCACATGATCCCTAATGCTTTCGTGTCACCGCAATCACATCCTTGTTAGTATACATGATTTTACATATAAATGATCATGTCGAATGCATAACTCGCAATTAGCTTTCATAGTCAAGTCTAACAAACATAAGGCATACGCCCAAATCATATCTTTTCAAACTCATACAATCCATCATGTTAACGCATAAAACGCATATTAATTTAACACATACCATATGACGTTCCAAGATCTTATAATTGTGTCAAAAATCTAGCTATGTCCTTTATGTGCAGTTGACTTCCAAAAGTCAACGGTTTAATGTATAAACTTCCGACTTAACCTCATATAATCGTCACATCATATTAGGCTATACATACGACACTATATGCATTTCCTACTTATGATGCAAACGTACTTACAACCACATAATCACATAATCATACACGCATACATATTTACTCACACATACATTCGTTTCATTACCACACACGTTCTTGTTAGCATATGAAATTATACAAGAGAACAACCTCATTAATTCACAATTCACATTCGACTTCCATTAATCATATCAATAGCATGTGGTACACTCATGGTGAGATATTCATTTAATCGCATGATCACTTGTTTTACATGTACACACCATACTAGAAACCTCATTAATTCTACAATCGCACCATAATCCATACTTAGTAATGAACTATATCTAAACTCAATTCTCATGTTAATTTACTATCAAACACCCTTTTATCACATTCCATAACTAATTACCACTTTCTTGCATATTATTTCACCTTCTACACTCACCTAGTCATTTCATCGAACACTTGGCATGCGTACAAGTTTCTAAACATGATGTACAAGTAACCTTCATTCTTTCTTCCTAGTTCTTGTTTTCAATCATCCAAACTACCAATAACAATTTAATCTCATACCATATTCAATATAACTAACAATTTGGTCACATGCAACATATCATATCAAGAATCAAACAAAGATTGGACATGGGTGACATACCCATGTCGCCATTTCTACTAACCCAAGTGGGTTTCATCTCCAAATCTCAATTAATATCAAATCTTGCATAATTCACATTCCAATGATAATTCTAACATATGTTCATACTTAATTTCATCCCAATTCATGGATTAAGACCTAACCCATTTCATACAAGATCACAAATCTTAGTTTTTGAGACATACCTTTTGATCCTCTTGTGATGGTGAGCATTAATTCGTGTTTATTCATGATTTTGAGCTTCGATTCAACCTTCAATTTGGAACTTCTTTAAGAACTAGGGTTTGCACCCCTTTGTTCTTCTCCAGAGCATTCCACGCACACACACACGATGTATGTGTGTTGTGTGTTGTGATTTTGTTTAATAAAACATAACTTTCCCCTTTGTTCATATATGGTCCCTCAAGTTTGTTCCCTTGTTTGCTTTGCTAAGCTTTTGACTAGGTATAATAACCTAGTTACTACATTCTATTTTATTAAACATGGGGTCTTGTTAGCAAATTTAGTAATTCGAGTTTTTGGAGCGTTACTTAACTAGGTTAAATAACCTAGTCGTTTATTTCATGCTAAGTCATATAAGAACACATGGCAATTATAAACATTCGGGTTTTGGGATGTTACAAGTCTACCCCCCTTAAAGAAGGTTTCGTCCCCGAAACCTTTCTCACTCAGACTAGACCAATTCTAACCTTACCCCTTTCAGGTTGTTCATTCACAATACTTACTACCACCCAAACGCATTCGGGATCTTGGCAAAGGTGTTATTCATGCATGAACGTAATTTTACACATCGTTCCTATGCCCTCATATTACGCAAATTACTTTCATAATTATACTTATGTTAGACTCTGCTCCAGAGCTCTTATTAGTGTCTTTTACTTTGTCTTTTACTTCATAATACTAGCTCTTAACACATATCATCACTAACGTTTCATTCATCGGATTTATTCTAAATGTATAAAATTACAATCACTAATCGTACAAACCTAAGTCTGCGGCTTGTATCTAACATCCTATATAAGCGTATTACATTCATATATTTGCTAATCGAAATAAATCTATTTATTTCATTCTACTCATACATAATATGGTATCTTTCATTTTGTTCTTTACAAGCCATCCGAAACATTCCATTACTATCGTTACTTCCGATTATCCTTAAGCTCATAGGAGGGGCCGATATATTATCGTACACATGCTATAATCACTCAAAGACTTATTATTACAACCAAAATCACACTTCTTTCATCCGTACTTATCATGCAGACTAAGCATTATTTCCGTGGTTACTATTGTCAATTATGCCATGCGTGTCTTTTCTACAAGGTCTTGTTCAAATGAACATGGCCAACAAGCCGAGCATCAAGGTTAGCATTTCTTAACGATACTCGCCGTCTCGCATATTCTATCATAACTTCCACAGTTATGATCGTTTCAAATTCAGTACCACCAGTTCACATAGAAACATCATTCAATATGTAACTTTCTATTTAACATCCACAAGTTAAACCATCTACTAACCTGGCTAATTTGGCACCGACCAACGTGTAACAACCCGAGTTGACTCGCTCCTTCACGAATCCGTATCTTAACAGGGTTGATCTTGTCCATCTGGTATCATGAGCTTTCATTCATGAGCATTCTTTCACCGTTCTCGGTAGATTCATTGCATCATGATTTCTGCCAATCTCATTATAAAGTTAGGGGTTTACACACTTCATTCGATTTTATTTAAACATGATGTTTATCTCATGACCTCGTTTATACATCAATACTTTATCAATTCCTTCTTAAGACCTTAGTGTGTTAGACCTATTCATAACAAGTCAATACATGGCCATTTCTTGATATATCATTCTTGTTATTTATATATATATATATACGTATCGAGGTACATGTTTTAAATCCGTCCCACGGATTTAAATGTAACATCCATACCCTTCATTCATTCTATGTTTGAATCCATCTAGCGGCTTCAAACATATCATTCGTACCTTTTCTTCCTTATATGTGTTTTAATAAAAACTTAAAGTTTTACCTACCTTCAGCAACAAGATTTTAAAGTTAGTCATCTCAGTTGTCGAATCATAATCACTTCATTTTAGTTCCATCCACATATGAGCTTTCTTCTTTCTTACACATTCGACTACCCAAGTAATTGGGTTCGGCATAAACACTCTCAAAGAGAGTTAAGCATACACATTCGACTACCCAAGTGATTGGGTTTGGCATAAACACTCTCAAAGAGAGTTAAGCATACACATTCGACTCTTTTCGTTCTTATCATTCATTATGTTTCGAACCCGCTACGCGGTTCCTAACCTATGATTTTATACTTTCCTTCCTTTCATGTTTCGAATCCATCTCGTGGGTTCTAACATGTCGTTCATGCTTTCAATTCTTTCGTGTTTCAAATCCGTCTCGCGGATTCCAACATATCATTCGTACTTTCATTCCTGAAAGTCTTACATTCCTTTTTATCCTCATATCCACCTACTACCTAATTCTAACGGACATACCTGTAACAATCATCACAGTCTCATGAACGTCATATGTTTCTCGTGTACTGGCCAGGTACACATTCCACATACTAGTTTCGTGTCTTTGTGTAATTGTCACCTTATGTCCGAAGAATTTAGGTTTCGACACATGTATCATTTTCATAATTTCGTTTCCATTCTGTTATTAGGTTTCATTAAAATTTTCCTTCGCTCAATAAATTTTTAGCATTACATGCACCCGTATGCTAAATTTACGTACCTGGGTCATTATGTCTTATTACATGCCTTGGTGCTGGTCGTAGACCACATCCACGGATCATCCTTTCCAAGTAATTGTGCTTACCCTTCACATAACATAATATTAATTTCCTTCAAATACATAAATTAATACATACTTACATTCGCTTTCAACTTTAGGCTTTGATCGAGTCTTAGACTGCACGGGTTCCTTGTCACAAGAGCACACAGGTTTGAGTTCAAGTATAGACCTCCTTCTACTTGATTTCTCTCAAACCAGGGCTCTGATACCAACTTGTAACACCCTAACACGCTTTAACTGAAAAGACGCAGCGGAATTACTTACTATAAAATTTCTCTCATTAAAAACGTTTTATACTACTTGAAACTTCAATATAAAATAACCTTTTTACAATATACGAAATCTTCGTACTCATTTACAAAATGAAAGTCTAACTTATGTCTATCATTTTACATACTCCAGGATCCCCGTACAATCTATCTTGCAACTCGGACCTTGATCGCTACACTTCATGATGATAATTTGTCATTCGTACAACCTGCACCCACCACATACAATTCACAGCATTAGTATACATCACATACAAACAAGATTTTTAATCGTGTAGTCTTGCTATGTTCTATCCACATATACTTTTCGTCCCGTTTTCTTTCTAGATCTAGTCATTCCATCCGGGCGTCTATCCTTGACGAACTTCAATATAGTACCTGCACCATATTTCATTCTCGAGGCACACTGTTAATAACATCAATACTTAAATGTATTGAAACTATGCATACATTACATACCTGCCTGTGTACATACATCCCTTCGCACATGCATACCTACATACGTACATAACTACATACAACCATAAATACATGCATACTTAACTACATACAAACATACATTCATAATATGGATCATAATTACACAGGTGCATACCTTTGCTCACACGTACATGTACTTACATGATTACCTAATACATTCATACATACATACTACCTCATAATCATGATTACTTATTAGCTTAAGCGTAGTGTGAAGAAATTAAATCTATACATACTGACCCACATACTTAATTCGTTTCCCGCACACACGTTTACCCTTTTTCCATTCTTACTTATGCTTCCTAAACGCTCTTTAGGTGACTTTCGGGTACATTTCGGATCTTAAAAATGAGTTCCATACTTAACCGTAGCTTAACAAGCCATTTGGTAGGGTTGAGGTGCATTATAAAAGCTTATCGGGGCTTGGGATGAATTCACGAGGCCCGAAATTAAGGGAAAAACAAAGAAAAGCATAACTTACAATTTGCACCTGACCTCCACCGTAAGCTACGGTGGCTACCGTAGCTTACGGTGGCCCCAAAACCTTACGGTGACATTACACTGTCTTACGGCAGAAGGAAGGGCCCAGCATCCACCGTAGCTTACGGTGGGCACCGTAAGCTACGGCGATGCCCAGATCAGCCCCCTATTTTAATACGAAAATTTGCATAACTTTCTCGTCTTGCATCCGTTTCACTTGAAACTTGTTTCTAAATGTTCATAAAACATTTCCCTACCTTATTAACTAAAAATTTATCCCTTGAGGTCCTTAAACTTCATAAATTACATCATCGGTACACGATTCATGCATATATGTTTGACGCGCTTGATCTATATCATGCACTTCCCAACTTACCTAACCACATTCGGCTACCTTCCATTAGACTAACCCTATCACTACCTTTACTTCATACTTTCTTACATAACTTCTAGATAATTTACCAAATAACAAAACATATTAAGTCAAAAGGGTAAGTTTGGGATTCACTTACCTTGAGCGTCCGTTTTCGCATCCACTTTCTTGTCTCCTCTTGACCCGTTAGTCTTTCTTGCTTGAGTCCATTTCCACATGATCCCTAATGCTTTCGTGTCACCGCAATCACATCCTTGTTAGTATACATGATTTTACATATAAATGATCATGTCGAATGCATAACTCGCAATTAGCTTTCATAGTCAAGTCTAACAAACATAAGGCATACGCCCAAATCATATCTTTTCAAACTCATACAATCCATCATGTTAACGCATAAAACGCATATTAATTTAACACATACCATATGACGTTCCAAGATCTTATAATTGTGTCAAAAATCTAGCTATGTCCTTTATGTGCAGTTGACTTCCAAAAGTCAACGGTTTAATGTATAAACTTCCGACTTAACCTCATATAATCGTCACATCATATTAGGCTATACATACGACACTATATGCATTTCCTACTTATGATGCAAACGTACTTACAACCACATAATCACATAATCATACACGCATACATATTTACTCACACATACATTCGTTTCATTACCACACACGTTCTTGTTAGCATATGAAATTATACAAGAGAACAACCTCATTAATTCACAATTCACATTCGACTTCCATTAATCATATCAATAGCATGTGGTACACTCATGGTGAGATATTCATTTAATCGCATGATCACTTGTTTTACATGTACACACCATACTAGAAACCTCATTAATTCTACAATCGCACCATAATCCATACTTAGTAATGAACTATATCTAAACTCAATTCTCATGTTAATTTACTATCAAACACCCTTTTATCACATTCCATAACTAATTACCACTTTCTTGCATATTATTTCACCTTCTACACTCACCTAGTCATTTCATCGAACACTTGGCATGCGTACAAGTTTCTAAACATGATGTACAAGTAACCTTCATTCTTTCTTCCTAGTTCTTGTTTTCAATCATCCAAACTACCAATAACAATTTAATCTCATACCATATTCAATATAACTAACAATTTGGTCACATGCAACATATCATATCAAGAATCAAACAAAGATTGGACATGGGTGACATACCCATGTCGCCATTTCTACTAACCCAAGTGGGTTTCATCTCCAAATCTCAATTAATATCAAATCTTGCATAATTCACATTCCAATGATAATTCTAACATATGTTCATACTTAATTTCATCCCAATTCATGGATTAAGACCTAACCCATTTCATACAAGATCACAAATCTTAGTTTTTGAGACATACCTTTTGATCCTCTTGTGATGGTGAGCATTAATTCGTGTTTATTCATGATTTTGAGCTTCGATTCAACCTTCAATTTGGAACTTCTTTAAGAACTAGGGTTTGCACCCCTTTGTTCTTCTCCAGAGCATTCCATGCACACACACACGATGTATGTGTGTTGTGTGTTGTGATTTTGTTTAATAAAACATAACTTTCCCCTTTGTTCATATATGGTCCCTCAAGTTTGTTCCCTTGTTTGCTTTGCTAAGCTTTTGACTAGGTATAATAACCTAGTTACTACATTCTATTTTATTAAACATGGGGTCTTGTTAGCAAATTTAGTAATTCGAGTTTTTGGAGCGTTACTTAACTAGGTTAAATAACCTAGTCGTTTATTTCATGCTAAGTCATATAAGAACACATGGCAATTATAAACATTCGGGGTTTGGGATGTTACACGTTTACGCTATTACTGAAGTTATTTTCAGAAATACGTTTGCTAGGAACGATTTGCTGTGGTTCTATTGGATTTTTAACAGCAGCGACGATTGCTGGAATAGCGTTGGCTATCCCTTGCGCAATTATTGTTGGAATAGTGTTAGCTATCCCTTGAGCAACAATATTTTCTATATCCTGCCTAGTCATATATTGATCCCCTGACTGTTGCTCGGATTGATTGACTTCGTTGACAGGTTCATTATTAGTGTTTTCCATCGGATAACTAATTTATAGATAAATAATTAGTATACCAGAAGTAATTTTAATGTCACCCTTAATTGCACATAATTACGTAAACAGCCAAAAAGTTGTAAATTTTCTAAAATTTTCATGGTATTATACTTTTATATACAACCGTCCCATTACTTATTTTACACATACTAATTTTACTATTACTATTATACAATCATTTTTATAAATCTCCTATCTTTTTGCCAAATAATATTCTAGTAATGGTGTTTCCTCTGATCGTATTTCCAGGAGATCTGTTTCTCAATCTCTTGGATCCTATTCCCAACATTCATTAATTCTTTTAGTCAAAGTGGCGGAGTCTAGCTATATTCTCGTTTACTTATTGGTGGATTTGGTTCTGGATCGTACTGAGGAAAAAGCTTATAGGGATAATTTTGAATCTGTATTTCATTCGTCAACCATTCGTCTATTCCTAAAGGTTGCGAGTGGATCGAAGGGTTTGGAATAGCTGGTTCTACGTTAATTGGTAGTTGTGTCTCATTAACAGATTTGATAGAATTGTAATCTGTCAATGAAAAATCTAATTCTTCCTGGTATGGTAATCCCTCAAATTGCCTAGAGCTTTCCCTGATTTCTATTTTCTTAGGTGTAGGTTTTTCAAGAGATACAGCATTGAATTCTATGGGTTCTTCTCTGCTTGCTATATACCTATTGAAATCTTTGGAAACCTCTATTCTTACTGGATAGAGATTTAAATTCTGAAGGGCGTCAGACAAGTTACTCAGGCTGTTTAACAACATAGCATAATTACTAAGTCAGGATTTATAACAAATTTGATAGAAAACTTTGAAATACCATTTCATACTGTTTAACTATCAAAATAACTAAAATTTAAAATACCCTAGGTTTTATTTGTAAGTTTATTTATTTAATACTTCTAGACTATGAATAATAAAGGTACTAAAACTTTGGTCTAATTTAGTTAAAATTTGTATTAATTGCTATGTTGGTTAGCATATAAAGATCTGCCCTATGCTGTATATAATTAGTCAGATAATAAAACAAATAATCATCAAATAACAATTAGAAATTCCTAAGTATTTTTCAATTACTTTAATAGGCTAAAATCAATAGTAAGCTTAAATCAGTGGCTTGATCAGTGGCTCTGATACCACCTTTTTCTGTCACGGCCCCCGACCCGGTTTGACCCGTGTCAGGAGCCGCGGGACAGAAAATCCCTTGGTATTTATATTTACAGCGGAAGTCTTAACAGGATCGTTTTAAACTTGAAAATTTTGCCCGAGTATTATTTATTTACATTTCAGGATAAATCCCGTAAACCTCATAATTTCATTATTTTACAAACATGTTTATTTATTTATTTGAGCCACTATTTCAAGCTTGATGGTGCACGTGTACTGAAATCACAGTGGGTCACCTGAAACATGTTGTAAAAAGGTTTTGTCAGCGGGGAAATACTGAGTGAATCATTCATTTTGATAAAATGACACATAGTTATAAATTACAGCATAAGAGCGATTACTATGGCAGTATCTTAATTAATATCTGGTCTTGCCACCCGTGTGACGATGGTCATACCACTATTGGGTCCAGTCACCCAATTAGTGACGTTTTGTCACTGTTAGGTCTTGTAGCCTAACCCTGTTAGGGCTTATTGCCTAACTGTGAGAAATTAGTAATGTGCACAATACCCCACTAACTAGCGGTCAAGATAACCACGACTTAATCCCTGTAATTATAACGTTTGGAAAATACTTTGAAGTATTGTAAAATAGTTTGAGAAAAAGAGAATGACTCACATTGCAGATTTAACGGGCAAGGTATAAGCCTACTGATTTGCCTGTGATTAACCTAATTTAAATAATAATACACACACACAAACGGGTTAGTAACTAATTCAGCAGTTACGTCAATTCACGACATCAAACCCTCACATCGATTAACAAGTGCGATACTTAATAATTCAATCGGATTCACAACGAATAACAGAGCATAGTCCGAATTCGAACAGTACTCAAATATTCAAGTCGAAATCACGACGAACAATCAAAGTATTAGCTCAATTTGAGCAGCACTCGGACAATCGTTGGATAGTTATAATCGATCGGACGTTGAATCGTAATAGCGATCGAGTTATTACCCTGATTGCGGCAGCACCTCGTGATCGTGTGTGTTTAATTGTATTATTTCTAGGTTAATTCGACGTACAGACAGTAGAGCGTCGTTTCAATTGTTCTGTGCAAGACCCAAGGTCGGCTATTTATAGCCAAAATTTGGCCTTGCTTACGGACCGTATGACTTCTTCCCTTACGGTCCGTAAGGGACACCTAAATGTCCTAGACTTGCCATGCACGGGACTAGGCTTACTGATTCAGAATTTTGGCCAATCAGCCTTCAACAACGTTTTATTTAGATAAACATCCAACTAGGGTTTGCCCCCCTTGAGTTTTAGGGGCCCTGATCCTGATTCCGATTGTTCTGAAAATTCTAGGGCTAATGCAGAATTACTTGGGTGTCTCAATTAGGGTTTTCTTATTGACTAATTATCATCCTAATTATTGATTTTAGTGACAGTTGTTACATTAAGTAAGGTAGTTATTGTGAATGGATTGTGTTTTATGCAATACTTGTAAATGTATTGCATTTTACATGGATGGGTTTTGAAACAATTGTTTGTTGTGTCCTTAACTCAAATGCTTTGGAGATATAAAGAGGTAATCATGGGATAATATTGACTCTTGTTATCGACTAACAAATTTAGCATTTTCTTTTTTGCAATCTACCTTCCTACAACATCATCATGGAGTAAAATATTATGTTTTCTAATTGTGTTTTATAACACAATTTAGTAAAAAGTTATGTTTTTAATTGTGTTTTATAACACAATGATAAAACACATTTTATTGTGTTTTCTTCCATTGTGTTAACACAATGTAAAAGCACGTTTTTTGTGTTTTTAGGTCTATTGTGTTTTATAACACAATAAAAACATATTTTTTGTGTATTTAATCCATTGCGTTTTAGATATAAAAAATCACATTTTTGTGTGTTTTAGAATAATTTAAAACATATTTTTTTTGTTTTTGTCCATTACGTTTTACGCATCTAGGTTTTCGATTTTTTTCAAAAGTATAGCAATAGTATACTCGTCATTTTTTATAAAAAATAGAGTAAACTGCCATTTTAGTCCCTGAGGTTTGGTCACTTTTGCCACTTTAGTTCAAAACTCAAACTTTTTGCTTCTGGGTCCTTGTGGTTTCAGTTTTATTGCCATTTTGGTCCAAAAGTGAAATCATGTCATATTTATTGTATAAAATCATGCTATTTTGTCCTTTTCCTTAAGGGCAAAATGGTCATTTTGATCCTAAGTTAGGGGTAAGAGATCATCAACTCTACTACATGAACTTATATCTCTCTCTTCCCAACTTATATCTCTCTCTTCCCATACTCTCTTGTTATCGACTAACAAATTTAGCATTTTCTTTTTTGCAATCTACCTTGCTACAACATCATCATGGAGTAAAATATTATGTTTTCTAATTGTGTTTTATAACACAATATAGTAAAAAGTTATGTTTTTTAATTGTGTTTTATAACACAATGATAAAACACATTTTATTGTGTTTTCTTCCATTGTGTTAACACAATGTAAAAGCACGTTTTTTTGTGTTTTTAGGTCTATTGTGTTTTATAAAACAATAAAAATCATATTTTTTTGTGTTTTTAATCCATTGCGTTTTAGATATAAAATATCACATTTTTGTGTGTTTTAGAACTAAAAAAAACATTTTTTTTTGTTTTGGTCAATTACATTTTACTCATCTAGGTTTTCGATTTTTTTTCAAAAGTATAGCAATAGTATACTCGTCAATTTTTATAAAAAATAATATCGTATGAAAGAGTTATTAACGTTTTAAAAATAGGGGGAATTGAAGAAAAAAAAAGAAACTATTGTCTTGGATGGATTAAAATACCTCTAAACTAACATAGGGGTCTCCTTTTTTGTTCAATTCCACTCACTTAATCTTATTCATTTATTTTAAATTCAATGGATATAATTGCTTCCTAACCTTCCTACCAAAACAATCTTTCTAGTATATCCTTACCCTAGATAACAATTAATAAATGAATACATACTTCTTTTAATACGTAGTTATTAATAATTGATAAATAATTAAATAGTCTTGCTTAATTTTTAGGGTAGGGTGTACTAGAGTAGGTTGCAAATAAGCATAGCAACACCTTTATCGGAAACAGAAAAGGACCACACTTTGAACAACTGAAAGCGACCTTACAAGCACGTATCAAACCCTCCTTTATAAATTCGAGGCTGGTAGCTTCAGATCACCCTCTCTCTCTCTTACCTGTCCGACGAGATATGTGGATCTCCGGCGACCCTGCATTACCCACTGACCACTTGAACCGTCGTTGCAGGCTTTCTGGCAGCCCTTAACACTCTGGTTGTCTCTCCCTTTCGTGCACCGGATACAAAAATAACATCATCGCCGACCACGAGCATCGTCACAACCGAGGTACCCAATCAATGAAGTTTTTACAAATGTTGAAAGATACCTGCCAACTAGTTATAAGAATATTTTATATAAATGGTTAAAAGAAAGATTTATATATAATTTAGGTTTATACTTTCCCAAAGTTGGTTAAAAGAAAGATTTATATATAATTAGGTTTATACTTTATCAAAGTTGGTTAAAACCTAATATGTTAAAAAAATATAAAAAAATGGTGTGTTTTTAAGTTTTTTTTTTTTTTTTTTAGTTTTTGAGTTCTCGCGATAAAAAGAATTTTCGATTGAACCCTCCCCTATATATGCGTGCGGGTGGTTTAACTTAATTTGGGTTTAGCTTTCATAGTTCTATCTCCTGACTTTTCCATTCTTGTTTACAGAACCCAAATAAAGTTTACAAGATCGGTTACAAGTTACAAATAATGTCGATATTCGTATGTTTGGATCTGCTTATGAATCACAGCCATGAAGGTGTATTTGTGCGAGATCTTTTCTTCAATAGGATCCTATGGCGATTATCTCTATCATTGTTAGAATTGGTGGTCTCGGAATTATACATTTGGATTTTGTATAATGGTAAATTCTCTTTCTTTTAGTCTTGTATACATGTATATAGTACAAAATAATAGAGTTATAATGAGGTAATTATTATACTGCAGGTTACGGATGTGGCCGGTGAACAATATGTGAATGAAGAAAAGTACGTCAAAATCAATCTGGAAAATGATATTTATTAAAAAAAAAACTATATTGTAAGTTGTTGAACTATGATAGAGAGATAGTTTAGATCATAATGTTTGTCAACAAGGATAAGGTTGTTTGTGAACGAAGATGACTCATGTTTAATGGCGTTATGATGAGTCATATGTTGATCCTCTAGTAGGAGAGCTTCTCGTAGAATACGAGGAATATTACAGGAGGTCCAGTTGCACGGGAAGACATGGCACTGAAGGTGATTATTTGCTTACATTTTTAGCAGAGATATTACAAATTGATTTTCAGAATAAACAAAAAAACTGTATGATTAATACAGGTTTGGTACTTACCATCGTACAAGCTGATTAGGATCAACAGCAGATTAAGATGACAGAAACCCGACAATTTAGGCGTCCGCTTATAAAGGTGCCATGGGACGTAAGCGCAATTAATCTATACAAAAGGGCTGATGGCATTGAAAGATGGTGGGACGTAAGCACAAATCAACCTTTATGTTATAAATAATAATTTTTTTTTTTGCACAAATCAACCTTTATGGTATAAAAGACCATAGTACCCTCACATGCAAAGCATGTAAGGTAATTTAACTGTGTTTTTGGACGACGTTAGTTGTAAAGGTTATAGAATGTAACAAAACATGAACATAAAGGTTGTGTTTAGCCGATTTCATAGTGAAATGTATGAAGTGTAGTTTAGGTATAACATAAAGGTTGATTTTTTTTGCAATTTTGTCTTTTAATTAAAGTCACTCAAATTTTGCTTTTTTAAAGCAACTGGAGTTTTCTTTCTTGTAGGTCGTCTTGGTCATACACGCACACTTGCCTTATATAGATCCTCCAGTAGGAGAGCTTTTGGTAGAATATGAGGAATATTACCGGAGGTGCAGTCGCGCAGGAAGGCATGGCGCTAAAGATGATTATTTTAATTACTTTTTTAGCAGAGAAATTACAAATTGATTTTCGGGTTAAATAAAAAATAACTGTATGATTAATACAAGTTTGGTACTTACCATCTTACAAGCTAATCAGGATCAAGAACAAATCAAGATGATGGAAAGCTGGCAATTTAGGCGTCCGCTATTAGAGGTGCCGTGGGACATCAGCGTAGTTGATCTGTACAAAAGGCAGATGTTGTTGAAAGATGGTGGAATGTTGATTGAGCACTAATGCTTAAGAAAATGGTGATGTTTTGATACATTTGAGATAACTTTGTAAAATAGTAACAACTTTTGAAAGTGTTCCACTCAAGTCACTCGAATTATTTTTTGTCTTAATTTAGTCGCTCAACTTGTATGGAATGTGCTAATCTTATATATTTTACCTCTTTAACCACTTAAAGTGTTGACATGGCTTTAACAAGCTGATGTGGATTTCTTTTTTGTTAATATGCTGACGTGGAATTAATATATATTTTGTCCAATTTTTAAATTACGAAATTAAACAAAAAAAATTCAAATATATTCATAAAATAAAATGCCTGAATCGTGACCTATTAAAGGTTGAATATATGTTCAGATAACTAAATATTAGGCATTTAATGGGTCTTGAGTCTAGAAACAATATCAAAATCAAAGGCTAGACAAAATTCATTTGATGAATTCACACCTTCTATAAGTTTCTACACTTCATCTTTTTGGCCTTCAATCACTCACTCTTTTCTGGATCTCTTTTCTTGATCTTCGAAGCGTTCATGAATGGCATAAATCTTTAAGAACTCAAAGATCACCCACTTCGAATTCTTTCTCATCTTCTTCTATTTCTTGTTCTTGATGTTCCTAATAAGCATACTTGTTATACTCGTACAAGCTGACTAGGATCAAGAGCATATTAAGATGATGGAAACCCGACAATTTAGGCGTCCGCTTATAAAAGTGCCATGGGACGTAAGCGCAGTTAATCTGTACAAAAGGGTTGATGGTATTGAAAGATGGTGGGATGTTAACCAGAGGGCCGATGCTTAAGAAAATGGTGTGATGTTATAATACATTTTTGTGCTTTACCAGATGAGATGATGACATGCTTTGCTATGGGACTTATTGCCATATTGTGTTTACATATAACCTGTGTATTGAATGTTAGACTTATAGTTTTTACCATTGTGTTGACTTACTGCCATATACTATTTACTGTTTGTTTAGTTTCAATTTTTAAATGATTCTACCTGGATGGAAGGCCATGATATTGATACTATAATTAAGGATATCAAAATAGTTAAACACTCTAGGTGCTTGTGATTGAGTGAAGTATTGCAATTAGTGTTTCAGAATGGCTTCAAACATCTTTATCTAAACCAACACATCACTTAAACCTTCATTATCATATCTAACTAACCCAATCATATTATCAACCCAATCTTTGCAAGACGTCACTTAAATCACTACCAAACCTAAAAAAATTAGTTACCTTTGGTGATCACTGAGACATATCCTTAGAACATTGACAAGTATTCATTAACATAACATTAACCGAGCTCACTAGCTGCCACACATTGTGTATCGATGGTTGCATGTACTTGAAATGCCATCTGAGGTGTTGGTGGTGCGTTGTCAATTGTCAGATTGGGTTGTGCTATGACGTGGAACTCCGGTTATGTGATGGCATGTGTTAGATCAGGTTATGCGATGACCTGGGGCTCGTGGTTGTTGGATTTAGGGTGCAAAATGATGTCAATCAGTCATCATAGATAAAGCCTGGATCGAGTGTCATGCAGTCGTCAGAGATGAAGACCGGAGTAGTCGTATGGAAGTGGAAAACGATGGAGATGCAAAGTGATGGGTTCTCAAATGGTAGGGGTGGAAATGAATAAGGATGTGTGGATGTGTGAAAAGACCATATTATCACCTTTCTAATAACTTTTTTAACGGCGAAAGGTAACGATATTAGCTTTAGGACTCAGAGTGTAGCAAATTGGAAACCCAAGGACCCAAGTATCCATTTTTTGAAAATAGGGAATCAAGATGATGTTTGCAACATATCACCGGGGTGAAAATTTCACTTTACTCAAAAATAAATGTAAGTCAAGAAGGGAAAGACGGTCGCAATGATTTAAATGGTAAAAGGATTTGAAGTTGTTTGTCGAAAACCCCATTGTAATGAATCCCAATGGATGAAACAACAATAGATCTAAAAATGCATGAAATTATATATGCAAGGGTCAGGATATACTAGGAAGTTTATATCAATACGAAGATTAAGAAGCAATCTTGTACGTCTAACTTTTTAGTCAACAACCGAGATTAAAATTTAAAAATGTGTTTTACCTAAAACGCAATGCACCAAAAACACAAACAAGTGTCTTATTTCTAAAACGCAATGGCCAGAAAACACTTAAAATGTCTGTTTTCTAAAACGCAATAGACTGAAAACACATAAAAAAGTGTTTTACCTAAAACGCAATGCACCAAAAACACAAAGAAATGTCTTATTTGTAAAACGCAATGGCCAGAAAACACTTAAAAATGACTGATTCTAAAACGCAATTGCCTAAAAAACAAAAGAAAGTGTTCTTTGTAAAACGCAATGGACTGAAAACACCTAAAAAAGTGTTTTACTTAAAACGCAATGCACCAAAAACACTTCAAGAATGTGTTTTTTCTAAAACGCAATAGCCAGAAAACACATAAAAATGTTTTAGTTCTAAAACGCAATTGCCTAAAAACACCAAAAAAAATGTTCTCTCTAAAACGCATTGAACCATGACAATAGTTTTGTCTTTGTTGTGAATTGTTTGTGCTGTGAACTGTTTGAACCAATGCAGTTTACGAATGCAGCTCAACCCCAGCCAGGGGCTCTGCTCTTTGAACCCCGCCAGGGGCTGCCGCCCCTGGGACCCCGCTACCAGGGGCGCTGCCCCCGGACCCCCGCCAAAATCGTAAAACGCAATGACTAAATCAAAAACCCAGATCGTAAAAATGAAATTAAAGAATTTCTTATATGGATCAAAGTGATTTCTTCAACAATTGACGAATTTTGAATGATTGAAACACTTATCAGCGCTCGAATCGAACGGATCGAGTGATTATCTTCAAAATCACCGGAAAAAACGAGATTTTGTATGAAATTATACTGGGTTTTCTTCAAAAAAGCTGAAGAACATGTTGATCGGGTGTTTGAATCATTGATTGGTGATGAAAATCGCACTATAATGTAGTGATTATTGAGATAGAAAGTGAAGAAATGGTTGAAGATGGTGGGTTTTGAAGTTACTGAGTTTTGAAAAGGAAGAAGAAAGGGTTAGATTGACTAAAATACTCTTTTTCTTTATTTTAAATGTTGTCACATGTCCTAATCATATTGCTTCCTACACTTCCTAGCCAATATAAACTTCATATTTAATCCTTTCCCTATATTTGAAACAAAAAAAATTAGAGTTCCATTGCATTCTAATCTCTTGTTTCAAAGTTCACAGTTCACACCCTTCGAAATTCTAAAGCACTATTTCAATCACGGAAACGAGGTTTTGTAACTCTTTTTTTTTTCCCTCAAAACGATGACCAGCATGGCAGCATATTACTTTTTTTTTAACGGCAAATTTGGATCACTGACGAATCACTGGAGTATTATCGTGTCACCAGCGGAACCACCCGATCATATCTATCTCCACTAGGCATAATGACTATACACCAATTCAGGAGGAAACCCAATAAAAATGAGAAAAAAAAACCCTTGTGGGAATCGAACCTAGAAATTATTGGTCCCAAAGCCTTATCACACCATTAAAATACCACTAGGCTATAAAGCCATGGGCGCATGCCAGCATATTACGTTTGTATGTTTTCACTCTCTCTATGTGATTGTACCCACTCTTTAAGGCAGTGTTCAAGTACCATTAGATCACATGTTTAATCGCAACTAGAGTGAGCGATAAACATATTAAATCAATGTTTTAGAAACCGGTTTAAACCGGCCGGTTGAATCGTTTAAACCGTCCGGTACAACCGGTTAAACTGTTTCTGAGCCAAATCCGATACGGTATAAAAACCGGATTTTAAAACAATGGATTAAATGAACCAAAACCAAATTAACCGACAAACTGCACGGAAATAATCATCCCAAACGGAAACTGACTCGGTTTCATTTATACCTAGTGCTAAAAACCAAACCAAACCGAACCGCACAAAAAAATGTTTAAATGTTTATTATGATCCAAGTATGTTACTTTAGGCCTAGGCCCAAATTCATCTGATTAACAAAAAATTTAGGCCAAAAGTTTTACAACCAAAATTCATTATTTTAGGTATGTAAACCCAAAAACTGATCCAAAAGTTTTAAACTGATGTAGATCACTAGTTGTTCAGTAATAACCATAAAGATAGATCAACAAGCATTAGCAGGAGGATTTTGAGCAAGATAGATAGAGGGTGGTACCTTCCTGGAAATAGTAGTCTGCAAGTGTAAAGCTGTCATCTAGCCGCTTGTGGGGCAAAAACAGAACCTGCCGGTCCGCAGGAATGCCTTCCACGTTCTGAATCTTAGCTTTCACGACATGAATGGTGTCGGTGCTTTCGACAACTAGATAGATGTTTCTTCTTTGTTGTGTGGCATCATCATCATCATCAATACAGATGCGTATCCCCATCGGCACCCTTATCCTCTTGAATGCTTCGTCCACAAGACGTAAGGTGGACTGATTTCGGATGTAGTAAGATGACATGTAGCGGTCGTTATCAAGCTCGTCTCCAGCATAGACCAGCCTCTGCTGTTCTGTAGGAATACCAGCCTGATCTTGAATAAAAGCTTTCACTTGTATGACGCCCAGGTCCTCTTCGGGTTTAAGAGTGATGGTCTTTCCTTGGATGGTCTCTACATATATCTCCCCCCATGGTAGGCTAGGCCCTTCCACAATATCGACGATCGACCCCCAATGAATGTTGTTGCTGGCTATGGTACCGCGATAATCCAGAGGCATTCCGACCAAGAATAGGTTCTGGTCGAAATTGTGAATACGTGTCTTTTCCTTGATCATGTCCATTAAGTCAAAGATTGTGCTGTCTGGGAACAAAGGTTTCAAAGTGATGGTCTTCTTTTCATTGTTGATACGGACAAATATCTGCATTGCCCCCGGCCGCAGATACTTGCTCCATTGAACCAAGTCCAACTCAGGTTCAGGTTCAGGTTCAGGAGGCACGAGTTCCCAATGGATGTTACAGTAGTTGTCAAGGCGGCGGCCACATTGCTCCTCGATCTTCGCCTTAACAAGATCAAATGTGTCCGAGCCCTCAACCATCATGGTGAAGGTATTGCCTGTGCTGGTCTCGATGAGAAGCTGCATCTTCTACTGTATATAGATAGATAGAAACAATCAAACAATAAATAATAATCAATCATATCATATCAACAAATAAGAAATACCTTCGCTTCGAGAGAGTGAGAGATGATTCAAGGAACAGATGACAAGTTAGTTCCCTTTTGAATTTTTAGGGTTGTATTTATATATAGGTGGTGGGTTTGTTAAAGAGTCGGTCATCTTTGCTGTGAAATTACGTTTTTAGTCCTTATAAGTTACTACATCTTTCCCTATTGCTCCAAAATTCATGAACACCACCGAACTTGTTTCTAATTTTGATATGCCGTAATAAGTCCACGGACCTAAATGTAAGATTGTAAAAGTTGATCTGTTTGTGAAAGAGTGGGGTTTTAGAGTCTTGTTACAATTGTTGAGGGGGTCTTAGTGTAAAATAGCAGTTAAAGGTTGTTACTAGTCGTTGATAGGGCTGTAAACGAACCGAACGAACACGAACAAGGCTATGTTAGCGTTCGTTCGTTAAGGAAATTAACATGTTCGCGAACTGTTCATGAACGCATACCGAACATAATTTTGTGTTCGTGTTCGTTCGTTAAGCAAATTCAGTTGTTCACGAACAGTTCGTGAACACTGGTCTCGAACACAAACGAATGAAAGCAAATAAAAACGAACGCAAACGAACATTTAACTTGAAAATAAAACGTAAAAACACTGTTATCCTTAAGCATTTGATATAAGTAGTTAAATACAACCATCAAATGATAAATCAAAGCACAAGAAGTCCACTACACCACAAAACGATGAATTAGGTTTAAACTAACTTAGACATATTTATCCCCAAAAATGTCTTAGAATGTCCAAATTTTAGGTAACTTAGAAAAAATATAGTTTCAAGTTTTCAATATATTTAGATAAAAAGTTTATTATTTATTGTTTTTTTAATATAAACAAACGAACATGAACGAATGTAACCGAACATGTTATCGAACGTTCACGAACGCAGTTGAACGAACAAGACCTGTGTTCGTGTTCGTTCGCTAAGCTAACCGAACGAAATTTTTTGTTCGTGTTCGTTCGTTAAGGTAAGCGAACGAACATAAACGAACTTCCAACCGAACGGTTCACGAACTGTTCGCTGAACGTTCGGTTCGTTTACAGTCATAGTCGTTGACACTTGTGACACTTGTGAATGAAACGGTTACCGATTTGGTTTGGTGTCCAAATTCTCTTATGTTACTTCTTACCATTGGTATTAGAGCTGCTATTCCTTGGCATGCAAGCTCTTGATTCGATCAATTCTCGTTAAAATTCATCTGATCCAGTATTACAATTCGATTATTCGAATTTGATCATTTGTTCTGTCAAATTCATCCTCAAGAGGTATGGTCCCAAACCACGTATGGACACGTGTCAACGGGACCACACCACTCCAAATATGCGCTCTCGCCATACGAAGACATCTAGAAGATTCTAGAAGGTTCTGGAAGGAGGCACCTGACGACAAAAGATGCTCTTAACAGACAGAAAGGACGACAGGTGGCACCAATGGCGAGACGCCAGCGCCAGTCACAAGATCTTCATGAGATAGACCGACACCGGGCACAAAAGGACGTTGAGCTGGAGCGAATAACCATACACCACGTCACCTCTAGTACACGACCATGCCTGGTTGTGTCAGAGGAGACAAAATGTAAACATGTGCGAAAAATGAACCCGCTGGTCCATAGGAATGCCTTTCTCGGCATGAATCTTAGCTTTCAGGACAATTTTACTACAAATCTTTACAACAATACCAGTTCTAAGTCTACATACTAACAAGTAACAAACAACTTCAGTGCACTTAACAACTACCTTCTTCTACCAACCATATGGGTTCATAACTCATAACGGTCCTTATTCGCTTTCACAGGTATAGCTTTACCATTCTGCTCCCAGTGGCGTTTATTTGTACTTGTATTATTCTTTTTTAGATATCCTTAGTGTTGATTGATCTGATCCTAAGTGGATCCATTGTAGATAAAGTAGTCGTCAAGGGTAAAGGCGTCCACGTATAGCCGTCTATCAGGCAAAAACAGAACCTGCTGACCCGTAGGAATTTGTTCCCGGGCCTGAATCTTGGCTTTCACATTGTGAATGGTGTCTGTGCTTCCCACATCTAAGTGGATGGTCTTCTTAGTGGCGGAAACCTGGATCTGAATCCTCATCGACACCCTTGTCTTCATCTCCATGGATGCGTCATCAATCACAAGCCAGAAGGTGTCCTTTTCCTGGAAGTCGTACGATCGCAGGAGGCGTGTGTCTTCAAGCTCCACTCCGGCATAGACCAGCCTCTGCTGCTTCAGGGGAATGTGAACCTTATCTTCAATCAACTTTTTCACGTCTTCGATCAAAAGGTCGTAATTAACCACCACAGGGAACTTCTTTCCACAGGCGGTCTCTACAGATATCTCTGCGTTTAGCGCCACTTCCTTTCCATTCACCACAAGATCCAGGGTGGACCCCGCAACAATGTTGTAGTGTGCCAGCGTATGGTCTCCCACCTGCAGACTCATTCCGGCCAAGAATAGCTTCTGCCTGTACCCGGGAATATCTTCTTTTTTCATGATCCAGTATTGCAAGCTGGAGATTTTCTGGCCCGATTGGAGTGACAAAGTGAAGGTTTTTCCATTGAGAATACGCACAAAAAACGGCATTCCCCCTCGCCACCAACCCTTAGGTTTAGGGATGAGTTCCCAATGGAGGTCATGGTTGTCGAGGCTGCAAATGTCTTCGATCTTCGCCTTAACAAGATCAAACGTATGTCACATTCAGCTATCATACAATTTCATGAGTGGGTTCATCGCAAATTTTATTTATGGGTTCAGTCAGAAATCTATTTTACCATTCCTACTAATAATTTGAAACCGAGTGGGTTCGGGCGAACCCGTATCCTTCAATGTAGATCCGCCCCTGCCTATGTGTCTAGTGATTTTGTAAATCCCCATCGACGTACGTCCAACAATCATCAATCGAAAACATACGAGATCTCATTCAGTGTCAAAAGTTTCAAACAACAAACAAAATAGACATGTAATCAACAACAATAAACACAAAACTACAAATCATTACCTTTGCGTTTTAAACAAGAAAAACAATATAATTCTTTTAGCAATATTTAAATTGAATTGATTATTTTAGAAAAAAATAGCTTTTTAAACGATTTATAAATCAATAAAAAGAGAATAATACAAAGGTGTTGTATTTTAATACACGTGTGTCGACAACAACCTATGTCCATTATGTGGAAAGACGGAAGAGAGTTTGGAGCATCTATTTGTAACGTGCAAAGTGGCGTCTATAGTATGGAATAGAATATCCTATTGGTGCAAAGACGCACTGGTATATGTGTTTTCGATATCATCAGACATCATCAATCTACACGAGGTTAGGATTGATTCAGAAATCATTCAATCAAAAAAAAAAAAAAAAAAAGAATGGTGCAATCGATCATAATGGTATGTTGTTGGGCAATTTGGAAAACTCATAACATAGTGACATATAAATCTAAAAAGGTGGAGGTTGGAAAATTACTAGAAGATATAAAGGTTAACGGTGCAAATTTATATTCTAATAACTCAAACGTGATATATAGTTTGTAACTAGTAAGGAACCCCGCGCTTTGCGGCGGGTTTCATCCATAATAAGAACGGTCGGTAGTCTCGTATAATTTTCAAACTAATTTGCTAATACAACTAATATACCAATTTATAATGACCAATTGACTACACACAAACGATCTTACATTAGAATATAGCAATTTACGGTAAACAATTTGAAAATGACGTTTTAATTGAATTTATCAACATAAAGAATCTGAAATATGACTTATTTTCTATTTTTTTCAAGTAAAAAGAGTTTATTAGAAATATAAATTATAAGTTAATTATACAAATTGTATCAACTATTACTATCATATAACTAAATGGCTACCATATTTATATAATATCTTTTAGTTGTGTTTCTAATTTTATTATAAAGAACCAAACGGGATTTATCACTACCCAATCAAAGGTTAAAGTACAATCTTTTCACATATTCCTTTTTGTTGTATTGGGGAACTGTGAGTGGTCAAAAGAATATGAAAGAGTGACAAATATATTAAAAATGGGGGCTTCTTTGGCTACTGTAGCCAAGAAGCTACCCAAAATCTTCCTATATAATAAAGCAAAAATTGATAATCTTAGGTGTCAAACTCTCAAGTCCCTCATTTAAACACCATCCTATGTGTAATTATCTTAGATTTTTTATTTTTTAATTAAAACCCACAATCAGATCTCACATCCAAAGAGCAAAAGGTTCCTTCCTTCTTTTCTTCCTCAGTAACCCGACAACCCTTCCTCATTTCTTCTCAATGTTGCGCCGCCACCCCCTTTTGAATAGAAAAACCAATTCTACTAAATACAAAGTTTGAAACCTTTAGCGACGAAGAATTACTATTAACGACTTTTTGAACCCGATTCAAGAGTCGCACTGTGTCAGGAGCGAGACCACCAAAGGTATCAAATGCAAACGGGACAAACACATGTTGATTCTCCCGGCAGGCTTTCTCATGTTTTGCCACTTTGCTCGCCTCTGCCTTGAGCACCGCTTGTCCTACGACAAAGCCCTTGTCCTTGAGCCCGACAAGGGGGGAAACTCCAGTTAGATCTACACAAGCGTGTTACCCCCTTCCCATCCAAACACAGGGATGTCCGCCGGGCGTAAAGTGGACCTCCCCTCTAAGGGGTAAGTCAGGAAATTTACTGGAGCCTCCTTTTTGGCAGATATCCCGGCCCGCTTAAGAACATCACATAACACATCTCTCACCCGATCATGCCGACATTTAAACCCTGGTAGCTCTTTACAGTGGATCGCGTGCTCGCCGAAAGAATCCAAACACGCTTTGCGGCATACCGGACATGGCTCGTCAAATGGGAACAAAGGAATCATCAGTCGGTATCTAAGGATAGCACGGTATTCCACAGCCGACATGTGTTGCCCCAAGCCTTCAATAGGTGCGACAGACAGAAAATCCTGAGCATGTGGGGCACGTAGACATTCAAACACAGCTCTTTGCCGAGAGGATAAAACAAACTTCTCTTCAAACCTTTTGACAATTTCGCCATATAAGGCATTCGCCAGAATTTTCTGGGATTTAGGAGGGGCGGTGTCTTTAATGTAGAAACCGCCAATATCAAGGTCGGGAAGAGAACTATGCAAACAGTCCAACGCACTCCTGTAATCGGAGTCTAAGACATCCCCACCACATTCTCGGAGTATGTGGTCTTGTAAACCCCAAGATTGGGCCCTTGAAGCCACAAAAGCATATGAAGAAGCATCCTCGGCCATAGAAATCCCTAAGCCTCCGAACCGGGTCGGGAGGGAAGCCAACCTCCACTAGAGATCTCCAAAAAAGGCACCCCCACAAACAACAATATCCTCTAATGCTCCTCGGAGGCCTTCATCAAAAACAGAGACAGCTCCCCCGACCAAAGAAGGTTGACACGTTTGAAGACCAAAGAGTAATTTAGCAACACTCATACAAGAACGAAGCAAGAGGAGCTCGCTCTGAGGGTCCCGTAGGCGTTTAAGGCACCTCATCAGCTCGACTGCACATTTCGCTCTTTTAAGAGCCATACCACTAATAAACTCTGCATCACGACTAACGGCACCCCCTAGGAGTTTCACACCCAGCACCGTCCCAATCCCCCAAGGGAATAAGCCCTCCTGAACCTTTACACCATTGCAGGTTGGCCAGAAAACTTCAGTTTTCTTTATATTAAGTTCAAGCCCTAAGGAAGGACCCTCAGCTTTGATGATATCTAAAGCATTAGCCACTTGGGTGGCATCTCCAATAAGCGTTCCGTCATCTAGGTACCAGGCGTGAAATAGAAGTTTGCAGCGATCCCTTATTCGGTGAACAAGGGGGTGTAGAACAAGGGCAAAAAGGAGGGGCCCCAAGGGGTCCCCCTGCTGAACGCCAGTAGAAGACCAAATATACTCATCCCCCATATATAATCTAGCTGCTTGACCATATAAAAAATCGACCCACGTAGAAATAGAAGGACACCTTTTCCTTACCTCGTACAGTAGGGCAGTCCTATCAACCAAATTAAAAGCGTTCGAAAAATCAACAGTAAGCATAGCAAGAGACCCATCTTGGTGGTACTCATTAAGGAATCTGTTCGCACTATGAAGAACAACCTCTGCCCCACACGGAATCCCTACCCCAAACTGGAAATCACCAAGGTATTTGGCCATCTCATTCCCAACACCTTTCATGGTCACCTTGGAGATCACCCTCATCTAAATCGACCCAACAGCGATAGGCCTAATCCCATTATCCGGTTTGAGAAGAGGTGTAAGAGGAGCAGAAGCAACAAACTCCGCCAGACTCCTCGGGCACCTCCCCCCAAAGCACAAATTAACCATAGCTGAAGTAGCCCTAAGCAGGCTATCAGCAATCACAGACCCCTCCCCACAAAAAGCATCTAAAAGATGTTGGGCCCTTTGGAAAACTATTTTAGAAATCATCCACTCACAAGACTTGTATCATCATCACATGAAAACAACTTTTATTATTCAAGTTCATGTAAACATAAGGCATGATGATCTTGGTCTTTCACAAGATCATCACATTAACTTACTAGATTATGTATTTAATCACAATCTAGTAGGTTCCATATGATGTCTAACATCACTAACACTAATAATCAATCAACAAGAAGCAAATAAACACAAATCAACAAGTATTCATATGTTTATAAGCTTATGTTAGAGATTCATGAATATGTCTTTTAGTGTTCATCAAGATTAACAATGTATATCATCTTTTAACCAACAATATATGAAGTATCAAAGGGTTATGAGGGCCTTACTACTAGCACAAGGCTAGGGAAGAACACTTGATGTTGTAGATGACAAATGTGGAGGATAAAAGCTAATGGGAGAGGTCCTTCAAGATCCACAAGCTCCACACTTCGCTAGACACCTTCTTACACCTTCGGATGATCTTGGATTGAATGAACAAGACTTGACAATGGTGGTGGTGTTGTTGTTGATTCTCGGCCGAAAATGGGATAGGAGAGGGAGGAGATGAGGTGTGTGTGTTTGTGTGTGTGTGTGTGTGAGATATGAGAATGATCATCTTCTTATAACATGTTTAAGCTTTACCCAATGGTTAATATGTCCTTAATAGTACAAGACATATCTCTAAGCAAATCCTCATAAGATCAAGGGAGATCTAGTGTGATCAAGAAAGATTATGGTGGGGAGGTCTTAGTTGGATTTAAATGGTAGGTTAAGTGATTTAGTTAGAAGTTAAGTGTATTAGTTAGTTTTTATGTGTATGATGTGTTATATAGTGTGTTAGGGTGTTCGGGGATCATAACTAGCTCAGAAACACTAAAACAATGCTTCTAGTATAATTTTGGTGTTTCGGGTAATGTCCGGTTGTTTGGTTAGATACCGGTTCGTTAAAGTGTCAAACTATTCCGTTTAGTGATCTTTATGTATCCTTTTGTGACACTTTTAATTCCCGACACTTAGGAAAGCATTCAGGACCATTTAGTCATATTTTTGCATGTTAGTAGTTTGTTAATTTGCTGATTTCTGCTGAAATATGTTGAATTCAGCACTTTAAGTGGGTTTTAGGCACTTTCCAGCACTTAAACTATCACCTAGTGAAGCAGTCTTGTGATCCTCACTTTCCTACACACTATTGATGTAGAGTGTGAAACATGGGTGTTTAAGGGTTGATTTTGTGTGGTTTAGCTTGTTTTATATGATTATGTGCTTGGAATAGGCTTATTGCGAGTGTTCGTATGTTTGCAGGTAAAACACGTGAAAAGGGTGTGGTTTTCGAAACAAATCAACATAATCATCTTTGGCGGCTGGTGGTGAACATGAGAAAAGGATTGGAACACAAAAGAAAATCACAACATTAATCATCATCATTCACATCGAACAGTGAGTGGCACATGCAAGACTTTTTGGTGTGAGGGGATTTTATTAATGGATCAAGATCACAAAATAAGTGGGGAACACGTGATGGAGGTTAGCCACGTGAACTTGGCACACATCATTGAGGAAAGGATTTTGGTGGCTACACAAATATCTAAGGCACTAGTCATGTGATGAAAGGAATTATCATATATGGGAAAAAGAAAATAGAAACTTGGGACTTCTTTTTGGGTCGATTTTTTTGGCAACAATTATAATTAAATTGGCAGCTTCCAGATCGGCCCAACACAATATCATCATCATCATTGACTTTTGGGCTTTGACAACCACTCGACATAATCAAGATCATCTATCAGCACCATGGATTTGGTGGGCTTTTGGGACTCACGAATTACAGGAGCCGTATAGAATTAATTGGGAGTTTTCAAAACGCGTGACCAACATCAATATACATTATCATCGATTGGGGAGTTACGGTCGGCAATTTTTTGGGACTGACGGTTACGTTTTTTGGCTGCTTTGCACGCAGACCAGAGGAGAAAAAAAGGATTTTTGGTGACGATCTTGACACATAATGCTCGGCTAATTTCTTAGGGTTTCACCCCGGTGTAGACTTTGTAAGAATTCTAGGGTTTCAATATTTTGTTTATGATTTAATTTGTGACTAGTTGTATTTAACCATTTGAAACTTATATCAATTGTCTTGCATTTGTATTGGATTCATGAATTGTCGAATGAGTTATTAAATTTGACTTTGTGAAATGAATATGTGCAATTATGCCTTGCTATAGGTTAGGATTTACATATTCTTGGTAACGAAGTGTAGTGCGGTCCGTTGTCTATGACGTTGATAGCTCTTGACACCTAAGCCACGTAATACTAAATCCGTTAATAATCAAATGCAACTAAATTAAGTCTAACGTGTAGAAACCCTAGGTCTTGCAGTTGTCGAACCGGGTGTGACCCTTGTCTCTAACTTGTTCTTTTTACTCATTCTAATTAATGATTTCTAATAATTTTTCTAAACAAACTAAAAATAAAAATTAGCAAGCTTCATAATTATTTTGCATATTTGTTTGTAAATAACTTTGGCTAATCGAACAACTAGTGTGATACTAACCACATGCTCTTCGTGGATACGATACCCGACTTACCCTAGCTACCTAGGTTTAATTGGGTTTTTGACTGATCGGGATGACACGGTCACGTCAAAATGGCGCCGCTGCCGGGGAGCTAGTGCGCTTAGTATTTCATTGCTTGTTCGATTTTAGTTTAGTTTTTTTTTCTTTCTTTCTTGTATATTCGTGATTTTACTTTGGGTGGTCGAGCTTGTTTGTGCAGGTAGATGTTTTGCAGGTACCATCTTTCAATATGAATTGGATAGATGATGATCCGTGCGAGTGTTGCGGAAGCGGAGAGCATTATTTAGAGGATTGCTCTGTTTTCTATGAAAAAGTTCAAGCCAACAAGGAACGGGAAGACTACCTCAGTGGATTGTTTGAATATAGGAGGGCGGATTATGAAGATTTCAATGGTCCATCCTCATATTATCCATACGATAATCCACCACCACCACATTATCAAGAGTACTACTATGAACCCGAATTGCCACATTTCTCAAGTTACCGGAAGGTGTATGATGATTATTATAATGAATACCCTCAACCGGCATACGAGGAACCTCAAGACTCAATAAATTCCAAGCTCGATGCCATCATGAATGCTATCATCACTTCAAATCAAGAGATTAAGAAGGAATTTGAGGCGAGAGACGACGCTCATGAAGCCTTGGCAAAGAAAGTGAGTCAACTCGCCGAAGAATTAGCCCAAATTAAACGCGAGCGGGAGGTTTTGGCTAATGGTACAATGGTGGATGGTGATGTGGTGGAAGAGGTTAGAGATCTTCCCGAGCAAGAAAATGAATGTTTGAACCGAGCGGAAGACATCCCACCGCGAGACGAGTCGGATCCGAAAGATGCCCACGTTCATATCCATCCTTATCCCATATTTATCACTCCAACCAACAAAGTTGGGGATGCGGGTTCGGGTATAAGGATTCGAAGGGTGGCGTTGCAAGACATAGGCCAGTTTAGTAAGAGGCGACCCCGAAGTTGTACAGTGCGTATGCCGAATATAATAAAAAGAGTATGGATTCGGCATGCCAAATACCGAGCGTATGTAGGCAACTCGGTAGGAAAATGTGCACTTCGACCACCATGAGAGGCAAATCAGGTATAATTGTTGTAGAGTTTGTACTATTATTTGTTTTATTATTATTATTATTATTTTTTTTTGCTTTTCTTAGTTAAATGAACTTTGTGGGTGTGTTCCCTATATAACCCTCACGAGACCTCTCGTCCTCCCGAGCTATCGGGAGGTTTAAAAGGGCTTGTTGCATAAGCTAAATGCAACCGTGATTCCTACGAAAGTGAGTTAGGCTTGTTATTGTTGTAAATTATTTTTCCACATAAATCAAAGTGAATTAACGTATGACTTGGTAATATTTTCATAAAAGTGGTAGAACTAGGTAGCTAATAAATTTTGATGGTTGTGAGAAGCATGCTTCTACACAAGGGTTAAGATTTGTAGGTACATTATGTTCGTGAGACGACCGCTTGGTTGAAAAGATAAAGAGCACACGAGGAACTAGCGAAAAACCAGGTGCATACGTTTCTTTTTATCTTTGATTTTTAGTTAGCAAATAAGTGGATTGTAAATTGTATTTTATTTTCCGGGGTGTAATTTTGGGGAAATTAGTCGTGTCACGTCCCTTGTGCGTTTTAAAAACTCTAGTTCCCACACATTGAGGACAACGTTTATCTCAAGTGTGGGGATGGGGGAGTAGTAAAAGTTTTCGATTTTGACCCGTTCATTTAAACACTACACCTTGAGGACAATGTTTACCTCAAGTGTGGGGATGAGGGAAAATTTCAAAAATTTTCAAAAATGTCTTGTTTAAAAAGCAATCTTAAAGCACAAATAACTAAGTCAACGAGGGATGTCACAACCCATTTGGTCTTTTGTCATGGTCAAGTTCAAATTAATAACATGCCGGGTATTTAGCGGGTGGTTATTTGGGAATAATTCGCCTAAGAAACTAGCACATCATGCATATCACATACTGTACCCTTTATATATGTGAGGTTTTGAGCCACTTTTAAACCATAGGATTACATATTCATGTTTCTTTGTTTGAGTGGACCATTAGTCATGTATTGTAGAACTTGCATCTTTTGATACGTTTGAGACCATAGACCGAATACAAGCACGAGAATGATTAAGGCATTAGGTGAACCTTTTTCTTTAAAACCATTTATATATCCTTACCCAAAAATTATCCCCTAGTAGCCCACTTTGAGCCTAATCCTTTCGTTTGTCAACCCCTTTAGCCCATAACCTTAAACCTTTTCTTTTAAACCCGTGTGATGGAAATTCGATTTTAGGACTATTTGTTTGTATAGTTGTGGTTTATATTTGCAAAAAAAAAAAAAAAAGCCGAAAAATTGTGAAAAAGAAGAAAAAAATTGTTAAGAAAAACACAAAAATATGTGTTTATAGTTTGATTTAATAAAAGGCGAAAAATTGTTGCCTTCTAGTCGATGTTTGTAGATAATTGTGTTTAGCATAGTTATTTTGTAATAAAAAGTTGAGCACCTTAGCCACTTAAAAAAAATTATTCCATACCCTTAACCTAGCCCCGTTACAACCCTCCAAAGACCTTTTGACTTGTGCTTAGTATTCGTGATCGGTGGTGGAGAATGATTAAGTTGCAAGCCTATGCGGGTACGTGTTCTAACCGGTTTTGAGTGACTAATTGATTGTAGTGCTAATACATTATACATATTAGCCAAATTTTAAGCCGAGTGGAGAGAACATTGTGAGGGATATGCATGACTTGTTAGTTTTACGGGCGGGTTAATTTTGGATAACCATTATTATATATGATTGTTCACTTTACCGGTAAATATGTGGAAATTGTAAAGAATGTGGACTTTTGTATGACATTAGACCTTAGCCTTTGTCTCGGGAATGGGAAGTGTGTTTCTCCTTCGACCCACGTAAAAGTGAAAGACAGATTTGCTTGAGGGCAAGCAAACGACAAGTGTGGGGATGTGATGTAGAGTGTGAAACATGGGTGTTTAAGGGTTGATTTTGTGTGGTTTAGCTTGTTTTATATGATTATGTGCTTGGAATAGGCTTATTGCGAGTGTTCGTATGTTTGCAGGTAAAACACGTGAAAAGGGTGTGGTTTTCGAAACAAATCAACATAATCATCTTTGGCGGCTGGTGGTGAACATGAGAAAAGGATTGGAACACAAAAGAAAATCACAACATTAATCATCATCATTCACATCGAACAGTGAGTGGCACATGCAAGACTTTTTGGTGTGAGGGGATTTTATTAATGGATCAAGATCACAAAATAAGTGGGGAACACGTGATGGAGGTTAGCCACGTGAACTTGGCACACATCATTGAGGAAAGGATTTTGGTGGCTACACAAATATCTAAGGCACTAGTCATGTGATGAAAGGAATTATCATATATGGGAAAAAGAAAATAGAAACTTGGGACTTCTTTTTGGGTCGATTTTTTTGGCAACAATTATAATTAAATTGGCAGCTTCCAGATCGGCCCAACACAATATCATCATCATCATTGACTTTTGGGCTTTGACAACCACTCGACATAATCAAGATCATCTATCAGCACCATGGATTTGGTGGGCTTTTGGGACTCACGAATTACAGGAGCCGTATAGAATTAATTGGGAGTTTTCAAAACGCGTGACCAACATCAATATACATTATCATCGATTGGGGAGTTACGGTCGGCAATTTTTTGGGACTGACGGTTACGTTTTTTGGCTGCTTTGCACGCAGACCAGAGGAGAAAAAAAAAGGATTTTTGGTGACGATCTTGACACATAATGCTCGGCTAATTTCTTAGGGTTTCACCCCGGTGTAGACTTTGTAAGAATTCTAGGGTTTCAATATTTTGTTTATGATTTAATTTGTGACTAGTTGTATTTAACCATTTGAAACTTATATCAATTGTCTTGCATTTGTATTGGATTCATGAATTGTCGAATGAGTTATTAAATTTGACTTTGTGAAATGAATATGTGCAATTATGCCTTGCTATAGGTTAGGATTTACATATTCTTGGTAACGAAGTGTAGTGCGGTCCGTTGTCTATGACGTTGATAGCTCTTGACACCTAAGCCACGTAATACTAAATCCGTTAATAATCAAATGCAACTAAATTAAGTCTAACGTGTAGAAACCCTAGGTCTTGCAGTTGTCGAACCGGGTGTGACCCTTGTCTCTAACTTGTTCTTTTTACTCATTCTAATTAGTGATTTCTAATAATTTTTCTAAACAAACTAAAAATAAAAATTAGCAAGCTTCATAATTATTTTGCATATTTGTTTGTAAATAACTTTGGCTAATCGAACAACTAGTGTGATACTAACCACATGCTCTTCGTGGATACGATACCCGACTTACCCTAGCTACCTAGGTTTAATTGGGTTTTTGACTGATCGGGACGACACGGTCACGTCAACTATACTAGTGTAGTACCTTGTCTCTGGCCCATACGGGGTCTCAAAACACTGTCTGTCTATGTACTGAACATCGTCAGCATTTTCTGAGCTATCCACTAACTGTGCTAACCGTGCTTTGTGTATCGTTTATGTCACTAAAGTTTGTATGTAAAAATGATGTGACAGTATGAAATGTGATGCACATGTAAGTATAATGCAGAAATCAGAAAGCGATCAATTGTAATTCAGCACAGTCATTAAGCACTAATCATGGTTAATTAATCGTACGGATACCTGGATTTTTGACGGTTGTCACATTCTCCCCCTGTTAAGAAAATTTCGTCCTGAAATTTTAGTTCTGCTACTAGCTACAGGGGTCTTGGGGAACAAATGTGGGTATTTCGCTTTCATGCGATCCTCACGCTCCCAAGTAAATTATGGGCCGTGACACGCATTCCAACGAACCTTGACGAGTTTGACACTACTCCTACGTGTCTTGTTAACCTTCCAATCAGTAACCTCAACATGTTTTTCGGTAAAGTGGAGCGTGTCGTCAATGTGGACTTCATCGGCATGAATGACAACTGTTTCTTGAGTTGGACTCTTTTTCAGATTAGATACATGAAATGTATCATGAACACTATTCAGTTCTGCGGGTAGATCCAACTTGTAAGCTACAAGGCCAATCCTTTCCAGGATTTTGAACGGTCTAATGTATCGCGGGTTCAACTTCCCACGCTTCCCAAAGTGTGCTACACCCTTCTAGGGTGAAACCTTTAATAAAACCATATCTCCCACTTGAAACTCCAAAGGTTTCCTCCTTTGGTCTGCATAGCTCTTTTATCGATCACGAGCCGCCTTGATGCGCTCTCGGATCTGCATAATCTTGTCTGTCGTCTCTTGAACCAATTTGGGACCAACAAGCTGTCTATCACCCGCATCTGCCCAGCATAACGGTGATCGACACTTGCGTCCATAGAGGGCTTCAAATGGTGCAGCTTGAATACTCGCATGGTAACTGTTGTTATATGAGAATTCAACCAAAGGTAGATGTGTGTCCCAACTGCCACCCAAATCCATTACGCAAGCTCGCAACATATCTTCTAGCGTTTGAATTGTCTGTTCGCTCTAGCCTTCTGTCTGCGGGTGAAACGCAGTAATCAGATTCAACTGAGAACCAAAGGCTTCTTGGATGGATTGCCAAATCCTTGATACAAATCTTCCATCTCTATCAGAAATAATCGAGAGAGGCACTCCATGACGTGCAACAATCTCTCTAAGGTATAGCTCGGCCAGCTTACCTGTGTTATCTTTTTCCTTGATTGGCAAAAAGTGGGCAGACTTCGTCAGACGGTCTTCGATTACCCAAATCGTATCATGACCTCTGGGTGTCTTTGGTAACTTCGTTATAAAATCCACTGAAATCTGCTCCCATTTCCACATGGGTATCTCAGGTTGTTGCAGAAGACCTGAAGGCTTCTGATATTCGGCCTTTACCTTGGCACAAGTCAAACATTTGCCAACATACGTTGCAACATCACCTTTTAATCTTGGCCACCAGTAGAAATCCTTTAAGTCTTGGTACATCTTATCCGATCCTGGATGGATCGAGTACCGTGACTTGTGAGCTTCATCGAAAATTATTATATCTCTGAGACCACCAAAGAGGGGTACCCAAATTCTTCCCATGAAACACAATGTTCCTTCCTGATTGGGTACTAACTGTTTCTCCATCCCACGGAGATATTCGTTTTCAAGGTTTTCCTTCTTAAGAGCTTCTCTATGTGCAGCACGAATGCGCAATGAGAGGTCCGTTTGAATAATCATTTCCAAAGCCCTAACCCTTATGGGCTTGATCCTTTCTTTCCGACTCAAGGTGTCTGCTACCACATTCTCCTTCCTTGGGTGATACTTGATCTCACAATCATAATCGTTCAACAGCTCCACCCATCGGCGCTGTCTCATGTTAAGCTCTTTCTGATCTAATATATGCTGCAAACTCTCGTGATCTGTAAAGATCGTACAGCGGGTACCATACAAGTAATGCCGCCAGATCTTCAATGCAAACACCACTGCGCCTAATTCCAAATCATGCGTGGTGTAATTTTTCTCATGAACCTTCAACTGGCGCGAAGCATAAGCTATAACCTTCTGTCGCTGCATCAACTCGCAGCTTAAACCTTGACGCGAGGCGTCGCAATATACCACGAAGTCATCAATGCCTTCGGGTAGGGATAGGATTGGTGCATCGCAAAGCTTGTTCTTCAACAACTGAAATGCTTCTTCTTGCTTATCTCCCCATTCATACTTCTTGTCCGTTTGAGTGAGGGAGGTCAAAGGTTGAGCGATTTTGAAAAATCCTTGATGAATCTATGATAATAACCAGCCAAACCTAGGAACTGGCGGATCTCGGTTGGCGTCTTTGGAGTCTCCCAATTCTTAATCGCCTCGATCTTTGTGGGATCCACATGAATTCCATCTTCGTTAACCACGTGACCAAGGAACTGAACTTCACACAACCAGAATTCGCACTTCGAGAACTCCGCGTACAATTTCTTTTCCTTGAGTAGCTCTAAGAAAGCTCTTAGATGTTGCTCATGTTCTTCCTTCGTCTTCGAATAAATCAAAATATCGCCGATAAACACAATCACGAATTTATCGAGATACGGCTTGCAAACTCTATTAATCAAATCCATAAACATTGCTGGCGCGTTTGTTAACCCAAACGGCATAACCAGGAACTTGTAATGTCCACATCGAGTTCTGAAGGCAGTCTTCAGAATACTTTACTCTTGAATTCTCAACTGGTGATAACCTGATCGAAGATCGATCTTGGAGGAAAAACTCGAACCTTGCAGTTGATCAAACAGGTCATCAATCCTTGGCAAAGGATACCGATTCTTAATGGTCAACTTGTTCAGCTCGCGGTAGTCGATACACATGCGGAAACTACTGTCCTTCTTCTTTACAAATAATACTGGAGCTCCCCAAGGCGAGAAGCTTGGTCTGATAAATCCCTTGTCCAAAAGCTCCCGAAGTTGCGTCGACAATTCCTGCATTTCCGAAGGTGCAAGTCGATAGGGTGCCTTAGCTACAGACGCGACGCTTGGAGCTAAGTGAATGCGGATTTTGACTTGTCGCTGCGGCGGCAATCCTGGTAAGTCTTCGGGGAAGACTTCAGGATATTCCTTCACAACTGGGATATCTTCCAACTTCGGCTCAGCGGCTTCCTTGTCCACGACGTGTGCCAAGAAGGCAACACATCCTTTCTGCAAATACTTTCGAGCCTTCAAACAACTGATGATCCTTAGAGGCGTATCGTGCTTCTCTCCATGCACTACAATTGTCTCCTCATTCGCCATCGGGATGCGAATGATCTTCTCGTGACATACGATTTCTGCTCGGTTGCTTGACAACCAATCCATTCCAACTACCACGTCGAAGCTTCCCAACTCGACTGGCAGAAGATCAAGCGAAAACTCGTGCTCTCCCAATTCTATCACGCAACCTCTAATGACTTCATTCGCTTCTACTAGCTTTCCATTAGCTAGTTCTATCGAGTACGGAATACCTAGCTTACTAGCTACCAACCCAAGAATATTCTTAAATTCTAGGGATACCAAACTATAATTGGCACCAGTATCAAACAGTACAGATGCAAAGCGTTGATTGATAGGGAACGTACCAGTAACTACGTTCGGATCCTGGCGAGCTTCCCTAGCTCCGATGTTGAAAACCCTTCCTTGAGCTTGATTGAGCTTTGGGCATTCTCTCTTGAAGTGCCCCACATCTCCATAATTAAAACAACCTGGTCCCCGACCATTACCATTTCCGTTACCACCTTGATTGTTGTTTGCTCCACGGTTTCCACTACCAGCTTGATTCCCAAAATTACCACGTTTACCATTATTGCCATTTCCTCTTTGAGGGAGGTTTCCATACCCATTTCCACCACGGTTATTGTTTCCATTACCATAACCTCTTTGACCACCACGACCAGTACCGACCCAGCATGTCTCCTTCGAATGACCCATCTTTCCACAAGACTCGCATTTAGCAGCTCGACATCGTCCATTGTGATGCAACTGACACGCATCACATTTGGGCAAGGTGCCCATATACCCTTTTCCTTTGTTTTCAACACCAGTTTTGACTTCAGCTGGTGGGTTCACATCCTTCTTCTTGTTTTCACTACTAGTACCTTTCTTGAAATTTGAGAACTTCCTTTTGTTCTCACCGGATGACTCAACGCGAGTTTCCTTTTTCTTCTGGTCAGAGGTCGAGAACTTGTTCAACCTGATCGCTTCTTCAGTTAATGCCACACTTAGATCAATAGCCTCGGTGATTGTGGCGGGCTTCGATGTTGTCACCATACTCATGATTTGGGGTGCCAATCCCCAGATAATAAGCTCAATGCGCTTGAATTCCGGATCAACCATGTATGGAACAACGCGAGACCAGTCGTGAAATCTCTGCACATGTTCAGCAATCTTCGGACCATCCATCTTGAGGTTCCAGGTCTCAGTTTCCAGCTTTTGAATTTCAGCCCTGGAACAATATTTCTTGCGCATGAGTTCCTTCATTTCATCCCATGACATGGCATAAGCAACTTCTTCTCCCAAGGTTTGAACTTGGAGATTCCACCAGGATAACGCTCCGTCTAAGAACAATCCAGAGATGTAGGTGACCTGGTGCTCTGGAGCACATTTGCTCATTCTCAACACAGAATTAGTCTTCTTCGTCCATCTGACAAAGGCTACAGCACCCCCGGTGCCGTCGAAATTCAGAGGCTTACAGTCTAAGAACTGCTTATAGGTACAGCCTGTACAAGCAACATCATTCACAGCAAGCATTAGCGAACGCACATGGAATATCTAAATGTATCGTAATGTGTCTTTAGAGACTTAAACATTACGAGGTAGGTTGTTTCCAGAGGTACCCCCGCTATGTTCAGAGCGCAGGGCCTCGTCCTATGCTATCGCTCGTGAAATCTGTTCTTGTAACTCAGCCTCTGTAGTGGGAAATCGAGTTTCTCTTTGTGGAGGCATCTTCTATAAGAAGATTGCGTCGGTCAGGTTATAATAAGTATAGTAAGCACATGGCATGCACACGTAATAATGTCTATTAACGCAAGTAAGCACATAACATCCCAATCATAACGTAAACAAGTAATTCAACAATGTATGTAATGAGAATGTTGCGATTGAGCTTTCTATATCAATGACCAGAAATACAGTTTTACAAGTTCTACAATGTACCATACATCAAAAGGGACTACAGGTTCACATCACCCTTGTCCACATCGTCTATCAAACTACAATAGTCAAAAGTCAAAAAGTGGTCTTCAAAAGGGCTGTGCAATCTGGGCTCAATAGCTACACTCTCACCAAAAGTATGCTACCTGCATAAAACCAAAAACTGCTATGCTGATGGCGGAGGAGGAAGAGGTGGAGGAACGAAAAGCAAACTGCGCACATGCGCTAACTCCTCCTTAAGAGCATAAACGGTACGCAACAGGTAACTAATCTGTTGCTCCATAGTAAGAAAACGAACGTCAAAATCTAGGTATGGCAGAAGAGGTGCGGGTGGAGTCGTGAACGGTGACTGACAAGGACAGGGTGGAGGACGTGGAATCCTCTCAAACTCCATGACTCTACAGCACAACAACTCCTGCTGGAGCTGTAACGACAAAAGCAGATCATCCCTTGTGTAACCAGTGTAATGTGAGGGATGGTATGGATCAGAAACAGGCATCGTGTTGGGCGGAAACCAAATCAGTGGCTCGCCCGATGGTGCAGAAGCAGAAGGATCAGTATGTGAAAATTGTGGCACAAAGGGAAAATTTGCTGACACAGGAGGAGCATGGCCAGACAGCTGGCTCGTCGGTCCTTCCCCTGGATGGGGTGGAGGGATATCTGTAAGAACGTGATCGGCAAATCGGTGCGGTGTGTGTCAGTCACATGTGGGTGAAACAGGGCGATATCAACGGGTGCATGTGTAGGTGTAGGTGGGGGAGTAACAGGCCTAACAAAAGGAGGCAAAACATCATCGTCCTCTATCCACCCATTACGGGTGAATGCATATCTGGGGTCAATCTGGTCTGCAAAAGGAGCATGGTCAACAGGTGCAGGGATCGGGTCAGGTAAGGGTGGTGCAACGACTGGTATGTCAACGGGTACAGGGTCATGCTCAGGCAGAGGATCGTGAGCAGGTATAGGCTCGGGTGCAATCATAGGCTCAGGGTCAGCTGGTGCTAACTCCAGATCAGCGAGTATCGGCTCGAGATCAGCGGGTACATCAAAAAGCTGATCATCAGGAACGAAATCGACCTCATGCTCATGATCCATGTCAGGATCAAACTCATCATCAAACTCGAAGTCCTGAACCAGTGCGGCAGACATAGCGGTGTCAGAATCAGAATCGGTGGGATAACGCTGCAATCCCAGTGCGTGCAAAGTAGTAGACGACACAGACTCAAATGAATCAGGACCAGAATGGTCAGATGGAATCTCAATGATCAGGATCTCGATAAGCGGAACAACAATGACATCGTCGACTGGAGCTCCATCACCCTGGGCACCCTCTGGGAGGCCTTCAATAAAAAGATCGATGTCATCGTCAGACATAGCATCAAGAGGCAGATCCTCGAGAGGAAATGCAGCAAGAGGAAGAGGAGCGTGGATCGGTGTCACACCCCAACCGATGGCGGAATCATCGGGGCGTGGCACTAGGCGAATCAGATTGCTCAAGAGAATCCATAACAACTATCTTGCGATAATATTTATTACATTCGTTATCCCATACTAACAAATAATACAATCACATAAATCATCACAGATTTCTTGTCCTCTCGAACGATACAAATCCGACAACCTAGATTTATAGGTGAGTTTCTAGACTTCCTAGCTTGATTTGATGTAGACTGTCACACCCCGATCTCCACGTGTCACCGGTGGGCCCGGTGTGGGGTACAGTGACGTGGTTGGCATCGTCATAGACAAACAACACAATATAATAATGCACAGCGGAAGCAGAAATAGATTCATTTCAACTTTAATTAAAATGTGATAATGAACATCATAAGTAGTTGAAACGGATCCACAGGCGGATCAAATAAAATAAGATAAATTGTTCAACAGTTTATTTGTCGTCCGAGCTTGCGAGACTATAGTGGACGCTCTTAGGAAACAGCCAGCCTAGTTCGTTTAGTACCTGCACTTAACCTTTTGGGAAAAATACGTCAGTTTACACTGGTAAATACAAATCAACTGACTCATTTTGAAAATGATTGAAAATTGATTTAAATGCACAAGGCATAAATATTTTTATTAACTTGGGATAATTATGCAATATAAACTTGTGAACGAATTACATGTTACTCGTACATTTGGTGGCCCGGGATCTGCTGTCCGGGCTAAAGATTAAATGACACACCACATTAAAGAGTTATACACGTCGGGTGTACGCCTACACCCCGTGCTCTGGTCGTGGCCATCTCGTAAGATAATGCCAAGGATATCCGGGACACGGTCAATAACCCCCCAAACCCTTAAAGTAAAACAAGACTGTTTAAACGAGTCGCACAAACTATTCAAGACTGTACACCCAAGGCGCAGGATTTGTGCGCTCGATCAAGCGGTATTCTATATACCGTACCCCAAGCCCGTATAGGGAAAATAAGTCAAAATGTATTTACCTGAGCAAGTATGAATCACAATTGGTATGTGTAGGTAGCTTTTACTGGGCCTCCTAATCTGGAACAAAGGTTTATAATAACCTATTAGATTCCTAACGGGTCTTTTATTTAAGCTTTAGCTTAGACCGGTTAGTTTTAAGGACGACGCGGTACATGCGCACGATTACGCGAAAGACCGGATAGAATGTGATTTAGACCCGACAAGTTTGAATAATTGTATAATATGGGTATACTAAATACATTCTGGATTTTGAGATAAAAATGATAACGTTTGACCCGTTTCGGTCAATTTACGCAAACTAGTTACGTAAACCGAACCGAACGCTAAAAGGGCGTTACGGGTAGCCAAAAGAGTCAAATGCAAGTTCCCTGAGATAATATGCTTTAAATATGATATAATATCAGTAAGTTATGTTCTATTATGCCCCGAGTGATTTTAAACTCAATTTACACCTCATAAGGGCATTTTGGTCATTTAAAAGATTATAAAAGAGTCAAATTAGAAATCTGAGTTACGGGTCTGATTTATACAGTAAATATACTTCATTTGATATATTATAACAGTAGAGTATGACCCGTATACAAAACTTATCATTTAAAATCAAACTATGCACCGTAGGGGTATTTTAGTAATTTCACAAGGGCTAAAACTGCCAAAACTGGAAATCTGAGTTCAAACATTTATACTTACTGTTATTATATGAAAATATACTAATTACATCAGTAAGTATGAGTCTTATATGTTTAAAATGAGTATAACGCCTACTATACGCTAGAAACGCTTAAAAATGCGATTTAGAGCCGTTTCCGGGTTTTTAAAAGAAAGCTGAGATTTTTATATTTCCAGAATGCTCAAAATAATTTATTTAACATATAAAATCAGTAGAAAAAGATTTGGGGTCAAAAGAATGTGTAAAACTCATTTTATGGCTTAAATGGTCAAAACCGGCATTAACCGAATCGACTAAGCGATCTATGATACGATCAGCCAAAAATTAAATAAAAATCATCAAAAATCCCAAAATAATATATAACATCAGTGGGTAAAAAGTTTTATATCAAAACGTGGCCTGAAATACGTTATACGCTAAATGCGTCGTTTATGTAACTTTAAGATATAGTTTTACGATATCGGCCATAACTCAAAATCTGGACCACTAACTGATCTCAAATTTTCGGTGCAAGTTTATATATTAGAAATAAAGATTCCTACTCTTTCACTTTTCCAAAAATCACGTTTTATATCAAAAAGGGCAAAATAGTCAACTTTAAGCATAAATCGGAAACATGCAAATGAATCGGCTAAGTATAGACTCAAGTAACAAAAATTCCAGAGAGTTTAACAAAAATAAAAATGGTCAAAAATAAGCTCCAATACTGATCTCAAACATGCATGTACGGATCCGAATCGATAGTCTACGAAAAAGTCGTTTTACAAGACTTTCGGTTCCGATTCGTATTTATACTAAAGATTGTCGAGTTGATTATGATCAAACACATTCTTATGTTCATTATAAGTTATTTTTTGATGATCAAACTGATTGCATGTCATCTACATTACCATTTAAGCTATTTTTCGCAAAAACGATTTCTGTTGACTTTTTAGAAACAACTTTGACTCGACAAATAGCATGCTTAGAGTGGGAATCAGAGAATACCCTTTTGAGGGTTTGTTTCCCACATAAATACCAACATCTCAGTGGTTTCAATTTGAGAAATGACAGAGCCAAACTCGTTTAATCGAAAAGTCAAATTATATGAACAAAGGTTTGACTTTTAACAATAATCAAAGCAAGAACGAATTATAAACTGATATGAAGGCTTACAAAGGTCCTAATGAAGCTTAGCAAACACTTAGAGGCTGCCTTGTCGTTCAGAAATGCTCCAGAAGTTGTCTTGAGAGTTCTTGAAAGTTTGGTGTTTCTTGATCACAATGCAAGTGCCAAAGAAATGAACCTTTGATCTAATTTATGGAGGAATTCAGAGGTTGTAGCAAGCTCTCAGTAGCCTAGGCATGCAAGGACTCTTATTGGAGCAAAAGAGAGGTGATCCCAGCTGTTTACCACTTCAAAAATGGACCAGATTGCAAATAAGTCACGAATTCAGCATCTGATAGGGTCACGCGGCCCGCTTGGGCATGTCCAGGCGGGTCGCCTGGCTTCTGCTGCTGTCAAACTTTGCCAAAAGTTGGCAGCTTTGGTCCCTGTCTTCGCAAACGATGTTTCGGCTACTTATTTTGACTCGTAAACCCCCAAACTTGGTTTTTAAGGACCTTGGGACGTTTACCAACATGGTAATGTCCTCGGATAACTTTGTGCTCAACCGAAAAGCCATGAATTTCGACGTTGACGCTTTTAACCCCTCAAGTACGGTTTTGGCCATAACTTTCTCATACGTTATCGAAACTTCATGAAATTTTTACCACATATTCAAGTGAGTATATTTCAGCATTACAATGCTTCGGGTCTGCCAAAAGTTCACTCAGAGGTATAAATTCAACATTTGACACTTTTGGCCCCTATAGTTTGTAAGGCCTCACTTTTGTGCAATTTCCGCGTCATATGATCCATGAACCATCCGTTTAAGGTTATAAACATTATGTAGGGTTATCATAGAGTCTATTTATGCATTGTTGACACTTTGGACCCTTACGTTCCATAGTTTTCACTGTTTGTCAACTTTAGTCCCTCTAAAGTATATTTCCACATACCGGAGCCTTATGACACGTGTCAAGACATTATTGGACGTAAATTTTCGAGGTGTTACATCCTCACCCCCTTAAAAGAAATCTCGACCTCGAGATTTACTGAAACAAATGAGGATATTTTTCTTGCATCGTGGATTCCACTTCCCACGTGTATTCGGGACCTCTACGGGCATCCCATTTGACCTTTACAATAGGTATATACTTCCGTCGAAGCTTCTTAACCTGTCGATCCTCGATCGACAATGGTTTTTCCACGAACTTCAAACTCTCATCTATGTGTATATCCGCATGCGGTATAACCAGTGATTCGTCAGCGAAACACTTCTTCAAATTACAGATGTGGAACACATTATGAATAGCGCTGAGTTCTTCAGGCAAGTTTAACTTGTAAGCAACTGACCCGACACGTTCGATAATCTCGAAAGGTCCTATATATCTCGGGCTTAGCTTGCCTTTCTTACCAAATCGCATCACCCCTTTCCAGGGCGATACCTTAAGCAACACTTTATCACCTACATCGAAGTGAAAGTCTTTGCGCTTAGGATCCGCATAACTTTTCTGCCTATCCCTGGCAGCTTTCAAACGATCGCGTATCTGCACGATCTTGTCCGTCGTCTCAAAAACGATATCTGGTCCTGACAACTGGACATCTCCAACTTCTGCCCAACAAATGGGCGATCTACACTTTCTACCGTATAAGGCCTCAAAAGGCGCAGCCTTGATGCTGGAATGGTAACTATTGTTGTAGGAGAATTCAATCAGTGGTAGGTTCTTATCCCAACTACCACCCAAATCGATCGCACATGCACGAAGCATGTCTTCCAAAGTTTGAATAGTACGCTCACTCTGACCATCAGTCTGAGGATGATAAGCCGTACTAAAATTCAAACGAGTGCCCAACGATTGTTGGAAACTCTTCCAAAAATGCGATGTATATCTAGTATCTCTATCGGAGATAATAGATACAGGTATACCATGCAACGCTACAATTTTATCGACGTATAATTGAGCTAACATATCGGAGCTATACGTCTCCTTGATGGGTAGAAAATGAGCTGACTTAGTCAGTCTATCTACTATGACCCATATGGTATCATTTCCCTTTTTCGTCTTCGGCAACTTGGTGATGAAATCCATTGTCACCATTTCCCATTTCCACTTGGGAATTTCAGGTTGTTGAAGCAAACCTGACGGCTTCTGATGCTCAGCCTTGACTTGCGCACAAGTCAAACATTTAGCTACATGCTCAGCTACTGACTTTTTCAAACCAATCCACCAGTAGTTTGCTTTCAAATCCTGGTACATCTTATCAGCTCCAGGATGAACAGAATATTTAGAGCTGTGGGCTTCCTGGAGGATAACATCCCGAAGTCCTCCATAAACTGGAACCCATATTCGTCCGTTTAGTCGTAGCATTCCATCTTTGTCGTAGGATAACTGCTCCTCAGTTACTCCTAACTTTTCTTCAGGATAGTTAGCTTCCAGCACAGCTTCCTTCTGTGCAGCTAACACCCTTTCGTTCAAATTGTTCCTTATTTCAATGCGCTTGGCATTGATTCTGATCGGTTTCACCCTTTCTTTTCTGCTTAAGGCGTCGGCCACTACATTGGCCTTGCCTGGATGGTATCTTATCTCACAGTCATAATCATTTAAAGTTTCCATCCATCGCCTTTGACGCATGTTCAATTCCTTCTGATTGAACAGATGCTGAAGACTCTTGTGATCTGAATATATTATACACTTGGTTCCATACAAGTAATGTCTCCATAGCTTCAAAGCAAATACAACTGCACCCAATTCCAAATCGTGGGTGGTGTAGTTCTTCTCGTGCACCTTTAGCTGTCGAGAAGCGTAGGCAATGACTTTGCCTTTCTGCATGAGTACACAGCCCATGCCAGTGTGTGACGCATCACAGTACACCACAAATTCTTCTACGCCATCGGGCAATGTCAACACTGGAGCATTGCTCAACTTCTTCTTCAAAATATCGAAGGATTCCTGCTGCTTAGGGCCCCAATCGAACTTAATCTTCTTACGAGTCAACGAAGTTAGGGGCGCAGCAATTCTTGAAAAGTTCTCGATAAATCGCCTATAATATCCTGCCAATCCGAGGAAACTGCGAATCTCGGTAGGAGTCTTCGGCTCCTGCCAGTTCATGACTGCTTCTACTTTAGCGGGATCTACTTGGATACCACGCTCGCTTACCACATGTCCAAGGAACTGGACTTCTCGAAGCCAAAATTCACACTTCGAAAATTTGGCATAAAGCTTCTCTTGATGCAGAAGTTTGAGAATACAACGAAGGTGTTTCTCATGGTCAGCTTGGCTCTTCGAGTAGATAAGGATGTCGTCAATAAAGACGATAACGAATTTATCTAGATAGGGCTTGCAGACACGATTCATGAGATCCATGAATGCGGCTGGTGCGTTGGTGAGCCCAAACGGCATCACTAGGAACTCGTAATGTCCATAACGAGTCCTAAACGCTGTCTTGTGCACATCTTCGTCTTTGACCTTCAGCTGATGATAACCTGACCTCAGGTCGATCTTGGAGAAATAGCTTGCTCCTTGCAACTGATCGAACAGATCGTCGATCCTGGGTAACGGGTACCTATTCTTGATAGTGACCTTGTTAAGCTCACGGTAATCGATGCACAGACGCATCGATCCATCCTTCTTTTTAACGAACAAGATTGGTGCTCCCCAAGGAGACGAGCTAGGTCTAATAAAACCTTTAGCTAACAAATCATCCAACTGCGTCCTCAACTCCTTCATCTCCGTTGGTGCCAATCTGTATGGTGCTCTTGCTACAGGCGCAGCGCCTGGAATGATGTCTATCCGAAACTCCACTTGCCTATCTGGTGGCAAACCGGGTAGTTCTTCAGGGAATACTTCAGGGTATTCTGAGATAACAGGGATATCTTCAATCTTCGGCTCATCAATGGTAACTTGTGCCATATAAATGACACATCCCTTCTGCATGCATCTGGATGCCTTGAGCATGGACACTTGCTCAGGCAATCCATGCTGGGTATCTCCTTGAATAGTGAGTGACTCACCAGACGGAGTCTTCACTACTACTTGCTTTCTGTTGCACAGAATCTGGGCTTGGTTACTCGATAACCAATCCATGCCTATCACTATATCGAATCCAGCTAGCTTAAAGGGAAGCAAGGATAACGGGAAAGAATGATTCCTAATGGATATAACACATCCATCTAGAACAGTCGAGGCGGTTTCTATGGTTCCATCGGCTAATTCCACCTCATATTTCACACTTAAGGTTTTAACAGGAAGGTTTAACAACTTACAAAACTTATCATCTACAAATGACTTATCAGCTCCTGAATCAAACAAGACTCTAGCAAAAACATCATTTACAAGAAACGTACCTGTAATGACGTTGTCATCAAGGACTGCTTCCTTGGCGTCCATTCTGAAGACTCTCGCATTAGTCTTCTTTCCTTCGTCAGCTTTCTTCGCATTCTTTGGGCAATTTGGCCGGATGTGCCCTTTCTCATTGCAACCAAAACAAGTTGCGTCCTTAATCTTCTTGCAATCTAAGGCTTTATGGTCCGTGGACTTGCAGATTCCACATCGTTTCTCGTGAGACTGGGATTTCGCTTCCAAACGACATTTCCCAAAATGGTGTCTCTTGCAGGTCTTGCATCTGGGTTTCTCACCCGACTGATGATCTCCCTTCTTAAATCCCGACCCTTTCTTATGGTCGTTGTTCCCTCTGTGTCGTTTCTCCGATCTTCGCGAGGTGTCATCCTCACGTTTCCTCTTGTTTTCCTCTGAGCTCTTCATAGCTCTTAATCTGACTACATCTTGAGTGAGGGAGAGGGATAGATCAGCTACGGATCTGAATGTCGTAGGCCTTGATGCCTTAACGCTCGCTTTGATCTCTGGTGCTAGACCCCCAATAAATCGAGCAATCCTTCGCGGCTCCGGGGTCACCAAATACGGCACTAATCGAGATAAGGTGTTGAACGTGGTGAGATATGCCTGACAATCGAGGTTCTTCATTACCAGGGATACGAAATCCGACTCAATCCTTTCGACCTCGTGCTGCGGGCAGAAATTCTCTTTGATTAGGGCTACAAACTGATCCCATGTCAAGCTGTACAGAGCGGCCTTACCGGCAGCTTGTAGAAGAGACTTCCACCATGCTAGAGCATCTCCCTTGAATGACTGGGACACGTACTTCACAACGTCCCTATCAGCACACCCGCTGATGTCAACAACTGTATCCATCTCATCAATCCATGTCATGCAGTCAACTGCTCCTTTTTCCCCAGTAAAATCCCTGGGTTTGCATGAAACGAAATACTTGTACGTACAGGACTTGCTGTGCGTATCATGCTTCAGCTTGATTTCTTGCTTAGGAATACTGCTGTGGTTGGAGGAGTGATTATCCCCCTCATCCTTCTTCGGCTCATTCTTCTTAGAAGGCGGCTTACTATGAGCCTCTGAATGAGTCTTGGGCTTGACATGCGATACGGTTCGGGTCCTACTCCGAGTCCCGCTAGATTCTCTGAATTGCCTATCCATAGCTTTGGCAACAGCGTTTTCAACCAGTGCTTGCAGTTCCGCACCAGTGACGTGAATCTTTGTATCATCTGGGTGTTCTCCAGAATGACTGTTGGTCTCCTCCGATTTGGCCATGTAGCTTTAAGCTACATAAAAGGACAAGGTCTTATTTAGAAACCTAACAGTATTATCGTTCTAGACGATTTATTAACCATGATATTAAGAATCATAATAGTTAATTTATTTAATTTCATTCAGGGCTTTTATTAGCAACTATATTATGGAATGAAATATATATATTGGCACAATAGGCCTAGTCACTTCGGACAACTTCTAAATTATAAATTTAGATTTTTATAGGATGAGCATTGTATAATTAAACAAATAATCCTGTACTTGGCAGGGAGTCATAGACCACAACTGCCTTTTTGCTTTATACGACATAGTCATAACCCGTAGGTATCAAGTCACAATCAGACTTGTATACAGATATATTCTGTAGATAATTCATTAAAAAGGGTGGCTTATGTGATTTTACAGATCACGCTTAGCCAGGAATGCTAACATGTTTACAGATGTTAACAGAGATTTGAATCTTTTCAACCAGGTTTTACCATATTGGCTAGGCCTTTTAATAAGACATTCAAGCTAGGTTTTACCTTACTAAGATTCTTATTAAATGGCAAATCAAATAAAATTTGATATTTTCCATTTATTTGAATATTATATTCATGCACATAGATAAAATGAAAAATTTAAATTAACCACTTAAATTAAAGTAAACTAGTACAACTTTTGCCCTAAACGGGACTTTTCTCAAATAGCATGCCCACGCAGGGGCTAAACCAAACAACAACAACAAAACAAACAAACAGACAAAACCCACGCAGGGGTTAACAGAAACAACATACCCACGCAGGGGTAGAACAAGAGAAATATACCCACGCAGGGGTAGAATACAGGAATGAATGTCCACGCAGGGACATGAGTAAAAGAGCTAACAACACAGGATTTAATAATCCCTCTTACTCTTACCCTTGATCAAGTCAACCATCTTCTTGAACATACCGCGGTTGTGTCGGCGATCATGTTGCAATTCCCGTCGCACGTCGTGTATCCCTTGCAGGATTTCTTGGACTTGCGGTCGCGACATCATCGGCGCCGGCGGCGGTGGCTGATACTGCGGTGGCTGTGGAGGCTGCGGCTGCTGGTATCCCTGCGGTGGGAATCCAAAAGCTGATTGTCCCGTAACCCAGGGACCTCCAAAAGCACTCTCCTGGTTGAGAGGGTTGTAGCCTGAAGCTAACCAGTAGGGATCTCCCGTATAATCATAACCGGGAGGAAAAGTCGGCTCGAAAGGGTTGAACTGTGCTGCGCTAGCATACGCAGGGTTGGGCTCTCCAAAGTTCTACGGCGGTAGTGGCGCAATAGGCGCAGAAGAAACCTCTGAGACGGGATGCGGAGACTCTCCCATCTCTGACTCCTCGTGGAGCGGCGAGTAGCGGCTGCTACCTGAATGTCGAGGGGTGGCAATGCGAATCCCTCCTCGCGTAGACATACGCGCGTTCCTCCTTGGCCTCTGAGGCGGAGGAGGCAAACCCGGTGGTGGTGGTGGCGACGGAGTAATCACGTCGCGCCAAAAGGCCTCAGATGGGTCCTGCTGCAAAGGCGGCTGCTGAAGCTGCTGCTGCTGAGAGTGCACGGGAGAACCGTGGTAAGACTGGTGCATGGGAGAGTTGTGGTGGTTGGGGGTATAAAACTAATCGTGCTGCTTAAACCTCTCCTCGTAGCTGTCAACACCATTGAATGGTGATCCCCTGTATGGTGACCCATCCGATATCTCAATGGGATGGTTAGGCGTGCCGGACGGTGGCAGGGAAGGGTCAGTGTCCTCGTCGACCTCCATCTCGTTACCACCAGAGAAGTGGTCTTCAGGTCCTAGTGGGTTATGACCCACTGGTTCATCCAAATAGGCATCAGGGTTGTACAGGCCCTGATAACCGGGTGCTGGGTAGTGGTGAGGTGACTGGTGTAATGGAATGAAAGATCCATGGGAGTCGTGGGGCCCATTTTCAGATTGGGGCCCAAAGGAGTGAGGTAGGGATGGTGAGGTACTCAGTGATACCGAGTGCCTGGCTGGCTCGGCGAATGATCTCCAAAGATCATGGGCTGCAGTGTTGTGCGATGCTGATGGGGCTCGCCTGTGCGAAGGCCCTGCCTCGTGGTCATGTGATGTGACGAATCCTCCTCGTCCTCGCATACGTGGCGGCATGATGAACCTGTCAAAAATCAAACAAGTTGCACAACATAATATATAAGACAAAGTTAGAAAATAAAAAAAAATAAATGGAATTTGAACATTTCCTAAGTTCTTTGTCTAGACTCGAAAATCGAGGAATGTGCAATTGTGTAACTGAGATCAAACACAAAAGACTAGTGTTTAATTCACTCAGCGTTGGCTCTGATACCAACCTGTCACACCCCGATCTCCACGTGTCACCGGTGGGCCCGGTGTGGGGTACAGTGACGTGGTTGGCATCGTCATAGACAAACAACACAATATAATAATGCACAGCGGAAGCAGAAATAGATTCATTTCAACTTTAATTAAAATGTGATAATGAACATCATAAGTAGTTGAAACGGATCCACAGGCGGATCAAATAAAATAAGATAAATTGTTCAACAGTTTATTTGTCGTCCGAGCTTGCGAGACTATAGTGGACGCTCTTAGGAAACAGCCAGCCTAGTTCGTTTAGTACCTGCACTTAACCTTTTGGGAAAAATACGTCAGTTTACACTGGTAAATACAAATCAACTGACTCATTTTGGAAATGATTGAAAATTGATTTAAATGCACAAGGCATAAATATTTTTATTAACTTGGGATAATTATGCAATATAAACTTGTGAACGAATTACATGTTACTCGTACATTTGGTGGCCCGGGATCTGCTGTCCGGGCTAAAGATTAAATGACACACCACATTAAAGAGTTATACACGTCGGGTGTACGCCTACACCCCGTGCTCTGGTCGTGGCCATCTCGTAAGATAATGCCAAGGATATCCGGGACACGGTCAATAACCCCCCAAACCCTTAAAGTAAAACAAGACTGTTTAAACAAGTCGCACAAACTATTCAAGACTGTACACCCAAGGCGCAGGATTTGTGCGCTCGATCAAGCGGTATTCTATATACCGTACCCCAAGCCCGTATAGGGAAAATAAGTCAAAATGTATTTACCTGAGCAAGTATGAATCACAATTGGTATGTGTAGGTAGCTTTTACTGGGCCTCCTAATCTGGAACAAAGGTTTATAATAACCTATTAGATTCCTAACGGGTCTTTTATTTAAGCTTTAGCTTAGACCGGTTAGTTTTAAGGACGACGCGGTACAAGCGCACGATTACGCGAAAGACCAGATAGAATGTGATTTAGACCCGACAAGTTTGAATAATTGTATAATATGGGTATACTAAATACATTCTGGATTTTGAGATAAAAATGATAACGTTTGACCCGTTTCGGTCAATTTACGCAAACTAGTTACGTAAACCGAACCGAACGCTAAAAGGGCGTTACGGGTAGCCAAAAGAGTCAAATGCAAGTTCCCTGAGATAATATGCTTTAAATATGATATAATATCAGTAAGTTATGTTCTATTATGCCCCGAGTGATTTTAAACTCAATTTACACCTCATAAGGGCATTTTGGTCATTTAAAAGATTATAAAAGAGTCAAATTAGAAATCTGAGTTACGGGTCTGATTTATACAGTAAATATACTTCATTTGATATATTATAACAGTAGAGTATGACCCGTATACAAAACTTATCATTTAAAATCAAACTATGCACCGTAGGGGTATTTTAGTAATTTCACAAGGGCTAAAACTGCCAAAACTGGAAATCTGAGTTCAAACATTTATACTTACTGTTATTATATGAAAATATACTAATTACATCAGTAGGTATGAGTCTTATATGTTTAAAATGAGTATAACGCCTACTATACGCTAGAAACGCTTAAAAATGCGATTTAGAGCCGTTTCCGGGTTTTTAAAAGAAAGCTGAGATTTTTATATTTCCAGAATGCTCAAAATAATTTATTTAACATATAAAATCAGTAGAAAAAGATTTGGGGTCAAAAGAATGTGGAAAACTCATTTTATGGCTTAAATGGTCAAAACCGGCATTAACCGAATCGACTAAGCGATCTATGATACGATCAGCCAAAAATTAAATAATAATCATCAAAAATCCCAAAATAATATATAACATCAGTGGGTAAAAAGTTTTATATCAAAACGTGGCCTGAAATACGTTATACGCTAAATGCGCCGTTTATGTAACTTTAAGATATAGTTTTACGATATCGGCCATAACTCAAAATCTGGACCACTAACTGATCTCAAATTTTCGGTGCAAGTTTATATATTAGAAATAAAGATTTCTACTCTTTCACTTTTCCAAAAATCACGTTTTATATCAAAAAGGACAAAATAGTCAACTTTAAGCATAAATCGGAAACATGCAAATGAATCGGCTAAGTATAGACTCAAGTAACAAAAATTCCAGAGAGTTTAACCAAAATAAAAATGGTCAAAAATAAGCTCCAATACAGATCTCAAACATGCATGTACGGATCCGAATCGATAGTCTACGAAAAAGTCGTTTTACAAGACTTTCGGTTCCGATTCGTATTTATACTAAAGATTGTCGAGTTGATTATGATCAAACACATTCTTATATTCATTATAAGTTATTTTTTGATGATCAAACTGATTGCATGTCATCTACATTACCATTTAAGCTATTTTTCGCAAAAACGATTTCTGTTGACTTTTTAGAAACAACTTTGACTCGACAAATAGCATGCTTAGAGTGGGAATCAGAGAATACCCTTTTGAGGGTTTGTTTCCCACATAAATACCAACATCTCAGTGGTTTCAATTTGAGAAATGATAGAGCCAAACTCGTTTAATCGAAAAGTCAAATTATATGAACAACGGTTTGACTTTTAACAATAATCAAAGCAAGAACGAATTATAAACTGATATGAAGGCTTACAAAGGTCCTAATGAAGCTTAGCAAACACTTAGAGGCTGCCTTGTCGTTCAGAAATGCTCCAGAAGTTGTCTTGAGAGTTCTTGAAAGTTTGGTGTTTCTTGATCACAATGCAAGTGCCAAAGAAATGAACCTTTGATCTAATTTATGGAGGAATTCAGAGGTCGTAGCAAGCTCTTAGTAGCCTAGGCATGCAAGGACTCTTATTGGAGCAAAAGAGAGGTGATCCCAGCTGTTTACCACTTCAAAAATGGACCATATTGCAAATAAATCGCGAATTCTGCATCTGATAGGGTCACGCGGCCCGCTTGGGCATGTCCAGGCGGGTCGCCTGGCTTCTGCTGCTGTCAAACTTTGCCAAAAGTTGGCAGCTTTGGTCCCTGTCTTCGCAAACGATGTTTCGGCTACTTATTTTGACTCGTAAACCCCCAAACTTGGTTTTTAAGGACCTTGGGACGTTTACCAACATGGTAATGTCCTCGGATAACTTTGCGCTCAACCGAAAAGCCATGAATTTCGACGTTGACGCTTTTAACCCCTCAAGTATGGTTTTGGCCATAACTTTCTCATACGTTATCGAAACTTCACGAAATTTTTACCACATATTCTAGTGAGTATATTTTAGCATTACAATGCTTCGGGTCTGCCAAAAGTTCACTCAGAGGTATAAATTCAACATGTTGACACTTTTGGCCCCTATAGTTTGTAATTCCTCACTTTTGTGCAATTTCCGCGTCGTATGATCCATGAACCATCCGTTTAAGGTTATAAACATTATGTAGGGTTATCATAGAGCCTATTTATCCATTGTTGACACTTTGGACCCATACGTTCCATAGTTTTCACTGTTTGTCAACTTTAGTCCCTCTAAAGTATATTTCCACATACCGGAGCCTTATCACACGTGTCAAGACATTATTGGACGTAAATTTTCGAGGTGTTACATAGACTGCAACTAAACCTGCAACATACGTTAAAATAATGTCAATACTAAAGTGTAAGTGTTGCGAATTTCCACATGCATAAACGTAATCCACGACATCTATACTCACAAAACTGATACTACCAGCTAAGTCCTCGATGCTCGATTCTTCGATGGCATAACTAGACCCCGTCGGGCGCAATAGTACTATACTAGTCGTGGTGGGACGTCACGAGTATAAGTCCTAGCACATATGTAACTAGCATCACGTATATCTATGCATAACAGTTATTCGCAAGTGATAAATTAATTGATTGAATAATTCGTTCGATAAATTCGATTTGTTAGGAACGTGTGTTACACCCAAAACGCGATAAAAAGGGGTTCAAGTATACTCACAGTGCGTATTTGGTTTGGATTGGCGGGATAATGTCTGAGAATGCCCTGATTACAGACTGATCATGTTGGTGCTTGGTGCATCCGTCTGTCGCCTACGTCTTGTATCGAGTCTAGCGTAGGATAGGATGGATCAGGGCACGGAATTCGATAAATTGTATTAGAATGTGATTCCGCTCCAAATGACATCTTGTCATTTGGAGCGAAACCCCTTGATTCTGATTCCGCTCGAAAGTTGTTTAGAGTCTGATTCCGCCCGAAAGTGTTATGTTCTGATTTCGCTCATGATTGTAAAAGCTGATTCCGCTCCTGTTGTTTGTGCATGTTGGAGCGAAATCAGGACACCTATAAATAGCGTGTCATTTGGAGCGAAATTAGTTAGTTGTTAGGGTGATTGCCATTCCGGTTGCCACGAAGTGCTGTCGAAGTGTTGCCAGGATTGTAAACGTCATTCAATCAATAAGATCAACAGTTTAAAAGTGAATACTCGGTGAATTGAATCTGATTTGTCTGTTTCCGCCGTTTAAATCAGTAATAGTTCTTCTGATAGACTCAATTGGGTCCAAACACGATCCTACATGTGGTATCAGAGCTAAGGAGGAAGAGCTCTTGCCAATTCAGCCGAAAATTCTGTTTTTCTACACTTTCTACACTGACTTTTGCAAATTGATCAGGAAAAAGTGATCAAATTGTTCTGATTTTTGCACAGTGTGCTCGGAATAGTAATCTAACAAAGCCTTAAAAGTATCAGCAACAAATTCGAATTAAATCTTGACAAAATTGTGATTTCGCCTGAAATGAGTTCGAGAACTGATGACGTCACACATGATTTCGCTCCAAATTGTGGGTTGATTTCGCTCCAGGATAATTCTTGATTCCGCTCCAAATTCCTGATTTCGCTCGAACTACAGATTCCGCTCCAAAGTTACAGCGTGATTCAGCTCCAGATTCCATTCTGATTCTGCTCCAGATAACATTCTGATTCCGCTCCAGATAACATTCTGATTTCGCTCCTAAACACTTTCTGATTTCGCTCCTGTTGAACTTGGTGATTCCGCTCCTGATTAACTTGTTAATTCCGCTCCAAACTGTGTTCTCACTTAAATAGTTGATTCAATATTATTTTGTGAAGTTTTAAAATCTGAAAAATGGACGAAGAATTCTACAATGCATTCGCTACTCCGGCTACCCCAATTAGTTTGGTACAGAACACGATGCTAGAAAACGAAACGGGAACAATGCAGAAACCGCCCAAACTCATGAACATAGAAGAATATAAGGGTTGGGAAGGTCGTTTCGAGAACTGGGTACAAGCTAATTACCTAGACGCTTGGGAGTGTGTTGAGACGAAGTATGTGAGACCGGTGAATGATGATGAAGAGGAAGTTGCGATCAAGGATATGAGTGCGGATGACAAAAAGAAATACAAAAATGAGAAGATGATGTTAAGTCTGCTACAACAAGCTGTGAAAGAAGATATTATGGTCTTACTGCAGCATAACGGAAGTTCTTATTCTATCTGGAAAGCTCTTAGATCAAAGTTTGTTGGTAGTCAGGAAATGATCAAAAACAAGAAATCACTCTTGAAGAAGGAATTTGATTTGTTTCGTGGATTGAAGAATGAGAGTACAAAGCAGATTATAGAGAGATACTGTAATTTGTTAGTAAACATGAGGAGAGTCAGTATCAACAAAGACAATGAAGAACTGATCGAGAAGCTTGCAGATGCATTACCTCATGAGACTTGGGGTACATATTTGATGATGCTCAAGAACAAGAAAGGATTTAGCACGTTAACCTTGAGCAAATTCATTGAGAAGTTGGAAGCTCAAGAGATGGAGCAAAGAAAGATTCTTTGAATGAAAGATTTCGACGGTGAACAAGATATCGGGTTGTACTACAAAGCAGGGGTGAATGAGAAATCTACAAATTTATCTCCAAAAATAGAAACTGCTTACAATGCTAAGAATTCAACCGGAAGTTCATCAAAAGGATCAAACAGCAACACAAGTTTCTCATCATTTCCATCTTTCGATCCGAACATTTTAGCAACAAAGAATGGAAGAAAACTTCAGTGCAATATTGTTTTAAATCTTGAGAATGATCAAGATTATTCAGATGAAGTTGCTAAAAATCACGGGGAGACATGATCTTCGTGAGGCTAATGTGTCTACTTTGGGTTTTGACAAATCTAAAGTCACTTGTTTTCGTTGCAGGGAGAAAGGACACTTCAACAGGGAGTGCACCAACCGCGAAGCAGGTGGAGCTCAGAATCCTTTTAACAACAACAATGATTACTACCGAAAAGCCATCTACCATCAAATTGCTCAACAACCTTCTCAACAACATCAACATCAAGCTCAAACTGCACATGGAAGAAACGGGATTGAAGATTCTGGAAAGAGAGCTTGTGTGGTTAATCAAAATGAAAAGAAACTATTCAACTGGGATAAGTATGTATCAGCTGATGGAAAAGCTTGTATGATTGATCAAGATGATGAAAAGCTACCCGAGGGGTTTAGTTGGGAGAATTTTACTTGGGATGATTATATTCCTGACAACGCTATAGTTCACAAAGCTTTTGTTGCCAGAATAGAAGAAGAAAGTGATGATGATAGTGCTGAGTACTATGCTAAACAAATGAGAGATCATTTGAAGATGTTGGCTGAAAGCAACAATGAGGATGACAAAGTTAAGCAGAAGAAGAAAAAGGTAAAGACACCAGTCAGTAGTGATGATGAAGATGTACCGGTAGTGAGAAGAAAAGTAAAAGAATTTCCAAAGTTCATAGTTGATGAAAAAGTTGATGCTAGAGAAATGAAAGTGAACTGTGAAACTTGTGTAATTCTGAAAAAGAAAAACAGTGAGATACTCAACAACATGAATAGACTGAAAGAGTCGTATGACGTGTTGAACAAAGCAATGAACATGTACAATGACACAAGTGAAGAGCAGGCAACAGTGATGAAGACACTTCAAGGAGCATTCATGGTCAAGCAAAAAGTTGTAAACAATTATATCGAGAAGTGTGCTGCTCTTGAACAAAAACTGGAACTTCAAAGGATTGAAACTGAAAGAGTTAATCGTTTGTTAAAAAGTTACTCATGTTCATCTTATGTCATTGACAGGATTTATCCGACAGCTGAAAGCTTGAAGGCATTTGAGGACAATGAAGTAACTGAAGAAAAGAAAGTTTCAGAAGAAAAGATTGAAGAAAAGACTCCAGTAAAAAGGACTAAAAAGAAGAAAGATTCTGAAGAGACGACATCTGGTAAGAAAAAAGGTGTCAGTTAAAACAAGTGTCCACCCCCGCTGGAAAATGGATATTTGGCTAGAAATCCAAATGATGAAAGAGTCAAAAAGGCAACAAATTTACAGTGGGAGTCGGAGTCGTCAGTAAACTTGCCAAATAGTATTGATGTCGTGTTTACATCATCTGACACTGATCAACAGTCTCAATTGATGAAGAAAGTTGTGGGTCATGTGTTAGATGACGATGAAATTGAGGAGTCAAAGTTGGAGTTAAAATCGGAGTCGATGTCAGAGTCAAAGTCTGAGTCCAGCACTCTGGGTCAACAAGAAAAACAAGGAAAAAGAGTTTATTCCTGTTATCAAAATCTAATTTGAGTGATGAATCGTTTTAAGTTGCTTATACTTTGAATTATTCGGACAAATTATATTCTGATAAGGAATTTCCAATAAGAGGTGTCAAAACTGAACTGATAAACAAGGTTTTCAAACTCATAGAAATTAATATTTATGAAATAAAAGATTTACATCTTATTGAAAAACCTAAAAAATACACCTCAAGATTTCAACAGAGATTAAACAAGAAAAAGGGTTACAGTTCTGCTTCAGGTTTTCAAAAGAAATCTAACCATAACGGTAATTTCAAAAAGAAAGGTTTAGGGTTTACTCCAACAGAAAAACAGAAAAAATGAAAAATATATTCGTGATTTTAAATCCAAAATGACATTTGTTTCAGGAACATCATCTGAAGAAGAAGAAAAGAAAGCATTCTGGAGGCAGTCAAACAATGAGTTTCTTGCAAAGAAGCAAGAAGAATTGAAGAAGATGGCTGAGCAGAAGAAAGATACTAGAACCTGTTTCCAATGCAACATTGTTGGACATATTGCCAAAGACTGTTCTAAGGCAATAGCACCAAAACAGGGAGTATCTCGTAAACTGAAGAACAAAGTTATTGAGTTTGAACCACCACTTGATAGAACTAAACTGTTTAAAAATTCTATTTTTGAAATTGGTGAATGTTCGGACAAGTTTTACAAAAAAGAGAGCTAAATCTGACAACCAAAAATGGATTGTTAAGAAAGCTGATGGAAGCTCTAGTGATGATTCTGATAGGTCCAAATCAGAGGAGCTATCTTCTGGTGATGAAACTGACTCCATAAAGTCAGTTGAACCAAATGTTGTTTCAAAATGTGCAGCTATGTTGAAAGATGAAAAATCAGTTCCGATTTTGAATGATGAGGATTTTCCATCACTTCGGGCTGAAAATTATAAGAAGAAAATTGGTAAAATTGAAATTTCTAACCAATTTTATAATGAAAAGCAGGATTTTGATGCTGAGAAGGCCTTTAACCCCAAGGTAAAGCATATCTTTGGTAAGATGATTGATCGAAAAGTCAAAGGGGTTAAAGAATTCTATGAGAAGAAGAGAGGAGGTAAGAAACCGAGTGTTGATGACTCGGTGACACCCAAGGCTGGTCAGACTTGGGTGGATATTTTCTTTGAATAGAAAAACCTGACTTGCCGGAGCTCCCAGGTTGGTAAGAGAGGAGCAGGTATCGGCATCTTTCTTGAGGAATTTATTCGGTAATGTCATCGTACAAATGGTAAAAAGGTTTGTTTATGTTTGTGCATGCTTGCATATGGTAAATCAAGGACATTAATTTGTACTTGGATTTTCCTACAAGTGATTGAAAGACAAGATGATGAACCACATCCTCGAATCTATTAATGGTATCCCTACAAGTGATAAAATCATCTAAACTTATTTTCCGGAAAAACCATTTTGATTAAAACAAACTTAAGTGTTTTGAAATCTAAATGGGAAAATAGTTTGCTGATAGGGGGGATTCTGACTGTTTATGCTAAGAGAATGGCGATTTGATGCGATTTGATATCGGTTGTCATGTTTCTGTACAGTTTGTTTTCAATTTTCTTGTATGTGTTTGCATTTTAGGGGGAGTAGAAAATTCCAGAAAATCCAAAAACATTAGAAAATTTGAAAAAGACAAAAACATGATAAAATAAAAAATGTGTTTTGTTGTAAAAAGAGGAAATGATAGTACATCAGTGGACTATCACAACATGCTAAAGAAATGTAAAGTCAAAATGTGATAAACAATCTTACTGCGGATGTGTCGGTAGGTTTTTACACACTTAGTAAATTGTGACGAGATATAAATCTAAAAATTCAAACTTGCTTATTCTGTGGGTAACAACTTCTTGGATATATGGGTAACCCCCGAAATCTTGTTTGAAAGGTCCCTCTTTCTGAGATACTAGGTCTTTATGCTCAGTGATATCTGGGGTATTATCCCAGGACTTCTGCTGTATGGAAATACTGACCTAGTCCCCGTATAATACTTTCCGCAAAGCTTGAAAAAGCGCAACCCTCAGCAAATTAATGAAACAATAAAATTGATTCTCATTGCTGTTGAAACAAAAGATCCTCTAAAGGGGACCCACCAAAAGTTGAAGCCGTCATCTCTCTGCGTATACTCACCTGTAAGACTGAATATTGGGATCTGGATACGGAGTATATTCAAGTAGTGGGACACACGGATAAGTTTAAGTTCTTAAGACATTAATATCGTATCTCGGATCAGTTGAACTTTGTGTGAAAATTTAAGTGGATCAGTATACTGACAATCTAGGTGAATTGTTTAGAACTTAAAATGAAATAAAGCTTAACGGTGTTGGTGATTGGTCTCAGAAACTGATATGATCCTCTTACACAAACTCACAAAAATATTGTCTATAAATATTTTTTTATTGCATTTCATTTTAGTTATTTCACAAAATTCCAAAAAGATTTTCAGAGTGTTTTAGCATAAATTTTGAAAAATCCAAAAGATTTTCGATAACTGGTGTTGAAAAGCTGATTTTCAAAATTCCAAGTGCTAAACTTGATGAACTGGTTTGAGAGTGGTGTGTGTGAAAGTTTTGAAGTTAAAAATCTGAAAGTGGTTCATCAAAAACTAATTGTTAGATCAGTTTGTGATAGGATCTACAAGTGGTGTCTAAATGCTTAAATGTTTATCATAAAACTTACGTTTGTGGTAGAGTTTTATGCAGGATGAAGTAGAACATGGTTTGTTGATCCTAAGCAAGATTCAAGAGTCAACATTTGAGGGGGAGTGTATGTTGATGCTAATGAATTTGAAGAGATCAACATCCAAGACAAGGAGTTTGTTGAAGATGAAAAAGAAAAGAGATAGAGATTGAGGATGCTTACAGCGTCAAATACTTCGGAGAAAAACACGAAGACAGATAAAGACTGAAGATGCGCAGACTCGATACTGAAGACTCCGTCAACATCCGAGGGGGAGTTTGTTGGTGCATCCGTCTGTCGCCTACGTCTCGTATCGAGTCTAGCGTATGATAGGATGGATCAGGGCACGGAATTCGATAAATTGTATTAGAATGTGATTCCGCTCCAAATGACATCTTGTCATTTGGAGCGAAACCCCTTGATTCTGGTTCCGCTCGAAGGTTGTTTAGAGTCTGATTCCGTTCGAAAGTGTTATGTTCTGATTTCGCTCATGATTGTAAAAGCTGATTCCGCTCCTGTTTTTTGTGCATGTTGGAGCAAAATCAGGACACCTATAAATAGGGTGTCATTTGGAGCGAAATTAGTTAGTTGTTAGGGTGATTGCCATTCCGGTTGCCACGAAGTGCTGCCGAAGTGTTGCCAGGATTGTAAACGCCATTCAATCAATAAGATCAACAGTTTAAAAGTGAATACACGGTGAATTGAATCTGATTTGTCTGTTTCCGCCGTTCAAATCAGTAATAGTTCTTCTGATAGACTCAATTGGGTCCAAACACGATCCTGCAGATCACATGAGCGTTTGATAGTGGGTTAAATAATAACGGATTGCACAAGAATGAATGATAAACTGATCGAATGTTGGCCCGTTCGGATGGGATGTCCGATCGGAGGGGCTGTTCGATCGGATGGGCTGCCGATCGGATAGGTTGTCCGATCGGCTAGCCTGTCCGATCGGCCTGCCTGTCCGATCGGTTAGCCTGTCCGATCGGTTGGGCTGTCCGATCAGCTGGGCTGCCCGATCAGCTGGGCTGCCCGATTGGCTGGTCGTCTAGCTGTATCTGACAATATTTTGAAGGTTTTTCGGTGGTTTTTGTCGAGACGGTGCTGTGACGTGCTGAACAACTGAAATTCCGTCAAGTCCGACTCGTTCTAACGGCCGGGAATCAACCCGTTCCATCAGAACTGGTCGTTCTTGGCGATTTTTCCATGTTTAACCCGAAATTGGTCGTCTCATCATTATGAATCAGATCTTTGACCAACACGACACTAGAAATGAGTAGAAGGTCGGTATAAGCCCCGATTCCACCGTTTTTTAGTGCTTTGAGAGTAAAAGAGTTGGAAGAAAGTTGGAAAACCATTCTTCAATCCTTTTATTCATGATTATGTGTAGATCTGTCGTGAAAATGTTGTTTATTCTTGTGGAAATCCTTCGGATCTGAGTTGTTCTTGGTGGAATGAGGCCAACACTTGAAGTTCATAAGAACTTCATGATGACATCATCCTAGAACACCTCAAATCCGTGGATTTCACGGTTAAAAGTTGAGATTCGAGAGATAGAAAGGTGGAGGAGTGCGTGTAGATCAAAGAAATACAAGATTTGAGTTGAAAACTTACAAGAATCGCGAGAAATCGAGAGATGAAGGGTCAAGAGCATCCTGGTCGGCTGAGAGCTTCTCATCAAGGGAAATGGTGAGTGAGGGGAGGTATTTATAGGCAAGAGAGGAAGGAAAGGAGGGGAAACTGGTCTGGATCGGATGGCCCGTCCGATCGGTTGGCCCGTCCGATCGGCTGGCCCTTCCGATCGGCTGGCCCAGCCGTTCGGCCGGCCTGTCCGTTCGGACAGCCTGTCCGTTCAGAGGGGTTTCGACCCACGAGTTTGTGCGTTGCGATAGTTCTGGTCTCACGCTTCCATATACTTTTTTATTATTTATTTATTTATTATAATTAATCACAAAAGGGTCGTATATACGTATTCATTTTATATATTTAATTACCCAAAGTCCGCGATACGGTAACTGAGTTTCGTTTCGAGTATTCGATTTCCTTTCGACGCTTCACGGTCACCGAGGAGGGTAGATTAGGTCCTCTCCCAATGCCATCGTGAACGTTAGATAAACTTTAAGTAATAAGTTGCACTGCGACACATCACGGCTATCAGGGAGGGTAGAATTGGTCCTCATTTGACAACTTCGTGGTTGTCAGCAAGTGTAACGTGATGTGAGAGTGATAGAATATGCGAAAATATCGTGATATAGTAATGTAACTGATGTGGGTACATTATGATCTGAATCTCTGGTGCTAGGCGTAACGAGTATATCGAGTAGTAACAACGCACGAAAGTGCGGGTTGTTACAGTCTCCCCTGCTTTAGGAAATTTCTTCCCGAAATTAATCCATCAGTAGGGTTGTAAGAGTTGATGCGAATGAGAGTAGCGATTAAAAGTGTCTAGATAAGCGAGCGATCGATTAAGATTTGACGGTTGAGAGTGTTGTGATAACCGACGGTAGCAGCGAGTAGGGTGATATGCAAGACAAAAGATGATGACACACACCGAAAGTGATTAGAGAACGTTTAGAATTTTTTGAAAAGTCCATTAATTAGGAAAAGTTGCTTATGAAAATCTTCTGACGGTGCGGCGTTAGTTGTAGCGTCGTTCTCACCAACACGATGAGAAGGGTTTGTTAGGTTATTGAAAGTTCTTTAAGTGGCTAACTCATTTTACGAAATTTTCTCGCCCCACGTCATTGACTTGAGTCGATTGTCACACTGGTGTCACAAGAGAATCTCGTTTTGTACAAAGGTTTTGGAAAAGTTTTATAGAAAAAGTCTTGTAAAAACAGATAAGTTTAAAAGTGGTGTAAGCAAAGCCTTTTAATAAAACCAAAAATTTTAAATTTAAGGTCGGCCCCGCATGGCACTTTCCCACAAAAGTTCTACAATATGGCTAAAACACTTAAATATAGGAAGTACCAGCGGCGTATCCACCATGTTTTACTCATATGGCTTCCGTCTCGTGAGGCGGTATCATACGTGTCGACATAGTACAGTCAGAATTGCGTTCACTCGATCCAAACGTGAAGGGTTGGATCAAGCCTTGAAAGGGCGAACCGAGCGATGAAGTCGTTTTCGAATTCAGTTTTAGCGATACAAGCGAGGTAATAATCGATTGATAGCACAACATCCCCAATAGTCGAAAGCGGCGACGATAAGTGAAAAACGATAAGCGACAAGCGAAAAGCGATGAGTGATAGCATCAATAGATAGCGACAATCGTCGAACGATAAGCGACAGTCGATGCGTTGCGAGCGATAGAGACATTCGATTCGATTAGATTTAATGACACCACAATTTTAACTACCATTAACCCTCATGGCCCCCTTTTTTTTCCACGAAAGTCTGCTGATACGGCTAAAACACCAACTTGTCTTAGCCCTATTAGCTTTATCCCGTGAAGCGAGGTCATGAATGCTAATATAACACAGCTAACTCAGATAACACGAATAGCGATAAACGTTGGAAATATCGAAGCGATGAGATAGGTGCGAGAAGCGTTACAGCAAGAAGCGACGAGTGACGTGCGATGCTCGTCAAGCGATTCACGATGCACGATTCTCAGCAAGCGATTCATAGTGGCGGTAGAGATTGCGAGATACGCACAATATATGATTGCGATTTCGAGTCACATAATAAGCGTTCAAGGTTAAAACACATAATAAGCGTTAGCGCGAGACACCAAATATATGATTTCGATTTAAGATAGATTCCAGCGATAATGCGATTGCGAGCGTGTTGACTTACTAAAAGTCTTGCGAGCACACGCTTTGGTTTGCGATTGGGATTGTTACGCCTTGCGATGTAGAGCTTAGTGTGTCGAAAATAATCACAATAGCATAATAGGTCTAAGTTCCAACTCCACAGGGCACTTTCTTCACAAAACATTGGTTAGCACAGCGAAACACCGCCATGTTTCAACCATGCGCCTCTGTCCCGTGAATAGGTGTCACATTTCGTCAGACATGGTCAAGACGCTTATATATAGGAAGTACCAGCGGTGTATCCACCATGCTCAACCATGCCCTGAACGTTAAGGCATCATTGAGACTCGCTACGATCTCCGTGCACTAACCAAAATAATCCCGTGTGCACCCGTGATTAACTTGATTCTTGCACGTTCATCATACCTTATCTCATGAACGCATGATAGGGGTAAAGTATATTATATAGTACATAGTGCTAGCATCTAGATGGTGCGCGAGTATAAGAGAAATAGAATCCGCATGCGACGATAGATGAAACAAGTTCCACACATAAAAGAGATTAACGGCGATAAGTTGTATTATTACAACAACATTAGTATCAAAGTAACGATGTTGTGGAGGACTTCTGCGGGGACTACGGTTGTTGCTGTAATTCCTCAAAGCTGCGGTCCCGTGCGACAGTGTTGCGTGAGATGACCGTACCAGTTGCAATTTGCACAATAGCGACAGTTAGCTTCTGGCGGGTGATGATACGTACACTTGAGACACAGGGGATGGGGTCCATTGTAAGCACGTTTAGTTGAACTAGGACTGCTCGGAGAGGTTCCGGTTGTGACAGTCCAGTTGTTGAAGAGTCCGGGCTCACGGTCTTTCGTTTACGACTGTGCTGAGCTTCCTGAGATGATGCAGTGTCGTCGGCGGATTCGTCTGATGATTTGCTGGAGACATCGTCAGTGGAGCCTTCAGAAGAATCGTTGGTAGATTTGCTGGAAGAATCATCAGAAGAATTGATGATGATTGCTTGATGGGCTTGTTTGACAGGCTTCTTGGAAAAGAATCCGTCCAAGACTCGTTTGTCATTAAATTCTGCGGCCAAACGGTAGGTTTCTTCGATGGTAGCAGGTCTTGCAGCTTCAACAAAATCACCCACACACTCAGGCAAGCCGCAGATGTACTTTGGAATGGCTTTTTCTGAAGTGTTGACTTGGCTTGGGCAGATTATGCTAAGCTGTTTGAACCTTGCGGTGTAGCCAGCATTGTCACCTTCGACTTGCTTGATTTCCCAAAATTCATTTTCTAGCTTCTGGACTTTGTGAGGAGGACAGTACTCTTCCTTCATGAGTTCCTTCAGCTCGTCCCAGGAGAGGGCATAAGCTGCGGTGATCCCACGTTTGTTGCGTTCGGTAGTCCACCAGTCGAGTGCTCGGGATCGAAATACTCTAGTAGCGCACGTAGTGCGGAAACTATCGGGACACCCACTTTGACGAAGGGTAACATCGATAGAATCGAACCACTGGAGTAGTTGGGTCACACCTCCTTCACCTGTGAATTCCATCGGATCATAGGCTTTGAAGTGTTTGTAGAGAAAAGTAGATTGCGGTGCTTCCGTCTTGACGTCTTCCGTGGTTCGAGAGTTGCCGAGAGAGTACACTTGAGGGACAATTTGAGTAATGAGCTTGACCACTTCCTTGGTCACAAGTGAGGCAATCCTCTTATCGGCGCTTCGTCTGGCTCTTCTCCTAGCGGTTCGTCTCGAGGTAGAGTTGTTGGAAGTCATCTAGACAGAGAGAGATTTGGACTGAGATTCGATCATAATGATTTTGAGTTTGCGATGCGATTGAGCGTGATTAAAACTTGTAGCGTGCAATATAAATAGATTTCACATAGGAACCACATAAGAGACAAGAAACTCCCTAGGTTTTCACAATGATTTGGTTGTATTTAGATATAGATAGTTATACTTTACACTTATACACATATATTGATTGTAGAATACGCGAGGACGCGATGCGTGGAAGAGAGAGAGAGATAGAAAGAGAAAGCGAGCAATTTTGACATTAGTTTCGTTGCGAACATTCGGTCTTTGTTTTAGATTGCGATGGCTGTGCGAGCTGTGCGTTTTGTAAAACAGGTAGCGAAAATGGATAAGTCGTAAAATAAACACATATCGCATAACTAAGTTCATCAAAACGTAAAACCGGCGAGTCGTAGGCTTAGTAAAGTAATCGGAGTGCCTCGGGTTTTCAAGCGTCGACTACCCAAGGTAACCCAACTATACCCAACAAGTTCGCGCACGCGCGCGTTGACCTAGAAAGCTTATGCTTCCACTGGGATGCAGCTCATGGCACTCACCCTCTTAGTCACCGCGTGGCTCGAGTCGTTTTCATGGTTGAGTACTTGGTGAGAGCTTTTTTTTTAAACAATTTTAGAGAGTGGAACGGTTCATTAAGGTATGGGTTTCACCCCTGACTTAACAGCTTCGTTCCCAATTGTGGTTGTGCTCATCGAATGAATCCGGGAGCTCCACTATAATTTCGAAATGGAGGCTTTCGTCGAGGTATGGATGTCACTCCTAACTCAACAAAAGATTCTCGTGCTAGAAAATGCGCTGAGTGAGCAATCCTATCGAGAGTTGTTGGTTTTCACACCTGGTCTCTACTGGATCACTCGGTTGTGATATGCGAGTACTTTTGAAATCATGTGTATTGTGTCAGCCTTAGGAAAGGCTAAGTAGTACTTCGGCCTTAGGAAAGGCTTCTCCGTGTGAAGCTGTAGTATGCGAGGTTCACACAAAGTTGGTAGTTTTTAGCAATTTCGTTCAAGAGTATCAGGTAGGCCCAATATAAACCCTATTAGGTTCATACGAGTCGGCCTGTAGGTACTTAGACTATAGACTAGGTCAATTTCTAAGACGTTGACCCGGACTAGGTTGAGTCTTGCCTAGTTCCCTATAGTTCTGGCTCTGATACCAATCTGTCACACCCCAACTGATGGCGGAATCGTCGGGGCGCGACACTAGGCGAATCAGATTGCTCAAGAGAATCCATAACAACTATCTTGCGATAATATTTATTACATTCATTATCCCATACTAACAAATAATACAATCACATAAGTCATCACAGATTTCTTGTCCTCTCGAACAATACAAATCCGACAACCTAGATTTTTAGGTGAGTTTCTAGACTTCCTAGCTTGATTTGATGTATACTGCAACTAAACCTGCAACATACGTTAAAATAATGTCAATACTAAAGTATTGGCGAGTATACAGGTTTGATATGTAGTAGCATAATAGATTAAAAAGTGTTGCGAATTTCCACATGTATAAACGTAATCCACGACATATATACTCACAAAACTGATACTACCAGCTAAGTCCTCGATGCTCGATTCTTCGATGGCATAACTTGACCCCGTCGGGCGCAATAGTACTATACTAGTCGTGGTGGGACGTCACGAGTATAAGTCCTAGCACATATGTAACTAGCATCGCGTATATCTATGCATAACAATTATTCGCAAGTGATAAATTAATTGATTGAATAATTCGTTCGATAAGTTCGATTTGTTAAGAACGTATGTTACACCCAAAATGCGATAAAAGGGGGTTCAAGTATACTCACAGTGCGTATTTGGTTTGGATTGGCGGGATAATGTCTGAGAATGCCCTGATTACAGACTGATCACATGAGTATTTGATAGTGCGTTAAATAATAACGGATTGCACAAGAATGAATGATAAACTGATCGAATGCTGGCCCATTCGGATGGGCTGTCCGGTCAGATGGGCTGTTCGATCGGATGGGCTGTCCGATCGGATGGGTTGTCCGATCAGCTAGCCTGTCCGATCGGTCAGCCTGTCCGATCGGCGAGCCTGTCCGATCGGTTGGGCTGTCCGATCGGTTGGGCTGTCCGATCGGCTGGGCTGCCCGATCGGCTGGCCGTCCAGCTGTATCCGACGGTATTTTGAAGGTTTTTCGGTGGTTTTGGTCGAGACGCTGCTGTGACGTGCTAAACAACTAAAATTCCGTCAAGTCCGACCGTTCTACCGGCCGGGAATCACCCTGTTCCATCATAACTGGCCGTTCTTGGCGATTTTTCCATGTTTAACCCGAAATTGGTCGTCTCGTCGTTAGGAATCAGATCTTTGACCAACACAACACTAGAAATGAGTAGAAGGTCGGTATAAGCTCCGATTCCACCGTTTTTGAGTGCTTTGAGAGTAAAAGAGTTGGAAGAAAGTTGGAAACCATTCTTCAATCCTTTTATTCATGATTATGTGTAGATCTGTTGTGACAATATTATTTATTCTTGTGGAAATCCTTCGGATCTGAGTTGTTCTTGGTGGAATGAGGCCAACACTTGAAGTTCATAAGAACTTCATGATGACATCACCCTAGATCATCTCAAATCCGTGGATTTCACGGTTAAAAGTTGAGATTCGAAAGATAGAAAGGTGGAGGAGTGCGTGTAGATCAAAGAAGTACAAGATTTGTGTTGAAAACTTATAAGAATCCCGAGAAATCGTGAGATGAAGGGTCAAGAGCGTCCTGGTCGGCTGAGAGCTTCTCATCAAGGGAAATGGTGAGTGAGGGGAGGTATTTATAAGCAAGAGAGGAAGGAAAGGAGGGGAAACTGGTCCGGATCGGATGGCCCGTCCGATCGGGTGGCCCGTCCGGTCGGCTGGCCCATCCGATCGGCTGGCCCATCCGTTCGGACGGCTTGTCCGTTCGGAGGGGTTTCGACCTACGAGTTTGTGCGTTGCGATAGTTCTGGTCTCACGCTTCCATATACTTATTTATTATTTATTTATTTATTATAATTAATCACAAAAGGTCGTATATACGTATTCATTTTATATATTTAATTACCCAAAGTCCGCGATACGGTAACTGAGTTTCGTTTCGAGTATTCGATTTCCTTTCAACGCTTCACGGTCATCGAGGAGGGTAGAGTAGGTCCTCTCCCAATGCCATCGTGAATGTTAGATAAACTTTATGTAATAAGTTGCACTGCGACACATCACGGCTATCAGGGAGGGTAGAATTGGTCCTCACTTGACAACTTCGTGGTTGTCAGCAAGTGTAACATGATGTGATAGTGATAGAATATGCGAACATATCGTGATATAGCGATGTAACTGATGTGGGTACATTATGATCTGAATCTCTGGTGCTAGGCGTAACGAGTATATGTAAAACCCATGCTATTTTTAAGCGGTTTTCGTTTAAAATACGAAAATGAACCCGTAATTATAATTACATACACCTCGAAAATACTGATTAATTAAAAACTTTTACAAATTAAATGTGTACGACATAATGTAGTTAAGTTCGTCATTTAAAAGTAACAACGAAACGGTGTGCGGAAGCTTGCATCTTGATTGTGTTCGGTTCCTCTATGAGCTTGATCGTCGTTCGGTATCCATGGACATACCTACATTTCATGAACCATGAAATAAATTAGTCATTCGCAGTTTATAAGTGATTAAATCAAGTCCGGATATTAAAACGAACAAGAAAACCAATTTTTGCAGCTTTTTGGGTCTCTCGCGCCCCGCGAGAGACTCCTAGATCTTCTACGCGGGCCGCCAGAAGTCCCCGCGTGTCGCGACGGATTTCAAGTCTTCCTTCGCGTGGCGCGAGGGAGTGCATTTTCCAGCAGGTTCAGAGCTGGGTCCTGCATTTTTCAGCAATACTAGTTTTTTACGGAAACGACCATAACTTCTTCGTTATTGATCCGTTTTACGTGATTCTTTTTCCTACGCGTCCGTAATTTATTTCTCCATCTTATGGAGTTAAAGTCCGACATCTGGATTAACATAATTTCAGACTTTTAAGTCTTCGGCTTACTACCCTTTTTACCAAGTTTTGACCCATTCAATCTTTTATCAAACAAACATGTCTATTTACTCTTTAAACTAATGAAATTCCTAGATTCCACAACTCCTACCATATTAATCTCAAATCACGGGTTTCTTACTTAATAGAAACCCGTTTACGCTCAAATTTTTATTTTGACCCGTTAAGGGTATTTAAGCACCTTCTAGCTAAAAAAAATCGCTTTCGATTGTTCCTAACCTTACTTTACCACATTTCTTATCATATAATTTTCCATCACAACTGTAATTATGGTGGGTTTACTACAGTAATTTATATAAACCGAGTTTACCTCTCAACTCATCGTTCTACGGTAAGACTCAAATAGAGCCATTTAACTAATGTATTACATCTTTCAACTTCTATACTCGTCCTAAGTACTTATCAAATCATAAAGACTCGTTTCCAAATAACCTTTAAGGGTTGTTTGTTCAATTTAGCCTACAAGGGCATTTTTGTCAATTTTAGTCCCTCTTTTACGACGAATGACTCTTAGATGCTTGTTTGACCCAAAATCCGATCTTTTAACTATAATTCTGATTAGAAACCATTATTTTTCTAAAATACCACAATTATAACTTAAATCATTCGGTTTCCCTTTAAGATAACCGAATATCCAATTTTTGACTTTGTTTAACTCTTAGAGAGCCTCAAGTTCTAAGTGATGAGTTAAACCATTTTACATACCTGACTCGGATCAATATTTGACCCGTTTCGATACCTTGCTTTAATAGCCGCTAAGGAATAGCGAGGTATACATCCATTTGATATTCATTCCTATAATCATATAACTCAACAAATCATTAGTCGATATTGTCAAAAGGTGATAATTTCACCTTTTGACCCATTTATCTATTTGTGATCTTCGTCATTTCAACTAAATACCAATTTCATCTATAATGCTAATTTAAAGTCTACTAGCGAAAATACGTAATCAAGCATAACGTAACGAAACCGTAGTTACGTACCTTTAAAGCACACCTTTTCCGCGTGTATCTCCTCCGGCGTGTCCGCTTGACGTTCTGGATTCCTTGTCTAAAGAGTCCAATTCTTAATAAGTTTAGAACTCTTTCGTAAGCTTTAACGCATTATTTCTTAACATTTCCAAATATGTGTTTTACCCAGCTTTCAACATTTTAACCCTCATTTAGGCGTTTTATCGAACACCTAGCGGGTCAGATTTCTACATGATCTAAACCAAGTTCATGACTTGAGTTTATCACTCTAATTAACTTCAATTAGACAATATACACATATTTTTAACATCAATAATTTAAGGATTATCTCATAATTTCAGTTTACACTAGAACAAGAGTTTTAACCCTAGTGTTTATCAAGTTCTACTAACATATTAGTCACCCACTATGGTGATTTTGATCCATACCATCATCATGCAAGAATTTGACAAGAATTCATCTAGGGTTTGCCCCTAAACCTTATATCACTACCAATTTCATGTTTGCTACACATAATTAAGCTCAACTAGGGGTGTGCACGGTTCGGTTCGGTTCGGTTTTTGGGTAAAATCAAAACCGAAACCGAAATGTCGGTTTTCGGGTTTTAAAAACCGTTCGGTTTCGGTTTTTTTCGGTTTCGGTTTTTCGGTTTTTACGTCGGTTCGGTTCGGTTTTTCGGTTATTTTGGTTTTTGAAACAAAATTTTGTAAGATTCAACAATAACAAACATCCTCATATTAATATGGCTACTGTGTTTTTATTCCAATACAACTCCCACAATCTCTAGCCCCAAGTGAGTCATAATCCAGCAGCCCAATACTTTTAGCATATTTCTAATCGGCCCATTCAATAAAGCAGCAACACATTATGATCTAGTTACACATGTTGCCAGAATTTCATTAGCATTTGACATATTAATAACTAATAAAACCAATTAATGTTAACCATCCCTTTTTTTCATGTTGAATGCAATTTACGCTGCATTACAACTAATTCTTTTAATGTCTCATTTAAGTTTGTGAGTTAATTTCACCTCAATTAATTCTAAGTATTAAAACCAATCGGCATACATGAAATATTTTAGAATATTCTTATATAATATTTATCAATTCAGTTATAATGTTTATATTATAAAAACTTAACATTCAAGAACAAAATTAACATTTTCTACTAGCATTGGGTTAAATACTTAAACAATTTAAACTTAAATATAAAAATATATGGATTGTAACTTATCGGTTCGGTTCGGTTTTTTCGGTTATTGAAAAAGTTTATCAGAAAACCGAACCGAAATTTTCGGTTATTAAAAATCCGAAAACCGAACCGTCGGTTTTTGTTTTGGTTCGGTTTTTTCGATTCGGTTATTCGGTTACGGTTCGGTTATTTCGGTTTTCTTGCTCACCCCTAAGCTCAACACTCAATTTCAATCACATGCAAGAACTTAGGTTGAATCGAAATACCCTAATTCGACATACCTTATGATCCTCTTGACGAGGTGATCACGATTCCATGTTTAGATTTTGATTTCAACTTGGATTGAGCCTTCAATTTGTGGGTTTAGTGAATTTTAGGGTTTTGAGGATGAGGGAGGTCGCCCTCTCCTGTTCTTGATCGACCAGACATCCAAATGCGGGTGTTTGGTTTTGTTTTTAATTAAAACTAATAATATAAGTTTCAATTTTAACAACATAGGCCCCTCTACTTTTGTTAATCATATAGTTTGGTTACTTTAACCATATTTGTTCTATTATGTCAAGACACCAACTAACTAGGTTAATATTCCTAGTTACTTGGTGGGTCCCGGGAGTTATAACCCGTTTTTATTTTAAGTCCCGTTAACTCGGGCTCTTATAGACTCAATTTCCTTAAAACTTTGATTCGTTTGTATTTAATATTAGGATTTCTTATTTAAATCCAAATATTTACCGGGTTATTTTTACTACTAACGGCACTTTACCCGTCCTTTAGTATCAACGGAGTTTGATTACCAAACTCGTTTTCGGGGTGTTACAGTATATCGAGTAGTAACAACGCACGAAAGTGCGGGTTGTTACAATCGGAACAAGAAGTAGATCCTCGCCAGGAAAACCATCAGCTAGCGGTATAAAGTCGCCCAAGTCAGGTAAAGCAAATGGCTGAAAATCATCATCATCGCTACTCTCAGTGTTTGAAGTGAAAACCTCAGGGTCCGGGACAATCTCATCGTCCGATACTATGGCCATAGGGTCTACGGTATCTGACAACTCACTCTTCGATGAAGACATGGTGTCTGTAACAAACAATCACAACATATGCACATATATCAATAATCATCAAATAAGCATGTAAGTAGAGACAAAGTAAACACGTATCCATCCTAGTCTTCCCAGACTATCCCACCCAGCCTCTCAGACTGAACTACCTAGCCTCTCAGACTAAAACCTTCCTAGTTTCTCAAACTGAACTACCCAGTCTCTGAGACTAAACTTCCCCAGTCTCTTAGACTGAACCTTCCCTAGTCTCTTAGACTAAACTTCCCCAGTCTCTTAGACTGAATTATGAATATAAGCTTTGAAATGTGTTTTGTGCCCTTTGTTTGTAAAAATGTTTGTTTCCCTGGATCTGGACGTTTTGTGTATGCAATGTAAACATGTTTGAAAACATTTTCGTGAGAGACCTAATGATCGTAGTCTAGACTCGAGAAAGAATCCTAGCTCGCTACGATCGAAGCTCTGATACCAAGCTGTTACACCCTGACTTTTGCGGAAGCGTGATTATTGGTGTGACTTTCTTAGTACCATTGCATTCAATCATAACAACGCTATATGATAAAAACCATAAGATGTTCATCCATTAATTAAGTTTGAAAATACCACAACATACTTGTCTGAAACATAGACACCAAATGTTAAGTTACAACCACAACATGTTTAAATGAGTTCATGAAGACTCAACAAAAGATCTTAAATAAAAACCGGGTTTAGAAACATGTATCCCGTCCAGGAACAGGATACACCTCTTAAACCCTATGACCCCGGATGACATCTTTTATTTATTACGCAGCTTGAAAACATGCAACACCTGCCAGATCCACTTAGTTCCCTGAAATACATGTAACTTGAAAACATCAACAAAAGTTGAGCGAGTTCATGTGTTTATATAAGTATGCATAAACCTTTGTAACAGTGTATGAATGTATGTTCGTAAATCTCGGTATGAAAGCAAACAATGAAAAGATCATCAATGGTTTGCAAGGCCACTGATATGTGTGACGGTGTAGGAAGACTCAAACCTAGCAAATTTGTACCGGGCTTCCGGCTGGAAGACATAGTCACCCTATGGGCCACCCTGGTCCTCATGGGTGTGGGCTCGCTACACCCAAATAAATCTATCACTCATGCCCCTCGGTCCTTATACGAGGATTAATAGTCTCAAGTATCCGCCTACCCATTCACATGATCTATGGTTCTTTCCTAGGCTAACCATACCAATTGTATTTGTATGTAATCCTTTTGTAACATGTATTTCACCCCCGAAGTAAATAAACAAAACAGTTTAAAGAAAAGGGGGACATGAACTCACAGTTTTGCGTCGTCTGATCTCGCAACTCAAATCTCCTCAGCAAACACGACTCCTTACAATGTACTAGGGTCCATTAGACGAATGGGCCGTGCCTTGCCTTAGTATTTACATTTTTGAGATACGTTTCTGATATCATTCCAATATAATTATTGTCAAAATAATTAATATTTCAACTTAAATTATACTTATAATTTTTGGAATAATTGTTAACCAATATTTTTATAATAATACCTCTCAAGTATTTATACTTATATTTCCTTCCCAAGGATGGGGGTATCTCATACATGTATATTCGCATTCTTGTATTTGTAGTTTCAAAATAATATATTTCCATGTCTAACTTAGAATATATATATATATATATATATATATATATATATATATATAAACGTATTTTGTCCAAAAATAATGTATTTCAAGAAAATACATATTTTTCTCAAAAATCATATATCTTCTAAATATTCTAAGAAAATATATTTTTACTTCAAAAAATAATATATTTTCTCCTTGTCGAAAATATGATATAACTTGGTAATATTTACAAAAATCATATTTTCATTTCTTTCGTATCCAAACTAATATTTACCAAAAATATACTTATAGCGGTAATTTCCGGAATATTTTGTAAGTTACGTTCTATTGTTTGGTTTCACATTATTAAGCGTGTAACTTATATATTTATTCCTTATGAATTTTTGGTATTACTTTGGATGGTAAATTTTGTTAAGTTATATTACTTTAAATCCTAAAATAATATAACTAATACACAAAGGATACAAGTAATCACACACGATGTGTTTCTGTTGTAAATATATATTCTAAATACATATTTATCCATCTTTATTTATAAAAACCAACCTCCAATACTTTTATTTTTGTAACAAATTCTATGGCAAAGTTTATATTGAAAATCATAGTTAAAACACACTTGTAAATATTTGTTTAGAAAATATTTTGCTAAGTGTTTGTATTTTTAGAAAATTTTGCCATAGTTTCCCCTAAAAATGGAGGTGTCCATGCTATCAAAGCATATCATTTTCTTTTCAAAATCATCACAAACAATCAACAATCAATGTACACTTACCAAGTGCTAAAACAATGCTATTTTCATAACAATCATGAACTTGAACTTTCATAAAAACTTGTAGTAACTTGGTAGTGTGTTTAGTAGGTTTAGTTACCCTTTAAAGTGTGTTTACTTCTTTAAAAATCTCATTCTTAAAGGATTTAGGTGTTTACAACTTACTAGATGATTTTGCCAAAAATCATTCTCTTGAATTTTTCTTGTAAACAATGTATCATTGTACTTGTTTCACCACTAAAAACATGGTTAGTTTCTTTAAAAACAATGTTCATGTAAATCTTTGTGATTTAGCTTGGTTTCTTTGGAAAACTATTTTAGAAATTATCCACTCACAAGACTTGTATCATCATCACATGAAAACAACTTTTATTATTCAAGTTCATGTAAACATAAGGCATGATGATCTTAGTCTTTCACAAGATCATCACATTAACGTACTAGGTCATGTATTTAATCACAATCTAGTAGGTTCCATATGATGTCTAACATCACTAACACTAATAATCAATCAACAAGAATCAAATAAACACAAATCAACAAGTATTCATATGTTTATAAGCTTATGTTAGAGATTCATGAATATGTCTTTTAGTGTTCATCAAGATTAACAATGTATATCATCTTTTAACCAACAATATATGAAGTATCAAAGGGTTATGAGGGCCTTACTACTAGCACAAGGCTAGGGAAGAACACTTGATGTTGTAGATGACAAATGTGGAGGATAAAAGCTAATGGGAGAGGTCCTTCAAGATCCACAAGCTCCACACTTCGTTAGACACCTTTGGATGATCTTGGATTGAATGAACAAGACTTGACAATGGTGGTGGTGTTGTTGTTGATTCTCGGCCGAGAATGGGAGAGGAGAGGGAGGAAATGAGGTGTGTGTTTGTGTGTGTGAGAGATATGAGAATGATCATCTTCTTATAACATGTTTAAGCTTTACCCAATGGTTAATATGTCCTCAATAGTACAAGATATATCTCTAAACAAATCCTCATAAGATCAAGGAAGATTTAGTGTGATCAAGAAAGATTATGGTGGGGTCACTTGTGACCGTCCACCTAGGGGGGAGGGTCTTAGTTGGGTTTAAATGGTAGGTTAAGTGATTTAGTTAGAAGTTAAGTGTATTAGTTAGTGTTTATGTGTATGATGTGCTATATAGTGTGCTAGGGTGTTTGGGGATCATAACTAGCTCAGAAACACTAAAACAATGCTTCTAGTATAATTTTGGTGTTTCGGGTAATGTCCGGTTGTTTGGTTCGATACCGGTTCGTTAAAGTGTCAAACTATTCTGTTTAGTGATCTTTATGTATCCTTTTGTGACACTTTTAATTCTCGACACTTAGGAAAGCATTCAGGACCATTTAGTCATATTTTTGCATGTTACTAGCTTGTTAATTTGCTGATTTTTGCTGAAATATGCTGAATTCAGCACTTTAAGTGGGTTTTAGGCACTTTCCGGCACTTAAACTATCACCTAGTGAAGCAGTCTTGTGATCCTCACTTTCCTACACATTGTACTAGTGTAGTAACTTGTCTCTGGCCCATACGGGGTCTCAAAACACTGTTTGTCTATGTACTGAACATCGTCAGCATTTTCTGAGTTATCCGCTAACTGTGCTAACCGTGCTTTGTGCATCGTTTATGTCACTAAAGTTTGTATGTAAAAATGATGTGACAGTATGAAATGTGATGCACATGTAAGTATAATGCAAAAATCAGAAAGCAATCAATTGTAATTCAGCACAGTCATTAAGCACTAATCATGGTTAATTAATCGTACGGATACCTGGATTTTTGATGGTTGTCACATTGGATGGGAGGTGAGGTTTTACCGATTGTTCCGGTGTCGTGCCTTCGGGCTGGTGGAGGTCGGGTTTCCGCGCATATGGGAGAGCCAAGGGGCTGGCGGCGGTCGAGTAGTTGACCTTGACCACTGCGCCCAGTGTCACAGTGGTTGGCACACGGTTCCTTGACGTTCAAAAAAAAACAATTTAAAAATCATTCGATACTTCTTTTAATACTTCGTTGATAATTAATGAATAATTAAATAGTCTTGTTTAATGTTTAGTGTAGACATCTCAACACTTGTGTCTTAGCGGTAGGCAACTTAGCTTTTTCAATAGAGACTCAAGTTTAATTCCCACTTGTGTTATATGAGGTCCGGTGGATATAGGCAATAAAGAATTTGAACTAGGCCTTGTGCGAGGTTGTCAGTTCGATTCCCAAGCCCACCCGGGTTTTCATCCCACCGTGTGTTACGCCAAAGAGTTCTGCTCTTCTGGTGGCACAATGACTATCAAGTGACAGCCGGTGATATAATTTCCAAGTGGAACACCAAAAAAAGCCAAACTTTGAAAATAACATGAGCCTGATTAAGAAAACATAGCCTGGCTGGAATGAGACAATACAGGGCTCTCTCATTTAAATAAGGGGAAATAGCAAGATTAGCCAATAATTGGTCAAAGTTTCGAAACTAGCCAACGGAAGTGTCTCGTTGAGCCTTTACCATATTGCTGAAACGTCTTGACGATGGACCAATCACTGGCTGCCACGTGTCTGACAACGCTAAAACGTCTCAGAAGTCTTAGCTGAGACGTCTTCATATGGCTTGAGACGTTTCCTCATGGCTTCATATGGCTTGAGACCTTTCCACATGTGGCTTGAGACGTTTTCTCATGGCTTCATATGGCTTTACATGGCTTGAGATCTTTCCACATGGCTTGAGCCCTTTCCACATGGCTTGAGCTCTAAAATGACATTTAACTCTTTATAAAGTAACCCTAAATTCCCTTAAATATATATAAAATTAAATAAAATAGTTGGTTGTTAGGATTTTTTATATTTTTTAAAGTTTTTTTACTTTTCTTAAGTTTTAAAGTCTTTTAGAGTTCTTATACACACATACATACACACCATGTTGTAATATATATGAGAATTTCAAAAGAATAATTTTTCATAATCTAAAAAATTTTAGTGATTAAAACTTTTATAACATAATAGGATTACTTAAAACATATTTTCAAATTTTTAAACTAATCTTCCTCACGATTTTTAAACTCTTATATCTATTTCCTACGTTTACGTTTTTTTTCCTTAAAAATTACACCATAAAAAGCCATACTAAGAGGGCACCCCTGTTATATACGTGCATGTGTGTGAAATCATATTCCGTATAACAAAACGTAAGGATCAACAAAATTTAATATTTGTTTTCTTAATATCTAAAATAATAGGTGGCATTTGTTATTTTATTGACTTCTCATTTAAATGGTATAACTAACATAATTGAGCCGATAAGATTGTTTTTTCTATCTCTTTGCAACACACAAGCCTTGTTTTTTCTGAGACGTTACAGGGTATGGCTTTTTATGGTGTAATTTTTAAGAAAAAAAGAAACGTAAACGTAGGAAATAGATATAAGAGTTTAAAAAATGTGAGGAATATTAGTTTAAAAATTGAAAATATGTTTTAAATAATCATATTATGTTACAAAAGTTTTAATTACTAAAACTTTTAAGATTGTGAAAAATTATTCTTTTAAAATTCTCATATGTATTACAACATGGTGTGTATAAGAACTCTAAAAGACTTTAAAACTTAAGAAAAGTAAAAAACTTTAAAAAATATGAAAAATCCAAACAACCAACTATTTTATTTATATTTAACGTAATTTAAGGTTAATTTTATAAAGAGTTAAATGTCATTTTAGGGTTCAAGCCATGTGGAAAGAGTTCAAGCCATGTGGAAAGGTCTCAAGCCATATTGAGTCATATAAAGACATGAGGAAACGTCTCAAGCCATGTGAAGACGTCTCAGCTAAGACTTCTGAGACGTTTCAACGTTGTCGGACGTGGCAGCCAATGATTGGTCAATCGTCAAGACGTTTCAACAATATGGTAAAGGTTCAACGAGATGTTTCCGTTGGCTAGTGAAGAGGTATGGTCCCAATTCCCTGCCTACATGGCAGGGACCACACCACTTTTGAGCATACAAGGCGTCTATATCAGCGAAGCAATCCAGAAGCTTCTAGAAACTTCTGGAAGACTCGCAGTTGGCGCCAAAGATGCTCTATCCGACATAAAGGACAACACGTGTCACCACTCGCAGAATGCCACATAGGCCTGCGACAAATCAGGGAGAAGAGCTGACAACGCCAGTACGAGGTATCCAACGTGGGCAAATGTAAGAACGCCACGTGTACCACTACACCTGCCGTGACAAAGCAGACCAAGAGGATATTCCCCTTGGTCGGACAGCTGGCAAGCGCCCACAGCTGGCACAGCTGCTCTTCCTTCTTCACCCTCCGGCTATAAATAGGACCCTTCATTATTCAGGTTCAGGATCTTTACTCTCCATACTCACTCTATACACACTGTTTATTTCTCTCAGAACAGTACTTATTCTCACGCCGGAGCCTGGTTAAGAGGGAAATCCCCTTTCTCCCCCTCTTAACGAGACTGACGGTGTTTACTGTTTTGCAGATCTCAAGCCATCGATACGAGCAAGAAAAGAGGTTGAACCCCATAGACGAGATAACCCCATCGATAAACCTTGTGTTAATCGGTGTTTCATCATTGGCGCCATCCGCTTTTTGCAAAACCAACCTCATCTCTTTTCTCTATTGAAAAACACTCGTCAAAATGGCCGAACAAAATCCCTCACACCCAGTCGACGGAGAAGTTTCTTCCTTCGAACTCGTTTCGGACACAGCACACGTCCAAAGGGGTCAAAGGAACGAAACCATTCAAGAGGGACAACTGAACAACGATTTTCCTCCTATCTTTGGGAGTGTATCCAGGGTTGTTAGCCAAACCACAACTGGACCCACTTTCCAAACCCCACCATCAAGGATCATCACTCAAACCACGAACGGAGCCGCATTCCAAACTCCGACCGGGGTGTTGCAACAGACACCACCACCAATGCTGACACCAAGCCATGGAGCTGGCCCCTCAGCTCCATCGGAACAAGCACAACTCAATTACTCCGCGCTTTTAGGGCTACCCGAAGGAAAAACTCTCGCTTCCTGGTATGCCGAACAGATGGCGTCCATAAACCTCGTTTATACGCAACTCAGCGCACAGCAAGCCCTACTCCAGGCACAAGCTAACCAATCAGCATTTGTAACTCCACCACCAAGGTCTTTGAGTACACATACAACTCAGCAGACTAACGCGTGGAACCTACGTCCGGAGAGAGGACCAGTTCAGAATGTGAGAAGACCAAGCGCGCACGACACACGCGATACCTATGGTGAAACAGAAAGCAACTTTGTGCAAAACCCCAATGTGCAAAGAAAACCGATCCAGGCTCGTTTAGGCGCGCGCAATATGAACACAGAATGGGATGAAGAAGAAGACGACCCAACATACAAAGGGGAAACCTCAGTGTTTAGCAGACTTCATCCAGAGCATGAAGCATACAAGCCCGCAAAGCGCGCAGGGTACAACCCAAAGGCAGAGCATGACTATACCTTAAGCTATCGTCCAGACGACATGGCCGAAGATTCGAAATTCATCAGGGAGATTGCCACAGCTGCCATAGACAAAACCAAGCTGCCGCACAACGTTGGCAAATACAATGGACTGACAGATCCAGACAATCACCTCCAGGTCTTCAAAGGCGCAGGAGCAATAGGTGGGTGGAACCTACCAACTTGGTGCCACCTGTTCGCACAAACGTTCGTGGGCGCGGCGCGCGTCTGGTTCGATAGCTTACCAGCAGGAAAAATTAAATCATGGGTTGACTTCAGAGAGAAGTTCCTGGCACACTTCTCTCAACAGCGGAGGCACGCCAAAGACCCAGCAGATTGCCTAAACATATGGCGTCGAGACCACGAAAGCGTAGAAGATTTTATCACAAGATATAACAAAGAATGCTTGGAGATTAGAGACGTGGGAGAAAAAATGATGCGCGCGCACTTCATGAGGGCAGTCAAGTGTGATGATCTGATCAAGCGCGTGAAAGGCAGAGACGGAGGACCCAAAGATTGGGAAACTTTCATTGAAGCCGCCAAGACAATAGCACAGACAGACAAACAGTTGACCGGTGATGATCACCGTCAACGCGCACATAACTCTAATGACCGACATGGCAGAAAAAGCAGAGACCAGTCATGGAGGTCTTCTAGTCATAGAGAAAGAAGCCCACCGAGAGAAGACGCGCGACACACGATCAACCAGATAACACACAGAAAAGAAGTAAAGAGAGAAAACAGAGAGAAACAGTGGACGCCATTAACCAAGACCCCCTCGGAAGTCTTGGCCACTGAAAACCACCAATTCAAACCACCCCTACAGATGCGCAACAAAAGGGGTCAAGATCCCAATCTCTACTGTGAATTCCATAAGGATACGGGTCACCTCACCGACGACTGTTTCAGCCTGAAGCAAGAAATTGAAAGAGCCCTAAGGGATGGAAAGCTCACTCACCTGGTCAAAGGTGGAAAGCGCGACTACCGCCAAATCCAAAGAAGAGACGAAGGGCCGGATAACAAAAAACTAAGGAAGTTGGAGACCCACATGGTGCAAGGAGGTCCACGAAGACCAAAGAAAAATTACAACAAGCGTACACAAGATGATTCGTGGCGAGAGAAGCAAGTCATCTTCCCAGTTGTTAGAGGAGACCCAAGGGAAAAACGACCAATAGTCATCCCAGGAGTGATTGGTCATTACCAGACAGACTACATCTTCATCGATCCGGGGAGCACCGCGGACAACATATACAAACAATGCTTCAATCAATTTGACCAGGAGGACAAGGCGCGCTTGGAGCCAGTAGACTATCCACTAACTGGTTTCTGCAACGAGGCCGTCTTTCCCCTGGGACAGATATCATTCCCGGTGTTGCTCTCAGACGGACGAAATTCAAGAACAGAAGAAGTCACTTTCATGGTGCTGCCTGCACACTTACGGCACGACATCCTCCTAGGAAGAGAATCACAGGGAGACTTCAGCATGATTTGCTCTGCACCACACTCGGCCATCGGATTCCCAACGGAAACAGGCATCGCACTGATATACGCAAGCAAGGAAGTCTTAGCAACAGATGAAATGAGGCCTACAAAAGCAAGTAAACCAGCGCCACGCGCAGAGGCAGAAAAATGGGTGTTGAACAGCGCTCACCCAGAACAAACAGTTACCCTGGGACCAGCGATGTCCGATCTAACGCGCGCAGCGCTCAAGAAGTTGTTACATGAGAATATGGACGTGTCCGCCTGGACACCAGCTGACATGGTTGGTGTTCCACGGCACATTGCAGAGCACCGTCTGAACGTCTCAGAAGACGCAAAACCAGTGGTGCACGCCAAACGCCACCTGGGTGATATAAAGCATGACGCCATGAAAGAGCAAGTACTAGAACTACTAAATGCAGGCATCATCAGAGAAGTCAGATACCAAACTTGGGTAGCAAGCCCAGTGATGGTAAAGAAACCAAACGGCAGCTGGAGAATGTGCGTCGACTACAAAGACTTAAACAAGGCATGCCCGCGCGACTGCTACGCCTTACCAGACATAGACGAGAAAATCAATTCTTTGGCAACATTCAGGTGGAAATGCTTTCTTGATTGCTACAAGGGGTATCACCAAGTTCAAATGGCCGTCCAAGATGAAGATAAGACGGCATTCCGCACGCCAACAGGGCTGTATTGTGATGTGGGGTAAAATACACATATTTGTCCCATGTAAATTGTATAATTTTTATATAGATTTTATTTAGTTTTAGTGTTATATTATATTATTTCGTGTTTTGCCAGGTCCTGGTGCAAATGTAGCAAAAACGAATAATATGGAAATAACCAGCCGGTTGGGCAGAGTAGAACGCCAGTGACCGAATAAAAATTGCAGCCATTTTTCGTGATTGGGTCGAGCCCACTAATCTCTATATATTATTACTATTATTTAAGGCCATATATGTAAAAGAAATAAACAAATGTTATGTTTTTCATACGTATGCACAAAGGAACAACTTCAGCCAATCATATATAAGAAACTTGGACAAATAGGTAACTTGATGGGTGATTTTTTATGGACGGCAGCTTGGCAGGCCCATTAAGGGATACATCAATTCAATTGGCCGCAAGTTAGAGGGATTCCATATATTAATAAAGGAGGGCAACCATATGAGAAAAAAGGAGGATAGACGAAAATATACGGCTGAACATCGGAGGGGACGGCAGCAACGATCAGACGCACGAAGATACATTCTTAGATATTTTTTTTGAAGGCGATTTACATATGATCAAGGCTAAAGAATCATTGGATTGAAGGTCAAGAAGCTTGGAGAGCAAGGGATTAACGGGTTTCGCTACTTAATTTCCTTAGTTTTCTATTTTTCTTGTTTGATATCTATGAATTCTTGTTTGAAACTTCGTTTGATTGTTTTTAAGACCATGTTTCTCGGCTAGATCTTTATTAACTACCTAGGTTATGACAATAGTTTAATAAAGTTTGGATTTTTATTCGGTTCTTGGCGTGGTTGTGGATTTTTCTTGCATTGTAAAAACTATGGGAATTTAACTTGGTGCGTATGCGTGCTTGTGACTATTTTATTATTGATTATTGCTTCGTATAATCCTTGGTGACGGTCTTTATCACATAATAGGGTTGTGCTAGGGTTCTTGATTTAGGTGAGTGTCTATATCACGTAATAGATCATTAATCCTTTAGGGTGAAAATCTATTAAGTAACCTTAGAAGTAATATTCAGTAATTTAATAAAATCAAGTGTGCTGCTAAACTTGTCGCTGAGAGGCTCGAGGTTATTAATAGGTCTCGGTTTGGTTATAAGTCCTTAACATTCCATTGTCTATTAAACCAAGATTAAAACCCGTAGTTGCTTTAGACGTTCGCGCGGCAAGGTAGAACGTCTTACATAGGCACTTTCAAGAAACTAGAGGACTGAAAGGAAAATCTAGAAAGGCGGTGAGCGTAACAGCCTAGGTAGTGCCACAAGAATCGCCTTGAGAGTGTTTGAGGGGCTTAGTGGTGTCTTAATAGGTTTAGTATCTAAAGATCCTGGTTCCACACCACAAAATTATCGAATAGAAATCCATTCTGAGTTTAGCTTGCGTCTAGCCTAGGTAGTTTTCATCACCACTGGTTAAAGCCTTCGTTCGAGTTCGTGTTAGTTATTTAGCTAATCTAGTTTAGTCGTTATTTGCATTATTTAGGATTTTTAGAAACCCCCCAATCAATAAACAATTATTTAAAGTCCGTGTCAGTCTAGGTCTAGATAGAGTCATTAACGTAATTTAGTAGAGTCTCTTGGGTTCGATACTCGGACTTCCTTAGGCTATGCTGCATCGATCGGTACACTTGCCGGTCATGTGGTTTAGGGTTTAGAGAGTCTTAGTTTTATAAATTTAAAGCTTAGAGAGTCTAGAATTAGGGTAATTTTAGTTGTTTTTAATTAACCCATTTTCAGCACATCAAGTTTTTGGCGCCGTTGCCGGGGACTCTTGGCGATTGCGTTGATTACTTTGTTTGGATTTGATTGACATTATACGTGCTACGTGCTATTTGTTTGAGTCGTAGGAGTCTAGATTTATTTGTTTCTTTTTGTTTTAGTTTGTCGAGTCAGTTGTTAGTCTTCTTCTTGTTCATCTCCACCTAGTCCACCACCCGTAGCTCACATGGCCCGTAGGACAGTCTACGATCAGGCGACCACTGGCTTTGCCGGTGGGAATTCCCCCATCACCCTTCCAGACATCCCGAACGATCGGTCTTGGCGGATTCCTTCCTACATCATGACGGCCATCACCAATTCATGCCAGTTTCATGGACGTGACGAGGAGGATGCACCCGCTCACATCAACCGCATAACTCGTCTTTGCAGCACCTTCTCCATTGAGGGGGTGAACCTCGATGCTCGATTTCTTCAGATCTTTCCATTCTCACTCGCTGGACGCGCAGCCGTCTGGTTCGATTCTCAGCCCGCAGGCACTTTCACTACTTGGGCAGGTCTCCGTGATGCTTTCTTAGCCAAGTACTTTCCACCAGCCAAGGTATCTCGCCTTCGTGATCAGATCCACTCCTTCCGCATGGAGCCTGATGAGCCGTACCACTTGGCGTGGGAGCGTTTTCAGACGCTTCTTTCCCGTTGTTCGCAGCATGGTTTGTCTGATTGGGCGTTAGTTGAAAAATTCTACAATGGTCTTACTCCTGAGATTAGAGCTCGTTTCGATACTTCAGTAGGGGGGCAACTTATGGGCAAGAAGACAGTAGCTGAGTGTAACGATTTGTTTCAAAGTTTTGCCCATTCTGACATGGATTACAGCACTACCAGCAGGACTTCCGTTCCTGTTCGTACCTCCTCGGCCGGTCGAGGGGTAAACCAAGTTAGCTTGGATCCATCGGTAGCTACTGCTATGATCGAGAGAGTCAGAGAGGAGTTGAGGCAAGAGATGAGGCGAGAGCTGAGTGAGATTAAGAAGATAGTTGATAGGTGTGAGGTCTGTAGGGGAGGTCACGACACGCTCGATTGTCCCACTCTTACTCTAGAGCAGGTTGAGTTCATAGCTGGTCAGTCTAGGGGTCAATTTAGTAATAATAATAATCTTTTTAACTCCAGCTGGCAGGGTAGTGGTAGTAGTAGTGGATGTCGCCCTTCTGGCGATCCCCCTGGTTTTCCATCGAGTCAGTATCAAAGTAGGGGTACTGATTTATATCAGAGTGGTCAGTATAGTGGTTTGAGTAGGCAGTTTGCTAGTGGGGGACCGACTCAGGAGAGTCAAGGCAGTGGAAAGGCTCCTGAGGTTAGTACGAACAGGTTGGAGGAGATGTTCGCCCAGATGATGACGCAGACTCAGGCGTTCATGAAAAATCAGGAGCAAACGAATAGAAACCACGAACTTCAGCTTAAAACTCAAGAGTCTACTCTTTTAGATCTTCAGAGGTCAGTAGGGGATATAGCTAGGCAGTTGAGAGAGTCCCCCTCTAGTCAGTTTTCAGGTACCACTCACCCGGTTAACCATTCTGTGAAAGCCATCACTACTCGTAGTGGGATGAGTCTAGTAGAGGTCGTGAGAGAAAGTGTTGAGTTAGAGAGTGACGCTGAGGTAGATGAGGAAATAGAGATGGAGGCCCCAGGTAAGGTGCAACATAGGCTAGACCCAGCACGTACCGCACATACCGAGGAGCCTCAGGTTGAGAAGAAAGTAGAGAAGCAGCCGGTTAGGGCTAGGCCACCGCCAGTGATTGATTATTCCCGTCTTCCGTTTCCCGCCCGTGCTAAGCAGCAGCAATATGCTAGGGAATACGAGAAGTTTCTTACGATGTTCACCCAGCTAAAGGTGAATCTTCCGTTCATAGAGGCCCTGAGATCCATGCCCAAATACGCCAAGTTCCTTAAGGATTTTCTCAAGCGTAAGGATAAGATAGGTGAGTGTTCTAGTACTCCATTGAATGGAGGTTGTTCTGCAGTGATCTTGACTAAACTTCCTGAGAAACTCACTGATCCGGGCATATTCACGATCCCTTGTTTGTTTGGTGGTGATGTTCAAAACCACGCGTTGGCAGACCTTGGTGCTAGTATTAATTTGATGCCATATTCATTTTACGAAAAACTAGGCCTTGGTGATTTGAAGCCAACTCGAATGACCCTCTCGTTAGCGGATAAGTCAGTTAAGTATCCTCGTGGGATAGTGGAGAATTTGTTAGTGAAGGTGGACAGGGTTGTCTTTCCAGCGGATTTTGTAGTGCTAGGTATGGAGGCTGATGAAAAAGTGCCGTTGATTTTAGGGCGCCCGTTCTTGAACACCGCTAAAGCGCTTATAGATGTCTTCTTAGGCACAATTACACTTAGAGCGGGCGATGAGTCGGTAGTTTTCAAGGTGAATACTACGAGAGGGTCGAGTGATCGAGTCGAAGCGATCGCATTGTTGAAGGAGAGTGGGAAGGTTGAGAGTGCCGAGAAAGAGGTGGTGACTGAGCCGAGTGTGGAGAAGGTGTTAAAACCCAAGTGTGGGGATCCACCTGATAGGAGAGTTGAAGAGTTGGAAGAGAGGTTGATGAGGTTAGAATCTAGGATAGAGACACTGAGCAGGGCTCAGTGTGGGGATAGATTTCGATATGAAACATCTAGATTCAAACCGCCCGATGACGAGTTGAGAGATTGTGAGAGATATGGGGGAGTTTGGAGAAATGCGGGAAATGATAGGTTTGATAGTGCTGCAGCCCGTAGTAGTTGGTATGGAGGTGAGCTGCGCTTATATGATCCTCCATGAGTGCGTAGACAGTTGTGCACCATTTGTAGAGTTTGTATATTGAGTCTTTTATTTTGTATCATGAGTCTAAGTTAGTAGTTTTTGAGTCGTTTGTGTCGAGTCGGTATTGCTTTGGTGTTTGCTTGTTTTTGTTGATGCAGGTTTGAATATGTACCACCCGTACTCAATCTCCATTCGGGTGATTTTGGAGCTGCTTACCAGAGATCAGGCATTTATTGAGCATACCAGTTAGAGTCAAGCCGATCGCGAACGAAATGCTATACGATCGAGCTGGATTGGACGAGAGATTTGGGGCTTATGCGTCATATTACCATCTAAGTCCTTTCCAATTTGCCCTTGGTCTTTTATTTCTTATTTATTTTTAGTTTTTTGAGTCGGTTTCCATTCTACATTGAGGGCAATGTAAAGTTTAAGTGTGGGGATGGGAACTAGTGTTCAGTGTGTCTAGTTAGTAGTGTCTTGAGTCATAAAAAAAATCAAAAAACGGCATTCCGCACGCCAACAGGGCCGTCCAAGATGAAGATAAGACGGCATTCCGCACGCCAACAGGGCTGTATTGCTACACCAAGATGCCTTTCGGCTTGAAGAATGCGGGCGCAACCTACCAAAGATTGATGAACGAAACATTCAGTGACGCCATTGGCAAGTACATAGAAGTCTACATGGATGACCTGGTGATTATGAGCAAAGAAGAAGGCACGATGCTGGTCAACATCCAAAAGACCTTCAACACGCTACGCAGCGTAAGTATCTAGCTGAACCCAGCAAAGTGCTCATTCGGAATAGAAGAAGGAAAGTTCTTAGGCTTCATCGTCATAAAAGATGGCTTTAAGGTGAATTCGGAAAAAGTCCAAGCTATAGAAAGGATGCCCTCACCATCAAACATCAAAGACATGCAAAAGTTAGCAGGACGACTAGCCGCGCTCAACCGTTTCCTAGCTAATCATGCTGCAAAATCCTTTCCGTTCATCAAAACCTTGCGCAATTGTATGAAGAAAAGCCAGTTCCAATGGACTCCGGAAGCAGAGAATGCGTTCCGCGAGATGAAAGATTGCCTCATCAAACTGCCAACCCTAACCGCACCAAACAAGGGAGAACCTTTGGTACTTTACCTTTCAGCTTCCGATAGGGCAGTCGGAGCTGTGCTGCTTGTCGATCGTCAAGGTGTCCAGACACCAGTTTACTACGTGTCACGAACCTTGACCGATCCAGAAACCCGATATGCTATCATGGAAAAGTTAGTCCTTGCACTAATTCACGCTTCAAGGCGGCTGCGCAGATACTTTGCCAATCACGTCATCCACGTGCTAACAAACTACAACATCGGCAACATCCTTGCAAGACCGGAAGTATCATGAAGGCTAGCCAAATGGGCAATAGAACTGGGAGGTCACAATGTGGTTTTCAGACCACGACCATCAATCAAAGGCCAAGTTTTGGCAGATTTTATGATAGAAGTTCCGGACGACAAGGAAAGAGAGTGCAAAGCCATGGAAAACACCGAGAAAAAGCAAACAGAAGAGCCATGGTTGTTATACACCGATGGAGCGTCCAACGAAGACGGCGCAGGCGCAGAGCTTAGGCAAGTAAGCCCTGATAAACATGAATTCACATACGCAATACGCCTGGATTTGAAGAGCACAAACAACGAAGCAGAGTATGAAGCTTTCCTGGCTGGCTTACGATTGGCGATCAAAATGGGGGTCCGACACATCGAAGCGCATGTGGACTCCATGCTGGTAGCAGGGCAAATGCATACGAAGCCAAAGGGGATTTCATGGCACTCTATCTCAGTCAAGCAAAAACATTGCTACAAACCTTTTATTCCTACAAGGTGCATCACATAAACAGAAGTGAGAACAAGCCATCAGACGCGCTGAGCAAGCTCGCATCAACAAGTTTTCAGCACCTAGCAAAGGATGTGCGCATAGAGGTTTTGAGCAACCCATCCGTTCCACTCAGAGAAGTAAGTGTCATCCAGACAGGAACAACGTCCTGGATGACACCGATAATCATGTACTTGCAGTCAGGGATACTTCCCGAAAACAAAGCCGAGGCGCGAAAGATCCAATACAAATCAGAACACTATCAGATGGCAGATGGGATACTGTACCGAAAGTCGTATCTTGGCCCGCTGCTAAGATGCGTCGACGCTGAAGACGCAAACTACCTAATCCGGGAAGTTCACGAAGGAATTTGTGGCATTCATGCCGGGCCTCGAATGGTGGTAGCAAAAGTGATGAATGCCGGATACTACTAGCCTAGGATGCATCTGGACGTTGTGAAAGAGTTGAGGAAGTGTAGTGGCTGCCAGAGACATGCGCCAAAGACCATGCGCCCCAAAAATGAACTAGTACCAGTCACAACCGCATGGCCTTTTCAACAATGGGGCATAGACATGGTAGGTCCTTTCCCAGAAGCACCAGGGGCATTCAAATTTATAATAGTCGCAGTCGACTATTTCACCAAATGGGTGGAAGCGAAAGCACTTGCATCAACCACATCGGCAGTCGTCAAACGATTCATATGGGAGCAAATCATATGCCGCTTTGGCCTACCTCTCAGAATCATCACCGATAACGGAACTAACTTCGCAGCAGACGACCTCGAACGATGGTTCAAAGACCTACATATCGAGCATACCTTCTCTTCGGTTGCACACCCGCAAGGGAACGGTCAAGTAGAGGAAGTCAACAAAAGTATCGTTGATGGGATCAAGGCAAGGTTAGGCGAGAAGAGAAGAGGATGGGTAGACGAACTGCCCAGCATATTGTGGGCCCATAGGACAATGCCAAAGACAAGCAACGGCGAGACACCGTTCAGCCTAGTCTATGGGTCCGAGGCAGTCATTCCAGCAGAAATCGGGCTACCATCTCCACGAATGCTCTCAATGAACTTAATTAACAACGAAGAGGAAAGGAGGATCAACCTGGACCTCCTAGAAGAACGGAGAGAGATGGCAGCAATAAACGAGGCCAAGTACAAAACGAAGTTGGAAAAATATTACAACTCCAGAGTCCGAGTCTGCACTTTTAACCCTGGAGACTATGTCCTAAAAGACAATGAAGCTTCCAACGCAGAAAAGCGCGGAAAACTGGCTCCCAAATGGGAAGGCCCATACGTAATCGATGCAGTACTCGGCAAGGGAGCTTACAAATTGCGCACCATCAACAACAAAGAGGTTCCACGAACCTGGAATGCTCAACAACGCCGAAAGTGCTACATGTAAAACAACTATGTAATCGTAAAGGGCGAACTGCCAACACATTTACTATAATACAAGAAGTGTTTGGCTACCTTTATTTTATGCAAATTTCTTGTCACAACTGCATTTATTACTTTGGGCGTACACGAAAACATCAATGGCTCGACCATAGGAAACGTTGTAGACCTCCAAGGCTCGTCACAGCTAAGTGCACAGCCGGGTCAGAAACACAACCAAAGCCTAAAAAACGCCAAAATAAAACTTCGTGCCCACATAAACACAAAAAAATCGATAGCAAGGTAACTAAACATTGTAATGCTCTCAAGGCTGAACACAGCTGAGCTCACACAATAACCTGCAACTCGATCACTTCGTAAGTCACATATAATCGCGCGCATGCAAACGACAGAATAAAACGTTGTAGTAACACAACATCGCCTGTCAGCGCCATAATTCATTCGTGACACCTAATCAAAGTAATTAAACATGCACATATTATCAAGATAACAAAATTCGCATAAAGCCAAACAGGTGATAAAATATGCATCAAACAAAGCAGATCAAGTGCGTATATCCACGGTGCACAAGGCCATACATGGCGCAAAGGTAAACAAAAATAAAATTGTTTAAAACAGTCAACATTACAGACCCATTCAAGGCCACACACAGCGCACAGGCCAGAACCCACCCATCAAGGTTGACTGGTGCCAGCACCTCCTGCCGCATCGGCATCATCTCCAAGGGCTTTCTTCAGAAGAGCAACTCCATCTGGTTTCCGGGATAACTTCTGCGCCGCCCGGACGACAACAAAGTCAAGGGTTGAAAACGCCTTGCGCTTAGCAGCATAAGCACCGTCACAATCTTCCTTATACAACTCAAAATGACAATCTTTTTCCTTGTTGATAACTGCAGCCTTGCCTTCAGCGTACCCAAACTTACGACCACTATTATACCCCGCTCCACCCAATTCGAACATATACGTGGCGAGTTCAGGCGAATTCAAAATGCGGTCAGCAAGCTACACAAAAAAAAGAGACAACCAAATAAAAGATCACGAAAATAAAAGAAGATGAAAGAGCAAAGGAAATTACCAAGGGAACACCACGAGAAAGCAACCATCTGGTGTCAGCAGACGTTTCCTCAGCAAGGAGTTCTGCTGCTTGACATTCAGCAGTCTATTCAGCAAGAAGGCGCTACGCGGCCTCACACTCAGCCACTTTCTGCTGGACAAGAACCTCTAACTTATCAATGCGATCAACATACTCTTTCTCTTTCTTTTCGGACGCAACACGCGCCTGGTGCGCCTCTTCAGCAAGTTCTGTTTTTTCACCGGATAACCGCACGACCGCATCACGCTGAGATTGCATCTCAACATTCGTGCGCGCGCACGCGGCTTCCCAATCTTTCTGTTTCTGATCATTCAACTGTTTTTGCTCTTCAAGCTTCTGTTCAGCATCAGCAACCCTCCACTGCAAACCTTTCTTCTCCGCATTAAATCTCTCCTCTCTTCAGCAAACAACTTCTTTGACTCCTCAAAGAGTCTCTTCCCCCATTGACCGCCACTCACGAAGAATTTCTTGAGAAGTAGCAAAGAAATTAACCCCGGCACGAACATGGTCGTCCAACAAAGCAAATCGATTGCGGTTTTTCTGGAACATCCTCTCAGCAGGGGGAAGAGACATAGCAAAAAATTCATGGCAGTTGTTCACATCATCCATCCTGGAACCCTGAGTAAGGTTCCAGCGAGGGGCGTGTGGTAGGTCGTCGCAAGCAGGATTACCCCAAGAATCAGCAGGGTTATGCTCAAATTGCGGGCTGCGCACAACACCAGAAGTAGCCCCACCTCCACCAGGAGGACGCTTAGTATAGATGGTTTGGTGAGGAGTAGTTTCACTAGATTCCCCCTCCACCTCAACATCCTTACCCTTAACAGCTCCAACATCACCACCAACAATTCCAGCATCACCACCACCTTCACCAACAACTTCAGTAACTCCCTCTCCCCCCTTTTTATCCGCTTCAACATCATCATGAGGAGGGGTCAGACCAACCGTCCTCGACGGTGGGGAAGTGGGCGGTGTGATCTGAGAAATATCTGCCACACGAGGCTTCTTACCAATTTTGACTGCTGTCATGGAACAAGAATTAAGAACAACTCGAAGAAAACGAAAAAACAATATGCAATTAAAGGCCAATTACTAGTAGGAGGGGCAGATGCAGCATATAGCTCCTCCAAAAGATTCCCACGACCTCCACTAAAAACACCAAGATCAATCTCAGATTCAAAAGGTGCTGGGGGGCCTCCTTATGAAGTTTTGCTTTTTTAGCAGCAAGAAGAGCAGCGGACTGCTCATCAAGCTTGCGCTTGTGATCCTCAAGGGCTTTCTTCCTCATGTGCTCAGTCAAGGTAGCACTGTCATCAGGATCCGATTCTCGACTCCTCTCACCAGCCCTGATGCGTGTCAGTGTGTATATAATTTAGATGTATATTTAAGCCCCTTTTTACACTTTTAGCCAAGTTTTAAATTTATAAAACACGATATTCACTAACACTAAACACACATATGGGCAAGTGCACCCATCGTGGACGTAGTATAGTGTTGGTAAGATACCGAGGTCGTCCAAGGACACAAGAGCTTTTAATACCGGTTTATCCTCAACGTCTAATCAAATCAAAAAGTGAGAAAAATGTTTTAAACTAAGAAAAATAAAAACTAACTAAATGCTGAAAAATAAAATAAAATAAAAACAGATAGACAAGATGAATCACTTGGATCCGACACGTGTATTAGTATAACCTTTGATTATTTTTGCACTTTTGCACTTGTTTAAGAGATTATCTTAGTTATTGTAGTAGGCCCCTCTTTTGAAGGCGACGTTACCCTCAACCCAGTAGTTTGAGTCAGCAAGGATACAATCCTAAAGGGTCGGATTATTGAAAGATAATGAATTAAGTTATTAATGCAAATTGTGGTAGGCCCCGCTTTCGGCGGTGACGTTACCCTCGGCTAAGTAGTCTGAGTCAGCAGGGATACAGTCCTAAATAGCCGGGTTATAGTATTAATAGTAGTTAACTTATGAGGGGGTCAAAGAGTTTGGATCCCCGCCATCCAATACCTATGGGCATTGAAGGAGATCCTACTAAATTTGACTCAGGTCCCAAGTAGGACCTCTAAACGCTGAACAAGGGCAAGACCCTTACCAAACCGTTCCCTTAACCCCCGACCAGGTAGCCAACATACCTCCATATAGACCGTGGAGATATGAATGGTGAAAATCTTTTATTTTATATAGACAGTAAAATAACGCCAAGACACCACGGACAAACGATAAGGAAAGATCACCTTCAACATAAGTAACTAGTTATTAAAGTCATTAATACAAAACCAAATAAAAAGTGCAAAAGATTAAAAATAAAAAGTATTATACTAAACACTTGTCTTCACCAAGTGATGTAAGAGACTTAGGCAAACATGGCCTTGATTGTCAAGAACTCTTACTATCAATCTTGGATCCCGAGACGACTCACACACTCTACGATGGACAATGGATGATGGTGGTGGATGATGGTGTTATGGTGGTGGTGGGTGGTGGATGAAGTGTGAGAGAGGTGGTGTGCCAAGGGATGAAATGGAATGAAACCAAGCACCCCTATTTATAGGCTGAACAGAAGGCTGGGCACGGCCCCGTGTCCGCTGGACACGCCCCCGTGCCCGTCTGACATTCTCTCTCTTCATTAATTGTAATTCGCAATTACAATTAATGCGCCTGCTGTACTTTCACCACGCCCCCGTGCCCGCTGGACACGGCCCCGTGGTGGGCAATGGAAGCTTCTACTGGTTTGTCTTTTCTGCTGCTTCCTGGGCACGGCCCCGTGTTCGCTGGACACGGGGCGTGTTCAGTCTTCTGTTTTCTCTTCTTTGCCTTGGGAGGTGCCGTTGAGGGTCCGGGCAGTCTACTTTTGTTCCTTTTCTTGTATTTATGCTAGAATTAGTTGTCTTTTTGCTTCTTTTGTGATTTTGAGCTCATTTCATCCTGAAAATACAAAAGGAAGACAAAAACACTCTTTTTCCAACATTAGTACTTAAAAAGGGTTAGTTTTATGCTTTAATTGATGTGATTTATATGTTGCATTTTACACACATCAAATACCCCCACACTTGAACTTTTGCTTGTCCTCAAGCAAAACTCTTTAAATGTGGCTTACACTCCCAAATGGAATAGGTAGAAGAGAAAGTTTTTAGCTTGTCCTAGAGTGTCGGGAATCCAAGGTCTTTGTAAGTTTTATTTTTATTTATTTACAATCCTATTCGTTATGATTTATTTTGAACGTTTCATAAGATAAATTACTTATTTGGGCATAGCATGCCTTATTAAAATTCCATTTATATACAAGTTTCACATACCTCGTGGGGGATCACTCAACACTCGGCCGAAGGTGTATTTTTTAGTGAATCACTCGTGAGCGGCATGGAACTTACGCCTTCCATAGGCTTGTCAAGCAATCAATCCTCCTCCTTTTTAACTTTTACCTTTGTAAATATCAAGAGGACTTTTTTTTTTGGGGGTGAAGGGTTAGGCTTGGGTTAAAGGTGGGTGGTTGGGTTAGTGGTTAGTAAAAGGGGCGAAAATCGTAAAAAACGTCGGTTTTCGTGAAATACCTTGTTTTTAGTGACTTTTTATTTTGAAGTATTTTCTCCAAACAAGCTTTTATATAGCTTTTGTTTGTTTTTGACTTCATCATTGTTTTTTTTCTTTTTTTTTCATCACATAAAAAGGCGAGTTACGAAAAAACCGAGCTTGTTACTAAAATAAAGGTGAAAAATAAAAAGGGTTTTTTTTTTTTTTTTGGTGGGTAAAAAGAGTTTTGGGGTAATGGAATGAAAGGTTTAGGCTCAAATGGGCTATCTAGGGGGATTTTGGGTAGGTGGTAAAAAAAAAGGAAAAATTAATGGTTAGAAAGAAAATATGGTTAGTCCTAATGCCTCCATCATATTACTTACTTGGGTTTAAGTTGGTAAGGACCGGGAATGTATTGTCGTGGCAAGTTCTAGATTTGTAAGAACCAAGCGGCTATTCACACAAGAAACGAAAATGAGCATTTAGTCTAAATATGTATATTTTTATGCTCAATAAAGGCTCAAAACTCACTTTTGTGGGAATGGGTTTTTTAATGTGATCAAGTATAATATAATCGAATTTTTAACTAGACTTGTTATGCCGTTTCATAATTTTCTTATGTTGGTTCTTTGTTATCATGACGCTATCGGTTGTAAATTTGTAAAAATATAACCTTTTTAGAACTTGTTATTCCCAACTTAAACTAAGAAAAGTAAATGATAAAAAAAATGAAAAAGTTTTTGAAAAAATTTGGGGTGTTTAGCGGTTCCAATAGAGTTTTGTGTAACACTGTATTTAGGATTTGCAAAATTCAAGGTTTTAGCATCCCCCCCCCCCCACACTTAAATTACACATTGTCCTCAATGTGTCCAAAAATAAAGTTCTTGGTTGATTAGAATGTGTAAAAGTAGTTAAAAAGCAAGATTTATGTTACTGGCATCCTGGGCACGGCCCCGTGGTGACCGGGCACGGCCCGTGGTCAAGTGTAGTAACAAAAATTAGAGAATTAAAACAAAGCCTGGACACGGGGCGTGTCCGCTGAACACAGCCCGTGTCCAGTTACCTGAACTGGGTGTTTTTTCTGCAGGTGGCTCAGCACGGGGCCGTGTTGGTTGAGCACGGCCCGTGTTGAGCCTTCTGTGATGGAGATTTGTGTCGGGTTGCTCTGTTCTTCGTGCATGGTTCCATTTTTCTCGTTCCCTTTTCATCCATTACCACCATGAGTGTGTTTATTCTGCAAAAACTAAAAGATTAAACTAAA